>NC_080102.1:29448561-31848561 GCF_950005125.1 Chionomys nivalis | reverse complement strand
GCACCTGTTTGTGCATCTGCTAGCCAGGTGTCTGTCCACTCTGGAGGATGTCAGCCTGTCCTGCCCTGCCCTTTTGTTGGGGGTTGTCTGTCTGTTGATGAATTGAGTGCTTTCTTTCACTGTTTGGCTGTAACTCCTTACCAGAGAGACAGCCGCCAGTACCTTCCCCTGGCTGTGGGGAGCTGCCTTTGAATTTTGCCATTTCCTGTGCTTTGTTAGTTTTTTTTTTTTTGCTCAGATACTGTCTCTCCCGCATCCATCTCCACCCTTTTAACTGCGCTTTTGGTTTTTCATCCAGGGAGACCAATATCCACAAGCTGCCCGCCCCTCCCCCGCCCTGAGTTTTCTTCTAAAGGTCTTCCGAGCCTGAAGCTGATGTCTCCAGAGGCTGTGGATTGGTCAAAGGGCTGCACTGTATTGCTGAAAAGAGGGGTGCAGGTGTGTACCTGGCCCCTCCATCAATATCAACAACACAGCTCCCCCAACCCTCTCCCACTATGCCCAACACTCTTCAAGGATCTGCAGCCCTAGAACCCAGACAAACCAGGACTGGCTTCCCAGAGACCAGGACTGGGGCACCCAGGAAGAGATAGGAAGGTGTACTGTGTTTCCTTAGGACGAGGGCAAATTCCAGGGACCCCATGTTGCAGGGGAAAATAAGAAACAAAAACTAGCATCACTGGAACACTGGGGGCTGGGGAAAGGTAGAGGATGGGCCTGGAAGCAACCAGGACTACCCTGTGTGGGTCAGGTCTGCTTGGGGAGCCAGTATGCAAGGATTTGGTACTGGGGTCCAAGACAAAACCACCGTAAGTCCCCCTAAGGCGGTAAGACACTGGCCTCCCAGCCCGTAAGTCCCCCACTGCTGGCTTTCAGTTGGAGGAGGGTAATATAGGGGAGCAGCTCACTACAGGGGCTCCAGGCAGACTCCCTGGAGTCCCAGCCTTTGCATCCCCCTCCTCAAACTTCCCCCACCACAGCCCTCTGACCACAGGCCTGTCTGTGACCACAGCACCACCTACTGGCCATATGAGGGAGCTGGGAGGCCCAGCAGGTGAGACACTGAGGCAGGACGCAGGAAAACGGGTTCCAGATGGCCATGGGGCCTCATCCCCACATTGGACTTGTTTATGTCCTGAGTTTATGTCCTGCTTCTGCTACTGACAGCTGTGTGGCCTTAACCAATTTATGGCCGTCTCTGAATTTCATCCCAGATCAGGACAGTGGCCACATCTGACCTTTGGGTAACAAAAGGAAGCAATGGCCCTTACTAGACAGGGAGCCTATATCTGGCAGAAGTTGGCGGTGCTCACAGGCAGACTAACGCAATCACAGCACAACTAGGAGTTTGGCTGAATTCAGGTTCTCATGAACACCGTGGGTGCTTGTGGCTCCCACAAAGTCACTCACTGTTACATAGTTTGGCAGTCACACAGGTGTAGCATACAGTAATGATCTTAGCAGCACAGAGGACAGCGACATGGCCACAAAACCAGCAAGGGAGAGTTGGGGGACTCAAGATAATGCTTAAGCTTTCTGTGGCTTTATTTAGCAACCAACACCCAAAATTCCTCAAAATTCAGGAATCTCCCACGAAGCCTGCTTGGCTGGCTCCTGCACACCTTTGGTCAAGGGTCCCAGACAAAAATCTTTATGGGGTCCTTGGAGCCACCACACACTTGTAGAAGCCACAGAACCAGCTGTGCTGTGACCTCCCTCGTGAGTGGGTAGGTGTGAGTCTCCTTACGATGGGAGGGGGTTTCAGGACCTCCAACAAACCTGGGTCCCAACTCTGCTGCTGAGACAGAATGCATAGCCTGGGGGCTCATGAACATCAGGAAGTCTGGACCAAGCTCTGCCCCCATTGAGCATTGGTTTCCTGCTTTGTGTCCCGCACTCTGGGAGTGAGGGTGAATCTCAGCAACCCCCAACTCTGAGCACTGTGACACTAAGCACCATCAGCCGGGACTGGCATTGTTGCCATCTCTGGCAGACTGTTGTTGGACTGGGATGGTGGCTACCATTTAGCCCCAGAACCAAGATGCCACTAGCCTGCCCAGGCTCTGTATTGAGGTACTCTGCCCTCAATAAGCCTCATAGCATCTCAGGAGTTGGGTAGACATGCTCCCGTTTCACAGGTGGGGAGACTGAGGCAGGGAGAGGCTGAATAGCTGACACCGGGCCTCGGAGTCACTGGGCCTCAGGTCAGTGAAAGGTAGACTGGGCAGTTAGTCTGTGGAGCTATTTGCCCTGCCCTCTACTTGGAACCTCAGGCTGGCCTCACTCCAGCTGTGTCTGTGAGGGACAGTGGGGGGGGGTGTCTATGCAATAGCACCCAGATGGGAGACTACAGCACTTTGTGTGCTCAGCTAGAGCCCTCGAGAGCAGTCCCAGACCCAGCCTAGGCCCTGCTATCACCACAGGGTCCTGGACTCATATAACAGATGGTCCACTCATCCACAAGTCACAGATAATGTCTGAAGTCTGAGGACCAAGAGATGGACACGGGGCCTCACTGGGCACACACATCCTCAATGCCTATGTAGACCCAAGCACACATATCCCCAACCTGTCATCCCCAGATGTTGCTGGCTCCACACCACTGTCCCTGTAAGGGTGCTGTGGACACTGAAGCCATTGTGACCTCAGGGTGAGGTCAGGGCCAGTCAGGGCACCAAGAGAAAGGACAATGCCCAGGACAGAGCTAGCCTGTTGGTGAGGATAGGGCTGTCAATTGGGACCTGTGTGTCTCCTGCTCTGAGCCTCAGCATGGATGGGCAGCAGCCTGACAGGTCACACAGCCGCAACTCAACTGATGGGACCTCCTCAGCCATGTCCTACAACCCCAGGTCAGTTCAGCCCCAGAGGACATGGGAGAGCCAGGGGCCACTCATCCTACAGGCTCCTGGCTTTTTCACCTTCCAGAGCAACACCCCAGAGGGTGCGTCCTGGGCAGGCTGTGCCAGCACAGTGTCTAGGGGGTCTCACCTCCAAGAGCAGCCCCTGAGGGACTTTGGGTGAGTCCCGTGATGATGCTGCCCTCAGAATAATGGGGTGAGTGGTATATCTGGACCACAAGCTCTACCCTTACCATGGAGGAGAGGGCAGTAGCTGCTTTTAAGGACCAGAGACGAAGATGGACAAGGGTCACAGCACAGTGTGAGCCAGGGAATGGACAGCTGGACAGACAGGGACAGGCTGCTGCCTACTTCTGTGTCAGCTTCTTCAAGGTGGACTGGAAGAAACACAGAATCTTGTGTTCTTACAGATTTGACTATGAGGAGAGAAAAGAGCTACTACTGTTCATTCATTACATGTACATGTACAAACTCCTATCCACACAATACAGTCATACACATATACACACATATATGCAGACTCCTGTATGTGTACATAGATACACGCATACACATGCATATACACACATACATGCATGTATACACAGGTATACACATACACATGTATATACACACATATGCACACAGGTATACAGAAGTACACATAGGTATACACACACATACATATGTGTATGCACACGTGTATATACACACAGGTACACGTGCATACAGATGAGGCACTCGCAGGGTGGCTTTGCCCACAGGCCACAGCCTTGGCCTAGCCTTCCAGGCCTGCTATTTGAGTTGACTCCTTCCTTTACCTCATAGTCCCTGGTATCTTGGCCCAGCCATCACTGTCCTTAGTTCCCTTGTCCAATCGCTTGTTTCTGCATTCCATCCCCATTGCAATGTCAACCCCATGAAGGAGGGGACGTTGAGAGCCACAGTTGCTGACAAACTTTGCTCCCAGATGTCAACTCTGCCTCAGCCCCATGAGTCTCAGTGAGGACTCAGGCCACTCTGTGCTGTGACAGGGCACCCAGGACTGGACATCTTCCACCAGACTTGTCTCCCGCTGTTTCAGAGCAGAAGTTCACTATGGGATGACTTCTGATGAGTGCCAGTTCCTAGCTCAATGACAGCCACCCTCCAGCTGCGTGCCCACATGGGGGAAGGAGACAGCCTCCTATGGAGACACTAACCCTATGCCTAGGCCCCATCCTCAGCACTCAGTTTGACCCCAATCCTCCATATGGTCAAACCTCCAAGGATACAGTGAGGCTTCCACCTGAGCCTGGGAGAAGTCAAGGACATAGCAGGGCTACAGCCCGCTCCACAGCCGGGGCATCACCGCTGGCCAGTCACCTGCTCCCTTCTCTACCCAACCTTGTAATAGTTCCTCCCCAGCTTGATCTCAGGATTAGGGAGGCAGTCTCTCCCAAGAACATCCTACCAGGTCCAGAGGAGAAAATGGAAGGCATAGAAGCCCAAGTGTCCCCTGGAATGTCTTCAGGTAGCATACTACCTGTGCAAAAAGATTCTGAAGGCTATTACAGGGCTCTCTATGCAAAGATCCAGAGAGGCTGAGTTGCCTAGCAGTTGAGAATTGGTAAGGTCCTGACAGTTATGCCACCTGACAAGCTAAAAAGCGGGTGAGCGTCAGGCTGAGGTTTCCGACAAGTTTGCCAAGATGCTACTAAGCAAGACTTGAAAGAAGTGAGCAGCTGGGAGCTAGAGTGTGTACCCCTCTGCAAAGGACCTGTGTCTGGTTCCCAAGCAAACACATCAAGAAACTCACATCCTATGACTCCAGCTCCAGGCCCTCTGACACCCTCTTCTGGCCTCTGCAGACACATATACATATACATATATATTAAGTAATTAACTTAAATTAAAAAAAAAAAAAAGAAGTGGCGGACCATGAAAGAAGTGTAGGATGGGGTGGAGGGGAGGGGAGTTGTAGTGATCTCCAGATCAAAGAGAGCAGCCAGTGCAAATGTCCTGGGGTTGCAGCTTACCTGGTAGTTTGGAGCCAGCCTGAGCTCACTGGACTGGAGTGGAGTGAGCAGGAGGCAGGAGGAAATGAGACCCGTCAGGATGGGCTCCTTTCTAGTCTCTTTTGTGTGTTCTTTTTTTTTTTCTTTTCCTGCACAATCTTACTTATGCATGATAGAATTCACTGGTTTGAGTGTGTCCTGGACCACAGATTAGACAAGAAATAGCTGTCTCTGAACACAGCCCCACACAGCCTGACAGTGAGTCCAGCTACGCTCAACCCAGGAGTCCCCGACCATTGTAACCTTTTCCATTATGTCAGAAAAATAACACGAAGTGTAGCCTTTGGGTCTGGTTTCTTTCACATGTCATACTTTGTTTCTGATGTCCTGTGTCATCGTTGATCTGTTTCTCCTGGATCCCTGGAACATGCTATGGCTTGTTTAGAAAACACATCTGTATGCTTTGCATTTTTAGCTGTTGTAAGTCAGAACACTATTAAATATTTGTGCGGGGACTTGTATGTGACTGTAACTCACTTGAGTGAATGCACAGGACTGGGCTAAGTCTCATGCCCTCTGTGTGTTAAACTTCACCCAACTCTAAAGTGCAGCGGCTGGGAGTGGGGTGACAGCTCCACCCCGGCTCTGCAGGGACTTCCTACTTCCGCACTCCCACGGCTTTTGATGTATTCAGTTTGCCTGATTTTATTATTTTAGGCCTGCACAATGCTTTCCTGCTGTGGCCTTGGTTTTTTTCTGTCCTTCAAGGAGGACAGTATGGCCCCGTTCGTCTGCTGCTCGGCCATCTGTTTCTCTCTACAGGTGGCTGTCCCATCAACTTTTGCCTGTGTTTTATTCAGTTGTCTGTTTCCTGTGTGATCTGCAAGGACTGCTCCAGGTCTGCCGCCCACCTTTCCTTCTGGATACTAATCCTAAGTTCTGTTTCTATTAAATTATATATATATATATATATATACACACACACACACACACACACACACACACACACACACGTGGGTATTGCTTTTGTTGGCACGTCTAAGAAGACTTTGTTACTCAAGGTCATAATTTTCTTCTCCTGTTCTCTTCTAAAACTTTCAAGAGTTCAATGGCCTTTCTTTTAACTCCACGCTGTTTTGAGTTATTTTTTGCATGTGTTTGAAATATAGACAGGAATTGTGAGCCTGTGTCAAAGCGTTTCAGTGTGATATGCTGACGAATCCAGCCTGCCTTTCCTACTGGAATTGTTTTTGTATATCTGTCAAAAATCAAAAGCCCTTACTAGGTGGTGGTGGTGCATTCCTTTAATCTCAGCATTCAGGAGGAAGAGATGGGTGGATCTCTGAAGCCAACCTGATCTACATGGTGAGTTCCAGGACAGCCAGGACTACCAAAACAAAATAACAAAAACAAAACAAAAAACAATCATTTGCTCTGATCTGGGGATGTTGCTCAATGGTTGGAGCACTTGTCTAGCAAGCATAAGGGCTAGAATTTGGACCCCTAGAAACCCAAGGATATACTGGGTGGTCATGTCCAGCCTCAGAAGGCAGACAGGGAGTCACCTGAGCAATCTGAATAGCAAAACTAACCACATCAGTGAGCTCTGGGTTTGATTGAGAGAGACTACCTCCGTGAATAAGGTGGAAGAGTGAGCAAGGATGATTCTCTACATCAGCCTCAGGTCTCCACATGCATGCGCACACAGGTACATATGCATCCACACTCACAGGAGAAGCCACATGTGTGCAAAAAATGCATACATGCATACATGCACACCACACATGTACACATACATGTGTGCAGAAATTCCCATGAATGTTGCATTGTGTTCCATTTATTTATATTTCTTGGTTATATTGGCTATTTTCTTGTTGCTAAGACCAGGACCATGCAAGAAGCAACTTAGGGAAGTTAGAGTTTGTTTTGGCTCCTGGTTGGAGAGGGTACAAGTCCCCTCCTGATGGGGAGGGCTTGACGGCAAAAACTCCCTCGGCTGTGGTAACAGGAGAAGGAGGCGACTATGAACATAGTTGAAAAAATGCTTTTGTAATATGATAGGGCATCTCTTGGGTATATTCCCAAGAGTGGTATTGCTGAATCCTGGAGTAGGTTGATCCCGAATTTCCTGAGAAACTGCCACACTGATTTCCAAAGTGGTTGCATAAGTTTGCATTCCCACCAGCAATGGATGAGTGTTCCACTTACTCCACAACCTCTCCAGCAAAGGCTATCATTGGTGTTTTTGATTTTAGCCATTCTGACAGGTGTAAGATGGTATATCAAAGTTGTTTTGATTTACATTTCCCTGATTGCTAAGGAGGTTGAGCATGACCTTAAGTATCTTTTGGCCATTTGAACTTCTTCTGTTGAGAATTCTCTGTTCAATTCAGTGCCCCATTTTTTAATTGGGTTAATTAGCATTTTAAAGTCTCGTTTCTTGAGTTCTTTATATATTTTGGAGATCAGACCTTTGTCTGATGCGGGGTTGGTGAAGATCTTCTCCCAATCAGTAGGTTGCCTTTTTGTCTTAATGACAGTGTCCTTTGCTTTACAGAAGCTTCTCAGTTTTAGGAGGTCCCATTTATTCAATGTTGCCCTTATTGTCTGTGCTACTAGGGTTATACGTAGGAAATGATCTCTACTTCCCACTTTCTCTTTTATCAGGTTCAGTGTGTTCAGATTAATACTGAGGTCTTTACGCTGATAAATGTGCAGATGTTCTGAATCCGTTTCTTAGTTCTACCTTCTCTGTAAATTCTCTGGCACTTTCTCACATAGCCAGACTTCTGCAGGCAGGGCTGATCTCTTCCTCTCCTCTCCGTAGATTTCATTTCTTTCTCCTGGTTGTTTGCATCATCCAAGCCCATGGTGTGGTGTTTAATGGAGTGACAAGAGCAGATACCCTTTTGTCAGTCTTAACTGGGAGGGAACAGCCTGTCTTTCAAAAACTGTATGTAACTGGGGCATGGTATAGGTCTCTATGTCAAGTCGAGGGGATCCTCTAATTTCCATTTCTAGTGTGATTAGTTGTCACGTGTTCCAACACATTCTCAGCATCTGTTGGTTGTGATTTTCTTCTTTAGTCTGTTGTTGAGAAGTTACACTGATTTCCTTGCATCCTCAAGAGAAGTCCCACTTGGTAAGTTCTCTGTATTTTTAAGAAAGCTTGTGTCTGTAGATGAAGTATATGCGCCTGTACTCACCTTTTTAGCAAGTTCATTGATGGCCAGGTGTGATGGCACACACCCTTAATCCCAGCACTCAAAGGACAGCAGCAGGTGGATCTTGTGAGTTACAGGCCCCTGGCCAGCCAGGACTACACAGTGAGATGCTGTCAGGAAGAGGAGAGGAAGAAGAGAAGGAAAAGGATGAAGAAGTGGAAGAGGTGGAAGAGGCTTGGGTATCTCACAGAATGAGTCGGACTGTTATTTCTTCTTCTGTTTTCTAGATAAGTATCAGCATATACTGTTTCTCCACAAAACAAGCTCTGTAAAAAGTCGGGAGCTGGCAGGTCAGAAGTGTCCATCGTAGGAAGTTTATCCTATGTGACCTTTCCTTGTTATCTGCCTCTTAAACGAGTGTTGGCCTTTCATGGCCTTAAGGGATGTGCTCAGTCTCTTGTCACTCTAGCTTGAGTAAAGTCATGCGCGGTGTTCCCTTAGCATCCTACAGACACCTGTAGGCTCTGTAGTTGTGCACCTCTGTTTTAAATTAATGATTTGTGTCGTCTTCTTTTTGCTTCTTCACTCTGTTAATCCCACAATGAGTTTGTCAATGAACTTGGCTCTTCAAAGAACCAGTATCAGGATTCTTTGGTTTTCTCTATTTTGGGGAGGAGGGGGAGGGAGAGATTCACTTTTTATTTTGAATTTTTTATCCAGCATATTTTGATCTTATTCTTTCCCCTACTTTAACTCCTCCCAGGTCCTCCCTACCTTGGTTTGCTGCTACTGCTTTACTTTCCATTAATCCAATCTCTTCTTCCATCATGTGGGCCTTGGGAATCGATCTCGGAGCTGACGGACAATGTCCTCACTGCTCAGCCATCTCAGCATCTGTCTAGCTCTCACCATTTTCTTTCCTTGGTTTTGATATATTCTGTTTTAGTTTTACAGGTAGATACTAGTCGCTGGAGATTTGTCTATTATGTGTATGGTTGTTCTGTCTGTGCGCGGAAGCATGCCTTGGTGCCCACAGAGTTCAGAGGAGGGGGTCAGACATCCCTGACATTGGAATTACAGACTAGCGAGCCACCATGTCAATGCTGGGAATCGAACCCGGCTCTTCTGCAAGAATGACAAGTGTTCTCAGCTGTCTTCCCAGCACCTGTTTCATTTATATTTAGACAGGATCTCACTATGTAACCCAGGCTAAATGTAAACTCATAATTCCCCTGCCTCTGCCTTGGGAGTACAGATTACATCTGAACATTGCCCCTCACAGCATAAATAGAGTTCCTACAGGACGCATGCTTGAGTCTCACTGCCTTCCTTCCCTTTAACAGTCTCTGCTGCCAAACCACAGTGTTTGAATCATTTGCGTTGAATGTGACTGTCGGTATGACTTGGCCTTCTTCACCTACATTCTTTATTGTCCTTTTGCAGCTTTGATTCTGTGTTGATGCTCTCCTTAGTCACGGCTTAGGTATTTAGAGTACACAGTACAGCCCGAGTGCCGCCTCCCTTCGAGCTGTATCACACCACGCATGGTGCCAAAACTGCCAACACATCACTCTTAACTTTCCCGATCTTACATTGGCATTATCTATTTTTTAATTCTACATTTGTTAAGACTCACAATGCATTATCTCACGTGAAATGTTAAAAGCGAGCAAAGACCTTTCCTACTTCACTGCGTATTTAGCCTCCCCAGTATTCTTTATTCAGCTAGTTCACATGGTGATCTCAGTCTCCGGCCTCAGAGGACACCTAGATACTATCTGCAGTCTGGGACTTGTGGTGGTGAATTTCATGGAGGGGGCAAAGTACAGGTGTGAAAAGCACCGGATCTCATCTGAAGGTCTCGAAGAAATTTTCTTGGGTAGCACCTTCTAGATAGCTGGGATGTCCCCCCTCTTTCTGGTCATCTTGCTTGTGTTCTAACAATAACACTGATATTTTCATTTCCTTTCATGGGTCTATTTTTTTTTCTTGCCTTTGGTTTTAGGTGGCATTTTCTTGATGTCACTTGGTGTGTTCTTTGTGTTTCTTTGTTTGAGGCTCATTGAGCATCCAGGATATGTGGATCTGTAGTCTTCATCAAACCTGAAAAAAATGTTGAGCTATAAGTTGTCCCACCTTGAGGATTCTGTCCCATCTTTTCCTCTCTGCATCTGTGTTTCATTTTTTAGATCTTTTCCGTTTGTCAGTTTCTCCTTCCAAGGTATCTAGTCTGCGGTCCAAGTCACCCACTGGAGTCTTAATCTGAAACGTGATTTTCATCTTTTTTTATTTCTTCCATCTCTCCTTGGCATCCTTTTGTCTCACTCTTCCATGTTGGACACACTTGCAATGTTTTAATGTCCTTATCTACTGATTCTGTGATCCCTGCATTAGTATGTATCTGTTTGTTTGTGACAGGACTTCACACTGTAGCCTTGGCTAACCCAAAACTTACTGTGTAGACCAGGATAGCCCCAAACTTTCAGAGATTCCTCCACCTCAGCCTCCCTAATTCTGGATGTACCTCACACTTGGCTCTCCATATGGATTCTGGTCTGTTAATTTTCTTGCCATGTTGCATGCCTGGTAAGTTCTGAGTGACTGCCAGATACCATGAACTAGACCTTGCTGAGTATGGCGCTGTTCCTGCACACATAAATATTCTTCAGCTCTGCCTAGAATCTGAACTGTTAAAACAGCTGGTCTCTTTGAGCCTTACTTTTTAGAGCTTTGAAAGGGAGAGCAAGAGCATCCTTGTTTGGGTAGAATTTTCCCTGTGGCTGATGTGACTTCTTAAAGACTTCGTTGTGGAGGTGGGAGAAGTGTGCTTCCTAGTACCTCCTTGGCTCCAAAGTGTGGTTCTTCTGCTTTTACCCCCGTGTGCACCAAGTGCAGACGTAGATGTCATGGGGGACTCTGTAGACCTTCAGAGTTCCTCATAGGCCTCCTCCACTCACACACTGGCCACTGTGGTCTCCCTACACTATCACTACCATGTCAGCAGCTCACCAAGGTCCAAGGATTTCGTGGTCCCCATTTGAAACTGGGTTGTGGTCCATCAACCAGCTTTCATAGTCAAAGGTTCACCCTGTAGGTTTCCCATCCCTCAGGGACCATTATCCTGCACCAATGTTGTCCACTTTCTGATGACAATGATCTTGTTTGTCTGTGGCAATTTCTGATTTGCATAAGACAAGAAGGAAGCCTGGTCCTGGTTGTTCCATCATGGATACACAGACGGCAGGAATGAGACACAGCATGACAAGTGTCACATATGAGACAATGGATAAATAAACATTAGAGACTGCTACCTTCTAGGGCAACCATGACAACTTTCAATACACACAGACGAATGCCTTCTAGTACACCCCATGATGGCCGCTTCATAAGGAGTGTCTGGAATAGACCTTCTCCATGGACGTGTGCAGAACTAAGAATTGCACATTAGCAAGCAGATGGGGTCTTCTTGAAGAACAGAAGCCAAGATGGAGTCATGGGAGAACTAGATTTGAGCAGCATCCAAAACAAGAGTATCTTTCTTCCGGCCCTTTGTGGCAACTGCCAGTCTGGGGGAATACTTCCACACGTTTGCAAAACTGAAGGACCTCCATCTTCTGTGCTCCTACCCCTACTGCTCCTGCAGATCTGCCCACATAGAGACCCCTCAGGGGACATCTGGTTAGTCAGGGTATTCCCTATGCCACTCTGAAAACCCTAGCTCTACAAGTCAATAAGATAGGGCTGAGATCAGACTTTGAGCCCTTCTGGGTCCTTAGCTTGTCTTCTCCAGACCTTCAGCTTCTCCACTCAGGAGAGTCTTTTGTGCAAGGAACTTTTATAAGACCCTGGGGATACAGACGTATACAATAGGGATACAAGCCAAACATTCCCATGGATAGGTACATATAACAGGCACACAAGTCAAACACTGGCTGATCATAAAACCGTGAAATAATTCATCTTAATTCAATTATCTGGTATTAGGATCTTACCACTTATCAAAGATAAAAGCAAATTAATTACTAATTAGATGGATGGGCTTGTTTTCCACCACAATACAATTCAAAGTTGTGCTGATTTGATACTTAGGTGCTGTGTAAGACTGGCAGGGGACTTTCCGAAGCCTTTATTCTCTATGGCACTGTGTACAGTGCAGAGTATGCGGGTGGTGTGTTCAGGATGTCGGCTGCGGTGAAGTCACACGCTGCAGCGCAGGCGAACACTTTCAGAAAAACACTTCCAATGCATAGCGTGTTTGGTTTTGAATTTGTTTTTGGTGTCCTATGTTCGGAAATCTTTCACACTAACAAGTTTCTTGGAACTCCGACATGTAGTTTATGTGGCCCTATGTGGGGTCAGACCCAGTTTAAGAAGCTTAGGCTTATTCAACCATGTCCTGAGCCTCGAGGCATGCACACTCCCAGCTCACCAGCCCACTAAACAGAAGGACAGATGCGTGGAAGGACACTGCAGAGCTTGGCCCAGAGCAAACTGTGCTCCCTGCACTTGAACACACGTAAGCACACGTGATGTTTACACGCGGAACTTGCTCTATTTCAGATTCTTCTCCCACGTATCTGTTTCTGCGAAGGAGTCACTGTGCACCAAGGAATCTCAAGACTATGCCTCCTGGGACAGACAGTCCCATCCTGCCACCATCATGCTATGCAGATCCAAGAGCAGCCAGGCTTCCCTGGTGCCCAAGGAACACCACATGTTTATGGAAGAGGCCTACAATTCAGGTGAGCATGCCCTGGAATACAGTCAGGCAGTAGGTCTGTCAAGTCCCTCCTCCAGAAGCCGTTCTGAGGGTGCGGATCAGAAGAAGGCCCTCTCCGGAACTTTATGCATCAAAAAAGTTGTGAGCAACGCCTTTAATCCCAGCACTCGGGAGGCAGAGGCAGGCGGATCTCTGTGAGTTTGAGGCCAGCCTGGTCTACAAGAGCTAGTTCCAGGACAGGAACCAAAAAAAGCTACGGAGAAACCCTGTCTCGAAAATTAAAAAAAAAAAGTTGTGAGCAGCTGTCTGTGAGATCCCTGCCTTGTTCTTGCCTCCTGGGCACTAACAAAAGAAATCAAAAATTGTCCCCTCCTCCTCTTAACCACACTCCCTCCCAACCACACCATTTTATACCTCAGAGCTTCAGCTTAGACCTGTACCCCCTCTTTCTGGAATGCCTTCCTCTTCACCCTAGTGCCAAGGGGTGTCAGATGACTGGATAGACAGTGGGGAAAAAAATCAAAGAATTGATGTATAGAATGAAAAGGAATTGATGTATGGAAGGATAAAGAGATGATTTTTGAGTGAATTTATGACTATATGTGTGGATATATTGTTAAATTGATCAAAATATATATGAATAGATAGTAGTTAGCTAGGTGGGTGAGTGGACTGGTCAGTGGGTGAATTTATGAACGCGTGAGTGAATGGGTGGTTAAACAGAGGTGAGATGGACAGGCAGGTAAACGGAGAGCTGGATCACTGGCTATGCAGAAAGAGGGATGAGTGGATGGGTGGGTGTGTCGACAGATGGGAACTATGAATGAGAGAATAAGGATATGCCAATGGGCATGCATTTCTGCTGCTCCCCTAAACCCCATGAGGGACTAAGTAAAAAGTGAGACCATCAGACTCCTTGCCGATATGCCCGTCCCTCTTTCCCCACTCAACCCTCTGACACAATATGACCTCTGCAAGGCCCACCCTCCTCACACCTCTCTTGTCAACTTTAGCCATCTGCTTCAAGATGCTGCGAGACATAGGCACCTCAGACCCTCTGCAACTAAAGTACATTACCAAGAAGATGAAGAAGATGGCTCAGAGGTCCCCCAGCTTGGTGATGGAAAGCATCCATGACTACTTCAAAGACAACCCAGAGGTACTATTTCTTGGGACCCTGGAGCAGGCGTGGGAGCATATGGGACGGTTGGATCCCAAGTGGGGCTCAAACCCTGAATCCTACATAGGACAGTTGTACCATTCAGGTAAAAAAAAAAAAATGGTGCAACTCAATCTCCTTGTGTGCCAATAGACTAAATAGGGAGGAAGGAAAGTGTACTCACGTGGTCCCAACATGCTCAGAGCACTCTTGTGAGGTAGAGGTTATGACTCTCAAAGATGAGAAACTATGGCTTAGGGAAGAGAGAACTTACCTAAGGAGACAGAACCAGTAAATGGTAGAAACTGATGGATACGTGGGGGGGGGGCCACTGGACAAATGGATGGATGATGGGTTGGTGGACAGATGGATACAGTGATTGATAGGGAGATGAGTTGATATAGAGAGGAGAGGAGGGAAGTGTGGGTAATGAGTAAACATGGGGATGGATACATTCATTTATGAATGCTTGGATGCATGAATGACTTAATGCATGGTTGAGGAAAAACCAGTCTAAGTGTTGATAAAGATATGGCCTCCCTTTGGAGGTGAAGTTTTTAAATCCCACAACAGTTTCCTGAGGACAGAAACAAGCTTTTCTTCCTCTCAGGTCTGTAGGCTAAGCTCAAGGTCAGCACAAGGCGGGTGTCCCCTAAGAATTGCCAAATGAATGTGTCTGTGTGTCTCCCTCCCTCCAACCTCCTTGCGTACCCTCCCATCCGTGTTCTCCTTAGCATCCCCTGTACCGTCAGACACCATCATCCCAACATAACCTCTGTCCTCCACAGATCTCCAACCGGCACAGGTTCCGACTCTTCCATGTCCTGCAGGCCGTCATTGGAGCCCGTGATGTCTTGGAAGAGACATGGCAGAAGTACTTCATGCAGTTGGCCCTGGAGCACATGACCAAGTCCACGGTAGGCCTCCCTCCCCTAGCACACTGACTAACCCAACTTTGACTTTGAGGTTGAGTCATTTGCCTGGAGGTTCAAATCACGTGGGTGCATAGGATTTCTGAACTCTCCCCTGCATTTTCTGTATGTCCATGTCCTTGAAATGCCTCTCTGTGCAGGATCCTACTAGATAGGGCCCTAGAGTTCATATGTAAAAAACAATAATCTGGCTGTAGCCTCACCGTCTCTCAGAATGTCTCCTCTTCACTTTTCCTGATGCCCACACACCAGCATCTTGTACCATGGACTGAGAATCACTGTTCCCTCAGTCTTCGTGAGCACGAAGACTGTTAAAATCCAGGGCCATCTGAACCCAGGTCCTTCACATATATGCCCTGCTCTTCCTCCAGGGCCATCTGAAACCAGGTCCTTCACATATATGCCCTGCTCTTCCTCCAGGGCCATCTGAACCCAGGTCCTTCACATATATGCCCTGCTCTTCCTCCAAAAGCCTAGCATGACTTTGTCCTGCAGGCTCCCGACTTCCCCGTTTGCATTCAAACCACCACACCGTGTGTCCTCAATCTGGCACCAGCATCCTTTGATCCTGGAAAACTGCTCAGCATCTATACTGATGACACTATCCCTCTGCCCTATGTCGGTGCCGAGACAGAACTCCCTCTCCATGCTTCTCATCATCTCCCCTCCTCGTCCCTACTCTCCTCTCCCCTCCTCTCCCCTCCTCTCCTCGCCCCTCCTCTCCTCTCCTATTTCATCTCTCTGTACTTGGAGTTCACAACATTTCAACCTTCTCACCAAGTATTGTAGTGTTGCATCTAGAACTGTTGGGAGAAGACCGTTCTATTTTTATTAGTGTATGTTCACTGTACAAAACAATGGGCTTTGCTATGACATATAGAAATGTACGCATCATGCATTTTGCTTTTATTCATCCTTGTTACTCTTTTCTGCCCAACTCCCACTAATCATCTTTCTCTCCCCCAAGTAGTCTTCTGTCTATTTTCATGTATTTTTGATGTATTTTTTTCAGTCTCGATTCCACATATGAGACAGGCAATAGTCATTTCTCCATCTGGCTTATTTTACTTGATCTCCTGTTCCATCCATTTTCCCGCAAAAATGAAAAATGGAAAATGTCATCCTTTGCATGTCTGAATAAAGCTCCATTGTGTGTTTGTGCCACGTCTTCTTTATCCGTCTTCTGATGGAGAACAAGGCTGAGCTGGCTATTGCAAACAGTGCCATGTAAACATGGATGTGCATTTGTCTCTGTGCTATGTTGACGTAAGACCCAGGAATGGTAAAGAGGGGTCATGCGGTACACCTAACTTTGAGTTCTTGGAGGAATCATCACACTGATCTCCACAGATGCTGCACACGCACAGGTTTGCACTCCCAACAGCAGTGTGTAAGCCCCATCCCCAACGCCATCCACACAAGGACTTGTTTCCTTGATGATACCTTGTACTGGTTAGGTTTTGTTGCCAACTTGACATAAGCTAGAATGGATTAGAAAAATGGCCTGAGAGCATGTTTATGGGATGTTGACTTGATTGTTAATTGATGTAGAAGAGCCCAGTCCACAGTGGGTGGTGCCATCCCGAGGCAGAAAGCCAGTTGAGCCGAAAGCAGTGAGGGAAGCAGCAGGTAGGGTTCCTCCAGGGTATCTGCTTCTGTGCCTGGCCTGACTTCCATCCGTAATGTATTGTGACCTAGGAGGAGAAGCCAAATAAACCCTACTTTACATTGATTCAGTCGCTGACTGGTTCACCACAGCCACAAAAAAAGCAAACTAGAACACAGCCATTCTTCATGGGGTGATAGAGAATCTCAACATAATTCTTACTTGGATTTCCCAGACGGCTAAGGATGTTGAACTTTTTTTTTTTCATACGCTAATCGGCCATTTGTAGTACTGCTTTTGAAAACTGCCTGCTCAATTCATTACTGGATGATTTGTCTTTTGGTGTTTAATTTTCCTCATTCCTTAGATGCTCTTGATATTAATCCCCTGTCAGATGAATAGCTACCAATGATTTTCCCCCATTCTGTGGGCTGACTTTTCACCCTGGTAATTGTTTCTTTGGCTGTGCCAAAGCTTTTTAATTTCATGCAATCCCATTTGTCAGTTTTTGCAGTTGTTTCCTGAGCTATTAGAGTCCATTTCAGAAAGTCCTTGCGTCTGCTATGTGAACGCGAATTCCTGGAAAGAAGCTGTGTCTAGAAAGGCTGATTACCTGACTAGAACTTCAGCCACTTGGAGAGGATGGGATGTTAGGGACCCATCGCCTAATTACACTTTATCTTGGGCTATCTTTAGCCTATGGGATAGCCGTGCCTTGCCCCCTCTGTGTCAGAACAAATACTCCATCACTAACAGATAAAGACAGACTGAATATACTAACAGATTTAAGAAAAACTTCAGGAATGTGTTAACTTACCCAAACCCTAGTTTTCCACCAATCAGTGGGATAAGTGTTATCGTATAGCATCTAAGGCCTAAAGCAGAGCTTCATTTTGCTTTAGTCCACCTACACCTATCCCCACCAACCTATTTGGGTTTTCCTTTGTTCTGTCGCTATAAAAAGTTCATGAAAATGCTACCTCATCGGGACATGGGATTTTGAATAACCTAAATCTATGTTCTAGAGCCGTGGTCATACTAGGCTCTAGAATAAACTATCTCTTATCCCCTTTGAGATGAGATCTCTGTTTTTTTATGTCAATACCCATATCTTGAATGTTTCCTCCATTTTTTTCTTCTAGCAATTTTGGATTTTCAGGTCTTCCATGAAGGTCTTTGAACCACCGTGAATTGATTTTTATACACAGTGAGAGACAGTGATCTAGTTTAAGATTTCCACGTGTGGACGACTTGTTTTTCCCAACACCGTGTGGAAAGCCATCATTTCTTTAACATATGTTCTTGGCATATTTGTTGTAGATCAAAAAGCTATAGATCGCTGTGTGGGCTTATTTCTGGAGCCTCTCTTCTATTCCGCTGGTTTGTTTGTCTGGTTTTATATCGGTACCACACTAGTGTTGTTACTGAGGCCCTGTAGTAGAATTTGGGATTAGGTATGATGATAGTCCAGCATTGCTGACACTGCTTAGGCTTGCTTTGGTATTCAGCATCTTTTGTGATTCCATATGAATCTAAGGATTTCTCTTTCTGTAAAGAGCATCTATAGACTTTTGATAGGGGCTGTATCAAATCTGTAATCTGCTTTTGGTAATATAACCTTTTTCATAATATTAGTCCTACCAATCCATTAACAGTGAAATGTTGGGGACTGCGGACCGCCAGACCCTGAATTTCTTGTAAACAACTTGTTTTCGTCTGCTCTGAGCAGCCTGCAGCTGCTCTGAGCATGAGACCCTGATGGCAGGCTGGTGAGGCTGCAGCTGAAAGATCCCGAGAGCTGGGGCGTGGCCAGAGCCCTATATAAGCTGCCCTGAGCACAATAAGGGGGCCATGCTTGGCATTCCTGTCTCAAGGATGGCCCCGTGGCCCCGTCTATCTGTCTGTCTCTCTCTGTCTCTGTCTCTGTCTCTCTCTCTCTCTCTCTCTCTCTCTGTGTGTTTAAATTTTCAGCCTAGTTCCCATAGCACATAGCAAGTAGTTTTACAGTGAAAGGTCTGCCTTCCAGTGCCTTCTTTAAACTCTTTATTATGCAGTGTTTCGGTTTCCATGGTCTCTCACGTCCCTTGTTGGGTTTATCCTTGGTTTTGTTAGCTGTTTTTGAGGCTATTATAGTGAATGAGATTTGTTTCCTTGCTTGCTTTCTTCGCGTGTGCATTATCACTAGAAGGGCATTACTGACAGAAAGTGACTGGGTTTTATATGTTGATTTCTGTATCCTGCTACTTTGTCAAGTGTTTGTCAGACCTCGGAGTTTCCTAGTGGAGTCTTTAGGGTCTGTAGTGTAGAGAATCGTGCCATCTGCAAACAGGATGGAGATAATTTTGAGTTCTTCATTTCCTCTTTTTTTGTCACTTCTGTTTCTTTATCTTGTCTTTGAACACTAACAAGTAATTCAAGCTCTATACTAGATACAAGTGTAAAGAACAGACATGTTTATCTTGCTCCTGATTTTAGTGGAAATGCTCTCGGTCGTCTTCATTATTGAATGTTAGCTGTAGGCTTTGCATACATGGCCTGTATCACGTTGAGTGATGTTCCTTTTAGTCCTCTCTTCTTCAGAGCTTTTATTTTGGAGGGATGTGAATGTATTCAATTGCCTTTCTGCATCTATTCATGTGATTTCCGTCCCTGATTCTATTTATATCCTATAGACACTTAATTGATTTCCATATATTAAACAATCTCTGAAATGAAAGCAACTTGATTATGGTATGTGATTGTCTTGGTTACTGCTCTGTTGGTGTAAAGAGATACCATGACCAGGCAACTCTTATTTTTTTTAAAGCATTTAATTAGGGGCTTGCTTATAGTTTCAGAGGCTTTGTCTGTTATCATCAGGGAACATGGTGGCAGGAAGGCAGGCATGATGCCGGAGAAGTAGCTAAGCACTCTGCATCCTGATCCACAGGCAGCAGACAGAGAGAGACTGGACTTAGAAAGGACTTTGGAGACCTCAAAACCCACCTCCTCCAACAAGGCCACACCTCCTAATCCTTCCCAATAGCCCACCAACTGAAAACCAAGTGTGCAAATATATGAACTTATGAGGGCCAATCTCATTCAAACCACCACATTCCACTCCCTGACCCCCCAAAGGCTTAGAGCTATATCATAATGCAAAATGCATTCAGTCCAACTTCAAACATTCACAGAGACTTTCACAGTCTCAAGACTGCTTCTAAGTCCAAAGTCTCTTCTGAGACTCAAGGCAACTTCTCACCTGTAATACTCTGTGAAATAAATAAATAAATAAATAAATAAATAAATAAATAAATAAATAGCAGATTGCATACCTCCAACAAACAATGGCACGGAATATACATTACCATTCCGAAAGGAAGGAAAGGAAGCACGGTGAGAAAATGTTGTATCAAAGCAAGATCAAAGCCAACGTCAAAGCACTCTTCACTCCTCCCAGCGTTGTTGACAGCAACACACTTCTCTCTCTTGGCCTGGTTCCAAGCCCAGCCTGCGGCTCTCCCTGGCAGGTGCACCACAGCTCTGGTGTCCCCAACATCTTGAGATCTCCAGTACAATCCAGGGGTCACCTTCATAGCTTCACACAGTGGCCTCTCCGGGTGTCCGTGCAGGGCCTCCCCTGACCCGTGCCTGGCTTCAGAGGCAAATTCCACACCCATTTCCTATATTCTTTACTCTAAGGCCAGAACCACGAGGCCAAAGTTGTCAAGTTCTTCCGAAGGCTAGGGCTGGAACCTGAACCCCTCCTTGAATTACACTTACATGAGCTTTGCTTTGTTGATGGGTTTCCTTAGCTGTTTAAGCTTTCCTCTAATTCCCTCTCACAGACTGGAAGCTTACCCAGGGGCGATATTGCCCCAAGAGCACCACACTTTTTATTCCATTTAGCATCGGGCTTTTCTTTAAACATGGTGCTCCCTGGAACACGGGACTTCACTCCAACATTACATTTCCCTGTGATCCTTTTCTCCTCAAACTGTGCATTTTCTGTTTCTTTTTGCCCTGTTTGCCCTTTTTCACTACAGATCTGCCTGGGTAATCACTAGAAACATGAGACACAACCTATCCTTGTGTCTTGCTATCTCCTCTGCCAATGATAGTAACCCAAAACTTTTCAATTTAGCCTCCGGCAGATTTTTAGGACAAAGGCAAAAGGCAGCCACATTCGTTGCCAAAATATCACAAGAATAGTCTCTAATATTATTCTCTAAAACCTCCTGAGCTGGGCCCCAATACTCCCACATCACCCTCAGCTCTTCTGTCTTCCATGTTTGTACTAGGATGGCCCAGTAAGTGCCACTTAACACTGTAGGGTAAAAGGGGCAGCCAAAGAAACCCACTCTGGCTCTGAACCCAGAGCCAGTGACAGAAACACAGGCAGGATCTGAAATCAGAGCCATCTCTGTCCCTGACCAATCCCTGAGTAGGGAAAACTAACCAATCCCTGAGCAGAAAAATTTCTCCCTGGGAAAACTCCGCCCCTAAGAAGCCCTATATAAGGCCCACTGCCTATTCAGTCCCTGGCTGTCCTTCACCAGCCTGGCAGAGACAGCTACGCCCTGGACTACTCTTTCCCAAGACTCTCTTGGTGCTTCTGTTTTAGGAGGCTGTGGGGCCATTATGAGGTGGGACCTTGTTATAGAAAAGGGGCCACTGGAGAGCAGGCTTTGGAGGTGATAGAATTATCCTATACAAGCTCAAGTTCTCTCCGTTTCTAATACACCCAGGACGTGAGGAATCCCACCCACATGTTCTGCGATGCTTCCCCCACCACAAGGGACTATACACTCTCAACCTGAGCCAAAGTGAACCCATCGCCCCTTGAGCTGGTTACTTTTGCCAGAAATTGTGTCACGGCACCAGGATAATAATGGTTTATAGAATGAGGTTGGGGTATTCTCTCTCTTTCAATGGAATGGCATAATTTGAAGAGCCCTGATGTTAATTCTTTAAAGGTCCATCCAGTTCTGATATTCCTTTGTTGAGAGACTCCTCACTGTGGTCTGGCCCTCACTGCTCCTTATACATTTGTTTAGGTTGTATACAGGTTGTTTCTGGACAGTTGACTTATTTTGTCAGGTCATATGTTTCTAGAAATGTGTCCATTTCTTTTGAAGTATTCCCTAATGATCCTCTGGATTGTGTTTGTATCTGTTACAATGTCTTTCTATCCCCCCATCCCCCAGTTTTCACCTATAATTTTTAATTGTGTCTTATTTTCTTCTTTTGGTTAGTTTTGCTGAATCGCAGGGATCTCAGCAACCTTCATAGCAGTAGAGTGTGAAGCCTTGGGAGGCAAGAAGGCAGTTCATCTCAAAACCACTCAATATCCAGGCTGGTTTAAACCTCAGGAATCTGACCCCCCAAGTGGTTTATCTTAGGCTTATTTCAGCACAGCCCAATCTGGTGAAAACTATACTTGTAATGATGAACTAAATCTCAAGTGAACAGCAAGACATACCCAAATCTCTTAGAGGAAGAAAGTAAGCAAAATACAGATCAGCTGTGACAGCATGGAAACTCTTTGTAAAGCGCCTGTGATATCTTCCATAAAGATGAGTTCTAGCGACCAAGAAAAACAAGTCTATGAGAAGGGTCTGGACGAGGGTCTGGGGCCAAGACAGTCCCTTGCCACACAGATTGTGCAAAGGTCGCCAGGCTAGAAAGCACATCTGCCCCAGATTTTTGGGCAGAAAACACATTTTTCATTCTTTCCCTTGAAGGAACAGTACCGTGTGGTTAACATTCCAGGTTCCCCTAGTGCATGTCTGCGAGCACAGAGGCCTCTGTGTCCCTTACAGAGAGTTTGTAATATTGTCTATCTTTACAGAGAACCAAGTCATCAATGCACTGATTGTTTTTGTTGTTTTTATACACCCATCATATTTATTTCTTCCCCAATCTTCACCCTATCTCTTTGCTGTATGGCTAGCTTGTCCTTGTTCTCTAAGAGCTTAAGGTCTATCCTTAAATTTTTTAATTGAGCTATTTCTCTTCCTGTTTGTTGTTGTTGTTTTAATGTAAGCGGACACAACTTCCCTTTTAGAATCACCTTTGCTGCATTCTGGGAAGCCATGTTTTTATTTTCATTTGAGTTTTAGGAATTTTTTTTAATTTCCTACACAATTTCTTCAGCAACTCTTTCAAGAGTGTACCATTTTAACCACTGTAGGTTTGCTTAGTTTCTATAGCTTTTCTTCATATTTATTTCTAGTTTTGTTCTGTTGTGGTCTGATAAGGTGCAATACATTTATTTTGTGTATTTCTGCACATCCTGACTTGCTTTATGAACTAAAAATGGGATCTGTTTTGGAGAAAGATCCATGGTGGTTGAGTAGCTTCTCGTGCTTGCTTTGGGTTTCTGCTGCTTGGCATATTAACCTCTGCCTTTTCACTTTTAGTCTGTGTATGTCTTGGCCAGCGGGCATGTTTCTTTTTCCTTCTTTCCAACAGGACTACTCTCCTTATTAGATTGCTTGTGTAGGCTTTATATATCTCAGACTACATTTTAATTTTAACTTTTGAAAACATCGTAAATTAATTTGTCAGGAATGGTTCAATCATAAATGTTGCCATTGTTTATAGAATTACTTATTGTGCCCATATTTTACATATACATATCTACTAGAGAAAACATACCAGCTCTGATATAAGTCAGCCGACACCATGGGGCTGTATTATATACTTGCCTTCTCTTTTTCCTCACTGATTATAACTAAGTCTTTTGAACTTTTTAACGGTGAATCGCTTTAAAACTGAATGGAACCAGGCAGTGGTGGTATGCGCCCTTAATCCCAGTACCTGGGAGGCAGGGGCAGGTGGATCCTTGGGTTCAAGGCCAGCTTGATCTCTAAGGTGGATCCCTGGGAGCAAGTTCCAGGACAGGCAGGGTTACACAGAGAAATCCTGTCTCAAAAAACAAAAAAAAAGGAAACTGTTCTCATTGTGGCCATGTTGAATAATCTTCCTTTTCTGCTTTTTTACAAAAAAAAAAAAAAGGAGTTTAATATTTCCTAAAGTAGTATTATTCACATATACATAAAAATAATTGTCAGCAAAAAGAAGTCAACAACTCTGGCTTTTACAGGCTCTCCTGCCAGGATTGACTTACCCATAATGTAAACTCTGAACACTTATCAATGTTCTCAACTGGTTGCGTTGTCTTTAGGAAGAGTGTGTGTATTATAGGCCTCAAATCAGTCTTGCTTGTAAATCCATTCAGCAAGTCTGTGCCTTTAAATTGGAGAAATGAGACCATTTATATTTAGTTTATTGTTGAAATGTATTTGCTGATTTCTACAGTTTGGTTTTTGTCATCAGATTCAGTTTAGGCAGTATTCTTTTCTTCTCCCTTATTTATCACAGAGCTTTGCTTATTTATTGAGCTGGGCGTGTTTGATCATTTCCTACTTCTCATTTATTTGTCTCTGATGAAACTCATTTTTTTCTGAGCTTCTGGATTTGTGACTATCTCATCTTCTGTAACATTGCCTAGTAGTCATTGAATTCCTTTGGTTTGTGTTTATGATGGAAAGTCTTTATTCCTCCACTGATGTTTAAAGGTAAAATTGGTGGATATGGCAATCTTGGTTGGCAGTTTTTACTCTCAGATCTTAGAAGAGGGTGTGAAGCTTCTGCCGGAGAAGTCTGGTGTCAGTCTGATCAACTAGTCTTTGAGTTGGCATTTTTCTCTTGAGTATTCAGCATTGTACCTTTGTTCCATAATCCTGGCTTTTTACCTATAATTTCCTAGTCAGTCTATTTGGGGTTCTAAGTTACTCTTGTTTGTGGATGCCCTCTCTTTCTCTGGATTTAGGAGTTTTCTGCTATATTTCTCACTGAATAGGGTTTCTGTGTCTTCCATTTGTATTCTGGCCCTGTTCCCACCCATCAGCTCTCATTTTTGATTTTGTGATTGTGCCTCAGAATTCCCAAGCTGTGGCTATGCTTATTGGTTTCTTTGATTAGTCTCTGAATATAATACCTCCTCAACCTCGTGTTAGATCCCTAATATTTTTTCTACTACTTGCCCTAATCCATTGCTGGTTCTTCCTTTGCAGTGTGATCTATTTGAAACACAGAGTTTTTTATTTCAGCATTTCTATTCAACTGCTGTTTTGTTTGCCCCAGCTTTCTTGTTGAACTTTTCGGTGTTGCTGACTTCCTTGACCAGGCTCTAAGGTGCCTTCTTACTTCTTGATCTGCTTGTTTGGATCCACTTTGATGACACTTTGTATTTTTTATTAATACTTTGGCATATCAACTATTTCCATATCTTTGATTTAGTAGTTGAAGAGGCATGGTCTTTTGGAGGAGTTACAATGCTTTGCTTTTTCATGTTTCTTGTGTTTCTGAGCTGTGATTTGCTCATCTGTTGGGACAGTTGTCTCTTCCAATTTTATTATAGAGTCTTCCTCTCTCTTTGAGGGTTTAACCCCAAGTACCACTTGGAGAAGAGAAATCATAGTGCTTTAACAGCAACAGCACCAAACCAAACCAGATAAGGAAACATAACTAAAAATCAATTAAAGATAACCACCATGCCACCAATAACCCTAGAAAATAAAACATAAAAATGATATAGATAGAGTACCTGTGAAAGTAAAATGCTTGTGGTAAACAAGAAAGTATGTGTATGATAACAATAAAGAATGAAATAAAGGAAGGGGACAGGAAAGGGAGAAAGAAAGCTTAAATAAAAGAAAATAAGAAAAAGGCAAAGAAAGTAAGGAAGAAGAAGGGAGCAAGAGATGAAATCTGAACAAGAAAGAACATTTTTTAAACAACGTTAGATAAAGATAAAAGAAGTAAAATAAAATAAACAACCCAGGACTGGTGAGTTGGCTCGATGTAAACCTTGAGGTCTGAGCTTTATTCCTGGAACCTCCACGGCAGCAGAATAGAAAGCCAGCTCCACAAAACTGTCCTCTGACCTCTACATGACCATGCACACACTAATAATTTTTAAAGACTTATTTTAATTTTTTTAATTGTATGTATATGTATATATGTGTATGTGAGTACAGGTGCCCAAAGAGGCCAGAAGAGGGGGCTGGATCACTGGCACTAGAGTTCCAGGTGGCTGTGAGCTGCCCAACATGACTGCTGAGACCTGAACGTGGGTTCTCTGCAAGAGCAGTGTGTGATTTTAACTGCACAGCCATCTCTCCAGCCTCCAACTCCCCTGACATTTTTTTCAAATTTTTTTTGTTGTTCTTTTTTTCAAATTTTATAACAAATACATGTGAGGTTTTGCAGCGCCCTCCGGGGGAGGAGGGGCCGGGGCGAGGCTAAGACTCTTTCCTTCTCTGCTCAGCTTCTTTCTCTTCTGCCTCTCTCAGGAGCCCTGCTGCTCCTCTCACTTGCTCTTTGGAATAAAATCCGCCTTCTGTTACCCCGACACCTCTCATTCACAGTCACACATAGGCAGCTTCTAACATGTCACCTTACTCAGAAGTCTCATTTTCAAGAGATCTTGATTTTTTTTTCACAAAATTTCTCCCTGGGTGTTGGGGAAAGCCGACATCTCATCTGTACGTTCCCACTTCAGGAGCCTGTGACCTTGGAGAGGCGCGGGTGGCTCCCACATCAAGCAGTTCTGTGGGTGTAGCCAGCAGCAGGGCATCCCCCCAAAACAAGGAGGTTCCAACACTCTCTACCTGGAGGTGGCCTCATTTCCCTGGACTGGAGCCCAGTCCCCAGGCTGCCTGCCCCTTTAGATACTGTCACGTTTGACAGTCACTAATGGGGACTCCCGCATCCACCTCCTCAAGCAGCTAAGGGAGCTCGGGCAAGACTCTTTGGAGCATATTTGTTTGTTACAAAAGATACTGCAAAACATACAGATAAATATGCGTAGAGAGAGGTGTGGGGAAGGAAATAAGCATCCCTGCCCTTTCCAGGTGCTCCCAATCTCCAGAAACTTCTCTGTGTTGAGCTATCAAGGAAGCTCTGTGAACTCTGACCTTTCTGGTTCCTCTGCATAATCTACCTCCTGTGCAATGATCTGGCAGGGGGAACAATCAAGTGCCATGTGCTCAGGTCCTTCCTGTCACATGCGTGCGTGCGTGTGTGCATGCAACATTCCTCTCTCTGGAGCCAGCCGGGAGGGCGGTGGTGCACACCTTTAATCCCAGCACTCGGGGGCAGAGGCCAGCCTGATCTAAAAGAGCTAGTTCCAGGACAGGCTCCAAAGCCCCAAAGAAATCCTGTCTCGAAAAACCAAAATAATAATAGTAATAGTAATAGTAAAGAGGAGGAGAAGTCATACGACCCAGACAAAAAAAGCAAGGAAAAATGAAGATTTCTGCAGCTTGCACTCTGGGAATATGATGGTTCATCCTTGCTTGTTAACTTGATACAGTTGGGAACAGGGACCCTCTACTGTGTGCATGTCTGATTTTCTTGATTGCCAGTTGATGTGGGAGGGCCTAACCCACTGTGGGCAGTACCATACCTAGGCAGCGGACCCAGGCTATGTAAGTAGGTAGCTGACTGTGAACCTAGAAGAGGGCCAACAAGCAGTATTTTCCCACGGTTTCTGCTTCAAGCTCCTGTCTTGAGTTCCTGCTTTGGCTTCCCTCACACGGCAGACTGTAACCTACAAGGTGAAATAAACCCTTTCCTCCCCAAGTGCTGTGGTTGTGGTGTTTTTTGGAGCAACAGAAAGCTAACCAGGACATGGAAGATAATTCTAGATTTTGTGCTGTACCTTGGGGGAAAACCTGTGAGCAAGGAAGCGGGCATAAAAGCTAAAGGTGTGTGTTGTCACACCACATACTGTGTGTCACATTCAGGGATGCCATGTCCTCTCCAGGTTCTGATTCCATCAGTCTTCTATTTTTTTTCTTACCATGCATACATATTCACGTGTCTGCAGGTGCCCGTGTGTGCATGTGCACACCCATGCACATGGAGGCCACAGGTCAACCTCAGGTGACTTTCTTCAGGAGGCACTGTCTCTCGCTGAGACCTGGAGCTCACTGATTGACCAGCCAGTAGTAGGGATCCGCCCCTCCCTGCCTCCCTAGCACTGGGATTACAAGCATCATAATTCTATGATTACAAGGACTTGAACTCAGATCCTTGCACTTTCCACAGTACTTTACCAACTGAGCTGGCTCCCTGGCCCTCAGAGTTCACATGATGTTTTCATCTGTGTTCAGCCTCTAGCTTCTCCACAGCTGTTTCTCAGGTGGACTGCGTGGCAGGTTGAGGTTGAGCTCTGCCCAGTGTGACTTGTCTCCCAGACTCTTCACTACTGCCCCAGTTCCAAAGGTTAGGGAGCCAGGATCATCCTTCCCTCTGAATGGAAGGGATGGGGCTGATGAGAGGAGCCGGACCTGTGTGCTCCCTGCTGCCGACAAAGTTCTCTGTTTTCGGTTCCCTTGTCCTTCCACTCCTGGCTTTCAGAACATGATTGCTGTTGCTCCCTCTTTTTAATCTCCTAAATATAGTTTTAGATGAGGGACTTCTTTTTTTTTTTTTGAAATTGCAAAATCAGTTTCAATCCAGTGTGTTAACAAGAGGCTCTCGCAGCCGTGCCTATAATAAGCTGTAAGTGGTATATTGATTTCATAGGACAATTTCCTGCATCACAGGAAGAGTGGGGGGGGGGGGCTCAGACATCTATCCCTACAGATGCTGCCCAGCCATCAAATGCATGCAGCCAGCTGTGCTCTGCTGCACCGGCCTCTCTCTAGTCCCACCCAGCACCCTGAGTGGGTAGGAGCAGGTTCGGTAAACCACAGCACACGTGCTGAGGAGAAAGTTATGCAGCACCCAGCCAGGCTGCAGACACTGGCTCCTGGCTATCTGGGAGTGACCCTCATGCCGCAGACAGGGAGCTGGTTGGCCAGACTCTGCTGTGGTGCCTTACACACTTGGCTGTCCAGGCCGAGGTCTTCAGGTGGAAACGTGGCCTCTGGTCAAAGCTCATGGGTGACAGAGAATTAGAGGGGGTGACATCCTAAACTGCTTAGGTTCCATGGGAAAGGTGACTTTAGCCCGAGGCCCTGTGAATGATGTCCTGAGAACAGGCCTGGGAGTGGGCTTTAAAAATGGACTAAGATTTGGATTGGGATTGAAGCTCCAGGTAGGGACAAAGTAGTGCAAAGGCTGCGGAGAAAAAAAAAAAAACAACAGTGCTTGTGTTCTGAGATTCTAGCCCAGCATCAGAAGTGGGCCCATCTCAGGCTCCATTAGCCTGTGTTCTATCCAAGAGATGGCTTAGTAAAGACATAAAGATAATACATGTGCCCAGTTTGGTTGATCCAGGCCACTCTTACCCTGTTCGTCTGTCCCCACTCCCCGTGACCACCCTCGCCTGGCCCAGGAACTGGATGATATATACCAGGATGCAGCCAGCAATGTGTTACTGGCCCTCTGCCGGCATTCGTGGCCAGCAGTGGCCAAGCACTTGGAGACGGAGCTCCTGACGGGTGTCTTCCCACACCGCAGCCTGTTGTATGTGATGGGCACCCTGTCCTCCCAAGGTATGTGCTGCCATAGGATGGATCGAGGGCCAGGCAATGGAAGGAGACTGGGAAGGGCCTCTGGGACCACCCCTCCATGGCTGTGGCTACACATGGGCCATGCAGGCTGCAGCTCTAAGCCCCTGCAGTCCAACCGGCCCTCTCAGCAGCTCTGAGCTCCATGTCCCAAGAGCCTTTAGCAGCCTTGGCCATGCTAGGGACCTTCCCACAAGGCAGAAAGGGCCTCCGCACCACTGTCTAATAGATTCACATGGTTGCTGGTCCAGGAGTTGGCCCAGAAGTTGCCATTCTACCTTGACTGTTCCCTAAGTGGCTGTTAATTGTTCCCCTCCCTTGGCCACACAAGGAAGATGAGAGCTCAGAGAAGTAGTGATGCTGGCCAGGGCCACCCAGGCTGCCTCACCTCGGACCCTCAGCTTCTGCCTGCTCTCATTCATTCACTCCTTACCCAAGCCTGTGCTATCCTTATAAATGCCCAGTTAGGAAGGTGCTGGCCCGCGACAGGGAACCAGCTGCCCAGAAGGTCACTGTAGAGGGCTTCCTGTAAGCGGCAGCCAATATGAGCCCTATCTAAGTCAGGCCTTGGGAGCCACAGGTCAGCAGCCAACAAGTTCAGGCAGAGAAGAGACGTGGGGGCTCCAAAGAGTTCTAGAGAGTTTGTGTTCAAGCCTGGACCCAAGCAGAATCTTGTTTATCTCACCCTGCCTTTCTTCAAATTGGTAGGCTGGATGGAAGGACCCCCAAAGTAAGCCCTCCCTACATGGTAGAATTTCCAGATTTCTCAAAAGGCCTTCCAGTCCCACAAAGTATCCCCTCCCAGACTTATATTTCCACACTTGAAGGGACCGCAGCACATCCCAAAGGGCCGGGCTTCAAAAATGTCCCTCCACTCACCTACCAGTGGAAAACAAGGTTCAGAGAAGGCAGACAGCCTGCCTGGGCACAGCATGCAGGGAGTGCCAAGATTACAGGCCAGCTCTCTGGACCCTGATCCCCATCCCAGCTCACGTTCTTCCTACTGGAGAGTCTCCTACCCTACCCACTTCCCTGTGGACCCCACTAGGCAGGAGCAGGCTGGTGTCTGAGGGATGCGTGAGACCTGGCCTGTAGCCCGCCCCCTTCTCCCACAGAGGAGCTTCTCAAGAAAGAAGACAGAGAGAGCTGGAAAGATCTGCTGTCCCAGGTACGGAGGGAACCTGTCTCCCTAGATCTTCTGAGGGTCATCAGTGAGGGAAAGGCAGTGAGCTCACGTGGAAACCTCTGCTGGGGCCTTGGAGGAAAAGAAAAGAGGGAGAGGTGGGGAGGATGAAGGAGTGGGAAGGAGGAAGGGGGGATGGGGGTGGTAGGGGCCTAGACAGAGAATTTCTCTTACAGATAAGCACACAATGTAGAGGCAGGAGGTGACTTGACCAAGGTCACTGGGGGAACCAGGATTTAAATCGTGGTCACAAGAAACTCAGCACAGAGCAGATGTTCAACACAGACAAATGCTTGCCACTCACACTTGGGGGACTGGAAAGGACACAGGGGCCAGAGTTGAGACCAAGGAAGGATGGAGGAAGGCTGTGTGACAAGGCCTGAAGTAGAGTCAGGGCAAGCCTATCTCTGACCTTCTCCCAAGTGAGGGGCTTGTACTGGGTTTGAGTCCAACGTCAGCTATTTGCAACGACAGCCTGGGCTGACTTCCTTTGCCTCTCTGCAGCTTAGTTTGCTCGTCTGTGAAACGGGTTAGAGGTGGTTGTGAAGGGCTAGTCCCTCGGTAATGGTCATCAGTACTGTGGTAGGCAGCAGGCAGAGAAGCTGGAGTGGGCTGAGGAGATGAAACAGAACAGCAAGGACTGGAAGACCAGAGACGACATTAGGCACGTTTGTCTGACGGGTGCTCCTTGCTACTATGAATAGGACTTGCCTCTCTCCCCCACACACTGGCTACGTACCAACGCCCAATAAATTTAAAGGGACCGAAACCAAACAAGACTTTCTATGACCAAAACATGAACTAAAGGTCAGTGTTAAAATACATCTGAAAGCATTCCAAATGGTTGGAAGGTAAACAACTCACTTCTCAGTAAAATGTAGGGGAAAGATATCAGAAAGAAAAATAGAAAATATTTTGAACATCATGAAGTACAAAAAGCTTTTTATATTAGAAAGGGTATAAAACTTCATGGTTGGAAGTTAACAAGGGATAGCAAACTAAACCCAAAATAAACGGAAGGAAGAAAATATGCACTCAGAATGCAGAGGCAGGAGGAATGCTCTAAGCCTGAGGCCAGCCTGGTCTGTGTAGCAAGTACAAAGGAGGGAAAGCAAGATCATCAGAAAGATCGCTACTGAATAATAGGGGGAAACTGTCACTTTCAGCAAAGAATAATTAACAGTACAAACACATTACATATTAAAGGATTTGCTACCAAAAAAAAAAAAATTATCAGAACTGAAACAAGAAGAAACAGAAGGTCTCAGTAGTCCTGTGTCTATTAAAGAATTGAGAATAGCTATGTGAAATCTTTCTGTTCCAAGCCAATCCCACTTTGCCTGCCACTGAACAACATGCTTGCAGAAAAACAAAGAATTTATTAATTGGCTGCCTAGCACGTGGACACAGGAAAACAGATCTGAACTCCACCAACAGGGCCTGGGGAAAGGTAACTGGGTCATGCTTTATCCCAAGGCATGGTAGGCACCACCATAGACGGCTGAGAGTAGCTAAGCAGGTGACAGAGGAGGTCTATTCAGGATAGCATGTGGCTTGTTCAGGTTTTTCCCTGAGTTTTGCTTCTAGTAAAGAAAACTCCCAGTTCTACCTGGAGGACTTCTATGCAGTTCTGTGGACCCTGCACAATCCTACAGCAGCCATCTTGCTCTAGCCTCAAACTGGAGACACCTGGGGCTGGCAGAGTAATGTCTCCAGCTGGAGATCTGAACCTGTGGCTCAGTATTCTTAGGAAGCCAAACAAGGAGAACCCTCCTGAACCCAAACCAACCAAAATCAACCAAATTCTACATTCAAAAAGAAAAAAAAATAATGAAGTTCTGATGCAGGCAGCAGCATGGATGGATCTCAGAAATACTCACACTTAGTGAAAAAACATCAGATACACAGAAGCATGCAGTGAAGGACGATAAACACATAAAGTTCCAGAAATTCCGCTTCCTTATGATGAAATAATCAGAAAGGGTTGTGCCAGAATGAATCTCAGGAGCTCTGCGCAGATCCAGTAGCTGGAAAGCACACGAATCTCACAGTTCTAAGGGGTGTTCACATCTCTTGCTCTCTGGCACTGTGAATTTCACTGTAACTGAACTACGCCTGAGTGTTTTAAATGAAGAGAACGCCCTGTAAGTAACGGGGTGTGCACCAAACCCAGTGACCTGAGTGCAATCTTCAGGACTCACATGAAGGAGAGAACTGACTGACCACACACATGCCATAGCACATGTATACGCGTGCACGCGCACACACACACACGCACACATCATCATCATCATAAATGTACTTTTTAATTTATTTTTATTTTCTGTGTATGAGTGTTCCGCCTTCATGTATGTTTATATATTATGTGTGTGGTATCTTCAGAGGCCAGAAAAGGGCAATGGATCTCCTGGAACTGGAGCGACAGATGGTTGTGAGCCACCATTTGGGTGCTGGGAACTTCTGGAAGAGCAGCCAGTGCTCTTAACCACTAAGCAATCACTCTCTCTCTTGATCTCTCTCACACACACACATACACACACACATTACACACATACACATATAGGTGTGTATGTGTGTAATATGTAATATATAATGTGTAATATACTATATGTGCTATATAATATAGTATGTAATATAATGTATTATAGTGTATTATACATCATATATAATATACATTGCACATATGTGTGCACATATATGTTGTATGTGCGTGATATATTTAATATATAATGTGTTATATATAATATATACTAACATATTATATAGTATAATACATGCTATATACGGTGGTGGCGCACGCCTTTAATCCCAGCACTCGGGAGGCAGAGGCAGGTGGATCTCTGTGAGTTCGAGGCCAGCCTGGTCTACAAGAGGTAGTTCCAGGACAGGAACCAAAAGCTACGGAGAAACCCTGTCTCGAAAAATCCAAATATATATATATTCCATACTGTAATACATAATATGATACAGATTATACATATGTTATAATATCTATATTATAATATATGGTATGTTGTTATATAATATAAATTATATTATGTATGATATAGTATATATATAATATGGTTCATATATATTAATTGAGGATAGACTTCAACATTTCAAATATTTAGGTTTTTCTAAGTGCAGTGGTGCCTGCCCTGTGTACCCCCTGGCTGCTCTAAACAGAGTGTGTGTAGCCCACTCACAGACAGAAACACTAACCACCTCTGCTGCAGGGAGTCAGGTATGCACAAATCCCATAATCTATGCCACATCAGCTTGGGTCAGGCTGGGCCACACTGAGGACACTGTAGAGCTATAGGGAGGAAACTGTTTAGTTTTCTGAGTTTTGAAATTTGCATTGCAGACAAGAGGCTCTGGTACTAACAGTGAGCAGACAGAAGGGAGTGGGAGAGAAGACAAGAGTCCACACACACACACACACACACACCTGCTTCTGGGTAACCTAGAGGCTTCCCAGCACCCACAGTGCTCTTGGATTAAGCTGGCATCTGTTCTGTACCTAGAATGCAGGGAGAGAACCAAGAACAGGGCCCAGGCTGGACAAGCACACTCTAATCAGGTTCTGCCATCTGTGGAGAGCAACTACCATCTCAGGGATGAGAGCTAAGGCTGGGGATGACACAAACATTCCTACCTACAGGGGGCGCTCTAAGTCGTCTGTCCTGCAAGACAGTCCCTCTTGGGATCACAGTGTCCCTAATTTAGGATTTCTTTAGGATAAATTCTTAAAAGCTTAGCTGCTTAGACAAATGTATTTTAGATTTTAATTGATGTCAATATTGTTTTTTAATTGCTATTGCCAAAACCTTCACACATACACACACAAAGCTGTCAGCTCTATCACCCTGCCACCAAACAACGCTTCCTTTCACTTACAGATCTGTTGAGCATTTTCAGTGCTGTGTACACAGGGCCTTGATGAAAGCAAGAGACAGTCCTCACAAGCTGTATGGGGCTGCTGCCTGCTGACACTGTTGTACAATGACTTCTCTTATAAGCAGGAAGTATACTCAAATAGTGATCAAAGGAGTAGCTGCATAAGCCAGCATCGGAGTCGTTTATCATGATCAAGGACTACACACCTCACAGTCATTGTGTGTGTCAGGCTTGACAGGTCTGGTGGCGCATAAGCCTGTTCCCACCAGCATCACCACATTACCACAAAACACACACACACACAACACATGAGCAAAGACACTATGACAGCTGGAATAGAAATCTCCATTTTAACTTTATGGGACCATATTGTCTGTGGTCCTCAGTTGAAGGAAATGACCGTATGTGTCCAGCCTTTATGCAGTCTTGTCCCCAAGTTATGTAATTACTTTCATTTCCATTTTTTAAATATTCGTTATCTATTTATTTGGGGGAGATGTGTGGAGTATTACACAAATGTGTCCATGTGCACACCCATCCGGACATCAGGTGTCTTTCTCTACTGCTTTCTGCCTCGGTGTCGTGAGGGTCTCTAACCGAACCTGACACTCACCATTTTGGCAAGGCTGGCTAACTAGCAAGCTCCCAGAATCCACCTGGTTTCACTTCCACCCCTCTCGCCTCCCCCACCCCAGTGCTAGGATTACAGATACATGCAGCAATGCCTGGTTTGTTGGTTTGTTTGGTTGGTTATTTTTTTTTTAATGGGGGTACTGAGGTTCAAACTCAGGTCCTTAAGTTTGCCCAGGAAGTTCTTTTAGCCACTGAGCCATGGCCTCAGCCCCCAATGTCCACTTCTTAAATATCTGACAGGCGGAGCTTATGCCACCTTCATCATACGTCCCCTTTTGTCATTTCCAAATGAATTATCAGAGATATTCTTCTATTGCTGTGAAGAGACACTATGACCAAGGCAACTTACAAAAAAAAAAAAAAAAACCCATGTAATTGGGGGCCTGCTTGTGGTTTAGGGGGTCCATAACTATCATGGCAGAGCACATGGCAGCAGGCAGCAGGCAGGCAGACATGGCACTGGAGCAGTAACTGAAAGACTATGTCTGGTCTACAAAGAAGAGAGAGAGCAAACTGGAAGCTGTGTGGGCTGTTGAAACGCAGAGAGACACACCTCTTCCAACAAGGCCACACCTTCTAATCCTTCCTAAATAGTTCCACCAACGGGAGACCAAGCATTCCAATATATGAGCCTACAGGGACTATTATCATTCAAACCACCACATTCTACTCCCTCGTCCCCACAGGCTTGTAGGTATATTGTAATGAATGTAATCCAACTCCAAAAAAAAAAAAACTCCATAGCTTTTCACAGTCTCAACACTATTGAAAAGTCCAAAGTCTCTTCTGAGACTCAAGGTCATCTCTTAATTATGGCCCCTGTAAAGTCAAAAAGCAAATTACGTGTTTCCAACATCAGTGGCACAGAATATACATTACCATTCCAAAGGAGAGGAAAGGGACACCTTATTCTCAACTGTATCTTTCAACTTAATTTATGTTTTCTAAACATTTATCAATATTTTCTAAGATTTGAGGATTCAGAGGATGTCCCTAACACCAGAAGAATGCTGAGGACAAAAACCTCAGACTTGTTGACTTCTGGGAACACTGGAAACGAAGATCTCATAGCCATATTGACAGCCATCCTATTGAGCGAGCTACGCACTTCCAGAATCCTGTGTCTAGAAAGGCCATTGCATTCATTCACTTGATCACTCATTTCCCTAGGAAATAACAAAGTGTGCAGGCTGCCACCCTGCCAGGCACGGGGAGCACACTTCAGAGGAAGAGTCCTGCCTGTGGTCCTTGCCCTGTCTCGGGGCCACTTTCACTGACATATCTGGTCTGAGCCCTCAGCTCATGTTGGGAATGCAGCTTCCCAGACTTGTGGATATCCTAAACACATCTGGGGGTACCTTGAGGAATCCAACAAGCCAAAAAGCTGAATTCTGGAAACCCGGGAGGATAAGGGAGTAGGGGGATGATGGAGTCAGGGCTCTCAGGCTGGGGGGGAGTGCCTCCAGCCCTGCCCACCACACCTGCTCACAGATGGCCAGAAAGTCGGTGCCATTCCTGAACACAGATGTGTGGTCCAAGGAATTGCTGTGGACCCTTACCAAGTCTGACCGGACGCAGCAAGCACACACCCCAGAGAAGGTAAGCCCACTGCCCCCAGGGACCCCAGTCATTCACCACACAGGCCCATGGGCTCTGTCATAGGACACATAGGGCCCTTGAAAGAAACTGGAGGGGCTAAGGGAACAGGATCCCGGCCTGGACTAGAAGTGTCTCCTCCCTCACCCTGGGGCAAGATGGGAAGGGTAGCCATAGGGTCAGGGAACCCAGGGAGGTTGGGCATAGGAACTCAGGGCAGGCAGGTCCCACTCAGGACAGGATGTTGAACCCCACCAGGACTTCCTGTTCACCTACTATGGGCTAATCCTTCAAGCTGAGGAGAAGAGCACCACCGTCAGGACACACCTCAAAACCCTCTTGGAAACATCTCACCAGTGGCCCAAGCAGCGGGAGGTGAGGGCCCAAGGAAGGGGAGGTGAGGGCCCAAGGAGGGGGAGGTGAGGGCCCAAGAGGGGGAGGTGAGAGCCCAAGGGGAGGGATGTGAGGGCCCAAAGACGGGGGGGGGGGAATGAAGGCCCAAGGGGGGAAGGTGAGGGCCCAAGAGGGGGAGGTGAGGGCCCAGTCTCCTTTGATCCTCTAACTGCCTGACCCAAACCACAAATTTGGCCATGGTCACCCCTGAACCCTGATCCTGGTCATAAAGTGACTTGTGCTGGTCACTTACTGATCCCTAATATCCATCATACACTGAGCCCTGATCGTGATCACACACTGAACCTTGCTGCTTACAATCTGAGACCCGACCATGAACACTCACTGAGGCCTGATCCTTGTCTTATACTAAGCCCTGATCATGGTCATGGACTCTAATCTTGGCTACATTCTGAGCTTTCTTCTTGGTCACATCCTGATCTCTGGCCCTCATCACACAACTGGGCCCTGATCCTGCTCCCACCCAGAGTCCTGAGCCCTGAGGCCTGAGCCCTGGTCACAGCATGAACTCTAACTCAGTCACAAGCTAAACCATCACCTCATCCCTTTCTTCTCATACATATCTTCCCTACCTACTCCTGAGCATGTCTGCTCAGAGTCGGCATGAGGGACAACCTCTTTCCTCCCCAACTCCACCCACCAGACTCCACAAGAGATACCTCATGGGTGTCTCAGCTCTGAGCTGCGGGTCCTAAAGCGTGTGTGAGTCCCTGCACCCTGCTGGTGGGCTGGGAAGGCACTGAGTCCAGGTCACAGACTCAGGGGACTCTGCCCACAGGGCATTGCTCTCACGGTGGGACTGGCTGCAGTATGCCACTTGGACGATGCCTGGGCCATCCTAGAACAGTTTGGACGGAGCACGTCCGTCAAGTGGAGCCTGCAGAGCTTCTCCCTGAAGGTATCAGCTCAGGGTTCCTGGGGATGCAGGGCAAGGGGCGGGAGGGACATCAAACCCCACACTGCCTGAAGGAAGGCAGAACAACTACTGTGGGATTACGGTTGTCATTGAGGCGAGGATTTATTTGAAAAGTGAGATACTTGGCCTGAGAACTGCTTGCCAACACCGGAGGGGGCTCCATGCTTGTGCTACCTTACTGCAGCCTACATGATTCCCCCTGGAAGACACAGTGTCTGGGGACCTCTCCCCTGGGATTCCTTGGTGGGGAGGCTTCTTATTGCTTTTGTGGTTCTGCTCATGGTTAACCCTGCAACCTGAAGGCCAGCAGCCTCTGATGGGTCTTCGTATCTGACAAGTGGCAGAACTGGGGTACACACCTCAGACTCTCAGAGGGCACCTGGCACTGAAAAACAATATCACCATGCTAGTATTCTGGTGTCATCTGAGAGAAGAGGTGACGCTGGGCCACACCCAAGCAGGAAATTCCACTTGACCCATTACTGTCTGTTTAGATAGGAGCATGATCTTTCCAGGCCCCCAGAAGGCCACTAGGGTACGGTACACCAGACTCTGTCTCATACAGTAAGAAAAGGGGTGCTGGGCTATGGGGAAAGGGCTATCACAGGAGACACCCCAACTCTTCCAATTCCAACAGAACCAAGTACCCTACACGTAGCCCTGGGTGTCCCAGTATAAATCAGTCTAACCCCCTAAAAAGCCAGCTCGGCTTCTGCTGTTCTCAATTGGTGAACAAAGACCCTCTAGAAGACCCCTCTCCCACCTTGCTGGGTTCAGGGTGCACCCTCCCACCAACTCCCCAAGTAGACTGTGGGCAGAGCCTGACACTGAATCCACCCCTCTCCGGCCCCACGGCCAGAGCCTCGAGGACCTTCGGTGGAAATGGGCTGGCAGCACCATCCTCCTCTCCTACGGCCAGATGGCAGCCAAGGCCAAGAGCCACATCCTGCCGTGGGTGGACAATATCTTGTCCAGGATGATCTTCTACTTCCGCTTCAGCTCCTGGGTACAGGTCGCCTTGTTCACCATCAGCCCTGTCCTCCCCCACAGATCACCCCCGTCCTACACCTCCTCCCCCACTGCAGAGCCGGGATTCCAGCTCTGCCCTGCCCCAGTTGTGGAGTCAGAGAGGCCCAGGACCACCTTGGACCTATGCTCACCTCCACACTGCCCCCAACTCCTAGAATCAAAAAGGGGGGACTCTTACAAAGCAAATGCTGGATCTTCACTTGGTGGGGGGGCATGGATACTGAGAGGCCAGGGTGATGCTCGCCTCTAAGGAGCACCATAGTTCAGTTTGTTGCAAGAGCCAGCAACAAGCCTTACCCATCAAGCTGTAGCCAACACACCCTAGAAACCCTCACAGGTGCCCCTTCCTAAAGAAAACCCCACCCACGAGCTCCCAGCCCAGATGTCTCTGCCACATTCCTCTTACCCTGACCCAACTGCTCCTGGAGATGGTGTCCTTGGCCTCCCCTCTTGCTCTCTCCCGTAAGCTCCTGGGCTCTCAGGCTGATCTGTGCCCTGGGGCCTGACCTACACAGGATGAGACCCTGAAACAAAGCTTCCTTATGGCCGTCGCGATGCTTGTGGGAGCCATCAGCCGGAGTGAGGGTGCCCACAGCTACGAGTTCTCCCAGACTGGCGAGCTCCTGGAATGTCTGATGGTGCGTACCAGGCCCTGGGCACGGGCAGAGCCCCCTCCCTCAGGACAGGAAGTCCCCTCCCCCAGCCCATCTGAAATACTCCATGTCCTCCAGGTTACCTGGGTCTTCCTGGGACCCTGAGAGAACCTTGTATGCCCACATTACAGCCAGTGCCACTGAGACACAGAAAGACCAGCACACTTTATTCTACATGCTTTCTTGACTCGGGTCCCAGATCAATCACTTAGGATTCTGGGTCCCTAGACAGATCCGCTGGGACGATGGGAAATGTACAAGAGACTGGGCAGCAGTGTCAAAAGCAAAGAGCATTGATAAGACAGGGTGGCTCCTGTCCCTGGCCTGGGACCCAACAGCAAAGTGGAATAATTTGTAAGGAAACAAGAGTCAGTGCAAGCAGGAGCTAGTCCCCGGAGGGGCAGGCAGCTCGAACTCAGTATCCAGGACTCAGACCTGGCCTGTCTAATTCCAGAGGCCACGCTGGCTCTCTAAGTGGGAACCAGGTCTCACCACCAGGTGGATAAAGACAGACAGCACCACCACCTGAGTTGCCTAGCGTGCTGAAATGCTGGGGTAGGGCTAAGATTTGGTGTCAGGGGCAGAAGCAGCTAGGCCTGAGCCTCTGCACCTTCTCCCGTGGACTTACAGATACTGATGGAGAAAGAACCACAAGACACACTGTTCACCAGCATCCGCCAGCAGGTCATCCGCATTGTCGCCAGCCTCTGGTAGGTTACAGCCTATGGGGGCTGTCTTGGCCCAAAAAGGCAGCTCCCTGGCCAGGATGCTAGCTGGACAAGGTGGAGGGAAGTCAGACATCAAGGCCCTGCTGGGGAGAGCTTGGAGCTGAGCCACTGCAGGTCATGGCGGGAGGTGGGGGAGGCAGGAAGGGGGCTGGAACATTTATCCTGAGTACAGCCACTCCACACAGCGAGCTGACTCTCCAGCCTAGTGCTCAAGTAGGGAAGAAATCTAGAAGGAGGCCAAAGGATAGCTGCATCTAGCTAGCCCCAGTCAAACCCCAGGGCATGGGTCTAGAGAATTTGGGGAGCCCCAGACCCCGGGGAATACAGGTCCCAGTTTATTTCTCCACCCACAGATCAGGGAGGAGGTAAGACCGGGGAGATCAGAGTTGCCTGCTCTCAGACCATAGCAGGCAATTCACACGGCACTTGGCAGGGTGGCAAATGGAACTGGGCAGGCATCCACGCCAAATGCATTCCCCGGTGCTTCGTCTCTGCTAACCCGCACTTCGTATTCGGCAAATGCACAGTCACTATTGATCTCTGGATGCTTGGGGACTGTCTGGTCTCTTAGGACCCAGCCAGAAACCAACAGCAAACACCCCTATTCTCCCAAGATGCCCCTGGAAATGGGATGCATACCACACATAGGGCTGGGAAAGGTGCTCAAAGAGACCGAAGCAAGAAGTAAGATAGGGAGGAATGTAACATCCTCACCAGGCAAAGAAGGGTAGGAGCACCAGCACTGCGTCAAAGAGGCTGATTGACAGCTGGTAGAGCATTGATTCATAGACTGGTCCTATAAGCCTGGTGTTCTACCAGAGTCCAACGCATGAGGCCGGCTTACGTTGGCTGACATGGGACTGTTAAGCAAAGTCCTGCTTGGGTGAGTCAGTGAGCCCTGCAGGTACTTCACTGCAAGAGCGGCACCTTCAAAGGCCCTCACAGGGCTCGAGCTTGGAGTGACGGACCACTAGGAGACTGGGGAGGTGGATGAGTGCACGCACAAATCCCTGTTGTGAGAAGCAAAGGCTGTGGGTTCGGTGAGGTCTGTGCTCTGACCGCTGCCCTCCTGGTCCCAGGCCCTCAGGATGCTTCACCTTCCCAACAGCGCACTGAGACCACCCATGGATGTGGACAGGAAGTCCCGGCTCCTCTCCATCTGCTTCCGCAGCGTCTTTGCCCTGCCACTGCTGGATGCCCTGGAGAAGCACACCTGCCTCTTCCTGGAACCACCCAACATCCAGGTACAGCCTGCACTTAAGCCCAGGGGACTCTCAGGTAGGATGTCAGGCTCAGTCTTCTGTGTGTAGCAGGGTGGGGAACATGGCCTGGCCACTCCACAGGTAGGGTGAAGGTCCCACATAGCTGCTTAAAGGTTCTGGGTTCCCATTTGCCCTCCTGGAACATGGCCCATTATCATCCTTTGGGCCGTGCTAAGGTAGGTGGCTTACCTGGTGTGTGCCTGTTCAGGAGCTCTGTACATAATGATGTGCACGGTCTCCTTGCTGACCTAAAATCCATGCAGAATAAGCAGAGTCACCACTGTGTTTCCCTCCCTCCAAGTCCCACGGCCACCTAAGGAATTCACAGAAGAGAGGAGATGGCTCTTTCAAAGGGATGAGTTCCCTGATATTACAGGAATTGGTCCTGTCGCACTAGGATGGCTTATGGAGTCACCGTCCTTGCGGGTTGGGTTGCATTAACCACGCCTGCCGGCCTGGGTCACTCACTAGATCAGGTCTCTCCTGTTTAATACTGAGCAGGCCCTGCCGGAAAGATGCTTGCCATGTCTCATGGCTACCACCAGAGGGCGCATGAGATTGTCAGGCATAGTCCCAGCCCCATGTGACTGGTAAAAGGCAAGACAGCTTTGTAAAGTGAGCTGCACAGGCACTGGGTCGTCTGTGGACCCTCCCCACCTTCCCACGGTGACTGGGGGATGGGGTGGGGCAAGGAATACACATCTCAGAAGAATAAAGTCAGCAGTGGGAAGGCCAATATCTGAACCCTACTCCAGGGTCTCTACTTGTATTACACATATGTGAAATTGGGCCCAGGCTGCATGAAGACAGATAGACACTAGAACAGGTAGTGACGGAGGAGGAGGAGTATCTGCACCTGGTGACTAGAAGACTCCTTGACCCTGCAGGAAATGCCACCAAGAACTGAGTGTCAGTCCTGGGAGGCAGTAGCATTGGTCCAGGCTCCATCTGTCTCCTGCCCTGTCACATGGGACCAGCTGCTTATCACCCCTGTAGAGGAACACTGGCCTAAGAAATGAAGCCATCCAGGTCACCAAATAGCAAATGGCCAGAGCTCCTAATGACCTCATGAGAGTCTGTCAGGGCATTTCTGTGACAAACATACACATATCCCTGAACATGCCAGCAACATTGTTGAGGGCCCTTACATGAGCCTCAGAAATTACATCAGCTTTATAGCTTGCAGGACCAGGAAAAGGTAGATATCCATGCCCAAAAAGAAAAAAAAAAAAACTTTTGAAAAGGCTGGGCAATGGTGGCACACACCTGTAATCCCAGCACTTGAGAAACAGGCAGATCTCAGTGAGTTCGAGGCCAGCCTGCTCTTCCAGGATAGCCAGGACTATTACACTGTTTTGGTGGATGGGGACATTTTAAGAGGACCAATGAGACCTTAGTGTGCAAAAGCACTTGCCACTCAAGTCCAAGGACCTGGGTTGGATCCTAGAATCCATAGTAAACAGAGGACACATGACTGAAAGGTGTCCTCTGCTCTCCACACACATGCTACAGTATGCATCATGCACACACATGCACACACGTGCACACACATACACACATGTGCACACACGCAAAATAAATAGTGAAATTAAAATTTTACTAAGATTTTCAGGAAGAAAACTACAGTGTGTTACTTCCAGTAATCGTTTCCCTTTTCCCCTGGGGTCCTGGGACAAGGCAGGCCTGGTCACGTTTCTACACGTCTACAGAGGCAGCCCTGCTGGGACTGAGTTTTCCCTCGGGTAAATTCACTTGGGTGGGTTCCCAAGGCCTTCCTGGCCTGTCCCCATGCCTGTGTGTCAAGTCCCCTTGTAGATACGGTAACGAGCTCTGTCAGTTGTGGGAATCTGGCCTTTGGACACGCAGAAAGTGGGTGCCGCTGGATACTGCAGTGGCCTTGGCCCTCATCCCTACGGGACCTGGCTGACCTCCTCCCTTCCACAGGGACTATACAACCAGACCATGGAGGCGATGGACCACATGCTCCAGTGCTTCATGATCCAGAACCCCACAACCAATGAGCTGTACTTCCTGTTGTCGGTGAGGACTGCTGGCAGTGGGGGGAGGCAGGGATGAGCAGCTCTGGCCTGAGAGTCCCAGAGAGGGCCCTCCACAGGATGCCAGACCTGGCCAGTAGACTTCCTATGCCTAGAGATTTGGAGCATCTGGAGGGGACAAGGAAGCATCAGTCAGCCTAGCCAAAAAAGGATCTGTTGAAGTGGCTTCCCCTACCACCTGTGCCCATATCACAGTGTCCCCCAAGGGCATGGATCCCACAAACCCCCTCATCTGCCCCCTAGGTATCCATGGGAGGGAGACCACTCAGCAGAGGATGAAGGACTAGTAGCAGGGCCTAGATCCAGTGGAGAGGCCAGGTCCATCAGGCCAGAGGTCAGAGCCAACGGGAGTTCCTAAAGAGCCCTGAATAAAAACTTTAGCCATCCCTGAGAGGAGAAGGACCCACAAGAGGAGCCTGGAGCCAAGGAGAGGCAGGAGCCAGCTCAGTAGGTCAGAATAGAGGTAACTCTGCCCACTAGAGCTTGGAAGGTGAGGGGTTATGGTGAGGCTCAGCCATGTAAGAAGCTAAGAGCAGAAGCAGGATCACCAAGCCCTGTGGTGCACAGGTGGAAGTCAGGAGGGAGAACACAGGCAAAGGAACTCCCAAGAGAGCATGACAATCTAGGAATGTGCCCAAGCGGCAATGGCTTCTACCAGCAGAAACCACGATGGTTTCCTCACCCATTCCTGGGTTGCTCTATCTCCAAACATCCTGCATCTAGATCAGCTGACCACACAACCCCTCAGCCGTGCAGAGGTCTGAAATCAGTACCCATCCTCTGCCAGAGGTAACTGCATCCCTGCTTGTGTGCACAGCAGAAGGTTTTAGAAAGGGGCATCCGTAACACAGCAGTCTGAGAGCTTATGGGGGAGGGAATGTTTCTGCTGCTCAGGAAGTGACCAGTTGTGAAGGGCAGCTCTAGAGTCAGGGACTGACAAGGGAACAAGAAAAGCTGGACCACGGAGCCTTGCTGAGGGGTGGACATGGAGGGCCATCTCTGGGCATCTGACACAACGCTTGACTACACCCACCCTGCAGCACCTGTATGTCTGGCTGGCATCAGAGAAGGCTCACGAGCGACAACGGGCTGTGCATAGATGCATGATCCTCTTCAAATTCCTGAACTATAAACGATGCCTGGACGTAAGCAACATCTCCCCAGTTCCTCGCCTCCCCAGCTCCTCGCCTCCCCAACTCCTCACCTTCCCAGCTCCTCACCTCCCCAGCTCCTCTCCCACCCCAGTTCCTCGCCTCCCCAACTCTTCGCCTCCCCAACTCCCTAATCATACACCTTCAAGGGTGGGGTCTCCTGTTCAGAAGAACACCTTTGCCCCTGCCACCAGGCCAGGGTGGCCCCTGAACATCGCTATCCGACTGAGCTCCATGACAAAGAAGTCTAAAAGATATCCCTTTTGTTGTGGTTCTTTTATTTTTAATGGAGTAAATAACTTTTTTAAAAAATTAATTTTCTGGGATTGAGCCAAAAAAAACCCACTCCATAATGAAGATAAATCACATTTTAATGTGATCAGGCACTACTGTGGGGTCTTGGGAAAGGGCTCAGCAGTCAAAAATACAGGCTGCTCTCACAGAGTTCCCGGCATCCACCTGGTGACTTGCAGTCCTCCATAACTCCAATTCCATGGGGCCAGGCACCCTCTTCTGGCCTCTGCCAGCACCACATGCACGACACACAAATATACATGCAGGCAAAACACTCATGCACATAAAAGATGAAAGGAAGATAAATCTTTTTTTTTTTTTAATGTAACTGTGGTCCACAGGGTGACTACGTATTTTGTAAATAGTTTTATTGACTCCAGAATTGAAATCAGGGTAATAAAGGCCAGAGAGCAGGGCGGTGTTGGCGCACACATTTAATCCCAGCACTCAGGAGGAAGAGGCAGGCAGATTTCTGTGAGTCTGAGGCCAGCCTGGTCTACAGAGTGAGTTCCAGGAGAGCCAGGGCTTCACAAGAAACCTCATCTGGATAAACCAAGAGCTGGCGGGAGGGGAGCCAGATAGTGTCCTAGGAGGTCACAGCTGGATCCTGTCCTAAGACTTCAACACTCTGTTCCTCCAGGAGTTTTCTGCGGTTTTTGTTGTTGCTGCTGTTTCTTTGTTTTTGAGGGTTTGTTTTTATTTTTCGTTGTTTTTTATTACATAACCCCATTCTTTTTTCTTGATTACCAAGTTTTGGAGTCATGTCCTTATATTTTTCCTAACCCCGGCCCTGCTACACAATTCAAGGGATCCTCTGGTGAAGGCCATTCTGGGTGCATGAGTAGCCATAGGGTGCTGTAGATAGGCACCATCAAACTGTGCTCCCTACGTAGATCAAAGAGCCCTTCAGAAGGATGGGGCAGTTGGTGGCCATGCTGGGGATCCTGTGCCAGGACGCAGACAGAACCATCCAGTGCTTCAGTTTAGAAGCCATAGGCCATCTCTATCAGCTTCTGATGTACCACAAAGGTGAGTGTTCTCGGCACCACAGCCCACCTGACCTTTCCCTACTTAACTCAGCCCGGGTAGACTTATTCCAGCACTCCTGAACGCCACCTTTCCCCAAGTCCACCCTCAGCCCAACCTTGATTTCCACCTTGACTTCAGCCATAACCTTCTAGTAACAAACCACCAAACACAAATACACACAGGCCTGCTTCCAGTCACTAATGCACCCAGCCTGACTCCTGCTCTGTCCCACATAAACCCCACCCTCTCTACCCTGCCCTCATCTCTGCCTGCCCTGACCAGCAGGAGAAGTTCCAGAGGTGGAGAGGGAGACCCATCAGGAATTCCCTCAGCCTGATGTCATTGGAACTGCCCTCTGGAGCAGTGGAGACCAGAAGGACACTCTTCTGATCCCCCAGGATATGGCATCCAAAAATGACAGCATCTTCTTCATGGGCAGCAACCAAGTTATAAAGGTCAAAGCCTTTAGTCTTTCTGGATGGATGGGTGGGTAGATGGATGGATGGGTGGGTGGGTGGATGGATGGGTGGGTGGGTGGATGTATGGGTGGGTGGATGGATGGATGGATGGATGGATGGATGGATGGATGGATAGATGGGTGGGTAGGTGGATGGATGGATGGATGGATGGATGGATGGATAGATGGGTGGGTAGGTGGATGGATGGATGGATGGATGGATGGATGGATAGATGGGTGGGTAGGTGGATGGATGGATGGATGGATGGATGGATGGATGGATGGATGGATAGATGGGTGAGTAGGTGGATGGATGGATGGATGGATGGATGGATGGATGGATGGATGGATAGATGGGTGGGTAGGTGGATGGATGGATGGATGGATGGATGGATGGATGGATGGATGGATGGGTGGATGGATGGATAGATGGATGGATGGATGGATGGATGGATGGATGGATGGATGGATGGGTAGGTGGATAGATGTATGGGTGGGTGGGTGGGTGGATGGATGGATACATAGCCAAAGCAGACTGCCACATCTGTGGGTGGCAATAAACACATCCTTTTCTAAGTTGTTGAAGGGGGACCAGGCAGAGTGGAGGGACACTGGGACACACTAGGCCATGTGTACCTTGGACAGGAGCCTTCGTAGGTTTCCTCAAAATTATTTTCTCACGTTTTTCCAGCCTTCTCTAGGTTGTTTTTCCATTTACCACTCTCCCACCCCATCACACCGAGGTTTGGACTGTAATCCTCAGAAGCCACACAGATCACACCCGAGGCTGTGAGCTAGGGACTTCCATTAGCTGGTGGCCCACACTAAAGTGGCATCCGAGCTGGGAGTTCATGAAGTCTGTGAGGTGTGAGCTCTTTCTTGCTCAGGTTGGGTTGAACTTTGGCTAAGAATGACCCCTGTGATTGGCATACTTGCCGGTCCTTGTGAGACCTAGCCTTCCACTTCTCAGCAGGGTCCATGTGGGGCCTGGTAGTTGAACCGGCCTTCAGTAAGCAGCCATGACATCCTACATAAACAGAAGACAGAAAAGTGGGGCGCATGGCTAGTGAGAGTGCCCCAGCAAGACTTTGGTCTGATCCCATGGACTCCAGAACACAGCAGCTACAGTGAGCTGTCTGAGTATTAGGCCCCTTAGAAGTTTCATACAGACTCTCTCAGTCCTTGGGGCCAGCACCTCCATGGGCCTGCCTAAAATGAAGGAAATCTCAGTTAGCTGTAGTTTGTATCACAGAACCTGGACTGGGGGCAGAAGCAAGGCAAAGAGGGATGAGTTCCACTGGCCGCCAGCCCAGCAAGTTCCAGAAGAAAGGGGAGCCACTGGGAAGCTTAGAGTCCAAGGTCTGCAGAGAGGCAACCTGCTCTCCATCCATGGGGGAGGCACAGAGGAGTAGGAATGGGAGGATCTGCTGACTTCGAGATGGAGACCTTGGAGAATTCCAAAGGAGAGCAGATATTCTGGGCCTCGATTCCCCTCCCACGTCTGTACAGGACTCCTCGTGTGGTCCTGGTGTGCACTACACATTTATCACCGTCCTCTTCATCTTTACCACCAGGTATCACTATCACCATCATCACTAATACCCCCATCATCATCGCTATCATCACCATGCCATCATCCCCACCCCTACCCTCACCACCATCATCACTAATACCTGCAACCTCACCAACATTCACTATCACCGCTCCCGTTGTTATCACTAATACCCCATCATCACATCATTCCCATCATCATCACCACCACCACCACCACTATCATTGCCACCTCCATCATCCCCACATCATCACCCCCTCCGACACCTGCCGTAATCAACATCACCCATATCCTCACCCTTGCCATCACTACCACCAACCCACCATCTCACGCTTACTCGTGGCCTTGATTAACACTCAACTTCACAGGAGTCTCTCTCTCTCTCCTGTTCCTGTAGTACTCTGGGCTCTGAGCATCTCACCACTATTCTAATTTGAACTTTCTGTGAGGTTGAATGCGGTCTACATCTGTGCAGATCAAAGAAGCCACTGGCCCCACGTAGCTGCTGAGCTCCTGGCGTGAAGCTAAGGCTGCCAAAGAACTGAAGTTTTAGTTTTACTAAATTAAATATTGATAGATTTAAGTATATCTTGGATCTAAACTACTGAGTGGCAGGATATTATAGTGAACAGCCAGTCTTTCCAGAAGGTTCTGTCTGTGTGTGATCTAGCCCAGCTTTACCCTCCACGGCACTAGGGAGGACGAAAACATAGAAACTTAGACTTACCACCTGAATCCAAGAACAAGCCAGTGTTGACTGGGAAAAAAGAGTCCTATGCCTGCTCAGTGCTAGACACCAAAACCCATCCTTCCTGTCCCTAGACATTGACTGAGGCAGAGAGATGTGGAAGATTGTATACTGGGCCCACATAGAGAGCCTAGAGGAGTGGGTGCCTAGATATTTGGGGAGTCTGACAAAGAAGAAGGGTTAAAGGGGACAGACACAGGGTTTGGCATGATAAGCTAACAGGCTCTCCACTCTCACAGGAGATCATGGGTCATCTTGAAATGGCAGAGCTGACTGATCTCATCTGGACAACCATCGATGGCTTGGGCTCTACCAGCTCTTCCTGGGTGCAGGCATCTTCCAATATGCTTTTCCTTGCCGTCCAGGAGCATGGGGACAACCTGGCAACTGTGAGGGGTTGGGACCTCACCCAGGGCCAGGGAGGAGAGGGGAAGAGTTGAGGACTAGGCCACAGGCAGCATCTAGGGACCTTCTCTAGAACAAAATGGAGAAGACTGGGATTCCACGCAGGCAGCAAACAACCCAATTAGTGGATAAATGGATGGATGGATAGGTGGGTGGGTGGGTGGATGGATGGATGGATGGGATGGATAGATAGATGGGCAGGTGGATGGATGGATGGATGGATGGATGGATGGATGGATGGATGGATGGATGGATGGGATGGATAGATAGATGGGCAGGTGGATGGATGGGTGCATGGATGCATGGATGGATGCATGGATGCATGGATGGATGGGACAGATGGATGGGCGGGTGGACAGATGAATGGATAGATGGGTGGGTAGATGGGTGGATGGATGGATGAATAAATAGATGGACAGGCGGACACAGGGGTGACTCAAGGGAGCCTTTGTGGTCCTGGTGACGATTGCAGAGTCATGGGGTAATTATATATTGATCAAGTATAACTACGGACCATAGAGGAATGAGATGACATGGGGAGAAAACGTTCAGAACTTGTAGAGCTTGTGGTCTGATGGGTGACAACATACAGACAGAGGTGGGCAGAATGGCCCAGTAGGGGCAGAGAGAGAGTGATGAACCCTACAGAGTGAGAACGGTGCCCCAGCAGGAGACAGCTCATGCCAACTTCTCCAAACGCCTCAGACAGCCCTACTGGGACCTCCCTTCAGGCAAGGTGTGCAGAGCAGGTGGGCTCTCCCCTTCAGAGCCCTCCCACTACTCCCCGAACAGGTGGGTAAAATGAGCAAGGCCATCCACCACCACCTCTGTGCCATCCAACTGCCCCAAGCCAAGAACAATGTCCTACGTGTCATCAGCCTCCTGGCCCGGAACCACATCCCAGAGCTGGTGGCTGCCTTCCTGGACTTTTCCACTCCCCTGGACAGGTACCTAGCCCTACTCTCCCCATTGACCCTATCACCTACCCTTCATCCTTCCTCAAGCCAGGGTCACAGCTTCTGCCCTCCTGTCTGTCCATCACAGTCAACAGGAACCCAGAGTGCTTGGCGTAGGGAGGGGGTTAGCACCTCTGTTCATTTAGGCTTGCCTCTGGTAGGCATTCCACAGAAATGTCTGTCCCATACTCCACTACCCATGCTAAGTGGTCCCTAATTCCCGAGTGCTCCTGGCAGGATCCCTACCAACCACAAAGTTTCCCCATCCCTCAATGTGGACCCCTCTGACTTGTTCTGCTGTTCATTCTCTTCTTCCTGCTGAGCCTCCTGCCCCACTCAGGTGGACCTGCCTCTTCTCCCATACCCCTGGACCCCCAGCTCTGGGGATAGACCAGGGTTCTTGGTACTTTTCATGTCCCTCTTCTCCCAGAATCCCACCTCTGGATCCCATATCCTCAGTCTACAGCACCCACCATTCATTCATGACCTGGCACGAGTCACCCCGCACTTTTTGATGGTATAGCATCTGCTCAAAGATAGATTCTGCTTTCTCCCCTTTCCAGACTAGAAACCCCCTCTGCCCCTCGTCTGCTTGAATCTCTTATTCCCTCCAAGATCCAGCAAGCCTTTACCTAGTGGGGTCCTGCCTACCTTCTCCACCCCTGCTCCCACACATATCCTCCCCCTCCCCCTGTCCTCACCCAGTTCCCAGGTCAGGTTCCACCAATCAGTCCCACCTGGCAAACCCAGCTCCTTGCCCTGGGTGCTGTCTTTGCCCCACCTGCTCTGGGAACTCTGGAAACCTGGGAGAGAGCTCTTCCAGAGCCTAGAGTCTTCTCAGTGGAGAATTCTCACCTTAGCGGGGAGGTGTCCTGTTTGCATGAGCAATTCCTATTTCCTTTGTGTTCACATACAAATGCTGCTCTTTCAGCTCTGGACTTTCTGGTTCCTTTAAGATACTGTTTTAAGCAGGAGGTGGTGGTGCATGCCTTTCATCTCAGCACTCTGAGAGGCAGAGGGGGCTCTCTGTGACTTCAAGGCCAGCCTGGTCTATAAGGCGAGTTCCAGGACAGGCTCCAAAGCTACAGAGAAACCCTGTCTCACCAAAGGTTACATTTTATTTTGTGAAAGTCAGAGGACTACTTGTTGGAGTCAGTTTTTTCCTTGGCTGTCTGAGTCCTGGAGCTAGAATACAGTATCGGGTTGTGGGCCAGTGCCTTTACCTGCTGAGCCATACAGATGGCCCAAGTTTTACCTTCTTTATAAATTACATGGTCATGTGGCCTAGATGATGTTTTTTTTTTTTTTCTCTCTCTCTCTCTCTTTGAAACCTAGGTCTTTTACTAGGTGAGGTATTCCAGCCTAATTTCCCCATGCAGCTGGTGCATCTTTGACTATGTAAGCAAGTCTTTTCGTTCTTATTTCTGGGACATTTACTTGACTGTGTTTAAATGTGGTCTCTGCCCAGGTTGTGGTCTCTGGTCTGGTGCTACTTTCCTCCCGCCTCCCCCTTCATGGTCACACCTGCTGATGCTCTTGGCTTTCCCCTAAACTCACTGTACTCCTCATTATATCTCTTCTGCCTTGCCCAAATGTCCCTTATTAAATGTTTATCTGAGTCGTACCTCTTGTGGCCACCCTTTGATTTTTTTCCCATTTCCAAGGTTTTTTGTGTATGTAATATACACATATGTATATGATGTACATGTAGAGACCAGGAGCTGACACTGAGCCTTCACTGAGGCAGGGGCTCACAGTTTACACCAGAGTTCACGGATGTGGCTAATCTCTGCCTTCCAAGGGCTGGAACTGCAGGTGGGCTGCCACGCCCACCTGACATTTATGTGAGTTCTGGGGATCTGAACTCTGGTCCTTATACTGGCAAAGTAGGCTTCTTAAACCACCATCTCCCAGGCTTGAAAGTCTAGTTTGTTTGCTTGCTTGTTTGTTTTTAAGACAAGTCTTGCCAGGCTGGCCTTGAACTCCTCCTCCTCTGCCTCAGTCCTTGAGTTCTAGGATAACCTAGCTGAAGTCATTGGTTTGTCCTTCCTTCCTTCCTTCCTTCCTTCCTTCCTTCCTTCCTTCCTTCTTTCTTTCTTTCTTTCTTTCTTTCTTTCTTTCTTTCTTTCTATTTCTTCCCTGAGTTCAGCCAATTCTTTTCAGGTCATACTGAAGATTTGTCCTTTCTTGAGCATATTCAAGGTGGTTGGGTCTCTAAGCACTTGCTTGCTGTGGGGTGAGGAGTCCAGGTTTCCTCTGTAGAACTAGCACTCTGAAGCCATCTTCACTTTGCTGACTCATAGGTTCTAGTAGCTGCAAATAATCTGTAGAGCTGTTTGTCTTGGTGTTCTATTGCTGTGAAGAGATGCCACGACCAAGGCAACTCTTAAAAAAGAAAGCATTTAAGTGGGAGGCTTGCTTACAGTTTCAGAGGTTAGTCCATTATCATCATGGAGGGATCATGGGAGCAGGTGGCAGGCAAGTGTGGGACTGGAGAAGTAGCTGAGAGCCACATCCTGATCCATAGGTCAGGATGGGTCTGGCTTGGGCTTGGGCTTTAGAGACGTCAAAGCCCATCCCCAGTGACACACTTCCTCCAACACGGATACACCTCCCAATCCTTCTCAAGTAGTGTCACTCCCTGATGATCAAGCATTCAAATATGTGAGCCTATAGGGGCCATTCTTATTCAAATCGCCACACTGTTCATTTTGGAGCTGCTGGAATGTTTCACGGGCTTTCAAGTCCAACGGCTCCATCTTCTGTTGGCTCCATCTTCTGTCAGTACAGCTGAGAGCTGGGCCATCTCAAAGACTTCGGGCTTGGTGATAGGCCAATACATATGCCTTCTAGTTCTTTGGGCTCCTTTTTCTCTTCTTTGACAGGAATGTTTCCCTCTTTCCCTTTCACCACCAAGTCTCCTCCCCTCTTACTCTTCCTCCCCTTCAATCCTTCCTCCTCCTCCTCTTCTTCCATCTGACTCCTCTTCCTCCTCCCTAGTCCTCTCCTCTCCCTTCTTCCTCCCAAAGCTTTGCATATGAAGATGACAAAGTGTTTAACTCCTTCCCTGTGTCCCCTGAGGTTGGGCAATTAGTGAGAGCCAGTAATGAGGAGTAAGAACGTGTAGACAGACACTCCTCAGCACTGCTGGTGAAGGGAGGTGCTCTGACCTCCCAGAGTGCTCTCTCTTCTGGTGTATTTTAAGACTTCAAGGGGATTAATCTTCCTGAAGGTGACTTTGGCCCAATCTGAGCTTTTATTTGCCCTCTGTCCTCTTCCCAAAGGTTTCTCTTATCTGCTTCTGTCTCTCAGAGCCTTGTGGTGGAGGGGTGGAGCCTGCCCACCAGGGCTGGTGTGTTTTCTCTTTACTCCCAGTGAAGGGACCATGGTTACACTGCTCCCTCCCTGCTCTGTGCTGTCTCTCAAAGAATCTGGGAAAGTGCAGATGTCTGCAAGCAGCACTCCCCACCCCCACCCCCACCGCTGCCTAGTAGGGTTCCATCTCACTGCCAGAGTTTATGCCTTCCTCAGTCCCAAGCACCGTCCCCATGATAACAGTTACAGAGCCTGAGTGTGCTGCACACCAGTGGAGCCTCTCTGGATTTCTCTGGATTGATATTGGCTTCGACCAGTCACCTGGGCACCGTCATTTGTGATGGTTTTAAACATAAAAGTCCAGCTGGACAATTTGGGGGCTGCATTGGTGGTGGGAATTTAAATATCAAAATAGGCTTATGGTTCAGATTCTTAGGACAGCATCTGTCTCCCAGCCAGAGTGCTGAAGTGGGGAAAGGAGAGGGGTTCCTCTTTTTTTCCCACAGGGCAGAGATTTGTTTGTGTACTGCTTCCTTTTTTCTCTTCCCTAAACTACACACATAACTCTATGGAGAGATCACCTATTAGGTGCCCCTCATGGACAACCTTCATTAAAAAAAAAGAAAGAAACTGCATGTCCTAGCTAGATGTGGTGGTGGACGCCTAGAATCCCAGCACTCAAAAGGCTGAGACAGGAGGATTACAACTCTAAGGAGAGTCTATGTACAGACTCTGTCTCTGAAGGAAAAACAAATTGCCACCTTGCCTCAGGAAAAGAAAAAAGGATGTCAAGAGTGGTAAGGCAGGCACTCCCTCCTCCTCCGAGTTCAAAGACAGCCAGGTTTCAGACCAGCCAGGGAGACAAGAACGACCCTGCTTCAAAAAACGTACCATCCCAACAGTGCAATGTGTGTTGAAAGCCTAAACAGAACCGTGCAGTCTGGACTCTTCCAATGCCATTCTTCTTGCCTGGCTTTGATTCCTTCTGACTTCATGTTTAAATTTCATGGTGTCCCCCTGCAGCTCCCTCCTCACTGTTGCTGTGGCACTAACACTGTGAAGGCCAAGGGTCCTCTTCACTGTAGGAGAACATTTCATTGTTCCCCACTAGAGACCTTGACAAACAGTGCATCTGTGAACTTGCTTGTGTGTGTCCTAACATACTCGAGGACTCTATTTCCTGTGTTGTGGGGAGTGTGTGTGTGTGTGCGCGCGCATGTGCACATGTACGTATGTATGTACATGTGTGTTATCAGGGACAGTGCACCTAGAAGAGGGAGCTGTATTGTGTCCCACCTCCATGGAGGGTGGGGGGCATTTCCCAGTGTGCTCCTGCCGAGTCCCGCCCCAGGGACAGACTGCTGTTCTCGGAGTGTCCCTCTTGCTTCACAGCTTCACCAATGCTCAGCACCTGCATTTTAACCAATCATCCACATTTTAGCCAATTTGGTGGGTGCTGTTCACCTTATATTCATCGTTACTTCCATGATTGAGCTTGACACTTTCCTGGTTCATTTTTCTTTCATGTATGTGTGTACAAACATGTGCATGCGTGTGTGCATGGGCAGATGTGTGTGAATGACCATAAATGTGGAAGATGGAGGTTCGTGTCTGGGATCATCTTCAATTGCTCTTCTACCTTATCCACTGAACCGGTATCTCTCAGTCAAGCCGAGAGACCGCTCACTGACATGGCTAATCTCATTAGAGCCAGCTTACTCTGGAGACCCTCTCTCTACTCAGCCTTCAGGGGCTGGAATTACTGATGGATCACTATACCCACCTGGCATCTCTATGGTTTCTGGAGATCAAAATTCTGGGCCTCACACTTGCCTGGCAAACACTTAACCACTGAGCTGTTTCCCATCTTCCACTTCTTGCCATTTGGCAGTGAGACGACTATACAAAAGCCCGGTTTCCCACTGGCCGTCCCTCTTTTATAATATACAATATGAGACTCTTTCCCGAAAGCTGGACATGGTCCCTTCTTGCCTGCAATGTTAGGAATATCTTCTCCCATGCGGCAGCTGCTTTCTCACCCCTGACACATCCTCTCGTGAGCAGGTACCAATTCACACATCCTCAAGCACTGTCATCTTTTCTGTTGCTATTTTTTTGTTTTTTCGAGACAGGGTTTCTCTATGTAGATCTGTGTGTCCTTGGAACTCACTTTGTAGACCAGGCTGTCCTCAAACTCAGAGATCCACCTGCCTCTGCCTCCCAAGTGCTGGGATTAAAGACATGTGCCACCACACCCCTGCTATGCACTGTCTTCTAAGGGTCTCTTAATGGCCTTCAAATTGACCTCTCCAGCCCATCTGGAATGATTCGTGTATGATGCAGATATGGTCTCAGAATGCCGGCTCACCCCTCTCCCTGCTCAGCATCCCTCACAAACCAAGCACTTCTTGTCCTCAAGGGGCTCTACTTCTCCATCCCCCAGGACAACACTCAAGAGTTCTAATAGTGACAGCTTTGAAACAGTTGTCCTCTACAGAGCGGCCTCCCCTCTGACTTTCCAACAATTGTCCTCTACAGAGTGGCCTCCCCTCTGACTTTCCAAGAATGTCTTCTCTACTCTTGGCCCTCTGCACGTCCACAAAACACTTGAGAGCCAAGCACCCGAAAGGCCTTTCTTCTTTTCCACCTTTGATGGCTGTTTTCACTTGAGTGTTCAGAAGTACTCAACACTATGCGAGGGGCCGGAGAGATGTCTCAGGGCTTACAAGCATTTGCTGCTCTTTTGGAAGACCACAGTTTGGTTCCCAGCACGAGTGTTAGAGTGGCTCACAACCACCTATAACCCCAGCTCCAGAAGACCTGACACCTTCTTCTGTCCCTCCTTGGGTACTCACTGGCATGTGCATAGACACAGATACATACACTCACACACATGCACACTGCTAGAGAATTTGAGTTCACACTGCCCAGTCTTTAGACTGCTCAAACCCTAGCCTAACCACACAAATTCCTTTGGTTAGTATTGCAGCTTTGACTTCTAATATTTTCACATTTTCATTTCAGACTTATCTTTTTCTTTATTTTTCAACATGCGTGTGTGTGTGTGTGTGTGTGTGCACATGCAGGCACCTGTTGAGTTCAGAAGAGGGTATCTCATCACCTGACTCTGGAGTTATGAGTGTTGTGAGAGGCCCGATGTGGGTGCTGGGAATGCAACTTACGTCATCTGTAAGGGCAAGGACTCTTGACCATGGAGTCATCTCTCTAGCACCCAGACATGTCCATTGTAGACAGAATTTTATCAAGTTTGTCATAGCCAGTTTTTGTTGGAGTACATGTTCTATTTGTGTGTACTGTAACTGTCAATGTGTTTGGGATTGACTTCTACCCTTACTCTTTCCATCAATGTGTTCGGGATTGACTTTTCTACCCTTACTCTTTCCATCGATGTGTTCTGGATTGACTTTGCTATCCTTGCTCTTTCCAGACAAGTAAAGGAGTTTCAAAGTCCTTGGGTGAACCGCTACAGCCCTGGACTAATGCCTAGACTCTCCCCTGGGTATTGCACATTTTTTCCTCTATGCTAAAACACGTGTCGTAACTTCATTCTTATGGCTGGGCAGTATTCCCCTGCGTGTACTCTATGGTGGGTGCATGTACATCACTGTGTGTCCATCCACATTTGGCTCATCAGTTCATCTGTTGGGAGACACCTAGGTGGTCTACACCTTTTTTCTGCATGAGTAATTTGCTGTCAACACTGGCAAACAAGAATTCTCCCCTCTGCATCCCCAGCTCCCACATCCATTGAGTCAGAATATTTCTCCAGAAACACTACGCCTATACTGACCCCACACAGGCTCATGACTGCTTGCACAGAATCTACCTCCTAATATGTCCATATAATGACAGTGAAGGTTAAAGGCTACCTGAAAAGGGGTGTGTGTAGGGTATATGCAAAGAGTTCACCATGTTACACGAGGGACTTGTTCCGGGTTTATTTTGATTTGGATTGGATTTTTGAGACACGGTTGCACTGTAGCCTAGACTGGTCTAGAACTCACCATGTATTCCAGACTACACTCACACCCTTGCAATCCACCATGCCCAGCTAGAGCATCCCCAGATTTTTATACCCAAGGGAGGCCCTGAAACCAACCCCTTGCTGCCACCATGGGACAACTGTGTATGTTTGCTCTGTTCTCTGACTTTGGGGGTGCCTGCATTTAGTGAAGGCACAGGCTATGTGGCAGCATCGCATCTAAGCTCCCCCCCCCCCCAGGAACTGCTCCAGCTTTCCAGAGCGGTTCTGCCTCTTTACACTCCCCAGCAGCACACAGACTCCAGTTTCTCCACATCCTCGCCCAGGCTTGTGCTCTTCACTCCTTGGACTTTGCATCACAGTGGGGGTGAAGTAAAATGAACTGGTTCCCACTGGTGCCCACATCACCCATGTGTTTCTTCCATGGCCATGCATCTCTCTTTCTTGAGAAGGTCTGTTGGTCAGTGGATTCTGGCTGTGTTTCTCTTACTCCCTGTCCCCACTCCTCCCAAGCCTGCTTAGCTCTAGCACTCCCAGGGCAGCTGAGAGGAAGCTGCTCTTACCAACAGCTTCATGGAACTGGAGCCATCCCCACCTTGGTTAGCTGTTGGCCTTCGGGCTATCATCCTGCATGTGTGGGTACCATTGCTTCCTGGGTTGTCCTCCCTCCTTTTCCCACCCCACTTCCGTCTTGCACTCAGCATCCTCCGCACTTAGTGTCTGACATATCCGCAGTTACCATTAGGCTGTCACCCCTAAGACGTCAAGGATTTTGTCAATTTTGTATGTCTTGCTCTCCTGAATGTTGCTTCAAGGTGCTCAGCACAAAGGAGCAGCTGAGGAAGCAGCAGCCCCAGGGAGCAGATGGAAAGACTCGCCCACCAGACTCTCAGAGACTTGGGAGGACTCTCTCTCCCTCTAGCTCTCGATGCCGCCATCCTGTGGCCACTCTATAGAACACTCCTACGATCTTCTGTGCCCACCAGCTGGGACTGGCGTGATGTCCTTAAAGGTGGCCCCCTCGGGTCTGCCTTGCCACTTAGGAGGCCACTCAACTAAGTCCTTCTTGTCTTGTCCCCAAAGAGCTCTTTCCACCCAACACTAAAGGCCTGAAGACACTAGGGCAAGACTCAGAAAACATCATTGTTTCCTTACTTGCTCGTACTTGCGCTCCCTGCCCCAGGCCTCAGATGGCTGCAGGGCCAGTGCCCAGATACCAGACAGGGCTGTGATCTGAGTAAGCCTTTCTCTGCAGGTCTCAGCATCCAGCTCCCTTCAAAGTAAATACAAGGCCACCCTGCCCTTCACCAGGGCCCTAGACACAGGGCCTACTAGCCAAGTCCAGCAGGCAGGAGCCGCATCATGGCGCTCACAGCACCCCCTCTGCCCACAGTCATGTCTTTTGCCTGTGGAAGGCCCTGGGAGCTGAAGAGCCTGCAAGCCATTTGGTTCTCACTGTGCTGATGGCTTGGCTGCAGAAGAGGCCTCTGCCCTCAGATGCCAGCGACAGCAGTTCCTGTCCCAAGGAGAAGCCTTACTTGCGTTCACTGGCCGTGAGTCTCTCGCCCCATCCCTGGAGGGCAGCCGTGTGAGCACGTGAGTCAGTGTGCCAGGTTCCAGGGAGGAGGGCTGAGACACAGTCCACTGCCTATCTGGAGGAAAAGGTATGGGGCAGCCCAGCTCACAGACAGACTCCACACTCTGTGGCCCCAGGCTCAGTTCCCAATGACCAGGCTCAGAACTCTGAGCCCTCAGCAAGTCAGGAGTGGGCTGCCTGTAGGACTGCTAAAGAGATTTAGGGAGGCAGCCTTGGAGGGGAGGGGCCTCTGGCAATGCACAAACGGAAGCCTAGCATTTGGGGCTCAAAGCCATGCCCCGTATTGGTATTATAGACTTCTGGACAAGCCATAGGATTGGCAGCAATGCTGTTCCTGCAGGTCCCTCTCTCCAGTTTCTCCATCAGCCTACACCATATCTGCAAACCCTGGGACAGGACACCTGCTTGCTAAGGTGGCCATGTCTACACCTGGCAAGGCAGCAGCTGTGCCAAACTCTATGTAACATTTTCTTAGACAGATTCCTGACCTCCAAGCCTCCCAAGTGATAGCCCAGATAGGTTCTGGAAGATAGCTGCTTCCCCACACTCAAATCCTCCCTAGATAGATAACGACTTACAGACATAGTGCTGAGAACATAGGAGGTGCTTAGGTTGGGGTGCACTGGTTAGGAAGCATGGGTTGGGGAGCACAGGCTGGAATGCGCCAACTGCTGATGCGCCCGCTGATGACTCTAGAGCATCAGATAAAGAGCACAGGCTAGGGCACACCATCTGAGGAGCACCAGCGAGACTAGAGCAGCAAGTCCAGAGGCTCTAATGGAGGGTGCACAGGTGACATAAGCCAGCGCAGGTCAAATGACATTGCCTGGACACGTATGGTCTTGAGCCATCAGAACAGAGGAGAGAGGTGTGTTTGAGTGTGGGTTTTGGCTAAACACCCCTGGCCGGGAATTCCAACATTTCAGATCCAAACCCGCTCCACTCCAACAGGCCATGTACACAATCCACGAGCTACAGTTCGCAAGAGAGTTCAAGAAAGCCGTGCGGCATGCTTTCCCCCAGCTGTTCCTGGCCCTTCTGGCGCAAATGCATTATATCCTGGAGCTGGACCAACCCACAGAGCCTGAGCAAGAGCAGAAAGCCCAAGAAGCAGCCATGCCAAGTCCTCAGAGGTGAGCCCAAGGCCTCATGGACAGTTAACTGCAGGCCTTACACACACCTATAGGAACCTCCAGGACAAAGTTAGCTTCCTGGCCAGGGAACACACACACACACACACACACACAGTGTGGGGGTTGCTTAGATAGCAGGATCTGATCATTCAGTTCAGAGGTCAGATTCTTCAGTAGATCAGAAGTCTAAATTCAGAGGGTCTGCAGCCTTACCCCTATTACTTCCCTAGCTTTGGCTGTTCCCAGGATATGTCTGTAGCTTAAAGCTACATGACCTTAATCTCTGTTTCCAACATCCCATAATACTGTCCTCTGCCTGTGTCTAAAGGCCCACTTCATATAAGGACACCAACCACTGAATCTGGGCCACCCTAATAACTGCATCTCAACCTGATGGCATCCGCACGCTTGGAGGGAGGATAGTGGGGCGTAGCTCCAACATATCTTTCCGAAAGGGACAATAAATAGTCATGATCCCAAATGCCATTCATGACCAGGATAGCAACCAGAACAAATGATCCCCAAAACAGGTATGTGCCTGTTTTCTTTGTCCCCCTAGGGTATCTGGCTCCACAGACACTTATCAAAAAGGGGTCCCTGAAAACAGCTACCCAGTTATGACACAGGGTACATTTTTTAAGGAGGGATTTTCAAGACACAGTTTCTCTATGTAGTCCTGGCTGTCCTGGAACTCTCTCTTTAGACCAGGCTGGCCTCGAACTCAGAGATCCACCTGCATCTGCTAGGTGCTAGGATTAAAGGCATGTGCCACCACCACCTGGCAGGGGACCTCTCCTTGATCCATGCGCTCCTTGCAATGGGCTTAGGACATAGCCATCCCCCCACATCATGCACACGGGACAGCAGTGGTTCATGGTGGCTCTGACATTCCTCTAGCAAAGAGGCACTAAGCTGGACCACAGATGACCATCCAGCCCTCTCTCATCATAGCCAATGCTGTGGCTACCAAAGTGGACCATTGCTTGTCTCCGTGTAATGTCATGGATACTAATGCCCCCACCCACCAACCCACCTGGCCAGGATGTGAGGGGCATCCCATCCTGCCACAGGAGGGCCCGACTGCCTTGGGCTTCCCTTGCACCTGGTCACATGTCCCCAAATTCAATAAGCGCGTCTTTAGAAGCCACCAGGGCTCACTCTTTTCATTTGTTTGTGTGATGGTGTGCTTCAGCAATTTGTCAGTCTTAACAGCCCTCCCCAAGGCACAGCACAGGGAAAGAAATGTCACTTCTCAGATTGCTTCTGAATTTCAATATGCACGAAATCTCTTTTTTATTCACATCAACCATGCAAAATGCATGAATCTTCCCTAATAAGCTAATAAAACATTCTCCTCCCAGAGCTCAGCAAGGTGGGGAAGAATGCAAAGATGACTCCTCCCTTCTGCTTCTCCGCCCTCTGCACTCTTCCCCAAAGCCTTCCTCCCTCAGGGCTCTGCTTACCTGAGAGTCCCCTGTCAAAGCCTCTATGGCCACCCACACCCATAAACAGCAACCCCTCCCTCAGGCCATACCTGACCCTGGGCCATCAGTGCCTAACAACAACGCCTTTCCTGGTTTGTAGCCTCCGCCCCGTGGGTGGAAGGTTCTAGAAAGCAGGTATGTCTGTTTCCACACCCAAGGAAGGTCTCACATTCCTGAGCTCATGGGTAGCTTTCCCTGTGGAAGGAAAGCAGATGTATCCCTCTCCACCTCAGCTCTCCTTTCTTCACTGGCCACCCTGTAGCCAGGTCCTAAGTGTGACCCCAGCAGCCAAAGGCCCTGAAACATATCCTGGGTGGAATACATGAGCTCTGATTGGCCCATATTCAGTCATCTACCCAACCAATGAAAACGTCCAAGGCTCTGATTGACTAGGTGTGGCTCCTATATCCACCTAGAACTTGAACAAGACTTGGGTCTCCTTCCCCAGAGGAAAGCAGCCTGGCTGGGACCAACCAAAGAGGCCCAAACATGGGCAGGCCACATAAACAGGAGTGGCAGTGGGGCATCAGGGACGTGGCTGGAGCTCTTTAGGCCTCAGAGGACAGGTGGCATCAGTGAGATATATCACAGTCTAGGGCCTTGTGCCAGGTTGGCTGGCACTATGGAGAGAAAAAAGGGTGCTGAAGAGTGGATATAGGAACCCACTGCTGAATGCTATCGCCTGCTATTGGTCCCCTTAGGGTGGATGGCACAGAACGCTAGGTGGCAGGGTAAGTGAGCCTTGACACTGGAGGTTCCTGTCATCCTGCTCAACGAGGCTGGGCCCCATACCAGGAGTAGGGCTTTGGGTGGGGTATGCCTTTGGCAGGCAGGGGACATCCCTGAGTCACAAATATGTGTGTCAACCACCCAGGTCACTTCTCAGCTGTGTCCCTTGTCAGCCCTTGGAGGACTTCTCACTTAGTCAAACCACTAGGGGCTGACTGGCCCACTTGTGAGACATGTCATATCTCTATTCCAACTCTCTTCATCCTCACTCTCATCCTGGCATCAGTGTTGACCTTTGCCCTTCTGGGTCAAGGGACAAAGCCTAGTAATAGGAGAAAAGAAGCAAGAAGAGCACACTAGGCTCAGCACTCAGCACCACACCTGAACCAGGAGGACCCTGAGTTCAAGGCCAGCCTCAGAAAGAGTTTGAGGCCAGCCTGAGCTACACAGTAAGATCTTATCTTTAAAAAAAAAAATAAATGGAGGAGAAAGAAGCTCACATCAGGGTGGGTACAATCACAAACAGGGTAAAGATGTGGATGAAAAAACAGCTAGACAGTGGTAGCACATGCCTTTAGTTCTGGCACTTGGGAAGCAGAGGTAGGCAGATCTATGAGTTTGAGGCCAGCCTGGTCTACAGAGCAAGCTCCAGGACATCCAGGGCTGCACAGAGAAACCTTATCTTGAATAAAAACAAACAAACAAAAAGGGGGGAGATGTGGAGAAACAAAGAGCCTTGCCCAGTAACAGCGAGATGTGAGATGGGGCAGCTCAGAAAGGACGACTATGGCATGAACTGTCGTGGCATGTGCTTGTGACGCCAGTATTTAGGGAGCCAAGGCAGAAGGATCAGGAATAAAGGGGCCAGCCTGGGATATACAGAGAACGTATCTCCAGAGAAGAAGGGGAGGGGAGTGCCTGGAGAATATCCATGTGGCCCAGCAATCCCACTTCTGCTCTGGGTTTTCTCCTGGAATCAGGCAGAGATACCTAACAGTGTGTATAGCAGCTAATGGTCATCTCTCTGAAGCCCTGGCTGTGGCCATGAGGACAAATCAACCATGAAGAATAAGCTGTCACCACGGGCCCAAGGTGCCCCAAGACTAGAAGATTCCAAAATGTCTGAACAAAATGCCCTCTCACCCCTTCCCCTTCTGAAAGCCGTTATCTCTCGGTGGCTGTGAGCAGTGACTCGGAAGACGTTGCCTCTTTTTATTGCCAGCTTGGGGAGGGGTGGAGAGAGCTCAGCCATCGCGGCACGGCAAGCCCATGCATCAGGCTCGTGCACTCCCGGCAACTAATGGCAAGGAGCAGCCAGATGGTCAAGGAGCCAGGCCACCCTGAGCTCCATGGACCTGCATTCCCAGCTTTCTACCTGTGTTCAGTACTACACCGAATACACTGGATTGAGGCTCCTCACAGGTACCCCGCACCTAGCAAACATCAGGTCGTTTTTCATGGACACAGGACAGAGGAGCCGTGGATAAGGAAATAAACCATCTGAACTTCCACAACGCCACACACCCTAGCTCACCTCCCTCCCAAGTACTCCTTGCTCATTTTTCTTTGCCAAGATTTAAACATCTGCATCCTTCAAGGACACATCTAGGACCCTTCCGACCCTAGGTCATGAGAGACCCTAGAGCCCAAGACTTCCCAGAGCTCTCTCCAGCCCTGTCTCCTGTGCTCTGCCCCAAAACAGCTGCTGAGCAACTAAGAACTCCGCCTACTGTGAATGCATGATTGTCACCCGCTCTGGTGGTTTGGATGAGAATGGTCCCCATAGTACTCAGACATTTAAAATCTTGGTCCCCAATTGGTAGAACTGTTTGGGAAGGGAGGTGCAACCTTGTTGGAAGAGGTGTGTCATAGGGGGTGGACTTTGAGGTTTCAAAATCCCAAGCCCAGTTATTGAGTTATTGCTCGTTCTCTCTCTCTCTCTCTCTCTCTCTCTCTCTCTCTCTCTCTCTCTCTCTCTCTCTCTCTCTCTCCCCCTCCTGCTTGTGGATCAGATGTAAGTGTTCAGTTCCATGATAGCCATGGAATCTATCAACACTCTGGGATCATGAGGCCCCTAATTAAATGGGTTTTTTTTATTTTTTTTGGTTTGGTTTGGTTTGGTTTTGGTTTTTCAAGACAGGGTTTCTCTGTAGCTTTGGAGCCTGTCCTGGAAGTAGCTCTTGTAGACCAGGCTGGCTTCAAACTCAGAGAGATCCGCCTGCCTCTGCCTCCTGAGTGCTGGGATTAAAGGCGTGTGCCACCACCGCCCGGCTTAAGTGCTTTCTTTTATAAGTTACCTTGGTCACGGTGTTTTGTCATGGCAATAGAAAAGTAACTAAGACACTCACCGCAGCAGGACCTAGTGGTGGGTGTGCTTTGCTGTGTCCTTGTGCCCTGTACACTCCTCCTCACCCTGGCCCTTAGCAGGAGGCAGGCTCCAGAGCCAAGACAGCCTGGGACCCCATCCCAAGAACAGGAGAAGGCTCGGGTGGCATCAGCCACTCTGGATAGACCCTGCCTTTCTGCTTGGCTGCAGCACATCATTGGAGGCCCTGAAGAGTCTGCTGTCCACCACGGGACACTGGCATGACTTTGCTCACCTGGAACTGCAGAGTGCCTGGGAGCACTTCACATCCATCAACACCTACCCCCTGGCTGTGGGCCTCCTTGCCAGGTACTAATGGGACAAGGGAGGGGAGGCTGGGCCAATGAAACCACAGCGGGCAGGCCTTGAGCACTGTGCCTCACTTGAGGCCACCCTGGGCAGCCTAGAGGCAGCACCTCTTGGGTCTACATACGCTTACGGTACCCTGGAGCACAAGAGGCATGGGCTACACTCCCAGGCATATGAACTCAGAGTGCGCAGGTGCAGAATCCTCCCCCAGTCCCACCCTGTCCTGGGACCTCAGGAACAAAGGCTATCTCAAAGGCTATCTGTTCCTCCTCTGCCTTCCCCGTGCATATAGCCCAGGCCTGGCACGTGGGAGAAGAACACAGAGACACATGCCTGCTCCATCACACTGGGCTGTACCTAGCTGCCCAACCTGGCCAGCCTGGGAGGTGGTAGCAGGTACACTCAGGGGCAGTGACCACAAAACCAGGCCCCGCCCCCAGGGCCATGGTGCAGAATCACTGCAAACAGATCAAGGCAGTTCTCAGCTACTTATTGCCCGGCCTGCAGAGCCAGCAGGAGCGAGAAAGGAAGACAGCCATCCTGGTCCTCATTGAGGTAGGGTGGGGAGGGTGGGGTGGGGGGAGCAGTGGGCCCCAGGTAGTCTGTGTCCCACCCTCTGGCTTCCTCAACCCAAGACAAGATGCCCACCTGACTCACCCCATGGGGATAGCTGCCCAGACTGACCCCTTCCAGCTCTGCAGGGGCCTCCTCTCAGGACCTTCAGCCTACAGCCTAGGGGACCCTGTCTTTTCACCTTACCCTGCCCACGATGACCCAAGCAGAGTTGAGGATCCCTGGGTATGGACTTGGCAGATCATACTCAAACATGGCCTTGTTCTGCTCATATGTAACTCCGGGTCCCCACCCACTCCCACCCTAGAACCGTGAGCTACATACAGGGTAATGGTTCGACAAGGGCTGGGATGTGGCCACTTCACCACCGTGGGCTCTGGCACAAGCAGAGCTTCGAAGGAAGGGTGGCTTCCAGAACTGGCATCAGCTACTAGGTCTCTAAGCCGAGAGGGGGCCTTATGTCTCCTCCCAATCCACTGGAAGGATTTGAGAGCTGCCCTTCCTGGGGTCCTGTTTCCCTATGTCCCATGCGCTTCTATGGGTACAAGTTGGCTCCAAACTTGCTAAATAACTTCCCTCGGCCTCAGCTTCATCAGCCATACATAGAAAGGTTTGGCCACTGAAGTTTTAAATACTTGCTAACCCTGATATTGTGGGCATGCTAGTCAACCATCCTCCCCTAAGCCCACAACAAAGACACAGGCTGCCCAGGAGAGAATGCCACGCCTGAACCACTTATTCTCCGGGTCCCCCAGTTCCTCTATAGCCCTGCCCTGTTGGAGGTGATTTCTAAACAGGCTGCGCTGACGGTACTGGCCCAAAGCCTCCAGGACACCAGCCCCGAGATCCGTGTGGCCAGCCTGCAGGGCCTTGGAAACATACTCTTCCACGCAGAGAAGGTGAGGGCCAGAGTGCCATGTAGCCGCAAGTGTCGGGTGGGCAAGGTTCAGTGGGCTGGAATCCTGGCTCTGCCACCTGGGACACACTCTAGGAGAGGACACCCATGTTCCCCAGGAACATGGCTCCTCACCCTGAGAAGGGATGGACCCTCCTGCACAACCCAGAGGCCCACTGAGAAACCAGGCAGACAGAACCCTTCACCTGGTACAGAGAGAACACCCCTTGAGAATCATGTGCCCCTATCCCCCCAATTCTCCATTTCCAATGAAGTCCCCTATGCCACCACCATCACAAGCCACATCCGACATGGACAGTTTATGCTGAGGAGGACTGCAATGCTGCCTTTGGGGGCCTGCCCTTCCCTCGTCTCCCCCAGCCCAGTTCAGGCCCTAGGGTCCTGGGCATCCTCCTCACTGCAGGGACCATGTAATGAGCAACAGCTGAGGCCCTGGTAAACCCCTTCCCAGACTCCAGCGAGAAAGTCTGTTCAGTCCTCAGCAGCCCGCCTGCTCCCAACCAAAAGACGTGCCCGTTTCCCCCTTAGCTCCTCTATCAGAACCCCATCCTACCAGGCTAGACCCCAGGGCCCGGCACACTGACTACACCCACAGGTGCTCGCATCTGCATGGCCAAAAGACAACTCTGTGAAGGTGAACCTAGTATTTCAAACCAAACAGAACTTAGGAGACAAGGTTTGTTTATAAGAGGAAAGCCACCCTGATAAAAGACCCAAAGGTGGGAATATCCTGTTGACTTCTGACCACTCACTGAGAGTTCAGGACACACAGCCAACAAGTGGGGCTGGCAGAATGGGCTGGAACAACAAACAGCAAAAGTGTAAAAATGGCCCACAACGATTCCTTGCAACACAAAAGTTCTGGAGGCCCACCTCAGTAAATGTGACCTGACCAGCCTTTCGTAGTCCAGCTGACCCCATCTGACCTGAAGGGAGCCAAACACGAGAGTGAAGCCCCTGCGGGGCTCAGAAGCAGGAAAAAGCAGCGCCAGGCCCAGGAGGGATAAGGACCTGGGACTCAAGGGCAAGGCAGCAGCAGGGCTCCGGTCAGATACCCCAAGTGAAACCAGGTGAAGGAGGCAGACCTGAGCCTGCCCCCCACTGTCTACTGCCTTCCCCATAGGGAACCCTGCTCAGAGGTCAACTGCCAGCTTTCCTCAATGGCTTCTTCCAGAACAATGAGGCGGTGGTGGTAGGCATTATGGGCATGGTATCGGACGTACTGCACCGCTTGGGCACAGAGGGCGCAGGTGCCCAGAGTCTCTGCATCTCTATCAACACCCGCTACTTCTTTGATGACGTAAGCATAAAGACAGACGCGGCTGGGCTCGCCCCCTGGGCCCTCCCAACAACTCCCTGGCTTCAGGACCCCTTCTGCCCTCCCACTGCACCTGACTCTGAACCCAGGGGAACCGAACCCATGGGCCAAGCTGTGCAGCCACAGTGCACCAGATCTGGCCAGGTGTCCACCAGGAAGTGTTCCACGCCTCCTCATGGCTGAAGTGCCAAGTCTTACTTGTCCAACCAACCCTTCTGTGTCCTGGCCCGTGTGGTCTGTAGTAGGCCACCCCAATTAGGAAATGGGGAATAAGTCACCTAGCTGCCTTCATGGTTCTGGTTGTCAGGATAACAGTGGGCACCAGAGGTCAGGGCGATTCTATGGGAGGATGTACTGAGACCTTGTCTGAGAGAAACTCTGACCCTCCTCTGAACCTAAGGGAGCAGTACCGACCTTACCCTGGGTCCCCGAGCCTGACTGAGGAAGTCCAAGGAAGTAGGGGCCCCAAGCTGGGAAGCACTGGCACCTCACTAAGTCCCTGCCTCGTAGGAGCGGGACAATGTCCGAGCAGCAGCTATGGCACTGTTTGGGGACCTGGTGGCAACGATAGCAGAGAAGGAGCTGAGTGGCCTGCGGCCCCAGGTGTGCCTAAGTATGGTGCCTCTGCTTCTGCACCTCAAGGACCAATGTCCAGCTGTTGTTACGGTCAGTGCCCACCCGCAAGCCTTTCATCTTGGTCAAAGGACAGGGCGGCCAGATCGGGTTGCCCGAGGGTGGGGTAGAGGGCAGCGGCAGAAGGTCTGGCCATCTGCAGGGCTTTCCCGATCACTGTCCCCTCCCGTGTGTTCCCACACTCATTGGAGCCAGCCAGACCTGTGGGTCTACCGGCTAGAGCAGAGCATGATGGGACACAGGCAGACAGTGCACCTGCTGACACACAGACAGAGCCCTCTTCATTGTGCCCCGCTCCTTGGACTCTCGATCATCGGAAGAGGAGACAATAGCAGCCAGCTCCCCAACAAGCTCAGGCAGAGCTGAGTACCTACCTACCTTCCACAGGGCACCATATCCCTAGCGTAGGAGCAGCTTCCCAGACATCAGCACAGTGGGCTGTTGAGGTGCCCCTACCCATTGCAGCTGTGGTCTCAGGGAATGGGAAGCTCAGGCTTAGCCACACACGGGCAGTGGGTGATCCCTCCCATGGCTGTCTCCACAGCAGGCCAAGTTTGCTTTCTACCGCTGTGCCGTATTGCTCCGCTGGCAGCCACGGCACACCCTGTTCTGTACACTGGCCTGGGAGAAAGGCCTCAGTGCCCGCCACTTCCTCTGGACCTGTCTGGTGAGGGGCGAGGGTGCAGGGTCAGTAGTGGGGACCTGAGGTAGCTGCACACCCACGGACTCTCCTTCCCAGAGAGGTGAGGCTGGCAGGGATAGAGGTCAATAGTCCCTGAGGCACTTGGCAGTGACAGGTGGGCTCTCCTCTGACCAGATGACACACAGCCAGGAGGAGTTTAGCATCCACTTGTCGCAGGCCATCAACTATCTGCACAGCCCTCACCGCCACATCAAGACCTGGGCAGCTCTGTTTATAGGTGGGCAGCATGGGCCAGGCTCACCTGCCCTGCCCACCCATCACCACGGCAGAGGAAGGGGTGGGGTTAGGGAGTTGGGGGCTTCTGGAAGCTCCTTGGGGCTGGGCCAGAACAGCCTGCATCCAGCAGTCGTGGCTCTCCATCTTGCACAGGGTACACCACCTGCTACCAACCCCAGGCCGTGTCACAGATGGTCAACGACATGGACACCAGGCTGCTATTCTCCAGTGAGCAGCCCACACCCTGGGCCTGTCTCCACATCCCAGCTTTCTGCAGCATCCCTATCTCAGATGGTGAAAAAGACAAGGACCCAGGCCTCCTGAGCAGACCCCCACCCCACCAGAGCACTCCATGCTGCCCAATGGACAGAAAGAACCCTCTTATCCTCCTACCCAGACGGAACTGACCTTGGGGGGGGTGGAAGGTTGCTCCCAGGCCAGAATCCCTTTTGACTTGTCCTTTTTCTCTTGAAGCTTTTAAAGATCTCAAAAAAGACCCGGAACCTGGCATCCGGGAATTTGCCACCAGACAGCTCGCGTTCCTTCGGGAGGTGTCAGCCGAATCCAAAAAGTGACTTTGAGCCATCCTCCCCCCAAGCATCTCACCCGGAACAGCCCTGCCCCAACCCTGTCCATAGAGCTTGGTTGTGTAACATTTTTCCATTTGAAAGAAAAATCTAGATTCAACAACAAAAAAAAGCGTAGTAGCTGCCAGTTTCCTGCCTGCCATAAGGACCCTCTGCGGTGGCCAAGCCAAGTCCTTAAAAGATACTAGCAAGATTCAGAGGCCCAGATGGGACAGACAAGCAGGGGCGGGACAAACCAACTTGAAGGTCTGTGATACTCTGCTAATAACTGCTCAGGGGTGGAATCAACTCCACATGGCCAGGGCTGCGACCATAGTGCCCACAGTTGAGCATGGTCATTCTCTGGGAGTGGGGCCTGAGAGGAAAGTCTCCAGTGTCCTCACCTGAGAGCTATGCAGGGCATGTGGAGCAGGTGGAAGGGAAGGGCACCCCAGCAGGCTTCCCTATTACAAAGCAGCATCTTCCTCCAACAGGGCCAGTCAACCCCAGCTGTAGGCCCCCCAAGTTTGCAACAGTCTAAAATAGGTTGCCTGACTCCCTGAGAGTACCCCTGAATTCCTTCTCAGGCAGAGCTTAGGAGACTCACCACGGCATGTTATTCTCAGGACCCAATAGATCTGCCAGCTACAGCAAGGGACCCTCCAGCTAGCCCTCCAAGCTCGGGCTCTGTGCCCACCACCCAAAAGCCTCCACGCTACATCCCCCAGGTCTTATGGAACCTGTCAGGTAGACCCTGCACACACACCCTCACCTGAGGGGATCCCCATGGACCATATCTCCAGCTCCTGGACTATGTCCCCCTGGGGCAGGGACATCGTGTGGAAGACTTGGATGGCAGACTGAAAAAAGAAACAGTGACTTTGTGCAAACATGCCATAGGTGTCGTGAGTTTACAGCACACACAAGGTCACCACTACTGAGTTTGGGAAAGGAACACCCCCAAATGGCTGCACCTCGCCACAAGGCCTGCCTAACTGAGACAGGCAGAAACAGTGATTGCTGGGGCTCTAAGCAGGCCCCTGAGGTTTCTGGGACCTAGTCCAGGGCTAGGTAGAGCGGGAGGCCATGGGCAGGCATGAGGAGCTTGAAGAGGGAAGGGTTCAAGGTGGGTGACCAGTGCAGGTGAGAGGGGCCCTGGGACTGTTATAGGCACAGAAAGGACAGGTTTGTAAAGGCCTGAGGATTATGCCATAAGTGGTGTCAATGCCAAAGGACAGACAGCACATCCCCAGTGACATGTGTAGCCAGCCCTGCCCCTCATTGTCCCCTTTCCTCAGCTAAGAAGCAGATCACTGCTCAGAACCTGAAAGCAGGAAGATCAGGCCCTCCACGGGCACCCAGCCTTCCACACTCTCAGAGCTAACGTACTCCACACCACTCTGCTGCCCTGCCCTCCTCCTCCTCTGAGCAGTGAAAATCATTTCCCAGGCTGGTGGCCACTGTAGTCAAATCTCACAGGTCGCATGGGGCAGGGGAGTGGAGGCCACTGAAAGTTCCAAGTGAACCCTACTCTGTCCTACAGAGGTGACTCAGCCTCACCTTCTAATGTTCCAACCCCCAAACTGTCACCAATCGGAACTGGGGATTCAGGCTGAAATGTCAAGAACTTGTCGACAAGGCAGACTGCAGAGCGTCGCATGGCCACCAGAGGGTGCTAGGGAGGCACACAGCAGCAACTCTACACAGGACCGCAGAGGAGGAGACCATGGCCTCCCAAGATTCAGACCCCATTCCCCGGCTCTGCACCACTCCTCACACACATCCACAGCTCCTGATTTATTGCCTTGAGAGTCCGGAGCACCTGAAGGCCCAGGATCTGGTAACAAAAGGTGCTGAAAACAGGTTAGGGTGAGGGCAGCGCCGCTGAAGCCCTGGGCCCAGTGGTTAAAAACACCCACCTGTGGTCCACAGGCCAGGGAAAGGCCTGGGCAGGAGGTGGAGGGGCTGGACGGAACTGGCATGAGGTCCAGGGACAGCCGTGGGCACAGACGGGGACAGAGCAGGAACACACACGGCCACTGGGCTCCTTAGACACAGACACACTGAGGCACGGGAGTAACAGGTGGACAGGGCCAGGGCCTGAGCTACATGACACAGCATCTAGTCTTGTGCGTGTGTGGGTCTTTGAACCGCAGTCTCTGCTTAGGCCGGTACTTCTCCAGGTAGGTGAGCTGCTTGCTGTTGATGGCCCCACGGCGCTTCCTGCGGACAGGGATGGAGGGTCAGTAAGCCTGGCTTGGACACCTTGCTTTCCCTCAGGAAACTTCAGACCCTGTGGGACTCTGGGGGAACTGGAGTGGATAGACCCACAGGAAGTAGGCTAAGCTGGGGCTCTGAGGTTGGGGGTGCATCTCACCCTAGCTAGCCAGCACCTCCGTAGGGCTGTACTAAGGTACAGAGAGCTGTGTGCCTGTGCTAAGCATAGCTCTTTAGGTTGCATACCCATCTGTATAGTCCAGGCTCCCCTAAGGATGCCTGCAGGCTAGTAGGCCCCTACTGCTACAGTCTTACAGGGCCTGCCCAGGGAGAAGAGATGTGTGCCTATTTCAGGCAGCACAAAGGCATCCACATATCCACAGTGGATATGGCACACACACGCACACGCACACACGCACGCACACACACGCGCGCACGTGCACGCACACATGCACACACGCACACACACACACGCACGCACGCACACACGCGCCTCTGTGCAATCCTTGCCTGGGGGATCAGAAAGATGGGGTCCTCCAGAAAGGCTACCATACCACAAGGAGGTACTGGCTTGGGAGCAGCCAGAAAGGGCAGAGAGGAGAGGAAGGACCTAGCTACAGAAGTAAGAGGTGAGGGGCAAGGAGAAGCCAACAGCCTAAGCCCCGCCCAGCTGCCAAGATCCACCATAGAGCCGAAGTGCCATCCCCACACACTGGCTACTCACTGTCGGATGAACTGGATGGCATCCTCATACTTCATCCCGCTCTCGATAAGGGCAAGAGCCACGAGCACTGGAGCCCTGCGGGAAGAAGCAGAGCTGAGGTTATCTGAGACCCCATACCCCATCTCGCCCCTGCCTCGGGTCACCTGACAAAGGTGGGCACATGAGACCCAAGTCCCTCCGCTTGCCCATGGAGGATACAGACGCCAGACAGCTCAACTAGCTGCTCTAGTCTGGTTCCCCTTGCCCCTCCTGTGCAACCTGGGGCGATGTAGAAAACCTCTCTGTGCCTAAACTCCTAGAAAAAAAGCTACAAGCATACTGGCAATTGAGCATGCCCTCCAGTCCTCCTGCAGGGAGTCCTGCCTGGCTCATTTCCAGCTAGTGTGGGCAGCTGTTTCTCCTCAAACAGGGGTCAGGCCTGGGTGACCAGTATGTCTCTGCGGCAGCTCTTTTGCTGCATGAGGCACAGTGACTGGATCCTAGCGGGAAGCCCTCCCTGCCAGGCTGGGAAAGGACTTGCCTGGGAACCCGGGGCCTTCAAAAGGTCAAGTGGATATGGCCCACATCCAAACTCACAAAACAATGAAGTCAGACCACAGAAGCACAAGTTGAGCTCCCAGCAGCAACGGGGCCCGGGGCGCCACCCACCACTCACCTTCCCAGACCCGCCACACAGTGCACAGCCACGCAACTGCCTGGGTCATTGTAGAACTTGGCCTTCAGCAGGCTCAGCCAGTCCTCCACCACCTTGCCAGGAGGGGGTGCCCCGTCATCAAAGGGCCAATCCTATGGAGGAAGATGCTTAAGGATTTGTTCTATGGATGTTAGCTCTCCTTCCCCTGTCCCTCAGGATTCTAGGAGGGAGGGGTAGGCTGGCCCACATGGAGAAGGCTCCAGCCCAGGGTATGCTGGGACATAGTGTGGAGAAGACAGAGGTGAGACTCATCACCTGTCGGTCCAGACTTGGACCCATTGCTTCCAGGGAGAACCAGCATGGGTCTGCGGGAGCTAGTTGATGGAGAGTAGCTCTTGGGGTCTCTCGACCTCTCAGCAGCTCCTGGAGGTCACCAGCTTATGTGGCTGTTCTAAGTCTAACCCAAGTCTCTACTGAGGAAGGGAGATCGGCTGGGGAACTTGGTACCGAGATGCTGACAGGCCTTTGTCTCACACTCCCCTAAACACCCACACTATGGGAGGCCCTTCAGAGTCAAAACAGGCTGTAGGATCTCACAGCAGGAAAGGGTCCACGGCTGGAGTCCTCCCAGGGCTGGATGACCCCAACCTCCTCCCTCCTCTACAAACTGCCATGCAGTGGATGTGAGACCCCGTCAACACACGGTCCTCACAGAGGAGTAGCCCAGGGTCACTCTGGTGTTGAGGACAGGACACCAGGGCCTCGGCACAGTCAGACAGGGTCTGTTGCACGAGGCCTGACTCATCCAGGCTCCACACTGGGAAGAGAGGCCTTGTGCCCGGGAATTGGCTCTGCTCTGACCCTCCAAGAACCAGTACTACAAGGCTGCCCCTCCGGCTCTCAGCCCCCAGGGTCAGGACGCCAAGGAAACAGCAACTAGGATCCCTACCCATGGCCTCTGCACAGGGTCTCCTGGGACTCACTGCTGCCAGGAGACAGGCTCCCCCACGGCAGGCGCTGAGAGGCTGAATAGAGGGCCCTGGAAGCGGCGGGGGAGCCAGGCAAGCACCTGCTGAGCCCTACTTCATCTGAACGAGGGGTCTCCATCTTCACCAGCCAGAGCCAGCAGGGCTCAACCCCAACCCATAGTGCAGGTGGAGAGGCAGCACCATTAGGGAAAGGCCACTCCTCATGTGCACCCTCCTACTTCAGCTGTGGTCTCAGAGAATATCTGATTCCAAGCCTCAATTGCTCCAAAAGGGAACCGCACAGAGGCTACATGGACTTGGACTTGGCCAATGGACTTGGAGCACCTAATAGGACCCACAGGCTCCAACACAGACAAGCCAGGTGTTTAGAAACTACAGTCATGAGCACTGAGCATGTGCAACCTGACCTCGGGGGCTAGTCTGGGAAGGTGGGTGCCGTGGAGACAACTCTGTCAGAGTCATCTGCCCCAAACACCAGCCCAGGCACAGAGAGCCCAGCATGTATCAGGTGGCAGCAGAGGACCCAGCCTCACAGTGAAGAGCCCCAAATCTACAGTGCCCAGAGCTACATGTCCCTCACCACAACGGTGATGCCGTCCTTCTCCAGAGGGGTCTTATCGTAGGTCACTTCGCACACACGCACCACGGTGGTAGCCCCATACTTCTTCAGGTCCTGGGGGAAGAGGGAAAGACTGGGTGGTTCAGACTTCAGCCTAGTGCTCTGCCCATGCTGAGTCCCCACGGGTCTGCCTGCCCCTTGGCAGCCCCGAAGCCTCTTCTGAGACAAGCAGACTTCATAAACCAGCAGGTGGGCCTGAAGGCTTAGTGACTGGCAGAGTAACCTCCGCTGGTGCTTCCGGGTCACCTGCCCCTGTCCGACCTAGACGCTAAGAAGCCCACCTGTATTCACTAACATGTTCAACCACCGTGATATCCGCCCCATCTTGTCCCCCACGCCACTGCAGCATCCAGGACAAAAGGTCTCAGCAGCAAGGCCTCGCTCTCCAATAAAGTCACCCAGTCCTCGGAAGGGTGGCCCAGGCCTCAGGGAGCCCCCTTGCATCTGCACGGCCCGCCCTTCCTGGGCTGCAGGAGTGTGTTCCGCAAAGACCCTTTGGAGTCTCCAGCAAGCAAACCTCAGGGGCTGGAGACGAGTCAGCAGGGTGGCATCACACACCACTGGGGAAGCCCCATCCCTTCAGAGGAAAGTTCACGCAGCTCACAGCCAACATGGGGTATTTATACCCAGAGCCACAAGCAGGGCCAGCCCCCACCTACCTGCTCCCAGTCGGTATTTTGGGAATGGTGAGGTATGACTGGGTCTTGCTGGCCATGAGATGGGAACACCAGACACAGCAAGGCCAGGACCCTACTATTCTGAGAGTGCAAGGAAAACGGGGGAGTGTCAACCTCAGAGACCATGGGAGCCTCAGAGACCATGGGGACGTTGCAGAGTCCATGAAGAAGAAAGCTACCACCCAGCTCAGGACTCGGTCCCAACCCTACTTACATCTTGAACCGTCATCATGCTTACACTCTGACCCCTGGCCTTAGCATATACTGAGCCTCGATTCTACTCACTTGCTGGTCTCATCCTGGTCACACGCTGAGCCCCCATCCTAGTCACTCAGTACTTTTTCCTAGTCCCTCCTTGGGTCCTGCTATTAACTCAGCTATCAACTCGACACCTCAGCTGCAAGAGGGGTAGGCTCTGAAAGTAGAACCTCATCCTGGTCACACGCTGAGTCCTCATCCTGCTTCCAGTCTGACCCCTGACCCTAGTCAGACACTGAGCCTTTATCCTGGTCAGGAAGCCCTCGTGCTGGTCACAAACTGAGCTCTCGTCCCCGTCACACAACATACCCTCCCTCATCCCGGTGACATACTGAGCCCTGATCCTCCTCACACCCCGACCCTTTTCCTTCATTCTGGTCACTAAGCCTTCATCCTCATCACACACGGAACTTCATCCTGGTCACACACTGACCCCTTGGTCCTGGTCACTCAGGGTGCTTTTTCCCCGCTCTGCTGTTATCTCAAGGTTCTCAACGGTAAGAGGGGCCATCTTCCCTGGAGTAGCACCCAGCTAGGTGTCCAGGGCCCAGGTTCCCTGACATAGGGTGTCCATTGCCTTCCTCTATTCATTCTTTCCTGTTTTGATGCCCACGAGCCCATAGGGCTTAGCCCATGCCACAGAGGAGGACTAAGAACCTAAAACCACAAAAGTCCACCCCATGAACTGCCCAGCACTCAGCGTCAGACTCTCTGCAAGCAATTCCAGGTCTGCAGCAGGAGCCCTGCACAGGCCCCCAGTGAGGCCATGCTGACAGTCTCCAGCTCTACTCCCCACACAGACTCTGAAAAAATACTGGAGGTGGAGTGAGGGTGACTACAGACATGGATAGACTCTCCACATGTCACCGCTCAGCTGCAGAGGTCATTTTCCTTTCCCCAAGAATCCCTGGAGCCTGAGCTTGTGGGCTGGACTAGCCATGAGGTAGCCCTTCCAGCCCATCTTCCATCTGCCTGTCTCCAGGGCAATTCCCCATCAGCCCTCATCCCATCAACCTCTTTCTTTCTCAGTTTCTAGAGAGGCCAAGATCACCCAGGGTCCAAACGACCACAGTCTAGCCAATGCCCCGTGCCCACAAGCCTGAACGCAGCCAGACCTCCAGGAAGCCCATCTGATCACCAGCACCCATCACCCCTCGAGCCACCCAGGACACCCACCCAGCCCCAACAGCCCACTCACCTCGATGAAAGTGCTGAGGGTGGCATTGCTGGGGTTGTGCGTGATGAGAAAGCGCATGTTTCTGTAGCTCACCTCCACAGGCGCAGGCCGGTTCATGCGAGCCATGCCTCCTCCAGGAACCCAGAGAGGACCAGCCAGCAAGGGCTGCACGGGGGGTCCCCCAACCCCCCACACCAAGTCCAGTGAGACCCCCGTGCTTGTCCAAAAAAAAAAAAAAGAAAAAGAAAAGACCTTCTTAAAACCTCGTCCCCACACCCCGCACAAATATTGTGCAAATACTTGGGAGGAGGAGAGGAAAGCTGCCTGGTGGTTGATAATTCGAAAACAAAACTCGATTCTAAAAAAGAAAAGGAAAAGAAAGAAAACCCCCTCCCCTGGTAAGATGGGCAGCTCCAAAGTCCTGTCTCTCAAAGTGGAGTAGTTACAAAGAGGCAAAAATAAAAATAACAACAACCAAAAAAACTGAGCAAAGAGAACTTCAAGTTGGTGACTCTGGCTGCAGAACACTGTCCTCTATGGGGCCGTCGCTGGGGACACCCTCTCTGCATGGGTGGGTAGAAGAGAGTCCCCTTTGGTCTGGACCCAGCACTCAGGACCAAACAGAAAATGAACTTGAACTCAACCAACTCTGGCGGCCCTGGGCCGTGGTGGGCAGGCAGCCTGTGATCCGGGGCGTCTGTCACGTTACCCCATCAGGGAACGGCAAGTCCTGGAGAGGGGCAGCGGGCTCAGGCAGCAGTGCTGGCCTCTGGCCTGGCAGCAGAGGCCATTGAGAGGCAAGGGCAATGGTGAGGGCCAGAGAGGCACGGGCCTCCTCAGCAGCAGCACCCACGATGTTGGGAACGGCAGTAGTTAGACCTGCCTTCCTGGATTTCCTCCATCAATCACACACTGGTCTTCAGAAGGCACAGTCTGTGGGAGGGGAGAAAGAAATGGGAGGTTCCTGTTGGGCCTCAGATTCTCCATATGAAAACACAGAACAGACAGCTCCGGCCAGGGCTGCATAGGCCCCTGGGGTGAGAGAAGAACCACACACAGACAGGGTGAAAAGGGTATCAGGGCTCACCCCAGGAGCAATGAGAACCCCACAAGCGTACACCCACAGCAACAGAAACCAGGCCAGCAAGCCTGGTCCCCCATCTCACAGCCCATGAGGACAGAGCCCTTCTCTTGGGACTGCTAGCCACAGAACAATGTACAAGTTCAGATCGTTCTGCAAGGGTAGGTCTCAGGACAATGGGTACTGCCAGAGGAACAGGGGATGAGTGGACTCAATTGTTGCCCCTCAGGCTTTCTGTAATCTCCACCCACAGCCACCCCTTTCTGGGACTTGCCAGGCGCTAAAGGTAAACAAGATATTCTGCCACGCAAGATACCACAGTCCAAAAGGCCAGCTGCCAGGCTCATGCCAAGGAAATGACAGAATAGGTAGCCAGGAAGGGGGTCACACTGTGGCAGGGACCGGGGGAAGGACACTATTGGAGGACATCAGCCCTTCCACCCCATCCTTCCCCCCTCCAAATGTACTAGCTACAAGGGCCCAAAAGAGCAGCTAGCCTCCTGTCACTCTCTGGAGGGCCTGGGACACCTTGGGCACATCACAGGCCTCTCCGGACCTAGTTCCCACCTACACAGTGAGGGGTTGAACAAGATGGCCCCACAATCCCTTGGGCTATGACCCAGTGCAGAGCCTGAGCCCCTGGGCCCGGCCCACACCCCACCCATCATTCTTCTGCCCAAATGAAGGCCCCTCCAGGACCCCCAACTGGAAGAATTCAGCCCGTATCTCTTCCCTCTGTCCCGGCACCCACTTCTCCAACTGCCCACCAGGCAAACCAGGCCCGAGATGCTCAGCCTGGCTGCAGGAAGGGCCTAGCCGAGGACCCTGGACTCTTGCCTCAAGCCGTGAGCACAGGCCCCACTGTCCAAGGCTCGCTGTGCCAGGCAGCACAGGCTCCTCACTCACCACCTTCTATATCTGGTAACACTCAGCACTCCAGGCCAGGTCAGCCCCTCAGCTCGCAGCTCATCCTTGCCATAATTTTGGCAGCATGCATTGTGGGGGCCCCTTGTGGGGGCACCTTGTGGGGCCTGCTTTGGCCAGCCCTAGGCATGCGGAGCCACGACTAGCGCGAGTATAAGCAAGGAGAGTTGCATGCTATGACACAAACACCTGGGCCTCCTGGGAGGGGCATCCCATGTGTGCACACTGCAATGCCCTCGTGTGCACAGAAGAAAAGAGAAGGCCCCCAGGAAGCCAGAGAACACTGGCAGGCTCTTGTAGGGCTGACTGCACCTATCCGCTGCAGTAGAGCGGAGGGGCTGTGAAGCCCTAAGAGCAACAGTCATGGTCTACTTCCGCTACCCATGGTTACAGGCTGGTCTTCTGGGCCAAGGAAGCCTGAACCACCTACAGTGCTCACCCCAGGCCTGAGGGGATGGAGGTCAGGGATTCAGGCAGAGGTGTCTCCAGGCTGGACTGCATCTTACAATTCGCTGTACAGTCCACTGCAATCTGGGCCACACCCCCAAGGGAGGGCAAAGGAACATGCCCATAGCATGCTCAACCACATGGTGGCTGCCCTCCCCCCAAAAGGAGCCCTTCCCTTGACATATCACTTCATGGGACTGAGAGGTCCAGAGAACAAGGAGGGGGCGTCTCCAGAACTCTACCCAAGGCTCATGGGCCCCCCAGCCACCTACTTCCCCTAGCCCAGCAGCTCTGGGTGAAAGCAGATGGCAGAGCTCACCTTGCCTCACCATCATGGGTTCAGGCACTCAGTCAAGCCACCACATCCTCATGCTTATGGACCCGACTAAGGTCTGGACGTTTCTCTGACCGGCCCTTCTCTATCCCAGCCTCCTCTAGCAGTATTCTAAGCATTCTGCTGCTCCCAGAACTGGCCTGTTTTTCAAGACCCATTTTTGTCCCTGTTTGCCAGACAAGGACATGGGCCAGAAGGGTGTGGAAGGACTTCTCTGGACCCTGGCCAGCACCCACCCTCCAGCAACACAGGTTTTCTCAACTAATAATCGGGAACACTTGAACCCCAGGGGAAAAAAAGAAGGCACAGAGAGGTTCACAGAGGCTCCACCCTCGAGTGATGGAGAGGGAGTGCATCTGGCTTCAGAAGGGACCTAAATGGAACCCTGTGTGACACTAGGAGTCAGGGGTCGCAGTTCAGGGCTTTGCGCTGTCACAACAGGTAAGGTTGCTCGTGGATGGGCTGGGGACCCCAAGAACCCGTGGTAGGGTGTGGTGAGCGCGCACAGCTCCCGGACCTCAGCGGGGCTTCCCACCCAGCCCGCCAGGGAGCCGCCATCCCATATAGGGCCCATCCCAGTAAGGGGTAGGGTCCGGGAGTGTCCTCGAGGCCGGGTCCCCGCCGCCCGCAGCCCGGCTCACCCGCGCCCACAGGAGTGCGGCTGCCTCCATGCGCCGGCCGGCCGGGCCGGGACCCGCGCGCGCCCTCCGCAGCGGCGCCGGCTCTTGGCGGATGCTGGGCGCCCGCGGCCCATCTATTTATAGCGCCCGGCGTCACGTGGGGGGCGGTGACCGGCGGGCGACCCGACTCGCAGCGGCTCCCGCACCTGCTGCCTAAAGATAGCGCGCCGGCCGGGCAAACAAAGGCGCGGCCAGCAGAGGAAGAGGAAGGAGGAAGGGTAGGACCACCGCGGATCCGCCTGCCTTCCCCTCTCTGCATCCTGCTAGGCAGATACAGAAGGGCCACTGGCCTGGAGGACCCCTCCCAGCTCTCCAGCCTCGCATGTATTTACTGAGCAGCTACTGTGTGCCCAGCGTTAGTACTCACTTCACCTTAGGAGCCACTTCCCCCACCCCACCCCTCCAGCCTACAGTTGAAGAAACTGAGGCACTGAACCTCCAGAGTCACACAGCAGACAGGAGCGGACTCTACACTGGTTCATCTCCAAGGCAACTGCAGCCTTCCAGGGCACTCCCCAGCAGGATCCTCTCCTAGGCTCCACTACCGCCAGGGACAGGACAGAGTCCTGGTTTACTCCTGGGGCATCCCAGGCAGGAACTCTGTACTCTCCAGCACATGAATGGAGACAGATGTCAGTCCACACCTGCCCCCAGCGGCTGCATCGCCCTGGAAGCTTTCTGGAGCAGATTTTGCTGAACTCCTGTTCTCAGAATCCCTAGAGGCTTTGCCTTGCTGGGAACCCAGCTCCAAGCCTGGCTCCCAGACAGAGGCCTGGCCCTTCAATCAGTAGTTGGTGCTAGGGAGAGGAATGGGCCCTGGAAGCCTGGTCCTGGGCCAAGAGAGGCATGACCCACCCCATACTACCAGAGAGCAGTCATATTAGCCAACCTGGCCCAGCGGAATCTGCCATCCCCCGCTCTTGACTGACCCAGGTAAATAGGGCTGATTGTGTCCAGGTTGAAAGGTCCTCATTCAGCTAGCCCCAGAAAGCCAGGCAGCCATATGAGATCCCCAGAAATTACCACGCGAATAGACCCAGTACACAAACAATATCATGATCTCAGCTGTCCCACCAGCTCCCAGCCTCACCACAGATCCTGCACCCACCACAAGGCACCAGCATCTAGCAGAGGAACTGAGTAAACCATCCAAGTCACCCAGCCAGGAAGCTGGACCATGCCTGGGGAATTGCCTACCCACAGAGATCCTACTGGTCCCCAGCCCAGGTGGCTGGGAGAAAGATGGCACAGACAGCCACCTCTGGTGGCTCATCAGTTTCCATGTCTGGAAAAGGGTTTGTCAGTGGCAGGCCCAACAATTTCTGAGATTCTGTACCAGCCAGGGCTGTAAACAGGGCCCCAAGTGCTCCCCCCCACCCCCACAGCTGGGGCCTCTAGCTAGGCCTGGGGGCACCTGCTACAGCTGGCAGGGCCCCAAGCCTTTCGGAGAAGTCTATATATACCACAGCCAGAGCCTTCTTGGAGTCCTCCCAGAATGCCCATCTCAGGGGCCAAGAGGAGAGACCCTAGCAGACTCCACCCACACCAGTCCCTAGGAAGCCACCCAAGCTCTCGCATCCCTGTGCCCCACAGCTCTAAGGGTGGAACCCCTCAGAAAACATTCACCCTAACCCCATGCCATCCCCACCCCCTTGGTCATGTGCCCAGCCCCGGGGAAGGCATCTCTAATGAGAGGAGGGACCTAGCACTCAACCCCACCCCCACCCCACCTCCCACCCAGCCCTGGCACCAAGAAGCTCCCATTTGTTTATGGAAGGAACAAATGACCCAGCGTTCTAGGCAGAGGTCCAGATGGGGGAACCATCCAGAACCTATCACGAGACCTCAGCCCTCGAGGGCTGGGGGAACCTTAGAGGAGAGGATACCTATGCCACCTAACGGCAACTGCATGCCTTCCCAGAGGAAACCACCATGACAGCTGCCCCGTTACCACTTGCCTTGGAGGCAGGGCTTCCCCAACTTAGTCCCTCAAGGGCTACTTGAAAGCATGCACAGAATGGGGGGCATGGGAGAGCCTCGAGTGGCAGGTGCTCTGTAGGGCAAGGTGGACAGGGAAGGGTCCACAGAGCAGCTGACCCAAGAAGGAGATGACACACTCTTGGTGCCTCCACTGATCATCTGCCCTGATGCCCTGCGCCGCCTGAGACCAGTACCAGCCCCTCTGAGCCTAAGGACAACTCTATAAATGGACGCCCTGCCAGAGAGGGAAGCCACCTTCTAAAGTGGTGCCAGCACCCTGCATGTCATGGAGCCCTTGGGCTGTGACCTGGAAACAACTGTGAGGAAACAGACCTGGGTTTCCAGTGAGCAGGCACCTGCTGTCCCCACCAAGGCTCAGACTCAACAGTGTCCTGTGGGGCATGGTGGCGATCTGCTGACCCAGGCTCCCACTTTCCGTGGGCACCCTCATATTGTCAGGCACTGGCTCTGCCTGCACCATTGCAGACCAGAGGCTGGAACTGTCACCCCTGAGGGCTGGCAGCACCCAAGGGGCCCAGGTAATCATTCATGAGGTCCACTAGGCACCATAGATCTCAAAACTTGGGACCTCTGACCCCCAACAATTAACCCTCAGCTCTCTGCTCATCAGGTAGACTTGTCTCCCAGGAGGTGCCAAAGACACCTGGCTGACAGGGTACCCCTTTCCTTCCCTTACACTGTCCTTCACCTCCCAAGAGCTCAGCCCATGTGAGCCACATGCCTTTAGCCTTTTACAGCCCATGACCTCCCCTACACTAAAACAGACCTTGGGTCTCTTTCCCAGAATCAAGGGGAACTGGGAAGGCATTCATTCATCTATTCATTCATTCATTCACTCACTCGATCAGTGTGACAAGCATGCTGAGCACCCCTGGTGCCAGTCACAGGGCTGAACGGGATGGAGACAGGGAAGATGGGGAGAGGCCAGCTGAGTTGCATCATGGGCAGGCATCATTACTGACTCAGGGTGCCTCAGTTTCCCAGGCTGTCTCTCACTAAGGACGCATGCTCGAGCTGAAGCACCCTGGGCCAGCTCACCCCACCTTCCCCTCTGTAGTTCTCTACTGAGGTACCCTGCCCTGGAGCCATGGCTCCTGGCTCTTCCTGCTCCTGTCAGCAGGTTACTCTCCTACAAAGTAACCCCTAGGGGGAACTCTGTACCTCAATTTCCTCACCTATAGAGCAGGATGAAGACAGCAACTCAACTCCCTTACCGAATCACCAGAAATAAGAAAGCTCCAAGTTGTAGCCATACCCAGAGCACAGCACTGCCTCCGCTCCCACTTCTGTCTACATCCGGTAAGTAGAGGACCACTTGGACCTGGACGTCCCCCAAGGCCACATGCCCTTGCCATCTGGTCCCTACCTCACAACATCCAAGCACCGCCAGGAGGCTCGGGGCTCTGCCTAGAGACCCATCTGCATCAAAGGACAACAGTCACGGATTCTGTCCCTGCCAATCGAGGGGACTTGAGGGACTCCCAGGTGTCCCGACTCCATTAAGGACTCCTCTGCAACGTGGAAGGTGTTGGTAACAGACACACATGTCCATTTGGAAGGGCAGCTTGGTGTTTCACGTACAGCACGTATTAGCACCAGAGCTCAGAACCTGTTCATCTGCCAAGCAAGCCACCACAGCTGTCCTCAAAGTTTGACTTAACCTGCCCGATCAAATGGTGGCTCCCACCTGCCACAGCTCACACATCGCCCACCACTCCCATAGCCTACAAAACTCACTGGCCTTCAGGGACAGGACAAGACGGTATGTGATTCACACCTCCAGGTACCCTATTCTCTCCCCCTGAATGCCTCAGACACTCCCAGAGCCAGGGCCTCGTTCTTCAGGAAGCCACCAATCACCCTCAGTGTCCCAAGCTCCCAGTCACATGGGCACCTACAAAGCACTTCTGGTCTCCAGGCCCCATGGTTGTACTGGGTTATGGGGAAGCAAATGCCATAATCGACTCGCAGAGATCACAGGGATGGAGTCTGCAGACAGGAGCATGAGATACCAGGCAGGGAGTTACAGCACAGGCAAACATGGGCTGGACAGAGTCACCATAAAAAGGAGAATTGGGAAGGCAGCGTTCAGGCAAACTCAGCTCCCAGGGTAGGGACCACATCCTCCTACAGCAGCAGGCACCAGGTCTACCTGGCTGGCAGCTGGCAGCTCACAGTCTGTCCCCTATCCTTTCCCCCAATGCACACACAAACCCCACCTGAGATCCAAGACTAAGGATTCCTATTTTACATGTGGCCAGATAGACAGACAAAGAGGAACAGGACTGCCTGCATCCTGCTTGCCTTGTCCTAGCCCAGGCTTCCTTCCTATCTCCCATTGTATGAATTCCACAGACTCGGAAGCTTCACACCCAGAAGGCCTACTGGGCAACCGACGGAAGTGGCAGGGGGCCCACTCCACTCTAATCTGCCATGCACCTCCAGGCACCCCTCAGAGCTTCTCCAGCCACTCCTTGGAGTCCAGAGACTGTCACTTTGTACACAGCTATGACCAGCATGAGAAGAAGTGACTTCAGAACCTCACGGGGCCTTCAGGCCCCAAATAATAACAAATGACAAACCAGACTACCACATGTTAGCAATGGAAATTAAGAGTGACATCTGCCACTGGGAGGACCCACAGTCATATAGTCAGACAGATCCTATGACTGACTGGGGGTGCGGGGGAGTCTCTGGACCTCACTGGTCCTTCTGTGCTGCAGGTTTAGCCCATGGCTGTGCTTCACCAGGGCTATACCACCACATGGCCTCCTACCGTAGTCCTGACCCACTTTCTGATGGTGTGGCTGGCATGGAAGTAACAGGGGACACAGGGATCAGCCTACAATGAATCTGTCGTACCACAGTGGGAAGGGCCAGGTACCTCACAGTAGGCAGAACTTGAATCCTACAGGAAGAAGATGCCACCCTGGCCACAAGGGTGACACCCTTCCCCACTCACCCTAAGTGCTATAACACCCTTCCCTCTGGGGTCTGCTCTTCTATCCTGTGGGCCTCCGCCAAGGACCCACCCACGCAGAGCTAGTAACACTCACCACCCTGGTCCTCAGCTTAGCCTCCACTGGCATCTACTTTTATCTCATCACCGCCATACGTGTCAGGGGTGGAGGCAGAGGCCTGATATGGCAGCACCAGGAACCAGCTTAGAGACAGCCCGAACAGGGTAGGGACTTGGGTCACAGTCTGGTACAGTTCTCACTACTGAGCAGAGGTGAGGGAGCAGGCAGTCCTCCGGGGAGGGGAGGGCTGTGATAGCAGAGGCATTGGAGGGTAGATGGCAGGTCATCATGGCCCAATGGGGTGGGCAGCCTGCCTGGTGCAGATAAGAAATAGTCTCCGTCCACTCTCCAAGTGAGCAACCTCACACCCAAACCACTGGCCAGATATCCCCAGTAAGCCGTAGCCTGGGTTTGGCCTTGGGCCCTATGTCCCATCAGTTCTTCCTGGGGTCCACATTTCCTCTAGTAGGAAGTAGAAGGGGAAAGTGGACCAGGCCTGCACACCCAACCTACCCAGGGCCAGTCCAGGGGCTCATCCATGCTCCCGCCTCCTCAGCACTAACCCCCACTCCTCATTCATTCCCCAGGAAGTGGAAATTCCATAAACAAGGGAGGGGCTATTCCTGCCTCTCAAGGACAGTCGCTTTCCCCTTCCCAACAGGACGCTGTTCCAACCATGGTAATGTAAGGAAAGTAGGACACACACTTAACACACGTGGACATGCACACACAGAGACATGCTCCATGTGGGGATGTACTACACGCCTGGACACACACATGTACACACATGCCTCTCCACACAGAGATGTGCACACTCAAAGACGCACACACAAGACATGCACAGTCATATTTCTGGGAGAAAAAAAGTGATAATCAACCAGATGTCTGTACCAGGAAAGTAAACCCAGTATCCAGCAGTAGCAGGACCCACCAGAGTCTCCTGGGCTGTGCAGAACCTACCAAGTTTTCCTATCCTCGGCCAACAGCCCCTCTTCCACTCTGCCTGGCCCCACGTGGCCAGGAGCCTCACACTGAGATGTAATGTCACCCTCACTATAGTCCAGGTCCATCGGTAGAGCCCACTGAAGGCCTGGACCCCTCCCTCCCTGGAGCAGCCTGGCTCCGTTCTTCAGGGAACACTGGATTCAGGTTTCCATTGTGCCGTCTATATACACAGCCTCCCAGTCCATGCAGACATGAGGATTACCTGCATTCACGCTTGTGACAGGCAGGTGGGAATCCAGCCCAGCTCTGCAGCCCTGGAACCCCAACACTGCTCTATGTGGAAAGCCCAGGGCCCCTTCAATGGGACACTGGCTGCCATAGCCCATTATTCTGGGATACCAGATGCTGAGACAGGAATTCTGCCGGTCCAGGATCTCAGTGGGAAAAAAAAGGTTTGAAAGCCCACCGCGCTCAGCGTAAGACTTCATAGTCTTGGCATTTCCCTCCTCGGAATCATCCAGGCTGGTGCCAACAACTGGCATAGTGCCACCCAAGCTACAAGGCCTCCAAAGTCTAGTACCAATGAGTGGGCACAGCATCGCAGAGGGCACAGACTTTCTCGGACTAACTTGGTGCTAACAGTCGCTGAGGGAGGGACCCCACTCTCACAAAAAGTCCCCACAAGAAGCACAAGGAACCGTCCAGTGGATTTCTTTTGTTTTAATATTTTCAATATTTATTTTTATTTTATGTTCATTGGTGTTTTGCCTACATATAGGTCTGTGTGAGGGTATCAGATCCCCTGAACTGGAGTTACAAGAAGGTGTGAGCTGCCATGTGGGTGCTGGGAATTGAACCCAGGTCCTTTGGAAGAGCAACCAATGCTCTTAATTGCTGAGCCATCTCTCCAGCCCAAGTCCAGTGATTTCAATAGGCACGACCCCTAGGAGGGAACAAGAGCTGAGTCCCTGGCCCAAGAATACCCTTTTTTAGTCTTATTGGCTACCAGGTAAGACCCACCTATTGGTTCAGAGGTGCCAAGCAGTCACAAAGACCCACACTAAGCGTCCAACATAGCCTCCGCCTGATGCCCACCAGGCACTGAGACCTCCTGCACAGCAAGGATGCCTGTGGAATCGGGCCACCTCCAACCTGTACGTTGGAGAGCTGTCACGGTGACAGAAGGCACATGAGACAAGAATGTGTGAGGGGCGCCAATGCTGCAGAAGTTACCTGCCTGCAAGGTGCCAAGCCACAGGCCACAGTTCCTCTCCACAAGTAACAAGCTACAACTCCTTCTTGGGACCCTTCTCCAGGAGTCAAAAATCCCAGGACCATCAGCAGACAGCTGGCCATGTGGCCCTTCCCTCACGATCAACCCCAACCCTGAAAACAGCTTCTATAACCTGTTCAGCATGCCCACAGATAGATGGAGAATTTTGCTCTTGGGTGGGGATCCAATCTCCACCCCCACCTCCACCCACTCACCAGGGAAGTAGGAACCTAGGCTAGCCTGGCCTTCTAAAGCAGGACCCAATCAGGCGGCTACCCAAGAAGCTGTGGTCCCCCAGAATGTCAGGATAAAGTTCACATGCAGGAAGCATCTCAGAAGTCTCTGGCAGGCAACAAATACATATACCCAGGCCACAGAAGAAGAGACTGTGGGCCAGTGAGAACTCAAGTATCTGAGTGGTTCACAGTTCAGAGGATTAACCAACCAGTGACCGGCTCAGAAGCCATATCCACCCCATGCTGGCTCCTCTCTGGGCCCACTATCCAGACCCACGAGTTGAAAGAACCTCAAAGCCTCTCTGTGTGGTAGTCATATACACCACACCAAATCTCAGAAGAGGCCCGGAAGGCGCTCATCACCACATTTTCTGAATGAGGAAATATGCCAGCCCAGCATATCACTTCCTATGTGTTTTCTCCTTACAGTGGCCAAATCCACTAACGCGTGGCAGGCTCAGACAGTTCGTCCCTCACCCACGGTCCGCTACATGCGATTCCTCCTCAGTCCCACCCAGAGCTCAGGGCTCAGGATCAGACGGGCACAGGGCGGGGGGGGGGGGTTGAAGATCACGTCGGGAGTCAGGGCTACATGCCAAGGCCCTGGGATGCACGTCAGAGGGGCCCAAGGAGCCGCGGGAAAGAGCTCTGACCTGGCCTCAAGAGGCCATGTCCAAAATAGCTGGCCTTCACGGTGAGCCGACTTGGCCTGGCGCACGTAGGCCTCTGGGCTCCATCATTGCCAGGCTGGCCACAGAGGTCACAGCTATTTCTGGGCTAGCCTGGTGGTAAGACATGGTTCTGACACCCCAAAAGGGTTAGTGTGTGAGGGACAGCAGAGGCCCAGCTAAACGAGCGCCCCAGGACACAGGTGGAAGACATGGTCACCACAGATCCTTGACGTGCAAAGAGAGTGTTGGGGGCCTCACTCCCTCAGGCCGCCCTGTCCACAATACCTTGGAACATCAGTTTATTGGTCTCCCATCAACCCACTGGCTTCACAGGCCACCACAGAAGTCAAGCCTATGCCAGGCACATGGGCGTCAAAGCAGCAGGCCTCCTCCCTGAGACAATGACGTGACCACATCAATGGGCTGCTGCTGGCTGTCCCCAGCTGCTGTGAATCTGAGTTCACAGCAGGAGATTGGTGCCACTAGGCACATGCATTATCCAACACAAACACACAGCAGTCCCACTCCTGGAGGCCACACTGGCAGAGCCAGTGCTCGCCCAAGTGTACAGCCTCTGCTGAGCCCTCCCTATCCCCAAATCATTTCCCTCTCTTTAGCCTGGCCAGCCCCTGTGACATCATATGACACTTGGAGAAACTGAGGCAACTCAGAAAGACTTGGCTTATCCTTTAGCCCCACCTTAAAGCTTTAGTTGCAGACAGGGGACTTACTCTGCCAGCTACCACACAGTCTTGCCTAGCCTGACGTCTGGCGGCGGAACCTACTCCTCACAGAGAATCACCAGCTTGGACCTCCAGTTGGCTCCCTGCTACCTATCCCAAGTATGAGCTGTGTGACATTGAGTGGCACCCTCTACCTGTCTGTGTTCTGTCTGCTCATCTGTGAGATGGATGCTCTAGAAGCCTGGTTCTGATGGAGATGCCTTCAGTGTCCAGCATCTAACAGACCTCCTCCCCCCTTTTCAAGAGCCCTGAGAACTGAATCCCTGGACCTGACTCTAGAGCAGGTCCCCACTAGGGCTGAGGACCCACATTCAGGTTGGTATGCCTCCTGCGTTCTCCAGGAAACAGTCTAAGTAACTTTCTTCCTGCAGGACCCCTAAGAAACCTCATTCTGGACATGGAGACCTCAGGGGAGAGACAGCCAACAGGCTTTCCAGCATGTCTGACACCAATTTAAGTATGGTGAAATGATCTAGAGGCCCAAGGCAGCAACATCAGACTAGTCACTCAAGGCCCCGCCCTTGATACTCAGCAAGAAGGCACTAGCCATGGCTCACTGCTGCCCATGCCACTGCTTGGTCACCTTGCCCAAGCCAATAGGACCAACTTCCCACATGCATAGAAGGAGTAGGTCATTCAGCAAGCCCTGGGAGGTGGGCATGAACACTGAACATACCGGACCCCGACCGCCTATACGACCTACATAAACACCTTCCCAGCTTCCAGGATTGAAGGGAAAAATTCCACCCGGCATCTGGGGACCAAGTGCAGGCTGGGCTTGCTGGGACGGACCTGCAGACACTTGGTGAAACACTCACATCCTGGGCTGTTCCTATGGGTCGCAGCAGGAGTGGTTCAGAGGCACCAACACCAAGTTTGAGGCAGATAGGGAGTTATGCACTTGGGGGGCTCCCAACCCAGGATCATAGAGCAGGAAGGACCTGGTGTCCCGATAATAACTCTCAGGGTAAGCTGGGACTTTTGCTCCCAGCCCAGGGCCATAGAGCAGGACCTGGTGCCCTAATAATGGCTCTCTGGCTAAGTTGGGACTTTTGCTCCCGGCCCAGGATCATAGGACAGGAAGGACCTTGTGCCCCGGTAATGGCTCTCAGGGTAAGCTGAGATTTTTGCTCCCGGCTCAGGATCAAAGAGCAGGAAGGGCCTAGTGCCCCAGTAATGGTTCTCAGGGTAAACTGGTACTTCTGCTCTATTTGGCATCACTGTGGCTGAGCCACTCACACGTCAGCCAGACTCTGCCGAGGCTCCCAGGGATCCAGGGCAAAGCCAGGCAAAGACTTGTAGAGGCAACACAGTTGACATCTTGGGGACCAGGAGCTAGGGACACGAGCCCTAGCTGCTCTTGTCATGGCTAGACTCTGGGGACCCACAGGGTAGACATACAGAAGCAAGTACCTGCACTGATCACAATGACAAAGAACAGGTTCCCCTCATGGTTCCAGACTCCCCACTGTGTTCACTTCAAGGTCCTCAAGCAGAAGGACGGCAGCACCCCAGTTCCTAGCACCAAACCTCAGTTATCTGAGTCCTATCACAACTACTAGGCAAAGCCAAAGGCACTTCAGTCCTTTCCCAAACCCCTGAACACGAGCCCCTAGGCAAGGCTGTTTTCAATGCCTCCTTTTCCATAAAATCCAATAACATGGAATTCACCACCGTATTTTACTACTTTTGTTTGTCTGTTTGAGGCAAGTCTTGGTAGCACAGACTGTCCTGAAGCTTCCTAGCTGAGGCTGGTCTTGAATTCTTCCTACCTCCAGCTCACAAGTGCTGGGATTCCAGGAGTGTACCACCACACCTGACACATGCTGACCATGTGGAGAGCCTCCCTCTGGGTCCGGTATGCCAGGCACAGCGATGCTCATCTGTAACCTCAGCAATTGGGAAGCTGAGGCAAGAAGATTCTCATGAGTATGAGGCAAATCTGGGCTACACAGTAAGTTTCAAATCAATCTGATCCAAGATGCTATCGATGATGATGATGATGATGGCCTGGAAGATGATTCGATCAGGAATGTGCTTGCCACACAAGCATGAAGATCCGAGTTCTATCTCCAGCATCCAGTGAGAAGTGCGGCGGCATGTGTTTGGTTTCCTAGCACGTGGAAGACAGGGACGGGCAGATCCTGGGGTCACATGTCAACCAGCCCACCCAATTGATGAGCTCCAGGCCAGGGAGAGACTCTGCCTCAGAAAACAAGGTGCATGACTCCTGAAAGACTCACTACACTTAAGGCTGATCACTCTGGCCTACACATATACCACACATGCACACACGCATGCACAACGTGCATACCTACATACATTCAATACAATACAAAAGTGTCGCCGGGCGATGGTGGTGCACGCCTTTAATCCCAGCACTCGGGAGGCAGAGGCAGGCAGATCTCTGTGAGTTCGAGACCAGCCTGGTCGACAGAGCTAGTTCCAGGACAGGCTCCAAAGCCACAGAGAAACCCTGTCTCGAAAAACCAAAAAAAAAAAAAAAAAAAAAAAACCAATACAAAAGTGTCCGGTGCCATGGTTGTTAGTTCAGTGTTAGGCCGTCATCGCCATTCCCCAATTCCAGAACACCTTCATCACGACAGAAACTTTTCAACCAAGTATGGTGGACACACCTGTAATGCCAGCACTCAGGGGGCCAGCGAGACGGCTCAGCAGACAAAGAGGCTTGCTGCAAAACCTGATGACCTTCGTTCAATCCCTAGGATCCATGGTAGAAGGAGGAAAACAACTCCTGAAAGTTTTAATCAATAAATCAGCCAATTAGTCAATCAATGATTGAGTAAATAAATTTAACTAAAAATTGAAGGGGAATTTTGCTTTAAATCCTAGCGCTCAGGCAGGTGAGGCTGGAGAACTGTTGCCATTCTAAGGTCAGTCTCTGGTACACAGCAAGACTTTAAAAACGTAGGAGGGTTGGGGCTGCAGCTCAGAGGCAAAGTACTGGTAGAGAATGTGTGAGGCTCTGGGTACCACCGCGCAGCACAGAGAGCAGCCACAAGCGCTCATTCACCTCTTCCCTAGGCTTCCATTTGTGGTTCCCTTTCCTGGGCTTCTCAGTAGAAAAGGATCTCTCATGAAACCACTGTGCTATCTTTTCTTCTGAGATCTCTCGTCTACCATGCCAAATCTTCACTCCTTCCATTAGCTGAGTAACAGTCCACTGTAGGAACACACCATGTTTTATCTAGTCCTCAGCTGAAGAACACTTCGATCGTTTTGAGTCCAAAGCAGGAACAGTGCTGAACATCGCAAAGGTAGGGGAGGTGGAGCATGCCTCCATGTGTTCTATGTGTTGCTGGGGTCCAGGAGCCCTGGGACAGACACACTGGGAGGGACCATGAAGCCTGGGACTAAGTCTGAGCAGGGAAGTGGGTCATGGTAATAGGGGCAAGATGACAGAAACCAGCCCAAACCTAGGGGGCACCTGGTCAGCCCCTTTCCTAGGTCTGGTGGAATTGTGGCAGCATGCAAGGGAAGGTGCGGACTGCTGCCACTAAAGAGACACATGGTAAACTAAGGGGAGAAGAGGTAGGGGCTCTGGTTGACCACTAAGCAATGGGGACCTCGGGAGAGTCCAGCTCTCTCCCCTGAGGAGAGGAAATGTTTGTCTACGCATGGAAAAGCTGCAACACACTTGGACAAGTAAAGCAAACCCCAGGGCCAGTTAATGAACTCATTTGGACAAAACCAGAAGCAGACAGTGCTGGTTCCTGGTGGAGTTTGGCAGCTGACTATCTCTGGCTGAAGGATCCTGAACACTGGGTTACGAGGGAGCAGAGGAGACTTGGCCAGTCACCACTACACGTGCCGGTCACTGTCTGCTCTCATAGGCCTTCATGGAGTCTACCCAACTGTGTAGTGGGGTAGGCATCCCCAGGATCAGCTCACTGTGGGACTGTTAAATACACTCCAACAAGACAATGAGAGACAGGCCATCCAAGGGTGGGTGTCCATGGGGGGACCCAGAAGGAGCAAAGGCAGCAATGAAAGGCCACTGTGAGATAAGAGAGTCAGCTTGGGCCAGCACTCGGCTCTCAGAGACACCACTGGTACCAACAGTCCTCTGGTCTTCATCCAGGATGGTCCCAGAGTCCAGCACAAGATGACGCCACAGCTCCACACAGAGGGTAGCTGGGAAGGGGGACAGGTGAGATGCGAAGTCAACCGCCTGAGGGCCAGGCCTCTGGAGGCAGGACAAACTGAAGTCTGGCAGCTCCCTCTGCTATCCTAGGTCTTCCGTCTTCTCCGGCACACTGCAATCAGACCCTGACCTCCTCTGCTTAGTCCTCCAGCTGCCCTCACAACCCGGAAGGAAGGCCCCAGAACCTGCGGCTATCCTCTGGCCTTGGCCTCCCTCCCATCATGCAGCTCACCTCTTTGGACCTGCCTCCCCAGCTGGGTCTGCAAACTGCCAAGCACGGTGCTACCTCTGGGCCTTCACAATGACCTCACTGCTCAGTGGTCCTCTCTGTTTCTCCTCCTCAGCACTGAACCTCAGGTCTGGGGACTCTTGGGCTAACACCCATCCATCACCATTGGCTGACCTGTGATCACCGCTCTTTCCTGTCACTCGGTCTCCCCACCGAGCGAGAGCCCCACTGAGGTCCTGTGCTTGTCTACCTGATTCTGAGCATCACACCCAGTAGGTGTTCGCTACATATACAGGTGCAGGAAGTGCCCAGTGAGATCTAGGAAGAACGGAGACTACTACCCGGTATACCAGGCCTGGCCAGGGCCTTGTGGCCAGTGAAGTAGAAAAGGGACTTTGGCAGGCTTGTCCCTTTCCACCAAACCTCCAAACCCCAGAGCCCGAAACAAAGATAGGGACAACCTAAAGTCACTACTCAGGACCCCTAGAGAGGGAAGGCTCCAACCCCAGGATGCCCTCACCAAGACTACCCATGGTCCCCCAGAAGACAGAGCATGTCAATAAAGAACCAGAATCACCTATGTTCAGAAACACAAAGCAAGGAAGCTGAGTATACAGGACCAAGCAAACCAAAGTAAGAATGCAGCTGGCAGAACCAGGGTGTCAACACAAGACTGCACCATCAGACTTGGGCAGCAGCGGGGACCATACAGGTTCCCCAGGCACTCCCATTCCCTAACTGCTGGGGGCCTGTTCCTCCCCACATGGGCTGTGAGCAACAGCTGTGCTAGTCCCTAAAGCTTAGACAAGGAGGTCCCTGGCATTTTCTGTGCGTGCCCGGTGACTCTTCAGCAGTCTCTAGTTAGTGCTCGGTGGGGGCTGGCATTGGTGAGGAGCAAGCATTAACCAGTACTCCTAAACGCAGTGTTTCCTACGTGACAAAGGGCCGGTGAAGAGCATGGGGCAGGCAGACTTCTTATGCATCTCCATCCTGGCTGCCTCCCTCTGGAGGCCCACCAGGGTCCCTAAGATTGCAGACTCACCCTGGCAAAGACCTCCTGAGCGATGTCTCTGGACCCTTTAGGAAGCACACTGGTCACGGACCTGCTGAGATGCTGCGAAGGGTCAGGAAGCACACACCCTCCATAGACCTCCCTGGCGCTGTACTCCACTGCTCTCCCCTGAACCTTTGAGGACCAGGACCCACCTGTCTACTGCCACGCTCCTAAGGATTGCATGGTATATCCTGCAGATTTTCTGAGTGTTGCCTTCTAGCCTTGCACACATGCCTAGGACCCCACACCAACCTAACTCTGTCCACCCCAATGCCCGTTTCTTGGCAGTCCAATGGAGAAGTGGAGGGAAGATCCCCTAAGTTGTGGTATCAGTGGGGTTTACCAGGAAAGCATCGTAGTTAAGGTGGCTCCGTCCCAGTCAAGCTGGCACTAGTGGAGTTAGCCTTACCCTGGGCTCCAGACTCCCAGCCCAGAGGCTAACACCTCTTCCACTGTGCTCGATGCCAATGCTTCTTGGCCACGCTTGGGGTTGGCTGTGGTTTAAACACTCCCGCCCATTCGCTGGGACTTCCAGTACATCTCAGATTCACTCAGTATCTCGTGGGAAGGCAAGATTGACGGGCTGAGCCAGCGTTGACCCCACTCTGTCCCTCTGGCCTCGCGGAGACAGACAATCCTTTTCCAGTCTTGCCACAGTCTCTGAGGTGGGGTACTCTCAGCCCAGCCAGGGTTGCATGAGGTTGGATCACAGGATGGAGTGTCCCCAGCGTACACAGTAGATGCTTTGAACCTGCCAGTGGCCCTCCTGGGACAGTCAATGGCCACTACTGTGCCTAGGGACAGCTTCTGTTCCCACCCAGACTGGTCCAGTCTCCCTCCAAGTTCTCATGTTCACTTCCTTCAGCACAGGACAGAGTCTCGGAGGGTACTTATCTGGGAAATCCCAGCACATCTAGGTCTTTGGACTGGGTCTTAAGCCATAGCCTGCCCAACTGGGAAGGGAGGATGGGGAAGGGGAGAAACTGAGGATGAGGAGGCTGTACCTTGACCTCCCTATAGCTGGCTGGGGCAGGGATGTGTGACCCCAGGGCCCACCCAACTCCCCAGGGCAGGAGGGAAGCCAGGACAGGCACTAGACTGCCAAGAACCCAGGCCACAGGTCCCACAGGGTTCAAGGTCCCTCCTGGGGCAGGGCAGGCCTAGCTGGCAGTGTCCGTGGGAACCATCCCCAGGTCCTGTCAGTCACACTGAGGCCAGCTACTATACAGTGGAGCTGCTACGAACGCCAGGGCATCTGGACAGGCATGGCCTGTGAGGCAGAAGCTCAGGCCCCTAGGCCTAACCAGCCAGGTGAATGACCAGACAGGAGTTCTGGAAAGACTGAGAAAGGGGCAAAGAAGGATCTGCAGGGCCTAAACCACAAGGACTGGTGCCATTTGTGCCTCCAGATCTGTCTGCTTCCCTCTCCTCTACCCCCAGGCCAGTGTCTGAGAAGTCAGCTTTTCACTCCCAGGGGCCCCTTCCCTCCCAAGGCCACATCCTCTTCCTGTAAGATCTCTTCAGTGTCTAAACTACTCCTCCCCCACGCAGCCTCCACCTGGTGGTCTAGACACAGTAAAGAGTCCCCACCAGTTCTCAAGACCCCACGCACAGCACAGACCACGCCTGGCTGAAGTCCAAGGACCTTTCGCCTGTATCCTGTTAAGTCTCAGAAGCAGGGGCTACTGGGCTTCCTCTGGGTGGGGAAGTGGTGTGTGGGGAGGGGACGGATAGACAGATTGCCCCTGGATGACTGGCTCAATCCCACTCCAGCCCAAACACCCAGCTCCCAGCCCTGCCTAGCTCTGTTCTCCTGGCTCCCCGCCCGCCTTGCTCTACCAGGGGACTCCATAACACAGACCCTAAGCCACTGGCTGTCCTCACAGGCCTGCAGGGGCCCCTGGGGACAGCCCTTCCGGTGACTTCCTGCCAGGGAATCTGGGGGAGGGTAAATAAGCCCTCCAGATGGCTTCCTGCACTGGGTAGTCGTGGGAACAGCGGCTAGTGGGAGGAGACAGAGGCAGGGAAGCCAGGAGGCCTGCCTGGCTTCAGCAGAGGCCACGCAGTGTCCCCAAACAGAGGCTTCACACCTACTGACAGGGAAGGAAACTGAGGGCCTGAGAGTCAAATGACAGCAGAGATCAGCAGCAGGGTCTCCTGTGAGCTAATCACATCCTCCATCACTGAAAGAACTGGAGCCACAGCTGTGCTGGGCTCCTCCCACACGCACCTGGAGGCTCCCCTCTCTGGCTCAGCATAAACAAAGAGCCCGAGAGCTAGGTCAGACCACTCACTCTGCAAGGGTATACCAACAATGTGCCTTCCGCCTTCCGCTTTGCACAACCACTTCCCAACTGTGCCACCTGCAGGAAGCCAGCCCCAGACGGAGGCTTCCCACCTCAGAAAACTGGCTGCGGTGGAGCCGAGTGGTAAGAGTAGCCACTCCCAGGTTACCTTGAGAACTAAAGAGGTACCCCCGAACTAGTATCCACCAACCCAAAAGAGCTTAGCAAAGACCTGTCCAGGTAATGTGGACTGCACCCCACTGGCCCCTCCCTCCACACCATGACACCACCACTGCCCAGAAGCCCACCTGACTACTTAGCAACAGGGTGTGTGGGACCCATCCTGCCACAAAACCTCTAGGTCATAGAGCCATATGTATCAGGAAGGCAATTGCTACCCCTGTAATCCTGCTCAGTTTGTGAGGGTCCCTCTAGGACAGGGCTACCCCTCTCTACTTTTCTATGAAAAATGCAGCTTCAGGGAGACCCGGGGAGGCAGAACAAGGCCAAGGCCTGTAGCTTCATCCTCCGTACAGCAGTCAGGACAGTAGCAATGGTGCAATGTGGGCTCAGGGCCAGCAGATGGGACTAAAAGACTCACACAGTGCCCAAACGCACGTCCCTAAGCTATCCAGAACGTTCGTTATAAATGGGGAGGGGGGAGGGGAAGCAGGCAATAAACAACAATCCTTCTAGACCCAGGGACCAGAAGCCTACGGTCAAGGCCATGGGAAAGTCCGAGCGCAATGCTGGCATCCTGTTCCTGTAGGGCTGAGCATTCAAGGAAGCTCTTCCCTAGGCTGTTTACAACAAACGTGCCCAAATCTACAACCTGACCCATGAATGGGGTTTAACCGTTGCTCTCCTCTGTGTGAGCTCTGGAACCATTGTAGGGTCTACACCAGCCCCAAGAGCATCACCTGACAGAAAGGGAAATCAAAGCACCAACAGCACCTCCACAGGTCACAGGCCTGAGAGAGAGAGCAGGTGCGTGCCTGCCTGATAACATCCAGTTCAGTGGAGCAGCCCAGCGCAGGTAGCCAGGAAAGAGCTACCCAGGACAGCTCTGTACTGACATGGCACCATGAGTCTACTATGGGGCCTGTGCTCCACTCCAAGCTCCTATCTGCAAGTCTGAAAACTGAAGCCAGGAAGGGCAGGGCAGGCCAAGATCCATCCAAGGTCAGTATATTCAGAGCTGTGCCTATGTTCCCCAAGGCCAGTGGAGGGGGCAGGGACATCACTGGGGAGGGACAACCGGGAGTCCTGGGCACCCCTAAGCTCTGCGCAGCAATTCCCAGCACATGTTGGGCCTCTGGGCAGCCAGCCAGAGGGAAACTGACCCTGGAGGAGGGGCCGCAGTGCTGCCCTGACCGGGAGATTAGAGGGAACTGCTTGCCTTGGCAGAGTTTCAGGGCCAGTGGGCATTGCCAGAGAGGGCTGCCAGAAAGTAGAAGCATCCTCTCTGGGGCACAGGCAGCGGGGACCAGCAAGTGACACTGGGAGCCACTGTAGAAGCCATGATGGATGGGACAGGGGGGCTTGATCCCAGATGGGACAGGGGATCCTCCAAACACAGCTGAACTTCTTCTGGGAATCCTGAGTCACAGGAAGGCTTAGGCCGAGAGCAGTGGGAGCCCTGGTCCCATGGGAAGGGGACAGGACAGGCAGGCCTGCCTGCTGCAGTTGGCCCACCTCCTCTTCTGGGCCAGCCCTGGCTTTGAGTGTGTCTGGTAAACCCAAGGCCTTGGGAACGGACTTCCATAGGATTCCACAGATCCCAGGAGGGAAAAGAGATAAGAGAAGCTGGGGAAAGAAGATCCACAAGACGCTACAGAGGGGAAACTGAGGCCTAACAGGAGCCTTCTAGTTAAGTGGTCATCTCTCACGTCACTCAGAACTAAAGACGAGACTGGGGCAGCCTGGTCAGCTAGACCTATAGTACCCTGACCCCGATTTCTCTTTGGTTTGTTGTTGTTGTTTGGGGGTGGGGGGTTTCTAGGCAGGGTTTCTCTGTATCTTTGGAGCCTGTCCTGGAACTCTCTCTGTAGACCAGGCTGGCCTTGAACTCACAGAGATCTGCCTGCCTCTGCCTCCTAAGGACTGGAATTAAAGGCGTGCACCACCGCCCAGCCTGACCCCGATTTCCTCAGTCAGACCTGTGCCGGCTTACCAGTCCTCAAGTCATTTAAAGCCTCCTCCAGATGCCTCACTCCCAGGGGCCTACAGAAATCCACTGCCCACAGGTCGAGCTCCAGCCCACCAGCGCTGCCCTAGAGTGCTCTGCAGCTCTCTCTTGCTGTCCACCACTGATTCTAAGGAGAAATTGAGGGACGGAAACACAGTCCTCTGAGGTCAAGGGAAGCCAACCTTCCACCTGACGCCACCTGTGGAAGGCTGTTAGGCCCCTGGGGGTACGTACCTCAAGCCGTACGATCAATCAGGGATGTGTCCAATACACAGCCAGTCATGGGTCTGGTCCAGCCTTGGGCAAAAACGGGGATCCTCACCTGAAGGCCACCCGCTAGGGAACCTGAACCCTAATCCCACCTTCCAGACCCTGATCACTGACCCATTCAGCCCCTTGTACCTGCTAGGACCCAGTAATCTCTGCCTGTGCCTCAACCTGGCCCTGTCCAGGGGCTCCAGTCTGGCACGTCCACGCAGGCCTCTCTTTCCCTCCCTAGTCTGCACGGACTACACAGGCCCCGGAAGAGCAAGCAGCAAAGGTGAAACTGAGCGGAGTTAGGATAAAGGGCAGGTCAGCAGGAGGGGCCATGTCTAACTCAGGGCTGATTTCTGGAATATATTCTCCTAGACTCCTTCTGGCCCCAGTGCCAGAGGGTTGCAATGCCTTGCCGTAGTGGCCCAAAGGTCCCTTCCTTTAGAAGGGCAAACAGCAGTCTGGAGAAACTGGGCGAGTTACCCCACTGTGGTGCCCAGACCTGGAGGTAGGATCCCCCTTTCGAAACACTCACCCCGAGCCTCACATCACACACACCAACACCCCCCACCCCAGTTCTATCCCCCTAGAGATCTAGGTTATGGGACCTAAAAGTCATCACTACCAGGAGCCATTTAACCTCAGGATGTGACAGTCTTGATGAGCCACACCTCAGGTTCTGCAGCAGGTGAAGGACGGGTCCTATTGTGGCAGACATGGCCCAGGACAGTGTCAAGAAGAGCCCAACACCCCGTAGGCCTTCCATACACTCTGGCTAACATAACCCCAGAACCTGTTTCACACTGCTTTGTAAAACAGACTATCATTCCTGCCTCCCCAGATGACAGTGACCCAAGACATTAATGCTGGCCCTGAGGTAGGGGGACGATGGCAGGAATGTACACAATGGCTCACTAGGGTGGGAAAGGCAGAGCTCAGAGGCAACCCACTGCTGGGCACCAGCCTCAGCGAGCAAACTCCTGTCTCCCTAGCTGTGTCTAGTAGATTCTCCGTAGTCTCAAAACAAGGGTCAGGCCCCTAGCTCAGCCCATCAGCTGAAAAGTAGCTATAACATGTGACTGAAGAGATATTGAAGTCATGTCCAAACTGGTCCAGCCCAGTTAGGGTCACCTGCCCCATCACTCTGACCCAACCCTGCAAGTGTGACCTTTACCTTCCACATAGGTACACCAGCACATCACGGACAGCCACACTGTGGGCACTCACACTCTTCATGGACAAAGAGAACCAAGATGCCTGCTGGGAGTTCAACTGTACATACCCGGTAACCTTGGAGCTGCCTGTTCCTGAGGTCTCCAACCAAACCGTGAGAACCCATGGCCTTCCACTAACCCTTCCCCAGAAAGCACACACAGTACCACAGCGGTGGGCCTGGGCTCTAGCCCTAGACGGCAACGTCCAAAGCCCTGCACAACCAGCAGGGTGCCCCAGGCACATCCCTATACCTCTAGGTCCTACAGAGCTGTAGGACCAGATAATAACCCCATAACCTGGGTGAAGGCATGGAGAAAGATGTCTAAAGGGCCTTGTGGTCACCACCAATGTCACCAGACACTACTAAAGAGTCCCCTCCTGTACTGACACCTTCCCCAGCACCTGGCCCATGCAGTGATCAGAACCTGAGCTTCCACACCGGGCCAGTAGGCTTGCTCTGGGCAGGGCAGAAGGGATCTCCTGCAGCCGAGCCAGGGTGGTGTGTGGTCTGCAGTAAAGACCACACAGCTTCATTCCGACTCCTCCGGCAGACTCCACATCTGGGACAGGCATCTGTGAGGCACCAGGGCCTCTTGTGGGAGTGAGACAGGCAGGTGGGCACCAGGGGGACCATGTGCTCTAAACTTCAGGGAAGGGTGGAGCTTTCCAGGGAAGGTGACTGTGTACACACTGTCACCCCAGGGTCCCTTTCAAGAGTTCTGTGGAAAAAGACCTGAGAACTAATGCTCCCAGGTTGAGAGTTCCAAGCCGCATGAACACCAGGTGGCCAACAGACGCTTCTGCATCATTACAGTGACAGCAGAGAACCCCCCCCCCAGGCTACCATTTTCACGAGACCAGCAGCCTGTTCCTTGTCTGAACTATCCCTGGCCTAACAGCCTTGACCCAACTCAAAATGACTATGGTGAGGTTTTGGTGTGCCGGCCTGAGGCACCCCTTGATAGGAGACACACAAACTCGACCAGGAGAATGCCTCTGGAGCCTTCAGAACCCCACAGCCCCGTTCTCTCCCTCAGACCCTCATCTGTGCTTCATTACCCTGTTCACTGTGATATAACACGGCGTGGGGCTGAACTTTTGGTGGCCCCAGGACCATCAGGAGTCCCCTCTATGTCCCCTCCCCCCCACTACACGGCCAATTGGGAGATATAAGGGAGGCTTTTTACATGTACACTGCCAACCTAAGACCAGCCCAGTTCACTGCACTCCAGATCTGTAGAGGATCCATTGGTACCACACCACGCCACAGCCCTCTCCCGAATACAAGACCTCCTCTTGATCCCAGAGGAAGTGCTGGGTGGCCCCTATTGACTGAGCCTTATACCCGTCTTCTGAGCACATATCTATGGCCGCCCCAATCTTACAGGAGCCAAAACTTCAAGACTAGATCGGTCAGAAACTAGGAAGCCAAGCCGAGCAGTGGTGGCACACGCCTTTAATCCCAGCACTAGGGAGACAGAGGCAGGCAGATTTCTGTGAGTTCAAGGTCAGCCTGGTCTATAGAGTGAATTTTAGGACAGCCAGGGCTACACAAAGAAACCTTGTCTTGAAGAGAAGAAAAGAAAAAAAGAAATGAGGAAGCCAGCTCTGGGTTAGGCCCAGCCTCACATAGCTACACACATATGGATGGTAAAGGGAATATACAGAGACCAAAGGAACAGGACAGTAGCGGTGGCTAGGGTGGAGTGTGTGGGCTTCTTGTAGGAGGCACCCTCACAAGGAACAGGTGAGAGGGCAGCCCAGACAAAGGGTCCAGCACTGGCTACCACAGCACACAATCCCATCACAGCCATCAGGGTCCAGCACGGGCTGCCATCGTACACAATTCCATCACAGGTGTCAGGGTCCAGCACAGGCTGCCATAGCACATATCCCATTATAGGTATCAGGGTCCAGCACGGACTGCCATAGCACACAATCCCATCACAACTATGGGGTTCAGTTCTTCGGGAGCAAGGCAAGGCCTGAGGCGTGAGGAAATAATCATTGATCCACCAGCTCCAGTCCCAGCAACTCCGGGCTCTGTCCCTGGACAGATGCAGACAGACGCCAATGGGACACTACTTCACCTTCCTAGTGCATCATCATCACCCCTGGGCATCAGAAGGCTTGTGCCACCCCCAGGCCAGCTCTGTGTACGGTATCCCGACGCCACGGCAGTGAGGTCAGGCAGGCCGCTTGGCAGCACTCACACCCCAGGGAACTCGCCAAGAGTCTGAGGCACTGAGTGCCAGCTTCACCAGCCAGAGGTCCTCCTGTCATTTCCAGACCACCGCCACGCAAGCTGCCTGCAGGCCTGAGGAAGAGACCCTTCTTCGGCCCCCCTTCTGCTACACCAACCACACGGGCTGGCCACTCTCAACCAAGCCCTGTGATGGCAGGAGACTGGGGAAAGTTCTCCCCAGTTGGTGGGGAAGAGGTCCTGGCGGGCTCCTGTTTCAACAGCTACAATGACCATCTATCCAGACAGCTTACTTGAACTCTATCCATCAGCCAGCACCAGGGTCCTAAGCCTACCATCAGCACCTCCAAGTCAAGCACCAGGCCTGGCAAAGACAGGGGGCCTAGTAAACATCTTGGGGTGGCCAGCTCCTTCTCAAGGGGACATTTAGGAACATTCCCATGGTCTTAGACCAGCCTCCCATTCACAGTAACAGAGCAGGAGCAGGTGGAAGGAGCCCCTAGGCCTGCTTCAGTGCAGGCCACAAGCTCCACGTTTTGTCCACGCTCCTAGCTGCAGTTCAGGCAGAGGAAGAAGGCTTTGATAAGGCCCCGTCTTAAGGGTTAGAACTAAGTCCACTTCTCCGGTGCCTGGATCATCTGGGGACTGGGGTTAATAATCTCGTGGGAGGATTTAAGGCCACAGGCACTGTGTGCAGTGACTTCTACCACCCGAAGAGTTCACTACACTGACTTCAGCACCAAAACTGTTTCCTCCAGAGCATGCAGCCAAAAAGAGGTGCACCACTTACCCATGGGACACAGCACACTGTGACAAGTGGCCTGGAACCCACTCTGCCCCTCAAAGATGGAGCCACAGGGATGGTCACTCTACCTGCCTTGGGGTTAAGCACGCCACCTAGCTCATGCTTGCCGCTCCAAGCCAGAAAACCCCCGAGTCCATCAGGAGTCACCTGCTTAACCCGGCTGCACTGCACCTGGACAAGCTGCAGCAGCACCCCTGCTCCTGCTGCAGCCCCATGGATAATGAGGTGCTGTCCATCTGGCCTGGCCCAGGATGCCTGAGTCAGGACTCGGTCCCTACGGATCCAAGACCTTGTGCCCAGTTTCCAAGGGTGACCTGCTGACATCCACGCGGGAGACAGAGATGGCTATGGAGTCCTATGCTCCAAGCTATGCAGAGAAGGAAACTGAGGGGCGCCCCAAATCCTGGGTAGGGATCTTGGGGAGGATGAAAACCGGGCAGATATTGGGGGATTTTCTGCACCCCTAGAAACGGGAGCAGAGTCACCCCTTCCAAACCCATGCAAGTCTGATCCACACACCGAGGAAACAGCTGGCTACGCGTCCCCACGCCTGGCCTCCCTGCGGCTCCGGCCCTGCACGTGGCAGCCACTAGCCGGGTTCACGCAGGGGCGGCAGCGGGGTGCGGCCCCCACCAGGAGCAAACACACAGGCCGGAGCTCGCTCCCGCCGGCGCGGCCCCGAGGCGGCGCCCCCGCCGACGGCCCCCTGCGCGCCCCCGCCCGAGCGGCGCGGTGGAGACTGACCTGGCGGTCCGGGCGCCGGCGCCGGCACAACGCGGAGGGCTCGGCAGGCGCGCGCACAGGGACGCGGCCTCAGCGCCGTCAGGACGTGCGCGCGCGGGGGCGCGGCCTCGGCGACGCCGTCTTGGGGCGCGCACCGGGTCACGTGGGGGCACAGCCCAATGGGAGCACCCCTGTGCAAGCTGTCGCAAGCTCGCACATCTCTACCAGGCCTGGGGGCAACCCCTAGGCACTGACCTGGTCTGTTCTTCAAACCCTGACACCTAAGCATCCCAGACTAGAGAGCCTCCTCAGAACTTCTAGAGCCCCCTACTTTCCCATAGGTCTCGTAAAGCAAAGTCCCTCGCACAAGGAAAAATTGGCTGGTGCAGGGGCCAGCAGGCAACAGTCATCAAGCCTGGGGATTTATGATCAGGTCGAGTTTGAGACCCCTTGTGGTAAGCGGATTCTGGGGGTAGGGCGCTTCCGAGAACAGGCTGAAAGACTAGCCCCCTGCCCTGATTGTCCCCTGCCTCTGTGTTAAATAGACTGTCCACCCTGTGGAACCTTCAAGATGTGCCCTTCAACATGCCACACCCACCCAGTCCTGTGCTCTTGTACCAATGCCAACACCAATCCAGTCAATCAAACTTCCCGATTGTTCTCTTCCCTGCGCCAAAGACGATCATTCATCCATTCTTCCTCAGTGGCAGGAAAGACACCAGAAAGCTAACATGAAGACCTTCTGTGCATCATCCTGTAAGGACACCATGAAGGACAGAAACCCCATCTTGTCCCTAGGCCACCTAACCGAGTACTTAACTGCTGTCATCTCACCCTCTCCCAAAGCTCTTCCCCAAATAAGTCAGTTGCCTTCACCTCTCAGGACCCTCAATGTGGTATATTTCATCAAAGATCCACAGAGAGGTCAAGGCAAACCGGGCATATCCAGTCTGAGGTCCTAGGAGAAAGTCCATGGTACCAGCTCTTCTGTGAATTCAGTACCTGTTTCAGCAGCTCACAGACCATCTCATCACAGGGCTGTGTGTCTTTGAGTTGCTGGTTGTTTGGTTTTGTGAGACAGGGTCTCTCTGTGTAGCCTTGGCTGTCCTGGAACCGGCTCTGTAAACCAGGCTGGCCTTGAACTCAAAGAGATCCACTTGTTTCTGCCTCCCAAATTCTGGAATTAAAGGCGTGAGCCACCACTGTCCAGGAAGTTGCTGATTTTTGAGACTTGTGCAGTGCCTTCCTCCTTACTTTCCCCCTACACGTTCCCTCAGCTCCTACCCAAAACCTCAGGTGTTTTATCCCAGTATTTGTGCTGGGGACAATGGGTTTGCCTTCCATTCAGCCTCTGGAAGCCGTGAGTTCCCATCCCACCCAGGCCCTGGAAGCCAGTGGCCAGAAAGGAGACACAACTAACCTGATGGAGTCCAGCCCTTGCTTCAGACACTTGCTGATGCCAGACCACGTGTTCAAAGCCAAAGTTCCAAAAGTTCTCCTCCTTCCGTGGAGGAAGCTCTGCAACCCTGTTTTATAGATTTCCCGGCAGAAGCTCAGGGGATGCAGAGTGGAGAGTCAAATTCAGACCTAGCTAACCAGTATCTGCCATCTGCTATTAGTGGACTGGAAGGTCCTGGGCATGTGGGAGGGATGGAGAAATCTTGAGGTTTCCTAAGGGAAACCTCAGGCTGTCTTATTCTATACAATGAATGACAAGATGAGGGTCGGGCAAGGGGAAGGTAGAGGCTGAGTCAGATGCTTCCCAAATTCCAGGCGCAGAGCTGTTCGCATAGGAGCTGGAGATGTGGACATAACCCCCTGAAATCATCCTGTCTCTCTGCCTTAGACCTGTCCCAGAGCTGCCTGCCCCCAGGGGCAACAGGCTCAGCAGATTAGCTCAAAGGACAGGGATGAGGTCAATGCTAAGTGGATTTCCAGGAAGCCACCTCCAGCCACCAGGCCTAGCCCCAGGTCAGCAAGTCTTTAAAGGAAGGGCCCTGGCTGGGGAAACGCTGAGCTAGCCATAGGATGTAGGCTGATGCAAGGGAAGTGACTTTTGAGCCCCCTCCTTGGGTTGTATGATGTAATCTCTGACTTGGCTCATTTCCTCCAACCATAGAGAGGGTGGTAGTAACAGTTATAATCCTAGGGTCATGGAGAAGATCGAGCAAGACAGCATGGCCCATATTTGCTTTGTTTTCCCTGCCCAAGACACACCCTTTCAGTGTAAATACATAATAAGGCTGCTTCCTGAGGACAGCCATGAGCAAAAAGACAGAGTTTGTGGTAAAAGGAAGGGGGGAGAGAATGCAGAGAGCATCCAAACAGAATGAGAAGCCATCATGAGGCCAGGCTCTGGACCACATCCTAATTAGCCTCGGTGGCTGTAACCATTCTCAAGAACACAGCCCTTCCTCACTGGCAGAGCCTATCACCCCTCTCTGATGGCACTGAGCCCCAAATGACAGAGAAGTGACCACAGGCCAACCCCCCACCAGCAGGGAAGTCAGTAGAAACACATGCCAGGATCTTGTCCTGCTGCCCAGGGGTATCCTCAGTCTCCTGTCCTGCTACCTTGTGGTGTCTGGAACATGTGGCCTGAAGTTTTATAACCAGGGAAGCTTCAGGAACACACCTGTGTGTTGATGTCCTCACTTCAGGATAACTCATCTGAAGCCAAATCCCATCGCAGGTTCTGCTGTGAAGGGGGCAGAAGACAAGAAATAGAGACAGCTGGAGGCAAGCCAGGCCTTGGGGCATCATGGAGGAAGAACTGTAGAGACGGTGCTTGTGCGGCTCACTCCTGGGTGTCCTGTTGGGTAGCTGGGCCACCGCCGTGATAGCGCACAGTTATCTGTGGTGTAGTTGTATGGTGACTATTCACCATGGCGAACAGCATCCAAGTAGTCTGAAACAGCCAAACTGTGGTAAGCTGGAGGGAGGCGGCCAAACAGATTCATTCTGGCCTGGGATCCCATGCTAAGCAGATAGCCAGCCAGGGCTCAATGGATCATCTGTGGCATCAGCCTCCAAGACGGAGTCTCAAAGCCCCCTAGGATATTCCCTCTAGGGATATATGGGTTTCCTTACCACTCAGAGATCAATGTATTCCATAAGTCAAGGGGAAGACTAGGCGAGAAGCTGAGATGCCCATGTGTGATCAAGAAGCTCAGTGTCTTCTGTTGGTCCCACTGGCATGAAAAAGGAAGCAGAGAGCCCATGAAGGCTGAGACTGAACAGGTCCTACAGCAACATGGCTGGCTGTGTGGGACCAAGATGCTTTCATCCCCAGGATACGATGGAAGGCGACTGGTGTCCAAATGGAGCTCCTGAGACTACCAGAGCAGATGGCAGGGGTTGGAGTCATCAGAGTTTGCGTCTTTTCATAAAGAGTGACAGAGGCAACTCCCTTTGTAAGCTTAGAACCTTCTGGCTCCCAATGACACATTTGTTGAACACTGTAACAGGCTGCCCCATTCAGGATATAGATGGGAGCCAGGGATCCCACTCAGACATCCCAGGTGCAGCAACCAGGAGTCTCTAAAAGGACATATGGACCTAGGCCTCAGAGTGGACCATCTCAGGTGTCAGGTCTTGAACAGAGGCCTGCCAACTGGTAGACACAACAGATAAGCAAAAAAGGATGTGCGAAGGCCAAGGATAGCCTCTTAGGAAGGAAGCTGAGACTCAACAGGCAAAGCATGGGTACCCCAGAGAGTGCCCTGTGGTCAGGGTGCCCAGAAAACAAGAGGGGTACCTTAGGGGAACAATATTGCCTCCTTGAGGGAAAGAGACAGGTGTGTCCCTACATCCAACCCTACTGGTCCCCTGACCTCATCTGGCACCTGCCACTGTCTTTGGTCACTCCAACACCTGGAAGACCCCTTTGAAGAAAGCTCCTGCCAGTGATGATGCCAAGAAACGAAGTTGCCCACTAAATGCCACCTTCCAGGGTTAGAGTCAGACATGGCATGTTAGCGCCCCCTTGTGGGGGTTGATCATGTGGGCCATCCAAGCAGTGGCTTAACAATCCTGGCGGAGCAAGCAGTTCTGTGATTCTGACCCAGAATCTTGTGGTTTCAAAAATCTCTGAAAGAGTGTGGAGGGTCTTGACTCAGGAACACTTGCAGCCTGCCTCCTGGGCTGGCATTTGAGGACAATGACAGACAATATGTTAGCACAAGGTCCCTACCACCGTCTAGTCAGAACAGGAGGTCACAGTGCAAGGTCACAGACCACTTTGGCCCCAGGGCACGCCACCACTCCAAGCACCCACTGAGATCCAGTCCATTAACCCCAGAACCCCAGGCTAGACCTTACTCAGTCCTCTAAGGCCGACCAGTGACAGATTTAACCAAAAACTGTGGATACTACATAGCCAAAAGAAGGCCCTGAGGTGTCAAAGAGTCTCTACCTGCTCCTGTGGGCTCCCCAAGCACCATGCAGTTCTCTGAAATTCAAGGTCCAGCTTGGAGCAGGTGATAGAGAGGGACAGAAACAGACCCCAGTTAGGTCTTAGGAGTCCAGTGTTTGAACAGCAAAAAAAAAATCCAGTATCTTCCTGGGCGATGGTGGCACACACCTTTAATCCCAGCACTCAGGAGGCAGAGGCAGGCGAATCTCTGTGAATTTGAGGTCAGCCTGGTCTATAGTGTGAGTTCTAGGACAGCCTGTCTGAGAGAGATAGAGATAGAGACAGAGACAGACAGACAGAAGGAGGAGAAGGAAGAGGAGGAGGAGGAGGAGAGAAAGAAGAAGAGGAAGAAGGAGGAGGAAGAGACGAAAAGTCACCAATGGAGTCATCAAAGACAGTGACAGGTGCCAGATGAAGCCAAGGGACCAGGCAGCTTGGATGTGGGAACACACACACCTGTCTTCCCCTCAAGGAGGCGCCATTGTCCTCATAAGATCCCCACTTCTTTTTTTTATATTTTATTTATTATGTATACAATATTCTGTCTGCGTGTATGCCTGCAGGCCAGAAGAGGGCACCAAACCTCTTTACAGATGGTTGTGAGCCACCATGTGGTTGCTGGGAATTGAACTCAGGACCTTTGGAAGAGCAGGCAATGCTCTTAACCACTGAGCCATCCCTCCAGCCCAGATCCCCACTTCTTTTCAGGGCACTCTGACCACAGAAAATAAAAGTCCAGTATCATAAACCTCATGGCCAAAAAAGTAGAATCTCTGGCCTGGGTAGAGACCCCCATTTTGACTGAGCCAGATCAACACAATAACTTTGGCCAAAGGACCACCCCTAGGAAGGCAGGCTCACCTTAAACAAAGCTAAAGAGATGAGAAGAATAATTTTTCATCTAATGAGATAATGCAGTTTTCCTTCCCAGAATTTCTTCTCCAGTGCAGAACTTATCAGGCCACAACCATGCAGCTTTGGAAGCCTGCTCACTAGGTACACAGTTTCTCCTTTCCTATCTCCTTTCTAAGCATGCTTTCCTGACACTCTGTGCTTTCCCAACATCCTGGGATGTCTTACTCTTTCTCTAAAGCCTCCCTCCCCTCCAAGCAGCTGCTTGTCCACCATGTGGCTGACCTCCATGGGGCTCCAACTGCGTGGCTTTTTCCTCCGTGTTCCTGCTCTGGGCAGCTGCTGAGACTCACAGCTTGCCTGTTCTAGGTTTTGTTTTAACTCTAATGAAATTGTCCTCAAACTTCCACTTGAGTTTTTCTTACATTATTTTATGAAAGAGACCCCCCATTTTCCCTTTATCCCTGGAATCTCCCCAGGGCAGTCTTAGCTACTGGTAAGTATAAAGGGGCTGGTCAGCCATACCCCTGCACCCCCATCCACAGGGACCAGAAGCCTGGAAGATCTTCCCCATTCAGAACTCCTAGGTGACAGGGGACCAGATGTCAGCTAGCGACACTATTCTCTCACAGTCTATATGCCACAGGCATAGCCTGCTCTCAAGTGATGCCCACCACATACACATCAACGAGACCAGAGTCAGCACCCCCATGCTGTCCACATTGGTAAGGACATTGAGCCCTCATGTTGGAGTCAGTGCTGGAGAGGGAGGTACTCACAGGAAATCAACAAACACACTGGGCTTTAAGAGTGAATGGGATCAGATCTGTCCAGGATTGAGAGGGTCAGAGTGTCTCACAGTAGGGTCCTCCAGTGGGTCCATAGAAGGGGACCTTAAAGAATCAGGGATCAGTGACTGAGATGGGGGCACCCCGGCCATCCACCCGGCCCCACTCACCTCATCACCTTGGTTCAAAAGGCTCTGCCTCATACCATTCAACCCTCCAAGAACACACCACTACATGTCAATGCACAGGTGGAAATTCCCATGTGCTCAGTCCCAGCCACGTGACTTTGGACAGGACACCTGCCTCCCTGAGGTATGTTCCTCTCTTCTATAAATGTCATGTCTTGGGTGTATACACAAAGGAATCTAAGTCAGTGCATCACAGAAGCACCTGCTCACCCGTGTTTACTGTCCATCAGCTGCAGTAATGGAGTCACAGCTGAATGGATAAAGAAGTGTGGCATTGGTACACAGCAGAGTTGTAGTCAACCATGAAGAAGAACAAACATGTCCTTTGCAGGGGAGTGGAGATCATCTTGTTAAGTGCAATAGCCAGGCTGGGGGTGGGCGGGGGGGGGCATAAGGGGAGGTGATGAAAGTAGAAGCTGGCCTATCAGAGTACAGGAAGGGAACCCATGGGGAGGGACAAATGTGGGTAATAGGAAGACAAGAGGCAATCAAAATGGCTTAGATGCATGTATATAACTGACATAAGGAACACACTACTCTGAGAATTAATAACCACAAAAAAAAAACTGGAGGGGAAAATCTTTCAAGAAAAAGAAAACCATGTACAAAAAAAAATGGTCTTTCAACTTCACAGAGCCACTGTCCATGGTCCCTGATGTGCCCCACGCTCAGACAGAGCCAGCCCTGGCCTGAGCCTATCAGCCAGCCCACAGTGCCTGACTGGGGAAAAGCCTGCACATCTAGCCACCCCTCCCCCTTTGACCCCAGCATGTGGTCGGAAGGAGATGTCAATTAAGGGCCCTTCAATCAGACCACAGCCTGGTCTCAGAGCCAAGACCTCTCTACTCCAGACCAGGAGAACAGCCCTGCTTCTGACTTGGAGTTTCCAGTCCTCCACCAACAGTAACAGAGAATCTGTAATTTGGTAACAATGAAAAACAAAATTTGCTGTTAGATTGGTTTTTTTTGTTGTTGTTGTTTTTTTGTTGTTGTTGTTGTTTTTTTTTTTTTTTTTTTTTTTTTTTTCTCTCCAAGTTAGGACAAAGTAAGTCTCTGAAATGGCCAAGAGAAGCAAGATGCAGGGGAGAGGGAACATGGAGGACTGGTGACGGGATCATGGTCCTATGTCCCCTCCTGTCCCTCAACGAATAAATGAAGGAAGCTGATGGGATTTCCTGGTGACATTCAGACAGACTGGAGGGAAGAGCAGAAAGTCGTGAGGATTGGGGTGGCACAGAATGCCTCAAGCTTCCACAGCAGATCCCACGGAGGACAGAGGAACAGATGACCAGAAGTCCATGGACCAGGATTAGGGAGACCTGTAGTACCAACAAAGGAGCCCATCAGACTGTGACTGCCGGGTGTGGGTACCTCCTGCTCTTTGGGAAGACAGTGGTTCTGTCTCAGGGAACAGTGAAGCCCCATCCCTGGGACAGGGCTACAGGAATCCAGAAGAGGACAAAACTCAACCTTTGGCCTCTGAAGCCTGAAGATGCTTCCTTCTCTCTCCATGCCCAAGCATGGCATTACTCCTCATTCCCATCTCCTAAGCCACCAGCACCCAGCATTCAGGGACAGGAACTGAGGGAGGTCAGATGTGCAATGCAGAGACTCAAACCGTGAGCCTTCTACACCTGTAAGCATTGGCCACCAGAGGGCAGCATGACTCTCCAGAGCCCTGGAGTCAGGAGGGACCCCCTCCATGACACACCACTGTCCCCAACAGAGCAGCTGACCTCCTTCTGCCAAGCCTCTTTTGGGGGAGCCTGAGTCCTTGTTTCCAGGAAACATGGACCAGAGAGTAGCAATCTCTGTCATGGGAGGACCCATGCATTTCTGTCTGTCAAGGTCTCATGTTTGGTTTGTTGTTGCTGTTGTTGTTTGGTTTTTTTCAAGACAGTGTTTCTTTGTGTAGCCCTGACTAGAACTAGCTCTGTAGACCAGGCTGGCCTAGAACTCACAGAGATCCACCTGCCTCTGCCTTCCAAGTGCTGAGATTAAAGGCTTGTGCCACCACTGCCCTGTGGTTGGTTAGTTTTGTGAAACAGGATTTCACAGCCTCAAACTCATGCTCCTCCTGTCTTAGCCTCTTCATAACTAGGGTTGCCCTGTGCTGTCAGTCAGTGGGTTCAAACTGGCCTATTCCTTGGTCTGTGAGCTTACAAGTATGAACCATAAAACACTGTTCACCAAGAATATCCATGCAGTCATTGGTTTCAAGAAGGCGTCACCAACAAAGCTTGGGCATGAGCACCCAGGATCATCCAGTATCATCTAAAGATGGTTCTTGAGTTAACTCATGGCTTTGGGTGACATTAGCTTGGGACGCATTGGAGGCTTCAAGTCACAGGAACGGTGCCTGTAAGGTACAGGAGCATGAAGGGGGTCTGCTGGCATAGCAGAGTGGGGTGGCACCACACAGTTGGCATCCTAACAGGATGTCATGGGGCTGCATGTGCCATCTGATATGCCTTACTTGGCATTCCCCAAAAAGTGGGAAGACCGTCAGGGGCTGGGGAGGGGTGTGTTAGTCATGGACCTGGAGTTATAGCTGGCAACTGCTGAGTGTCCATCGTGTGCCAGGCTCAGAGCCAGACTCAGGGCCAGACACATGTCCTGCCTCATCTTTCCTCTCTCCAGACAGAGCAGGAAGCATCTAAGCAAAACCAATCTCTGAGCTCCCCATTGCCACCTAAGTTACCCACCTTCTATACTTGGGTGACACTGTGAGAAGGAGCTAGGGCAGAGCAGAGGCCGGGGACCCAGCGAGCTCAGGCTAGGCCACTGTCTTCTCTGACTCAGAGGAAGCAGATGAAATCAGGTTCCAGAATTTAGCACCGAATGAGTCAGTGAGCACCCTGCCCTGAGAAGTCACCAAGCTCCCCCAGAGAGACTCGGTGGCCAGAAACAGAGCTTTCCCTGCGGAAGCCAGATGTGCTTGCCCTCCTGGAGATTACAGCATCAAAAGTTTTGGGGGACAGTTTTCCTCGGAGTCAGATTGAGGTACAACAGGACACAGTTTGGCTTGGGATGCCCTCATCTAGCTTCCAGCCTGATGCAGACAGAATTCTACTGGATTATTGGGCCCTGACCTTTGGACTGGCTGAGGAGGTCTAACATGCACCCCTGTTTTAACAGATCCTCTCTCCTTTTTTAAATTGATTTATTATATATAGAGCATCCTGCCTGCATGTATCCCTGCAGGCCGGAAGAGGACACCAGATTTCATTACAGACGGTTGTGAACCACCATGTGGTTGCTGGAAATTGAATTCAGGACCTCTGGTGAACAACCAGTGCTTTCAACCTCTGAGCCATCTCTCCAACCTGTTCTTAATAGATCTTCTCTTGCAACTCAGCCCTGTGGCCTTAACACATTGCAGCTACTCCTGGAGAGATGAGGAAACAGAAGCAACAGAGAGGTAAGGTGCCCAAGGTCACACAGTCTGGAGGTAGGGATGACAAATTGTGTATCCTACACTCAAGCCACATTCACCCAGTAAAGCCAAGTCCCTGCGTGTCTGCTCTGTTCAGAGCTGGGAAGCGCCCGATGCCCCATGCCCAGTGGCTCATACCTCTATCTTCACAAAGAACCAATCCCATGCCCCCTCCTCCAAAAAGCCTGCCTGGGCTCTTTCCCCTTAACATACTGGGAACTAAGAAGATTAGAGCCACATCTCAATTCTGTTCCTGTCCTTCAATGCTCCCTACCTTAGGTCATCTTTGTGCACCAGAGACAGGTCTGGACAAGCCCCAGAATCTTCATGTCAGGCGGGGGCCTGCCTCATCCACCTCCTTCCTGCCCTTGGATTTCCTATGACAGATCTCCGTGCCCATGTAAACACCAAAGGCAGCAGGAGAAGAGTCGTCAGCAGACCGTAAACAAACCTGCTCCGGAGATGAGGCCCAGGCAAGCTATCTGGACAGGGTTGAATCCCTGCAAAGTTTACAGTGGGAAAAAGAATTATCTACAAGGATTGAGGAACTGTAAAGACGCTTGTTGATGAATGAGACCGATGGTGTGTGCCCAGAGGATGCTCACAGTTGCTGAGAGGTGATAGCAGTTAAGCCAGGGTCCTCTCTAGTCAGCATCTCTGTGTCCAGCTCAGAGTTCGCCCTTCCCCAGCCTCCATCTGCACATCAGAGTCACTGTGGAGCTTCTAGGGAAGCACGTGCATCCAGTGTTTTCTCCATTGCTTCCTGTGCTGGACCAAGGTGCCTGAGGGCATGTGGATCCTTCCAGCCACAACTACACAGTACAGGGGCCCCACTGAAGACCGTCCATCTCAGATATCCTCCCACAACCCCAAATGAGGCTGACTTCATCATGCAGGGGGAACTGAGGCTAAGCGACTTGCTTCTTGCTTCCCCGAGCGTCTCCGCAACCCACTCACTTCCTCGTTATCTCCTCCATCAGACCAGAGTCCTCAGGCTTAACACAACCAGGCTACACAGAGAAACCTTGTCTCAAAAATAGAAAAAGAAAGAAACCAAAGAGGACAGGTAGATGGGAAGTCGGGTCTCTTTAGGCTGATTGTTGGTTTCACACAATGGGAGACTGGGTTCTTGGTGGGTTAAGTTCACCCCAGGCCTGTGCGTGGACCCTTCACACCCACAACTTGTTTCAATTCATCTTGGAGCAGCGTGTCTCTTACTGTAGTAAATGTATTCCTAACCCCTGTGGGGTCAGACTACTGTGGCTGACATCGGTGTGGCAACCTCCTGGATTTGTGGTCTGCTGGCCTCTTCCCACCACAAACCAGCTTGAATGCCCCATAGAAAGAGGCCTGAGTCACAGGGTCCAGGATGATGCTCAGTGCGGCCATGAGGTACTTTCCCAAAAACAGAGGAAGGGCCCGTGCAAAGTCATCCTCATGGGACAACAGACCATTTAGTGTGACCCTCACCATCAATAGAGGCCCACGGCCACTACTTTCCTGAAGTCACCTGGGGCCAGGAGCTGGCTGGGTGACACACGTTGCCTGCTGGCCATTAGAACATACCTCAACCATGGGGGGTTATCTGACAGCCTGGAGACATGCCTCCCTGCCTCCTCAACTCCTTCCTAGCCACCACCGTCCAAACATCTTCTAGGCCTGGTCTCTGTCCTCCTGACATAACCTGGAACTCTGTGTACCAGGCTGGCCGTGAACTTGCAACGGTCCTCCTACCTCAGCCTCCCATGCCCTAGGATTGTAGAAGAACAATACCTGAACCAGTTAAACTATGAGTTGTGCTTCTGCTCCCAAGCTAAAATCTGACCTTTGCCACATACTGAGCTCTTCTCCTGCTCATACTCTGAGCCCTGATCTTGATTATGCCCTGAGTCCTAAGCCTGGTCACAAAGTAAGCCTTGTTCTTATTTGCACACTGAGCCTTGGTCATGCTCATATATGGAGCCTTGGTCCTGACCACACACTAAGCTCCTGTCTGGATAATATTCTGGACCCTGATCTTGCTTATGCTGAGTCTTGACTCTGTTCAAACATTTATCTCTGATTGTACACTGAGCCTCAATCCCTGTCACTGCATGAGTCTTGATCCTGGTCATGCAGTGAACACCTGTCACAGGTTGAGCTCTGACCTTCCACATTGCCCCTGGAGGTCACCAAGACAGAGGGGTCTCTTATTTAATCTCTTTCCGTTGAGCCAATTGAGGCTCTACAGCTGGAAATTGAGCCCTGGTCTTAGACTTCCTTCCATCAGGACCTCATGGAAGAGAAGGGAAGAGAGGAGAGGGGAGCAGAGAAGAAAAAGAGGCTGGCTCACCTGAAAAGAGAATTAGGACCCCCTGACGACACACAGAGTGCTTGTCCTGGGGCTACTTGTCCATGAAGCTAGGGACAGAAAAGGTCCCTGACTGGTAACTGTGGGGAGACTAAATAGAGTTAGTGCTGCTGACAGAGCCAAACTCCTAAGAGATATCCAGAGAGGTAAATGGCTCTGGGAACCCTCAGGATACAACAGGCCTTATTGGGGGACAACCCATAGCTCCCCCTGTAAGCAAGGCTTTGTGTCCCGGTGAAAGATGACGGAGCAGCTCCTCTCCTCCAGGGCTTGTTCCCCTCCTCCGTAAAATGTGACCAATGGGGATGGACAGCGAAGAGCATGCATTGTCCTTTCAGAGGACCCAAGTTTAGTCCTCAGCATCCATAACAGACAACTCGCAACCTCACAATACTCCAGCTCCAGGGTATCCAACACCTTCTCCTGGCCTCTGAGAACACCTGCACCTGTGTGCACATACCTCCCCCACAGACAGACACATACACACATACAATTTAAAAATAAAATAATTCCTTAAAACCCGAGAGACAGTCAAATCCCAGACAATTCTAGAAACACTGGAGCTCTGTGCACCTCAGAGTCTGGTGTAGAGCCTAGAAAGACAGCAAGACGTACACAGGGCCCATTGTAGGCCTTTGTCAAATCCATCATGGTCCTCAGCAAGCTGTGGCCATAACCCAAAGTGAGAGAGTCACTCTGAGGACCCTCAGCTCTGGCAGGTCAGATGCTGGGCAAGGGCGTTAATCCAGCTGCGTTACTACTTTATCCACTGCAGTTTGGATTCAGGATTCTGGACGCGGAGTCTGACCTGCATCCCCTACCAGGCTTACCTTGTCTGACTGCTCATCAACTGGGAGGGGAGGGGTGGCCCCTCCCAGTCACTTGGCTCTGAGTCAGTCAATCCCAGGGATTTGTTACCAGCCTTCCAGAAAGTGTCCATCCTGGCCAACAGCATCCCTTTCCCCTTTCCCACCACGCCCCCCCTAGTACCCCTCAAGGGTGATGCCAGGGCAATGCACAGCCTCCCCGCTCTGAACGTATAGCAAGGCAGCGAGGCCCAGAGAGCAGCTCCAGCTGTACCATGGACCCACTGTGCCGTCCCACACAGACTCAGCTGTCCTGGTCCCACGGGAGCATCGGAAGTCAGACAGGTCGGAAACAGAAAGCAGATCCAGGCCCTGCGGGAGATCTGGCCAACTCCTGACCCTGGTCGAGTTCGGCCAAGGGAACTGAAGCCCAGCCAACTCAGAGTGGTACATGGGCCCCAGAACCAGTCTGCTGGAAGAGAGAGAAGCCCACACTTTGCCCAGGTACCAGGGCCTGGAGCTGTTCCTGAAGCTTCTATGAAGAAAGCTCACTGGGCTTTGGCTCCGTGTGCGACTGGCAGTTAGACGGAACAGACAGACTCCAGGCCTGGCTCTCCTCTTTCTAACTATGCACCCTGGACAGGCGACTTTACTTCTGTTATTTGTCCTCCCTGAGAATGGAACCCAGCAGGCCTTCAGAAGGCTTGAAGCTTGAGGCCCAGCAGCTGGCCCATGCCGGACTGACACCACTGTGGGTGCCTCGTTCTGCATTTCTTTGTTGTTTTGTGAGACAGAGTTTCTCTGCATATCCCTGGCTGTCTTAAAACTTGCTCTTGTAGACTGGGCTGGTCTTGAACTCACAGATGTCTGTCTGTCTGCCTCTGCCTCCTAAGTACTGGGGTTAAAGGTGTATGCCGCCTCCGCCTAGCTTCATTCTATATTTCTTGCTGAACGATGGACCCTTGGATTAAGTTTTCAGATGGGAAGTCACACCCCAGCAGTGGCTCAGTTGAGTAGAGTCTCCCAACTGCCCCTGTTGGTGTCAGGGTACCTCGATACAAGCAAAAGGAGAGAGTGTGTTGCTGTCTCTCAGATTACCTTGCTCAGGACCGGATCACTCTGAGTCCCCTGAAGCCTCCTCAGCCCTTTTGAGGCCCACTCAGCCCTTCAGGGTCAAGGATAGCTAAGTCTCTCCTTCCCTCCCTGTAAAGGTTGTGTTTTCCCCCAGAGACCCACAACACCCTTCAATTCCACACTTCGGAGAACCGTCTCCTCGCTCCAGCCTCTCGCTGCCGTTACCCGTGCTCCTGGCCTGTCACCTATGACCCATGCACCTATGTCCCCCCTCAAACAAGGTTCAGGAAGCAAGGCAGCAGCTGCCCTGGCCTCTGCAGCCTCAGCACCACCCTTTCCCTCAGATCTGTACAACCTGCCAAGTGATAGGACAGGCTCCGCCCAGGAGCTTCCCGGAGGTGGAAGGGCACCAGGGAGGTGAGGACAGCACACCCCTTCTTGTGCTGTCCCATTGTGGAGATACTGCAGGGAAAGGAACAATGGAGCCAGGCTGTACCTGGGCATCCAAGGTATAGAAAGTCCCAGCCACTGGCCAGGACACCCAAGTGTAGAAGAACAGGTGGACACTGACCTCTAGGGAACGAGCATGGTTTTCTGGGAGCACCCCTGGCCAGCTGGTGAAATGTGAGCTCCTCCAGCCTCAGGCCCTGTTCTTGCCTGTCAATCAGGCCCTGCCCACAGAAGTGACATTGAGTCCCTACCCCTCAGCCTTGCAGCCTAACAGAAGCCTGAAGGCCTGCCTCCACAACCAGAAGTTAGTGCTGACCTAAGGGAGGCCGTCTGGAAAGCCATGGGCTCCTACACTTCTCTGGGTCTCAGTTTGCCCATATGGGATAGATACAATGAAATCCTGAGACTATAAAGGTGAGTGCGGACTGAGGCTGGAACCTTTCATTTCCCAGAGGAGCCACCACCGTGGCTCTAAGGGCTGCTGTGACTCGGTGTGAAAGTGTCAGCTCCCTCCCAGTCCCATCACACTCTCCCGGTCTCTGCTCTACAGACCCTGACTGTCCAACTGCCCCTTCCTGGAATGGTTTCCCCTCCCTCTGCCTGTCCAGGCAGCCCTGCCCTCATTCCTCTTCTGGGCTTGCTGAATCTGCCACTAGGCACCTGCTTCTTCCTGTAGTCTTTATCACACCCAGTGTCAGCTCTGGGGGCCTTGGACCTCCTGTGCACAGCCCTCCTGAGTCTGCAGTGTAGAAAGACTGCTAAGTGGGTACTCAGGGAAGCATGGTAGTGTGATTGAAATGGATGACAGACACAAGGAACAGAGGACTAGCGAGAACTCCCTAGCAGAGCAAACAGGCCTCCACAGTCTTAGTCCCAGCCACGTTCAGCCCTTGCCGTGCCCAGAGACCATCCTCTGCCAGCAGTCTGTGGCTACACCTGCCTGGATGCCCTGAGCCCCAGCCTGTCGGGGCGGGACCCACCTTGCAAATCTCTCCTTTCTCAGAGACGGGCCTAGTTGTTCTAAGACAACGCACAGCCTTGGGCCATAAGCCAACCCTGCCCCCCTTCATTCTTCCTGGTCTGAACAGCTGCGGCTCAACCACCCCTCCGTCTAGGGGAGGTGTGGTATTTCTGACCCCCTAGGCTCCTTCTGGCCCCAGCTCCTCTAGACAGCCAGCAGGGGTGGGGAAGGAGACCGCTCCGCCCCCACCCCACCCACCCCTCTGCTTGTGTCCAAAAGCAGCTGGCTGGCCTGACGTCAGGCCCTGGGAAGGCACTGTCCGTTGGTCACAGACCTGGAGCTACAGAGCCCAGGCTCCGCGCAGAGGAAGGCACAGCAAGAGACGGTGAGTTCCCCAGGCAGGTGGCACAGCTCGGGGTACCCTTATTACCCAGGCAGGTGACTTAGGGGGAAGAGAGGGGAAGGGAAGAGAAGCAGTCCCAGGAAGCAAGCCCACTTCACAGCCCTCGGCCACAGAGGCAATCACCTAGATGGAAAGATTGAGCCCCAGAGGGGAAGGGAGTGGAAAGGGCACCCTCCCTGCCACATCAGTGACCCTTGCCCATCTCACCCACTCTGGGTTTCATTCATGAAATTGATCACCCATTTGGTCAGCACTGGCTTCCCATCTGCTGCTGAGTCCAGAGCCAAAGTTTGGTTTCCTCTCCTGTCAAGGCAGAGCGTGGTCCCTCAGACGAGGTTAGGAAATGAAGAGTGACCGATAAGGACTTGATGAGCTCCGGGTCCCCAGCCACTAGTACCAGGAGGGGACAAGGCTTGCTGCAGCACCCAGGGGACGACTTCTGTCCTGGATCGAGGTCTTTGCTCTAGCCCAGCTCCTTCCTCTGCCCTTTTAGGAGTGGGGAAACTGAGGCCCCTTGCTGGATTTGTCTGCTCAGCCCCACAACACAGCCTCAAAGCTGATGCTTCCCAGCTGGGCTTACCCTGCTGTAGCTGCCCTGTGAGAAGGCAGGAGAGCAGGGTCCCGAGGGGGCTGGCTGGCTGGGAACTGGCTGGTGGCCAGAGTGCCTGGCGGGACAGAGACGGAGCAGCTGGGTAGCCTCAGGCAGGACTGAGACAGAGGCAGTGGCAGGAATGCATAGCCTGCAGGGGTACCTGCCACTGCCCACCTTAATCTGCCCTCCACAGCAGGCCACCAGGGACTTCCGTCCCCGCCAGGGGCTGCCTGGCTGCGTCAGTGCGCAGGTCACCCTGCAAGCACTGTTAGAGTGAAGGAAACCATGTTTTCTCCTGGGAGCCCCCAGCGGACTTCTTCTATCCTACACAAGCTGGTGTGATCTGGGGTGTCTATCCCTAGAAGGCCAGGGGGGAAACAGAGGCTCAGAGAGGCCAGGGAGGGTCTCTCTAAATCCTTACTCTAAATCCCAGGCTGCCCTCTTTATATAGCTTAGGTTGATCTCAAAGTCGCAACAATCCTCCTGCCTCAGTTTCCAACGCAACGTTAGAAGTATGCACATCAGACCCATTTCCGGCGGGTTTCTGTTCGGAGGATGGAAAGAGGTGTGTTGATTTGTTTTGTTTGACAGGTCTTGGTTTGGTTGACTAGTTGGTTGGTTGATTGATTTTAGTTTTTAAGATAGAGTCTCACGTAGCTCATGTGAACTCAAAGGCTCACTGTGCTGCTCAGACTGACCTCAAACTCACAGTGATACCCCTGCTTCCGCCTCTCAAATTCTGGGATTGCAGGTATGTGCTCCCACACCCAACTGCTAGGGGTCTTTCAGAAGCACTCATTTGCATTCTCCACAGCTGTTCTGACACAGGTCACCTAGGCCACACCCTTACTAGTTCCAGTTCAGCCAGATACCACACAAATAAAAAACAGGGAGGCAGGTGAACATAACCATGTTGGACCATGGGACTACTGCAAAGAGAACAAGCAAAATTGGGTGCTCCAGCAGCACCCCCTGAGGAGGAAGGTGAAGCAAGTCCAAAAAAGTCTGGGTAAGACTCCTTCCATAGATCTAGTCAAAAGCAAGGCCACCATGTACCTAGATTGCTTTGGCTTCTCACAAAGTATTGAGCCACACGAGGGGTTCCTACCTCAGGACTTGGAATGTGTTTGCCCAGCCTCCTCCTCCACTATTCCCTTAGATGGGTCTCCTGGCCCTGATTTCACTCCAGCTATGAGCTGTATGAGGAGGGACCACCTCAGCTTACATCCCTTAAGCCCCAGTGCCGGAGTTCAGCGGGATCCAATGCCTGCAAAGTTCCCAGCTGTACCTGCAGCCTGCAGGGTACAATAGGTGGCTGAGCCAGTCCTCCTCTACTTAGCTGGAGGGGGACTGGCACAGGACAGGCACAGGCCTGGGCTGCTGTGCACCCAGCTCGAACAGAGCATATATCCGAGGACTGAAGAGTGCAAAATTTAAACCTCGAACTTCTACCCCTGCTGCTGAACCCTGAAATAAACCTCTCCAAGCCCTAGTCTCTTAACAAAAACTGGGCACAGCACCTATTTGGGGTTCCCTTGAGAGGTGGTAGTGAGATCCTTGGAAGTATCTCATAGGGGCCAAAGAATTATGGGACTATATTTCTCTCTCCCCAAGGAGGGGTGTCTATGGTACCAGGGATTTAAGGGGGCTCAGTAGAGTTGTGCGGGGTAGTAACTGTGAGTCCCAAGGTCACCAGGTACCTTAGGCACAGGGAAGAGAATATGTAAAGACTCTACCAGGCAACCCAGGGGCAAAGAACAGCATGCCTCAGGTAGAGAACAGCAGGCACAGAGACCGTGCATGCCAAGCTAAAGGTCTATACTCCAAAGAAGTAAGCAGCTGCCCCCCTGGCACTTCCCAGCAGCCCTAGAAAGGCTGAATTGACAAAGTAGGGTATCAGAGACTGGTGAAGCTGTAGTTGTCCAGGCTAGAGGTGAGCAAGGAACTAGGATGGCAGGAACACGTGTTTAGAAACATCAGGACCCCCAAGTGTTGTCAGTGATCCCCCCAAACATGTGGCATTCCCATTAAGGTCAAGGACTCAGCTAAATGCTTCCAGATAATGACTTTGTGGAAGTAGCTAGATACAACCCGGGTCCTATTCCCAACAGTGCTCAGTCTGCTCCCAGGAAAGCTGGATTAGAGGGTCTGAATGTCCAAATAGTGTTTCAGGGAGCTGCCAGGTGACCCAGGACAAGTCTGGTCCTTATGCAGGACTGAATGGGGAGGAACCAAAGGGCAGCTCAGGACAACCGAACACAACTGATGCTGGATCTAAAGAGGATGCTACCAGGCCCAACAGAGTAGTTCACACATGTAATCTCAGCACTTGAATAGCTAAGGCAGGAGGATTGCTGTGAGTTCAAGGCTAGCCTGTACTTACATGGTAGGTTCCAGTTCAACCTGGACTAGAGTGTGACTGTCTCAAAAACCATGATTTAAAAATAAGCAGGCAGGTGCTTCTTCAGCCCTGGCTCTCTTGTCCTTAGAAGGCCATGTGTGTCTTTATTAGGGGTTCAGGCTGAGCCCTCACAGATTTAAACATATACCTGTGATCTTGGAGCCCCAAGAACCACCCAGTTGCTGAAACTAGCCCTCCTGCTCCCTGCGTGGCTCTCAGTCCTACCCAACACAGCTCAGATCTTCAGGGTCACAGTTTCCATGCTGTGTGACCCTGGGCAGATGGCTTGTCTCTCCTATAAAAGCTGCTGCTGCCTTGTGGCTGTGGAGTACCCATACTCATTCCCAGCTGATGCCAAGAGCACCTCAATGCCTGCCCCTCCCAAGCCTGGCACAGAAAGTCAGGTGGAGCAGGATCCAGAGTCACCCTTGAGCTTCCTGGTCCCCAGTGGAACCAGGCAGGGCAGCCAGCTTGCAGAGGAGCAGCTGTTGGGCCACATGCAAACATCAGGGTGGGTTTGGGCAGAGCCTAAGTAAAAGCCAAGATAAGCTACTCACCACTCACAGGTTGAGGAGAGAAATAGTCAGTCTCTGGTGCCCAATATGGAATCCTAGGCTAGAGCATTCCGTGGCTATGTGCTCAGAAACTGTAAAGGAAAGAGGTGGCCACCCCTATCAGTGTTCTGGGCATAGTATATCAACACGGCCTTGAGGGAGGGAACGGAGTCAAGTGACTTGAGGAGAGGTTCACTCTGTCCCTGGAAGCTTCCTAAAAGTGCTGAGAAATCCTGGGAAGGCTGACGTGGCCACTCAGGATCCTTCAGCATGCTCACAGTAACTGTGCGGTTCTCTTGTGCACGCGGTGGTCATTTTCCCCTGAGCCACACAACACCTCCAGGCCCCCTCGCTGGACCTCCTTCATTTATCTAGGTCCCCAGAGTCTTGACTCTACAAGGTGGAGTGACTCACGAGAGCTTGGTGGAGGCAGAGCACGTTTAAAGTACACAGTTCCATGGAGTGTGGTGATGGGATGGGATGGGGACAAACCCAGAAATCTGGGTGGCAGCAAGGGGCTTCCTGGCAGAGGTGGCAGCCTTGCTCAGCTGGTGGATAGGGAGGGTACAACTGTGGGCAGAACCAATAACAAGGCCCCAGCTCTACCCTTAGTGCAACCCTGAGGGGTCTGCAAAAGTGAGCAGTGGACAAGGCAATGAGTGTCAAAGCAAGAAGCTAACCTTACTTATCCTGCAGGCTTTAGCAGGATGGTGGGTCTCTGCTGGCCACTTACAGCCCATAGTCCCTAAAGGCTCAGACTGCTGGGAAGGTACAGGATGCAGCATTTTAGGGGTAGCTAAGTCACTAAGGGAGGAACAAAAGGCCAAGTCAAGGCAGGCATCACTCCTGTAGGAGAGAGTGTTTCCCTCTAGCAGGCAAGAGCTCTGGCATCAGAGCGACACCCAAGCTCTTTCTAAGATCCAGCCTCAGGTCCCTGGGGGAAAGGGACTGCATAGCCCCTCTGAGGTTTGTCTGCATGTGACCTGGGGGGCCTGGTCCACCACAACCTGCCCCCGGCAAAGCCTCAACTGGTCTTTAATATGGGAGTTCTGACCCTGGTCACCTGGAGGGAAGAAGAGAAGTTGACAGAGCCAAGCAGCCTCCACCACATGAGCTTAATCATTGGTGAGGCCCAGAGAAGGCTCTTCTGCCCCAAAGCAGCAAAGGCCACCATGGAGGTAAAGAAGCATAGTGACCCCAATAGAAGCCTTCTCCTTCCTTGGGGAAGATGTGACTGTTAGACTCAGAGAAGTCTCTGTGACCTGCTGGCTTGCAGCTTCCCTCTTCCTCAAAGGCCAGGTCTGTCTGTGTGTCCCCTTCCAGACTTCCCCAGGACACATACCCACCAAAGGCCTCTCCATCGGGATTAGCATGTGAGGGGGTGGTCCTGTGAGTGAGCACTTCACTGTGCGGAGAAGCTGGAACTAGGGGAGTACCTAAGGGAGTATCAGGGGTGGACGTCATAATGGGTACAGAAGCAGCTGTAGGTGGGAGATGCATGCCAATATGAGGCCCCAGCTGTGGACAGAACAGAACTCCACGAATAAACAATACCAGGTCTTAGAGAGGGACACAATCAATGTGTAACTGGGATCAGGGACCAGTACGTAACTCTGTCCTGGACCAGGGTTTGAATAACCTGGATCAAGATTCAGAATAAGACAGGATCAAGACTTGGGTTCCTTGAGTGGAGAATGAGGACATGGTGGGGATCAGGGTTCCTTCTGTGGCTCTGACTGCAACAGAGATGTGTGTCTAGTGGGGAGGCACCATACATGCAGGATCAGGGTTCAAGATGTAACTAGGGCAGGGTGTGACAGAGATTGCACTTAGGGGCTTGGGAATTGATGGATGCCAAGTCCAAAAGCGACTTGGGACAAATGGATACATTTGGTGTCTATTAGTATACTATAGTGCATGCTGGCTCCCACGCTGTCTTAGCATCACAAGTACCTGTTACAGGGTCCAGGCTAGCATCCTGTCTCTTCTCAACTCTTCTTACCCAACACCTACCCTAAACTTCCACAGCTCATGGGCTTCCCTCTCCTATCTTCTCATTCCCTTATAACCCTGCAATTTCAACTACTTCTTTTGTCTTCCTCTCTTGCCTCCCCCCCCCCCCCGTCTCCTTTGCCCATGCTCTCTTTGTCTTCATCTCTCACTCACCCGCTCTCTCCTTCCATGGTCCAATCCAGTCTGCGGGATATGTACTGTTTACTACTTTCTCTGTCTGCTCTGCACTTTTCCAGATGCCTCTGGCTGTAATCTCCCTCATATCTACAATAAGAACCTTGCCCTCAACCATACCACGCAGCGGTCTTACCCTCAGTTTATACATCTGGTGCCGAAACCCTTCATTTACACAGTATATAATTAGGATCAGGGCTCATTGTATCTCTGGGATCGAGTCCCAGCATGTAATCAGGATGCAGGCTCAGAGAGGGATCAGAGCTCTTAAAACAAAACAAACAAACAAAAACCAGTGTCTCTTTATGTAGCTCTGGCTGTCATGGCGCTCTGTAGACCAGGTCAGCCTTCATCTCATAGTGATCCTCCTGCCTTTAGCCCCTGTGTGCTGGAATAAAGGTGTGAACCACCACACCCATTAGAGCTCACTGTTTGACTAAGGTTGGGCTTGGGGTGTTACAATGAACGGAGGCTTCTTATGTTACGGAGATCAGGGCTCAATGTCCGAGAAGAGTCAGGACCCAGTGCTGGAGCAGGTTCCAGTCTCAGAGTGTGACAGGAACTAAGGCTCAGTGACTTACTGAGACCATGAGTCAGTGAGCAAGTAAATTCTGTGATCTGAAGATCAAGGCGCAGCATTATCCAAAGTGAGGGCTAGTGTTCTTAGAGGGGAGCATCAGGTGTGTGCCTCCATCCGCGCTCACTCTTCTAGACTCTGGAACATTCTGAACACAGCTCCTGACTCTCTCAAGGCTCAGGATACCTCAAAGTCCCACTGCGCTATTGTGTCCCCAGTACCTCAAGAGCATTTCTTGTCACCACAGATGGCCCTGGGGAATTTCTGGGGACGCAGGACCCTGACGGCTGGCGTCACCCTGGGACTGATTCCCAGAGGAAGCACTGTAATGTTTATTACAAGTCTTTGATTGTGTCATTCATCCAAGGCCAGAGCAGACAGAGCCTGGGGAGAATCCACGTAGAAGAATCTGTCTTGTTAGCTCTGGGGTCTTTTCTTCTAACACATTCTTACCCATGTCCTTGATCCTAAGGCACAACCCATAGTCCCCAGGTGCCAGGTCCTGGCCTCATACTCCCTTGTGTCCATTGAATATCTTTCCTGCTTCTTCCCTGCCTGGTGACAGGAAGGCCATACAGTTTACTCAACAAACACTTCTGCCTAAAGGGCCCAAGATAAGGACCCTGTGTCTTGGGCAGCACAGAGGCTCCTCCTAGAAACCTCTATGTAGTAGACGTCCAGGGTACGGGTCTCTGGGACAGAAGGTACGCTGGATGACCTCAGCAGAGACTGAACTCTCTGAGCACACAGCTAGAGGAGGTGACCAGCCCTGCCAGAACCCCACCCTTCAAAGTTAAGGCTGCATCAACTCTGCTAGGATAGACATTGGATCCCCAACTCCCATCTACTGGGAGGTGAGACTCTGTGGCTAATTCTAGGTTGGGGTGGCCAGAGGGAACCTGCTGCCTGAGGCTATATGTCCAGGTCCTGAAAGTGGACAGTGTCTGAGCTGTTTACAGCAGTCAGCTAACAAGGGAGACGCAGAGAGCCAGCCTATGGGTGGGAAGGGTTTTCTTGTGCCCTGCAGGGGGGTGGAGCAGTGGGCATCAGCAATGCTTCATGTGCCGCCCTCCTCCCTGTCTCTTCCCAGAGGCTCCTTTCTCCTGAAAAACCCCAAAAATGTCCATATTTGGAGGGTCAGCCTGCTGAGGCAGGGGGAGCGGTGCTGGGATCCTGTTAACCCTTCCTCTTTAAATAAAGGGATAAATCAGAGTGGAGTTAAACACTATGGCAGAAACATAAACAGGGGTAGCTCCAGTCCAGTCCCCTGCCCGCCCCACGCCACCCTGCATGGAGTTCAGTGTTTATTTGACTCACAGCGGAGGCCCGGCAGCTAGGCAGCTTCTGCTAGGACCTGCCTCCTGGCTCTAGCTCTCAGCATCCATATAGCCTACTGAGCACCCATTCTCCAGGGAGGGTCCAGAGTGGTGATCTGGAACTGGCCGGAGAAGAGGTAAGAATAGACCAAGGCCCAGGGGCTGGGGCCTTGACCATCCATGGGTGTGGGGCAGGGGCAGGGCAAGCAGCTTCTAGTCCCCCACATGGGCCAGCTAGTCTTTGTCCCAGCAGAACTGGTTCATCATCCACCAGCTATGTCTGCAATGCTCCCAGAGGCAATGGGATTCCAGTGGCATAGAGTAGCATAGAAAATGCAGTAGCTAAAGGACTTGCCTAAGGAGACACAGTTAGGACATGTTAAAAGCTGACCTGAACTCACACAGCAACCCTGTGTGTTCTTTGCTCTGGAGTCTCATGGCATCTGAGGACAGTCCTCCATGCAAATGTTGGTCTATCCATCCAGGATGGTCTCAGGAACCTCAACATCCTGTTTCATGCACTGTGGACAGGGTCTGGGTGGAACGGAGAGAGCTGGGTCAAACAAAAGCATGGTTTGGGGAATGCTAGATACCTGGGATGACTAATCTGCTTGCTTCCAGGCTGGGGGCCCACTGACCACTGCCATGCCCTCTGCATCCCCCACGAGGCCCTGGGATGCTGTGCCCCCCAATACCACTGCAGCAGCATGGACCAATGGAAGTGTGCCCCTTTTCCACCTGTTCGCCCAGCTGGATGAGGAGCTGCACCAAGAATTCCCCAACCTGTGGCTGGCGCTAATGGTCGTGCATGGCACCATCTTCCTGGCGGGGTTGGTGCTTAACGGACTAGCATTATATGTCTTCTGCTGCCGCACACGGACCAAGACACCTTCAGTGATCTATACCATCAACCTGGTGGTAACTGACCTGCTGGTGGGCCTGTCCCTGCCCACACGCTTTGCTGTCTTCTACAGTGCCCGTGGCTGCCTACGCTGCGCTTTCCCTCATGTCCTGGGCTACTTCCTCAACATGCATTGCTCCATCCTCTTCCTCACCTGCATCTGTGTGGACCGCTACCTGGCCATTGTACAACCTGAGGGTTCCCGTCGCTGGCGCCAGCCGGCCTGTGCCAAGGCTGTGTGCATTTTCGTGTGGCTGGCAGCCGGCATCGTGACCCTGTCTGTACTGGGCGTGAAGACTGGTGGACGATCGTGTTGCCGTGTCTTTGCTCTGACTGTTCTGGAGTTCCTGCTGCCGCTGCTGGTCATCAGCATGTTCACAGGCCGCATCATGTGTGCGCTATCGCGACCCAGCCTGCTACGCCAGGGCCGCCAACGCCGCATGCGGGCCATGCAACTGCTGCTCACAGTGCTCGTCATCTTCCTGGTCTGCTTCACACCCTTCCACGCCCGCCAGGTGGCCGTGGCAATATGGCCCAATGTACCACGCCACACGAGCCTCGTGGCTTACCATGTGACTGTGACCCTCAGCAGCCTCAACAGCTGCATGGACCCCATTGTCTACTGCTTCATCACCAGTGGCTTCCAGGCCACTGTCCGAGGCCTCTTCCACCAGCATGGAGAAGAATTCAAGCCCAGCAGTATGGGTGCGGTCAGCATGCACAAGAGCACCAAGGCTTCGGGCCCCCATCAAATCCTCAGCACCGGCTCTCACACCCTCACCCAACCTCTGACCAATGGGCCTGAGCCTTAGGCAGCAAGTGCTCTGTCTAGGGACAAAGGTCAAGGCTCTGAGAGGTTACCAGTCAGTCACAACCTGGACCTGGCCAACAAGTTGACTTCCTATTGATCCATTGGATATGGCTGCCCAGTGTGTTGTATTGACAAACTGAGTCTACCGTGCTGTGATTGATTAGCAATGTCTGCCAAGGACTCCAGCTAGGGTGTAACGGTGTGAGTGTCGGATGCTTACCTTTCGTGTGGCTGTTCAGTGGTGTCCAGTGAACACTCAGAAAGGTAGCCAGGAGCTGCTCCTCACCTTCCTTATTTCGTCTCCTGAAGAAGCTCCTTCAGAGAAAGCATAAAGATTAATGTTCTGAGGACACCACCAGAAGAGCCTCCATCACAGGCAGATGGAGAAACAAGAACAAGACCGTTATCTACAGGAAGTGGAGAAAACCCTCGAGTGTCCCTGGGCTTCTGAACCATACCACAGGCCAGCAGAGCAATACAAAGTGCCCACTGCCCGCTATGTGCCAGGACTTAGGTATCCAGCTGACACTCGGACCACTGCAACCCCAAAAGAAGAAGCTAGTTTTAGTTTCAGCCTTTTCTGTCTTTCATGCAAAGAGGGGAAGTGACACAGACACTACCATTGGACAATGGTAGAGTCAAAGCTAAGGCCAGTCTCACAGCCTCCACCATCCCAGCTCCTGCTTCCATGGCTACCTTCCAGACTCCTGAAGACCCTGCCCGGGATTGGTCCTGAGTCCATTGCTTGCTCCCCCAGACTCTGCAAGGCCCCAGCCCCGTCCGGTGGATGAAGATGCTAAGAATAAAGATGCAAAGCAACTCAAACTCAGGGCCACCAAGCCAAGGCCTCTGTGTATCCTAGGCTTACCCTTCTGAGGGCCAGAGCTCCCTTGGAGATGATCCTCTGACCACCGTCTCCAAGCTGATCTCCAAGGGGGTCTCTTACTTGCCTCTCTCAAGTTCTAGGCTCCTGGTGTTTGGAGGCAGGGTCTGTGGTGAAGGAGCATGCCCTTCATCACAATCTGTGTAGCAGGTGAGGTGGTATCTGGGCCCAGATTGTGCACCGGTCTAGTGAGAAGTCTCCTATGTCCCAGCAACCTGGGACTTGAGTGGCTGGAAACGGGAGGCAATTGGAGCATGGTTGGGGTACATAGAGTTTCTGGCTGACTCCAGACAGGGTACCTATACCCAAGCTCAGGAGGACTGTGCGAGAATAAGAAAGCCAGTCAGGGACTCACTTTCCAGCCAGGAGACTGGGCTTGGGATATAACTAAATTGCTAGCTCAGCACGCATGGTGCGCTGGACTCTACCCCAAACACAATACCACAAAAAATGGACAAGGTTTGAAGTGAAGGCATTATGGCGGTCATGGGGAGAGGAGAGCATTTGGATAATCAGAGGCCAGTCTTGTTCCCACTAATCCCAAATAGGTTTCCAGAACATCATGAGACCACTGGGGTGGGGTGACACTGGAATTCATTTTCTGGCCAAGATGAGATGACCTAAAGTCCAGACATCAAAGACATAACAAGAAAGACAGCGGGGCATGACCCTGCTTGGGGCTACTTCCTGTCTGTATACCTGAGAAGCAGGGGGCAAAATCATGGCACTCTTTTTTTTCTTCTAAGACAGGGTTTCTCTATGTACCCCTAGCTGTTCTGGAACTCGCTCTGTAGACCGGGCTGGCCTCGAACTCAGAGACCTGCCTGCCCCTGCCTCTTGAGTGCTGGGATTAAAGGCATGCTTCACTGTTTTACTCTCCTAACCACCATGTCCCTGATCCTCCCTAGAGTCATCTGTTGTGCCTCCTACTGAGCCCCCCCCCCAACACTAGATCATACAGGACCAGAGACTCCAGACTCCATCCCAAGGGATCTTTCAGGTTCCTCTAGGCTACATCCCTCCCTCTTCCCCCCCGCCACATCCCCAAGTCTATGTCTCAATAACCTGACTCCCTTCTGTGCTGACAGCCAGAGGCAGGGACTGCTAGCAGGGGAAAGCGGGGCTGAGACAGGGTCCATATAAAAAAGAGTCCAAGCGAGCCGGGCAGTGGTGGCGCACGCCTTTAATCCCAGCACTCGGGAGGCAGAGACAGGCGGATCTCTGTGAGTTCGAGACCAGCCTGGTCTATAAGAGCTAGTTCCAGGACAGGCTCCAAAAACCACAGAGAAATCCTGTCTCGAAAAACAAAAACAAACAAAAAAAAGAGTCCAAGCTCACGGTGGACAGGAAGCTACACCAGCCCCTTGAGCGTCACATGAACAACCCCCCCAACCTTTTCTAGCACAGGCCCCGGTCTCTCGCCCCAACTCCACTGACCCATACCACACCGACTGTCTGTTACCTTTGCCCTTTTTCATCCCTGTCAAAAACTCCCCAATCCTGGTTCCCTGTCGTTGTCATTCCAATTCACACTGCGGAGTGAATGAGTAGGCTTGGGGGTAAAGAGGAGGCAATTATTCTGGGACAGTCCTTTCTAGAAGAAAGGGGTCTCAGAAGTGGACGAAGAGCCATGCCCAAGTCTAAAATAACACCATCAACCTGGAATCCTCAGGGCCTTGGAAGCTTCTCGGGCTATAAGAGCCTTTAGTGAAGGCCTTTGAGGGCCGCACCAGGAGCTTGCCACTGTTCAAGCCAAGACTGGCCGCCTTCTGAAGAGTCAAGAGCCAGGCTCGGGGCCATCCTCCCGCCTCTGAGAACTCTGACAACCTCTCTTACGGAGCTATGGAGCTTCAGTTTCCTTACACCTCGCTCACTTCCCCTCTCCTTGGAGCTAGAAAGTGGATTCTCAGGGCATCTTGACTACCTGGGGTCTGGGGGCAGGGCCAGGAAACTGACAGGTCTCCCTGGTCCTGGGAGTCCAGACCATCGCCCCATTTCAGAGATATAGCAGCTAAGGATTTGTCCAGGAGGGCTCTGCTCAGGCCCATGGTGCCCAGGCTATGAAGTTTCCATGTCCAGTCTATCCTCCCCCTCCCTGGATTTTCAAAACTCCCAAATGACGTAAACTGTGTATTTATATCCGATGTAAACAGCATCCTTCACTAGAAGTCGATGCTCTGAATTAACACTGTTTATTTTCCTTGTGCCCAGCTCGGCTCCCAGCTGGCAGTTGGGGGCTGGTGGGGGCACCCAGCCTAAAGGGACCTGTGTTGCTCCTCCCTCTCCACTCACTGTCCCGTGGAACCCCTAAGGAGGAAATGAAGAGGGAGGTGAGCAGCTAGATGCCCAAGCATCTCACCAAATCCTCAAGGGGTGACCTGGAGGCAGGGGAGCTTTGGCCCATCTGAGGCCCTACTAAGTGCCTAGAAGCCATTCATTCTCTGGCCTGAGAGGTGAGGGTACCCACCTTACTTCATTGATAGGGGCAGTGTCTGTGGGGGTTAACTTGAGAAAGTTCTCATTGGTACCCAGCTTTTGTCTCTCAAACGGTCTGTCTGGCCTTGGCCCAGGAAGGCTCAGAGGAGGCAGGGATGCTGGGAGGGATGGCTGGCCGTACAAGACTCATCATTCTTCCTGTCTGGCACCGTTGAACAGCCGGAGGCGTCTAGAGGTAAATATTAGGGACTGTTTAGATTAACCTCCATTAATAGCAGGAAATGTCACCTTGGGTGCCTGCCCTGGCTTCCTGCAGGCCTGAGGCGGGGCTATCTGGTTCAAGCTGATGGCCAGCAGAGAAATGTTCGAATGAATTCCAGACCTTCCACACTTTCTCCTGAGCTCAAGACCACCTTCTGGTGTGGGAGGGCTCTGTCTGCCACAGCTCCCTGAACCTCACTCTCACCTCCTAGGGGATCCCTCAGGCAAAGGTGCAAATCCAAGGGAAGGAGACACCACCTGGCTGATTGGAGTACCCACCTCACACCCTTTGGTCTCAGAGGAGAAAAGTAAAGCTAGAAAAACAAGGCGACAGTGTCACCCAAAGACAGGGCGGGAACTCCCCACACAGACCTCATCCCAGCCTAGACGCACATACACGGGAACCACAGAAAATACGAACTTGGCTGAGGAGGCATAGGACAACCACCTGAATGCCAGCACGGGTCACATGGCCTCAGAATAGACCGGATATGGGGGTGGGGCAGAACAGGTAGAACCCCCCCCCCCGGACACACACGCATGCATGCACACACGTGAACACATTCTTTCAGGCACATTTTCCCCACTCCTGTGTCCGCAGGACCTCACGACCCCAGGAAGATCCCTAGACTCTTCAGCCCACAGCACTCTACTGCCTGTGACCCTCCTCTGCCTCTGCCCCTAGTTCGGGACGGTTCTATTCACAATATTACCAATCCTATCCCAGCACCTACCCACCTGTGCCACCACCTCCCTCCTCTGCCTTGCTCCCTGAGACCCTTTGTGCCGAGACCCACTCCTTCCCAGCTACTGAAGAGATTTCTCAGCATCCTCCAGACTCTACCCTCCCCGTTCTCTACCCAGCAACTTTACATGTGTCTGTCATTAACCTCCGCTACCACCCTAAGACCTTCTGGTTCTCCAGACAAGTCCATTGTCCCATACTGTGACGTTTTCCTGTACTGTGGGACTGGCAGCTGGGACCAGGCTCAGATTAGCCAGTGACAACCGTGAGTGAGTGGGTTCAGAGGAGGGCTTCGTGGCAAAGAAGGGATCTCTGCCTCCCCCTCGGTTTCCTCATCCGCACTCAGAACTCAACTTCACTGGCTCCCAGTCACAGCGTGCTAGGGAGCCTCCAGATCACCAAGCCTGATTTCTCCCTGCCCACCATCTGGTATCAGACAGGTGTTCCATCCTCATGCCAATTATTCCTGTTCTCTTAGGCCTCCATTTCTTCTTCTGATCTTTAGTGGACTCACTCTATCTTAAGGCGGGGGTGCAAGAAGAAGTGAGTGTACCAAAGGCAGGAGGATTACCTCAAGTTCGAGGCCACTGTAGGCTACATAATGAGACCCTGTCTCAGAAGACAAAAAAGTGAGTGTCTACATATATGTGTGTAGTACATGTGTGTACATGTATGTAGATACATGCTTCTGGACGTTTGAATGTAAGTGTGTGTGTGTGTGTGTGTGTGTGTGTGTGTGTGTGCATGAAGCTGGCCATATATGTGAAAGTATATTGTGAGCCTGTGTTTATGTACCCATGGATGTGAGTCTAGATGCAAATACCTATACATGCATGTATTGCAAGTATATATGTATAATGTGTGAGTCTATGCATGCATAAATGTAAGTTTCTGTGTCTGTGTGTGCATATATATGTACGTATGACATGTGAGTCTATGTATGCATGGGTGTTGATCTGTATATATATCTACATGTGCATGTATAAATGTTTATACATGTACATGTGTGAGTCTGAATATACACAAGTATAAATCTACATATATGCATATGCATGTATATTTGCATATGTATAAGTCTGTGTATATGTCCGTGTGTGTGTGTGTATATGATGGTAATATGGCTGTCAACCTGAAAGAATAAGGAGTCACCTGGGTGATACCATTTCCAAAGAGGTCTAATTGAGGAGGGAGACCCGCCCTCAGAGTGGATGGCACTTTCCCACAGGTGGTCTATATATAAAGAGATTTGAGGGGCAGGGGAGGGGTTACATGTCTTTAATCCCAGCACTCAAGAGGCAGAGGCAGACAGATCCCTCTGAGTTCGAGCCAGCCTGGTCTACAAAGAGAATTCCAGGACAGCCAGGGCTATACAGAGAAACCCTGTCTCAACAAACCAAGAGTGGGTTTAAAAGTGTTAGAAAGAACGCCTCCAGGATCTCACTAGATCAATAGGAAGGGTCTCTGTGGACCAGCTCCCACTTCTGGTACCAATTCTTTTTGTTAGTTCTTTGTTAGTCCCTTCCGTTGTTGCCACAACTTAATACCTGATAAGAAACTCAAGGGGGCCGGTTAAGTGGCTCAGTGGGGACAGGCATGGTTTGCACGACAGCCTGATGGGCCTGTTCCAAGGAGAGGACCAAATCCCATGACGTGCATGCATGGGATGCTCACACCTGCACTCTCACTCACACATGTAATAAATGATAAAAAAAAAATTAAAAGAAGCAACTAAAGGGTTAATTTAAGGCTACAGTTGAAGAAGGGTTCAGTCCATCACAGCAGGGAAGACATGGCGGCAGGAACATGAGGTGGCTCGTCACATTGTGGCTGCAGTCATCGTGCCCATGTGTAAGCTCATCATGTGTATATGGCACCCGTGTATGCATGAGTCTGTGTATATGTGTGCATGTGTGTGTCAGGATATTTGAGGAGGTGTGTGTGTACATGTGCACATATGTGTGAGTCTGTATGTTGCTCCTTGGTATTCGGCACTTAATAGTGACTCAGCCAGGCGGTGGTGGCGCACGCCTTTAATCCCAGCACTCGGGAGGCAGAGGCAGGCGGATCTCTGGGAGTTCGAGGCCAGCCTGGTCTACAAGAGCTAGTTCCGGGACAGGCACCAAAGCTACAGAGAAACCCTGTCTCAAAAAAAAAAAACCAAAAAAAAAAAAAAAAATTAGTGACTCATTTGAGTTGTCTGAGAAGACAGGGCTATCTCCAGGAAAGCCCAGCACATTCTTTCCTTCCTTGACTCAGTCACTCAGTCCCTACCTCTGCCTTATCCCTCATATAATTTGAGGTCTCTCTCAACAGAACACACACACACTGCAGTCACAGTGGTATAGTCCTCAGAGACTCATCCCACGCAGAGGTGGTCAGAGACAAAAAAAGCACTTCCAGTCAGGCGGTGGTAACATACACCTTTAATCCCACCACTCAGGAGTCAGAGGAAGGTGGATCCCTGAGTTCGAGGCCAGCCTGGTCTACAAAGTGAGTTCCAGGACAGCCAGGGCTACACAGAGAAACCCTGTCTTGAAAAGAAAAGAAAACAAACAACAAAAAAAAGAGCACTTCCTGGGTATCAGGCTGGGTGCAAGATTGCTGCATTTTCTTCCTGACTTGAAATAGATCTTGAGAAAGGCCAGCTAGCTGTGGCCTTGGTAATGTCATTTACACCAGAGTGTATGGGACCTGAGGCCACCAGGTGGCGCTTGCCGGCTGGGAACAAGGTGTCAGAAGTTCAAACATCCATTTGGAGAAGCCATGGCTTCCCAGCACCTGAGTGACCAGGAGCATCAAGTCAAGGAGACAGAGGTCTTTGCGCTCAGCCAACTGCAGGGGACAAGTTCAGGCTAAGGGCAGGCCCTTCACCAATTTTTTTCTGCAGTTGAGGGAGGCCATCCTCATTGCATGCCTGTCCTCTTGAAGGGCCCCACTGAGAGCAGCACAGTGGTCACACCTCCTTACCACTTCCTCAGCCACACAGTCTGGGCCCTGAGCATCCATGCCATGCCCTCATCTGTGCTCACGCGAACCATCTGGTATCTGGATGTTCATCTCAGAGCTCAGCACAGGTAGAAGGCTATTCCAAATGTGCACCCGAGAGGGCTTCTAGCAGGAGGCAGCCACCAAGATGGCCTTGGTAGAATATCTAAAGGCCACCGTTTGAAGAGCAAAGCAAGAATAGAGACAGGGAGGAAGAAGGGTTGGTTTGGCTTTTGATGAAGGGCTGGGGCTGCCCTGGGGTGTAAAGTGAGGATCGAGCAGGGGAGAGGCTCTCTGACCCAGCGACAATGAGCCTGGCCTCTGCCCCTGGTATGAGTGTCCCTCATCCTAATGCTTGCGCCAGCCTGTTGACTAGCATGGAGATGTCCAGTTCCTGGGAGGAGAGGGGAGCAGAGCTGTCCTACTGTCCGGGAAGCCGTCAGTGGCTGGGCTCTGCAGCTGCGCAGGCCGGCAACCTTGACCTCAGTTTCTTCTGACGCAGTTCACTGGTACACCATGCTCCAGGCTCAGAGGCGTCCCTGCCTGTAAACTGTGTTTAATGTCAGCCAAGAAACCAGTTGCCTATAAGCACTTAAACCCCAGCGCCAGTCAGGAACCAAGGAGATCAGCTGCCTCTGGCCTCCAAGCCTGAAAGGCTAACTCCACAGTTATGCACCCTGTGTCTTACTCTTAGAGCAGGGTTCTACTCTGCCCATCGTAGAACGAGAACACAGAAGAGCCTCCCGCTCCCAGCCACCCTGCCAAGCAAGTAGTGTCCTCCCTATATGAGAATGAGGAGAGAAAGACGAAGGGACAGCAAGTAACTTAGCTTGGAGTAACCTGAGAAGCTGTCGGGGGGCTGGACAGCAAGCAACTCTCTCCCCTCCCTTGGGCCAGGCCTCCAGGCCTCCTGCCTAGACAGTGCCACCCTCCTTCCTGACGCCAAACTGCCACTGCAGGTGATTTGTGTGAGCAAAGAGCACCCCAAGGTCATCCATGGTCACCAAATTAAGTATTTTATTCAGAACTGAAGAGATGGTTCAATGGTTAAAAACACTGGCTGCTCTTGCAGAGGACTTGGGTTCAGTAACCAGCACCCACGTGGTATCTCATATCGTTTGTAACTCCAGTTCCTGGGCATCCATCACCCCTTCTGACCTCCGTGGACACCATGCACACAGGTGGTACACATACATCCATGCATGCAAGCAAACAAATTAATAAATTTAATAAAATAAATGAATTAATAAAAATAAATGTATCTTAGGGGGACAATAATTTTATTCACAAGCCACACATGGTGATGCAGGTCCTGGGCTACATAGAGAGTCTCTCTCTTTCCCTCCCTCCCTCCCTCCCTCCCTCCCTCCCTCCCTCCCTCCCTCCCTCCCTCCCTCCTTCTCTTTCTCTGTCTCTCAAAACAAACATCATTCCATTTGTCTGCTATCTAAGAGCCCACAGAGGTGCCTTCTCAGAGCTGTAGAGCCTAGCTGGCAGCTGAGCCCACTGTGTGTGCAGGAGAAACAGGTCTGAGGATGGGGGTGTACCAACAAACAGTTCCTCATACATCCAACCACAGAGTGCTGGCATCTGCCCTATGCCAGGCAAGAAAAAAGCAGCGGGCAGACTGATGGAAAGATGCCAAGAAGAAAGCAGGAGTTCCGGGCCTCTGCCATCAAGCAGAGAGGATTCAGGCCTTAGGGACCAGCAGGCCCTGTTCCAACAGCCATGACTGTGACACCGCCATAGACTGCTTGGCTGTAGAGGGTCGCATGCAATGACAGAGCACCGCAAGCTGATTGGCTGGCTCCATCAGGGTTCTGGCATGCCAAAGGGCTTCGGGGTATCCGGGACCATCTGGGGCCCAGTCGCAGCAAGAGTTAGTGCCAGGGAAGATGTCTTCCACCCTTTCTTCTACCGCCCACAGCCTGTCACCATTCACAGAGGATGCCCACCACCTACCCCCCTGCCGCGGGCCCTTGGCTGTAGCAATGAAGATAGAGAACGACCCCTCCAAGTTTTGACTCTTCACACATGAGCCAGAAATCTTTTCTTCAGCTCCAGAGACTTCCACACACCTCCCCTGACTGTGGCTTCTGGCCACGCCCACCCGAGTCCCTTGCGTGGGAACCTTTGGGTCTTAGTGTTTTCCAAGTACCTTTAAAGGGTATGAGAAGTGGGGATGGCCTGAGGGAAGGAGTGTGGTTGCTAGTCATTCCCAAGCTAGACAGTCATGCAGGTCGGCTCTGGTTTTAACTGAGCATCAAACCCTTCCTTCTCCTGCTCCCTCCTGGCGACTAAAGATGGATCTACTGGGATCCCTACTGAGACAGGTTCTGCTCCCCACTTCCAGCCTTTGCCTCTCACCAAGTACCCTTGAAGGATCCTGCACATGTGGCAGAATGAGGGTGGTGGGATATGACGATGGCACAGTGAGAGCCGTGGAGGAAGATGTAGAAATGGGGCCCCAGGTCTCACCTAATTCTGCCTCTGGCTTCAAGATGGACTCCCCAAGAAGCCCAGTTGGCTGTAGGACTGGGAAGGAGGCAAGGTCCAGCCCTTGACTGATGTGACCTTTCGGCATGTGGTTTCTGCCTCTCTGAGCCGTGGCTTCCTAATGGCTGAACTGGTCACGATGACCCTCATTCCTCCGGTTACTATGCTAAAAATTCTGGGAGGGAGCAAGGCACAGTGTGTTCTACACAGCCCGCCACTCTGTCATTCCACAGGCACTTGAGAGCACCTGTGATCAGCTTTGGCGTGACCCAGGGTCGGGGTATAGCAACGAACAAGGCAGACTTCCTGTTCTAGAGGAACCCCCAGTCTAATCCAGGGTGGTGAGATACTGAAAGAACCCCAGTATGACTCAGCTGTGGGCCAGAAAAATGAGGAAGGCTGTCCAGAGACGTGACATTCCAGCAGACTTTGCTTTCCTTCCTTCCTTCCTTTCTTCTTTCTTTCTTCCTTTTTTTTTTCTTCATTTTCTTGAGACAGGGTCACATGCTATAACGCTCTCCTCAAACTCACCCTTGACAGTCCTCCTGCCTCAGGCCTCCTGAGTGCTGTGATTTCTGTATCTGGCTTAGTTGGGCTTCATGGGATGTGTAGGAGTTTTTCTATGGGAGAAATTAATGAAGACATCTCTAGGCACAAGCACTCTGGAGGTAGATATAGAACTGGAAGCCATGTTGTGGGATACACAGGTGACCAGCTGGGAGAATCATCTCAGGCCAGTTACTCCCACCTCTGGGCCTCAGGTGCCTTGTCTATAAATGAGAATAGAAAAGGCCATCTCCCAGGGAAGCTCCGGACTGGGCCTGTGCTCAGACTTCCTATTTCACTTTCCATGTGTGTTGTGAAAGCCGGGGCTATTTTTGCCCACACTCGACTATTTGTGGGTCCAGAGCCTGTCCTTTCCCACAGAGGACAGAGCTGGCCTGCCACAGCCATTCTGCCCACTCCTAGGCTGTGGTGGGAGGGGAGGTAAATTGAGCAGGAACTCTGTCATGAAGAGCAGATGAGGGAGGGACTGAACGGCCACCCTAAAAGGTCCGGGGCTCCTCTGGGAACCCAATTTGAGAAGCCCTGGGGCAGGCTAACTAGTCCAAATCTGGTTGGTTAGTTAGTTAGTTAGTTAGTTAGTTAGTTAGTTAGTTAGTTAAATTTTATTTTATGTGTATGGATGTTTTGCTTGTATGTATGTCTTTGTGTGCCGTGTGTGTTCCTGGTATTCACAGGAGCCAGGAGAGGACATTAGATCCCCTGTAGCTGTAGTTACAGAGAGTTGTGAGCTATCATGTTGATACTGGCAAGAGGACTCAGGTCTTCTGAAAGAGCAGCCAGCGCTACACTGGCTCTAGCCTAGAGTTATTTAGTTATTTATTTTTTTAAGCAGAGCCTCACTCTATAGCCCTGGCTGGCCTAGAACTCCTATATACACCAGGCTGGCCTAGAACTCCTATATACACCAGGCTGGTCTAGAACTCCTATATACACCAGGCTGGCTTAGAACTCCCATATATACCAGGCTGGCCTAGAACCCCTATATACACCAGGCTGGCCTAAAACTCCTATATACACCAGGCTGGCCTAGAATTCCCATATATACCAGGCTGGCCTAGATCCCCTATATACACCAGACTGGCCTATAACTCCCATATATACGAGGCTGGCCTAGAACCCCTATATACACCAGACTGGCCTAGAACTCCTATATAGGCCAGGCTGGCCTAGAACTCCTATATAGGCCAGGCTGGCCTAGAACTCCCATATCCACCAGGCTGGCCTAGAACTCCCATATATACCAGGCTGGCCTAGAACCCCTATATACACCAGGCTGGCCTGGAACCCCTACATACAACAGGCTGGCCTAGAACTCCCATATACACCAGGCTGGCCTAGAACTCCCATATACACCAGGCTGGCCTAGAACTCCCATTTACACCAGACTGGCCTAGAACTTGGTGTTCACACATGCCTGGAAAGCCTCCTTTCACAGGTGAAGTGAGACCAAGGACAGGGCCTGAGAAGGAGTCAGACACCTTCTCCAGCACAGCCATGTGCTCCTCCATTACCATCAGCTGAAAAACTGCCGATTGCCTGCCTGGCAGAGGCCCCTCCTGGTTGCCCAGCAACCTTCCCACTTACTTTCCTGTCCAGAGTATTGGCCCAGAGGTATTAAATCCTGGAAGAAAATTGGGGAGGGGAAGACTGGCTTTTCCATAAACTAAGCGTTCTTTCCTGTAGCCCTGGGTGAACAGCCCAGGGAGGGGGCAATGAGCCACTGACTTCCAGTCAGCTCCCTACCTCTCTGACTGAGAAGCCCAAACACCCCAGGCACCTTCCCTCACTCTTCTGCAAAGCCCTGGCCCCTACTCTCTCTCTTCCACCCCAAACCCCTAGTTAGGAGGACACAGTAGGCTCCACTCCTGTGTGGTGAGACACAGCATTGCTGGCAGAGACGGAAAGTGGTCCCTAGAGCTGCAGGGACCTCCTAGTGGGAGGAAAGAGATCATCGTTGGACAAGGCACAGTATCAAAGGCCAAGAGGGCCAAGAACAGTCATAGACAGCTCAGGCGAAGCCTACTTCACAGCAAGCCTGGCCTGAGCCATAGATGTCGTTGCAGCAATCAGGATAGGGTACCAAGGAGTAGACAGAGGTTGAAGCCTGTTGTGGGGAGGGGGACATATCAGGAAAGAACACAGTCAGCACTAAAATCTTCTGCTTGTTCCTTCTAATCCTGTGAACCCCAGAATCCTCTCAGACTCCTTGGACACAGGAACGTTCAAGTTAAGAACCTTATGGTCCTCTGACCTGAGGGCTGAGGCCCTCTAGGTACATCAAAGATACCTACAGGGACAGTAGTCCTAACTGGGCCATTTCCAGCACCAGCCAGTACACCAGCCTGAGCCACCTTCGCCTTCCAGCCCCGTCACCTGCTATCCAACCTGCAACACCTTTTCCTAGACACCAGTTCTTGAAAGACCCAGACTACACCAACCACCTTTCTCCAGGAGGCCGGCCTCCTTCCAGCCCAGGCCAATCTCAGGAAGCTGTTCTCTTTGGTAGCTGAGAGGATGAGGGCCTGGAAAGTAAGGGGTGTAAGAATGTAGCCATGACCTCAGCCCCAAGCCTAGGGCTTCAGTAAAGTGTTGTCCTAATCAATGCCCTGCCCTGGCTCATGGACCACTGGCACAGCCAGAAGGGTAGAAACAAACCAAGTATGTATTAAAGAGGATCAGACAGACATTCTGCAACGGCTGTCACTTGGCCACAGAAAGGGGGCATTCTGACATGGGTTACAATGTAGATGAGACTTGAGACATAGCTCAGCTGTTACGAGCACTGGTTTCTTGCAGAGGACCCAGGTTCTGATCCCAGCACCTACATGATTCACAACCACCTGTAACTCCAGTTTCAGGGGACCCAACGCTTTTCTCTGGCCTGTGAGGACACTAGGCACACAAATGGTAGGTACATACATACATACATACATGCAAAACACCCACCCACATTAAAATAAATAAATTATTGGATGAATTTTTAAAAGAAAAATGAAACATCTGGCTAAGTGGGAAAAAAAGCCAAATTCAAGGTCTGCTCTGTTGATTCCGAGGGGCTGGAAGGCCTGGCCCAAGAGCAGAAGGGAGCTGCTAGAGTTGGGGAGTATTGGGAGCAGCTGCCTCAGGGGTCTTGGCTTTTTGTTTCCATGGGAGATGTTCTCAACTGCAGGATGATGATGCTTGCACAACCACGTCCATCCACTGAATGCCACAGAAAAGGTTAACTCCACAGAAAAGGTTAACTCTATGCTATGAATGGAAAGCTATTACAAAGTAGCCTTATCTGCTAACAAGCGAGCAACGCCCTGAGGAGTTGTGAGCAACAGAGGTGCTGTTGGTGTTTGTAGTAGACTCAGGATGCCCCAGGCCCAACCCAGTGACCCACCAGAGGTCAAGTCAAATGTGGGGGACTTTCGTCCTCACCAGGAAAGTGGTCTGTAAAATGGTGGCACACACCAGAACTCTGGAGTCTGAGACAGATGATTGCTGCTAACTTTGAGGCCAGACTAGGTGACAGACAGAGTGAGTTCCAGACTTGCCTGGGACACATAGCAAGAACCTGTCTCAACGAAACAGAGACCCAGAGGCTGGGGATACCGTTCACTTGGTAGAGTGTTTAACTAACAAGCTCAAGTTTAGCACCTTGTAAACTGGGTGTGGCAGTACATGCCTGTAATCCCAGCACTTAGAGTGTAAAGACAGGAGGAGGATCACAAGTTCAGAGTCTTCATAGGCTTCATAGTGAGTTTCAGGCCAGCCACATGAGGTGCTCTCAAACAAGCCAGAAAGCAGAGAGAGAGAGAGAGAGAGAGAGAGAGAGAGAGAGAGAGAGAGAGAGAAAGGGAAGGAGGGAAGGAAGGAAGGAAGGAGGGAGGGAGGGAGGGAGGGAGGGAGGGAGGGAAGGAAGGAAGGAAGGAAGGAAGGAAGGAAGGAAGGAAGGAAGGAAAAAGGAAGGAAAGAAGGAAGAGAAAAAAAGAAAGTGATCCACAGACTGCTTACCCTGAGTCCTTCAGTGACCTCTAAAGCCAAGCCGTGTTAGATGCAGGCCGGTTCTACTCCTTACCCTGCCTCCCCCCATAGTACATTTATGACAGTTCTGTCACCCCATCCCCTACAAGTATGTGTGTGAGTCTGGCTGCCATGGTATCTTGTTGATCATTTCCTCGTCCTGTGCCAGCCCAGTCAGTGGACTATGCCTAGAGACAGGGCCAGCCCTGTTCTCGTTACTGTCCCCTGTTCTAGAACCAGGTTCCCTGCTCTGGAATGGGCTTGGCCCTCTCCAGCTCACGGCTGCAGGACAGCATGAGACTGGGCCAACTGGCCACTGGCCCCAGAATTGCCTGCGTGTTTTCCTTTCTTGTCACCAAGAGCGACAAATTCAGGGTTCCTTTTACCATTCCAGAGGTCATAATCAAGGTCAAGATACAGGCAGAGCTGCTTCCTTCTGGAAGCCTGGGAAGTGAACTGATTCCCTCGTCCTCCAGGCAGCTTATACTAGGTTCCCTACAGGTTAGAGGGTGTGGGCACCTGACTCTGCCCACCAGCCTGGGTGCCCCCAGGGAGGAAGGGCAGCTGCTCAACAATGCACCTAGGGGCTCCCAAGCCTGTCTTGAGAGAGTCTATCTTGACCTGACATTGTGCAAAGCGAGCAGGGGAATGGTTTGAAGTCACACATGGAGAACACATGGTCCTTCTGTAGCAGTTGTGACAATACAAGGAAGACGCAGACTTCTGGGGCCACCTGGTGGCCACCTTCTCTCACCCATCCCCACTCTGAGGAGGGCTAATCCCACCTCTGGAGCTTCTGACCCAGACACAGCCAGTCAACTCCTGGAGGTCTCCTGTGACTCAGGGCTTCCCTTCCACACCCAAACCCTACTTCTTTGCCCAATACAGTTTCTCCATCAGCCACAGAAGGCCAATCAATCCCTCTTGGAGACTCTTGGGCTGCTCTGCTCAGTAACCCTTCCCCGCTGCTCCTCAGGACCCCTTTGCCTTGGTCCCTTCACTGTCTGATGCCTCTCTGCCAATCATGCTCTACCCAAGGGCTCAAAGGTCCTGGCCCCAGTGTGGTGTTTCCTCACCCTCCTCCCTCGTCAGACTGACACTCCTTGAGGGTGGCTCGTGAAGCATAGCTTCTCCGGAGCCCAATGCTAGGTACAGGTCTGGCACCCAGCAAAACCCCGAGTTGCTAACTAGGTACACTCGAAGGTGTGTCCCTGGATACCAACTCTGTGTCCCCGTTGGTACCTTTGGCCCAGACTTAGCAAAGGTTCTTTTTCCTCTGAACCTTTAACAGAGCCGGCTACTCAAATGAATTAATGTTCCCATCCCTGCTGACTCATTTGAGAACATCAGCTTCTGCCAATGGTTGCCAGTCCTGGCCACTAGAAAACAGGCTTGTACCCAGCCCAGCCAGGACAGGGCCACACGTCCTTCGTGCTCTTCCTAGCCCCAGGCATCTGTGCCAAGTCTGGGGGTTTCTATGGTGGTATTCTTTCTGTAGAGTTGGGGTCTCCAAGACAGTGCAGTCTGTGATCTTGTTTAGACCGCACAAGAGACAAGGATACCTGGTTTAATTACAGTAGGTGGGGAAACTGAGGCTGGAGAGAGGAAAGGCTCTAGTGCTAAAGGAGCTGGAATGTAGGTGCTCCCTGGAAGATGCTTCCCAACAAACAGGTCCTGGTCACACACTGGTGTCCAGGCTGTCCTCTCACACTCCACAGAGAGTTTGTGGGGAGACTTCAATGTAGACTTCTGGGTCTAGGGGACCCCAAGAGCTAGAAGACCCAGTTGAGAAGTTATGGCACATGCCTTTAATTCCAGCACTCAGGAGGCAGAGGCAGGCAGATCTCTGTGAGTTCAAGGCCAGTGGAAGATCCTGGGTGTCCACAGCAAGGACCAAGAGAGACAGAGCTGGGCTTGACCCTCCAAGTAGGGGTTGGACAGAGGCAGCCAGCCTGAAGTTTCCACACTTCCCTGTAGCCTCAGCTGTCATCAGTGTCCTCTGGAAAACCAAGGAAGGATTCCTGGCTTCCACGCAGGACTCACAGGGTGAGGCAGGGACAGATGGATGGATGGGTCACCACTCCTCCAAACTGGACGCTATCCACAGCAGGCTCCCTCATTCAGTTTGGAGGTGGAAGGAAGGACTCAGTAAACCTAGGCCAAAGCAGCCAGCCTGGGCTACATAGTGAGACTTACCAGCCAGCCACCTCTGAGTCTTCCAGAACATTCTGCAGAACAAAAAGTAGAACGATTTGTTTCTTTCTTTGTTTTTTTTTTTGGAGAAAAGGTCACACTCTGCCTTATGTTTTAAACCCCAAACCTGGGACAAATGACTGACACTGGCCTCTGGGTTTTCCCTCTGGCTGGTATATTGCCCCCTACTCTAAACAGGGCCTGGGCTGTTCTTCCCACAGCTGCTCTTCCCTGTACAATCCAGACATTTTGGCTACACCAGTCCATTTACCTTTTGGCCTCTTGGCCAGTCTCTTGGCCCAGGCTGCCCCTCTTGGTTGGCGGCTCCTCTCTCTGCACACCCCCTCACACGGCGCAGCTCAGTCTGGCCATGTTTACTCTGGACTCTTCCAGATGTCTCTGCCTCTGCTCATTTCCTCCCTTTTATCTATAATAAAAACCTTAACCCCTTAGGAACAGTAATGTCCTCCTTTTGCTTCTTTCTTTATTTCTTTCTTTTTCTTTCTTTCCTTCCTTCCTTCTTTCTTTCTTTTTTTCTTTCTTTCTTTTTCATTTTTGTGATGCTATAACCCTTGGATGGAACCAGGAACTCATTTTCTCTGTAGCCCAGGTTGCCCTTGAGTTTAGGCTGGCTTCAAATGTTCAGTAATCTTCCAGATTATAGATGTGAGTCGTTGTACCCAGTTCAGCAAATATTTTGTATAGTCTTTTGAATTAAAAACTCTTGAATGAGGCCAGGCATTGTGGCACATGCCTTTAATCCCAGTGCTCAGGAGGTAGTGGCAGGAAGATCTCTGAGTTGGAGATCAGCTTGGTCTAACAGAGTGAGTTCCAGGACAGCTAGGGCTCATAGAAAAACCCCTGTCTTGAAACACCAAACCAAACTGTTTGGACTATTTTCTAACCGAGCCACTCCACTGATGGAAAATCATCCCAATCAAATCAAATCAGACCAAATTAAAAGATATCCAGGTTTAATTAGACACCTGCACTCCTGGGTGGCCTGGAGGGGAAACGAGAAGACTCCACCCAAGAGGAAGAGGGAAAACCACATGTTTATTTTTTGGGAAGCAGTTTAAATAGCCTGTGGGAGTGGTTTTGACCCTTCTTGGGGAGGGATCAAGTTTCGAGGGGCACAGGAGAGGGGCCTCCAAAGATGGAGGCTGGAGGCTGGGATTACACAAACCAAACGAAAAAACCTCTTGAATTGAAACAGGCATGGGTAGCACATGTCTACAATCCCAACACTCAGAAGCAGACACAGGAAGACTGTGAGTTCAAGACCAGCCTAGCTACATAATGAGACCCTCAAAAACAAATACATAAATATGTAGCTTGAACATCTTAGTCCATGCCTATAACCCCAGAACTTGAGAAGTAGAGTCAGATTGATCAGGAATTCGAGGCCAACCTCAGCAACATAGAAAGTCTGAGGCCAGCCTGCATGAGACCCTTTCTTAAAAAAAAAAAAAGAAAAGAAAAAATTAAGTAATAATAATAAAGGCAATTATCCAAGACCATAACCCTAGCGCTTGGGAGAAGGGGCAGATGGACCAAGAGTTCAAGGCCAGGTTGGCTACATGAGACCCTCTAGTTTCAAAAACCCAAATAATAAAAAGCTCCTGCACAGGGGGCAGAAGAAGAGGTGAAGGCAGAGATGTCACCTCTCAATGGGGTATGACTAAGACTAACTAGGAGAGGGAGAGTCCACGTGGAGGCGATACTATCAGCGCTGAAATGTTAATTACACACCTGGCCGTTGTTTGCTGCTCTGAGGGTGCTCTTTATCTCTCATTTCTGCTCTCTCTGCCCTGCCCAGGCAAGCCTGCTGGGAAGGGCTGGGGGCCCTGCACACGAGAGAGAATGTAAACAGCTGGCCAAGCCAAGGAGCAGGTGGGATGTCTCATCCGGAGCATGCCTACTCTGAGCAGAAGCAACAGCCTCCTTTTTAAAACTAGAATGATTCCTTGGAGTATCGTTGGTGACCTCAAAAAAGAAAGAAAAAAAGAAAAAAGAAAAAAAAAGAAGAAAAAAGTGATGTCACTAGGAGGTCTGAGAAGCCCAAGGCTGGGGACATGAATGTGCCCAGGTTGAATTTCTCAGCCACCAAAACCACTGAGCTAAATATAAAAGGTGAATTTTGCCCATGGCATGGACATGGGGGTCCCTCTGCTGTAGGACTTACAGTGAGCTAGGTGTCTTTTGTAGAGCCAGCCTAAGAGGACCAGAGGCTGCCTGCCTGGTGTTTATGTCCCTAATCCTTACTCTCAAGTTACACCAGGCATATCCCTCTTTTACCCACGGCCTTTATGCCTGCTACCCCTCTATAAGAGAGCTGTTTGTGATCACAGCACCTTGGCCACCTTATCTGAAGCTGCCTCTAAGTCTGGGCTTCCCCGGAGCGCTGTACTGCTGTGGTCCCCTATTCTTAGGGCCGTCATAACGTGTCTCTACTGGGTGGTCATTGCACCCGTTCACACTCATCTGTCCCAAGGCTGGGTGAACTCCATCAGGCCAGGAAATGTGCCTTATCAATCTCCCTTGTTCTGCTCTTACATCTGGCCCAGCCCCAAGGAGCGACTCTGGGAAGGCTTGCTGACCTACTGTGGCAGTCAACCGCATGGGTGGTGGGAGGAAGAAAGGTAGGTAGGGTCATGAGGTTGGGGTGTGTCCCAAGAGAGCAGCATTCATGCTGACCTCAGTCATCCATACGAGATCCCTGAGAAAAGATACAGGCTGGGGAAACCGAGGCTCAGAGATGCCAAGGGGATCCCTGGCATCAGAACATAAGCCCTCTGTGAACTTCAGGATGCTCCACAGATCTTCTAACTCCAACTCCCAGCTCCAAGCTCACAACATGGCCAAGGGCCATCTCCCCCTGTTTGCAAACTCTGGTCTCCTTGCCCAGAAACCACCATGGGAACCTGGCACATGCGTGCAGACCTGTAACCCGAGTCTTGAGTCACACACTGAGCCTGTATCCCGATCTCGTTGAGTGCTCATCCTTGTCACACTAAGCCTTGATTCTGGTCACACATTGAGCCCTATGCTGGTCACACCCTGAACCCTAATCCTATTCACATGCCTAGATTTTGTCCCAGTAATACCCAGGACCCCTGCCTATCAGGTTGCAAAGAAACTAGGGACAAGTCTCACTGGTGATTCCCCCCAAACCTTTCTCACCCCGCTCCCTACCCACCCCTGTCCACCCCAGGGGCTGGGCTGCACTTCCCTTTCCAACTTGATTCCTATATAACTCAGGCTTTTCAGTCAGGAGCACCCTTGGCTCTTGACTCTGCCCTTGGCTCTCTCTTGGTCACCTCCCTTTGCCCTCTCTTCTAAAGATTTGGTTTATTCTGCTGGCCATGTTCAGTTTGGATTTTTCCAGATGTCTCTGGCTATTCTCTCCCTCATATCTACAGTAAAAACCTTCTCAGCAGGGCAGTGGCGATGCACACCTTCAATCCAGCGTGGGAGGCAGAGACTCAGGAGGATCTCTATAAGCTCAAGGTCAGCCTGGTTTACAGAGCAAGTTCCACGATAGCAAGGGTTACACAAAGAAACCTTGTCTCGAAAAAACAAAAACAAACAACAAAATAAACAAAAAAACAAAATAAAATCCTTCTCCTCAACCTTACCTAAGAACTGTCACGTCCTCATTTTCAATCACTGGCCTTTATTTATCACAATCTTAAGAGTTGACCCTGACCATACTCTTTCAGTGCAGTTATAGACTGAACAGTTTTGGGTCACACACTGAGTCCTGATCCTGGCCAGTCTTTGCGTCCTGGTCCCGGGCTGAACCCTGACTTCATCGGCAGTGCATAGGAATTCCAGCGTCAAGTGGGTTCCATCTCTGTGGCCTCCTAGCCCAGTTCCTATCCTTGAACATGCCTGCACTGAGTCCCTTCAGGGAGCTTTCACAGCCCTGGGGCCTGATCCTGCAGATCAGAGAGAGTTCACAAGGCTCCCCAGAAGTTTGGCTTCACCTGGGCCTGACTTGTGTTCCAGACAGAACCTGACAAAGGCAGGTAGAGGATGGTGTGCCACAGTCTGGCTCCTAAGCCCTTCCCATAGACCACTAGATGAAAGGGTCCCAACCTGAGGGAGAGATGGCATAGAGAACCTGTCTGGTCCTAACTCTCTGCCTGCAGCCTGGGGTGCCTGGATCAGGGACCAGCTGGGTATGTCTCAGGTGACCACAGGATCAGCCAGATAGAAAGGAAAGTCATGCTCACCTTATAAACTGATGACATGACCATCCATGGCATGGTCAAGGAAAATCTTTTATTGTAAATATGGGAGAGAGAACAGCCAGAGGCATCTGGAAGAATCCAGAGCAAAGAGGAAAAGAGGCAGACTGAGCATGGCCAGCAGACTAGATCTGACCATGAGAGAAGCAGGAGCAGAACATGGGGGTTGGAGAGAGGGAGAGACAGAAACAGAGAGAGAGAGAGAGAGAGAGAGAGAGAGAGAGAGAGAGAGAGAGAGAGAGAGAGAACAGAGAGAAACAGAGAGAAACACAGAGAGAGACACAGAGAGAGAATAGTTTAGGGGAGGGGGGAGGGAAGGGGAGGGGAGGAGAGGGGAGGTTAGGAGGTCAGCATGGACTCTGAAAAGTATAACAGGTACTTGTGACATTGAGAGAACCTGGAGGCCAGCGTGTGCTTTGGTATGTGAATAGGCACCATTTGTTCCTTCTGCATTTAGAATTTGGAGAAACGGGGTTCCCTTTGGACCTGGCATGGTGATAGCTGAGACCCTACGGTCCCTTGGAGGCTGGCACATCACAGACAAGGTATGGAATCCCAGTCCAGGAGGGCAACAAGCTAGAAATAGAACATAGTAAGCTAACTGTGAGCCCTGGAGCTGGGCAGGCTGGAGAAAAGAAAGCCAGAAAGGTAGTGTCTTAAAAAACAAACAAAACCTACAGAAGAGTTTCTTGGAGCCCAGAATTGGCCGCAAAGCTAAAGGGTAAACTGAGGGCTGTAAATACCATTAGCTGGGCCCTTCTGACCCAAACCTTACAAAAGCTAAAGGTAAACTCAGAGAAATTCAGTCATCTCTCTCCTATTTCAAGCACCATCCCGAGCTTGGGGGCCACACAGACGAGGTTTAGCCACCTGGCTAACAGAGCTAGATTGACGTTAGCCATTCCTCCATCCTTCCGGTGGAGGTGGGTGGAGCCTCGTGCCCAAGGTCCTCATCATTCTGGCAGAAAGGCAGCTTTCACAGCTGCCTGGATGAAAACTTTGGTAGACAAACTCCAGACCCCTAGCTCTTTCCTTTTTCCCCAGTTTGCCTGTCTTGCCTCCAAGGTACACAGTCCTCTCCCTGAACTCTGTTTTCTATTACAAGTTCCCTCGAGTCTTCCGGTTTCGGACGGTTCCTTGTCTGGAAGGTACTAGGGAAGATGTCCCTAACCTCAAGCTGCGTCATAGGGAGTGGGCTTTTCCAGTCTCTAGGAACCCTGCCCGGGTGGTCTCCAGACCCACTCACACCAACACAGGCTTTCGTTGGACCCTCCTTTTCTTGCACTTTGACCTCCTTTCTACTCCCACCTTCCTGTCTTGTCTTGAGGGTAAGGACAGGGGCTGGCTCCCCTAGCCCTATTCCCACCAGCTCCCCTCCAGGCCTCTCAGCACATCCCAGAGTGCCAGGGCTTCAGCATAGTGTCTCGTCTCCCGTTTCCACACGCGGTCACATGTCATCTTCGCAGAGCTAGCATGGTTGCCAAGACTGACAAACAGGCCTCCAGACCTGAGGCGCCACGCCCAGTGCTCTGGCCACGCCCATAATGCTCTCCTTCCCTATCTTCTTCCATCCTATTCCAGTCTCCAGCTTCAGCCCCTTACTGTCCTGAGTCCCTTCCTAATCCCCAGCGTGGGCCCTGGCCCGCCCCTACCAGAGGCTCCCCATCTTCTCCCGTGCCGGGTCTCTTCCTGCTTTCTGTAGGTCATACCTGGCCATCTTTTCCAGTCCCTCTCACAACCTTCAACCTCTAGGCCCAGGACATGCTAATAAAAAAATTTACACTTAGCCTCCCAGCAGCAGCAACTGTTCAAAGGGCTGAGTGAGTCAGAGAGTAAACCGGTCTTATCCGTGCCTGTCGTTCCTCCTTGCTCTCTCTGTGGAGGAAGGAAGGCACACTCAAGAAAGAACAAATTGAGTGTCACCTCACAGATAGTCAATTTCACGATGGGGAAGGGGCGGGTGGAAGGGGCAGCATCTTGGAGGCATTTGGGGGAGACAGCACAGGAAGCATGGACAGCTGCACATCCTCCCCAGAGACTCGGGGCAGGGGCTGGCTTGGAGGGGTGCAGGAGGCAGCTGGATTGCTGAGAAAGGACCAAGCCAGCTTCTGCATCTCACTATCCTGGAAGCCCAACAGCATGCCACAATCCCTGTCCTCGTCCTTAGAGCCTAGAGAGGTATCATACACAGTATAGCGGCATAATTGGCCCAGGCTGATTTCTTTCTGAACTCTGACCATATTCTCTCCAAATCCCTGGGGACCCAGATAACCGGGGTCACACATGACAGAGGGACCTGAAAGCTCATTTCACCTGACTGAGCAGCCCATGCCTCTGTATCCATCTTGTCCACTAGACCAGCGGCTCCACAGTCAGGGAAAGGCAACAAGAGAGGCTTCTTTTTAGCACAAGGCCCCTTTAAATTATGTTTAGTGTCCCAGTTGGTAAGAGCGGCTTGGATCAGGAAGTAAGCTGCTCAGGGGAGCATGGCTCATCCAAGGCAGATCAGAGTTCGAGTCCTGTGCCCTCCGGCTTCACTATCTGTCCCTTGCTGTACTGTTCAGCCTGTCGACAGGAGCTGGCTGCCTCCACCTTGCTCAGAGCAAGCCCTATCACCAAATACACGTGGAGATCAGTGATCTGATCTACTTCCTTGCCTGTGACTAGGCTGCTGAGAGGGTTTGCTTCCTACAAAGCAAAATCAAAGCACTCCGACAGCCGGCTGCCCAGTGTCCACTGACGGCCCCAAGCATGGGCTCAACTGTGGGAAACCCCAGGGTGACAGAATCAGGGTGCTGTGACTGAATGTAGAGCCAGGGAAGTTGCATTTTGGTCTTGAGGGGTCATCTCTAAAGATCCCCAAGAGCTGGCTTAAGGGGATTATGACCCCCCTCCTTTGCAGCCCCCAGGAGAGATCTGCCATTGACTGTGGTTCACAGTAGGATCAGAACTTCTTCCACTCAGGGAATTCACAAGGAACTTTTGTTAACTCTGGATGAATCAGGCATGGTGTCACACTCTTGTAATCCTAATACTTGGGAAGCTTAATCAGGAGGATTACCTTATGATCTAGGGCAGCCTGAGCTACACACACACACACATACACATCATTTCTGCTCACACATGGCTTGACCACCCCCATCTTGACAGTCCCTATGTTTGTACCCCGACATCGGCTGTTTGCATTTTCAGGTATCACCTCACTTGACTCCTACACACACACACACAACCTCTGTAGTGAAAAGTAGGATCCAACTAGCACCCGCTTCTTTTTTTAACTTTATTTTTATTTTATATGCACTGATGTTTTGTCTGCATGTATGTATGAGGATGCCAGATGCTCTGGAACTGGAGTTATAGACAGTTGTGACCTGCCATGTGGGTACTGGGAATTGGACCCAGGTCCTCTGGAAGAGCAGTCAGTGCTCTTAATCGCTGAGCCATCTCTCCAGCCCCTTAGCACCCACTTCTACTCTCTCTCTCTCTCTCTCTCTCTCTGCTTCCCTAACCGTCCTTACTTTCCCATGATGTATCATCATGCCTACACAGGGACTGGTGGGGCCAGTCTGACTTTGGGGAAGTTCCAGCAGGTAGTCAGACTAGGTGCTTGTCTATCCCCAGCTGGGGGAATCATTCTGCAGCTATCCCCATGGGTCCCGCACCCACAGTCTCACCTGTAGATTCAAAGACACCTCAGTAACCCAAAGCCATGGTGATGGTTTGAATGAGAAGGATCCCATAGGCTTATATATTTTAATTCTTGGTCCCCAGTTGGTGGAACTGTTTGGGAAGATTAGGAGGTGTGTCCTTGTTGGAAGAGGTATATCACTAAGGGTAGGGTCTGAGGCTTTAAAAGCCCACCCCATTCCCAGTTAATTCTCTGCCATGTCCTTGCGGATCAGGATGTACTCTCTCAGCTCCTGTTCCAGCACTCTGCCTGCCTTCTGCCATGCTCCCTGCCATGATGGCCATGGACTTGAACCCTCTGAACCTGTAAGGCCCAAATAAACCCTTTCTTCTATATAAGCTGCTTTGGTCATTGAGTCTTAGTATAGCAATAGAAAAGTAACAAAGACGGTCATCATTATTCCTGAATAAGCAAACTCTGAAGAGGTGGCCAGGTGTGACCTAAATTGGAGTCTTCTTGGTCCTCTCTAGAATTGGATCTGAAGCAATCAGGGAAAGAGGAAGGGCAGAGGAACAAGAGCACAACCCAGATTCACTGGCTCCGTGTTCCATGTGTGGGGAGATCCCAAGACAGGCAGTCAGCAGCCTCCACACAGTGTACTTCCAACCTGCCAAAGACAAGCAGCTCCTACTCATCATCGTCTCTAGTCCTCCCATCTCCCCTGCTGCCTCTGCTACCCCTCCACCTGTGAGGACTCCCTAGTCTCTAAGTGGTGATTCTGTTTCTTTTCTCCAGTTCGCTTGACACTTCACTGAGAAGCCTAAGCCCTCACCTGCCCTGGGAGGCCATGCTAAGCTCTCACGGATCCTCCCACAACTGCCCTGAAGCAGAGCCTGACCACAGGACATCGGTCACTAGCTACTCTTCCCTACCCTTGGGATACTGTTCACATCCCCACATTAGCCTTTCAGTTGTCACAGGCTTGAAGATGTCCGTCTTATCTACTAGAAACTGTCCACAGACCATCAGTCTCAATAGGGCAAAACTGGCCTCTCCCTCCAGGGTCTAGTGCGGGGTCTGACACATAGTAGATACCCAGTAAATGAGTATGACAGAAAATGGAATGAGAGAAGTCACCCCAGGGCCAAGCACTGTGAGCAAGTTGGAGGATCCTGGGTACTCACTCTGAAGGGAAATAAACAAAATACCCACTGAGTTCTCCCCCAGAGCTGGGCTGTGTTTGTGTCCTAAGAGCAGAACGCCGCTCCAGTGAGAGCAAACGTATGCCCAGAGGCAGGTCCAGCCTCCAGCTTTCCTCCCAGAGGCTATGCACTGCTCCGGCCCAAGTGCACACACCAGTTCTTGGCATTCTCATATAGGGAATTCCACGAGGGAAGCATCCAGGGTCTCATTTACACGGGTGGATTTAGGGCTTGGGGAGTGAAAGTTCCCACCCAGACCATCCTGGATGCTGCAGAACTGAGATGAGAAACTGTGTGTGCATGTTCTTTGAGAATTCTACCATGTTGGGGGCATCCTGGCATTGCCCTAGCCCAGATGTTTGGAGGGTACCTCCAGGGCCCTGGATGTGGGGCTCTGGTTCTCCATGTCCCAGAGGCTCTGGTCTCCTGCAGCTGCTGGGGGCCAGGCTGGCTGACTGCCCACCAGAGTGTGAAGTGCTTCCCGAGGGAATCCCTGGGGAAACCCCTGGCAGACGCCTGCTGCAAAGTGAAGCGTGTTGGGGAGGCCTTCCTTCCGGCTGATCCGCCTGGGCCTCCAGGGTCAGGCCTCAGGTCACCCTCCAGATGGGACAGGAAACCCATTAGTAGTCTAGATTGGGGGCTGGGAGCTGGTCTAAGGCACAGGGCTCCAATCCTCACAACCTGAGTTCCATCTCCAGATCTCACACAGCGGAGGGAAGCAGCTCCCAAAGTTGTCCTAGGACCCCCACATGCACTGTGATACGTGTGTAAACACCCAAACACACATATACCACACACACACATCCCATACACATCACACACCCACACGTACCTCACACACCATATACCACATATACAACACACACAACCCAAGCACACCACACACACACATACTTCAGACACCACATACCACATACACAACACACACAACCCCACACACTGCACACCACAAACCACACACCTCCACACCCACACCACGTACACACAACACACACCACACACAAGATATACACACATATACCACACACCACACACACGCCCGCTTGTGATAATGACTTCCCTTGGTGATGAATTGAGACCTGCAAGGATAGGATGAGACAAAGCCTTTCCTCCTTAAGTTTGCTTTAGGTAGATAAGTCATGGTATTTATTACAGCAACATATCCAAAATAGGACACCATGTAGCCCAGGCTGGCTTCAGTTCCTGGCAATCCTCCTACCTCAATTAACTAAATGCTGGGATTCTAGCATCCATTTTTTATTGTTTTGTTTTGTTTCGTTTTTTTTTGAGACAGGGTTTCTCTGTGTAACCCTGACTGTACTGGAACTCACTGTGTAGATGAGGCTGGTTGCAAACTCACAGAGATCTGCCTGTCTCTGCCTCCTGAGTGCTGGGATTAAAGACATGCACCATCACCACCCGGCTTCTAGCACCCATTTCTTTTTCTTTTTCCTCCTTATTTCTTCTTCTTTCTCCTTCTTCCTCCTCCCTCCTCCTTCTTCAACAAATATGAATACTAAAAAAAGTTTAACGACTAAGCAGGCATAATGATGTCTAACAGAAATCCCAGCACCCAGATAGAGGGAGGCAGGAGGATGAGGAGGAGTTCAAGGCCAGACTGGGCTACACATGAGTTAAAAGGTGGAATAATTGGAAAGTGAGCTTCTGCTTGTTAATCTGTAAAGTGGGAGAGATGCTAACAGGGACTGCTTCACTGGGCCAGATGCCATGCTACGTTTTCAAGAGCATCTGCAATGACCCTACGCTGGGTGCACAGTAGATACTGAGGAATCTTTGGCTGAGGGGCTACATGGGAAGAAATAATTCACCAAGTCAGTTGAAGGGAGCTGGTGAATTCCAGTAGTTTCTAGAACACAGCCCAAAGAGAATAGAGAAGTTCACGCTGGTGCCCACCCCCGGTGCAGAGAGATCCCTTTTCATCAGGCCCGGCTGGCAACCCTCAGCTACGGGCCCGACCTGGCTAGTACCTACTTATATACAGACTGAGTTAAGAGGAAAAATGGAGGCCAAGGGAGTTGGCTCCGTGGGCAAAGCATTTGTTGCACAAGCATGAGGACCTGATTTCAAATTCCCAGAACCACACAGAGCCTGGCAAAGCAGCGCGCATCTATAATCCCAGTACTCCCACTGCAATGTGGAAGGCAGAGAGTGGAGACTCCCTAGGCTGACAGGCTAGATAGCCTTGGTACATGCAGTAACCAACAAGAAACCCTGTTTCAAGATAGAGGGCAAGGACCAAAACCCAAGGTTGTCACCAGACCCATACACACATACCAGGGCACACGTGTGCCCATGCTCACTCACATATATGTATGAACACACACAAATCAAGAATGGCTTTTACATTTTAAGTGGCTAAAAAATTCAAAGGAGGGAACTGTTTCACGGCCAGTGAAAATCATGTGACATTCGCCCTTCAGTGCCTACAAATAAAGATTTATTAGAACACACTGTTACTGAAGTTATTAGGGTCAGAGCCTGGGCCCTGGCAGCCCTAATAAGCCAGGCTTAATAGACCAGTTGAAAGCGGAAAACAGGGGCGAGAGAGGGCTCTGAGGTTAAGAGTGTGTACTTACTCTAGTACAGATTGGGCAGTTCACAACCACCTGAGTGTAATTCAGTTCCAGGGATCTAGCAATCTCATCTGGACTGCAAAGAACCTACACTTACACAAGCACACACACACACACCCCAACACACACACATTTTTTAATCTTTTTTTTTTTTTTTTTTGGCGTGAAAAGCAAAGGAGATTTAGTCAATATGGCCACACTGAGCTGAGGAATGAAGAGATCTCAAGCCCATCTTCAGGGTCTGATCAGGAGATTAGGGCTGAGATAGAGACAAGAGGTGTGCACAGCTCAACCGTCCTAGCCAAGGTGTGGTCCTGCCCGTCACTCCTGGCCTGAGCTTCAGCCTTTCCCCGCAAGTTGTTTGATAAGCTATGAATCTCATTCCAGGAAACAAACGCCCCCTCTGGCTAGCATCAGGCTCCAGTCTTTTCCTTCTTCTGCGCAGACACCCAGCGAAATTCTAGTTTCTTGGGATACATTGTTTCAGTAGCCAAAGGGAGGAAACAAGTGTCTCTTTAGAATAGCTTCTTTCTTCTGAGGACTTTCACATTCATGCCCCACCCCGGTCTTTCAAAGCTCTCCCTATACAGCGCAGGCTTGCCTCTGATTTTCAGCTTTCCTCTTGCTTCTGCTTTCTAATACAGGTGTACATCCCCATACTCTGTTAAGACTCTGGCCCCTGGGTTCCATAGTCAAGGGCTGCACTCAGGCTATACCTGTGGAGCCAAGGCCTGCAGCAGAGAGCCCCTGGACTGCAAAAACACTCACTGGCTCTTTCTAGAAGTTTGCCAATCCCTGAAGAGCAGATACTGATGGGTGGGAAGCTGAGGCGCAAAGAATTTTAAAAAGTCACCTGGGGCCCTGGATATTTTCTGTGCCACTAACCTGTAGGTACCGTGGTGCTCATCTTCAAGATCCAGGGTCTAATTCTGTTGCCAGGCTGGTCTGGAACTTACTATGTAGTCCAGGATGGCCTCAAACTTGTGGCAATTACCCTGCCTCAACCTCCTCAGTGCTGCAATTACAGGCACACACCACTTACCCCACCAAACTTTCCTTCATTTAAAGAAATTATTTATTTATTTTTATTTTAGGTGCATCGTGTGTTTTCCCTGCATGTATATCTGTGTAAGGGTCTTGGATCCCCTCAAACTGGAGTTATAAACTGCTGTGAGCTGCCATATAGTTGCTAGGAATTGAACCCAGGTCCTTTGGAAGAGCAGTCAATGTTCTTTAATTGCTGAGTCATCTTTCCAACTTCAGGACACCCCTCTTTCTTTCTTCCTTCCTTCTTTCTTTCTTTCTTTCTTTCTTTCTTTCTTTCATTTTATTTTTTTGTTTTTCAAGATAGTATTTTACTGTGTATTCCTGGCTGTCTTGGAACTCACCCTGTAGACCAGGCTGGCTTTGAACTCACAGAGATCCTACTGTCTCTGCCACCTAAGTGCTGGAGTTAAAGGCGTGCATCACCACTGCCAGGGCAGACCTCCCCTTTTTATGAGGACACAGCCCGCGGGGATTAGGTCTCAGCTTATCAAACTCATGTCACTTGACTCTGTCTTAAACCAGATCACCCTCTGGTCCTAGGGGTTAGGGTTCCCACATATGCTCATTGGGTCACAATTCAATCCATGACACCATCTCTGCCCCTAACTGCCCACTGGAGTGGCCTAGCAAATCTGTAAGAATGCCAAGTCCCCATCAGGACCTAGAGGGGCTGCATTTACTTGGGAAGATAGCAGTTCAAAAGGAGGTAGAGCCTAGCCTGGTGCAGGGGTGAATTAAGTTCACAAGGGTGCTTGTTAGAGCCAAATTTCAAAACCCTGGCCCTTGCAACAGCCTCCTTGTCCTCTTCCTCCTCCCCAGTCTTTGGCTGTAGACACCCACGGGTGTATCGATGTTTCTTCTCCAGGCCCCACCTTGCCCTGCTGTGGCCCTGGCATCTTCCAGCTAGGCTGCCCAACCTGGGGGCAAGTTTGTTTGTCTTCAGCGCTTTGTCATCTCAGCAGTGACCCTGGGAAGGAGGGAGAAGAGGCACTGAGCCCAGGGTGAGGCCCCGTGAAACACCCTCTCATCCCTTAACAGCATGGCTCTGCCGGGCTCTGCAGGAGCAGACAAGTTCAGAAAGAGCCTCACTAACACTTAGGAAACTTCTGCAGGGTCCTCTCTGCTGAAGAGACACAGTAGGCTCAGAGAGGGCAAGGCCAGGCACAGCTGGCCTGACCAAAGTTTAGCCACATCGCCCTTGGTCTCGCTTTTAAGTCCTTCCTATAGAGTCACATGACCCAGGCAAGTGTCTCCAGTGAGGCCCTCTGCAAGCCTGACTCCTCTCCCTCCCTGAATCTTGGAAGTAGCAGGAAAAGCCTTTAGAAATGAGCATGGGAAGAGAGGTGAGCGTGGAGAGGAGGAGTGGGGGGCCCCATCAGCCTCCTGAGCTCCACTTCCCAGGTAGCTACATGTTTGAACTTTTGGTCATCGGCCTCATTTCTCAGATAAGGAAGCTGAGGCACAGGGTGCTCCATGTCACTCTTAGCAGCAGCCAAGGGCCACCGTTGAGGGGAGTCCTACGCATTCTTCCTCTCTCTGGCCCCTATCTCTTCATCTACACATTGAGCAAATCCTGCTTCTACTGTCCCATATCCTGGGGTCATTGCAGGGTCTGAGGAACCCACAGGAGTGGGCCCTCTCCCTCGTGGGCCCTTTCCACCATCTCCCTCACCAGCTGTGCCATAGGAGTCAGGACCAGTTGTGTGGCTGTGTTCCATTGTTTTCCGTTGGTCACTGAGGGCATCCCTCTGGCTGGCCAGGGCATAACACTCAGTTTTTCCATCTGCTTCACAGGCCTTGGGGAGCTGTGGTCTTTGGGATAAACAGTGTGTGTCCTAACCCTACTCTCGCGCTCTCTCTCTCAACTGCTTCTCTTTACCAGGGAGGTCCTGGAAAATAAGCTCCCCACCTCTCCATGGTCTCATCAATGGTACTGTTGTCCCATTGTACAGGTGAGAAAACTGAGGCCCAGGCCAGAATGAACATGTCCCCTTTTGACAGAGTTCCAAGAGCTACAGGGATCATAAGTAAACTCAGTCAGCAGGCAGAAGCCCCATCAGGTAGCCCCAGCATTGCCACCAGCTCTGGGGTCAGATAAATGTTTGGGGATCCCAGAATGGGAGACAAGCAGGCTCCTCACCTTAGGGCAGCTAAGACTGGGGGCCAAGAGACTGACAGGGCTCTGTAGAGTTACCAGGGGAAAAAGCATTCAAAAAAGACAATACTAGGAGGCCCAAAGAGATGATTCAGTGGTTAATAGCATTGGCTGTTCTTCCTGAGGACCAGGATTCAGTTCCCAGGACCCACACAGCAGCTTCCAACTATCTGTAACTCAAGTTCCAGTGCATCTGACTCCCTCACACAGACATACATGCAGGCCAAACACCAATGAACGTAATAAAAATTTTAAAAAGATAACTTCAGCTCTTGAGGGCCCCCCTAGGACCCAGGCAGGAGCACCCTGTGCCGGCAGCTCCCATGACACTCTGAGGTGCAGAGTGGCTTCTCAGAAGACTTGAGCAACAGAAAGTGCATCCGAGAACAGGGACGGGAAGAGCAAGGAAGACAAACTGTGCCGGCTCTCAGAGCAGCCCAAGCGCTGAGTGGGGAAATCCCAGAGCCTCCTACCTAGTGAGTGGAGTGGGACATACAGAAGTGCGTGTGCATTTGTGTGCATGTGTGCATGCGCATGTGCACCTGTGCATCTAAGGGCAGTGGAGGTATGGATGTGTTTGCAAATCCCAGTCTGACACCCGAAGGGGCCCCTTACTTCATAAACTGCAAGTCTCACTTTGACATCAGAGAATCAAATGTTATACAGTTGTCTATGTCAATGCTATAACCATAGTCATGGGGAAACTGAGGCAGGGAGTAAGGAAGTGGGTTGTCTGACATCACAGCTCAGATAAGGAAAGTGACTGAGTGACTCCCACCCCATATTGAAGTAAGGGGTAGCTTGGGTGCAGCCTTAGTGTAGGCCTGGGATGTGAGCTGTCATGCCAGGGTGGTACTGGGCCTGCACTCAGAAAAGAGTCCAGAGTCCCTCTTGGCTTTTGTGAGGAATGTGTGTTGCCTGATGCTGTTGGTGTGGAAGCCAGGGTCCTGGCTTCATGTGATTTACCCTAACCCAGTTGGAAAGCCCCCTTCCTTGCGGCACACCTTCCTCAAAGCCATCGGTGGCCACACACTTATTCTTACACTTTGGACCCCTGAGGCTTTGTCAGGAGAGAGCGAGACTTTCTTCTTTCACCTTGGTGCTCCCCAGATATGAAGGAGGGTGTCCCAAGGGCCTGATCCCCTATGGTGGGGCTGCCAGCCCAGCAGCCAAAGTTTTTGCTCTTAGAGAGAGTAGTAAGGAGGGTGTAGCTGCGGGCTCCTCAGGCGTGGGGTGCTGAACCAACCCAGCAGGTTGGGTGAGAACTAGGTGGGCCTCCTTCCGTCTCTGTACCCCACCCTTTGGGGTGAGGATGACCTTGAGGACAGCCTAGGGTAATGAACAGAGAGACCTTCCAGTTGTGTATGCCTTCATGGGTAGCCAGCAGGAGATCTTAGGATGGTCCAGTCCCTCATGGACAGTGTGTGGAGTATCCCAAGGGAACTGGCCAAAAAGACAATGACCCAGGATTGGGAGGGAAGGTTTCTAACAGGGTCAGGACCTTGTCCACTGTGTTTGAAAAAGATGATTCCAGTCTGGCGTGATGTCACATGCCTATAATCCCAGCACTTGGAAGGCAAAGGCAAAAGGATCAGGAATTTAAGGCCAGTTATATACTGAGTTCCAGGACAGCCTGGGCTACAGAAGGCAAACAAACAATCTCAAAACAAATAAACGAAACAATCCTTCCAAAAGTTCTGCAAAGGCAGGCCTGGAAATGGCCAGGCTATGTGGTAATGACAGTAGGCCACGGTTCTACCACAGTGTTCTTTGGAGTAGCTGTGCATCCAGTCCCTGAACATGGATACTCTGCAGAGGACCAAAGGAATGTGGAGACAGGATTGCAGGGCTATAGGGGCATAGTCAAGTGTTCAAGGACGGGCAAGCTGAGAGTGACCCTCATGCAGCATCTCTGCGTGCAGCTTTTGGCCTTTTTCCTTCCAGTCTTTCTCTGCCTCACTGGTGTTGCTGCTGTCACCTCCACCCACCCCTCCCCTAAGCAGGCCCCTCCTACTACTTCCACTCCTTTCTCTCCTATTGTCTGTTGCTCTACCGTGGACAGCCTCCGGGGCAGGGAGTGCCCACCAGCTGCTAAAGGAGTCACCGTCAAGTCAGTTGCTGAGGAAAGCAGGGTGCTCATGCTAATGAAGCCAGAAGGAACCCCACTGAGCACTGAGCATCATCTTAGACCACCACCGCCACCACCCTAGGGCCCTGCTGCTCCGCTGCTCCAGCCTCTGAGTCATTGCTGGAGCAGTGCCCCCTGCTGGATGCCCCTCTCACCCACCTGGTGCAATGAGGAAGCCCACAGAGCCTCCTGCAGAACCTTCCTGGGTTCTAGGAGTAAGTACTTTCCAGGCCTCCTTGAGCTCCTCAGTTGTCTTTGTGGGGCTCACAGGGGTGACCCCCCACCCCCGCCTTGCAGCTGAGAGGCCACCTCAATCTTAGCTTTAGCTACATGGCATTTGAGTCTTTGGCACCCAGAAAAGAAACTGGCAGAGCAGAGGACTCTCAGGTAAAAGAGAAAGAAAAATGGAGGCTGTATGGGCTGGCACATAAATGTAACCCCAGCACTTGGCAGCAGTTTGAGGCTAGCCTGGGTTAAATAGAAAAACCATGTCTCAGGGCAGGGCAGGGTAGAGTAGGGTAAGGCAAAATGAAGTCCATCTGTTCAAATAAAGGAGGCCACTCTATCCTGAGGGCACCCTAGGGTTTAACTGTAACATCAGCTCCATGTTGATCCCTATAGTTAGTCACAGACTAAGCCACGATCCCACTAACAAACTAGTCATAATCCTGGGAACAGCATGAACACTAACCTACACGGGACTTTGAATGCTAGTTACAGCCTATAGCTGGTCACACACTGAGCCCTGAGCTTATAATGCCCTACACTGAGTTTTGTTTTGTGTTGTCTCTCTCTCGATTTATTTAGTTTTATTTCTCTATGTGAGTGCCTGTTGGAGTGTTTGCACATCATACGCGTGTCTGGTGACCGAGGAGGCCAGAAGGCATTGGATGTGCTGGAACTGAAGTTACAGGCGGTTGTAAGCCGCTAAATGGGCACTGGAAACTGAACTCAGGTCCTCTTCAATAACAGTAAACGTTCTTAACCTCTGGACCCTCTCTTTAGTCCCTGTGGGAATATTTTGGATTTTGTTTGTTTTGTTTTTTGAGATGGATCTCCAGCAGCTCAGTTTGGCCTCAAACTCGTTATGTAGCCGAGGATGATCTTGAATTCCAGATCCGCCTGCCTCTGCCTCCCAAATGCTGGGATTGCGTCACCATGGCCAATGCTGTACTGAGTTCTGACCCTGGTCACAAGCTAAGCCCCGATCTTGGTCACACTCATATACTGAGCTCTGACCCTGATCTGCTCTAAGCCCTCTTTGCTTCCTCTCAGACAGAGCCCCAATTCTCGTCACATTCCAAGAGCTGCCCTTGGTTAGATGTGCATCCCAAACCCTGCACACCTCAAACCCTGCTGCTTTGTCACATGGGTGCTGGCTTTGGCTTGACGGAGCCCTGGCCTGTTTTTCACCCTGTGGTGCCTGGCCCTGTTTACTGGTTGCTTTGCTGACTTCCCTGCACTCCCTCTCCAGGCAGCCTGGAGGAAGGACTATTGCTTAGCTCGGTCCCAGGCTCCCGCCCTGCCCAAACCAGAGGTGCTTGGGAGTTGTTTCCCAGACTGCAGATTAGGGAGGGCTAAACCATCCCACTCGCTGGCAGCCTGCAACCCAGGAGGTCTCAAAGTTTCTTTCCACCTCCAGCATGGTATCCAAGGGGTGTCCCTGGGAACGTGCCCAAACTCTCAAATCTCCTTGGAGCTGAAGTAGCTCCATAGACACCGTGGACAACAGGACTGGCGCAGCCTTCTGCAACCACCATTCTTGGCCCTAGACTTCAGGCACTCCTGACAACTTCTCTGGCCCCCCAGCCTTGGGGTCAGACAGTACTGACCCTGCCACAAGCAACCATCGACTAGAACTACTGCCCTGGCTTTAGAACAGCTGCCCCCACCCAAGTCTCTGTGGCAGGTAGTGGCCTTTGAGTTTAGCCTTGTCTTCTCCCACTTCCTTCTTTATTTTATTTAATTGTTTTGAGGAAGTGTCTCACTTTATAAACCAGGTTAGCTTGAAATTCTCTCTGTAACCGAGGCTGGCTTTGAGTTTAGCAATCCTCGTGCCTCAGCCTCCCCAGAGCTGCTCCCCCACTTCCTTCTCCGTCACATCTTATGTAGTTGGTGCAGGATCACGCCCCAGTGTGTGAGGAAATCACAGGACCACTTACAGGAGTCAGCTCTTTCCTTCCACGTGGGGCTCAGAGGTAGAACTCAGGGTGCCTGTCTTGGTGGCAAGTACTTTCTTTTCCCACGGAGCCATCCTGTCAACTCCCAAGTCCCTTTTTAGAAAAAAGGAAATCACTATTTTCTGTGTTCTCGTGGGGTACCGTGTCCCACACATCCTACCAGAGCCCAGCATCGAATGAGGCACGCTTCATCCCACACTTGCCATGTGGGATGGTGAGGAAACGGAGTCTGCAGTAGGCTCGTAACAGCTTACTGAGGCCAGAGCCATGCCACTGCTCACTATGCTAGCCCTACCCCATTTGCCTTCCAGGGGGCATTCTCCAGTGCCCAGCCTGAAGGACTGCTTGTTTGTTTTGTTTCAAAAATATTTTTCCTATCTTCATTTTATTATAATTAAAGATTTATTTTAATTGTAAATGTGTGTGTGTGTGTGTGTGCGTGTGCCTGTATCAATATACATGCATTACTTGTGTGCAGGTGTCTGTGGAGGCCAGGAGAGGGCATTTGATCCCCTGGAACTGTTGGTGGTGATTGTGAGCTGCCTGATGTGGGTGCTGAGAAGCAAACCCAGGTCCTCTGCCAGAGCAGTAAATACTTTTAACTGTTGAGCCCTCTACCCAGTCTCTATATTTTAATTTAATTTATTATTGTGGTGGTTTGAATAGGAATGCCCCCCCACACACACACACAGGCTCATATAGTTGAACACTTGGTCATTAGGGAGCGGTGCTGCTTGGCAGGGATTAGGACAGTGGTTCTCAACCGTCCTAATGCTGGGACAAGCCTTCAATACAGTTCCTCATGTTGTAGTAAACCCCAGCCACAAAATAATTTTCACTGCTACTATATAACTGTGATTTTGCTACTGTTTTTAATTGTAATTGTAAATATATGTTTTTCTGATGGTCTTAGTTGGCCCCTGTGAAAGGGCCTTTTGTCCTCAAAGAGGTCATGACCCACAGGTTGAGAACCACCGGGTTAGGAAGCATGGCCTTGTTGAAGGAAGTGTGTCACCAGGGGTGGGCTTTGGGATTTCAAATGCTCAAGTCAGCCCCAATTAAATGCTTTCCTTTTTAAGAGACGCTGTGGCTGTGGAATCTCTCCACAGCAATAGAACGCTGACTAAGACAATTACTTTCCTTGAGACAGGATCTCATGTGTCTGTTCTGGCCCCAAACCTGTTACATAGCCAAGGATGACCTTGAATTCTGATCTTTCTGTCTCTGATCTGCCTGTACTTCTGGGATCCCATCATCAAAGGTGACAGGTATGTCACCAATATGCCACCAGATTTATATTACCCTGGGAATTGAACCTAGAGCCTCATGCAGGCCAGGCAAGCACTTTGCCCACTCACCTTATTCCCAGGCTTTGATTTTAATTTTTGAAACAGACTCTAATGTAGCCCAGACTAGCTTCAAACTTGTTAGGTCTCAAACTCAGAGCAAATGACTACCTGGGGTGCCTCTTTAACATATCGAAGTGGAAGCTGGCTGCCAGATTCTCAGCTTTGCAAATACCAGCCACAGAGTCATCAAGACTGGCACACCCGGCCCCCTACTCCGAACCTCTCCAGGCCCTGAGCTTTGCTTGCCTCCCCTCTTCCCCACCAGACCCCCTCTATTTCTCTTCTCTGTATAGCTCAGGCATTTTGGCTAAGAGTCTGTTGGTCTCTCAGTCCTCAGTTCCTCTCTCTCTCTCTCTCTCTCTCTCTCTCTCTCTCTCTCTCTCTCTCTCTCTCTTTCTCTTTCCTTTTCCTCTCTTGCCCCCACTGCTGACCCGATTCTCATCTGGACCATTTCAGATGCCGCTGGCTGTTTTCTCCCTCATATCTACAATAGACCTTCTCCTCAGCCCTATCTTGAAGCAGTCATAGCCTCATTTTTTTTTTTCCATTCAAAACTTACTATGTAGCTGAGGATGACCTTGAGCTCCTGACCCTCCTGACTCTCCCTTCCAAGTGTGAGGATTGCAGCACACCCTGCTTCTCAAGAACTTTTTGAAATGAAACATGAGGGCCTGTGTCCCTCCTGTACTCAGACGCCCCCAGCACTCTCTGCTCAATAGCTTAGGGGGTTGCTAGCAACCTTTCCCTACCTTGGGGTGTTTTGCAGTCAGGGTCTGACAACCCATGGGCTCTTTCATTCTCTCGCTCCTTTCTTACCTATGAACTGCATGCTGGGTACAGGCTGGGCATCAGAGACTGGGGCCAATGGGTTGACTGGAGCCCACCTTCTTCAGCCTCAAGTTAGTCTAGGGCAGGTGGACAGGAAGGGGAGAGAGGCCAGGAGGGGCTGAGAGGTGTGGGAATGGAGGGCAGTCTGTTCAGAAACTACTAAGCTCCATCCTGGGATGGATGCACTCTTCCCTCTGGTCCCTTCCTACCTCAGGTTGTCCTGGGACGGACACCTTCTTCCCTTTGGTCCCTTCCTACCTCAGGTTGTTCTTTAAAGCATCCTTGGGGAGAGAGGGAGAGAGGGTAAGAGGCTCACTATCCATAGAACTTACTCTTATTTGGGGTGGGGGATCAAGACAGGGTTTCCCCAAGCACCCCTAACTGTCCTGGAACTTACTCTGTAGACCAAGCTGGCCTTGAACTCACAGAGATCCTCAGGCCTCTGCCTCCAGAGTGCTGGGATTAAAGGTGTGCGCCACCACTACCCAGCTGCATTTATTCTTTATTTTCTCCACCAGTTTGTCATTTTCTGCCTCAGTGGCCATTGGGCTTCCTACCCCATTGTCTGTTCCCAGGGTCTGCCGGCCTCGGGGGCCGGGTTTGTTTGGTTGTTACCACTTCTTTCTGTGAGCCTCCGTTCTTCCCATTGGATGAGCAAGCTCCTTTCCCATTGGATGAGCAGCCCTTGGTGTCCTGGGGTGCCGGCTATTGATGCAATGATGCCCTGGAGGTTGTGGGAGCTTGTCTGCTGCCATCTGGGAATTGAGAAGAGCTGACTCTCCTGGGGATGCTCTGAAGCCTGCCTGCAGAGAGGAAAAGAGAGCATCTTGGGAAGTATAAATTGGTCTTCTCATAATCAAGTCATAATCAAAACTGAATCGGGGCTATCTTTTCTTTCTTTCTTCCTTTCTTTTAATCAAGTTTGTGTGTGGGGGCAGGTGTCAGAGAACAACCTCTGCTGTCAGTCCTTCCATCTTGTTTGAGACAGGGCCTCTTATTGTTTGTCTCTGATATACCAGACCAACTGGGCCATGGACTTCTGGGGAGTCTTCTCTCTCTCTCTCTCTCCCTCTCTCTCTCTCTCTCTCTCTCTCTCTCTCTCTCTCTCTCTCTCTCTCTCTCTCTCTCTCCTTGATGCAAGAATGCTAGGATTGCAGATGCCATGTAACATGGGTTCTGGGGGCCTGAAGTAGGGTCTATCTTGTTTTATGTACCCACCTTTCTGAGGGGTCTCATGCAGCATAGGCTGGCCTAGAGCTCACCATCTAGTTGAGGATGAACCTGAACTTGTAATCCTCCTGCTTCTACCTTCCATGTTGGGATTATACTTGCATGCAACCACACCTAGTGTTGTGCAGTGATAGGGACTGACCCAGGGCTCCAGATGCCGTCCATACAAGGCAAGCATCTCCTAGCTGAACTAACGCCTCAATTCCTCCCGTCATGTTTTGAGAAAAGGTCTTACTATTCAGATTAGGCTGGCATCAAACATGCTGTGTAACCATGGCCTTAAATTCAAGATCCTCCTCCTACTGCTTCTCAAGTGCTGGGAGTATAAGCATGTGCTATACCATCCCTAGCTCGTTTGTTTTTACACACACACACACACACACACACACGACAGAGGACAACTTTCAGGAGTCAGTTTCCTCCTTCCACTATGTGGGTCCTAGAAATCAAATGCAGGCTGTCAGGTTTGGTGGGACACTCAACCATCTCACTAGTCCTCAGTGTTCTGTTTGCTGAATGCTAAGGGAGGCAGGGCTTACTGTCAGCTCCAGTGAGCTGAGAAGGCTGCCTGAAAGATACACTGGGCAGGCTGGCCCAAGTAACAAGGGCCAGAGGATTTTGAGAGTGAAGGTGGGAGGAAGGAGAGGCAGCCCGAAGGGATGAGGGGCTGATCCTAAGAGATGGATGCTTAGCTGAAAACAGTGGCCCCAAAGGGAGGAGCACCCTGGGGACTGCGGTGTCTTGTTGATGCCAGCCAGTGGGGCGGTCCCATACATAACCTGCCTTCACCCTTCCTTCTTAGAGCTGTGCCAGGTGCCTCGCCCTGCCACCTGCCGTGGGAGGCTCCTCTCCAGGTCACCCTGGTCATTTGGTTCATGGCTGTGGCTCAGATGAACTGAAGTGACTCTTCCCTTGCCCCTGCTCATCTAGACAAGTGGCCTAGATATGCGGTGCTGTGGCCCCCTCCCCCACAGGCCCGGAAGCTGCTTGCAAGAGACAGACAGTCTTCATGGGTTCAGGTCCCTGCTTAGCCACTTGCTCACTGTGTGATCCCAGGCCTGATACCTCAGCTGTCTCTCTTTCCTCTTCTACAGAGAGGATGCTAACTGCGCTTAGTACAGGACTGCCAAGTGCGTGAGGCAGCATGTTCTGTTTTGTTCTGAGACAGTGTCTTAGCCTCCAACTCAGGATCCTCCTGCTCCTGTCTATGAGTGCTAGGATGTCAGGCCTGTGCCACCATGCCTGGCTTGTGAGGTGTCTTTGGTCACACAGGACCTGAACTGTTTGCTTGGTTTTTGGTTTCTCTGTGTAGCCCTGGCTGTCCTGGAACTTGCTCTGTAGACCAGACTGGCCTCGAACTCACAGAGATCTGCCTCCTGAGTGCTGGGATTAAAGGTGTGTGCCACTTTGCCCTGATGACCCTAAACTCTTAATCCTCATGCTTCTACCTCTTCAGTACTGGGATTACAATCGAACACAATATGCCTATCTTTTTGTTGTTGTTTTTGCCATTTGTTTTTCACTATATAGCCCAAGATAGCCTCAAACTTTCATGGATCCTCGTGCTTCAGCCTCCCTTTCAAGTACTAGAATTATAGATACTCTCCATCATGCCTGGTTTATCCTAGGGATCTTCCAATGCTGTTGCTGTCCTGGACTGTGCCTCAGTGGGTCCTTCACAATCATTTCCGTATGTCCTCACCACAGAGCTGGGGCTATGGGGACAGATTCTCTTCACAAATGAGGAAACAGGCTTGGGGAAGGACTCACCTGCTGTTCAGAGACAGCTGAAGAACTTTGAACTTCCAAGGAGATGTACTTACGTGGGAAACCATGTGACCATCAGGTGTCCATATGACCTGGGTCACCCTGGAAATTGTGTGATTATACCCGACATGGCCCCTTAACCTTGAAAGGATCTGTGGACTCTAGCAGTCTCTGTTTCATGGCTGATTCTGGAACCGAAAGTTCTGATGTGGATCTGTGCCCAAGTCCGAGGCCTTTTTAATTAAGGCTTCTCATTGCCCAGACTCTTGGATTGATGGCCTGCAAGATTTCAGGTCCTACTGTGGAAGGCTAGGGCTCTGCGACTTGCCGGAGGGAGATCCGGGCTAGAGAGTATAGGCTCACTCATCCCAGGGAGTTTCCTTACTCTGTGGGGTTCCCATCCACTTCATTCCCAGTAGGGCTTACAGCATTGGGGGAGGGACTTCTGCAGGGTACATGGCGTGAAGAGCATTTAAGCACAGCTAGCTGGGGAGAGGGGTTCGGGGCACTCTAGACACAGCTGGACAGTCTCAGAGCGGAGAGATGGGTGTGGCCCAAAGAGGTTGCTCAGGAGCTTTGGCACTTTATAAGCATGCTAATCGCGACAATGAGCAACTGGAAAATAGGAACTTTTAAAGGCGTTCGCTATTGTTGTTTTTTAATGTAGACTGGGCATGGTGCTGCATGTCTGCTATGATCTTGGCACTCTGGAAACAGGCTGGAGTATCAGGAATTCAATGCCATCCTGGGTTACATGGTGAGCTTGGGGCCATTCTGGGCTACAAGAGGCCCTGTCTCAAAACAAGAAAAAGCAAAACAATTGTTTCAGCAAAGGTGATTACCCAGGGAAGGTTCAGTTGGGACACAGCCTTTCCCTTCCTCTTTCGAGTCTCCTGTCCCAAGCCTAGCAGGCAGGCTGCAGTCCCCAGAGTGAACTTGCTTTGGGATTGAAGGGATTTGGCAAGGTAGGAAGGGGCCCGGTTAATAAGTGGGTGTGTTTGTCGCTGCTGTTGTTCTTCTTGTTGTTGTTGTTTTGTTTAGTTGTCTGTTTCGTGACAGAGTCTCACGATGTGGCCCAGACTGGCCTCCTACTCTTGATCCTGCAGCCTCAGCCTCAAGCCTCCAGGTGCCAGGATTACAGGCGTGTACCTCCACACCCAGCTTGGTGTTGAATTTTAATCACAGTACAATCTGAGCCATCCCAATTTATACAGGGCTTCAGCGCACGTCACCTCCCTCCCTTCCCAGGAACCTACAAGTACAAGGTTATCACTGATCAATCTGACATTTTCATGGCTGCAGAGAGGCAAGGACACTCCCAGAAGAGTTCAGAGGTGACTTTAGAGAGTAGGACAGCCAGCCATATGAAGAGTCAAAAAGGGGGTCCAGGGGAGGAGAGATGGGACAGACCCTTAGGAGTGTCTTAGATGCACATAGGGCTCTATACCTCCTAACAGCCCTTCATCCTTTCCCTTGGGGCCACCTCCTCCCCTCAATCCTCACCTTTTCCAGCAAGCAGAGAGGATGCTCAGGTTAGACATGTTCCCTCCCCACTTTAGCTCCTTTGTCTGTGAAATGGGATCATCATACCCGTGCTCAAAGTATAGAGTATTAAGGACAGGGTGTGGATAGATATGAGTGGGATGAGTTCATCTCCTTCTCTGCTGCCTATGTCTTGGGCTGCATTGAGCACTTTCTACCTCTCTGTTGTGGTCCAGCAGGTTTGCTGTGCATTCCAGAGGTGGGAGTCCCACTTTTCTCAGCTCAGCCTGAGGAGCAGGTCTGGGAAGACCACCAGTCTGGAGCTGTCTTGGGGCAGGCTGTCATGCATTGGCGCAGGGTGGGGTGCAGACATCTACCCTGAAAGGGCTATCATTCTCTCATGTGTAAGGCACAGAGATGGACAGGAAAGGAAAGATTCCCAACAGCAATAAGCAGCATCCACCCTTCCTTCATCTGCCATCTTGCTTACCTGATACCTAGTCAGATGTGCCCCAGGGGTGAGTCTTGGCCATGTCATCTATGGCTGTACAGTGGCAGGTACAGCCTCTTGTGCCCCATCCTTCTTGTCTCAGGGAAGCACACACACACACACAGCCCCAAATGAAAGGAATGCAGAGGGTCTCCACAGCTAAGATGGGGTGACATTCAGACAGCAACGAAGCCTTCGCGGTACTCCAGGCTCCTAAGCAGCTGGGAGGTCAGAGTGCTTTACACACAGGGACTCGGGATTTGCTTTATAGTTTGTGGTAGCCTTGTTTTTAAAGAGCAAACAACAAACAAACAAAAAACTGCCGAGCATCTGGGGCTCAGTGGTTTCAGAGAACTGGAGTTCAGTTCCCAGCACCTGCATTAGGTGCTCATAACCACTTGTAACTCTGGCAGAATCAGAAACTTGCCCTTTCGGCTAGGCTGGCAGACTGGGGAGCTCTGGAGCAGCTTGCTTCCGCTCTTCGGTGCTGGGGTTACAGCTTGTGGAGCTGTGTTAGGCTATGTGTGTGTGTGTGTGTGTGTGTGTGTGTGTATGTGTGTATTCAAAATTCATCTGCCATCTTGCTTACCTGACATCTAACCAGATGTGTCCCAAGAGTATGCATATATGTTTTTAAAATTGAGCCCCAAGCCGGGCGGTGGTGGCGCACGCCTTTAATCCCAGCACTTGGGAGGCAGAGGCAGGCGGATCTCTGTGAGTTCGAGGCCAGCCTGGTCTACAAGAGCTAGTTCCAGGACAGGCTCCAAAACCACAGAGAAACCCTGTCTCGAAAAACCAAAAAAAAAAAAAAAAAAAAAAAAAGAAAAAAATTGAGCCCCAAGTCCTCTGAAAGAGCTGGCAGGAATCTTAGCCTCTGAGCCATCTCTCCAGTCCTATGTGTCAGGCTTTTTAAATTGTAGGTACTAGGAATTCAAACTTGGGTCCTCACGCTTACAGAGCAAGCACTCTTAATGCTTGCACTGTTTCCCTAGTCCCTCTCTAGTCTTTTATCTGATAGCTTCATCTCATTCTCCACTATAGAACTAAACTCCTGAGCTATTTCCACACCTCGGGCTTAGAAACTACCTTCCCAAATTCCACTTAATCAAGCACTGATTTCCTCTTTGTAACTTTCTTCAAACAGAGTCTTGCCACAGAGTCCAGGATGGCCTCCAACTTGGGGCAATACTCCTGCCTCTGTGTCCCAAGTGTGTAAGTGAAGTACCTCCACACCCAGCTTAAGCATGAACGTTCATGCATGCAGTCATCTATTCTTTGTGAGATGTTTACTGAGGGCGGGCAAGATGGCTCAGCCGGTAGAGATGTATTTGCTGAGTGCCTGCAGCAGCTCAGCTCTTCTGCTGGGCTCTCAGCGGTGGCTGCTAATGCTCGCTCATCTGTACGTGCTTCCCATTCCGCTGTGGCATCCTTAGGGAGAGGAGTTCCCAGCTCTAAGTAGTGGAGTCCAGTGTGCCTAGAGGACATGGTTCCCGTGCACTCCCTATCTGCTTGCTGATAAATGAAGGTGAAAAAAGATCAATAAATATCATCAGTTAGTGAATAATTAAACAAGGTCTTAAGCTGGTTCTTGGTACTTTGTCCTCTATTGTCTTTTTCAAAGGCATCATTTGTTTTTTTAATTTTTTTTTTTTCAAAGCTGGATGTGGTGGTACATACCAGAAGAATAAGATCATTCTTGGATACAGGGGGAGTTTGAGGCCAGCCTGGACTGATGAGTCCCTATTTCAAACAACAATAAAATGAAAGATAACCCCCCTCCCCCATTGTTTGATTTTTCAAAACAAGGTTTCTCTGTAACTTTGGAGCCTGTCCTGGGACTAGCTCTTGTAGACCAGGCTGGCCTCAAACTCACAGAAATCCACCTGCCTCTGCCTCCTAAATACTGGGATTAAAGACGTGCGCCAACCACTGCCTGGCTGAAAGATACCTATAAAAAGCTGGTGTAGCAGTGTCTGCCAGCGATCCCGTAACATAACCTGGAAAATAGAGGCAAGAGCATCAGGAGTTCAAGGTTATTCTTAGCTACACAGTGAGCTGCAGGCTACCCTGCTCTACATGAAACTCTGTTTCAAACTTTTATTATTATTTTATTTATTTATTTATTTATTTATTTATTTATTTATTTATTTTGGGTTTTCGAGACAGGGTTTCTCTGTGGTTTTGGAGCCTGTCCTGGAACTAGCTCTTGTAGACCAGGCTGGTCTCGAACTCACAGAGATCCGCCTGCCTCTGCCTCCCGAGTGCTGGGATTAAAGGCGTGCGCCACCACCGCCCAGCTAAACTTTTATTATTTTATTTAACCCCAATGACTGTAGTGTGGAGCGGCAGGGGCGCTTCCCTGCCGCCCCAGCTCCTGGCCGCCTGGCTAACTTATACCACAAAATAATTACACGGAAACTGTATTCTTTTAAACACTGCTTGGCCCATTAGTTTTAACCTCTTATTGGCTAGCTCTTACATATTGATCTAACCCATTTCTAATATTCTGTGTAGCACCACGAGCTGGCTTACCAGGAAAGATCTTAACCTGCGTCTGTCTGGAGTGGGAGAATCATGGCGACTGCCTGACTCAGCTTCTTTCTCCCAGCATTCTGTTCTGTCCACTCCGCCTATCTAAGCTGCTGTCCTGTCAAAAGGGCCAAGGCAGTTTCTTTATTAACCAATAGACATATGACCCTCCTCCATCAAATGACAACAAAGAATGATATTTTAAAGAAAAGATTTATTATTTTAAATTATGTGTATGTTTATGTACCCTAGTACATGTGCCTGGGAAGGCCAGAAGTGTTGGATCTTCCTGCGACTGTAGTTAGAGAAAGGCGTGATGTTTTGATGGGGTTGCTGGGAACCAAACTCAAGTCTTCTGCAAGAGAGCCATCTCTCCAGTCCTCATACCATGAACTATGTCTTAGTGGCGTGCTCATTTCCAGGTGAGGACTCAGTAAAGTGCACGGTCACACAGGTGAAACATGGCTCAGATGGAACTGCAAGTCAAGTATCAACTGGGGCGGAGCAGGTAAGGTGACGCAGTGGGTAGAGGGACTTGCTGACAATCCTATTGTGTTCTTGGAGACCCTCAAAGGGCTAGAAAGACAGTGCACCGGTGCAAAACGCACACTGTTCCGGCAGAGGATTTAGCACCCATGTCAGCAGCTCACACCCACCTGCAACCCCAGCTCCACCTCTTGCAGCCTCTGGGCACCAGCACTCATATGCACACACGCCCACACGGAAACATACGTGCACACAGAATTTAAAAAAAAAAATCCTCAAAAAATAAAATCCTCAAAACACAACAAAGCAGCCAAACAACAACATTAACAACAAAATGTCAACAGGGGAGGCATGCCCTCACTGATGGTCACCCACGAGTCACCCACAGGAGGACACCGTTGGAGAAACTGTCACAGACTGAATACACTGTATGCCAAGCACCCAAACCAGGAACCTGAAGCACCACCAGGCCCTGGACTCACCCACCATACCCTTTTCCTGGTCCCAGCACCCTCCCTCAAGCTTAGTCACCGTCCTGACTCCTTAATCCAGCTACAGACATCTACAACTCTATATAAGCATGAGGCAGAGATTTCTGTGTAGCTCTGGTTGTCCTGGAACTCACTCTGTAGACCAGGGCGACCTGACCTTGAACTCAGAGAGCTTCCTGCCTCTACCTCCCCAGTGCTGGGATCAAAGGTGTGTATCACTATCACTTAACTATTATTACAGCTAAATTTCTTGCCCCTAAGACAGATTCCTGTGTAGTCACAGCTAGCCTGGAACTCTCAATGCCACACAGACCTTCCAAGTGCTGGGAAAACGGAAGTGGAGCTTTGTACCCATTTTTTTTTTTGAGGCAAGTAGCACACAAAGTGGCCTGTTACTCACTAACTAACTCAAGCTGGCTTTGAACTTCTGAGAATCCCGACACTGATGGGCGCCCAGCTCTGGTCTAACTTCTTTTGCTCAAAGCCGTAAGAGTCACCCATATTTACTGGGCGGTGGTGGCACACGCCTTTAATCCCAGCACTTGGGAGGCAGAGGCTGGCGAATCTCTGTGAGTTTGAGGCCAGCCTGGTCTATGAAGTGAGTTCTAGGACAGCCAGAGTTGTTACACAGAGAAACCCTGTCTTGAAAAACAAAAAAAAAAAGTCATTCATATTTATCTTCTGTAGTTATAATTTTTTAAAATTTATTTATTCTTATTTTATGTATCTCGGTGTTTTGCCTGCATGTTTGTCTGTGTGAAGATGTCAGACCTTGGCGTTGTGGTTGGTAGCTGCCATGTGGGTGCTAGGAATTGAACTTAGGTCCTCTGGAAAAGCAATTGGTGCTCTTAACTGATGAGCCATCTCTCCAGTCCCTGTAGTTGAAAATTGTTCACTGTCAATCCAATGAGTGGCTATGTCACAATTTATATAACCCTTCAATAATCGACACATTATCACAGGACTGATTCCAGCTTGAGGCCACGCTAAACATCACTGTTAAGAACAGTGGAAGCACTGGGAATTGAGTCCTTTAAAGTAGATTTTCAGGATGCATGGTGTGCTGACACTCAGGAGGCAGAGGCAGGCAGATCTCTGAGTTTGAGGCCAGCCTGGTCTACAGAGTGAATTCAAGGCCATTCAGAGCTACGGAGTGAAATTCTGTCTAAAAACAGCCAACTGAACTAGAAACAAAGAAAAAAGAAGATATCCCCGTGGTGGTGAGTCTTGCAGTTGCTCCCTTTCTTGCCAACACTTGGCATTGTCAGATTTTCCCATTTTATCTGTTCTGGAGACTGACCAGGACACTTTGTAAATTCCTCCCAAGTTTTTCAGATAGATCATAAGATTTCTGCTTTACAGATGAAGACATCAGGGCCCTGAGAGGTCACTTAAACCTTGGCATAGGCTTAGGGCTGGGTTGATAGTAGGGCATCACCCATCATTTCTTGTATCTGTCCAGCCCCCTTCTGGACCTGGGCTCTCAGCACGGGGAGAGATCAGTTCTGTGACCCAGGTTTGGGTGGCTTGGGCATTCATGGCTCAGCGGATGTTCGAAGAGCTTCAGAAATGGGAGATGACCAGAGAGGGCAATGAATGAGAAGGAGTAAGGATGGGGGAGTTACAGGCAACCAGTTTGCGGCCAAGAGGGGTGTAGTTCTGTTGGCAGAAGGTGAGCACAGCGAGTTACACCTCTGCGGCCTGGAGAGCCTGAGGGTTTCTAGCAGGAAAGCCAGGCGAGGGCGGTGGAACACACAGCCGCCGCCAGAGCCCACTACCAGGCCCTGGGCGGGGCTCGGCAGGAGGGCGGGGCTTTCTCAAGGGGCGGGGCCACTGACTGCTTCCGACCAATGGACGTGCGCGACTTAGGCTCCTCCCTCCTATCCTGCTGCATAGTCATGAGGCGCAGGCCGGCGCTGCGTCAGCGGAAGCGGCGCGCAGCGGCTGTTTCCGACCTGATAAAGCGGCGTTGTCCCCGCGCGCTGGCCGCAGCCTCGCAGCGCTCCCTCAGTGCCCGAGTCGCTGACTGACGGACCCGCCCGGCCGGCCTCCGCCGAGGGCGCAGCCGCCGCCCGGACGCCCCGCCGCCCCCCCGGTGCGCCCGGGGCCCCGCACCCCAGCCGCCAGCTAGCCCCACCAGCCCCGCGGCCCCGGCCGGAGGAGACAGGTGAGCGGCCGCACCTGCCGCCCCGCCCCCTCCGCGCGACCCGGGCCTCGAACCGGCGGCCCGACCGACCCCGCGTCTTTCCCCCGCCCCCACCCGGCCGCTGCGCTGCAGCCCGCACCTGCCCTTGCTCGTCCGCATCTTCGGCCCCGCGGCCGCGGTGTCTGCCTCCTAGCGCACCGGCCCGGGGCCACCCCTGCGCTCACCTCCCGCCTCTGGCGCTGGGTGCGCACCCTCCTCTGCCCAACCCTTGCTAACTTCTGGGAGTTCACCGACTCTGGGCCCACTACCTTGAAATGCTTCTGGGCCACCGCTCTCTATCCTTGTCCCCCAACATACATTGCTTGCAGCGCTGCTAGCTGGTGGCCTGACCCTTTTGCGGCCACCTTTATTTCCCGGAGCCCACCTCGTTCCTGGAGAAGACGGGAGGGAGCACTACGCTCCAGGTGCAGAGCCTCGGATTCGGAGAAGCCCCCGTCCCTCTCCCATCTTCCTCAAGTCCCTTGAGCTTAACCCATTCCTCTCCAAGGTGTGCTGCGCTAGATGGGCGCCCGGCGAGCACACTCCTGCGGAGGGCTTTTCCAGGGGAGGTATGTGCAAGTTGGGGAGCACAGCCTGCTGGTTAGTTATTTGTAATAACCTTAGAAGGTGGGGTCAGCCACGGGTGGGTAGAGGCGCTAGGTCCCCTGGGGAGTCTGGGTCTTTTGCTTTACCCTGTGGGATACTGATGGAGTGTGGCTTCAACTTCTGCCTCAGTCTCCCCTTCTGGTACCCTAGCTGACCACACACTGGGGTTTGCAGCTGTTACTGGGGTGTTCAAAGACGCGTGCCTGGCAAACAGAATTTGTAAAGATGAGCAATTGAAGCAGTCGTTTCTAGTGGTCTTGTAGCTCCCCCCCCCACCACCACCACGGTGAAGTGTGTTCCCAGCACATTCCCTGCAGCTGGCTCCACTGACTGCTGACAGGTAGGGTGTGGTGGAGTCTTTCCTCTGTTATCTTTCCTCGTAGTAAGAAAGCGTTAGTAAAAAGCTGCAGGGGTGCCTTACTGATTCAGGGTGACAAATGGCTGGTCACTGGAACTGGGAACCTCCGCCAGCCTTGGAACAAATGTGAACAGCACCCTCAATTTGCTGCTTCGATCCAAAGCCTGCTTGAGAAGAGCAAGTTGATGAGGGCTTTGCAGAGATATTTTGCACAAGCTGCTGGGGGGCGGGAGGGGAGAGGCAGTGACCGTGGCCTGAAGCTGTGTGGGCTCCAGGTGGGAAGAGACCCTAACATGATGAAGAAATCAAGTGCTTTGGGGGAGGGATGGGGGAAGTAGGTCATCTGCAAATCCTACACTTCAGGAATATTTGTGCCGATTGTTTTTGTGACGGATGCTGAAAAGTTGTTCCTTTGAAGGGTTTGAACCGCGTGTTAGGTGTATGTGGGGGTGATTTATTTGGGAGACATCCCTACCACAATCCATGGGCCTGTGGAGGGAGGCTGCCCAGGGCCAGCACCCAGTGCTGTGGAGGATTCACTGGCTTCTCTTGCAGAGATGCTGTGTGCTGCAGCTTTGCCCCTTGTCGCATCGTGAAAGCAGATCAGAGATTGGACTGGGTGATCTCCAAGGTAGCTCGCTTTTAACACCCTGCAACTTTGCTTATTGGAGAGGAGGGGGTGGGGGAAGGGCTGAGGGAGCTGTAAACCGTTCTTGCCCTTCTCTGTCTGCCCTGCAAAGCTGCAGGGGAGGAGGGGGCTGTGATGCTGCAGCTCCTGGTCTCCTGTGCAGGAAAGGAGCGTCAAAAGGTATTTGAGCTGGTGTTTAGGGGGTACTGAATTGATTTCATCTGTGTTGTCCAGAAGGCAGATGGAAGGATTGAACAGGGTGGTGGTAGGGTCTAGGATGCCTTTGTTGCCCTGCCCTATGCCCTCTCACTGTCTGGAGGACCTTGGTGCCCCAGCTTTGGGTAGCCAGCAAGGGGTGATTTGTGACAGCTTTGTGGCCTGGTGTTGAATAAGCATGACTGGTGATCATTGTAGGTGGCAGACAACCCCAAATTGCTAGTGCCCTCCTGGGGAACACCCCTGGCAGAAACGTGCCTGTAATTTGTGGAACCAGAATGTGCTAGAAGCTGTGACTTGTTAAGGGTGGGTGAAGATGCTGCTCTATTGCTCGCCTCCTGTGGTTCCCTAGATTTTTTTTTTAAATCATAATGTAATTATGTCGACAAGGGTGCACTTAGTAATATGCCATTAGAGACTCGACTGCAGGCCAGGCGACACGAATGCTCATTGGCGTCCAGTGAAGGAGCAGTAGTGGGGACAACCTCATGCATGAGGAGCCATCTTGGGATGGAAGACCCCATAAGCCAGAGTCTACAGAGGACTCAGCTGAAGCACCTCCCCCACCAGCTCCCAGACAAGCTCCTCTTGTTTGCATTAGCGTAACTGCTCCACCAAAGTCAATGAACAAGGATCTTTTTAAATGGGAACTTTCAAAACGTGCCTCGGGTGCCCCCCCCCCCCCCCCATCAAGTTCTGGGGCCTGTGAGTCTCCTTTCAGAGAAACTTGAGGCCTCTTCCATGTTGGTGGAAAGGACAGTCCTGTTCCCAGCCTGAGGAACCTGGTCAAGCTCACGATAGGTACCTTTTATGTGAAGACTGGAGTGTGCCCGGGGTTTTTTATTGTTTGTGTATGTTTGGGATTTTTTATTTTTTAAAGACTGGGTTTGTAGCTGAGACTAGCCTTGGACTCCTGATATTCCTGCCTCTATCTACCTCCCAGGTGCCTCCTCCTGACAGGTACTGGAATTACAGTTGTGTACCTTCATGCCTGGCTCTGTGAGGTAGGCAGTTTTAAGAATGAAACACTGTAGCATAGGAAGACTGATGCAGCAGGATTGAAAGTTCAAGGCTAGTCTGGCACACATAAGGAGATCCCTCTTTTTAAATTTTTAATATTTATTTTTATTATTTTAAGTTGCGTGTGCATGTGTGTGTGTTGTCTTTGTGTGGGTATGTACGTGAGAGTATAGGTGCCTGCATCCCCCTTGGAGCTGGAGCTTCAGGTAGTTGTAAGCTGTCTGATGTGGATGCTGAGAATCAAAACTTGGGTCCTCTGGAAGAGTAATACCTGGTCTTAACCACTGAGTCATCTTTCTAGCCTGAGGCCCTATTTTTAAAAAAGTAATGAACTGGGCAGACTCAGCAGGCATAGCCTACTTGTGTGTTTTAGTTTGTTTATCACTGTTAGCTTTCCTCTTGCTCCTTTTCAAGAGGCCACTCTGTTCCCAGGTAGCCCCTTGAGAGCAGTGGCCAGCCTTGTATCTTTCTTGGAGGGCGAGGATGTTAGTGCCTCAGAATGTCAGGCAGTCGTTGTGGGGTGGCTGAGTGTTTCTGTCTCCAGTGATGGAGTTGCTGGACTGCTGAGAGCTGTGGTGAAGGACCCAAAACCTGAGTCTGGAGAGAGGATAGTCCCAAGTTCCCTGTAGCTCAGCTCCTGCTTGGGTGTGGTTGTTATTTATTTATAATTTTTTATGTGTATGAATGTTTTGCCTGCATGTATGTTTACTACATGTATGCCTGGTGTCCAAAGAGGTTGGAAGAGGATCTCCTGGGGCTGGAGTTACAGAAGTTTCCGAGCCACCAGGTGGGTACTGGGAATTGAACCCAGATCCTCTGTAAGAGCAACAAGTGCTCGAACCACTGAGTCAGCTCTCCAGCCTATTTAGTGTTTGTTGCTTTTTTGACATAGCATCTCAGATGGCTCTTGATTGCCTTGAATTCACTGTGAGCCAAGGATAATTTCTGATCCTCCTCCCTCTACCCTACAACTGTTGGGGTTCCCAGCATGAGCTGCCATGCCTGTCTTGGGTTTCTTTTAAAAAGGGGCTAACACTCTCATTCTCTTGTTCATCCTTATTTTGTGCTAGATGTAGCCTCCAAGCACTGGGGTCTGAGGGTGCCAGAATGACCACAAGTAGAACCCAGAACCCTCATGTTTCCTGGGATCTGCTTTACCTTTTTTGTTTGTTTGGTTGGTTTTTTTGTTTGTTTTTTCGAGACAGGGTTTTTCTGTGGATCCCTGGTTGTCTTGGAACTCACTATATAGACTAGGCTGGCCTCGAACTCATAGAGATTCACCTGCCTCTGCCTCCCTAGTACTGGGTGTAAAGTACACCAACTTTACCTTTTTGATCCTTAAGCTTGGCTTCCTTGCCTCTTCAGGCCTGGGAGACATTGTACAGACTAGGCCTCCCTGTCTTTAGCTGAACCCCCCACATCTATGGAAGGATCTACTCAGCTGGGTAGTTGGGTAAGGTAGGGTGCAAGTAAGGTGCCTTCTACTCTGGGATACTACATGACCAACAGACCCCACATGGCCAACCCCCGGCTTGAGTTTTTGTAGTTATGTCTCTTGAACTTGCAGAACTTGGTTTGCCACCACATCCCCCGGTTTCAAACATGGGAAAATCTTGAGTAAGAAAAGCCACACTTTGAACTAGAAGATGAGGCATTGAGACATTGAGGTAGGCATGCATTTGGCTCTGTGTAGTGGTCACTGTACTTTGTGTACAAGTCTCACTGCATAATTTTAAGTAGTCACTTAAGATGTTGTAAGCCAAAGTATAATAAATATCTCTATGTTGCCAACAACTTAGTCATCATTTGAGGGAAGTGCAACCAATCAACAGTGTATGATTTTTGGTTTTGAGTAAGGAGAGTATTTTTCCATCAATTTTTGGAGAACTGGGATTGAATTCTTGGCCTCCAGTGTGGTGCTCACACTCCACCACTGTAATACACCTGTAACTGTCCTTCAGCTATTTGTGTGTGGTGTTTATATGCGTGTACGTGTGTGTGTACGTGTGTGTACAAGGCCAGAAACTGACCCTGGGTATCTTCCTTAATGGATCTCTACCTTCATTTTGAATCAAGGATCTCTTACCACACCTGGGGGCTGGCCAGTGAGTTCCAGGCATCCTCTTGCCTCTACCTTCCCACCCCATTGCTGGGGTAAAAGGTATGTGCCACCATAACCCTCCATCTGTTTTTTTTTTTTTTTTTTTTTTTTTTTTCTTCGAGACAGGGTTTCTCCGTAGCTTTTGGTTCCTGTCCTGGAACTAGCACTTGTAAACCAGGCTGGCCTCAAACTCACAGAGATCCGCCTGCCTCTGCCTCCCGAGTGCTGGGATTAAAGGCGTGCGCCACCACCGCCCGGCCCTCCATCTGTTTTTAAAAAGCTGTTTTTGTGTGTCTGTACATTAAGGAGAGGCACATACAACCAAGTAAATGTGGGGGTCAGAGGACTACTTTGATGTTGGTTCTCTCCTACTTTGTAGCAAGTGCCTTTATCTGCTGAGCCATCTCATTGGCCTTCCACCTATTGATTTACTTATTCATTCATTTATTTACTTTTTAAAATGTATTTATTTTTATTTTATGTGCATTAGTGTTCTGCCATAGGTGTCAGGTCCCCTGGAACTGGAATTACAGACAGTTCTGAGCTGCCATGTGGGTGCTGGGAATTGAATCTGGGTCCTCTGGAAGAGCAGTCAGTATTCTTAACCACTGAGCCATCTCTCCAGGCCCCATTTATTTACATTTGAGGGCAGGGTTTGGCATCTATACTAGAGGTAAAATCACTTGTATTGGACAAGGCTGGGCAGGGCATCCCACACTCGTAATCTCAGTACTCAAGAAACCAAGGCAGAGGATTACCCAAAATTTGAGTCCAGCCTGGGCCACATAATGAATTCTAGACTAACCTGGGGCAAAAACCAATCCTTTCTCAGGGGGAAAAATAAGTATAAAGCCAGGCATAGTGATACATCCCTGTAATCCTAGCACTCAGGATGCTGAGTCAGGAGGGTCAAAGCTGAGCATAGGAAAGACTAACTTAGAATGCCAGAAGAAACACTTATCGTAGTGGGTTGAATTTCCTTAAGAGAGATGTTTTCCAAGGTTTTGCACAAGTGCTCCATACTATAGCTTTGAAAAACTATGGGCACATTCAAAATTATGGATACATCTAAACCTTTTTGTCCCTTTGTTTTATCTTTTTGAGACAAGGTTTTACTGTGTAAACTCTATAGACCAAGCTGGCCTCGGTCTCACGGAGATCCACCTGCCTCTGCCTCCTAAGTGCTGGGATTAAAGACTTGGGCCAGGCCACCACTGTCCAGCTCCAATTTTGAATAGCTTTAAAAGATGTCATTGGCAGTATATTGTAGTCATTTAAAAGTAAAATCCAATGTCATGCACTTTGGTGATGTCATTCCTGTCATTAGTGCCCCTTAAAAGAACAAGAACAAATTGTTCTTAATGATGTGAAAGTCACACCGCCGCTGATGGCGGTGATCCATTTCCCCCTGTGAAATTTGGTTTGAATGTAACTTACCTTAATACCGGAGAGTCTTTTTATTGGTGACTTTTTTTCTTTCCTGTGACAGAAGTATGAGGAAATTGCAATTCAAAACATTTCTGTAATCTTTAAGCTGTGTCAGTTCAGCCCAGAAAAGTGGTTTGACTTTGTAATTACTTACTGTCTTGGTCACAGAGTTGGTCACAGAACCACAACTCATCCTCAGGCCTAGTGAGGGTTATAGCATATGTCTTAGAAAGCCATGGAATCAGAGTGGCTTAGTGGTGGACCTTTTAAGGTGCCTGTCTCAGGGAAAGGACTTACTGAACTGTCTCTGGGACTTGTGCTGCTGGAGCATTCTATGAGAACAGCCCCCGCCCCCCTTTTTTTAAGACAGGTTCACTACATTAGTGCACTTTCTGGCCTGGAACTTGCAGCAATCCTCCTCCAAGTGCTGGGCTTATAGCATGAACCATTACACTGTCTGACAGCCGCCTTTTTGTTTAGGTGTGGAAGGAGCACGAAGGTGACCTTGGGGCTTCTCTGGCAGTTAGTTTCAGGTGATACTTTGTGGAGACTGTACCTGGAGATCCTGAGGATATTCTTGCTGGGTGCCCCACGCTTTTACATGCCATCTTAGATGCACAGTCCTGCGTATCTGAGGGACAAAGCCCTTGTTTCATCGAGCCTGTCACTAGAGATGGTCTGTCTTGCACCTCAGTATTGGGTTGCATGCTTTCTAAGTGCTTGGTGTTAAATGGCGGAAAGATGGGGCCATTTATGGTTCACTTAGGGGTTTGCATTTTTATTTGGTTTGGTTAAAATGTAAGCCTGTGACATTATGCCTTGAGTTAAAATTTAATTTGCCAGAAAAAGGCAGCAGTAGGAAGACCAAGGTGGGTGAGCCTGGGGCTCCTTGGAGACTCTTGTTTATTAAATCCAGTGTTCCCATTTGCTAAACTTCCTCCCTCTGTGCTGTAGACCTGAGGGTTCCTGTTGGCCTCTGGGATGAAAGCCATTTAGGTGGGCTAGAGAGGATGATGAAGAGGGCCTGTACTGGGAGACTAGGGTGTTGGAAAATTGGGCCTCTTCCTGAGAACCCATGATGGGCTGATGTGGAGCACTTGACTGCCCCCAGGTGCTGCTAAGGCATGTAAATATGCTGGGTTGTTGAGATGTTTAGTAATTCAACAAACTGCACTAACCTCATGCTCAGATCAGCATGCAGTGGCTGGAGAGCAGCAGAACCAGGCATATGGGATAGTTTTGTGACCAGAGGGCCCTGTGTGCCCAGCAGTGAGCAGGATATTTTCCTGCTTTAGAGATTCATAGCCTGGCCCAGCCTGGCTTTCCACCTCTCTCTGGCCTCACTGCTGGTGTGGGTAAAAGCACATGAGAGCTGTGTGTGGAGGCTTACATCTATAATCCTACCATTGGGAGTTTGAGGTCTGCTTAGGCTAGAGAGCAAGACTGTAAAAACCCAGGGAAACCAGAGAGTCAATGAAGAGTGCTTGAGCAAGACCATGACAGCATAGGGATGGGACCCTGTCTCCTTTGTTCCTGGGGTAAGAGAAGACAACTGAAATCAAAGAATGAGGTTGGCAGCGATGGTGAATGACCCCAGAATATGGAGCCTCATTGGCCTGTCTCCAGCACAGCAGCTGTTTCTCAGTTACCTTGGTATTTTGGGCATCAGGATGGAGAGCAGGGTCTCCTGACTTGGAGAATCTACATGTGCTGAAGGAAAACAGGTACAGGAAAGCATAGAGGTTTTCTTGCCTCTAGAAATAACTGCATTTCCCTGGGCTTCCCTCCAACATGCAAATATCCTCCCAGTCATGCAAGCGACAGGAATACTGGAATGACCGTTAGTGGTTTTTCATATTGCTTATGTAAACTGTTTGCATCAAAGCTTGGGTAGGGAAGCCCTCCCCCGCTGAAGCCCTGCACACCTCTGTGCAGTACTCCCCTCTGCTGGATGGAGTCAGGTCAAGGGGTGGGCCAGCCTGTTCCGCCACTGCTCAGCACCATTTAAAGGCAGTTCTGACTTGGGAGAGAGCTTGAACAGGGAGGTCAAGTTGTAGGTCAAACTGTCCTGTTTCCACCATACAGTCTGTGTAGCCTGTAATTGGCAGGGTGTGTGTGTATGTGTTGTGGAGGGCGTGTGTGATAGGGACCAACACTTGTGTCCCTAAGGAAGAGTGCAGGTAATTGCAAAGTTATTGAAAGCATTTCCACTCTTGTTGAATGAGTCATAAATGTTCTTAATTTTGAAGAGGGTGGGGAGGGGCCTGCACCTTTTACTTTTTTTGTGGGAGCTTGGCAGAGCCCAGCTTATCCTGGTAGGGAGTACAGGGAGTGGCCAGCCCTGGCTTTGTGACCTTGCCCCAGAAACCACCACTGCTCAGAGCCTCAGCCTCTTTGTGATAACCATGAGCCCAAGAGATAGTTATTCCTGTGGAGTAGGCACTTGAAGGGTAGGAGTGACAGGTGCTAAGAGCACTGAGCCCTCTGATAGAACTCAGAATGTGAAAGTTAAATGACTTACCCAGAGCCCCATCACAGGTGGCCAAGCCTGGTGCATACCCAGGGTGTGTCAGGCTGCATGGTTCATGGTCTCAAGTCGATCACAAACTTAAAATGCTGTTTGTTTTCTGCCCAAGAAAATGTGGAAGTGCCATTCTTCCTTGTGTTCCAGCTCAAGGCCATTCTGCTGTGCTACCCATGCCAAGAGAGTGCCTGCTGCCAGAGAAAGCTTATCTTGGCTACTGGCTGCTCAGCTGCTGGTCCTTCCTAGGCTCCTATATTAGGAGTGTATCAGGAGGGATCCCTAGGGGCAAGGAAGGTACTCATTGGCTGGGCGCTTGTGTTGTCTCACCTGGTTTCCTAGAGCTGTGAGGATAAGCAGCTACCCCCTGCTGTAATTCCCTAGTATTGTCACATGACCAATGGCCTTGGTGAGCCTGCCCCGGTAGTCAATTCTGTCCCTGTCTCATCATTCCCATTCTGCTAGCTAGGCTGTGAGCTAGGCCACAGTAACGTTAGTTCTGAGATCTATTCTATCCTGATGGTGGTTCTATATGGTCAGACTTCTGGGCATGTTGAGCAGACAGGCATGGGAACATTAAGCTATCTTGACTTCTGACTTGGACCAGTTTGGGAAGATGTCCAAGCAGGTAGTACCTGGTCTGATCAGAAGGTTGTTTTTGAAATTTGTTATTGGTGTTCTCAGACGTAGAAAGGTGAACAACACAATAAGATAGTGTCATCTCAGCTTGTTACCCAACAAGCTATCTACATGTTTCTAGTCTGGACCATTTTTTTGTTTTGTTTTGTTTTATCTTATCTTAACATGTCTTGTTATGTATCCAAGGCTGACCTGGAACTCATCCTTTTCTGCCTTAGTCTCCTAAACTCTGGGACTGCTGGGATTCAGGCATGTGCTACCATGTCCTAAAAGGTTTGGTGGTTAGGTTCTGGAGGTGGAACCTAGGACCTTACATGCTAGGCAAAAGCCCAACCACTGAGCCACATTACCAGCCCTGTGCTTCTAATTTTTGTTTTGTTTTTGTTTTGATACTGGACCTCATAGAGCTGAGGCTGATAGTCAACTGTATAGCTGAGACTGGCCTTTGAACTCCAATCCTCCTGCTTCTACTTCTCAAGTAGAGATTATATGCATATGGCCACTATAGCTGGCTTGTTTTTTCAGTTTTGAGTGTCATTTTCTCCTAACACCCTATGTGTTATGGAATGAGGTGATGCTTAAAACCAGTCAAGTTTAGAATTAAATCAAAACAGGGTTTTGAAGGAGTAGATTGGACTGTGGCAGTGTTACCAACAATTGAGGGAGACGTGGGAGAGAAATAAGCTCTGCCCGCAGGTCTCCAGGGCAGAAGCAGCTATGGGTGCAGACGGGTGGCATTGTCACCACTGTTATCAGCCCACACCGACAGTGTGCCATCTCTGTGGCCAGGGAAGCTATGTCCTGATAAGTCGTCTGGGAGTGATGCTGGTTTGTGGTGTCAGGCCAGATAGGGTTTTTATGTGGGTCTGTGGGAGACTGGAAGACATCAGTACAGACCATGGCTTCTGCCTATAGAATGGCACAGGAAAGCAGTTGAAAACAATCGTCAACAGACAAGCCAACGTGGGCTTCCCCATGCACTGCCCACATCCTGACCACCCAGGGATTTGTTGGTCCCAAACAGTTCTGCTTTACTTAGGACTCTTAGACCTGTCGTCCTGCAGAACTTTGCCTGGGAGCAGGCAGGGAGTTCCTGTGCCTATCTGTGGCCCTTCTTGCCTGGTGCCCTGGTGATCTTAGTGGCTCCAGGGAAGAGAGTTGTGATGCTTATACTTTGTATAACACTAGAAGGTAAATTGAAGAGTTCTGATCCCTAGGCCCCCTTGAGAAGTGAACATTTTTGGTATGCTGAAGTCAATGGGATACCAGGATCTTAGCAATACTATAGGCTGGGGCCTTAAAAACAACAGCTTACTTCCCATGGGCTTGGAGGTTGGAGATTCAAGAGCAGGGTGCTCTCAGACTGTCTGCTGAGGGAAGGGACAGCTGATGCTTCAAAGAGATGCTTTGTGGCTGTAGTCTCATGGTAAAAGGGGCAAGGCCTTAACATAACTTCTTCATGAAGATGAGAATTTCACTCAGGTCTCTACTCTGATGACCTCATCACCTGATCCACCTTTGAGGTAGGGTTCCTGACTGTGATTGGAGGGTATGAGAGCTTTCTAGCCATAGCACTCTCTTTGGTTAGTTGTGGGTGACCTTAATCACCATAGAACCTGGATGGCACAGTGCACAGTTAACACGCCTTGAAATCGTCCCTGTCTTGCTGTTGGATCCAGTTCTAGCAGGCCCAGTGTGCACTGCCTGCCTGCCTGAAGTGCTACATGTGCTTTGTATCATCCATGTTGCATGGAGACTGAATCATCCTTGCTTGGGCATCTGGCTCCTGTACTATAGGGTGTGCTGAGCACAGTATGAGATAAGCTAGGAAGTGACCGTGACCTTTAGGATATACAGAATAAAAACTCATGGTTCTGGAGCTGGGGGTACTGTGTTATCCATTCTGGGGGGCCACGCTAGGTTTTGACTGCGTCTGAACGGCAGTTGCTGTTTTAGAAGATGAAGTTGACAGGACCTCTGCTTGCTTCCAATTGTTTTCATAGGCAATGAGAAAGGCAGGGCCTGGTCCTTAACTTACTGGGAAAGGGGTGGGCAGGCCTGGGTGGTGGCCTAGTCAGTCCTGCTGAAAGGGGCATATCCCCCTGCCTCATAACCAGTAGACCAGACTGGATCCCAGGCAAGAGTGTGTAGTCCTTGACCTTGGAAAGCCATCTTCTGTGGCATTTAGCACTGAGAGTTTGTTTTTGACACCTATGGGTTTGTTTTTATCCACCACATCTTAGAAACAACCCATTGGAAACAGTGGTGGTGTGTCTAGGGTCACTTGCCCTGGGACTCACCTGTGGGCAGCTTACCTGACCACCAGTGCTCAAGAGACAGTTGAGATGGCTTAGCTGAACCTTTCTGGATACCTCTGGGTGCCGTGGTGCAGTTTTGTGTCTTGGGCCCTGCCACATGGCAGCAGGTGTAAGGACTATGGATAGGATCTCTTTGGGTCACCATCCAAGTGATTGAAGTTTTGTGACACTATTGCAGCATAAAGGAAGCTGTGAGGAACTGTGCTCATGTCTAAAACAAAGGTCTTCCTCCTCCTTCCTGGTGGACCAGGTTCTGCCTTGCTCACCTAAGGGGAGAGTGGTGATCCTGAACATTCTGTTCTGTGCCCAGGGCTGGAGGTCTGTAACAGTAGATAGAACTTGATGTTTTCCTCCCAAGCTGTAGGACTCTGGTCTGAGGGCTCACACCTGTAAAACAGTCATGAGAGAGCTGGGGAAGCCCAGTGTCCCTCAGCTGCTCAGGGTGAACTTTCCCACTCTGCAACCTGCTTGTCTTCTGCAGTCCCCTTACACCCCAGCCTTTTGCACCACAGCCTTCATGCCCCTTGTTGCTCATGCTCTTTTTGCCATCTTCAGACTGGCCAGTGCCTCCTTTGCCAAAGTATAACAGACTGCTAAACTTTGCTTCCCTTTTGGGTTCTGTTTGTTTGTGTTGGATTTGTTTGTTTGTTTTTGCCTCTATAACCCAGACTTATCTAGATGATAGCACAAGCTGAACTTAAACTCCTGTTTTCAATAATAACTTTATTTCTTTATTTTTATCTCTCAGTAGTATTGGATGCTAGACAAGTGCTGTAACACTAAGCCGAGCCTCTATCTTTTTTTTTATTGAAAAAAAAATTTTCCGCCTCCTCCCTGCCTCCCATTTCCCTCCCCCTCCTCCCACCCCTCTCCCCCTCCCCCCACTCCTCTTCTCCTCCCTCTCCAGTCCCAGGAGCAGTCAGGGTTCCCTGCCCTGTGGAAAGTCCAAGGTCCTCCCCCCTCCATCCAGATCTAGGAAGGTGAACATCCAAACTGTCTAGGCTCCCACAAAGCCAGAACCTGAAGTAGGATCAAAACCCCGTGCCATTGTCCTTGGCCTCTCGTCAGCTCTCATTGTCCGCCATGTTCAGAGAGTCCGGTTTTATCCCATGCTTTTTCAGTCACAGTCCAGCCGAGCCTCTATCTTGACCTTGAACTCCTGCCTCTGCCTTCTGTGTTCTGGAATTAGAGCTGTGGGCCTCCTGCAGTTTTTTGGTTTTTTTTTTTTTTTTTTTTTTTTTTAATTATCACTAATGGCTCTGGGAATCCTATGGAGTCTTGGTGTGTATGTAGGCACACGAGGCTGTGTACATGCAAGGGGACTGTTGCTACTGTTGAAAGACAGATCGTGGGACCCTTGTGAGCAGAGCGGGGGAAGAGTACAGTTAATGTAGGACTCTGCAAAGGAGTGCAGGGTGAGAGAGCAGCCTGCAGGGAGCTTCCACCCCAGGCCTTGGAGCATACGATGAAAGAACAGAATCAGAACTATCAGGGAGTGAGGGCTGGCCAGGGTTGGGGCTTCAACAGACGGGTGCAGTTAACTGATGATGACCCTGACTGATCTGAAAGAGTGCTTGGCCATTCTCCCTTGGAGTCGTTTGGCATGGCCCTTGTGTGGTGAAAGCCCCTGGCTGTGAGTTCATGAGTGCTTCGGGTCTTGGGGGGGGGAGAAGCAGGAGGAGGGATCTTACTTGGCCAATGTAGCTGAGAAGGCAGGACTCAGGGGTGTGGTGGGTCTAGCTGCAGCTGTGACCTCCTTGGGGACGTTTTCTATGAGTGTGCTGTAAGAGCCATCCCAGGGATGGTGTGAGCATTGTTGGGCCCTGGTTTCTGCTAACTGCATTCTAGGGTGGCTTCACAACCCCTGCATACTGAGCAGACAGATGCAGGGTCTCCAAGAGCCAAGCATGGCCTAGATTGTAAGCTTAGTTTCTGGAACCTGCAGGAAGGGGTGTGCTGGGCAGCTTGCTTAAGCTGAAGGGGGAGGGAACCAGGACGGTTTATCTGGGTATGGGAATGTGTTGATTATGAAATGTGAAACCAGGGTTTTGCTGAGTCTGTTGGTAGCTTTGCCTTTCCTTCAGAGGGCCAGGCCTGGGTTTCTTCTCAAAACAGGGAGCTCTAAGACCGTGCACACAGAAGGCCCAAAACATTCAGGCTCACCTTCTCTCTTCAGCCTGACTGCAGACGCTAGTACCTCTGTGTCTCCTTTGCTTGGTTTGACTAGACAGAGTGACAGTTTTACTTAGAGTTGTTTTTACTTGTGTCTGTCCCTCAGGATTGCTTTTAGAAAACACAGTTTGACCCATGTATACTACCAAGTGTGTGTGCTGAGCTCTGGAAGGATCTTAGCCTGGTGACCTGGCCTGCTTCTTAGAGTTGCCTAAACTTAAAAGCTATCTTTTCCTGGAGGAGGAGGATGGGGAAGGCCTTACTATATTGCTTTTTCCCCACCCCCTTTTCCTCTTTCTTTATTTTTGAGACAGGCTCTCATTATGTAACTGACTGTCCTGGAACTCATTGTTTAGACCATGCTGGCCTTGAACTAACAGAGATCTGCCTGATCTACCTGCCTCTGCCTCCTGAGTGCTGGAATTAAAGATGTGTGCCACCACACCACCACGGCCATGCTGGTTGTTCTTAAATTTGTAGGTTCATGTGTCTTCCTACCACAATCTAGGGAGAGACTGGGGCTACAGGCACGTGCCACTGTGCCTGCCTTCTCTGTTTTCCTTTTTGGATTTTGTTTTTTAAGTTCTAGAGACAGAACCCAAGGCCTCATACATACCAGGCAAGAACTTGCCTTTGAGTTGCATTTCCAGACCCTTTGTTTTTCTTTCTTTCTTTTTGGTACAGACCAAAATTGCTCAACTAAATACTAAAGGCAACAACTGAAGGAGGATAGATTTTAAAAAGTACAAAAAGGATGATGTCATAACCACACAACAGAAAGTCCTTTAACCAGTTTTGAGACTGTGTGGCTCTCCTTAGCACCCTGTCTCCAGCCTGGGGCATCTTTCTTTCCCAGTCACGAGTGTTCCTTTTGGGATCTGGTAAGAGTTGTACCTCTTTCTCACAACACAAATTGACACGGTTTGTGTCATGTGGTCATGTGTTTCCTAATGCCTATCTAGGGAGGCCCCAGTTTGCCCTGTCTATAGATAGGGTGGGCTGCACAATCTCTGGGCTCTGGGAATGGAGGCCACAGGGTCTGGTTGTTAGAGCTGAGGGAGCTTGTGAACTGGGTGGCTCCCTGCTTGCTAGCGTTCCTCTTCTCTGTCCCCTTTAGCGATCAAGCCCTAGAGGGTTGCCCTTACAGCTTTTGTGTCTATCATCATCATGTTGACAGGATTAATGACTAAGACTTTGGAACTTTGTCCATGCCAGGTACTTACCTATCTGCAAACCTGTGGAACTGAATACCATGCAAAGTGACTGTTGGCTGCTGTTGTGACAGCCTCTTTGTTGAAATATTTAGGGGAGTTAAAATTAGCAGTGAAGCACCACAGAAAGTCAAGGCTGCCTAAAAGAACCAACAATGTCACATTGAAAAATGTGCCTGAGATAAGACTTGGCAGTGAAGGAGGGGAAAGTGGAATTTTTTTTCTTTCTCTCTGTCTCTTTCTGTCTCTCTCTGTCTCTCTCTCTGTCTCTCTCTCTCCTTCTTTCCTTTTTCTTTTTTGTTGAAAGATTTATTTACTTATGTACATGAGTGCTCCGTTTCCCTGTACACCAGAAGAGGGCATCAGATCCCATTACAGGTGGTTGTGAGCCACCATATGGGTGCTGGGAATTAGACATCTTAACTGCTGAGATATCTCTCCAGCCCCTGGAAAGTGGAATTTTCAACTCTGGGCAGAAAAGATAAGAGAATGTCTAGAAATTTGTAGCTTGTGGGACCCTGTGGGACCTTATTGCTAGGACCAGAGTTTTGGAGAGAAACCCTGTAGACTTGCATGTGCATAACTGCCTAACTCCACAGCTAGATAGGCTGCACCATACTGCCTTTGGAGGCCTAGAAACTGCAGCCAGCTTTTAAGGACCCCTAATGGATCTCTCAAGTCCCTTAGGGCAAGTGGCATAGTGTTTGGATGTAACCTGTATGGTTCTCCTTTATCCTTCAGGTCATCTCTAGATGACTTTAACCCCAACATAGTGTAAATGCTGTATAAACAGCCACTGTAGTATGTTGTTTGGGACTTTTGGCAAGAAAAATATCTGTTCTCAGCCCACCTGAAGTTTTGTGAATGTTTTCTACTTGCAGTTGGTTGGCTCTGCAGATGTAGAAGCCAGTTATATGAACAGCAGAGATATGGACTGTGTGAATGCATGTATCTGTATGACAGATGTATTCCTTTGTATCTCATCTGATCTTATCTTACTGTAGAAGGTAGCTTATATGTCGCATTGATGTGTTCTGATATGTCACTGTTACAGTGTACATGTATAAATTACATGTAGTATGTGCTGTATATTGAAGTAGGTATATCATATTAGACAGTATATTTCCATAATACACTTTTCACTTTCTCTTTTTATAAAGCTATTGGGGACACCTGGCTGTCAGGGTCCCAGTTCTGCAGTAGCTCAGTTTTGGTTTCAGTAAGAGCTGGCAGATGATGGTTCCAGAGGACAGGGTCTGAGCCTGTCCTGTTAGGAACCCCTAAGTCCTGACCTGCTGATCTACTGTGGTATTTGGATACTGACCACAGGGGTGGCAGGAATGAGGTGCTGCTGCTTTGCGTTGTACATGTCTCTGACTGGGCTAGAGGACTAGAGTTGTCTGCATTCTCCAGCATTGCTCACTGGCTTCCCTTGAGACCCCCTTTGCAGAGGCCACAGTCATAGGGACCTCTAGAGTCTCTGGCATGTGGCCACTTAGTTCCTCTTACGATAGGAAACCTGCTCCTGTTCATTGTGGCTTCTGTGGATGTAGTAGCATCTGATATCCTGGCAGGCAAGCCGGCCCAGGAGAACTCCACTCATACCATTTATAAAGGTCACCACTGCCATCATTCTGTCCCTGACAAGCTGTAGTAGTCAACCCTTGTTTTCCATGAAGAACCATGATTTGTTTAGATAGTGTCACTTCTTACTTATGGCTTAAGGGCTTTGGTCAGCCTACAATTTCCTTCTTTTCAAGGTAGTCTCTTGCTATGTAGCTTGGGCTAATCTTGAACTCAAAAACCCTGCCTCAGCCTCCTGAGTGTTGGGGATTATGGAGGTGTGTTACAATGCCTGGGTATCCTTTCTTCTGTAACAGGATAAAAGTCTAGCACTTTTGACCACCTAGTTCCTACCAGTAGCCCTCTGTCCTTTTCCTACGTAGTGGCCTTTCTGATAAGTGTAGGGGGCTTGCCTTTCCTCCCTCATCACCTCCAACCATCATTGCTGTGACCTCTGCGCCCAAGGCTCCCTGGAGCCATTTTCTTCGGGTTTTCTGTCTCGTTAGGCTCTGAGTCACAGCTTACTAAGTTTGTACCCTGTTCCTTTGAACCACACGCTCACATTTTCTTTCTTCCTAGGATGATGAGACTTTCCTAACCCTCATCCTGCATGGTCAAGGACTATCACCAATCAGATCTCATTCTAGTTTACCCATCAACTTAGCATCCTGTGTATCCAGCTCCCTATTGGCTTTACATGGAAGAGAATACCCACAGAACACACACACACCCCTTTCCTGGCAGTGGTGCTATGATTTATGGTGCAGGTGACCCTGGCAGGCCTCATGGCGGGTAGGAGACAGACAGATATGCCATGCGGAGAGAGCTTGGGTATGGAGATTATTTAGTGGATATTGGGAGGGTATGGGAGGGCAGGGGGTATGAGGGAAAAGAGGAAAGAGGAGGAGGGAAGAAAGGAGGCAGGGAGGACAGGCCAGCATAATTATAACAAGTGGTGCTATAATAGGTAGCTGCTGGGTGCCTTAGGAGCAGAACAAACTGTCCAGCTGCTGTCATATCCCCAAAGCAACAGGCAGAGGACTGGGGTTGGGTATCAGCTGTGGACCCAAAGCAGCACTGTGTGTAGACTCTGTAGTAGAGATAGCTGTGTATGGATCTGCTGGGCCACCTGATTGGTGGGTAGGGTGCATAAGGGCTCCATAGCTCTATTGTGTCCCCTAAAAGTGAACCTCTTAGGAGAAGCTTCTCTTGCTGCTACAGTCCATTTTGTATTGACAGGATCATCCCAGTTTGTGTTTGAACTTGCCTTAGCTCAGAGTGCTGGTATCCTCCTATTCCCAGGTTTGGCTTTCATGTGGGCTAGTTTATCTTTTTACTCCTTTCTCTTTTTTTCTCTGTCGTGGAAGTTTCATGTGCAGACAGAAGAGTTTTTTCCTACTTTGAAAAATATCTCACTGCTTGGGAAGATACTTTGATAGATTCCTTAGTTTGCTCTAAATCTCTGTGTTTGGAAGAGTGGAGCCTACATGGTGCAGGTGGCTGCCCAGCTGTGTAGGTCACCTTTCCTGTGTCAGGTTCTCTGTCTTTCTAGCTCCCTACAAATGCTTGGATGTATTTTTGGATATCTTTCTACACTATGGGACCGTCTGTGTCCTGTGTGTATAGCAAGTGCTTGCTAACCAAGTTTCCCGGCCTTTATAAACCTGGAGATGGAGGGCCTGGCTCCTTCACTGCCTGCCCTTTTCCATCTCTCATCACCCTTGCCCTCTCACACATTTTCCCAGACTCATTTGTCCAACTGACAAAGGGAAGGGAGTACCATTCCGGTCTTGCTCCTGGAGAATGCAGCCAGTCAGGCCTCACCAACCAGGCCTCACCATCCGTTCCCTCTTTCCTCATCTGGATGCTTGAGGTCTTGAAGGTTTTCCTCCCTAGGCCCTAGACTTGTTGTGATGCACACTAGGCACCAATCAGTGAACACCTCAGCCTGCCCTTCTTTCTCTAGAGAAGTTGGGGTCTCTGGAGATGCTGCAGAGAGGACAGAGTGGAGGGAGGAGAGGGAGGAAGGGCTCTAATGCCCGACTGCGGGTTTCTGCTCTTGTCTTTCCTGCTTCAGTTTCGTCTTTGTAAAATGAGACTAATGCTCGAGTTCCCCACATAGGATTGCTGTGAGGTTAGTGAGCTAGTATAGAACTAGAAATTGGCTCATAGGAAGCACCTTGTGAGTTTCAGCTACGATTGCTGCACACCCACATGAAGCAGTTGAGTAGGCAGTTGTCTGCAGGGAGACGGAGATGAACCCAAACACACAGGCTTTGCAGTTCTCATGAGGACAAGCATGAATCCTGAGGTTGGAAGTGCTTTTTACTTCTGTGGAGTTGTTGATATGTGGTGGGGCAGAGCTGAGTATTCTGACCTGCGAGGATCCCAGTTACTTCTCATGGGAGAAGGAACGAGTCAGGCTCTTTTGGGCTGGAGCAGGGCTAGATGGATGACAGGGAGGTAGAATGAGCACTGGTTATCTGTGGCTAATGTTGGGGCGTAAGGCCCCTCCTGTGTAGAGCTAGATCTAGGTTTCAAGATGCTGATAGGTGTTCCAGTTGACAGTGCCCTGATAATTTATTTGGTAGCTTCCATTGAGGTGTAAGTGGGTTTGCAAAGGATGATTGAAGGTGATGTTACGGAGGGCCATGGCCAGTGACTGGCAGCTGACTCCAGCCGTTCCTTCCATGGGCTCCGACCTGTTTTTCAGGGGCCAGGAGCCAGTACATGTCCTGGCTGTTTCTGTGGCTTTTGAACAATAAGGGTTACTTTGCTAGCACTTTCATTTTCTGGATTGACAGTAGTTTGGATAAGCTGGGCATGATAGCACATACCTGTATTCCCAGTTCTAGGGAAACTAAGACTGGAGGATCCTGAATTCTAGGTCAGCCCAGGCTACTTATCAAGACTGTCTCAAAAAAAGAGAGTAGTTTCAGTAGAGGGTGTGTTTAAAAATAGGTGTTTGTGTGTTGTTTAAGACTTAGTTTTTAGTTATGTGTATATGTGAGTGTCTTAGTGTGGTGATGTACATGTGAATGCTGTGCCTGTGGAGGCCAGGAGAGGGCATCAGATCCCCTTGAGCTAGCTTTACAAGTGGTTGTATGTTGTTTGATGTGGGTACTGAGAACCAAACCTGGGTCTTCTGTAAGAGCAGCAACTGCTCTTAATTGCTGAGTCATCTGTCCAGGTCTGTGTGTTGTTTTTTTGAGACTCTAACCTAAGTTGTCCTAGAACTCACTGTAGCCCATGTTTTCCTAGAACCTGTTCTGACCCAAGTGCTGGAACTATGGGTATGTGCTGTCATGACCCCACACGAAATTTTTTTTAGAGGTCTCAGTAGCATATGTCTGCAGGCTTATATTCTGACTACTTCCTGCCTTGATGTGCTTTTTTAATCACTGCGCTTGAGACCACTACTCAGACCAAGTGACGAAGGACAGTCCCGTTAGAGGTTCCTGTGCAGGATGTTGGCCTCCAATGCTGAGGGTGAAGACTTTTCAGAACTCTCAGCAAACCCCACCATTTATTGTTCTCTGTCCTCAGATCCAGCAGAAACTGGGGAGAAGAGAAGCTGTGAGTTCTGACCTGCTCTCCTAGAGGCTGTAGGTGGTAGCAAAGATGCAAGGACCTGGCACAGTAAGGGTTACAGTGGGGCTCTTGGCTGAAGCTAGGAGTCTCCCCTCACATTTTTGCGACTCATCTCTGCCATGAAGCACCTAATCCACATGTGACCCCTTAGAGTGGCCTTTCTTGTTCTCATGCATGATTTTTTTGGCTGCTATTATGGAGAGTTTACAGTTATAGCTCTATAACAAAGGAGGGAGGAGTTCTGGAGCATCCTTGAAAGGGGAGGGGAGGGGAGGCCCAGGGCTCTATCCTTAGGTGGCCATCCCCTTTGGAAGCAGGTGGACCCTGAGCTCTGCTGTCAGCCCCAGAGGCCATTCTGCACAGGCCTTTGCTAGCTGTGCCTCTGCATAGATCAGTAGATCATTTAATTGGGTGACTTTGACCAGCCCTGGGAACATGCAGATTTTATACATCACAGTGAACCTGGAGTGGACATTCCTAGGTGGTAGGCTTTACAGAACTTTGGATTCAGGAACATTGGGATGGAGAGGGTTTGAGAAGCTGCCTGTGCCTCAGCTCCTGTTTCCAGGACGCAGGGACACTGGCTGACTGGTTATGGGATTAGGTTTTTATCCCCAGGCGAATGCTGCTTGCACCAAGTAAACAGCATAGAGTTACCTTGGGCTACTTGCCAAACTGGAAATAACTTGGATCTAGTGCTCTTTTCTTTGGGCTGCTGTTGACTGTGGAAGATTTTGACCCTATTCCATTGCAGAGTAGGAAGAACAGCTTATTTTTCAGAATGGCAAATAAGGAAAAGAATGAAAGTATCTCGGAGTGTCTGTTTCCAGCTGTCTCCTGGGAAGAACACTTTTATAGACACCAGGCAGCTTTGCCAGCTGTGGCCAACTTTCCATCCATAGAGACAGAAGTGTGCCTCAAGGAGGCCAGGGCTGTCCTTGCCTCTAGAACTCTTGCCTGCCTCTCGTGTGTTCTGCCCGGGACCCATGCCATGGGGCAGGCCTTGGAACTCTTCGTTCTCCTGGCTTTCCTGCAGTAAGTTAGCAAGAATGTTGTGGTTAGAGGGCAGCATGGTGCTGAGTGTACCCTCTGAAGCCGGTGGACAAGCTATCATTTGGGGCCATGTCGTAAGTGGGTTTGCTCTGGATAAGGTCTGTGTGAAAGCATCCTGCCACTGACCTGTTGAATCTTCCACTGGCATCTACACAGGAACATGCTCAAACTGTCCTAGAACTCCTGTGGAAGATGGCATGGCCTGTCCTTTCACGTTGGCTCTTTTCTGTGCCACCAGGCTACCACCTATCCCTGCAGCTCTGTTCTCAGTGCCAAAAAGCTGACCAGCTGAAGCCCCTGGTGTCCCTCATGTGGACTCTTGGGATCTCTGGAGAAGTTGACACCCAAGAGTGCAGTGTCACACATCCTGGCTTGCTCTCCTGCTGTCCTGTCATCCATGGCTGACTGCCGCTCTGGCAGCAGGCACTGGGTGGCAGGGTTGTGAACAGCAGCAGGGCCTAGGGAAGGTCTATATACAATGGGCAGAAGTGGGGTTTCTTAGCTTCAGATTAGAAACAGCTATCTAAAGTTTTTTGTTTCCAAATCAGAACCTTAGCCCTTTAGTAATAGCTCTGGGTAATTATCCTTGTGAAACCAACGTATTGCCAGGTGTGGCACGTGCCAGTAATTTCTGTGTTTGAGGTTGGGGCAGAAAGATGTGAGGCCAGCCTGGGGCTACACAGCAAGAGCACATCCAGAAAAAAAAGGGGGGGGGGGAGAGATTAGTGTTATTAGATTAACCATAGATTCCCTAGAGTCATTCAGATGGACTTAGAGCCCCCAAAGTAGCTTTGTCTTCAGTCCTTGTCTTGCTCTCCTCAGGGCCGAGTATCTACAGCTGCACACTGTGCGTGGTAGGAAGGACTCCCTTCTGCTGAGATCTCATAGGAACAGCTCACCAATCAACAGGAGCTTAGGTCAAGAGTCCTGAGAGTTGGCTACACCGCTGTAGCTGTGGAATTGTCACAGCAAGCCTGCCAATAGCCCACATGACTGGCACTGTGATGATGGTCATGGGGTTGGGCAGTGTACACAGCCTGGACTAGTTCCCTCTTAAGGACTGTGGAGACTGAGGCCTACATCTGTCTGGGCCACTGTGTCCTGGGGATGTGTTTAGGACCCTGCACCCTTCATGCATATGTGTTCCACACTGACTCAAGCAGCTTCAATGCTCAGGAGCCTGCCTTGTTTCTGCAGGAGTTGGGGATAGGGAGGTGATGCTAGGCGCTGTGGGTCAGGAGAGCCTCTCTCAGCATGTAGACTAGCTGGGTTTGCCTCTGGCTTGGCTCTTTGCTTTTCCCAGCTGATTTTGCTGTATATTAAACTCAGAGAGACCACACAGGTGAAAAGAAAATGGAGATCTGGAGCCATCCCGAGAACTGGCGGTAAAAATATGCTGTGGGGTTCATCTCCCACCTGTCTGGCCGCCTGGCATCTGGGGTCTCCAGAGCTGTCCACAGGGCCAGGCTGGCATACCCCAGTTACTGCTACCTGTGGTCATGAGACCACTTAAACACCTTTCAAGAAACTAAGCTGAAGCCATACTCAAGACCCAGTTGTTCCCTTTTATCCCTCAAAGTCTCTTAAACCTCTCTTTAATTAGCTTGTTTAGCTTGTTTTCCACTCTGTTTGTTTTATTGTTTGTACTGAGCTTGCCTTGGAGATAGCTGCAGTGCACACGTAGGTGGTGAGTCCCCAGGACCTGCCACCCGCAGGGTGCTGAGGATTAACAGCAAGAGTCTGGAGCCAGAACAGAGAGGGCAGAAGCAGAGCCCAGCCTAGGCACCCGCTGCCCTGCAACTACTGCGACTGCAACTTCTTCTTCCTTTTTTTTTTTTTTTTTTTTTGTAATACTGCTTCTTTGTCAGCTTTCACTTCTTGTGTAGGCAGGGCACAAGCTAATATTTATCCTGCCAAAAATCTTAAAAATGCTGGTGTGGGGAGCACTTTCTAGAGGACTTGATTAATCGTTGAAAGGGAGTTACTGCTTTGAGAAACTGAGTGATTGTCCTTGAACTCAAGTTTTGATTCAACAGTTTGGTTAACAGATGAAATTGTTTTGGTCTTTCTTGTAAAGACTTCTTTTTCATGTGAGTCTTGTCTGTTGTGGGCAAACTTTGGCTGTATACTCAGGGCCCAGAACTGGGCTTGGATCTGACTCACTGGGTGCTTTTGCGTTGCACACATCCAGATATATATTCTCTCTCTCTCTTTCTAATGATTTATTTATTCGTATTTTAGGTGCATTGGTGTTTTGCCTGCGTGTATATCTGTGTGAGGGTGTCAGATCGTCTGGAGCTGGAGTTACAGTTGTGAACTGCTGTGTGGATGCTGGGAATTGAACCCAGGTCCTCTGGAAGAGCAGCCAGTACTCTTAACCACTGAGCCATCTCTTCAGCCCCCAGGCATGCTCTTTTATAATTGACAGACCTTTCAGAAAAGCAGACTTTTATACCCCTAACTTTATATGAGCTGTCTCTTTAAATCCCGGGAGGCCATCCTTGCCACCATGTGTGTAGGTGACTATGGCTCTGGTCTTGAACTCCTTAAAAATGAAACTCTGCTGATGTTATTTTGCAGTAAAGCTAGCCACAGCTGGCTTTTGTCTAGAGCCTACCCTTCATACGGCAGTGCCCTTGACTTTCCAAGTGGGCAGTTGTGAGGCCAGGAAATGCCTCCTAGTGAAACAGTAGGGAGTCGGGCTTTGCCTCTGTAGGCCTTCCAATTTCAGCAGCTACTTTTCTCTAGGCATGCTCAGAACAGGAGAATAACTTGGGGTGGGGATGGGGTCCAGTCCCAAGAGCAAGGAGGGGTTGCTAATGATGGTACATGGGAGCTGAGAGCTTGAGTAAGGAAGTCTACAGGAAGAAGGCTCAGAGGCCAGGGGCTAAGGTGAAGATCTTAGGACAATGGTGACTGTCCTGGAGGTTGGATTCCCTCCTCCACGCCCCTCCCAATCTCTGTAATGCCTGTCATTGGGGTGTGCCAGGTTCTGGGCTGAACTCTGTCAATGGACTCCCCTGGCCTTTGTGGGTGGGTCTCTAGCCCAGTAAGACCTTGTTAAGGCCCTAGGACTTCCTCTTGAATCAGCTGACTCCATTTTTTTTTTTTTTTTTTTTTTTTTGTAAGCCTGTAGTTCTTCTGCTTTCTTCTGGACTATGGCCATACTGTGAGCTGCTTTTCTATAACTGGAGGCAGTACACACAGCTGGCCACTGTCTATCCCCTAGGGCATCAGCCTATGTGTAGAACTGTTGAATTATGTGGAGTGCAAGAGAGGACTGCCTTCTCACTAACATGACTACCCCCTTGCTGTCTAGATGTTGGAACTCTACCCAGCTGTTTGGCCTAGCACCTGCTGCCCAGAATGACAGCATTGAGTAAACTATAAAGGTGTTTCAAAGGACATTATAGAATTGACTGATTAGACACAGAAGTTCTCAATCTAAACACAGATTTTCAAGTAAATTTCTGTTTGCATTGGAGACAAAATATAGACCACTTCACATGTATTCATTCTGACATGGTAGCCTATAGAATCTATTGATTTGTACCTAAAGTAGATTTACACGTGGCCGTACACTAGGCATTTACGGGAATCACGTACAGTGTACACAAGTATGAGAAACCATGCCCAGTGCAGTGTGGTCTGCCTACTTCTCTTGGCAAAAAGGTTTGTGTTTCAACTTCATATCCAGGACAGAGTAGCAAGGAGTGCTTGTTATGGGACAAGCATCTCTTAAGCATCTTTGCAGTAGGCTTTGTTCACAACTCCATGACTGTAGCTGTGTTCCAGTCTTCTTGTGTTTCCAAGTGCTGATTGAAGGGGTGCTCCGGCATGCTGGCTCCAGTGTTTATTCGACCCGCATCTACACAAAGCATCCAATGTGAAGGATTCTGCAACAGTCTTAGAGATGGCTACTAGCCTCCCAGAATGGCTGAAGAAATGTTTTAGATCTGCATGCTCAATCCTGCATGCTAGGTGTGGCATACTTTTTTATGGAAGGCTACAGGTGACCTCTGGTCTGTTCTTGAGTTATTCTACCTTAGCACCTTTGTTGCTGGATTGCAGGTGGCTGTGTTCTAGTCTTACTCAAGACAGCATTATCCTGCTGGCTTCCAGACCAGAACCTGGTGCTGCATTGGCCTTGGCCAATGTCACCCACAAATTACTGAGTAGAAAAGGGGCCTGTACATGTGAAACCCAGTTGGGCCTTTTGTTTGGCCTGGAGGAGCACTGTGATAGTAAAGCTGCTGCCCCCATCTTAGAATGTTGTTATAAGGTTCAGGCAGCCCTCAAACTTAAGATCCTCTTGCTTCTCCTTCATGAGCACTGAGATTGCCATATGGCTTTCACACCTGGCATGTGTAGAGCTTCTTGACCCATATAGACCAGTACAGTACCCAGGAAAAACAGGCTCAGGGTTCTTGTCTCTTGTCTCCTCTAGCCTGGAGAGAGGAGTAGGGCAGTTTCTCTCTGGTGGGCTTGAAGCCCTGTGTGTATAGGCTGACCATGGGTTCTTTGTCAGGGTAGGCTGTTTTTGGAGATTTTAAGTAAGCCAGCAATGATGGAACAGGCTGCTCGCGTGCACTTAGTCTGATGGGGGCAGATAGGGAGCAAGACCCATAGATTCTTGATGATCAGTCTTGTGGAAGAGAGCCTCAGTGAGTGTCCTCCCCCAAACACTGTGGATAAGCTACTATATTTTTGGGCAGGACTTTGGAACTTTCATCTTAATAGTGATGGGCTGGGTGAGGGGGGGGGGCTTCCTTGGTATGTTTTAGAAATCAGCTTCAAATATTCCCCAGCTAAGTGGACCTGCCCTGTTCCATTCCACTGGCACTTTCAGAGCCATCCCTCCCCCAGCTGAAGGAACTGCTGAGCAGCATGTTTTGTATCTGAGCCTTGGAGCACGCTTGTATAGATAAGCAGAAAGTCTTTCTTCAAAAATACTTTAGTTTTGTTTTTAGCTGAGGTTAGTTCCTAGAGCAGCTTAAAGAACCTGCCTGTGACCTACAGAAACAGTGCTGTTTTTCTTTTTATGTTATGCCAGGGAGCCAATGAGATGCCTTGTGCGTGTTGGCAAGTGCTCTGTCCCTGCGCTGTATCCCAGTCTGAAATAACGCCTTTGGCTGTGCGATCACGCATTAAAGACTAGCTGAAAAGGAATGCTTCCTGTTAGAAGACAGCATCATACAACATGATTTTGTGTGAGGATGTACTACTTTGTAGTAGCGTCTCTGGACACAGGAGGTTTCTTCTAACTCTAGTCAAACCCCAGTGGCTTTGTTCCTTTGGATGTGATGGGCCCTAAGTGATAGCCCTTCACTGTAATTCTGTGGTTGTGTCCTGGCCAGGCTTGTCATCTTAGCAGGTACATAGAGGTTCCAAAGCAGCAGTAGTTAGTTTAAGGGATAGCAAGCCACTGTCCCTAGTGCAAAGAAAATGCTGGATCTTAATGTACCAATTTTTCACCAGGGCCAAGATAGTGGCAAATAGCATTTCCTCAGCTCAAAACATGGGGCCCACAGGTGAAGAGCTTCTTCATAGAAGTGGCAGTTTTAGCCGGGAGGTGGTGGTGCACGCCTTTAATCCCAGCACTCGGGAAGCAGAGGCAGGTGAATCTCTGTGAGTTCGAGACCAGCCTGGTCTACAAGAGCTAGTTCCAGGACAGAAACCAAAAGCTACGGAGAAACCCTGTCTCTTGTCATTTGCCCTTTACTGCCATGCCAGCTGTCACAGGTTCCAGCTGCTCCCTGAGTAGAGCAGAGAGGAGAAAAGGAAGAGGAAGTGACTGACCAGTGAGCAGCATGGGGGTCTGTTTGGAAACAGGCTGCCAGGGCCTAGAGGAACTCCTCAGGGTGCTAAGTTTTCTCAGAGGTCACCTTCACAGCCGCATTTGGAGACTGGACACAGAACTATGCTGTAAACAGTGCCGTGACTCACAGTCCTGTGGTTCTAGGTGAGGAGTCGCTGGGACACTGGTGCTAATCTTGTTGTTGGGTTCTCTGGCCATGAAACCCCAGGCTACAGCCATATGTAAGCTTTCTTTAGTCGTAAACTTGGACTTCTGAAAGCTATGTTTCACATTTTTCCAAACACAGTAGTAATCTTTTCTTTCTTTTTTCCGTTTTGTTTTTTGTTTTTCTTGCAACAGGGTTTCTCTGTGAAACAGCTCTGAATGTCCTGGAATTCACTTTATGGACCAGGCTGTCCTTGAACTCACAGAGATCCTCCTGCCTTTGCCTCTCCAGTACTGGGATTAAAGATGTGTGCCACCACTGCCCGGCAGTAATTTGTTCTTCTTCCCCCACTTATGTTCCCAATTTCACTTACTGGTGTCTGCCATCTGCCATCAACCAAGATCTGAAAATATTAAAAAGAAAATTTCAGGAGTTATCTTTAAACCGTGTACATCCTGAGTAACACGGTGAAGTCTCGACTGTCCCTTCATGCCTACCTCAGAGTTGAGTCCTTCCGTCCAGAGTTCACAGTATGTCTACCGGTTACTCAGTCAACAGAGGAAGTCCCTTAACCTGTTAAGCCAAGCAGAATTATGCTGAACTTGCTAAGATCTGTGTATTCCTGCCTCTCTGCTCTCACACAGCACAGGAGCTGCAGCCCTGGGTGGGGTAAGTGAAATTGGAAGAAATAGTGTACTCAGGACCAGTGGGGTGCTTGGGATTTGTCCTTGGAAGGCAGAGGACTGTTTTATACTGCATGCCTGCCCTTTTAAAAATGTCAGCATGAGCCGGGCGATGGTGGCTCACGCCTTTAATCCCAGCACTCAGGAGGCAGAGGCAGGTGGATCTCTGTGAGTTCAAGACCAGCCTGGTCTACAGAGCTAGTTCCAGGACAGGCTCCAAAAACACAGAGAAACCCTGTCTCGAAAAAACAAAACAAAAATGTCAGCATGTATTCAATCACATGGACTGTCATTTCAGGAAACTCGCCACTTCGAGTTGAGCCTCACATTATCTTTTGCCTAGGCACACACTTGGGATCTGGAAGCCTCTGTTTAGACTTCACATGCACCCGTGTCAAAGGAGTCTTTACAGTGGCATTACTTAACTGTAATCCTGTCGTTGAGGTCTGTTCTTGGTATGTATGTAATGTGAAGGACTTTTATTTCATTTTTTTATGCCATGTAGCTCCTCTCTTCCTCTCTCCCCTACCCTGACCCCTGGAGGGCGTGGTGGGCAACAGAATCTGAGCCTGTTGGCCTCTGGTTTACACTAAGTGAAGCACTCAGGATATGATCCATGCTTATCTTGGAACTTGTGCCTGAGGCCACCCTTGTGGATTTTATATTAAAGCTGTAACAACTTGCTTCAGCCAGCTTGGATTCCAGGAGCTTCTCAGTTTAGAAGCTTGCTGCAGTTTCCATGGCAGCCAGAGCTTCATTCTGACTCCGGTGGCCTAAGCCAGCAAATCTCCCAATGCTAGGAACCTTTAGAAAAAAGGGAGAAATGTCTCATTGCTGGTTAATTGAAAAACAGATAACCTCCTACTCAGCTGATAGTGCAGATTGAAGAAACATACAGACCCAGGTAAGGAAGCCAAACCTGCAGAGAACACTCTCTTTGGGGGCTGTCTTGTTTTCAGTTTGATTTTCACTCAAGTGGGCTTTCTAAATGCTGGCTTGGTCCCGTTGACATTTGGACAGTAGATTGTTTTAGTAAAAAAAAAAAAAAAAAAAAAAAAAATGTAGAGGGAATCTGGTTACAAACTGTTTACCGCTGGCACAGATTTCTAATCCCAGCACTCAGGGAGGTGGAGGCAGGAAAATCAAGAGTTCAAAGTCACCCTTAACTACTTAGAGAGTTTGAGGCTACCCTAGGCCCTGTGAGACCCTGCTTCCAAATAAAATAAAATAAAATAAAAGGCACTCAAGCCCAACAACAACAAAAAGATGTTTCTTACCCTTGGGAGAGTGAAGCTAGAGAACCAGTGTGGGGGCAGCCAGACCTTAAAGCAAAACAACATAAAAAGGTATTTTATTTAAAATCCCAGTGCTTTCCCCCAATTCTGTTTTCTTTGTTTGAGACGGAATCTTGCTATGTAGTCCAGGTTAGCCTAGAATTCATGGCCGTTCTCTTGTCTCAGTGCTGATGGGAGGCATAAGCCATTACGTCCAGTTCTCTTTTGTTGTTGTTACTTTTGGTGGACAGTGATATTCAGGCTGGCTGTGGGCTCAAGTGATCATCCTGCCTCAATCTTCCATGTCGTTGATATGCACTGCTATGTCCAGTGTGCCCTTGACATTGTGAAAAATAGAGCAATGGACACTGTGATCCGACTCCACATTAAAAATACTTTCTGGCTGGGCATGGTGCCACATGCCTATGATCTTAGAGCTCAGGAGGCAGAGGCAGGCAGATCTCTGAGGTCAAGGTCTGCCTGGCCTGTATTATAGGTTTCAGGCCAGCCAGGGCTAAACATTAGACCCTGTCAGTAATAATAATACATATTTACTGTGATATTAATCACCATGTGTTTGCCTATTTCAGTCAGAGATTCAAAGACATTTATTTTAAGTTGGCAGCTTGTTTGTGTGGCAGGCAGATCTGGCAGGTAGGCTGTGCCCAGGTGGCTTAGGTAGTCCCACTGAGAAGGGGCTACTGAACCTTGTGAGTTTCTGACAGAGACTTCAGCAAATGCATGACCTGGGATGGACCTTGTGGTGTGGCTAGCTTAAAGCAGACAGCTGGAGAGCCTGAAGGGGCTCTTTGAAGGGCTTTGAAGGCCAATCCAGAATAAGGAGAGAGGCAGAAACAGGGAACAGTGTAATGGATATGCTATTCCAAGGGATCATTCCAGTTATGATATTGAGATTTGGTCTACAATGTTGAGGGCAAAGTCACCAGTCAAGTTAAGAGCTTCCTGGGTGTTTCAGGCATTAGAAAGAAGAGCAGAGGTGGTAGGTGTTACAGGATTCAGAGTGAACTGAAAAGCAGAGTCCAGCCACGCCCCAGCTCTTGACCCTGAGTAATCTGATAGACACATCACAAATCTTAAATGGGTACCTCCACTCAAGATTTTGACCTCAGTGTGTATTGGGGGTTGTCTTGCTGGTACCGGCAGCCTTCATGATCACCATCCCTGTCTCTGTGTGCTTTAAAGGCCAGGAAGATCCATGAGAAATTAAAGAGGCCAGCAGTTCTTCCAGCCTAGTTTCCCTGTGCACTCTCTTTCTCTGCCCGCGCATGCGTGTGTGTGTGTGTGTGTGTGTGTGTGTGAGAGAGAGAGAGAGAGAGAGCGAGCGAGCGAGCGAGCGCACATTTGTATGTACTTGTATCTCTTATGTGTTGGTGAGCTGTGGACTCTTGTACACCTGCACAACCATCTCAGAACTGAGCTGGTTCCCTGGCCTACTGCTTGAGGGACAGGATAGTACTCATGGAGAGGGGCTGAGCTTCTTGCCTCCATTTGGCTCTTTAAGCTGATGCTTGCTGTTTGCCCCTATCAGTTCTCCCCAGCCCCTCCATTCAGGGGCTAGTGCTGGTGGTCCACCTGCAGACTGCTTTACTAAGACTTGGTTCTTTGATGTCTGGGCCAGGCTGTGCTATACTCCATGCCTCACAGGCCCTGGGAATTCCCAGTAGGCTTCCACAGATCTCTTGGCAATTCTGATGTTTTCCTTTGCAGATCAAAAAGTTGCTTTCAGAAATGCTGTGCCAGCCACGTTAATTCGGCCACCTATGAGTTGATAGCATTTCGTGGTCTGCAAGCAGGCCTGGAGGCCTTGAGTGTCCATCCAGTAGTGCTCAGGGACTGGTAGATTTCCTCCTGGAATGTGTGAGAGGAGTTCATGTTGGCTGGGCCCTTCTAAGTCTCCTCTGGGATTTGCCCTTGCTGCTCAAACAACTTCATTGGTTTAGTTTTAGGCCCTTGGATTTTTTTTACAGTCATGATTTCTATTAGCTACTGAAATCATGGTCTTACATCATGGATGTATGCCCATTAGTTGATTATACAGGAAGCAGGAGCAACAGTTCAGCCACTAACAATCTATGAGACATGGAGGGATTCACTTGTAGTAGTATTGGGGGTGGGGGTGGCGCTAGATAGAGGAAGAACCTTTACTAGTTGTACTTAAGGCATCCTGACTAGACATGGGGCAGGAGGATCTGGGTAATGGGTCTGCATGTGCTCTGCTGCTCTCAACCTCCTGAGGACTGGGTATGCACCACCATTTCCCATCTGCATATACAGTTCATGTGGAGGGTGTGACAGCTTCTCTTGATGGCTTCAAGAATTCTAGTATTTGTCTTGAAGTTTACTTTCATTGCGGTGTGTCAGTTTCTTAAAAATAAAAAAAAAAATTTCAAATCGTCTTAATTAGTCACTGGTATTGATAGACCGGTTTCTGCTTCTTGTCTAGTAAGAAGTGGGTCTTTGGGTTTTGTGATTGTTTACTTCTTCTCACTAAATGGAAGACCCTGTAGCCCAGGCTGGCCTTCAACTTGTAGCAGTTCTCCTGCCTTTGCTCACCAAGTGCTGAAATTATAGGCACATACCATCACTCCTAGCTAGAGAGAGGGATTTCAAAATTTCTAAGCATTCTTTCTTTCCCCTCTCAGTGCTGGGGGTTGAATGTAGGGCCTCATGTATGCCCAGCACACACTTTACCATTGAGCCAGCTCTCCAGCCCTCTTTTCACTTACTTTTATTGTTGTTTTTCCGAGACAGGGTTTCTCTATGTTATAGCTCTGGCTGTCCTGGAACTTACTTTGTAGGCTGGTCTCAGACTCACAGAGATCTGCCTGCCGCTGCCTCCCAAGCACTGGGATTAAAGGTGTGCGCCACCACTGCCCGACTTCTTGTTGTTTTAAGACAGAGTTTCACGTACCTGAAGCTGACCTTGAACTCTTGATTCTCCTGCTCAGCCTCCCAAATACAGTTACTTCTTATTTTGAGGCAGGGTAAGTTGCCTGGCTAGGCATGTGATTTACTCTGTAGTTTAGGCAGGCCTTACACAGGCAGTCCTCCTGCCTCAACCTGCTGAGTAGGTAGAAAGACGACAGACTCAGCTCTTCATCCTACACAGTCTCCATAATTTCATCTTTTCTAGAAGGACTCATACTTATTTCCTTTTTCAGGTTCATTTCCTGCCACTTAGTAATTTGCATTTACCAGTTCTCTCTGTTTTGATACGTGTCCGTAGCTAACCCAGAACTCATTGTGTAGACTGGGCTGGCCTCGAGTTTGTCATGATCCTCTTGCTTTGGTCTAATAAGTGCTGATATTATAAGCATATGTGCCATGTCTGGCTTCCTCCATAGTTCATTAATTCTCCTACTAAAAGACTTCTTGATTGCTTCCAGGCATCAGAATATGTCTTAACTTCTGTGTGCAGGGTTTGTGGGGTCATGAGTGTGCAACCTGTCAATTAATTTTGGATTGCATGGTGATATGTTTAGTTTTGGATCCCAAAGTTGTATAGCTGCACCCTATGCATGCCCACTAGCAGTGACCGAATAAGGCTGTACCATATCCTCACTCGCTCATGGTGTTTAGATTTGGGCAGTTTTGGCAGGTGTGTAGCAGCTTGGCATCTAAGGTGACACATGAAGGAAAACATCTTTTCATGACTTTTCACACATGTGTCTTCATGACCTCCCTTGTAGGATCCTTGACCGATTTTTTTTTCTTTTAAGTTTTTGAGACAGGGTTTCATGTAGTCCAGGCTGGCTTTGAACTTGATACACAGCCTAGACCAATCCTGAGCTACTCTCTGACCCTCCTGCTTTTGTAGCACACATGTTGGGGTTACTGGCATTTGCAACCATGCCTGGCCCTTGACCTGTCTTTAATCAGACTGTTTTCGGACCATGAGAATTGAGTGTATATTTTGGATAGCTTCTTTGCAAGTCCTTTCTCCTAGTCTGCAGCTTACTCTCCTATTGTCTTGACATAGCATCGACTCATTGCTCATGTGCTTTCCAGTAAAAGACTGCTGTATTTCATTCCTACCATGGGCACATTGGATTAGCTGGATTCAATTGGATTTTTTTATACTCTTGGTTCATACATTGATATTCTTTGCTATCAGCTGCCATTGGTCCAGTTTCTCTAGTTTGTGTTGTCTCTGATTATCTGGAGAGAGGTGCTGGTGGGGATCAGGAGGCTGTGTCAGTGAATGTCACTTAGGCCTGTGTTGTGGTTCCATTAGTACCTAGTACCACACTGTGATTTCTGTCAGGTTTTCCCAGCAAACCCTCTGACTTTATGCTGATGTGAAAGAGGAAGATAGCTACCGTCTCCCCATACTGTACTTTGCACTTTGAATTTTGATCCTCCCCTGCAGGGTAGCAATTTGGTAAGATGCTTTCTCTATACCTCTTGAAGCTCCCAGGTGGCCATGTGCTCTTAGGAGCAGCTGATGCAGTTCTCCGGAGACTGTGCCACAGGGTGGATGGAGTCACCACATTTTTAAGGTATTTCAGCTATGTGTTTGAGTTGAAGAACACCTCCTGTACTCATGGTGTTTTGAGGGTGTAGTGCCGAATTTGTGCCACTTTATACCTGTGACTGTGGGTGTTGTGGCAAGCCAGTCACCACTGAGCACTTGTTGGTTGCATGTAGTTAGAACATACAGTCTACATATGTGTGAGAATGTGTATGGACCATGATGGGGCATCTGTAAGTGCAGCATGCACCACCAACACTCCTACACTGTGCCCAGGCTGAGTGCCTCATTGACTTTGACAGTGCTCGTGAATGTTGTAACTATTTTGACCTTTAAACTTTCCCATCCATGGAGCTAGGGAAATGGCTCAGAAAGTGAAGTGCTTGCCTTCTACCAGGTTTGGATCTTCAGCACCCACATAATTGCCATGTGGTCATGGCAGCCCATTTGTCATCTCAGCTCTTGGAAGGGATCCCTGACACAAGTTGTCTAGCCAGACTGAACAAATGAATTGTCAAACTCCGGGTTCAAATGAGCAACCCTGTCTCCCTGTCTCAGTATATACAGTGGAGAGAGATTGAGGAATAAATCCAGATTCTGTGTCAATTACAGGCCTTCACCACCTGCATTGCAACATGCCCCTTCCATACACATATACACAAACCTAAAAAATGCACCCTAAAACCTTGAGCCAAGCTTGGGGTACCGATCAGAGCTGCTATCCAGACACTTTTGCACAACAGCTTGAAGGAAGTCACATGTTTTGGCATCAGTCACTCTCACATTAGAAACAGGACAATAGAGGAAGTTGTTGGTTGGAACAATTGTTGTTGCGTTTGTCTGAGTACATCTGCAGACTGTAACAAAATTGTCACAAAGTGCGCAATTTGCTGGAGCAGGCTCCAAGGGAAGCTTCTTTGCTGTATTGGGAAAAAAACTATCCTGGGTATGTCACAGGTCATTTAATAGAAGAGTCCAGAAGAAGCCATAGCTTACTTTTGGTCTTATTCTCGTGAGTCCAGAACTGCCTGTGCTATGAGCAGAGGCAGCTGGTCCTTCTGGCCTCGGTTTCTGTACGTCATCATGCTCTTAGCCTGGCTTTTACACTGTGCTCCTCAAAGGAAGCTTTTGCATGTGATTACATAGTGTCACTCCTGTGATGGCATGGGACCAGCCTTCTTCCAAGGAACGGTTGTCCTGCACTAGGAAATGACTCCATGGGCATTGCCCTGTGGATCATGAACTTCTTTTTATGATACTTGATGGTTCTATCCTGAAATATGCTGACCAAATGCTGGGTACGTGGCCTCTGGTCAGGAGTCATAGCTCCACCCGACTTCCTTCTTCAAGCTTCCTTCCATTTCTTTTTGGGCTCTGATAGAGAATACCAGAGATGGGACATGGGGAACCCACAAAGGAAGGGTTTCTACCCTGCAGGTTCTTTGTGCCCAGGAAAGGCACAGCAAGGACCCGAATTCCCAAACAAGAGCTATGCTTGGTTAAGTTCAGATGGAGAGGACTAGGTGATGCTGCCTTGTTTCTGGGGAAATGGATGAGTAAGCCAGCCAGGTGCCTCTGGGATTCAGAAGTGCTGTCGTTCAAGCCTGGCAATGTTGAACAGATTGTTAAATTTGCTATTCTCTTCTTTTTGTCTATTCTCAGACAAAAGCATTAGATAACAAGTTAAAATACAAAAAGCTAGTAGCCTCGGTTAGATGAAGGGGAACATGTCTGAGTGAGCAAGCAATATTATTAGCTTTCAAATGTCCACTGACCAAGGAAGAATGAATTTTGGCAACAGAGGCAAAGCAGGTAGAGTAAGGAATGAGCCTGAGAAGTGTGCAGTGCTTTGTGCGAGCCCCCAAGGGCTTTCCTCAAAGGTGCAGAGTCAACTTGAAAGAAAAGCAAAGATAAGGCTATGCAGCACAGGCATTCTCCAAAAGACAAGTTGAATCCAGTCCAGATCCCAAAAGGACTTTTCCCCCAGAGCTCATCATGCCCTTTTAAAGTCCATATGCTCATAAAGTTCTTGGAAATGAACATGGAGGAGTAATCTGGAGAATGCTGGGAAGTGAAGAGTGGGGACTGACTCAGAAAGACTGCTGCAAATGGAGGCCTGGCTTCCGGCCTTTGACAGTGTGCTGAAGCAGAGGCACCATCTTTAAATATTCCCCCTCTTTTCAGAGCAGGGGTACCTGGCTTAGACATGGCATCTCTCCTTCCTCAGCTGCACCCTATAGCTCCTTACATACCTCTATGTATCCCTCAGCCAACTGGGGTCCCTTTGTCCTGAGTGTGATTTCAAAGCTGCTTTACTATGTGGGGCCCTTGATCTAATTGCCACTTTCTAGGGCTCTGAAGAAGAGGTTGAACTTAATGGCTGTGCCAGGTGGTACCCTGATGGGGAGCAGATTGTCTTCCACAGTGCCTGGCTGTATCTGTGTTGGTGAAGAAATGGAGTCTGTTTTATTCTAGCTGTTAACATGACTTTATTAAAAATCCCCAGTTCGAAAAGTTGCCCTGGAACTTGGAGGGCTAGTTGCCTTGCAGTGGTGTGAGCACCATGGGTTGGCAGTGTCTGGGAGTTAGCTTACAGAATGGGACATGTTCGGTAGGCCTTGCACTTAATAACTGTTCCTTAGGGCTGTCTGAAAGATGCTCATGGCATTTGCTTGTGTGAAATATACTCTGTTCACCTAGACCATGTGAGCAGCAGGTACTCAACCCAGAACACACACTATTTACAAAGATTCCAGAGAGGCCAGACCTAGATGAGGAACTGTTGCCGCTCACCAGGTGTGGCTGCTCCAGAACTCTGGAATATGGGAGTGGCAAGAAGAGGCACTGAGTGCCCTCCCAGCACACTGCCTGTAGGCGGTACATCATCTTTCATTGAACCACACTGGTCTCTTGATGTAAAACATCAAGTTCTGGTGTGAGCAACAGCAGGACCCAAGTTAGGGAGGTGAGGATGCTGGTGTATCATGAGGGGCTGTTCAACTGCTAGCATGGTGTGTCATTCAACCCTGCAGCTGCAATGGTGTTGGCAGGACCAGAACTTGCTGTCCTAAATGGCAAAGACTCTGGAAAGGCTGGTGTGGCTTGAGCTGGTGCAGAGAGACAGGAAGCAGAGTAGAGCTGAGTGGTGTGAGCCCCAGGGAGCACAAGCAGTTACAGTAGGCATCCCTCTTCCCACAGCTGGAGTGGACTGCATCCCCTAAAAAATGACAAAGGGTGCCAGGCTCTTCGGGCTGCTTTCTCTGAGACTATGGGTACTGCGGCTGTCTGCCACCTGCGAGCACATCTGAGCACTATGCCAACCGAGTCCTGACCTTGCATCAGTCGGTTCTGAGTCTTTGAGTAGGGAGACCCCAAACATTTTAGTGTCCCACTCAACCTCCCCCCTCAGTTTGATGTCTGCTTCTTCTTGCACTCACCTGGTACTTATACCACCATGTATTGCTCTACACAGGTAAAATGAAGCTATCTGTAGCCAGGCCTGGTGCCAGCTGTGACCAGAAGCTGCACACTGTATTATGCCATGGCTTGCTGAACACTTGCTGTTCTTACTTGGGCTTCTCCCTTAAGCTGAGCAGTGTAGTGTTGCTGTGGAGGCCTGTCTTTAGTTGAAGGCACCACATCTTCAGGGCCAGATGTGGCTTGATGGCATATGGTTCCTAGATTTTGGGTGCAGCCTGGGATGACACATTGACAGTGGTGGTGGGGTCAGATTGAGTGGGAGCTGGAACCCTAAAAGCTGTTTCGATGGAGCAGCAAAAGAACCTACTCTATTGAGAGATTCTTAAGAATGACTGACATGTTTCCAGGGCATAGGTCAGCATCCTACAACTTGGTACTGAGATCCAGCCTGGAGCCCTGGTTCTGCTGGACTGGTCAGCAAGTTTTACATTTTAAGGGGTTGTTTAAAAAAACAAAAAACAAAAACAAAAAAGAAACGAAAAGAAAACTAAACTAGATAGAATATACAGCAGAAGCTAAATATAGCTTTAAAAGAAAGCTGGCCACACTTGGGCTGGAGTTGATTCAGATGTGATCATCAAGGGCTCAGACACTTAAATTTTATTTTATTTTTTATTTATTTATTTTTTTGTGAGTGCATAAGTGTTCAGCATGAGTCATGGTGTGAGTAGAAATCGGAGAACAGCTTGAAAAGTTATTTTTCTCCGAACACCTTATGGGTCCCAAGGATGTCAGGCTATACTCTCTGAGTCTTCTTCCTGGCCCAGGCTTGAACACCTTATAGAAACCCTTAGCATTACTCAGCCTTGGTGCTAATGGCTGGGTGCTGCAGAATGCTACAGGGTGCTGGGACTGTCCCTGACCAGGAGTTACTCCATTACATTGTGACTGGAATGGACTGCCTAGATTGAATTTGCACACTGTGTATTAGAGGTTTGTTTTGTCATCTCATTTTACTTTCCCTTTTTAAAAATTTATTTACTTTTATTTGTAATTAATTTAATTTTTAATTTAATGTGCATTGGTGTTTTACCGTGGGTATCAGGTTCCCTGATACTGGGGTTACAGACAGTTATGAGCTGCCATGTGGGTGCTGGGAGTTGAATCCCGGTCCTCTGGAAGAGCAGGCAGTGCTCTTAATGACTAAGCAACCTCTCCAACACTCATTTTAGTTTTTGAGGCAAGGTCTTCTATAGCCCAAGCTTGCTGTGTAACCAGGACAACTGTGAACTCCATTCTTCCTGCCTCTATCCTGCAAGAGCTGATATAGTACAGACATGCGCCACGCCTGGTTTCAGAGGGTTGCTGCCTCATCTCTGTTGCTGCTGCAGTGACTCTGGAGCCAAGTCTTAGCCCTGCATTTCAGGCACACAAGTTTCTGAGGATAGAGCAGAAGTGGGCCAAAGGCCACTGAGCATAGCTGAAGGGTTTGGCGTTTGTAATTATGTTTTTAGGACTGCTTGCAGAATAATCTCTGTTGTCCTGCCAACACCCAGCTGATCTGTTTCAGCTTCACAAACTGCATTGATCCATGTCCCCAGAATGTCCCTGTCAGGAAGGGGCTAAGAAGTTAAACCATGGCTCCTGTTTTGACAAAAGTCTGGCAGGTTAACATAAAGAAAGACCATGGTAGTTTCTCTTGACAGTGCGTGGGCAGAGGTTGAGGTCAAGAGTAACAGAGCTGAGGGTAGGATTGGTTTCCTCACTGCTTATACCGTGTGTTGGAAAGAGGAGTATAAGTAGGTAACTTGTTTTTGTTGTTTTAATCATGTGTATTGAGTATCTGTAAAGGGTTATGTGCACATGAGTGCCAGTGTCCTCAGAGATAAGAGGTGTTGAATCCCCTGGAGTGCCATGTAGTTGTAAGCTGCCTAACATGGGTGCTGGGAGCTGAACTTGGGTTCATCTCTCTATTCCTGTGACTGGGGTTTATATGGTAGAGTAGGTAGGTGAATGTGAGATTTCAGATGAGAGCTGTGGAATTGCAGTAAAACTGGGGACAGAGAAGCCAGTGTGTAGCTGAGACTGCTGGATCTCTGGTGGGGTGTGGGGGGTAAGGGTATGGTAAGCCTGAAGGGGTGGCTTATAGTTGCAGCCAAAGAGCAAAGTAAGTGGGGATGGGTGGGGAGGGCTGAAAACCAGTGCACTGGGAAATCTTCCCATTTGAGCTGTCCTGACCCTGCCTTGAGGGGACTGCTGAGAGAGGGACTAGATGGTGCTCACCCCAAGTTTTCTGCCCACCCTAGAAGGGGAGGAAGGGCTAGTTGGGACTCATTTGTTTGTCTCACTGTGTGGCGGTGACTGTCCTGGAACTCACTGTGTAGATCAGGCTTGCCTCAAACTCACCTGCCTCTGCCTCCTGAGTGCTGGGATTAAAGGTGTGCACCACTATGCCTGGTTTAGGACTCATCTTTACTAAGTAACTATTACTAGAAATGTTATCCAAAGCAATTATTGAGAAATGTCTGATAAGACATTTCTACAGACTCAGTTTCATATCCAATGGGAATGCTACCCTGCATGATTCAGGGACCCTTTTTTGTAGCCCTTCAGATGGAACTGAAGGTCTGTCTCCTAAAGAGGTCAGGGTGTTGTGCACCCCCATCTTTCCTCTTATTGTGGCAGCTGGCATGTGCTTGTGTGCATGCACATATTTGTATGAGTCAAGTTCTTGCTGTGTACGCCAGGCTAGCCTAAAACTCAAGATCCTCCTACCTCTGCGTCGCTGCTGCTGGGCTCACACCTATGTGCCACCACACTGATGTTGGGGTTCTTTCTGAATGGACGTGTCCAGTTATCTCTAAGAATCAATATATTACTGTGTGTGTGTCTAAGTAGAGACAATAAACAAGTTGATCACAGAAACTGGAGTAGAGCAGACTCCAAGACTAGGCTCTTGTGTTGTAAAGCCTCTGGTAATGCCATACATAGGCAGGGCATCTCAGAACTGCTTGAAGTTTCAGGGTTTGGCATGTGTAAAGGTCTCTTTGAGCTTTCTCTTTTAGATTTGATTATCACTGTGTTTTTCAACCTGGACAGGTCGAGGACTACTTCCCAAGCTGCTGCTGAGGACCCAGCACCCAGCCTCAGGATAGATTTCGAACTTGTCTATTAGGCATTGGGACTAGTGTCCCTGTCTATCTAGCCTGCTCTTCCACCTTTCATTGCACATTTGTAGGCAGTGTCTCATGAACCCCTCTGTGGCTCTGTCAGCTGCTTTCCCCAGCCTCCCTTTCCTTTCTGCTCTCTTTCATGATGCCACTGATGACTCCAGCCACAGAAAACCTGACACAGGCGATGGTATCAGTGGTGGCTAGCAAGCCAGCACTTTTTTCCTGTCCACTTCTCTTCTGATTCCGCTTACTTCAGCCGCCCCAGGTGTAATTCTCAAGAGCCCACATTGAATGTTGTCAATGGTGGCAGGTGTGGGCCAAGGGGCCACCTGTGACTTTAGCTTGTCTTTGCTTTCTTGCAGATCCTCTAACCGCTCGATGGGGAGTCACAGAAGATCACCTGTGTGTGTCAGCTCCCTACCTCTCTGTAGCAAGAGAAGTGACTGCAGCGCCTCCACAGTCATGATGATGAAACTGGTATTAACTGAGTGGCCCTTATGGATTTTTAACTCTAATTCACAGTGAGCCAGCAAGCCATATGTTTACAGTCCAACCAAAAACCCTTCTGTGTTGCTGCACGTCTTGAGTGAAAAGTTGAGACACCAGTTGGTACAAAGTGGAATATAAGAGTTACTTGCCGAGGAATGCACTTGCAGCAGAACGAGAAGACGTCTTAATTTATCGTTGGAGAGAGATGATAGTATTATTTATATAGGTTGAATAAATATATATATATTTTGGTGGTAATGAAAATGGCTCCGCAGAATGCCGACTCGGAATCTATGCAAGTACAAGAGCTGCCTATGCCCCTACCGGACCCTCAGAAACCTAAACACCCAGAGGCTGAGACCCAAGAGGAGACCATCAGTGAGGGGTCCATAGACAGAATCCCCACACGCCTGTGGGTCATGCACGGGGCAGTGATGTTTGGCAGGGAATTCTGTTACGCCATGGAGACAGCACTGGTTACACCTATACTGTTACAGATAGGTAAGTGTAGCACAGCAGGCCTGGCTACTGCTGAGTGTACAGCTCCAGCTCCAGGTGGTGGAACCGAAGCCTTGGGGAACCCTGCCATGAATCCTTGGCCTCTGTGTCAGTTGTCTCCCGTTAACCTGGTTCAGGGGCTTGTTCCTCTGTGGTCTGGATTTTGTGTCACATTCCTGATAGCAGGGCACTTGAGAAAAACAGTATGTTAGGCATAATGATTGGAGGCCATTGGCTGTACCACCACAGCAAATCAGGGATCCTGGTGTCATACTCGAGTTCTTGCCTATGGAATGGGTGTGAGTGCAATCCCACCTCAAAGGTGACTTCAGCCCTCTCAGGTTGCCACCAGAATGAGTTTGTCCCCAAAATTTCGTCAGAATCTTTAGTTTTCTCTTGTAGACTAAGGAAATTTTAAAAACTTAATTTCAGCTCTGAAGTGTCACAAGAGAACTAGACAAAAGACCAAGCAATCTAGAGGCATCGTATAATCAGGATTAATATTTTAAAAATCTGTCTGCTTTGGTTGTTTCAGCAGTATTTCTTGCCACAACATAACCACATCCTTGCATGGTGAGAGCTAACCCTGCTACACTGGGATTGGTCAGCTCAGCCTGTAGATTTGCTACCCCTGTGAATTCATCACTTCTTCCATCACAGTGGGATGTGTCTTCGGCCTCAGAGCACACAGGTTTCTGTGGGAGCAGGTTTCCCAACACTGGCAGTGCTCACGGCCTCACGCATGCCTGCTCTGTAGCCCCAGTTAGTAAAGCCAGTGGATAGGTCTCGTTCTCAGGTTCCACTATGGATCCTGAAATGCTTTTCTTTAGGAATCAGACTAATCTCCTCCCTTCCCTTCTAAAGCCAGTTCTCAGAAGGGTGTAGGAGGTGGCCAGGCGACTTATGGCACAGATGTGCTGGGGACTTGTCCTGGAGGGTTAGCAGGTATTAAGCTTGACCACACGTAGCTGTTCTCCTGTTTTATCATTGTGTTGCTTCTTATTCTTGGGGGCTTGTCATGTGAAGGCACTGTGGCAGACAGGCTATGCTCACAAAAGACAACTTAGAGCAATGAGAGAGACATTGGGGAGGCACCAGGCTTACTTGGTGTATGTTTTGTTCAGAGCCTTCTGAGAACTAGCTTCCACTCAGGTGTTAAAGCAGATCTGGAGCCAGCACGGGCTTCCAAGTTGACTTGCTACTTCCATTGTGGCAACGGAGATGTGATCCACATCCCCAAGCTGCTGAGACCCAGGATCCACATCTGCCCGGAGTCTTTACACTTAGTGGGTCGTACTGTTTCCATGCGACCTTCAGCACTTTTTATTTTTTGGTTTTGAATATTTATTACATGAGGTTTGCTGTGTGTTTTTAATTAAATAATTATTTTACCATACGTACCTCCCAAGTAGCTGGGATTATAGGCCTGAACTACCAGTCCCTCAGTGACTCTATCTTACTAGAGGTCTCTGGGGCTTCCTGGAGGGATCTGCGTGACAGGGAAGGCTCCAACCAAGAGCCAGCAAGGCCCAAGATTATGAGTTAGGAGCTTGCAAGAAGCCAAATCTTGTCAGTGCTTGATGACAAAATTTTCCCCAGCTGAGCTTTGCAATGACCACAGCCTGGTCAACACCTGGAATGCAGCTGCTGAGAAACCTTAAGCCAAACTCCTGGACTGAGCATCGGGTTCCTGAGCCATAGAAATTGACTGTGAGATGGCGAATGTTGTGAGCTCCTCAACCGTGTGTTTTGTCACATAGCAGTAGGTAACTAATGTATGGGTGCTGGCTATTACATTTGAAGCTTTATGGCCATACTGTTTCTAAACCCTTTATGATTTAGAACATAATATTTTCCCCATTACCTACACATATTCATCTTTCTAAAAGAGCATATCAAACGGCTTTAATTTTTTTCAGTTACATTGATTGATTGATTGATTGATTGATTGATTGATTGATTGAAGATTGTAGGGTTCACGCTTGCTAAGAGAACAACTTTCAGGAATCAGTCCTCTCCCACAGTGTGAGGCCCAGGAATTGAACTCAGGTCATCAGAGTTGGCAGCAATTGCCTTTATCTACTGAGCCATCTCCCTGGCCCTCAAAGTGATTTCAAAGGAAAGATGTTTCTATTGACCAATATCCTTTTATAAGAAACTGTCTACAGTTTGTGGTAGGAAGTCTGTCCTTTCTTTTTTTTAAATGTTTAATTTCTCATAGAAACCTTCCTGGCTGGAAGGCAGCAAGCAGAAGCTAGTGAGCAGAGAGCTTGCTCAAATTCTGCCCTTTGAAGTCAGTGGACCAGATGATCTCGGTCCAGCAGTAGCCAATCAAGCGAGCATATGCAGGGTTGACCTTTGACAGTTCCCAAAGGTAGTGCACTTGTGTTGTATTGTGAGTCACTCCTTTCAATTAGTAAGTTGTTTGTGTTGTTAAAATGTTGTGGTAAAACTGACCAGTGAGCCCTCAAGTGGAGTACAGAAAGGCTGTTGAATGTCCCATCTAGAGGAAGTCAATTCTGCTTGCTGTTTGCTACCTTCCAGCTATCACCAGCCATGTGACAGGCTGCTGATGTACCAACAAGTTTTGTAGCCTGTGTTCCCTGTGCCTTTTACCACGGAATAACTCCTTGTACTATTGACACTGGACTGGGACCAATGGAGGGACCCTCAAGCCCTGTCTAGCATGGAGAGGCCAGTGTCCTCTGCCCTTGATAATGGTAATGTTTGCTCATTCTGATCCTAACCACACTAGGGATTCCCCCTGCTGGCCTCCAACGAAGAGAAGGAATAAGGGAGGCTCCAGAAGGGTGGGTTGAACTTGAAGATGGTATGGCTGGTCAGCTGCCCTTCCACCTATGGTAAATCAGTGTTTTTCTTTATGCATAGTGGCATAGGGGGTTTCTGTGCCTGAATGGTGGTGGTGTTGGAAGGCACTGTGTCCCACAGCCAAAGCTGACTTCTTGAAGAAGCCTTGGCTCTCCTTCATCCAGTGCTTGTGGCTTTACTTCTGTTCCAACACCTCTTCTGAAAACAGTCACTGAGTTTACATGTCTGAAATGCTTCTACAAGTCTGGAACATGGTGAAAGCTGCTGCTTCTTCATCTGGGCTCCCACAGAGGCTTGAGCACCTTTGCTTTGCACAGCTTTCAGTGAAGTAAAACCCCAGAGCAAAACATTTGGAAGTCTTATCCCCGTAGAATGAGTAAAGGCAAGGGCTATTAACTGAGCTCACTGGACTCCAGGGTCTTGTTCTCAGGGTCAGCACCACCATGCTACACCACTTGAGACATGACAGGTCAAGAGACTTCTTACGAGATCCCAGCCCATGTCCAACTGTGCAGGAGTGTTCAGAGGGCTTCATTCTTCTTATTGTTGATGCTTGGACCTTGGGAGGGGGTGGGGGCATTCAAGATAGGGTTTCTCTGTATAACAGCTCTAGCTGTTCTGGAACTCGCCTTATAGACCAGACTGGCTTTAAACTCACAGAGATCCATCCACCTGCCCTTTCTTAGTACAGTTTACATGTATGTGGAGTTAGGGGTTGGGGCCAGGGCCTACAGAATGTTTGGCATGTTCTGTTTCACTGAGTTACATCCTTGACTCAATTTTCACTTTTTACTTTTTCTTTTGATTTTGAGACAGGTTCTCTCTATATACCCCTGGATGTCCCAGAACTTGCTATGTAGACCAGGCTGGTTTCGAACTCACAGAGGTCTGCCTGCCTCTGCCTTCCAGATGCCGGGATTAAAGGTGTATACCACCAAACATGGCTATTTGTTTGCTTGTTTTTGCTTTGCTTGCCTGCTTATTTTGAGACAGGTTCTCAAAAAGGCTGCCCTTCAACTCCCTGTGTACCCCAGGCAGATCTTGAATTTGTGCTCTTTCTGCTTCTGACTCCAGGTAGCAGGGATTATGGGTCTGGCCACCAGACACGTTATACTTCAGCTCTTTTCTTGTCCCGGGAGCAGAAGGTGAGCTCCTCCTCCCCAGCCTGAGCTCCCTGAATGCCATCACCTCCTGTAGTGCTGTCTCCCACTGTCAGTAAGCCTAACATTGGGACCAGGAGCCAGGACTTACTTGGAATCAGGAGACCACCTTGTCTGTGAAGGAGCCCTATGGTGGAGGTGCCAGTCTGGTGCTGGGGTGCTGTTGCTCAATCCCTGGGTCTGGGAAGAAGTCTTTGATGCACAGGAGGTGACTGGTGTGCTGTGATGGGAAAGAATGGGGGTAGTGTGACAGGGACCTGACTTGTCTGCAAATGGGACAGGGCATTTGCATAGAGAAGATAGTTCCCTAATACTGAAGAACTCCAGGTACCAATGTTACTGAGATAGGAATGGCTCAGTCCAGTGCATTGAGTGACCCCACCTACCTCTCCAAGCCCCATCTTACAGGATGTCTCTTGTAAATTTTCATCCCCATCTTCATCCCATTCAGAATTCCAGCATTCTATACTTACAAGACATTGAAATCTCCCATTCTTGTCTCACCTCTTCTGAGGGTCCCATGCTAGGCAGCCATCTTTGTCCCTTAAGTGACTGTCATTTTCCCTTGTCATTGTCCCTAAAGTGACTCTTGGTTTTGTTCTTGTTTTTGTCTTTTGTGTATTTTTTTCATTTCACTTATTCTTCTCCGTGTGCATGCACACACCACAGTGTTAGTGTCAAGGTCAGAAGACAACTTTGGAAAGTCACTTCTCTCCTTACTTTATGGAATCCAGGGATTGAACTTGGTTATGGTTTGCTTGGCAAGTGCTTTTTACCTACCAAACCATCACACAGAACCTCTTTTGTGTGTTCGAGACAGTGTCACTGTGTACTGGCCTCAGTATGTAGACTCTTCTGGCTTGTAGTAGACCTCTGCTTCTACCTCCAAGTGCAGGGAGTACAAGTGTATACCATCATTCCTAGCCTCCACCCTCTGTGAGATGGGAAGCCAGCTGACTACCAGACTGCCAGTCCCAAGAGTCTGAGCAGAAGCAGGGCCTGAAAGATCTACAGAGCACACATACCTGTCCTGACGGCCCACTATGGCTGGTGTTGTATTCTGCCATTGATAGATAACATGACTCTGGCATCTCAAACTCAGGGCCAGATGTGAACGTACAGCTGCCTTTGAAAGGCAAATTTGGAAGCACACTGCTCAGGAGTCTATGGGAAACTTGTAGAGAGCCAGCCTAGCCTTGTTGGGTACCCTCCTGTGCTATGTTCCCATGTTAAATTCTTCCCTTGAGAAGGAGTTCAGTCTCCTGCTACTGTTTATTGTTTCCCTCTTGGCTCAGGAAGTATACTCAGGGGAAAAGGAAAATCAGATAACAGAGAAAAGGGTGCCTTTTGTTGTAGTCTATGGGTTTGACTCATTAATGACGACTGAGCTAGTGTGAGAGCCTACCTACTCTGCTTTGATGAAGGTTCAGAAGAGTAGCACCCAAGAGCAAACAGTGAGGTCTGCCAATTATTTATGAGGAAAAGCTGGTTTACTGTCTCCCACATGCAGGAGTAGAACTGCTCACCAGTTTGTGATCCCACTCTCTGTAGAAGCTCCTGGGGAACGGGTGTGTTTCTAGGATTCAGTTGGCCGAAGCTTGAGCCCACCTCTTCTCCTATGGGAAGCGCCTGCCCTTTATTAGTTGTATACACAGAGACACTGGAAGATGAAAACAACCTTCCGTGCCCTTCAGTCCCCAACAAGGGGTTATATAAGGCGCAATCAGGAAGCTGGAAGCATGAGCAAGATGCTGATATACCAGCCATAGCAGCCTGGCACTGAGTTGTCAGCAGGGTGGCTGTGACCTGAGTCCAGCCCTTTTTAGGACCCCAGCACACTGCTTCCAAAGCTGGCTGCCTTCCTGTGCCTCTGGCTGTCCCTTTCATGTTGAAGTGCACAAGCATGGCAAGCCTTTGGTGAGAACTGAGAAGCACCATTCCACAGGAGGCATCTGAGTGCAGTGCATGTCTATAGCAAGCATATGCACATGTAACATGCACTGTGTAGATACTGCAGGTGTTCCTGTGACTTCTCACACTGGCTTGTGCTATATGCCCTACCTTGCAGGGTCTACATGCCTTGTCAGTGCTGCCTTCCTGCCACTCAGATGCACTTAACTCCTCTCACGGAGTTCTTGTTTTGACCCTTAGCATCCAAGAGCTTGTGCAGGTAGCACACCTTTGGTTTGTTACCCCTTGAACGCCCAGGGCTGTGAGTGTAGCACAGTGTCAGTATACATGTATAGTGTGCTTGAGTGCTAGAGTTCAGCATCAAGAACCCTCATCACCTTCACCACCCCCACTCCCAATACAGGCACCAGCTGGGTAGAAGGATCATTTGAGCTATGAACTTTAGCCATCCTGGCAAGAGAATGAGCCCCTCGTCTCACCCGTTTTTGAAAGGTAGTACTAGGGGTAGAACTCAGGGCCTAGTGTGTTGGGTAAGAACTTTACCATCTTGCTGTACCATGTGTGCCCCCTGCCCCACCCCCTAGTTCAACAGAAGTTCATCTCAGAGAAAAACATTGTCCTGAAGCTATCAGTCTTGAAATAGTCACGTTGGCAGGAAGAACTGAGGAGCACCCTGTCCCACTTTACAAGGGTAGTTACTTGGTGTGGCTGTCATAGGTGGGCTAGAATGGGTACTGCAGGAGTGAGGGTGCTTAGCCACAGGCTCCTTCCTCAGGTTCCCTGGCCAGCATACTTCAGCAGGCATGTTTACAGTGCCACATCACCACCCCAGGAACCCTAAGGAAAGTATCACATACATTTGGAGGCTTCTTACATGCTGTCTCTAGGTCCTTCCGTATAGAGTGTTGTGTGCCCTGTGGTGAGGCTGCAGCAGTGTGGGCTGAAGGTGACACTGAGGGGGCAAATGGCCAATGAGGAGTGAATCTTGAGGACCTTTGCTCAGTGACGTAAGCTGGCAGCAAAAGGACTCACACTGCGTAGACAGAAGGCAGAGTGGTGGGTGCTGAGGAGAGGGAGGAGAGTGTTTCCTGGGGGCAGTGTGCTGATGACTGGTTAAAATAGAACTTTCGTGTGTATTTCACTATTGACTTCCCACCACCTAGAGACCTAAGAAAGAGTGAAGAGTGCCTTTGCCACTTGCAGTTGGCCTCCTCCATACAGACAGGACTGTGATGCTCTGAGGGACAGTCCTCTGTGCATCTTTTGTGTGTGTACATGTGTGGTGTGCATGTGGAGGATGGGGCAAGTAACTCCCCAATTGTGGTCACAGTGACGGGGAAGCAGCTTGTGCTTGGTACTGTGTTTTGGAGGGAAGTCTGGATTTCCTTGTTTTTCAGATCATTGTGTTTAATAAACAATGAAATAGTCACCGCAATCATTTTTCCCAAGGAATTCCATATGCTGTTATTTTTTTTTTTTTTTTGTCAGACTCTTACTAAGTGTCTGCCTGTTGGTGCTGGGCAGTGTACCTAGCATGGAAGTGACATGGCCACCCAAAGCCATGGGGCTTGCCTGGACACTGGACATGTCATCTGGACCGCTGCTTGCAGAAAGGAAAGGCTGTACGTGAGCACGACTGCACAGCTGGCTTGAGGCAGAGGTTGTGGGGTTTGCCCCGAATTCCCTCTGGCTGGAGTCTTCCTGTTGTCTCTCAAAGACAGAATTAGTGACCACTGGGGATGTGCTGATGGAGAGAAGGTGGGGGTTCCCTAGCTAAGTACAGGAGGAGAGCTCATGAATAGGGGCTGTTTCTCTGAGAAGCACTCTGAGTGCTGAGTGATGGGAAGTGAAGGTGAAGGCTGCACGGCACTGCAAGGCCAATTAGTGTAACAGGAGCGGGATGCTACCATAGAGTCGGCATGCCTCAGTAGGGATTTGCTGCAGAGCTCTGAATTGGTGTGTGTGATGCAGGGATGGTCTGAGGCACTTGCTAAAGTTATAGTCACTGTGTGTTTCAGAACAGAGTGACAGGACATAGAGCATACATATCAAGTTAATGAAGGCAAAAAGCTTATCAGTTCCTGTAGGAAATGGTCACTTAAAACTTTATGATAAAAGCGAAAAATAAGTTAAATTTTAACAAAATACCACAAATAGGTGCTGAAAAGATAGATCAAGATACCAACAACCCAGAGATCCCATACATTAGTGTACAGTTGTGGCTTCTGGGAAGGGTCTGCCGATGTCATGGGAGAAGTGGGCTTTCTAAAAGATGCAGAGTACGGGATGGCCTCAGAGTGTGGCAGTGGATGACTTTGACTCCTGATCCTCAGGCCTTCACCTCCCAAGTGCTGGAAGTACAGGCGTGTGCCACCACACTGTGCTACCTGGGAAAATTTAAAACCAGTGCTGTCTTTACTCTTAAAAGTAAAGTTAGTCTTAAAAGAACCAGTCAGTATAGAGGTGTCCCCTTTATCACTTGCCTGGCTTGTGCAAGATCCTGGATCCATCCCTAATGTAGAAGAAAAGATAACTAAATTGAAACTGCACAGAATATGTACACATGTAGCTTGTTTAAACAATTATAAATAGGACTTGTCTTTGGTGCAAAATGGGTTGTCTGCTTCCCCTTTTTATTTTTGATTGTGCTTTGCAGTGCTGTAGAGTAGAAGCAGGGCTTTGCACATGTTAGGCAAGCATTCTGCCACTGAGCCACATCCCTGGTGAAATGAGGGCCTGGATGGATGTTAAGTTTGTAACTTGTGGGCACATCACAATAAAGAACTGTCTATCCTCCATTTCTGTAGGTTTCATTGTAGACAGATCTGAAAAGGAGAAGCCTAGAAGAAACTGACAGCAGGGGATGGACAAGTAGGACTTTCTCCGACACTTGGCTAAACTAAGATGGGTGCAAAGGAGGAGCCTGAGCCTGGGTCTTATACCTGAGGCCACACTGGCTACAGATGTGCTGGCTGGGGCAAATGCAGGTGACTTGAGGAGCAGTTGTTATCTGTACTTCACTTTCTTGCTGTCCACACACCTGTAGTTTGGGTTTTCCTATGAAGGAATGACTAAGATGAATTCTTCGTATAGGTGATCATTTTTCTGATCCAGCAGCGGTTATGAGTTGCACTGCCTCTTCCTCTTGTAGAACCCTGAATCCTATAATACTTCTCTATTATGAGGCCAGCAGCTTAGTTAGGCCTTCCTCATATGGCCTCCTGGCAGCTCCTAGGGAACCAGTTTGGGTTCATTGTCCTTTGCTGTCTGTCCCTTTGTCCAGAATATGGTGCACCCTGACTTCCTCACTTGTGTCCTTGTGACAGCTGAGCCTAGTCAGCTGTGATACCAGCACAGTGTTCTGGGTCAGAAGTGTGCTTCAGTAACAGGAATCATGAAAATCATGAATAGTGAACATGGCTATGTGCGTCTCATCCTGAATGCAAAAGTTCTGGGAGCAGAGGTGTTTCCAGCAGTGCTACACAGGCCAAAGCATCTCAGCACTTAGCTGACAAAGCCTAATGTGGCTTCTGCATGTCAGGCATCTGCATCACTGGGCAGAGGTGTTTGACCTGCACAGGAGATGAAACAGTGACAAATTCAGTATTGAAGAGTGTTTCACTTTACATAGCCATTTTGAGAGCATCCCCAGGCATGCCAGATTTCCTGATGCTCAAGAAGGGCAAACAAGGAGACGTGGTCACCTGGTGAAGGGTAGTTATGCCAGCACGGGACACTTGAGTGGTGCTTCAGAGGCAGTGGTGCTGCTGATGTGCTTAAAGAGTTCACAGTACACAGCCTACCCACCTCTGGAACACCTACCAGGGGATACAGGTGCTGTTAGAAAGTCTGAGACCAGGACTGGAGAGATGGCTCAGTGGTTAAGAGCACTGGTTGTTCTTCCACAGGTCCTGAGTTCAATTCCCAGCAACCACATGGCAGCTCACAACTGCCTGTAACTCCAGTTCCAGGGGACCCAACACCCCTACACAGACATATATGCAAGCAAATCACTAATGCACATAAAATAAAAATAAATTTTTAAAAAAAGGAAATCTGAGACCAGTTTGGATGAATGGGCACAGTAATACCCAGAAGGGTGGTGTGGAGGGAGGCAGGGAACAGGCCTCCAGGCCCATTTTTCATGGCCTCTCTGAGGAAATGGGGACTTTGGAAGCGAAAGTACTGTCAGGGCCTGTGGCATCCTTTCAACCAGTTCACCTTCAACAGGGCCACCAGGCCAGGTGGAGGCTTCCCAGTGACTCGGGGTATGTTTCATTTGTTCTGTGGCCTTAAGATCACCTGGCATTTGATCTTGGGAGACTTTATGGATCCTTAGACACAAGTGTTTCTGAACCCCATAAATCAGCTTGTCTATCCTTCTGGTGCCCCACACCTTCCCACCAAAGTCTTCGAGGCTTCCCTGGCACCTGAATTTTTCCCACCTGACTGGCCTGCAGGTTTCCATGACTCCTCTCCTCCAACATTCCTTCCCTCCAAGCAGGGCTGTGTGTGTCCTTTGCCTTGCCCTACTAGGCCTGCCTGTCAGGTCTTCTCTGGGCTCTTTTCAGCCCTAGACATGGAGAAGGGAAGGCTGTACTTCCAAAAGGCAGAAAAAGGTACCTGGGAATGGAGGCAAAATTCCAGGCTACTTTGCTCAAACCTAGGTGAAAGTAAGTATTGCCCTAGGTTTTCCTTTGCCTTCCTGACAGTCCTCACAAGTGCCAGATTCAGAGGATGTCATTGAGGCAGGGACGTGCCCTGCACCTGCATTGCTCCTGTGTACAGTGCCACACAAATAGATGTCCAGCACAGAGTATCCTAGTCACACTTCCACATAAGCAGAACCATTAGAAGACTATGCTCCTAAAGGTACCAGAGGACCCCCTCCACACACACACACACATACACACACACACAGCCACCCATGCTTCCTTCTTGGGGTCAATTGCCTTCCACTTATACTTCCTTGCCAGGGTCCTGGTCACTGACATAACCTATAAAGGCTCTGACTCTCCTCCCTCTCTGGAAGCTTGTCTTGAGCTACTCACTTCCACTATCTGACTATCCTTTCCTTGGACTCAGACCAGCTCAGTACTACCCCATCATCCTCAGTACTACTACCCACTGACATCTGGTAAGACATTCCTTCCTGCTCCTAGGTGAACCTAGGCTGCTTTGTCTGTTTTCCTCCTGCCAAGCGTGACAGTGTACGCCTGCTGGGTGGAGTGACTCATGCTGATGGTGGCTGTGTGTTGGGGGGAGCTCTCTGTGCCGCTTGTGTCAATAGATCCTCAGGTGCATACGTCACCCCATCTTCTAAATGAAGTGGAGGGTAAGGCAGTGGGAGCACCTCATTGGGTGCCAGCGCTACTAGCAAAGCCAAGGAGACCTCTCCAACACCCATACCCAGGTTCCCAGCATGGAACAGGCTTGTTCCTCCTGGTACTGTTGTTGGGCATGTTGAGTTTCATTTGGGAAAATAGCACCATGTGTATAACATCTTTCCATGCATCGCGGTCCTGTCAGCTTTTTCCAGGAAGTGGGGAAGATAGTATTGAATTACCTGGGTATGTATGAGACTTGATTTCATAGGAAAGTTATATGTTGGTACCCACAAAGGGCTGTATGACTTCCCCTGATGCAGCATTCTTAGTCCTGAATGAGGTTGAAGAGGGAGGAGGGCACCAGACAGACCCTGCCTCACAGCCTCTGTGCCCTACCCGCCAGAGCCTTTTCCTACAGGTGCTCAGGACCCATTTCTTTTAGGAGCCAGGTGCCGTAGGGTTCTCAACCTTTGTGCAATTATGGGGGTGGTGGCGCAAGGACTCCTTAGTCTCATGTTGGTTCAGAAACTAACTGGCCGCGGTGTGAACACTGGAAGTGATTAATTTCCTCCATACATCTTGCTCTATATGGAAGAGAGTTCAGCACTTGGCAATGGGCTTGGTGATGGATATGTGTCCATTAAATGTCTTTAGCTTCAGAGCTTTCCTAGCCTGCATCCTACTCTGAACCAGTGACTTGGGGTCAGACCCGTCTGCATTGTCCTCAGACAGCTGTGTCTGCAGTACAGTGCAGGTGTTCATGGGGATCTGTTCACCCAGAGCAAGTGGACTCCCTGAGCCCCTGCTTTCTTTCTCTTTGGAGAGGAAATCGGGGGAGGGGGGTCTCTTAAGACAGGCTCTCGTGTGGCCCAGGCTAGCCTTGAACTGGCTGTATAGCCAAGGATGGCCATGAACTCCTGATTATCTTACCTCCACCTTCTAAGAACTAGGATGGTAGGCATTTGCCTTGTTCCCTGAACACTTTCTTACAACTATGTAACTGAGCTGTGAATCACTCTGGGCTGTGGGTAGTAGAAGCTGAGGTAACATGTGACAGTTGAGTGGCAATCCTTTGAAACGGAGCTAGGAAAAACCACCTGAGTAGCTTCTAGTTTTACTCTTTCCTTGTCTTCCCAAGGTACTGGTGACTTCAGAATGTTCTTTGAAACTCTGTGGCCCTGCCTTTAGCTGGAGATGTGCATTATTCCAGACCCTCCCTGCCCAGGGAGGCCCCAGTGTTAGGATCCAGGCATTATGTTGCCCCCTGTCACCTGGTAGGATGTACTTTAACACTCAGTGTCTCAGCAGACCTTGCTTTAGTTCTGGTATGGCAGCAGGTGACCATGACCTGGCCTATGGAAAGTAGCCCATTCTTTCCACGCTGTAGCCTTAGCAAGGCCATCCTGAAATGGGCTCACAGTGAGCTTGCTGTTTAAGATTCCTGAGGTCACTCAAGGATGCTGAGGTTTTCCCACGAAGAACTTCTTCTCACCAGTGCATGTTATCTTGGGGTTTTGTCCAGGAGTACAAACCTATCTGGCCTGGCAGGCTTGTCCATTGAGAGAAAGAATGAGTTCCTATTTCCATCCTGGACCTTTTGTTTTGTTAAATATTTATAGGCCACTTTCCCAGCCTCCCTCCCCCACAAAATACCAGTTTATCAAAAATGTCCTTGTGAATAGAAACCTCTGCATGTGACCCAAGCATTGCAGTGGGCTGTCCCATGTACACATAGTGACACAGTGAGTATTTCCTGTGAACAGGGAACCTTCCGGGTCCCACCATTGTTGTTCAACCTTTGCCTGGAAAAAACCAAAAATTATTTACTAGGGACTGGCTTTGTGTTTGTTTAGGGCTTTGCTGGGAATTGCCTGGCTGAGACATCCCAGGGACGTGCTGGCAGCCGAGTGTTGGGGGTGGCAGCACCCCTTGCTTATCCTGGGCAGCTCTGGAGATGAGATGGGAAGTGTTAACTTGCCTGCGTGATGGAACAGTGCTGTCACCTGATTAGGGCCAGTTCTGGGGCAGGGAGCTTTAACTATGACTCGATAGTCCCCATACAGGTAGCTGAAACAGGGCGTTTGATCTCCTTGGGGCCAGGGTCTGGAGTCTAAAATAGACTTCTGGGTAGACTGGCATGACAAAACAAACAAACAACAACAACAACAAAAACCCAAACTGCTATAATGTCACCACTGGTGCTATTTGTGTCCCTGTGCTTGTGTCCTTGGCTGCTCTCTTTGCTTTGCACAGCTCTGGATGTCTATAGCCAATGATGCCACCCCTCAACCTTGCACAGCTAAACACAAGACTGCCTAGCCATGTTTCCTACCCAGTAGGAATCTGCATTCCTCCAGCACACAGTGCAGTACCTGGTATATCACCAGGCTCTCTAGCAAGCAACCACCACCCTGTAACTGCTAGCATCATGTAGAGGTCTCACCCTGTACAGGTCTGTACCTCTTCCAGGAGAGAACTTGAGGTCGAGTACTGGTATGACTGGTCATTATCCTGTCACAGGTACTGTGGAACGCAGTAGTATCAGCTGAGTGGCCAGCCATGACATTCCTAATGAACACAGCAAAAACTGGCAAGAATAGAGGCCAAAATGTGGAGCTTAACATTGTAGCTAACATTCCTACTTGAGCAGTGGTAGAGTAGAGCAGAGGCAGACCCAGCAGTACAGAAAGGCATGGCCGTTCTTCAGGGGTGTCCTAGTTGATTTTTTTGTCAGCTTGACTCAAGCTAGAGTTATCTGGAAAGAGGAACTTCAATTAAGAGAATGCCTCAATTAGACTGACCTGATTCATGATTGACATGACCCAGGCCATTATTGGTATTATCAGTCCTATGCAGGTGATCCTAAGTTGTATTAAAAAAAAGCCAGGAAGCAGAGTTCCTCCATGGCTTCTGCATCATTTCCTGTCTCCAGTCCTGCCTTGAGTCCCTACCGTGACTTCCCTTAGTGATGAATTATGACCTGAAAATTGTAAGTTGAAATAAGCCCTTTCCTCCCTGATTTGCTTTTTATCATGATATTTATCAGAACTATAGAAGACAAAGGCCTTGTGATAAGATTGACAGCTCATAGTCCAGTTTTTGTCTCTGCCCCTGGAGCCAGTGAGTGAGCAGCCCCAGATGCCAACAGATGGAGTGGCTGTGCATAAGACTTTACCAATGGACATTGAAACGAATTTTATAAGCTTTTTTTTTTAGTTAATTTATTTTTATGTGTCCGGGTGTTTTGTCTACAAATATGTCTTTGTACCACATGTATGCCTGGTACTCACGGAGGCCAGAAGAAGGTGTCAGATCACCTGAGACTGGAGTTAGGGATAGTTATGAGCTGTCATAAATGCCAGGTCCTCTTAACCACTGAGTCATCTCTCCAGCCCCTCCATAAACTTTTTGTGTCAGAAAGTATCACAGCCATGTTTTCTTTTTTTTAATTGATTTTATTGAGCTATACATTTTTCATTTTTTATAAGATCTGTGTAGAAGGCAGCATGATCTTGGGCAGCAGAGTTTGCTCACCTGTTCTGGAATCATAGCTTTTGGGCTGTGGTGGCTATAGCTTTCAGTTCCTGCAGAAGTAGTGACAGCTGGTCCAAGGTCTCCTATCCCTATTCCTGGCCAGCCTCCTGCTAGCCATGCCCACCTGGAGGAGCCAGTACTTTTCACTGACTCATTTGCTGCCCCAGTAAGTGTCGGTACATGACCACACTCGGTAACCAGCTCTTGGCTGCTTCAAAGGCCATTGTGGATGCAGCAGGGCCTTTTGTTCAACACAATATGTGTACACCCTGTGGCCAATAGATGGATGCATCATAGGACAGCTAGAGATGGCAGTGTCATGTCAAAGTATCATCAAGTTGGACACCTTGCTCTAGAGCCTGCACTGTCTATCTTCTATGAGAGCATCTATTGTTCTCCTCTAGTCTGTTGAGTTCTATAGTAAACTACTCATCTGTAGTCTACACTAGAGATGGGAAACACATTATTCTCCCATCTACGTGCTCAGATGAATATCTGGACCTGTCTTTCCTACTATCTGAGGTACTTCCTGTCCCTTTGCTAGATGCTGCAGACTTATGAACATGTCAGTCTTCTGCGACTCCTGTCTACCTGTATGTGTCATCTGCCAATATGACTTTGCTGAAGTCTGTGTTCCTAGGGGCTGATGCCTGGACCTACTGATATGATGCCAGCCTCTGTTGATGTTGTCACTGTCCCCTTACAGGGAGACTTCCGGCCAGTGAGAGCACCTGGGTTAAAGGTCTTTGCTAAGAGACAGGCAGTTGGACTGTATCAGTTCTAAGGAGGGACTGTGGACAGAGAAAGGTCCTGGCCCGTGCAGGCCTTGTCTCACAACTTGATTGAGTCAGCAAACCTCTGTATGTCCTGTCTGGCTCTTGATTGGAAAAGGGACAAGAGGACTTGTTGGTCTCAGTGTCCCCAGGGAGCCATAGCCTAACTGGAACAAACCAGGACTTCTGGGTCTATATAGCATGGAACCCTGTATTCAGGGTTGGGTAGGCACTGTGGGCAGCAGAAGGCAGTGGTACCTCCTGAATGGATAGCCCTCTCCTATTCCCCAGGTGTTGGCACAGTGACAGCAAGAGGGTTGCCTGCTAAAGTGTCCCATAAAGATGTCCCATGAACACAGGAATGATTTGGGCTCCTTGTTTACTTTGAGTTGGTGGTGTGACCCGTGAGAGGCTCATGGCACATCTCTCTCCTCTGAACCCCAGACTGGCCTTGCTCACTCTAGGTCGTTTTGAATAGGGGTTGTACCGAGACACAGGGCATGTGACATGGGTATTTCTGAAGGCAGGCAAGGGTAGTATGGCCAAGAACAGCCTTGGCTCCTTGAGTGCCTTGCCTAGTAAGGCTGAAGAGCTCACACCATTCCCACCCGGCTTGTCCGACAGAACTCACTGGGCAAACTCTAGTTCCCTGAATCTTGTCTGTTCTGCTGACTTGGGATGGGAACAGATCTAGCCTTCCTGTGGCCAGGCACAGCTGCAGAGGTCAGAACACATACCTTAGACCCTGGCAGAGTGCCCTGGTACCGAATGGAGTGATGGCAAGGGGTTCTGCAAGGTGCTTCCTCCCTTACGCTTGCCCTCCTCCCACGCAACATTTATTTTCCTTGCCAGCTCAACATGAGTCTGTTTCCTCAGTGTCCTTAGAGTGTGAAATGCTTGTCTGACGAAGTGGTGACGTGCCAGGCCCTTTAAATTTTAAACAAACTATGGGTTGTTGTAAAATGGGGAGAGTTGTGCTGTCACTCAGAGCCTCCCAGCCACATCCAGGACATATGGTGTGCCATTTTTCACCCAAGTGGCCAGTCACTGCCCTCGTAAGGGTAACCAGCACTCTGACTTGTAGTAGCAGATTCCTCTGTGAGGCTTTGGCCGTCACTCAAGGAAGTGGTGTGGTATGTGCTCATGAGCAAGGATCTCTGTGGTCTAGAGAGAGGCTCATGGGAACTGCTGGCAGCTGTGCAAGTACATTCTAGTTGCTGTGCAGGACTCTGGCCTGTGCCAGGGCCATCATCCTTCATCTGCTCTGTTGGCACCACATTAGAATTTACGTGACAGGGAGGTGGTATAGACTGTGGTGTCAGGCTACTCAGGTCTATCCTGTGGCTATCACGTTTGCTGTGCCGTGACTGGACAGTTAGAAAAACTAAATGGAAGAAGGGGCATTGGGTACTGGCTGTGGCCCCTTGGCTCCAGCTGGTTACGTGTGGCTTTATACTACCCCAGTGCTTGGGGCACTCACTGCCAAGGTAACTGAGGGTCTTGCTGTAAGACCCTCTGTGATAGTTTCCCCAGTGAGGTCCAGAGTTAAGTGACTCTTATTATTCCTGTAGTTGTAGCCACTATGCCACTTGCATAGTGTGATATGGAGAGACAGGGGCACTGAAGGACTTTGCAGCAGCTCAGCCCTGCTAAGCATGGTGGCCCTGAAGACAGAGTCCAGTACTGGTCCAGGGTCTGGAGTACTTTTTGTTTAGCATCCTCAGAGCCAAAAGACACTCCAAGAAAAGGTCTATCCTGAGGAGACTTGAGGGGGCAAGAGTATGTGTATGTGTGATGAGTGACAGACTGTGTGTCCCTGCAGGCCTCCCTGAGCAGTACTACAGCCTCACCTGGTTCCTGAGCCCCGTCCTCGGCCTCATCTTCACACCGCTTATTGGCTCTGCAAGTGACCGGTGTACCCTGAGCTGGGGCCGCCGGCGGCCCTTCATCCTTGTGCTGTGTGTGGGGGTCCTCATCGGTGTTGCACTTTTCCTCAATGGCTCTGCCATCGGTGAGTTTTTGCTGAGCTTACACTTAGTGCATGCTTTGGGGGCCTTATCTTATCTGGTGACTTAACTAGGTCACTCTGTGCAGGGTCCAGCTTGGGCCGCTGGGGGCCTCCTGGTGGAGACTGCAGTGGGGAGCTTGGTAGTGGAGCTGGCCCCACATGGGAAAGCTGGAGGAACCTGTTCACAGGGAAACGCTTCCTGTTGTGATGGCTTGTTTTAATGCGCGTCTGACACCACGTCCTGTTTCCAGAGCGATTTCAAAAATTATCTTTTCTTTTTTTGTTCTCCTTTTCTTAGACGTGGTAGTGAAAATGTCCAGAACCCAGTTTGCTGTTTGTTTTCTTGGTTCATGCCTCATGTGTTGTTTTGCTTCTTTCTGTTGTTTTGTTTTTAATTAAAGCCACTCCGTGTGGGAAAATATTTTCTGCCTTGCGGGCACCCTTCAGAACTGGTGGAAACAAAGCCTGTTTTTTTGGCTCGGCGAGTGAAGGAGCACAGTGTGGGTTCTGAAGCACAGGTCTGCCCAAGTTCCAGTGGCTGCAGGACTGTGGACAGAGGGTCCCAGGAGACCACCACCTCCATGGGGACTCACAGCTCCTCAGGACCAGGATAGGGGACAGTCTGTGGCAGCTTTGGTTCATTCCCCTCCTGACTGGAGTATCTCCTTGCTAATTCCTACCTGCACAAGGCAGCCTCCTCTACCAGGAACTGCTCCTATCTAGGAATTTGGGGTTGCCACTTTCCTGGCATTTGCTGCTGGTCTTGGGCCTGTCAAAGTCACCTGAAAGTGTTCGCGGTGACATGTATAGAGATCATTCCTGGGATGGTCCTGGCCACAGGTAGCCAGCCTGTAGGCACCAACTCTCTTGCCAGTGGGGCCTCCTGGGCAACCCATGACCCAGCGGGTTGAGGTGCAGTCAGAGGACTGTACTTCATGGCCAGGCCTTTCTTTGCTCCACCTCCAGTCCTGAAGGTTGGTATCAGTATGAGCCGTCCAGGGCTGGGTATTGATCTCTGGGTCCAGGCAGGTTCCCCAATCAAGTAAGACTTGGTGTATGAGGGCAGCCTTCTCAGAGGTTCTCAGTGCCTTCTGAGGCTACATGTTCCTACTTAGATCTGTATAAACTTAAAGCCTGTGCCTAGCTTGGACGCTGAGGCAGAGCCAACCAGCTCAGGGAGCAGCAAGGGAGCTTGGGTTGGTGGGAAGAGGAGGAAATGGCTTCTTTAGAGTAGTGGAGGTGGTGGCCCTTGCACAGCCACTGCAGTTGATGCCAGTTGTCTTACCAGCTGGTGTGGCCACTGCTGCTAATGGACAGAGGAACAGGAAACTTTTCCCTTCTTGCTTGAAAAACTATGAGGGAAAGAGAGAAAGCTTATCATTGCTACTCTTACAGAAGACCCAAGTTAAAGCCCCAGCATCCACATGGTAGCTCACAACCATCTCTAACTCCAGTTCCAAAAGTTCTGATGCCCTCTTCTGATCTCTGCGGGTATCAAGCATGCACGAGGTGAACAGCCATACATGCAGGCAAAACATCCATAATAAAATAAATATATTTTAAAAGGAGGAACTCTTGGGGGCTGGACAGAGGGGTACACTCACAAACCACAGAAATGGGATGAAGCTTATTGCTGTCCTGAAAGCATTTTCCTCAGGAGCCCGACAGTTGGCATTGGAGTCTGACTGTTTCCCTATGCTCTGTCTAGGTCTGGCGCTCGGCGATGTTCCCAACCGGCAGCCCATTGGCATTGTCCTCACGGTGCTGGGAGTAGTGGTCCTGGATTTCAGTGCCGACGCAACTGAGGGGCCCATCCGTGCCTACCTGCTGGATGTGGTAGACAGTGAGGAGCAAGATATGGCTCTCAACATTCACGCCTTCTCTGCTGGTAAAGCCCCATGCCAGGCCCCAGGTGGGAGGGAGGAATCTGCTCCTTGGTGGCAGTGACCAGTGTTGGGACCTTAGGAAGCACCGTGGTTCACTCCTGACCCATGAACCCAGCAGGATTAAGGGACTGAGGAGCAGGGCTAGGAGAGAGTAAGGCCTGCCTGGATGATATGCCTGCCAGGTGGATTTGGTGAGGGCCCCACACTGACACTGCCTGGGGACCACACAGGTGGGCTGGGGTTGTTTCTAGCCCCGAGACTCCTTTTGTCTTGTATTTCTGACTAGAAATAATGTTAGACCAGTCTTCAGATCTGTGCTGTCATCAGAGTTGTTTCCTTGTGTTTGTCTCCACTGTCCTTTCGTTCTCCATCTCGCTGATTTGCCATATAACCCAGTCCCCCCGTGTAAGGCCCTGTGTTGGACCTGAAACTCACTGTCACTTCTCTACCTACAGGCCTTGGTGGGGCTGTTGGCTACGTGCTGGGTGGGCTGGACTGGACACCGACCTTCCTAGGTGACTGGTTCCGCACACAGAACCAGGTGCTGTTCTTCTTCGCTGCCATCATCTTTTCAGTGTCAGTGGCCCTGCATCTCTTTAGCATCGAGGAGGAACAGTACAACCCACAGCAGGACCGCAGTCCTGAGGATGCCACCCTGCCCAGCACCAGTGTCCAGCCTAGTGCCCCAGCCCCTGCTATCCGCCTCAGCTCCCTCGGTGGGGGTGTGCAGGACGGCAGCCCCCCGTTCCCAGATGAGGTGCAGTCAGAGCACGAACTGTCCTTGGACTACCTCGACGTGGACATCGTGCGCAGCAAGAGTGACTCGGTGTTGCACATGCCTGATGCCACCCTGGACATGGAGCCTGAACTGCTCTTCCTGCATGACATAGAGCCCTCCATCTTCCACGATGCTTCCTATCCCAGCACCCCCCGGAGCACCAGCCAGGAGCTCCTGAGGGCCAAGCTGCCCCGCCTGTCTACGTTCCTCAGGGAGTCCACCAAGGAGGACGACACCTTGCTTGATAATCACTTGAATGAAGCTAAAGTCCCAAATGGGAGAGGTTCCCCACCAATGGATTCACTCAGTAACCGCTCAAAAGTGGACTTGAAGCCCTCAGTCATGTCTGGTTCCATGAGGCGGCGTAGGCACATGTTCCACAGGCAGGCTTCTAGCACTTTCTCCTACTATGGTAAGATTGGGTCGCACTGCTACCGCTACCGCCGGGCCAATGCAGTGGTCCTGATCAAGCCATCTCGAAGCATGAGTGACCTGTATGACCTGCAGCAGCGGCAGCGATCCCGGCACCGCAACCAGAGTGGGGCCACTGCCTCCAGTGGGGACACAGAGAGTGAGGAGGGCGAGGCGGAGACGACTGTGCGCCTGCTGTGGCTGTCCATGCTGAAGATGCCCAAGGAATTGATGCGGCTCTGTCTCTGCCACCTACTCACTTGGTTCTCTGTCATCGCAGAGGCTGTCTTCTATACTGATTTCATGGGCCGGGTTATCTTCGAAGGGGACCCCCAGGTGAGCACTCTATGACTAGCAGCTTCACTGCCCAGGAGAACTAGGCAGTCTCAATGTCCGGAACTTCTTGTGAGCCTACATACACTGCCCTTGCACCCATATGCCCATGTGGGCCCAGGGGGTCCCCAGCAGGCAGCTGGCCAATGCACACTTAAATGCATGGTCAGTTGTGCAAGCTGAGACAAAAGTTGCGACGGTGGGGTCTATGTTACCATTTGTAAATGCTAGGTTCTTTCACACAAAGGACCAGAACCTCTTTGAATATTGTAAATGGAGTGTTGGCCTATTTTTATTCTTGCCAGGCCCTGTTAGTGGTTCTGGGCTTGCGCCGTGGCCCTGTAGGTGGTCACAGTGGTCTGTTACACCTTTTTCAGGGGCTAGCATGTCATCTCAGACTCATTTCTGCCTATCTAGATCAACCTTATTTCAGGGCCACAGACAGGATTCCACTTCTCATTGTGGGAAAGAGTTGCATGTGAACTGGGAGGGGCTGGAGGTAGTTTATCAGATACTGACCTGGACTTGGGTTGATTCTCCTCCTCACCTCTCAATCTGCCTGCATGGAAATGCAGAGTAATTTCTTCTGCCGTGAGGGTAGCAAATGCCCTCAACCTCCTCTCTCTGCAACAGGCCTCCAACTCCACCTTATGGCATAAGTACAATGCTGGCGTGAAGATGGGCTGCTGGGGCCTCGTCATCTACGCTGCTACTGGCGCTATCTGCTCAGGTGAGATCAGGGGATCCTGTCTTCTTTCTAAATATAGGAAAAGCCAATAAAGTCAGCTGCTGTAGCTTGGGATCAGGTGTTTCTGACACTTGGAGGCCATCTATGTGCTGTTTGTTGCATGGCACTGTTCAGTGTGGTTGTACCTGTGTATTAGCATGTTGTCACTGCCATGACAACCCCAGCTGCGGCCCAGCAGTCTGAGGGGCAGTGGAACTGATCCAGACTGCCAAGGACAGGAGCTCTGATGGGTGGGGTGATGGGCTGTCGTCCTAAGGCAACATCCTTCACTCACTTTCTGAACTTGAAAGAGTTAGGATTGGAGTCCCTTCCCTTAGCTGCCATACTCAGTCTGAACCTGGAGTGGAAGTCTACTTTGCCTGATCTGTAGGTGAAGAGGGCAGGGCAAGACAGGTCAGCCAAGTGTCAGGGTGACAAAGAGACTCTGCCTGGGAGGACCCAGTCAGAAGACAGTATCCTGAGGCTGACCCAGAGTGCTGGAAAACACAGAATGACAAGGGAGGGGCCAAACATTTCCCCGAGGATAACTGGGTGGGCAGTCAGCAGCCCAGGGAGGCCACAGAGAGCTGGCTTCTTTCAGAAGTGCTGGAGTCCCAAGGAATACAGGTAGGCATGGGCTGCATGGTTCAGGTGGGCAGGTCTTTATGCCTGAAGGCCTAGGTTCAACCAGAGGGTGGCAGTGATGGCGGTAAGGGGTATATGGAGGCAGCAGCTCTGTCATGATCCGTGTGGCCCTCTCTGCAGCCCTGCTACAGAAGTACCTGGACAACTATGACCTGAGCATCAAGATCATCTATGTGTTGGGGACGCTGGGTTTCTCCGTGGGCACTGCTGTGATGGCTCTATTTCCCAACGTCTATGTGGCCATGATCACCATCAGCACCATGGGCATCGTCTCCATGAGCATCTCCTACTGCCCCTACGCCCTCCTAGGGCACTACCATGACATCAAGGAGGTACAGCAAACCTGTGGGTGCTGAGTGGAGGTGGTGATAGGGTCACTTCTGAACCCTATTTGACCTTAGGTCTGGTTGGTCATCAGGGGCCCCCATCTGTGCTCAGTTCCCTTCTGTCCCCCTTGTCTTCCCTTCTAATGAAGGCAACAGTTTCCATTCTCTTAATCATTCCTTGGCCACAAGGTCGTCTCTGAACATCCAGGTTCTGGGCCCTGTCACAGCTGGGAACAAGAAGCTGCCCTGCATACTTCCCCTTTACCATCATGTCTCCCACTAGTGGGCATTTTCCTGCCCAGCTCACTGTTTGGTTGGACCCAGCTCTAGCAGCTATCCTCAGTGTCCTGCTCTCTTGCAGCACTTGAAGAGCCACCGTTAGCCACTGCCTCTGAGGTGTCACTGCTGGGGCCTCTGTATAGAGTGATTGGAACCAGGTGTAGAGGAGCACAATTCTATATCCAGCGTCAGAGAGCTGAAGGCCAGAGGGTTTAGACTTTAAGATCCTTCTCAGCAAGTTCAAGGCTAGCCTAGGCTACTTAAGACCCTGGTTTAAAAGATAAAACAACAGCAACAAAATCAAGCAGCTGGGCATGGTGGCACATAGCTTGAACCCCATTAATCATTAAAGCAAAATCAATTTGCTCAGTAGGTACACAGCACACCCACTCTTAATCAAACCTCATGGTGGTGGTGTTTTGTAGATGAGCTCTACAGGCTTCATACTGTTGGGGCTGAGCTACTTGCTGGCATTTCAGACGTGGGTCATACAGAATTGCCCAGACCAAGAAAGATGGTGACCAGAGTCTAGAAAGTCTTTCTCCCCTTGCTGCCCTGATCTTACCTGCATCTGACCTTCCTATAACTAGACTGGCATTTTCCATTTCATCTCATTCTGTGTGGCTTGGGTAGCATGCCGGGGCCCACCACTGTCCCAGGCCTCTGTGCCACCTAATGTCTGCCCAGCAGGTTCTAGACTCTCACGTTCTTCCCCCAGGTGGGTGTTCTTGGAACCCAGGATCTCCCATCCTGTCTTCATTGTTGCTAAATGGCCACACAAATGCATGTGCTATGCTTCTGGCCATTTTTCTCCGTCCTTGGATGTTCTTCTTTAAAGAAGGTCTGCAGTGAGTCTTGATGTCAAGCAGCATGAGCTCCTCAGCTGTTAATCAGGGTCACTCCAGCTGTCCCATTGTAGCCTAAACTGGTCTAGAACTTGTACAGAGCCCAGCCTGGCCTCCAACTTGTAGAAATCCTGTTGTCTCTCCCTAGTGAGTGCTAGGATTACAGACATGAGTTTTCATACACATTTGAAAAAAACAAATTACTACTTGGTTTTGAGATAGGGTCTTACTAGTATCCCTCATTGACCTGGAACTCACAGAGATCCACCTGCCTCCACACCCTAAGTGCTGGGATGAAAGATGTGTGCAACCACACCTAGCTAATGTAACCCACCCCCCTCCAATAATTTCAAAGGTTATTCTAATATCTCAGGGAGATAGCTTAGTGGTTAAAGTTGGTATCTAAGTATAAGGACCTGAATTCAGAACCTATGTAAGGCCCTGGGTGTGGTAACATGTACCTATAACCCCGGTGCCAAGTGGGCAGAGATAGAAGGTCCCTGGGGCTCATAACCTAGACAACCATTGAGTGAGAGACATTGTCTCAGAGAAGGAGGTAGAGAGCAATAGAAGACAGCACCTGATGTTCTGATGTTGACCTGTCTCCATGGTGTGTGTGTGTACCTGTCTCCATAGGGTGTGTATGTATGCTTTTTCTTTCTTTTTTTCTTTTTTTTTTTCTCTCTTTTTCTTTTGTTGGTTTTTTAAGATAGGGTTTCTCTGTGTAGCCCTAGCTGTCCTGGAACTCACTTTGTAGACCAGACCAGTCTTGAACTCCAAGATCCACCGGCCACTGTCTCTCATGTACTGAGATTAAAGGCATGAGCCACTGCTGCCCAACTCACACAGATTTTTATGGTTTTTCTTGATTTCTATTTTGAACGCATGGATTATTCAGAAGTACATTGGTGAATTTCTGACATTTTATGAGTTTTAGTGATGATCATGGTGAGCTGGTTTTTAGTAATCAAAATCAGAGAGTGCACATGTGTGTGATTTCAGCCCTTAAATTAACTGATCACTCAATCTGTGGGCTAGCATGTCCCATATATGGTGAAATTTGTGTTCTACCCTTGTGACCTCTCTATGTCCATTGGGTACGGTAGGGTTTGTTTGTTGTTCAGCTGTTCTGTTCTCTTTCTGGCTTCTGAGAAGTGTGTTTAAAATCTCTCTTTCACTGTGGTGTCCTCAAGTCTAAAATGTGAATGTGGTTTTCATCTTCTGGGTAGGTTGGCCTCCATATCTCAAAGACGAAGTCTCCTTTGGAGACTTGGGTGAGCATAGCCATGCAGTGCACAGGCATGCTTTTATATCATGTTAAACATGAACAAACAAAGCTGCCCAGTGTTCCCTGCCCTGTCACCTGAGCCCACATGCACGTGAGTGACTTGAGCTCCCTGCTCTCCAAGTAGATAGATCATCAGGGTGAGATGGGCACTCCTGTGTCTGCCCTGCTTCTCTTCCTTGGGAATGGAGGCAGTCTCCTGGGGAATCAGGTCCTGATTAAGTTGCAGAACTGCTTCTGCAACTGCCAGAATTTTCTACCTCTCCTGCCTTCCCGGTGCCAGGTAGGACCTGGGGCTCTGGAGATCCCAGCTGGGCAGCTGCCTAGAAGCTCACACCATGTGGATCTCGTCTCTTGACTGCAGGCAGTGTACATAATAACCCTGAGGTACGGATGAAGGCTACCTTCTCTGCACCTCTCATACTTGTTTCCCTTCTCTTGCAGTACGTCCACCACAGTCCAGGGAACTCCAAGCGTGGATTTGGCATTGACTGCGCCATCCTCTCCTGCCAGGTCTACATCTCTCAGATTCTGGTTGCATCTGCCCTTGGAAGCGTGGTCGACGCTGTAGGGACTGTCCATGCCATCCCTGTGGTAGCCTCCGTGGGCTCTTTCCTGGGTTTCCTGACAGCCACATTCCTGGTCATCTACCCTGAGGTGTCAGAGGAGGCCAAGGAGGAGCAGAAAGGCCTGTCCTCAGGGCCTGCTGGTGAAGGCGAGGGTGGAGCAGGCAGTGAGAAACCCACTGTGCTGAAGCTGTCTCGGAAGGGGGGCCTGCGGGGGTCCGTGGAGACAGAATCCATGGTGTGAGCCCCAACTGGCACATTCCACAGCAGAGGGCAGGGTGGACTGGGGGCTGTGCTTGCCAACACTGTGTGAGCTGGAGTTCCTTCCCAGAGCGCAGTTCAAGTTTAGTAGGTGTTAGGTGTAGGGTAGGTTTGAGCTATTAGGCAAAAATATCACACTAATTACCTTTCCCACAATTAAAAAAAAATCATTTGAAATCTTTTTTATTGAAAAAGCTTAATTTCAGCTGTCTTTTATTCTGCAGGTATACCATTCTGCATGTTTTAAATTGTGAAACATTCACAGCATAGTCAATAAGCAATTAGAAAATGCAAGGGTCTGCATTTCTAAAACAGTAATTGAACATGCAGAAGCTCTGACTCCCTTGGTGGTTGTCGTCTGAAGGCAGCAGACAGCAGTGCAGTGTCCAGATTGTCCGGCAGGTGTCTGGGGGCTCCTCAGCATCCTGCTGGCACTGCCTTGCCTCAGAGCAGTTTTCTCTGTTTGTTTTAGAAACGGTATTTTCTTTTTTACAACTGTGGTTTTCTTAGAACAGCATCTCTAGCGAACTGGGCCCGCAGACCTGTACACAGCTGTCAGTGCCTGAGACCATACACCAAAGCTGGGGAAGGGTCCCAGAGTCGTTTGAGCAGGAGGCAGCCACTCCCCAGGGCAGCCTCCAGACATCCTGCCCAGAGACAGCACAAATCAGGACAGGAGTGCAGAATTCTCATCGTGCCTCCTGCATGCTTGTATGTGAGTTTGTCTTTGTCCAGTCCCTACCCACACGGTCTTCCCCAGAAGACCACAGGGCAGCTGTTGGCTCTGCGTGACACTTCAATTTGTCTCTACATAATCTTTGGGAATCCAGGAGCAGAACTCCAGGCAATCACTGACTCCCGAGTCCTGCTGCAAGGCTACCTCGAGAGTGTGGGGAATCGGGCACGCGAGGGTGCCCAGGCCTACCTCCCTGCCACATCGGTGACATTGGTCCTCGCTGGAACCTAACTGAAATCTTGTGACCTCATCACCTGCTCCTGCTGATGGTCACCTGAATGGGAATGAAGGCAAAGAGAAGCAAGTATCTGCCTGGGCAGGAGGGCTGTGACTCAAGAGCCCGGCGCAGTTTCCAGTCTCTGCATGTGAGCAAAACCCGGGCCTCAGGGAAGCAGGCTCCTCAAATGCTGCAGCTGTGGGAAAATCCTTTTCAAACCACGATCTCTGTTAAAAACTCCACAGTCCTGTCTCTTGGCTTGTGAGACCGTCAGTCTGCGCTCAGGAGAGGGGAGGTCCTCCCTGGATGAAGTCAAACCCGTGCTCTTGCTGCCTCGATTGGTGTTTTTACATAAAGTACTTTAAAGTGCATGAGAATCATGCTGCAATATGAGCATTCTAAAGCAAATATATATACATATATATTTCAAGATGAAAGTAAGCCGTTTTTAAATAAATTACTTGAATTTTCTGTGTATTCAAAGGAATGCTATGTTTAACGTTCTTGGCAGGCCTCTGTCTTGCCACATTCCCACACTGGTGGCGCTTTGTAGTTTGTAGTGTTTTGTGTCTGGAGAGCAGAGGTGTGTACTCAGGATACCTTCCATCTGCCTGGGTCCTCCCTCAAGCCTAGGCCTACAGAGGACTGGCCCCACCTTCTAGTGTTTTCTGTGTTGCCAGTTGAGAACAGAATTGCAAGTCTCCTGCTTAGATGGGAGAAGTTGGACTGCCAAGCACAGTCCCCACACTGAGCCCTCCAGCCAGCCAAGCCCCATCAGCCCGTGCTCTGTCCCTCTGGGGAACCAGGCACCTCTGGACTCCTCTCTTCAGTTAGTGTCCTCGGCAGATCGTCCCTGTGCAACTTAGTTTCCTGTGGGGGTTTTAAGAGGGTAACACTTCCCCTTGAGACTTCTGGTCCGTCGTAAGGACCATAGCCTCTGTTTTCACACATCCTGCCTTCCCACCTTGCCATAGCAGGACAGAAGGAGGCAGGAGTGCAGAGAACACTAAGTTGGCAAAACCTGGCTCAACCCAAACTCTGGAATCATCATATCAAGTGTGGGTCTAGGAAGGTGCACGCTGCTCACAGCACCCCACCCATGCCGAGGCTCAGGATGCAGACCGTGCTTACTGAAGCCGAATGTCAGGAGATTTGGGTCTAGTAGAAACCAGACCCACAGGAGGAAGAGAGATGGGATCACCACGTGCAGTCTGCCAGCCCTTGAGGTGCTAGCCTCCACTCACCACGATCTGAAGGAACACAAAAGACACTCTGTGGTCATGGCACAGGCCTTGGCAGAACCACTGGTAAAATATTGTCACCCTAGATGAACAGCCAGAAACATGGCTGTTGTCAGGTCAGGCTGTGTGTCTGGTAGTTTTAAAGACCTGAACCTGTTAGGTATTTGCATCGAAATCCAGCTGTCTGTGGGTCTGGTCCAGGTGAGGTCTTGGGCCGAGACCCTAGGGTAGCAGCAGTGTTGGTTTCTGGGCTTCCTTGCAGATAAATAAAGTGAGCCATGGGCCTCAAGATGGATGTGTCTCATCTGGGGTAGACCAATAGCCAGATCCTTTTGCCTAGCCCTTCTTGCTGAGAGGTTGTTCTGAGATTGCCCCATGGACAGCTGTCGGGGCCACTGATTGTGTATCAAGCCGAGGGAGGAGGGCTGGCGTGTGACACCGACGCCTGTATTGCTCAGAGCAGCCCAGGCGTTTCTGTTTTTTGACCTGGGCTGTCAATCCAGCCTCCATGGGTAGTGCGGAGAGAACACCTAAGTAGCTCTTTTGTGAGAGGAAAGGTGATCATCTGGGCCTAGGGGACTGGAAGGGTCAAGCAGATGCCCATTTGTGGCCAGAGCTGAGGCTGCAACATGGAGTTAGCTTTGTAATGCCTTGGGGCCTAGACTACATGAAATCACCATGCGGGGTTTTAGTGGGAATCCTTTGGTCAAAGGCCATAGAATGCTAGCAGGTTGCTAACAGAAGGGAGTGATGGTCTGAACCCTGCTTTTGTTGCCTGTCAAAGTCAACTACAACGGTTGTTTTAAGAGAGGCCTCTTAAGATACGAGGCCCACGTTTGCCTGCGCCAGAGTATCAGCTGATAGGAAGGGGTCCACAGCCTACTTCCGGCTGGGGCAGAATAGCATGATGGCACTCCTGGTGTCTGGAAAGCTGGCTATGGGACACTGTTCTTAGCCTAAGATCTTAGCTGGAACATCTGGTCCCGCTGAGAGGTCTACACCCTCAGGCTCCCACCCTTGAGATGCTCAGGGCCCTGTGAGGGCTGGTTTGGGAAAAGTTGGGAGGGAGAGGGCAGGACCTGGTTGGTAACATCCTGGAGTGGTCAAGATGTCATAGAAGGTGCTTGTAGCCCCCCCCAACAACAGCAGCCAGGGCGCCCATTGTCTTATCTCCTGTTGCCATTGGCTTGTGCAACCACCGGAGCGGATGGCTCCCTTTGTTTGCAGTCAGTGGTCGGTGTGCGACAGCCATGGCCACATTTGCTACAGGTCAGTGTTATGGGACACCAGCTACTGAGACTGGACACTCCTCGACCTCACACACACCAGATGCCACGACTCCCCAGCTGTTCTTCTACCCGATCCTCCGTCTTCAGCCACCGACCAACACCTGGCGTGCGCAGGTGAAGCCACAGATGGGTCCTCCTCCAGCGGCTGTCACCAGCAGTGGGCTCACCCCTGTGCCTGTGAGCCTGAAAGCAGTGCTTCCGAGAGTGCCTGGGGACTGCCCAGCGGAGCAGCCTTGAACGGATCTCAATGTGGCAAGCAGGAGATGCGTGCTCAGTAGCTCTTGTCACCACCTCATGAAAAGCCAGCATGGCCATCAGGGCTGAAGCCCAAGATGGCCCCTTAGATGGCAACCCTTGGGCCTCCAGGAGACCTTAGCTTCCTCTGGCAGCCCCAGCTGTGCACCCCCCCCTCCCCAACGCCTGACAAAGGTCCTGTGCTGGGATGTGGAGCGGGAAGCACAGTTGTTGGAAAGGCCTCGGCACAGGGGCGCTCCCCAGGCGCCTTGGAACAGAACTATTTAGTTCCTTTGTGAACTGGAAACAGGACCACTGTTATCAACTTATTAAAGTTGGAGCACTGTAATAGCTCTTGCTTATTTTAGCAATGGTTAAGTGTGTGTTAAACACATGTTACATTTTATGAGGAAACAGATTATAAGAGTACTATCACACATGATTTTGTTTTTTATAAGGTGGATGTTTATGTCTGCTTCTGTCCAGAGCCCTGGGGCTTTGTCTGTTCTTTGTCACATGCTGGGCCACTGGTCCTTGTACACAGTGTGGTGTATATGGCCTGACTTCTTCTTGCCAGGCCAGTGCCTCCCCTGCCTCTTGCTGTTACGCTGTGGTTGACTCAATAAATGTTATCATTGCAGGTGATAGTGTGGACCTGTCATTTTTGAGAGACTGCTCTCCTGAAGTCTGTTGCATCCAGGGTGTGGCAGAATGTTCCTCCTGGCTGTGACCAGTGTCTGTAAGCATGGCCCGGTTCCTCCGAGCTCCCCTAGGGCCCACGAAATGGGTTCCTGCAGCTTAGGTCTCTAGCAGCCCAGAGGTGAGGAGGTTGGGCCTGTTCCTGGTGCTGGGGTGGGGGTCTCCTAGTGAGCAGCAGGAGAGGAGTCTGTTGGGAGCTGGCCAATCTAGGCAGTGAGTAGCTTTTGACCCTTGTGTGTGAGCGCACAGCCCTGGGTACTGGAGGTGGGTGTTCCAGTCCTTCCTGGGACAGAACGTTATCTGAGTCTGGGTCACACTCTGATCATGGAGCTGGAGTCATGCATGCCCATGGGCAGCTATCAGCTGCTGCTGCAGACTCCTACTGCGGAGTCGTAAAGGACCCTTGAAGCAGTTACATACTGCAGCTGGGACAGAGAACATTGGTTTCTGACACACAGGAAGTGCTGGTAGTGACCCAGGGCCATGAAGTCCTACCTCCATACACTCAAGATGAAGTCCCGCACTGGAGAGAGCTAGGCATGTCACCTCTACTATCCACTAGCCCTGTATACCTGAGATCTTGGGGTGGTAACAGGGAAAGAATTTCTGCTAAGGGGTACCCCATTGCTCTCTCTCTGCAGGAGCCAGAATCAGCACCTTCCAGGCCCCTTCAGCAGTTATGGCACAGTGAAGGACATGCGGTTCACACACATGTGACCCTCTCGTCCGGGCTGGGACCCTAAAGGACAATCTCTAAAGTCATATGTGTGCAGTGACTCAGAGGGACAAGAGCCCCAAGTCTCCTATCAGTCCCATAGCTTCATATCTGTGTCTCAATACTCTGGGGTGACAGGCATATACTAGTACTCCTGGCTGAGGAAGGAGTTTGCTTTTTTTTTCTCTGTGCGAATGGTGGGACCCAAGGCCTCATTGCTAAGCCACATACTCAGCCATCAAATGACATTTTGTTGTTACTTAAGTTGGAGTTTGCTGAAAACTAGCCATATTAAGCATCTTTGTTCTATCTGTGAGTGCTTTGCTTGCATGTTTATGTATTCACCGTGTGTGTGCAGGTGCCTGAAAAGGCCAGAAGAGGGCATTAGATCCCCTGGAGCTGGATTTACAGACTGAACCATGACATGGAGGTGGGAACCAAACCCGGGAACTGCAACAGAAGCAAGTGGTCTTAAGCACAGAGCCACATCCCCAGCCCTGTTAAACATCTTTGCATCTAAGGAGCTTCACTGGTAAGGTACCTTTTACTCAGTTTTCAGCTGGGCTCTTCATTTTGTTAATTTGTAAATGTTCTTTACATATTGGAGATTTAAATTAAAAAAAAAACCAACCTGTCAGAGCTAGTCTTTCCCCCACTCATGTTTTTTTTCTATTTTTTTTATTTATTTATATTATGGATTTTGAAACAGGGCCTTGCTCCGGTTAGCCTCAGACTCGCCATGATCCTCCTGCCTCAGCCTCAGAAAAACTGGGATCACGGCATGAGCCACCGTGCCCGGCGTTTTTTTTTTTGTTGTTGTTGTTGTTTTTGTTTTGTTTTGTTTTTTCCATTTTAATACTGTATTTCGATGGAGTCTAATCAGCCAGTTTTCTTTCATGTGTAGCATTTCTCACATGTTCTTGGAAGCAGTCTTGCAGCAAAGCTGCCCAGTCCTTTCCTGTCCTTGTCTTCAGAGCTTCCAGGTCCACACTGGGTCAGGGGAGTGCCCTGACATCCACCCCAGACAGTGCAGCAAGGGCTGCACTCCCTCTCCACACCTCGGCGCTTCAGCCTGTGCACTCCTCCCCGACCAGTGGCTTTCCTGTTTCTGTGCAGTCACCCAGGACCTGCAGTCTTGTCTTTCTGGCCTGCTTACCTGTCAATGACAGATGGCATCACTGTTTTCTTAATCGCTGCCATTTGTGGGGATGCTTTAAAAATCATGTCCTGGGAACTTGAATCTCTGATCTTTTAAAAAACGTTTCTCAGCATTTCTTCATGTGATGTAATCCCCAGCTGGCCTGGAGTTCATGAGTCAGTCACTTAGGAGAGAGCAGCTTTCCAATGTTAAACTTGGCAGTTCATGAGCACAGTATGTCTTCTGAGAATTTTATACTTGCTGTCCAGAGTGTCTTGAGTTTTCAGGGTACCAGTCTTCTGGCCTTCTATTGGTTGTTCTACCCCATGCCACTCTACACTGCGGCAGTACAGCCTGAATGTCCCCAGTTTTTTTTTTTTATTGTTTATTTATTTAAGATTTCTGCCTTCTCCCCGCCACCACCTCCCATTTCCCTCCCCCTCCCCCATCAAGTCCCCCTCCCTCATCATCCCTAAGAGTAATCCAGGTTCCCTGCCCTGTGGGAAGTCCAAGGACCACCCACCTCCATCCAGGTCTATTAAGGTGAGCATCCAAACTGCCTAGGCTCCCACAAAGCCAGTACGTGCAGTAGGATCAAAAACCGATTGCCATTGTTCTTCAGTTCTCAGTAGTCCTCATTGTCCATTATTTTCAGCAAGTCCGGTTTTATCCCATGCTTTTTCAGACCCAGGCCAGCTGGCCTTGGTGAGTTCCTGATAGAACATCCCCATTGTCTCAGTGTGTGGGTGCACCCCTCGCGGTCCTGAGTTCCTTGCTCGTGCTCTGTCTCCTGCTCTTGATTTGGACCTTGAGATTTCAGTCCGGTGCTCCAATGTATACATATTAGAGTACTACTCAGCAGTAAAAAACAATGACTTCCTGAATTTTGCAGGCAAATGGACGGAAATAGAAAACACTATCCTGAGTGAGGTGAGCCAGACCCAAAAAGAGGAACATGGGATGTACTCACTCATATTTGGTTTCTAGCCATGAATAGGGGACGTTGAGCCTATTATGCGTGGTCCTAGAGAAGCTAATTAAGAAGGTGAACCCAAAGAAAAACATTTAGGTGATGAAAGGAGACAGAGACAAGATGTCCCCAGTTTTCTGCTGCAATGTTGTATCCTGGCCTTACATCCATTTACTGTTTTATAATCCTCTGGTTTACATGGACAGTGATGTCTGCAAGCTGACAGCCACTAGTCTTTCTTAGACATTGTTGTTTTATAATTTTTATTATTTCATGCGGATGGGTGTTTTGCCTGTTTGAACCTCTGTGCATCATATGCCTGCATGGTGCCCAAAGAGGCCAGAAGAGGGCATCAAATTCCTGGAACTGGAGTTACAGCTAGTTGTGAGCTGCCACGTGGGTGGTAGGAACTGAACCTAGATCCTCTGGAAGAGCAGCCAGTGCTTTTAACCACTGAGCCATCTTTTTTTGGGAGGGCAGTCTCAAATTATAGCTTCAGGTTGATCTCAAGCTCCTGCCAATCCTCCTGCCTCCGCCTCCCAAATGCCAGGATTATAAACATGGTCCACAACACCTTCCAGTCCGGTCTTTATGTGCTTTCTATTCCTTCCCAGTGCAATAGCTGAACCTCATGCAGCATTGCCTAGGAGAGGAGAGAGCAAAGCCCCTGCCTGTTCCCCATCTTGGGGAAAACAGCGACTCTTCACCATTATTGGTCATGTGTGCATCCAGTAGGTGCTCTGTCTATCTGAGGAAATGCTCCCCCTTGATCATGTGTGTATCCAGTAGGTGCTCTGTCTATCTGAGGAAATGCCCCCCCCCCGGTCATGTGTGCATCCAGTAGGTGCTCTGTCTATCTGAGGAAACACCCCACCCCGGTCATGTGTGCATCCAGTAGGTGCTCTGAGGAAATGCCCCCCCCCGGTCATGTGTGCATCCAGTAGGTGCTCTGTCTATCTGAGGAAACGCCCCCTTCCCCTTGGTCATGTGTGCATCCAGTAGGTGCTCTGTCTGAGGAAGCCCCCCCCCCCAAGCTTGCAGACACTTTAAAACACCATGACAAGGGCTGAGGGTGTAGCTGAGTTGCTGTAGACAGAGCTTTCCTGCCACAAATGGAGCCCTGAACTCCAACTCCAGCACCACATAAACAAGCGTAGTGGCTTCTAATTAAAGTCTGTGATCAGAGCGTGCCCTGTAGATTCAAACCTTTCTTAACTCTTTGTGGTCAGAGAGCATGCGGGCTTCAGACCTTCCCTAACCGTATTGTTCAGTATCTGCTGCAGCTCCTTGAGTTTCCCCTCTGCACTGCTGCTGTTGGATCTCCTACACCCTCGGGGGTTCCACTCACCACTGAAAGAAAGATGCCACAGCCTCCATCTTCAGTCTGGGCTTTGTCCACTTGTTAGTTTTTTTCATGTCTCTATTAACATATTAACATCTTACTCTTATGTCCTTTTTTTTTTTTTTTTTTTTTTTAAGGCTGTGGATAACCTTGAGCTCCTGACCCCTGCCTTCACTTCCTGAATCCTGGGGTCAGTTTCAGTGCTCAGTACTGTAGCCAGGACACCCTGATTCTGGGGAATGAGGGGGGCACTTTGCTGTGCTTCTAGTCGTTCAGGTGTTAGGACCAGACACAAGGGTGGGCCTACAGCTGGCAAGCACCAGCCAGAGCATGCTCAGTAAGCGGCAGCCTTGTGAGTGTCCATGGCCGCTGTAACAAGTGGTCACAGCCAGAGAACTGAGACAACAGAAACCGGTTGCCCATAGCTCTGCATAAGTCTAGAATCAAGGCGCAGCATGGCCGCAGTCCCTCTAAAGCTCCAGCAAACACCTTCCTGCCTCTTCCCACTTGTTGTGGCTCCAAGTATCTCCCGGCCTTCAGCTGTCCTTCCTGCCTTTGCCCTATCTTCACATGACCCCCGTGGAGGTGTCTCTGCCTCAGGACGTGGCCAGGAACCACATTCAAAAGCCCCAACAACAGCACATCTACAAAGACTCTTTCCACATAAGACTGCATGCATGGATCCAGAGGGTTAGGGCATAGACAGAGCTATTGGAGGGCCATCATCCAACCCTCCGCAGTAGCTTGCACATCTTCTCTTGCTCTTTCTTGATGTTCTCAAGAGAGCCCAGCTCACAGCCTAGGAGGACGTACCTGCTGAGCAGTTCCTGGGTGCCCAGCCATGTGCTGTGTCTTCAACATGACCTTGCCTGTCTCCACACCAGCCCTACCCAAAGGAGCCAGTACTGCTGCACAATGTTCTGGTCTCTTGGCCAGGTCCCCAGCAAGCTTGAGTCATCCTGGCTGATCAGCCTTGCCCACAATCCAGGCTGCCCCTCTTAACACCCAAGGCTTCCTCAGCCTGATGCATGCCTGGGTCACAACACAACATGGAGGAGCCCCATGGTCAAAGGAACCATTCGTTTCCAAGGCACAGAAGAAACCAAAGGCATCAAAGTGCACTTTTTTTTTTCACTTTTCTATCTCAATAATCCCTCACAAGGCTCTTACACAAATACAGAGCCACGTGCTCACTCCAAGCCCCGTTGGTGCCAGTGTCCCATCACTGTTGAAGCTTCTCCTCTTGATGTAAATGACTGATCCCTAAAGCCTCTGGCTCTTTGTGCCAGTCATTTGTTCCTTGTGAGACCTTAGAAATTGTTTCCACAAATGAGAGAGGTGAAGTCTGAGTTGGAACAACTTGATTGGTACTTAGAATGAATGGAGAAATTAAAAACAGTTTCCCGTGTCTGCCAGGTGCGGTTGGCATGCCTGCCACCCCAGCGCTTGGGTGACTGAGGATGGAGGTTGGGGCCATCCTGGGCTACAGAATTAGACCTTGTCTCAAAAGTGAAAATGATCCCCTTCAAGACAGCTCCCAAGATGCCAAGGCATGGCTCAGTGCTAGAACCCTTGTCTGGCAGGAAAAGACCTGCTTCCACAGGCCCTGCAAAGAAGAAAAGGAAAACAGCCTTCCAGTTTCGAGACCTCTCTACCAGCTCACAGCAGCCGAATAAAGCAAGCAGCATTTATTAACAAAAAGGATTTATTATATTAATCCACACATTGTAAACACCTGGTCACACATGGACTGGCATTAAATAACTTAGAATCCATTTATGATGGACTTTTACACCAGGCTTCCTGTATTTACAGAGACTGGCTGAGCCTGTGCCCCCTTGACTGCTGACCACATTGTCTTTCTGGACATCTGGAGCACCCCTCGGGGAGCACAAACTCTAGGAAGGGGTGTGGCTCCGAGGCATCCTCTGCACAATGTTCACGGGAGCCACGCCTCAAGGGAAGCAGCAGTTGGTGGCACAGACCCTCCAAGCTTGGACCCACATCTCCACTCGCAAGAGCTCAAGTACCTCTGGATGCTGGCCTGCAGAGACAAGACACAGACCATTGGCAGCCCTTTAGTGACTGCCTCTAACGTGGCGCACATGGAGTCCTGAAACCCAAGTTGGGACCCAGAGGACTCCAAGAAGAGCTCACAGGAGGATACATGGGAGACAGGTCTTATCCTTTCTGGGCCCAGCATCCACACAGAACACTTCCAGAATGAAACTGGAGCAGTGTGGTAAGCATGTGCAGAGGCCTCTGAGCAGACAGCGATCTGCGGTTCAGGAAAGAGGCTCTGTGTGCACATGCAGGAGACATACAAAATGCAGATGCATCGTGAGCCAGTGAGGCAGCTACGCACGTGTGTGCTTCTAGGACGTGCTTCCTGCCTGCAATTATTTGTTTCTTCTTCGTTAAAACTTTAATGCAAAGACCGAGCCACTCAGCTACCCAGTTTCTGCACAGACAAACCTGAGCAGTACTGTCCCCTTCTTGGGGCAGGCCTCGGTCACCTGCTCTGAAGGAAGGATAGCCTGGCTAGCTCAAGCAGGTTCTGTCAGTGTTCACCTCAAATACCCAGGAGCCTCTCTGGAAGCAGGAAGTCAATGGAACCTGGAAGGCGCTGTGGCCGACTGCCACACACCAGCCCCAGCCACGCCGCTGAAGCCCAAGTGTTGGCAGAGTAAACAGATGAAGAGCCAGCGAGGAGAGGCCAGGCATGAGGACTGGAGGTCACGGGTGGTACAGCTAAATTGGCAGCTGTGGTGCTGGCTCCCAGTTGTGGATTCTGGAAGATTCTAGGTAATATGAGGTAACTTCACAGTGGAGGTTATCGGCAGTAAGATGTAGCTGCTCACCCAAGGTAGCAGTTGGAAGCGAAGGCCCTTGGGAGTAGACGATGGGCCCCAACTGGCTGTGGACACAACTGTGTGGTGGGAGGTGCCCTCCCACAAGGCACGGAGGTCTCACTCCACTTTCCAGATGGCGATCTTGCCCTCCTCGTGGCCTGCTCCACTCAGCACATAGCGGTCCTCGGCGGAGCACAGGGTCTTCACAGTGTCAGCATGTGCCACCAGCTCCTTCTCCACTGTCATCTTCTCCACGTCCATCACAAAGATTTTCCCTCTGGGTCTTCCCTGTGACAGCCCCCTGCCACCCACCCAGATCTGTAGGGAAGAAACAGGGGTACTCCTTGAAGCTGAGTGCTCAGATGCCCCCCAATCTCATGTCCTTCCTGCTGGCCAGGAGGCTGGGCTACCTGGTGGACCTAGGACAGGCCTTCAGGGCTGAAATCCAGGGACAAGGTGCTCATAGCTAACACTGCCTTCTGAACTTGAGACCTGCTGAGGTCAGCCTCCATTATAATTGTGGGAGGACCGCTTATGTGGTGAGCACGGGCTGTCTGACCTCAAGGTCACACACTGGAGACCCGCTGACTCACCAGTTAAGCTTCTGTGAAATGGGGCCACACCCTGTGGTATTTCCTTGCCATGTGTTAGGCAGGGCTGGGACCTGTCACCTCTTTTTTTTTGTTGTTGTTGTTCCAGTTTCTCCCTTTGGGGTTGAGATGTCTACTCTTGGCCTGTTCCACTACTATATTTTACAGAGGCGGGGGCCCCAGGATAGACCCCATTCATATCCTTATTGCTACAATTGGAATGAGTGTTCTCTAGTACCCCAGGTTTAAGGTCGGTGAAGGTGCCCTAGAGGGGATTGTAGGATCCCAGTCCCTTCTTGCTGTTTGCTTCCTAGCCAGGACTCAGCAATCTCCTCCCACAGGCACTCAGCACAGTGTTCCTCACCAGAAGCCCCAAAGCCGCTGGCCAGGAACTAGAAACCCCAAGACAGCTACAGAAACCTTCTTAAGCTCTTTCCGCAGGCCTTTACTGCCTAGTCAGTGACAGAGCGGGCTAGAACTTTGGATGTGGAAAAGCTATAAACCAGATAGACTACCATGTTGCATAGCGTCTCCCAGAAACTCACACACTTTCAGAATGGGAAGGGGTTTGGAGATAGAGTCCTAGGTGAGACATGGCCAGGCTTCAGCAAACTGCGCCCTTAGGAGACACAGAGGCTGCCCTGGGAGGACTAAGCCAGATGGAAGAGGTACGGCCACGAGCCAGGATGATCACGCGTGGCCTCAACACCAGAAGCTGTGTGAAAGGCAGGTCTCCACTGAGAAGTGACCACCCTGCCAACCCCTGGGACTGACACTGACTCAGCCTTCAGCTCTGGTGAGAAGGAAGGCTGTCCGTCATTCCCCAGACTGAGGGCTATGGAGCCCGGGCCCATGACAGCCAGCCTCCTTCCCCCTAAGGAAGGAAGGAGGAGCCTGAGGGGATGTTCTCAGGTGGCTGGACACCGTCACCTCACCTGCCTCTTCACTCGGATCATACAGCTAATCTCGGTGCAGTCTGGCACAGGGGTCTTCCGCGGAGGCTGGCCCAGGTCCTTCATGCTCCAGACATACAGATCACTGCACCCCGCGCCGGCCACCCACAGCTGCTCCTTCTGGGATAGAAATCACCGTGGGACAATGGCACTGTGACCAAGACAGCCCAAGCCTGGACTTCAGCACACAGGCCTTGGAGTACCTCAGGAAGAAGCTGGAAGGCCAGCAAGGGGACGGGAGCCTGGTCGGAGTTCTTGATCTTCAGCTCATGACGATGGAAACCCTGCATTGTCACCACCACGATGCTGCGGCCTGTACCTGTGGGAGAAAGGACCATGAGGAGGGATGGGCAGAGCATGCTCAAGATACAAGGAGCAAAGGGTTAGAAGGAGAGACAGATGGAGCACATAGGAGATGCAGGAGTACTGCCACTTGGGACTCCCTAGGCAGGTTCTGACTGCCAAGCTGGGGTCTTTCCTTGCGACCGCCATGAGACTGGTTTCACAGTTCCCACAAGATGCTCTAACATCTACCAGACAGGGTACCTTCCCATTCCGTGACTGTCACTTCATGGTGATCAGGAGCCCAAGCCCAGTCCTGGGAGATGCTCTCAAGCATAGCAAGCAAGAAGAAACCTGGGTGCCAGAACTCACCAGGAATGATAACGCATCCTGGCAAAATAAGTTTTCTTAATTTCCCGGAAGGCCTGCTGACTGCCCAGTGATGTGAGGCCACGCGGGGCCACCCTTAACAGCACCCAGGTGAGAGGGAAGCGGAGAGGGAAGCTGAGAAGAGAGCAGAGAAGATGGAGCTGGATTAAAGTGCTCAGTAAGGACAGCAGCAGGCAGACAAGGAGGGACGAGAGAGCAGGCCAGCAGTCTGTGTGTGGTGACACTCCTGTGACCCCAGCGCTGGAGCTGGGGGCAGGAGGATCACAAGCGTAAGATGAGCCACAGCTACCTAGAGAATGTGAGGCCAGCGTGATTTCTGTGGGACCCTGGGAGAACAGACGAAGATAGAAACAGGAGGAAGAGACAGAGCAAGGAAGAGCATGCAGAAAGGGTGCCATTGGGGAGCCCTCATATCTGTTTGCAGGGGGGGCTCCCACTACAGGCAACTCCTATACCCCAGGATGTTCTGAAACAGCCTAGAACCTACCTCTCCCATCACCCCTTGGCAAACGGTCTGACTAAGCTCTAGACACTGGGGTGCCCTCAGAGGCAAGTGTGGCACACACGCAGAAGAGGTTGCAAAGGGCAACCCGAGGTCCCTGGGCCAGGCTAACCTCCCCCATCCCCCCACCTCCACCCCAGCCATAAGCAGGTTACCAAGAAGGAGCTAGGAAGTGGCAGGCACATAGCAGGATGGCAGCCAGCCACCAGCCTGTAGGGAATGGAGAGAAAACCTGGAGAGTGGCAAGCCAAGCTACTAGGGCAGCACGATTGCTTAGGAGAGGAGGAACCATTGAAAATCAAACCTGGAAATGTATACAACGAAGGGAAGGGGGCTCAACCCAGAGCAGGATCAGGGCATCATGCTCTTTGGCTGACGGCCTGAAAACTTACAACACCACAGGCGGTCACCGTGCAGGCTGATGGACATGAGGTCACCGTATGGCAGCTGGAACCGGCTGGTCACTCGCAGTGTGCTGACATTCCATGCCAGGACCGTCCCGTCCAGGCTACAGGAGTAGACCTCACTGAGGGATCGAACATACACATATGCATTGAAGAGGCCAGTGGCACCGGGCACCATTGACAGTGGAGATAACGATAAAACCAGTGTGACACAGCAGGAAAAATCAGGGCCAGTGAGCTCGATGGGGTCTCAGAGCAGAACCCCAGTGTCACCATTCACTGCACCAAGTCCTAAGCAGGGCTGTCCAACTCAGAGGGACTAGGGAGGTACCCAAGGGTGGCCATCCACGGTAGCAGTGGGGTGTGCAGTGGCCAGTACTACCCGTGACTCCTGCACTGCCCCAGCTCCTCTCATTCTCACAAAAGCACTAAATGTCCAACTGGACCTGGGAGAAGAGAAGCACCTCTGGCACCGTTTGAGGGAACAGGGGCTGGCTAGGGGGTGGCATGGAAGACAGGCTATGCAGACATTGCCAGAACCAGGGCTGCCCCACACAGCTAAAGACCCTGCCTTGCTCTTGGGCCTCCCTTGGAGATTGCTCTGTCAGGTCTGACCTAGCTGCAAGGTACTCTTTTATTTTGGTGGTGGGGGGGGGTTCATGACAGGGTTTCTCTGTGGCTTTGGAGTCTGTCCCGGGACTAGCTCTGTAGACCAAGCTGGCCTCAAAGTCACAGAGATCCGCCTACATCTGCCTCCCGAGTGCTGGGATTAAAGACGTGTGCCACCACTTCCCGGCGGAAGTTGGCATTCTTAGGAAAGTAAAGACAGTATGACACAAGCTGGTATCATGGGTTGCACTGTGTCCCTGAGAAATGGCACAGTGGAATCCTGTACCCAGCACCTCAGAATATGACCTGATTTGGAAGTGGAGTCTCTGCAGAGACCTGTAGCCGAGTTGACATACCATCATTACAGTAGACCCTGGCCCAATAGCACTGATGTCTTTACAAATGGGAAACCTGAGCCCGGAGATGGCCACACATGTGGAAGACTGTGGTATGATGAGATTGGACTAATGCATCTACGAGCCAGAAGGTACCGAAGCAACCGTCATATCTGGGGAAGCAAGATGAAGCTTCCTGCCCCACTGCTGAGTCTTTCCGTCAAGGTGGTTTGGGGAGACCAGTCTGTGCATCCGGATGTGACATGGACAAGTGAGCCAGGAAGCAGGTGGCCCTGAGGTGGGGACCTCCCTGGGCTTTCTCAAACCTGCCTCTGGATGCCGGTTCCACTGGTGGGTGAGTGGGTGAGGGGCGCTTCAACCTGAGGGCCATGCCCCAGCTCCCACCAATGTCCTGGACAGCATCTATCCCCTCCCTGTACCCCATACTGGCTAGGGTAATCAGAGTTTTCTGTGTCAAATCTCCCATGGTGGCTTGGCCTTAGAATTGGGGGTCATAGAGTCAGGAACCCCTGGGTGAAAGGAGGTTTCTCTGTAACAGGAGAACTCTTGCCTTTCACCCTCCAGTGAAGCCAGCCCAGAGCTGTCTGCCATGCATGCCTTTGGCAGGAAGGGTGAAGCCCCTTAAAGCAAGCTGGACGGGTTTGAAAATGAAGATGAACAGGGCTCCAGACCCCCCCCCCCCAGGACACGTGCAACACTAGCTACAGATTTAGCGGGGGGGGGGGAGGTAGTGCCCCCATCAGCCTGCAGACAGCTGGCCTTCTGGTGACTCTCGAGGCCTGAGGGAGCCATGTCCCACAGTGGCATTTTAGAGATAGTCTCTCCTACAAAGCCAGATTTCTCATGTCTGGAAAACGAGAAAAACAGCCACAACCAGCACTTCCTGGGCGCACCCTTTCCAGTTTTGGCCAAAAGCATGAGCTGGTCTAAGTAATGTTTGCTGTGAGGCCGAGAGCCGGTGGTCACCATGCTGGTTTTGTCGTCTCAAGAAGCTCCTTTATCTTTGCCCACAAAAGCAGAAGCAGACCACACATGTCTCCTGCCGACTCTCCTTCCCGACACTTCTTGCCTGGCAAGGCCCAGGACCCCTTACCTTCCACACCCCTAGGAGCCAATCTCTTCCCTTTCCTACCCCAGCGGGCCCTGGTACCTGGGCTTCTTCCCATCGTGCACCACCAAGCCAGTGACCGCTGCACGGTGGTCCGTGAGCTGTTTGTTGCAGGACATGCTGTGGACATTGATGATGTAGATGACGGAGTCTTCGGAGCCCACCCACACCTGGCTGTGCTCTGCCATCACCATACAGTTCTAAAGGGAGCCAAGACAGAAGGGCGGAGTGAGCCGTGCAGACCAGGCTCACAATCTGCACTTACTAGCACCAAATCATATGAACACTGATCCTGCACGGTCAGAACCTTGTCTAAGTCATGTGGGTTCCCTTTAAAGATGCCTTATTGAGAACAAAGACGTATAAACCATGGCAGAAAATACAGTAGGGACAGGATAGTGGTCCACGGTGTGAGCTGCAAGGAGCAGCAGTAACTGCACTGCCTCGGCAAACACACCGGCACTGACATTTACAATGTGTCTGGATCACCAGAGAGGCACTGAGAGCAATGATCTGGGGGTAAAGACAAGTTTTAGCAGGTGGCTGGATTTTCAGTAATGAAGATGGATAGTAGGAATGCCCAGTCAAGCCGTCAGGGCCTCTGCAGATGGCGTGTCGTCAGGGGTTCCCAGTGATGCCAGGGGACACGCTGTCTGGTGAATCACTTAGAGCATCACTTAGAGGCGCTGCACTCACCACTTTGGAGGCACCCACTTTAAAGCGATGCTGGTGGATGGTCCAGGAGGAAGCATCAAACACGACCACTTTGCCTTCATTCAGGGCACACCACAACTTGGGGTGTGCATCTTCAACCTTCTCTGCGGGGTCAAGGCGCCCTGAAGAGGAAAGTAGCCCCAAAACTTTTCAGTCAGATCAGTAATGGTGGGAGGGGCCACCTTCTACCACTCGGCTGTCCTGCAGACAGCCACAGAACACCAGTGCAGCGCCAAGTGCAGGGGTGTGGAGATGGCAGAGTGCCATCCTCCCTGGAGAGTCTGGGGTCTTGTGAGCTCCTGGAAGGGACAGACTGGACTGTGTGGAGTAGGGATGTACTGTCGCACCAGGACCCACAGGTAAGCAGGCAGCATGAGGGTGGCTGGTGAGGAAGGGGTTCAACTGGAGAAACCAAGATACAGTATGCCCACTGATTTCCACACCTACCCACGGCGTGGAGCAGGGTACCTTTGCCTCAGGCTGTCACCCACAGTTACTGGTTGGTATCTATCCTTATTTAGTGTTTTTAAAATGGAGTTTCATATAGCTCAGACTGGCCTTGAACTTGTAGTTATCCTCCTGCCTCATCCTCCTGAATGCTGATATTATAGATACATACCAGCACATCCAGCCTGGCATAAACTGTAATTCATTTGAGCCCTCTGAGGGATGTTTCTCTTTGTTGAGATGAGGGTTTGCTATGTTCCCCAGGCTAGTGTTGTCCTACCTTAGCTTCTTGTGCAGCTAGGACTACAGGCCAATGTCACTGTGTCCAGCTTGACTCTAGTTTAGAGTGTGCCCTAACTGGTCACGAGGCCGATGCTGTCAGCGCTGGGGTGGCCTCTTTCATGAGCTATGTGTCTCTTAGCAATACTGGAATACCTGGTTCTCCCTCGGAAGTTGTGCTCTGAATGGCTGGACGGGAGCCCCTCATGATTTCATCATGCCAGAAACACACTTGCCAGCACGGTCCCTGAGCTCCCACTCTGATTATTTGTGTGTGTGCTACATGCACACTTAAGTGGAAGTTTGGGGATTACTTTGGGGAATCAGTTTCTCCTTCCACTATGTGGGTTCCAGGGATCAAACTCAGGTTCTCAGGGTTGTTGGCAAGCAAACACCCTTACCCACTTAGCCACCTTACCAGCCAGAAACCCTTAATGTAGTCAAATGCATGAGTCCTTCGGTGATCAGGTATTCGGGGCTGGCCTGGTCATGCCTGTGCTGTTGGGTGTGCTGGTCCACTAGCCTGTAAGTGCCTTTTTTTCATCTTGACTTCCGTCCACTTGGAATTGATGTGGTGACTGAAGTGGGCAGGGCTCCAGCTTCCAGTACAGAGCTAGGCTGTCCCACTACTCCACGGTTATACAACCATTCACCTCCTCAGTCAAAGGCAAGAGCTGAGGGCACACAATACCTGAATTGTCACATACTACGGAGGGCAGGGAATGAGTATTCTGGGTCCCTAACTACATTGTTGCTCAAGTATAAGGTGCCACGAGGCCAAGTGGGCAGAGTGGTCAAGACAGCTTTGCCCTGTGGCTCAGGATTCTGTCCTACAGTCAAAAATAAACCACCCCGCTTCTCCTAGCACAGGGCTTTCCCTTCGTTGTTGCCAGGGTGACTTCCAACCCAAATCTAAGTTCATCACAACCAGGAGCAGTGAGAGGTTACCTTACCTGGAGTATACAACAAGACGTCAACAGCTTGGGGAGCGGTCTCTCCTGCTGAAGGGTTAATCTTGTGTTTTAGGGTCTCCGAGGTTGTCTTTGGGACTGCCACGGGTGCTGAAACACAAGCACGTTGGGTTACCAGACTCAGAAAGTAGGACAGCAGTGACGTGTAACTCACAAGCTCTCCTGTTAGGTTAAAAACCACATGCGGCCTGAAGGGGGCGCTCTTGGAAATCAGCGTTAGGGATAGTTACCATCCAAGGTACCCTCTGGCCTCATCCCTGATGGGGAGCGGGCCCATTGAACGGAACGCCACTGTGTACATGTCACATTTTCTTTTAACATTTTGTGTGTGATGCGCACACCATAGAACACATGTGGAGATCAGGAAACAATAGGAGTCAGTCTCTCCTTCAACCATGTCGTCAGGCTTGGCAACACACGCCTTTACATAGCGAGCCATGGGTCACATCTTCCTTACCCATTCGTCTGTCTGGCTCCATTTCTAAGACTCTGCATATGATGCCAGGACAAACATGGGTGACCCTTGCCATCTCCTCCTGCACAATCCAACTCTTGTTCCTAGGCGATGCAAAAACCACCTTCCCTGGGGGTTTCTGGGACTACCTGCCCAGGTGAGGGAGTCTCCTGCTAACCCCGAGTTACCTCCTAGCCTCCCGCCCCCATGGGCCACCTGCACTGCAGTAGGGACGATGCCTTGGGGACTTGCTGATGGCTTCTTCCCCCACCCTCCCTTTCTCATTAACCCACAATCTGATGCGATTGCTATTGTCCTCATTTTTCAAAACAAACAACAGCTCTGAGCTCCAGCAGCGCAGGATGCCACGATGGGACCCCTGCCACTGCCGCTCCACCTGCTGCCTAGGGCTCTCCTTTCATTTTGTGTATTTTTAAACCCTTCCATCGCAGGCGCTCCCAGCGCTTCTGCGTCAAGCTTGTCGTGTCTTGAGTCTTCACTTTGCTAAGCCACGCACTAGAAGGTATTTCTGGATTTCTTAAAGCAGGGCTAGGAGCTCAGCGTGCTGTGACCTGAGCTCAGATGGCGTCTCCTGGGCCATAGGGAACAAGGTGATGATGACAGAGCGTGTGCTGGGCGTTCCCATGGCAACTCTGTAAATTGTTTACAGAGGAGCTAGAAAGCCGTTCCATAAACTGCTGGAAGCGAGAAGGCCCGCGTTTAGAGTTATATAAACAGCTGAAGTGTGGTGTTTATTTGATTTTATTCCCATCTGAGGAAAAGAGCAGTTCTGTCGAGACCCAGGACCAGCAGACAGAGCTCCTGGAGGGCTCCGTGGGTCTCCAGGCAACGTGGAGCACCTGAGCCTCCTGGCTGCTGTCCCAGATCAGGCAGGAGCGGGTTCTGTGGCCAGGAAGTGTCAAGGCCACACAGACAGTGACAGATGTTACCAAGGGCAAGATGAGATATGCCGAGGTGAGTAAGCACACAGCCTGGGGTGTTTTCTAATTCCTGGACAGCTATTTTTAAAACCTGACTCCACACCCAGGAGTGATGACAGGAACCTGCGCAGGCATTCACAGCTGCCTTCGTCAGGCAGAAGGCAGATCGAACTTCAGTGTCCTCTACAGGAGACGAGGTATAGGAAATGCACTGCTGCCAAGCGACACAATTAGAGCCACTAGAGGAAGGACTGGGAGAGGCTCAGCGCGTTACGTGCTTGCTGTACAAGAATGAGGACCCATGGAAAGCGGGGTGCAAATGTGTGCCTCTGCAATACCAGTATTCCTGCAGTTCCCAGACAGAGAGCAAAGACAGGAGACTCTCCCCCCAATATACAGCTAGTCCAACATACACAGCAGCAAACAACAAAAATGAGATAACCCCCCCACACCTGAAGCAAAGTGGAAGGTGGGGACCAACACCTGAGGTTGTCCTCCAACATGCGTACACACCCCGTGGCATTCACACACACACACACTCACAGATGTAGAAGCGCACCACACACACCATATAAAACACAGTTTCCTTCAAGGAGTGAAGTGGTGGCACAAGCTGGCTTATGAAGGAACCGAGACACTGAACTAGGCAAAAGGATGGACTCAGGAGGGCTCCCAAGTGTGGGAAACACCCAGGACAGATGAGACCACAGAGAGAGTCAACAAATGGCCCCACTGGGAGCCCAGAGATGATGCTAAGCAGGTGTGGGAATTCCTCCTGCAGAGTGGGTCTCAGAGTCATCACAAGGAGGGTGTCACCACTCTGCAAATGCCCTAAACTTAGTAAGCCACATGTTAAAGGGGTCCAGGAGGCAAGGGACATCCAGTATCAGTAGGACCTGAATGGTTTCTGCAGACAGTCCTACTTCATCCGTCTGTGTCCTGAGCTGAACTTCCTATTGTTTACCTTCACACACTCTCTGTGGCCTCGATAGGTTTCCTATCTACAGGTCTCAAAGCAGGAAGCTGCAGGACATTTAAAATGGAAACAAGCAGAGGCTCAGAAGGCACGAGACATCTTAACCCACTGGTCCTAGACTTGAAATACGGACCTCTGTATGGCTTCAGAATGGGAGAGCCAAACAGAAATGAGCAGGAAAGATGCTGGAGATTTCTGTCCTAGGAAACTGGCCACAGTAAAGATAAAGAGATGCTGGGCACCAAGGCACAGTAATGCCAGAACCTGGGAGGTGGAGGCAGGAGGATCAGAGTTTAAAGTCATCTTCAGGTACAGAGACAGGTCAAGACCAGCCTGAGCTACAGGAGACTGGTGCTTAGTCCATCCATCAGCAGACCAACCAGGTGCAGAGAAGCAATGGATGTCCGGCAGGTGTGGTCCCGACACATCTCCAACATTGACCAGAAAGGCTATCAGTTACTCAGTAGCCTTCCAGACATTTCTTGTCTGCTGAGCAGGCCAGGAAACTGCAGTTGGTCAGGACATGCAGTTTATGTGTAAAATGGAACACCACCCAGGACAGAAACAAGGAGCCAGTGTGTTGTGACAAGGAGGAGCCGCATGGTCCAGGGTTCAGTGACGATGAAAGCCACCATGTGATTTAAAAAAAATCCTAAAAACATCTATAATCCTAACACTCACTGGGGCAGGAGGATTGTAAGTTCAAGGCCTGCCTGGGCTATATACTGAGTTCCAGGGTAGCTTATGCTAGAATGCTCCCCTGTCTCACACAAACAATAAAAAAGCAAACAAGGGAACAATAGTGGTACTCAAAACAAATCAGGGCCAGTGAGATTGCTTAGTGTTTAGGTACTTTGCCTCCATGCTTGATAGTGAGACCCATACTCTGGAAGAAAGAGAAGTGACTCTGACCTTCACACACATGATGTGGCATGTGTGTCCACACATCACACACACACACACACACAACAGAGACAAAAAACACCCTCCAAATCAACAAAATATAGCTGGGTGTGTAATGCCAGCATTCAGGAGACGGAGGCAAGAGGACCATGAGTTTGCGTTCAGGTGATCTATACAGCAAGACCCTATCCACGCCCGCCCCCAAAAGTAAGCAAAAACAGAAGAGAGAGCAAGAAAGTTTGGTGGGTTAGTGCCATCCAGAAGAAGAGCCCGAGGCAAACGCTTACGACAGCCAGAGGCATGGCCTTGCGTGCGCACAGAACTCACTTTCGTTCTTCATCTTGTCAAAGTAGGCCAGCTTGGAGGCGGCATGTATGGCGCTGGACGACTGCAGGGTGCCAACCACGGCATCCATGAGCAAGACGTTGGTCAGGGCTTGCTGGACGTACTGCGGGTCCTAGGGCAGAAGCGGGCGTGTGTCAGCCCCATCCACTCACTGGAGGGCGAGTGGGCGAGGAGCTGGGAGTTGGGGTCGCATCATCTTTTGCTCGGAGTTACAATAAACCCTGATTGTTGACTCCAGGAGCCAGTGCATTTTCTTCTCTAAATGAGGCAGGCAGGACCTCATGCCTCCTCACCCCTGCCCCAACCACACTAAGACAGCAGCGCTGTGACTGTACCCAGTGACAGGTGGGGGAACAGTCCCACCGTGGGTTTTGGCCATTGCATAGCTAATATGCATAGCACAGCGGGTATAGAACCAAAAGGCTGGGCCAGAGATCATGGAACACAGAACCTTAAAGAGGTCAGAGTCTACTCCCAATCCGTGACAGGAATAACCCATCCAAGTGGGGCCCCCACCCACGCCACCAGCCAGCCTGTTCCTTCTAAGACATTTCTGGTGACTAGTGGGGCTACAAATCTCCACATACCCTTATGACCAGTTCCTCTGTGTGAGTCCTCTGATGATGGCCTTAGTCCATTGTTTTGGTTAGGTTAGGTAATTGTTCGAGACATGGTCTCGCTCTATAGTCCAGGCTGGCCTCAAACTCCAGGCCTTCCTAGCCTAGCCTCCTGAGTACTGGGATAATGGAGACATGCTCCCATACCTGGCTTGCTTGACACATGTTTTCTTGGCATTTAGACGATGCACACCCCCCCCAACCCTCCCCACCATTCACTGGGAAGACACCAGAATGGAGGGTGCACAAAGGGAAACTGAGTCAATGTGGGCTGCAGCCTTCATGGTCTCCTCCTCACACCAACCTCAAAAACCACGTGGCCTGAAGTGAGGTCACAGAGCCACAGCAGCTTCTGTGTCCCCTCAGATAGTAGAACTCCCCTGCCCAGTGGTGCCAGGCCTGAGCTGTGAGCTCTCAGTGCCCCCTGCAGGACCTGGTGCCACCCGTGCCCACAGGACCACCCCCACCTCAGACCTTGTGGTCGTCTGCCAGCTTCTTCCCGGCCCACATCTCCTTCACCATCAGGTGCCACAGGTCACATTCGGACTTCAGGTTGGCCTCGAACACTTCCTTCTTGGCCGCCGTCTTGATCTTTAAGGTGGGTATCTTCAGGAGGAGAAAGGCCACTGTGGTGTTTCTGACTTCCTGCGGGAGGACGAGAACATGACGTCGCAGAGAAGAAGCCTGGGTTGGTAGCAGGAGGGAAGGAGCAGCCTCAAGGCATGGAGGGCAAGTTTGGCCATGATGTTGGGCACGTGGGCACCTTACAGCCCTCTGCTTTCCCAGAGGACTTCTGGAGCAAGCCAGCAGCGCAGACAGGGACGTCAGCTGCAGGCCTTGTGGGCATCCCAGTGGTCACTGGTCTTGGCCCTTCTTCCTGCTGTGACCTCAGTAGCTGAGAACATGACACCCCCACCCCACCTCTCCTAGGCCTCGAGTGTGGGACGGTAATTGTTAAATATAAGGTACGAAATAAGACCGTCAGGGTCCCAATTCAGACCTGTTCTTTTTTTTTCTTGACTTTTTTGTTTCTTTGTTTTTGTTGGTGGTAGTTTGGTTTGGTTTTTTTTTTGAGGCAGAGTTTCTCCGACCTGGAACTCGCTCTGTAGAGCAGACTGGCCTTGAAATCAGGGACCCGCCTGCCGGCCTCTGCCTCGCAAACTCTGGGATTAAAGGTGTGCACTGCCACCACACAACTCTCTTTCTTTTGAGACAGGGTCTCACTCTGTTGCCCACACTAGCCTAGAACTTGCCGAACTCCTGCCTCTGAGTCCTGAGTGCTGGGATTAATGACACACATCAGTACACCTGACTCAGACCTCCTCCTCTGGAGTAATGTAACGTGGCCAGGCGTGGTAGCATATGCCCTTCATCCCAATACTCCAAGGCAGATCCAGATAGTTCTCTGTAGCCAAGGTTACACAGAGAGACCTGCTCTCAAAAAACCAACCAACCAGGTTATAGAGATGACTCAGAGGTTAAGAGCACTTAACTTCCAGAGGGGTCTTGAGTTCAATTTCCAGCAACCACATGGTGGTTCTGGTGCCTTCTTCTGGTGTGCAGGCAAACATGCAGGCAGTATACTGTGATGTAATAAATAAATCTTAAAAAAAAAAAAAAAAAGCTGGGCGGTGGTGGCACACTCCTTTAATCCCAGCACTTAGGAGACAGAGGCAGGCAGATCTTTGTGGGTTCAAGACCAGCCTGGTCTACAAAGCGAGTTCTAGGACAGGCTCTAAAGCTACACAGAGAAACCCTGTCTCATAAAAGAAACAAACAAAATGTGCCCAGGTGTGTGGTAGAATATGCCTATAATTCCAACATGCAGGTGGCTGAGACAGGAAGATTCCAAGTTCATAGTCATCCTGAGCTACATAGCAAGACCCTATCTCAAAAAGCAAATAAACTGGGCTGGAGAGATGGCTCAGAGGTTAAGAGCGTTGCCTGCTCTACCAAAGGTCCTGAGTTCAATTCCCAGCAACCACATGGTGGCTCACAACCATCTGTAATGGGGTCTGGTGCCCTCTTCTGGCCAGCAGGTATACACACAGACAGAATATTGTATACATAATAAATAAATAAATATTTAAAAAAAAAAAAGCAAATAAACTATGAAAACTAATAAGAAGCATGTGCCCAGAAACCCCAGTAGGCACTGTGGGACACACCATGGGGACACACTGGGAAACAGCGGCTACCGGTGGTCAGCATGTAGCCGTCTCGCTGAGATGAATTCATTCCTAACCTCCTGTCTTTGGGAGACAGTCATAGCCAGCCTTACCTTGCACCTCTATACATGGTCACTGCAGTGGGATCGGGTGAGGAAATACCGCCCCAGGGGCACCACCTCACCCTTACTTGAGAGCTGATCAAGCTGGGGTACAGGAAGGCACATGGTGCTGAAGGTAACTGGGGGCAAACAGCCTGGGGAATGGTTGCATCCTGCACCCGGCATCATGGCAGCCTCACCTCTATGTTCCTGAAAGTGGCGATCTCCACATAGCCCGGCCGCCCCTCGGGGAGCAGGAACAGGCGTTTCTGGGTCATGGCGATCTTGCCAACGCCGCGGTTGGTCTTCACGGAGCTTGACAGCTTGTACACGCACTCGTTCTTATCCAGATGGTCCATCAGCAGTGCAGGCAGGCTGGCCCCTTGTGCCTCTGCTTCCGTCTCCTTCCAGCAGGTGTAGAAGTCTCTGAATGTTTCAGGGTCAATCTGTTTTTCGTGTCCTGGGTTTAACAAGAGAGTTCACTGGGCCTCATGCCTCAAGCATGCACTACCCAAGTCAGGCAGTAGGTGGCACCAGTGCCCAGGACTCTGAAGCCTTCGCCTGTCCCAGCTTGTGGGGCAGATTTAGATAGAGGCCATCTGTCCTTCTAGCCCACAGAGGGATGGCCATCTAACCTAACACAGGTAGTCACAGTAACTGCAACAAGAACACTTTTTTTTTTTTTGAGGCAGTTGTTCTGTTTCTGAGGCTGGTCTGGAACTCACTGGGCACCAGTACTGTTCCTGCCGTCTTTCTCCACATGCTGAAATTCTTTGCTATGCCTAGCATATAAGGTGCTTTCTTCTGGGGTACAGCTGTCGCCCACACTTACCTTCTGAGACGTGCTGGCTCAAGCTCTTCACTCTCCCCATCTCCCTCAGCCTGGTCCTGCCTGGCTCAAGTGTCCAGAGCCTGTTGCTCTGTGCCCTCTACTGTGCCTTGGGCCCTCCATCCTGCACAGACCGCGCTTCTCACTTGCTCCGTTACCTCCCCAGCTGCTGGGCTGCTTTCCTCGGCCTCCACAATTGCTTCAAATGGACCTTCCTGCTCCTCACCCAGACCTTTCCAGACTATTCAACCGTATCAGAACTCTAGTTCCCTGAGACTGCCCCCTTTCTCCATGCCCCATTCTCCAGCCATACCAAGCACTGCCCCCAAGCAGGCCATGCGGTTATGTGCCTCCATACAGACTCATCCTAACTGTCACACCAGAATACCCTGCCTCTCCCCTCAACATGCAGGTGAACAGCCCCACGTAGCCTGCCCTAACAATGCAGGGGACAGCCCCATGCAGTCTTCCCTAACAATGCAGGGAACAGCCCCATGCAGTCTTCCCTAACAATGCAGGGAACAGCCCCATGCAGCCTGCCTTAACAATGCAGGGAACAGCCCCATGCAGCCTGCCTTAACATGCAAAGAACAGTCCCAGCCTCATGCAGCCTTCCTTAACAATGCAGGGGACCCTTCCATGCAGCCTTTCCTAACAATGCAGGGAACAGATCCATGCAGCCTTCCCTAACAATGCAGGGAACAGCCCCATGCAGCATTCTCTAACAATGCAGGAACCAGCCCCATACAGCCTGTCCTAACATGTTGGCTGCACACCTACCAACTATGCACATACCTCCCTCAGGGCACTGGTATAACCACATCAACACTGACCTTCCACGGTACAAAGAGGACGCCCTTATAGCCACAGCCTATAGCAGCCACATTCACCAGGCTTGTATACAAACTAGGAAGCTGAAGTAGGAATTACAAACCCTGCCTGCTGGCAGCTCGTCCCTGCTTATGCAGAACCCGTGTCTCCCTGTGCCCAAGCTTCAGAGGCCCAGGTCTGAGGTGGACCAAGTCCCATTGGGTCCACATCACCATTCCCAGGTGTTAACGGTGTCACGGTAACAACTGTCTGATACATCTGTCTTGCTGCCACAGTGCGGCGGGTGAGCACACAGCCGTGTGTAAGGGGACAGCCGTGTGCAGGCTGTAGAGGACGGGAAAGGTTCCAGGGGAAATTTCCAAATAACGAGGACAGCTGAGGCGCAGGCAGGAAGGAGGCCGCACAGGAAGGTCTGTCACCAAGCTGTAAGGCAACTCGGATCATTCTCATGGGGACCTCCACCAGGTGGCGCCATTCTCAAGCTTTCCTTCTGCCTTATCTCTCAAGGTAGTCGAATAATATATATTTTAAATTCTTTCTGCTCTTCTTTTGCAGAGCTTGGGGGTTGAATCCAGGACCTTGCCCATGCTAGGCAAGTCTTCCACTGAGCTACACCCCAAACCCCACGTAAGCTTTGAATTCACTGGAAAAATAATTTCACGTGGGGTGGAGGTACAGTAGCCATCCGTATAATGTGTAACACAAAGAGTCTGAAGGAGACAAACAACAGAGAATGGGATGACCCCATGCGTGGGACAAGCCTCTGAAATCCCCTACACTGGGTAAGACGTTCAGTGAGGTGGCTGACAGTTTGACAGTCATCCCCCTGCCCCATAAAACTGTGACCCAGAGTCCTCCACCTTACAGACACTGAGTTCTGCGGCCTGCTGGGGCCCAGGCTTCAGACCGACTGAGCTTGGCTCATAAGCACGTGTCACTCCCATCAGACATCATGTAAGATGGACTGAGCCATCAGAGGTCCTGGAGTTCAAGTCCCAGCAACCATATGATGGTTCACAACCATCAATGTTGAGATCTGGTGCCCTCTTCTGGCATTCAGGCATACATGAAGGCAGAATGTTTTATACTAGATAAATAAATAAACCTTAAAAAAAAAGACAGGTGCCGGGCAGTGGTGGCGCACGCCTTTAATCCCAGCACTCGGGAGGCAGAGGCAGGCGGATCTCTGTGAGTTTGAGACCAGCCTGGTCTACAAGAGCTAGTTCCAGGACAGGCTCCAAAACCACAGAGAAACCCTGTCTCGAAAAACCAAAAAAAAAAAAAAAAAAAAAAAAAAAGACAGGCTCTCAGTCACATAGGGTACAGGGAAGAGCCCAGAAAACAGAACAAGGGAAGAGGCAGGAGTAGCAGGCCATACTACCGCTTGAGAGAGTGACAGAGCCAGGCATCCTTAATGCACATCCTTTGGGATAGACCCTCTGAGTACCCAGCAGGGCCTGAGCAGCCAGCACCCGAAATGTCCTCGTATAGACACGTGGTCCATGAAGGTGAGGGGCTCATGTACTCTGGACGTGCTGAGTAGGAGCAGCAAGACTAGAGACACCCCAGAAGAGGGAAAGCAGACTTCTCGCGCTTACATCAGCACCCCAGCTAGCGATGGATACCACACTGCCAGTACTACAGCAGGACCCAACTACAAACTATGGTGCCTCCCTCACTGCGCACACACCCACAGCCGCTGTGCACACATGTGGACACCCATACACTCCCTTATCCTCAGGTGCACGACAGTCCCACCCACAGGCAGAATGCCCATTCCCTGCCTCCAACTTCTCACAAGTGTGCCGCTGTGATGTGCCCTCCTGCCAGCGGCTCACATCACACTAACGAACATGAGAATGGAAATGATCGTTTTAAATACAGTCTCAACCGTACTCTTTTGAGGGGGGTGGGTCACCGGGTATTGAACCCAGGGTCTTGCTCACACCAGGCAAGCTCTCTACCGAGCTACGCTCCAGCCCTCAGGCGTACTCTTGTATCTCACACATTCACTCTAAGATAGGAACATTCAACTTTGCAAAATTTTGTCTTTCAGCACAGCCACTTGACTGGAATACACATACAGTCACAGCAGTGACGACGGGGTCCTGTCCCCTCCTGGGGCACTTCTCTACCTAAGAAACCATGTAAGTGAAGGCCAATGACAGTCCTTCACTGGCCGGCTCCACAACTATAGATCAGGTGCTCACTTCCCAGCCTCTCTGGAAGCTAGGTAGTGATTTCACACACTGCCACTTGCGGACAGAGAAGAAAGGCCTTAAAAGAGATGTGGGCTCTCTTCCTACACCAGGGTCCACCAGTCATTGAGTAACTAGGTGACCAAACCAGGGCTGTGAAGGCGACAGAGGCGCCACCAGGCATGCTCAGCGTGCTGCCAGGTGAGGAGAATAACCCTATAGATCGGAATCCCTTTATTTCAGGCCACAGCTGTACAGAGGGCTCTTGGGCATTCACATCCTCACACGGCAGGAGGAAGAAAAGCACACCCACAACGCCTTCAGAGTGTTTCTGTGAATGCCTTGTCTCCCTACACACACTAGCACACCATAGCTGTCTGCAGCCCCGGACTCCCAAGCAGTGCAGGCTACCCCACAGAAGGCTACTGCACCTGGCCAGTAACAGGTGGCCCGCCATCTCCATCTCCCCCAGTGCTGTGTGCATCAAGTCTCTTCTATAAGTGACAGTGTTGACACAAACCAGTGCACCCTCCTGTGTGCTCTAAGATCTTTCAGGGTTGTACGCCCAACACCATGGAATTTTAAGACTGCTTGAGAAATGGTAAAAAGAAAAACATCTGCCTGCCAGATGGTGGTGTTGCAAGCCTTCAATCCCAGCACTCGGGGCAGAGGCAGGTGGATCTCTGTGAGTCTAGGTAAGCTGTTCTACAGAGGGAGTTCCAGGACAGCCAAGGCTACACAGTGAAATGCTGTCTCGAAAATCAAATGAACAAAAATCTGCACATGCTCAGTAGAAAGCACATGCTCCAAATATTTTTTTAGCTGCAGTTGGTGGGATCTGTGGCGGCAGCACCTGTGGATGGGCTGACGGGACTGGCCTGGCCAGCAGAGAGCCGGGAATTCAAGAGCTTCAGCAGCTGGGAAGCGCACACAGGTTCAAGCCTTCCTGCGGCAGTTCACGGTCAGCCCATCCATGCTCTCTGCAGTGCTCACAGCACGGTCAGGGGTGACGCCTGGTGTGCCCGCCCTGGCAGCACCCGCCCTGGCAAGGCGAAGATGTCCGGAACACAAGAAGCTCACACAAGTCAACAGCGGAAAGAGAGAGCTGTCCCAACATAAAACTCAGGCAAAGGCTGAGATTATGACCACAGGAAGAAGCTAGCATGGGGATAGACAGTTGAGGTCACCAGCTGGGCAGTGCTAGCTCACATTAGACAGGAAGATCATTGTGACAGTGAGGCTCATACTGCCAGGCAGTGGGCAGCAGCGCTCACAGGTGGGGCAGCACACAGTGGGGTGCTGACACTTGACCCAAGCAAGCTTCTAGCTCTCAGCAGAGGAACCAACCCACACAGACTCTCTAGGGACAGATGTCAGGGCCCTCCCTTTCAGTGTCTGGAAAGGCGGCAAAGTCACTGGACACCTCTCAGTTACAAGATGACAGATGAAGTCGGGGGGGGGGGGGGGTGTCGCACGCCTTTAATCCCAGCATTCGAGATGCAAAGACAGGTGGATCTCTACGAGTTTGAGCCCAGCCTGGTCTACAAAGCGAGCTCCAGGACAGGCTCCAAAGCCACAGAGAAACCCTGTCTCGCAAAATAAACAATAACAAAAAGATAACAGATGAGCTATGCTCCCTCCAGCATGGCCAGCGGACAGACAGAACAGACACACGCGTCAGTACAGCTAACATGGATCAGTGAAAATAAAATAGGATTTCAGACTTCCACAGTCCGTGAGTGTAAAACATCACCCGTGTGCTGGTGGGAGACATCTTGCCATCAGGGATTTTGAGCGAAAGAGAAAGCAGAGCCTGGGTTGGGGACAGTGCTTCACTGGGGACACTGCACAGCCAAACCCAAGTTGTATGAGAATTCTGAGGCACATCTGTGCAGACACTGCACAGCCACTGGGTCCGATGCAACTGCAGAGACCGCCAGTCTCACGTAGACCTCAGCCATGCTGTATCGTACGTCACCTGCAGCTCTGGGTCAGAACATGTGTGCACTCTGTGCTGTGTACGCTATCATGTCACATAACACCAGCAAAAGTGACTGACTAATGTCTTTAACATACAAGGGTTTGTGCTCTTGCCGACACCCACTGGTTTAACTACAGAAAACGAAGACTTCTCACATCTTCTCACTGCCGTTACTCCACGAGGAAACAGCAAGCTAGCAGGTCTTTGCACTGTGTTGTCTTAGAATAGCTTACTCTAAAACTGCTTTTCTAAGTTGGAGTTCCTGATTTGAGTTTCATTTAAAGAAAGTCATTAAGTGAATCTTGACTTGGGATTAGAATAGAACTTCAAATAATTTCTGAAACACACCTAAAAATATGTGTACCATTTTTTTTTTTACTAAGTACTTATGCGAAGTGGGATTCTAAACACTGAGGATTACAAAATCAGAATATCAACTTTAAAAGACACCAAAGATGGGTTGTGCCTTGCAGAATCAAACATTCAGTCAAGATTTTACAAGATTTAATTTTTTTTCTTTTAAGACAGGATCTGTCTCTATAGTCCAGACTGACCTAGAACTCACTCTGTTGTCGAGGCTGGCCTTGAACTCATAGTTCCTCCTACCTCAGTTTCCCAAGGGCCAAGGCTGCAGGCATGAGCCATAATTCTCATCTTCAAGATTTAATTCTTGGCCAGGCATATGGTATATTCCTTTAACCCTTGCACTTGGGAGACAGAAACAGGTGGTTCTTCGTGAGTTTGAGGCCAGCCTGGTCTACATAGTGAGTTCCAGGACAGCCAGGACTTATATAGCAAGACCCTGATTCAAAAAACAAAACCAGCTGGACGGTGATGGCACACACCTTTAATCCCAGCACTCAGGAGGCAGAAGCAGGCGGATCTTAGTGAGTTTGAGGACAGCCTGGTCTACAGAGCAAGTTCCAGGACAACAAAGGCTACACTGAGAAACCCTGTCTCGAAAAACCAATTTTAAAAAAAGTATATTCATCTCATTAATTTGGAAGTTTTGGGGTTTTTTTTAGGTTTTTTTTTTTTTTTTTTTTTTTGGTTTTTCGAGACAGGGTTTCTCTGTAACTTTGGTGCCAGTCCCGGAACTAGCTCTTGTAGACCAGGCTGGCCTCGAACTCACAGAGATCCACCTGCCTCTGCCTCCCGAGTGCTGGGATTAAAGGCGTGCGCCACCACCGCCCGGCTTGGAAGTTTTTTTTTAAATAAAGATTTTGAGATAGCTTCAGGCTGTTCTCAAGCTCATTATATAAGCAAGGATAACTCTGAACCTCTGATTGTACCATCTCCCCATCTCTGGGGCTGGGGTAACAGGTGTGAGCCACCATGCCTGATTATTCTAGGCACCGGGGTTCAAGCGTGCTAGGCAGGCACTCTGCCAACTGAGCCACATCCCAGCCCTGCTTTTGTCTTTAATCAATGTTAATATTATATTGTATACAACATAATCATATTAAAACGTATTTCTTTATGACTAATTACCAGTGAGTTTTTGTTTGCACACCTGGTTTATATTCCTAAACACCTGCGTCTCATAGAAGATGCTTCAGTGAAAGTGGCCATGAGTGCAAGTTTAAGAAGCCTTGGCTTGAGGGTGGAGAGATGGCTTAGTGGTTAAATGCACTGACTGCTCTTCCAGAGGACCGGGGTTCAATTCCCAGCACCCACATGGGAGCTCACAACTGTCTGTAACCCCAGGTCCAGGGGACCGACACCCATGGCATAACACCAATGCATATTAAATAAATAAATAAACAAAAAGCCTTGGCTTATGGGACAGTGACAAGGGAAAAAATAAAAGCTGTCTGTGCTCAGTGCAGACACAGCTTTTTTTATCCTTTTGATCTTTAGTGGGTCGAATTGTAGCTAGAGACCCGAAGACCCGGAGGGCATGGCAGCAGCTATGGGGTCCTCTTACCCATGGTCAGTGCGTCAAACAGACGATGGATGATGACGGTGTCTTTCACGATCCCCGACTCCTGGACCCGCTTCACGAAGTCGTTCAGCTGCATGTGCTTCTTGGGCAGTTCGAAGTTCTTCACGGCGTCATCTGCTTTGGGGGCCTCGCCCGGCTTGTCCAGGACCTCTGTGATGAGCCGCCTCAGCTCGGGAGTCCGCTCAGCCTGAGCCCACTCGGAGGCTGACATGGATTCCACCATGCTCTTAACAAGGTCGGCTGGGAAGATCCCTATGTCGGTCTTGTACAGGTTCTGGAAATCCAAGAGGGCGCTCAGCAGCTGCCCCTGCCTCGCGTGGATAAGGCCCCGCAGGTAGAAGTACCTGGCCAGAAGCAGAGAGTCACCAGGGCCTAGCAGGCCCATGGCCTTGCTCAGGAGAGTGGTGAGGTCTGTGTAGTAGGTCTGAACACACTGGCTCAGCAGCGGGAAGTGGATCTCAGGGATCTTGAATGTATATGTTGACTTCGGGGTCACTTTGAGAACTGGAAAAGAAAATCATGTAATTATTTAGCATGGTCCTGGAAAAGGCAGAGGGACCCCTATGGTGTCACTGTGTGCTTTGGACATAAATCCATGTGCCTCTTTCAAGACATTCCCCATACCCTTGGGGTGAAGAAGAAAAACCCATTTTGTTCTCACAGTAACAACTATTCTCCTTGGGGCAATTATGTCTTCAAAACTATGAATATTAAGTGAAAATGCTGGGACTGGACTCTGAAGACGAAGCAAATAACCTAAGCCAAGTTATATCTGCCACACAGGGCTCAGCCTTTGCAAGTGTTTGTCCCCTGAACAGTGTCTCTGGGCAGTGGTGGCATGGGGCTTCCACCGCAGAGATGCAGATGGTGAGGACTGAGAACAGAGCTCCTAAGTGCCACAGGCAGAAATTAAATCAGTTCCCTCCAAAGCCTGCTGGAGACTAAACACTGATCCGGAGTTGAAGCTCCTCCCCTCCTGGGAGCTCCTGAGGACAAGAGACCAGAGGCTGCGGGCACACCGAGGCTGGAGGAAGGTGGGGCCTGTGATGTGCAGGGGTAGGGGGTGGGTAGGGCATTCTCCAGATGAGGACGGAAAGGGGAGGCTGTGTTCCAGAGTGAGTGTGCACACACCTGCCACGCCCAGGGAAGACATTGCAGGCTCAGAAATGGAACTGGTCTGCTTGGGGTCACACAGCCAGGAAGTTGCTACAGAAGGGCTCATAGCTCCTAAAACTCTGGGTTTTCATTTGCATACTGTCTCTGCAGACAGAAACTCTCTGGGGACTCAGCTTCCTGGAGCTGGCTGCAGCCCGAGAGAGGGACAGCAGCTGTCAAGGGCCTGGCCCCACAACAGTTTCTCCCACCCATTAAGGACTCGGTGGGGCTTAGCGTACAAGTAAATGATACAACACAGAACAGGGTGTGCCTCGGGGAAGTTTACAGAAATGCGACGTAGCTTGTAAATATCTACTTGCATCCTTTAGGAAGGGACTGGTACCTAGACAGGGGCATCCTATTACACATCCGCAAATATAGACATGTCCTATATGTATAACATACAAACGTGTGCATGTGCGTGCGTACACACACACACAAATGAGGGGGGCATGGACACAAAATAATCTTTTCAAAAATAGTTCACATAAGCCAGGCAGTGATGGTGGCACACGCCTTTAATCCTGGCACTCAGGAGGCAGAAGCAGGCGGATCTCTGTGAGTTCGGGGTCAGCCTGGTCTACAAGAACTAGTTCCAGGACAGCTAGAATTGTTACACAGAGAAACCCTATCTCAGAAAAAAAGAAAGAAAAGAAAAAGGGTTCTTTTTCTTTCTTCTATTTTTACAGAGGCAGGATTTCAGAAGTCTCACGATGAGTACACTCACACAGGGTAGCCGGAAATCCAGGAGGCTGGCCCCAAACTCAAAAGCACCAATCCTGCCCCAGCCTCCTGAGTTGTTAGGATTACAGGTGTTCACTACCACCCCTGGCCAAATAGTTTAAGATTTTAAGCATATTCCTTCCCTCTGAACCAAGCTACGATCTACTGCTTGCAGTGTTGGGAGAGTACATGCAGGAGGGCAGTGGGCTTGCCTGGACTGCTGCTTTTACAGCCTGAGGTGTCCATTATCCGAAGCGACGAGTTCCTGGGTGGCAGATCGGGCAGGGAGATATCCTGCAGGTTGGGCATGCTGACCACCATGCGCCTGTGGGTGATGTGCAGAGGCGAAGCCTTCCTAGAGGCCATCTTCTCCACAGTTGGTCTCCTTGGACTGATGAGCATCCTGTCTATCCTAGGGAACAGCAAAAGTTCACTTCGTGGGCACAAAGATGAAAAGTGTGAGCCTCCGAGGCCACCACACCCAGAGTGACAAGCAAGGGGACAGAGCCACGCACAGGGGGAGAATCTGTCACTAAGTGCAGCCTCAAGCAGCTCAGGGGAAAGAACAGAGGGTCTCAGAGAGCCCGCAATCCCAGAGATGGATAGGGCTGATACCTGCATAAAATCAGGAAAAGGCAGAAAAAAAGAAAAAAAAAAAAAAACAGGCTTCTTGAGTGGGGAAGCATGGGAAAAAATGAAGCTGGACAGAGATCAGGGTGTGGTACAGGATGCTAGGCCAGGCACACAAAAGCTGCCCCCATGAAACAGGGACACACAGAGGAGGCTGCGTATTTAAAGGCTCTCAGTGAATTAATTGTTCAATATCCTGCCAAACTGATCACTTGCATGTCCTAATAGAGCTGTGACACATGAGCCCTCAGTCCCCAGAAAGCCGTGTACATGGGACACAGTGAGGCACCTGTCCTCCTCAGACTGGGTGTCAAGGTCCATCCGAGCAAAGGCGTCCATCCTGCCGTTGAGCCGGGCCTTCAGAAAGGAGTGGAACATGTAGGTATCCAAAACCTGCATGCGAGCGAAAGAAGCTGTCAGACTGTGCTCGTGGTCCTCTGGCCTCCATCCAGAGCCTGCGGCCGCCCCGCTAAGAAATGACCTCTCCTGCGCAGGCTCTAGGAAGGAGCCTGTGAAGACAGGGAGCTTCATGATTTCTTCTTTATAAACTGCATTATTTTAAATTATGCGTCTGTGGGTATGTGCACATGAGTGTAGGTGCCGGCAGAGGCCAGAGGGGTCAGATCCCCCTGGATCAGAGATTATGGTGTGTGTCACGCAAGGAGAGTATTGAGAGCTGTACCCACTAGAAAGCAGTATGCACGCTTAACCACTGAACCATCTCTCCAGGCCCGCAATGGGTTCTTAAGTACTTGGAGGTTCGTTCCTCACCGGCACATGGAAAAACAAAAGCTAAGAAGCCCAGGCCACCCGGCCACTACAACAGCTGCGCCTGTAATGTATGTGTCCTTGGCCCCAGGGACCTCGGGATATTCCTCAGCACACAGGCTGCCTTGGCCATGTCAGGAACCAGACAGCCCCAAGGTCCTGACTCCACAGGGAGCTCCATAGCACTGAGGCGGTTTCTACCCAAATGTATGGGTGTGCCATCTGGCAAGGAAATTCTCAGACTACAGGCAACCCCCAACATAGGCAGGAAAAGGAGGTAAAAGGTGCCCAGATCTACCGGGAGGATGGAGATCCAGAAAGATCCATACCAGGAACTCAAAGTCAAAACAGTGTAGGAAGATGCAGGGAAGAAATAGACCACGTAAAACGATGGACAGTAGCACTCTGTGAATAACTAGAGTTAGTATGTGTAGCGAGCTGCGTGAAGCCACATCTGATAATCAGCTCCTAATTATGGCTAAGACCTGACTTATGCTGTGATCACGCAATGATTGTCAGCTGCTTGCATATGCGTGGACCTATGGGCAGTGCCCACCTGGCAATCCGGGGTTGGTTGCCCATGCCTACTTAAGGGCTGGGAGGTTTTGCCTGAGAAGGAGAGAGGAAAAGAGAGGGAGAGAGTGAGAGAGATTTTACAATTGTCAAAAGGTCCTGAATAAAACTGCAGCAGGAAGAACTCCGGTGTGTCATGTGTCCTCCTTGCTGGACAAGGCGGCCGTGACAAGTATGGATAGCCTTGACCCAGACGGGCAGGACCACAAACTGACCTGGATCACTACAAGAGAGCAGAGGACACCAAGAGGGTCGCAGGGCAGAAAAGGGGCGGAGAGGCACACAAGAGCCATGTGGGAGTCACAACATCACGTTACCCAGTGAGTGGTGTAACCTAGACCCTGGAGACGGACGACTCTTCCCACCTCAAAGGTGTCTCACAAACCCACAGGGGCTCCACAGGGATGCCGACCAGATCAAAGCCCTGCACACTTTGTATGATGGACAAACCAGTCATTAAGGGATGGGCAGAAACAGTGGGTTTGCCAGGGGGTGATGGTGCATGTCTTTAATCTCAGCAGTTGGGAGGCAGAGGCAGGCAGATCTCTGTGAGTTTGAGGCCAGCTTGAACCTCAGAGGTAGATCCAGGACAGCTAGGGCAGTTACAAAGAGAAACCCTGACTCGAAGGGGGGGGGGCCTCCACCCCAACTCTAGAACAATGTTGAGGAAGTTGCTGAGAAACAGTTCAGGTCAGTCCCTGAGAGAAAGAAAGGACCAGCAGTTTGTCAATGGGAGATGGGCCAAGCTCTCCTCACAGACAGAGCAGAGGCTGCAAGGCCAGAGGATGGTGGCAGGGAAAGGGGACTGATGCTCTCATTGAGGGCATGGTCACCCACGTCTGCACATGTGCCACAGCCCACCAAACCCACCTACCTATAACTGTCTCTTATTTAAAATAGACTATACTCCAAAGCTAATTTAAAATCGAGGCAGCCAAGGAATGAAAACCAGGCAAAAAACATTCTTTCTGAAAAAGCGAATACAGTGGATGAGACAGGACGAGATCCTGAAAATGCCTTCCTCTAGAGATGTTTCAACAGAGAAGTGAGTGGGTGGTACCACCCAAGCCCCACCCTCTCACCTGCTTATAAAACTGCTGGTCCCCTGCTGCCCGCGTCTTGAGAAACTCCTCGCTGTTGAACACGCGGTGCTCATAATTTAAGTGATTCTTCACTTCCCTAGCAAAGAGAAGAGGGGTCATGTGCTGAACCACAAACGTGCAAAAGCACACTGTCTTCTAGCAGCAGAATGATGCCGAGAAACACGCTCTTCACGACTTACTGAATCCCCAGAATGACAACATCAAGATGGACTAGGTGATCACCATCACTTCTCCAACTAGGAAGAAGCCGGGAGACAGTGCTGCCGCCTCCTCCTTGAGCCTCAGCTCTTTACACCAATTAAGACTCAATAATCAGCTATGGTGCTTGTCAGTTTGAGGCCATGCAGATGCCACCAACGCTTCAACTACTAGCCTGTCCTGGACAAGTCCCTCCTCCTCCACTGCATAACCTATCTCACATGATAAGTTCATGGGACTTCAGTTGACAATCTTTCCAAGCCACATGGACATATAAATAGCCGATGGCCTGCAGGGTGTGGCCAGATGGATGGCCTGGTATCTTCCCACCAGTGAGTAAAAATGCATTCATAGAGGGATATAGAGTTTTACAATCTGGAATCTCATTTGCTGGTTGCTTTGTTTTGGGAGTGGGGAGAATAGCACAAACTGGCCCCAAACCCAGAGGGCAGTCTTGCACTACCGATCTTCCTACCTCTCTGCCTCCTTCCCAAATTCTAGGAAGTGCACTATCACACTCGGCTAGAAGGTATTTTGTTGTTGTTTAAAAAAAAAAAAAAAAGACACCCATGGGGCTGGAGAGATAGCTCAGAAGTTAAGAGCACTGGTTGCTCTTCCAGAGGTCTTGAGTTCAATCCCCAGCAACCACATGGTAGCTCACAACCATTCGTAATGAGATCTGGTGCCCTCTTCTTGCCTGCAAGTATATATGCAGACAGAACACTGTATACATAATAAATAAATCTTTAAAAAAATAAAGATACCTGACCCCCTCAACCATAAAAGATTTGTCTGCAAAGAAGGAAAGAAATATCACAGGATCGCACTTTGAGCAAAGGAACAATACAGTCCATCTCTGACGCACCACCTCGTTAGTTTCCCTAAGTTTGCTTTATGTAGCTGGGCAGTGGTGGTGTACACCTTTAATCCCCACACTCGGGAGACAGAGGCAGTTGGATCTCTGTGAGTTCGAGGCCAGCCTAGTCTACACAGGGAGTTCCAGGACAGCCAGGGCTACACAGAGAGACCCTGTCTCTAAAACAACAACAACAACAACAAATTGCTTTATGTACATGAGGACATTAAAAAAGACAGACTAAGTTTCAGTTTGGAAACAATCAGAGCCCAGAGAATGCCATGGTTCTGTGTTAATCGCTCCTGAGCAGACACCCCTCCAGAACAGACCAGAGCCTGCCTCAGAGCCTCCTTTGCTAGGGATGCAGGGAACAAGCAGCTAGAGGGGGAAGGGATGCAGCAAGAGAAAGAGAACAGCTGGAAGAAAGAAAGGGCCCCAGGTTGTAACGTAAGTCCTAAGTGACAGCTCGGCTCCTGTACTGTGTCACATTCAACACACAAACTTCACTATTTAGCCAATGCCAGTCCAGGGCTTAGGTGGCGCTGGCACTCACCAGGCAGTAGGCAATGGTAAAGAGCTTCCTAGCAGTAAAGCCGGCACACTCATCTGTCCTGAGCGCCTTGGATGCTGCACCATCCGGTTTCTGAGTCCCGCGGAAATGGCCAACTATCTCGTAATTAGCTTCAAGAACAGACCCTCCCTTGATGGACCCTGAGCCCTCAGCCAGCGCACACAGGCACCGACTGGGTCTGCAGGCAGCATCTCCCAGAAAGCCACCTTGCAAACTGCCACCCAAGTGGCCAGTGATGAGAGAGACAGTCAAGGCTGGGAGGATGCTGGGCAGGGTAGAGACCATCTGCTCGGGCCTTGAGGAGAGGCTGGGGAACGAGCTCAGTGGCCAGTGGCCAAGCCCAGATGCTGTGTTGAGCTCTGAAATACCTGAAGATGCCGACGAGCAGCTGGAGGGTGATATGCTGGATCTTGCAGTTGAGCGTCTGCTGCCAGGCTCGGCGGCGGGCGAGGCCCTCGTTCAAGTCTGTGCTGGAGCTCAGGTGGGCAAGGTGCAAGTCTGGATGCAGCTGGAGGCTCTGGACTCTGGAAAAGGGCAGACCAAGCTGAGTGGCTGGGTGTGACATGAGCAGAAGCCAAGTAGATGGATACTTGAAGATGCTCTGATGTCTGTCAACAGTGTGGGGGAGGGTTACAAACTCAGGACCAGAAAAGCTCATTCACCTCCAAATATCACCACCTGAAGGCCTCCCTGAAAAGAGCGGGCCTCCTTCCAGGACACAAGTACTTCCTGTGTCGGGGCTGCCAGGACGGTCAACCGCCACTCCCGGCAGCTACCTGGCAGCATCCCCTGGCCAGGTAGGACCAGAAGCCATTCTGTGCCCTGCATTACAAGTCCTGAGTGCCACCATTCATGGCTTAGGAGGGAGCTGACCACTGGCTCATCTGCGAGTCCTCAAGCACAGAAAGGGACTCACTGAGAGCCACCACCAAGCATGGGCCTGGCCTTCCCATTACCACGCAAGCCCGTGCTTTTGAGAGGGGCTTAGGGACGTAGCCCTGAGCACGATCTCCAGCAGTTCAAGGATATGAGATTTGCCCAAGGGTAGGCACTGGGCATCAGCAAACAAGTCTGTTATTTTAGACAGACAGAAGCAACACACATTTGTACCACAAATGTTCCTCGTGTGCCCAGTGTAGGCTGGGCACGGTGCTGAGGGCGGGCCAGAGGTCCTACTGCATAGGAGACAGAAAACAAGAGAATTTGGCTACACATGAGAGGTGATAAAGGGGACAACACAGACCCCACATGTGCAGCTATAAATGTGAGAAGACACAAGGTAGTGGGAGCCCCTGGGGTGAGGTGGAGAGGCTCATGGGTACCCACAACCCTCCATGAGCATAGGAAGCTTGCAGGGCCCAACATGGACCATAAGAAGTTGGTGCAGGTTGGGGTGATGTTCTGGACTCACTGCTAACACCCTGAGGAGCTGCCGAGTGGGAGTGCCAGCCTTGACTGACCTGACTGGTGAGGCCTTTCAGGACCTTCCCACCTAACAGAGTCATGACAACTGCATGTTAACACCAAACACAGAACAGGGCACAGAATACCAGCCACTTCCCTGCATGGGCCACACCACGGCGCTACCTGTGGTGTGGCGTCTTCCGAGCCTTCTGTTCAGGAACGGTTGGGTGTAAGAAGCTAGCCACTCCCTATAGAACCTCATCACCCCCCCACACACACACAAACACACATGTGCGCGCGTGCACAGACAGCACACCCAAGAAAAGGGCCCTATCCCTGACCTAAGGTGATGGGCACTTCTCATCAGCATCTCTAGGGGAATCTGGGAGAAAAGACCACTGTCCTATGACTCTCTGGCCAAACATCTCTGAATAGATGTGCTCTGCCTTTTAGGACAGTTGAAGAGGGCCCACAAGAGCCTGGATCAGGCTTAGAAGCATATGGACCTGTCAGGTTTACAAAACAATGTTCCCATACTGAACCCCTGTGAGATGCTTCCTCCTAAAGGCTCACTCTGGGGACCCTGCCACCGCAGGGCCCCAACCCCACATCCCTGCACTTGGATTCTGAAAAGCAAGCCACGCCGACACTGCTGGATTCTCCAGCCAAAGCAAATAGCCAGGCTGGCTTGGAATGACTCTTGCCCCCTGCCAGGGGAGTAGCCCTGCTTATCAAGAGGAATGTAAGAACCCACTCAGGAGTCCAACCCAAACTCCAAGGTGGCTGCAGGATAGCCATGACCCTAGCTCCCACAGCCATGAAGGACAACCCCCCCCCCAACGTTCCCCTACCTTGACTTTGGAGACTTTCTTTTCAAACATTAGTTTTTAATGTATTTATTTGTATTTTATGTGCATTGGTGTTTTGCCTGCAATGAATGCCTGTTCGAAAGTGTTGGATCCCCTGGAACTGGGGTTACAGACAGTGGTGAGCTGCCATGTGGGTGCTGGGAATTAAACTGGGCCTTCTGGAAGAGCAACCAGTGCTCTTAACTGCTGAACCATCCCTCCAGCCCAACTTTGGAGTCTTTCAAACTTCTGATGATGGGGGCTGTAGAGATGGCTGAGTAGGTAAGAGGGCTGGCTGCTCTTCCAGAGGGCCTGGGCTCAATCTCCAGCACCCACGCAGTGGCTTAATACAGTCTGTGACTGCAGTCTCAGGGGACCCAGTGTCCTCTTCTGTCATCCTTAGGCACAAGACACATACATGGTGCACAGACATACATGCTGGCAAAATACCTATAAACAAACTATTTTATAAAAAGTGCGGCCGGGCAGTGGTGGCACACGCCTTTAATCCTAGTACTCGGGAGGCAGAGGCAGGCGGATCTCTGTGCGCTTGAGGCCAGCCTGGTCTATAAGAGCTAGTTCCAGAACAGGCTACAGCTACAGAGAAACCCTGTCTTGAAAAGCAAAAACAAACAAAAAAAAGTGCAAAAACCTTCTAATTACAGAAGACATGGGGGCAGGGGCTGACTTCTATACTCAGGTTGAGTGCTCCTTATCCATAATGTTTTATTTAGTAGAGTAGGGCTTAGTGTCTAGAGTGCTGGCCTGGCCTAGCATGTCCTGAGGCCCTGGGTTCTAGTCCCACCACACCCCAAATAAAACAGAAAGAAGCCAACTTTGAAAGCAGAGGTGTCTCAAGTATGAGATTCTGAATACCTGCCTGCACCCAGTGAGACATCTCAGGCTGTGCCCAAACCTAAACACCAAGTTCATTTACGTCAGTCACACAGATGAAGGCCCTTTCCCACAGGATGTTGGTAAGCCTGGGTTTTTAATGTGACCTGTCACAGGAGCTCAGGTGACGCATTTCCCTCTTCTGGCACTGAGTCAGCACTCAAAATGTGACAGATTCTGAAGTATTTAAATCTTGCAGTTCCTGATTAGAGACACTCCACCAATAGGCAGCAAATTCCATCCAAGCAAAAAGATTGCCCACCAGGCCAGAGTGAGAGGTCAGGAAAGTCCAGCAAGCATGCTCAAGCACTGTGCCCTGGCCTCCCAGATCAGGGTTCCAGTCCCCCCAACAGAAGGACCAAAGGGGTCCGGAGAGCAGTGGTGCATGTCTGTACCTCAGCCCTCAGAGTCGGAGCTAGGAAGACTGGGAGTTTGGGGCCAGCCTTGGCTGCTGTGGTGTTTGGATGCTTGGCCCATAAGGAGGGGCACCCTTAGGAGGTGTGGCCTTGTTGGAGGAAGTGTGTCACTATGGAGTCGGGCTTTGAGGTATTAGATGTTCAAGCTACATCCAGTGTGACATGCCATTGCTTCTGCTGCTTGTGGGTCAAGATATAATTCTGCAGTCATGAACTGAAAGCGGGGGTCTCTCTCGCTACCATTTCCTACGGCTCCCAAGGACAACAGTTCTAGAGCGGAGCAGGAACAGTACGACTCAAGGGAGCAGGGTATTGTGTGTGACACCTCTGCCCAGCCTGGGACCAGGGCCAGGGAAGGTTGATGCCACAGTGCAGTCACCTCCTGACTTACCAGCACAGGCACCCCCAGACACCCAAGGATGGGAGCCTCTGCACTGTGGAGATCCCAGGGCCCTCAGAGCATTGAATATCTGTGAATTAGCCCTCTGGGGAGAACGCCCACTGAGCCAACTCCAAAGAACCAGCACACAGTCAAGAACCAAGGGAGGTAAAACACAGGAGTGCTGGGGAGGAGACCACCCTCAAGATGACCACCCTGAGTACCACAGCACAGGGGGCATTGCTGCTGTCACTGGTGCAGATCTAGCTGAATCGAAGCACTTCACAAGGTCCTACACCTATCTAGTGAACGTATGAATGAATGAAGAATGAATGAATGAATGAGCGAGCTTAGGAGACCACAGCACAGGGCCCAGGGGACACAGCATTGAGAACCTTCTTGGAACCTTCCTGGGTTTCCAATGTGCCCTGCCTCCATTAGGCCGTGATTTGTATTTAGACAAGATCTGAATAAAGACAAATCACTTTTGTTTAAAAACATTCACAACAGGACAGAGTGGCACACACTTTTAATCGCAGCACTCGGGAGACAAAGGCAGGCAGATCTCTGTGAGTTTGAGGCCAGCCAGAGCTATACAATGAGACCCTATCTCAAAACACCAAAAATAAGCAATACAATTTCAAAAATAATGTCCAAAACCTAAGTATGAAAAATACCTATGAGAATAACAAATTAGAGAAGTGGCAAACACAGAATTGGGACATACATGTGCTCCAACACAAGCTGTCTCGCGTTACCTCTGAATGAAGGTCTGTGCCAGCACAAGGGGGACATCAGGGATAGTGACGTCGCTGTCAGAGGATGTAGAGCAGGTGACGCTCCCGTGGTCAATGTCTATCAGGACCAAACCATCCGCCTCCTGCAAGACAGAGGTCGAGGTATGAGTCTGAGTCTGTGCACACTTTTAAAAACCTACGACAGTGTTTGCATTTGCTGAGACGGTACCAGTGTTCCGCCACCCGGCCCAGTGCAAACACCTCAGCGGGCATGCAGGATGCTGGGAGTTCTGCGGTGGGGAAGTCTGGTGAATAGCGGCTGTGTGCACTTTATTACACTGTTGGTTCTGCCCACTCTGCAGCCTTCACTGTTACCTATCTCCAAACCTGCACCCATCCCCAGGCGGAAACTCTGTCCCCATTCAATGCTAACTTGCTGCTTCTTCCTCCTGTTGGCCCGCAGCCTTCTGCTCTGGGTCTCTATGGCTCTGACCACTCTAAGGACCCCCTGGGAGTGGCTCACTCAGTGTTCTTGCCACTCAACAGTGTCTTGGAGGATGTCCTGGACTGCACCAAGGGTCAGAATCCCTTCCCTTGTGAAAAGTGAGTGGTTCACATGTAGATGGCCATCAGCCTTCTCTGAGTCATGGCACCAAGGCAGTTGTCAAGTTTCCATCACCCTAGGACAAATACTACACGGAGTACTTCACGGCGCCTTGAAGGAACATTCCAGAACTCCACAAATACACTCCCCACACTCAATGCCCAGTGTATGGTTCAGCTGTCCAGTCAGCTCTGCCACCAAGGGCCCAGAATACAAGGCTGAGTGACCTCAATACAGTGGTGGAATTTCTGAAAAAAATGCATATCACAGGACTCTTAAAGTCTTATCTCTGAGGGCAGGTACTAGGCATGAGTGGTACTGGACCCCAACACTCCCAAGTCTGCAGAAAGAGACAGGGACACTTAGAAGATACCAATGTCTGATGAGCAGACATGGGTCCCTGGCTAGGCGCACAATGTTACCCTCCGTGCCGAGGCCAGCTGTGCACAAAATGTGGCCAGGTTATGACAGTATAGGGACCCTCCCAGTTCTTCTCTGTGATCCCATTCAGGAGAAGCATAACACCAAACACACCCAAAATGCTGCTCTTGGAATCTTCCAGAATAAATAAATTACCCAGCAAGTTTCCTGCAAGATTCCTAACTAGCATTACTAAGTAAATACATATGGGGAGTGGGGGGAAAGCTTCCTGGCCAAGGAGCCCAAACAAGACAGCTTTTCACGAATGACATAAAAAAGAAACACCATTTTAAACCTCCTAGTACTGCCCATTTTTTCTGGTCCACACGGCACACAGGGCGAGGTTTTCTGTCCCTAACCCTCCTGGGGAGGTCTGAACAGCCTTTTCCTAAGCTATTTTCAACACCGAGTCACTGGTTTTGGCAAGAACACACAGGCCTGCTCACCCGTCCACCCTCCCAGGAGAAATGGGACAGCTTATGGGGTGGGGGCGGGGAATTCCCTTTAAATTTCTAGGAAACGTGTGAAGGACAAGGAAACAAACAGGCAGACAGCAGACTGCAGGGAGGGTGAGAAGCGCTCGGTGTGCGGTGTGCTCCCTTCGCTGCTTTTGTCCATACCCAAAGTGCCCAGAAAAAAAGTTATGCATAGTGGTGTATAAACCCCATAACTCCAGAGGCTGTTAGGAGATCATAAGTTCAAGGGCTACAACAGTGAGTTCTGAACCCACCTGAACTATAGCAAGTCTATCTCTCAAACTAACACCTCCTCCCCCATCCCCTTTCTCTTTTTCTCTCTCCACCTAGCCCCTGAAATTTAAAATTAAAAGTCATATGTGGTAATGCACATTTTGTTTGTTTGATTGGTTGGTTTTTCAAGATGGAGTTTCTTTGTGTAGTCCTAGAACTTGATCTGTAGACCAGGTTGGCCTCAAACTCAGAGATCCCCCTGCTTCTGCCTCCCTAGTGTTGGGATTAAAGGTGTACACCACCATCCCCAGCTGGTAATACATATCTTTAATCTCATCACTCTACAGTGAGATGGCAGTGGAGACAGGAGGATTACAGTGAGATGCAGTGGAGACAGGAGGATTACAGTGAGAATGTGGAGACAGGAGGATCACAGTGAGATGCAGTGGAGACAGGAGGATTACAGTGAGAATGTGGAGACAGGAGGATTACAGTGAGATGGTGGTGGAGACAGGAGGATTGCAGTGAGATGCAGTGGAGACAGGAGGATCACAGTGAGATGGTGGAGACAGGAGGATTACAGTGAGATGGTGGTGGAGACAGGAGGATTGCAGTGAGATGCAGTGGAGACAGGAGGATTGCAGTGAGATGGTGGTGGAGACAGGGGGATTACAGTGAGATGGTGGTGGAGACAGGAGGATTGCAGTGAGATGCAGTGGAGACAGGAGGATTACAGTGAGATGCAGTGGAGACAGGAGGATTGCAGTGAGATGCAGTGGAGACAGGAGGATCACAGTGAGATGGTGGAGACAGGAGGATTGCAGTGAGATGCAGTGGAGACAGGAGGATTACAGTGAGATGCAGTGGAGACAGGAGGATTACAGTGAGATGGTGGTGGAGACAGGGGGATTACAGTGAGATGGTGGTGGAGACAGGAGGATTGCAGTGAGATGCAGTGGAGACAGGAGGATTGCAGTGAGATGCAGTGGAGACAGGAGGATTGCAGTGAGATGCAGTGGAGACAGGAGGATTGCAGTGAGATGCAGTGGAGACAGGAGGATTGCAGTGAGATGCAGTGGAGACAGGAGGATTGCAGTGAGATGCAGTGGAGACAGGAGGATTACAGTGAGATGGCAGTGGAGACTGGAGGATCACACAGAAGCTCAGTGGAGTTCACAGCATCAAAACAGAAACAAGACCCTACCTCATAAAGTGGAAAATTAAAATGGCTTCCAAATGTCCTCCTCTGACCTCTCCACACGTTACAACATGCATGCCACTGACCTCTCTCACACACACGCACAAATACACTTTAAAAAATGATACAAAACAAACCCAATTTAACGCTATTCTCCCTGCCCTGTGGAACTACCAATGCACACATGAAAAGCCGTGGATGCCATTAGGAACAGTGGATGGCCCTGAGCTGCCTCAGTGGCACTTGATCACCCTCTGGAGCACCAGGATCAGACAGGATCGGGAGTCACCAAGGGCATGAGATGGGACTGCCTGCTGGGTTCTCAAGTCCAGCAGCTGCCTTGGGGAGCCTAGCTGTGTCCCAGGTGGTTAGCCATAGAGCTGACTCAGCGGCTCTGCTCTGGGCTGTAACCCCGAGAGAAAGGGAGACCTTCGCTCACACAAGGACTTTTTGGACAACCCCATAACTGCCATCACAGTCAAAGGGGATCCACCCCAGTATCTGTCAAAAATTTTCAAGCTGACAGCTGTCCATCTACCCAGGATCAGAATTTAAACACATACCATAGCCAAAGACTGTGATCCCAACACTTGGGAGGCTGAGGCAGGAAGAATGCAAAGAGGGCTTAAGCTTGCCATGAGTGACAGTGAGTTCCAGGCCAGCCTCAGCAACAGTGTGAGACTGTCACCAACAAATACTATCTCCAATTAGCAGCACAGTGACCCTCCATTAAACACCTACAGCACACCAAGGGCTACCCCATGTCCCGCTTGATCCTCACTGTTGTAACAAGCCTGGCAAACTTGCTGTCCTTTGATGGCTAAGAGAGGAAGGAGTTGGCTATTTCAGTAAGTGCAAGCCACACAGAGCGTGAACAACCAGACCCACAGGTGCCCCCGACACTGTGAGTAGCCTGCTGCATGCACGTGCATGCCAAGTGTTAACAAAGCGCAATGGATGCATTTAAAACAAAGCAGGAAGCATGCAGCAGTGACAGTAGAGTGGCCGTCTACGAGTCAGCGGTGTGACAGTCCTGCCCACAAGGACCCATCCTGCCTCCCTTCACAGATGAGGAAAGAGGCTGAGGGAGGAACTGATTCACCCAGGTTACACAGCTAATTACCAGCAGAGGTTGGAGGTCACAGCACTCCAGTGCCCGGATGTCTGTCCCCACTCAGCCTGCTGCAAGTCACGGGTACCACTCTGAACCTAAGCTAACACAAGGGAGGCTAACACAAGACTCTGGTCCTTGAATGGCAGGGGCCTTGATTTCAAACACATCCCTAGACCAAGAGAGCAAGCAAGTGAGACCGCACAGTGTGTGCACGTGGTGCAGGGACAGAAAAGACAGAAAGACGGCACACTGTGTTGTCTGTGCATGTGTATACAAGTGCCTCGTGATGCCCAGAGCATGCAGCCTGCAGACAGAATGACGATGTGCTCCAGGACTGCAAGCATGTCCTTCCTTGGCCTCTCACTGCATGGGCTGCACGCGGGAGACACAGAGCACCGCGGAATACAGCTTCCCACCTGTCACACAACGGAGTCACGCGGGTTTATTCCCATCAAGTCTGAGCTCCCTCCCTAACCTTTCTGACTTCTTCAAAGTGGTCCAGGTGACAGCCCATGAGGAAAGATGTGGGAGCCATGACGAAGTCCAGCATCTGTCCTGACAGGATGGGCACAAAGGTGTGCTGCCACTGTAGCGGGTGGAGGTAGACCACGAAGCACTCCGCGATGAGCGTCAGCAGGGCCCAGTCTGAGGAGAAGAACACGATGCGTTGCTCCGTCAGGATGCAGGTCAGGATCTAGGGGAGCAAGAACGCTGTTGGCTTCTGCTCTGGCTGCTTTGGGCTGCACATGGGAAGTCCCTCTCCCCTCCCCGAGGACCAGAGGCTGCTTTTAGCCTCATCCCCGACTCTGTTTACCAAAACCGAAGGCAAGGCTGCTTACAGGCACGTGTGCAGCGGCCAAGAGTCGGATTTAGGCACAGAGCATGAATACTTTGGGTGCATGGGTTCCTGGTTTCGTTATTTTTTTGGCAGTCCTGGGGTTCACACTGAGAGGTTGAGGCAATGCCCTATCCCTGAGCTGCACCAAAGGTGTGGCCTGCACTGGAAAATGCAGTTTAATCCTGTCTAGCAAGCAATGGTCCTGGCCCCCACACACCTGCAACACCTTCTCAGGCCGAAAGCACAACAGGGGCAGGTGAAGGTCCAGGTCGATGATGGGGCTCTCGGGGTCGGCTCGAGAAGGAAACACAACTTGCAGCGGCTTCATGTTAAATATCTATGAAGATCAAGAACCACTGTTAAATCAGAGCGCTGTCTACAGCAGAGATAAAAATGCCCCACACTCGACAACTGGGCACATTAGAAACTATGGTGAGAGCCAGGCCATGGCGGTGCCCGTCTTTAATCCCAGTATTCCAGTACTCAGGAAGCAGAGACGGGTGGATCTCTGAGTTTGAAGCCAGCCTGGTCTACAGAGAGAGTTCCGGGACAGCCAAAGCTACACAGAGAAACCCTGTCTTGAAATGAGGGCTGGATGACCGAAGTATCAAATTATGGACAGGCCTTTGGCCACCAAAGCCCAGGCCTGGTTCCAGTCTAGCCTCTGCCTCCTGACCCAGCAAGATGAAAGAACCCACAGCCACACACTCTTACTGCCGGGAACAGCACCATGCCTTCCCAGCTCCCAGGGTGATGGGACAGTCCCTGCAGCCCTCCTTCTCTTATGCTGCTGTTTCTGCCAGCATTTTATTCCAGCTAGGAGGAGAGTAACTAACACATCTTCACTGGAGGTTCCTGGCAGTCTGAAAGATGCTAGTAAAATTTCTTGGGCAGGAACCCAGTTGGAAAAATACCTACCTGCTGTTTAAACAACATAATGGCTCTCCTAAGAACAGAGGCCAAGAGGCTGGCTACTTTTATCGGTCGGATGTATAGGAGAAAAGACAAAAAGTAAGTCTCACACCCAATACCCAAGACAAATAAATGGGAAAAAAAAAAAAGGGTTAAATGTTAGGTAAAAGCAAAGGACTTCCTTAGGCTGAAAGTTGGGCTCATAGTTTCTGAAGAGCGAGAAATGATCTTGTGAGTTAATACCAAACAGACCCATCCCACACTGGGCACAAGCCTCTCAGGCAAACCCCAGTCCAAATATCTTAACTTTTTCCTGTAGAGATGAGTATGTAAAACCATTCAATGAGAACTCCAGGAAAGCGGTGTCCGGAGAACAGGTTAAACATGGATGAAACTGGAAATGGTTTAAAGCATTTTGACTCAACGATCTTCAACACATGACAAAAAGACTCAGCCTGGTTCCGGGTCTCACTTACCAAGTGGAGCGGCCCAGGTGGTGGGCTAGGTATTAACGACAGTCTTGCAGCAAAATCTTTTATGTGATTGTCAACTTCAAAGTCTTTGCAGAGCTTCAGATGAGTCAAGAGACTGAAATTTAAAGAAAAGCCACAAAGTTAAATAGCAGTCTGATTGTCACCATCTGATTATCACCCTCGGCTACTTTGGTTTTGGGTGCTAATAATTTGGGGTTATAGGAAAAAATGACTAGAAACTGTGTGTGTAACTGCTTGCATGCTATGCTTCAGTGGAGAAGACTAGGAACACGAGACTTTGAACTGCTCGAGGAAGGTTCCACAGTGCGTTTTTGTTTTTCGAGACAGGGCTTCCCTGTCTAACAGAGCCCTGGCTGCCGATATCTCGGTGGGGATCTCCAATTGCTGCGCCCCGCGCCCCCCGTGTCTGCGCTCTGTGTGCTGGCACCCAGTTACCGAGCTTCGGGCAAGGGGGCTGGAGGTTAAAATACATAGACACACACAGACAGAGAGACAGTGACACAGGTCATCCTTGAACTCTCCAAGAATGCCCCCTTTATTGTGTTCAGGGGCAGATTATATAGAGATAGCCACACCCCAGCCAAACCCACCAGAAACCACTCTCCTGCCATCAGGAACTCCTGAAGGTCTCGTGCTCAGAGCAGCTGTAGGCACGCAGATCAGGGGATTACAAGAAATTCAGGATCTGGGGTCTCACTGCTCCCAACACCTGGCTGTCCTGAAACTCACTCTGGAGACCAGACTGGCCTCAATCTCACAGAGATCCACCTGCCTCTGCTTCCCAAGTGTCTGAATTAAAGGCCTGCACCATCATATCTGCCTGGTGCATTCAGGCTTTGAAAGTAAAACTTTAAAATATAAGGGGTAGCCAGGTGTGGAGCCCATGACTGTGATCCCAGCACTCAGGCTGAGACAGGAAGAACCAGCCTAGGCTACACAGAGAGATTCTGTCTCAGGTCAGTGATAGCCTGGGGGCAGAGGTCTGCCCCATGGGAATGGACTAAGGGGCAGGAGATCTTGGAAGTAGTCACGTGGGAAACAAGTGAGGAACCTACACAGACACGGCAAGACTTGCCACTACCCCACTGCACCCCAAAAACCTTCATCTTCATAATTGCATGGTGGTACCTGAGAGGACTGGGTCAGTGGCAAGTTAGCCCAAAGGAGGGAAATCTGACCAGAAGAGAAAATGATCCTGCCTAAGGAGCTATACAAGAGCCTGGAGGTTACGGCTGAGTGAAGATGTGTGGTGTACATAGGGCTGAGGACCCATGGGGGGTCCCTCCTTGTCAGGCAGCCTCCCAGGAAAGACAACCCACCTATCACAACCACAGTTCAAAGAACTTTTGCTTGTCCATAAATAGCAAATAATAACTATTCACAGGTCTTATGTCAGGACGTAGAAAAGCCAATATTCCATATTTGAATTTATTATAAAAATATAATAACATCAATGAAAAATTTTAAAGTAAAACTGCTTATAATCTACTGTCCCCAACACAAATGTGTTCTTTCTGTTGCGTATCCAAAGCCTGTTTAGACATGCCACTCTGGTTGGTTAGTTGAAGTAGGATCACCTGCAGCCCACACTAGTTGCTAGTTAAGGATGACTTGAACTCCTTCCAGGAGGGCTGAGATGGTAGGTGTGGGCCACCCCCCAAGTCCTCAACCCCCCCCAACACACACACATACATGCACACACGCATGCACGGTACAGTCTGCATTTCTGTCCTTTGCTCCTCTCTAGCTGTTCTCCACTTTTGACAGGGCAGCAGTGGCCACAGGAGGGAACTCAGAAGGCACGACAGTGAACCTTCTGAGGTCACATGCTTGCACTGGCACCCAGCAGGAGGGAGTGCCACCACGTGATCAGTCAGCCACTGAACTGGCACCAAGAACTGACCCGGGAAGAATAAGAAAGCACCTGTCCTCAGCCGTAAGCTTCTGACAGTAAAGGGTAAAAAGCACCACCTGCTCTGTAGCACGGGGCCTGGGAAGGAGCAGAGCTGTCTGTTTCCAAGGAATAAAGAGCGTCGGTGAGGAGGTGAGGAGGGACCAGTCCTAAGGCCCCTCACCACTCCCTGGGCTGGCAGACCTTTCCGTAAACATGCGTTTCCTCATCTCACTAAGACCAACCAAGTTCTCTGTTCTATAAAGACACTATCTAGCCGGGCGTTGGTGGCGCATGCCTTTAATCCCAGCACTCGGGAGGCAGAGGCAGGCGAATCTCTGTGAGTTCAAGTCCAGCCTGGTCTACAAGAGCTAGTTCCAGGACAGGCTCCAAAACCACAGAGAAAGCCGGGCGGTGGTGGCGCACGCCTTTAATCCCAGCACTTGGGAGGCAGAGGCAGGCGGATCTCTGTGAGTTCGAGACCAGCCTGGTCTACAAGAGCTAGTTCCAGGACAGGCTCCAAAACCACAGAGAAACCCTGTCTCAAAAAACCAAAAAAAAAAAAAAAAAAAAGACACTGTCTACGGCAGACGCCAGACTGAACTATGCCCAAGAGGCAGCTCTGTTTGAAAAGTGAACCATGATAACGCTGGAATCCAAATATGAATGCTGGGAATTCACAGAGATTCCTGCTTGGCCAGCACACTTTTGTCTCACTCTGTCACCTAAGTGTAGAGTCTACAAGTGTCCCTGAGAAGACACCAAGTGCCATTTAGCATCTCAGTGAGTCTGAGGACTGCTCTTTTGTCTTGGGAAGGGGAAAGTCATGCTGCCTGCTATCTGTCTTTAGTCAAACTGGTAGCGCCAATCCCAGGACCATGACCTTTTTAAATGTGGCCCAGGCTAGTCTCAAACTCCCTAAGTAGCTAAGGATTCCATTTGATGTTCCTGCCTCTGTCTCTTGTGCTGGGACGACAGGCACGAGCTACCAGGCTGGGTTTATGCAGATGTAACCCAGGGTTTTGGACATGTTAGGCAAACAACCTACCAGCTGAGCTACACCCCTAACCCTTGTCCTCAGAACTCCCACCCAATAGCAGCAGAAAGGGTTATTGATGCTGCCAGGATTGGACATATTTGTGAATGTCAATAAATCGTCCAGCAGTGACAGCCTGCTGATTCTCTCAGGTCATGAGGCCTGGAGTTTCTCTTCATATACATCTCTTTTTATTTTTATTTTATTTTATTTTTATTATTTTGTTGTTGAGAAAGGGTCCTACTCTGTAGCCCAGACGTGGCCTGGAATTCACTATATAGAGCAGATTGGTCTCAAACTCAAAGTAATCTTCCTGCCTCAGCTTCCCAAGTGCTGTATGTGATTAAAGAAAGGCATGCACGGCCATACCCAGCTACGCTCTTTTAAGAAAAAATAATAAAACTGAAGCCGTTAGTGCTGCCTTCTTCCGGCCATCCTGATTCCACATGTATTGATGGAAACCCCAGGTTTCCCACAGTGCTCTTGGGACCACCCGACCATGGCCCACCAGACCTAAGGCTTATTAACAACACTGGTCCCAACGTACCAGGAGAGGCAGTCCTTGAGGGAATTGTAGTATGGGAACCGGGACACCACGCATACCGCGAAGGGCACAAAGCATCTAGCCGAGCTCACGCTGGGCTCCCAGTGGGTCTTGCCATTGTAGAAACAATATTCATCCTGGACAAAGGGCAGGAAGGACATGTCACCTCCTGTGCTGACAGTATAGGCCTAGACTGCCGAAGGTCGGCATCTCCTACAGAAAGGACATGTAAGAAAGGGTCTCCACCAGCTCCAGCATTCCAGTCCATATAGATGGGTCCTGCAACAGGTCACACCATGCAGCACTGGAGGGTTTTCAGCAAGGACCAGGAAGCCACCCTGAAGACCTCCAGCTTTGGGATGAACAGAGACATACCACTAGAACACAAAGGGACACACAGCACAGCCCTCAGCGACAGATTCTATTGCAAAAGGACCAGCACTAGACAGTTCCACATCGTGGAGTGTGCCGAAAACAAATCCAGAGACAGAAAGCGGCTGAGTGGTTGGTGGGGCGAGAGGACGGGAGCTGAGCGAGCCCGAGCTGGGAGATGAAAAGTTCTGGAGGCTGCACATGCTGGGAACGCAATGTCTCAGAGTCACGCAAGGCTGGAAACATAGCAAGCATATTCTCACATGACAATAAACAACAACAAAGAAGGCCCACCCCGAGCTCAGAGGACAGCATCAGATCCACCTACATGCAGGGGTCGGTAGTACTGGGCGACCACACCGTAGGTTCTGTTCCCACAGACATCCGTGAGGACCAGGAAATGGATGTAATCCTCTTTTGGTTCCGAAGTCACACAGACACCCCCTGCAGGCAGATCAGAAAGAAGGGGGAAGCCCGGGTGGCTGCTTTCTGCAACAAAGACCTAGATAACACATGAACACACTTCACCTAGTAACTGCCAGAGGCTTTGATGCTCAAACCACGTTCTGCCCCCAGGCCTGTTCTAGCCAGCTCCTTGCTTCCTAAGTTCCCCAGCACGCAGCTTTTGACAGTCCCTCCACTACACACACCCTGCTTCTAGGCAGAGCAGATTTGCCTGTATATCTGTTTCTCAGTTATGACTCTTGCAGCCAGGAAAGTGCAGCAGGCTTGAGGGGGGACCAGAGACAGAACCTGATCCAGCCCTTGGGCCGGGCATGCCACACAAGTCACTGAATGTTTCTTAAGGCCAGCAGGGACATGAGACCCAGACACACATCTCCTCGATTGGCACTCGTGTGCTCAGAGATAAATAGCAACCTGTTCCTCTTGATTTAATAAACAGGAAGCAGGGGACGGGGGGGGGGGGGGCGCCCTCCTGGCTTCTCTAGCTTTAACTTCCCCAGAAGTTAAAAAGACTGACTTTCCAGGTGCCACGAGTACATCTGTGATCGCAAAACTCAGATGCTGAGGCAGGAGGATTGAGTTTCAGTCAGTCTGGAATACAGAGAAAGATCCCGCCTCAAAAAAAAAACAATGACAAAAAAAAAAAAAGAAAAAGAAGGAAGGAAGGAAGGAAGGAAGGAAGGAAGGAAGGAAGGAAGGAAGGAAGAAAGAAAGAAAGAAAGAAAGAAAGAGAAAAGAAGGCTGAATCCCATTATCTAACCCTCTGTTGCCCCCAGTGTCGAGGGCTCTGGAGCAGAACACTCAGTGAGGAGCAGCGAAAGAACACCCACCACAGGCTGCTACCTAAGTGTACCTGGGAAGCACAGCTGGGGCAGGGCAAGGAGGTCCACGCCCCCTGGGATGGTAACGTCCTCAGAATCGGGTCCCCTCAAGTCTCCGGGGTGGCTCTTCCAGGTCTCCATCCTGGGCTTTTCCCTCTTCTTCCGGAAGGACCGCCTCCTGGCTTTGCTGAGAGTACAGCTGTTCCCAAGCGCCTGGCCATCGTCTTTTGCGGTGAAAGGAGGCACGAACACAGACAGAACTTCAGGGGCGAGGGAAGAGAGGTTCTTTGCTCCTCGTTTCTGGGCAATCTAAGAGGGAAAATAGGAGTCACTGTATGTGTGGTCAGGGAGACGGCTGTACAAATACGAGAACTGGAGTTTTGATCCCAGCGCCCAGCCATAGTCCCAGAGCTCAAGAGGCAGAGGCGGGATTCCTAGGGCAAATGGGCTAGCCAGATTAGGTGAATCGGTGAGCTACAGGTTCAGCGGGAAACCCTGCTCAGTAGCTAAAGTGGAAAAGGTGATCAAGGAAGATATCCAACATCAACCTGTGACCTCCTTATGCATGAATATGTGCGTGCATGTGCGCATATATGCACACACACATAGCCACATACATGTTAGCACAGTTAAATGCAAAAAGAAAAAGAAAAGTGACTGCACGTGTCTACCCTCATTCATGACACCCTTTCTAGGTGGGCACCCTGTTTGCATCTCTGCTTCTCCTCCATGCACACAGGCTCCAGCAGAGAACCCTGTTCTTTAAGGCTCAGGTTAGCAAGTGACTCTTTCCAGAACTTCCCAGGCCCCATGTGTGCCCCACGGGCCTCCTCACTGAGTGTTCTGCTCCAGAGCCCTCCACACTGGGGGCAACAGAGGGTTAGATAATGGGATTCAGCTTTCTTTCTTTTCTTTTCTTTCTTCCTTCTTTTTCTTTCTTTTTGTCATTGTTTTTTGAGGTGGGATCTTTCTCAATTCTAGACTGACTGAAACTCTTAATTCAGAAGCCTCTTATCTTGTTGGTACCAAGCACCACAGTTCAGAGCTGGGTTCCATGATACACAGTCACAAGTTCAAATCCTGGCTCTGCTCTGAGCTGCTGAAAGCAAGCCACTCTGTCTGCATTTTCCTCTCCGGACTGAGTGGAGGCCCTCAGGCAAGCACGTGGGTCAAGGACTCAGTCAGGGGGAAGCCCCCAGGAGCACTCATGTGTGCCCTGCACAGAGTGGTGAGAGAGCAGACACTGAGACGCTCTCAACTTTGTCATAATGCACAAACACCTGTGTCACTGTGATACTTTTCAGGTCCCCTGGGACATTGCTCACATTCTACCCAGTCCCTGACAATCTGGGCAGAGAAGCAGAGAAGAGGGCAAGACCTTGGCAGACAGAGTGCAAGGGACACATCTCTCTCCATTGGGCACATGGTTCGCTGGAATCAGTAAAAGCTGGAGAGACGGCCCAAATTCTCTTCAGCCCCAGTTGGAAGGCTGTGGTGTAGCTCAGTGGTAGAACACTTGCTTACTATGAGTTCATCCAGTACTGCACAGTGAAGCAAAGCTGGTATAGGATGCCAGGCATGGGTGGGGATTGGGCAATCATTGACACCTTAGGAAGGGCATGGTCCCAAAAGCAATGAGATCACGACAGGCAAAGAAAGGAACAACCACAGGTCAATATTTAGTAAAAGCCAGAGGATCGCCTAGGCATGGTGGCACAGATCTGTGACCCCCAACAACCTGGGAGGAAAAGTAAGGAGGACCTGACTTTAAGGTCATTCTCAGCGACACAGTGAACTTAGGTCAGCCGAGCTAAAGGAGAGCAAGACGGCTCAGCAGGTAAAGGCATTTGCTACCAAGTTTGAGGACCTGAAAGACGGCCATCATCAGAACCCACGTGGTGGGAGGAGAGAACCAGTTCCCACAAGGTGTGACTTCTACACTAAAATGTCCCCACACATGACACACACAAAATAAATATTAAAGTGGGGGGGGTCAGAGGAAGGAATGAGAGCTCCCTCCACCCAAGGCTGTTCTGTGAACAACACGTTCTGTCAGCAAAGAGACTGAACTCACTGCTCTCACTGACCTCTTCATCTCTGGTGGACACAGACCCATGGGATTAAGGATCAAAAATGCAACAACCATGTCTCCAGTCATAGAGGCAGAAAGTCTGCTACAAGAGCCCATAGGGCTGATGTTAAAACATGACCCTCCACCTCTGCCTCCCTTAGGGCTACAGGGACAGAGGGAAGCATCCCTACACCCAGAATCATCTCCTTGTCAATCACAGGCGCAGGAACAACCAAGTGTGCTCCATTAACATGGGAGAGTGTGTTCTGGGACTCCCTTGAGTCCAGCCTTCCTCTGCTCGGTGCTCCTGCCTGGCTCATCGCAGGGCTTTCTTCCCAGCTTGGAGCCCTTATGCCGACTCCCAGTTCCTGGAGTGCCCTCTGTGTGAAGGATAACTGCAGCAGAGGCAGACAGCTCCCAGGCTCCGCCAGTGCAGACACTCCAGCTGCCTCCCTAAGCGCCCACTAAGAATGGGGGGGGAGCTTTCAGGTTCAAAGTTGAACGGCGGATTTCCAAAAACCCCTATCTTCTTCCACCTACAGTTTTTCTTTCCTTTTTTCTTAGCTGTTAAAGAATGGCTTCTCTTAGGGGTGAAGAACTAACACACAGCGAAACACAGAGAAAAGCAGGAGGGACTCGGGAAGCGGAAGCCCCCACCTCCGATGTCTTTACTGAGGATGAAAGAGTCTGGGTTTGGGGATGTAGGACTCCAACCTGTGGACATTGCACCATCCTCACGCCATGTGCAAACTCCACCTTGTCACAGGCCTGAGCAAGGCTCACTGCCATGCATGATGCCACATCTGCAAACCAGCACCTGACAGTGGGCTCATGTGACCCAGAAGTAAACCTCTCATGGCTCTACCTGAACCGTGAAGACAGCCCACCCACCTGGTGCCAGCCTGCCACCAGTTCACATTCAGACTCTTCAGGGAGTCACCAGATCTAACAAACATACCAGGGACCTGGAGGGAGGCAGAGACCCTGCACACACCTAGCTGTCCCTGCACCACACTCAAGTGTCTGAATGTCACCATCATTATCCCTTCTCAGGTGCAGATCACGCGTGGACATGTATCACAGTATTGTGTGCCCCTGAGCAAAATTATATTCTGTGCCCCAGGCCAAGGTACACCAATGTCATGCATAGCTTATCCTCTCAGGGGGCTTGAAGTATTCCAGACTTCTGCATCTGACTCTGATGCTCTTTGATGGCCTGACACTCCCCAACTCCCTGCCTGCTCCAGCTCCTCACCAGAAAGACCCTCAGCGTTCACTCATTTATGAGATAGGAGCCAGAGGGTGAGCTACTGCAGATCTGTCCCACCAAAGTGCCCACAGGGCCTCCTCCTAGACCTCCCCTCCAGGGTTACCACCTCCCCCAGAGTCTCCTTGTGGACCTTGACTTCCCAGTGCTTTGGGTTTCTCTGCCCCACCGGCACTACTCCAACATCGAGGTTGTAAGGGTAGGAAAGTCAGAGGATATGATACAGTTTTGTGCCCTCATCCAGCGCCAATGGCTCCCAGGGGATGCTCTCCCTGGGTTTACATTTCTGGCACCGGATAAACTCTGAGCCTCCAGTCAGTCTGGATTGTTATCACACCAAAGCCAATGCCTTTTGTCATCCTCTCTTTAGTCTCTTAAAGTGGTACACTCAGATGTCTGCAGAGATGGCTCACACTTGCTGCTGTTCCAGAAGTTGCATGTTCAATTCCCAGCACCCACCAGGCAGCAAACAATCATCTCTAACTCTCGTCCCAGGGGACCTGACACCCTCTTAGTCCTCCTTGAGCACTGTACACATCTGGTACACAGACATACACACAGACAAAACACCCATAAACATTAAAAAATAGATCTGAAAAATAATTTGAATAATGTGCTCAGTCAGGCATGGTTGGTGTCTTAGTCAAGGCTACTGTTGCAGTGATGAAACACTATGACCAAGGGAAGGAAAGGGTTTGCTTGGATTATGCTTCCACATCATAGTTCATCATCAAAGGAACTTAGGGCAGGAAATGAAACAGGACAGGAACTTGGAGCCAAGGGCTGATGCAGAGTCCATGAGGGGTGTTGCTCTCATCGCTCGTTCAATCCGCTTTCTTACAGAACCCAGGACCTCCAGTCCAGGGATGGCTCCACCCACAGTGGGCTGGGCTCTCCCCAATCAAGGCTTGCCTACACCCAGATCTTATGGAGGCATTTTTCAAATGAGATCTCTGCAATGACTCTAGACTGTCAAGTTGACATTACACTAGCCAATCAGCACAATAGTTCACCCCTTTAATCTCAGGACCCAAGAGGCAGAAGCAGGAGGATCTCTGTAAGTTCAAGGCCAGTCTGGTCTGCATGGCAAGTGCCAGGACAGCCAGAGTTACATGGAGAGATCCTGTCTCAAATAAAAAAAAAAAAAAATCCGGGGGCTGGAGAGATGGCTCAGAGATTAAGAGCACTGACTGCTCTTCCAGAGGTCCTGAGTTCAATTCCCAGCAACCACATGGTGGCTCACAACCATCTGTAATGAGATCTGGTGCCCTCTTCTGGCCTGCAAGCATACATGGAAAGAATGTTGTATATGTAATAAATAAATCTTTAAAAAAAAAAAATCCTACTGTCTTAGGGGCTGGAGAGATGGCTCAGGGGTTAAGAGCACTGACTGTTCTTCCAGAGGACCTGGGTTCAATTCCCATCACCCATGACACCCTCACACAGACATACATGCAGGCAAAACACTAATACAAATAAAAATAAATTATTTTTTAAAAAAAATTATACTGTCTCAGCAGCCATTATCCATGAAAAACATTTTGGTCTTTCTGATTGGATTAACAAGATATTTTACCATTCAAAAAACAAAAAATAGCAATGAACACCTTGAGGAATACACTAGACTAGGAAAGCCTTCTCTGTAATTCCAGGCTTTTCTGCAGAGCCTAGGGTACTTCCTTACATTCTTAACACATACATAAGCTTGAGACACGTTTTCATAACGTAGTTTCTCAATTCAAACGGTTGCCTTGATGTTTAACTTTGCGGTTAGGCTAGTCAGCTTTTGTCAGAGTTACATAGTATTGACCAAGTGAACCCTTAATAATGCATCCGCCCAATCCCTCTGAAGACATCTGGATCACTGTAAACATCTCATCCTACTGGGAGTGAGGGAGACAACAAATGAACAGAGTCACTGAAACAGCTGCACACATCTGGTTCCTCGGTTGGAATAAATTCCACAGTCAGGTGATAGTGGCACATGCCACTTAATAATCCCAGCACTCGGGAGGCAGAGGCAGGTGAATCTCTGAGTCTGAGGCCAGTCCAGTCTACAGAGCGAGTTCCAGGACAGCCAGGCAGGGCTACACAGGGAAACTCTGTCTCCCAATATATATATTCCTGCAAATGGAAGGTTCATCCATCAAGAGTATACTGTATGTAAGCTATTTGGTGACACGTGGTGCGGCTGCTCTCACTGCAAGGATAAGAAGACAGTCAGTGCCACAGAGCTAACCTCTGCCAGCCCAAGCTGAGCCAGACAGAGGCTTATTGCCCGTATTCCTGTTTATTAAATCTCTATCCAATGACCATCTTTTTAAAAGCTAATTAAAAAGCAAAAACCCAGAGCCGCCTTACTCATGGGTGACAGATTTATTTCTAAGTCGTGTTACAAAGGAGTGTTTCTTCTCCCTGGGAGGATTGGCTCTCACTAGAGAAAAAAAGGAAATTCACAGATGCTACCCAACACAGTCACCAGCAGGAGTCCACTGAAATCTAAATGAATTAAAACTGGGCAGGAAAGATGGCTCCACAGTTAAGAGCACTGGCTGTTCTTCCAGGGGACCTGGCACCCAGGTTCAAGTTTCAGGATCTAGATGGCAGCTCACAATCAATTAGAACTCCAGTTCCAGGAAATCTGATGTTCTCTCTGTCCTCTGCAGGCACTGCATACACATGATGCACATACATACATGCATACATGTATACAAGCAAAACACCAATTCACACGAAATAAAGGAAAATATTTAAGTTTTTTTTTAATTTAAATAAATAAATTAAATGTGAAATCCAGTCCCTCAGTGTGTTGGCCATACTTCCAGGGTTGGGTGGCCAAATGTGGCCAATGCCCACTATGTAGGACAGTGCAGATGAAGGACACCATCATCGTCCGGGAAGTTTCGTTGGTGCTGTTGCCCACAGAGCAGAAAGCCACCCCACTGGAATGGTGCAGAAGGCTATGTGAGCAAGTCATCCACCCTCGGCTGAGTTGACAGTGGATCCTCTCATATTCCAACAACCAGCAGGCCTCCATCCTCGGCCAGGGGGTGGGGGAAATCAAAACCAAACACAGTGATTCACAGGGGGACTGCTCAACCCTGAAACACTTGGCAGGATTTCCAACAAAATGACTAGTCCCCACCCCCACCCAAGAAATGAAACAGAGTTAGGGCTCCCTCTAAGAAACACGCAGGGCACTATGTCCCTTGACCTTAAACTGGATAGTTCTCAGACCTCTTGTCTTCTGTTTTCATGTGTCACCAAATAGAAATACACAAACCACAGAGAATGATAATTTTTGAGACAGGGTCTCTCATAGCTCAGGCTAGCTTCTGAACCTACTATGTAGTCAAGGCTAGCCCGAGTTCCTTCCTGATTCTCCTGCTTCCACTCTCCTAGTGCTAGGATTACAGATTTGTGCCACCAGGCCCTAAAGGTTTTTGTCTGTTTTGTTTTGTAAGGCAGGGTCTCACTTGGTAGCCTACGCTGGCCTACTTAGAACTCACAGCAATTCTCCTGCCTTGGTCTCCCAAGGGTTGGGATTACAAGAGCAAGCCACCACACTCAGTGAAGTGCCAATTTTTTTCTTTTGTTTTTGCTATTTTATTTTATTTATTTATTTAATGTACACTGACGTTTTGCCTGTAAATATTTATGTGAGGGTGTCAGATTCCCTAGAAATGGAGTTACTGACAGTTGTGAGCTGCCATGTGGGCACTGGGAATTGAACCCAGGTCCTCTGGAAGAGCATCCAGTGCTCTTAACTGCTGAGCCATCTCTCCAATTCTTGTTTTGTTTTTCAAGACAGGGTTTTTCTGTGTACTCCTGGCTGTACTGGAATTCACTGTGTAGACCAGGCTGGCCTCAAACTCAGAGATCCGCCTCCTGAGTGCTGGGATTAAAGGCAAGTGCCTCTACCACCCAGCTGTTAAATAACAATCTTAAAAAGCAAATTTAAAAATTATTTTAAAGCCTTGCACATTCAAAAGAGAATTGCTACAAAAATTAAACTAGCTAACTATAACACTAATGTTGATATAAAGTGAAATTACCCCAAAGTTCAGCCCACCTCTCAACTCTCTTTGTTCCCCTAATCCTGGACTTTTTTTTTTTTTTTAATCCCGTTTTGTTTTGTTTTGTTGCTCTCTTTGAAATCTTGCAAGAGTACACTATGGGGAAAACTAAAAGGAAACCTCCCCCTCTCACTTAACCTGGAGTCTACCACCACCTGCCTAATTCAGGAAAGTACCACTGTGAATAACCAAGCTGACTCAGCCCATTCTCGAAGGCATTGCCTCACACTGAGCAGGCAAGAAGTACACTGCGAGACACAGGAAGCAGAGGCATGGATACCCAGAAGACCACAAGTGAAACCAGGTTATTTCCGATACTAAGAAAAAGAAGGCAGTTCCGTTTGGTAAACGAGAGGCAGAAAGACAGTGGAGCTGCACAGAGGACAAACTGGCTTTAGAAGGGATGGAGGGGGTGAGAATTGTAGGAGGGACACTCTGAATCATTTCCGTGTGGATTAATGCCACTGATGGGTCACTTTGGCCTATGGATGAAACTGTCTAGGGTTTAACACTCATTTGGTTACTTTTATTAACATTTAACTCTCCTTGGTGACATCCATTTTGCCTCCACTACTCATTGTCCCCGGATAGTCAACTGTCAATCAGTATGCATGCCTTTATGCTTTTCCATGTTGTCACTGTAAACACTCAGAGGATTTATCCAGACACTTAACGGGACACTAGAAAAATCTCTGGAGAAAATGACAGTTCACAATCATGCTGGATCAAAGGAAAAAGAGAGGCACCAATGGATTGGGAGAAAACAACTTGGGTTTCAGAATTAAGAAAATGGGAAAATACAGCACAGAAGTAAGGAGAATGAGGTGTTCAGAAGACTCTGGGGAGACGGGGAGATAAACTCGGGAAGATAAACTCGTCTTTGGCTGCTGGAGGGAAGGGAGGAGGGGCTGCACGGCAAGTGAAGAAAACGGCTATGCAGCTAGCTCTACTAAAAGCGGAATATTCAAAGCTGGTGGTTGATTCTAACACCTGAACCCTCACTATTCAGTGCACAGTACAGAATCCACTACTTATGAGGCAGTGGAGCTCTGCGATGAAGGGAACCGTTTAGTCGCTACTAGGAAAGGACCTGGTCTCTAGTTGACCGTGAACTCCTCGGGTCCCCGCTGGGCCAGCACCTCGCCCCAGATGGTGGCATCCTGAGGGCGGAGGAACGCTTCAACGCTTCAATGCACAGAAGAATGTCTGCACCACCACAAACACCAGGTACTAGTCCAGCTGGCCCCCGCCCCGAGAGGTTGGTGGGCGCGGAGGGAGGGAAGGATGGCCAGCTGCCTATCTCCCCTGGCCTGAGCTAGGTAGCGCTCACCCCCCTACAGCTGGGGCTCAGCCCTGAGGCATCCGCACCACAGGGGTGCGTAGCCACCGAAGCCAGCCCCAAGCGCACCCAGCGGGCGAGGCTCTGACTTCCACCCCGCCTCAGTTTCCCCTTCCGCCCCTTACCTGCTCCAGGCCGCGGAGGCTGTCCTGAGAGGCGCCCAGCAACGCGCACAGCTCCAGTAGCCCCGAGGGCAGCGACAGGTGTCGCGCCGTGGGCTCCGCCATAAGCTCCCCGCCACCCGCCCGGAGCACTGCGCTCCGAGCCCTTGGCTGCCCGGCCCCGACCCCGACTCTGCTGGCGTCTGCGACCGCAACCCAGACCCCAACCGAGTGCCTCTGCAATCGGGTCGCGCCAGAGCCCGCCCAAGCCTCCACTCCTCCCTTAGGCTGGTTGCCAGCGAGCAGCGTCCGCGGAGCGGGGCGGGACGTAGAGGGAACGGGGCGGATCGATGGGGAAGAGGGGAGTGGTTTGTGAAGGGCCGTGTGGGCGGGGCCTAGAGGGGCGGGGCGGGGCTTGTAGTGCTGGAGTAAGCCTTGTCTGTGATTTGGCAGGGGCGGGACTTCGCTAGGGGCGTGTCTGGCCGGACCTGGGTGGGTGGGACCTCTTCAGGGGCGGGTCCGACTCTGCCGCGGCTTCTGGCGCAGTCATTTCCTAAGCAGAGCGGCGGGTCCGGCGCGTGCGCAGCCCCTCTGTGGGCTCGGTCCCTCCTCCTGTCCCCGCAACACAGGAAGGAATGGGCGGTGTCCCCAGGTGCCCGGCCACGTCATCCAGCCCCCGGAGCTCTTCTCCAGCGGTCCAATTCTTCCCTGCAACAAGTAAGGGACAAAAGCCCGACCTCCCGCCACCTCCAGGAAGCTCTCCGGTGCCGGGACGCAGAGTGGACCCTGTGGACAGCTGAAGGAACTGTCGGAAGGGCGTGTAAAGATCCACTCCTGGTCAAAAATTGCATGGTTAACCGCAGGCCGCCGCAGGAGCCCGGGTTAAATTTAGCAGTAAACGGGGCCAGGTGAACGCTGCTGGAGACAGGAGAGTCAGAAGCCTCTTGGGCCCCCTCCTAGCTTTCCGCTAAAAGCGGACCCTGAGCCTCTTCCAGCTTCAGACTGGATTCAGAAGAAAGCGCAGCCTGCCAGCCTGGGCAGCTTGGTATGGTCTAAAATCCCAGCCCTTCCTCCTAGCTGACCTTCTCCTGTGTGCCCTGTCATGGGAATCTTTAAACCCAAGGGGAAAGGAGACCAAGGGACTTTTCCAGGACTTTCATAAAAAAAGAAAAAAGAAAAACACCGAAATGCAATGTTACTGGTAATGTCAAATATCTGTTATCGGCCTAGAGGGAAGGATCAGTAACTGAGCAAATCTTGGAAGCAAAACCTGGCCAGGCTGGCTGGAGGTGGGGAGCAGGAACTCTAGGTCCCAAGCCCAGCAGTACTGGTGACCACAGCAGTACATAGAAGTAGCCTAACCAGCCTATAGGCTGCCTGACTTCTTTGGCCCTCGTTCTTGTCCAGAAGCCCAAACAAGTTGTTAATGTCACTGACATCAAAAGGACAGGTTTCACTCCTCCCATTTGACTCTGCACCAGGCCCTCATCTCAGATGACCTCCACTAGGCACAAGCCCTGAGCGGGCAGACCTCACAGAGATCTGTGGCTCAGATCGCCAGTTTGTTTGCAGGGCCCTGCCTGTTGTCTGCCCCCTGCTATTGTGTCAGCTGTGTGTGTGATAGGTAGACCCAGCATCCCTGAGCCTCTGCTTCCTGTTTGTGGAAACTTGGCCAGGGTGGAGGCCAGGATTCGGTTGGCAGGGACTCTGTAAGTCTCAGGGCAGAGCAGGTCTGATGTCTGTCCTGTTTCCTCCAAGGGGTGGAAGGGTTTGAGGAGGGGAGTACCAAACTGGAGTGGAAAGGCCAAGGCCAGGCTCCACAATTTCTCTTCTGTGGGCCTCCCTCATCCCACACCAGAGAGTCAGGCCACATACATCTCCCAGGGCTCCTAGCTCTGTGCTTTTTTAAAAAATTAAACCCCCATGGTAATCCAGGACTAGTGGTTTGCTCCTGTAATCTCAACCATCTGGAGGTGAGGCAGAGGATCATAAATGAATTTCTGGCCAGCTGAAGCTACACAGCAAGATCCTGCCTAAATAAATTAAATAATAATAATAATAATAAAAATCCCCATGGCCCATGCTACAGGTACTTTCCAAGTACACACAGGAAACCTGCCATGGGGCTAGAGTTGCGGCTTTGTGGTAAAGCAAGGGTTGTGGCTGGGTGGTAAAGCCCTTGCTTACTGTGTACCAGCATCAGAAGAGTTCCCTTCCTCCCAAGCACTTCAGGACACACAGGTTACGGTGTCGCATTGTGCACAGTCCTGAAAATGACCTAGAAGTAGCATTAAGAATCTCTAAGCACAGGCAGGCATGATGGCATGCACCTTTAATCCAGACCCCGGGAGGCAGAGGCAGGCAGATCTCTGAGTCTGTGGTCTTTCTATTCTTAGTTCCAGATCAGCCAAAGGGACATAGTAAGAACTTACCTCCAAAAGAGAAAGAAATTAGCCTGTTATCTGAACGGGAAGTTTTTATGTGTCAAAAGATACTGCCAAGATAGTACAAAGACCACTTCTAGACCAAGAGAAAAATTTTTGCAGCCATTCTGAGGCAGAATAGAGACACAGGAGAAACTGTTGACATGAGAAAGGAAAAGAGCCCCTCACCCTGGGCACCCAGGTCAACAGAGAAGTAGGAACCCAGTACAATCAACTGCTTAATGCCACTCTCCTGCCCTAGCCGCACCTCTGAAACTTTCCAAAAATCTCACCAGAAAGCGAATTTACAGGAGAAGCACTGCCAAGCTCTGCAACCCTAGTGGTTCCTGGTTTCACTTTATCAGACTCATTCCATCCCAGGCAACCACAGAGCCACCTCACTTACCTCACTCATGAGAAGACACAGAGGGAAAGAGAGGGGGTTCCTAGCAACCTTATAGATGTCACCTGAAGAACCACTGAGATGGTCTATGCGATCAGTGCTGTATGAAGGCAACTAACTGTGGTTCTCGCTCGAGGAGCCTGAATCTCCATTGGAGGTGTCTTACCTGCCCCCCCCATACCCAGTGCTCTTGGGTACATCCCTTCTGAGCATCTCTCTCATAACCTCTTGCTTAAGCCTACATTAAAATATCCATGCTTAAAATTTACTTATTTTTTATTATTTTTTATATATATTTTTTACTTATTACGTATATAATATTCTGTCTGTATGTATGCCTGCAGGCCAGAAGATGGTTGGGAGCCACCATGTGGTTGCTGGGAATTGAACTCAGGACCTTTGGAAGAACAGGCAATGCTCTTAACCGCTGAGCCATCTCTCCAGCCCCAGATTTACTTATTTTAAAGCCAGACAGTGGTGGCACATGTCTTTAAGCCCATCACTCGGGAGGCAGAGGCAGGCAGATCTCTGTGAGTTCGAGGCCAGCTTGGTCTACAAGAGCTAGTTCCAAAGAGAAACCCTGTCCCCCACAAAAAAACAAAAACAAAAATAAGATTTACTTATTTTAGCTGGGCAGTGATGCCACACACCTAAAGCTGTGTGCAGCACTCAGGAGGCAGGTGGATCTCTGTGAGCTCAAGGCCACGCTGGTCTACCTAATCAGTTCCAGGACAGTCAGACCTATGTAGTGAGACCCTATCTCAAAAAAAAAAAAAAAAGATTTACTTATTTTGGAACTAGAGAGAAGAGATAACTCAGCAGTTAAGAACACATACTGTTCTTATACAGGATGGGAGTTCAGTCCCCAGCAGTTATATCAAATGGCTCACACTACAGCTCCAGGAGAATCCAATTCCTCTGGCTCTGTGGGCCCCTGCACTCACAAGCACATACCTACACACAGACAGACAGACAGACAGACAGACAGACAGACAGACAGACAATTTAAAATAATACAAATTAAATTTAAAACTTTTTAAGATTTATTTTTATGTTCTATGCATGAGTGTTTTACTTGCATGTATGTAGGTGCACTGGATGAATGCAAGTGCCCACGGAGGCCAGAAGAGGACACCAGATTCCCTAGAGCTGGAGTTACACGTGGTTTTAAAGCATGTGTGTGCTGGAACCAAACCTGGGTCCTCTGCAAGAGTAGTAGTAAGTGCTTGTAACCACTGAGCCACTTCTTCAACCCTGATATTAAGATATCACGAAGGGGCATGGAAGGAAAAATAAAATATATTTAACAAAACAAAATCCTACTCTATTTTATTATAAACTGACAAGTGTCTGATTTAGCCTGACTCCAAAGTTCAGGGGGTGCCTCAGGCTGCTGAGGGCCGCAGTGTGGAGCTGCGCCTCTGTTCCCTCACTGCTAGGCAGATGTGTGAGAAGGGACATGTGTTTAGAATATACAGACATTTCTCTGACACAGACACACACGTTCGAGATCAGCCCCATGGGGAGTCTGCTCCACCCTTCTGTTCTTCGGGGGACAAACACATCTCTCAAAGTTGGATTGTTGTTGTTATTTTGTTTGTTTGTTTTGTCTTTATTTGGAGAAGGGGGCTGGGGCTAGAATCAGGCTAGGGCTAAATCAGCATTAGCACTGAACTCTACTGAAGCACTTTTAGATAAGAAACATACAACCTTGTGTGTGTGAATACAACCTTTATTACAGCTTCTTCCATGATTAGAATGGGTTATTTTTAATTTCGAAAAAAAATGTAGGCTGGGCATGGTGGCTCATGCTTTTAACCCCAGTTCTTGAGAGGCAGAGATAGACAGTTTGCTGTGAGTTCCAGCTTGGTCTACATAGTGAGTTCCAGGCCAGCCAGAGCGAGCTACATCGTGGATGGAGATCAGGCAAGCAGTGGGGCTGAACGTTGGAGGAGGTAGGGTCTATCTGTACCAAGGTGTGATGAGGATGTAGCTTAGTTGGTAGAGTCCTTATTAGCATCTAAGAAGCCTTGGGTTTGAGCCCTAGTGCCAGGCACAGTGACACATTCCCGTAGTCCCGTCTAGACTAGTCCCATTGTCTTGGGAGGTGGGGATGGGCAGATCAGAGCACCTACTTGGGTTTGAGCCCAGTCTGGGCTATGTGAGACCCTGCTTCAAAACAAACAACCTGTGCCAATGTGACTGTGCTGTGCCCATAGACTGCGAGACCCCCATCCACGGCCCAAGCTCTGTGAATGTCAGTTCCTGCTGGCACCTAGCCCCAAATGGCGTACAAGAATGGGTACACCATTAGAGGGTACAAATAAGAGAATAAAGGTGAAATTCCATGGTCCCTTGAATGTGTCCCGCCTGTGCCCTGGGTACCTGGAAGCAGGATTCAGCAGCCTCACTCTGGGTAAGAACGTAATCACGACGAAGCTCTACGGTGCCATATCTGGCCACATCCAGGAGTAGAAAGGGCATGCTAAAGTAGGAAAGGAGGAAGTGGCCAATGAGTCGCACCAAGTTCAGGGTGTCAGAAGCCCTGCGGAGGGGTAGAGGAAGTCTCTATGTGCTCTGTCCCACCAGTGGGTGGGGCACGGGCTTCACAGCAGCATGCTAGAAATGTTTTTTGTAAATATGAAACATTTTATCAGAAAAAAAAAAGCTGAGCCAGGAGCCGGGACTATTTCTGGACTTCTATTGTGTTTCAAACAATGCAGCTTCCCCACCAAGCAGCTGCCCCACACCCTGACACCCCCCCACACACGAGAAAGGACCTAGAAAGGAACTAACCAATGATGCACGGCCATTAAGATGGGAAGGGAATGGCGGTCACTCTTTCTTGGTCAGACCTAAGAGCATAATGGCTGAGGAGGGTCCTGGGGTGCAGGGCTGTCTCCCTCCAGTTCATGCCCTGCTCAGAAATCCATGTCCCTAGGCAGAATTTTTGCTCAAAGAAACCAAGAAGCCAAGAGCTGCAGCCGACTGTGACCGGCGATGGCCTGGCCCATGCTTCAAGCCAGGGTCAGAGTCTGCACAGCCGGGTGGCCTCACTCAGTCTCATCCGAATGAGAAAGACAGGAAGTTGTGGTCTGGCTGGGCTAGGGAAGAAGGGGACAGATGTGAGAACTATCTTCGCCTACCCAGACTGGGTGCTATGACCAGACAGCTGATGGTGAGTGGGAAAGGGGACATAAGTGTCCTCCCTGCTGGCTCCTGGCCAAGAGGGAAGCCCAACCTTCCCGTGGTTGTACAAGGTCATTTTGTATTCTTGTTGTCCTTCCTCCATGTGCCACTCTGGGCAGTCTTTCATAGGATCTGACACAGCCTCCTCCAGGATGGCCTTTGGCACTTGCACCTTCTTTCCTCCACCCAGGCTGGGGTACCCCATGGCCTCCTAAGGTGCTCACCATGTTGCTGATGCCCATGACCACATAGTGGGGTCGCATATGTCCTAGCTGACCCATCCCAGACCATGATCTCAGCACAGCCCCGACATTATGCACATATCTTACCAACAGCAAGATTGGGAGGCAGCCACACAAAGCAAAAGAGGCTGGTGGCTAGTGCGCGTCCTAGACAGTGTCTGCTGCAGGGGGCATATACCCTGAACCCCCAGGCATCTTAGCTCCAACTGATATTGCTCCCTTTGTACTGTAAGAGGTCAGGGGAGGGCACACTGTGGTGAGGGGCTGACCACAGCAATGATGACAGTTGTGAGGATGTTACCCCTCCGATTAACAGTTTCTTTAGAAAAACTTATGGAGCCTCTCAACTACCCTGTGAGAAACTGTCACCCCATTCCACAGGTCACCCAAGGCTCAGCCAGGTCAGCTATGTAGCCAAGAGCAACAAATGTATGCTAGGAACAGAGATGTGTACATCAGAAAGCCCAAGCCACATGTGGCCTCTTCCCTGATAAAGTCAGAGCCATCCTCTGGTCTCCTGCCGCATCCCGCATGATCTAATGGGCCCCGCCTCACTCAGCCCCACCAGCCCTGATGCAGGCACTTTTAAAATTTTGCCTTGTGGTAGTAATAGTCCCTCCCTCAATGGAATGTTATTGTTTAAAGAGATTGTAAGACCATCTGGTCAAATTCGGGCAACTCTGACCCCAACAAGTTCAGTCAAAGTTCAAAGGCTTCCTCGGATTCATTGCCTCTGCAGTTTGTAAAATCCTTTCGTAAGCCTGCTCTGCTGGGCCCAGGCTCTCCCTGTCTCCCCACACCTTAGGGCAGGGGTTCAACTAGCTGCAGAAAATAATGCCCAGTTTGAAGGAGCAGAGATAAAGGAGCTGGGGAACTCAGAGGGGCATTCTGGGAGGCTGGACTGTGAGCCAGCCTGGAACAGTATAAACACAGTTACCCTATGAGGACGGTGGAGGCACAGCTATTCTCCGAGGATGCTTGCAGCCCAATATCCAGGGCAGGGAGACCAGTGCTTAGCAGGGCATCTTATTTCCAAACATCCCCAAAGACAGATCCCACTACTACCCTGCAGAGGGGGGAGTGACCCCAACAAACTTGAGGCTGATAGGCTGTCCCCAGGAAGTCTGGGCCAAACCTCCCAGTTGGTCCTCCTGCCTGAAGTCAGAGCATGCGTGAACTCCATCCCCTATCTGTCCCTCTTCGCCTCTCACCCAGAGCCAGGCCAGGACCCAGGGGTGAAGGAATGGAGGCCTGGAGCTCCTGTAGGTGCCCAAGCCCAGATTAGGCCCAGGTCATAGGTCCCAATTCCCTACTCACTCCTGACCCACTAAGATGTCCATTCATAGTTCCTGAGTTCCTGCAAGAGTTAAAGTGAGGTTCTCTCAGAGCCAAGGGAAACAAAGCGTCATACCCACGTTCCCTGCCTTTAGGAATTCTTCCTTGTCTAGAGGAAAGAGGTCCTGATAGGAGCAGGAGTCAAGCCAGTATGGTGACACCTGCCTTAGATGAGTCCTAGGAAACGATCTGGGAAAGCCTGGCAGGGAGTCATGAAAGGTGCGTGTCTTAGTTAGGGTTTCTGTTGCTGCCGTGAAACACTCTGGCCAAAAGCAAGCTGGGAGGGAAAGGGTTTCTTTGGCGAGGCATTCTGCACAGAGCACTGAGTGCAAGCCGCTTACTCGTCCCCACCGCTGGCTGTCATGGTCTCTTTCACCAGAAAGGAAGCTGCAATCAGGCACTACAGATAGCCAATCCAGGGCGGATGTTTCCTGATGTTGTTGAATGTCATCCTTCCCACCCAAACATGTGACAGAGAGCGGGCTCGGCGTTCAAAAGGGACACTGAGACATATTGTTGTGGGTAACTAGTTCAGTCCTAGGTAAGTTATTAATGCCATGGGCAGACAGACAGACAGACAGATAGCAGCATGGCAGGAGCTCTAAGGAGAGGTCAGGCCCTGACACAGGACATTCAGCACTAAAGAGAGAAGAAAGCAATCGGGGCTCCTGTGGCAGACTTGGGGGGCTCATACTTTTCTGAGGGCGGGGAGGTGCTTTCACATTAGGAATCTGCGAGTTGGAGCTGGCTCTCTGATTTCTAGGGAAGGGGATGGAGAGCAGGATGTGTGTCCATCCACACCCCCTTTGATGTACTTCCCCTTCCCTTCCCTTCCCTTCCCTTCCCTTCCCTTCCCTTCCCTTCCCTTCCCTTCCCTTCCCTTCCCTTCCCTTCCCTTCCCTTCCCTTCCCTTCCCTTCCCTTCCCTTCCCTTCCCCAGGTGAGAATCCCCATCCCAATCTGGAAGCCTGTTAGCTAGAGATTCACAGTGTCTCACCAGGTGTCTCTCAGACAGCTCAGGCAGTCTACTGTTAGCAATGAGCCTTTGGCTCCAGGGCCATTTAAGCCCTCTGTCACTCAGCTCGTTCACCTGTGCCTGCTGGGGTAGAGTGGGGCTAGTAGCAGCCACAATCCTGTCACCTGGTTCACCTGATTTATAGAGCTTTCTTTCCTTTTTTTTCTTTCTTCCTTTCTTTTTTTTTCTTTTTCTTCTCTCTCTCTCTCTCTTTCTCTCTTTTTGGTTTGCTTGCTTGCTTTTGTTGCTCCTTGTTGTTGTTTGGGTTTGGGGGGTTTTGAAGACATGATCTCATTAACCCCAGATTGGCCTTGAGCTTCCTTTATAGTCCAGAGGGACCCTGAACCCCTGATCCTCTGGCCTTCACCTCCTGATCTGAAACACCATGCTGTTTTCAGTTCTTTCCTCCTCACAAGCGGCGTGTGCCCAGAACGGCTGCCTGTACCCCTATCCAGGCTGGACAGGATACATGCTTCTGTAGCTTTGAGAACCTTCTGGAGGTGGCCCAGTAAAAGAGGAAGTGTCCTTGAGTTTACCTCTGGTGAGATCATGCTTTCTTGCTTTGTACGGAAACTGCAGGCTGAGGCCACCCCTTCCCCTGGGAACATTAGGCTGGCCCAGTTGTGACTCCAGAACCAAGAAGAGCAGGACCTGGCCAGCTTGCCCTGGAGGTAGGAGGTGGAGGTATGTGCTTAGCAGGACTTTGAAAAGGGTTTCTCTGCTCTCTGAGGTGGCCTGGCTGTGTTTGGGAAGGGTACCACCCTTGGTCCTCTAAGATCCATGCTACTTAGCATCCTACATGCCCATCCTTGGTGCTGGTGAAGTGGACAAGGCAGTGGAGCCCTGCAGATAGCTTAGGAGACCCCCCAAAAGTTTTTAAGAGCTTGTTGGTAAACAGTGAAACCCTTGATTTCAAAGGCAAGCCTCAGCAAGATCAAGTAGAAGTGGGAGCCTGGCCTTCCCCTGTCCCTCTCCTGTTGTGCCAGAGGAAGACAAACTCCCACAAGGCCCCAAGGCAAACAGTCTGGACCACATGGATCTCCGTACCTCCTCCTGTAATAATGGATGTTGGTAACGAGGTCCCAGTGACGGTGTCAGGGTCCTCAGCTGTCTAGTACCACATATACCCTAATGCCTAGTCTCTGGTTTGTCCTCTGTCCATGGCACCCTTGAACACAGGCTGACCGGTCACCCCATCTCTCTGCCCTGCCTGGATCCCATCTGTGGGAGCTCAAAAAACATTAAGAAAAGATCTGTCCAGGCATGGCAGACATGTGTCCAGGTAGCACAACATACAAGGCCATCCTCAGAAAACAAAACTAAAGTTTCTTAGGAGACAGTTGGTGCTTAATAATGACTTCTTCGGACAAAATGCCATCTCCCTGGGGAGTTTGGACCTCTGACTGGCCATTCTGCTCCAGGCTCTGTCTGTGACCAGTCAGGACTCTCCCTGGGGTATCAGATTCCCCACACTGAAAGAGTGGACCTGCTGGGCTCCCATTAACACCCCTACTGCTGACAATAAGCCACGTCCCATCCCAGTTGATGGCTAGGTGATGCAGCTTCCTCCATGGTTTGACTGTGGGCAGGGTACTTCCCTCCTGGCCTCTGCACCTCCTCTTCACATGTTCTGACACGAAAGGGAGTGTGTCCTGTGTCTGAGCTCTGGATAAAGCCTGGGGCAAGGATCTCTCAAGATGGTGGGCTCCCAGGCAGACTACAGCCAGGTTGGAAGGCCAGGATCAGAGGAGATACTGAGACAGGAACAGAGTTGGTGGGAACTCGAGGTCACAGCTGCACTGGTTTCTCATGGGTCCAAAACCTAAAGACAAGAAGGGTACCCGCAGCAACAGAGACCTTCCCCAAGAGTGAGGCTGCCTTTTTGTGTCCTACCTGTGTATGCTTCTCTGAACCTAGGGCTCCCTGTCCGAAAGTAGTTTATCCCCAGAACACTTTGTAGTTACTGAAACCCTTGTTTGTTTGTTTGTTTGTTTGTTTGTTTGTCTATATAACAGCCCTGGCTGTCCTGGAACTTGCTCTGTAGATCAGGCTGGCCTTGAACTCACAGAGATCTGAGTGCCTCTGCCTCCAGAGTGATAGGATAAAGGTGTGCATTACAATGCCAGCTCACCTCTGCTTTTCACTCTGTCCCTCTTTGTGTCTTGCTGTCTGCACACTAGTAATCTGTGCTCCGGTGCCTCCTCTGTACTCGCCATTCCTGTGAACTGGCAGCAGACTGAGGGGCTCTGCCAGGCTCACATCTATTCCTACAGCAAGGTTACAGGTGGCCCCCTCCTTTTGAACTGTGAGACACTTCTAATGAGACTATTGAGCATTAAGGCCATTGTCAGTTGGGCCTCCAAACTGCATAGCTGGGCCTGGCTTCTCTTTCTTAAAGCTACCACCTCCCATCCTGTACACTTAGTGTTCTGATCCTCAGAAACGGGGGTAGTGACTTCCAGACTCCCACAGTTCCTCATAGCTCTATTCCGTGCTATACTCCCATGGTACTACTACTGATAATGAGGTTGACTCTAGCAGCCCCAGATGGATGGCTTGTGATGAGAGCCCTAGCCTCTATCTCCTTCTGTACCAGCCCTACCGCTAGGTCAGATGTTTGGCATCCAGTCAACTCTGCCACCTAATGCATCCTCGGCTCCACAACGCACACTGCCTTTTGTGATTCCCGGATGCCTCAAGGTCTTCGTCTGGTGGAACCCCAAGGCCCCTCTGGCCAGAAACTGTATGTCCCAAGTCCTCTGGGATGTGCTATGTCCCATCAATGTTCAGATGTCTTCAGCCCACATTCTCTCAGGCTTTGTTGTTGTGGTTGTTTTGCTTTGCTTTGGTTTTGGTTTTTCAAGACAGGATTTCTCTGTGTAGTCCTGGCTGTCCTGGAACTCGCTCTGTAGACCAGGCTGACCTTGAACTCACATATCTGCCTAACTCTGCCTCCCAAGTGATGGAATTTAAGGCCTGTGCCACCACTGCCCAGCCTCTAGTGTGTTTTTAATGGTATTTTCTGCCTTCTAAATGTTTAAATCTCTATCTTTTTTCTGCTAATCCCTCAAGGCTGTTCTCATTTGTTCTTCCCTTTCTTTCTCTAAAACTGTGTGGTTTCACCAGCTCATGATTTGCTACCAGTCATTCTTGGTTGACGTCCTCATACGCAGGGACATTAACGGGACCAGAATCTTGGCCAGTGTTAGCAGGATGGATCCACTGAGGGACAGCCACAGCCAGAAGATGCTCTGAGCCTAAAGTCCAGGCCATCACTTCCCTTCTCAGGAGCCTTACCTACCATGCTGTCCTACCCTGGGTCCTGACTGGTCTGGATGTGGTTAACAAGCAAGTCAAAACAAAGTGCTGGCTAATCCCTAGAGGGCACCTAGACCCAGGAGGCATGGGCCCTCTTAGAAACCAGGGTAAAAAAATCCACATGTGGTTGAGGGCCATGTGGTTTTGCTTTAGGGGTTTCAAGGGTAAAGGAGATAGATACTCCCTCACTACCTGCCACTCTGCTGCCCCCTTCCCGCGCCTAGTAAATGAGAAACATCTAAATGGGTTCCACAGGAACTGGCCAGCTCCCTGGGCCAGGGTTTATGCCCTGCTACTTTAGACATTCTAAATTCAAACCCTAGAAACTGCCAAGTGCCTCTTGCTAACCGTGGTCCAGCACCTGCTCTGTGGGAGTTGCTGTCCCTGTTGCGGCTACGGCTGGGTTGGAGCTAAGAGCACCTTGCCAGCTGGAGTCAGACACCAGGTGAGAGAGAGCACTACAAACAGCTGTGCTGCCAGCTGCTTTCTCAGTGCTCGCAATAAGTTACTTTCGCTCCGGCACCATGGCATGAGTGCAGTGTTGGCCCCAGTTTGCAGGTGAGGGATGAAGACACAGAGGCACGTTGGTGCTGCCACAGCAGGCTCCAAACCCAAGACTTCTGAACCTGGAGTCCACAACCAATGTGTATGGCATGGGTCTGATGACAGTACATAGGATAAGGGCAGGACTCAGCAGGACAGGAGAACGTGCTTCTGTGGGGGTATGGGGTATGCGCAGACACATCTGTGTTAATACATTGTACAAGTTCCTCTGTTTGTATATCTGCATGCATGCATGAATGGACGTGTTTGTACATGTGTACTTGTGTATGTATAGACTATATGTATATAACTGTATGGGTATGTGTGTAGACTCATCTGCCTATGTCTTTGTGTGCCCACGGGTGTGTATACACATATGTATCTCTGCATAGTATGTGCCTATATGCCTATGTAAGCCCTTTTTGTGTTCCTATGCCATGTGTGTATATGTATGCGTGTCTATGTAAGCACTTCTCTCATGTGTGGGTGTATATGTGAGTATTGGGGAAACTTGGTTGTCTTCTTCCCGGAGGTTGGCCCCACAGCTGGAAGCAGAGACTCCCAGGAAGCCTAATCCGTGTCTGGGGCTGGGGCTCCCATGCCGCTGTTGCAGCCCCAAGACTCTCCGTCTGTCTTGTCTCCGTTTCCCAGCTCCTGGGTCATGGCCCTCTCAGGCTTTGTCTGAGGAGGGAACATGAAGCATGGTCATGGTGCGGACAAACAGCAGGAGCCTTTGGGGACACTCTGTGACAAGCGCTGTGCTGGAGTCTTGTCAAGCTTGCTCAGCCCACCCCTGGTCCTGGAGGTCTTCATGGCAAGGGAGCAGAGGTCAAGCTCACTCTGGTAAAAGAAAGCAATATGACCAGGTTCACTGTATCCACACATGGAGGGGCTCACCTGGGCACACGCCCATGGCAGAATCACACATGACTTCATCTTTGAAAAAAAATAAAACAACTTTTGCAATGCTTTATGTCACTTCCTACATGAGGAGACCAGCTATTTCAAAACTTCATCACTAGAGAACTAGAGTGGCCATCAGGCCCTGAAGGGGGGTTTGGTGCCAAGCAGCCTGGGGCCTCCTGCAGGGGCAGCAGTTCCCACTGTGCCCTGTGCACGTGGCTGAGATGTGGATGTGGCTTAGGCCTGGTTCAGGAGGGAGGGCAGAACAGGGACCATTGGAAGAGAGAGAGACATGAGGCTGTGATAGGTAGGGGTGCAAGGCTTCAGACTTCTGGCAATTCACTTTCCGGAGCCTCAGTTTCCCCATCTAGGCTCCGGCTGTTGTGGGGAGTTCGTGCCGACCACAGGCTGAGCACCCTAGTACTTGGTGAGGCCTCATTTCCTTCCCTTTTCCTGCCCCCTGCTCACAGCATGAACCAAGACTTAAGTTTGCCTGTTCCTGTCTGCAAGATTACGGACTAAAGCAGCTGGCACCTGAGAAAGGAAGCTCCTGTATCTTTGATGCCAGCGCAACATGGGGAAAGATGAAGAGACCAACCGAGGCTCCTCAGTTAGCATTGGCCATATTCCCTCCACCCCAGCCCCACCCAAATACTGCTGCTCAACAGCAGACATCTGACCTGGCCACAGGAGTCTCATCCCTCCAAGTCCCTCAGAGGAGTTGTTATTCCTGTGGGAGACTGTCCCCAGAGGTCTCTGTCCCAGCTCTGCTGCTTCCATGGAGGTACCTGGCCTCCAGTTTCATCATCGTGTACCCCTCTGCTGGAGTCTGCCTCTTACAGCCCTTCCTGGGCTCTGCTCCTCTCTTCTACATCCCTCCTGGCAAGTCCTGAGCTGGTCCCAAACAAAGCCATGCCTCTGCAGTTCATGCTTAAAGCCAAATCCAGGTTGGGGTGATGGCTTGGTGGGAAAGAGCAGTGACCACCAAGCCTGATATGACAAAATAAGAGAGGCAGCTTTCTCACGTTGTCCTCTGCCCGTCCCAATGCAACAACACACATGGTGAGAGATAAGAAAAATGTTTAGCCGGATGGTGGTGGCGCACGCCTTCAATCCCAGCACTCGGGAGGCAGAGGCAGGCGGATCTCTTGTGAGTTTGAGGCCAGCCTGGGCTACAAGAGCTAGTTCCAGGACAGGCTCCAAAGCTACAGAAAAACCCTGTCTTGAAAAACAAAACAAAAAAAGTTTAAAAAAATAATAAAAATAAATAAATAGAGTAAATAAATTTAAAGCCAAAGGGACTGAATTAGTGTCATGAAAGGGTACCCAAGCAAGACAGTCTGTGTCAAACCAATGTGGAGCTGCTCCCTGTCTCTGTCTGGGACTAGCACCTTGTAGCAGCTGTGTTCTTGTTAAAAGCATCTCTATACAGTGTATACAATATCTCATTGAAAGGACCCCGGGGACAAGAGCCACACTTACCAATGCTCACCAGTGTCTCATTCTTGGTAGACCTCAAGAAATACTTGGTAGGTGGGTGGGTGGTGCACGGTATTTTAGGCAGGGTTCCCTAGAGGACTAGAACCAACAGGGGTCAGGCAGTTGGGTATCCCAACAATTGCTACTGCACCCTGGAGAGAATGAGACACCAGCAGCCATTCAGTCCACAAAGCTGGATACCCCAGCACTCCCAATCCAGCCCTAGAGGTCTAGACAATTCCTGGAAAGCTGCTGGTCTTCAGCCCACGCTGGAAGGGTGAAAGCAGCGGATGGAGCCTGATGTTAGCGGAGGATGGCAGCAGAGATGACAACTGGCAGCAGCAGACTGACCCTTCAACCAGCAAAGGACTGGACAGGTAGGAGGGGGTGGACAGACAGGAAGGTGTTGCAGGAGCTCCTTCCGCTCCTTCAGCCAATAGCCGCTGAGATACCAGCCCATTGGGGGCGTGGTCTCTCTCTCTGAAAAACTAGCCACTGCCCTCCACTTGCTCTCTTGCTTCCTGCTCTGCTTCTGGCTCCTAGACTCCTGATTGCAGAGGGCTGTTGTCTGGGATGGTGATCTGTAAGTTTTTCCCCTTTAAGTAAATAACCATCCTATTAATCATAATTCCAAACTGGTGTGGGATTGTTTGTGACTTACATCTTCATCTGGTGCTTGTAACATGAAGGGGCCTGCTTGTTGGGGTTTATGTCTCGCCTGGTACCCCTCAGCTTGCAAACCCCAAAGAAAATCACACAGAGATCTCCATAAAATTATAAACTGATTGACCCATTAGCTCAGTCTTCTTATTAGCTCTTGTAGCTTATATTATAATAATATAACCCATTATTCTATGTTAGCCACGTGTCTCGGTACCTTTCAGCCAGGCAGGTAACATCTTGCTTCTCTGTGGTCTGGGTAGGAATTGGGGGAATGGGCTTCCTCCTTTCCAGCATTCTCCTGTTCTCATCTCCCCGCCTCTACTTCCTGTCTGGTTGACCCGCCTATACTTACTGCCTGGCCAATCAGCGTTTTATTAAAATACATGATTGACATAATACAGACAATTCTCCCGCACCAGGAAGGGATGAACAGACAGAAAGGGGTGGACAGGCAGACAGGAAGGGGTGGACAGGCAGATAGGAGGGGGTGAGGAAGACAGGAAGGGGTGGACAGGCAGACAGGAAGGGGTGAACAGGCAGACAGGAAGGAGTGGGCAGGCAGAAGGATACGGCTGCATTTTCCTTGGACACTTCCTCTCTGGGCTCCCTACAGGAGCATGTCCCCACACTGAGGAAGGTTTTCCCCTCTCAGTTAATCTATTTTAGAAATGTCCTCACAGGCCCAACCACAGGCACACTTTTTATTTTTATTTTTGTTTGTTTGAAACAGGGCTTCTCTGTGTAACAACAGCACTGACTGTCCTAGAACTTGCTTTGTAGATCAGGCTATCCACAAACTCAAAGAGATTTGCCCACTTCTGTCTTCTATGTTCCTCCCCGGGATAAAGGCATGTGCCGCCATGACTAGCTAGAGGCGCATTTCTTAGTTAATTCTGTTCCCATCCAATTGGCAATCAAGATCAACCATTGCAGACGGACAGACAGGAAGACCGTCGGAGGACACTCAGGTGACTTGGTGAATAGGGATGGTGGTATGCGCGTAGATAGTTGGATGGATGGGGTGGTGAATAGGTGAACGGGGGTGGTGAATAGGTGAATGGGGTGGTGTCTTAGTTACTTTTCAGTCGTTGTGACAGAAAAAAAAAACAAAAACAAAAATAAAGAAAACAACAACAAAAACCCCACAACCAAGGCAATATTTAAAAGACAGTATTTAATTTGGGGCTCATGGTTCCAAAGGGCTGCCACCAGCACAAACGATCAATAGCTTCATCTTTACACTCATGTGCTCTAAGTCTGATGAGTGATGGGGTTGCGGCTGGTCTTCACCGTGTTCACTACACCTCATGAGCACGGAATTCCAGTGCATCCTGGGATCTAGAAAGATGTAATGAAAGCAATAGAATTGCTATATTATTTGTGTTTTAGTAAACAACACTTGCCTGAAGATCAGAAGGCAAAGCAGCCACAGTAGTCAGCCGTATAGACCAGGGACTGGTGGCACACACCTTTAATCCCAGGACTTGGGAGACGGATCTCTGTGAGTTCAAGGCTACACTGGATGGATTACACAAGTTCGATTCAGAAACAGATCCAGGTGGTGGTGGTTCAGATCTTTAATACCAATGTTTGGGAGTCACCCACTTTTAATGCCAGCACTAGGGAGGTGGAGACAGGAGTGACGTGGCTGGGTGGAGAGAGTAATATAAAGAGGAAGAGACAGGAACTCAGTGGAGACGGAGTCTGAGGATTTGTGGAGACAGGATCTCACCCACTCGGTCTGAAGATCTGGTAGAGGTAAAGGTCTCTCTGGTGATTGGCTGCTTTGCTTTTCTGATCTTCAGGTTGAAGGCCAACATCTGTCTCTGGGTTTTTATTATTCGTGCTACCAATCAAATATGGAGGAGCGAGATTTACATAACTGCTCCATTGTTCTTCTGAGATGGGAAGACATTTGCATTTACAAACCACATACGCACGCAGTGAAACACTTTGCATCTAAAACTGGTACGGGGCAATTCAAGGCGTAACTCAGTTGGTATTAGTGCTTTTATCCCCAGCACAGGGCATGCCAGGTATGGTGGCCCACACTTCCAATCCCAGCTCTTGGTTGGTAAAGGTAGGAGGATTAAAAGTTCAAAGTTGATGCAGAGGCAGCAACAGGTATGAGATTGCAGTCACAATGGACAAAAGAGTATGCTCTTTGTCAAGTCGAGCCAGTCATTGGGCCACCAGGAGGCTCGGCCCACCACTCAGCCACTTCATTCACTGTGGCCTGCTAGAACGGTCTGTGTAGGTCCAGCCTGTGACACGGGAACTGCCTCTGCTGCTGCTGCTTGTGATACTCAACCCACTGGGCAGGGAGGAGAGCATGGGGCCCGCGGTACTGCCCTCCAGCTGCAAACACTATCGGTCATGCACTGGTACGGCCGAGAGCAAGGCAGTGCACAGCAGCTGGGAGCTCAAGCAGGTCTTGCTCCCAGATGCGCTGCTGGCTCCACACGATCACCCTGACTCAGCAGCAGCAAGATATCCGAGATGAAGACTGGTTTATTTTCTGGGTTACGTCTCCTCAAAGGACTTCTGTGATCCATATTGCCACGGGAAACCACATTGATGTCTATGCCAGGCTGCCACCAGAAACCATGTTGATGTCCGTGATCTGGTCTGTGGCAGGAGACCATGTTGATATCTGTGATCTAAGCTGAGGCCGGAAATCATGGTAATGGCCACAATCCCATGCCACCAGAAGCCATGTTGATGCCCATGATCCATGCTGTTGCTGGCTTCTATGGGTAGGGAATCGTCTTTTACAGTGGTTATTGATGACTGAAGACTCATAACTAATGATGAGAGATACTGAAGACTGCTATGCCAACCCCCAAAAAGAAATATTCCAGACAGGAAGCTATTAAAGAGAGTCTTTAAGCATTGTGATAAAGACACGAGTGTAGCTCTTCACAGTTGACGGCTTCTAGCAGTGGTGGGGGAAGAACTCAGTTTTCTTTAAGGGGCTGCTACTGGGAGTTTGACCAGGCTCCAGTGAATACTATGGATTACACAAATTTGACTTAGGTTTTTTTCTCTTTTTTGGGGAGGGAGCATGGTGCAAGGGTGGGAGGGTAGACCCAGAAGGAATTGGAAGCAAGTGTGATCAGGGTGCATTGTATGAAATTCCCAAATAATTAATAAAAGTATTATGTTGGGGAATAATAATAACAAAGATCTGAACTAGAAAAAAAAAGGTAAGGTCTCGCCAAGTATTGTAGCATACACTTTTAATCCCAACACTAGGGAGACAGAGGTAGGTAGATCTCTGTGGGTTCAAGGCTAACCTGGTCTACATAGTGAGTTCCAAAAACAGTTAGGGCTATGTATAGAGACTATGTCTCAAAACAAAAGTTTAAGGTCTTCCTAAGCTACATATTGAGTTCAAGTCTAGCCTGGGACACAGGAGGCCAGTCAGTCAGTCAGTCAGTCAGTCAGTCAGTCAGTCAGTCAGTCGTCAGTCAGCCAATGAAGCTGTCATCACAGAATATGGAGATAGAATTCGTGTGAATGACTCAACATGACATTAGATAAGAGTAAAGGCATGGTGTCAGACATGACGGTGTGCACCTGTAATCCCAAGATGAGAAGGCAGGAGAAGACCTAGATCAAGGCCAGACCAGGCTACAGGAGACCCTGTCTTTAACAAAAAAAAAAAAGGCAAAGCACAAAACGAACATAACACAACACACACAAATAAGCAAAGAAGACTCACTATGACAGGTCAAGAAGAAAAAGAGGAAGAAACAAGGCCTGTCTGATCCTCCAGGCTCTGCTTTCAGGCACCCCAGAAAAGTCTTCCTGCTGTTTGACCATCAGCCTCCCCCCACAGGGTTTCTCTGTAGTTCTGGCTTTACCGAAACTCATGCAGTAGATCAGGCTGGCCTCAAACCCACAACAAGCCGCCTGCCTCTGCCTCTCCATTGCTGGGATTGGAGGGGAATGCCACTACCCTTCCTTCCTCACACGTCACAAACTAGTGCTGGCAGCAGTGCTTCATTCAGCCATTCACTTAGAATCACAGTCATACCACTGTTAGCTGGCCTTGGGAGAAGTCGCGAGTAAGCCGGCAACAGCAAGACATCAAATGAGAGAGACAGTGCCTGGATCACAAAAAGCCTGTTAGGAGCTTCCTGTCTTTAGCAAGGTCAACAAAACAAATAGCAAACCTCTTCCCCCTCCCTGTGCCTCAGTCTCCTCAAGAGAAAACTAATTGCAGCCTGGGATCTCCAAGCCCTCCTCACCTCGCCCAGGAGATGTCTTGGTCCTTCCGCAGAAATGGTATCATGCCCCCTAGAGGACTTTGGAGAAATGGCAGGGCTAGGCCCCAGTATTATTTCTCCTTAAAGAAAAAGTTTGTGTTTGGGGCTGATGAGGGCTTCACTGCTGAGTTCTCTGAAGGTCATGCGGTGGCATCTTGGCACTACACTCGGCTTCGGGGGATACCACACACATACACGGTGCACACACGTGTAGGAAACAGTAGAGTGGGCACATAGAGAAGGCTGCCACTGAGTAACAAACCACAGAATCAGAGAGGCAAAGGAGTCAGGGTCGAAGAAAGTTCCAGGATAACCTGGTCTACATAGTGAGTAACAGGCTCCATAGAAATGGCTCGCGGAACAGCACTGGTAGTCAAATGTAGAGATCTGGGTTCAGTCCCCAGGACTCACGTGGTAGGAAATGTGCAACAAATCTTTTCTATTAGCTTCATTTTATGTGCATTGGTGTGAGGATGTCAGATAGTCTGGAACTGGAGTTACAGACAGTTGTGAGTGGCCATGTGAGTGCTGGGAATTGAACCAGGGTCCTCTGGAAGGACAGCCAGTGCTCTTAACCTCTGAGCCATCTCTCTCTCCAGCCCCTAAGAACTAACTCTTGAAAGGTGTTCTCTGACCTCTACAAAAACACAGTGGTATGGGTTTCCCATCACCACCAAATGAATAAACAAATAAATGTGATTTGAAAAATCTGATCAGGAGGCAGAGGCAAGTGGATCCCTGAGAGCTGGAGGCCAGCCTGACTACATAGTGAGTTCTAGGTCAGTCAGGGCTGCGTAGTGAGACCCCATTTTAAAAAATAAATTAATTACATTAAAGTTTTTAATTAAGAAATAAACAAGAACAAAATGATAACTTCTAAACTAGGCATGGTGATGGATGCAGGGAATCTCAGCCCTTAAGAGACGGAGGCAGGAGGATCCAGAGTTCAAGGTCAGCCTTAGTTACCTGGCTATATGAGCCTAGGCTATATGAGCCCTTGTCCCAAAAGGAGAACAGAAAAGACAATGGATGTGTTTAGTGAACACGGCAGTCAGAAAATGTGAGCAAGGGTTCAGTGCTGTTTTCTGTTTTGTTGGCTTTAAGCTTGGGTCACCTCAGTCCTTCCTCTTAGCCCAGAGTAGCTGAAGCCTCAGGTTTGTTCCACAGCGCCAGGCTTGGGAACGATTTCTTTCTGAGCTGAAGCAAGCCATGTCAAGTCGCTGTGTTAGATGGTGGCCAGCAGCATGCAGAGAGGCGCACTCGAGTGTGTGTGTGTGTGTGTGTGTGTGTGTGTAAGGAGGGCCTTAGGTGAACTTGTGTGGCAAAGACAAGCCTAACCCCAAGCAAGGCACTGAGTTCCAGCCTGGAGGGAGGGCTGCCCCTCCCTGCTGTGCAGGCTTCAGCTCAGAGATGCTGGAAAAGAGCGAGTTGCTCCCAGCCCTTCAGACTGGGCAAGGGTTTCAAAGAACAACTCAGGAGTCCTGGTTGGTTCTCCCAGTAAAAACTCTAACCCTGGACAGTAACGGCACCCCAGAGGTGACCCCCTCACCCCTCCATACTCATACAAACACACATTCACAGTGTGCACCATCACACAACACCAGGCTGTGCTACCATTGTTGACCGGAATGGTGTGTGTGGAGCAGAGTGCAGAGCTGGGCAATTTGGTTACTCCATGGAAACAGTGAAGCCGCTGTCCAAAGCCCACCCTATTCTGGTGACTTCCTTACAGACACTGGCAGCGGCTGAAGTTCATAGGAACCAGAAAACCCCTGTAGAAAAGAAGAAGAAACTGGGGAATTCAGGGCTAGAGAGATGGCTCAGTAGTCTTGCAGAGGACCTGGGTTCTATTCCCACCACGCATCATGATAGCCCCATGTAACTCCAGTGCCAGGGGATCTGACCGACTCCCTCCATCTCCTGCACACATGTGGTGCCCGTTCCTACATCACACACACATACACATAAAATAAAAAACAAAAAAGCTTTTTGTGAAAAATGCTAAGAATTGTAGATATGACAGTTCCTTCTTTGTAAACGGACTACAGGGCTGGGGAGTCGACCCGATCCGTAAAAGCACCTGCTGAATCAGCACGAGGACATGAGTTCAGTTCCCCAGCACTCGTGTGAAAAACTACAGTGTGGTGTAGTGTCCAATGTAACCCCGGCACCGGGGCAGGGAAGGACACAGGCAAACCCCGGAGTGCACCGGCCAACCAGCCTAGACGAGTCAGTGAGTCCCAGGCTCAGTGATGGAGTCCGCCTCAGAGGCAAAGGGGGAGCATCACCTCTGGCCTCCACACACATTCACAGAGAGGGTCCGGGATGTAAAGAGGAAATGACTACAAACTACAGTATTAGACTGAGCAGTAAAGAAATAGATTGACGGGGGCTGGAGAGATGGCTCAGCGGTTAAGAGCATTGCCTGCTCTTCCAAAGGTCCTGAGTTCAATTCCCAGCAACCACATGGTGGCTCACAACCATCTGTAATGGGGTCTGGTGCCTTCTTCTGGCCTGCAGGCATACACGCAGACAGAATATTGTATACATAATAAATAAATATTAAAAAAAAGAAATAGATTGATGGAATAGAATTCGAAATCAGGCGTGGTGCACGCCTTTAGTACCAGTGCTCAGGAGACAGGGGCAGGTGGATCTCTGAGTGCTTAAGGCTAGCCTAGTTTACATATAAAGTTCCAGGCCAGTCAGGACTCTGTCTGAGAAACAAAAGGATTCTAGGTCAAGTCAAAATTAAGATTTTTGCTTTTGGTTTTTATTTGTTTGTTTTGGGCTTTTTTTTTTTTTTTTTTTTGGTTTTTTGAGACAGGGTTTCTCTGTGGTTTTGGACCTGTCCTGGGACTAGCTCTTGTAGACCAGGCTGGTCTCGAATTCACAGAGATCCGCCTGCCTCTGCCTCCCAAGTGCTGGGATTAAAGGCGTGCACCACCACCGCCCGGCTTGTTTGTTTGCTTTTGTTTCTTTGTTTGGATTTTGGTTTTTGGAGACAGGGTTTCTCTGTGTGACAATCCTGGCTGTCCTAGAACTTGCTCTGTAGACCGAACTGGCCTCAAACTTACTGAGATCTGCCTGCCTCTGCCTCCCGAGTGCTGGGATTAAAGGCATATGCCACCACTGCCAGGCTCAGAGTCAAATTCTTGTGGTTGTCAGGGAGACAACCGGATATACAAATGGATGAAGCTGAACTCCTATTTCACACTACATACCAAACAAACAAAATCTCAAAATAAATCTAAAACAGAAAAACAAAACCTAGGGTATTCTAAGAGGAAAATGGGGGGTGACTCTTTGTGACCCTAGGCTTTGGCAATGGCTTCTTGGAAATGGAAGCAAAACTCAGGCAACATAAAGGGAAGTCCAGTCAGCTGACAGTTCTGCCTTGAAGACCCCAGTGTCCTCATCTGTGACCTGGAGATACTGATGTCACTGCCTTGAGGCTGTCAGGGGACCAAATGATGTGAGGGAATAGACCTTTAATAGAGAGCTTGCCTGACCCAGAGCTCTACTCTGGGGTGCAGATACTCTTAAGACCACTCCACCTCCCAGGTGACCCTTCCACTAGGCATCATTAACGGCCCACTTACAGCCCCAGCGTCTCCCCTCCCGCAGGAACCCCTGAAATGAACCTATCTTCCCAAATGTGAATAGGTTATCACAGCCTGTACCTTTTCCCTGTTGCAGCACAAAGACATGTGTGTCCAAGTCATATAACCACCGGTACCATAGACAAGATCTTATAGAAAAAGCATCTTCGTTGGTATAGTGCTGACCACTCGAGCATAAAGACCAGAGTGTCATTCCCAGCACCCAAGGAAAAAGCAAGGGTGGCGGTGAAGGGGTGCACTTGTATTCCCAGTGCTAGGGAAGCAGAGACAAGCAGATCCTTGGGGCTCGCTGACCAGCCATTCTAGCCTGATTTGCAAGGCCGGGTCCTAGTGATGAACCCCGTCTCAAAAACAAAACAAAACAAAGCGAAAAGCCAGGCACAATCTCATCACCTGGGAGGCAGAGGCAGGTAGATCTCTATGAGTTCAAGTCCAGCCTGGTCTACATAGCAAGTTCTAGGTCAGAACTACATAGTGAGAGCCTATCTGAAAAAAAGGAAAGAAAGAAAGGAAGGAAGGGGGTGGAAAAAAGGAAGGGAGGGATGGAAGGAGGGAGGGAGAAACGGAGAGACAGAGCAAGAGAGGAAAGAGAGGAAGGAAGGAGAAGGGAAAGGAAGGGAAGGGAAAGGAAGGGAAAGGAAGGAACAGATGGGCTACTTTTGTACTGTGGTGAAGCCAGGAGACTGCAGGCATGACTAAGGCTGATGCCACTCAACGGCCTATCCTTCGCCACTGCCATCGTGCCAAGAAACTATAAGAGTTCATTCAGCAGTCATAAAACTACAAGCAACTTCAGAAGGGAGCAATCAATGGGACTGGAGAGTTGACTCAATGGTTAAGAGCACTGACTGCTCTTGCAGAGGACCTGGGTTTGGTTCCCAGAACCCACATGGCAGCTCATAACTGCCCATGAGTCAACTTCAGGGGGTCTGGTGCCCTGTAATAGCCTCTGGAGACTCCTTAGAGCATGTGATACACATGAACCCACACAGGCACACACATAGATACATAAATTTAAAAAAGAAATCTTTGGGGGAAAAAAAACGAAAGAAACGAGCCCCAGAAGCTACCACACTAACAACAAGGGCATCTCTGAGACCGCTATGGTGATGGCAGATGCTGAGTTTTCGATCATCAATGGTTAAGAGCACCTGCTGCTCTCACAAAGGATCCAGGTTCAGTTCCCAGTATCTGCAGCATGGCTAACAACCATCTGTGACTCCCGTTTAAGTACTCTAGCAATGCTTCTGACCTCCTGAGGCACCAGACACACAGGCAGTGCACATATATACATGCAGGCAATGCTCATACACATAAAATAAATAAATCTCTAAACTTGAACAGCAAAAACTACATATTTGGGTTTTATATATACAGGGTTTTCTGTATAACAGTCCTAGCTGTTCTGGACCTTGATTTCTAGATCAGGCTGGCCTTGAACTAACAGAGATCTGCCTGCCTCTGCCTTGTGAGTATTGGGATTAAAGTCATGAGCCACCACTGCCCGGCTAATTTTTTTAAGTGAAGAAAGGAAATAAGGTCTTTGGGCATAAAGAGTGAGATCTTGTTTTGTTTTGTTTTGTTTTGTGAGAATATGAATGGAACCAGAGATGATTGTTAAGCAGAATAAGCCAGACACAGGAGACAAATATTGAATGTCTCCTCACAGTGGAATCTAGATTTTTAAAAAAGACATGGCAGTAGAGGTGCTAATTAGGAAGAGAAGTGAACATAAATAAGAGGAATAAGTGGAGGTGGGACAAGGGAGAGCAGTGGGGACATGTACAGTACACATGCACAAAATATCCAGGGAAGCTCGTTATTTGGTACACGCAATTTATCCCCACAAAAGTCCCACTAAAACTAAGAAAAGGGCTGAAAAGGGAGCTTCACAATTAAGAGCGCTTCTGGCTGCAGAGGACCCAAGTTCAGTTCCCAGCACCCATAAGGACAGCTCACAGCATCTTGTATCACAGTTCCAATAGATCTGATGCCCTGGCATCCGCACAAATGTGCACATACCTACACACACACACACACACACACACACATTCACGCATACATACGAATTAACTAATTCACACATGCAAACACACTAATTAATTAACAAAGATGCACTACGTTCTGTCCTAAAGCGAAATGTGCCAGGTGATCTCCTTGAAGGACGTTGGAAGAGGTTTTATCTTAGCCTGAACATGGTGTTTAGTTAGTTTATAACATTGATGATTGAACCCAGGGCCTCGTGCTTGCTAGATGAGGCATCTTTTTCACTTTTTATTTTGGTCTCACTAAGGCATGCACCGCCATTCTGGCTTGAACGGGATGGGTTTTGAAGGATGAGTAAGGGTTTTCCAGGTGGCTAAGAGTCTGACTACCTTCTCTCCACATCTGGCTTCCTTACTCTAACCATGTACTCCTTTGTCACGCGTGTGTTAAACAGCTTTTGCACTTCCTTGGTCATCAGAATGTGGCCCCTGTGGGTAGCCTACCTCATTTATCTCTAGTCCACTCCCAATTCCTGGTAGCCCTGGCCCAGTCTCAGCCTGAGGTTTCCAGGAGGAAGAGGAGAGCAGAGGGACCCCTGCACTAGTGACAACGGGGCTGGCCAGTTGTGTTGAAACATCCTGCATAGGAGTTAATTGCAGCTGGCTCCAAGTCCTGGTGGCTCTGTTACTTCTCAGTCTAATACCCTGGGCTGCAGCTTTCTGCCTTCTCCCTGGCAGTGACAGCACTGGCCAGCAGGGGGCACCATATGGCTGCCTAGGAAAACAGAGCCCCCAGGAAGTGACTGGGCAGGACTGGGCGTGGAACACTGAGCAGACGGTCCCCAGGGACAGTATAAGAGGAGAGCCACTGTGATCTTGGAGTCACCATCCATGAGCCCTCGCTCAGGATCACACAGAGGCAGTGCTACTCACTCAGGGTGCCTTCCTGCTCTTGTCTCCTAAGGGATGTGGTGTTACCGAACTCACTTCCTTTTCAGAACCTGTTTCTCGCTTTTCAGGAAGTCCCACTTCCCCCAGGATGTCCCACACTGAAGGGCCAGGGGACAACTCCAATTGAGCAGAGCTTCAGGCTGCTCTCTGGCCACAAGACTGCTCTATGGAGTAGAGGACTTCTTTCCTGGTCTTATAACTTGCTGACCTGGGCAGCCACCCCGTCCCAGCCTGACCTGTGCTATCAGCATCTTCCTTACTTGTAGGGAGAATGTAAGGTTTTAGAGTCCAGGCCTAGGACCCGAATGGACCCTACAAGGTAACATAAAGAACCTCTACCCTGTCCCCAACATATCAGGCACATCCTGCCTGGCTTTGTCCCACCCATAATCTCCCAAAATGAGCCATGTGGCTGCAGGAGCACACACAAACTGGATGGAAAAGGAGTTGCCAGCCTGGACTCCACACACCATGCACCCACCTGTCAGCCCCAGCCTGTGTGATCTTCCTCCCAGGCTGGCATTAAGGGTACAGGGTCACAGTCAGGTGGGGTGGTATAATGGAGCCTGCTGGTATTAGGCAGAGTGGCTAAGGCACAGATGAAGTCACAGCTGGGGTGGGTGGCTTCTGGGAGTGACTGCAGGAAGCTGCTTGGAAGGCTTGAATCAATTTTCTTTTCAAGGTGGAAAAAAAAATGTGCTGGGAAGGGCGGGCAGGAAGAAGCCAGACAAAGAATGCAGAAGGTACTTTGTAATCAAGACACAAACAACCAGCAAGAAAAAATCACCGTCCCCACAGCAGTCTCCACCCTGAGTCAGCAAGACCCTCACCAAGGTCACAGACCAGAAAGTGAGGAGAGACAAAGAGTGGATGCCCAGATGTGAGGATGAGGTAACAAACACCCCATTGCTAGGACCAGGGATGCTGATCTGGCCCTGAGTCCTTCATGGGAGGACAGGGACACAGGGTGAGGGGCACAGGATGAGGGACACAGGGTGTGGGTCCCACACGCCCCAGACCTTTCTGGTCCTTGACCGTACGTCTGCCCCTTCATCATTGGCTTTACTCACTGGAAGGGACAGCTGAGGCCTCAGGATCAGGCCTGTGCCTTATTCGGCTGCCTGCCAAACTGTGTCTGTCACCGTCACAGCGGGAAACAGATGGCATGGAAGGACTTTGGCCAAGGGATTGTTGGCAGGTCTGAGAGCCAACAAAGGAGGCTGAAGCCCAGGAAGAAAGGCCACCCAGGGTTGCCCAGGCAGTCAACAGGGGGAGTCCCGGGAGGCTGTCATCTCAAGTGTCATCTAGTGGCTGTTTTCCTTTTAAAGGCTTGCTGCTTCAGCATGTTCACAGCAACTCTCCTGAAGTGGGGACCTTGGAGAACTAAGCCCTGGGCTGGGGGGAGAAAAAAGGCAGGCCAGGTGTGTGCACAGCCCCCTCACCTGGGGTTTAAAGGCGGCTGGGGCTCAGAGGAAGCAGCCTGTATTGCCACCCAGCCAGTGCTTGCGTACAGTAGACACTTAATGGTGCAGATGGACTGTGTGGGTGGGATCCTCAATGAAAGAAAAGGGTAGAAAATAGCTGCTTAAGGTGCACCATGCACCCCTGTCCCTCACCATATTGATACCGCAGCCTTAGTCCTGCCAGGAGTGATTGAGTTAGATGGAGTCCTGAGGGTGGGGCCCTGAACCCAGAGGATGAGTTGTCCTTCTGAGAAGAGATGATAGACAGCTTTTCCACCAATGGGAGGACGCACTGACAAGGCCTCCATCTAAGAGCTAGGAAGCAGGTCTTACCAAAAACTAAACCAGTAGGGCCTTGACTTCAGGCTTACAGCCCCCAGAATTGTGAAGAGTAAATGTTTGTTGGTTAAGCCATTAAGTATATCGTTATGACAGCCAGAGCCAGTTCAGGGAAAGAAAGGGTAGTCGATGTGAGAATGGCCAAGAGTTGCACAAACCTTGGTGTCTTGATTAGGGTTTCTGTTGTAGAATATTATTTTAAGATGTGTTACATTTGTTTATGCTGTGGAATATTTGTTTAATGATGCAAAGATGTGTTGCATTCTTTTATGTTGCATTTGTTTAACTCTGTGAGGCTGTATTACTTTGTCTAAAACACTGGATTGGTCTAATAAAGAGCTGAATAGCCAATAGCAAGGCAGGAGAGAGGATAGGCCAGGCTGACAGGCAGAGAGAATATAGGAGAAATCTGGGAGGAAAAGATCTAGGAACAAGAGAAGGAGGAGGACTCCAAGGGCCAGCCACCCAGCTACCCAGCAAGCCAGAGAGTAAAAAGTTAAGAAAGGTATACAGAATAAAGATAAAAGCCTTGATGCAAAAGATAGATAGGATAATTTCAATTAAGAAAAGCTGGCTAGAAACAAGCCAAGCTAAGGCTGGGCGTTTATAAGTAATAACAAGTCTCTGTATATTTACTCGGGAGTTGGGTGGTGGGCCCCTCAAAGATTAAAGAGTAAAAACAACTACAGGTTTCTATTGCTGTGAAAAGGCACCACGACCACAAAAATTCTGAGAAACGAAAGCATTTAGTTGGGTCTGGCTTACAGCTTCAGAGGTTTAGTCCACTATCATCATGGAGGCATGCAGGCAGACATGGTGCTGGAGAAGGAGCTCAGAGTTCTACATCTTGATCCAGAGGCAGCAGAAGCAACTGGGTCCCACACCGGGTATAGCTTAAGCATACAAGACCTCAAAACCCACCTCCATAATGACTTCCTCCAACAAGGCCACACCTCATAATGGTGCCACTCCCTATTGGTACCTGGGCAGCCTCTGGTATCCTGGTTTTATTTCTGCAGCATTGATAAAGTATCCTGACAAAAAGCAACTTAGGGAAGAGAGGGTTTATTTGACTTATATATAATTCCAGGTTACTACCCCTTATGTGAGGAAGTCAAGACAGGAATTTATAGCACCATATCTGCTGGGCAGTGATGGCAGCCAGCCTGGTCTACAAGAACTAGCTTCAGGACAGGCTCCAAAGCTACGGAGAAACTCTGTCTCGAAAAACAAAACAAAACAAACAAACAAACAAGCACTGTATCTGCAGTCAAGAGCAGAGAGAATAAACACATATACCCTTGCTCACTTCCTCTCAGTTAGCTTTCTCTTCACATACTGTCCAGGAGCCTCTGCTAGGGAATGGTGCTGCCCACAGTGGGCTGGGGCTTCCTATATCAATTAAAGATCAAGACAGACCTCTACAGGCATGGTTACAAGGCCAACCTGATCTAGAAAATTCATCATTAAGACTTTCTTCCCATGGGGCTAGAAAGATGGTTCAGTGGTTAAAGAGCACTGGCTGCTCTTCCAGAGGACCTAGGTTTTGTTCCCAGACACACATGGAAACTTACAATTGCCTGTAAACTCCAGTTCCAGGAAATCTAGTGCCTTTTTCTCGTCTCCACTAGTACCAGGCGAGTACATGGTATATATACGAATCCGACTGTTTAATTAAAACAAAGCATTGCAAAAGGCCGGTGGTGAGTGTTGCCGCGATGTGATTTCTGCCCAGTGCTCTGAATGTCAAAGTGAAGAAATTCAATGAAGCGCCGGTAAACGGCGGGAGTAACTATGACTCTCTTAAGGTAGCCAAATACCTCGTCATCTAAGTAGTGACGTGCATGAATGGATGAACAAGATTTCCACTGTCCCTACCTACTATCCAGCAAAACCACAGTCAAGGGAACGGAATCAGCAGGGAAAGAAGAACCTGTTGAGCTTGACTCTAGTCTGGCATGGTGAAGAGACACGAGAGGTGTAGAATAAGCGGGAGGCCCCCGGCGCCCCAGCCCCCCTCGGGGATGGAATTGCACGGGTCTGGTGGGCCCCTGGTGAAATACTATAACTAATCTCATCGTTTTTCACTGACCCGGTGAGGCAGGGAGGCGAGCCCCGAGGGGCTCTTGCTTCTGGTGCCAAGCATCCAACCACTCATACACATAAAATAAAAAATATTTCTAGGTTGTATCAAGTTAACAACTAAAACTAGCGAACAGCTAGGTGCGGTGATGTATGCCTTCTGTCGTAGATAGGGTTTCTGTTGCTGTGAAGAGACACCATGACCACAGTACTCTTATAATGGAAAACATTTAGTTGAAGTGGCGGCTTACAGTTTCAGAGGTTAGTCTATTGTCATCATGGCGGGGAGTACGGCAGTGTACAGGCAGACATGGTGCTGGAGAAGGAGCTCCTATATGTTGATATGCAGGCAGTAGGAAGTAGACTCTCACTGGGTGTGGCTTGAGCAGATGTGAGACCTCAAAGCCCACCTCCACAGTGACACACTTCCTCCAAGACCACATCTACACCAACAAAGCCATACCTCCCAATAGTGCCACTCATTTGGGGGGTCATTTTCTTTCAAACCACCACACCTTTAATCCTAGCACTCAGGAGACAGAGGCAGGTTGCTAAGTTCAGCCTGCAAAAGCTATATAGTCAGACTGTGTCTCCAAAAATCAACCAAACAAACACAAACAACAACAACAAAAAAAAACAAAGCAAAAAAAACTAACCAAACAATATACCTAGTTCTGACTTCACAGTTCAACCACAGCCTGGGCCTGGATTTCAAAGCTCCGTGGGTACCAGGCAGTGGGAGGGGCCTTGGGATGAGGGAGAACAAGGCCTGGCTGATGATCTCTCGGTCCCTACCTCTGCCTAAAGGACACACCTTTGGCCCTCTACTCTGTCTAGGACTCACCTGAACTCACTCTGGCCACTCTGTGTGATCACTGCCCTTTCTATGTCTCCTGACCACCAAAGTAGCTTGTAGTAGGTTGGTGGTGTCTGCAGAGCTCAGTCTACTCAAGACCTTGGCGCATGACCTTCTGTAGAACTAGAGACTTTTCAGATTCAGTGAGTTAAGCTGAGAGCACCCTGGATTAGGGTGATCCTGCGCCCAGTAGCTGGCGTTCCCATGAGAAGAGGAGAGACACGATCCACCGAGGAGAGGAGAGGTACCGATCAGAATGACAGCCACTGTCAGGAAAAGTCTCAGAGCTGGAAGAGAAGAGCCCTTACCTAGAGCCCTAAGCAGGAGGGAGGCCCAATGCTGTGCCTCACATTTCTGTCCCTACAGCTGAGAGAATGAGTTTCTGTGTTCAGCCTGTGACAGTGATTTCTGCGGCAGCTGTAAAAACAATGTGTGGCCCAGGTGGTTTCCGGCGTTGACTTGGGCCTCACAACAGCACGGTTCAAGGTTGAGGACCTTGCAGCGGGAAGCAAGGGTGCAAGAACGGAGGCTCAGACCTCCTGTTGGAGCAAAGCTTTCCTGCTCTTCCCTGCGACCCTGTGCCTGCCTCACGTGGGTGGCGCTTCCTTCACTGGCCTAAAAGCTCTATTTCCTAAAATTCACTGACTCCTCGCTGGTCTACAGGTGACTAAGAGCAGAGGGAAGGTGTGGCCTCTCTGCCTGTGTTTCCTTTCGTTGGGTCACCTGTTTACCTGTAAGGTCAACATCCTAATTGCCTAGAGTCTCTATAGCCCGTGTCATCCTTGCTCAAGACTGACGTCACAGGGATTTGAGTTACTGAGTCGCTACTCACCATTCCGATAGAGAATCCCTTAAAAGTGCTTAAAGGCCTCTGGCGGGAGTCCTGACTCTGTAGTCACCTTGGTTCCAGGACCCACAGAGCATCATGGACAGCACACCATCAGAAAGGGCAAGGATGCTCCCTGGTGCAGAGGTAATTCCTCCTATGAGCCAGCTTTTCCCCACAGCCATAAGGATTTTTCTGGACCTCCTGGCAGGGCCTGAGCTAAGACAGTGGTGGGCAGGACCACGCCTAGATCAGACTGCTTAGGAACACCCACCTTTTGTCTCCCAATTCTCTATTTAAACTCAAAACTTACATCAGCAACCAAAGACAGACTTTGGGGGTCACTGGATCCTTTTGTCTGTCCTTCCCAGCATGGCCACATTGGTGAAATCGCTTCCCTCTTCCTTTGTCACTATCTCTTGAATTGAGTTTTGGGAGAGTGGCCAAGCCTAGCCTGTTGGGACTGCCAGAGTAAAATTTTGAACCTGAAATCCTGGTCACACTGTTAGTCGGGCTGAGCACGGTAGGGATGATAAGACAGGCTTGTAGCCGGGCGGTGGTGGCGCACGCCTTTAATCCCAGCACTGGGGAGGCAGAGGCAGGCGGATCTCAGTGAGTTCGAGGCCAGCCTGGTCTACAAGAGCTAGTTCCAGGACAGGAATCAAAAAAGCTACGGAGAAACCCTGTCTCGAAAAATCAAAAAAAAAAAAAAAAAAAAAAAAAGACAGGCTTGTTACTGAGATGCGCAGCTCATGCTGACAGGCCTCTTTGGCCTTGTGGAAACTTCCAGACTGACTGCAGGGCCATCGGGGGCTCCTACAGCTCCCATTCTCTCTCCAACAGTTCCTTAATCTCTTAGGACACCTGCCTCCTGTGAAGACCTGCAAGTGACCTCCTGTGACACCACAGCCAACTGCTCATATTGTTAACCTATTACAGATGCCCAGAGAGGGGAAGCCATGTGCTTAGGGCTGCAGAGTTTTGTACTTCCCCAGGCTGAGATGACAGGGAGCCTGTAGTCTGAGCTGCTGCCCCACCCCAACAGGCAGCTGGAGGCTCTGCTGGTTGCCATGGTGCTGGGGGAGGAGGAACAGATTCCTAAGCCACATCCAAAAATACCCAGCCACCCTCCTTTCTCACACCCTTCCCTGAGAGAATGTCAAAGTACCCTTTTATACACCCCCCACCCCAGCTCAAGGCCACTTCCTCTCCTACCAGGGAGTCAGGAAGCAGGGGGTTGAAGATGTGAGTCAGGTGACCTCACTCCAGTTTGGGGGTGGGTGGGTCTTGATTTCCTGGGCCACACTTTGTCCTCCAGCAAGCTCCCTGGCCTCTGACAAACTCCAAGGACACAGCATGGACCCAGGGAGTAAGTACAGCAGAATGAATGGAGGCCAGGCTCATCTGGGTTCAGACACCCTATTCAGAGGCACCTGTTTGTCTAAATCTTCAGGGGTCCAGGAGCCCAGGTATCCCAGGATAGAGCCTGGCTGGCACACTAGGAATGAAGGACAGATCGTCATCAAGGCCCAATGCTAGGTGTCTGTGCCAGCTCTGTCAGATAGGTGTGGTCCCTGGCCACAGGCAGGCTCTGCTGCCTCGGAATCCACTTGACAGATGCCAATCACCTGGGCATTCAGGGACAGAGGCACCGACAGTGCTGAGAGGGTCTAGTGACTGGAGACAAGTGAGATCAGGGCCATAGTCACTCGGTGTGTGCTGCCCACGGGCCCTCCCATGACCATGCAGGGCCACAGCGCCACTGGAGAGAGGACCTGCCAAAGCTTTCCCAAGCTTCGCACCGGGATGGAGCGTCCTGGCAGGCTTCAGCTGTGAAACAGAGCTGGGCTGAGTGTGGGTAGATCACGGCGCTGGCCTCGCCCAACTCCCCACGGGGTGGCTTTTTAATCCAAGAATGTAGATTCCATTTATAGTTGAAAAGCGAATGAATACACCCTGGCCACCTTCTGTCCTTCCAGAGCAGTTGCTGCAAAACTCCAGCCACAAGTCTTCTAACAGCCTTCGGTCACCTTGCACGTGCGCGGAGTAGGGGGGCACCTGCCACAAGCCAGATGGCCATGGTGGAGCACTGTCCTCCTGGCATCAAGGCCATCATTTTCAGAGCAGCTGTGACTACTTGTGGATGAACCTCAAGAGCTAGCTCCTTGACAGTTGGTGCTTCCTCTCAGGAGGAGCAGGAAAGAGTGGGGAGGTCATTGGACCCCCACTTGATCTCAGCCATTGGGCCCTGCCTATCCCAGCCATTTGTATATAATTCTGCCTTTATTGCACATGACCTTGTAGTCCCAGGAAATGCTGGAGCAGTGGTTCTCAGGCTGTGGGTTGCTACCCCTTTGGGGTCCAATGACCGTTTCCTAGGGGTCACCTTAGACCATCGGAAAACACAGATATTTACACCGCGATTAATAACAGTAGCAAAATTACAGTTGTGAAGTAGCGATGAAAATAATTTTACGGTTGGGGCTCACCACAACACAAGGAACTGCGTTTCAAGGTCGTGGCATTAGGAAGACTGAGAACCACCATGCTAGAGGGTAAGACTGTGGGAGGTTAACTGAAGCAGGGAAACCATAAGACTTCTAGTCATGTAACTGCTTTGGGGTCACCCATGCCCCTGTAAGCAACGCCTGTCTCATGCTCTGTAGGTGCAGTGAACTCACTGGTTCCCCAAGATAGACTTTGCTGGAACTCTACTTCTGTTCATCTTTGGTACCCTAGAAGAAACGGATATAGACGTTTATGTCTCCCCAGGAAACGTAAACTCCCACCCTGTGTTAGGCCCTGCTTTGTGTACTATGCAGAATCAGGCCACTACCACCCAAAGTTGCTGTGTAATGAGATAGGCTCAAGGCTTACCCACTAGAGAACAAGGTGAAGAGGAATGTGGTGTGTGTAGGGAGGTAGTTGGGCGGGGAGGAGTTGGGGATGCCTTCCCGCAACACGGTCTTTGGATAGGGTCTTGGAGAGTGAGTTGGAGTCGGTTGGAAGGAAAATGGCTTGGGGGAGCAAGGAGTCCCTGGTCGCAGGAAAATAGTGAACAACCTTGGCGTGGGTGACCCATACTCCAGAAGGAGTTTAAGATAAATAACAAGTGAGATGTGGGGGAGAAAAGAGGTCAGGCTGGAGATGAAGGTGCAGAACCCCAGCTCCTAACTGCCTGGACAGGCTGCAAGGGGCCTGAGATTTTCCTCTAAGCAATGACTTTGGACTCATTTGTTGCTTTGCTAACCCTGTAGTTGGGAGGAGAAAGATGACAGACCCAAATCATGGCCAAATTAATTAAATTAATTAATTAATCAAGCAATTAATTAAAGCAAGCTTTTTTTTTAAAAAAAATTCATGTACACAGGCTGTCTCTCCCTCCCTAAATATGAGATTCAAGAGATCAGCATTGCATAAGGGTTTTTATAGTTCAGGAGTAGGGGGTTTCCAAATGGAGGATTTGGCAGGCAAGTAGGCGGGGCTGCAGAGGCAGAAAGCACTCTTAACAAGTTAGCCCTAACAACCTTCTGGGGAAAAAAGGCATAGTTGCAAGGTGGCGGAAGGGACCCTGGCCAACTAGAGAATGGTGAGCTCGGCTCTGGCAGGCCTTGCCTTTCTCCCATTTCCTCTGCCTTGCTAAAAACTGTTAGATTACATTCCTAAAGCTAGCCCCCAAGCTATATTTGGCTACTTCCTCCTCCTGAGGCTTACTACCAAGGCACAGCTATCGAAGTATTGAAGTTCAGCAATCAAAAGCCCGCTTTAGCTCACCTAATTAACATGCCCAATTAAAATTAAATACCTCATCTTAACGCTGGGTTTCCCCTTATGCCTTTATAAACTGCCATTTCCTATGTGCTACCTTTGTCTCCTCTCTCTGCAGAGGCAGTCCTTTGTCCCCTGGGACAAATACCCCTCCCCCTTTCCTTTGTTCCCTTCCCCTGTCTCCTGTCTTTGTCTCTTATTCCCTGCTCTCTGTCCCTCTGGGGCAAGCAAATCTCCTTTGTGCTGGGAACTTACTTGGTCTTGGGGTCCTGAGCAGATATTTTTCTTTTCAGTGGTCATAACAACAGGTGGTCAGAAGAACCTTTTGAAACAAAGACATGCTTGTCCTTCCTGGAACAGGCAGAACAGAACTATTTGTACTTCAGGTTACACGTGAAGTATAGGCCAATCCTTGAGAAACAGATTTAATCATAAGCAGGCACGAATCTATTTTGTCTTTACTATAAGGTGTCTTTCAAGACTAAGATGGAGACAGGTTGGTTTATCAGCTGGAGTCAGGATTTTTGGCTTTGAATTCTGACCCAGTGGGGCTGGGTGGGTCTGGATCTCTAAGGTCTTAAAGTTCCCAGCAGGTTCCAAGGAGCTCCACATGGGCATCTGCTGCCATTGCTTCAGCCAACACAGGAGCACAGGGAACTGATAGGATCCCACCATAGCCCCCGTGGAGAACAAGTCGTTGCTGGTCACCTGCGGTACCTGGCAGAGGAAGGGGCCAGAGACGGGGCCAGCAGGGTTTAGGATTGTGTTAGAGACAAGCAAAGTGGAGACCTTCAAGGTCGGGGGTGGCGTTGGGACAGCCCACCAGCTTTGCACCCCAACTGTACCATCAGCACCTCCACAGGCAGATCAGCAGAGTCACTGAGGCCCCAACTGGCTATCATGTTTCAGAGTGTTCCTGGAAGGGAGTGCTGCAGGGTGGGGTGCCACCTCCCACCTGGATCCCCTTGGCGAGTGTAATGGCTTGCTTTTGCTGTTGTTGTTTGTGTTTGGAAATATATAACCAAGTGTGGTAGTAAATACCTTCAGTCCCACCACTAGGGAGGCAGAAACAGACAGATCTCTGACAGTTTGAGGCCAGCTTTGTTGATATAGAGAGCTCTGGGAAAGCCAGGTGACATAGTGAGACCCTGTCTCAGAAAAATAAAATAAAATAATAAATAAATAAACAAAATGTTTTAACAGGACCCCAGACCTTGGTATGCCCCCAGACCTTATCACAACTGACTCTATGATGGAAGTGCCATGCAGGCTGTAAAACTCAGCACATAGACAGCACCATCTGCCAAAAGTGAAAACAAAAGCCTAATCCATCAAAGTCCATACTTCTGAGAAAGTCTCTGAATGTACTAACCTTGCTCTTTGGCCTCTGTAGTCCACTTCTGGTTGACTGTTCTTAACTGAAGTGTGTCACCCAGAACATGGTTTTTGTGCTTTAAAGTTCATCCTAAGAAAGGCTCAGTGCTAGCTACCCTGGGATCCTGAGCACCCAGTGTAGTCACCGGCCAGCTAATGAAGATTTTCTATTGGCTTACATCCAAGTCTGAGCAGTCTTACCCTGCAACAATGTGTGTGTGTGTGTGTGCGTGTGTATGCATGTGCATGCACACACACATGCACACATGGCAAAAGGAGCATTGAATGCCTTAGAGCTGCAGTTACATACAGCTGCACTTTCTTTGGATTGCCAGCTTTCAAATAATAACACAGAGACTTCTTATTAAGTTTGAAAGCTTGGCCTTAGGTTAGGCTTGCTCCCAACTAGCTCTTAAAACTTAACTGGTTTATATTAATCGATGTTCTGCCCCATGGCTCATTACTTCTCAGTACTTCATATCCTACTTCCTCTGAGTCTGGCTGACGAATCCCTGCCTCTCAGATCCTTTCCCCAAGTTCCCCTCTCTCCCCAGAATCCTGCCTATCCTCTCCTGCCTAACTATTGGCAGTTCAGCTCTTTATTAAACCAATCAGAAGGTGCCTTAGGCAGATGAAGTAAAAGAGAGACACGACTTCACACAGTGTAATAAAATATCCCAGCATAGTTCCAGGTGATTGTGAGCTGCCTGTTTTGGGTGCTGGGATCTGAACTCTAGTCCTTTGATAGAGTGTTAAGCACTTTGAACTGCTAGACCATCTCTCCAACCCTGATGGGTAAATTTGATCTTCGACTTGATACAACCTAGAGTCACCTTGAAGAGAGTCTCAACGAGCGCTTGTAAAGATCAGGTTGGCATATGGGCACGTCTGTGGGGGACTGTCTTGATTGCCTTAACTGACACGGAAAGCCCCAACCCACTTTTGGGTGGCAACATCCCCCACTCGGTGGCCCTGGACTGTAGTAGACAGAGCTAGCTGAGTAACAAGCATGCGGGGTTTATTTCTTCCTGGTCTTGGCTGCGGTGTGGCTGCCCACCTCCTGGGGCTACAGCGTCCCCTCCGTGAGCAACTGTAGCCTGCAATTCAGACTGGGGTGGACACCTTCATCATGAGCTGCCTTTTTGTTGGGGTGTTTTGCCTGAAGGCAAGAGTTAAAGTGGAACACTGGCACGTGGGGCTTCCTAGTCTCGGTAGGCTTGTGGTTAAACCAGTTTAGGAAAGCTGCAGAGGTCAGGGAGATTAAGAGCAGAGGGAAATGGTGGAGTCACATTGACGGGGACGCTTCCTAGTTCAGCAGGGTGGGCATAGTGGGCATACCTTTCCCTTAATCAGTCCTGGACCAGGCATTGTTTTATCTGTGTGACAAAGGCCAGGGCTCTGCAGGGGTCAGAGGTACAGCCGCGATGCCTTCTGTCATCACTGTGCTGCAGACTCTGGGTTTTGGCATGAGGCTCAGGACAGTAGCCTCTCAAAAGCCACAAACTGGCTCCTGCCATAGAGTGGGTCAGATCTGTTCTCTGTGTGTGCACATGCGCTTTCCCAAGTTCACCGCCACCCTTTGAGAGGCTCTGCTTCTCCAGTGGAGTCCTTGCTTCTAGTGCTATCCTCTTCCCATATTAGAACCACATCCCGGGTCACAGACCTGGTGGGATATAGAGTCAGACATTACACGAACACATGCACACAAACACATAAGCACACACAGAGAGAGCTCCAAGAGCAAAGACTTTTGAAGGAGTCCTGTTTGAGAACTATAGTTACATTTTTAGTTTTAATTACTATGCCTAAGAGATCCATGAAACAAAAAGGCCTCTGATCTGCAAGCCCCTTGCCCAAGGACAGATAGTTCCTAAAAGGCTGGAGGCTATTGTTTATGGGCGATAACAAACCACACATTTCCACTCCCCTAAACAAGTTTGACCATCTGTATGGGTGTGCTTGATCACATGTGGGTGGGAGGTTCACAGGCTTGGAGGAGCACCTGGATGTATGCTAGCCCCTGATAGGACCCGATGGGAAATGCAATGAATTATGGGTTTTCATTCTTAAGCCACTACAAACTGTGGATCTGGGCTATTTCCCAGGAACCTGGGTATAAATGGACCTGGCTGGAACCTATCTACCTGACCAGTATTTAATTAAAGCTTGCTTCTCATTTGGCTTTAAACTGTGGTAGTGATCTTATTCTGGTCCTTCTCTCCCAGTGGTTGAGCCCCTGCTGGGGTCTTCATTGAACGGCTGATCACTCCACCTGAAGTACTATACTAATATATTTCCTGAGGAAGAGACTATAGTTCTAGGAAGTGATGATCTGCCTGAGACCTCAGGAATAAGAAACAGAACCAGGACTTGAACCTAAGTCATTCTGACTCTAAACCCTCCCTTGATTCCCATTCCCCCATTTGCGTCCCCACCAACCTAGAGAATTCTTTCTAAAACTTCTTCCAAGCTCAATAAGATTCCCAGGACTGGACCCTGCCTCTGGGAACTCAGGCATTGGGGTTGCGTGTCTTCACAGCCAGCTAGGACTGTATCTTAGCCTTCCAGCTCTAGTGCCGCTATTGTCTCTCCTGGGGTAGAGCACCCAGACACACCCAGGCTGCTCATGGGCCTGGGCTGTGAGGATACCTGGCGAACACAGGCTCCTAGTCCTAGCTTCCTCTTATTATCCCTTTTTTGGCAGTGCTGGGTGGGCACACTAGGCTTCACTGTGAGATGCACCCATGGCTCCCCCACTTTCCTCTTCTGAAAGGAGGTTCACGCCCTTGTGGGACTGAGGCCATAGGCACCAGGCAGGCCACAGGTAGGACCTGAAAGCAATTCATTCTCTTCCAGCCCTCAGCGTGTGTTCATCTGGCACTTTCTGCCTTATCCTGTTTGGAGCCAGTTCACCGGGGACTTTCCATGCCCAAAGGCCTGCATCTGCTGCCAATTATGGGACAGGTAATTACCCTACAATTCCAGAACCCTGCCAACTGCTAATGACCTGAGCCTGCTTAGATAGAAAGGGAGTCTATGTTCGCACATAGAATGAAGAGTCTGAGGGCTAGCCTGGAGTAGTGGTTTTCAATGGCCTGAGGACTAGCCTGAAACAGTGAGTTTTCAATGTGAAGGGCCTGGGGACTATCCTGGAGCATTAGGTGTTGGGGAATATTATTTTCAGGTGTGTGGCTTTTGTTGACGCTGCTTTTGTTTAACTCTGTGACACTGTGTGCCTGTCTAAAACACCTGACGGTCTAATAAAGCACTGAAAGGCCAATAGCGAGGCAGGAGCAAGGGTAGGCGGGGCTGGTGGGCAGAGAGAATAAATGGAGAACTCAGACTGAGGAGAGCAGGGAGCAAGAGAACGAGAAGAGGAGGATGTCAGGGGCCAGCTGCCCAGTTATACAGCAAGACACAGAGAAAGAGGTAAAGGTATACAGAAATAGAGAAAGATAAAAGCCCAGAGGCAAAGGGTTGTTGGGATAATTTAGGTTAACAAAAGCTAGCAAGTAACAAGTTAAGGCTGGCATTCATAACTAAGAATAAGTCTCTGTGTGTGATTTATTTGGGAGCTGGGTGGTGGGCCCCTCAAAAAGCCAAAAGAGCAAAACCAACACACAATAGGTGTCAAACTACGGCTTATTTGTTGAATTCTCTGCCTTCCGTGAACACCCAATATGTAAAGCAGGCAAGAACTGAGCTGCTTTGATTAAAGGAGTTGAAAGTGCACCTGGGAATAGGACCAGAATCCCATTTGTTCCATCGTTCTGCATACTGGAGAGCCAGGGGTGGAGTGGGGCCAGCCGTGGTGTGAGTAGCAGAATGGAGAGGACTTGGGGCAGCTAGCAAGGGTTTCAGAAGTAAAGGGACTGCGTGAAAAGGCAGAGCCCTTAGGGCAGTACTGGCCAGCAAAACCGGTTGACTCATCTCTCACAGCAAGATGTCAGTTTGTACAAACACCAGGGACACCTCCTTCATGGCAGCCATGGTGACCTCATCCTGGACATGCCTCAAGCTTTCTTACACTTAAAAGGATATTTTGGGAAAACTTTCATATAGAGGAACTATTAAGAGGCTGGAGAAATGACTCAGTAGTTAAGAGCACCTGCTGCTCTTGCAAAAGACCTGGGTTCTGTTCCCAGCACCAACATGCAGCTCACAACTATATGGGCACATAAATACACACACACAAACAAAAAATGAATAAACAAATCTCTTTAAAAAAAGAATTTTTTTATGTGAATTCAGTATTCCAATTAATGTCTTTCCCCCTCGTTAAAGTTAAATTTAAATTAGCACCCACAATCCCACTCTTCTGGGTTTTATCATTTATTTTTATTACTGAGAATTTGGTACGTATATACAATAAGACATGGTCACTCCCAGTCCCCACCCCTCCTCTGATTCTCCCTACGTCTCTCCCATGTCCTCTTCCCAACTTCATTACTCTTGTGGTTTTGTGAAAGTATTTTCACTACTTGTTTCTCTGTGTTTGCAGAACACGCTGTGCAATAGTCTGTTCACCTAACAGTGCTGTTTCCTCCCTTCTTCCTCCCTCCTTCTCTCCCTCTTTCCCTTTCTCCTGCCTTCCTTTCTTTCTCTTTCCTTCCTCTTCCTCCATTCTTACCTTCCTCTCTTCCTTCCTTTTTCCTTTTTTCCTTCCCCTCTCTCCCTTCATTCCTCCCTCCATTCTTTCTTTTTTTTTCTTCTCTCTCTCTCTCTCTCTCTCTCTCTCTCTCTCTCTCTCTTTAAACAAGGTCTCACTATGTAATTCTGGCTGACTTAGAACTTGCTGTATAGAACAGACTGGCCCCAAATTTGCAGAGATCCTCCTGCCTCTATCTCCTAAGTGCTGGGGTCAAAAGCATGCACCTCCATATCTAGCTATCTGGCGTGTGCGCGCGCATTCATATGGAGGTTGGAGGACAACTTGGAGGAATCACTTCTCTTTCTACTGTGTTGGTCCTGGGATTTGAATTCAGATTGTTAATCTTGGCAGTAAGCAGCACCTTTACCCACTGAGTCACTTTGCAAGCCCAGGTTTTTTGTTTGTTTGTTTTTTGTTTTGTTTTTTTAAATAGAGGTTTGTTTCATTCATAGTTCTGAAAGCTAAAACAACCAAAGTCATGGTTCTGGCATCAGTGGAGGCCCCCTTGATGCATCAGGACCCTGGGGACACCACACACAAAATCATCTAGCAGTCACTTTGACTTAAAAAGTCGTTTTGAGCTGAGTGTGGTGGCACACACCTGTGATCTAAACACTGGGAGGCAGAGGCAGGAAGATTGATACAAGTTTAAGGCCAGCCTGAGCTACTCAATAAGATTCTCTCAAAACTCAAAATCAAAATAACTGGGCTTAGTGGTGGCATGGCTATAATCTCAGCACTTGGGAAGTGGAGGCAGGAAGTTCTCAGTTGGAGACCAGTCTGAGTTACAGAGACCCTGACTCAATAAATAAATGAGGTAATTAATTAAACTCCCAATAGTAGGGGCGCATGACTGAAAGCCTGTCTCCTGAGGTAGAAGAGTAAAAGTTCAAGATCCTCCTTGGCTAATAGTAAGTTCAAAACCAGCCTGGGCTACCTGAGGCCGTGTCTCAAATGCATACACAAATATGTGTAATTAATTTTGTTTTTAGTTTTAAAAAGGAAAACTATTTTACTGTTCAGAGAAAAGGAAAAAGGAATCACAAAGATTGTGAGACAAAGGCAGCTGGCAGGACAGCTTGGCAATGAATTATTCATTCAACAAATATTTCTGAAATAGCGCAATGACAGGTTTCAATGGTTACTGTCATTTTATAATTTAGGATTTACTTACTACTCTGGAAAACTTTTTCTCTGCACTTCCCCTGCAATTGTTAGGTCTTGTCACTAGGTGGCAGTAGATATATCCATGTTGTGGGATGTGCAAGTTTTGTTTCATTACAAAACTTAGTCAAACCACCCATTGCAAATTTGTAACCTCTCATTAATGATGATGTGTGCATGTGCATGCATGTGTTTGTACATGTTTGTGTATTTGTGTGTATGTGGTGTTGTTTTTCAAGACAGGATTTCGCCGTGTAGTCCTGACCATCCGGCAGCTTGCTCTGTAGATGAGGCTGGTCTCAAACTCAGTGATCTGCTTGCTTCTGCCTCCCAAATGCTAGAATTAAAGATGTGCACCACCACCACCCAGCTTATTTAAAGATTTTTTTTTTAAGGCACAGTGCTGCAAAATATTTCACACTGATGTGTCTTTGCCAAGCTGCCTTTTGATTAAAGAGCTGAATGGCCAACACCTAGGCAGGAAGAATAGGCAGGATTTCCAGAGAGACAAAAGAAGAGGAGGAGAATCTAGACATACAGAAGACAGAGAGGAAACAGGAGATGCAAGATGGAAGAGAGGTAACTCTATATGATAGAATGTAGATCAATATAAATAGGTTAATTTAGGTTCTAAGAGTCAGTTAGGAACAAGCCTAAGCTATAAGCCAAGGTTTCATAATTAATAAGTCTCCCTGTCATAATTTGTGAGCTGGTGGCCCAGAGGAAAATCCGACTATAGAACAGTGATTTCACACCTTTAATCCCAGCACTTGGGAGGTGGAGGCAGGCCGATCTCTGTGAGTTCAAGGCCAACCTGGTCTACAGAGTGAGTTCCAGGACAGTGAAGGTGTTACACAGAGAAATTCTGTCTCAAAAAAGCAAAACAAAACAAAAGCCAAAAAAATTTTTTTTAAAAAATATCTATGTGTGAGTTCCTACATGTATATCTTATATAAGTACCACTTGAATATCTGGTGCCCATCAAAGCCAGAGGAGAGTTGTGTCAGATCCCTTGGCACTGCAGTTACAGATGGTTTGGAGCTGCCACTTATGTGTTGGGAACCCACCCTGGTCTCTGTAAGAGCAGAAAGTGCTCTTAACCACTGAGCCACTCTATAGCTTCCTACTCCATCCCCCCCCCGCTACTTGATTTAAAGATGTTCACTTTGGACACCCCCCCCCCCCAGCTAGGTGATCATGTCTGGGATCTAGTTTTTCTCCTAGTTTGGAGTGCTTGGAGTTTCTTGTACCATGGTTTCTTGTCTCGTGAATTTAGAAGCACCTGGCCATTATTCCAGCATCTCTTACATCTTAGTCTTCAGCGTAGGCATCACCAAATCACCACCTCCCAGGCGTCTTCTCTGAGCTCCGGCTGGCTCAGGTGCCTTCCTGCGTGCCTGAAGCCCCTTCGCAGCAGCGTTTGCTTTAATAGGAACCCTGCCCATCGCCGTTGCTCTTTTAACTGTCAGCCTCTCCTCCAGCTTGATGTGAGGACAGGCAGCTATGAGCAGATGTGCCCACTGCAGGCTGCCCTCGGGTTCTGTCTGAGATCCAGAATGACAGCAGAGATTGCTGCCCGTTCAGCACCAACACCCCACAGGTATGGCTCCGGGGAATAAGACACCATCCATCAGGGCAGAGAGGACACTGTGGTAACAGTGGGTAGTGGAGGGAACGGTGCCAGCCCTTTCGGATTTTTTTATGAATGACTTGTGAAAGCAACTTCACAGGGCATCCTGGTCAGGTGCCAGCTGGCTCCTCAGCTTCAGAGCAGCTGTTGTGAGATGCCAGGCCTCATGGGTCCTCTGGTCTCTATGCCAGCTGGTGTCTGTGCCCCTTGTGCCACCTAAACCTACACAGAGAGGGAAGCACCGATACAGAAAACGGGATAGCCTTCCGCCTCTGAATCTTGGTGGGAACTGGCCCTCAGTGGCCCTGCCAGGCAGCTCTTCTGTGCAGGCACTGGTGAGACCACTTCTGATGACCGCTCACAGAGGAAGACGCGTCGAGGACTTAATGGGTGACCGACCGGGTGTGAAACGACAGGGCAAAGGTCTCATTGCAAGCCGTCAGTTAGAGCTTCTGCCAGCTCACCTTCAGGAAAGCTGCCAAGTCCCCCTCCCTGAGTCACATTATGTTTCAGCTTGGTGACTCTAGGATGCCCCTCCTCACAGCCTCCTGCTACATGGCTCCCTCTTTCCTCTCCCATTGCCACTATCCTGCCAGTTACCTATCCCACCAAGTCACCTGCTCAGTCCTGTTCGGTCTGGGGGCAGTTGATGCGGAATCGAGCAAGGCCCCCATGATTAAGCTCATATCCACTACTGGAACCCCCACCCTGGCTAGAGATTTCACCAGATTTGACAGATAGGCATCTTTTGCCAGGTATGGTGATACACATCTGTAACCGTGGTGCTCAAGAAACTGAAGCAGGAATGTATGAGTTTAGGCTAGCCTGGACTATACATCGAGTTTCTGGCCAGTCTGTGCTAGTATATAGTTCCTCTTATAAAAAATAAAACAAGGAAGCTAGGCAAGGTAGCACATGCTTTTTCTTCACATCTCAAGATGGAAGGGCCAGGAACTAGAGGAGGCCTCACCTTGATTGGCCTCCTCATGCAGACATCCCAGCCCTAGACCTCCTCCAGCTTTCTTGTTTGGTTCAAGACATAAGTTCCCAACAATTAAACTACTATATCTGCTTGTTGTGCACAATGACCAGATCATGGGGCCCCATCTGGTGACCTTCCCTGGATCTGACCTTGATTCTTCCATCATCGTAGGTCATAGGCGATATCCCCAGATATTTTGGCAACTGTGAAACATCTACAATAAAGCAGAAGCTTTGTGGGCAGGGCCCACCCCTCATCCCAGGTGTTTCTGGGGATCTCAGTGCCTGGATAATATTTCCAAGCAACATCCAGGAGAGTCCTGGGACTGAGACGTGTGGGCTCGAGTCCTGGCTCCCACAGCCTAGCTTTGTGACAACCAATTAATTCTCTAAGATGCTAAAACTATAACAGCTCTAGCCGGGAATGGTGGTGCACGCCTTTAACCCCAGCACTCGGAAGGCAGAAGCAGGTGAATCTCTGAGTTTAAGGCCAGCCTGGTCTACAGAGTGCATTCCGGGAGAGCCAGGGCTACACAGAAAAACCTGTCTTGAAAAACAAACAAACAAACAAAAAACCTACAGTAAGTAACTCTGATCATCTGGCTGTTATAATGTTCAAAAGAGTTAATAGGAAAAAGATCCAAAGACCAAAAAGCACTACCGTACAAATGCTACATCAGTGTCTGGGAAAGGCTGGGTCAGAGACTCCTCCTCCATCCAGGACCATAAACGGCACACACACACACACACACACACGGTATGCACCTATACTATACTCACACCCACACAAGTGCATGCTCACATGTAGACACATGCAGCTCATAAGCATGTATGCACATAGGCACCTGTACACACAAGCACATGGAAGGCACGAATATATCCCTTCAGCCATAACAACTTGAACTTCCCCTGGCAGGCACCCAAACCAACCTTAACCACAGAGCATTCCCTGTGGGTGGCACAGTGCTGATTAGGGACCTAGTTGAGCTTTTGTATATTATTTTGGGGTGGTTGAGGAAAACACTGTGACATCACATTATTTATGAGACTTGGAATCCCTCTTCCCACACGGGACTCTCTTGTACGTACATCCTAACAATCACGAGAGCTGTGGAAGGCCTGCTGGGAGAGTCGCTCTTCCACCCTGTGCCCAGCAGGTAAGAGCCAGGAAACCAAGCCAGGCTCAGGGCCGACTCAAGAGCCCCAGTCTTCTTTCCATTGTGATCTGGAAAGCAACCATATCCAGGCAGGTCCTCTGTTCATTCACCAGCCACTGCCTGAGTGCGGACTATATGAACCTTTGGGCTCACCCCAGGAGCATAGCCTGGAGCCTGTGTCGAACTCCAGGTTGGTGAGCACTCCAGGGAGGGATGGAGAAGATACCGCACCTGTCCGGCCCCCTCCTCCTGCCAGGCCCTGTGGTTGATGCTTTCAACTCATTTGATTTCAGCCACACACCTGCCTGTGAGGGGTCAGGTGACTTAAATGGGTTTAACCCGTGCTGCCTGTGTAAGCCCCTTTCCTCCACTTTTTGCTTGGGACTTCTGCAAGCTAGGCAAGTGCTCTAGACACTCTGTTAGATCCCAAGACCTTGTCTTGTTTTTTTTTCTTTAATTTTTTCCCCCCAAGACAGGGTTTCTCTGTAGCTTTGGAGCCTATCCTGGAACTAGCTCTTGTAGACCAGGCTGATCTCGAACTCACAGAGATCTGCCTGCCTCTGCCTCCCGATTGCTGGGATTGAAGGTGTGCACCACCACTGCCCAGCTTTTAAAAAAATTGACTTATATGTGTTTTGCCTGCTTGTATGTCTGTGCATGCCTAGTGCCCTCAGAGTCTAGAAGAGGGAGTCAAATCCCCTGGAACCGGAATTAGAGATAATTGTGAGCCACCATGTGGGTGCTAGGAATTGAACATAGATCCTCTGGAAGAGCACTCAAAGCTATTGACCACTGAGTTACCTCTCTAGCTCCCAAAATGTATTGTGATTAGAATTTTCTTTGGGTCATCAACCAGCTCCCAAATAAAACACGGAGGTTGATTATTAATTATGAATGCTCAAGCTTAGGCTTGTCCCACTAGCTCTTTTAACTTAATTTAACCTCTTTCTGTTTCTGTTTTGTTTTGTTTTTGAGACAGGGTTTCTCTGTAGCTTTAGAGCCTGTCCTGGAACTCGCTCTGTAAATCAGGGTGACTTCAAACTCACAGAGAGCTACCTGTTTCTGTTTCCTGAGTGCTGGGACTAAAGGTGTGCGCCACCACCGCCCAGCAACTTAACCTGTTTCTATTTATCTATGTTTTGCCTTGGGACTTTTTTACTTTTCTTTCATTTTGTATGTTTTACTTTCCTGCTTCCTCTGTGTCTGGCTGGTCCCTGGCATCTCTCTGACATTTCTTCTTTCTTCTTCTTAGAGCCTAAATTCCTCCTTCTACTTACTTTCCCTACCTGGAGTTCTGTCTGTCTATACCTCCTCCCTCACTATCGGCCACTCAGCTTTTTATTAGATTAGTCAGCTGCCTTAGTCAGGCAAGGTAAAACAGCAACACATCTTCACATAATTAAACAAATACATCCTTGCATTATTAAAAAAAACCTATTTTGCAACAATGTATTTTATTTCTAAGTATATGTGTTTGTCACATGTGTAGGTGCCTGCAGAGCCCAGAAGAGGGTGTTGGATCCTTTAGAACTGGCGTTAAAGGTGATTGTGAGAGCTGGAAACCAAACTCAGGTCCTTTGCAAGAGCAACAAATGCTCTTAATGAGCCGTCTCCATAACCCTTTTTTTTTTTTTTTTTTTTTTTAATTTTTAAGACAGGAGCTCACTAAATTACCCACACTGGCCTTGAACTTGCTGTTTTACTTTCTGCTCTTAGATCAGGACTGACTGACTGACTGACTCCTCCTCCTCCTCCTCCTTCTCCTCCTCCTCCTCCTTCTCCTGCTCCTCCTCCTCCTTCTCCTCCTCCTCCTTCCCTACTTCTCCTCCTCCTCCTCCTTCTTCTCTTCCTCCTCCTCCTCCTTCTTTCCTACTTCTCTTGCTCCCTTCTTTCCTATTTCTTCCTACCTACAAGGTGGAGATTTTGGGAGCAGCCTTTGTGGTCCTGGGTCTCACCTACTGTTGCTTCTGCCCCATAGCATCACAAGGTGGCATAAGCAGTTCCCACCCTCACTCCCCATGCTCAGTATGCTTCTGCTTTTCTGGTTTGGCAGTAGCTGTGCTGAAGATAGGAGTCATGCTGGGACTGGGACTGTCCTGGTCTTGCAAGTCTGGGCTTCTGCTCTTTAATAACCAACTGATCTTCAGGGCCTGGGAAAATCAGGCTTCCTCCAGAACCCACTGTGTTTTTCCTATACCACAGATTGTGGTGAGCAGGTCACTCAACACCTGCAACACAAGGCCTCTTCCCTCCTAGACCATTTACAGAACAGAGACTGTTCCAGGGGATGGCCCAGGTTTAAGTCTGAACTTCCAACAAGAGATGCTTGGGGCATCATGACCCCATTTCAAAGGAACGAGGTGGCAACTAAAGCTACTTGGCTTACAAACAGCAAGACCGAAAATTAAACCCAAGGTTTAACGGTGGCCGAGTATAGGATCTTCCCTACCTCACTATTGTCTCCCACAACTGGGAAGGAAGATTAGCAAAAGGCATCCATTGGGTAGGGGACTTCTGCAGAGACACCTCTGGGAGAGTATGGGGAACACATCTAGGGTGAGTGGCTGAAGGGATGGAGCCAGAGAACCCATCTCCAACTCCTCTCCCTCCCTGGTTAAGGATGCCCGAGTAGTCCAAATTGCTCAGCACTTCACTCTGACCTGTGCCAGGGCAGGCCAGCTCCTTGGCTACAAACATATTTTACGCTGGAGCACCGAGGCATAGGGTAGGAGGCCTCTGCAGCAACTGCCTTGCTCTAGAACCCAGCAGGGCTCAAGCAGTGGGAAAGCTCAGCATGGGAGTTCATGTTTGGCGTGTAGGAAGTGTCACCCACGAGGCCATACCCATATGGGAGCTTGCCAGGCAAGAACTGGCCATGGGACCAGGCTCCTTAGGGGAAAGAAGGGCAGCTTGAGGGATGAGTCCGAGCTCAGAGAGGATCAGAGGGAACCAGGTGAAGCCAGTCAGTCCTGTGGCAGGATACCCCATGGAGTGAGGACAAGGAAGAATAGGCTATGAGAGCTGGTTAAGTTGAAGACATGTCACATAAACAGAACAGAACCAGGAGAACTGGACCATGCACTGGTGCCAAACTGACGACTTGGGTTGGTAGAAGGTGCTTGACTTTCAGACCCAAAAAGGTAGGGACTTGTAAGGTATGGGATTCATGCTGGATACAGGCTCCTAGTGCAGAGTTAGATTCCAAACTCAGCATTGTGATCCTTGGGCTGGTTCAATGCTGAGACAAAATATATGACAAATGAGCTTAAAACTTAAAAAAAGTCTCTCTCCCTCCCTCCCTCCCTCCCTCCCTCCCTCCCTCCCTCCCTCCCTCTCTCTCTCTCTCTCTCTCTCTCTCTCTCTCTCTCTCTCTCTCTCGTGTGTGTGCGTGCACGTGTGCACGCAGGTGCCCATGGAAGCCAGAAAAGGATGCTGGACCCCTTGGGGCTGGAGTTACAGGTGTTTGTGGGCTGCCTGATGTAGACACTTGAATCTAAACTCTAGTCCTCTGATAGAGCTATAAGCACTCCTAAGCAAGCATCTCTGACTCGGAAAAAAAGCAAAATAAGAAGTTTATTTAGGCTCACTTGTTTTAAAATTTATTTATTTATTACATATACAGTGTTCTGCCTTCATGTATGCTGGCAGGCCAGAGGAAGGCACCAGATCTCATTGCGGATGGTTGTGAGCCATTTTGTGGCTGCCGGAATTGAACTCAGGACCTCTGGAAGAGCAGCTAGTGCTCTTCACCTGTGTAGGTTCACTTTTTTAGGGAACAGTCCACCTTGGTAAGTGTGGTGATATTAATGAAAATGGTCCTCACAAACCTATAGAGAGTGGCGCTATTAGGAGGTGTGGTCTTGTTAGAGGAAGTGTATTGTGGGAATATTAGTTATATTGTGTTACGTTCATTTATCCTGGGGAATATTTGTTTAATCATGCAAAGATGTGTTGCAGCCTTTAATTTGCATTGAATTTGTTTAATTCTGCGAAGCTGTGTTACTTTGCCTGTCAAATACACCTGGTTGGTCTAATAAAGAGCTGAACATCTCATAGCTAGGTAGGAGAGGGGTATGCAGGGCTGTCAGGCAGAGAGGATAAATTGGAGGAGAAATCTAGGCTCTAGGGATGAGGGAGAAGCGAGAAAAGGAAAAGGAGAGGAAGCCTCCAGGGGCCAGCTGCCCAGTCACATAGCTGGCCATGGAATAAGAAGGAAAGGTACCTAGCATAAAGAAAGGTAAAAAGCCCCAAGGTAAAACAGCTAAAGAGAAATGGGACAGATTAAGTTAGAAAACAAGCCAATTAAGGCTGGGCATTTGTAAGGAAGACCAAATCTCTGTGTACTTATTTAAGAGCTGGGGGCAAGGCCCCAAAGAGTTAAAAAAAAAAAAAAACAAAAAAGAGCCAACTACAGAAATGTGTCACTGGGGGTAGGCTTTGCGGTGTCAAACACTCCAGCCTGTCCCAGTGTTACATTCTCTTCCTGCTGTTTGCTGATCCAGACGTAGAACTCCCAGCTACTGCTCTAGCACGGTGTCTGCTGGCTTTCCTCTGTAAGAGTTGCTGTGGATGGTGTCTCTTCACACCAAAACAACATCAACAACACAACCCTAACTCAGACAGTGAGGAAGGCATGGCAGCAGGAGCAAAGGCAGCTGGTCACACTCGGTCTTGAGTCAGGAAACCAAGAGTCATGAATGTTGAGTTCAACTCCTTCTTTCTTTTTTTTTTCCTCAGCCTGGAACCCGAGGCCATGGGTGCTGTCACCACATTCCAAGGTGAGTCTTTCCGCTTCAGTTATACCTCTCTGGAAAGCCTCTGGTGTGTCTCCAAGATGATTCTGTATCTAATGGTGCAACAAGGAAGCTGAACCAGCACACCTACCCACCCTCGTTCCAAAAGCAGCAAGATTATTGTTTCATTGGGCATGGTGACACACAACTTTAATTCCATCACTGGGGAGACTGAGGCAGGAGGATTGCATGTTTTTGGTCAATATGGCCTACATAGTTAGACCCTGTCTCAGAAAAATAAAATAAGAACTCACTGTTGCACATCAGATATACTGGTTTCAAGGCAGACAGGAGGCAACAGGCTGTACCAGTGTGTTTTCCTGGTGGCCTCCTGCACATTGGCTAGATTTGAGTCCAGCTCCACGTGACTGAGAACTTTGAGGATGATTAAGGAAGCCAGAGAAAGCTGAGAGGGAGACAGGCAGGTAAGGAACAGCTCAGGTAGGCACAGAATGAAGAGTGGGGTCTTCTCCACCAGTTACTGTGCCCCAGGCATCTGATGAGAGAGCCCACTGGGGGCTCAGAATGGAGGATGCAGAAGCCAGGCAGAGTGGGTTAGTGGCCACCCCTGCAGTCGAGGAGCTTCAGACAGCAGTCGGCCCAGAAAAACCAAACACCCGATTACAACATCGGCAAGGAATTTGGAGACATTTCTTCAGAGAAGATGTGCAACAGACCACACGGACATGAAACTTCATCACGAGTCAACAAGAAAATGTAAGTCAAACCCACAGTGGCACGCCGCTCACACCCATCAGGATAGCAGAAGGGAGAAAATGACAGGCGCTAGCAAGGATGGAGAGGAAAAGGAACAGAGCCTTAGACCCCATGTGGGGGTCTAATAAACCCTGGCAGACATTGGGAGAAACACGGTAAGCCCCAATGCATTAAAGACAGGGCTGTCCTATAACACAGCAATCCTGGTTCTTTGTTTCTACCCCCAAGTAATTAAAAGCAGGACGTCCAACAGATATTTATACAGACAGGTTAAAGCAGCTTTATTCATGGTAGCTAAAAAGTGGAGGCAGGGCCTGGTAAGTGGGCTGTCGAAGCCTTGTAAACATGAGGACCTGAAGTGGATTCCCAGAACCCAGGTAAAAATTCTGGGTGTGGTGGTACACTTGAAACCCCAGTGCTGGGGAGGAAGAGACAGGAGGATCTTTGGGGCTCGCTTGCCCAACCCTAACCTAATTGGTGAGCTCCAGGCCAGTGGGAGACCCTGTTTCAAACATTTCAGACTAGCTGGAGATGTAGGTAGAGTGCCTGCCTAGGGTGCATGAAGCTCTGAGCTCAGCTCCTAGCACTGAGTAAATTGGGTGTGGTGGCATACACGTGCAATCCCAGCACTTAGAGAGGGGCACTTGGGAGATAGAGGCAGGAGGATTTAAGGCTGCCGTTAGCTAATAATAAGTTTGAGACCCTGTCTCGGAAAAAATAGAATAAACAAACAAAGAAAGAAAAAGTGTGAGGCATGTTTCTGAGGATGATGCCTGAGGTTGTTCTCTAGATGCAGCAGGTGTGCATGCATGCATGCACATGCAAACACACACACACACACACACACACACACAGGCTGCAACCATTGTATTATCTCTCATAGTATCTGAGTGTGAGTAATTTTGGAAAGGCTTTGCAGCATGGTTCTAGATGATTCTGGGCAGTTCTGCATGACTCTGCCTTGAACAATTGTTATACCCTTGTGTCCCATAGGGCAGGAACTAAGTCCTAGTTGTGTAACCGGCTGCTTTTACGGTGCTCTTAGGCTGCCTGCCACTGGGAGTGCTAGGACTGGACACCAGGCAGCAAGGGGCCCAGGAGTCCAAGGCCAGCTGCCAAGAAGGAAGCACCAAACAATAGCCCTCAAGGGGCCTGGCCTCTTGGAGCCAAATTTGCCCTTCCAGGACAAAGGCGATTTCCTCTGTAGGAAATGATCTGCTGGAAGGGCTTCCTGTGTGAGCAAGTTGAGGGGTATCTAAGGAAGATGAGGCTGAGGAAGGGAGTCCTGGATCTCCACCATTCCCATCTCTGGGCACTGAGGTTGTGAAGGATGGCTGGATGCTGGGCTACTGACCACTGGCATACTCTATAAGAGACCCTGAGTTTTGAGCCTGGTGGTGAGAAGCCATCTTGGCTTCTCTATCCATGGCTACTTAAGTTTGCACCCTGGTGCCTTCACTTTCCCATCCAAAAACGGAGGCAGGGTATGAATCTACTGTCTCCTGTGCCTCTGAGTACCACATTTACACAAGCAGCTGAGGCTCAGGAGTGACCTCAGGTCCCTCCTTAATCTCCTGGGGGTAAATAGCCAACATCTTGAGTGTGAGTACCAAGAGTTACGCGGTGAGGGTACTGTCTCACCCCACCACTGCATTTGGGGTCCCTAGGCAACAGGCACTAGGCCGTGCTACTGGGAAATGGAGATGAGACACCCTTGGAGAAGAGATGCCTGGGTTCTTGTGCCTTCCTTCTGAATGAACCAGAACTACTCCACTGGAGAAGAGCCCGCCCTGGGAGCTGGCCAATATATAGGCATGTGTAGGGTCTTTCTATAATTTCATCAGCTTTAATTCAAGTACTTGTGATTTTACATGGTAGACATGATCACTGGCCACCACAGGGTCTTTTTGAGACAGAGTATCACATAGCCTAGCCTGGCCTCAAACTCCCTGTGTCGCTAAGGATGACCTTGAATTTCCGATCCTCCTCATCTGCCTCTAGAGTGCTAGGATTACAGTGCCACCTTGCCTGCCTCATGTGGTGCTGGGGATCAAACCTGGGGGCCCTTGTGTATACTAGGCAAGTGCTCTACCAACTGAGCTATAGCCCCAGGCCCCTTCACAGGTTCTTCTATTGCAACCTCATTCTCTCTCTCTCTCTCTCTCTCTCTCTCTCTCTCTCTCTCTCTCTCTCTCTCTGGTTTTTAGAGACAGAGTTTCTCTGTTTATCTCTGGCTGTCCTGGAACTTGCTCTGTAGACCAGCAGTAGACCAGGTTGGTCTTGAACTCACAGAGATCTGCCTGCCTCTGCCTCCCAAGTGCTGGGATTAAAGGCGTGCACCACCATCTGGCTCCAACCTTAATTTCTAATGTTAACTCTAAGATTGAGCATTACACTTCACATAGCAACACACACGCACGCACACGCACGCACACAGAGTGCCAAACAGACAAGGCTGCATCTCTGTAGCCCTGTGAAGACTGCGTAAGAAGGTTTACAGTCTGTAGGCACAGCGCCGTCCAGGCAGGAAGCTGTCAAAGGCAGGTCCTGGGGCAGGCAGTTTAAGTGGGCTGTGTGTCACAGGCAGGAGAAACTACATCTGTGCTGGAGCAGAGAACAGACAAGGAGGTTGTTTATTTGTTATGACGATTTTCCTAGCCAAGGCTCACGATGAGTGACAGGTGAGAGATCAGCGTCTGCCACACTGTCTTAGGGTGCCCCCCTTTTCATCGTTCCAGCGAAGGGGGGCTGTACCATTTGTTGGTCTGGATTATTTGATAAGCTTATGGACCTGAATTTTCCGGTAAACTTTATTTCTTTGTTTGTTTATTTTTATGTGGCTGTTTTACTCACATGTATATGTGTATAGCACTTGTATCCAGTGCCTGTGGAGGCTTGGAAGAGGGCATCAGATCCTCTGGATCTGGAGCTACAGAGGGGTAAGAGCTGCCAGGTGGGTGCTGGGAACCAAACCCAAGTCCTCTGGAAGAGCAGCCTGTGCTTTCCCCCATGGAGCCATCTCTTCAGACCCTCGGACATGGTCTGATGCTCCTGTGTGCTCATTGGATAAATTCATAGGTGGTAATAGTTTCTTTTTAAGACAGTTGCCAGCTCACTACGTAACCAAAGATGACCTTGAACTCCTGGTGCCCCCCCCTACACACACCTCCTGAGCACTGGGGTTGCAAGTGTGTACCGCCACACCCTGTGTATGCTCTCCTGGGGGACAGGGACCAGAGTTTCCTGTATGCCAGGCAGGCACTCTACCAGCTGACCTTTGTCCCTAGCTTCTGGTAAATACGATAATTATTTGTCTGTGCCAGACAGATTGTACAAAACCACTGGTGGCTGTTTAATATACAGAGGACTACCAGGAGGAAGTGGCGCTTGTCTTTAGTCCCAGCACTCAGGAGGTGGAGGCAGGAGAGTCTCTGAGTTGGAGGCCAGCCTCACAGGGCTACACAGAAAAACCCTGTCTCAAAAAACAAACAAAACAAAAAACAAACAAACAAAAATCAAAAATCAAAAAACAAAACAAAAAAAGATCTTGGCAGTTATACTCAAAATGGTGAGAAGCAGCAGCCTGAAAACAAGTGCTTTAAGTAGGGCACAGTCCGACCTCCTCAGGGAGGCACTTGTGGACCACGGGCAAGCAGTGCCACTAAGGAAGACCTTGGGTCCTTTTGCCCAGGGAGGAAGGAAAGGGTGGGAATGGTTGAAAACTCAAGAGCCGAGTCAGTTTGCCTCCATGAAACCTGATGAGGGGCGAGACATTGCCAATGGCAGAACATGTTAGAAAGGAACCAAGTGGGGGCACTGAGATTTGGAGTGGGGGCTAGGACAAGCAGTAACCAGTGTCGCCTGGCATATGAGGGACATTGGGTGGTCCTCAGGAAGGAGGGGTTTCTCCACTGAGAAGGGCCAACGCACGCACGTGGACCCAGGGAGGAGGATTCATGAGTTCAAGGCTGTCGGTGGTGGCAAGGGTTGCCAAGGGTCCTCACAGTGTTCTCACCAAGGACTCCAAGTGTCCTCATCTTAGCCCAACGCATTCCTCTGAAGAGGGTGGCTCAGGGAACACATGGGGATCCCCACAGGGGGCCAGGAGGCAGCAGGGCTCAGGAAAGGGTCTTCCTTCCATGTTTCTCTGCAGTTTCCTCTGCCTGCAGCAGGAGGGCCAGGAAGTTGGAGAGGATGAGAGAGAGAGAGAGAGAGAGAGAGAGAGAGAGAGAGAGAGAGAGAGAGAGAGAGAGAGAGAGACTAAGTAGAAATCAGGAGGGAGGCCTGGGATTATAAAGGAGGCAGATTGGTTGGGGGGAGGAGCAGGAAGTCTGGGAAGCCTCTGCACAGCTGTAAAAGTGAATGCAGAAGCTTTCAGGGTCACCATGTGGAAAGAAGAGAGGAAGAAAGACCTCGGGGCAAGCTCTTCCTGGGGAAGGCTGCTGCAGCTATTGGAGGTGGGCAGCCCCCACTTTATATTTGGAACAAGCCAGCAGCCACTTGCTTCTGTCTAGCGTCTCCCCAGCCCTCTCCCACTAGGCAGGGTTTGATGGTTGTCCCTAAGGGAGTGGGCTGAATGGCATACCACCAAAAGATGCATCTGGAGATGGCTCCTGGTAAACGGGCCCTTCTTTAAAGAGACGAGTGGCTCTCAAAATGACATCTCCCTGAAACCCAGTAGTAAGTGTCCTTTTACAAAGAGAGAAGTGATAAAGTGCAAGGGAGTACAGCAGAGGCAGCTAGAACAAGGAAGGATCCCCCACCCGCAAGCCCATGCTGGCGCCTTCAGAGGGGCTCCCAGGACACCTTGATCTCAAACCTGGCTCTGGAATGGCTTACGCCAACCCACTTTGTGGTGATGTTCTCTGGAAACAAATACACCAGGACCCCATTCCAGGATCATCCGCTATGAGCAAGTAACAGGAACAGAATCTCCTGGATGCTCCCGCTTCCTCTGTAGGGCTGTAGAGAGGTTACAGGGAGCTTGGAGGGCAGCGGGCAAGGCAGGGACAGGCACAGGGCAGTACCAGAGGAAGCTGCATGCAGACCTGCAGACCTCAGGGGAAGCAATCTCAGAGAAAGTGCCGCCTGTGGTCAGCGGTCTGCAGGCAAGGAGGAAGTGGCAGCTGCCTGACCCTGGGTTGTGCCTCTTCCTCCACGGCTTGCAACAAGAGTGCATTCACTACAGCTGAAGGCTCAGTAGCTCACACACCTAACCCCTTCTACGCACATACACAGAGCCCGCCTGAAAGCCTGCACCTTGGTTTGCAGTTTTCCTTAAAGATAATCAGTCATCAAGTGGCGTGAGCATTGGTTCCACAATTTCAGGGTTTCTTCTTGCTGATCCCACGTCTTCAGGGTCCCTGTCCAGACTGAGCCAGGGGCATGGAAGCTTCCCTCGACTCCCTACCATTTGACCACCCAACCAGTTCTTGCAGCCATCTGTGTACCATACCGAATGAACCTACCGCAGTCCTGCCATGGGACACACTCTTTGCTTTCAAGTCACTTAGGCTTAGGGACAGGGAAAGATACTGGGTACACAGAAGCAATTAAATTGGTCCAGACACATCGGGCTGGCTGCAGCAGGTGGACAGAGAGGAAGAACCACAGAGTGGATGGAATCTCCCAGAATAAGTCTCTGATGCAGCAAGCTATGACCCGGGTCTTTTCGTGGCCACAGGTAGTTCACCCTCTGAACACGGGAACAGTGATGGGCAAAGGTTAGGATAGGGACAGAGTAGGCCCTTGGAGCACTCCAGATGATTTGACTTTGCCAGCATGCAGGAGATGGAAAGAGAGGGGGACAAGCCTGCACTAGATAGATACAAGTTGGGCAGGGAGAGGAAACAGTTTGAGGGGCTCTGGGAAACAATCCATCTCGAGCAGAGTGTGAGTCTAAGTGGCTTAACAGGCAGACATTTCCTAAGCCAGGAGTCTACACTGGTTCGAGACCAGCCTGGTCTACAAGAGCTAGTTCCAGGACAGGCTCCAAAACCACAGAGAAACCCTGTCTCGAAAAACCAAAAAAAGGAGTCTACACTGTCAGAGGCCCCATGGCAGGAGGACCATTCTCCCAGTCTCTGTCCCAGAGGCTTCATGTAGCTGTACCCTCCGATGTCTGCATCCCTGTCTCCTCTGTCACGTGGTGTCCATATGTCTCCTTCTCATGAAACACTAATCTTTCGAGGCTGGGAGAAGCTGGTATCACGGAGACCCTATTTCCAAGCAAGTGCTGGCAGTCATTGGCAGTGAGGGCTCCAATAATTCTTTTGAAGGGCATGATTCACCTCACACTCGGGGGAGAACAGATGGGATCTGCTGCCGATTGGAGGGCGGGAAGCAGAGGAGTTTCCAGCTCCAAGGCAGTTCTGAAACATGCATGCAGGGCCTGATGGTCCTAGCCAGCAACTAAGGCTTCCCAGGGCTGCTGGTGGGGAAAGAAAATTGGAAAGAAAGCCTAGGCCAGCCCGGTGCAGTACCACACAGGCCTTGGGGACATGAAGCAGGAATGGCTGAAACTTTCTAAGCAGGCAGGGTGGACCCCAGGGAAGTATCGGGAGAACTAAGAATGCCTGCTATGGCCTGGTATAGCAGGCCTGTAGTCTTAGCTGCCCAGTAGGCTAAGGCAGAAGGATGGCAAGTTTGAGGCCAACCTAGAAAGCTTTTCTCAAAATTAAAAAGTGAGTTTCAAACGTAGATGAGGGCTTGTTGAGCATCTATAAGACCTTAGGTTTAATACCTGGTCCTATGAGATGAAAATAGTCACAATAATTTTTTTTAAAGTGCAGTGGAAAGAAAGAAGGAAAAGAATGTCAAGGACAGACGTCTCTGGAAACTGACAGCTCCCAGCCTGGCTAGCCTGACCTTTCCTGAGCTTGTGCCCCACGCCCCCAGTACCCATCATTCAGATCACACCTTACACTGCCTCCAGTCTCCTGATGACTCCTCCTATCCTGGTCCATGGCCTCTTCTAACCATGTCCTCTCTTAAATCTGCTACACCACTCTCTGCACCTACCCTCATTCCCAATGTCTCCTAAATCCCAGTGCCCATGGATTTAGGCCGCAGAGCAAACAATCTTCCTCAATCAGTTTCTCCTACTCAGTCTCTGCATGGGATCCCTGCAGCCCACCCTTGACCCTGACTTTACCACAGCACTGACTTCTCAGTACTGGAAACCCACTCCACCTGCTTTTGGTGCCCTTAGGTGGCTCCCACCAGACTTTCTTCTAGCTCCATAAAGCTTAAGATCCTGCTTGTTTTGTGTCTTTGCTGACCTGCGAGTGGCTGGCACAGCTGTGTTCTCATCCATTCTATCAAGAGCCACACAGAGAACTGGCAGCCTGTATCTTAGGAGATGGCCCTGAGTAGGCCCTGTACCTGGGTCGAGGCTAAGGGGTCTAAGATGTGTAGGATATGAGAGGTGGGGACAGGGAGTTGTTGACATTGTTAGAGGCAAACCACAGCTACTGTCTGCATATCCTGGCTGACTACCGCGAACAGCCTTGCTCTAACTCCTTGTATTTGGGCTGGTCCCTGCCCATGGCAGGACTCCTTAGGAACATCAGGTACAGTGTCTAGGATGACTTTGACAAGAGTTCACACCTCCCCCAGCAGCGCTCTGCATCTTTTCACATGTCTTCATTGTATCTGTTAATTCTGTTGCAAAGACTAAATGAGATAGTACATGTGCATGCACCTACCATAGTTCTTAGCAGATATTATGTGTATCCAGGGAGACTACTGTCCTCGGAAGGAAAGGCAAGCTCGTGGGAACCTATGCACCAGGGATGCAGTTGATGGAGGCTTTTCACTAATATATACATGTACACATTTTTTTTTCCTATGTGAAAAATCGGCTTCTAAGATGATCTTAGCTCTGTAATCATGAATACACAGATCGGGCCACTGGTTGTATGAGGGTTCCCCCTTGTACAGATCTAAACCCCTTGTTACTGTGCACATTCACTCCAACCTAGGGCCCTCTTTGGTTTCCTTTACTCATTGTCTCCATTATATCAAGGCAGAAAAATGTACAGTGTGGGGAGGGAGTACATGTTCACCATTGTTTATTCTTGTGGCACTTAAATGTCACCCCTGCTATGTATGAAAGCCCAGCTGAGATGAGGACTTAGAGCAGGCAACATTTGGAGGAGTGGCCTCCCAGATGGTCTGCCACTCTGAGCTGGCAACTTCCAGTCTGGCTTCCTTTTGCTGTTGTCACGGAGTTGCTGTTGCCATGGTATTTCTGTGTGCAAGAGAGACGATCATGCATCTTGTCAGCTTCTGGGACACTCATCCAGAGAGCTTCAGAATAGGGTGATGGCGAGACTGTCTGCAGATACAACAGAGGAGGCTGCAGAGTGTGGGAGAGGGTCCTTCTGGGCTCCCATATCTTGTATGTAAGAGGCTGGAGGAAGGATGAGAAATGCCTAGGTCACCACCTCCAAATCAGAAACGATATGGCTGGAGGTGCAGTGTGAATTTGGGAAGGGACAGTTGTAAAGCACGGTGGGGCCTCAGCAGCGTAGGCCAGTGGGACAGAGGTCTGGGGCCCTAAGCTTGCAACACCCACCAGCTAATTCCTCATGCAACCATACAGCTGATGTGTTTTGTTTATTGTTTTTTGGTTCTGAGATAGGGTTTTGATTTGTAGCCCAGGCTGGCCTTAAACTTACATCAGTCCTTCTCAGCCTCCTAGGGGCTGGGATTAAAGAAACAGCTATGCCCAGCTCTAGATTATGTGTGTATTTGTGTGCTCACATACATATAAAGGTTGGTACAGATATGGGTGGACATGGGTGTTCACATATGTGTGCATGCAAGTGTGGATGTCAAAGATCAGCTTCATGTACTGCTCTTCAAATACTGTCCACTTTGTTTTTTGACAGAAACTTTCTCACTAGTCTATATAGCAAGTCCCAGGCCAGGTATGGTGGTTAGAGAGAAAATGGCCCTCAAAGGAGTGGCACTATGAGGAGATGTGGCTTTATTGGAGTAAGTGGCCTTGTTGGAGGAAATATGTCACTGTGGGGGTGGGTTTTGAAGTCTCATATATGCTCAAGCCACTCCCAATGACTCAGACCACTTCCTGTTGCCTGCAAGTCAATATGTAAGGCATTTGAGATGGACGATGTGGGACGAAGCCTTCCCTTTGGGACACCTCATAGCTGTGCAGACTCTGCAGGCAGAGCTGGAAGCAGCCTATGCCTTGGTGATTGGTGGTGACCGCAAACTCTGTATAGGCAGTCTCTTGGGAGAACCTCCTCATGTGGTCATCTGCCATCTCACCAGTATCACCATGTTGATGCATCCTCTAAGATTTCTCGTCTTGACAACCACCATGGCAGCAAAAGACACCATCTTGGAAAACAACATTGGTGGCTCTCTTTTGACCCCACCCAAAGCACACTGCCCATCTCCCTTCAGCAGCAGGATGTGATCTGGCAGGAGATAGCCTTGCCCTGGCTTTGGGAGCAGCGGAGGAGCCCAACCCTGGAGTTTTCTCCTTAGATACAAGCAGAAACCTTGGCTGGAGACCCTCTCTTGTCTCACTTGTGCCATCCTCTTGTCTATAAATTCAACCTAACAAGGACCCAGTGAAACCTAACTATAACACCTGACGGGAAAAGGGAAGGCAGCCTCTCTATAAACCTCTGATTTTAACCCTGGTTTTTGCCATCTCCACTCAGTGTTTATGACTAGATGGCTCATCAGTGTGGCTGTTTGGTCTTTGGGGAAAGCATCAACCCCATAGCCATAGTTTTCAGCAATGGAAGACGAGCCCTTAATCGCCTCAATTCAGCTAGAAAGTGTCAATCTCTTTCTTGACTTGTATTCTGTCATCTCCGTTTCCCTGAAGTCACAGTGATAGTATGACCATATGTAGGCTGCATGTCAAGTGCTGGGAAGAGTTTAAAGGATGGGGCAGTGCCAAGGTTTGGATGAATTCATCACTGCAGCCACTTATGGTGCAACATTGGGGGCGTGTTTTAACAACTGTGTCAGTGAAGGATGGGGAGATGGCTCAGCTGGAAAAGTGCTTGCTATGCAAACGGGAGGACCTGAGTTTGATTCCCAGCACCCGTGTAAAAAGCCAGGTGCAGCAGTGTGCAGGTGTAATCTGAGCACTTCAGGGGCAAAACCAGGAGGATGCTGGGGCTCACTGGCCCGTCCATCTATCTGAATTCATGGGCTCCAGGTCTGTTGAGAGACCCTGCCTCAAAAAATAAGGTGAAGCACAATTGAGATTGAGGAGGACACCTAACATCAACCTATGCCATACACCTATGGCATCTGTATGCACAAGCACACATGTGCGCACACAAAAAACATGTACGTATACACTTATAGCCAGGTGCAGTGATGTACCCTTGCAATCCTGGTGCTGTGAGCGAGGGACAGAAGGATCCCTGGGACTTGCTGGCCAGTCATCCCATCCTAATCTGCAAATCCCAGGTGCCAGTGAGACACTCTGTCCAAAAAGATAAAAATAAAACAAAGAGTCCAGCATAGGGGCACACATCTCTAATCCCAGTATTTGGGGGCCAGCAGGCAGTCAGATTTCTGAGTTCAAGGCCAACCTAGTCTACAGAGTTTTAAGTTCCAGGACAGTTATCGTTAGAGTGAGACCCTGTCTCAAACATAAACAAACAAAATAAAATAAGGTGGAGGGTTATCTTGTGAAGCAAGATCCAAGGCTGACCTCTGGCTCCTACATACATGTACACCCAGATACATACAAACAAAGATGACAGCTTTATCTCCAAGCTCACATCCTCCCTATAAAGAAGAGCAAGGCACACAGCTACCAGCAGCAACAAGGCTTTGAAGAAGAAAGTGTGTCTGCCTAGGCTCATTGCTGTCCTGCACAAAACAAGAGGACAAATTCTGAGGGGTAAACCCCTTAGTTTCAGCTAAACTGTGATTGTCCTCTTTTTTTTTTTTTAAATATTTATTTATTTATTTATTTATTTATTATGTATACAATATTCTGTCAGTGTATGTGCCTGCAGGCCAGAAGAGGGCACCAGACCTCATTACAGATGGTTGTGAGCCACCATGTGGTTGCCGGGAATTAAACTCGACCTTTGGAAGAGCAAGCAGTGCTCTTAACCGCTGAGCCATCTCTCCAGCCCCCTGTGATTGTCCTCTTATTGATGAAGCTCAGTGGCATAAAGCCACTTTCCCAGGTAACATGACCAACAAAGGCATGAGCCCAAATTGGGAAGGGAATTTGAGGGATTCCAGAGTCCTTATACATTGTGCCTTCTGAATTTGAACAACAAAACCATGAACTGCATGCATATGAACACACAAAGGTTACATGTGTGTCATGGCCTGGAACTTAAAATGCTCTTGCAGGCTTGTGTGTTTAAGGCTTGGTTGCCAGTTCGTATGTAGGCTTTTTTAGATCCATGGGTCTCTGACCTCATTGGTGGGTTATAGTTCTAGATTAGAGCCCTCAGCTTCTTGCTCCTGCCACCACACCTTTGCTCTGCACCGTGGACTCTAGCCCTCTGTAACTACAAGCTCAAATAAACTTTGTTCTGTAAGTTGTCTTGACCTGGGTATTTTATCACAGCAAAAGAAACTAATACAGAGGGTGTATTTTGTCTTTGGTAGTGGTGATGGCAGCTTCTTTTTCTTCTTCCTCCTCATCTTTCTCTTTCTCCTTTTCCTCCTCCTCCTTACTGTCTGTCTCCCTCTCTGTCTCTTCTGTCTCTGTCTTTATCTGTGTCTCAGTCTCTCTCTCTCTCCTCCCCCCCCCCCCGACTGCTGTGCAATGAGCATCTTCCTTCTCCACCATGATGCTTTGGCTTCACCATATCCCTAAGCAACAGTATTGAGTGACCTGAGTGACACAGATCAGAAACTTTCAGACCCATGATCCAAAAGATATCTTTGTCCTTGATGCTGATCTTCTCAGCCAGTGATGAAAACTGACCAAGGCAGAGATATAACACAAGTCTGTCTCTTACAGGGTGGCTGCTGGCAATTTTCAGTCCCTTCAACCTCTTTCCCATATCTGTCACTCATCACAAACATGACATTGAGTTTGTAAACAAGTTGGTGAAAGTCCCTGGTTTTCCTCAATCTCTCGCAAACCTTTGTCCTTGATGGCTCTTGTGTGACTCCCCCAAGCATCCCTACTTCTTTTCTCTCTTCCCTTTCACCCTTTCACCCTTTTACCCAGCTGTAAGACCTTAAAGAACCCACCTGGCATAGAGTCTGCCTGCCTTGAAGAATGAAGAACAAGACACCTAATTAGAATTCTTCATGTACAAGGGACTGGATCAGTTGGGATCACTTGAATGTCAATAATCTGGTCTTATAATTTCATAGGTATTTTTGTATCTGAATGTTATAGCGTAATTCACTGTGAAAACTTTCTGGGCTGTTTCCATTACTGTCTTGTAGCCACTGTAGATGCTGTCCAAGAAGAATGAAATGCTTCTAATTTAGCACCATGGCCCTGATGAATACATGAATATGAACTGAATATCTAGTCTGCACGGCTGGCTCCTTCACAGTGTTCTGGTTTGGTTCAGAGTCCTCTCCTGACTCCTTATGCTACTCCGGGCCCTCACTATTACAAGGCTGTAGTTTTTCCCTTCTGTTGGTATATTTGTTTGGTTTGTGAATACAGGGGATTGAACCTGAGGACTTTCACATGCCCGACAAATGCTCTACCACTGTGCTTTATTTCCAGACCCTATTTTGTTTCCCTATATTGCTTTCTAGTGCCTACGGTTCTGTGGAAGTGATATACACGTCCCTGTAGCAAGCTCTGTTCCTGCTCCATGTTGCCACCAATAATATTGAATGAATGAATGATTGGACTGGTTTGTTCAGAGGTTGTGGAAGTGACTCACAGAAGGTCAGCTGGAGAGACCCAGCTTGACTTTATAGGGCACAGAGACAGTGATCTGGGAAGCAGCTCTCCTGCACCCAGTGAGTCCCGACATAGAGTTCTACTAGGCCGGTTTCAGCTTATGTAGGGAAAGCTGAGTTGTCTGGGCCCCTGAACTGTTCATCCTTGGTGGTACCATGGCAGTGTGACAGTACTCACAGGGATGAGAGAGCCACAGAGGGGCAGGGAGGCTGGTGGTAGTCATGGGATGGAAACTGGTAAGGGGCATGCCTGAGAGAAGGGAGTTGGGAGGTGAGCTGGGGTTGGGCCTCCCACGTCCACTCCATGCCTTTGCCCCAGGCCTTGTCTCTCTTTAGAACTTCATGTTTATTGGTTCCCAGGACTGGGACAAAGTGCATATAGTCAGGAATGTCATCACAGGAAAGAGCCTCAGGGCCTGGTAATCCATGGCTTCTAGGCCCCATGGGCAACAGAACTCACGGTGACTCAATGTCTTTATGACTCCTTCCAGCTTCCCTTCCTCTCTGCTCCTGTCCCTGCCATCAGCATGCTTGGGGCTGGAGCTGACTCACAGCTGAGCTCCCCACCCCTCCTGCTGACTCATGGCTTCCTCCAGCTGACTTCTTTATCCCCCTTGTGACAGCCTGGCTTCTCCTGTCTTGGGGCGTTGTAGCCTTGTATTTCAGCTGTAGCCTCCACTACTATCCCCTAGACTCTCTCACTGTCTCCCAGTGCAAATTCCCTGGGTCAGACGGGTTATTAACCAGTAGCTTCATAGGCAACTTCTCAAGAAGAGTTGGGCCTTTGGCTACCGTTAGCCCACAAGCTTGTGTCCCAGCATGAGCTGCCTCCCTGCTTGACTCTTATCAATTGAGGCTTTGGGGACATCAAGGACATCATGCTGGAGCCTAAGACAGTGTACCTCAGAAGGAAGGAGCAAGCAGGCAGCATGACGGCCATGTCTGGCAATGCCCTCCATCTGCCCAGTGCTACAGGTAGTACCCTGGTCTGTCTATAGTCCTGGTATACTCTGCCATCTCCACTTAGGTGCCACTTTCTTGGAAGAGTCCTCTCAGATTCACGAGTGCCACTTCTCCCTTCTTTGTCTCACTTGCCTGAGAGCCTCCGATGACATTTTGCCTTATAGATCTTTGTGTACTAGATAGAGTCATGGTCCATAACCCATGAACCCTTTACATGACCCTTTCACAGCAAAAGGGAGGTTGCTGAAAGGATTTGCTGCCTTCGGGCATAGCAGCCGCTACCAGCTAAGGAAAGCTGTGGTTACTGTAAACAAGTTGAAGTCTATTGATGATAGTAGGAAGGTCATTAGCCACTCACCTGAAAGTCTTTAGCCACTCTCTACCTCACGGGTCCCTCTGCCGGCTCTACACAATCCTGCTTCCTGCTCCGGCCACACTGTGCCCTCAGGAGATGAAGAGTTCCTGAAGGAGTGGCTCCATCTGTGAAGCTATGGGGAAGTTGTCCCTCGTGCTAGGGTGAAATATTTCAACAACGCAGCTGTTTGGGAGTTGATTGTACTCCTGGAAGTAAGTGCCATAAACCCATTGGGACCTCGATCAGAGTAGGGATGTCAGTGATGCCAGGCACAGCTGCAGAGAACCACACCTGTGCTCCACCCCAAACACTGTAAGGTATTAGGTCCATTCTCTGTCAAGGCCCAGGATAGGTAAGAGTGAGAACAAGGCCTAGCCTTGTTACAGCCCCAGGACCCTGGAGGTAGAGAGACTCGGGTTGGGGGTGGGGTGAGAGGTGGGAGGTGTTAGTCAGGGAGGCATATAGAGCTGAGGGTGTGAAGTTCTTGAATGTGCAGTCACACAAATGAACAATTTTGAGACTGGGCCTGCTGAACTCGCAGCCATTATCATAACTCTCATCTCTCCTTTTAGGCCGAAGGCCCTCTCTGGATGCCCAGCTCACATGCCTCGGAAGCCAAACCCATCAGTTTTCCCTGAAGGAGACTGACCAGCTGCTGTCCGCTTCCTGAAGCTCTGCCCTGCCTGTCTCTCAGGGTGGCAGTTAAGCCAGGCTCAGTCACTCTTCAGTCTGCACATTCCACTGGCTGGCACTTCCTTGGGTTATTCTGATCCCAGGAGAAGAAGCAGGATGCCTAGAAAGACTTTGCTGGGCCCCCCATGTCCCCATTTCTAAGAGACACGCTTCACACTTAATTAACTGTGGCCATGAAAATGACCTGCATCTCCTGAGAGCCGCTGCCCCAGTCAGCTGATCCACCTACCCAGATCGAGACTAAGGTTCAAGGCTCAGGGCCAAAAACTGGACCACACCCCAGAGCTGTGACCCTGCAAAGCTGTGTTGGCTGATGTCCACGGGTCCATTCCTTCCCTCAAGGCCACAGCCCAGCTTCCTTCCTGCCTGGGCTCTCCTGCTATTCTTTCCTTTGCTGTATGTACCCACTCACTAAATGGCCATTTCATTATCGCGGAGACGAATGAGCTTGTCTGGAATACTGAACTCACGGGCATGCACACACGCACTGACCATCTGCAGCCCACTGTCCCAGGAGGCTTGATGCCCGCCCTGCCTCTCTTTTATTTGTAGCCACCTGTTCTCTCTTTTCCCCCTTTGGTCTGTTTCCTTGTGTTGATTAAATTTGTCTGCAATGACTTGTATATTTTCATGTCTAGTTAGTAATTTCCGCCTCCGGTGTGCCGAGTAGAGCAGAGCGGAGCCGCCCCCCGTTCTCCTGAAGGATGCTTCCATCTCCCACTCACAGTCACCTCGATCCTCACCTCCGGGAGGGTTGACTGAACCTGAGCTCAGAATGCACAGCCTTCTTATCTGTTTCCTCTCAGCTACCGCCTTGGCTTAAAATAAGAATCTGAGACCAATGTGCTTTACGGGCTGCTGTGCTCCTGGGACTGAAGTCATAGCAGCGTGCACAGGCAAGAGCTATGGATGCTGAAGCTGTGGTTAGGAGCTGGGCTCTGGCCTCAATGTTCTTGTCTTTAAAATGGGAGTCAGAAAAAGGGTTACCTCACAGTGCTGTTGGGAGGCTCGGATCCTGTCCTTCACCAATGCCTGCAGTTGGTCATGAGACTGAGACCCTTTCATCACACCCTATCCTACATGCTTTCCCTGGGCCTGATTCTTGAGACTGATCAAAGGGTCTGGACTCACCTCCACAAAACCCCAGCTAGTTTGTGACACTGGCTGGAACTTTGTCCTCAAAGCCCACCCTGCTGTCAGTCTTCCTGCTAAATGTTGGGACTTTTTCTATGCAGGCAAAGTGATTTGCTATTGATTGTCCACTGCTGACTTGGCCAATTGTGTGAGCCCAAGGCTTTGTCCTTGCCCTCAGAGAGCTACTGGAGGGGACTACTGAACGACTGTCACAGACTAAATGCTGCCTACCCCCTTTCAATTTTGTTACTGATAGATCAGCAAGTGAGGTTGGAGAGAGTAGAACGGGGTGTGAGGGGCAGAGAGCTCAGCTGGATCTTCCAGCAGACAGCCACGCCTTGTGGGTGCTGGCCATAGTCCAGCATTTTTCCTGTCTCTAAGGCATAGGTGGCATTTCCACCCTCTGAGTCACCTGGGTTGTCTCCAAGTGGGGGTGGCAATTATACTAGCATAGTGAACCCAACGTTTGTCTCTAGTGGAGGCAGCTCTTGGCAGCCAATTTAGAAACAAACCTGAATGAATGTGTCCGCAGAGACCATTTATAGGATACTCAAAGAGTGCTGGCCATTCTATTGGGCACAGTGGGTGGGTTACAGACCACAGCCAGGTATTTCTGTTGGAATAATGACCATTGACATCTATGTACTCTTCCCCGTAGCCAGCATTTCAAGAGCTTCCTGCCAGACAGTGTTGCTGTGAAGAGAAACACCAGGAATAGGATACTCACTCTTACACACACACACACACACACACACACACACACACACACACACTGTTGTTTTATGTGTTGCTCTATAGCCTAGGCTGGCCTGGAACTTGCAATGATCTTCCTGCCTTAGCCTGTCAAGTACCGGGATTACAGGCAAGAGCCACACCTGGTGGTTTATTTTAAAAAGTTTACTTGTGCAGGGCACGGTGGCGCACACCTTTAAGCACTCGGGAGAAAGGCAGGTGGAGCTCTGTGAGTTCGAGGCCAGCCTGGTCTACACAGTGAGTTTCAGGACTGCCAGGGCTATACAGAGAAACCCTGTCTTGAAAAACAAAACATAAAGTGTACTTGCAAGTATACATGTTTGTGTGCGGTCTATGCACATGTGTGCTGTTGTGCACACAGAAGCCAGGGAATGTCAGGCATCCTGCTTAATCAGTCTCCACTGTAGCTCCTCAAGACAGGGTTTTTTTTGTTCACTGCTGCCCAGCCTGGCTCCCTAGTAAGCTCCAGACATCCTGTCTCTGCCCCTAGCTTTGGGGTTACAGGCAATTACAGCTGTGGGTGCTGGGGATTCCAATTCAGGTTCTCATAATGCGAAGTAAGCATCCTTCCTTCCTTACTGAGCCACGACAGTTCCTGTAGAGTTGGGTTTTTTTTTTTTTTTTTTTTTTTTGAGACAGAATCCCTTAGTGCATTCTAGGTTGAGTTCAAACTCCTAGTAATCCTCCTGTCACAGCCTTCCTAGTTCTAGAATTATTGCATGTGACAGCACAGCTCCCATGCACACGTTATTTATCTTCGCAATGATCTCAGTTGATGAACCCAACTTTAGAGAATCCATGGTCTTTGATCCTTATTATAAAACGTTTATAGTTTAGGTAAGTCAAGGAATGCAGAACGGAGTTAAGGTCAAAGGCAACATACACATAACTGTGATGAAATGGGAAACCTTTATTCAGTCATTCCATGAACACCAGATTCAGGAGAAGATAGCTACCATGCTTCACCGGGGTCTGCCCAGAGTGCCTGTGATCCCTACCTGCCACTGTGTTAACTTGATGAATTCACAATTGAGCCATTTTTCATGATCTGCCTCAGTTTCCAAATCGGTGTGATCACAGTGGCTACCACAGTGGACAGAAGATGCTTGATGGCATCTTCAGAGTATGCCCGCTTTTCATGGGGATGGACTGGGGCAGAGGAGAGCAGTCAGAGATGGAGCAGGGGAATCCCATACCAGCGACTGGTCTTGATTCCTGAGAGGCTTGGATATAGGTGAGTGGCAATTGGCAGTCACAGTGGCTCCTGTCCAGCCACCAAAGCACAGGTCCAGGCCAGAGGGACTCAAGCCAAGCACAGTTCCTCATTACTCCAGGTCCAGTCAAGTGAGCTGCATGGACACAGCATCCAGCTGCAGGTGATTCTCGCTCTAGAGGATCCTCCCTGGATCTTCCGTAACAGGTGCCTTTGCTGCTGGGTTGGCTTGCTGACGCAGGGGAGGTCCTTGCTTAGCTTCAGTGTCCCCTCTGGTTGCCAGCACAGTTGACAAGGATGCCAGAAGCTTTGGAGCTGCCATCTGCAGCGCTGTGTTCCAGAGTGGAGTAGGCCTCAGCCCTGTGACGTCCCCCCTAGCTTACAGCCCGAGAGTGCCTCCCACAGCTGCAGGAGACTGTGACCTGAACGTAGGTTGTCTTTGCATTAATTATCTGTCAGGGTTATAAACCACCACTGGCCTGGTCCAGACAAAGTCTCAGAAAAGGGCTTCATCACGGTCAAAATTAGAGACAGCACAGAGCTGGAGAAGGCGAAAAGCAAGGGGTGAACATAAAAGGAGAGATGCCGTTCAGAGAAGGGGGAGCAGACGCGGATGTAGGGACCGATTGTAATGTGAAGTGACTGAATGCCAGCTTCTGGGGGTCTTTCAGGTTAGGACAAAGCAGGCACATGCCACGCCCCAGGAGAGGCCCTGTGACAGAGGGCAGTAGAATTGACCCTTGGTGGCCTTCTGTATGCTTTGTTGTTTTTTTTCTCATCATAAAACTGGATAATAATGCCTTCTAATTGGAAAGTGGCAGTGAGAGACTATGGAATCAGGGGCCAGCTGTTTAATAGGCAGACATTATAGCCACAAGGACCAATACCCCAGGCACAGTAAGCAGGCAACGAATTGACAGGCATACAGAACGAAGCTCATTTTGTGGGCCTAGAGCAGACTTTTTCTTGTAGTTTTGAACCCAGAACCTTTGCTTGTGCTAGGCAAGAGCTTTACTAGAGATTTGTTTCTAGTCCCCAGCCTCTTAAATCATTGATTTTCTGACACAGGGCCTCAGTGTGTAGCCTAGGCTTGCCTGGAACTTCCTCTGTAGCACAGGTTAGCTTGAGATTCTTAGCAATCCTCCTGCCTCAGCCTCTCAAGGGCTGGGATTACAGGTGCTCAGCGATTGACAATGGTGAGCCTCCATGCTCTTTTGTGTGTGTGCTGGGAATTGAATTTAGAGCCAGCCTCACGTACGCTAGGTCTACCGCTGGACTATATCCCAGCCCAGAGGCAGATTTTGATAAATTATGAAGATTGGAACTTGTTATGTGGCCCGGGGAGCCCTCAAATTTGGCATCCTCCTGCCCCAGCTTTCTAAGAAGATGAATTTATAGTACCACCAGGCCTGCCTAAAATAAATTTTGATTTAAATGCTTGTCAAATGAAACATCACTACACCACCCCATGCTGAGGCAACAAGGGCCTGTATAAAACTCCTTCCACCTCACTGAAAAGTCTCCCCAAGCTAAGCAGTCATGTGACCTTAACCTGCCGATTGGCTGCACCGAAGACTGCTGCAAGGGTACATTTCTAGTATGATGGCTGGGTCCTTTTCTAACATTGTTCTCCCTGCTCCCTGAAAGTTCCCATTCTCCTGCCCTACTTCCCTAGCTTCCCTTTGACTCGCCAAACTGCTCCATGTTTCTGTGGCAAGGTCCCGGGGGGCGGGTGTTCCCCAAGGATGGCAAGATCCTCTGGGGGTGCTCCCCAAGGATGGCAAGATCCTCTGGGGGGGTGTTCCTTAGCAGTACTCTCATTTTGTCTTCAGACTTGTCATTTGCTGGCTCCAAGAATCATTTCCTAGCCTATCTTGAAGTTCTGAGGGCTGGTGAGGCTTTCAAGGGAAAGTACCACTCAGGCCGTCCTTCCCCTTCGCAGAAATGTGGAAGCAGTAGCTGGATCTATTCTGCAATGAGCTGATCTTGAGATGGGAGGTCAGGTATAGCAGAGTAGATAGACGGGAACATCTGGAGCTCTGTTCTTGTCTTTCTAGTCTGGACTTTGTTTACAGGACAGAGGAGAACCCTGTGTGTTTACCCTCTTGCAATAAAGAAATACAACAGAGACACTCTGCAGTAAAGCTCCTTTGTCCTAATACCTGCAGGCTGGCTTCTGTTGCCAGGCCTCACTAGCTCCCCTTCTGCTGCTCTCTCACCAGTCTCCTGCCACATGTACAGGGACACATGTTTTGTCTGCTCTTCTCGTGATCCAGTCAAGTCTGCATGTTACCCTGTGCCTCTGCCTCTGTTGCTCCTTCAGCAGGGATGTCCCTCCCAGTCTTCTCTTCGGGTAGCTCCATGTCATAATTACCTGTCTACTTGTCTGTTCTCCTCCAGACAGGTACAACCTGCTATTTAGCATCTGCTCCAGGTGTGCGCTCGCTGGGGTGGGGGGGATGCTGGCACATGGGGTTTGAATGAGGAAATGGAATGGCTGTTGCAGACTCAGGAGGTGGGAGTGACTTCGCGGCTCTGCAACCAGATCTGTCAGTCTCTTCCCACCACCTGCTGCCCACCTGGCCCTTTCTGCACGCAGGGGAGAGGACCGTGTGTTACCAGAGCAACTTCCTGGCACAAGGCAGTGCCGCCCCTTACACATGCCAACGCAGGCCTGATTTTGAATGGATGGGGTCGGACTTGCAGGGTTTCTGGATGTTAACATGATGACCTCAAAAAATAAGTAAGGTAGTAACTGATTATTTCTCAAGCAAGCAACCCCTCTCTACAAGTCCACACAGATACAAAGAGCTGAATCAACAGATGCATTGAGGAGAAGCATGAAGTTGGCCATGTGAGGTGCGTTTCCTTTACTCTGCGTGCTCCAAGCTTAGGTGTGACCACCCACGGGACTTCCTCCCAAAGCATAAGGTTTGGATATCAGGCAGAAGGCCAGACACAATCAACCTCCAGGCAGCCACAGTCAATAGCAACAGGCATGTGTCATGTTAACAGTATATCCTCAGTATACAGTGACAATGATAGTTTCTTTGGGGTTGCCTTCCCAATGGCCTGCCTTTCCACGTGTCTTTTCACAGGCAGAACGTCAGCCAAATGCTATTAGTGAACTACCATTGAAAATGCCCAATAGGATTCCTCAGCACGCCACAAAAAAGCAGAGACATGCTGGGCATGTTCTTATAAAAAGAGCTGCCCCCCGCCCCCCTTTTAATCCCAGCACTTGGGAAACAGAGGCAGAAGGATCTTGGTGAGTTTAAGGCCAGCCTGGTCTACAAAGTGAGTTCGAGGACAGGCAGGGTTCTGTTACATAGAGAAACCAGACCAAAGATGTAGCCAGGTGGGCTCTAGAGGTACTACTGATGGGCACTTGCCAATCTGGATACTGTTCTAGGAGACGCCCAGCTCTTCTGTCTCTTGTCTATGTGATCCAGACACATGTCTGTAAGTATCAAGTTGTGTAGGAAGGAACCACAGGAACTGCTTAGAGATATAATTTCAGCTCTTGGGAGGGTGAGGCAGGGGCATTATCAGAAGTTCAAGACCCTGCCTCAAAGAAAACTCCATTCTTTTTTATATTTAATATGATTTTGATACTCATAAATCATGGTTTTACTTAACTTTTCATTAAATAGAAGTTTGTAAGATATACAAATCCTTATTTCATAAACATAGGAAGATATATTTTCTCTTTTTGAGATGGAGGAATCTCACTGTGTAGGCCAGGCTAGCCTTGAACTCACATTTACCTGCCTCTGCCTTCTGAATGCTGGGATTAAAGGTGTGTGTCACTTCACCTGGCCAGAAAATATTCTCTTATTCACATTGCCTTTACTATACCCTTCTATGGTGGAAACCTGTTTTCCTGTGTATGTATTGAACAGACTCACACCTTGATTTTTATTTTGTGTGTGTGGCGTGTATGTGCAAATACATGTGGAGGCCAGAGGCCAACCTCTGGTGTCATTCATGAAGCACTGACTACCTTGTGTTTTGAAGCAGGGTCCTGGATCTTGTCAAGTATTGCTCAGCTTTTACATGGAAACCAAGGGATCAAACACGGGTCCTCGCGCTTGCATGGCAAACACTTTCCTGACTGAGTGATTTTCCCAGTGCTACCTCTTGTTTTCTATTCTCTGGGACGCGGTGCTGCGCATGGTGAGACACACGGAGTGTAGCAGGGCCTGAACGTGGTACTAGCCCACAGTAAAGCAAAGGTGGAGACAAAGAGCTTTACAAACTGCTGAAGTAACTTCTCAAAGCTTCCAGCTCCAGCTCCTGGGCTTGAGGCCTTCCTTTCTACTCTCCTCCTTGACAGATGAGAGAATGAGCAGAGAGGGTGACCAGCCTGTGCCTTGGGTTGTCACATGAGGAAGGTGGGGCTGCAGTCCAGCCCTCTAGGCTTCTTGCTTTCTTTCCCCTAGTTTGTCAACATTGAGGGCCAGCCCCTCCCCTGCGTCAGGTCATTACTAGACCAAACTGTGATCCGGCACCTGTTCCTTGTTTTTCTCTTATTCCGGCTTCTTTGGGTAAAACTTCAGACTGGTTCAGTGCTGTGACGGGCTTGGAAACCCATCTCAGTGTCCTTGCTCACACCAGCTTCCAGCTCCTCAATGTACTTCTAGTTTTAAATCTGTTTCTGCTTCCCCGCTGTGAGAGCGCTCTTCCAGGAGGGAGCTCTGGGCAGTCCGGGGTGCGGAGGGGTGGGCATTAAAAGGGAACTGCTTGGGGATTGTGCAGCTGCTCTGTCAGAATACAGGAAGCCCTTCCTGAGAGCTTCCCACACCAGGGCAGTACTGGCCCATCTGGTGCAGTGCAGGAAGAGAGAAGCCAAGTTGGGCTGTTTTGTTTTCTTGCAAGGGGTTTGAGTGCAGCAGACTGCGCTAGGGGTGAGTGTGGGGGTGGGTTGAGCGAAGCTGACTACCCAGGCAGAGGAAGGCAGGCACAGGGACTGTGCAGTGGGAAGGAAGCTGGCTTGAATTTCAGCCTTGCTTCCTGACTCACTCTTTTTATCCTGAGACACAGTTCTCACACCTGTAAAGTGGGGGTGTTGATAATGGGTGGTCCCTGGCAGGGCTGAGGCTGTGATAGCATGTATGGGGACAGGCTTCCTGACATTATTCTGGGGGTACTTTGACTGTTCATTTGCCCCTTTTGGGGCATCACAGTGACATGCCAGACCCTCTGCTGTTTCATAATAGCTCTTTTCTTCCCCATAGCAACACATTTTTTTTTTTTTTTTTTTTTTTGTAGATCCTGTATAAGTTCCATTTTCAAGATGCAGACATTCTGTTGCATGCTCAGGGCCCAACAGTTGGTGAACAGCTGAACTTGAGGTTGGGTCAAAGCTGGAAGTCACCTGATTCTTCCACCTGAGCTCTTAGGCACCCAAAGTCTGTCAAGAAGATAGGGGCATCCAACCCATTGTTGCCTTGGCTGGGATTTTTCGTTTGACTGTTTCCCTGTCTCATTTGCATCGTCCACCTAACCCTATTTTCATTTGTTAAAAAGAATAATCAAAGCTGCCCTTCAAGTACATGAATTTTAGATGTCATCATAAGCCCAGGGAGAGGAATGATTCAGCTAGCTATTGCTGTGTAACAAACTACTTCAGCGTCTGGGGGGCTTAAAATAATTTGTATTTTACTTGCGCACTGTAGTGCTCTGAATGAAAATGGCCTCCAAAGGCTCATATATTTGAATGCTTGGTCCTTAATTGGCTGAATTGTTTGGGAAGGATTGGGGGTGTGGCCTTGTTAGAGGTGTGTCACTGGCAGCAGGCTTTGAGTTTTCAAAAGCCAGTACAGTTCTCAGTTAGTTCTCTCTCTTCCTCATGTTTGTGGATCAAGAGGTACACTCTCAGCTACTGCTCCAGCACCATACTCCTTGGTATCATGGTCATGGACTCTAACCCTCTGGAACCGTGAGCCCTCCTGGCATCTTTTATTAGTTGCCATGGTGTTTTGATGAAGCAACTAAGACACAATTCGGAGGTTTGGACTGGATTCAGCTGGACATCACTGTTCTCCAAAGGCCCCATGTGGCTGCTATTGGCTGACCATCTGGCTAGGACTGGGTAGCTCAGCATAGCCTCGTTCACAAGCCTGGTGGCTGGCAGCCTGCTGTCATGGTCCCAGATGGCTTGTTCAGGAGGCTAGCTGTGGCTCCTTTGGCAGGGTTAAGAAGGCTGGATGACCTGGGATCTGTACCCTGTCACCCACATATCATATTGGTCAAAGAGAATTGTGAGACCTGTTCAGATTCAAGGGGTGAAAACCAGATTCTGTCTCTTGTTGGGAGGCCGCTCAAAGACTCGGTGGCCCTTTTTAGTCTGTCACAGAGTGCTACCTGTCCTCATAGGCATTTTTGATGCAAACCCTTTTGTGCCATCACTCTCTTCCGGTCTCCCCGACTCTTTTGATAATAACTTCTCATTTTACATCATGCAAAGCTTCATTCAGTCACTCAATAAATATTTATTATGTGCCAGGGACTGCTGGGTGAATGAAACCAAGTCCCTGCTCCATGAATCCAGTAGATCTGTAATCTCTGAAGAGTAATTAATCTCTGAAGAGTGCCCTGAGCTGATGCAGAGACACAATGCCTTATAATTTTAACTGCAGATAAACACCATAGCCTGGGTATAGTGACACAATCTATAATCCCAGCATCAGGGAGATGGAAGTTCAAGGCCAATCTCAGCTACATAGCCTGGGAGATCGCGTATAAAAAAAACCTCAAACTTTGGGGCTGGAGAGATAGCTCAGGGGTTTAAGAGCACTCGTTGCTTTTGCAGAGGACCTGGGTTCTGCTCCTAGCACCAACATGTTGGCATATAACTATCCTTAATGTCAGAAGACTCATCCAAGACCCTCTTCTGACCTCTATGTGCAGCAGATATACGTGTGATACACGTATATACATTCAGGTGAAATACTCAGACACATACAATAAAATAAACCTGGAAAAACAAACATAACCACCACTACTAGCGCAAATTCAAGCTTAATACACTTCATTAAAAAACAATAAAAAACACTGAAATATCGACAACCAAAAGTGTTTTATTATACCTGTCTTTGTTACCAGTAAATTACAGTTCCCAGGAATTTAATGGTTGGTGGCTCCGCGTTCACCTTTCTCTGCCTGTCCCGCTTGTTCATTGGCTTGTGGTGAAGATCAAAATGACACCATTAAAAATGAAAGTTCCCCCGCTTCTGGTTTCATTTCCTACCGCAAGGATACCAGTGATTTTTTTTCCTCAGAGAACACAAATCAGTCACCACTTCCTGCTAAGACGCTCCACAGTGTCCCTGCGCATAAACACAAACTCAAGGCAAACAGGCACAGTCCATAAACCAGCGCCACCTGCTTGATTCTGGCTAAGGTGTTCCCCAGTCTCTCAGGTTTCCTGGTAAGCTCCGCGCTGGAACTGGCTCTTATCCCAGCCGACTGGCACAGCGGCTCTCTAGTTTGCGCCCTCCTGTCCACCCAGTGTCCCAGGAAGGCTTTCCCAGTCTTAAGATCTATAGGGGACAGGGGAAGGGGGCTGCAGCGAGTGGCCCCAGGTGCTCTCAACAGTCCTCCGGAGTGCATTCCGAGATCCATTAAAACACTCTCTGCGCCTCAGTTTCCCCATCTACAGATGCTCATGAACCTCTTTTCTCTCGGGGCGGTGAAGGCTGGCGGTCAGGGCGGGCGCGTGGGCGACCGAGGAGCTCCAGGGACCCTGGCCTAGCCCGCAGACCCATCTGGGGCCACTCCGGCCACCTCGTCATCCCGGAACAGCGCTGTCCGCGGACGTCGCCACGCCCGCACAGCTGGGATAGACTTCACCCGGAGCGGGGCGCGCCGCCGCCTTTGCGCAGGCGCGGGCCGAGTCGCGCATGCGTGGAGCTCCGCGCTGAGGTGAGGCGTCGCGCGCCGCGAGGTGTGGGCGCGCGCTCTTACCCACGGCGCACGCGCGGGTCCGCGCCGACTCAGCACGGCCCGAGGGCGCGAGCCCGCCGCCACCGCTACCACCGCGGGCCGGACCGCCGTGCGCCCGGCGTGCGCGTGGGAGAGAGCGCGGCCGCCTGTGCCGGCGCCGCCCCGCTGCCGTCTGTCCGCCTCAGCCTCGCGCACTCAGCGGCGGCCGGTGAGTGCGGGTCGCGGGCCACGGGTCGCGGCGGCGGAGGCGCGGGCTCAGGGCGATGGGCGGCGCGGGCCGCGGTGCGGGCTTCGGCGGACACGGCCCCCGCCGCGCCCCGGCCTCGCTCCTCGTCTGGGCGGCCGGGCTCCGAGAGCTAAGGAGGCCGCGGGCCGGGGTGCAGGAGGCCGGGGGGTCCGGTACGACGGGACGGGCGCGGCGGAGACCCTGGAGGCCCGAGAGCCGAAAAACAAAGGGGACGGCAGGCGGAGTGCGGGGCAGCCGCGGGGTGGTCCGCGCGTGGCTTTCAGGGCGACCGTACGAACCCCGGAGTCATTGTGCTGCCCAAGTTCCCTCCGCCCCCACCCAGCCCCGCCGCGGCGCGCTGCCTGTCCCCGCCGGTCCTCGCAGGCTGCTTTTGTGGCACCGCTCTAAGGAGCGAGGGTGTCTGTGCGCGCACTTGTGTCGTTTAATTGTGAGGTTTTTTGTAGAGAAACGCACGGAGGAGAAAGTTGCTTTTTTTTTCTTTGAAAGCCATTTCAACAGTGTCTCATTCTTGCATAGTTAGACTGCAGCTGGGTGTTTGGCAGTGGGACTGAGATAATAGCAATACTGTAGTGATTATGGAGACTGGTTGAAATAGGCTGGAGCTGAAGGCACGGCAAGAGTTTGCCGGTCTGTTTTAAATCTTGACCAGCGCTGGCATTTCTAGTTAGAATGGAAGCTTTATCATGGTCGTGATAATAGGCTATTGCTACTTGAAGTGAAATACCAGCGTCTCACACTGTGTGTGTGTGTGTGTGTGTCTGTCTGTCTGCTCATTAAGCGAGGAATGAAAAGTCTCTCCTTTGAAAGACTAGTCTCTGAGCAGTGGCCTGGGACAGAGGTATGTGGATGCAGACATTAAAAGAAATCGTGTAACATTAGCATGCTACATATCTTTGTGGAGGTACACTATAGATAATAGTTCCGTCCATATTAGTATTTGAACATGAACTTTTTTTCTGAGGATGGAACCCGGGGCTTCTTCCCACGTGGTTAGTACTGGGCTACTAAGCCACGCCCCCGGTCCAAAACAGCCCAAACAGGAAACTTTAAGGACAAGGACGAGGAGTCCCAGTATCATTGTGAGTGCAGTTGTTTTTTTTGTGGCTATTGTAGGTGGGCCAATCCCTGACCTTCTCTCTGGACACTTGAATTTATCAAAACGCTACACTAGTACATCTTCTTGGAAAGAATTTTATTCAGGACAGTTGTCATTTAATCCAGTTTATTCGTGATCTACAGGAGACGGTGGCTTGTGTCTGGGAGAGGTCCATAAGTCACAGCTTTTAGTACAGTGAGAATCATGCAGAGATGATGCCCCGCAGGTAAATTTTTTTGGCGCAAAATCCATAGTGTGGGAAAGAAGTGGTGGGGCAAACTCTAGAGTTGATGGGACCTACTGTTTTTGAGACTGGCAGCCCACTAAACGAGGAAGTGTTGGGGGTGGAGTTCCAGCTGTAGCAGTGAAGAGTGGGAGGAGGCTGTAGCGAGGACACGGATATGTGAAGTAGTTTAGAGCTCTAAGCCTGTTGTTGGGAATTACATAATGCCTCAGTCCTCAAAACCCTGTTCCGGAGCTGGTTAGATAACTCTTCTCTCTAGGAAGTTGGAGAAATATCCGAGACAGTTGTGAGCTGGGGAGTTAGCTCATTAGTTGTGTGATAAGTGTGAAAGGCACTGTGGTCCCCTCCAAGACAATTGTGTTAAAGATAGTTGCTTAAAGATGACTGAGCCTGTGGAAGAAAGGATTTTATATTACACTATATAATATAGTAAAACTAATTCTGACAGTACTCTTATGGGATACTAGTTTGAGTAAGAGAAGTAGGGACTTTGTTCATAGGAATTTTTGCAGGGAACCCTTCCCCTTTATAGTGTCATAATTTTGAGAAAATAATTAAAATTGTCTGAGTTACAAAAGATGTTACATGTTAATATAGTGTGCACATCTTTTAGTTTGGATTGGACATTTTCAGTTTAGATGGACTTTCACCTAGATCACTTGTTTTGAATTCAGTCACATTAAGTGATAACTTTTTTATTACTTGTGTGTGCACGATATGTGCAGGTTGGTGTGTGTACAAGTGTGGAAGCCAGAGGAACTTCTTGCCTTCCACCTTTCTGTGGATTCCAGAGATTGAACTCAGGTTGCCAGGCAAGTGCCATTTCTTGTGGAGCCATCTCATCAGCCTACATAAAAAGTTTTCCTGTGTTAATATTTGAAGTGGTTGTTGTTGTAGTCACTACAGAGAGCGGTTGTGAAGCTCTGGGCTTGAGCTCCAGCACTGCAAATAATCAAAATAACCAGAGAGTCTTAGTTTCTGCGGACTTTGCCTTAAAACTTGGAGTCTACCATTTTCAGTACTTATTTTCATTTATCATTTCCCCTACTAAGATTCCTTAAATAATCAGCAATAAATTCATTGGAATCTTTGAGGACTTTTACTGATGCCTTTAGAATTACTTAAAATGCAAGAAATTTAAAAGGTGGACAAAGTGAGTGTCTGTGTGGTGGTAGTGATACACTCTAGGCTGCTTAAGAGTATAGCCACTTGTCAGGTATTACGCTCCACACCTCCAGGATTCTCCAGGTTCCGAGGCTTCCTGGTCTCATTAGACTACATTGAGAAGGTGTGTCTGAACTGCATTAATAGTGGATATTTCATCTTTTTTTGGCTTTGCTTCTTTATATCATATTGGCAGAAGTTTATTTTACATTATGACTATGGAAAGAAAAGCAGTCTCTTGCAGAGGAATTTATATATCCCAGTTTCTTCAACTGATTTCTAGGAATTGTGCCAGATTGTATTCAGAACTCCTGAAAGTCATTGCTGATTATAAAACCTATAATCTGTAATCTTTAAAATTTATTTTTACTAGGTTCTAGTATGGAGATACAATGTAGTGGTCTGTGTGATTCAGCTTTCGGTTTGGGTGGGATTTAGCTGATGCAGTTGTCTGTAATCTGCATGCACACTCGTGGAAGTGGGAAAGAGTTGACATGAGTGTGCTGCTGGAGCTGGAAGCCTAGGGGGTGTCACTAGTGGTGTCGCTCAGAGCTTATGGTCATGATGATGTTTTCTTACCAGCCTTAAAGTTAACTAAAGTAGTTGTATGTGGACCTCACTGGTGTGTATTTCCCTTTGCTGAAAAATAACTGGAATCATACTTGGAATGTGATCTTATACTAGGGGAGTGATCTTATCACTGGGTCCCCTGTGTGTGTCACTGCTTTCATATGAAACCTTGGAGAGGATCAGGACTCTGAATTAGAATTGTTGCCTTTCCCTCCCAGTCTTGAGTGGGAGTTCTGCTTCAGTCTTCCATACCTATGAGAACCACTGGGCTGCAGGTGCTATGCAATCTTCAGTGTACACAGAAGACCTGGAGGTTGAAGTTAGAGTAACTTGCCGAGGTTGCTTGGCCCTTATAGGCAGGACTCCGGAGGGGAGCTGTGGTCCATCAGGCCTGTGGGGCTCAACACAGCGTAACTAGTCTTCAGAATGTGAGTGATGTTGTCTGGGAAGTTTAGATATCTAGGTTTTTTATTGATACTTTTAGGACTTCAGCTTCTGACTTAACGTAATATAGGTTAATCATTGACTATCAAAATTTTGGTTTTTCGAGACAGGGTTTCTCTGTAGCTTTGGTGCCTGTCCCGGAACTAGCTCTTGTAGACCAGGCTAGCCTCGAACTCCCAGAGATCCACCTGCCTCTGCCTCCCGAGTGCTGGGATTAAAGGCGTGCGCCGCCTCTGCCCGGCGACTATCAAAATTTTGGTTATTTGAAATTGGCTAAGAATTAGTTAAATACAGATACATAAGAGTGGGTTAGTGGTTGGGCGGTGGTGGTGCACGCCTTTAATCCCAGTACTCGGAAGGCAGAGACAGGCTCTCTGTGAGCTTGAGGCCAGCCTGGTCTATAAAGTGAGTTCCAGGACAGGTTCTAAAGCTACACAGAGAAACCCTATCTAGAAAAACAAAAAGAGTGGAGTAGTGATTTTTGCTTCTTATTTGCTTTAGTGACTGACACAGCCTCAAGGCTTTTTGTGGGTAATTTTTTGGGGGGTTATTGTATGTAAGGAGAAGAGTTTATGGAAAGCAAGGAAAAACTTTTTCTCTCAGAAGCATGAGCCCTGAGCCCTGTGTAGAACCCCAGGAAATTATAATTTTTAACACACTGTGTCAATGTAGAGCAGTGGTTCTCATCTTCCTAATGCTGTGATTCTTTAATGCAGTTCCTCATGTTGTGTGACCCTGACCATAAAACTGTTGCATTGCTGCTTCATAACAGTAGTTTTGCTACCTTTATGAATTGCGATGTAAATATCTGATATGCAGGTCCCAAAGGGATCTCAACCCACACGTTGAGAATCACTGCTGTAAAGGTTTCTGAAGTGAATGTACTCACTCTCACTAGTCTGGAATTTTTCCATCCTGCTTTTAAGACATACTTGCTTCCATTTTTGGGGGGGCTAATGGACGAAAACCAAGCCTCAAAAGGACTTCAAAGTTCTGCTTGTGGGTTGTCTGTGTCTGGGGTCTCCTTCCTGCCAGTGTTTGTTAAAATTCCTATTATCATGTGACTTGGATTGTAGGCACTTGCAGTTTCTCCTTTTACTTGACCGAAGTGCCATGTGATCATCTTTCTGAGTGATTTTGTGTGTTCTCTGTTTTTAGATGATTCATTGTCCCCCATTAGGACAGAAGCTCCCTTTGATTTCCCAGTGCACCCTAGTGCCTATCATATAGTCTTCTTGAGGGAGTGACTGGAAGAACCCAGGTGTGTTAATTATTGTAGAATTGGGTCACTCAGATCTACGGGGATCAGGAAATATACTACTCTGTCATTTAACAGTTTTGAAGGTTTCTTTATAGAAATTGGTTTTATAGGAATTAGTCTTATACATTAGGATTCAACTCAGGTTTGAAGGGAGCAGTTGTTCAAAGTGATACAAAATGAGTGGGATTTCGAAAGGATCCATGCTGAGTGCGTAAGTCAGTGATAAAGCACTTGCCTAGTAGTGTGTGCCAGGCCCTGGGTTCAATTCCCAACACTACAGAAAATAAAATGAAAAAAAATGAAAGGACCTGTCGTGCTCTAGGATAGTCTGTGTTGATCAGCTGACTTTACTGAACGCTTTTTTCGAGTGCTTGACATAGCCTAACAGCCATGTAAAGGAGTGTGGCAGTTACACATTGTACAAGTGCGTCTGTGACCTTGCTCACAGGCTTTACGCGGATGCTGTCCAGGTGCAGTGTTTAGAATGACAGGTGACAGTTCTCTCACAGATAAGGAAAACTAGCATTTGGGTACAGAATCTGTTCTAGAGGTTGTTGTTTGGTCTTTCTCAGTCAGTGCTTCCGTTCTTCAGCATTGCTGTACCATGCAGAGAACTCACAGATGAACACTCCAGCCCCTGCTAGCTCACTCACTGTTTTCAAGTGGTGACAGCATAGAAACGTTACCTTCACCTAGAACAGTGTTTCTTAATCTGTAGGTCTTGAACCCCTTTGGGGAGTCGGACAACCTTTTCACAGGAGTCAAATATCATATAGATATCCTACATATCAGATATTTAAATAATGATTCATAACAGTAACAAAATTACAGTTATGAAGTAGCAATGAAAATAATTTTATGATGGAGGGGCTCACCACAACATTTGGAACTGCATTAAAGGGTCGTAGCATAGGAAGGTTGAAAACCATTGACTTATAATCTTGTGTGATTGTGAAATAGCCCCTAAGCTGCTTAAGCTTGTTTTCTGGGAACCTCTGCCTTAGAGCAGTTTGAAATACAGGTCATGATTTTAGATATGTGTATGCTGATGTTTGCTCTCGTTTAAAAAGTCTCGGCTGGTTTTTGTTTTTTTGTAAGCATTTTTCAGATCTTCAGAACACGTCTTAACTATTTTTTTATTTTTCATGTTTTATGCTGAGACTACTTAAGTCTTTTGAGTCTTGGTTTGGAGTTTAAATGAACAATTTGCATTGAAGGAGAAGTTTGTTTGACTGTGGCAAATAGGAGTGTATGCGTTGGTGCTTAAGGCAAAGTTAAGTTCCCTGATGCTTTTGTTTTGGTCTGAAAAGTTGGCTGGCATTTTAGAGTCAGAGTGATTGCCAAGTCTTTGGGTGACTAATGAGGCAGTATTTATTGTATGAATTGATTTTAGGCCTAGCATTGAATTCATATGTATGTGTAATTAATTCATCCATCTATCTTCTTTCTTCTGCCCTCTTTCCACTGTTCTCCCTCCCTTTCTTACCCCTATTCCCTTTTCTTCCTGTATGTTGCATATCATTCTTATCCTCAGTGCTGAGATTGCCGGTACACTTTGATTAGTACATTTTCTTTTGCCTTTTGACCCCCAACCCACCCTTTTTTGTTTTTTAGATGAAAGGCTAAATAAAAGTTAAAAAATCTGCAAAGGTGAAATGAATGGTTTGCTTTTATCTGTATGCCCTATGTAGAATTAAGTGCATCTATTGAAGGGAGTGTTGCAAGCTTAGTGGCAGGGTCTTTGTTATTCTTCAGTCCCCCAGAGTTTCCTCATGCTACTGTGGTGGTAATTGGATAAAGATGTATAACCAGGGTCTTTGTCAGTGTGTTGGTACTTGGGCAGTAAAAATAAAGAGAGCTCTCTGGGAAGTTTCTAAAAGACGTCTGTTTGGAGGGAATCTTATCAAAAAGACAAGAGGACTTTGTAGGGCTTTGTTCTAAGTGACTTTTTAGAATATCTAGGTGGTTGCAGAGGTAGAGAAGGAGCAGAGATAAGAGGAAATTGTCATGCAATCCAGATTTAAACAATGGGTGGGATGCAAAATACCTGCCCCTCTTCCTCATCAAATCAGTGAAAGTAAAAATAACAAATGAGATTGCAAGGAAAACACACGTGGAACAACCTCTTTCTGTCTAAAATGATTTAGTGGAGTTGAAGTTATAATTTACAGTTAGTGACACTCAGTGTCCCCTTCGAATGTCCTCAGAATGCCTGGCCCACAGAGTTTTCAGTAACTGAGTTAGTGGCTCTGTGCTTAAATTCCTTTTTCCCATTGCCATTCTTCCCTTGTCTCTTCTCTGCTCCTGGATGGCCTCTCTTCCTGGTGGTTTCTGTAGTGTTACTGCTCTGGTGCTTTAAATAGTCCTTTCCTGGTAATAATGAGACTGTACATCTTTTTATGCACTTACTGGCCACTTGACCCATATTTTCATTTGGTTGTTGTCTTTTTTTAAATTGACTTGGAGCTTTCTTTTTATATTTAAAATGTACTTTGTTGGTTATTTTCACTGAGCCTTCTTTGCTATTTTTAGATGAACTGAAGTTAGGTTTAATGGAGAGTCTAGTTTCTCAGTCTTTTTAGAGTTGGTGCCTCTCTCTCTCTCTCTCTCTCTCTCTCTCTCTCTCTCTCTCTCTCTCTCAGATCAGGTTTCTCTGTAGCTTTGGAGCCTGTTCTGGAACCAGCTCTGTAGACCAGGCTGGCCTCAAACTCACAGAGATCTGCCTGTCTCTGCCTCGCTGAGTGCTGGGATTAAAGGTGTGCGCCACTGCCCAACTGAATTGGTGCCTTTTCTATCTTTCCTTATCCTGAGGTCATAAAATTTTTGCTTTATAAATAATGTGTAATTGTACTTTTCACTGCTAACTTTATAATTCCTTTGGGATTGGTTTTGGTGTATAGTATAAAGAAGGGACCTAATTAATTTTCATCTTTCTGTTGTTCTGAGATGGTCTCACAGACTGTAGCTTAGGCAGGTCTGGAAACACTGCAACAGGGCATGCTTGGGATTCTGGCTTTTCCTCCCTTACCCCCTTTTTTGGTCTTTTCCCTTCTCTCACTTTGCTTTCTTTGCCTTCTTCTCTCCGTTCCTTTTCCCACGAAGCTATGTTTCTAGCCTTACTTATTTATTTTGCAGTCTTGCTCACAGTTACTCAGACTAGTCCCCAGCTCTGATTTCTTCTTTCTAAGTCTGCGTGCTGGAATCCCACTTACCCACCTTCAGACAACACTACCTAGATAATTAGCCCTGGCTAGCCTATAATTCATATAGGCCAGTTTAGTCTTCTGCCTCTGCCTTCTGAGCATGTGCTTCCATGCCTGGTGTATAGATCATGTTTTGTTGTAAATAGTCAAGAATTGCTTAATTCTAGTTCACAAAGGTTCCCCACCTTCATAAGAGTTTAAAGGAGTTTTAGTTTTACATTTAGTTCTAATTCATTTTGAGTTAATTCAGAACCTCTGTATGAGAGCACATGTGCAATGGTGTGCATGTGGTGGTCAGAGGACAACTGCTGAGTTGAGTCTCTCCCTTTACCTTTAACTGCATTTGTGGATCTAACTAAGGTCATAAGTCTTGTACTTCAGTCACTGAGCCATCTTGCCAGCACCATTTTGAGTTAATTTTTTTCGTAGATAATATAAGGTAAGCTATAGATCTAAGTGATTTGTAGGATACTCTTGAGGCCAGGGGCATGCCCAGTAGAAAACCAGTGTCAGTGTTTTGTTTTGAGACAGGGACTCACTAAGTAGCCCCTGGCAGGCATGGAACTGACTCAAAAACGTGGAACTGGCCTCAAAAACACAGAGATCTGACTGCCTCTGTGAATCACTGTGCTTGCAGGTCATGCATGAGTGTATGCATGTATGTGTGTATGCGTGTGTTTGTGTGTGTTTCACTTACTAATCAGACGTGAAAGATGTGGTGAAAGCATTGTGTTCCAGATTCATTTCCCTTTAACGTCCCTGCCTTTGGGTGTACTTCTGAGCAGAGCTGTGTAGTGCTTTGGTTGGCAGGAAATCTATACCACCCTCTTTGAGGGGCCGTAGGAGGATAACCTGGTGGAGAGGAAGATTGGGGTGATAGAAAAGAGCAAGGGGGGTCCGGGTGTTGGTGGCTGTGTACAGATTGACTGATGCATCTCTGATTAAGTTTCTAATAACCCAGAGGCAGCAGAAGCACAGACTATACTGACAGGAAAGCTAAAGACCTCTGATGGCTTGCTTAGTTTCTCTTGTTGCTGGGCGGTAAGTGTTGTCGGGGATCTATATGTTGGATACCCTTTGTAACACATGTATCTCCAGTTTTGGGATTATCCTCCAGCTGTTAGGAGCTGAGAACATACCTGAAGCACTCCCTACTGTCCCTTCTGCTTTGGGTGGGCACTGCAATTTCTCATTTCAAGAAACTTGGGGATACTCCTAGCAGCCATTGTCTAGTTGTCTTTCACTCTGAAGGAGGGTTCAGAAAGCTGGACTGTGGTTTAGGTTCTGTATGGGAGAGGAGGTAAAGGTAAAGGAGCAGATGATGGGGACAGAAGAAAAAAAGCTAGACTGCTTTCTGGGAAGCCCAGGGAGTGCCTGTTGACCTTGGCCTACCTTCAGGGTTGAGACCTCAGCAAACAGAAAGTAGGAGACTGTGTACAGGATATGGATTTGAATTGGCGAAACACCTCAAGATAGTGTGTACAAGTGCTAAATTACAATTTTTATATTTTAACGTGCATATACATATATTTCTTGGGAATCTTATTTTACTTGAGGCTCCAATTCAGCATTTTGTGGAGGTATCTTGTTCTAATTCTTCCTTTTTTTTTTTTTTTTTTGAGACAGGTTTTTCTGTGTAGCCCTGGCTGTCCTAGAACCAGCTGTGTAGACCAGGCAGTTCTTGAACTAACAGAGATCCACTTGCCTCTGCTTCTTGAGTGCTGGGATTACAGGCATGTGTCGCTGCCACCACCCAGCTGACTTCTATTTCTATAGCAGATTCTCCGTGGTCTTTATTGCAACAGTAGAAACAAAGCTAGGATGATGCCAAAGCTGTTGGCTCTTGGGCCCACCTTGTGAATAGCAAGGTTGCTGTTGAAAGGAAGGGTGGAGAGGGAAATCTGTTTGGAAGTGGAAAAACTATTGGGGATGCTTTGATTAAGGGCACAGTCTTAGGGCCTTTCGTATTGTGCTCAGTTGTTAGTTTTTTTGTTTTTTTTTATTTGCTTCTCCTTGTTAGTTAAATGTGCCAAATAATAGAGCCCTAGGCTATTTTTTTGAGAGAATTAAATGATATACTCTGTCTCATACTCCAGGATGGTATAGTGCTTAGCCTAATTAAATGCTTCGCAAAAGATGTTATTAAAAGTAAATGTTTACATTAAAAGTTTGTCAGTTTTTAAAGTGCTCAGTCACCTGTGCATCTTTGCTCAGTCTGCTAAATTGCATCCCAAAGGGAGTGGGATATTTGCATTCTTCCAGGTTAGTCCTCCCCATACCTTACAAGGACCCCCAAAATGCTGTAACATACTTTGTCTGGTTTCATCACTTTTAGCTATCATCTCTATTTACTGTTTAATATTACTGACTCTTTGTTTATTCTGGTTTATACTTAGATATAATAGAGGAACTCGCTTTGGGAGCATATATGCTGTAATTTGATGCTTCTGTCAAATGAGATACAGTTCATGACACCTTTCTTTAGAAAGGTGGTCATAAGACCACCCAGGGTCTTAATGATCCAGCACTGTAATCAAGGCATTGGGTCCCTAAACAGACTTGTAGCTTTGGCTAGGCCTTGTTTGGTGCCCTTCCCTTCCCTGCTGTTGGTTGCGGGAGTGTCCAGGGAACATAGCTCCATGCTGACTCCTTAGTGGCCTGGTAGTTATTTCAGGGATTTGCATTCAGGTGAAACTGCTCTTTTGACTGTGCAGGCAGAGAATTTCAGGATGAGTCACTACCAGGTAGAGTTGGAGTTTATTAAGAAACAACTTTCACCTACTTGGAGGGAGGCCGGCACACCCTAGTGTGAGTGTGTGGTTCTCAAGAGAGCTGCCCCTCCTGATGTAATACTGTGATTGTGGTGACATTTGAAGTTACATTGTTTAAAGGATTTTTAGAGTGCACCTCTTTCCCTTTTTCCAGTGAGGTCTTAGAACTCTACTAAGATACTGTGGGTGGGAATATGATGAGAAGGTCAACTGTGGGTCAAGAGGGAGTTGACATGCTTCCAGTCTAGGTGAAGTTTATAGTCCTGGTTCAGGTTCCCAGATAAGATAACTAATTGCAAGATTACAATTGGGAAATAAATAAGGCCCCATATGCTCAGGCTTATTATAAGCATGATTCAATGCCATTTTAACATTCTAACTTATCTCTGTATAAAAGGAGTATCATCTCTATGTAAGGATTTTTTTTTTGTTGTTGTTGTTGATAAGGTACCATGTAGCTCAGGTTGACCTAGAACTAATTGTCATGCTTCCATTTTCCGAGTGTTGGGATGACAAGCATGGGCAATCTGCATGGATTTAATAGTGTTGGAGTTCTTGACTCTGGGCAGACAAGAGACTTCAGCAGACACTGAAGTGGGACTTCATTTCCTGGCTATTTTCTCTGTCCTTCTTACTTCACCCCTTCATATTTGATTAAAACTAAACCAGCTTGACTGATGATGATGAATACCATTAATACTAACACTTGGGAGGCAAAGGCAGGTGAATCTGTACACTCAAAGCCAGCCTGGTATGTATTTGTGTGTGTGTGTTGTGTGTGTGTGTGTGTGTGTGTGTATGTATAAGTTCCAGGCCAGTCAGGGCTACATATCAAATATAAAAGTCTCAAAATATAAAAGCCAGAAACCAAACACCACCACCAAAACCCAGGTTTGGATCTCAGCATCCACATGTTGGCTTATAATGGTCAAAAACTTCAGTTCCGAGGGATCTGATCCCCTCTTCTGGCTTTCTCAGTCACCAGGCACTTATGTGCTGCACATGCATATATTCAGGCTAAACACATGTATACATAAAATAAATCCTTTTTGTCATTTTTCCTTTTTTGAGACAGGGCCTCACTATATAGATCAGACTGGCCTTGAACACATAGAAATCCTCCTGCCTCTACCTCTTGAGTGCTAGGATCAAAGGCTTGTTCTACCACACCTGGTCCTAAAAGATAAATCTTTAAAGAAAAAAAAGCTTTGAGAACTCAGAGGAAGGAACATGTGTCAGCTTAAGACCCCAGTTATGCTGTAGGATAATTGCCTGCATGAAGGCCACACAATGAATATTTCAGGCTTTTCAGGTCTTAGACTACCTGTGTCACCAGTGCCTAGCTCTTGTAGTGCAGAAGGGTGCTAGTAAAGGGATGAGCTGCTTGTGAACAACCAGACTTTATTCCTGGACTCTAAACTGTAAATTTTATGTGATTTTCATATGAATGATACACTGTTATCATATAACCTTGTAAAACTCTAATAACCATTTGAGTTGTACAGAATCAGGTGAAGCCAGGTTGGCCTGCAGGTGATAGTTTCTGCTCTGGAATGGACAGCAATCCATATGCAAAACTGCTTGTTAGTTGTTTTAAGTTAATAGAATTTTTTATCTGCCCCTGAAAATGTGTGCTTTTTCTTGGTTGAAGCTGAGGTGTTAATGTGCACTGTTGGCTTTTGGACTCTATTCTACCTTCACTGAAGCTCAAAAGTTGATTCCCTCAGCTGGCATTGTGTCAGCTTAGCTGGCATGTGAGGGTCATGCTGTGGCTGCAGCTGCCTGCCTTTCAGTGGCATTTGTTAATTAAGCTGTTTCATCTTTGTTGATTTCTCAAGGACTGATTCTTACAAAAACAGAAAAGAAACAAAATATTTTATTTGTAGTTACACTAGAGCTATAGCCTAGTTGTATTTTGGATCTCCATTGTATCCCTCCCCATAGGAAGTAGCATTAACTTGAAAATTTTCACTTCTAACAATAGTAATTGAAGACATCATGGTATTACAGTTTGTGGAGAGAGGAAGATATGTAACAGTGTGATGATTCGTTTTATTTGTCAACTTGACACAGTCAAAAGTCTCCGCAATGGAGGTGTCTGTAGGGAATTGTCTTGGTTGGATTGATGTGGGAAGACCCATCCCACTGTGGGTGGCACCATTGTGTGGGTTGAGTCCTGGTCTGTGTTAAGGAAGAGTGGAGAAAGGAAGCTGAGCACTAAGCATGCATGCATTCTCTCTTTGTGCTGTTGTCTTTGGATGTGATTAGCTACTTCAGTTCCTGCTTTGACTTCCTGACTTCTGTAGGGACTGTAACCTGTAATTGTAAGCTTTCTCCCCTCACTTCTTTTTGTCAGGACATTCTATCACAACAGAAAAAATGAAACAAGGACCAGCAGGAGAAACATTTCTTACTTTCTTGAGACAAGATCTCACTCTGTAGCTTAAGTCGACCTCAAACTACATACTTCTTCCACCTCAAAAGTACAGAGGTCACACATGTTAGCCATTATTCCTGGCCAGATAAGGTGTTTCTGAGAATTATAGACCCGAGTTTAAATATTACATTTAAGCACTTTTTTTTTTTTTGACAGGTTTTCTTTTTATAGCAGTTCTGGCTGTCTTGGAATTGCTCTGTAGACCAGTCTGTCCTCAAACTAACAGAGATTTGCTTGCCTCTGCCTCCCTGAGTGCTTGAGTTAAAGGCATGTGTCACCACCATCCAGCTGAATTAAATGGTCAACTCAGTGACTAAAGTGGTTTTTGTTGATGTTTTTAAACACTCTTGGACTGGACCCTGACTTTTGATAAGTTAATTTTCTTCCTGTTCATCTCAGGACCTTTTCTGTACAGTATTTATGATGCCAACTTTTGAAGTTACTGTGTAGTTACTGTATGAAGTGGTATGTAAATGAAGTTAGTGTCTCCCACATTTAGTTATTATTTAACTGCTAAAGATTCATTCTTTTCTCCTCTGGGCTTTACCAGCTTGTACTTGAGGTGGTTCATTAGTTAATTCATTTGCTGAATGTTTGTTAAATGTTTTGTGCCTGGAACAGGAGTTGTTCTGAAGGTATATATATGAGGAATGTGATGGCACAGCTTAGTGGTCAGTGCCATGCTTTGCTGTGTGATGTGCAGTGACGTTGTTCCAGCAGTGTGCTCAGGGAACCTACAGGTGGTGCATGAGCTTAAGGCTTAGCAGATACTCATTCTTGTGCTAGCAGCAGATGGCCATCATGTATCCCTATTTCTTTTAAAACAAACAGACAAAAACCCTTTAAACACGAAAAGTGCTTAGCCCGGGAACCATAAAGAAATGACTAGGCTGTATGGGGAAATTAGTCCCTTGGAGAGGGGAGTTGGGAAAGGAAATTCTGCTCATATATGAAGACATAGGGGTGTAAGAAGCTGGGTGTTGTAGACAAAGTTTTGGTCATGTCTGGAGTGATATATGTCAGGTTAGGTTGAGAAGCTTCTACTGACAAGATTAAAGCAGTTTGCACTTGATTCTGATAGAAACTTTGGGTCCCAGAGTGACAGGAATAGATTTTTTTCTTTTTTTTTGATTCATTTTCTCTTATTTATTTATTTGTTTGTTTGTTTGTTTATTTATTTATTTATTTATTTAAGATTTCTGCCTCCTCCCCGCCACCGCCTCCCATTTCCCTCCCCCTCCCCCAATCAAGTCCCCCTCCCTCGTCAGCCCGAAGAGCAATCAGGGTTCCCTGCCCTGTGGGAAGTCCAAGGACCACCCACCTCCACCACTGGAGTTATAGGGCTCAAACGGAAGGTGTCACAGAGTCACCTACCTGAGAAGAGGGAAGGACCCATACTTTTTACACCATAGAGTAAAAAATAAAAATAGCCGTTTTTATGCAATCCAAGCTGTTAGGTAAACTCATACAACTGTGTCCTAAGTTGAATGTATCAGTCAGCAATTAAAAACATTAAATTTTTTTTTTTTTAATTCCCCTTGGGTCCCTACCCTTAAAAGTAAAAGGACACAACTTTGCTGTCTCATAGGCAAGCCAACTGTTTGGGACTTTGATGGGACTGAAGTGTCTTCAGCATGTTGTTGAACATTAGGCAAAGCTAAAGGTTATAAACTGTTAAGAGTAGTCTAAAATTTTGCATGACTGTGAGAAAGAGTCTCTTTTGGAGTGCTGTGTTTTGTCCTTGGATTGGGTTAGAGGTATATACCAGTGAGATGTAAAACAGCACAGTTGTGATGTCCTGGTGAGCCCCTATGTTAGAGCAGGGCAATAGGGCAGCTAGTGACCGATTGTCGAGATGCATACTATTTTAGTGAGTGGGTTGGAGCATAGATCATAGCTGTCCCTGCAAAGATGTGAGGTACCTGTCCTACTTGATAGAATTTAGGGAAGAGAGATTGGAGATGGGTTATCTCAGATTCTGACTTCTCTTAGGGACAACAGGTCATGGTCAGCAAAGATAGAAGAACTGATTGAGTGTTATAATGATAGAGAAGTCACAGTAGACCTGTATGGTTTCAGATGTCATTCTCAGATTTCAGGCCTAGGCATAGTGGTGACTTAATGTTCTCCCAACTCACTGTTGGGAGAATGAACAGCAGTATAACACTATAGCCAACCTTTGTCATATTTGTCTTTCTTTCTTTCTTTTTTTTTGTTTTTTCAAGACAGGGTTTCTCTGTGGTTTTGGAGCCTGTCCTGGAACTAGCTCTTGTAGACCAGGCTGGTCTCGAACTCACAAAGATCCGCCTGCCTCTGCCTCCCGAGTGCTGGCTCCACCACCGCCCGGCTAGATTGTCATATTTGATACCCACAGTAGTATCAAGTCTTCTACATTACATTTTATTTTAATGTGTTTTGACTTTGTTGTTTGAGACAGGGTCTCCCTGTGTGATTGGCCTAGAACTCATAAAGATCCACCTGCCTCTTTCTCCTGAGTGCTGGAACTAAAAGCATAAATCACCGACTGTTTTTGGTTTTGTTTTTGAGACAGCTCTTCTCTGAAGCAATACTGGCTTTCAACTCGTGTAATCTTTCTGTCTGAGCTTCCTGAGTGCTGGGTATGCACCACTCTTCCTAGCTTATGATTTTAAATGATCATTCCTGCAGTGTGAGAATACTGTTCTAGGGCTGTGCATTGTAAAATTTGGAGGTTCCTTAAACCACCACAGATTCAGTTATTTGCAATAACTATTAACAAAGTTTTAAAAAAGCTCTTGTCTTTAGGCTCTGTATACTGTGTTTATTTAGAAGGCACCAGGGTTCCTGTTTATTACACCATTTATTATAGCAAAAGGGTATAAACCTAATATCAGGAAGTCCAGAAGACCTATGTGAGCTCCTTCTACCTCTTACTGGGTTGTATGGTCTGCCCTTCTTCACTCACATCAGTATGTGGCAGCACACATGGAATTGCCTACCTTAGAAGCCGCCTGGGATATTGTGTTCATGGTTTCTGTTAAGGAATACGGGTTATAAAAACAAGTCACTAGCATGCCTTACCATTTGAGAAAGCAGGTCTGGAATCCTGCTCTTTAAGGTTCTAGGGGCAAACAGACCATTCATTCATTCATTCATTCATTCATTCATTTATTTATGTTTTGTGGGCTTTGGCAAATGCAGAGTGCCACATACTCGTGCTACTGAGTACTACAATATCATACCATGGCTTTACCGAGTTCTTTGTGGTTTGCCTTGTCTTTTCTATAATGCAATGAAACTGGAAGCACTATCTGTAGCTTTTGCAAACTGGTTTCTTTACTATCAATGTGCATTTGAGGCTCCTCCATGTAGCCTCCTCCATTTTTTTTATTTTTTATTTTTGAGACAGAGTCTCACTATTTAGCCCTGGGTGATTTAGAACTTTTAGAGAAAGGAAGATCTGCCTGCTTCTGTCTTTTAATGTTCCCTCTTTGTTAGGCAAAGGCTCCAACCTTTCCTTGGGCAAAATAGTCCTTTATAAAGGGCAGGAGAGATGGCTCAGCGGTTAAGAGCATTGACTATTATTCTGAAGACCCAGGTTCAGTTCCTGGCACTCACAGGGTGGCTTATAACTGTTACTTCAGTTCTAGGGGATCTGAGGCTCCTTTCTGGTTTCTGCAGGTACCAAGCATACAAGTGGTGCACAGACAAACATGTAAGCAAAACACACACACACACACACACACACACATAATCCTTTAGTGCATGAGACCTAGAAAAGTGAATTATTTTTATCAATCAATAAAAAAAAAATTAAAAAAGAGTTCAAGAAATCTTTTCTTTTTGGTAGAGCATATGCCATAGTTATGTATAGTGTCGTTTACTGTGACATTAAAAAGTGAAACTCTTGTCTATAGTGGTGCTTATCTGTAGTCCCAGATACTCAGGAGGTTGAGGAAATAGGATTGCTTGGAACCAGACTAGGCAACAGAATGATACAAAACAAGCAAACACAAAAAACAAACACCAAAATAAGCATCCCCTCAATGAAAGTTACATTTTTTTTTAATACAAGTGAGCATGATTCTTTCTGTATATCTGTCATATCTGACATCTGTCCTAACATATCTTTTAGGGATTTGAATAAAAAAGCATGCTGGGAAATGGCTCATTTTGGGGGATTATAAAACATTTTGACAGGTTATAATGTGATAATTCAGTAAAAATTATCTAGTATAAATGTAAAATGGAAACTGAAGGAGGAAAAGCAGTGGCATGTTAGCTCTACCTGTAGTAGATGCTGTTGAATTATTTCAGTGAACAGAGATAGAGGCTTATTGCAGTAGGGTGTGTACTTGCATCAAAGGACAATTGCTGGGCAGTTCAGCAGAAAGAATGTTACTTGCTGACAGGGTTGGATAAGGAATGTGGGAGAAAGAGATGAGTCAAGGATTGGCCTGAGCATCTAGATGAGATGGACATTGTAAACTGAGGTAGTGAACTGTAAAGGTTTATTATTTATTTATTTGAGATAGGATCTCACTAAGTGACTTTGCTGTGAACTGTAAAGATTTGGAAGGCAAGATCAATTCTGCTCTTTGAGACATCTGTTGGACATTTACCTTTAATGATGCTGCATTTCTTTAAGGAGTCTAAAGATTGTTGTAATATGAGCAGTGGGGCTGCGTCCCCGGCACCCGGCCGCCCGCATGGCTTTACCCAAAATAATTACACGGAAACTGTATTCTTTTGAACACTGCCTAGCCCATTAGTTTCAGCCTCTTATTGGCTAGCTCTTACATATTGATCTAACCCATTTCTAATATTCTGTGTAGCACCATGAGCTGGCTTACCAGGAAAGATCTTAACCTGCGTCTGTCTGGAGTGGGAGAATCATGGCGACCCACTGAATCTGCTTCTTTCTCCCAGCATTCTCTTCTGTCTACTCCACCCACCTAAGGGTTGGCCAATCAAATGGGCCAAGGCAGTTTCTTTATTAGTTAACCAATGACCTTCCTCCATCAAAAGATGGTCTTTATAAATACAGAGTCAGTTCTTCAGGTTTAGTCAGGAAAATAGGAACTACCATAAACTCATTTTCAATACATGGAATTAGGTCTCCCTTGATAGAGGTGATAGGACTTGGTAACAATTAGCACTTTCCAGGAGTACCTGTGGGGTTAGTTATGCTGGGCAGTTTCAGTAATTACTGATTGCTGTGATTCCTAGGGTATTTATTATTATTATTATTATTATTATTTTTTATTTATTTATTTATTTATTTATTTATTTATTTATTTTTAGGCTGCTGGGAATTCTTAGCAGAGGTTACATAAGGTTTTGGTTCTTTGTTAATTTCCTTTCTACACACTGACTAACCTAAGGACAGAGTTTTCTTTCATCTTACCAGTATTGCAAGACTTTGTTTCTCTGTTAGCTCTGACTGGTTTGTAGAAAGCGTGAGTTTCTGGGATGTAGCTCCTACATCTCTGTGCTGCAGATGGTGAAATATAAATGGATGTAGGGTTGACAGCCAGACAGTTGGGTTTACAGATAAGGTTCAGAAGAGAAGTCTAAGATGGTGTGAGCATGCAGATAGCCTGTCAAGTGGTAATGCCTACATGACAAGCAAAGGGAAGGAAGGATAGAGCTTTGGGAACTCTAGAACTAATTTTGGGAGGGGAGGAGGGACTGCTTGAGGGATGGAAAGAAGCCCAGAGAAAATGAGAAAATGATGTAACTGCTGACAGATTCAGTAGTGTCCATTGGGCTTAGCTATGGTGAGGTCCTTGGTAATCTTGAGTGGAAGTTCATGTGGTTGGGTTGAGGAAATACATGGAAGAGAGTTTGTGATGCTAAACATATTGAGTGTTTGCTTATTTATAGGATTATTTGTGTCATAATTGCTGTTAAGTCTTTGTGGGATAATTAGCACATTTGCAGTATCATAGGATTGACTTGTCTGGATCTTTCTTTGCCAAAGGAATTGAGTTTTTCTGGTTCTTCTTAAGTAGAGGACAATCGTTTAAATCTCCCATGCTTCATTTTTTTCCCCTTCATCTACCTGTTGGGGGTACTTCCTTTTCTTAATAAACCCCAGTTTTTCTTCACAATGACTGGTTCTGGAATTATTTTCAGTGTTTCAGTTACCTGAGTGGAAGTCTGTTGAAGGAGCTCCTCAGGTTACACACCCAGCAGCATTGATTGCATCTCCTCCTTCCACCAACAAATGACTTAAATTGTTAGGATGTTGTTGGTTAAGAATTAGTGAGTTTAGCTTTTTTTTTAGCAGTTAGCACCAAATGTGTTTCTAACAGCTCATATATATATATATATATATATATATATATATATATTTAAATATAATTCTTTATTGATACTTTGAAATTTCACATCATGTATCCCAGTCCCACTCACCTCCCAGTCCCTCCTTATCTGCCACTCATCCCTGCAGTATGCCCCCCAAATTAATTGAAAACAAAACAACCAAAAACCAACTTGCTCTCCATCTTTCCAACACCTCTTCATTCATCCTAGTACCAGCCATATGGTTTATAACTTGTCAGTGCCCACCTCGGTGAAGAACTTTTTTGTCATAGATTCTTTGTAAAGCTCAGTTTATACTTTTTGAAAAAAGTGCATGGGGGAAAAAAGTAAAAAACCAGGCAGTGGTGGCACATACCTTTAATCTCAGCACTTGGGAGGTAGACGCAGGTGGATCTCATGAGTTTGAGGCCTGGTCTACAGAGCGAGTTCCAGGACAGCCAGGGATACTCCGATATCCCTGGTCTTGGACAAACAGACAAAAAAAGTACATGAGTATATGTGCCTGGTGTCCACAGAGTCTATAAGATGTCAGATCCCTTGAACTGGAATTACAGATGGTTGTGAGCTGCCACGTGGGTACTGGGTATTGAACTTGGGTCCTCAGGAAGAGCAGCCAGTGCTCAACTACCCATCCATCTCATACTTGTTTTAACAAAAATGTTTATGTGGCTTCTATAGGAACTCGGAATAGTAGTGCAAATATAAGAGTGCTAAGAAATCAGTGCTTGTATCTCTAATTTCTTCCTTGATTATCGTGTGACCTTGGATAATTTGCTAATTTGGTTAAGATTTAGTTTCCTTCCATATAAAATTGAAGTAGTGTTAGTGAGCTGAACATGCCAAGTACTTGAAAATGTTAGTGCTAACATGGTGGATAGTAGTTTGGTTACTTGGATTAGTAAGTGATACATGGTAGGAACTCTGTCAAGGTGGATTATACATTAGAGTGAGAAGCTTGCAAAGCGTGGTGGCAACAGCAAAAAGGTATGTATGAGAGAGAAGAGTTTCTAGGACCCCAGCTATCTGCTTGTATGGATCTTAAAATATACTTAGTTAAAAAATATATTTCATTTTGTAGTAAGTCAAGTTTCAACTTTATCCACCTGGAGCAAAATAGCATAAGTATTTTAATTATATAATTTGTAGACTCTCTACTTTAGACCCTATTTTAATTAGTTCATGCTGACATTTTTACCAGTTTCATAGTTAAATTATATTGTTTTATATTCTTAAATAAGATTAGATTAAGGAACAATTAGAACATACCATGTCTTAAGTTACCCCTTGCTAAAATAGCAAGCATTCAGTGGCATTAGTGCTACTAGAATGGAATGCTCTTACTATTTAATGTCTACTTACAGAACAAAATAAAATAGTTATTGGGCCGGAGAGATTAAGAACACTGGCTGTTCTTCCAGAGGCCCTGGGTTTGTTTTCCAGCACTCACATGCAGCCACACAACTGTTTGCAGCTCCAGTTTCAAGGGCTCCAACACCTTCTTCTGGCCTTCTTAGGCACTAGGCATTCATGTAGTACACACATAAGCATTCAGACAAAAACAGTCATACATATAAAATAAATGGATCTTTAAAAAAGAAGAAAATAGACATAAAAATTTAAGACACGAAGCCAATATTTACTTATTACTCTGAGGTAGAAGTTAAGTTGAAAGAGGCATAGTAAAAGTAAAGGAGACTAGCTTGGAGTGTGTACAATGTTGTTTGAGCTATGTCTTTGACAGTGGGATTAGGAAAAGTTGTGTTTTGTTATTAGTTTTTAAGAAGATTTATTATGTTTTATGTGTATCTCTGGTTTGTGTATATATATATATACATATATATGTGTATATATGTGTATATATATGTGTGTGTGTATATATATATATATATATATATATATATATAATATGTACCATTTGTGTGCAGTGTCTGTGGTAACCAGAACTACAGTTATAGATGGTTATTGGCTGACATGCGGGTACTGGCAATGGAACCTGGAACCTCTGGAACAGCATTCTCTTAGTTCCTGAGTCATCTCTTCAGCCCAATTATTAGATCTTTTTTAAAAAATTTAAATAGTGCTGGGCACTGGTGATTCGTGCCTTTAATCTCAGAACTTTGGGAGGCAGAGGCAGATCTTTGTGAGTTGGAGGCCAGTATGGTCTACAGAGGGACTTTCAGGACAGTCAGGGCTATACAGAGAAATCCTATATCTTTTTGTTTGGTTTTGTTTTTGTTTTTCTGTCCTGGAACTCACTTTTTAGACCATGCTTCCAGGCCTCCAATTTACACAGAGATCTGCCTGCTTCTGCCTCCTTGGTGCTGGGAATAAAGACCTTGTGTCATTACCACCCAGGAATTGTGTGCTTTTTAAAAAGAAAAGCAAAAAACCTGGTGAATCCATTTAATACGGCCTGTATGTGCATGGGTGTAGGGCCATCTACTGAAGCAGGTATTCTAAGCGGCAGACCAGAGGCAGTGGACAGCTGCAGCAAAATGGTATTTGCCAGACATAACTGTATTGTTGCACACATAAACTCAGTGGTTGTGCCTGCGTGTTCAAGGTCATGCAAGCTAGAAACCTAATATGGATGGTGGAGAGGTTTGTGCAAAGAGCAACCTGTATCTTTGTTTCGTGATTGCAAAGTTCTACCTCTAGGCTACTAAAAGTTTGTGTCTTTGTGTTTCTTCCAAGTTGCCCTCCCTCTACTCTGGCCTTCCTTGTGTTTGTCTCTGTCTTCTGATTAGAGGCTTTAGCTCATGTCTTATTTCCTTGTGAATTCAGAACTTCTTTGGAAGCTTTAAGCATGTGTGTAGGCCTTGAGTTTTTGCATCAGGATATTCTGTACAGGCCTTCTGTCAGGGGATCTGGTGTTGTCTAGTCTTTCTTATTTGGCTAACAGTTTCTTTCCTACAGGATAAAGATATAGATGCCAGATTCTAGGAGTTGAGTGTATTATGTAGTGGGAAGCTGAAGTCAGTGACTCAGTCTACCTCTGTGTGAAAGGTACTCTGCCTTTTCCAGAGAGTGACTCTTGGTCTACTCTCAGGTGATGAGAGAGGGGGCTGTATGGAGGCAGGCTGCCCATACTCTCTGCAGCATTGGCAGTCTTCACACCTCAACGTTACTGCATTCAATGCTTCTGCTTCTGATCCTTTGTTCACCCTGCTGTGGAAATGGAATTGGTGCCTTGTCTTTTTAGACCTGTGGTCTGCTGAGTCAGACTGTGTTTCCCATTTAAAATTGTCTGTCTTTGGTCCAGAATATTGCCCTTCCCCTGGTATTTCTTGTTTTGATGTCTTGAAGCTTTTTCAGTTTATCAAAGTTTATATTCTTTTTAGTTGGTTTTGACCTTTGATTTTTGAACTCTGTTTTATCTCATTAGCCTAGTTTTAGTGGGAACAAGAAAAAGGTTTGTATGTTGTTGCTTATCTTGAACCTTGTCATTTTTTTCAGCAGGTTATGCTTATTGATTATCTAATAGTTTTTAGTTACATATATGTATCCTCTTCACTGGGTTCAGGTTTGCAGATAGCTTCCATGTGTTTGTCTTTAAATTCATTCATTGTGCGGGCAGTGCTGATGCATGCCATTAATCAATCAGGAGGCAGACAGGTGGATCTTTGTGAGTTTGAGGCCAGTCTGCTCTACAGAGTGAATTACAGGACAGGCTTCAAAGCTACAGAGAAATCCTATCTTGAAAAACAAAACAAAAAAATCATTCTTTGTCTAGTTGTTTTCATGGTGGACATGAAGAGAACTGTAAGAGGGTGAGCATGGTGGGACTTAGAGGACGTAGAGGATTGAAATGAGCGGGTGGTTAAGCTTAGTGTTAGAGCACTCACCCAGCATCCCTCATCTGTTAAGTAAATAGCAGTGAAATAGAGATGTTTATGTATGTGTGTATCCTATCTCTTCCAGGTCTCTGGACTACAATGAAAAGAAGAAACAGATACTAGAAGGATTTTTTATAACAGCTATTTGTTTTTTTTTTCTCAAAGTCACTGCTGCCTTCTGAACTGTGAGTACATTTCTCTGTGTTTGTACGTTGGTGCTGCTTATTGGGTTTTCTTTCCCTTGTCCAGAGTCTCTGACATACAGGAGCAACAGCAGAATGTAGCTAATGGATAGGACCAGGGCAGACCTGTAATTTGTGTGTGGAGTCTTTTTATGTGTCTAATATTAGCATTATGATGTTGGTTGTTCATAGAACAGTGCTTGGGAATTACTTTGGACATTATAAACACTCTGAATTATAGTTACTTATTGAATTCTTACAACCAAGTTAAGATCAAGATCTGCTGTTTTACATTTACATAAACTCATAACAGAGAAGTTAATAGTTTCCAAGTTAGAAGTGTTGGTACTGGTGACTGTGGCTTTAGAAGAGTGTTCTTTACTGGTGTTTTACTTTCATGAGTGCTGGCTTAAGATTTTGTCCTAGATTACTTATTCAGGGAATAGGTCCTAACCCCAAGTGGATGCCTGAAATTTCAGATAGGACCAGACCACATGTGTGTTATGTTTTTTCCTATACATACATACTGGCATCTGTGGTCATGCCCATCTTTTAAACATGGGTGTTTGGATCCAAACTCAGGTTCTTAGCAAGTAATCTTTTCCTACTTAATAAGCCGTTGCCCCAGCCCCACTTAAGTTAATTTTTCTACTTAAACCTAGTTTCTCCTTGGACAAAGGGATTATAGATTTTTCTCTTAGGAGATTTTTATGAAGATACTGTGAGATACATTTAATGTATGTTCAGCACTCAGCACCATTAGCAGTTGTGTTAGTTAGGGTTACTATTGCTGTGATAGAACACCAAAAGCAACTTGGGGAGGAAAGGGTTTATTCACTTACTCTTCCTTATCACAGTTCATCTTTGAGGGAAGCCAAGGTAGGAACTCACACTGGGCAAGAACCTGGAGATAGGAGCTGATCCAGAGATCATGGAGGGGTACTCCTTACTGGCTTGCTCTTCTGATTTCTTCAGCCTTCTTTCTTATAGAACCAGGACCACAAGCTGAGGGGTGGCACTACCCACAATGGGCTGGACCCTCCCATCAGTCACTGACCCTGACCACATTTTAATATTTTGTCGATAAAGAAATCTTGAAAAGCTTATGGACTTTATTAGACCTGGACAATAAAGTGCCTTCTTACCATTGCAGGACACCCTGTTTGTTTCTTATAACTATATATATGGCACAGTGTGCAAAAGCAAGTAGAAGGAAAAAAGAGCACATCCCTGCCCCTCTAACCTGAATGTAAGAATTCTAAGAAATGCAGCCTGTCTCCTAGGATCAAACTTTCTCCCACTTTGAGCATTTGTTTTGCTTTTTGTTCAAGACTATCATGTAGTCCAGGCCAGCCTTAAACTCACTGTGAAGCTGAGACTTGTTTGCTTTCTTACTGCTCTGACAAACCCCTGACAAGAAGTAACTCAAAAGGCAACTAAGAAATGCTGAGAGTGAGAGAAATCGTCTTCTTCAGTGTCAGTTGGTTATCCAATACCAAATGGCCAGCCCTGAAAACATACACATACAAGAAACATGCAGATTGAACAGGTTGTATTATATGTTTAGGAACACACATAGACAAAGAGAGCAAGGGCGGGGGAACATAGGAATGTTTGGAGGAAGGAAAGGAAAGGAAAGGAAAGGGGGAAATGATGCAATTATTATCACCTCAAAAAAGCAGCAACCCAAGGAAAAGGTTTACTGTGGCTCAAAGCAACGGAACAGACCATCATGGAATGAAAGGCACACTGGCAGGAGCATGAAGCAGCTGGTCACAATGCATCTATACTCTGGGACAACTGCTGAGTGTACTAATATACACTTTTTTTTTTAAAAAAAAAAGTGTATTTAACTTTATTTTATGTGCATTGGTATAATGGTGTCAGAGTCTCTGGAACTGGAGTTACAGACAGTTGTGAGTTGCCATGTGAATGCTGGGAATTGGCCTGGGTCCTCTGGAAGAGCAGTCAGTGTTCTTAACTGCTTAACCATCTCACCAGCCCCTTGATGTACACTTTTAATTGCAGTGCATAGGAGGCAGAGATAGGCAGAGCTCTGTGATTTTAAAGAGCCTGGTCTACATAGCGAGTTCCAGGCAAGCCAGGACTACGTGATGAGACCCTGTCTTTTATATATAATGACACATATATCTTTATATTTATACACACACACATATACACAAAATGCTGACAGTACAAGACATACCCCCATGCTTGATGTTTACAGGTATTCAATGAAGCTACACTTTTTTGTTAGCAGAAACAAGGAACTGAGCATTATTTGCAAGCTTTACAGAAATAATAATATATTCAAATGCATTTAAAAAGGAAATGAAAATTAGAAGAAACATTAGTAGCTTGGCAGGTAGCACTGTTCTATCTGTTAAAAGCGTGACTACCACACGTACATTTGAGCTACCACAAAACTAAGCTTTGATGAAAAGCACTGGAGAAGTTGGCACAGCTGTAAGGAACTCTGGGCAAATTTCCTTAACTCTAGACTCAGTTTCTTATCTACGAAATAAGGACATAAAATCACTACCTTATTGGATTGCTATATAGAATTAAGTAAAAAGTGGGGAGAAGTACTTTCTGTATAACTATAAAAAACATGAGTTCAGGGGCTGGAGAGATGGCTCAGAGGTTAAGAGCATTGCCTGCTCTTCCAAAGGTCCTGAGTTCAATTCCCAGCAACCACATGGTGGCTCACAACCATCTGTAATGAGGTCTGGTGCCCTCTTCTGGCCAGCAGGCATACACACAGACAGAATATTGTATACATAATGAATAAAAATTTAAAAAAAAAAAAAAAAAAAAAACATGAGTTCAAATGTCAAGACTCCATGTAAAAAGCCAGGTGTGTGACCTGGAGAGATGGCTCCATGGTTAAGCATGATTTCTGGGCTGGGTATGGCGGTGCATACCTTTAATTCCTAGGACAAGGGAGGCAGAGGCAGGAGGATCTCTGGGTTTGAGGCTAGCCATGACTATATAGGGAGACTCTTTGGAAAAAACACGAGTGATTGAGTCTCTTGCAAAAGACCCAGGTTCAGTTCCCAGCACTCACATCAGGCTGTTCAGAACAGCTTGTAACTACAACTCCTAGGGATCAGATGCCTCTGACCTCTACAGATAACCACACTCAACATGAACACACATACATAATTAAAAATCAACCTTTAGGGCTGGAGAGATGACTCAGTGGTTAAGAGCATTGCCTGCTCTTCCAAAGGTCCTGAATTCAATTCCTGGCAATCACATGGTGGCTCACAACCATCTGTAATGAGGTCTGGTGCCCTCTCGGCCTGCAGATATACATGCAGACAGATTATTGTATACATAATAAATAAATATTTTTTTAAAAAATCAGTCTTTAGAAGAAAAAAAAACACCCAGATTTGTAGCACAAGCATCCATACTTCCAACATGCGTTTGAGGATAAGAGGCAGAGCCACAAGCATCCCAGAAAGCTCAAAGAACAGGTAATTTGTCGAGACATCTTAAACAAGGTAGAAAGTGAGGAACACTTGAGGCTAGGTCCTCTAACCTCCATATGAATGCCATGGCACATACATAAAAAGTAAGATTCATGCAGGGTGTGGTGTCGCACACCTTTAACCCCAGCACTTGGGGGGCAGAATTAGGTGGACCTCTGAGTTTGAGGTCAGTCTGGTCTACAAAGTGAGTTCCAGGACAACTAAGGCTACACAAAGAAACCTTGTTTTTACAAAAAAAAAAAAAATTCAGAATTCACCAAATACACCAAATACAGAATTCACCTACCACGACTGTGACTATAAAATTCTAACCACAGTTTCTCAGTCACAGTGTCAAGATTGAAATGTGTGTTCTTCATACACCTGTGTATAAATAGAAAGCTTCAGACTGAGTTCAACACAAAGCCTTGCCCAACCATGAGTTCTGTGCATTCATATGAAAGGAACTGCGGTGTCTGCAATTGCAAAGACTGTGTGCAGGTCTTATTTCCAGTCACTCTGCCTCTGCATTTCAATATGTGCAGTGCTTCTTTTCAAAAGCAAGCAATCTGTTGTAGAGAGCCCTGTGGAGTCACACCTGATGGCTATGTGTAGAGAGCTGCGTGGAGTCGCACCTAATGGTGCTGGCTCCCGCCCTTCGCAATCCCGAAAGCGAGTGCTCTCTGTGATAATCAACTCCTAATATCAACTAGGCCTGACTTATGCTATTATCACGCAATGATTGTCAGCTGCTTGCATATGCGTGGACCTATGAGCAGTGCCCACCTGGCAATCCAGGATTGGTAGCCCATGCCTACTTAAGGGCTGGGAGAGGTTTGCCCAGGGAGAGAGGAAAAGAGAGAGAGGAAGGGAGAGAGGAAAAGAGATAGAGGGAGAGAGTGAGAGTGAGTGAGAGAGAGAAAGGGAGAGAGAGATAACTGTAAAATGGTCCTGAATAAACTGCTTAGCAAGAAGAGCTCCAGTGTGTCGTGCGTCCTCCTTGCTGGCCGAGGGGGACCACGACAATCTGTCAGCTCTCAGCTTTTTACCATTTTATCTTTGAGAGCTGGTTTCCCCTGTGGCTCTAGAGATCTGCCTGCATACCTCCATAACATGTTCTCAAGCCACCTGCTTGCCCTCTCCAAACATAAGCTAATTACTAAGCAATTTCCTAAGTTTCTCCTGGAGTTCATCTAGTTCTTGGAAAGACTGAAGCAGCAGCACTACAGTACTAACTTCTCCACCAGTGAATTGGCTTGAATACCCCAAGGCCAAAGTCATTACATTTCTGTGACAAGTAGTCTTAAAGAATTTTTTCATGAAGCAGGATATGAAACATATTTTTAAATTTACCACTTGGATACATGTGTTCTGATATGCTCTATGTTCAAGTTTTAGGACTACAATAAAAAACTTTTCATCCATGTTTAATAACGGGAACCTAATTCCCATGTAATCTGGTTTGAAGTTCCCAAGATGCTGTCTGTATTAAGGCGGTATGGTATGTACAATTTAGTAAAAGTCCCAGCAGACAAGATTTTTAAGTCACTGAAATCTATACTCTACAAGGCCACGCTTTTTCTCCCATTTATTTCTACACTAAGAAGACTACCCCTTGAGGAAGGCCTGTTCACAGCAAGGTTCCCCAGGAAGGAATCCTCAGTTTTTTGTGCTTTGTTTACCTGCCTTCTCCTTGGTAATAGAAATGGATAAAATACTGTAGGTTCCTCTCATAGTAAAGGTAGGCCTCCAGTGTTTCATCCTCTCACAGAAAATGGGGGTCAAAGATGGGCAATCTAGCAGGAGGTTACCTGGCTATATTCTTGGGAAGGCTTCACAGCTTACAGAGAGGGTGAGAAACTTTAGCTAGATCAAAGCCAATGGGAAGTGTAGGTTGTAGAAATTTTAAGTTCAAGAAAATAAGAAAACAGAACTAGAACAAAAAAGAAAATAGAATTGTACTACATAAATGTACTCCATAATGAGCAATGTTTACATAATCACAAACATTAAAAAGTAAAGTGTGGATCCAATCAAAAAATATCATAGAGCCAAGCAGAGAAGGCATGGGAGAGGTACTGTGGAATTGTCCTCTGGGCATGGCACAGCCACTGCAGTATTGAATAGAACAGCGTAATCACACCCCAGAAGACCCTCACAAGATAAGACCTATTAATATTCTCTCATAAAAGGGCAGGAAAGATCATGAGTAAACTCTAACCTGAAATTCTAGCTACCACACCCTCTTGAACCCATCCCAGTTGTTTGTGGAGAAGACATGAGATGGGTTTACAAAAGCTGACTGAAGTGGAGACTCCAGGGATGCAGGTTTCCTAAGCTGTCACTCATGCTGGGGTAGGTCTTTTTGGTGATGCAGATGCCTTTCAGTAACCCATGTTCCTCTAAGTACCCAAATTATCTCACTGGTTCACCAAACTAGACTCAAATGAAATCTTTTCTTTGGTCTGTCAGAGTCCTGTTGTGATCAGTTAATGTTGTTTTTGAGCATCTCAGAAATGTCACACAAAAAGTAATTTATTGATAAAAACTCCCTTACCTGCCCTGTCATTAAGGTTGACATGGACAACAGGCACAGAAATCCTATTATGAAATAGATTGAATTGCTGAAAGCAACAGCTAAAACAAAAGAGCTAAATCCAAGAGCCTCTGGGAACTCTTGGTGGGCAGGACTGAAGCCTGCTATTTCTGCCTGACCATTTCAACACTAACTTCTGATCCAAGTACAAACACCATTTTAAAGGAGGATTTATGATTACATCAAGCTGAATAAAACCCATTGTACAAGTGTTTAGCAGAGACATTTCAAATAGCATACAAGTGATTTCCTAGTACCAAACCACAATATCCTTTCTTATTTATTTTAGTTTTTTAAATTGTGTATTATTTTATGTGATGGAGGTGTTCTGTCAACATGTATATGTGTATACTACATGCATGTAGTACCCATGGAGGTGTCATGATTAGAAAAAAGTGTAATTCCCTTGGAGATGGAGTTATGAATGGTTGGGAGCCACCTAATGAGGGCTCTAACTGCTAAGCCATCTCGCTAATCTATCCTTCCCTACTTTTAAGTCTCTCAGGGAGCACAGACTGCTGCTCACTTACAGTAGGTAATACTGTTCACCTTACATGTTGGGCTTCTTCATGCACACACCTAGCAGACACATGGAATGACTGCCTGCCTGCCTGAGTAGTGGGTATATCCAGATCATAAGTCCCTCTCACACTCAGCTCTATCCCTTTTCTCCTGCCCACACACTGACTACTAACAAATTTTGCTGTCTTGACATCCTAGGTCCACTTGTTTGATTGCTGTTGTGCTACCCCAATGTCACCTCTGCTGGTTTTCTTCATATTATCTCAGAGAATTTATCTTGTCATGAGCTCAGAGTCAGACTCCCTCAACAAGAATGGTTCAGCTCACCAAACACTGCACATTCTGTTTGTACTGTTGTTAACTCGACTATAATGATCTTTCTCCCCTGGATCTACTTGGCTAATACAGTCATCTCTGCTACATCTGGCTCCCATCTCATTTAGCATCAATGATTATTATGACCATCCTATGTAGACCTAAGATGCTAACTACAAACTATGGCATAATTTCTCCCACTGTCCTTCTCAATTTTCAGTATATAACATAGAGTACTCCTTAGGTTTACAGCCCATCAGCTACTCTACCACTCTGTTCAAGACATTCCTGTTTTGTATCTTGATATCTCTACTTAAAACAATTAAAAGTGCCATGGGCTGGAACTTAATATGAACTCAGCAAATATTTCCTGAACTTAACTGCACTGTCTAACAATACTAGCTCTTATTGTCCCATGACCCAATGTACATTCAAGGCCTCTTCCAGATTCTATATGGACTACTGAGAGCTACCACTAGACAGAAATATTACTACCTTAAAAACAGGCAATTTTAGTTTAATTCTCATCAACTGCAGTTGAGCCCATCATTCCATGATGAGAATTTTTATACTGCAAAGTTTCTCCTTTCCTCAACCACGAACCTCTTGCATCTACTCTTGTTAGTACCTTCTCTCACACTCCAGTGACAGTCACATGCCCTACTTCAGAGAAATGCAGGTCTGTACCTAAAACTACTTCAACTTTCCCTGACATTCCTGCTACAAACATAGCAGAGACTCAACAAACATTGATGCAACAAATGGGGAAACCAACGAATAGAAAAGTAAAATATTTTGTATAAAGTCCCACGGTCAGTAGTAGTAACATCAAAGTTTGACCGCAAGGCCATAACTCTAGGGCTGTGACTTTCTCCTTAGCCATAGACAGATGAAACTATAACCTATCACTTAAATCCTCACAGGACAAACCAACACACTCCAACCTCCACAACCCTCATACCACAAGTCAACACCTCTTTAAATCCTTTCATGACGTCTACATATACAACATCCAGAGCCCTTAGTGGCGTCATGCTCAAAATAATAGACTAATGACTATTTTTTATGTATACAATATTCTGCCTACATGTACGCCTGAAGGCCAGAAGACGGCACCAGACCTCATTACAAATGGTTGTGAGCCACCATGTGGTTGCTGTGAATTGAACTCAGGACCATTGGAAGAGCAGCTGAGTCATGTCTCAAGCCCCTTCATGTATTATTTGTATAGGACAATTTTTAGCATAGACATGCCTTTTGAGAACATGTAAATTTGGAGTAATTGTTTGGTTTGTTTGTTCTGATTTATTTTAACCTAAAGGCATTTCTTTAGATAATAAGAAAATTGTGTATTATGGAGGTTGTGTTTGAATTAGCACAGGCAGTGGTATTTTAGAAGTTGAGTTATATTAGGATTCTCTCATGTTGTTTAAGCTGTGGTAGCTCTGGAGATATTTTACCAGATTTAAGTTAATAGAAACATTCTTTCTAATATCCATAAGATAAATTTAATCAGTCTTCAGTTCTTTTAATCGGTAATAGAGCACAATTATCTTTAAATTGCTAGAAGTGAGAAAATGCACAGCATGTAAAAGTACACCTTCCTGAACCTAAGAATTAATTACAGGTGCACATTTAACTAACTACCTTCCTATCTTTTCTTTCTGAGACAGGTTCTTTTTGGCTTCTCTGTGTAGCCAGCCGCTTTGGCTGTCCTGGAACTTGCTTTGGAGACTAGACTGGCTGGCCTCAGGCTCACAGAGATGAGACAGGTTCTTATAAAATAGATCAGGTTATCTGTGGTGAATTTATAGCGTTCTGCCTGCCTCTGCTTCCCAGTTTAAAGATTTGGGTCACAATGCTGGGAATGAATTGAATTTCTTTTTCTTTTTCTTTTTTGGTTTTTCGAGACAGGGTTTCTCTGTAGCTTTGGAGCCTGTCCTGGAACTCCCTTTGTAGACCAGGCTGGCCTCGAACTCACAGAGATCCGCCTGCCTCTGCCTCCCGAGTGCTGGGATTAAAGGCGTGCGCCACCACTGCCCGGCTTGAATTGAATTTCTTAAAAATATTCATGAAAGTTTACTGGGTTGTTTTTTTTTTTTTTGATAGTTTTTGATACCCTATTGAGCAGCTTCGTAGCATTTTCTCCTCATAAAATGTTGCTTTAAAAACCACAGCAGTGAGTGGGAGAGGAATTAGTAGAAAATATGTGTGCAGCCGATTTTTGTCTGAATCAATTCTTTATTTGACTTTTGGAAACAAGGTTGTTCTTAAATGTCCAGCCTTCAAGGCAGCACTGTAATGTGTGGTTTGGTGAGAAGAGTCATCGAGACAATGAAGCACATTGGAGTTGGACTCCTTATGGTGGTTTTACATCCACAGTGCACTTTCTTCTATTGGCAGCCTGTCTTGTATCTCTAGCTGGCTATGTGCTGATGCAACTGTAATATAGTACAGTTATATGGTGATATATGGTAGGTACTTGGTGATGGCCTCTTGAACAGTTGGTATTTGGAAACAGAAGGTGATGACATTTTGATCCTGATGTACATGGTTTATTGCCTCATTATATCAAGGTATTTTCCCCTGGAGATCACTGCATTTATTTTAGGTTTTTTTTTTTTTTTTTAGGAGGCTTAAAGCATGTTGTGTGTCTGAAGACATTGACAGCTGCTTTAGCCAGGTGGCAGTCACACTGCAGTTGTCATTGCCTGCAGCTCCAGTGTGGAGTAACAATACGTACTACATTGGATCTAGTGTGTTACTGTTGTACTACGCACAGTGAGTTAATCACCATTTAAAAATGTCTTCTAAAATGTTGCATTTTGACCTATTTTTATTGAAAGATCAGCATAAATGCAGAGGGGTACTAAAATTAGAGACAGTGCTAGTAGCTGGGTGTGGTGGTGTACTCCTGTGATTCCGATAGTTAGAGATAGAGGCTAGAAAGTTAATACTTTGAGGCCAGCCTGGGCTACATGAGACCCTATGTCAAGTGCCCCAACACACTTTAGAGAGGAAAGAAAAAATAGGTGGAATATAAATGTAAAAAAATGTTTATTTCTTATGTTGTAGGAAAAAATTTTGACAGACCTTAAATAAAATGTGTTATACATACCATAAAATGCTTGCCTAACATGCATGAAATTCTGGGATTGATCCCAGCACTACAAAACAGATACCAACCTCACTTTTAGTTCTTCTGCCTTTAGGGTTCTCCCTGTTTAGACACCTGGTTTAAATACCAAGTCTGTGCCTTTCCGTCAGTGTCATTTCATTCCTTTTTGTTGGGATAAAATATGCCAACAAAAGCTGTTTAGGGAGAAAGGTTTTATTTGTCCTACAATTCCTCCATGGAGCTAGTATGTGGAAGCACCTAGTCACTTCCATCGGTGAGCACTGAATTAATGTGTGTAAGTACCCAACTCATTTTTACAGTATTTAGAATCCCTTGCCTAGGAATGGTGTCACCCACAGTGGGGTTTTTATCACCACAATTAAGTAATAAAGATATTACCCCTGGACATGTCCTCAGGCCAGCACAAATCTAGAGAGTCCCTTTGATCATCAAGACTCCCCTCCAAGGTATAAAAGCCCTGACAGCAACCCTCTCAGTTGCTTGCATCCCCAGTTTTGTTATTTAATTTATTTTATAATTTAAGACAGGGCCTCTCTGTGTAACCCTATTGACTTGAAACTCCCTGGGTAGATCAGGCTGGCCTCAAACTGACAGTGATCTTCTGGTCTCTATCTCCCAAGCCCTGGGATTATACCATTTTATTGTTATTATTATTAGTTTTTTGTTTGTTTTGTTTTTCGAGACAGGGTTTCTTTGTGTAGCTTTGGAGCCTGTCCTGTGTGGAACTCTCTTTGTAAACCAGGCTGGCCTCAGACTCACAGAGATCCATCTACCTCTGCCTCTCGAGTGCTGGGATTAAAGGTGTGTGCCACCACTGCCCGGTGAAAGTTTTTATTTTGAAAACCTTTTTTCTTTTATTGGGGAAGACTCAGGAAGTGAAATAGTAATGATGTCCCACCAGCCATTAACATTTTATAATCTAAGCACACATACTTGTCCCCTCCATGTAGATAAGCTTTTACATGTATAGATTTGTAGTAAGTACTTACTTTTTAAAGAAGATTTTATTTATTATGTATACCGTGTTTTGCCTGCATGTATGCCTGCAGGTCAGAAGAGAGCACCAGATATTATGTAGATTTGTATTAAGTACTTAACTTTTTAAAGATTTTATTTATTATTTGTACCGTGTTTTGCCTGCATGTATGCCTGCAAGTCAGAAGAGGGCACCAGATCTCATTATAGACGGGTATAAGCCACCATGTGGTTGCTGGAAATTTAACTCAGGACCTCTGGAAAAGCAACCACTGCTTTTAACCTCTGAGCCATCTCTCTAGCCAGTTAAATGCTTATTTTTATTGACCCTTTGAGAGTAAATTCACTTGTCATGCACTTTACCCTGAAAAACCTCAGTGACTATTTGCTGGCAGCAAGGATGCTTTACAATGCCAATGAAGTAATTGTCAAATTTAAAAAAATTTACATTTGCTATATGCAGATCTGTGGTGTTGTTCAGGCAGTTTAGAGTCTGGAGGGTAGTTAGGATGTTCCTATGTCTCTATACCTTCAGTTGTACAGAATGAAGCCTAGCTGGGCAGGGCTTTCAGTCTTCCTCTGCTGCCACCTTTTTTTATACACTAATCTCTGACGTCTCCTTTACCCTATTCCCTGTTTTGCTTCAGTATAGTCAATGTCTAAATTATGGCAGCTGACCTATTTGTATTTCTTCTTCCCCTTGATACATAGTCCAATCCGGTTATAGGCAGTATCCAGTTATGTTTCCTTAGTCTTTTTACTTGGGGAAAGGTTTGTCTGCATTGATGATTTTGAAGGATATAGTTTGTTTTTAGACTTTCCCCTAATTTGGGTTTGTATCATGTTTTCGGATGATTGAATCAGAGTTACTCATTTTTTTTAGCAGTCCTGTCCCAGAGAGGATACTGGGTCTTTCTTAGGGTCATGCTAGTACACGGAACAAATCTGCTGCTGCTTCTGTTGTATGTTAGCACTCATGACTGAGGGCATATATCAAGGCAGTCCTATCAGGGACCAGAGATAAAGCTGTGCTGCTGGCAGTGGCCTGAGGAGTTCTTTTCAGAGACTACAGCCAAGTAAAGATGGGATTCTTGACTTCACCACAGAAAAGAATTTCAGGACAGGCCAGTTTGAAGCAAAGCTGAAATGTATTAAGAAAAGGTTTAATAGGTTTCAGCAGAAATTAATAGATAGACACTCAAGGGAAGGCTAAGACACATCCAAGAGTCTTGGTGTGGGCTTCTGAGGAGATTTAAACTTGTGGCTTCACAGTACCCACAGAGATGATTTTGGCGATTTTTGAAATTGTCTATCAAAGGGTGGTTAAGAACCATCCTCCCTCCCTCCCTTTTTCCCTCCCTCCCTTTTTCCCTCCCTCCCTCCCTCCCTCCCTCCCTCCCTCCCTCCCTCCCTCCCTCCCTCCCTCCCTTTTTCCCTCCCTCCCTCCCTCCCTTTTTCCCTCCCTCCCTCCCTCCCTCCCTCCCTCCCTCCCTCCCTCCCTCCCTCCCTCTCCCTCTCCCTCCCCTCCCCCTCCTCCTCCTTCTTCTTCCTCTCTCTCTCTCTCTCTCTCTCTCTCTCTCTCTCTCTCTCTCTCTCTCGTAAATGAGTTCACATCTGGTTCCTGGGGTGCTCTGGTGCTTTGGATAGGACATGGGGTTGGTGGGAAATTAAGGTGTTTTTACTGTAGACAAAATCTTATAGTCCTGTTTGTGGGAGTTCCACATAATTTAATTGTACAATTAGGAAAGGAGTAGGGCCGTACTAAGTTATATATGCTTAGGCCTTAGGGTGGTGTGAATGTGACTATCCCCCATAGACTTAGATATCTGAATAAATACTTGGTCCATAGGTGTTGGTGCTGCTTGGGTAGAATTAGCAAGGTAGCCTTGCTAGAGCCAAGTGTGAGGTTTCAAAGCCAGATACCATTTCCTAGTTTGCTTCCTTTCTTGGAGTTCAGGATGTGATCTCTCAGCTTGCTGCTACTTCAGCTGCCACATTTGTGGCTTCTCTGCCATGGCAGACTATCTATCCTCCTGGGACCATAGAACTCTTCCTTCTATGAGTTTACCCTAGTCATGATGTTTTCTTACAGCAACAGAAGATTACTAATACAGGCCTTAAGCATGGTTTATTGCCATTTTAACATTCATATCTGAAACATCTCTTTATAGAAGCAGTGTTATCTCTGTGTCTGCAACCTTTACAGAAAATGTTATTAATTGTGCTGGAATTCATGATACTAAGCTGACAAGAAACTTAACCAGACTCTAGGGTGAACAATCCTTTTCTTTCGCAGAGTGCTGTCTCAGTCCCTGGACAGGTCTGATTCCTAGGAATTTGTTAGACTTGCAAATTTTAAATTTTAAACCCTGTCTTAAAATTATTGAATACAGTAAGGATGAAATATAGATTTTGTTGTTGTTTCCTTCTCTAGAATGCCTCCTTCAAATTGTTTTTCAGCTACTCTCAGTGAGGCTTTTGTCACTAGAGCCAGGCCTGGCTGACTTGGGGAGCATTGAGTCAAGGGGCTGTGGACTCAAGACTAATTCCAGGAATCTTGTATCTGTAGCCCTGATGTTTTCCTCCCCATCTTGGCTTCTTGGAGTCTTCTGTTATATTGCAAATGTATTATCTTTTGTTGTGACAAAATAAATACCTGAGAAAAAGTGCCTTAAGAAAGTTTGTTTTGGATTTTAGTTTGAGAGTTTAGTACATCATGGTGGGAAGGGTGTGGCAGGAACATGAAGTGGCTGGTTATATTCCATCTGCTGCCAGGAAATAGAGATGAATGCTAGTACTCAGTTTGCTTTTTCCTTTTAATTAGGCCCAGGACCTCAGTTCAACAGAACGATGCCATCCACAATCAGGTGAATCTTCTTTTCTAGTCAAATCTTAGAAACACCTTTCTTTTTCTGGTGACTCTGAATCTTGTTGACAATGAATCTGAACCATCACAGCATCTTTGCAGTCTACCACAGATTTATATTTAGATTTAGATGTGGGACTAAGAGATGGCTCAGGGGGTAGAGGTACTCAACACCAAGCCTGGTGACTTGATTTCAATCCCTGGAACCCACATGATGGATATAACCAACACCCACAAGTTATTTTGATTTCCACACATGTATAGTGATACATGCAAGTGTGTACACATACAGTAAGTAAATAAAATATAATAAATTAAGAATAGATTTATATTGATACTATGTCTTCCTACTTTTCCCTTAAGTTTGTATCAGCTTGTGCTCTGAGTTACATGACCAGATGCTTAACCTTACAGTCCTGAAATCCAGAGCAGGGCATGGTGCCAGGCAAGAGGGTTCAGAATCATGGCACATGCCAGATGCTATAAGAATTTTCACGAGAACATTTTTTGAAGGTTTGGCCTGCCTTGGCTGACTTTTTGGTGTCTTCAGATATTTTTTTAAGTGATTTTGTTAAATTTTTGTAGACAGTTTTATAAGAAAGAATGAAGAAAAAACAAAATCCCTTCAGAGGCTTGTGACTCTAGGTCCAAAGAACCAGAGATAGGTGTCCAAACTCCATATCTCACAAAGGCCTATTTTTTCATGGTTTGAGGGTATTGCCCATCATGAGGGAAAATATGGTTACAGGTGCAGTTTGCAAGTAGGAGCTTACTTGGGCAGAAAACAAAGAATACTGTATTCAACTCAGCGGACTTCTTCTTTTTTGTACTTTATTAATCTGTGCTCCAGCCCATGATATGGTGCCCTCTACATTCAGGTTAGGTATTCAGTTAATCCTCAGGAAAGGCTGTTGCAAACATAACCAGAGATATGCTTCACTGATGCCATAGGCCTTTCTCTTTGTTCATGTAGTCTCTTGCACCTGCAGTGACTACCCAGGCCTTGTACACTCTTCATTAATGTTTGTTTTCTCTTCTTTTTCCTTTCTTTTTCTCCTTCTCATCTTAGAGAGAGACTCATGTTTCCAGAGGCCTATGGACTAGTCCACTCCAGTGGATGTGTGGAACGGGCATTGGTATAGGAAAGGAATATTAAAGTGACATGTGCAAACTACAGTGCCATGGTTCTGTAGAGCTGGCATGCTGTGTCCTGCATACAGAGTTAAAGTAATATTTCACAACAGTCTGGGAGCTACTCCCTTTGGGGGCCATTTTCTTTCAAACCATGACACCACCTTTCATGGGCTCTTTTTATATTAGCTCCTATGTGCTTCCAATTTTAACATCATTGGTTCCTTGTTTAGAAAATCAGGGATTGAATTTTATAGTCTCTTGTAGAAAGTTGCAGAGTTGTTGCTCTGAGTATTTTCTGCTCTGGATCTTAACAGACACCTTTAATTGTATAAAATGCTTTGGCTGAGAGGACTGAAATGAATCTGTACTACTTCACTCTCATGGTTCCCATTCCTTGGGTGAGAGGATCGAATTCCTACCTTCCACTTCTATTTAAAGAGAAGTTTTGTTAACTTCTCAGAGCATCAAGCCCCACACCTTCGGCACGAGTTGAAGTATTTCTGCCTCCCACATTCCAGGACTGTGGCCACTCCAATTCTGCTCTTTGTGAGCTGTGAACTTCTTGTGTCCTAGTTCTTTTGTGTTCTCTACTGCTAGTTCTTTATACAGACATAGAAGCATACAGCAAGTACACTTTAAGTGACAATAGACATTACTAGATGTCATCATCTCTCAGAGCTCTTTATGTTGATAGTGTTACTTAATTTTCAAAATAATTATGAAGTCTATGTGCCGTTTTTTTCTTGAGACAGATCAGACTGACCTCAAGTCCATAATCCTCTCTCAACTGATTTCCTGTGCTGAAGTTACAGCCTATGCCACCAGAGGCCATTGATAGATGCTAATGAATTTAACTACCGAGAAAACTAAGTTATTGGAAACTTTTTACCAAAGGAGTCAATGTCACTCAATTCCTATGTTGTAGAGTTGGGGTCCAGTAGTTCTTGAACCCAGTTGCTGAATGTACCTTTGAATTTTAAGGTGGTGGGACAAGAGATGATTTGGACTTTGGTTTCACATGACTTTTCTACTTTCTCAGAGTTTAATCTTGTAGTTCTTCATCTTTCTAAATCTCAGCAATGTTGGTATTAGTATCTTAACAGTTTGTTAGGGATTAAAGATTCTAAAATGTAGACTTACTGTACTATGTGGAGTGCTGGGTTGGGATTGAGTCCTTCGTGCCTGATCATGGTCTGTCACTCCCATTCCCTTGACTAGCATGTGGTCATAGTACCAATGATGGATTTCACTAACATTTCATGGGTGTATCTCATCTTGACCTCATCTTTATTATTTTGTTGCTTCCTCTTGCTGAACCTCTCCTTCCTTTCAAATAGTCTCCCTTGTCCTCGAATGTCTTATTTTAAATATAGATTCTGTCTGAGAGGAAGTATAGTATTTTCCTTCCCTTAATCTGGTGTGTTTTGCTTTATAGGATAGTTTCCAGTTCTATCCTTTTTCTGTTTCTCTATATGGTGAATAAATTTTTGTGTATCTGAAATTCTTTTCTGTCCAGAAGCACTTCTTAAGATGTTAAGCAGCCTTATTAGGACTAAGGCTATTTTGCCTTTTGGCTCCACCCAGTTCAACATAGCTGAGGTTCATTCAGTGCCTCTGAGTGCCATTCTCTTCACCCTAGATCCAGGGTCGGGTTGCAGCAGGTCTGTGTTGCCATTAAGCAAGTTATAGCATTCTGCTTACAAACTCGATTTAAATGCTCCATAGCCAGATCTCCTGAAAGAGTCAAGAGTTTGTGCTGTGGCCATTTCAAAGCTGCGTGCTATTAATTAATTAATTAATTTATTTATTTTCCTGCTACCACTGAATCAGGAAAACGTCTCAAAGGAGCCACAACGTTAAGCTGTGCTTAACTCCATTCTTTTGTGTCCAGAATTCCTTTCCAAGCTTTCTCAGGTTTAACCTGGATACAGTTGACCATGTTGGTGCACTGTTTTGTTGTATGAGGCCACTTGTTCATTCCCAGATGCCCAGACCCAAAATAACCACACAGAAACTATATTAATTAAATCACTGCTTGACCTATTAGCTCTAGCTTCTAATTGGCTAGCTCTTACAACCTAAACTCGCCCATATCCATTAATCTGTGTATGCCACATGGTTGTGGCTTACCCGGTAAAGTTCCATCCCCAGTGTCTGTCTCCAGTGGGGCTACATGGCATCTCTTTGACTCCACCTACTCTCTGTATATCTCTTCTAGCCTGGTTATATTCTGTTAAGCCATTGGCCAAAAGCAGCTTCTTTATTAACCAATAAAAGCAACACTTATACAGAAGGACTTATCACACCACTATACTAAGCAATTTTCATTTTTGTGAACATATTTTCAGAATTCTTTCATTTTGAAAATTCTGTAGCCAATGACTTACATTTTGTCCATGCTGAAGCTCCTTCTCAACACCATTCTGCCTTTGTCTTTATGAGTTAGACCCTCTAAAATAATACACATTTGAACTTTTACAGTATCTATTCTTTTGGCTTATTTTACTTAGCAGTATATCCTTAAGGTTCATACATTGTGACAATCTTGGTTGTCAAATTAATTGGATTAAGAAATTTTATCAGGCCGGGCGATGGTGGCGCATGCCTTTAATCCCAGCACTCGGGAGGCAGAGGCAGGCGGATCTCTGTGAGTTCGAGACCAGCCTAGTCTACAAGAGCTAGTTCCAGGACAGGCTCCAAAGCCACAGAGAAACCCTGTCTCGAACCCCCCCCCCCCCAAAAAAAAGAAATTTTATCAGGCAGCTGGGTATGGTGGCCCATGCCTTTAATCCCAGCACTCCAGAAGCAAATGAATTCAAGGCCAGCTTAGTCTGCATAGTAAGTTCCAGGCCAGGCAGAGCTACTTAGTGAGACCCTGTCTCCATTTAAAAAAGGAGGGAAGGAAGGAAAAGGAAAGGGAAGGGAAGGGAAAGGAAAGGGAAAGGGAAGGAAAGGGGAAGGGAAGGGGAAGGGAAGAGAAAGGGAAAGGAAAGGAGGAAGGCCTGCAGTTATTGAACCTGCCTCGGGTATATTTGTGAGGGCATTTTCAGAAGTAGGTGTTGGTCTCTGGCATTTTGACCTGTAATGAAATGAATTTGTTGTTATACCATTCATCTTGTAATTGTTGAGAGTAAGCATTTTAAAGACAATTATTGATCTAATGGATAGAAATATTAAATATTTTTGGTAAGAGTTGCATTTTCATGCCTATTTTATATTTAAATCTTGTTTAATTTAGCAATTTATTTTCTAGTGGTTCTGGTGTATGCTGGAATCCCAGCTGCCTGGATAGTTGTGCTGTGGTGGGAGGGGTTTTGACGCTGAGCTTGGGGCTTGAACCTCTTGAAGGGTGGAAGCAGCCTGTGTTCGCTCTTATCCCTTTGGTTTTCATTATTATTCATTTGTCCTCTGTAGGGGAAATGAAGCCTGGAAAGGGCCTATTTTCTGCCTCTTCTCTGGAATCCTTATGTTACAGGTGATGACATCTGTGAATTCTGCCTTCTTTCTGAGGGTTTGGTGCCTTTGAATATCCCTATTAGAATCCTGGCTATTAGTTTGATAATAGGTGAGCTGCCCAGTTTCTCTCTTCAGTTGTTAGTGTGCCACAGGGCTTGTAATCGCATATGTGTAGTTGGAAGTATTGAGAAAACTGCCATAAGCTTTTCTGCCACCTGGGGAAAAACAAATATTGGGGCTACAGTGCCTGGGTGTGCTGTACATTCACCAGAGGTTAGGGTGGTGGTAATGGGATGATAATATCTGCCTCTTTGGGTTGTTAATGAAAATCAAGTGAACAGACATTTTAAAAGTGCTCTGAGCAAGGTCTAGCACATAGCAAGTAGTAACTTGGTACTTAGGTTTGTGTTGTGGCTGACTGGCATGCAGTTAGTGCTGGGTATAGGATGAGTGTTAGAAGTGTCCTTGTTTTACAGACACTGAAACTGAGGTTCCAGCTGGTCTGGTGATAATTTATCCTTTGTTTCACAGGTAGTTACCATGAATTCAGTGCCTTCTCCAACTTCTTACAGTGTGACAGAAAAGAGATACAGCAGCTCTTATAAACCTGGCAGGGAGGCGAACAGTGGTCTTACCAGCACTTTTGGGAGTTTGTTTTACTAGGAGGCTTATTGTCTATGCTCAAAAGGTATTTGGCCCTTTATCCATTAACAGAGCTATAATGTTTGTCAAGCTATAATTTTCTAAGAAAATTGTCTTATATAGTAGAAGCAATGAGACACAGTGAGATAAATAATAATTAATAATCTTTTTTTGTTGTTGGTTTGTTTGTCAAGACAGGATTTCTCTTCTGTGTAACAGCTCTAGCTGCCTGGAACTCACTTTGTAGACAAGGCTGTTCTGTAGTTTATGGAGATTCACCTGCCTCTGCCTTCCAGAGTGCTGGGATTAAAGGTGTGCATTACCACCCGGCTGATAATTAGCAATCTTAACAAATATTAGCTTAGTATGAGATTCCTAGCATTGGAAAGTTGTCATTTATTATAAATACTAGATGCAGGTTGGAAGTGTTGCATTTATTTAAATGTTTAATTCCTTATGCAGACATAGGAAGGGTCATAGACTTCAAAATATATACATGTGTAGTATGAATACTATTTTTCCTAGATATTCCTCTAGTCAGCTGTCAGAAGAGCATTTATTTCTCTTTTTGCTCCCAAAAGTATTCTGATGTGTTTGTGGGTAAGACTAACAGATAAGCCGCTGCAACATTATAAGAAATGTGGCAGCCAATTTCTCTATTTTTTTTTAAAAGATTGATTGATTGATTGATTGATTGATTGATTATACAGTGTTCTGTCTGTATGTTTGCCTGCATGCCGGAAGAGGGCATCAGATCTTATTATAGGTGGGTATGAGCTACCATGTGGTTGCTAAGAATTGAACTCAGGACCTCTGGAAGAGCAGGCAATGCTCTTAACCTCTTAGTCATCTCTCCAGCCCATGGCAACCAATTTCTTATTTTTATAACATATTTTTTGACATTTATAAGCAATTCACTTGTTAAAAAGTTTACTTTGGGCTAGAGAGATGGTGTAGTGGTTAAGAACACATACTGTTTTTGTAGACCTGAGTTTAGTTCCCAGCACCCATATCATATGGCTCACAACTGTCCATAACTCCACCTCCAGGGGATCTGTTATCTTCTGGTGTGTGTGAAAACCTGCACACAATTAAAAATAATGAATCTTTAAAAAATAGTTCATTCCCAATGACTTGCAGGCCAGGGTGGACATTTGTGCACAGCATTTGGAAGGTTCTAGAGTTACCTTTCTGCATACTGATCTTGCTCATAGCATTTGTTTACTAGCCTGATGTGTTTTCATTCTGATTTTGCATTTGGTACTTCAGCAGTGGGAGTTTAGGAGAAATATTAGAGCACTGTTCCTGTGGTTTATTGTATAGCTGGGATATTGACAGTCTGCATCTTTTCCTAAGCTCTATGTTGCTTTTTCTCTTTCACATTCACTCTGTAACTGTTAAGCCTCTGACTAGAGGGACCTGAAGGTGATATGGTATCCAGGATGGAGACAGGATGTATCATTACTGAATATATATACCTTTTCTGTGGTCTGGGAGAGAAAACACAAATTTCTTCTGCCATCTTCTTGTTGCCTGGTTTCCACAATTCTGTGGTAGCTACTATTGTAAGATGCTGGAGATTGTGCTAGAATAGACACCTTTGCCTCCTGTCACAGAGTTTACATGTAGTGGGGGCAGCTAGGCAGTAAACGATGTATAAGTAAACTATGTGAGGAAATGCAGTAAGAAAGTAGATAGGCCATATAGTTTCAGATGTAGTGCTTAGGACACTTTGAGTAGACACCATTAAAGCAACCCTTGACAGGGAAGGGGCATGACTGTAATAACTGAGGAAATATTCCATATGGAGAGACAGCAGGAAGGTCAATGCAGTGGTTGCACTAAGGAGAACAACGGATAAATGTGAGATGAGGGTATAGACAAGGGTATTACACAGGGTTTTGCAGACTCTGCTAAGTATGTTGGTGCCTATCTTGGGAAAATTAGGGAATTATTGATGAGATTCAAACAGAGGAGTGAATGACATGCTTGCTTTTTTGAGAGCATCAGCAGCTGCTGGATTTAAGTTATAACCCAAGGAAGCAGGTTGGAGGCTATAGCTATAATCTTGCAGGAGCTTTGGCCAGAATGTGGACAGTAGGCATTGAGAAGTACATAGACACTGATGTTCTGAAGGTAGTGATAAGAGTTTCTGACAGGGGGGCTGGAGAGATGGCTCAGCGGTTAAGAGCATTGCCTGCTCTTCCAAAGGTCCTGAGTTAATTCCCAGCAACTACATGGTGGCTCACCATCTGCAATGAGGTTTGGTGTCCTCTTCTGGCCTGCAGGCATGCAGACAGAACATTGTATACATAATAAAAATAAATATTTAAAAAAAAAAAGAGTTTCTGACAGATCACTTTGAAGCAAGAAGGCAGGAGTGACTAGGGATGAGAGTTCGGGGTTTCTATACGTAGTACTTTCTTTCTTGTAAATTTTAATTGAATGTGTTTACTTGTGAAGTAGTACTTATCAGTTGCATTTAATATGCTAATACTAAATATTTAATTGGAACATCACAAAATTTTTAATGGATGCTGATCCTTTAGATTTCTCTATGGTCTATATTTGTTCTTTTAAAAAGATGTTACTTGGTTAGGACAACCCCCCCCCCCCCCCCATACAGGGTTTCACCGTGTAGCCTTGGCTGCGCTGAAACTCACTTTGTAGACCAGGATATTCTTGAACTCACAGAGATCTGCATCTCTCTGCCTCCCAAGTGCTGAGATTAAAGGGTATGCTACCACTGCCTGGTGTGGGTTATGGATTTAAAAACATACTTTGTTTTTAATATTTAATAAGTACCATACAAAAGTAATTATATGCTTCCCCACCGTACCTCCCACCCCTGGCAAGCTGCTTGACCCCTTTCCCCTTTGAATCCTCAAAATGAGGAAGTTATCTCTTTGGAATTGTCTTATAGACTAAGGCTTTTATTTCAACTATTGTTGTAATAAGAGCGGCGGGGCTGCGTCCCTGGTACCCGGCTGCCCGCATGGCTTTACCTAAAATAATTACACGGAAACTATATTCTTTTAATCACTGCCTGGCCCATTAGTCCAGCCTCTTATTGGCTAGCTCTTACATATTGATCTAACCCATTTCTAATATTCCGTGTAGCACCACAAGCTGGTGGCTTACCAGGGAGGATCTTATCCTGCGTCTGTGTCCGGCGGGAGAATCATGGCGACCCACTGACTCGGCTTCTTTCTCCCAGCATTCTGTTCTATCTACTCCACCCACCTAAGGGTTGGCCTATCAAATGGGCCTAGGCAGTTTCTTTATTAATTAACCAATGAAAGCAACAGATTATAAAGAAATCACTCCCACATCAAACTATAACTATAGGATTTTGTTTGTTTTTTGATACAGGATCTTTCTGTGTAGACCAAGCTGATCTCAAACTCAGATTTTTCTGCCTCTGCCTCCTGAGTATTGGGATTATAGGTTTGTAGCTCTATGCCTATCTATAACTACAGTTTTTAGAAAAGGTTCAGGTAGTCCTTTTGATTGCTGTTGGCACCCTCCCCCCTCCTTTCCAGCTATCATCTGACGCCATGGCTTCTCAGTGGGCCAGTGGTCCTTACTTCCTATTCCTTTCTCTTAGGGTTGTACTTGTCTCCTCTACCACCAGTGCCTTAGCTCCAGCCCCTCTTTATTCTGCTCTGATAGTCCTGAGCCAGTTATTAAATTGGGCTAAAAAATGATTCCTGGGTTAGGTGGGTGGTGGCTCAGAGTTCTTGGGTCACAGCTGAGCATGAGGACTCTCCCTCCTGGCAGGGCCTTGCCTTTAGTGTCCTTGTTCTCATGGTGGAAGCTGTGCAGTAGTGGTGCTTTAGCTTAGTAGGTGTCTTGAACAGTTAGGTGCAGTAGGAGTAGCTTGTGGTGGTAGTGGTGATGGTGGTGGTGCTGGTTTCTGAAAGTTATGAGTTTCCAGTATACTCACCCTTGGCTTGGATGACTTGTGCAGCTTTTGGTGATTGCTCAGGTTAAACTCCAAGGCATGCTTATGTGATGAGGCAGAATTTAGTATGCTTGCTTTTTTCAGGATGGCAATAGTCCTCCATGACCCTGCCTCCTCTGTAGTGGCCTAGGATATCCTTTTTGGTCTGATGGCTCTGTTTACTAGCTTCTTCTGTTCTTCCAGCCTGCTTGCAATGTTTTTCTGCAGTTCTTTCTTCTTAGTATTGCTAGGGTCATAGTTCATGCCTGGGAATAATGTGTTTTCAGGGGGGCTCAGGAATGGCCGCTGGAGCTCTGGCAGCTAGCTGTTAGACTCTGAGTGGAGCTCAGGGTCAAGAACATCTATTACCACAAGTAGAAGGAAACTGTCTTGGACATTGCTGGGTATAAACATGCTTATTGTTTTAAGTATTTGCTCAGCTCCTATTTTCAGAAGTTAATAAATTAATAGAAAAACTTTGGACATTTACATGTAAAGCCAGTGCTTGAGTTCGACTTATTTTGTGGGGTTGTGTGACTGAAGGGTCATTTACATACTAGACAAGCTAGAACTGTGGAGCTTCAGTGTGTAGTACATATACTTTAAGGGCAACTTCTTACCTGCTGTCCTTATGCTCACATGGAATGTGTTCAAATAGCTTAATTTTTGTCATGACCTTGACTCTCAGTCTGAATCGAAAAAGCAAGTAGTTTTGCATTTTTTAAAAAAGTTGCTGATGCGGATTGTAAAAGTAGTTTCTGTCCTACTCAGGTATGAGTTAGTTTTCATCTTTTGAGGCTAAAAAAAGAAATCATACTTGAAGCCAGAAAAAAGAATCTTGTATCTCTCAATATTCTTTAAGCATATTTTAAAATAAGTTGGCTACCTTAAGTTCTAGTTTATGTTTTTTAGATAGTCTATACGTATTTATAGGTATATTGAGAAAATATCAATGGAGGAAAATTTTACCTTTGAGGTATTTGGGCTCATATGGGTTGCCTCCACATTTGAATTTTGCTTTGAGCATAATATTTTTTCAAAGCTTATTTTATCAAGTTAATTATTTTTAGTTTGAGACTAGAATTAGGCTGGTAAAGTGCCAAAGGCATGATTCTGAAGACAGGAATTGTTTAGGAACTATCTATGGACAGTTGATCTGGGTCAGACTGGATTTGCAGCTTATTCAGTTTTAAGAGTCCACTGTCATTTTGTAAACAGAAGTCTGCCAGATGAAGTGAACAGAAGGGCGGGATTAGCATATTCATAAGGTGCTGGCTCCCGGACTTCTTTTCTCCTCCCCTTTCTCCCTCTCCCTTTCCCTCTCCCTCTCCCTGAATGAATCTAGAAACACAGACCCATAGGGTCGCATGACTAGCTGGTTTTATTCTGTTCAGTGGCTTAATCTGGCCAGGATGGTCTGTGTTTCAGATTGCGGAAGAAGATTCGGTAACTGAGAGGCCACCGTGGAGCTGCTGGAAACTGTTACAGAAGGAGCACCTCTCAAACTGTGCTTCAGGCTCTGAAAAGGAGCACAGGGGAAGCTTACTTAGTCTTGCTTTGGATCCAAGCAAATGCTGTCGGAGCGATGAACTGGGACTTTGTGTGCGGACTCCTGGCTTGATCTTGATAGGATTGGGTGTATGTTGTTGGAGCGGGCAGGCCAAGAGGCCCTGAGACCTACAGGTGCTGTCTGTATGGAGAAAAGCGGCTGTAGTCCATTTCCAGTGTGTTGGGCTAAAGGTATTAACAACTTAAAGATCTGTTTAGTGTGTGCTTATGTCAGTTCATGCTTTTGTACTAAAAAACAGCAAGATAATAGTTCTTTTAGAACTTAGAGTTACAATTACATTTGAGGAAAAAAAAAGATGTGGTATAGGTTTACAGCTGGTGCATAAAACCAGTTAAGCGACTTTGCAAGTAGAAAATGAAACGTTTGTATGGAAATATCTTAAGCGATCTAAATCATTTTTCTGTGCTTGTCCTGTGTGCCATTTATTTTTGCCTTTTCATTTTACTCAGGACACTTATCTCTTCTGTGCCATAGAGACTTTTAAAGAACAAAATAATTAGTTTTAACTATAGGAGAAGAGGAGAAAAGGGTATTGTGGGCTTAGTTGTTTTAAAGTGGATTTCCTTTATTGTCTATATGCTTTGTATATTTAGCTTGAAGCTCTTGTTATTTTGAGAATATTACCACAGGTCAAAAATACTGAGTGAAGAATTTTCTACTTCAGTGTGAGAATCTGTTTTCATGCAGAAATATAAATATAAAGTAAGGCATCTTCATTCCAGCATTCAAGGTAGCATTTAGAAAGCATAGTTAAGTTAAAGAAGCTGTAAAAATTTGTGCATAACTCAAGACAGACAAATTCAACTAGAAATTGTTTTGCTTAGCATAGTGGTGAATATTTAAGCCATTAATGATTTCATAAAAATATTGTCACTATGTGAAGAGTGTCTTTAGGTACTGTGTTAATCTATTTAGGAAGGCTTTCAAAAGGAGGAACCTACACTTGGGCAAGAGCTGCACTTTGATGAATGAATTACAGGCTTATTCAGTTTACTTTTTAGGCTAAAGATATTAATATTAGTATCTCTAGATTAGGATATGTTAGGATAACACTTCAGTTTTCCAGATCGTTTTTCATTGGTTGAGTTGTCTCTATTACTTATTCGTTCCTTTTGGGCTTTTGCACCAAAGCTTGCAATATTTGAACTGTTTTAGTATCTGAATAAAGTCCCCATCACTTTTATTATACATAGGTACTCAGAGTAAAGATTTCATCCAGTTAAATTGAAGCTCTCAAATTTTAAAGAACATTGACCTCTTACTGCTGTAGTTTTGTGGCATGAGGACTATGTAATGCAAATGAGCATAATTGAGACAGAGCTCAGCCTTTCTGAAGCATTTGTAGGTTGTGTCCAGAATGCTATCTCTATAATATGATGGTGCTGAGCATCAATAGTAAAGCCCTCCAGACTGTAGCTAGCCAAGAGCTAAAGACCTAGACCAATGGGATGTTAGCAACTGGATTTTCTACTTAAATACCTACATTGGCCTTAGAAATGAGAACTTTTAACAGAAAAGAGATAGTAGTGTTTTGGCTCACCACAAAGAAATTGATCAAAGCAACATGCTTTTCAAGTGTTTGCAGACTAATTAGAGGAATACAAATAGCTGATTTTTTAATTAAAATGTACCTTTTGGTAGATGACAGACTGGATGAGGGGAGCAGAGCTTTTAAAGCAGTGGATGGGAAATGGGACACATCAAGGGGCACAGTGGGTCCCATCTCTACATGTAGCGCCAACAGCCTTCTCCTCTCTTGGATAGTCTGGTGGTTCAAGTGGAGGAGCTTGTCACCTTGTCCTCTTCAATTGAGCATATGCTTTTGCAGTGATTGTCCAGTGCAGCTGACTGCTTGTTTTACTTTCTCTCATGAGACACCTGTCCCCATTCATGTTAATACTGTTCATGATAAGAACAACGATGCTAGTTGTTAGTAATTAGCTGACTCGGTTATTTCAAGTGTAACAGTTAAAGTATGTAGACAAAGTTAAAACCTCAGAGCCAAAGAATATACAAATCTCAGCCTGCAAATGGACATTCTAAACCGTGTATTTGTTTCAACTAGTCATATTAACCTCAAAACACATAACAGTGTCCTAGTTTTAAAAAGACATAAGATTCTTACCAGGACAGGCTAAAAATAGTAGAACAGACCTATATTTGTATACTTTGAAGTGAATCTTCAAGGTACCCTTACTTAATACTTACTTAATAGTTAGTATATTGTTTAATTTGGTGTGAAGAATCACCCAAGATTATGTTTAAAAATATTTAAGAAAGGTATGTACCCACATTGTGATTTCCTAGGCATAATTAAGAATACTAAGAGAAAAATATTCTCAGAACATTTGGTTGCAAGGTGTTGGGTTGGGAAAACTCTATTTCTGGGGTTTTCTAATTATCAGTTATACATTGTTCCATCATTTTGGAAAAAAAGACTGCAAATATCATAGTGATGGTTTGGTTTTTAGGAAAAAGTATGTTTTCTGGTTTCTTTAATTTTTCTCCCAGTAATAGAGATTTTATGTACTTCTGACTTATGCAGTTGAAGTCACACTTACTCTGCATTCAAATTTTAAATTTTATCTGTTTATCCATCTATCCATCTGTGCAGTACATCTTCCCTTTTCTGTTATACTAAAATGGCAGTGCTTCTTGAGACTCTTAACTGTCCCGAATCTTCCCCATCTTAGTATACATTGGGCTCCCATGCACTTATTCATGCTTTAGATCCAGAATGCTTCTTTGACTTTCCCTTCCATGCACAATAAGTTCATAATTTTATTCTGATTGTTCTATATACAGTGTATGTCTTGAGTTAATCAATTTATGTCTCTGTTATGTCTGCTCTCGCTGTGTCCATACATGTTTGTTCATCCTTCACATAACTGTTGGAATAATTTTGTGAAAACAGAAATCTGATATTTTCATGATATTTTTCAGTGACTTACTAGATTTGGATCAAGCACCACATTCTTACTGTGCCCCACAGATCTCACTTTATCCTTTCTCTCTTGTATTCTCCATCTCCGAGCTATTGTCTTGCTCATTAGCAGTGTAATCACTTTGGTTTTGCACATTGGGAAATCTTCCTCTCAGACCTTCTGTATATGCTGATACTACCGTTAGAACCGCCCTTCCATTCGGTGACTCCCCTACTCCTATTTACCATAAGGATACCCCTTAAAAGAGTTCTCATCCCTCAACCTAGCCAGATCCTCTCCAGGGTTTCTACCAGAGCCTGCACTTCTTTGGCACATTATATACTGTGATATATCATTTCACAGTTACCTTGTCTGATTTCTGTCTCCCTTAGTAGACTTAACATCCTCTGGGATAATGTGAGATTTTTTTCTTCCTAGTAAATACTAGGCAAAAAGGGCGTTATTTTAATATTTGTTAATGTATTCTGTATAGAATAAGTTTTATTTTAAGGGCTCTTCAAGAGCTAACATTCCTTTGCTTGTATTGTATTTGGATGAACCTAGTTTTAATACTCATCGAATTAACTGCTCTAATTTCACTGTATTTGTGTATGGTTTTCTTCTGAAAATAAAAGTGTATGTGTAGAATTTAGCATAGCAGCCTGTAGAGTTGGTAGCTGATGGATGTATGCATATGCATGTATATGACATGGCTTTGTTCTTCAGCTACTGTCAGTTCTTTTATACTTATTTGAGTATTTCACTAAATATTTCTCATGATTCTTTTCTACTTTACCTTTGTTAGCATTCTCTCTCTCTCTCTCTCTCTCTCTCTCTGGTGTGTGTGTGTGGGGGGGGTTCAAGACAGGGTTTCTCTGTGTTAAGAGCCCATGTTGTCCTGGAACTCACAGATATCCACCTACCTCTGCCTCACAAGTGCTGGGATTAAAGGTGTGTGTGACTACTGCCTCGCAGCATTTTCTAAAAAAAATGTTTTTTATTTTATTTTGTGTGTGAATGTTTTGTCTGCATGTATGTGTCTGAGGCACATGTATGCCTGGTGCCCTTGAAGTGCCAGGTCTTAGATCTCCTGGAACTAGTGTTACAGACAGTTGTGAGGCTCCATGTGGGTGCTGGGAATTGAACCTTTGTTCTCTGGAAGAACAGAAAGTTCAAGAGTAGATTGTGCTTTTAACTCTGAGCTGTCCATCTCTGCAGCCCAAAAGGTAGCATTTTTAAGAGAGCTGTGCCTCTTGTAACATGTAAACTTTGTTCCTTGGGTACTAAATGTCATGTGTGAGCTGAACTTGCATATGCACTTGAGTTCATGTGTATGGCTCCATTCATTTCTCATAAAGGTCTCTGAGATAGGAGTTCATCAGTATTCCAGTTTTGCAGAAGAGATTTTAAGGCACTGAAGCCAAATAACTTGGCAATGGTTACTTAGGTCACCGAAAGCAGAGTCAGGTTCTGAACTGTGGGGATCTGACTCAGGTGTGAATGTTAATCATCATGCTATGCATGCCTAAATGGGAAGATTATAAGATCCTAATGGAATTGTTAACCTTGTCTAATGTTTGCATGTTAAGAACATGTCTTCTGCCTTCAAGTATTTTCTCCTAAATTCATCAATCATTTTACAAGTTGCTGAATGTACTTGTCAATATTTGGCTGATGCTAAGGAGTAAAAGGCACAGATTTCTACTCCCTGAATTGATAGAAGATATGAAACGTTACATCTGGGTTGGGGTCTGAAACAGTCTGAAGTACCTTGTTAGGTAGGCCCACCTGAGAGGATTATTCTAGGTAGAGAAGGAAAAGGTGGAGAAGGAAATGCCCAACAGAATGCATGACAAAGAGTCTTGATGGGATGGCAGTGTGTCCTGGAAGAGAGTACCAGAACTCTGGCTTTTCCCCTGACTTTCTCACTTGTCTGGCATGAGATGAAATAATCTAAGGTGCAGATAATTCTAATAAAATTTCCTTAAAAATAGCTGAATGAGAAGAGTAGTCCTCCCCTAGGAAACATGGCTGTGTCGTCTCTGGTGTGGTAAGTAGTGGATATTGCCTCTTATGTCTTAACAGGAAGACTATTGTGCCCTCCCCCCTCTTTTCTGTTGTGAACATTACAGCAGCCCCTCACCATAATATTGTAGTGGGCATTAGTATGTCTTCATCACGTTCTTTCCCCTGGCTCATTATCAATATTTGTTTCCACTGTGGGGAAGTGGTAGGAGGAAGTGTCTTTGTTTGATTTCAGGAAGAAAGTGTTTAGTGTTAAATATGTTAGCTATAGTTTTGTCTGTATTTGAAATTATTAGTATTATTAATTAATTGAAAATAGTTTCCTTTTAGTTCTTAATTCATAAGGCTCTTTTATTTATAGTGAGAAAGATGTTAAATTTTGTCAATTTTTTTCAACCTCTTGAACATATGAATTTTTTTAATTAAAATTTTTTTTTATTAAAAATTTCCGCCTCCTCCCCGCCTCCCTTTTCCCTCCCCCTCCCCCCACTCCCCACTCCCCTCCCCCTCCCTCTCCAGTCCAAAGAGCAGTCAGGGTTCCCTGCCCTGTGGGCAGTCTAAGGTCCTCCTCCCTCTATCCAGGTCTAGGAAGATGAGCATCCAAACCGGCTAGGCTCTCACAAAGCCAGTACATGCAGTAGGGTCAAAACTCAGTGCCATTGTCCTTGGCTTCTCAGCAGCCCTCATTGTCCGCCATATTCAGAGAGTCCGGTTTTATCCTATGCTTATTCAGTCCCAGTCCAGCTGGCCTTGGTGAGCTCCCAATAGATCAACCCCACCGTCTCAGTGGGTGGGTGCCCCCCTCGCAGTCTTGACTTCCTTGCTCATGTTCTCCCTCCTTCGAACATATGAATTTTTTTTTTTTTTTGGTTTTTCAAGACAGGGTTTCTCTGTGGTTTTGGAGCCTGTCCTGGAACTAGCTCTTGTAGACCAGGCTGGTCTCGAACTCACAGAGATCCGCCTGCCTCTGCCTCCCGAGTGCTGGGATTAAAGGCGTGCGCCACCACCGCCCAGCGAACATATGAATTTTTAAAAGAACAATGTGATGTTATGGTGTTTGAAAAATATGTTTTTGATGGTGTTAAGGATTAAAACCATGTCATGCAGGTGCTAGACTAATGCTGAAGCGGTGAGTTGTATGCCCCAGTCTGATATATATTAAGTTTTCAGGGTTAAGTCAACTCTGGTGGTTGAATTAGACTGCCCCTCCCTCAGACTCAATATTTGAATGCTTAGTTCCAAGTTGATGGACTCTTGGGAAAGATTAGGAGATGTGGACTTGTTGGAGTATATGTTCCATTATTGGAGGAGTGGGCTTTGAAAATTCAGCAGCACATGCCAGGCTCAGTGTCTTTTTCTCTGTCTGCTGCCTGTGGATCAGGATATAATGCTCTGAGCTATTTCTCCAGCACTATACCTGCTACCATGCCCACTCCCCCATCATGATAATAGACTAACTCTGAACCTGCAGCAAGCATCTAATAAAGTGCTTTCTCTTTTAAGAGTTACCGTGTTCATGGTGTCTTTTCACAGCAATAGAACAGTGACTAAGGATGGGATTGATATAAGAAGTGGCGTATTGTTGTGACAAGCTTGATCATGTTGTTTGGAGAAATATGAAAGACTTTGGACTAGAAAGAATTTTGGGACTTTAGACTAGAAAAGTTAATGATGGACGTCACAAAATAAGCCCACACCAGTTCAGAATTATGAATAATAAAAGGGTTATTTATTTAAGGGAGGAACTTACAGATCACTGTCCTAGATAACAGTCCTCTGCATGAACAGGAACAGAGTCTAGCAGCTGGAAGCTGGAGCTGGAAGCAAGAGAGCAGGAACACTTTTACACCTGCTTTTACGGTATAAGAGACCACACTCAAGTGGGCTGGTATCTTAAAGGCTATTGGCTGAAGGAGCAGAATGTGCTCCCACAGCAAAAAGTGGTTGAACCAATAAACAGGACTTACTGGGTCATCCTGATAGGAACATGGAAGTCAGTGGTGCTGAGGATGATGTGGCCTATAGGGGCCTAGATCAAGGGGTTTCAGAGGGGAAGAATATTAGTAAGTGGGCAATCACAAGACCATTCTTGTGACCTTTTGGTAAAGAATGTGACTGCTTTCTGCCTTTGTTTAAAAATAAAACTGCTAGGACTTATTTGTAGAATTTTGGATTAATGGTGTTGACAAAAGAGATTTCAAGATAGCCTAGCATTGATAGTATCACTTGATTACTAGTGATCACTCTTATGCAGATCTATAATGGAAAAAGAAAACAGGATCACTTGAACTCTGTGGCTGTTATGAACAATGTTGTCTCAAACATTCATGACCAAGTATTTATTTGGATATGTGTTTTCAGTTTCTTGGAAGTACTCTTAGTGGTGGAATTTTCGGGGGTCATATAGTGGTTCTGTTTAGCCATTTGAGGACCTGCTAGATGGCTTTTATGTTAATTGTGCTGTTTTACATTCCTGCTACTTGAAGCATAAGGGTTCCTGTTTTCTATATTCTTGCCAACACAGGTAGTTATCTTTTCTGAAAAGTAAATTTCTCACAACTTAAAGAGTTTCTAAAATATTAATGGTGTTGATTCTACTTCCTGTGATGTTTATGGCATATATACTTTTATGTATGTTGTCTACTTTTTAAATTGAAACTTTTAAAATATATCACTTTTTTCCTTCCCCATCCTCATTCCAACCCTTCTCCTACTTCTATTCTTTCTCAGATTGATGGCCTTTCTTATTATTATTACATATATACATACACATGTGCATACATGCTTAAGTATATAAATATAATTTGTTGGGTCTGTTTTGTGATATATATATATATATATATCACATATATGTGATATAATGATATATGTAAAATTTGGGGGCTGACTGTTTTATATTAGATTACCTAATATAAAACGGGCCTCGTCTCTGGGAGAGGTTACATTTTCTTTTTCTTTTTTAAGATTTATTTATTTATTATGTATACAACATTCCTTCCATGTTTGCTTGCATGCCAGAAGAGGGTACCAGATCTCACTATAGATGGCTGTGAACCACCATGTGGTTGCTGGGAATTGAACTCAGGACCTCTGGAAGAGCAGTCAGTGCTCTTAACCTCTGAGCCATCTCTCCAGCCCGAGAGGTTACATTTTCCCTACTCAGTAATAACCAATTGCTGTAGTTTTTTGTTTATGGGTGGGATCCTCAAAAACAGATAACATCTACAACACAGTTTCTACACCTGTGGCCCAGGGAACATTTAGAAGAGGGGACAGAAAGACCATAAGAACCAGAGGTACAGGAAGTCATTTTCAGTTAAAAATGATAGGGAAAGCCGGGCGGTGGTGGCGCACGCCTTTAATCCCAGCACTTGGGAGGCAGAGGCAGGTGGATCTCTGTGAGTTCGAGACCAGCCTGGTCTACAAGAGCTAGTTCCAGGACAGGCTCCAAAGCCACAGAGAAACCCTGTCTCGAAAAACCAAAAAAAAAAAAAAAAAGATAGGGAAGCTGTACTATTTTTTGAACAATATGGCTACAGGTGTTTGTGTACATAGAAATGCAGAGACCAGAGCAGGGCATCAGGTGCCTTTCACTATTGATCGACACCTTATTGTCTTGAGAGAGGTTATCTTACTGAATCAGAAGCTGACCCTTTGGCCAGCCAATGAGCACTGAGGATCTGCACATCTCTGCTTCTCAGTGCTAGGGCTATAGGCATATGTAGCTGTGCCCAGCTTGTTACTTGGGTGTTAGGGATTTGAACTTGGGTACTAATGACTTCAGAGCAAGTGCTCTGAACTAACTCCTTAGCTCTGCCTTGTTTTACTGTTTTTAGTTGCCCATATTTAGAATGTATAAAGTCTCGAGTTTTATTTGAATTAAAGAAAAAAAAAACTTTGAAGTAAATTCTTGAAAGTAGGCAGCAGATTGGCACCTTTGCCTTCGTAGTGATGTATTCTTACAAATGAAAAGTAGATTTAAAGAAAGGAAGGGGTATTAACATTATCTTATTTTAATTAAGCCAATGAAGTTTTGACATTGTTAGATAGGAATCAGGTCCTTTAACATATTTTTTATTTTTTTAAAGCTGGCATTTAATGTTGTTCTCTTATATCAGGCCCTGGGTGTAGAGAGTGCAGTGATTTTGTGGGGTTGCTAAGTTCCTATTCAACTTAAGTACTTTGTGCATGGAATACAGAACGGAGACTAGAAGAAAATGTTGGTAACATAATTGTCAGATTGTAATTGCTACTCATGTACACTGAAAAATCTTATTTCATTTTTTCTCCCTCAACAGAATATGACAGATACCTAGCATCTAGCAAAAGAATGGCAGCTGCTTATCTTGACCCAAACTTGAATCATACACCAAGTTCAAGTTCTAAGACTCATCTGGGTACTGGCATGGAACGGTCCCCTGGTGCAATGGAGCGAGTATTAAAGGTCTTTCATTACTTTGAAAGTAGTAGTGAGCCAACCACCTGGGCCAGTATTATCAGGCATGGAGATGCTACTGATGTCAGGGTAAGTATGTCTTTTTCGTGACATTTTAAAGTAGTTATGTTTCAGTGGCATACGACCCCTTCCCCACAAAAAAAAAAAAGATGAAATAGTTTTTATTTAATGTTTTAGTACTTCCCATGTTACAGAGACATTAACCTTTTCTTTCTGATATGCACCCAAAGGGCTAGGGATAGAGGTGGTCAGTGTTAGAGCATTTGCCTAATAGTGTGAGGCCTTGGGTTTGCTTCCCCAGCACTTGGCAGGGAGGACATTGCGAATATATGACTACTGTTTTCTTAGGATAATAGTCACTAAATCACATTTTAATCATGTACTGCAATTTACTTGTTTTCTCAGTTAATTATTTTAGCCTTTTGAAAGGTGCAAAGAACCAATGCAATTAAGATAACTTCTGATCTAGTAAAATAAAATCATTTTTCTAGGTGTTGTCAATTTAGGAGTGCTCCCATATCTTCAGGTAGAGTAATTTCCTTAAAAAAAAAACCATTGATTATATGATGTTTTTAAGCACTGTGTTATGTTGTAAGAATCTAAAAGGTCTATATTAGCCAGCTTTGTATCACTGTAATGAAATTTCTGAATCAGTTAAGGTTGATTTTGGCTCCTATTTTGAGATTCCAGTAATGAAAGTAGTCCTGTTGTTTTCAGCTTTCTGGCAAGACCACATAACATAGTAGGAGCTACCTGGTGCAAACTGTTCCATCTCTGAGTCAGGAAGAAGAGACTTTAGCCCCCCTCAAGGATACAGCTATCTATAGATCTCTTATTAGTCCCACCTCCTAGAAGTATCCCTAACCATACTAGTAACCATAGCAAAGCCTCTTTAGAAGCTTTTGCCTTTATAGCATAGAATCTGTAGGGTAGAGATGTGGCTAAGTGTAGAATACTCCCCTGCAGGCTGTCTGGGTGCTGGGAAGCTTAAAGGTGGACCCACCAACCCAAATGGAGGAGCTAGCACTGCAAAGATCCCCAGGTTTGTAAGAGGAGCTAGTAATTCAGACTTAGGAGGAGACAGGCAAGGCAAAGGGGAGAGTGTTTCTGAAAGTTAGGTATAAACAGGTAGTATAAGGATTTCAGAAAATGGAGTTGGTGTGGGTTCCCAGGATGCATTTAGTGTGGTGAGGTATTGAAGAAGCATTCAGCTTCTCAGCTCTCCTTTTATTTGTATTCAGTCTTAGAGACAGACATTTTTAATGGCAAAGTTTGCTTAGATAAGTCTTCTCCTTTTTTCTTTTTAACCATAATCAGTTAATTTAGATTACTTTTCTGTTTTATTCAAATATATTGATAGATTTGATTTAAAGCTAAATTCTTTTGTGAGTTATACTTTTCCGTTACCTCTGTAAAATCACTGTATTGATGGACTAGGTAGATGGATTAATTATTAAAAGGAGTATGTGGGAAGTACTTAATCCAGGGATATGGAATTGAAGTAGTCTTCTCTATCTTGAAGACCATCTTAGGATTTTTGTGTAGCACCTCAGTATGATGAAGCCTCTTGTCTCCTGGTGGTATGATCTGATCTTTGAGAGGGGTACATGGGCATTTGCTGTATGTATGAGCGCCCAAATGTTAACCGAGGTTAAGTATAAGCTGTTTCCAGCCATGATTGTTGTATACTCTGACACTCTGTTTTGTTCAAACTTAAACAACTCAGGAGCCCTGTTAACAGATAGCATATACATTTTTAAAATATTTTTTATTGATATTTATTGAACTCTACATTTTTTTCTGCTCCCCTCCTTTCCTCCCCCCTCCCCGCTTCAACCCTCTCCCAAGGTCCCAATGCTTCCAATTTACTCAGGAGATCTTGTCTTTTTATACTTTCTACTTCCCATATAGATTAGATCTATGTAAGTCTCTCTTAGTGTCCGCATTGTTGTCTAAGTTCTCTGGGATTGTGGTTTGTAGGCTGGCTTTCTTTGCTTTGTGTTTAAAGACCACCTATAAGTGAGTACGTGTGATAATTGTCTTTCTGTGTCGGGGTTACCTCACTCAAAATAATGTTTTCTAGTTCCATCCATTTTCCTGCAAAATTCAAGCTGTTGTTACTTTTCTCTGCTGTGTAATACTCCATCATGTTAATGTACCACGTTTTTCTTATCCATTCTTCAATCGAGGGGCATTTTGGTTGTTTCCAGGTTCTCGCTATGATAAACAAAGCTGCTATGAACATAGTTGAGCACATGTCCTTGTGGCACGATTGAGCATCCTTTGGATAGATACCCCAAAGTGCTATTACTGGGTCTTGAGGAAGGTTGTTTCCTATTCTGAGAAATCGCCACACTGACATTGAAAAGGGTTGTACCAGCTTTCATTCCCACCAGCAATGCAGGAGTGTTCCCTTTTCCCCACAACCTCTCCAGCATAAGTTGTCATAAGTGCTTTTGATCTTGGTCATTCTTACAGATGTAAGATGGAATCTCAGAGTTGTTTTGATTTGTATTTCTCTGATGACTAAGGATGTTGAACGTTTCCTTAAGTGTCTTTCAGCCATTTTAGATTCCTCTGTTGAGAGTTCTCTGTTTAGGTCTGTACTCCATTTTTTAAATTTGATTTTGTGTTCTTTTGGTGACCAATTTCTTGAGTTCTTTGTATATTTTGGAGATCAGACCTCCGTCTGATGTGGGGTTAGTGAAGATCTTTTCCCATTCTGTAGGCTGTCGTTTTGTCGTCTTGGCCATGTCCTTTGCTTTACAGAAGTTTTTTAGTTTTAGGAGGTCCCATTTATTAATTGTTTCTCTCAGTGTCTGTGCTGCTGGGGTTATATTTAGGAAGTAGTCTCCTGTGCCAATGTGTTCAAGTGTATTTCTCACTTTCTCTTCTATAAGGTTCAGTGTGGCTGGCTTTATGTTGAGGTCTTTGATCTCTTTGGACTTGAGTTTTGTACGTGGTGATAGATATGGGTCTATTTTCATTCTTCTACATGTTGATATCCAGTTATGCCAGCACCACTTGTTAGATATGTTTTCTTTTTCCATTTGATATTTTGCTTTTTTTTATCAAATATCAGGTGTTCGAAGATGTGTGGATTGATATCCGGGTCTTCTATTTGGTTCCATTGGTCCTCCTGTCTGTTCTTATGCCAGTACCAGGCTGTTTTCAGTACTGTAGCTTTGTAGTAGAGTTTAAAGTCAGGGATTGTGATGCCTACAGAAGTTCTTTTATTGTACGGGGTTATTTTGGCTATCCTGGGATTTTCCTTTTCCAAATGAAGTTGAGTACCATTCTTTCAAGGTCTTTGAAGAATTTTGCTGGGATTTTGATGGACATTGCATTGAATCTATAGATTGCTTTCGGTAAGATTGCCATTTTTACTATATTAATTCTGCCTACCCAAGAGCAAGGGAGGTCTTTCCACTTTCTGGTGTCTTCAGTTTCTTTCTTTAAAGATTTAAAGTTCTTGTCATACAAGTCTTCCACTTGTTTAGTTAGAGTTACTCTGAGATATTTTATTTTATTCTCTTTGTGGCTATTGTGAAGGGTGTTGATTCTCTGATTTTTTTCCCCAGCCCTTTTATCATCTGTGTACAGGAAGGCTACTGATTTTTTGAGTTAATCTTGTATCCTGCTACGTGGCTGAAAGTGTTTATGAGTTGTAGAAGTTCCTTGGTAGAATTTTGGGGATCACTTATGTAAACTATCATATCATCAGCAAATAGTGAGAGTTTGACTTCTTCTTTTCCAATTTGTATCCCCTTGATCTCTCTTTGGTGTCTTATTTTCTCTAGCTAGGACCTCAAGAACTATATTGAATAGGTATGGAAAGAGTGGACAACCTTATCTTGTTCTTGATTTTAGTGGAATCGCTGAAAGTTTCTCTCCATTTAGTTTGATGTTGGCTGTTGGCTTACTGTAGATTGCCTTAATTATGTTTAGGTATGTTCCTTGTATCCCTACTCTCTCCAAGACTTTTATCATGAAGGGATGTTGTATCTTGTCAAATGCTTTTTCAGCATCTAATGAGATGATCATGTGGTTTTTATTTTTCAGCTTGTTTATATGGTGGATTACATTGACAGATTTTCGTATGTTGAACCATCCCTGCATCTGTGGAATGAAGCCGTCTTGGTCATGGTGGATGATGGTTCTGATGTTCTTGGATTTGATTTGCTAGTATTTTATTTAGTATTTTTGCATCAATGTTCATGAGAATGGTCTGTAATTCTCTTTCTTAGTATTGTCTTCCTGTGGTTTGGGTATCAGGATTAATTGTAGCCTTATAAAAAGAGTTTGGCAATGTTCCCTCTGTTTCTATTGTGTGGAATAATTTGAGGAGTATTGGTATTAGTTCTTTGAAAGTCTTGTAGAATTCTGAGCTGAAACCATCTTGTCCTGGGCTTTTTGTGGTTGGGAGACTTTTGATGACTGTTTTTATTTCTTCAGCAGTTATAGGTCTGTTTAATTTGCTTATCTGGTCTTGATTTAATTTTGGTAAGTGATATTTATCCAGACAGTTGTCTATTTCCTTTAAGTTTTCCAAGTTTTGTGGAGTACAGGTTTTCAAAATATGACCTGATGATCCTCTGTATTTCCTCTGTGTCTATTGTTATGTCCCCCTTTTTATTTCTGATTTTGTTAATTTGGATATTCTCTCTCTGCCTTTTGGTTAGTTTGGATAAAGGTTTGTCTATTTTGTTGATTTTTCTCGAAGAACCAACTCTTTGTCTCATTGATTCTTTGTATTATTTTCTTTGTTTCTATTTTGTTGATTTCAGCTCTCAATTTGATTGTTTCCTGCGGTCTAGTTCTCTTAGGTGAGTTTGCTTCTTTTTATTCTAAAGTTTTCAAATGTTCTGTTAATTCACTAGTGTGGGATTTTTCCAGCTTCTTTATGTAGGCATTTAGTGCTATGAACTTTCCTCTTAACACTGCTTTCATTGTGTCCCATAAATTTGGTTATGTTGTGTGGTCATTTTCATTGAATTTTAGGAAGTCTTTAATTTCCCTTTTTATTTCTTTTTGACCCATTGATGATTCAGGTGAGCATTGTTTAATTTCCATGTGTTTGTGGGTTTTCTGGAATTGGTATTGCTGTTGACTTCTAGTTTTAAAGCATGGTGATATGATAAGGTTATCCCAATTTTTTTTGTATTTGTTGAGTTGTTTTTTTTTTTTTTTGTTACTGAGTATGTGGTCAATTTTTGAGAAGGTTCCATGACGTGCTGAGAAGAAGTTATATTCTTTTTTTAAATATATATATTATATTATATTTATTTATTATACAATATTCTGTCTGATTATATGCCTGAAGGCCAAAAGAGGGTGCCAGACCTCATTACAGATGGTTATGAGCCACCATGTGGTTGCTGGGAATTGAATTCAGGACCTCTGGAAGAGCAGTCAGTGCTCTTACTCACTGAGCCATCTCTCCAGCCCCCCTTTCTAGTATTTTGTGTAGGGCTGGGTTTGTGGCTAGGTATTGGTGAAATCTAGAGTTGTCATGGAATATCTTGTTTTGTCCTTCTATAGTGATTGACAGTTTTCCTGGGTATAGTAGTCTGGGCTGGCATCCGTGGTCTCTTAATGTTTGCATAACACTTGACCATGACCTTCTGGCTTTCATTGTCTCCAATGAGAAGTCAGTATAATTCTGATAGGTCTACCTTTATATGTTACTTGGACCTTTTCCTTTGCAGATCTTAATATTTTCTCTTTACTCTTTATGTTTAGTGTTTTATTGTTATATGGTGAGAGGACTTTTTATTTTGGATCCAGTCTATTTGGTGTTCTGTAAGCTTCTTGTATCTTCATAGGCATATCTTTCTTTTGGTTAGGAAAGTTTTCTTCTATAATTTTGTTTAATAAATTTTCTGTGCCTTTGAGTTGAACTTCTTGTATACCTATTATTCTAAGATTTGGTCTTTTCATGGTGTTCCATATTTCCTGGATATTCTGGGTTAAGCTTTTGTTAGATTTAATGTTTTCTTTAACTGATGAGTCTATTTCCTCTATTGTATCTTCAGCGCTTGAGATTCTCTCTTCCATCTCTTGTATTCTGCTGTTCATGCTTGCATTTGTGGTTCCTGATCTTTTTCTCATGATTTCTGTTCCTATAATTCCTTTGGCTTGTGTTTTCTTTATTCTTTCTATTTCAATTTTCAAGTCCTGAATATTTTCTTTCATCTGTTTGATTTCTTTTTCTTGCTTTTCTTTAAGTGATTTCCTTATGTCTTCCAATTTTTTGTTTGTTTTCTTCCATTTCTTTAAGGGAATTTCGCATTTCATCTTTAAGAATTTCAAACATTCTCTAGAAATTATTTTTTAGATCATTTTCTTCTGGTTCATCCATGTTTGGTTGTTCAGATCTTGCTGTTGTAGGGTCCTTAAGTTTTACTGGTGTTGTGTTGCTCTTTGTGGTGTAGCGTGTGATCTTACCTTTTCTGTTCATCTTTTCCTCTAATAGATGTGGTTGGGGCTGTCTGAGATTCTGTTGAATAATCTTTTAGGTGTAGTGAATCCAAAGCTCAGATGGTTGTTCCTCATGTCAGTCAGTGTCACAGTTCTAGTTACCCCGTTGGTTACTTGGTGTTCTTGGAGATAGCTCAGCGCTCCTGTGCTTTGCTCTGCTCTCTTGCAGTTTGCTGTCTCAGGCCTACTTTGGCCTAGGTTGCTGACTTTGCCCTGTTTCTATAAATCCTGGTCTGGCTTCCCTCCTGAAGAAGTCCCTGCCTTGGAGTTGGACCTGTTCTGGTAGAGATCGCTGACTCCATATCTGGTTGCTGGCTCAGTCCTGATCCGCCAGTGTCCCTGGACTGTGTTGGTTCCCGGGGACTGGATTTGCTCCTGGCTTCTGCTCCCGGTGGAGATTGTTAGCTCTCTGTCATAGGTAGCTGGTTCTGTCCCACTCTGGTACTGCAGTACAGGCATTCTTGGAAGAATTTTTATGTGGTAAAATGAGTATGAACAGAGTGAGCCCAGAAAAGACTTGTTACACTAGTCTCTTTGTACCTGTCTTTAAGTATTCACAATTTCTGATTTTTTTTTAATATGCATTGGTGTTTTGTCAACATTCATATCTGTGTGAGGGAGTCAGATACCTTGGAACTGTCGGTACAGATAGTTGTGAGCTGCCATGTGAGTGCTGGGAATGGAGTATGGGTCTTCTGTAAGAGCAGCCAGTGCTCTTAAGCACTGCGCCACCTTTCCAGCTCTGAGTCTTTACATTTTCTTAAGGGTTTAGTCATGATCTTGCTATACTCTTACCTCCTCTGTTCTGTATTGAGTTCTTGGTTTAAATTTCCATCTATAATTCTGCTGACTGTACTTCCCTTCATAGTACTTTGATTTTTGTGCTTTCTATGTAGTCATGCTGCCCACAAACAAAAAAGACAAAAAGCAGACAAAAAAGGATATGTCAGCCCTGGATGGAGTTTTTGTTGGTGCCATTTTCCCCAGTAGCAAGTGTGCTCCTCATTTCTTTGTGTCACCCTTTCAATAATTCTTAAGATATTTCAGACTTTTTTTTTCCTGTTTTATATGTTGTGTTGATTTCTGTTGATTTGTGATGTGTACTGAGAGATCCCATGGAAACATTGCTTCTGGCTTGAATTCCAAAGTGTTAGCACCTATGCTTTAAACTACCTTTTGTGACGGTTGTCTTTTGTTTGACGTTTTTATTTCTTATCTGAGTCCTTACTGAAGGACCCTAAGCCTTAAACAATAAATAACTTAATTATGAGAGGACCTAGAAAACCAGGAGGTCTCATGGCTGGGAATTGCTTAGGCAAATGGTTCCTTCAGACAACTCCAGATAAGAGGCTTTTTCCCTTTTTTTTTTTTTTATGATTTATTTGTTTATTTATTATGTGTGCAGTGTTTTGCCTGCGTGTATTCATGCAGAACAGAAGAGGGCACTATATCTTATTATAGATGGCTGCGAGCCACCATATGGTTTCTGGGAATTGATCTCAGGACCCTGGAAGAGTAGCCAGTGCTATTAACCTCTGAACCATCTCTCCAGGCCAAAAATCCTGCCCTTCCTGCTCTGCCCACCCTCCCGCCCTGACAAGGTTTCTCTCTGTAGTTTTCAAGCCTATCCTGGAAGATCTATAGATCGGACTGGCCTTGAACTCACAGAGATCCATCTACCTCTGCCTCCTGAGATTAAAGGCAGGCACCACCACTGCTGGGCTAGATAAGAGGTTTTGATATGTGGAAATTGCTTACTACAGGAGTAAATTAGGTAACAATAAAAAAGCATTTTACAAAGCCAAGGACCATCAGTTTACCAGATGCTGATTCCCCTGCTGTTTTTGCTAAACCTAAATTCATCCTAGAGTGATCCTTTTTCTTCCATGGACCCACACAAAATAGACATTTGGCGCCCTTGGTGGAAGAATTAGGGTCACTCTAGCATGGATTTTAGGCTTTTTTGAATCAGAGGACAATCAGTTCACTAGAAGCTGATTGACCCTGCTGCTTTAGCTAAAATCTAAAAATTTTCCATTTACCCATGCAAAACAGAATACGGATAGATGTTTATTTAAATTGTTTTGGTGATCTACAAATCATACCTGTATAAGAAAGCAAAACAAATAAGTTATATGTATGTGCTGACTCCTTCATCTTAGTCACATACCACCTCCTTTCTCTAGGCTCCCTGTTCCTTGAAATGTAGTATTGTTGGTATTATGCTAGTCGTCAGTCGTCTCCAGGGGTACAAGTGAAATGAAGACTTGGATTTCTCATTTATAATCTAAAGCTAGAAATGCTTACCCTTTGTGAGGAAGGCACATGGAAAGCCAAGACGGTACAAAAGTTAGACCTCTAGAGTTAGACAATGCTATGCTGTAAAAACAAAGGAAAACCTTAGGAGTCAAAGTCTTTTTCCAGTTAACACAAGAGTGCTACAACAATGATGTGGCTTATTGTTAGTAAGGAGAAAATTCGAGCATCCTGGATAGAAGCTCAAACCAATAATAATAGTCCCTTAAGACAAAGTCTGATCCAGATCTTGTGAAGGTTGAGAGAGGAGAAGAAGCCACTTTAGAACAGTTTTCAAGTAGCAGAGGTTGGTTCATGAAGTTTAAGAAAAGCAAAATCTCTGTTAGAAGAGTTAGTGAAGCAGCAAGTGCTGACCTAGAAGCTACAATGCAGTATCCAGAAGACCTAGCTAGGTTGCTAGGCTAACCAAGACTTTTTAATGTAAATGAAACCACTCTTTAGTACAAGATGCCATCTAGGACTTTCATAGGTAGTGGGCAAGAGCCAGTGTCTGGCTTCAAAATTCAAACAACAGGGCTAAAGAGGTGCTTCACTGTTAAAGAGAGTTTGCTATTCTTCAGAAGATTTCGACTTCTGGGATTCCAATACCCTGTTCTGGTCTTCATGGCCACTTGCACATACACATCCCTAAGCTCACACAATATGCATAACTAAAGATAAAATAAACTCAAATAACAGGGCTAAACAGATGGCCTAAAGGTTAAGAGTGTACAGCTCTGGCCGAAAGACTATTGGTTCACAGTCACATTTAACTCTAGCTAGTGAATCCAGCTCCATCTTCTGGCTTCTGCAGGTACCTGCACTTCTAGAGGACTTTGCTAGGACAAGGAATCATCACTATTGTCTAAGCAAAAAGGGGCTTCTTTTCTTTATGCTCAAGATTACTTTGGCCATTCTATGCCTGTGCAGAGCTGAGCCTCTCTGACAGGCTTCCTTCCTTTCTAGTTTATGGTTGAAAAGAAAGTGAGCTGTTATGTTGACCTACAAACCTCCTAGCTTCCTGGTGTTGTGGGCAGGTCGGGTGAAGTATTCCAGATCTTTGAATCTAAAGTGAAGCCTGGTGAGAAAACACTGTTTAACCATTGAGTATTGTTCTGCCACATTGAAAGCACATTAAACTTGTAAGTGATGCATAGAACTTTTGTAAATCCATAGATCACATTTGGGATTCAGTATGCTTCACGAGCCACTTGTGAATGGCTGGTATTATTTGAACCTGTAATTATAAATAAGTAAATTTGTGTGGTTTGCCAAATGGTGTTTATAGTTAGCTGAACACTAATTAATTAATATTGTCTGCTTATTGGTGGAAAGGGTAGCATTAGATCATAGGATTTGTTGACCTCTTTAAAATTAACATTCCTATTAGCATGGGGAACACTCCAGTGGCTAGAATGTGTGTGTGCGTGGGGGGGTAGGGTGTAGGCGTAAGTTCTATTAGCAGAGTTGTGCTGTGTAAAAAATGATGGAACCAGAGAGAAGGGTTCTTTTTTTTATTTTATTTATTTTATTTTTTATGTATACAATATTCTGTCTACATGTATGCCTGCAGGCCAGAAGAGGGCACCAGACCTCATTACAGATGGTTGTGAGCCACCATGTGGTTGCTGGGAATTGAACTCAGGACCTTTGGAAGAGCAGGCAATGCTCTTAACCACTGAACCATCTCTTTAGCTCCAAGAGGAAGGTTCTTTGGGTCAGGTTCCCATAGTTTGCCTGGAAGGTTTTCTGTGAGTAGTCCAAGATTTGCAGTGTGTGGTAGGTACCATCTCTGATACTTTACCAGTCATCACTGAATAATTTCTCTGTGATAGAAGAACAGGTGGGTGTGTATTCAAGATATGATGTGTGTGGGGTGTTTTTTTTTTTTTTTTTTTTTTTTTTTTTTTTTAAATAATGCTGACTACTGTGAGTCCACAGGTCTTAGGCTTTTTCTTCTAGAGAAGAAGGTGAAAAAGAAAGCATTAAGAACAAAGTAGAGGAAAAGCTTTGCTAAAGAGAATGTAAGGAGGCAGAGCATGAAGCAAAAATTCTCTCTCACTGTAATCTTGGGCAGGGAGATTTTGACAGACAGGAGGCTAGTCTCTAAAGATGATCCTCATTCCAAGCCTCAGAATTTATGCATATATTCCTCCAGATAGCCAGATAGTGAGTTGGGAACTTAAATGCAAATACCTGAAGTTGGCCCAGCAAGACTCTTTAAGATTTGGTTTCTCCAAGACCCAAAATATAATACACATATCATTTATGTCTCTTAAGTTTGTGGTGGTTTATTCCAGCACCAGCAGGGAGCTGATGCTGTGGCTGTGGACCTTCCAGAGATAAAGTACATTCTTTGGTTTAGAGGGACTTTTAGATGGACATCTAGGCCAGATTTTGAAGAATCTGAAGTTCTGCATCCTTATTGTGGAATAATTAGCAGGGTGAGTGGAATAGGGAGGGAAGGAAGGAATAATTAGCAGGGTGAGTGGAATAGGGAGGGAAGGAAGGAAGGAGAAGCACATTGAGATCACTGCCTATCCTAGGAGTAGAATGAGGTAAGGTGAGCAGAGTTATGACTGTGCACATGGTAGTTTTGATTTTTAGCTTTGTTCATCACGCTGACAATCATCCTAAGGTTGGTTTTATGTGTTGCTTAGGAGGTTGCTAACATCCCGTGTGAAGTGATTGGTTCTTTGTTGGTGTACAGTTTGTTGTACTTAACAAGATATTTGTTTTCAATGGGCTTCTTTTGTCCTGTGCTTGTGGTGCACCATAAGTGACAGCAGCTAGAAAAGTGTTCAGTGAGTACCATTTTTCGTTTCTACCTACATTTCTCACCTACAACAGTCCATTAGTAGTGAAGAACTGCGTGCACTCAGTGCTGTGTTCTTGTAAAAGTTTGTAACATTGTCTTATTTTCAATTTTAAATATTGTTTTACTAAGATCTGTTATTAGTATTTAGCCCAGAAAACTTGTATTTTTGAATCCTGGCATAAATGGAGAAATGGAGGTTTCAGAGTAGCCAGGCATGGTTTTATATTTCATAGGACTAGATGGTTAAAGACCTGCAAAGCTAAGATGAGAATTTAAAGTTGACTTCAGCTAATTTGAGTGGCATACTCATAAAACCACTTTTCATGATTCCTGTGTTCCAGAAATTGTGTGTCTTCTGTGGTGATGGAAGCACCGCAAAGCAACAGTACAGTGTCTTGAGAACACATTCCTTGCCAAACAATTGTCAGTAATACTTGAGTTCTCCAGAGCAAAGTTTTTGGTTTTCAGATTATCTCATTGTGTTACTGAGTATGCACATTCGGCAGCATAGTTAGGAACTTGTGACTTATATGTTTTTAGTGCCTGTCATTGCCCAGAGAAATTGGTAGGAAGTTGGTAGAGAGGAAAATGATAACTGTATAGAAGTGTGATGAAAAGCAAACTGAGGAAAAGTGAAATTTCTGTATGTCTGCTACTTTTGACTGATTTCTGGAGAGTGCAAACTTGAACTATGATTCGTTAAGACACTGTAGTGTGGGACACTTTGTTATTGTAACACCAACTGAGGTCATTTTGGGTTTCTTCAGAAAACTTGACCAAATGTGACCAGACTCAATTTCTGCTCCATAAAACACCAAGACTACAAGTGTATTTTCTCCCAATGCTCAATGCAGAATTGGACTAAGTTCCTCACTAAGTTTGGTTTGCTACATTTGGGCTCCTGTAGGTGCTCGTGAGTTACAAGGATATGAAGTAACCTTTTAACCTTAAGGTCAATGGAGACAACACCCTTTGGAATGGGATTCCCCATAGCAGGTGAATAGTGACAAATATCAGTGTAGGAAGTAGTTTGTGTTCTGCAGAGCCTTATACCTGACAGATGAGGTGAGGAAGGACAGATTTGTTTAACATAAAAGGATGATTAGAGCTGGGTTGACACATGGGATGTGTGTCACTTAAACAAGTGAGGATATGCTTGTGTTACTGAGCTGCAAGGAGGTGATATGACACTTCTGATGTACTTGTGTGACTAGTGTTAGTATACGTTGGTGTAGATTAGCCGAGTTGGGATAGGAAGACAGAGTGCCTTTGGGAATTTTGGAGCAGCAGCACCTTGTAGCTGAGGGACTCAGGTTGGTAAGGAGATATACAAGTGATCTATGATTTGAGAGAGTCACTAAGGTTAGCCTATGTTCCGGCCTTGGGGAAAATCCCCACTCAGAACACAGGATTTAAGACTGTAACTTGGGCTGAAGTCAGTTCCTACTAGCCCTACTCTGTGGCTTGATAAGATGCAGCCGTCAGGAATTCTCTAGGGCTTTGCATTTTATGGCTGTCTGAGTTCTGAGGTCTGCACACTGAAGACAGTTTCCTGTCTTGATGAGACTATCTTCCTTATGAATCTATCTTAGACTCTTGCAGTCTGTTACTTTTGTTTGTTTCCTCTGATCCCATGTCTAATCCCTCTTGAATGTTCCATGCTTGTGTTGATCATGGCCTCCTACTCCATCCTGGGAGATCTGAAAGGGAACTAGCTGACCCATCCATCCACTTGAGTCTCAGCCTGCCATACACAGGTATTAGGACACAGAGTAGCACACACATCCTCACTATCCCTAACTGTTTTTTATGGTACCTGTTTAATTTTCCTTTCCTTTTCCTTTTTTCTTTCTTTTCTCTTTTCTCTTTTCTTTTTGCTTCTTCTCTTTTCTATAGAGAAGATTGAGGGCCTGGGAGATGGCCAATGAGTAACAGTGCAAGCTTGAGGAACTGGGTTAGAATCTCTATTTTTTTTATGTAAAAAGCTAGGCATAGCTGATGGTGTCTGTAACTCAAGTGCTAAGGGAGGAGAGAAGAGGCAAGAGAGATAGGCAAACCTCAGGAGCTCTCTTGCTGACCAACATAGCTAACACAGTGAGCTGTGGTTTATTGAGAAGCTTTGTCTTGAAGGAATAAGGGAGCAACAGAAGAAGATACCTAGTGCCCTTCTCTGGTCTCTGTATGCACACATGTGGCCTTGTTGAAGGAGGTGTGTCACTGGGGGTGGGCGTTGAGGTTTTAGAAGCCATGCTAAATAAGCCCAGAGTCTCTCTCTCTCAGCTAGCACTTTAGCATCTGTCTACATGCCACAGAGATGATAATGGACTTAACCTCTAAAACTGTAAGCAAGCCCTCAGTTAAATGCTTTCTTTTATAAGAATTCTCATGGTCTTGGTGTTTCTTCACAGCAATAGAATGGTGACTAAGACAGTTGAGAATATCTTTTATTATTAATAGCATTGGACCATAATAAAAAAAAATTCCTTAGTAAGTGTAAAACTTAAAATTTTTGTCTTTTATTGTAAGTTAAAGTGTTAAAGTACTAAATTAAAAAAAAATTTAAAACTGTGTGTGAGTGTTTTACCTCAGTATATGTTAGTATACCAGGTACTTGTAGTGCCTAAGGAGGTCAGAAGAAGGCATCAGTTTCCCTGAAACCTGAGTTACAGACAGTTGTGGGTTTTGCTGGGAACCAAATCTAGGTTCTCTGCAAGAGCAGCAAGTGCCCTTAATTGCTGAGCCATCTTGTTGGGTTCTAAAAACTGGAATTTTCTTTTGTTGATATTTTAATGGTTATGTTAGCTTCCTTTAAGAATTTTTTTCTTCACCACTGGAGAGGGTGGGCTGTACTTTTTATGTCCTATGCACAAAATACAGCATGTGACTCAATCTCATCCCCACATAGCTTACACATTTCCCATCATTAGGGGTATCTTTTTCCTGGGCTTCCCCATGATGGCGGGGCAGGGGAGAAGGTGATTCTAAAGCTTGCCTTCTCATAGCCCCAGGAAGAATTTCACCTCCCCTGTTGACACACTGGAAGAGAACTGTCTCCTGAACTCAGCATAGTAAGTGTTAAAAGCAGTAGGTTTGGAGGCCTATAAAACTGCCACATGCTAACATACGAAGCAGATCAAACTGATTATGACCAATTCATGGAATATTTCATAGTTTTTGTTGTTGTTGTTTAAAGAGAAGATTTTTTTTTTTTTTTTTTTTTTTTTTTTTTTTTTTTTTTGGTTTTTCGAGACAGGGTTTCTCTGTGGTTTTGGAGCCTGTCCTGGAACTAGCTCTTGTAGACCAGGCTGGTCTCGAACTCACAGAGATCCGCCTGCCTCTGCCTCCCGAGTGCTGGGATTAAAGGCGTGCGCCACCACCGCCCGGCTAAAGAGAAGATATTAATGCTATAGCCTGGTCTTTCAGAAGATCTTGGTTCAGAAAGTAGAACCTTAAAGGGCCTAGTTCCTGCTGACAATATTGAGGTGATATGAAGGTGGAGTTGCCGAAATGTCTTATATTTATATTGCATTGTTTGTCGGTAAAGAATTGGGAAGAAAATCTTTGGGTTTTTTTTCCCTTAAAGTTTTTCCTTATTCATAAAAATATTGCTGCTTGACAAACAACAATTCCTATATGGGGTTAAGTAACATTTTTTATGTGATGTGCTTATTAAGATTTCTCATAACTAACTAGACTTTTTTGATCTGTAACCATCATTTCTTTGGGGGTGTGTTCTAGGGCATCATTCAGAAGATAGTGGACAGTCACAAAGTCAAACACGTAGCCTGCTATGGATTTCGCCTCAGTCATCTGCGATCGGAGGAAGTTCACTGGCTGCATGTGGATATGGGAGTCTCCAGTGTGAGGGAGAAATACGAACTTGCTCACCCACCAGAGGAGTGGAAGTAAGATTCTAATCCACTGTGGTGTGACCGTGCTGGATTACTTTGTGTGTTAAAAATATGCACAAGAGGATGTCAGCTTTTATGCTGCTTGTAATCACTATTCCTGTGTAATGAAGATTGACTAGGAGTTACTACTAAACAGTGATCTCTTTAGAACACGTAGTTAAGCTTGTTTCTCTTTCCATTCCTTGTCTTCTATCACCATGGTCTTTGCTGATCACAGTTGTTCTCAGTGCTTTGATGCTTGCACTTCTACTGTAAGTGGTACTGCTGCTTTATGATCTAGTGTTGATGTCTCATAGAGGGCCTTGACTTGTCCAAGCGGAGAGCACAACTGATGGTCTCATCAGTGGGCTAATAGCATACTTAAGTCCGGTAATCTACACTCACCTGAAAAGAATGGTGCACATTTGTTCAGATATAGGAACAGTGGGAGTAAGCTCTTAGAGATTCTGCTCAAACAGGAATGAAACGGAAGTTATTTTGAGATGATTTAAAAGAACCTCCAATTATTTATCCTTTTCCTGGTTAATACTTGATAATTTTTATGAGTAAGTAAATCTTTTTAGTTGACAAATCTTAAATCTAAAATACTTAGTTTGAAGAGAAGTAAGTATATCTTTAAAAAGTGGGCTTCTTCCATGTTGTACCCTTAGGCATGCACTCAAGAAGGTCAATTCCTTCAACAAGGGCCTAGATCAGCAGAGGAAGCCAGCTCCTTTAGATGAAATACAAATTCATACAGGTTTGTGTCAGTTGTGTAGTTCTTCAGAGAATGCAGTTGTATTTTCAAATCTGTCAGATAACTGGAGTAAGCAAACTATTCCTGGAGAGTATAATTAGGTTGGTTTATATCAACTGATACGAAAAGAAGATTTAACTTCTAAACACTTAATCAGACAACTTAATGATTAAAAATTAAATATCTAAATGGCAAATGAAAATAACGTCAGGTTTTCACTTCCTGCAGTTATGGTACACTCTTCTTTTGCACAGACACTTAGGAGGAAACTTCATTTTCCTTGTTTATGCTCAGGGAATTTCACTCTTGAGCACCATCTTTTCTGTTTTTGTTCTTTTAAGCCAATTTATTTTACCTTATATCAAATAAAATAGAGTAGGGATTACTATTTGTTTTTTTTTTTTTTTTTTTTTTTTTTTTTTTTTTGATTTTTCGAGACAGGGTTTCTCCGTAGCTTTTGGTTCCTGTCCTGGAACTAGCTCTTGTAGACCAGGCTGGCTTCGAACTCACAGAGATCCGCCTGCCTCTGCCTAGGGATTACTATTTGTAAAACAGGATTTGATGTTTGAAAAATTAATAACCCATGAATGTAGAGTTGAATATTGCTGAAAACATTGCAGAGATGACCAGAGGAAGTATTCTTCATATGCATGAAGAATGTAAAGATGTTGTAACCCTTTCTGACCTCCCTTCCATGTGATGTATTTGTGTGATATGTGTGTGTGTGCATTCTCATGCTGTGCCTGTGCTCTCTATTAAATCTTCACATGTCCTTGTATTGGGCACAGAGAAACCAGTAAGCAAACTGCTGCAGTCATCTGTGTAAAAAGTCTAAAGGTGGTAAACAGAGAAGAACAGAGGTGGTGGGGTCACGTCAAAAGTCTTCAAGGCAGTGCTTCAGTTTCAATGTTTGAGTCGCTTCTGCCCAAAAATGTTCTGTGTAGCTTCGCTACATACAGGGCCAGCTCCAGAGGTTTTGCCTGCTTTGTAGTCTGGCTCCTGCTGTTGCTCTCCTCCTTCAGTTCTACTAACATTGGTCCCTCTCAAGTTTCAGCATCTACTCAACTCTAAGTGTAGCTTGGAAGTGTCTTCATCAGCCTAAATTGGGATTTGAGTCTTTTCTTCTTGTGGTGTCTTTGGTACTTGCTGAGTAAGCTAGCCTCCATCTTTCTGACCTCTTTGGTCCTGCATTCTCCTCTGCTTTTACCCTTTATGATTTTTTACTTGCCCCATTTGAGCCTCCAGCGTTCTTAGTGGCTTTTATAACACATCAAGTGTGTTGCCTGAGGGTGTGGCTGTGGAATATACTCTTCTGTTCAGTGCCAGTGGGTGTCTGTGTTTGTTCAGCTTTTTCCCTCTGGAACTGTCATACTCTCACTCTTGTTTTTTTCTCTGTTTATGCATGGGATAATATTGGTCTAGAGTAAAATAGATTTTAATGAAAATGGAGTAAGGTAATGTATTGATAGTGTCATTGTAAAGTAAGCAAGAGAGAAAATAATATGATAGTGTTGAAATAGCAACCAAACAATATTTATTACAGTAAGAATAATAATAATAATGTGTTGTTGCCATCTAAGTTTTGTTTGACTGTATTTCATAATTTTGATAGTATTTGTATTATTAATTAATATGGTTATTTGCTTGAATTTTCCCCATCAACCAGAGGACTATGTGCTTCTTCATTATTGTCTATTGACTTGTTCTCATTCATCATGAGAAGAGCAACTCATTCATCCATTCATAGACAGCTTCTCAGTGTGTAGTCCTGCCTGACCTGAAACTCACTATATAGACCAGACTAGCCTAGATTTTACAGAGATTTTCCCATTTATACCTGCCAAGTGTTGGGATTAAAAGCATGTACCACCACAACAAATGAGAAGAGTAAACATTTTTATGATGCTTTTTTACTCTTTTTTTTTTTTTTTTTTTAATTCTGTTCAGATGAGTCTTTGTCTGCTGTGGAATAGCGGTCTTGTTCCCTGTAAAGATTTATCACTTGTATTGGTTTTAATAAAACACTGATTGACCAGTAGCCAGGTAGGAAGTATAGGCAGGGTGATCAGACTAGGATGATTCTGGGAAGAGGAAAGGCTCATTCTACAGTCACCACCCAGATGCAGAGGAAGCAAGATGAAAATGCTGCACTGAGAAAAGGTACCAAGCCACGTGGCTAAACATAGATAAGAATCATGGGTTAATTTAAGTTGTAGTAGGTAGTTAGTAATAAGCCTGAGCTAATAGGTCAAGCAATTTATAATTAATATAAGCTTTCTGTGTTTTTGTTTGGGACTGAATGAATGTGGTACCAGGTGGGACAGAAACTTCATCTACATCACATTTGTCCTCCAGAGATTAATTGGTGTCTTCATCATTTGGAATGAATGTGTGTAGTTATGTGGTGAGACATGGTAGTATGTGCCTTTAATCCTGATACTTGAGAGGCTAAGGCAGAAGGATTGTCCTGAGTTTCTGACCAGCCTGGGCTCCCTAGTGAGTTTCTGGCTAACCAGGATTTCATAGCAAGACCCTCTATCAGAACAAACAAACAAGAAAAGATAATGGGAAGTGAATGTGTTATGGGTCCCTATATCCTGGCCTATCAGGATGTTTTTATTGCATGATACCAAGAAACCTGTCCTTGCAGACTAAATTTACCAGGTATCCCTGTTGGAATCATTAGACTGAGGTGGGCACATTCAGGTTTCTCCTGTTACCGTTTCTTCTATGTAATGAGGCACTGAGACCATGCAGTGAGTGTGGTTTCACTGCACTGTCATCCATCAGTCATAGCATATGTTAGTGATTTTGCCTTGTACTGATTGGTATGTTGACTTTTCATAGATGGGCATTTGTGCTTCCATCCTTCTCTGTTTTGTTTTTTTAATTGGATGTGTAAGAATCAGTTTGTCCACACCATGTTGCTTGTGAGGGTTATCTGTATTGTTTATTGAAGCTGTACTTTGTGCCAGTCTGTCTTAGTATCAGGGCTAATAGATCTTTTTAGTCCACTTTAGCTTTTTTGAAACAGCCTCCTGTTCCCAGTAGTTAGTTAACTTGTAGGCATCTTATGCTTACAATTCGTGTGAGCTCCAGGAAGCAAGATACCAGTGGCACTAATGAGAACAGATTGCTTTGAAGCAGTAACAAAGGATAACTCTATTGGGGGCATGTTATATTTAACTGGTTTTTGGAAGTCCATGGAGAAGCAACATAGCTAGCTCTTAGTGTGGTGACAGAAGTATAAAGAAAGAAGTGTAAAGAGGAGGTGAGGGGAAGCAGGATGTGGGTGTCAAGTGTCACAGGCTAAGGGCTATGGATTGGAATTAAATAAGATTGGAATTAAATTAGAGCACCTTGAGCAAAGAGTTTTTGTAAGATACACTCAGTGTAATGTGCTCAAATAAGACCAGAAGGGCAGCCTTGCCTTTCTACATCTACAAGCAAACTGGATTTAGTTCCTTTATGTGTGAAGTCATAGTGTCTCCCATTTTACTCTGCTCTTGGCTACACTTACATGTTTTTACTGAAGAGGAATCTACATTCTTAATTGCTTCCTAATACCTGTAGCTAATTTGCACATGAGTATGTAGTATGTGTGTGCGTACATACACACATGTGATAACAGGTAGATATTAACCTATCTATTTCTTACTGAGTTATGCACTTACCCTCTATTACTCTCACTTAGCTCCTTGGCCCATACTACCTCTTCATGGTGGGCCTAGTGAAGAGAAACTTTAACCCTCTGATATTATTTCTCTGCTCAGGACATGATAGTATCTTTTCTCCTTGAGAAAACCCTATAGTCAGGATTTGCAGGGGGGTGTGTGTCCCATCTTCTCTCTGGACTCTTGTTTCTGCTCAGATTTTGCTTCTATTCTAGCTGCAATTGTCTTCTCAAGTGACCTATAGCTCCCTTCCTCACTTCCTTCAGACCATAGTCAGGGGTCACTGCCTCAGAATGCCTCTGAGTGCCCTTTAGCACTTTCAACACCCATTTCCCCTGCACATAGATTTGTGTTGTTCCCTGGCTTGCACAAAGACATAGAGTTTTGATAGCTAGCACCCTGCCTCTCTTCAGTGCTTGTTGAGTAGTGATTAACATGATCTACCTTAGAGGCCGTTTATGGTGATGTGCCAATGGCTGTTCCAGAGTTGTGTTTACATGGCTCATTTATTTTTCCAGCATCCTGGTGAGAGTATTGAGTTTCATTAACATGATGGTTGACAGTGAGTTAGTGACATGACACAGGTCCACTGTAGGCAGTTTCTTTGATCAAGATCCCCTGTTCTTTTTTTTTTTTTTAATTTATTTAACTTTATTTTATGTGCATTTGGTATGAAGGTGTCAGATTCCCTGGAACTGGAGTTACAGGCAGCTGCTGGGAATTGAACCTGGGTCCTCTGGGAGAGCAGTCGGTTCTCTTAACCATTGAACCATCTCTCCAGCCCCCTACTCCCTGTTCTTATAAAAAGACAGCACCTGCGTAAAATACTGACAAGTTTCTAAGTTCCTAGTTGTTGCCTATAGCTGATAACTAAAGTCAGCATCAGAATGCTGCATCTAGAGATGGACCAGGCAGTGTTAATTGGGACCTGTTTCCTTAACTGTAGCTGACAGGACACTCACAGCGAAGAATCCTGTGGATTTGAAATTTGCTGAGCAAATACTTTCCTACGTGCAGAAAGCCAAGGACTATACCTCTTCACTCACATAACTGATAAGAAACAGAGCACATAAGTAGGTAGTTCCCAGTAAGTTCTCCCTTGAGAATTAATGACACCTGTGATGCTTCTGTAGACACTTTTCCCAGAGCGTATCTATCTTGAGTTACTGAATGCTATCTTGGGGCAGAAGTAAAGTAGAACCTAATTGTTTGCCAATTTTTCTGTTTTGAGAGGGTCTCACTGTGAAACCCAGGTTCCCTCCATTTATCTCACAGCTCTTCTGCTTCTGTCTTCCATGTACCCACCATACTTGCCTGGTTTTATAATAAAGTAGACCTGATGTATAGATAGTGAACTCATCTCAGAAGATATTATTAGCTGGGCAGTGGTGACACACGCCTTTAATCCAAGCACTCAGGAGGCAGAGGAAGGTAGATCTCTGTGAGTTCAAGGCCAGCCTGGCCTATAAAGTGAGTTCCAGGACAGCCAGAGCTGTTACACAGAGAAACCCTGTCTCGAAAAACAAAAACAAAACAGCAAAACAAGACACCATTACAAAACTATTAGAAATCAGCTGGTTGTGGTGGTACACACCTTTAATCCCAGCACTTTGCAGAGACAGATGTGTATCGTTGTGAGTTTGAGGCCAACATGGCCTACGTAGTGAGCTCCAGTCAGGTCTTAAAACAAACACACAACAAAAAAAGAAAAAAATAAAGAAAAATGAGTTTTTATAGTAGCATTGTTCGAGCAGTCAAAAAGTAGCAACAGTTCCCAAGGCCACAGTCAATTTTGAGGATAAATACTGTGTCATACCTTGGTGAAGTGCCCTCCAAAGAGGATGGAACTGCTGTTAGCTGCATACACTCTCATTTGCATGTAGCTGAACTGAAATACTACAAACACTACAACACACAGTATGCAGTCCCAGGTGTGAATTATCTGTGGGGGTACTTGAGGATGGGGCAAAGTGGGGGTACCTGACTTGTGGGCTCCAGGCCTTCTTTGACCTCGTGTTCTGCCTTATCACAGAGTGACTAAATTGTAGCAGCTGCTGCATGGATGCACAAGGTTTGTCCATTTAAACATTGTATGTGATCTTACTTTCAACATTATACTTCAGAGTTAATGAGTTATAGACTGTAAATTCAGAAAATGATTTATTTCTAATCATTGTATTTTGTGAATCATCTTTCAGATATGAATTGAGAATTCGTTACTTGCCAAAAGGTTTTCTAAACCAATTTACTGAAGATAAGCCGACATTAAATTTCTTCTATCAACAGGTATAAAAACACTTTCTTTCATATGTTTTGTTTCTTTGAATCATCTTTATTTTGCGTTTTATTTTAGAGTAATATTAAGCCTTGTAGTTGAGGTACTATAAATATAGAGTAGTCCAGTGTTAAAAGAGTGTTAGCTCATGAAAACTTACTTTTCTACACTTCTTGAATTTTTGTATGCTTGGGCATGTCTTCAAAGATGCTTGTTCTGTATGTGGGCAGTAACCCATGAGCAGTGTTCAGTCATTATGCTTGGATATCCAGTTTGTCATGTAGAAATCACGCTCTGTGAACTTGGATAATTTTTGGTGCCAAGTTTCATAATAAAGCAAAATGAGACTTCTCTTTAAGAAAGCCAAAGGCAATTACTTGTGGCCTGTCCTAGTTACTTTCCTTTTCCTGTGATAAGACATCATGACCAAGACAATAATTAGAAGAGAGAGTTTATTTGGGGCTCACAGTTTTAGAGGATGACTCAGTGACAGTCATAGTGAGGAGCATGGCAACAAGCAGGTATGCATGACTCTGGAGCAATAGCTGGAAGTTTATATCTTGATTCACAAGTGCAAGGCAGAGAGCTAACTGGGAATAGTATGGACTTTTGAAACTTCAAAGCCCACCCCTAGTGACATACCTCCTCCAACAAGACCACAACTCATAATCCTTTCCAGACAATTCCACAAACTGGGGGCCAAAAAGTCAAACATAATGAGTCTATGGAGACCATTCTAATTCACACTACAGCATTCTCACCTCCTGGCTCTCCCTAGCCTTATAGCCATATCAAAATCCAAAATGCATTTAGTTTAACTTCAAACGTTTGCATAGTCTTTCTATGTCAACACAGTGTAAAAGCTCAAAGTCTTCTGATACTTAAGGCAATCTCTTAATTTTGACCCCTGTAAACTCATACAGCAAATTACATACTTCTTGCATACCATTGACACAGAATATACATTACCATTCCAAAAGGGAGAAAAAGGGACATAGTGGTGAAATATTGGGCCAAAGCAAGATAGAGATTAGGCAGGGCAAACTCCAAAACCTGTAATGCCATGTCTGGAGGTTTGGATGGCTTTTCCATGTGCCTTCTGTTCATTCTGAACACTGACTGAAGACAGTGCCACGCTACTGAGGATCCAGCATTCCTACTTGCTAACTGCACAGCAGGTGTGAGCTTGTGCTCTGAGATGACACATCATCTCTGTTTCTAAGACCCTTCCTGTCTGTTGTCAATACTTGTCCGCAGTTCTCTTATTCACCCCCTCTTTTATCTTTAAAATTTTTTTAATTCATTAGTATACCTTTAGAAATTCCTGGAAACTATTTTGTTATGCTTGTATATGCTTTTATGATAACTCACCAAGTACTAACGCTTTAAAAGAAATAAAGGTGACAGGTGTTGCTGCAGTCACCCCCTTTCCTGTGTGGTTTACCACTGTCAGTAATCATCCAGAGTCTCCAGTTCATTGGAAAGTGCACAAGAAAATGAAAGTGTGATCAAAGCTTGAGTTTTGGAGATAAATCTACATTTTAAGCTCTATTTAAAATTTGTTTTTGAGACCCTTTGTAAATTGTCTTATGAGCTTTATATATAAAGCAGGACTAATAAAGACTGCCCTGAATAATTACAAGGACCAGAAGTGATTTATATAAAATACTAGCCCCAGGACTTGACTGTTAGTAGATGTTCCTTAAATAGTGAGTCTTCTATGATCATCTGTAACCTTCAGGCTTTCTCCGAGGCAGTAAAATGGAATTGTGAGGATGCCGGTATTCAGACTGAATGAACATCGTAGTAAATTAACTCAATGTGAGAATGGATAGTTGTGTGTGTGTGTGTGTATACTATCTCAAGTATGGTACAGTCTGCATCATTTAATAATGGAGATATAGTCTTAGAAAGTCATATTTGGGCAATTTTGTCATTGTGCAATTATCACAAAGTACTTACACAACTGAGATGGATATATCACCATGTGGGTCTTAAGGAACAAACATTGTTTTTGTGGTCATTTTATTGACTGGAATGTCATTGTATGATACATGACTCTATATGTAAGTATATTGAAGTGTTTGATCAACCTGGTTTATTTCCGAAATGAAAGCAATTCTGATGGGATTAATAATAGAGTTATAGTTTTAAAATGATTCATTAGGGAAATAAACAGTGAAGGTGAGAAACCCTGAGTCTTATAGCACAACCTCAGGATGTGACTGTGTTCAGTGGCTGCAGAGAACACTGGAACAGAGGTCAGGCAGTGCTGTGTGACATGTGGTGCCAGTAGAGGGACATTGCACAAAGTCTGTTCAGCTATTCGAAGGATACATGAGTGTTTTCAGGCCACAAATGGTTTCAGGCTGTGAATTAACTGTCTGAATTTTGAAGTAAAGCTCTCATATGTGAGGATGTTTCCCCTGAAGATTGTTACCATTATCTTTCTCTCTCTTTTCCTTTTTTCAACTAAATATACATTTGGCTTTAATGAGTGACTTAGGATACTTGATTGATTTTCCTGTCTGTGAATAGTGCTTAGAAATTGCTGTATTTGCCGGGCGGTGGTGGCGCACGCCTTTAATCCCAGCACTTGGGAGGCAGAGGCAGGCGGATCTCTGTGAGTTTGAGACCAGCCTGGTCTACAAGAGCTAGTTCCAAGACAGGCTCCAAAAACCACAGAGAAACCCTGTCTCAAAAAACCAAAAAAACAAAACAAAACAAAACAAAACAAAAAAACAAAAAAGAAATTGCTGTATTTGATCCTTTGGACATTTGGATAATGTTCTGTTTATCATCATTATGGCATTGAAGGTCTGCAGTAGTGCCTCTGAAACCTGCCTTGGGTGTTTGAAAGCCACTGAGCTGTCTTTTGGCTTCCTCCCTTTATGAAAGTCAAAAGTCTCTATGAGAGTTATGAATTTAAATGCCGCTTATACTGCATTATTTCAGCTTGGAGAAAGAGTATTTGGGCTCAATACAGGTTGGTTTTCCCAAGCAATTAAAGTAGACAAACAGTGGGAGACATGGGACTTGGAGATTTTGCAAGGAAAGATCAGTCATGGCTGTGTGATGAATGGAATCAAAGTCCTTGAACTAAAGGATGGTAGACTGAGAGGTAATAGTTGAAAATGTTGGGAAGTTTTTTTGGGTAATAGTCAATGTAGTTTTTCTGTGGAGAGCCTGAGAGTGACTATTTTAGGCTTTGAAGACCAAGAAACAAAATTGAAGACAATAAAAAAAGTAGGTGTATAGCAAGAAAAGAAACCAGTATTTGTGTTGTTGTTACTCATAATGTAGTTCATTATAGATTTTGGTAATACGGATGTGTTGTGAGGGAGGGCAGACCACGTTCCATTCTAGGTTCAGAGTACACGACCCTGTCTTCAAAATCAACTGCAGATTTTGGTCTCTTAATACAAATCTGTGAGGAGATTGTGTGCATTTCAGCTTTGAAAATGTCTTCATGCTGACAGGTATTTGTGGTGTGATTCATGAGTACTTTGTAGACTCATTGTGGAATGGCAGGATTGTGTCACTACAACTGGCTCTATCTGTGTTTGAGTGTGTTTATTGGCAGAGGTGTCTCCGTGTTCCTTTATGTTAGACTCAGGTGTGGTGCTTTGCAAATTAATAACAGAGTGGACAGTTTGATGTGAACTTCGAGGTTAAACATTGGGTTTTGAAGTGATCCTTGCTCTGAGGCCCCCAAATGCTTTGAAAATTAGGGTTATTGCTCAGAGAAAAATTAAAAATTGTGCAGCAGTTTAGAAGAAATTCAGCTCTTGGGTGCTCGTTTCTGCTTTGAGCTGAACAGGAAGAGTATGAAGCAGCAGAACATTGTTGTGGTGTAGTGTGTCAGTTGTTTAAAGCCACACACAGGTAAGCAGTCTTAAATCACACAAACCTGCCTTGGTAAAAGGCTCAGTGGGTAAAGATGCTTGCCATATAAGCCTGGTATCCTGAGTTCAGTTCCTGGAGCCCATGCAAAGGTAGAGGAAGACAGCTAGCTCCAAAGTTTTCCTCTGACTAGCACACTTGTACCATAGAACATGCATGTTGCATGCACATAAAAGACTTAGGTCTTTAGTTATTTGGGGTATTACTTATTTTATATCCGGAATTCAGCATAATTATTGACGGAATATGGACAATTATGTGAAAACCATTCAGCAAATATTTAGGGATTGATCACATTGCAAACATTCCTGTTTCCCATTCCTTTATTTCAGGTGAAGAGTGACTACATGCTAGAGATAGCTGATCAAGTAGACCAAGAAATAGCTTTGAAGTTGGGTTGTCTGGAAATTAGGTAGGTGGTAACACTACATTGATTCTGCATTTTGTTTTATTTTCTAGGTACTTTCCTCTTTATAAAATTACCAGTAGAATCATAATTAAATTGAGAGAGGATTCCATATTACTTAACTATTATTTGGATCTTTCTCAATTGTTTACTATTCAACAACCTAAAAATTCCTTATATACACATGTCAGCTTATGTGTTCCCTGGTTTTTCAGGAGATCCTACTGGGAGATGCGGGGCAACGCCCTAGAGAAGAAGTCTAACTATGAAGTGTTAGAGTAAGTACTGCACTCCTGAGCTGTCCGTTCAGACTCTGAATGTACCCTCCTAGCTCATCTCGATTTAGAAATTGCCTGAAATGATGGGCTTCTCCGTCTTTATTGAATGAGAAAGGGCTTTTAAGAAAAAAATTCTGATGACCTTAGTTCTATTCACAAACAATTAAATGTATTGATAAATGTCTTAAGGCTAATAATGTATATGCCCTAGCAGAACACACACACACATACACACACACATATGCATACATAGATGTATTTGTTTTTTTAAAGGGTATACAATAATTTCACTGAAAGTAAAAATTGCCCATGAAGCCTGGCAGTGGTGGCACATGCCTTTATTCCCAATACTTTGGAGGCAGAGGCAGGCAGATCACTGTGCACTCAAGGCTAGCCTAGTCTACAAGTAGAATTCCAGAGCAGCCAGAGCTGTTACACAGAGAAACCCTGTCTCGAACTTCCCTCTCCACCCCCAAAAAATGAATTGCCAATAAGTTGGTTATTAATTATTCACTTTCTCTGCAGTTAATTAAGGATTCTTTTTTAATAGATGGAGAAGTGATAGTTATTTGTTACTCATGTATTTAAAAATGTAGAATATAAAAAAATAAAAGTATAAAATAAATTTTATATAAATTTTTGTATAAAATATAAAAAATTTTGGGGATGTTATTTGTATGTTTGTATATTGTATTTGGTTGTTTTAAATATATGTCAGAGATACTGAAGTTTGAGTCTTGATAGAAATTATATACTATATCTTATTGATAATTAATTCAGCAAGACAGTTGATAGTTATTGTATCTGAGTGAAGCTCCATTTTACTATCATTTATCACTATTGTTTCCATCTGTATTTGACTGAAGTTTTTTGTGGTCTTTTGTGAGATGTGCTAAAATTATACCAAAGGTCACCCGGAGCTCTGCTGTTGTAATGAAGACTGTGATGATTTTAAATTTTATTTAGACTTTCTAGGTTAGAACAGTACTTTCATAGCATTAGCGTTTAATTCCCTCATCTTGAAAGCAGGCGCTTGCAATGCAGATTTGACCACAGAAAAAGAAAAGTAGAAGTATTTTGCAAAGCAGTCACAGTTAATAGTAGATACAACAGGGTAGTTTGGGCTATTGGTAACCCTTCTCAGGTTCAAGCTGTCCGTCATGTTTTCAAAGTGCCCGAAACTCATGCATGCAGCTTCCACTTTCTGAGCTTAAGACGTCTTTGATTAGGTTCATGATAGTGTATGCATAGCAGACAGTAAATGTGTTTATGTCTCATGCATTGCATTCACTAACTGAGGAGTACCAAGGAAGTCATTTTCAGGAGAATTTTTACTGTCCTTCATTGGATAGTTTGGGCTAGCGTTCTCTGTAATATACAGTGGTGGTCATGCTGGTGTCTCCCTGTTGGTATCAGCAGGAAATTGGAAGTCATGATCCCAGCACTGACTGTTAGTTGACTGTCATCATCTCTGTGCAGAGGAGAGGTGATCAGCCAGCATAAAACCAAACTGTGTAGAGCTCTTTCAAATAGCACTAGCAAAAATGAGTAACAGAGTGTAGGGCTCATCAGTTGAGTTAATTTGGAGCACAAGAAAATTTAAATTACATTGTCATATGGTGAAAAAAAAAAAACCAATCCTTTATATCCCAGGTTATATCCCAGGACTTTTCATAACACCTTCTCAGTCTTAATAGAACTTAATTCTTTCAAAGTGGATGTTGTATGTCTTGTTTCTAATGTAAATGAAATGAGGTTAGATGTGAACCCTGCCATTCATCCAACTTTATGCTGAAAGTGTCTTTCTTGGGCATCCTTTCTGAAGTTCATATCCACTCTTGAGTGTATACATACACCTGTCCTTTTCTTAAACTTGTTCCTCTCTTCCTCCTTTTCTTGCTTTTATCCCCTCTTCCTTCTTGACCTATCCCTTAATTAACCTATACTAATCTATATAAAAATTACGACTTTTATAAACTCTGTGTTGCCAAGTGGAAATGTGTTAGTGCAGGACTCATCAGGCTGGTAATGTTGTTTTCCATCTGATCACACACTAGTTCTGATCAGTAACATATAATGCCTATCAAGGTATTTGGCTATTCATTATTTTCTATAGGACAGCAAACATCTGCAACAATAGTTTGTTTTATATACATTACTTTGATTGCTGGTGAAATTAAATACTTCCCATTTGTATCCATTTATATTCCTCTTGCTTGGTGAACATGTCTTGCTTTCTTTTGGGGTGATCTGGGTCTTGTTTGTAGTTTGGACTGACCTTCTATACTCTATCCTTTTGCCTAGCCTCTCAAGTTCTGGGAGTACAGGTGTGTGCTCCCATGCTTCGCTGGCATTTCTAATACATCGGTGTTTTTCTTTATTAATCTTGACGTCTTTGCAACTTTAGCTTCATGTCTGTGGTGTCATTTATGCATGTCCCCTGCCACCTTTGTGTATGTGACATTCATCATACAGATGCTTGCCTTTTTTTTTTTTTTTTAAGTTTGAGACAGGGTTGCTTTGTAGCCCTGACTGTCCTGAATCTTACTAAACCAGTTGGCTTTTCCTGCTTGTGCCTCCATTGCTGTGCTTGTGTTTCTTAATCTAGTAGTCTGTTGTTTTGTGTAGTTTTTTTCCCCCTCTCATCTTGGGACCTCTCTCCTGTTGTGGTTTTTGTGGCAAGGGATGGGAAAGAGGTAGACTTGCTTTCTTGTTTGTTTTTTAAGAGGTTCAGTCACATAAGAATGTTCAATGTAGAGGCTAGAAAGACAGCTCAGCTGTTAAACTTTTCCTCTTCCAGAGGACTTAAGTTCGATTTCCAGTATCCATGTGGTAGAGGGCCTCACATCTACTTAATAACTCCAGTGCATCTGACACCCTCTTCTGGCTTCCATGAGCACAAACTTACATGTGGCACACACTCAGACAGATACCCACACAGATGTACATACATACACACACACACACACACACACACTTAAATAAAAAAAATAAATCTTTAAAGAAAATATTGTTAAATGTTCGTTTTAAAACCTTTGTAAATTGGGACTGAAGAGATGGCATGGTGGTTAAAAGCACTTGTTGCTCTTCAGAGGGCCCTGGTTTGATTCCCAGCACTCACATAGTAGTTCACAATCATCTGTAACTCCAGTACTAAGGGATCTGACACCTTCTTCTGGTCTTCAAGGGTATCAGACACACACATGATGCACAGGAATACATGCACGCAAAACACCTGTACACGTAAAATTTAAAAGAACATTCTTAAAGAAAAATTAAATTAGCAAATTGAGTTCTGTTCCTGCCTTTTCAATGTTTGTGTTTGCTTACTTTGTATTTATGTTTAGTTTTTTGAATAAAGGTCTTACTATATAGCCCAGACTGGCCCATGTTCCTCTTGCCTCCGTCTCATGAGTTACAGGTTACAGACATATGTACCAGGTTTGTCTGTTTTTTAAAATTAACTTATTTTTTAAAGGTTCCCTGTTATCCTAGTGGTATATGGTCTGAGAAGTGCCCTTGATGTGATGAATGTGTCTTAATAGATGAGTTAAGACCACTCCTACCATCATATTTTGTTATCTAAATGCATGAAATACATGACAGAGTGGAGAGAATTTTACAGTGCTTGCAGCCTCAGACCCACTCTCTCTCCCTGTCCCCTCTCTTGGAGATGCAGTCTCTTCCCCACCCCTCTCTCTCTCTCCCCCTTTTCCCCCTTTCCTTCCCCTCCATAACACCAAATAAATGTCCAATTCCATTCTGTATTGTGTACCTGTCTCTGTCTCCCACCCATGGCCTATCCATTTGTCACCGACAGGGACCAGCCACCTTCCCTGCTGCATGGTCTCTGGGACTGGCTGCTTTCGGGTCCCCAGCAGTCCCGGAGACTTGAAGTATCTGTGCTTCCCACCTGCCGCCTGCCCACAGCACTTGCTGGGGACCAGACCAGCCACCTTCATTTGCGGACCTGCTGCATAGTGTCAACCCCGCTGCCGGGGACCCGCGGCAAAACCATTTCAATGTGTCTCCACCCAGTCTCCACTTAACATGTTATAGTTGCTTCTTGTCATCGGCTTTTATTAGTTTTTAAATCTGGATTTAAAAGTTTGTTTTTGACCGGGGATCTATTTCAGAGCCCAATAATCTCCAAGGCACAGTACTTACTGCACACATATACATGTGCATGTGTGTGTTTATTTTCTCTTCTTCTCCTTCTCCTTCCTCTTCCTCCTCCTCCTCCTCTTCCTCCTTCTTCCTTTTTTTTTTTTTTTTTTTTTTTTTTGGTTTTTTGAGACAGGGTTTCTCTGTGGTTTTGGAGCCTGTCCTGGAACTAGCTCTTGTAGACCAGGCTGGCCTCGAACTCACAGAGATCAGCCTGCCTCTGCCTCTCAAGTGCTGGGATTAAAGGCATGCGCCACCACCGCCCGGCTTGCTCGCTCTTTCTTTCTTTCTTTCTTTCTTTCTTTCTTTCTTTCTTTCTTTCTTTCTTTCTTTCTTTCTTTCTTTCTTTCTTCTGTTTTTGTCGTTGTTTTTTGTTTGTTTGTTTTTGTTTTTCAAGATAGGGTTTCTCTGTGGCTTTGAGACCTGTGCTGGAACTAGAACTAGCTCTTGCAGACCAGACTCCTTGAAGTCAGAGATCTGCCTCTCTGCCTTCTGAGTGCTGGGATTAAAGGTATGTGCCGCCACCACCCATCTTGTTTTTTGTTTTTTGAGACAGGGTTTTTCTGTAGCTTTGGAGCCTGTACTGGAACTAGCTCCTGTAGACCAGACTGGCCTTGAACTCACAGAGATCTGCCTGCCTCTACCTCCCAAGTGTGCCACCATTGCCTGGCCTCTACTCAGCCTTCTTACCTGCATGTACTACATATTGTATCTTTACAGAACATTAAAAGAAGCACAGTAAAACACACAACTGCCATAATGGCCTTGTTGGTTTATTGTCATGGGTCTGAATGTTTGATTTATGTTTGAAGGCTCTCTGTTGAGTCATATAGACATAATGTGTAAATCTTCTTGTTAAATTCTATTTAGTGATCTCTCTAATACTTAAGTTTTGATTTTTGTCTTGGTCTATTTTATCGTCTTTTTAGATTTTAAAGGAAGTTTATGTACATGAATGCTTTCGCTTTATGGATGTTTGTATACCATATGCATACTTGGTGCCTGAGGAAATCAAAAGAAGGTGTCAGATCCTTTGAAGCAGCAGTTACAGATGGTTGTGAGCCTTCCCACTGCAAGTCCAGGCTCTGTGGTGCTAGCTTGTCCTTCATTCTCAGTAACCTCTATGTCCATATGTGCATGTTCAGTTTTATTTCCTTACCGCCCCCTTTTTTGGCATAGCTCTCTTAGGTTTTATACTTAGTGCTGATCTTATCATGCTGGGGTTGTTTAAGTCTTCTGCTACTCTTCACTTCCACTTAGGCCCCCAATTAATCCTAGACGGTGAGTGTGACTGCAGGGGCTTTAGTTCTGAAAACTACAGACTGTGTTGGTGACTTCTGAGGAGGGTCAGGGATGGCACCACTTCTGCCTCCCTCTGTTCCCATCTCAGTGTCGCAATATCAGGCTTATTCATCTCAATACACATAGTTTCAACTATGAATCTCAGGAAACATTCCCATGGGGCTTTATATAATATAGTCAGGATATCCTACAGATGTGCACTTTGTATCAGTTCTACAACCATACCATCTTTACAGTATCTCAATCTGTAGATATTATTCATTACTCGTGTGTGTATCCCTATGTGTGTGTTGTGTTCATGCGTGCATGTGCACACATACCTGCCTGTTTGTATGTTTAAGTCAGGGTTTCACTTACAGAGTTCAGACTGACCTTGAACTTGGGACCTTCCTCCTTCAGCTTTGAAGAAGCCATGGAAGATTATAGACATGTTCCACCATTTGTGTTTATTTTAATTTGTTTATTTGTTAATTTTGGGTTTTGAGCTAGTTCCAAGCTGATGTTGGACTTTGTGTGTAGCCTAGAATGACCTTGTTCCCGTACATTTTTCTGGTTCTGGTTTTACAAGGTCCTTGTGCCTTTCCGTAGAAGTTATATGTAGTTTTTGGCGGCAAAATTATTTCTGTTGTCTTGGAATTCCCCCCCCCCAATTTCTTGAAAGTTAGATTTATTGTTAATATATCTATATTAGTAGTTAATTTTCTCATTGTTTCACAAAAATTTACAAACACCTCATTTAGTTCTTATCGTCTGTTGTATATATGTGTTACAAAGACTGGTCTGTGCCCTAGGAATGGTGTTGGCTAAGGGGATACTTGTGACTCCTGTTTGCCATGCCTGGCTTGCACAGTACCCAGAAATCGACTTCCCTTCTATCCAGGGTGGGCTCATCATTGCTTTCTCTTACTTTTTTTGCTGGTTGGTACCTTAGAACGATTTACAATTTATATACCTTTACAGCACACACACACACACACACACACACACACACACACACACACACGACCTGCAAATTTGGAATATTACCTGTTAATTACCAGCTTCAATATCCTCGCTTTCTTTTTTCCATAAGAAAAGTCATTAAAATGTCCATATACTTTATCAGCTACTACTGGAAGAAAATTTAAAGATAAGTGTTAGAATTTACAGCCGTATATAGACTACCCCTCAGTTTTTCCACATTCAAAAGAATGGTTTTGATTATGTTTAAAATAATAAAATGATCCTCTAATTATAGGAACTCACCATTTGGATACTTCTGATTTTTGCCTTCCACAAGCAAACTAAAGATTCCACTGCTTCCTCTTTTGTCATTCTAAGCATGACAGAATGGGGTGCCTTTTCTTTTGGCAGATGAACAAAAATGTGGCAGTGAGGGTCCAGCCTCACCTGCTTGCTCCTTCACATTCCTAGGGAGGAGACTTGATAGAAGTTAGATGAGATTTCTGTGTACATCTGAAAATGAGAGCCAAGAAGTAGAAGGTGACTGCTGCAGGAGGCCCCAGGCTTAGAGAAAAGAGTCACACTGCAAGTGATAATGCACTGATAAATTACAGGCTTCTAACGTGGTATTACTGAGGGTGGACTCCTATCAGCTGAAACCTTTAACTTCTCACTTTGCTGTTTTTGATGAGAGGGAGAATTTAACTAGTCAGGGATACTTAACAAGCACTTGGGTAAGGAGTTACTATAGAAAGAACAAGGGCAACTTCCCATGACTGTACCACTGAGGAAAATGTCTCTTCCCTCAACAACATTTTACTTCTTCCTTTTAAACTATTTTAATCATCTTTGCAAATAGTCTTTTTTGCTATGTTGTATTTGTTGTTTACTTTCTTCCCTAGGAGAATATGAGCAGCATCAACATAGGGATCTGCCTGGATTCCTTATACTTGAAAGAGCATCTGACTCTTAATAGATATTCTGTATCCCTCGAATAGTTTGTGACTTAAAGTTATCTGAGGTAAGGGTTTGGAAGATGGGGTACTCAATACTTCACAAGTATTGAGGTCACCAGACCAGGTTAGATTTCTCAGAAACACTGCTGAAAGAGGAGTGGATTTTACTTACACACTTAGTTCCTCTTTAATATGTAAGTAGTGCTTAGTCTAATCTGAGGTTACCAAAGGCCTACTGTGCTGTGATTTGTGAACATGAACACAAATAGCTGCATTAGTTTGGAGCAACTGTGAGCTCGTGTGACTGGAGAGGAGTCATCCTGCATTCACTACTTTCCTGTCTGTTTTATTCTGAATGCCGATGTATTATCAGTACATGAGGAGACTAGGCATGAGTTGATGATGTATGGACTACAACTTTCCAAGCTTAAGCACACTTGCTGAATAGCTGGATAATTAGTGCAGAGGTGAAAGGGGGTTCCAAGGTTAACAGCAGCAGGGAGAGCAGAATCATTTAGTCTATCTAAATAGACAGTGAGACATTAAGAGAATTGTGAAGGAAGCCTCACTGGATGTAGATCCCAAATGCTAAATAGTTTGATTTGGAGCAATATTAGTTACCTTAGGACTTTTCATGCTATAGCAGGCTCGTTGTTTATCTTAGTGACACTAGCCTTAGCTACATAACAAGTCTATCTTTAAAAAAAGAAAGAGAAAGAAAAACCAAGAAATCCTTTAAAAAGACCAACAGCCAAAATGAGGGCATCAGGAGAAACCAGATGTGTACAGGTTCCCTGTATCTTAAGTGAAAATAATGTGAGTATAGAACTCATGTCATAGGAACCCTTTTTGCTGCTGGGGTCATACACTTATGAGTGCTTCCCAGAAAAGACTCTGGGCTGAGAACAGTTCTGTGGACTCTCTGTCTTGATGCCGTTTTAGCACTGAGGACCAGATCGCCACATCCCTTTATACTTATCCCCCTGTTTGAGGAACCCTGACACTTACGTGGTTGTCCCTATGGTAACTGTCTCCATGCCCAGTATTATTCTTACTCATCTCTACCCTTACTGAAAAGCCTTTAGCTTTATGGGGCAGGAAGGGTACTGAAAATTCTTTAGTCACCATTTTGACACAGCCATGCACCTCGGCACTCTGTGCTGAGGGTAGTGGAAACATTCTGTCCAGTCACTAGGTATTATCTACATGTGGGTCTCATGAACCTTGGAGATAAAGCTGCTAGAACAGAACTTTTAGTTTAGCTAATTTACATGTGGCTTTTGCTGCAGTATTGAACAGCTCTACTCTAACCTGATATTTTTGGCCTGTCATCTGTGTGTGCCCTCCATAGTCACACTGAAGCCAAGAAGGAGCTGCTCAACACTATCCTAGTGCTTATCCTAGTGCTTGGCCTGGAGAATTGGAGTTCGGCAGTATCTTCAAATTGTTGTTTTAGTTAGGTTGTTTTTTTGTTGTTGCTATGGTTTTGTTTTTACTCCAGTAGGTTTAGATGCCTTCCAGGATATTCTTTTTGGTAGCTACTAATATAGTTGACTCATAGTAAAAACCAGTGCACTGTTCTATTTATGTTGTATATATTTATATAGGGTTTGGGCATAAGATATGAACTGAAGCTGTTGCAGAGCAGTTTGTTACTTCTAAGCCAGGGTCAAACACAGCTCAGAGAGAGCTAGTTTCCTATTGAAAGTGGATGATATACACATCCCTGCCTGGTTTGTGTGAGAGAGTTAAATTTAGAAAACTGTAATAGTGTCTCTTTGCCTAGTGCTTCTCAGACTGAGAGTTGCAGAACAGAGGCTGGCACCTGAAGTATGCTACAGGTAGTGCTCTTGAGGCTTTCCCACAACTTTTTAGGCTCATCTTTATTTTTTAATTTTTATTTATTTATATATTTTGAGACAGGATTTCTCTGTATAGCCCTGGATGTTTTGGAACTAGCACTGTTGACCAGGCTGGCCTTGAACTCACAGAGATCCACCTACTTCTTGTTCCTGAGTGCTGGGACTAAAGGCATGAGCCTCCACTGCACAGCTCGTTTTTCATTTTATTGCCAAATATTTAACCAACTTCTAACATACAAATAAGTGTTACAAATTCATTATTACTCAAAACTAGTTGGACCAAAAAAAAAAAAAACCTGCATACCGCCTAAGCATTGTCGTTATACTTCAAAATTTAAAGAGGGTGATGGTTGTGAGGTGGCTCACGGGGTGAAGGGCCTAGGCTCAAGGTCACTCACTGAGACTCACCTGGTAGAAGGCAAGAACTGCAAGTTTGTACACATGCTTGAGAGCGCTTATGCGCACATACACAATGTCCATAAAAGGGATATTTAAACAAATTAGTTGTCTTTATGATGGGCATAAACAGTAACTCGTTAACAGTGATTTTATTTTTACACAAAAAATGCTCTCAACGTTTTTCTTGAAACATATATACCTCTTTATTCTCTTTAACTCTGTTTTGGTGCGTTCTTAAGGAATGTAATTGGATGGAGGGTCTACCATACAAACTGACATGATTACTGGAGTTTTGATTATAAAATGATTGTGAAACAACTCCTTTTCATTTATACTTCATATTCAGTTAGCCCCCCCCCATGTGACTCTGAAAAAGATACCTGTACATTACTTGAACTTCATTTTTTTCTCCCTGATCCCTTTCCTTTTTTTCCCCATGAACTCCTGACTCCTTGTCTTCAGAGGTACATTTCGTCTTCCAGGAACACAGTGCCATCTAGTGGACAAACTGCTAGTTAGTACTTAAAGCAGGTGGTAAATTTCAAAAAGCAAGTCCAACTGTTCTTTTCTAGTTTTTAATAATAATGGCAGGCCTGAGTTTATAGCCCAACTTAGAAAATTGTTGGAATCTATGACATTTCTGCACACTTAGCTACTGAACCAGGACAAATCACTTGATCTTCCTGCCCCCAACCTTTCCTTCCATTTTGTGAATAGAGAAGATGAAATGTGCCTAGGGAATGACTTTCTAAGTTTAAAAAAGTCAAGGAAAAGAAGTAATCATTTTTTCGGATAAATTTGAAAGGTCTGTTGTTTACTGCTGTAGATGTAGTGTGGATGTAGGAGAGTGAAGCCAAAAAATGAGGTAGACTAAAGTCTCCAACTTTATTTAGAGCATCAGACAGTTTATAACCCTGAGGGTTAAGAGTCACATGAGTAAAGTGTCCAACAGAAGGATAAGCTGTGTGTGGCGGGCAAGGTATATGTGGCAAAACATGTTTGTTTTCTTTCAACCATAGGAGAATGAGAAAAACATTTTTTTATAGATGCATAGAAACAAGTAAAATAGTCATTTGTCATGAGTAATCTAAAGTAAACTTACTACTATCTGCTCCACCTGGAAGGGGCACAAAAGCACTTTTCATTGACAGTTGCCTATTTTGTTTTTTAAATAAACTGAAGACCCAACACTTGTCTTATTTGCTTGGAGTTTTCTCAAAAGCATTCAGAATTCCCCTTGTACAATTCCACTCTTGGACTGTGTTCCGAGAGTTTATGTCTTAATTAGGCCAGTTGGTATCTCTAAAATATAGTTACCCAGGAGGAATTAACTTCTGTGCCATACCTGAGAAAGAACTGTTTTATTACATGCTGACATTTGCAGTGTGACAGTATTTTAGAGGGACTTCAGTAATAAAAGAGAAAGAGATTTTCATTGAAATGGATTGTAAGCATATTTTTGTACATAGCTACAAAATAGTTTATCCTCTCCAATTAATATGCTGGTCAGTTGGAGCTTGATTATAGTTGGTTCTTTCTTGAACAAACCGAAGAATAAATAAACTACTTTTGTGTTCTTTCAAGTATGTTATCGATTGATGGTGTTGTTAATATATGCTTCTTTTTATATTTCAGAAAAGATGTTGGTTTAAAGCGATTTTTTCCTAAGAGTTTACTGGATTCTGTCAAGGTAATTAGAGTCTCCTTTATCATAATCAAATATGAAACTCTGCCTGTATCCCCTTCCTACAGAAAACATTCCTTCAAGAAAGTAAAATGGTGCATTTCCCTTACATGCTAAAACCACCATGGCCAAAGATGGCTGTGTGAGTCATGTTAACATTAGGCAAGTACATTTTCCCAGGTTCAGCCTTTCTGCATAGAAACACAGCTTTACTTGATGATTATGAATAATAACTGTACGTAAGTACAAAACTAGAACTAGTTCATGCTGCAGCCCTACAGCCAAGGTTATTAAAGCCTGGAATATTTTGATACATGGAAGAAAAGGAGTACTGCTTTAAAGGATCCTGGTAATTATGAACACTGCACACTGCATGCATTTACACTGTTGTGTCCCCAATTTATCATTGCTTCCAGTGTCTGTGTGTGGAAACAAACATCACTGGTGGTGTGTGTGTGTGTGTGTAGTTCTGGTGTGTGTTCACATGCTGGGTCTGGTGTTTGTATATATATACAATATATATATATATATATATATATATATATATATATATATTGTCTATGTCACTGTCTCCTGTGTGCACAAATTATATCAGTGAACTCTACATGTATACATTCTAACGGTCAGTCTCTGTTTCTACTATGATTTTCCTGATGGCACCTTTGGAGGTAGCTTCCCTGTAACCCTACTTTAGCAGGACTATCATTGGAGACAGAGAGGACCTATGAGTCCTATTTCCTGTCCAACACAGAGCATACCTCCAAACATCCAGTTTCATGGGAAAACACAGTTTGGTCAAGAGGGGTCCCATTTTCCAGCCTTATAGTGTGAGGCATGACCGCTTACTGCCACAGTGAAGGGTGTTATATAGGGATGGCACTAGCATGTAATATATAAATACACGTATATATCAACACAATACCTGTCATAAACAACTATTATTGTATTTTTTATTATTACAAAAATATTTTTTTACATCCTCTTACCTGAGGCCCACACAGACTAAGGCATGCATATGAAACAATGTCATATTCTGGTTCAGAAAATTGACCCCACAGCCAAATTGCCACATAAGAGCCCTGGCTTCAGTGTACATCACCCCTAACTTTGGATAAGTGACTGAATCTTTGTGTTTTCACATGTGTAATATCAAACCACTTTCTAACACATAATGTCTATGTGAAGAGCCAGTTAGTCAATGTGTGCATTCTCAGAAGGTGATCTGTATAGATGTGTCTAGCATGAGAGGACTGGTAGCACCCTGCTTCCAAGCATGGTGAAAGACAGTGCTTCATCTGTTAGTGTATGGCTGGACTCACTGCCACAAGCTTTTTGTCACTAGAGCTGGACTCTGTGGTCAGTCACTGTGTTGGTGCTGTTTGTTAAGTGCAGTCTGTGACAAAGTCCTATGGCTAGTCTATACCTGGGTGCTGCCCAGTTTCAGGCCCATCACTGGTGCCTTGAGGTCTATCCACCTCCCCCTTTCTGGGGGTTGATAACATGTTTTTGTTCTACACACAGCTTCTGTGTGATATCACAGGGAAAATAAATCCAGAGGGTTCTACAAAGTGCAGCAGGTCTTAATGAGAGCATTAACAAAATGTATTCTTTGTAGTGTTTTGGGCTCTGTTTTGGGATGCTACTGTACTTTTGAACTCTCCATTGAGTTTTTGCTCTGTTAGTGAAGCACTAGAACAAATTGTTGGGTATCCAACTCTTTCTGTTACAGAACCCACTCCTGTAAGTATGGCAGAGATTGGGAGTACAGTGTAGAAGATGCGGTTTTCTCTAAAAGTTGGAGTAGATTCGGCAGATAGAGAAAAGAACTTTAAATCAGGGTTGGCAGCTTTATATACGGGAACTGGAGAATGGCAGTTGTGTTCCTTGGGAGTGTTGGCAATCTCTTGGATTAGGAAGAACATCAGTTTATCTGGATTGTTGAATGTAAAGACCATAAAGGCATGGGACAGAGGTTCCCTCTACTCCAGTCAGAGATAGCCCAGCAATAGAAGGACTGGAGACATTGAAACAGGGTAAGCCTTAGCACCTACAAGTTGACATTGCTATTGATTGGAAGATATTCTAGCTGGCATTCACTTATGGCTGTGTTTCATGTGTCAGTGATTCTCAAATGATGAGGCCTTTGGTGGCCTCTGAAAACTGCTGTCTCCGCAGATTTTTATGTGTTAAAAAACAGCATGAATATCATTGTTGTCTTTGGGAGTTTAAGACACTGTTTCAGATTTACAAACAATCGTTATACTCAAAACAGGAACTTGGGTACAGACCATGGGTGAGTGCCTCTGATAGACAGATACTGATACAAGCCTGTTCATGCCTCGATTCTCCTGCTCTGGCTTCCCTCTTCACCATGTCCTTGCAAAGATGGAAAACATCTCTTCTATCTTAGTCCCTAGTCAGCCTCTAAGGGGCTTTTTTTTTTAATGAATTTGTAATTTTGCAGTTATTGACTAGTTTGTATTTGTCCTCATATACTATATTTTCACACAATGATTTTGGCTTGCAACAGATACATAGCTTATTTGATAGATCTTATTTAAATGAAAGAATGAAAATGAACAATAATTTGAAAAACAAAAAAAAAGTGGAGAAGAATCCAGAGAGAGGGACGTATGACAAGAGCATGAACACATAAGAAGATAACAGGATTGCATGCCACCCCAGTAATAACTGCTGTCTGCTGCCACACTCTGCAGGCCTTTCCCAGCCCCACCTTTCTTGGCTTCTTTTGTCATGATATACTCCATAATGCTTTTCTCTGGGATCTTGAGCTGCATCTGGTAATATAATCTGGCTCAGCCCTGTTTACAGTTTGAGTTGAGTCAATATAAGACCACTATGGCCAGTGCTCTCTGTGGGCTTAAGTGCTTTTTACAGTGGAGAATAAGAAAGACCAGACAGCACTCTCAAGACAGATTGAAAGCCAAGAAACAGAAGCAGAAATAGTGATCAAGGGCGGTTCAAGGGGTAGTGATCATATTTAGATGGCTGGAGATGGCTAAAAGACTTAGAGAGGTATAGGAGGAGATGTGTTTTTCTGCTGCTGGATATTTGGATGTAAGGAGAGTTAATTTTTAGCTCCAGACTCACGTATGAAAAAGGTTTTGAGAACCATTTTCTTAATATGCTCGCTTCAAAAATTCTTTTACATTCATTAGTGTTTGAATGTCCGTCATAGTTTGTATATATGTGCATACACACACACTTGCGTATGTACTTGGGCATGCCACAGAATACACATGGAAATAACCATACAGCTTGTAGGATTGGCTCTCTCCTTTTACCATCAGAGACCTGGCCATCAAACTCAAGTTGTCACGTTGTAAGACTTGTTGATGTCTTAGAGTTACTGTTGTGATTAAACACCACAACCAAAAGCAACTTGGAAAGGAAAAGGTTTATTTTGCTTACTGATCCTGACAGAATCCTCTGAGAGAAGCCAAGGCAGCAACTCAAATTGGGAAGGAACCTGGAAACAGAAGCTAATACTGAGGCCATGGAGGGATGCTGCTTTACTTCCTTGTTCCTCATGGTTTGCTCAGCCTACTTTCATATAGAGTCCAGTGCAGGCTGGCAACCAAATGGGCTGGGTTTTCTACACCAATCACTGATTAAGAAGATGCTTTATAGCCTTGCTTATGCCTGAAAAATGGAAACTTTTTTCAGTTGAGATTCCCTCCTCTCAGATGACTTAGCTTGTGTCAGGTTGATATAAAACTAGCCAGCACAATACGTGCCTTTACCAACTGAAACATCTCACATGCCCTTTTATTGAAAAGGAAATTTCTTAATTTTTAAATTTAAATATTGTTTGATTTTTTTTCAATAGCTTAATCAGGAGAGATTTTAGGCTTAGGCCAAGATCTTTCCCTATGCTACATAAATTCCTTTGAGAGCTCCAGCAGACTTCCCTAGACTGGTACTGCTATAAAGCCCCTATTCTCACATAGTAGCTGTCGCCAGTCCCACCTTCAGAAACAACCCCAAAAGAAATACAACCTTGAGCTCCTGTTTGTTCTGGAGTTGGCCATATTGAGTGTCTGGGTTTATTAATGTTAGTTTTTCCATTAATAAGGTATGTCATTTTTTTTCTCAAAGTTGCTTTTTTTATTGACCTTAGACTTAAATTTCTAGAAGATTGTAGTTAACATTCCCTTTGAATGCTTAAGAGATTATCAAATCATGAGAACTTGACTGAGCTGTGATGGTGCTAAAAACAGAGAACAGACTGCACATGCCTTGAATGCTGAGAATAACAGGCAAGGTCCCTTACATTTCAGATACTTGATTAAAATCACTACTACTCCAGTAACACCAATAAAGCTTGGGGTACTATACCATTCTCATTATTCCTTCTCAAAGGTATCAAGGTCATGAGTGATTAATAGGCCAACAGGTTTTCAGTTAAGGAGACTAGCAATGTGAATGTCTATACAGTCTGGATAGGAGGGGGCAGGTAATGGATACTGGTGAGTTCTGTGTCGAGTCAGGTTCAGTGAATTGTGTCACAGTGATAATTATTTCTTGACTGTACAAGGGGCAGAACTGAGGAAATTCTGCCTACCAACTTAACAGCTCTATGGTAGACCTAAGTGTAAATTACAAGTCAAAACAGTCAAACCTTAATATATTTATGGATTATTCAATCAGAAATCCAGTTTTAAAACTACAAATGTTGAGAGGTCTTAAGGATCTATTCAGTTCCTAAGTGTTACAATAAGATGGCTTCCTAAAACATCATTAAGAGAGACATGAGTTAACATCAGGCATAGTGGTTCACACCAATGTCCTGGGTACTTGGGAGGTTGAGGAAGGAAGATCTCAAGTTCAAAGCCAGCCAAGGCACATATTAAGACTATCTCAGAACCATGCAAACAAGCAAATAATAAGTGAAAGCTGACCTCTACTTGAGGCACTTGCCCTTGAATCCAGGCTCTATAGATTGAAGCGGCACTGTGTACACTACTGATGTGTTTGTACTGAGCCTGGGGACTGCTGTGTGATTTTTTAATATGTCTTTAGCCTTTCATTGTTTTATAGCAATTTTTCTTTAGCCTAACATGCACATTTATATGAGAAACTCTAGCCATCCATGCGGCTAACAGCTTCTGAAAATCATCAGGTTGACTAATGAGAAATGATTTATTAGATTAATGAGGTTGAAGAGTAACAGCTCTTGGTAGTGTAACTTAATAATTCATACACATTCATAGTCATTCTCTCTTCATGTGAACTAGTTTCATAATAAAGCATTCTTAGGTAGACGATTTCTAAGTCTGACAAGAATTGACCTTTGTCAGTATCTTAGTCAAGGCCAGTATTTGGTAGGTATTTCCAGAATGACTTTTCTCTTAAAAGCACCGTAGGTTTGGAGTACAGTGCATTTTAAGTTGGGTCTTACTGACATTGCACACATTTAATTCTCTTTAGTAAAGGCCTGATCCAAAGCGAGAACTAATTCTGCTCAAATGAGGGGAATTTTCTTGTTTCCCTTCTGCTTCACTTCCATCCGAATTCAAGTGTTATTAAACAAGCTAGCTGTCGACTCCTGGCTATCTTCTCTTTGTTTCTTGTCCACCTAACAAATGTTGTGTCTGTAACCACCTGAGTCGTTCTACTCCTCTCTTTTAACCATTGCCATGCATAGTGTCATCCTCACCATTCTGTTGGCCTGCTGTGGTGTGACCAGATGTAGTTTTTCTGCTTCTTCTTGTTCCACTCACCACCCCTTATGCACAAAAGCAGAATGGGCATCTAAAACAAGTCACATGTGGTCTGTGACCTTGTAATAGCCTGTTCTCTCATCTATGGTCAGTTTTCTTCCTGGTATCTTCTTTGTTCTCCTCAGCCTCTGGTTTTCATTTCAGTAACTGCACCCTTCATCATGTAACCACATCTCCTGTTGTCCTGGCTCATTTTCTGCAACACTTTCTCTGACTCCAGATCTTTGCAGTCACTTCAACAGGCTTTACCTTTGTAACCCTACTAGAGAAGGCTGTGTCCTCCTGATTCCTTTACCTGCCTTAGCAGCTACAGCTCTCTCTGGGCCTCAGCTGTTCGACTTCCTCTTCACTGTCAAGATTCAGCAGATCACTTAGCCTACCTCTTTGACCTTGGTCCATCAGAATTCTAGGTTTCATTTCCTCTGTGGGCTGTGCTGGCCACTGCATGCTTACTTCCAGTTCCAACAGCTTGTATGATGGATCTACTTGGAGTCCTGATAGCCCCTGATATTCTTCCAACCTTTGCCTGCCAAATTGTTCCTCCTATTTTTGCCTTGTCAGTTCAATATCAGTTCCTGCCTGTAGCATCTTACATTCCAAGATAAAACCAGAGTCTGACTACCTCTGATTTCTTTTCTGCTTCTCTACCTATATAAACTGTTTCTTCTTGCCTGGGTTAGTAGGAAACCTCGAACTTAGTTCTCCCCCCCCCCCCCCCTTGCTGTTGGCATTCCTATCAAAAACCTACTTCAAAAAACATCACTTCTTCACTCAGGGTTACCCAAGGAAGTAGAATCAGTGTTAGCAGTATAGAAACTAAGTTCATGCCTACATTGGTTCTCTCTCCTCAAACCTCAATGTGGAGGTTACTGTTTCCTTGCCTTCTTTTTGTTTCTCATACTGAAGATCAGGAGCATGCTACCCGGAAAGCTCCATTCCCAGGTACACAGCACTCAAATGAGTAAAAGAAACAGAAGCCAGTGGTTGTCTTTGCAAGGTAAAGCACTGTAGATATTAGTTTTTCTCCCTTCTACACACATGCATATGAAACACATAAATGAGCTCTCTGAAAGTGTCTGTTTTGCACATACAGATTGTTTTCTTTGTCATGTAACAGTAAGATAGGATTTCAACCTCTATAAACTAGTTCCATAAAATGTTTTATAGTATGTATAGAATATTGGTTTCAAAAGTACATACCACAGTTTGTAAAATTATTCCGTATGTTGAATTAATGGTTTTGAAGATCCTCCTTATTCTTATCTCACAAAGAATAGTGTTCTGAAATTTCACTTTTTAGATCCAAGAATAAGGGCCTTTTAAAGTTAATTGTATGTACACATTCAAAAATGGTATTGGAACATGTAAGTGCCTATGTGAATGTTTTCCCTTTCTACTTCTGGGCCATGGTCCCCTGTGGTGCATGGTTTAATGACTCTGCCGCATGTTTGCTTTGCACACTGTTGCCTTAAGCTTCTGTTGAAAGAATGGAGTCCTGTGTTGTTCAACTATACCTTTCAAACTGGATGAAGTTTGTTAATGTGGATTTTACAATAGTTAATGCTCTACTAATTATTTGGCAAGTGAGTTTTTGTAGTAATGTAAATGGTATGACTATGATTGAAATTTTTTTCTTGGTTGATTTGAAACATATTTTTCTGTAACTTCATTATTCAGGCCAAAACACTAAGAAAACTGATCCAGCAAACATTTAGGCAGTTTGCCAACCTTAATAGAGAAGAAAGCATCTTGAAATTCTTTGAGATTCTCTCTCCAGTGTACAGATTTGACAAAGAATGCTTCAAGTGTGCTCTTGGGGTAAGTGTGTGGGACCTTGGAAGATGGGGACTAATTTGATTTCTTCTGCTTTTTCTTTTCCACGTTTATCTACACTTATGATTGAAGGGAAACTAATTTGTCATAGTTCTTGACAAACAAAAATACTGTTTTGACACTAAGTCATAGGGGAAAAGCAGGAAGAAAATATATTAATTAGATAATAAAGTCATCTTTTGAATAATGTGCCTGTATTCATAAGTATGTGTTTTTATTCTGGCCTTCAATTTGGTTAGCTGTTCTCCAAGGACTAGTTTGCCTGTTGAGATAATCTTCCTAGAGAAAACAATTGCTTTCCAGATTCAAAAGTGACCACAATTAGTCTTCTCCAAACTCAGTAGATCTTAGGTCAATGACGTAATAAATATTTATCTTATTTGGTTAGATAGATTACCAGCAAACCATGTCCTTTCCCAACCTAAGTCTTTTTGATATATTCATGACTCCAGATCTAAAATCATTTTTTCCTTCTGGCATCCCTGTTCCCACCTGTTTGATCTTCTAAAGTCAAGTTGGATTATTTCTGTGGAACTAGCAATCGGCCCAGAAGAAGGGATCAGTTACCTGACAGACAAGGGCTGCAATGTAAGTCTGCTCCTGGAAGGACTCGTGGGTTTGGTTGTGGGCTCAAAGGAGTGAAGTTAAGGACTAGACAGGGCACGCCCATGAAAGACTTCACTCTGCATGTGGTCTTCTTGCTGGGGGTGGGGGGTGTTGGAGACACTTAAGTTTATTGCTTTTGGAATTCCTTTGCCTTGAAGGGAAATGAATAAGACAAATAGGGGGTGAGTGAAAACTGATGGTGCTATTCCAGCTTACCTTGTGAGGTCTTTAACTTCTGGATGTGATTTTTGTTTTAAATAACCCTTCATGAGTTAGTTCTAGAAACATATATCATAATTTTAAATTCTGAATTCATTGTTTCCCTTGCTACCTCATCGAGGTAAAAAACTGGAGAGAGAGAAATCCTTAGTTTGTCTCAGTGCTGTGTTTCCTGTTTTGTGCTTCAACAAATGCTGCTGAGCACCTGCTTGTGCCATGTTCTGGCCTGGCTTGCAAAGAAGACCAAACAGACTGCAGCTCTTTGATGGCATTCATAGTCAGGAATGCATGGAGTGTATGCATGGAATCTGTGCTGTATGATGTGTGCAAGTTGCAATGCCTAGTGTTGAGGGTGTGAGCCTGTTTGGACAGCTGGTCAGAGTTTGGTTCTGAGCTCTTCCTTGTGGGCTCACATTAGCAGGTGTGCTTTTTCACTAGTATAGATTTCTGATCACGAGTTTGTATGTGTATTTGGTATGACTTTACGCCTGTACTCCTTGCTGTTTGTGCCCACTCTGCTGTGCTTCTGCCCTACAGTCCTTTGTCTGTAGAAGTTTCTGTCCCCACTGTGCCCACATATAAGTGACAGTAATTGTTCTGAGCTTTTCTCCTCACTCTTGTCTATTGGATGGAAATGGATCTTAGCAAGTACCTATCCTGCCTGTTGTACATCTTGCTTGTGAACCTGCCTTCCAGTCTACCTGACACTGATGGCCACCTGGGATTGTTTCAGTCACTTAACTTTTAGATTTCTGCCCCAATACCGTGTTAAAATAAGTATTCTTTATTTGTTTGCTCATTTGTTCATTCATTTTTTTGATGTCAGTAGGTAGGTACATGTGCCCATGTGTGTGCACGCAGAGGCCAGAGGAAGACATCTTCCTCTATCATTTTTCTCCTTAATTCCTCTAGACAGAGTCTTTTACTGAACCTGAAGTTCATTGCCTAGGCTGACTGGCCTGTGTTCTCCTGGGATCATCCTGCCTTGTTCACCCCTCCTCCTTTGCAACTCTGACATTACAAGCATGCATGGCCATGCCTGGCCTTTTCCCATGGGTGGTAGGACTTTGAGGTCAGGTATTCATACTTACACAACAGTCTTAGCCATTGCACAGTTGCCTCAGAGCCCAGAAGTAAGTGTTCTTTTACATGTATTTTTAGAAACTACTGCTCTCTCTTTTGTGGAAGAGATTCCGAGTGAATCTTTTTTAACTTGGAAAGAAGAACTTGACAGGTTACTTCTAAGAAAGGCTGGAAAACTTTTGTCACAGATAGAATACTTCTAGATTCCACCATTTTTATAGTTCTTGTCATTTTCCCCATTTCATTTGTTTTTATTTTGTTTTTGTTTTGGTACTATTGTTGCTGTTTTGAGACAGGGTCACACTTTGTATCCCTGGCTGGCTTTGACTATGTAACCTTGGCCATTCACACTCAGTGGAAATCTTCTGCCTCTGACCATTCACATGCTGAAATCATAGGCGTAAGCTACCGCACCTGGCTTAATTTTTACATTTGAGTAAGTTGGAAGCACTTTTTGTTCTTCTGTTAATCTGATGTAAAGCAAACATGGGAATGGAAACTGGCTCTTTGAGTTCACTGTTTGGACTGTGCCTGTGTTGCCAGTGTAGATGTCTTTTTCTTTGTTTTTTGTCTCCTCACAGATTTGGGAATCTGAAATGTTTTCCTCTGTTCTTCCATTTTTTCCCCTTCCCAGTCTCATATTTAAACATACCAATCTCAGAACTCTCACCCACTCCAGTTCCCTCTCCACTATCTTGACTGGTGTCGTGGGTTGACTTCTCAATAAATGCTATGTCATAGAAGAAAATAAAATGATCTCTCTCCCCAAGATTCAGTGCACAACACAGAGTTTCACTCAAGTAGCACTGCTTCCAGTCTATTTGGAAGATAAGTAGGACACTTACCAGACTTGTAAGAAACTGTAAGAAAGAAAATCTGTGCCGTTATTGAACTTTAGGCTTGCTGCGAAAGTGTCTGCTAAGGTTTACTCACTTTCTTCAGCCATCATCAGCAGATTGGCTTCCCCAATTAGTCTCAATTCCAAAAACAAAATAATATAATCCGATTTATAATTAGGCATTAGGCTCATCCCCATATCAAATAATCTGCCTCAAAGAGGCAGCATAGGGTCACAGCCACTATTAAGTCCTGGTCTGCCATTAAGTCCCCTGTGTGTTATCAGGCCAGCCTTGGCTATATAATACCTTATCTACAAACAAACAAACAAACAAACAAAAAAGCCCATTGGTCTTCTGATTAGATTTCATTGTGAATAGCTCCTATTATCATGTTAAAAGCATAATTCTGCCAGGAGGGCAAGAGGATCCTGGGTACCAACTATTTGAAAAAGGCAACACCAGTGTTCTTAAGAGCATCTTTGCTGTATAAATCTCCCATCTTCCAAGTGGCCAGTCTTTCAGTCTCCTGTCTCTCTTTCTCTCTCTCTCTTACCTTATTTGTTTACTTAAACTTTTTTTTATTGATTCTTGGTGGCTTTCACATCATGCATCCCTATCCCACTCATCTTCCCATCCCCTTGCTTCCGCCTTTTACCCTTGCAACCCCCTCCCCCCAAAAATTTAAAAGTAACATCAAGAAACAAAACAAACCAAAAAATCTCAGTGTGGAAGTTGTAGTGTGGTCCAGTGAGTTACACAGTATATTCTTTAGACCATACATCTTTACTTGTAAGTATTCCTTGCAGTGAGTCATTGGTCTAGTTTGAGTCCTCTGGTTTCTGCTATACCCTTGATAATGGGTCCTCACTGGGACTGTTCTTAGATATCCTGTTGTTGCCTTGTGTCGTGGAGATCCTGTAATTTTGGATCTGCAGGTACAGCCCCTTAACATGCTCTAGCAGTTCATAGGTGGGTGTTGGGGTTGGCTACCTTTGGGCCTGGGTGGTAGCTGGGTTGGTCAGCCTGCCAGCTTTTCCTCATCATCACCACCTAGGCGAGCTCTCTAGCACTGCCCCAGCTAGCTCACTCACTGTAGCAGACAGCAGGAAGCTGGACCAGTTCTCCTGCTCTCACATTGTCTTGTCTCTTTAAATTTTTCAATGTGTAACTTAATGCCATGACCTGAAAAGTATTTAAGGATGACAGTATATGTGGAATGCATAAACTTAAGACCTACATAAGTTAATAAATTTTCCTGCTTGAGGGTGGTTTCCCTTTGGGTATTATCCAGAACCAGATATATACTATTATTAAAGAACTTTTCCTGAGTTCATATTATTTCCTGAGGCATATTATTTCTATAATAGTAGCACTTAGGAAATGAAGGCAGGTATGAAGACTGGTAGGTCGAGGCCAGGTTGGGCACTTAGAGGGAGTTCTAGGCCACCTTGACCTAGATGATGATTCCTTGTCTACAAACAAACAAAAAACCTTTGTTCTTCTGATTAGATTTTATTGTGAGTAGCTCCTGTTCTTCCATCCTCTGCTTATAGGTCCTGTTATAGATTATGTGAATGCATTCTTTATAGTACTTCATTGTTTTGAAAATGCAGTACTATATTTTTAACTTGTATAATTTTTTCAACTATTCCAATATCTGCTTCCATTGAGAATTTTACGATGTTTTTTGAAGTGGTCATGTAGTTTATTGCAATGGTTCATTCTGTTTTCTTCATTCCTTTCTCTGGAATGAGCTTTCTCTTTCTTATGCCCACATCATGAGCCCGCCAGAGACCACCATGAGTCCAAGTTAAATGAAAAAGCAAAGAGCCTTTATTGTGAGCTCGGGCTTGGACTCTCCATCCTCTCTGACACAGCAGTTGAATCAGGAAGAACACTGAGCTCAGCTATGGCAGGGTTTTTAAGGGATAAAGGATGGGGGCAGGGTAGGGGAATTTGGATTTAGATGGGGGTTGAACTCCTGATTGGGCATTAGTGGGCCAACAGAAGTCTTGTCAAACGGATTGGTACCGGTGTTGCTGTGAAGAAATTGGCAACCTATGTACAAGTTAGGTAAGCTATTCCTAATGCTTTGGAGCATCTAGTACTTGTCTCAATTCTGATTGATCCCCCACAGGGTACAGTTTGTATCTTCTGGTTATTATAAAGATGAGGCCTGGTACCTGTGTTGTTAGTCTGTGCCCTGTCATGGCTATACTAATACTAAGTTAGGCAACTTAATTCTTACCCCGTCATTTATCTGGGTCTCCTTAAGATGTTACCAGTCAGGCAAGCCTAAACCTGGAAGGAAGACTGTTGCATGACTGTTCACCACAGGAAAGAGTCCCTGACTGGGAAGGCTGTCTTGAGGAGAATAGGTTTGTGGTTAGGTCCAGAAAGAATCACATAAGAACTGACTGACCCCAGGAACTGAGGTTATCTCTATGACCTAAGCGTTTTACTTTTCCTCCCCAAAGCCCACACACCTAGCGGACTTCAACCAAGTACAAACCATTCAGTATTCAAATAGTGAAGACAAAGACAGGAAAGGAATGCTGCAACTCAAAATTGCTGGTGCTCCTGAGGTAAGGGGTTCTTGCTCTTAAGAATCTGATTCAGAAGAGAAGTTGGATGGGCAGAGGTGAAGAGGGTCTGGGAGTGATTGGAGGAGGGGGAAAATCATGACCAAAATATATTGTCTACAAAAACTTATTTTTTTTAATTTAAAAAGGTAAAACAATTGATCCATGAGGTAGTATAGAAATGACTTCTCTGGGGTAAGGATGAAGTGTTCATGGGTAATCAGACTCACAATTTCCTCATGTATAAAGATTTTAAAAAGTGATTAAATTTCTCCAAGATAGGAGAGGAGTAGATTTTAAAAATATTGGTATGAGGGGCTGGAGAGATGGCTCAGTGGTTAAGAGCACTGACTGCTCTTCCAGAGGTCCTGAGTTCAATTCCCAGCAACCACATGGTGGCTCACAGCCATCTATAATGAGACCTGGCGCCCCCTTCTGGCTTGCGGGCACACATGGAAGGAATGCTGTACACATAATAAATAAATAAATATTTTTAAAAAAAGAATATTGGTATGAGTATCATCAGAGACCACTGTGAAGTGACAAGGAAGTCAGTTAGAATTGTGTGCACTGTGAGTGTTGCTGTTCCTGGACAGTGTTGGAAGATTCTCTAGACAGTCATTGTGATAAAAACATTTGCAGCAGTGTGATAAAAATGGGTAGGCAGGACACAGTGGCTCACTGCTATAATCCCAGCCCTTGGGTTCCAGGCCAGCTCTCAGCATGGACCACATAGCAAGACCCCACCCCAAAACACCAATAAAGAAAAAAAAAAAACAAAATAGGAACAAAGTAATAAATGGTAGAAGAAAGAACTGTTGAGCTTCAGCTACACAAGACTGGGCTCCAGGCAGAGCATATTGAAAAGCAGTTAGAGCTGTTGTGCACGCAGCTTTGCCTGTGCCTCCACTCTCCTCACTAGGCTACTTCCCCAGTGTTCTGCCCTGTGATCCCAAGTCACTGACATCTAAAGCTGACATCAAGAAATTGTTTATCAGATAAGCAGGTCCTAGCATAGAATACAGAGAACTTGTTGCAGGTCAGTTTCCTGCAGAGACCCAGTGCACTACTCGTGCTGCTCCCCAGAGCAGCCCGTTTATTTAGAATAAGTGTAAGTGAACAGCCGTGTGAACCAGGACATACTTGGTTGTGAAAATAAAAACAGCTTTTGTTGTCTTCAGATAACACTTAGAAATTATCCTTAGATGGAGGTGGGTGGTCCTTGGACTTCCCACAGGGCAGGGAACCCTGATTGCTCTTGGGGCTGACGAGGGAGGGGGACTTGATCGGGGGAGGGGGAGGGAGGTGGGAGGCAGTGGCGGGGAGGAGGCAGAGATCTTTAATAAATAAATAAATGGATAAATAAATAAAAAAATGCATGCATAGTAAAAAAAAAAGAAATTATCCTTAGACAATTTATCCAGTACAGCCTGCCTCATGTGAAAATGAGTTTTAAGCCTCTGGCCAAACATGTTACAAATATAGGGAAACTGACATTTTACCAGTTTCCTCTAATGATAAAGAATTAAGATATGGTTGATAAGGTTTTATTATATATAAGTTCTAAAATAAGTTGTGCTTTAACTTGTTACCTGAATTCTTCTCATAGAGTGTGCCCAAGAAGTCAGACATTCTAAAGAAAAATAATTTTTTCTGCCTCCCCCTCCCCCCTTTTTTTTGTAAAAGTGATCCTCAGTTTCAGTACTTTTTTATCTTACATTCTCAGTGTGTCCTCCATTACACATCCCAGGAATAATGTTCTTACAGACCAGATTTTCTTTTTTCACTTAAATCTGGCAAATGTTTCATTCCTATTCCTCTGTATTCAAGTGTATTCAGACTTGTGATGTCATAGTGCAGCTGTCCCTTTGATTACTGGGGAGAACAATAATGTCTCTTTCTTGTTCTTTCCCGTTAGCCTCTGACAGTGACGGCACCATCCCTAACCATTGCGGAGAACATGGCTGACCTGATAGATGGATACTGCCGACTGGTAAACGGAGCCACGCAGTCGTTCATCATCAGACCACAGAAAGGTGAGGTTCCGTTTTCATTCCTGCTGCACTGGCAGCCAGGTTTTCACTGCAAATGTGAAGGCCACATGAGTTGTAACCTAGATGCTTGTTTTTCTAGGGACAGTGGTCCAGCTCATAGCCTGCAGACTTGAAGCTGAGCTGGAGTGCACTGTGACAGTGTAGGGCTCTGAGTAACCCTTAGAGTAGCTGCTGAGTTACCATTGGTTGTTTCAGTTCTGGAGATTGTCTTCCCAGTTCTTTTTCAAGTGTCCCTTGTAATTCATGTTGAAGTTTCTATCCTGGTTTTGTTGGTTTTGTTTTGCTTTGTTTTTGTACATCTGAAAAACTTAGAGTAGGTGAAGAACAAAATAAATTCTATGTCAAGATCTGAAATCAAAGATGTAAGTGAATAAAAATGTCCTAGAAATGAGACTCTGTCACCTCAGAATGAAGGAGAATTTTGTAAGTATAATACAAAGAATGAGACGAGAGGCCAAGGACAATGGCACGGGGTTTTGATCCTACTTCACGTTCTGGCTTTGTGGGAGCCTAGACAGTTTGGATGTTCACCTTCCTAGACCTGGATGGAGTGGGGAGGACCTTGGACTTTCCACAGGGCAGGGAACCCTGACTGCTCCTGGGACTGGAGAGAGAGGAGAAGAGGAATGGGGGGAGGGGGAGAAGGGAGAGAGGAGGGGGAGGGAAATGGGAGGCGGGGAGGAGGCAGAAAATTTTTTTTTCAATAAAAAAAAAAATAATAATAATACAAAGAATGAGGGAGGGTGTCCTGTGGATATGGATTTCTAAAGCAGTCTTTGAAAACAATTCAGGTAGATGAGTGAAATGTAACTAGAGCCTGTGTGTCCTGCCATGAGCTGTGTTTATTCTGTAGAATCCAGGCTAGTTACCGTACAACTCTCTGAGAGCTGCCTCAGGGCCAGGTACCCTGGAGGTGATCAGGGAAGGGAGAACAGTCTGTGACAGTGTGCTCTAGGGGGTTCAGAAATATAAGGGGGACAAACAGAGTGCAGGGTTCCCAGGAAGGTTCCTGTAAGGGATGAAGCTTGAACTGGATTATAAGGGAAAAAAGTTTCTGCTATAGGCAGACCATTATTTAAGAGGACCATGACACTCATGGGAGCTAAGCTTCCAGTAGGGATAGAGGGAGAGTCTCAGCTGGCTATGTGGACGTGCTACTTCTGGTATCCTATAGTGTGATGGTTCTCCACCTGTGGGTTTCAACAATTGGAAAATATACATTTCCGATGGTCTTAGGAACTAAGACACTGGTCAGTTGTAAAATTATAGTTATGAAGTAGCAATGAAAATAAATTAATGGTTAGAGGTTCCTAAGACCATTGGAAATGTGTGTTTTCTGCTGCTGTGGGGCTTCCCTTCTCATCTCTGAATTTTTCTGCAGCTATCCACATTGTACTTCCTTCATAGATTCGAAGTGTTTGTAGTAAATCATTTTATCTAAGTAGAACGTTTGGACTTTTGACAAGGCACCTAGTCTTTGATTTTAAGAGTTCCTTAATCCCTTATTCATTTGAGAAAACTGTTTTATCAACTTACCATATCTTTTTATTAGGACTGGGTATATCTTTAAACAATGTGACCCCAACACTTAGTTATGTTTGTTGTAAGTTTTGAGTGGAAATCTCTAAAGACCTAAAATAGAATCAGTGAAATGGATTGACTGTAAAGGATTGTCACTAATCCCAGAAAAAGCTTCTTCTTCCTGGACTTGCCTGCATACTCACCTCTAAAGGATTTCACTCACGTCTCTTTCCTTTTTCTTCCCAGAAGGTGAACGGGCATTGCCATCGATACCAAAGTAAGTGCTCATTTGTGTATTTCTTTACTTGGATTTGTGTGAAACTTTAAGAAAATCATTTGGCTTTATTATCTGTTTTCTGAAAAATTTAAATTTCTACATATTACATATTACATAAATTTCTACATAATATTACATATTATTACATACCCAGAAAACATATTTCCAAATGTGAGTAAATTGTAAGTTATATATAGAATGTAGATTTAACCAAGACATTTCAAAATTAGTTTAACCCTTATTTCAAGTTTAATAGGTATCTAAAGATGGTTATGATAAGTAGGCTTAGGCATTCACTTCATGGTGTCATGTTTTAAAACATGAAAATAGGCAGCGTCCTCTTTTACAGTTAGGAAAATTAAATAATTGATTTGCTGTTCATTACAAATTCTATAAGGTATGATCTATATATAATATAATTAAAGAAATCAAATAGCAATGAAAAAATTACATGGTTACTTCTGAATTCTTAGCATGCTAGGAACTGGGGCCAAGGTATGAAGGCAAAATAAAAATCTAGCTATTTAGACAAGCAACTTGAACAGTAGAAGCTGTTAATTCTCAGATTCTAAAGAAACAGTGGAGATGTGGAAGCCTGGGACAAGAAGGGTTAAACCTGGACTTGTCTTTGTTCTGTCCCTTGCCTTCTTCTCTTTAGCAACATTCTCTGCCTCTCCTTGCTAAATGCATCTGATAATGTGCTTTACCTGATAGGTTGGCATCTCCTATCAAAGCTATCCCTGTAGGTATTGGGGGACCCCAAGCCTACTCAAGCCCAGAGTTGTATTGGAGTCAGAAAAGCATGAGTTGCTACTGAAAAAAAGGAAAGGGTCTAGGTAAATTCCAGGGAAGCCAAGGAAAATTTCCTAGAGTTCCACAAGACACACTGAGATCAAAGCACTAAGTGGTGACAACACGTGTGTAGGCTTGTGCATGAGGACTTGGTGCTAGGGTATTTAGGGGGCTGGTCAAAGCTATACCTCTGGTCAGCTCTGGCCTATACACTCTGGCCATCCCGTCTACTTCAGCATCTCACCAGATTGTCCTAAATAAAATTCCTTTCTAACATACGGCCTTCCAGAGCCTACCTGACTTGTTGATACCTCTAGCCTTAGTTTTGCTGTTCTTCTCATTCTCATCTGCTAAATTGTACTTACTCAGTTCTTCTGCCAGCTGTCCCCCCAACTCCCTTTCAGCCTTTCTCAACATTCCTCCTGCATGACAACCTTATTCCTTGCCTCAGCCCCACTCATCTTCCACCTCTCTTCTACAGCACTTTTGGGAACATAGGTCTCTGAGCCAGGAGGGCGTGTCATTGCATTTCCCTATAACATCTGGTCAGCTGTAGCCACACTTTAGAAAATAGCCTCTTGCCTTGTCCCCATCCTCCTGACAGTCAGCTCTCTGATAGATACATCCTGTGGAGTCATAATTGTGAGGGTGAGCAGGAACTGGAGAAGCAGTTTTCTCTCGGCATGGGGTAATGAGCTTTGGAGTCTGCTCAGTGTCTCTCTTCGGGGCAGCGGCTTGTACTTTCTTAGAATGTCTACAGCTGGAAAAAAACCTAAGGAATCATTTTGACCTGGACATATAGGAATGAATTATGAACATGAGTGTAAATGTGAGCAAAGGTGGCATGAGTTAAAAGTTATTAACACACAACACACAAACTGAATCAGTTCATCAGACATTAAGAGGATGGGGTTTCCACAGACCAGATAGCAGCCAAACTGTTACATGGTATTCAGCACAGTAATGACAGGAGGCAAAGCAGGTTAGAGCTGATATACAGGAAAGAAGCAGTATAGTTTACTCAGCAATACTATTCCCTGCTTGCTGGTGAATGGAGTTGACACACAGTGTGGTAGCCTTGTAGCTGCAGTAAAAGATAATAAATTAGATGACTTTGATTATAGAAGTTGTGATTTTCATATAGAAATTTTGTGGTTGCAAGAAAGATATGCTGTGTCAAGTTCTAATATTTTTCTGGTATAAATCCTGCATTCTAGGAAAGTTTTCCAGTGGTCTTTCCTTTGTATAATAAATGCTTAAGAGGAAGAAGAGACTTTTCTTATGAACAAAAATCAAGGAAACAGCTGATAAATGTAGAACTCCTATTTTTAAAAGATATATTATTATTTGTGTATGAGTGCATATGCTCACATGATGTGTGTCTTAGCACATGTCACACAATACCTGTGTGGAGAACAGAGAACTTTGTGAAGTCAGTTCTCTCTCCTTTCGCTTTACTTAGGTTCCAGGAACCAAACAAAGCTGCCAGTCTTGCAACGCTAGCACCTTTACCTGCTGAGCCATTTCCCCAGCACCTGGGAGCCCTTTTATTCCTGTGTTTGTTACTTTCTAAAACTTCTAAAATATGTTTATATTTTTTTAAAGTCATTAAAATTTTTATTTCAGTTTTATTTAAATCTGTTAATAATAGCAATGTATACATGTACTTCTTAACTTTATTATATGCTGTAAATTACAAAAGGTTCAAATGCTACCATGTTTTAAATTAGTATTTTTTTTACTTTCGTGTGTGTGTATACATACATACCTGTGAGCACATGCATACCCCAGTGCACTTGTGTCGATCAGAGAACAACTTGTAAGAATCCATTCTGGCCTTCTACCATGGGGCTCCCAGGGAGCAAACTCAGAGTGGCAAAAGCCTTTACCTGCTGAACTATCTCCCTGGCCCTCAATTTAGGTTGTAAAGAGCAAAATTCAGTTCTAGTTGCATGGTTCTTTATAACTTTTGGACAGTTCTTTACAATCTAGCGTTTAAGCAGAAAACTTACATAGCCTTTACGTTACATATTACATAGTATTATAGAGCTCTGTGTCGCCTTCGTGAGCAGCTTTCTTGAAGCACTTCTGTGGTCTTCCTTTCTTTTTTCCTTTAATTTTTTTGGATTGATTAATTAATTTACTTTTTTGTGATGCTGAAGATAAGCTCCAATTAACAAAACAAGCCGGGCGGTGGTGGCACACACCTTTAATCCCAGCACTTGGGAGGCAGAGGCAGGTGGATTTCTGTGAGTTTGAGGCCAGCCTGGTCTACAAGAGCTAGTTCAATGACAGACTTTAAAACTACAGAGAAACCCTGTCTCCAAAAACCAAACACCAACCAAAAAACCCAAACCATTTATCTAGAACTTAATCTCTCAGGAATGGTGCTGGCCCTTCCTAATCTGAGGCAGATGCTGATGCCTGTTTGACAAGGCTGGGTGTTTTGGTCCTGGGAAGAACAGTACTTACACTTTGTTTGCTCTTTTGCAGGTTGACCAACAGCGAAAAACAAGGCATGCGGACACATGCGGTCTCTGTGTCAGGTAAGAATCTTCAGATAGAGACTTCGACACAAGCTGCAGGGAGGATGGTGCAGATGACACTCTGTGTTCAGTTCATCTGCTTTGAGCATAAAGCACCTGTGTGGTTTTAGTATCATGAAGTAGACTTTATTGTAGATGCTGCATGGGACCCTACCATGTTACTCGCCAGGGTATTTAGGGCTTCAGATTGTTTCAATGTCATGTTCTGTTTATAGTGAAAACCTTAACTTTTGAAATTGTCATTATAATTTATCTTTACAGTTCAGCAGGGATTAACAGAATATACTTTGTGTTGTATGTTTGAAGTTCAAAATTTGTGATTTTTAAATGGTTTTCGTCTTTCACAGTTAACATAATGGTTATTTAATACAGTCAAGGTACTATATAAGGGTTATCTTAACTATTTGTTGGTGTGATGATCATTTTGTTATGTTTTTAAAGAGTTTTGTCCCTTTTCCCTTATCTAAAAAATGTGAACGATAGAAGAATTTTAGGGAGGGGCAGAAAAGGACACCTTTCAAGGGCCCTAACTGTGTATCTTAACACACACACACACATATGTATATATACACACATATATACATATATATATACATACACACATATACACACCTGACTGTCATGCATGCATATAATGTCCACATGTGTATGTTACTACATATCATCTATTCTCAGCTATGCCTGTGAACATAAAGGGAAGAGTGTAGTTCTAAAATAATACTTCCTGGTATATTCAGTATATGCAAGATATGAGACTCAATTTTTGTTTTGGTTCAGTTTTTCTTGAAGTTTAGTTTTATATTTTACCCAGTTTCTGAATCCTCTTTTGGATTTTCTTCCTTGTCCATAAACATCCCACAAATCCTTACTCCACAGATGTTTGCATTTATGATGCACTCAAGACAGAGTTACTCTGTTAGTGCACAGTACTGTCATGCTTTGATGGCCTAGAGCCAACAGCTACTTCCTATCAGAGTAGAGAGAAGCTCTTGGTTCTGAACGTGGTCTCACTGGACAATGTCAGGGCTACTGCATGTTCTCAGGACATGTCAGTCATTCGAGAGTGTAAACTGTGACATGGGGAGAAATCCAGACTTACAGAAGGGTTACTGGATGTCATCAGACCCTTTATACAGTTCTTGTTCAGTTTGTGATGGATTCCTCAGGGCCTCACAGTTTTTAATGTGGTGGAACGGGAAAGCTTTTCATTCCGTAGTAAGGAGTCCAGAGGAAAGGGAAGCAACCCCTAAACTAAGCCTCTGAGGCTGAGTCTTGATTGTGGGCTGTAGGATAGGTGTGTGAGATTTGAGTACCACTTAATTACTTTGGCACCGAAATGGGTATGGCAAGGCAGCTACATGTGAAGCTCGGGTACTGATGACTGTGTTTGCCACAATCCCCACAGTTGCCTAGACACAGGAGTGAGTTCAGACTTCAACTTTGGCTAGAGAACATCTGCTGTTTACCTTTGGGTGTGATATAGGTCCTAGGTCCTACTGCTCTTATATCCTCATTCTTTGGGTTAGAGCCTCAGTTCCCTTCAACAGCTGATCAGCATCATAGGTCTGCATTTTACTTCCCAGCTAGCCCCTCTTTTTTTGACACCCCCCGACTGAAGAAGTTGGCCAATTTTTTTTTGTTGGTTTTTTTTTTAAACCAAATCTTACTTTGTAACCCAGGCTGTCCTGAAGTTCTTGATGTTTCTACTGAGTCCCCTAAATGCTAGGATTATTGGTGTGTGTTACCATCCCTGAGTGGCTGGATTTTAATGAGTGCTATTGTGTTCTCCTTTACTTTCTGTTCTGTTCTTTTCTGTGATTTAACTCATGAACAGACTGTTGAGATCATCTCCCTTAATGTAGAGATGAGGGGACTTAAAGCCCAAGAGGTTACAAATTGTGCTGAAGTTGTACAATGAGCAAAAATAGAGTCACTATGCAAACTTGGGTATCTGCCTCAATCTTTATTTTAATTTCTTAGGATTTTGCCTTTGTTTTATTCTTCTGGGGTGTCTAAGGAGTAGTTGTGTTCCCTTCTGGGAGTTACTTCTTTCAGAAAAAAAATTATCAGTAAAAATTTTGTGCCTACCAGATGACACTCAGACCCTATAGACTCTGTCTAGCTCAGCTGTTCATGCCATCCTTTGGTGTCAGCCTGCTTTTCCAGTCCCCACTTTTTCCCCAGCCATGCTGCTTCTCAGTCACGTTATGCTACTAGGAATTGTGGTCACTCTTCTGTCTAACTTGCTGGAACTGCCCCCATTATCTTGTCCTGTCCTTCCTTACACAACAATCTTTCCATCTCTGGAAGCTGACAGGCAGTACTTTGGTGACCATCCCTATGTAGTTCCCAGACAGAGACAGTGACCAGAGACAGAGTTGGTATTTTTAACCCTGTTGATCACACCGTCTACTGCTTGCTCCTAGGCAAATTCAGGTTTGTAAATCCTGTGTCATAGACTGTAAAGCTGTATTCACCTAGCCTGGAACCTGTGCACAGACTCCCTGGGAATGTTTTTGTTAATGTGATTCCTAGCTGACAGTGCTGTGGTATAACCTGATCCCAAGGTTATTTCTTGACTTTTCTGTTTGTTTTCCATTCTACACTAAAATCCTATCGTTACTAGGCCTTTGACCTTCCATGTCTGTTGGCACAGTGACCTTGCTTTGTGTAGGCCAGTGGAGTGGGTTGTGGTCTGTGTGTTCACTTTTCTTTTACACCCTCCCTACTTAACCCATGATACACCCTATTAGGGGCTGAATGAATTTAACAAATGCTTGCTGTGTGAGGTGCCCTAGGTTGAATGTTCTCCAGGATATATAAAAATGAGATTGACAGAGTTTTATAAAGATACTTACTAGAATAATAGATTTCTCTAGGCATCTTATTTTTTAGAAAAAGTAAACATAGTTTTAAAAAAGACTAATCATTTGTTTGTATGCCTTTAGTAAGCTCTCAGGTAGAACATCAGCCCTGTCTATGAGATCAGTGACCCAGGCTATACTCAGGGATTTATGAGTGTTCCCTGAGTGTATGTGACCCTTGGACCTGGGTTGCTGCTAGAACCATGCTAGTGTGAGGACATTTCCCAGATCATAGAGTAAAGCTAATTTCAAGTGTTTTGAAGACTTAACTGTGTTTGATGTATTGTTGTTTTGTTTTTTGAATATTCTAAGAAAAAGTAGGCCCTTGATTGAGCCTCCAAACTCGAGTGTGAGTAGAATCCATGATGATTGCCATTCTGTTACTTTGTGGCCCTTGCTTGATATTTGGACCATGCAAAATCAGACCACAGATTATAATTTTTCTCTTACATATCTCTGTGAAAGTCACTGCAGTGGTCTTTTTTACCTGGCAGAGGTATTTTTTAATTTCTTTCTATTGAGCCTTCTTTACTACTTTATAATGACTTTTAAGTATTATTGCACATGTAAAATTTGTAATAGATTATTATTTCATTATAGATAATTGTATTTATATAGGATGACTTTTAGGCATATTGAGTTAGTGACTGAAACTTGTTCTAACTACCAAGAAAACATTTAGCAAAATAAATGTTTGTATAAGCTTGTTTCATTTCAAATCCTAGAATATCTCAAATGTTTCTGATCTATATAGATCTGAGAAGTGCCAGACTGGGAATCTATAATTATCCCTGTATCTCTCTCACTGTTGACTCTTACATACTGGGTCTCTTATTCATTGCTTACTGTGCTGCTGCTGAGCAAATACAAGTATGTATTTTACATGCTAGGGGAATTTAAGCGCTTGGTCAGGTTCACGTAGTAATGAGTAATAGAGTCTGTTGGAAGCCCAAGAACTCATTCTCTCTTCATTAGACACCATTGATCATTGGAGAATCTTTATGTGTGCAGGGGAGTAATATTTTAGCATGTGATTCTATTGTAGAAAATTTCTCCATTTAGCAGGAATAATAAAGTACTGACTTTTCAAATTCAAAAGTCTGCCCTTTGTTCAGTTTGAAAGATCTACTTATGCCTAACTTTACCAAGTAGTTTTTATTGTGACAGTGCCATGCTTTCCAAAGTTGTCTATTCTGCTACCAAATGATGCTCCCCCTGCACTTTGAGATGGAATCTCATTCAGAAGCCTAAGCTGTATAGAATTTACCATATAGCCCAGCCTGACTTGAAACTCACTGTTATCCTCCTGCCTAAACTTCCCAAGGGTTGGAATTATAGGCATGCACCACCATGGCTCTGATGCTTAATTTAAACTCTATCCAGAATTTAAAGGGGTAGGATGGAGAGCCCTTCCCTAACTTTAGAGTATTGCTAATTAGTACGTAAGTTCATTTGGGCTAGGCCTGGTGTTGTACACCTTTAATCCAGTACTTTGGGGGCAAGGGAAGGTGGATCTCTGAGTTTGAGGCAAGCCTCAAACAGAAATAAGTTCCAGGATAGCCAGGGCTACACAGAAAAACTCCATCTTGAAAAAAAAAATGGAAGCAAACAAACAAACAAAAAACATGACAAAAAGAAAAAGTTTATTTTGGAGTCAGATGTGTGGCACACATCTACAGTCCCAGTTTCTCAGGGGGTTGAGGCAGGAGGATTACAAGTTTGAGGCCAGCCTCCAAGAAGCTTAAATGAGGCTGTGTGTGTGTTTATTTGTTTGAGCTGGATGTGTAACTTAGTAGAACACTTACCTGGCGTGTGCAAGGCCTTAGGTTTAATACCTGGTGTTGCCGGAGAAAAGTTCATTGTTGTAAATTTTGTGCTTTATGATGCATTATTGGTGATATGTGCAGAGTGATAAGCATTCACTATTATTACAGGTATAATCTGAGAACCTGGAAAACTAGGAATTATTCTATTCACAGTGGTCACAATAAAATGTTCTGACCTGGCAGGTTAATTTAGGAGGAACTCTGTAATCTATCGAAGCTTCTGTGTCTCTGGCATCGAGAACTGCTCTGGCTGGTGATAAGGGCAAGACTGATAAGAGTAGCCCACCCATGTTGCTTCTTGTTCATTCCACCATCTTGATGTCATTAGAGTTCGGCTTGCTTCTAATGATGACTGAGGGTGGCTCTTAATCACATTGTTTTTCTCTGTGGTTCCTGAAGGGTCGCAAGCACTCAGAGGTTATAGAAGCAAAGAAATACCAACATCTTAGAAATAGTATCCTGGGTGAGGGGCTGAGATGAGGACTGCTCATGCTTCACCTGGCATTGACCTCCATGATTTCGTATGTGGGAGGTGGTACAGAAGGACTGGTAGGCATGCATTGGATGGCCTGAGCCACTTTCCCTTTCAAAGCACTAAGCAGTGAGGACTTCAGTTTTTACAAAGTAGTCCTTGCAGATCTGCCTCTTCAGCCTTGTGACGTTTGTTTCTTGTCTTCCCCAACAGCTTTCATACCAGGAGAAATATGAATTACTATACCAGAGTATTTTAAACAAAAATGCATTTCTGTCTCTACAAAAGTGTGTGTTTTAGAGTAGGCAGTGCTTACGTGTTCTTGATTCACAAACCTTAGCCTCCTGACTAAACCGTTGCGAACAGTAGTTAACAAACTTTAATATAGATTGCAAGCATCATTTCACTATCAAACAAATACTGCTAACATGGAAGAATAGGAAAAACCTCAAAGGAGTCTTACCTGAGAGCTTCTCAGTTGATAGTGCAGTTAGTAACGGCATAGAATTATGGGTTAAATTCAGACTTTGTGTTTCAAGATAAGCCATAGAGGTAGATAGATACTATCAAATTCCAATAGTGTGTTTTGTCTTTAAGGAATTTCTTTAAATATTTTATCATGCTACGTTTCAAGTATATACAAAGAGAGAAGACAGAATTGTGAAATGATTTCCCACATACTCATCACTCACATTCAGCAGCCAAAAGCTTATAGTCAGTATTATTTCACCTTTGCCTCTGTCTCTTTTTTCTTTTTTTTTTTTAAGATTTATTTATTTATTATGTATATGACATTCTGCCTCCGTGTATGCCCACACGCCAGAAGAGGGCACCAGATCTTACTACAGATGGTTGTGAGCTACCATGTGGATGCTGGGAATTGAACTCTCGACCTCTGGAAGAGCAGCCAATGCTCTTAACCACTGAGCAATCTCTCCAGCCTCTGCCTCCATCTCTTACCTATGCCTGTAATCCTGTTATTATTCCAAAGCAAATGGTTTTCAAGCTCATTTCCCTTTCAATATAAAAACATTATTAGGACCCAGTGTGTGTAAATCCCTTATCACCCGTCTTTCTGCTTGGTTTTTATCCAGTCAAAAATGAAACAATACATTCTTGTTCAGTTTTCTTCCCTGACTCTTCTGTTGGTCAGCCAGGCCCTCCTATTGTTTGTCTGTAATGTTCTAGTTTTAATTCTATTATTGTAATAAAACACGACTAAAAGCAGTTTAGGGAAAGAAAGGGTTTATGTGGCTTATACTTCTACGTTATAGTCCAATACTGAGGGAAGTTAGGGCAGGAGCTCAAGAAGAAACCATGTAGGATGCTGTCTGCTGGCTTGGTCACCTTACTACCTAGCAAGTTATAGGTCACTGGTGCTACATATGCGACCCTGTCACCAAAAATAAATAAATAAATGGAAATTGACCGGTGGATTGGGGCCTAGCCAGTCTCAAACATGTCCTTTGTAATGTTCTCTGTGCATGGCTCACCTGGTATTGGAAGCTGTTGACATGCATACCTTGGCCACAAAGGGACAGCATGTAAATTTTATTGCCACTCCTTCCTTTATTTGGTTGGAATACTTTACTTTACAAACTTAGGGAGTTTTCCTACTTGAGAGACAGGAAAACAGCTTTTAATACGTGTGCCAGTTTGATTTGTTGTTTGTTTTTAGAGACAGGTATCACTTTGTAGTTCTGGCTGTACTGTTGCTCACTAAGTAAAGCAGGCAGACCTTGAACTCACAAATACCCTCCTGACTTTGTCTCCAGAGTGCTGGAAGCACGCACCCTGACTGTGATGGATGGTTTTGTCAACTTGATATAATGTAGAATCACCTGGAAAGAAGCATTATCTGTGTCATGTTGGCCTGTGGCATTCCTGTGAAAAACTATGTGAATTATGTTCATTGAAGTAGGAAGGCATGTCTTTTGTAGGCAGCAACATTTCCTAGATTTGACTCTTGAATTGGATAGAAATAGAGAAAAGGAGCTAAGCAGTATGAGCGTGTACAGATTCATTGTATCTTTGCTCTTGACTGTGGATATGAGTATTGCTGCAAGTAGTTCCTGCCTTGACTTCCTACAGTGATGAACTGTAACCTGGCATTGTAAGATAAAATAACCTTTTCCCCTCAATTCCCTTTTATAGGGATGTTTTATTTCATGTTTTATGTTATTTATTTGAACAACAGAAATGAAACTAAGACAGTATGATATCTCATCCAAACTCCTCCTTTCCTGAACCCCAGCAGGATTCTCCTCTAAACGCCCAGTACATCTTCACTGCTAGATGCCTTACTCACTGGCCACTCTTCATGGCAAGGGCCCAATGCTGAGTCTTTGGGCTACTTGCTGTCAGTCTTTGTACCTTTCTTGTGAGATCTTTGTCTTTTTATGACTTAATTAAGCTTGTGCCTTTCTTTCCCCCTTTCTCCCTCGCCCCTCTATTGTTTTTTTGGGTGTTTGTTTGTTTGTTTTTTTGAGACAGGGTTTCTCTGTGTGACAGCCCTGGATGTCCTGGAACTCGCTATGTTGACCAGGCTGGCCTCTAACTCACAGAGATTGACTGCCTCTGCCTTCTTGAAGTGCTGTGATTAAAGGCGTGTGCCACCACCACTACTGGACCTTTGCTGTTCTCTTAAGCCCAAATTCAGTGTGTGGCCTGCCTGCTTACCAGCTACTCTTAGAAGTTCAATGAGCACTTCATGCCTAGCACATTGGAGTTGAATCCTGGTGCCCATGCAGAGTTGTGCTTGGGCCTCCACAGTTACTTAGTGGCTTCCCGCTCTCTGTTGGCCCTCTCCCTATCCTTCCAGTTTAGTGCATTGAAGATCCTGATTGTCTCTACTTTGTATACTTCCCCTGTTTACTTCCTCATTCTCCTTGATCCCTGCTCCCTTTGTCTGCTCCCAGGAAGCCTGTAAAGTGAGATAGCTATGGCACAGTCCTTACCTCCATTCCTTACTTCCTTTATGGCACTCAGAGTAAAAGACAGAGCCTGAGCATTAGCTATCAGATCTATACTCTCTAGTGCTCACTAACTGCCATCTCCCACATCCTCAAAATCTGTCAACTTGTTCTGTCTGATTCTTTGCTCCTTGCCAGTGACCTCTTGGCCTCTGCAGAGATGTGGCCTGAATGTCTGCTCTGTACCCTGTCTGTGCCTGCTGCTATGGGCATGCCCACTTCCTATTCTCTTAGATGTCTTTGCAAAATGATTGCTCTATTGAAAGTTTCAGATCTACACAAACACACCCCCATATTTCTTCTGCTGTGTTTGCCCTCATAGTGCTTGCATATGTATTGGTAGTTTGCTTATCATTCTCCTTTATAAAGACTGAAATTCACGGCTGTTTTGCTTAACACTCTTATATTCTACACAGTATGTCTAATTCATGGTAGATGTTCAAAGCCGGTAACAAAAATTATTATCATCTGTAAGTTAAGAAACCTTAAAATCCTGTGCTTTTATGAAACAGGTTAATCTCAGTATTACTCAAAAAACACATTTTTAAAACTGCTTGTTTTAAGTCAAGGTAAAGAATATTAACTTTTTAGAAATAAAGTAAGAGAGAACTGGAAATAATTAGACATGGGTAGTGGTCACATGGCCAGGGGAGGGAACTTTGGCTCCTCTTCAAGATGTAGAAATTGTCAGTGTGAGAGCAGTGGAGCTGGTGTCTGAACTCAGGCTGTCAGGCTACTTAGGTTTTTATTTTTTTATCATATATTCTTAGAGAATGGTTCTAAGAATTGTGAGTTGAAAACGTAGGTATTTATTCAAATTTAGTTTGTTTCATGTTAGCTTTGTTTGTTTTTTTTATTTTTTGTTTTGCTTTTTGATATAGGATCCTATATAGTCCTGATCCTTCTACCTCAAGTGCCTCCACCTCCAAAGCTGTGGGATTATAAACATGCACCACCATATCTGGCTTCAGACATCATCTTATGTAGTCAGAAAATAATTCTTAAAACCAGGATGTTAATACTGACAAATGTGTCGCCTACAGTCCATACTATTTCATTGCAGTAATATCCTGCAAAACTCTTCAATTCTGACCCTCCCCTGTCCCACCTCAGTCCATAAACCATCCAGCATCAAATGGAGCATTTTGTTGTCTAACCAGAGCCATCATGTAGGAAGTCCAGAAACTGAGAATGGCTTTTCAGACCAAGTACTAAGGTGAACTAGTCAGTAACTGTCACTGTAATCAGATCATGACACTTGAAAATTACTGCTAGCTAGTACATTTCAGTTGATGACCAAACTGTTTTTAACCTTCATTCTCCATGGTCCCACACTTCAAATCAAGACTGTTACTGATGGCACTGTCTTAAAGGCTCGATTCTGATACGGATGCTCTACTGCTGTTGCTATATTGTAGCTACTCTGTGTCTTCGCTGTTTTATATAGAGGGTGAGTCCCTCCAGTAAGTTTTGAGCACTTGGATGGGTAAACGAGCTGATATATGGAGGCAGCTTTGCAGCTTCTATAGTTGATTATCCTCATTACCTGTTTATGTTAAAATACTCCAGATCATGAGTACTGACTGTAACTGCTCATAAAGCTGTTACAGTTTTCTAAGATTTCTTTCGTTATGGATAGATGTTAAATGTTAACAAACATACAGTTTGTTCTTTATCCTTAAATTATTAGTCTTTGTTTTTTGTTACTGGTTTCCCCCTCCCACCCCCTTTTACTTTGTTTTACCTATGTTATTTGTTACTTGACTAGTCTGGAAGAGCTCCTAGCTGTTCATCATTTGTTCTTTCTACATCTATCTAGTGTTAATCTTTAGTAAAAACAAATAATTTTTTTAATCTAAAAATCAATGATAGTAAGAAGTAAGGTATGCCAATGGTCTAATAAAAGCAATTTAATTTTGTATTTGTTCTTATAGATATAGCTTTAAAATTAACTGGTTGTTTTTTGTATTGAAATAATTTGTTTCTGTTTTTCTCTTTCTTCTCTTGCCTCTTTGTAAAGGAGTCAATCACTGCCAACATAAAGTTAAGAAAGCTAGGCGCTTTCTCCCTTTGGTCTTCTGTTCCCTTGAACCTCCTCCAACCGGTACTGCACTATATTGCACAGGCTTTCCTGTCAACCAAGGCACTGCACAAAGCTAACTTTAGCTAGATGCTTTTAGATTGTCCCAAGCAGTTTATAGCCATACTGAATATCTGTGTATGTGCTGTTCACTGTCCAGAAGTGATAACTTGGGGGACAGGTTTTATGTCCCATAATTGACACAATTTGGGCCACTGTCTTAACAAGATGACCTATCATTGCCCCTTTGCTGGCTTTTATTTAAATGCATGACAGGGCAAAAAGTAGCTTCCTGGTGGCGTTTCTCTTGTCTTGGTTTCCTACTGGGGTTGTCAAGACCTGTTTCTGGCCTTGTGAATTTCCTAATGTAGCATGTGGGACATGTTCCATATGAGCCCTGGGTGTCTGCATTCTGTGTTCTGGGAGGCAAATGTTCAGGAATGCAGCATAGATGAGGCACTGCCTGTGCCATTTGGAGGGTTTCTAGTAAAGCAGTGATTTTGTTGTTGTAATTATTAAAACAATATGTTTTTCAAAATGTCTGAAAATTAGTAGTTTTGTATGAATTCAAATGGGAGGCTGAATTGTCATCAGATCCTTGAGAACTACACTTGCCCTTCATAGTAGTGTGGGCATGGCCTGCATCTGTCACGGAAACTACCTTACCTCCTGGTGGCCCTTTTACTTACATGGTAATAATGAGTTTCATGTCACTTGTATCTAAAAGATACAAATGGTCCTTAAGGAAAGTAGAAGCCTATTTCGCATTTAACAATGAGAGGCAATCAAATTACTTTTGCCTAATATGGTAGAAAGTAATTAAGCTTTGCTATTCTCCTGTGTAACTGTGTACAACATGTTGGCAGCTTAAAATTTGGCTTAATGGTCTTCAGCTCCAGTAAACACACTAGTACAATTTTTGTTATCTTGTGAATGAACCTTGGGGTGATTTTGTTATTTTCTTAAGCTTTGATTTACTTGTCATTTTAATAGTGTGTTTCCTTCTCTTCTCTCCTACCTTCCTGTCTCTCCTACCCTCTCTTCCCTACTTTTCCTTTCTTTGCATGCCACCTGGATCTGCAGATGAAATTAGTGGGGACGGTAATATTTATTTTCACATTCGTGTTAACTGCTGTGAGATAATCATGTGGTGCATGTATAATAACTTAATTTATGAGTGAGGTATTAAAAAGGAAAGCCAGTGATCTTTAACAATTGTTCAACAGAGATAATTAGAGAAGTACTAGCAATAGTAATGATTGCTGTTTTTCCACATTTGATGATATTTTAAAATTACATTTAGTGTCAGGGTTCTCATCTGCTTTGTGTTGTTCCTGCACAAAATGAGGTATATTCATTCCAGAAAATTAAGTTACATAAACTAAAATCGAGGGAAATTTGTATTTTTCGTTTTGGTTGAGTGACAGAATACCTTCAGTGGAAATTTTTACTCCTGTGTGTTTAGAGATGGAGATGCAAACCGACAGAGAGTGAGCAAACATTCTGAAATTCTGTAGTTTGTAATTAACATAATTCCAAGAAAGGCTGTGTTCCTTGTGGAATTTGAAGATATTGTGGAACTTCACTTATAGGGTACTCTGTGATAGTTGGGTATCAACTCCTGTTGCTCTGAGTGTTTCTTGTGGTTCTAGACCACCTGCCAGCCCTCCTGTACCTCGTCAACCCACATAGTTCACAGATGGAGACATTGACCAGCAGAAAGAGACCAGAGGTGGGCCTTGGGCTCTGAGCTAGGCTTTCTCCACTTTTCTATTCTGCTTTCTCTGCCTCCCCAGGAGAAAAGGCCCCTGTAGTCATTGGGAGGATTACTGCTAGGCACAGATGCAGATGACTATAGACAAGCAGTGGTTACCACAGATGGGTACATTGCAAGCATTTACATGAGCTTTCATCACACTTCAATCTCATGGTACTGTGTTAGCCAGAGCAAGGCCATGCCCCATCTTGCAGGGAGTAACTGAGTTGTGGTCGTGGCTGGGGTCTATAAAACACTAAGGCCCACCTGCTCTAGTACTGCCACTTGAGGTAACAATGTTCTTATGCTTGTAATCGTTGAGGAAAATTTTTCAGAAGAGAACTAGCACTTACAGTATCAGAATTTTATGAAACTCAAACTAGAGTGTCCGTAATTAAAGTTCTTATAGAACACAGCCTCTCCTATTTTTTGGTGTGGTACCTGTCTGCTCAAGGTATAATTTGAACAGCAAAAAACAAACAAACAAAAAACTGTACTTCTTACCACAGAAGTACAGTACTAAAACATTTCTTCTTCCTTGACTTCTTACAGACAAAGTTTTCCAGTTCTTAGTGTAGCCATGTAGTTGGTTAAGATTTTGAATAAAATGACCTTGTTGTGGCTTTTAGAAAAAGACCACTTTGTACTGTTATATGGTTTCTTCAGAGTTTATGACATGTCTGTTAACTTGGCAGGATAAGACCCTAAGGTTGATTAGTCTTCCAAAATTACCTAATTGAGCCAGCCTGTGGTGGTATTAGTACCTAGGACTAATGGCTCAGCGTACATACACACAGGCACATACACACATGCACAAGCCACCTCCCAAGGCCCAGGGGCATCAGGAAAGCCAGTCAAGAGAACAGTTCTTGGAGTTTTGGGTACCTGCCTGCGACAGCAGACGTTCCTGCGGGGATTAGAAAGAGATAGGACCAGAGCTGTATGTCCTGACACTCACCAGTAATCAGAATTTAGTTCTCTAGACCCCAGGACAGTATTCATGCTGCGCCACTGCATCCCTTGTAAACACCAGGCAAGCCCAGTCGTGCAGCTCCAGGGGCGTGTGTGCCAGGGTGAATATTGTCAGTTTCAGTAGTGGCTTTGTCTCCTTTTACTGAGCTGTCACATGAGAACTTGTCTCTCATTTTCTGAACTATGATCTTCTTATTCATATTGTGACACTGAAACATACAAATTATAATAATATTCCCAAATTTAGAAGTTCCTGTTTTTATAATACTTATTTTTATTTTTTTTTTCAGATTTATCTTATTTTATCTTATTTTTGAGATAGGTTCTTGTCCAGCCCATGCTGGTGTCCAACTTGCTCTGTAACCGCGGATAACATTAGCATTGAACATCCAATCCTTATGCCTTCATCTTCTAAATGCTGGAGTTACACGTGTGTGCCACCCTGCCCAGTTTCATATGGTGATGGGGACTAAACTTGGGGCCTTATGTATGCTTGGTATACCAGCTGAGCTACGTCCCCAGCCCTCTTTTTATTTATTTATTTGAGTCTTGCTGTGTTGCTCATGTTGGCCTTGAACTCCTGGATTCAAATTATCCTCCCACCTCAGCCTCATGCACAGCTGAGATGACAAGTATATATACCTGACTTTTGTACCTTGAACTTACAGGCTGATGATCCCAAAATTGTCTACCAGTTCACAGGTCTGATGAACTTGAGTGTCCCTGGAGCAGAATTGTGCCCCAAAATATGTATTTTAATAGCCTTAAAGCACAGGATTGTCTGATCTCACAAGTATAAGTCCAAATACTTTTTTGTTGTTTTTGTGTTTTTGAAATAAGGTCTCTTTTATGCAGCTCTGGCTATCTTCAAACTCACTTTGTAGACCAAGCTAGCCTTGAATTCACAGAGGATCCACCTGCCTCTTCTTCCCAAATTCTGGAATTAGAGGTGTGTGCCACCATACCTGATTCCAAACCCTTTGAAAGGTCAACATCTTAGAGCCAAAGCTTTGTGTCACAGAGCCATGTTGAGACCCACCCACCTCCTGAGTTTGTGTGTGAGAACAAGGATCTGATGAGAGCTCATAGCATTCAGCATTTGTCAGCCTTTCCCAATCAACTTATGTGGAAAATATGGATCCATCTTCCTTTTTTCCTCCTTTTCTTATTTTGGTGCTCAGATCTCCAAACCTTTCTTTTTTTGTCGTTACTCTGTTTTTCCTGTAATGCCGTTTTTGAGGGGCATTTTCTGGCTGGCCTCCACAGCTGCCCAGGGATCTTGAACATGTAAATCACCTGCATTGCCAGTTACACTGTCCCACACTCCCTGAAGATACAGACTTTCCCTGGTTTCTACTTCTTCCACAGTATTCTCAATCCATTAAGCAATACACAGCTCTCATAAGTCCTCAGATTTTGTGTAGAACTCAAATAACATTTTAGGAAATACACAAATCCTTTCTGTTTTGATGGTTTTGAGATGAGGTCTCACTCAAACTCTTGAATGATCCTACCGCCTTTACCTTCCAAGTGAGCCACTACACCAGGCATATACAGGCTCTTGTAGTTTTGTTGCTTAACTGAAATGTAGGCAATGTTATTTTCCCAAATCCATATTGATACTAGCCTGCTTTTTAAAAGCCATTTCCATTTCTTGCCTTCTGAATTGTTTCAAGGTTAGTATCTCCTGGGGGTTTTATGAGCTTGTCTTGGAAGCACTTGAGTTGAATGAGGACTGACTGAAAGGTTCTGCGGACAAGAACTCTTTACCTTCAGGTCCTTAGATAGCCCTCGTGAACAACAGCATTAGAAGTGCCTGCCTTTTCTCAATGCCTGTTACCATCGTCTCCTCCTTTCATCATAACCCCATAGGTGCATGCTGCTGTCTTGAACACATGAAGGCATGGCTGTGGCATAGGCAGGTAAACGGATAGATACAGAATGCTCTGCTGCGTGCTGTCTGTGCTTCCCTGAATAAGTTTCTCAGGTCCTGAGTGTGTACTGTCTCACTGTGTTGCCGCCATGCAATAATCCTTATTGCTTAGCACATAGCTCCTGAGCACCTGCTTTGTGCCAGGCACTGTGCTAGATGCTGAGGCACCGAGGAGAAAAGGACACATGCATAGTAAGGCCCTGCTCTAGATAGGCGGGCAGATAAGTGTTGAGGAAGCCAACTAAGGAGGTAGTTAAAGGATGACATTAGGGAATTAAAAACAGGAATAGGAATAATTAGTTTGAGGAAAATTTTGAAGCAAGGGATGGTAGCAGAAAACAAAACTGACTGTGAGCCTATGTGAGCTTTAGGACATAGTAATGCTCAGGTGAGGTCGTTGCTGTTGGTGACATCTTTCATTCAAACAGTAGACTCCAGTTACCTGAGAGGATTGACTTTGGAATGAGCGTGCTGTGATCTTCTGCTACCTGAGAAGTTGTGCTGCAGTGACCTTGGTGCATTCAGTTTATAGGGTAGTGTGGTGATTAAGTCTGCTATATTTTGAGAAAAAAAATTGACAGAGACCCATCTGAGTAGGGTGTTATTTCTATAGTCTCAGCTATTGCAGTAGAATCCTTTCCACCATAGTTATTAGAGATGCATGAACAGCTCTCTCCACCCTCTTTTATAGACTGTCTTACACAAATGCAAAGTGGACGGCCTACAGGGGCAAATCTCTGAGAACTCAGTAAAGGAGACAAGAGGAGAAGTTAGAAGGTGACTTCAGATTCATTAAAACTTTGTATTAGGGACTGTAGACACTGACTGCTTGCTCTTCCAGAGGACAGCTTCAATTCCCAGCACTTACATGGTGGCTCACAACCATTTGTAACTGCAGTTCCAGAATCTGATGCCCTTTTCTGGCCTCTGTGGGCACCAGATATGTATATGGTACACAGACATACATGCAGGCAAAATATCCATTTACATAACAGTTTCAAAAATTAAATTAAGCTGAGCGGTAGTGGCTCGTGTCTTTAATCCCAGCCCTCGGGAAGCAGAGGCATGTGGATTGTTATAAACTCAAGGCCAACCTGATCTACAGAGCGAGTTCCAAGACAGCCAAGGCTATACAGAGAAACCCTGTCTGAAAAAAGAAAAAAAAGAAAGTTTTTTTTTTTAAAAAAAAGCTGGGTATGGTGGCACACACCTTTACTCCCAACAGAGGCAGGTAGATCTACATGAGTTTGAGGCCAGCCTGGTCTACAAAGCGAGTTCCAGGTCAGCCAGGGCTACATAGAGAAACCCTGTCTCGGAAAACAAAACAAAAACTTTGCTTTTAAGTTTATATATACACTGCTTATAAACAAGAGAAACTAGTACTTCCATCTGCCATCTAGGACTTAGGAGAGTTGATTTGTTGATAGTGGATTTTTTTTTTAATCCCTAGCCAGACTTTTTTTCTTTTAATTTTAACTTTTAATCCCTTTTAGTACTGACTACACATTCAAAATGCATTGTTCCCTTTAGAGCAGTGGTTCTCAACCTTCCTAATACTGCAACCCTTTAATACAGTTCCTCATGCTATGGTGACCCCTCAACCATAAAATTATTTCATTGCTACTTCATAACTAATTTTGTTACAGTTATGACTTGTAATATAAATACCTGAAATATGACCCCTGTGGAGGTGGTGACCCACAGGTTGAAAACCACTGCTTTAGAGGTTTGATGGCTGTGATTATCTTGTTTGCTGTAGTGCATGCAATGGCTAACATCCTCACGACTGGAAAGACTGTGCTTTCTGGCATTCCCTTGACTGGTGTGCTTTCGACCTCGGTGCATGAGAGGTGCACTTGGAGCTCCTGGGTTCAGTGCAGGTGTCAAGCCAGCACTGGGAGAGCTTTGTCAACAGCTTGGCAGGTCTATTTAGCTGCCTTCACAGCACTGGTGTTGCTCAGCAGTGGCAATTTTCTCTACATGAGTGTTCTTTTTAATTTTCTCAGTATGGTCATGGTAGGTTAAGTTGCTGCATTTACCCAAAGGAATTAGTGTAAGCCTGAGCTTAATCCCTTTATCTAAAAAATAACTCAGTTTAATATGCTGTTTGTTTGTTCTTATTCTTTTTATCAGATCTTTTGCCTGGGTAAAAAGGCACCAAAAGATAAATTGCTGGAATGTAGTTTCTTTAACCTAGATAGAATAAATGCAATAAATCAGCCCAGTATAGTCTCCTCAGTAATTGGGTCACTGTATGTTCTCTGAGAAGAAACTGACTGTTGACCTTGCAGGATAAATGGAGCAAAGTGGACTTTGAAGACACCTGTCTCACTTGTGAATTCACATAAGGCCACAGTGTAGTACATATGTACATTTGGTGCAGTTGAGGAAGAGCTCTAGGTTAAATAGACATCTCCTTTGAATTTTGTAGTGCATAATTCACATATTCCTGGTCTTCACAAAGACTATTAGCCTATTTGCCTTCTGATAAAAAAAGTTTGTTTGATGATATAAACAAATGTATGTGATGACATTGGGCCACATTGACCCTTTTCTTTCCATAATTACATGTGAGCAAAATCTAAATTCTAGTTTTCTCAGGAGAACATTTGCACAGTGTGGGTTTGGGACATAGAATCCTGCTGCTTGAAATTATGTCAAAGGCCAAATGGTCAAGCATTTGAGTTCGCCTAACCTGTCTGTTTTCTTCCAGAGACAGATGACTACGCTGAGATTATCGATGAGGAAGACACATACACCATGCCCTCAAGTGAGTAGGCTGCTTCTCACAAAAGCTTTAGAGCACATCTGTCATCTGAGCACCTAACAGAAATGTTCTTTCAGCTTTTGGGTAGAAGTCTGTATACCTCCCTTAAAGTCAGAAGCCTGAAATGCAGTTGCCAGAAATAGTTTCTTTCAATTAATTGTAGAATTTTCGTGACCTCATTTTTTTGGTTCTATGATAATGTAGCCTTCACTGATTATTTTGCATCTATAGAAAATGAATATTATTTAGAGTTCAGATGTGCATATGCTCAGACTGAGTGGTGTTACTTTTAAGTTCAAAAGTGTATTCGCATACCTTGTGTGGCTTGCTTTTCTCCTTGAATTATCCTCATTGCCATTCACTAGTGGAGACTAGCCTTCCATCTAAGCAGCACACTGGAAGGAGCTTGCACAAAACTGGACAGCACAACACAGAACCCTTTATGGCCTATTCCAGCTTGGAAGAGTCAGCATACTCTTTTTTCCCAGTGGCTATGCACCTTATTGGTAGAAGAAAATCTACATGCCCCAGACCCTGCTTGATAGTCTGTTGTCCTCATATCTTGAATTAAATAAGTCCTTGAATTTTCACTTTGGTGTAAAAATCAATCAATTAGTTAATTAAAGGCCACATCTAGGCCTTAAAAATTAACTTGGAGTCCAAATTACCTGATTTCATGTATTTAAAAAAAAAAAAACCTACTTCTTTTGAAATTCTGTACTTGTTGAATATTTTTTTTTTGTTTTTGAATTTTCGAGACAGGGTTTCTCCGTAGCTTTTTTGGTGCCTGTCCTGGAACTAGCTCTTGTAGACCAGGCTGGCCTCGAACTCACAGAGATCCTCCTGCCTCTGCCTCCCGAGTGCTCTTGTTGAATATTTTTAAAGTGTTCTCCTGTGGATTTTCTGTATGCATTAGGGAGACATTACCAAAACAAAGAGAAAACAGACAGGCCTCTGAGGCTTGTACTTCTCTGCGCGTGTCCACCTGTCTTTCAAGAGTCCTTTTAACATCTGTACAGGACCTGAGATGAGTACATAGGTTTGGGTTGCCAGTAGCAACTTGGAAAATCAGTTCAACTTGGGTTTGCTATTTTGACTAGCCTTTAGTCATTTTAGAGAATCCACATTTGTGTTTTGTTACTTATAATAGACTAGGAAATGCAAATATCTTTTATCCAGAATTTATGAAATACCTATTTAAATGCCTTTGAGTTAACGCGAAGATGTTTGGTTGTTATATGTGTTTCGTTCCTTTTTTATTCATCTGTGCTTAAAATAATTAAGTAAATGCTATTGAAATGTATTCTCCAAGTTTGTTGTTGTTAACCTAATTGCTACTAGCAATTTCTAAGCAAGGTCTTCCACTTTTTTTTTCCTCTCTTAATTGCAATACAGAAAGCTATGGAATAGATGAAGGTAACAGGATCCTTTGACATAACTGCATTTGCTTGCAATTGCCACCATGGAGTGATACGGGTGTTTCAGTTTTAGTTAATATGTTTTCAAACTTGTCATTGGTTTACTCATACTGTTAAATCAATGGAATTATTAGCTAAATCGATTTTAAAGAGGAAGGAAAACAGCTGTCTAAAACTTGTGCGATCTATTGGATTTAGTTGTCTGACACAGGAGTCTGTTAACTCTTATCTGTTGTGTGGCTCATACCACAATTGGAACACATGTAGGGTGGCATGGGGTGATTCTCATGCTTGAAGTGACCCAAGACTGAATTGCTAATCTACCTGAGTTTGGTTTTTCTGTGTTCCTAGCAGATATTTTATTTCCACGTGCCTCAGCAGTCTGCTAAATAACTCGCTGTAACTCATCATTTGGGAACACCTACTCTCAAACATTTGTGCTGGTATATTCAAGTCAAAGTCATCTAATTTTGAAATTAATTTCTAGAAACTGCCTCTTTAAACTCTTTTAGCTCCATAAATAATCTAGAGATAGGATTATAATGAAGTGGAAAACTCTTAAACTTTTGAAATATAGTTTACTCCTAACAGTTTAATGTTGCTTCCATACTTACAAATTTCAGTTATTTAAAAAATAATTGCTTTTAATAATTTTTATAGTCTTCATATATTAATATCTAAACCAATAGTGATTATTAATTAAGCATATAATTAAGTATTTAGAGCCATTATTTAGAAAATTATGTGATACCAAATAAATCAGATTCCTAAGCACATTATGGACTTAAAAAAAAACTACATTCAGCCAAACTCATTTTTTGGTAGTTCTGCTAATACCATAACTGATTGATTGCTGATAGTCTTTAAGATAATGTTTAAGAGAGTTCCACTCTTTCAAACATTTTTTTATGTTGATATGCTGCAAATGAAAATGTATTCATGAATGATAATTAGACAAATGTATCATGCTATACCAACATTTGGAATTCTGTGCCTGTTTATATATGTGTGGGTCGTGTTTTTCAGCCAGAGATTATGAGATTCAGAGAGAAAGAATAGAACTTGGACGCTGTATTGGAGAAGGTCAGTTTGGAGACGTACATCAAGGCGTGTACCTGAGCCCAGTAAGTCCTTTTGACTATCAGAAATCAAGACTGATTTTTTGATTGTTTAAGTATATAAGGCTAGTGTTTACAAAATTGTGCAACAACTTACCACAGTCAGTTTTAAAACTCTTTGTTCACTTAAAAAACTTGGTACCCATCAGCAGTTACAGTTCACGCTACACATCCCTCCCTAGCCTCTGGCAGCTTTCTGGCAGCCACTTATTCCCTTTCTGCCTCTCGGGTGCCTCTCAGTTTCCCTGTTGAGGGAACTATTTCATATAAATGGAATCATACAGTATGCCTGCTTCTTCCTCTTTGTTGCCTTATAATATTCCTTTGCATAGATGAGCTGCCTTTTAATTATCCTTTTTTTAAAATAATTTATGTGTATGAGTGTTTTGCCCGCATGTATATATGTGCATCATGTACTTTACTGGTGTCTAAGGAGGTCAAAAGAGGATGTTTAATCCCCTAGAACTGGAATTACAGACAGTTGTGAGCTGCCTTGTGGGAGCTGGAAATTGAAGTTGGATCCTCTGGGAAAGTAGCAAGGGTTATTAGCCAGTGAGCCATCCCTCCAGGTCCCATTTATCTATTTTCCACTTACTGAACATCTAGGTTGTTTCTACTGTTTGGTTATTAAATGCTGCTATGAACAATAATATGTGGAGCTTCCTCATATAGTAATTATGTTTAACTTTTTATCTACCAGTTTTCCAAAGCACTCTTTATTTTACATACCTCCTAGCCAATATCTCCATATCTTCACTAGTGTCCCTCATACTTCTCTTTTTCTTTCTAGATTGATGATTTTTAAATTATGTTTCAGAATTACAGTATATACTTCTTGAAGAAACTTTTTCTTTTCTTTTTTCTGCCTGCCTATACCTCTCAAGTGCTTGGATTAAAAATGTTTGCCACCATTGACCTGGGAAGAAACTTTTAAAACCAGTGTTGATAGATGCACAGAGATGACTGTGATAATGTCATGACAACACTACAGGAAATTGACTGCTGTACTATCCTTGGTATAGAAACTTGAGAGATACTTTTTCATAGAGCCTCTATAACTGCCCTTTTAAATATCCCTTACCCAGATATAAAGGAATGCTTCTTTCTTGTCCCATCATGTAGTTGGGTGTTCTGCTTCTGATGCCTTTCCTGTGTTCTTAAGTTGGATTACACGATACATTGTTTACAGTTCTAGTTGGCGGTATAAACCTGGGAGAGCTGGTCTTAAAATGAGGCAGACTAAAGTTTCATGCAGTGGCCCATTTTATTCAGAGCATCAAACAATTTATATTCTGAAGGTTAAGCAGAATCACACAAATAAGGTGTTTAGTCCCGAGGATAAGCCACGTATGACAAAAACATGTTTTTCCATAGAGGTACATAATACCAACAGCTGGCTGTGATTTGAAGAAGTGAAGGTTATAAAACTTGTCTTGTTTTCTTATAGTTTTCTCACAAGCACCCAGAATTTTCACATAGCTCTATTCTTGTACTGTGTTCCATCACTTTATTATACATTTATCTATTTTCTTTTTTCCGTTTCAAAAAACCTATATCTGTATATATTTTCATTGTCTTAACTCCACCTTTTGAGGATAAAATACAGCAAAAGGAAGCCTGGGTCTTAATTGGGTAGAAAATCTAAACTTAGACATGGCTCTGCCTGTCTGAGGTGATAGGAAATGAGACTCATGAATTTCTGTTACCAAATCAGGTGGTCTGCCTTTTCCTTTTACAGCTGCTGATGAGTAGATTTCCAGACTTGTTACTCACCTGGCACACACCACAGAATTGGTGAACTCCCTCCTTGTCGTCTGCCACACCCCCTTTTTTCCTTTCTGTACTGTCAGAGTTTGGATCTAGTGACTTGTACATGTTAGGGAAATGCTATATTCCTGAGCTACATCTCCAGCCATCATTTTGTTTTTAAAAATGAATCTATCTTAGAGCCGGAAAATGGTGGCACACTTCTTTAATTCCCAGCACTTTGGAGGCAGGCAGGTCTCTTTGAGTTTGAAGCCAGCCAGTCTACAGTGGAGAAAGTAAAGGCTAGTTAGTCTAAGGCCAAAAGACAGTAAATATTCTTAGTTTTCACTTCTTTGTGGAAGTCTTCAGGGTGAGGCCCACACATTAGAAAGGGCAGCCTTCAATGTTAACTCACTGGTGGAAGAAGTGTGGAGGCACACACCTGACATCCTAGCACTTAGGAAACAGGGCAGGAGGATTGTGAGATCAAGGCAGCCTATTTACATAACAAAATGAAACTTTGTCTGTCTGTCTGTCTGTCTGTCTGTCTGTCTCTCTTTCTCTCTTTAAGCAACCAAAAAATTAAACTTATTCAAAACAACCTCACAAAAACATTCAGAAAAATATTGTCTCACATCTAATTCCCTCATGATCTATTCAAAAGGGAACATAAAATTCACCCTTACCAAGTGCTGTGTAAAGCTCTGCTTACATCATGCCACCTTACAAATAATCTTGTGCCTTCTGGTGGACTCAGAAAGTAAGTGGCTCCTCTCTGTGAGTCTAGGTTCCCAGGGAAAGTAAGGACAAAAGGTACTAGTCGAAGGTTAGCATGTCAGTGTCATAAAGTTGTAAGGCACAAGGTAAATTAGCTAAGTGCTTGAAAATAGTGAACAGAGGCTATCCCTGTAGACAGAGTTTTCCCGTCTGGGCAGCCTCTTCTCAACCACAAGAAAGTCTTACTTTTAATTTTAAATGCTTGATTAATAGCTTATTACTAACTAGCTCTTACAACATAAATTAACCCATTTCTATTAATCTATGTATTGCCACATGGCTCGTTGCTTTACTTGTTCTCCAACATATCTTGCTCCCTCTGTGTCTCCTGGCAACTCCTCTGACTCTCCCCTTCTTCTTCTCATCATTCTCAGTTTGACTCTTCCCTCCTAACTTTATCCTGTTCCGTTACTGGCTAGTCAGCTTCTTCATTAAACCAATCACAGTGACAAATCTTCACAGTGTACAAAAGGATTATTCCACAGCATTTCCCCCCTTTTGTCTAGTTAAGAAGGAAGGTTTTAACTTTAACATAGTAAGATTATATACAATAAAAGCAGTTATCAACTAAGAATTACAGTTACAATATCTCTATTTTTATTTGTCAAAATTAGAGAAAATATTATCTATCTTATTTTGTTGCATCTTAAGTTTTATACTTAATTTGCTGTCTATCATTACTAAGGAAAACTGTAAGTTTAACTATTTAGTCTTTAATTCCATCAAAGACACCAGAAGGATGAAATGTTACCTAATGATAAGGGACATCAGGCTGCCTAGACAGTCACCCAAAGTTCCTCTGCTACATCAGGGCATCCAGCTCTGGCCTATTGGCCTAGCATAGCTCACAGTCTTTCCTGTAAAGCAGGGAATTTTGAAAAACTGTCTTTCCTTGTCTTTTTTTGTTTTTTTGAGATGGGTTTCTTTGTGTAGCTTTGTAGCCTGTCCTGGAGCTCACTCTGTAGATCAGGCTGGGCTAGAACTCACAGAGATCCACCTGCCTCTGCCTCCTGAGTGTTGGGATTAAAGGTGTGTACCATCAACACCCGGCATGTCCTTCCTTATCTTGGCAAAGTTCATCTTGCATCTTGCCGGGCCAGTTTGAACAGTAACTGTCAGCAATTGAGGCAAGGATAGTTTCTTTACCCATATAGCTAGCTTTTACCATAAAGGAAACAAACTCCATACAGAGTTTCTTTGATGCCCATCATCTCCTCTGAAGTAGATTGGTGCTTCGAGAAGCAGGCATATCTCACGGTCATGAAAAGTCTTCGATTATTAAACATATTAAATGCTGTATTCAGTAATTCTTTGAAGTGTTTGAAGACCATCTATCTAAATATCTGTGTGTAACCTTGAAAACATATCTAACGTGACTATAATTTTGATTATTATAGAAGACTAGTAATCTGTATTTCTTAATTATTATATTTTTAAATGAGCTGCATAAACACAATACCTTAAACAAGAGTAGAAATGTACATACAGTATAACAAAATTAACTTTAAATTTGTATTAATAAGCCAAAATCCTAACCATTGTATAATATTTAAGATTAATAGTTCTAAATGTGGTACATTTACACAATGGAATACTACACAGCAGAAAAAAATAATGACAGCCTGAATTTTGCGGGAAAATGGATGGAGCTAGAAAGCATTATTTTGAGTTAGATAACCCAGACACAGAAAGACAATTATCACATGTGCTCACTCATAAGTGGTTTTTAAACATAAAGCAAAGAAAGCCAGCCTACAAACCACAATCCCAAAGAACTTTGACAACAATGAGGACACTAAGAGAGACTTACATAGACCTAATCTACATGGGAAGTAGAAAGTAGAAAAAGATAAGATCTTCTGAGTAAATTGGGAGCATGGGGACCTTGAGGGAGGGTTCAAGGGGGGAGGGGAGCAGAGAGAAATGTAGAGCTCAATAAATATGAATTTAAAAAAATTGAAAAAAAAATAATAGTTCTTTTTTGAATTAAAGTAGATTCAGTAGTCTACCCTTTTATCTTATCATTTCTGTATCCCCCTTTTCTTTTGAGAAAAAGATCCTAGAACCTAACTTCCCTTGTTTAACTTTTTTCCTGACCATTACCAATAACAACTTGTAACCAACCTCCCTTACATAATAAGCATCTATAACACATCTTTTGGGAATGTGGGTATCGTTTTCTAGGCTACTTTCTCTTATTTGGGGGCACTGGCATCTTAGCAGATTCCTGAGAAAATTCAGAATAATGGTTAAGTCTTGGCTAGAATAGTTTGTGAGGCTGTACCATCTCAGGCAGAAGCCTTCAAGCTTATATGGATGCATAACTCCAAGAAAACTGTAACAGAGGCATTTTCAGATGCTGGATCACCTGGCTCATCCATTTTCATTGGTGCTTGATTCCCTTGTTCTTAAAATACATAAAACTTATGTGGTGTGCAAAAGTCAGTTAAAGAGGATTTTTCTGTTTTCTGTTTGAGCAGGCAAAATATGCGTTATGTGTCTTGTAGTTCTTGCAGGTTTTTTGTTTCTTAAGTGTCTGTAGCCAAGATTTCAGGGAGTCTTCCGCAATCAGACCTGATTTTCTTTAACCCAGAATGAATCCACAGCTTCTCCTTTCCTGTGGAAATAAAAGCATAATCTTTCTTCCAAAGCAGCGTATCTTTTGACTTTCATTTTGAAGTCAAAACATTTTTTAAATATATAGGTTGATTTAATCTAGCACTTTTCATAATCCAGTGTGTTTTAACAGTTATCGTTCATTTGTTAGCATTCAGAAAATTCAGTGACAACACAGTAATATACAAAATCTAAACTCTATGTATTTCCCATCTTTATGACTTTATTTATTTATGTATTTATTATGTATACAATGTTCTGTCTGTGTGTATGCCTGAAGGCCAGAAGAGGGCAGCAGACATCATTACAGATGGTTGTGAGCCACCATGTGGTTGCTGGGAATTGAACTCAGGACCTTTGGAAGAGCAGGCAATGCTCTTAACTACTGATCCATCTTTCCAGCCCGACTTTATTCCTTTTTAAAGAACTTTATTATTTTTAAACATTTTTTCTATGATTGTCTGTATCTACTCTTTTTCTCCCAAGCTTATGTATATTTTTAAACACTATAATCTGTTTAGAGTTTTTCTTTCTTTTTTTTATCTGACTCTCTCTTTATTGAGTATCTGTAATATTTTCTCTGACCACGTGAGCCTTTAAAATGTTAAGTGGTGTCTCTGCTTTGGCGGCTGACTCTGCCGCGCTTGATTCCCTGACAGCCTAGCTTCATGGCAGAGGTACCAGCACAAGAGCCACATTTAGCTGGGCGGTGGTGGCGCACACCTTTAATCCCAGCACTTGGGAGGCAGAGGCAGGCGGATCTCTGGGAGTTCGAGGCCAGCCTGGTCTACAAAGGGAGTTCCAGGACAGGCTCCAAAGCTACAGAGAAACCCTGTCTCAAAAAAAAAAAAAAAAAAAAAAAAAAAAAGAGCCACATTTACTGCCCCAATTCTGGGGAGCTTTTGGGTCTATGCTGCCACTGAGTAGTATTCCACCTGCTGCTTTTAAATCCCATTTAAGTGTTTGATAGCAAAACCTCTTTAAAGAACCACCTAGCACTGAGTCAGGACGCAGTCTCTTAAAGGAGCTGTGCCTCTGATTGCCACTAGCAAACAGCCTACTCAAGAAAAAGCAGTTACCAAGAAGCCGAGTTTGATTCTGTTTTTTTTTTTTGTGTGTGTATGTATGTATGTGTGTGTGTGTGTGCTTAGAATCCTTTTTTAAGCTTTGTTAGGTCTTATGTGGAAATTCCAGTCCCACATTGAAACATCATTTGTAGGATTTCTGTTCAACCAGCAGCTTCCAAATAAATACACTGAGACTTATATTATCAATGTCTGACTGATAGCTCAGGCTTGTTCCTAACAGCTCCTACAACTTAAATTAACCCATTTCTGTTAATCTATATATTGTCACGTGGTTTACGGCTTTACCTGTCCTTCAGCATGTCCCAACACTGAAAAGGCATGAAGCTATCTTTTTCCTCAACTCTCTTAAATCCAGTTCTTGCTGCTTGTAACTGATACTTTTGGTGACTATGAGTTGCCCTGAATCACTTTTTAAGTAGCTGTCCTTCTACCAGCATGGGCTTGGCACCTACTATGCCTTCTAGCAGCTGTTGACTCATGTTCAGCACACAGGACCTGGGTCCGAGTAGTCCATTCTCAAGAAGAAAATAGCAGTAGTCCAATGGGAGACCTCCAGAGATCACAGAAATACTCAGAGCTGACCAGGAAACCAAACACAGACCACATAGCCCCAGAGGAGATCAGATAGCACAGTTCTCTTCACACCTAGCCATTTTTAGGAAGCAAGAGGCTGTAGACGGATTCAAAGAAGGATTCACAGCAGCACTATATCATGGCCTTTGTCCTGAGGTGTGCCTCTGCCTGGGTTATTAATCTACATTTCATAGGATGATGTCAGGAGTTAGGCAGTAGAGACAGTGAGACCGAGGTGACTTGGCATTTGTAAAGTCCTGTTTACTCCACTTTTATTTCCTCTTCTTTTTTCTGCTTTGCTTAATGACAGAAAGTGAGGCCTATTACATATAGTAAGGTAAATAAATGGTTTTATCAAATACAATATCTGCCCATGCTCATCCATACCGTGTCCTTGGTTCGCTCAAAACAACAGACCATTTCTTCCCTTCTTTTTTCTCTTAAGCTCTTCCCTTTGAACTTATTGAAGACAAACTTTGGATTCTAGAGCTACACATTTTCTTGGATTTTCTCCTGTTCTTGTAGGTCATGCTTTCCTAGTCTCCTTTACCATTATTTCTTCTTTCTCTGACTTTCCCATTGCTGTCGAGGTGCAAAGCACAGTCCTGACCTGCTGTCTCTTCTAGCAATGTATAGTCTCAAGGACTTGGACTGTCCCTAAAGCCTTTTGTGTCTCAACAACATCCCAGCTTATCACTTTTAGAAACTATTAACTAGCCGGGCGGTGGTGGCGCACGCCTTTAATCCCAGCACTCGGGAGGCAGAGGCAGGCGGATCTCTGGGAGTTCGAGGCCAGCCTAGTCTACAAAGGGAGTTCCAGGACAGGCTCCAAAGCTACAGAGAAAAACCACAGAGAAACCCTGTCTCAAAAAACCAAAGCTACAGAGAAACCCTGTCTCGAAAAAAAGAAAAAAAAAAAAAAGAAACCATTAACTTCTGATTTTTCCTTCCACATTATTAGTTTCTCTGATCAAAACCTGAATTCACTCTTTCCTGTCACTACAAGGGCCACCTTTGCCCAACTTTGAGGGAAAAAAAATCCAAATGCCCAGTCCTCCTCCCACCTCCACTGCTGCCCACTGTCCATTCCACCAATAGCCTTTCACATCACTCTCCATGCCTCACCTCACCTTCTGTATCATCTCTCAGCAGCAGATGGAGCCAGAGTGCCCCTTCCAAACCCAAATGATCAGAACCACAGGTTCAGTTATGCACAGTGGCTCCTGCTTGCACTCTGGGCACTGGAGAGGCTGCTGCAAGAGTGCTACTCATTTGAGGCTTACTCTCCTATCCCACCCCTCCGTCTAGGTCCCTGTCTGTGTTTCTTCACTTACACACTCTACTGCTGAAGCCTTTGGTACACTGCCCCCATCCCCAATTCCCTTGAACTGCTTGTTCACCATTCCTTTAATAACATGTAACTTCCCCTCGCTATGACTAGCTCCATCTTCTCAGGATCTTTGTCTTCCTTTAGTGAAGTGTTCCTCATACAGCTGCCACCACTTTGTCCCCCACGTCCTGCCTGATCTATTCCTTTCTGCTAAAATGCATTTCTAACACATTGTGAAATGACTGACTTTATCTTTGGTGTTTCACACTGGAATGCCAGCTGACCCAAAGCAGGGACCCTTGCATCTGTTTTTCACTGGTACATACATAAGTGACTTACCTGTGGCATTTCACATGCATGTCCATTTTACTCTGGAATTTTTTCAGTTAAAAATACAGAATAATTTTAACTCTCTCATTTTATAGTTCCAGTTCTTTCTCATCATAAATCCACAGTTACAAAGCAAACCGGTGTGTGTGTGTGTGTGTGTGTGTGTGTGTGTGTGTGTGTGTGTTGACTAATACAGAGAACTTTTTGCATGTATGTATGATTCTATAATTTCCCTGACACAGGAGAATCCAGCTTTGGCTGTTGCAATCAAAACATGTAAAAACTGTACTTCGGACAGCGTGAGAGAGAAGTTCCTTCAAGAAGCCTGTAAGTTCTTTGAAACTTTTGTGCAACTCCTTCTGACTTTTTTCCTGAATCCAGCTGTCTTTACAAGAAAGTTGCTTTCACTTTATAAGGCATCATTACTCACCTTGCTGATTAATGTCCAGATTTGTCAAGTTTCCACAGGCAGACATGTTTACATGTAGAGGAAGGTGGTACATGCTTTTTATTTGCTTCCTGTAGCATTTAGCATCTTAGAGCTGGAGTTGGTACCTGCGCATAAATCACTCTAGCCCAGATCTTGCCAGGCACCATGAGTACAGAGGTAACCAAGACAACACAGTTCTGTCCTGATAGAGCCCATAAGCTATAGATGAGTCAGGATCATGACTAGCTTCCTGCCCTACAGAGTCAGACCGAAACCCCAGGAGAGGCTTCCTGTGACAGCCTCCTGCGTGACTTTATAAAGAAATGATTCTCCCTACCACCCTCAGCCCTCTGGCCTAGGTGTGTTACATCCCAGTTGTAAGGCTGTCTCAGATGAGCTGTGCATTATGGGCCTTTTCTCCTGAAAGGACAGTGGTGGGAAGTAGAATCTTATCTAGCATGTCCATATCAAGCACACTGATGTTCATTCTCTTCTCTTAGGGTTTCTGCATCTTATCCTTTAAGTCCCTGCCTTCTGCCCGCTGCTGTCACCCATAGGACCACATTCTGCTCCTCAGAGTTCATGATTAAATATACATACAGTGATCACATGTGCTTATTATCTGTCTCTCCCTCTAGACTTTAAACTCTGTGGGGGTAAGGGCCATATACTTATCACTCTGCACAGGGACCATTGTAGGACTTGGCCTGGGGAAGGCAATCAGCACAGGACAGAACTTCAGTGATGGTCAGTACACAAACATTGGATGGATCTCTTCCACTTTATATTTCATGCCACCTGGCCATCTAGTCAGTCACCACAGAGTAATTCACACTGTAATATCATCTGTTAACTGTATCTTTAGACATATTCTTCAATCCCTGATTTGAGAATAAAAAGGGACCTGGCCAATGGCTTTTATCTCATGTACCTAAGCCACAGAATGACAAACCAGCTAGTCTTCAGACCTAGCTTCCTGCCTGCCTTACCTTGGAGAGGGTTTTATGCATTGTCTCTTTTTCACAAGTGCATATATCTAAGTAGGTGATGTGCTGTGATTTTGGAGAACACCACTGCAGAACTCAGTTGTATATTTCTATAGAAATAGCCAGGTTAGATTAAGACTTTCTATTGACAGGGTTGCTCACTACTTCCTTGGGGACTGTGACAGGTGCAGTGTAGATGACTCTCCCAGGCTATAACAGGCTAGGCGAGATGGCCTAGAATTGAAGAATATGTCTAGGCCATCTCAACAACTTTGGTTGTGAGCCAGATAGTAAAGATTTCAACATTGATGACAATGTAGCTTCCATCTCAACTCTTCAGCTCTATCACTGTGCTACAGAAACACAGATACATAAAGGACTGCACAGAAAGGCAAGGTTGCAATGAGTTTACTTGACAAGCAGGTGGCAGCCCTTAGTTCTTCATCTACTGCAAGATAGATAAATGACAGGCTAAACTTAACCTGGGATTTCTAGTGCAGTGTGACAGTTTCTGTATGACTTCAAGACCCTCCTCACCTCCTCATTCTGTGCTCTGTATTATCTGCACTAATTATTTCAAAGGAAATAAAAGTCATGAAAACTATGTGTGATGATTATGTAAAACCAGAGGTTACAGCAGATACCCTGGGTTCCTGGAGATTATCACAAGATAACAGAGTGATTAAGCAGTGACCTGAATTTAACAATACAGAATTTAACGATATATTTTGGGTTTCTATTCTCCAAACAAACAAGCAGGAGCTGGAGAGATGGCTCAGCAGTTAAGTACATGTTCTTATAAAGGGCTTGGATTTAGTTTCCAACACGGACATCAGGTGGTTTACAATTACCTGTAAATCCAGCTCCAGAGAATCTGACTTCTTCTTCTGGCCTTAATGGGTAGCTGCACTCACTTGTGCATGCTCACTCAGAGATGGATACTTTTGATGTTACGGTATTTCCTTGCTTGACATCCTTTTGTTTTATTTTTTTTGTTTTGATTTGTTTTTTTAGCAGTCTAAAGTCTTACGTTTCTATGGCCACTGAACTGGTTGCCTTTAACTACTTGGACTTTGAGGTTCTTTTGAAGTTCTATAACTCTTAAGGTTAGCTTTTGTTATGATGCTACATAGCTGTAAAAATTTTGAATGGTTATGTGCCATACATAGGTATGTGTATGCAGTACATTCTGGGTCTCCTTGGACTCAAGTGGTCAAGCCCAATGACTTCTGTGGACATCACTTGGCATAGGTCCCTCTTGACAAAAGTACTGGGCCACAGTAGAACATGAAAGCCAGATACCATCTAGTGTTTCTCTTTCACACAGTTCCTCACTGCTATGTGGGAATGGTCCTCTTTAGGGACCTGAGATCATCCATTTATATATACTCTGGCAAACAAGACCACAGTGATAGGTGCTAGAGCTATTTATGTTCAAGATTTAGAAGTCCCTGTGGTTGCCTTTGGGTATAACTCTTGAACTCCCCTTTTCACCTTATTTTCTCCCCAGAATGAGTTTTATCTTGTGCCTTGATAGTGCCTTTTTTTCTGCCAACTTTCACTCACATACAACCAAGATTGACCTGTGACATTGAGCACAAAGTTTGTAACGATTCAGCCTTGTGTGTAAAGTGAGGTCATGTAAAGAACCTGAAAAGGCTTCAGGAGATTAACTGAAGACCACTTTCCCCCAGTAACTATGCGTCAGTTCGACCATCCTCACATCGTGAAGCTGATTGGAGTCATTACAGAGAACCCCGTCTGGATAATCATGGAGTTGTGCACGCTTGGAGAGGTACCAAGATCCCAGACTGTCTAGCCATGGTGGCAACAGCCTTGTACCAGCTGTGTGATATCCCTCACCTGCATAACACAAATACACAGGTTACATTGTTGAGGATTATGTGTGCTTTTTACTCAGAAGCTGTGGTATAAATGTCTTCTTCATTGAACTGGGCCTGGTGGAACACATCTGTAGTCACCTCTTCTTGTGAGTTTGGAGAGGGTTGGTTCCTTTACCCTAGAAATTTGAAGCCTTCTGGGCAATATAGGCCTCATCTTTAGCATAAAATGAGATAAAATCTTAACCATTGCATTCCCAGACAGTTCCCTCCTCAGCAGTTTCTTTCCCATCTAGTTGTGTTATTGGAACAAATGACAGCAGATAACCAGGTAGTTTTTCTAAAGAACTAGCTTCATGACTTGAGGGTGAAAGAAACAGTGCTAAATCTAAACAGCTTCTTAATCCTTTTGAGAATTCACTTCAAGTCTTTCAGACTAACCTATTACTCAGTTTCTTTGACACCTGTGAGTAACAAACAATGAGTAACAGAGAATCGTTGGCCCTGTTTGATATTCTCCAAAAACTTGGAAACTAATCAGTCATCACCTCCACCTAGAAAAAGGTGTGATAGAAGCTTGCTAGAAAAGCAGATCTTCAGATGCTGAGCTCCACTCAGGTTGCTGAGTCTGACTCTGTTTTGTTTTTTTTTTTTTTTGTTTTGTTTTGTTTTGTTTTTTAATTAATTTTTTGGTTGGTTGGTTTTGTTTTGTTTTTCAGGACAGGGGTTCTTTGTGGAGCCCTGGCTGTCCTGAAACTTGTTTTGTAGACCAGGCTGGCCTCGAACTCACAGTGATCTGTCTGCCTCTACCTCCTAAACGCTGGGTTTAAAGGCATGTGCCACTGCCACCTTCCTGAGTCAAACTCTTTCTCTCTCTCTTCCTTTCTCTCTCTCCCCTCTTTCCCTCCCTCTTTCAAGATTTATTTATTTATTATGTATATAATGTTCTGCCTATATACCTAAAGAGGACACTAGATCTCATTATAGATGGTTGTGAGCTGCCATGTGGTTGCTGGGAATTGAACTCAAGGCCTCTGGAAGAGCAGCCAGTGTTCTTAACCTCTGAACCATCTGTCCAGCCCCTGAGTCAAACTCTTAACTGAGCAGGGAGGTAACTAGCATTCATTTTACATCATCCTCTTCTCTTCTCTCTGCCCTTTCAAATCAAATGGAGGGTAATGGATGGGTTTAGTTAGTTTTTCTTTTTTTTCCCTTTCCCTCACTTTTGCTTTTGAGGAGTTTGCTAAATACTGATGCTAAATGTTTCCCTTTTATTTACTATTTTTTTTTTAAGAAATTTGGGTGTTGATAAAATTTTGTATTAGTGTCTAGCTGAATGAATGGTGTAAGTGATAAGATTGGTAAGCCCAGTGGGAGAAAAATCCAGTGTGTCTCCATTGTAGGTATCAAAACCATGGGCGAGGAAAGAAAATGGACTCCTCCTCCTCCTATCTTACCCTAAAACACTCCCTGAAGCTCAGCAAGATGCAATGGGGTAGATGGATGTGCTGTGATTGCAATAGTGACTGTTCTCTGCCTATTACTGTTTAGCAATACTTTATAGCTCACTTTTTTTTTTTCTCTTCAGGCCCATCTTTTACATGTTTTAGAAATTTGTGTGTAGTCATAAAGATTCTAAATTTTAAGGGGATTTCAAATGAAAAATATTGTTTTATCTTTATCAAAGAAGAACTAAAATATAATACAATTTAAAATCCATTTAGCAGGTGGGCATGTTGTTACTTACATGCCTTTACTCTGACTCAGGTGGCAGAGGCAGGAGGATCTCTGTGAGTTTAAGACCAGCCAGGTCTACACATAGAATTCCAGGCCTGCCAGGATTACATAGCATCTTTCCCATCTAGGTGTGTTAATGAGACTGTGTTTCATTTAAAAAAAAAAAAAAATCATTTGAGGACCTTCATAGTGTTGTGTGTATTTTTTTTTTTTTGCTCTTAATATCTATTCTGTATTTCTAATTACTTCTCTTTTGTCTTGACCATTGTTTCAAAAGCTGAGGTCATTTTTGCAAGTAAGGAAATACAGCTTGGATCTGGCATCTTTGATCCTATATGCCTACCAGCTTAGTACGGCACTTGCATATTTGGAGAGCAAAAGATTTGTTCACAGGTAAGGCATTCATGAAGCTGCTGCACTGCCTACTGATTGGGGTGAGCAGTTCTAGAGTGTATTCACTTTTCTTATCCCTGACAGAAACAGCTTCAGGAAGGAAGGATTTATTTTGGTTCAGGCGGATCCTGGCCATTGTTGTGTGGAAGGAATCGCAGTAGAAGCCACTCTGTCTGTAGTGTCAGGAACTAACCTAGAACCAGCTGACCAAGGTCTGCCGCAGTGATCTGCCAGTTAGGTCCCATCTCCAAAAAGTTCCACAAACTCCCAAAGCAGTGCCACCATCAGCTGGGAACCAGGTGTTCAAACATATCTGCCAGGGGACCATTTCAGTAACAAACAGTTAACAGTGAGAAACAAAGAAGGAACTTACTTTGCACTCTGTACAAGATGCTTGTGTATCATTTGAACCTAGTGTTCAGTCATTAGAAAGTTATGGTGTTACTGGTTGGTGGTAGTGCACACCTTTAATCCCAGGGCTTGGGAGGCAAAAGCAGGCAAATCTCTATGAATTTGAGGCCAGCCTGGTCTACACAGCTAGTTCTAGGTCAGCCAGGGCTACACAAAGGCTACACAAGATTATCTCAAAAAAAAACAAATAAAATGGAGGAAAAGAAAAAAAGTCATGATGTTGAGCCAGCTGTGGTGTGGTACACCTTTAATCTGAATAACTTGGGAGGCAGAAACAGGCAGACCTCTGTGAGTTCCAGGCCAGCCTGATCTACAGAATGAAACTGAATTGGGGTTGAGTGAAGGAGTCACGGTTTATTATCTCCTTTCAGAGGGAAGGACCATGGCTTGTTAGCAGAAAAAAGATTTTCATAGACCAGTCATGGTGGTGCACACCATTAATTCTAGCACCTGAGAGGCTGATACATGGATTTGAGGCCAGGCTAGGCTGCAGTGAGAATATCTCAGTGTACCCGTGCGAGTGCTCACTGTTTCTCCTTTCTTGTATGATGCTTTCAAGATATATGTTCATTCTCCAAACATAATCCACAGCCTGAACTCACAGAACAGTAAATATGTGGAAGTAGCCCCAAAGCAGACCTGAGACTGCAGAATATTTACGTGTTGTGAGTGGCACTTGTCATTCTTCAGAATGTTCTTAGAATTTGCAACTTTGGGTTGGAATACAAGTGAAAGTTTCTATAATGTGTTTTGTAAGGATCACAATAGAGTTACTGTTTTGATGTCCAATATTATAGCAGACTGCATCATAAAAGTTATACAAAACAAGTGCTTGCAGGGAATTTTGTTTATGACGATCTCCTGTTATGCTGACTGTGTATCCAGTGCTTGTCAGTATAATGTCATTACTGTGTGAGTTTATCAAGGCGATACGTGTTTTCAGTGTTTGAGAAAGTATTTTGCCATTATTCGTAAGGATCATCAACTCATTCTTGTAAATATCCTTTAGAGGAATATATATGAAGTGAAACGATCTATGTATCTCTTCATCTTGTGTATAAGCTATCCTTCAAAATACCTGCCTGTATATCTGTGTGTAATAATCATGAGTTGATGAGATTTTGTTGTTGTGCTTACTGTCCCCAATTTTCCTTTATCAGGGACATTGCTGCTCGGAATGTTCTGGTGTCCTCAAATGATTGTGTAAAATTAGGAGACTTTGGATTATCCCGATATATGGAAGATAGTACTTACTATAAAGGTGAGAATCTAGGGCAACAGCTGGGAAATAGGCTATGAACCTGTGTTATTTGAGTTTTGTTAAGGGGAGTGTTGGTTTTTTTGACAGGGTCTCATTATTGTAACCTGGACTGGTCTCAAACTCCTTGCCCTTCAGTCTACCAAATGGTAGAATAGGTATACACAAACACATCAAGATTTTAATGCACGGTGTGTCACAATGTGTTTTCCTGAAGTCCAAGGCCAGTTTAGTAGAGGAAGGATGGCCTTGTCAGACAGTGGTGCTTGGACAATCTTAACCCAGACCTCACTTCAGAATAACTCAGAACAGCCTACGGCTTAGTTATAAGGCATGTAACTATAAAATTTAGAAGAAATAACATAGTAACCCTTTAAGATCTGGAATTAGGCAGAGGTTTGTACACATGCTACCAATGATTTTGAAGTCATTTGGGGGCATGCACAAGGCAATAAAAACCTTTGTGCTGGGGCTGGAGAGATGGCTCAGAGGTTAAGAGCATTGCCTGCTCTTCCAAAGGTCCTGAGTTCAATTCCCAGCAACCACATGGTGGCTCACAACCATCTGTAATGGAGTTTGTTGCCCTCTTCTGGCCTGCAGGCATACACACAGACAGAATATTGTATTCATAATAAATAAATAAATATTTAAAAAAAAAAAAAAAAAAACCTTTGTGCTTTCCTGGGCTGTACATTTCCCTCCAAAGTCATTCTGAGCCAGTGGAGTTGGTTGGGAGGCAGAGCATAGCTCCGGCTTCTGTTAGTAGCGGAACCCCAGTCAGTGGGTTTAAGCCCTGTTTATAAAGAATAGAACCCCTGAGCATGATAGATTTTAGGATTTAAGGTTTAGTCTCTACATGATGTGTTTATGTATTTTCTGGGAGCAAGTTCTGTATCTGGGCCAGCTTAGAACATAACTTGCCGGCAGGAATGGAATGTATGTTCTTACGTGGGACATTTGTAGAGCAAGGGTCCCAAGTACAGGTGCATGTGCTCCAGTATAATATGGCGCCCTGTGTAATGTGCTGTATGTTGTTACCACCACTCACAGATTCTTCCTGAAATGAAGAGGGGAAAGGCATCCAAGTTTTCTGTCCCTACCCCAAGCTAGCCACTTCTCAACTCTCAAAGCACCAAGTAAATGTGTCATTCTTCCAGAGAAGTGGATGCCTGTGTGTCAGAGCTGATGCTTTTTATTTTGATGCTAAAAATCTTGGCTAGTTTTGTTAGGTACTCAAGCAGGTAACAAAGAAAATTCATTTTCTAAAATTAATCTTCTAGCTTCCAAAGGAAAATTGCCTATTAAGTGGATGGCTCCAGAGTCAATCAATTTTCGACGTTTTACCTCAGCTAGTGACGTGTGGATGTTTGGTGAGTATTTAAAAAAAACTTTGCTATATTATACAAAATAAAGCTAGCATCATCTCTTAAGATGAGCATCTCTTGTTAGACACTGCTACAATGTCCTCTGTGACCAGTGTAGTGTCTCATTGGTGCTCCTGCTGTCCTCTGCCTTTCCCAGAAGGGACAGCTGCCTGTGTTCCTTTTACTGTTCTCTCATACTCTTCTACTATCCCCAACTTGTAGGTTGTTCTGGCTCTGGGAGAAACTGCTGGCCCAGAACATCTGTACTTCTTTCTCTTGTTCTGAAACTGCCTGTCTCCAGGCTTGGGAGCTGGCACTTCATCTCCTCTGACTTGGCATTCAAACATACCCCTCCCTGCTTACTCTGTGGCCTATATTGTGTTGAAAGTGTGATCTGCTTACACACTTTCTGTGATTGTAAACTGACTGACTCTTTTTACTGTCTCCAGAACTGTCTTTCCTGATGTTGGGCTTTCTGCTTGGGATGCCTGATTCTTACACTCTCTTCTCTAGCTGGACCCCATCTAATTTAAAATGTCCCCCTTTTCTGGAACCTTAACAAAGCAGGTGTCTCTCTGTACTCTGCTTTTCCTTTTGTCATTGATACTCATCTGTTTGTTCTTGTGGGTAGTCTTGAGAAATTATCTCTATAAAGTTTGAAACTGCTCTGGAAGAGAAATACAATTAAGTTTATTTAACTTCTATAAGTAAAATTAACTTCATAGATCTCAAATAAGCATTTTTATTTTTCCTTCTGTCTAAATGCTGTTGATTTTAATTCATTTAGTTCTTTGGCAGGTTAGCAAGGCTCTGGGTCCATTCAGTGCAGGTGCAAGTTGGATTTGGCTGTCCAAACCACAAGGCAAGATGCTCATCTTCTCAGAGGACCCTGTGCTTCCTGTTCTAAATGCCCATTTCTGCACATTGTAGCATTTTTGGGATATCTTGAGATTTTAGAGTTGGTATTTATCAGGACAGTTTTTAATGCAGCTGTACTTTTTGTCTTCATGTGAACTTTGTCAGTTTGAGTTGTATTGATACTTTCCGTGTATGATCATTTTAAAAGAGTTCTTTTAGTAAGAATAAAATCTAAATAGTAAAAAAAGATTATTACATAGCTACAGTGGCAGTATTTTCCCATTTCGTCATATAAAATAGTAGTGTTTACTATTTGTAATAATCAGTGGCACCATAGATTGGATTTTTTGTTGTTTTTTGTTGGTTTGGTTGGTTGGTTTGTATTTTCAAGTTTTGTTTTCCCTGGCTCTCCTGGAACTTGCTGATAATACTGTCCTGGTTCCCAGTGAGGAACAGCTCTGTAGCACATGCTATTTTTGTCAGGGACTCTTTAGAACTTTAGTTCTGTGAACTAAATTTGGGGTCAATTTCAGAATCCGGTTCCAATTAACACATAATGTCACTTGCCTCCGTAGAGTCCAACTTCACTCTGCCAGTCTATACTTTCTTCCTAGGGCATCATTTGTAATGCTTAAGAATAGAAGTATAAGAACTGTAACTTCCCTAGGTGAGACACAGGGAAGGCTCCTTAGAACTGGCCTATCCAGAAGGTACAAGAACTCAGAAGGGCTAGAATACAGACTGGCATTGGTGGAATGCTGAGAAAAAACCTGCACATCATTCCCCTGTATTGTTTCGCTATCTCATGTCACCACTGTAGTGTCAGTGATGTTAGGTTTTTCATTTGTTTGGAAGATAAATTCTTTGGTGAATAAGAAGATGATGAACAGATCCTTGATTCCCAGGATTAGAGAGAGTGGGTGCACCTTCTGAGGTCCAGTCATAGTCTTTTGTTTTTGTTTTTCGAGACAGGGTTTCTCTGTAGTGTAGCTTTGGAGCCTGTCCCGGAACTAGCTCTTGTGTGCGGCCTGGGTTAGTCTTTAGATAAGATAATGTTATCTAAACAAGATGATAATGCCCATTTGCACCTTGGTCAGGAATCTAAGTTTCTTGAGCTCAAGACTTTAACAAATTAACACGGTCCTAAGTTGGTAGTGGGGCAACTAAAAATCACTAGGGATTTGATTTTTGTTTTGTTTTGCACTGGTAAAGCTGGAAACATTACATTAGCTGGTGGACTACTTGCTAATTCAGAGTTTTCAGAAATAAGCCACTGAGAAAGTTCTGACTCTTATGTTGTTCTTCATGCCATATGAACTAGCTGTTGCTATCTTCCTGTGTTTGGGCACTGATTGGATGCCACCATCTTTTAGGCGAGTTGCCCAAATCTGCCAGCTGCCTATCTGGTCCCTGTAGCCTGGGCCTTTCTCTTTGGGTGCTGAGCTCACTGCACTGTTTTCATTCCCACTCCGCAGGTGTGTGTATGTGGGAGATACTGATGCATGGCGTGAAGCCTTTTCAAGGAGTGAAGAATAATGATGTGATCGGTCGAATTGAAAATGGGGAACGATTACCAATGCCTCCAAATTGTCCTCCCACCCTCTACAGCCTTATGACGAAATGCTGGGCCTATGACCCCAGCAGGCGACCCAGGTTTACTGAACTTAAAGCTCAGCTCAGGTAGGAGTGGGGCATCGAGGGCCTGGGGCGGGGGCAGGTTTTCTGCTTCTCCTCCTCTGCATTCATAACTCTGAGATGGTTGTCAGCTTATCTAAGGTGGAACTGCTTCTTCTGGACACAGATACTTTGAATTTTGATTTGTATGTCTTGTTAGAGCTATTTGTGAATTAGATCTTTAGTTCTTACTAAAGCTCTGATTATGATTCACTTCTTTCCCCTAGCTTCTGACTTAGGGCTTTCAGGCCTGTCATTATTTTGACCCAGCTTGTATCTCCAGTCTCATATAACCCCTTGCTGGCACTTTGTGCACCAACTGCACCTGACTGATAATTCTCCTGCTGTGGCTCGTGACCTTTTCACATGCTATATTCTTCATCTCTCTTTGCTAGTTGATGAGTTGTTCCTGGTGAGTCTTCGGAATCTAGCTGAGATGTTCCCTTACCCAATAAACCTCCCTCATCAACCCCATCACCCAAAGAGAGAACCCTTACTTTGGCACCTTTGAGAACTTCTGCTGTTGTATTTAAAACATCTATTATTTGTTTGGGAATTTTGTGCCAAGCACTGGTAGGCACCAGGTCTCTAGAAGTTACCAGTCCCTGAGAAGCTCACACAAAAAGTAGATTTGTGCTGAGAGAAGCATCTACAGACTACCTGATGGCTTGTCTGTGTCCCTAGCATGACTCACCTGATAGTTGTCACTATGTCCTACTCATTTCTGTGTCTCTATGCTGGGGTTAGGACACCGAGTACCTGAATAAGAAGTTTGTTAAGGCTGTTTGGATGGAGCTAGAACTTTGATAAGATTGTGGTTTCATATAATTTGCAGGCATGTGCAACTTGATCACACAAATAGTGCTTTGGCTCAGTATGTGCTGTAACCTTCTCCCACGTTTAGAGGATTTCCCTGAATTTGAGTTGTTTACTTGTATTTTTTTCCAAAAGCATCTCCAACTGTAACAGGCCAGAATGCTCATCTAAACACCTTCTCTACCTCTCCTGTAGGCCTTTAGGGGTTCAGTCGTTGAGGGAGATTACTTGTGGGAGTATGTCAAAGAGGTCAGGTATCATAGGAGAAGGAGGCAGTTTGTATGTGAGCAATGTTTGCTAAGCACATTTGTGTCCTCAGCCTAGAAAGCTCAATAGTTGTACTGAATAGATAGTGGCAGCTATACTTATTTAGTGCAGTGACGCTTCATTCCACAAGACCACCTCTGTCTTGGTCCCCTCAGTGCATATAGCCCTGGGTATGGTTATTCACCCTGCAATAGGTCTTTATTGCCTTTCTGAGTTTCCTTCCACCTAAACCCTGAGTAACTGTTTCATTGTCTTTGTTCACTATTATAGCTGCTTTGCTCAGCACTTTGGCTGGTTGCTTTTTAACTCCTCTTCGATATTGACAGATCCTGGCCTTGAAATCTCCCTCTTTTTGGTCGTGTATCCATTGCCTTCTCTGTACCCACTTCTTTGCTGACTACCAGCCTGATGTTCCTGCCTCCTTACTACCTACTATCTCCTTTCCATACAGATATGATATTCCACCTCCTGTACTTAGACTGGCCAGTTCCCTGCCCCACCTCCTAAGTGCTGTCTATATTATTCCCCACTGTCTGGCCCACTCATGGGCACTGCCTCCCCCACCATCTATAACTTTTGACTTGCCTTCTCACAAGTCTCAAATTTCCTCTGTAAGTTGCCTACAGGACATCATACTTTCCAAGAAGCAGAGCTGTACGTTCTCTAAGTCAGCTTCTTTCATACCCTCGGCTCCTTTTTGTCTATCTTGCACTAACTGGTTTAGTATGACTTTCTAGAAAAGTGATGCTGCTGCTCAAGCAACTTCTACTGGCTTCTTGTGACCTTTTGTGTCCAGGCAAAAGCGGGAAGGATACATTTAGGGCCTGAGAATATCTTGACCCCCTTCCTCACACTCAAGCCATATTCTCCATATATATAAAATGCCTTCTCTACCTACAGAGCCCTCTGTTTTGTCTTGTCTTCTGGCCCTGGCCCTTCTGTTCTTCAAGTCCTCATAGCTCTTGGATTAGCCCTGCTCCAGCCAGCTGCACCTGCACTGCTCAGATGCTGGGCATGGGGCACAGATGACGGAGCGCTTTCCTGCCCTCGAGGAGCTCACAGTCTAGTATGTCTCCTTCCTACTAGACTGAGGCTCCTTGAGGACAGGGATCGTCATACTCACCTCCCACCAGGAGCACAGTGCACACGTGCTTCTACTGTAGCCATGGCTATCTTGTACGCAGTGAGCACATCTGCAATAGAGTTGGACTTCACCTTTGGAACATTTGTACTATGACTAACATAAAACGTTTATAGTATGTACTTTATAATACAGTATATTGCTTAGGTTTTTATGAGCAATGTGTCACAATAATTAAATGAGTTCTGCTGTTGAGGTTTGTTTCATTTTTATTACAAAGCTTTATTAAAGAAGCAGGTAGCCCATTACCACACTGAGAAGTCAAATGCTTCCCAAATATAGCCCCTCAACTACTTTCAAGCAACTCTTTGAGCAGATTCATCAGTGAATTGTTCATAACTGACCTGTGCATTCCCTGTGACTGTGAGAGCTAAGAAGGGCACCTGCAGGTGCTTGTCAGCCAATGCTTAGCAAGGTTTCTGGGCCAGATTTTTTTGAACGGGTATCTGAGATCCAAGGAAGCTATCTTCTTTGAGTCCTTTTCCATGATCATGGTGTGAACCCATGGGGATGCAGAATGAGATTAGCTGTTGGCATTTCTATAAGGTATGAACAGTTCCTCAATGGCAATATTTTAACATGTTCAGTAAAATTTCTCATAAACCCCCAGCATTTTGTGGTTGTTGTTGTTTTTGTGACTGGCAGATACAGTATGCATTAAACATTCGTATTGGAAAATCTTTTTTTGTGCCAAGGAACCATAATAAATAGCTTTTGGAGCTTCTGCTCAAAATGGGCATTTTCTAGCAATGACATCTTGGAATGAAGTGTCTGTGCCACATAATAAAGAGCATCTGTGAGTGTGCTTGGCTCAGTCAGTTCCTCGAGTCCTTTCTAGACAATGAGGGCAGTAGACAAGCAAAACTATCAGTCTAGCTTTGTACCATAGCTTCTATAAACACACCAGCACAGAGTTGAACAATGATCAGTTCGGTAAATTTTCACAAGTTGAATATGACTGGGAACCAGGGTCCAAAGATTCGTAGTCCAGAGTGCCACCTCGCTACTCTTCTAGCAGTGACTGCTTCTGCCTGCTTTAACCTTCATTTGTGTTCAGGGTATCAATAGGCACATAAGGTTTAAGGTTTTTTACTTCAAGCTTAGTTGTGTGGTCATCTGTGGTATTCCATAATCCTGTCCCTTCACCCCATGCCATTGTCACTGATATATAGAATCCTGTTTTTGAATGGTGAATGCACCATTTTTAATTTGACCATCTTGTTGATGGTGGAACTGGTGGAATAAAAGAATCCCACACCAGTTCAGAAGAATGGATAATAAAAGGGTTATTTATTTAAGGGGAAAACTTACAGATCACCATCCTAAACAACAATCCTCTGAGCACAAACAGGAACAGAGTCTATCAGCCTAAATGGGAGCCGGAAGCAAGAGAGCAACCGCAGGGTTCTGCTGCTTTTTAAACTATAAGAGACCACGCCCAAGTGGGCTGGTATCTTAAAAGCTATTGGCTGAAGGAGTAGAATGTGCTTCCACAGCACTGGAAGTTGGGGTACTTTTCAGTTTGGGGCTGAAAGACTAGTAACTCATGAATACAGCAGTGTTTGAGCAGGAGGCTATGCTGTCAGTTGTGTATGCTCTCAAGCTTGGGGCTGTACATGTGCTCCACACAGGTTGACATCGACAGTTTTCAAAATGAACATGCCACCTTCACTGCTCCCAGCAGTGAGCAGAACTTGAGTTGTGGTGGCAGTAGTTCTTCTTTTAGGTTTTGTTCTGGTTTTTAACCTTTGGAAACTGTCACATATTTCTAAGCAATCCCTGTTCACACAAAGTAAGAAGATGTAAGTGGCATGTAGAGCAATTTACCAGAAATTCTGTGTTGTAAAGAGCAAGTACCCGCTAAGTAAGGAAGCGTGTATTCTGAGCTGCTGCCTGTCACTGAGCACTTCAAAAAGAGCGTATGTATTGATATCAAGGGTTTGGCCTCTGCAGTGAATTTCATAGTCATGTCAAAAAGTGATGGTTATTGACCACTTTTGTTAACCTTAGCATTGTGCCATAAACCATTATTGCTGCCCTTGCTGAGGGAGTAAGCATTGTCCCAGATGGTTTGTAAACCAAAAGATTAAAACTGTAATTAGTTTAGACGGTGGTGGTGCACCACTTTAATCCCTGCACTCGGGCAGAGGCAGGCTGATCTCTGAGTTCGAGGCCAGCCTGGTCTACAGAGTGAGTTCCAGGACAATGCCAGAACTGTACAAGAGAAACCCTGTCTCAACTCCTTTTCCCCTCCAAAAAATAAACAAAATACTGCAGTTAGGCACTTGACCTGAGCATAGGCTACAACTAGGAGTCCATCAGAGGCCATTGGTGTAAGCTGTCCTACTACCTTGATATCACGTGGTTAGCAGGTGCTAAAGTACTATCTTTTCAGACCAGGAAGCAGGAAGAACAGGAGTTCAAGGCTACCCTATGCTGTTGGAGCCTGGTTCTGGTGGCTCATACCTTTGATTCCAGCACTTGGGAAGCTTATACCTTTAATCTCAACACTAGGGAGGTAGAGATAGGAATATAAGGCGGGTAGAGACGTGATCTTAGCCCCCCCTCCCCATTCGGTCTGAGAATTTGTAGAGGTAAGAAGTGACTGTAGCTGCTGCTTTCCTTTTCTAATCTTTCAGCTTTTACCCTTGATATCTGACTCGAGGTTTTTATTGATAAGACTAATTAGGGCCAGGTGGTGGTGGCACATGCCTTTAATCCCAGCACTTAGGATCCTGCCTCAGAATTCTTTAGAGTCTACTTCCTTCAATTTTTTGAAGGTTTTTATTTGGTCCTCCAGGGTCACAGGGATGGAGAGATGGTACTTGCGGTGTGAGTGCCAGAGTTTAGAGCCCCAGACACAATCAAATAAGTATTGGTGGGTTCAGTGCCTACTTGTTCTCCCGGTATACAAGAGGGAGACAAGACTCCCCAGAACAAATAAGATGACTAGCTGAACCAGCAAGAGACTCTGCCATACTATAGAGTAGGGAGTCACCGAGGAAGATACTCACTATCAATCTCTGGCCTTTGCATGTGTTTGAGTACACACATATACTACATATACACATATGTGCCCAAAAGGGGTGTGTGTGTGTGTGTGTGTGTGTGTGTGTGTGTGTGTGTGACATTTTCATGTTTATTCTAGATTAATTACATCCTGGAAATTATGACTAACAGGCTGTGGAAATTCTAGATTCAGTTACATTCCTCTTATGGATATTTAGAATGTGTTAGAAAGTATTACCAACTCTCTCTGTGAATGAGAGTATCACAGGTCAGTTTTCTTGCTCTTTCGGCGTCCTGGGCTGCTTGGAGTTCCTGTGTTTATGGCTAGCTCTAGGCTCTGTCAGAGATATTGCCAAAATGTCTGCTCAGCAACCGAGCATGACTTTCCAACTTCCTTCTTTCTGAGATTCCTCCTTCATTTTCAATCAGCTGTTCCAGATTCAGCACTCTGGTTCTTCAAGCCCAGAGGGCGCAGATCCACCTTTTAGCTATCTGCCATGAAAAACTGGGTCTACTCAGCTACTAAGGTCAGCCCCTTGCCGCTGCTGTCTGTTCTGAGCCACCACACAGTTGTTTCTTCTATTCAGAGTTCCAGTGTAATAATCTGGGTCCAAGAAAAACTTTCAGACACACTTGAAACCAGAAAGATACTGTGCCATATAAGATGTTATTAGAAGAGCTTTTTAAAATAATAATAATAATAATAATAATAGTGCTATAGAGAGATAGCTCAGCAGCTGAGAGCACTGTCTGCTCTTTAAGAAGACCCATGTTCAATTCTCAGCATCCACACAACCATCTGTAACTCTAATTCGAATTAACCTGACATCCCCTTCTAGCCTCCACAGGCATACACATGGTAAACAGGCATACATGCAGACAACATGCCCATGCACAAAAAATAATAAAATAAAAGAATTTTAATTAGAAAAAAATTGAGGTGGTTAATACAGCAAGCGAACAGCAGACCCCGTTTCTCATTGTTTAAGTTACATCATCTGAGAAGAGTCAGTTACCAGGTGCCAGCACTGCTGGAGCAGTGTGTCTGCTCTCATAAGCCCAGCTCAAACTGTAGACTTGTTTCCTGCAAGGACACCCCCGGTTTGTGGAAAGGTCAACTCCATTCCTTTGTGGTGAGGCAGTGTTTAGTAACTGTACGAGATTATGTTTCAGAACTGCTGTTCCTGTGAACTTGCCAGAGCAAGCCCTTCTCTCTAACCTTTCCCGATGGATTTACTGCTGCTCTCTCTCTGGGTATTTTCAGACCCACTTAAATAGCTACAGACCCAGACTGAGTTTGTATCCAAAGCAAATGTTGTGATCCCAACCCTTTGTTTTGATGATTAGAGTTCAATCCTTTTTTAAAAAAAAAAAAAAATACACTTTTTCCCCATATTAAATAAAGCAAAGTGTTTCCTATCTTTAAAAATAAATGTTTTATAATTTCAAAGAGAAGAGTTTGTACCACAGTAATCCATAACAACCCATCGGATAGATACTACAGAGATGAAGTGGGGCCAAGGATGGCACATGCAAGGCTTCGGGTTCTATCTCCAGCATCACAAAAGAGTGAACAGGAGGTGTAAATGTTCCTTCTTTTTTAGTGGCTTTAAGGCAGGAGGAGAATAGAAACAATTTGGATTTATTTGTATGTTTTTGTCTTTCAGTCTTGTGTTTCCTCATCATGATGCTCTTGATTGTGCATGATGGAACAGCTTGCTAGGGAGAATAGCTCCCCACTGTTGCCTTTTTTCTTTGAGACAACCAAGGAATTTGTACCCCAGCCACCAAGACTGAGTGGCCTTCACCATTTGTGAAACATCCTTGGCTAGAGACTTCTTGGCTTTTTGTCCTGGAAACAAGAGCCTAGCAGACCACTTCATTGTTCTCCGTCCATTTGATTGCTCCAGAAGGTGAAATTAAGATTGCTGTGCTTGCCTGCCAGTGGGGTTGTGAAGCCAAAGAAAGTCAGAACAATTCTTATAGTCTCTGTGGCCTTGACAGGGAGTTGGCTGCTTTGGACTTTTCTCTTCTCAAGCGAGGAAAACAAGAATTAAATTTAATATTAAATAAAATTCTCCTTTCCCCTTTCCTCTTTTCCTATCTGTGGCCCACAAATAAACAGGCATAATCATCAGCTTTTCTTTTTTTTTTTTTTTTTTTTTTGCCAGCAACTTTTTTTAATGTTACATATACTATTCTCAAGGCACATCTGATGATATATTTTTAACACAGTAGGTGTCAAAGTATGTTTAACATATGATTTCTTCAGGATCCCTCCCCCTTTCTGAATTCCAAATGGAGGAACTGAAAGTGTGATGTAAGACTGGCGATCTGAATTCTATCTTTGGCAAGCTTGTACAAGCACTATTGTAACTGTAATGTAAAAGAACTGTAAACTAGGAACTTCCTTCAGTTATGAAACACCATTCAGGACTGCTGCTTCTTGAGTGCTTTCTTCTTTTAAGTTCTTAGTCTTTTCTTCTCCTGGAGTACGCGGTAGTTTAGGAATTTCATCACCAGAAGCGCTAGTTGGACCATTTATTGCCTTTTCTGAAGGACCATGCTCTTCAATCACATTTTTTGCCATTTTGACTGAATCTGATACAGCCTCAGTAAATGAAAATGGGGTAGTCACAGTTGCAGATTATATTTCTAGAGCTGAGTCTCAGAGCAGACAAAGAAACCTCCCAAGGGAAACTTTGGCTAAAAACAAGAAAGAAATCATCAGCTTTTCTAAGTGACAAGTCTCAGCTTTTCTTGTTCCATCCATTTGCAAATTAACAACTTGTAAACCTCTATCCAGGAGAATCATGGCTCATTGCCCATGTACATTAGGCAGCTAAAAGCTTCTCAGTGGAATGTATTACTATTCAAAATATTGTGAGTTTGGGAAAATATGCTGCAGTTTGACCTCCATGACTTTACACGTCCTCCTTTGCTGTCTTGACTCTTAGCAGCTGCAGAAAGTAACTCTGTAGGGGCCCCATCTGTGGGCTAACCACCCAACGTCAAACAGTTCTTTAGGGTTTATTTATATTCCTGACTTCTCTGAACAACAAGTTATGGATTCTCAGGAGCATTTGAAATGCTATTTCTGGTATGAGAGTGAATGTTAAGATGGAATAAATAGCTTCTCAGCTATCTTTGCACTCTTGGAGACAAAAGTCTGACGTGGTTGATCGCACTTTGGAGCCTCACTAGTGTGCAGATACTCTTTAGTTGCCCAGAAGGGTTTAACCCTTGATGGATTAACACAGAAAGCTTCCACTGTATGATTAAACACTGAAAGGAAGATTTAGGCAGTACATTCAAGGTGTTCAGAGAAAGGGGGCAGTAACTATAAACTGAAGAGCTGGCCTCGTGGGATTTGAGGTCTCAGCAGGTGGGTAGACAGTAGACCAGGTAACCTATTTCATAAAGCATGTAAAATAGAAGGCCATGGGCTAACTTTCCATTGCTTGGAAGAAAGGTCCCACTTAGCCTTCTTGTTGTCTGCCTGTATTTTAGTTTGGTTCAAGAAGTAGAAGAGCTGGACAGTGGTAGTATACACCTTTAACCCCAGCACTTGGGAGGCAGAGGCCGGCGGATCTCTGTGAGTTCAAGGCCTGCCTGGTCTACAAGAGCTAGTTCCAGGGCTAGCTCCAAAGCAACACAGAGAAACCCTGTCTTAGGGAGAAAAAAAAGAAGTAGAAGAAAGGACTTTAAAATTTTTTTGTTAAATTTTTTATCTTGATTTTGTTGGGCTTTTTGGTTTTTTAAGCTATAACGTATCAGGATCTGTTATCTGGTGTTGATGAAAGAGAGCAAGACTGGAGATCTTACCAGAATGTGCTCCTCTCTGGTTTCAAACTGGGCCTCCATCCCGTTGACCACCTCCAAGAAAATGGTCTCTAATCGGCTGTGAGCCCAGGTTAGGGCTCCCTTTCCCAGACAAGGACCTACTCTACACAGGTCCACAGGTCTCCACTCATCCTTACACACACCCTCCCTTAGCCTTGCGGAGGCTGTGATCTGGGAAACTTAAGTTGAGCTGCCTATATTCCCCCTGGGGAGCTCATGAAGCCCAGCGAAGCCATACTAGCTCTTGCTGAGGTCACACATGTTCTGCGTGTGGCAATGCATTTAAAGGAACATGTCAAAGGCTATGTAGCAGGCCTTAGAAAATTAACTGCAGGCTTAGAGATAGGAATATGGATGAATTTGCCAAGACATGATTGCCCTTTTATACTTCAAACATTAACTGTATTTTGATCCTTGTGGACAAGGTAGCCATTGACTGCTGGGGAAGTTACTTGATGTGCAGTTGTCATAGTTTTATCTGCTTTAAAAAAAAGTTTCTCAGGTTTCAGAGCTCTCTAGGATAGCCTGTAAAGAGAAGGGAGTACTTAAAATTGAACCCAGGGCTTTGTACATTTGTAGGCAAGTGCTCTTCCACTAAGGTGCATCCTGTGCTGCTGAGAACTTTTTAAATTTAAAAGTAACTTGGTGTGTATGTGTTTGTTCCACTGTTCCTCCTAATTGATGCAAAAGGAAATCAGAGTCTTCTTGGAGGAAGAATGGGCCTCATGACTGAAACTTTTTTAAAGAGGCAGTGGATCTTTTCTTTGAGAGCAGTCCCATTTCCTTTGAGGAGAAAACCTTTAGCATGCAGTGATGGCTTGCTGACTCAAGGCCAGCTATGGAATGATTTTGTCTGTCTGTTCCTGATTTGGGAGGTGACTTGAGAAGAGCAAGCTCCAGCCTCTAGCCGGCAGGAATGTCTTTTTAAACAGTCAGGCAGATTCCCAGATTAGAAGGAGTCTGTGCAGCTGATGTCACTATTTCCTGAGTAATTCTGGGTGGTTATTCACTGTATCTGGCTGCCAAGGGCCAGAATCTGTGAATGAGCCTCATTATTAGGACTCCAGGTTGCAGGCATGGAGGGAAGAACTGATTGTTGCCACAGTTAAGACGAAGATTTCAAAGACTTGCCGCCTATCGAGTCCCAAGGAGGCAGTGGGGAGTTAGGGGGGCTGGCCACGCTCCCTGGGCTGCATTCTGAGGCCTTTACAGGATGGCACACAGCCAGGACTGAGACACCGCCCGCATTGCCAGGGAGGCCGCAGTGCAGTCTGGTGGTGGTAAGTGGGGGCATTTAGAACAGGCAGTGCTTTAGAAAGCACCTGTAAGTACTGTTGCAGTTTTCCTTGTTTTCTTGATATAAAAGTTAGTATACTATTGTACTGAACTAGTCGGGAGATCTTGGCCCCTTGCAAAGTTGATCTCCATGTGCTGGTGAGTCGGAGCTATGTGGGAGTCTGCTTTCACGCAGTCTGCCAGAGACATGTAGCTACTTGATACAGAGGTGCTTGGACTCTGGGGGTCCTGTTCTTCACAGAATAAATCCCAGTGTGCATTCAGTTCATCTTGCTCGGCCTTTGTCTCACCAGGGTCTTTTTCTTACCAGCTCTCTTTCTTAATTTTGGCTGTTATTTAAGTGCTCTTGCCAGTTTATACCATGACTGTTCTAGAATCCTTTTGTGTAGGGTTAGAAACCTGATTCCCTTGTGTATATAGGCTCTTTTCTCTGTGACTGTCTTTTACTGAGATTAACTGGTATCCCATAGATGAGTGGGGTGGGTGATTGGCTGTCTGCTCCCCTTAACACAGTGTGTTGTTTCTCCAGCACAATCCTAGAGGAAGAGAAGGTGCAGCAAGAAGAACGAATGAGGATGGAGTCCAGAAGACAGGCGACTGTATCCTGGGATTCTGGAGGGTCTGACGAAGCACCACCCAAGGTAGCTGGCACCCCTGCCCCAGCTTTGAGAGTTCCCTTGAACTGAGTCCCCTTGGACTGCAGTCTGTGGGAGTAGACACTGCTGTCTGTGCGACCAGCCGCTAAGTCATGGAAGGAGTAGGTACTGTAATGTACGCACCCTCCTCTCTGTAGATTGCTCGATGTGCAGTTCACCCTGTAGAAGCTGGGGAAGGCAGAGACTATGAGAGACTTGATGTGAAACTGCCTTTCCCTCTTCTTGGTGCTTCTTGGTGCTGCTAAACTTCTTGGAAGTTTTGGTGGGACTTACCTCTCTCTTGTTGGCAAGAGAACTACAGACCTCACAGATATCAGGGTTCAAGCACAAGACTAGGGGCGGGTAAGTGGTTCACACCTTTAACCCCAGCACTCGGGAGGCAGAGGCCGGCAGATCTCTGAGTTCGAGGCCTGCCTGGTGTACAGAGCTAGTTCCAGGACAGGCTCCAAAACTACAAGAAACCCTGTCTGAGGGGGAAAAGAACCAGACTAGGCCATGGGCACTAAGGGTTTGCTTTATTTCAATGAAGCACACTTCCACCCACCTGTACCGCTTTTGCTTTGGTTTTGCTCAAGCTTTATGTGCTGCTTCTGGGTTGTGGCTGCTGGCTAGGTGTTGGAGGGTGTGCTGGATTTGCTCTCAAGCCTGTGCCGTGCTTGGCATGACATGGAACCTGACCTTCTCTTATCATCTCCAGGTTTTCTCTTTCCTTTAATCTGGGGAGGAAAGCCACTGCCATTTTACAATGGCTGGGCAGCAGTTGAGGTTTGGGACCCAGATGGCCTTTATCACTTTGCACACAGGAAAAAGTTCTCGCTTCCCTTTGATTTTGTATGGGGTAGACTCTTCATACACCTACTTGAATAAATAATCCAATTCAGACCTGTTCCCTGCATATGATACACTTGATTAGCTAAAAATATAGTTTGACCACTTCATTTCTTTTGAAAAGTGGGGATCTGGTAACAGAGGAACTGTCTGAGTATTGCACCAGGTGTTTTATCATGGTGTCTGAAATCATGGTAATCCCATGTTGAACTTTGAAGTAGTGAACCTGGCACTCCCTGGAAGTGAGCATAGATGAAGTGTGAGCATAGGTGATGAACTCAGCTCAGTCCACAAGGAGCTTCATGGACCCAGTTCTTCACAGAGGGCAAAACCCACCACCTGAGGGGATAGTACTTTGAAACAGGCATTGAAGAACCAGATGTTGTTTCCAATTTAAGAACAAAGCTTTTTCCTTACAGAAAGACACCAACACTTCATCTTAGAACTTACAGCTCTCCATGGGCTGTTTACCATTTCTTTGTGAGTTTTTCTTTTCTTTTGTCTTAATTTGATTTGGGGATTTTTGGTTTTTGCCTCTTGCCTTAGCCTCCCAATTTCCTGCTTTAATTCTGTGTCAGCTACAGCATAGTCCCATATTGGGAAGCAAGAGAAGTCTTTTCACTTAGTTCTCAGGCCTGGGGTCAAGCAAGTCTCTTCATCTGAGGCTTGACTAGAAACACTCTATCGACAGGGTGCATTATTCTAAACCTCATTCTCTTAGTTTATAGGACGGAGGTGTTAGTACTCTCGCCTCTTGGAGACGTTGGAAATGCACCAGGTGGCGCTTCTCTAAGCTAAGAGTAGCTCTGCCACAGAGTCCAGACTGCCGGTGCCTAGGTATCTTTAACTTTTCCTAATAATCTCTTTGGTTTTGGTTTTCTTGGTTTGTTTGGTTTGGTTTTTTTTTTTTTTCTTTTTGTTTTTGTTTCTTTTTTGTTTGTTTGTTTTCAAGACAGAGTTTCTCTGTGTAATAGCTATAACTGCCCTGGAACTCACTCTGCAGACCAGGCTGGCCTCGAACTCAGAGATCTGCCTACCTCTGTCTCCCGAGCACCACCACTGCTCGACTGTGTTGGTTTTTAATAGTTTCATTTTGGCAGATTTATTTTAAATTAGGCTCATGTGGTAAAGATAGTTTGACTTCTTTTAGATCTTAAGTAAAAACACTAGCTCATAAATTTTTAAGTATCCGTCTTGTGTGTACTCAATTCTCTCACTGGTGGTGTTTCCAAATTCATATTCTGAGGCATTCTTCATGATTCTCTTTCCCCCTGCCCCCATTTATTTTTTTAAAACAGAGGTCAGTAAATGCTCCCTAATCCAGTTCATTGCACTTTTATTGGAATACAGCTTCATGCACTCGTGGAACTATTTCATGGGCCTTTGAGACCAAAGCTGGGATCCTAGTCACACCAGGAATTATTTGCTGTTTACTGCTTTGACAGCTGCATGAGTGCGGCTATCAGTCATTGTCACCAAACTTCACCAGTGTATACCATATTCCACCACCACCATGCTCCAACACTAAGAAAAGCTTACAGTTTATGGAAGAGTGGCTCTGATGAAGTGGTGCAGTGTTGAGTGAAGCCTATCTAGCATGCAGAAGAGGAACATGTTCAGATTGGTGGATTTGGTAGACATTTTCTCAAAAAGCAAAGGGGTAAAACCCTCACTTCAGTGAAAATCATTCCTAAAACTTTAATTTCCAATCAAAAATTCTAATTTGAGTGACTTAGCACCTTGACCATGCTATTTCCAGGTTGATAGGCTGTTTTGAAGGTATCACAGCAACATTAATATGCGATTATTAAAAGTTACTGTGTTAGCTGGCAGTGGTGGCGCACGCCTTTAATCCCAGCACCTGGGAGGCAGAGTGAGTTTAATCCCAGCCTGGTCTACAAGAGCTAGTTTTAGGACAGGCTCCAAAGCTACAGAGAAACCCTATCTCGAAACACCAAAAAAAAAAAAAAAAAAAAAAAAAAAATTATTGTGTTAACTTCCTGGGAGATACAGCCAGACTTCTGTTCAGTTCAGCGAGGGCTTCAGTGTTCAAGTTCAGCTTGCTAGACCAGGTGATGTATTAGATCTTGCAGAGCATGGGGAGGGGCTGCTTATAGAAGCATGGATGACCGCAAAACAGCCGTGTGCCAAGTCTCTCACCATCATGGAAGCTGCAGCTTGGAGTTCTCCCAGCTTCAGTTAATCTTCCATGCTATATTCTCTAAGGCCATGTGCAACTAGAGCTGAATTATATATACCTGGCAGGAAGGTGCAGAGGGAGTGGCTGGTTTCTCAGGTAAGAGTCTATGACTCTTGTCAACCCATTGTTTGAAGGTATGTCAACAAGTAGGATCTTAAAGAGTTTATGCAAGTAGTCACAGCTACCCTGATAAAGGTGACTGTTTGCTTAAAGGGCAGTGTTTCACAACAGAAGCATGTATGTCCTGCCTTCTATAATGTGTCACACTGAGATGATTGTATAGCTTAGTGAACCAGTGCTTTCTGGATGGCTTGGGAGAGATGACTGAATCACACATGATGAATAGACCATCTAAGATAGAAGCAAGGTGAGGTGGTTCATGCCTGTCATTCCACATCCTAGGGCTAATGTAGAAGATAATCATATTTGAGGACAGTTTGGACTATATATCAAGACCCTATCTCAAAAAACACAGGCCAGAGTTACAGATTTTAATGTAGCAGATTACTGATGAGATTTCACGCTGGCCCTTAGTTTTAAGAAACATTTGGTTAGTGATTTGAGGTGTGGTACTAGGAAAGAATATTCACAATTGTGCTGAAAATTTGGGGGAGGAAGGCTTTCCTACCTGGGGATGTGTTTTTCAGTGGTAAAGCACATGCCTGACATGTGGACCGGGTTCCATCTCCAGCACACAAAGAACCATTTCTAGTTGCTGTGTGAGGTTTGGTTTTCTTTATAACTGCCAGTATTCTAGAAAGGTAATTAACGAACTGTGCAAAGCGGCAATTGTGTTAATATGCACAATAGAGTTGGTTCTATCTCACTGCCTAGAATCACCCCCTAGGCTTCCATTTCTGTGACAGCAATTATAGCCAACAGAACTCTTCACAAAGTCCTGCACACCCCTGAGGGAAAATACCAGCCAGTTCCATACCTCCAGCTTTGATCATCACCTTTTTGTCCCTTTCCTTACTTTACAAGATAGAATTAATCAAAAATTCCCTCGCTTCTGTGCTTTTCTGTATGATAACCCAGGTTTACCTTGAAAGCGGTAGTAAAGAGAGCTTGCTCATCCACAGTGCGTAGCGAGTGACACAGCTTGAGAAAATGGCTCTGTCCTGTCCTGTCTCACCTACCTGTCAGGAGCACAAGGCCGAAGAAGGAAACTGGTACATGTAGAGACCTGAGGCAGATCTGCCCTAGCAACTTACTTGCTTTAAGAATGTGACTCATGCTGGAGAGATGGCTCAGGAGTTAAGAGCAATTACTACTTTTGGAAAAGACCTGGGTTTGATTCTCAGCACCCACATGGCAGCTCACATTCATCGATAACTCCAGCCCCAGGGGATCTGATGCCCCCTTCTTACCCACAGAGATATCAGACACGCACATGGTGCACATGCATATACGCAGGCGAAACAGTCGTATACATAAAATAAATCCAAAAATATTTTAAAAGAATCACTGACTTTTATGATGTTTAGTAGAGGTTTTGCCTTGTTCAGGATGATTCTTTCATGTTAGTTTTTATTTGGTGAGGCATAAATGTATTTGTTACAGAGTAGAATTATGCCACAGAAGATGTGGGGTTACTACTTTTGTTGACTGTGTGAGCCTTTTTGCAGCACCTGACTATTCTGAGCCTATCAAGAGGGTAAGGATGGTGCTATAGCTTTACAGTATTGTTGTTGGCAGAATGATCCATTTGGTGTATGCAGGATACACTGCATAAGCCACAAGTGTGTGGTTTTCATGTGTTTTACATGCTACTTTCTACATTTAAGTGGATACTATCATACTACTGTTTCCTCATCTTGGCTTCAGGAGCCTGTCCCACACAGTTAATACATCAATCTTTTAATTACTACCTTCCTGGGCTGTTTGATTCTGTTTATCCGCTCATCAGTTGGCAAATATTGCTTTCCTTTTCTAGCTGTTATGAGCAGCGTTCTAAGAACACATGTGTGTTGTTATGTGGGCTTAATTCCTCATTTCTTTGGTGGGTTTGCTGACTCTTATGGTAATTCTATGTTTTGTTTTCTCAGGGATCAGCCTAGTGCTCTATCAGCTGCTCCATTTTATGTTTCTAGCGTCAGTACACTAAGCTAATTCCTCTACTGTTGTTCTTGCTTTTATTTGTGTCTTCTTTATTACTATCCTGGAAGTCATAATACAGTCACTCATTGTGGCTTGAAATTGCCCAAAGGTGCTGGGCATCTTTTTGGGGGTCAGTCTATAGTCTTTTTGGGTCTGTTCTGTGTTGCCAGCTTTGTCCACTTAAATTAGATGGCTGTTATTTTAATATTCGCCTGTGGAAACTCTGTTGCTCTGAGTTTCTGAGCCTTCAGCTTGACTTTTCTCCTAAGTTACTACATGTAACACACGTTTTATTTTGATTATATAAATTTTATATTTGATTTCCCTTTTATCCATTGAGTTTTTAGTGTCATAACTAAGACATTCTTCCTGCTCCCCATTAAATGGCTGAAAAGATTTATTCCTGCTGGGCAGTGGTGGTGCATGCCTTTAGTCCCAGCATCAGGAGGCAGAGACAGGTGGATCTCTATGAGTTCAAGGCCAGCCTGGTCTACAGAGCAAGCTCCAGAACTGGTTCTATAGTTACTGAGAAACCCTGTCTCAAAAAAGAAAGAAAAAAAGATTCCTGTTCCCTTTTAATGCTGTTACAGTTTGACCTCTTAAATTTAGACTGTGAATCATTTTAAGTTAACTGTCAGGTAAGTTGTAGGAAGAGTCAGTTGTTGAAGACTCTTCCCTTGCTGAAGTGTATTGGTTTCCTTTGATTATTCTTTTCAACCAAGTTGTATTAGCAATATCTTTACTGTGAGACATTGTTTTTTCAGAATCAGGAGACTCATCATTACGATGCTTTGTTCATTTGTTCACAGCCCAGCAGACCTGGTTATCCTAGCCCAAGGTCCAGTGAAGGATTTTATCCCAGTCCACAGCACATGGTCCAGACCAATCACTACCAGGTATATGAGTTGTCACAGATATATAACATGTTACTTGGCTCATCAGCACTTATGTGGTGGGAAGAAGCTTGAATTCATTTCTGTTTTTTGGTTTGTCTTCTTATTTTAATAAGTGGAAGCTAAGAAACTAGTCACCTTGGTCTTTGCCTTGACTTTCATGCCTTCCCAACCTCCCACAGGTCCACAACATTCATCAGTCACATCTTAAAGCAGGCAGACCAGCACCTGTGGTTGTACTTAGATCCATTGTCTTCAGCCTGCCTCTAAGGGACAAGGCAGAGCTAATAGCGAACTGTAGTTTTTCCAGAAGACAGAAGTAAAGCACAAAAATAAAGTGAAGGCGGATGAAATAGACAGCCTGCTGATGAGTGTGTGGAGGAGTGCTGGGTTTGGAACAGCCACCCAAGAGCAGAAGGACACTCAGTGACATTGAACTGTAACCCCTGGATAGGCCCCATTGCTGTCGAATGCCAACACCAGTGTCTATACACATACTGTGGCTCCATTCTTTTTCTTTTTCGAGACAAGGTTTCTCCGTAGCTTTTGGTATCTGTCCTGGAACTAGCTCTTGTAGACCAGGCTGGCCTCGAACTAACAGAAATCCGCCTGCCTCTGCCTCCTAAGTGCTGGGATTAAAGGCGTGTGCCACCACCGCCCGGCTCCGTGGCTCCATTCTTTAGAGGGCATCTTTGTGCCCTTCCCAGTCAGTCAGCCTAGCCCTTCTGGTCTCTGTTACCTGGCTAGCAGAGGTGTGTTTTACTTGTTATAGAATCTAATGTAAGTAAAGTGGAGTGTGTGCTTGAGAGGTCAGTTTTTTGTCTGTTACGAGGTTTACCAAGAATATTTCAAAGGTTCCAGAAAACAGGTTTAAATAAAGGACTCTCAGGTCAATTTGGACAAAAAAAATGCTTAGCTGGTACTAGGGGAGAAGGTAGGCACTGCTTCTTACTAGAAAACAAAAGACCGTAAGTCTGTGGTAGTCTAGGACAATGGGTACTGGGTAAGTTTCAGGCTCTCTATATAGCACATGACTCTATACACTGATTCTCATGTAGAGCCAAAGAAGATTCCCATCACTAGGAACCAGTTGAGGGATGATCAGTCAGGTCTGGGTATTGGGAGACACTGCTGTATGAAAGCCACTCTCTGGAGCAAGGAGAATAGGTACCCAAATTCATTCATCTATTATCTAGGCACTTAGAACATGAAAAAGAAGTCTCCCACTCCCGAAAGGATGCATAGTGGGGTATGTTCCAGCTCAGCAAAAAAGCTTAATCTGACCAGGACAAGGATCAGAGAGCAGTGGGAAGTGTGTGGATAGGCTAAAGAAGGCAAACACACATCTGACTGATGAGAGACCCTAGGTGCTGGCATACAGCATAGCTACCCTGGAGAAGAGCCAGGGCCTGCCTACCTGACCCTTCTGGAAGTCAGTGCTCAGCTGACCCTGAAGGGAAAATAGACAGCATCAGCACCTGCTTTCTGCGGTAGCTATCAGTTCTATGTGTCCTCTCAGGCATGCGGGAAACTGGACAGGCTTGAGGACATGTTTATAGGTGTTTGATCCCGCTACTTTGAAAGCCCCTGAGGATTATTTAGAAACTGCAATAAGTTACACAGAACCTCTTCTTTGTAAAAAAAAAAAAAATTTCTGAAAGTTCTTTTAATAATGTAGTACTTTTTATCAAAAAAAAAAATGCTGCTATAGGGCCTGAAGAGCTAGCTCAGCAATTAAAAGCACTTAACTGCTCTTGCGGTAGACCCAGGTTTGGTTCCCAGTACCCACATCAGGTATTTCATGGTTGCTATAGCTCTTGCTGCGGCATGGTTTTGAGTTGGATAGAAAAGGAAAATTCTGAAGCTGAACATGAAACAACTATATTGTGGAGCTCCTATTACCTTAATATCCAATTTCCATAATGTACAAATTCCAAAATAAAATAATTTCTTCTTTTAAGAGTGTATAATGTGGAACTGGGTGGTGGTGGCACATGCCTTTAGTCCTAGTGCTTGGGAGGCAGAGATAGATAAGTGGATCTGGAGTTTAAGGGCAGTGTGGTCTGCAGAATGAGTTCCAGGACAGCCAGAGCTACACAGAGAAATCCTGTCTTTATTTTTTAAAAAAAAAAAAAAAAAAAAAAAAGTGGGAGATGTATGGGGCTGGAGGGTTCCATGCACACTTGTTATATGTATGCAGGTTTGTGTAGAGGTCAGAGGACAGCTTTGAGTATCACCTTCAGAAATGCCATCTGCCTCCTCCTTTCATTGGCCATGAGTTTACAAATTAGCATAAACTGGCTAGCCACTAAACCTCAGGAATACCTATTGCTGGCATTACAGCTTTGTATCACCATGCTCTGCATTTTTATATGTGTTTTGGGAATCAAACTTAGGTCTTTATGCTTGTGAGGCAACCTTCAACTGAGCTAGCACTCTAGCCACAGAACTAACTCACTCCTTATCTCCTGGGATATGTTCAGATTCATTGTCTAATGCAGAAGCAGAAAATTACCTTGCCTGAAAGTTTCTTTAAGAACCCATTTCTGGACTGAAAAGATGCCTCAAAGCATGAGCTCTTGCAGAATACTCTAGTTCAGTTCCCAGCATCTACATCAGTCAGCTCACAACTCTGTGTCACTTCAAGAGGATCTGATGCCTCTGGCCTCTGTGGGCACCCATGTTCTGATGGACACACCCACACAGAAACACATCTATATGTGTGTTTTTAAACACATATGTAAGTTTTAAAATAATAGAAGTAAAAAAATTATCTTAAAAAACAAAACTCAGTAGAGCAATGGTGACACGCCTTTAGTCCCAGCACTCAGGAAACAAAGGCAGATGGGTCTCTAAATTCAAGGCTAGCCAGGGCTACACAGAGAAATCCTATCTCAAAAAAAAAAAAAATTAAAAAAAAAAACCTTCATTTGTGTGCCCTGTCAGCTTACTTCATTTCTGAGCCCCTGGTTACTTTCTTCTATGTTTATTCCAAGTTCAAAGTTGACAGTGTTGGTTCCCTGATCATTTCTCAGTATTCTGCTTTCATCCTGTGTTTGAGGACCCTTGTGATTATATTGTACCCATCCAGATAATTTGAGTCTCCATTTGTGTCCATGATTTAGAGGCACATCTATAAGGTACTTTTTGTCAGGTCAGAGAATAGACAAGTTCAGGGAATCAGAGCTCTGCTCTGGAGCCTGTTCTGCCTACTGTGTATGTTCTCCTCAATAGGAGTTGTTTGGCATTGTGCATCTAGCAGAAACTCTGTTCTGTCAGAAGCTTACACTGCTTTCTGAATCACTCACAGGTCTCTGGCTACCCAGGTTCCCATGGAATCCCAGCAATGGCCGGCAGCATTTACCCAGGTCAGGCATCCCTTCTGGACCAGACAGAATTATGGAATCACAGACCTCAGGAGATGTCCGTGTGGCAGCCCAGTGTGGAGGTATTGAGGTGTTATTGGCTATAGCCAGTTAACAGACAATGTGTGGTTTAAGTCACCTGTTATTTATAAATCTGAAGTTGCTTGATTGTGATTATTTAATTCTAAAACCTATATACCCCATTTAGCCACTTAAAGCAGTCCATACCAAGAATTCCCAATGACAAAGGAGGAGTGAATTCCAGGCCAACCTGGATTACGTAGCCAGGTGGCCTTATCTCAGACAAAACAAAGTCTGAAGAGATGACTCAGCAAATAAAAGCACGCTATCGGAGCAAGCCAGACAACCTGAGTTGATCCCCAGTACACACTGTGGAAGGAAATTACCAAGTCCTGAAGTCCTCTGACCCCCATCCACATGTATGGTTACACATATATAGTAATAATAAAAGCAAAATGTAGGGGGCTGGAGAGATGGTTCAGAAGTTAAGAGAACTAACTGGTCTTCCAGAAGACCCAGGTTTAATTCCCAGCACCCACATAGCAGCTCATAATTGTCTGTAACTCTGGTTCTTGGGGACCTGGCATCCTCACATACACATTCGTGCAGCAAAAAAAGCACCAGTAAATCTTAAATAAATCTTTTTTGTTTGGTTGGGTTTTTTTGTTTTGTTTTGTTTTTTTTGTTTTTTCGAGACAGGGTTTCTCTGTGGTTTTGGAGCCTGTCCTGGAACTAGCTCTTGTAGACCAGGCTGGTCTCGAACTCACAGAGATCCACCTGCCTCTGCCTCCCAAGTGCTGGGATTAAAGGCGTGCGCCACCACCGCCCGGCTTAAATAAATCTTTTTTTTTTTTTTTAATTTTTTTTAATTTTTTTTTAAATAAATCTTTAAAAAAAAAAAAATCAAAGAGAAACAAAACATGCCCCTAGCCAGTCTTTTCTAGTTTTGTGTTTCTACTAGTGCTAATACATTCTTTGGTGTGTTGGGCTGTTTCTTTTTTCTTTTTTAATTTTAATGACATTCAATTGTATACTTTACAAAAGCTCTTTGAGTTCTAAACCTTTAATTTCTCTATACATATATAGACATATATGTGCTGCCCATTACAAATTGTAGATTATAACACTACTCTTTAAATACATCAGTAGCATTTAGCAAATATAAAATGTGTACATTATATAAACATGTTTCTTGGCATGGACTGTTTCTTAGAAGCAGCCAAAACACGTGAATATTAGACATAGTAAATCTCAGCCTTCAAATTGGTGGCTGGAGTTTGAGAGGCCCTGTGCCCACGACTCTTTGGCTTAAGAGTTTTGAAAGACCCATATCACAAAGTGGGAATATGAGAATGAACTCAGGAAACTGAATGTTCTCTTGACAATGTCCTTTCCAGGACTCAGCAGCTTTGGACCTTCGAGGAATGGGACAGGTGCTTCCCCCTCATCTGATGGAAGAGCGGCTAATCCGACAGCAGCAGGAAATGGAAGAGGACCAGCGCTGGCTGGAGAAGGAAGAGCGATTTCTGGTAACACTGTGCAGAGTACTCAGCCCCATCCAAGTGTACCTTACACACTACTGCAGAACTCCATTTCTAAAGCAAAAGACTGACTTTACATCTGGTCCCAAACCCTTGCCATCATAGGCTGTTTGTTATTATTGATGATAGTTTAGGAATCCACTTCCAAAATTTTGTAGTGTATTGTAGCTCAGAGATTTCTCTGAGTTTTTTTTTTTTTTTTTTTTCCATTACCACATTGTTGGAACAAAAAGAGTCCATGTTAGTGTGAAGGTAAAACATTGCATCTCAGCCCTGTAGTCGTGTGCTAACATGGCTGCAAGTCCTGTCTGCCTCCCGTCCCAGTTGCAGTGTGTCTGACAGATGCATCTGGACCTTGAGGAGAATGGTCTTTCAGGCACCTCTTGCTGACAGCCCCATTCAGAAGACTCTAAGTGACAGAGAGCTCTCTTTCTGATCCTCCTGAATTGCTGTGTTCTTACCTCAGCACTGGAGCCTGTGAGACTTGTTGTTCCTCCTCTTCAGCCTTAGGAAAAAATGTTACTGGAAAGAACCAGGGTGCCTGTTGCTTTCAAAGTCTGTCTTAGTAGTTTCACCTGGGGAACCCAAACCTGGGTCCTTATGCTTTGGCTGAGTCATTATTTACCAATGTCACCAGCATTGATTAGGTTGTTGTTTTGTTTTGTTTCTTTTTCTTTTTGTTGTTGTTGTTGTTGTTGTTTGTCAACCTGACACAGGCTAAAGTTATTTGGGAAGAGTGACTTGGTTGAGAAAACTCCATAAAATTTGTAGATAACTCTGTAGTGCATTTTTTAATAATGATTGATGTGAGTGGGCATAGCTCCCTTGGGGTAGTGCCATACCTGAGCAGGTGGTCTTGAATGATTGTAAGAATGCAGGCTGAAGCTGGCGGTGGTGGTGCACTCGGGAGGTAGAAGCAGGCGGATCTCTGTGAGTTCGAGGCCAGCCTGGTCTACAAGAGCTAGTTCCAGGACTGGCACCAAAGCTACAGAGAAACCTTGTCTCAAAAAAGAAAAAGAAAAAAGAAAATGCAGGCTGAGCCATCTATGGGGAACAAGTAGCAATCCTCCATAGTCTCAGTTCCTGTCTCCAGGTGGAGCCTGACTTGAGAATTGTAAGCTAAAATAAACCTTTCCTCCCCAAGTTGCTTTTGGTCATGGTGTTTTATCTTAGATAGAAACCTAAGACACTACCTTAGTGCTGTACTTTATGTTAAGAGGCAAGGTACAGAGAGGGCAGAATTTAGTCCTGGTCCTAAACTCCTTGAAGTCTATGACAGGAAGCATTTAAATCAACCATTGATGGTATTGTAAGGCAGTGGTTTCAGGCAATACTCTGAAGATTTCATTCTTTGTATATAGCTTTCTTTTTTTGAGAGGGGTTGTTTCTGCACTGTCTTGACAATTGAATTCAGAGCCTCATGCATGCTAGCTATTTGTTCTGACACTGATCACAGATTAAAACATGCTCCACCAGCTTGAATGCAAAGGCTTCTCTGTTTAAACTAAAGTTAAAACAATGAAAGCTTTATTTTGAAATTTATTTATTTTATATGGATTGGTGTTTTTGCCTTCATAAATGTCTGTGTAAGGGTGTTGGGTCTCCTGGAACTGGAGTCACAGACGGTTGTGAACTTTCATGTGGGTGCTGGGAATCGAACCCTAGTCCTCTGGGAAAGCAGTCAGTGCTCCTAACCCTTGAGCCACCTCTCCAGCCCCAACAATGAAAGCTTTTACACTCAAGCTGTGCAGACAGCTAGTGCATTGAGTTTTCTCCTGGGGAAGTCATAGGGCCAACTCAGGGAACAGCCAACAGAGCACACACGGGAACCAGAACACACTGGGAAGGCTCTGTTTTTCAGTGTTTGTTTGGTTTTTGTTGTTGTTACATTTTCTTTTCAAGATGGGGGCTCAAGCATGCTCTGGCATATCTGTGGAAGTAAGAGTACAACTTGGAGGAGTTATGCAACCAGGGGATGGCCTCAGGTTATCAGGGTTGGAGGCTGGTACCTTTACTGGTACCTTGCCAGCCTTCAGTGTCTTATTTCTATTTCAACCTCAGATGTAGCACATACTTCACAATTCAAGTGTCTGCCCCTTCAGGTACATCATCTCTCTTTTTTTAAAAAAGATTTATTTAGTAATTATGTATACAGCATTTGTCTGCATGTATTCCTGCAGGCCAGAAGAGGGTATCAGATCTCATTACAGATGGTTGTGAGCCACCATGTGGTTGCTGGGAATTGAACTGAGGACCTCTGGAAGAACAGTCAGTGCTCTTAACCTCTGAGCCATCTCTCAGCCCCAATACATCATCTCTTAACACATGTACTTATCAAAGTTAACAGTGACTAATAGGACAGTAAATACAGCAATATTGCTTGTATTCATATGACATTTTCTATATAATGTTCCTGTATAAAGTCATTCAATTTTCACAACCATCCTGTACAATTAGAATGTGTTCTTAATCTTTTGTCCAGCCGCTTGGGGGCCATGTGTGCCTCAGAATTTACTATGGTTATTTTCAACCACTTAGACACTTTATGTATGACACAAGTTATTATTCTTATTCTCCATTAAAATACCAGAGTCAACCATTAACATATCTACACAAAATACAAATACATTACAGGGAAATAAAGATAATTTATTCCCATTTGGCCAGGTTTTACTACTAAATCAGATACATTTAAACTAAAAAAAATGCAAGTGTAGGTTTTAGGAGTAAGGCTGAATGAACGAACTTGTGTCTCCTCATTGAGATAAATGCAGATGCAGAGCAATGGTGTATCAGTGCTGGGGACCTATGCTCCATGCAGAGCGGCCCTCCAGTATTGCTGCATGTTCTTCTCTGTGGGACTGGAGTTTAATCATGCTGTCACGTCCCTCATCACATGGATTTATAGTTTATATCCCTTTGGAGAAAAATATCCTATATTTTCAGAATCTTCAATTTGTTAAGGCAGATCTAGATTTTAAGTCATGCCACAAAATAATAATAACTATAGTAGTAGTAGTAGTAGTGATTTAATTCTCCTAATCTGGGTAGTCATTTGGGAATGAATCTAAGAATACACCAGTTGTTCCCTGACTTATGTCTTAAGCTTTTTTTTTTTTTTTTTTTTTTTTTGGTCCAGAAAGCCTCTCCACCATTTTACACACACACACACGGAGGGAGGGAGGGAGGGAGGGAGGGCACAATTGTTGCATTTTTAAAAATGAAATTATTTGAATTTGATAGGCTTCAGTGCGGGTGTGGTGTATGTGGCTCCACTGAGCAGAAGTTTGCTGCTGATCACTGTTGAATGCTGTCACCCACTTTCTCTGACAACTGAGGTCAAAAGAAAGAGGAGCCCTGTGCCTCCTGTAGTGCTGGGGAGACAGCAGAGTCCAAATAATGTGTGAGCTAAGCCTTGAAAGAGAAACTGGAATTTGCAAAGCAAACAGGCACAGGAAATACATTCCTGGCAGTGGGAAGAGCGTGGGTAATGACGTGGGGTCATGGGACTGGCTTAGCCAGATGTGACCCGTGCTGATCTCCTGAGGGAGTTGGGGAATTCTCATCGGAAGGCTCAGGGGGCCTGCATTCTACAGGATTGTTTTTCTTTGAGATTGTGTGCATGCACTGTACCTCTCATTCTGAAGCACATGGTGAGTTCTGGTGAAGGCCCCACTTGTGCTCCGTGCAGGGTGTCACCAGCCTCTGAGTAGCTTATGTGTGTGCATAGTCCATCTGCAGAGCTGAGTTACATGTCCCCAGAGCCCTGGCTGTAATGTCCACCTTGATGAGTCTCCCTCCATATGCAGCAGAAAGGCCTGCTGGAGTGTCTTGACAATTCAATTCTAATTTTTCCAGTATAGGTTCTGTAATCTCTGAGGAGATACCTGTCTTTGCTGCCTGAATAAAGTGCTGTCTGTCTGTGAAGAGCCTCACCTGTATCAGCTCCTCCTTGGCACTAAGCTGCCCGGTTGTGCGTTTTTGTATGAGACACTTTTTTTGTATTGTTAGGACTTTAGCTGTTGCTGCTGCTGTTGCCAGGACTCACTAAATTGTCTAAAGTAGCCTTGAATTAATCATTGTGTATCTTAGAAGGTCCCAAGACTGCAGCCCTCCTCCATCAGAGTAACTGAGATCACAGGCCTGAGCCAATATCTCCAGCTTGCCCCCTGTCTCCTGACAGTCATCCTGTGAAATCTTTCTTTGACCTGTCCGTTTAGGTTTTCTAGATGTCCAACTGAGTTGCTTTTTCATTTTTTTTTTTTTTAATTAGGTTGGGAATGTATCTCACTGGTAAGATGCTTGACCCGTATGTGTAAGGTACCGGGTTCAGGCCTCACTTTAGGGAATTAAAAAAAAAAAATCACACACCTAAAATCTTAGTACTTAGCTAATTGAGGCAATATTGCTGTGAGTTCTTGGCTAACCAGGCCTATAGTGTGGGTCCTAGTATCAAACCACCTTGTGTTTTCTTGTCTTCTTCATTTTCAGTTCTTGTTACAATATTTGTTTTTCTCTCTAAGAATTGCCTGCTTATGCCTTGTATTCTTTGCTTGCTTTCATTTAAAGTTTTCTGTTCTCCATTAAGCTTGACTGTATGTATTAAATGTTCTACTAATTGTAAGGGGAAGCTTTGGACAGGCCTTCCAAGTCCAGTGGAAACATCTCATAGGCTTGACTGCCCTCTGCAGACAAATCCCTATATGTTTACAACTGCTGATTACTGCTCATAATTGAGTGATTATTCCTGGTGAGGTGTTTTCAAAAACAGTCTCCTCCTTCCCCCTTCATCCCTGTTATCCCCTCTCCCCTCCTTCTGGCTGTTTCATTAGAACATCAAAGTCGCCAAATCCTGAACTAACTCTGTTAGCTTTCTCTTTGGTTTTTGTATCATTTCCCTTATCCATTTACCTGAAAAGCTGAGGTGTTATCCTTTCTTTGCCTTCTGCCATATTCACTGTCACCAGATCCTATTAGTTTTGAGTCCTGACACTCTCACATCTTCCCTAACCATACTGGGTCTCTCAGCATGCGCTGATGAGCAACTTTGTGTAGAATAGTAAGACAGATGCAGTGCCCTTTGTCTGTGGTGAGGAGAAAGACACAGACTAATGGACAGTGGGCAGAGAAGGAAAGAGTTAAGTGCTTTGAAAAAAATCTGAAGAAGGATACCTTTCAGCCCCAGAGAGTGAACAGATATGTAAAGCCCCAGGGTAAACCTGCACCGTGGGGCACAGAGTGGATGTTGTCGTATCCTAATCTGGTAAAGAAGAAAAAAAAAACAAAGTGTCTCCTGCCACCTACCATTTGCCACTTGCTGTCTTCAGAATGCTGACTGCACTTGCATCCATTTTCATGTAGAGTCCTGGAAGAAGGAAGGGCAGAGTATACAGGGTACAAGGTGGAGGCAGGCAAACCTAAGGGCTTCCCTCTTGAGCTCCAAGTGGGTGGTGGAGAGAAACTCTTAATTGAGTAATAAGTAATCTCTCTGGCCCATTTGAATTACATGAAATGTTCTCTGAAATGCTGTCACTCTTGCTACGTGTTTTCCCTGCTAAACTGAGAGCTCCTGGGAACAGTCATTGTCCCTCCCATCACTGTTCAGGCCCCGTGCTTAGTATAGAAGGTCCCAGCACTGGAGTCAATAAGCAGTGCTTACCTCATGCCTTTTCTTGTGCTTCTGCATCTGACTTGGTAGATTGTTCCTACTCCCATGTGTTTGGGCACAGATACACTCTGGAGGGCCACCACTGAGATGTGCGTCCATGCACCAGCCCTCAAGCAGAAATGGATCTGAGAGTGCAGTGAGGGTCAAGTGTGGTGATGTGTGCAGGAGAGAACAGAGCCTGTTTGTCTGCAGAGGACACCCCTCCCACCTGCTTTTGTCTGCATGTCTGTAAGCTCCTGCACCACAGAGCCACATACCTTCTTGGAACACATTGCACCCCTGTCCAATCCCTGAACATCTGCGACTGTTGAACCAGACACGGCTGAGAGTTTGCAACAATATAGCAGCTGCCCTCTGTTGGATCCTCAAGGCTTCAGTAGTCTACATGCAGCATGTTTCTCTCAAGAGTGCTATGTCTGCAGAAAATGAGGATCTTATCAAGTGTGTAGACCATTATAGATCAATACTCTCAAGAAATAAAAATCAGTTAATAGAAAAATGATATTTCTTTTTTAAAGATTTATTTATTTGGCCGGGAGGTGGTGTCTCAAAAAAAAAAAAAAAGATTTATTTATTTATTATGTATACAGTGTTGTGTTTGCATGGGTGCCTGCTTACCAGAAGATCTCCTTATAGATGGTTGTGAGCCACTGTGTGGTTTCTGGGAATTGAACTCAGGACTTCTGGAAGAGCAGCCAGCAGCCATCTCTCAAGCCCCCCGAAAAAATGATATTTCTAAAGAAAGACAATATGCAAGCCAAACTTCCTTATTTCTTTTATGCATGCATCTGTGTGTGCACATGAAAGCATGCCTGTTTGTGTATGATGTGTTTAATGTATATGTAGATTACTTTGAGAAGTCAGTTCTCTCCTTCTCCCATGGAATTCAAGGACCAAATTCAGGTTCAGATTCGTCACAGCAAACACTTTCACCTCCTGAACCGTCTCACTGGCCCAGACTGCCTTATAAACTCTGCCATCCTAAAAGAATTCCTGGCTGTGGAAGCTTCAGAAGATAAACACCATGTCCCCTGTGGTGAACTGGACAGCCACTGTGGGTTGTACTCCCCACTGTAAGCAGATAGACTCTGTTACTTGAAAGTTGACTAGTTCTGCCCATAATACTGTCCAAATCTTTTTTCCACTGGATTACAATAACTATTGCTTGGAAGACTTAGGTTTCCAGAACTCATGCTAAGTTTTGAGGTTGCTGCCTTTAACTGTTACCGACATCCACTGAGTCATTTACCAAGTGTTTGGGTGGGTCAGAAGTCTCTCCTCAGATCATAGTCCTGCACAGAATAATTTCGGTGACAGATGCTTCTGCCTGAGGTCATATGTTCTCTTGATTGCAAATACTTTGTTTTACTGTACCTCCCTCCTTTCCCTACCCAGCTCAAGATTGTGACCTTTCTTAGCTGGCCTGTGCATGAGAATCACTGCTGTAAAGCTCTTGCTAACGGACTCCTTTGCCAGAATGCTGACAGCCAGAGTAGAGCTACAGTCTAATGAGAAACCTTGTTTTCCTTCTGAGAATTGCTTAAAATAGTGACTTGGCTTCTTATTACTGTGCACAGTACTAAAAAGGGGGACTTTTTATAAAGTTTAAAATGTAGAAGGCCTGTCTACATAAAGCCTGTTCTGTGTTCCTCTCACACAGTGGACCCAGTCAGTCCTGATGAAAGAAAACCAAAAAGGGAGCTAGGACCTAGCAACAAAGGACTGGCTGCCAGAGAACAGACTGCTCTGACAGCCAGTGGCCTCCGTACAGGCTTCCTGGGAAAAAGGCCTCTGGATTGAAAGCCTTAGGCATTTTCTAGCAACATGAGTGTGGAGTCAGGAGCTGACCTGTTTGTTGCTGCATCCCAAGAACCTGATTCAATGTCACACAGGTGGAACCAGCAAATGAAAACAGTACAAGACCCCACACTGCACAGCAGATCCCCTTCCAGTCATCAAAGTGCCCCTCTGACCAGGCATATGGTTCTGGAAGAAGTGCAGGGCCTTACCCCAAAAATTAAAAAGAAGGGGCACACAAATGGCTCAGTGAATAAAGGCACTTGATACTAAGCCTGAAAACATGCGTTTGTTCCCTGAGACCCACACAGTTGAAGGTGAACATCAACTCCCTCTGGTTGTCTTCTGACCTCCATTCATGAGCCATGGTATGTGTGTATGCATGTTCACATACACACTGAATATATAATTAAGGATATTTAATATTTATGGAATATAGAAATCATTCAAGGTGCACTGGGCTAGTCAGAAGATCGCTGACAGAACACATCTAACATGTTCAAGGATCTCAGTTACATTCCCAACACCAAAAAGGAAAAGAATTATGTGCTTATCATCACATACCCACTTGGGAACACAAATAGCACAATGACACTGTGTTTCTGCTAGAGATGGTGGCGGGTAGAAACAAGTACCTGGAAGCTGGTTGGTACTGTAGTGGGGGTGGGGCTGCAGTATTTGAGAATTGGGTATAAAATGATGAACTTAAGTTCAAATATCTGACAGTAACATACACATACCAAATGAAATTATCTTGGTCTTTGTTTTCATCTCTAGAAACCTGATGTGAGGCTCTCTCGAGGTAGCATCGACAGGGAGGACGGGAGTTTTCAGGGTCCGGTAAGCATCTACCTGTACTCTCCCCAGAACTTGGTCTCAAATTCTGCTATGCTGGACAGCCAAGCATATTGACATTCGTGATATGGGATAGAATGGCCTTTGTGTAAATAATGGGAAGGTTATCTAAAACCATCCATATGCCATGTACCAGATCCTTTAATTCCTGTCTTCTTACTAATACGGACTTTTTTCTTTTTCCTTTTTGTTTTTGTTTTTGTTTTGTTTTTCAAGACAGGATAGCTGTAGAGCTCTGATACATACTTTTAGAAGTACTGTAAAGATCAGAGTAACAACTACACATAGTTGTGATTTGCTAACTTTTTTTTTTTTATTTATTAAAGATTTCTGCTTCCTCCCCGCCACCGCCTCCCATTCCTCCCCAATCAACTCCCCCTCCCTCATCAGCCCGAAGAGCAGTCAGGGTTCCCTGCCCTGTGGGAAGTCCAAGGACCTCCCACCTCCTTCCATGTCTAGTAAGGTGAGCATCCAAACAGCCTAGGCTCCCACAAAGCCAGTACGTGCAGTAGGATCAAAACCCAGTGCCATTGTTCTTGACTTCTCAGCAGCCCTCATTGTCCGCTAACTTTTTATACTGTTTGGTTTTCTGATTTGATTGGGGTTTCTAACATAGGATCTCATGTAGACAAGACAGGCCTCAAAATTGCCAAGTAGTCGAAATTGGCCTTAAACTCTTCCCCACCTCCACTTCCTGGGATGATAGGTACGCCATATCATGCTGGGCATGACTGCAAATTTTTCCAGAGTCATATAAAACTTGTTCAAGCAAGATGTCTTTTTTCTGGGTGTTAGAACAGAAATACCTGAATTTTCTTTAAACAGCTAGCCCTTAAGACAGAACCCATAAAACTGCCTACCAGTTCTGTTCTATGCAGATGTGCCTTGTTAGATGATTCTATAGTGCTCTGAGAACACATCCTCCTAGTTTTGTTGAACTCCCAACCTCTGAGTGTTCATACTGTGTGTGAATTTTACTACTGGGCTTATGAGTACAGTACAGCCAACATGTTGTCCATGTTGGCCTTGTTTTTGTGACTCCTCTTATACAGGACACTTGGATGTTCCCCCATGCACTTCGGCTTCCAAAGTGTTGCATATCCTCACCTCAGGGCTGAGATCAGAATTCATGCTCCGTGTGTTCCCTGTTTTTTTCACTTTGCTTCAGCTATATAAGGCAAGAATCTGTTTTGTACCCACAACAGTGCCAAGAACACAGCTGGGACTCAGTAACTTTCCTAACATTCAATAAGTAGATGGCATCTGAAATAAAAAGCACTGTACAAAAGCAAGTGGTTAGAAAATCATTCTTCATACCCTCTGCCCTGAGGAATTTGCAAGTGTGGGGGTCAGGAGGTAGTCTGGGACCCTGCTTAGTGATAGAGTATGCCCTTTTAATGCAGGAGGTATCCTGGGTTGGTTCTCCAGAACCACCAAAAATAAGAGGGTTTGTCCAGGTGTGTGGCATATACTTGTAGTCTCAGAATCTTAAGATGTTGAGGCAAAGGAGTGGAGAGATGGCTCAGTGGGTATGAGTTGGTTGGAGTGTTTGCTGTTTTTTTGTGAGGACTCAGGTTCAGATCCCAGCACTCATATCAGGCAGCTCACAAGTGTCTGTAACTACAGTCCCAAAGGATCTCTTCTGATATCTTCAGCTACCTGTCACACATATGTGTATATACTCATACACACATACATACACACATACTTGAACATTTTAAAATCTTTTTTTTTAAATGATGCTGTGGCAGGAAGGAGGATCAGTTAAGCTCAGGATTCCCTGCCCTGACTGGGCAACATAATAGAATCTTGTCTTTAAAAACCAACCAGCTGGGCTGGAGAGAGGTTCAGAGGTTAAAAACACTAACTGTTCTTCCAGAGGTCCTGAGTTCAATTCCTGGCGACCACATGGTGGCTCACAGCCATCTATAATAGAAATCTGTTGCCCTCTTCTGGCCGGCAGGCACACATACAGACAGAACACTATAAAGAAAATAAATAAATAAATCTTAAAAAACAAAACAAAAAAAACCCAACCAGCTTTTTGATGTGATAAAACACCTTGACCAAAGCAATATATATAGAGAGAGAAGAAAAAGCTTATTTTGGGCATATGGTTTCAGAGGATTAGAGTCCATAATGGTAAGGACAGCAAGGCAGCAGGCAGCTAAAACAGCAAGCATCAAGAAATGGTATGCTGTCTGTAAATTCTCAGAGCCTGTCTCCAGTGACACACTTCTTTTTATTATTATTAATTAATCAATTAATTAACTTTTTCTCAGCCCAATCACAGTTTCGTTTCCCTTCCTCCTCTTCTCCCTGTCCCTCTCCCCCAATGCCCTCCCACCCCCAAATGCACTCCCTCTCCTTTTCCTTCAGAAAAGCTCCAGCCTCCCGTGTATATCAGCTAGCCCATGGCATATCAAGTTACAGTGAGACTAGGTACCTCTTTCTCTATTAAGGCTGAATTAGGCAACCCAACAGGAGGAAGGGGTCCTAGAGCAGTCAACTTAGTCAGAGACAGCCCCCACTCCCTCTGCCAGGAGTCACACAAGAGAATCAAGGCCCACAACCGTAACACATGATACACTTCTAACAAGGCCTGAACCATCCCCAAACAGTGCCACCAGCTAAGGACCAAGTGTTTAAACATGTTATAACATACAAGGGAGATGTGAACTCAAACGGCTACACCATTATTTAAATAATTTAAATATTCAGATAAATGATTTTTTTTTAAGTCAAAATAAATAGCATTTAAAAAACTGATTCTGGTGCAGGGTTATGAAACAGTTTTGAGGTTTTGAGGGCAGTGCAGGTATAAACTGTACTAATCTTGGGTAGAAATGGTCTTGTGTTTCATCTTCTTTGGAGGAGCTCCTAAGGCTATCCTACATTTGCCTCAGACATGCTGTGTAGTAAAGGTTGACCTTAAATTTCTGATCTTTTGCTTCTACCTACCAAGTGCTAGGATTACATGTATGTGTCACCATGGCTGATATGGTACTAAGGAAGTACATTACCAACTGAGCTACACTCCTAACCATGAAACAGTTTTAATTGTGTGTGCTACTCTGTGGCTCTGGTGTTTTAAAGAAATGCTTACTCCAGTTGAAAACACAGCAGTATACATGTACATATATATATATGTATGTGTGAGTGTATATATGCGTGGGTGTGGGTAGGTGGGTAGATAGATAGATAGATAGATAGATAGATAGATAGATAGATAGATAGATAGATAGATAGATAGATAGATGTGTGTGTATACACACACACACACACACAGACACACACATATATCCTAATAAGATCTTCATCACATCTAGATTTGAGTATAGTTTGGTTGTTCTCCAGTGGTAGGCATCCAACCCAATCCCTCATACATACTAGCAGCCCTACCTCTAGCAAATAGATTAATGCAGTTTCAGAAGTGTTGGGTATAGTAGCACGTACCTGTTATCCCAGGTCTTGGAAGGTAGAGGCAGGAGGGTCAAATTTAAAAACAGTCTAGATCTGTGGTGGTGTACACCTTTAATCCCAGCACTCGGGAGGCAGGGCAGGCAGATCTCTGTGAGTTTAAGGCCAGCCTAGTCTACAAACTGATTTCTAGGACAAGTTCCAAAGCTACACAGAGAAACCCTGTCTTGTAAAACAAAAACAAAACAAAATATCAACCTAGACTACATAGAAAGAGCCTGCCATCACAGATTAAAAGCATACATTTATACAGTTTTAGACAATACAGCTGGAGGAGGAATTGTCTTACGTAGAACTGTCTTTTTATCCATCAGTGGATAGACAGATTCAGAACTGTCTGTGAATTGGATTTCCTGACTGGGCCTGGGCAATGAATGACCTAGATAACACTGGATTCTGACAACACAGTGCCTCGGGTTCAGTGAGACTGGGTGCCTCTGGGTCATCTAGCAGCTACTGTGTCCAGATCTTCTTGTGCTATAACTGTTCTCATTATATATAGCCTTACTGTGATCTAGTCCTCAGCCAGAGGAGAGGTGGGAATCCTAAGCAACCAGCAGGGTGAACACATACTATGAAGGCCTGGAATTTTAAACGTTTAATGGTGAACAATGAACCAGATGGTGGTGGTGCACACCTTTAATCCCATCATTCAGGAGGCAGAGGCAGAGGCAGAGGCAGGAGGATCTCTGAGTTCCAGGACTGGCTTCATAGCTACTGGGAAACCCTGTCTCGAAAAACTAAAGAAAAAAAAGAAAAGAAAAAAAAGGATGAATAATTAGAACTTGAGGCCACTGTGTTCAATTCAGGGTATCCCAGATACATTAGTTACTTGCTCTATCACACCCAGCTGAAACCCTCAGTCATCTCAAGACTCTGGCAGAAAGTTCAAGGTGAAGAAAAACAGGGAAAGAGGAAGTGGACCATTACACCACATGGCACACAGCAGTACACTGACCAAACTTTTTTTCTCCACAGACTGGAAACCAACACATCTATCAGCCTGTGGGGAAACCAGGTAAGTGAAGAAATATATTGTGAATGAGGAAGTATGTATGGTTTGGCAGGAGTAGGATTTAAGCGGAATGTCCTGTAATGCTCACAATCTTCCTCTACTCACTAGTATGGTGTTCACCACATTAGGCCTGTGCCTAGAGTACTAGAAAGCTGAGCTTCCTGACATAAATCATCAGAGGCCCCTTCTCAAAACATGAGCCTTCTGTATGCTGTAACAATGCTAGTAGTAATAGGTTTCGGAGTGCTTGGGAGCCTGATCAGTAATGTGTGATGGGGACCTTTTTGCTTTTCCAGATCCTACAGCTCCACCAAAGAAACCGCCACGCCCTGGAGCACCTGGCCACCTAAGCAACCTGGCGAGCATCAGCAGCTCTGGGGACAGCTACAATGAGGGTGTCAAGGTGGGCATCTAAGCCTGTGTAGCATAGTCTGTTTCAGGTTGGTGGGGTCACTGGGTCTTCAGCACATGACACTTACATTGTAGTGGTCAGAGATGTTGACAAGGATACGGTAAGAAGACCCAGGATTTAGCATCGCTTGTTCTGAACCTCAAGATTCTAAAAAAGTATTGACTGGAGTCTTTGCTGTTGTTCTCTAAGCATGCTAGACTTGAGGGACTTTGTACCAGAATCTTGTTGCCAGATGAGAGTAAATGAGCTAGATACTCCTTGTTTTAAACATAAAGCCAGAATGTCCAGAATAAGTAGGTGCTCACTGTTTTCTACACATAATTCTAAATATAGCCTTGTGGAAAGGTATTTTCTGTTTCGACTCAAAATTGTACTTATAAAAGGACCGCTGGAGCAGTAAGACATATCTGCTCAGATAGATCTGCAAGCTTTCTCTGGAGGGACTCCTTAGCTCCCTCCCTAGGACTGTATCACCAGACATCACTGTTTGGCTTTCGTGGTTCCCCTTATCTTCTAAGGACAGAAAGGAGGTGTCCACCCTATCACCCCACCCCTATCTTCTAGTCCAACACTTAAAGGTGGGATCTCTTCATTTCTCACTTGGTGACAGATCCCTCTTCCTGTGTTCCACTTTTCAGTCTAATACACTTTTTTTTTTTTTTTGCATTTTAATAGCTCTAGAATAGGGGTGGAATTTGTTTCTTAGTGGGTTAGGTTTTTGTCTTGTTTTTTTGTTGTTGTTTGTTTGTTTGCTTGCTTGCTTTGCTTTTTTAATGAGGGACTGAGGAATGGGTTAGTTGGTAAGGTGTTTGCCACATAAGCATGAGGGCCTGAGAACAGTTCCCCAGAACCCAATATTGGGTTTGATAACATATGCTCAAATGTCAGTAGTGAGGAGGCAGAGAGAGACAGTTTCTTAGTTAGGCTTCCCTGGCCGTCTACCCTAGCACAATCAATGAACCTCAGGTCCCAGTAAGAGGCACTGTCGGGGAAAAAAAAAAAAAAAAAAAAAAAAAAAACAAGATAGAAAGATAGATGGGTGTGATGTTGCAAGCCCTTAATTTAAACTCCAGTACTCTGGAATCAGGGAATCAGAGACAACAAATCTCTTTGAGTACAATGCCAGCCTAATCTACAAAGTGAGTTCCAGAAAAGCCAGCACTATAAAGTGAAACCCTGTCTCAAAATAGTAAAATAAAAGCAAAATGGTTGGCAACTGAGGAGCAATAGCTGAGGTTGACTTCTTGCTACCATGCATGTATATGAAATCATGCAAACATACAAAATGATGTGTGTGATTCATGTGGTGGTATATTCCTATAATCCCATCACTCAGAAAACAAACAGGAAGGTTGAGTTCAAGGCCAGCCTGGGCTATATAACGTGACTGTCTTTGTTGTTGTTGTTTAAGAAAAAGCGCTGGTTGTGATGGATGACACCTTAGATCTGATGAGTATGGGTAGTTATTTAGTGCTGCCTCTGCCATCAGTCTCACAAGGTTGGTAGTGGTCATAGTTTTCATACTAGATAATCATGGTTCACAGAAGTGGAATAGTTTGTTCAGGGTCATTCAGAGCCAGTGATTGGACCAGCATGTGGGCCCTGTCTGCATACTGAAAGTGCCCTCTTCTGGGTGATCAGAGTGATGTGATGTCATCTCAAGAGTGAGAGTCAGGGGGGCACATCTTCTCCATGCTCAGGGCAGATTGGTCTGTGGCTCTGAGGGCATCATTGTCATGTCCATTCCCAAAGTGACAAGAGCATCATGGATTTACTTTGGCACACATTAGCATACTCATGCAGTTATGTTGAATAAACACAGCTGGTCTAGTGTACTGCTGAGATCAGTCCTAGAACACCTGCTAGCTAGTCTTAGCTCCATAAACCCAGGCAACTTCTCAGCAGCTGTCAGCAACACTGGGTATTCTTGGAGAAGAAACAGGTGAAGACAAATCTTCTAATACTGTGTCATTAAATCTGAAAGGAGAAAGGAAAAGTTAGAACAATGAACTGTTCTCATTTTCAAAAGCAGCCAAGAGTAAACCTTTGAACTGTCTTGTGTTATAATGAATAGCTGGCCTGGAGTCCTGACATTTTCCATCTTTTTTTATAGTTCATAATGAGAGTAACATGATGAAGTATACATGAGAATACTCTCTAATATAGGATGTTCCATAGGGAGAAATTTTGTGAGAAAAACAGACTTACTTCACCTAGATGAAGATGATGTATGTATCTTTTTTTCATTATCTGCTTAGTACAGGTAGCTAAACCCCTCCTAAAGGAATGATATTGGGCTTTTTTAAACAGTATTTTTTTATATAAAAAAGTTTGCCTTGAATTATTTGTAGCTCAAATAATTTATCCAAATAACATTTAGCCAGAAAAAGTTTCCAGCTTTCTTTGTAGGTTTTACTTTTTGTAGTTCTGTTGTTTCCTAGTACTCGTGCTGGACAGGCAGTTTGCCACTGAGTTCATGTCCTATTTTTCTTCCTCTGGGTTTTAAGCAGAGTAGGAACTGACTATCTCTAATGGATGGTGAGTTTTTAACTGCCAGCCCAGGAATTTCTAAGTTATCAAAACTCTGGACAATAAAAAGAAAAGTCTATAATAGAGCCAGGCAGTGGTAACACACGCCTTAATCCTAGCACTTGGGAGGCAGAGGCAGGTGGATCTCTGAGTTTGAGGCCAGGGCCAGCCTGGTCTACAGAGTAAGTTCCAAGACAGGCTTCAAAGGTACACAGAGAAACCCTGTCTTGAAAAACCAACAAAATAAAAATTAAAAATCTAGAATAGATGTTTCTCCAGCCAAGCTCTGACTTTTGGTATGCTACTATGATGGGTCCTAGAGGCAGGACGACAGCTCCTATGACTGCTCGATCAAAGGGTGTCATGCAGAGAAGAAGCTTTAAGCAACGTAAGCTAAATTTCCATGGTGGTGGCGCACGCCTTTAATCCCAGCACTCGGGAGGCAGAGGCAGGTGGATCTCTGTGAGTTCGAGACCAGCCTGGTCTACAAGAGCTAGTTCCAGGACAGGCTCCAAAACTACAGAGAAACCCTGTCTCGAAAAACAAACAAACAAACAAATAAATAAATAAATAAATAAAACTGAACAGTTTTTTCTATCTTGATAGTAATGCTCTTTAGATATCCCCTCTAGGAAGCTGTAGACCTTCCTGTACTGGTATTGTTTAAGTGCACTTCCTATGAAGAGAGACAGAGAAGTAACTACACTGTGATCCTCAGTACCTTAGAAACCTCTGGGTGTTTGCACCTCTGAACTGAAGGCTCTATGAGGCTTATAGTGGCATGGAGGCTTTTAGATAGGTCTATAGGTGGCAGTCTGCTACATTTTCCCTGCCAATCTGTTCACAGTAAGATAGCTAGGGGTCGACCTGAGGAGACAAAACAGCGAAGCCACCCAGTTTCTAAAACAAAAATGCCAGCCTGATTTATACCAGTAATCCAAGCATTTTGAGATCCTGAGGCAGGTAGGTTGAGAGTTTAAGACTAACCTAGGTAGGCTACGTAATAAAATCCTGTCTTTAAAAGATTTAAAAATATACACACAAAACAACCACAAAAAAAGTTCAGAAAGGAGAGTTAAAAAGAGTTAAAAGTGGGCTGGAGAGATGGCTCAGCGGTTAAGAGCATTGCTTGCTCTTCCAAAGGTCCTGAGTTCAATTCCCAGCAACCACATGGTGGCTCAAAACCATCTGTAATGAGGTCTAGTGTTCTCTTCTGGCCTTCAGGCATACACGCAGAAAAAATATTGTATACATAATAAATAAATAAATATTTTAAAAAAAAAAAGAGTTAAAAGCTTCTGAAGTATTTAGACACAGCCCCTACCTATAAGTTCATCTTAGGCATCAAGGAATTTTTTTTTTTTTATTCTTTTTTTTTTTTTTTTTTTTTTTTTTTGGTTTTTCGAGACAGGGTTTCTCTGTGGTTTTGGAGCCTGTCCTGGAACTAGCTCTTGTAGACCAGGCTGGTCTCGAACTCACAGAGATCCGCCTGCCTCTGCCTCCCAAGTGCTGGGATTAAAGGCGTGTGCCACCACCGCCTGGCTGGCATCAAGGAATTGAAGGCTAAGAGACCATATGCAGTGACTGAGGCTCATCTCCTGGAAGTCAAATGGCAGATCACTGATTACATATGCCCTTCTCCTCACTCGCAAAGAGCCTTGCTCTCTCTTGCACGACTGCCCATTGCCACTCACAGGCTTTGCATGCTGTCCTCATTTATCTCATGGGAATGAATGTTGCATGGCAGGGTTCTAGTTATGTGCTATGCCAAGAGCTGATGGCAGGCACAGGCACTTCTGACAGCCAGTGAGCAGAGAGTACCCGGCAGCTTTGTAGTTAGTGCCCAGGTATTCTGCTCATATGTTATATGGGAGTTTTCTGCTGCCTTATTAATATTGTTTTTCTTTTTTCCCTTTCTCTGATAAATCCTTTAACTTTTCCTCACCTTCTGTTCGACAATAGCCATGGAGGGTAAGCACATCATATCTGTGTGTCTGTCTGGATTGCTTTATTACACCCAGCTCTCTGCATGTGACTCTGGACTAGCATGTGGATAGCCCTGTGGGAGCGCACACTTGCTTTGTCACCTCTCATGACAGACAGGTGCCAAAAAGAGCATTTTTTCCAGAGACTGGTACATGACCAGCTTTACAATGAACTCAGATGCAACTTTCTGTTCCAGTATGCCTTTCCAAGGCATCCAGAAGTCTGGCATAGCCTCAGGACCATAGCAGACCCATAATTGTATATTTAGTCTTTCTAAAATATACCCACACAGCTTGAATTTTGAAACACTACTCAGCCTTTCCCCTAGGAAAGAGCCCCATGTCATTCTGCCCTCAGCACATAGGATATCATGAGTAATATCTGGCATCTCTGAACCCAGGTCCTGTATCATGTTTACACTCTATGACTTAATATGCTTCTCCTCATTACTACTCGAGGAACCAAGCCCTGCTGGCCTTGGTTTATCAAACAATCACCATAGGACTGGCAGGAAGTCCCTTCTCTGCTACATGAATATGAGTAGCTCTATGAAAGTAGATGGTGTCTGCCTAAAGCAAATACATGTGAGTCCACATTTATCATCATGAAAAGAGCACTTTGCTGTTAGTGTGTGAAGGCAGCAAAGCTGAGCAGAACTTAAAACCAGCAGAGATCGTTATTATTGATGCTGTTTGATCATTTAGTAATGTTTCAGTCACTTTCCCTAAAGTCCAATCAATTCTTGCTTATAAATTCTGTGGGTTGTTTCCCTTGTGAATGACTTGGGGGTCTGGGACACTTAATCTCCACTTTGAATCTGGAGACTTTAGTGTATATGATTTCATCTCATTTCCTTTAACTGAGCTCAAAGTTGGAGGACATCACTGTCTCATTTGTTGTCCCTTGGATGGCTTGCTTTACTGTCATCCTCAAACTGAACTATGTCTGACAAACAAGGAAATTCATTACCTTCTGCATCTGCTTTGATCTCTTTTAAAGACTCTCTAACTTAATTGTGGTGATACCTCACTATCTTCTGGGAAGCAGGAAATGACCAGCTTCTGTGTTATCAGCTTCAGCCCCAGGAAATCAGCCCCCCTCCCACTGCCAACCTCGACCGGTCCAATGACAAGGTATATGAGAACGTGACGGGCCTAGTGAAAGCTGTCATTGAGATGTCCAGCAAAATCCAGCCAGCTCCTCCGGAGGAATACGTCCCTATGGTGAAGGTAAAATCCACTCAGTATGATGAGGATGGCCTTCTTTCCCAGGGAAGTCAGAGATAATGCTTTGGGTGTAAACGCCACCACCAGATGGTGACAGTGTCCTTCGACATTACTGTAGCAAACAGTAGGGTGGGAATATACCTTGAAGCAGCAGAATCTTCTGATTACTGTTGTTTTTAAGTTTAGTGGAATGGACAAAAAAATCTAAAGAGCATAGGTTGTGTGGAATGTTGTGTAACAGTAATGCTAAGTGTGTGACTGAAGGAAGCAGCAATGGGAGTTACTTCCTTTTGGGGAAGAGGTGGAAAAGAACATGAGGGGAATACTCAAGTACTCATGAAAGCCAGGGCACATCTTCAGCTGTCATTATTCAATTGCCTCTACCTTGGTTTTTAAGTATGTTCTGAGGATTGAATTGAAGTCCGTTGACTTGAAAATCAAGTACTTACCTGATGTATCTGACCTGCTCCTGTGGTGTTTCTCTTAAGCAGAGGAGTGGACTTTTATGTGAGTGATGATAACCCTGTCCTGGTGGTCCTGTCCACTCAGAAGGTTGAGGCACAGCAGCCACTTGAATCCCAAGAATTCTGTACCAGCAGTATAGTAAAGACCCTTTTCCAAAAAAAAAAAAAAAGTAAAAAAGAATAAGGAAATCAGCATGTTGGCACACACCTTTAATTCCCAGCTCTCTAGAGGCAGAGGCAGGTGAATTTCAGTGAGTTCCAGGACAGCCAGGGCTACTCAGAGACACCCTGTCTTGAAAATTTTTTTTTAAAAAGTGACAATAATTCACTGTGCAGTTGGAGTGCATACCTTCTTTAATCTTAGCACTTGGGAGAAAGAGGCAGGCTGATGGATCTCTGTGAGTTTGAGATCAGCCTGGTCTACAGAGTAAGTTCCAGGACAGTTAGGGCTATACGGAGAAACCCCATCTGGGGACGGGGAAAATGACAACAATTTTTCGATTTTTTGTTTTGTTTTGTTTTGGGTTTGGTTTGGTTTTTTTGGAGGATTTTTTGTTTGTTTTGGGTGGGGTTTTTTTTGTTTGTTGTTTTTTTGGTTTTTCAAGACAGGGTTTCTCTGTAGCTTTGGAGCCTGTCTTGGAACTAGCTCTTGTAGACCAGGCTGGCCTTGAACTCACAAAGATCCGCTTGCCTCTGCCTCCTGAGTGCTGGGATTAAAGGTGCGTGCCACCACCGCCCAGCTGAGAATGACAATAATTAATAAAGGATGGAAGATCTGGGAGATAATGGGAGAGGGGAAAATATGAGATATATATGTATTCTATGAAAACTTTTTTTTCAATTAAAGTTTTTTTTAAAAAGTTGTGATAGGGGTAGTTCTGTGGCTAAGAGCACTCACTGTTCTTCCAGAAGACTCAGGTTCAGTTCCCAGCAGCCACATGATGGCTTATAACTTCCTGTAACTCTAGCTTCAGGAGATAAAATGCCCTTTTCTGCTGTTTTCTGGCTTGAGTCATACACATAATACACAGGCACACATACAGGCAAAACATACATACACACTAAAAAGCCAGCACTGTTGGCAAAAGACCCAAGCTCAGTTTACCTGTAACCGCCTGTAAGTTGGGCTCAAGGGTATTCATTGTCTTCTTCTGTCCTCCATGGGTATACACACACACACACAGAGAGAGAGAGAGAGAGAGAGAGAGAGAGAGAGAGAGAGAGAGAGAGAGAGAGTAAAAGTTCAGGAGAATACCACCACACCCAGGCCCTGGTTAGTTTTAGGTGTTGTATAAAATTCAAAATGGGCTCCCAGCCAGGCAATGGTGGCGCACACCTTTAATCCCAGCACTCAGGAGGCAGAGACAGGCAGATCTCTGTGAGTTCGAGGCCAGCCTGGTCTACAAGAGCTAATTCCAGGACAGGGTCCAAAGCTATAGAGAAACCCTGTCTTGAAAAACCTAAAACAAAACAAAAAAATAAAACAAAATGGGCTTCCAAATAAGACGTACCTTGCCTCCAGGCATTGGGAACTTGTCTTTAATCAGATTAAATGCTCAGGAACAAAATAAACTTTGTCTACTTGTCTGAACTGTGAGGGTGCCACAATCTGTTTGGAAGCCGGGTGGGGAAATCAAAGAGGTGAGTTTTCACCTGTAGGAGCTTCTGATATAGCGTCTGCCCTGGGCATGAGAGCAAAGGACAGTCAGACTAAATCTTCAGGGACAGGAGCCTAGTAACATGCAACACCCATCAGGACTCAAAAACTTCTGTGTTCCTTATATATGACCTTTGTGTGGGTGTCTCATGGTGGTGATCTCAGGATTTGGGAGGCTGAAGAGAGAAAATTACAGCCTTGGCTACAGAGTGATACCCTGTCTAAAATAAAGAGATTTTCCTTTCAGGTACCAGAAGGAAAAACAGTAAAGTACATACTTGAGAGAAAATAACAGTGTTGTCCTGACATTGTTGTGTGTTCTAATTCTTCTGCGGTTCTTGTCTTAGGAAGTCGGCCTGGCCCTGCGGACCTTACTGGCCACTGTGGATGAGACCATTCCTGTCCTCCCAGCCAGCACGCATCGAGAGGTAGGCCACAGTGCTGGGTGGGGTCATGCTAGAGGACACTTGTGATGCTGACTTAGTCACCAAAGTGCCCAAGATAAACCACTTAAGTTTCAGAGATTTCAACCTATGAGAGCCAGGCACCATTGTTTCTGTACTGTAGAGAGGAAGGATGGCATGAAGGAACAACATAGGATTGTTGGAGGAGGTCTGCTTGTTGGTTCCTGTCCACCCTGCTACCTTAGACCCAAAATAATCACACAGAAACTGTATTAATTAAATCACTGCTTGGCCCATTAATTCTAGCTTCTTATTGGCTAACTCTTATATCTTAATTTAATCCATTTCTATTACTCTGTATATCACCATGAGGTTGTGGCCTACCAGCAGTGTTTCAATACTTCTATCTCCCACAGCTTTATGGAGGTTCCCGCTACTTTCCTTTTCCCAGCATTCAGTCCAGTTTTCCCCACCTACCTAAATTCTGCCCTATCAACAAGCCAAGGGAGTTTCTTTATTAATTAACCAATAAAAGCAACACATAGACAGAAGGACCTCCTTCACCATTTCCCCTTTTCTGTTTAAACAAAAAGGAAGGCTTTAACTTTAACATAGTAAAATTACATCTAACAAGACAGTTATCAAGCAAGAATTTTAAGTTATAATATTTATATCTGCTTTATCTTTTGTCATAACTAGGAAAACTATAACTATAAATTCTTCAACTCTGTCAAAGACTCCAGAAGGATGTAATATTACCTAAGTAAACAGGAAGTGTATAGTAAGCAACTTCCAAAATTCTAGAATTGACAGAAACATCTCGTGGATGTCTTAGGAAGAGGAAGGATGCCATGAAGGAACAACATATGATTGTTGGAGGAGGTCTGCTTATTGGTTCCTGTCCACCCTGCTAGTATAGACCCGAAATAATCACACAGAAACTGTATTAATTAAATCACTGCTTGGCCCATTAGCTCTAGCTTCTTTTTTTTTTTTTCTTTTTCTTTTTTTTTATAGCTCTAGCTTCTTATTGACTAACTCTTACATCTTAATTTAATCCATTTCTATTACTCTGTATATCACCATGAGGTTGTGGCCTACCAGCAATGTTTCAGCACTTCTATCTCCCACAGCTTCCTAAGACAAGAACCGCAGAAGAGACCTGGACAGTCACCCAAAGTTCTTCTGTACCATTGGAGCATCAATCTTCAGCCTACAGGCCCATAGTATCTGGCAGACTTTTCCATAAAGCAGGAAATTTCAAAGACAGTTCTGCCTATATTGGCAGTTTGTCAGTCACTTTCTTCTGTGTCCTGCAGAATTGTCTGGCAGACTCTTTCATGAAGCAGGAACCCCAAAGGATGGTCTCACCTTTAAGCAAGTCCTTTCTCTGTGGGTCCTGCATGTCCAGTTCAGCAGTTCAGGCAAAAGCAGTTCCTTGCCCAAATGGCTAACAAACTCCATAAGGAGCCTCTTCAGTGCCCATCTTCCTCTTGAAGTAATTGATACTGCCAGGAGCAGATGTGTCCCATTGTCATGAAAAGTACTAAATTTTTAAACATTTTAAATGCCATATTCTGAAGGTCTCTGAAAGATTTGAAGAATCCCTAATATATATATATATATATATATATATTATATATATATATATATATATATCCTAACTAACATGACTACAATCTTGACTATTATGGATGATTACCTATTAACCTATATTTCTTAATTATACATTACATTTTTAAATGAACTGCACAAACACAGTACCATTAATCAAGAGCAGAAATATACGTATTACAAAATTGACCTAAAATTTGTATCAGTAAACCAAGATCCATACCAATGGAAAGTATCCATCTCTAGCATATCCCCCTTTAATGTAAATAAACATTTATAGACAATATTTGGGTTATGGACATAGTTTTGTCCATTCTGCTTCCTGCTGATTGGGGGCACTGTTAATCAGGTCTTTTATGGTGTATCCTGTGTGCTAGTCACCAGTTGGATGAAGTAAATTTTTGAGGGTGTTCATGGCAACCTTTCAGGGGATCTTGTTCCATCAAACCACACCAGCCTGGAAGCAATCCACGGGTTCTCATTCTCTGTGAAAACAAGAGAAGAATTTCTTTTCCAAAGCAACATATTCTTAGACCCAAATTTGGAACTCATGATATCTTTATAATATACATGCTGGTTTAGCTTAGCAACCCATAGAATAAAATGTCTCTCTGTACTTAGCTCATTCACATTCAAAAAATTCAAAGAAGACACAATAATACACATAATCCAGACTCTCTGTGAATTTTCCGTTTTTATGTGGCTTATTTTTCTTTACTCCTTTTACTCTGTCTCTTTAAAGACTTTACCCTTTTAAGTTAAAGCATTAACTTTATCTTATGACTCTCTATATTCTTTTTCTTCTCTCTTCCAAGCCTACGTACATTTATCCAACACTGTGGCTCTTCTGGATTTTTCTTTATTGCATATCTGTAATTCTTTACTGTTCAGGAGTGCTTTTTAAAATACTAAGCGCTTCTTAAAGCTTAAGCTGTGCCATTACTATGGTATATATTGTACTGTCTGTTTGCTCCGCTCAGTCCAGCATGGCAGAGCTGCTTGCACCTCTGAGCCACTCACACCACCCTACTTCCAGGCACACAGCCAGTCCACGTCACCATTAAGCAAGCTGCAACAGTCTGCTCACTAACCCCATCCAAATGCTTTGTTTCCCGAAAGAGTCAGGGTTTGTGCTAGCAGGCACAGCCCACAGCAAGGAAGTTGCCATTTTGAAACCGTGTGGCTGCTACCAGTAAGACCTCTCGCAAAGGAGTTACAGCATACCACCTCAAACGAAGCCCATTTGAAAAAAAAAAAATGTGACTAAACTTTGTTTTTTAGTGTCTATAATTTATTTTCAAGCTTTCTCAGGTTTTACATGGATATAGTCCACCATGTTGGTGCCATTTTGTTGGGAAAGGGACTGCTTGTTCGTCCCAGCCGCCCAGTCACGAAATAACCACTCATAAAACCATATTACTTGCAACACTGCTTTACCCATTAGCTCTAGCTCCTTATTGGGTCTTACATCTTAATTTAACCCATTTCTATTCATCTGTATATCACCACGAGGTCATGGCCTACCAGCAAAGTTTCAGCACATCTATCCCAGCGGCTCCCTGGCAGCTCCCCCCGCCTTCCTTCTCCCAGCATTCAGTCCAGTTTTCCCCACCTACCTACGTTCTGCCCTATCAGGCCAAGGCAGTTTCTTTATGCATTAACCAGTAAAAGCGGCACATAGACAGAAGACCTCCCACACCATATGATAGTCTGGAAGGAGAGGGAGAGAACAAGTCTTGGGCCAAGACACACCTTTGAGAAAGAACTCTGGGTGATCATCTTCCTCCCACCAGGTCTCACCTCTTCTTACCCATAAATCTCTGCCTTTCCAAGTGGTGTTGGTATTCTCTAAAAAGGAGATATAAAGTCCTTTTAACCAATTGCTTTAAGGATCCAAAATTCACCTCAGATACTATCCCCTGGCAACAGTCTCATATAGCCCAGGCTGGCTACACACTGAAATTTCTTTTCTTTTCTGCTGGCCAGAATGCTGGATTATAGACAGCTGCCACCATGCCCATTCTTGGCTGCCTTTTAGTTGTCTTTTGGTTTTGTTTTTTGTGGTGTTTTTTTTTTGGGGGGGGGGAGCAGGTTTCTAGACAGGGTTTTGCTGTAGCTTTGGAGCCTGTCCTGGAACTCCCTCTGTGGACCAAGCTGGCCTCGAACTCACAGAGATCTACCTGCCTCTGCCTCCCAAGTGCTGGGATTAAGGGTGTGTGCCCCTACTGCCTGGCGCCTTTTAGTAGTTTTGTTTCATTTGTACGACATCTGAATAAAGGGAGCCACAACCCTCCTCCACTGGTCCCCTTCCTCCCCTCACCCCACCCCCTTGGTTTTTTGAGACATGGTTTCACTGGGTAGCCCTAGCTATTCTGGAACTCATTCTGTAGAACAGGCTAATACTGCTTCCTCAGTGCTGAGATTAAAGGCATGTACTACCGCCATCTGACTCCCTTTCCTGTTTCTAGTATACCATGCACTGTTCTTCAACCTATCCTGCCTGGGATTTTGTTTGGTTGGGTTTGTTGTTGTTGTTTCTTTCTCTTTTTCTTTAATTAAAAAAGTTTTTATGTTGTTGGTGGTTTGCCTACGTATGTGCAGTTCGTTGGAGGCTAGAAGAGAAAGTGTTAGATCTCCTAGAAGTTAGAGATGGCTGTGAGCTGCCATGTGGTGCTCCTGGGACTCTGGAAGAGCCCTCAGTGCTGTTAACTGCTGTCCCATGCCTCTAGCTCCTTGCTCTTTACTCTGAAAAGATTTTCAGACTTACAAAAACTTGCCAGATTATTAATGAAAAATTTCAAGCATCCTTTATTTGAAGTGCAAGTGTCACATATCAACACTTCACCACATTTACATTCTCTCTCCAAGGTGTCCACCTGTTTGTTCATCCTTAACCATGAACATCTGTGGAGCTTCTGATACCAGGGATGGCCTGCTGTATACCCACCCTGCAGCTGTGAGCGCTGAGCCTCTGGTTGCTGCAAGCTCCTTTGCTGCTGGGTGCACTGAGGGCCTGTCGCATGTAATTCAAGGCAGCTTGGGTTGTGTGTGTGTTGTTTTTTGTTTTTTTTGTTTTGTTTTGTTTTGTTTTGTTTTGGTTTTGGTTTTTCGAGACAGGGTTTCTCTGTAGCTTTGGAGTCTGTCCTGGAACTAGCTCTTGTAGACCAGGCTGGCCTCGAACTCACAGAGATCCGCCTGCCTCTGCCTCCCGAGTGCTGGGATTAAAGGCGTGCACCACCACCACCCAGCCAGGTTGTGTGTTTTGAATGGTTGCCTGTCCACCTATCTCTTTGTTACCTCTGCTCTTCTGAAAGATGTTTGGCTGCTTTCTTCTCTTACATGGCATCAAATTTTGGAGTGTAGAAAACTTTTTGTTTTGGCCTCATTTTTCTTTAATCATTGTTATTTGTGTGTGCATGTATATATACCTAAATGCATAGCTATAACCTGCTCAGTTTATGTTACTTGTATGTTTTTTTTAATATTTATTTATTTATTATGTATACAATATTCTGTCTGCATATATGCCTACAGGCCAGAAGAGGGCACCAGACCTCATTACAGATGATTGTGAGCCACCATGTGGTTTCTAGGAATTGAACTCAGGGCCTTTGGAAGAGCAGGCAATGCTCTAACCACTGAGTCATTTCTCCAGCCCCTGTATGTATGTTTTCAATGCTGACTAGTTGTTATTGAATAGCCAGTTGGTCTACCCTTTTCTGGGGAAGATTGTCCCACTCTCAGCATTCCTCAGCTGCCCATAGTTCTTCATGTAGGGATGAGCCTTTCACCCATCCACAGTAACACATCTGTTGGTGTTATCCTTGTTCAGCTCCTGTTTAGGCAGCACTGAAAACCAGGGGAACAGGGACTTGCTGTGAGACTGTCTCCTGGGAATGTCAGAAGCTACATTCATAGTCTCACTAGCATAGGAGAGCTTTTTGAGGCAGGTCTAGATTGACTTGGAGCTTGAACTTGAAACCTTCCTCCCGAGCCTCCCCAAGCCAGAATTACAGGTGCACACTGCTGCACTCAGCTGACATTAGCATTTTTTAGTAACCCAGGCTAAAGGATTCTGTAAGCATGCATGTATATCCTGGTAAGTGACTGCCCCAAAGCTCCAGCCTGCAGCACTGAATGTGCCGTGTTGAGTCGTGCTTGAGGTGCTCTACTGGACTGCAACTCACATTGCAAAGCTACTATGTGATATTAAAAGAGCCTTTCTTTGATCCTGCTTCCCTTCTCTACTGCCTCCCCTCCCGCCTGCCAGGCAGCTATGTTGAGCCCAGTTTTCTGCAGTGACTTGCTCTAGAAGTATCAGGGGCCACTTAGATCAGAGTCTTCCTCACTCACTCCTGCCAGTCCCCTCACTGGCCCTTCTGCTGCCTTTGAGCATGACCAACCTTGCCATCTTCTTTTTTTTTTTTGGTTTTTTTTGTTTTGTTTTGTTTTTTTTTTAAGACAGAATTTTCTCTGTGTAACAGTCCTGGCTCCGTAAACCAGGCTGACCTTAAACTCACAAAGATCCCCCTGCCTCTGCCTCCCAAGTGCTGCACCACCTGGCAACAACTTTTTTTTTTCTTTTGGTAGTGCTGGGGATCGAACCCAGGGCTCTGTGCATGATAGGCAGGTGCTCTACCACTGTACTAGATCTCTAACGGGCAGGGCTCTTAAAAGGGAACATAGTGAGTGTGCACAGGAGGTGCTCGTAGTGGCTCTAACTGAGGAGGATATATTCTGTCAGAACCCCAAAGGCAGGCCAGTACAGATGCCAGAATACTAGCAATGTCCCCATTCTTTCATTCAACATGCACCCTGCTATCAAAGACAACTTTCTAGAGCAGTTGTCTTGATTATGTCATTCTCCCTCTCCACATTAACTCCAGCAAGATGAAGGTCAACGTGGCATGGTCTGTGTAGTTGAAACTGGTCTACTACTTGTGCAGTCTAGTCCAAACAAATCTAGCTGTTCTCTGTGAGGTCTTTCTGAGACAAAGGACTAGCTTTGTTTGTTTGTTTGTTTGTTTGTTTTTGTGGTCTTTATCTGTTGAATTCAGGATCTCCTTGCAGGCCTCTTCCACCAGGTCTAATTCCCGCCTTCATCCACAACAAAAAGTGGTCATTGCCCTGGAATCATTAAAAGAGCAGATGTCCTAGTCACCATTCAGTGAGTAAGCAGGAAGGGCTGGGTATGGTGACACAAGCCTTTGATTCCGTATTCCGGAGGCGGAGGTGGGTGGATCTGTAAGTTTGAGGCCAGCCTGATCTACATAGCTAATTCCAGGACAGCCAGGATGACATAAAGAGACCCTGTCACAAACAAAGAATTAGCAGAAGAGTTGTGAACCCTGCAAGGCAACATGTGCGCCACAGCCCAGCCCAGCCCAGCAGAGTGTGTCTTGAGGATGTCCCCTGACTCGGGCAATAGGAGCAGTAAATGTAGGAAGCCTATGCTTAGACTACTAAGACAAGATACAGAGACCCTAGAGAGATGTCTGGAGACATGGCTCTGCTCTTGCAGAGGACCCTCATTTAGTTCCTAGCACCCACATACCAGCTCACAAGCAAATGTAACTCCAGCTCTGTGGCATCTCAAGCTCTCTCCTGGCCTTGTTAGTTACCTACACACACGTGGCATGTACACACATGCATACATAATATATTTTAATATTAAAGTAAACCCCAAGAAAAGGCCCAGAAAGAGAGTCAGCATACTAAGGAAGCATGGCCTTGGTCTTTATCATGGGCGGTTCTCATCTTGGTATTAAGATGTTTGTATTAGAGTGTGCATGTTGGACTAGATTATCTCAGGTTCTGTCACATTCTGTGATTATAAAATGAAGCAAAGTCTACCACACACAGAAGTTAGAGTCCAAACAGCAAGCTTAGTACAGGAGAGACAGTCAGGGTGACATGGAGGCTGAAAATGGAAACACTGCTAGCACATGTGTGCTGCGTGCACACATGCAGGCATATAGGCACACGACACCACATTACAGTCACTAAATTTCTAAAGAGGACAGACAGATTTCACACTCCATTGAAACCCCCCCCCCCCCCCCCCCACTGTGTAAGCCTGACTGGCCTGGAATTTGATATATAGACCAAACTGGCCTGAAACTCACAGAGATCCTCCTGCCTCTGCCTTCTAAATGCTGGGATTAAAGTGTGCACCACCATGCCAAATTTATTCTGTTACTTTGAAAGTTTATTCAAGGAAAATAAAGTTTTATTTTGTCTTGGAGGCCCAAAGAAGGACTCAAGACAAATGCCTTGGAGCTGATCTCATGACCCTCTCTTGTATTTCCCAGATTGAGATGGCACAGAAGCTGCTGAACTCTGACTTGGGTGAGCTCATCAGCAAGATGAAGCTGGCTCAGCAGTACGTCATGACCAGCCTGCAGCAGGAGTACAAGAAGCAGATGCTGACAGCTGCTCATGCCCTGGCTGTGGACGCCAAAAATCTACTTGATGTTATTGATCAAGCAAGACTGAAAATGCTAGGGCAGACACGACCACACTGAGCCACTGGCCATTGAACACGGCTTTCTGCCCTTTGGGAGATCTTCTCTAGCATTCCACCAGCAGCGAGGAAGTAACCGTGTCCTCAGACGCCCACACTCACAACTCCAACTGAATGACAGCTAGCTGAAAGGCTCTCTCATATAAGTTTAACCACAATATGTGTGGTTTTGATTTGTTATTTTTCTAAATAATGTTCAGAAAAGTCTGGATCCAAAATGTGGCATTTTTCTGAGAATGAAGATTGTACATTAAGAAGCTTTTAAAATATACTTGGTGTTGGAATTGGGATGTGTGCTTCTAGAAGTGGTAATTCCTACTGACTATGGCTTAAAGTTGGAAGAGGAGTGTCTTAGGAGGGAGGACTCCCTAAGAGCCCAGAGGCTGGCCATCCTTCCTGCCAGAGTTTCTGTCCAGGCTGGGTTGCTATATGCTAATCTCATTTACAGAGAAAGTGCATAAAAGCTATATTTTGAAGACTGAGTGGTTTCAGAAGAAAACTTCTGCCCTCCCTGTCTCTACCTTTTTCTTTCCCGTGAATACTGAAGCATTGAGTTGCAAACGATCTATAGAACTGACAAAAACTCTTGTCTTTCCTCACCAGAATTCTGTGTCAGTTTTTTGTAGCAATGTAATTTTTCTTGGGAGCAGAAATGCTTTGTACCAGAGCACTCCCAACTGCATCAAGAAGTTCCAGAACCATCCCTGTTCTCCATTTTTATATAATTTATAAGAATGATTAAAGCCATGTTGACTCTTACAGCCACTGGAGCTAACTGATCTTCATTTCGTCTGTCTTCCCAGGGAGGACCTCACATGACAGACAGGGATGTGGGTCTCTGTGCTGTTGTTACACCATGCGTTCTGTTAGACAGTTTGGAAAGCATACCTTCCCTTTAGTTTGTTGGGGGATATAAATTATTCTCAGGAAGAATATAATGAATTGTACAGTTACTCTGACCTATTAAAGGTGGCGCCAGGAAAGTTTGCATTGCTGTCGCCTTTTTTTAGGGGGGGGGGAGCTTTCATTGAAAAATGTTCAGGGGATCTGTGAGAAGCTGTCACTTTGAGGAGCTTTTATGTATCGCTAGTCTCTTTTTCTTGTACAAAAGTGGAGGATTCCACCATAGACGACAGCCCAGCCCAGCCTGCCGTTCCATTCTGTCAGGGTCTTAGGTAGTTTTTGTTTGGTTTGGTTTTTTGTTGTTTTGGGGGGTTTTTTGTTTTGTTTTTTTCTTTGGTTTTCCGAGACAGGTTTTCTCTGTGGCTTTGGAGCCTATCCTGGAACTCGCTCTGTAGACCAGCTGGGCTGTCATCTATGGTGGAATCCTCCACTTTTGTACAAGAAAAAGAGACGAGCGATACATAAAAGCTCCTGGTACTCATAGAGATCCACCTGCCTCTGCCTCCCAAGTGCTGGGATTTAAGGTGTGTGCCACCACCGCCCGGTGCTAATTATTTTTTTTTTCAAGGGGTTAATTTTTCTGGTTGGTTGGTTTGGGTTTGGGGGTGTGTTTTTTTTTTTGTTGTTGTTGTTGTTTGTTTTTTCCAAAACAGAGTCTCATTATGTAACTCTGCTTGTCCTGGAATTCACGATGTAGACCAGGCTGGCCTTGAACTCACAGAGGTCTGCCTGCCTTTGCCTCCCAAGTGCTAGGATTAAAAGTATGAATCACCTGGCTTGGTTTGTTTTTTAGAACATATTTGCTACTTTATTACTCGTGTTTGTGTGTGTGTGGTGTGTGTGTCTGTGTGTGTGTCATGGTGCTCATACAGAAGTTAGAATACAACTTCAAAACTCAGTTCCCTTCCTCTATCAAGGCTTCCAAGGAGTGAACTCAGGTCAGACTGTGTTGCAAGTGCTTTGACCCACTGAGCTAGCTTACCAACCTCAGTTTGGGCTTTCTTTGTATCCCAGTATACTGTAGAACTCAGGGCAGTCCTGATGCCTCAGCCTCTCCAGCATGTAAGGAATAGGCCTGAACCGCTATGTCTTGCTTTCATTCTGTCTTACTTCAAACATGCAGAGCTCCCAGCACTTGGAAAGCAGAAGCAGATGGACCACTGTGAATTTAAGACCAGCCTGGTCCACATAGTAAGTTCTAGGTTAACCAAGGCCTTGTCTAGGAAAAAAGGGCGGGGGGGGGGGGCGCAGATAAACAAAAAAACTTGTCTAGTGAAGTCATGGATCTTGGAGAACATAAAACTTCTGCTTTATTAAGCCGACATAATTCCTAACTATATTCTTTTTTTTTTTTAAATTTATTATGTGTACAGCATGCCTTCCATGTGTGCCTGCAAGCCAGAAGGGGGCACCAGGTCTCATTATAGATGGCTGTGAGCGACCATGTGGTTGCTGGGAATTGAACTCAGGACCTCTGGAAGAGCAGTCAGTGCTGTTAACCACTCAGCCATCTCTCTAGCCCCCTAACTATATTCTTAAGCATTTGTCTTTATGTACATAAAGAAGGTAGTCTTTACCCCTCATCCAGGAAACCTCTCTATGCAACGGACAGAGACCATCACAGAAAACCACAACTGAACAAAATGCAAATTTGGGGTTGCAGTCCCAGTTGGTAAATATACTACAACTGTTGCACAGAAGGCTCAGGGATCATTACAAGCGGCGTGGGAAGACTGTAAGAGCCGGAAGAACAGCGATTTGCTGTGTGATTGTATCTCCTAGGAATGTCAGAGAAGCAATACACATGAAGTCTCACCAATATGGCTGCCTGAACGAGACCTGAACAAAAATGACATCAATGGACATGCCAACATAAATGGGGGAAGGACCACAAAGCCTCAGCTCTACACAGTGAACTACAGGAAACTAAGAAGTGCTGAGAGCAGGAGAAAGTCTTCCCTAGGGAGGCATACTAATTAGATAATGCCACGTGGCCGACTCTGAAAACATTCATACAAGTAACTTAAGACCGAGCAGGTTGTATTATTTATTTAGGAAGACAGAAAAAATGGCCATGAATTTGAAGACTTCCCTTTGGATGTCTTCAGTGTGTGATAGTACAACCAGACTCGAGGGAGCTGTCTGCACATGGTTCTCTCAGGCTCTTCCAGAACAAGGACTCTGGAAGATGGCTAGTGACACAGGCCCCCGGGGAGTGTGGTGCTCAGGGAAATGTAACTCGAGCAGATTCGGCTTCTTTGTGTATGTGACATTAGGTTATCTGAAAGGAAGGATCGAGGATTGTCAGCCTCTTGAGCTGTGGCTTACCCAGAATTCAATCTCCATTACAGCCGCTGTGAGCTAGGGGTATGCCTCTGTGGGGATGTTTGCATAGCATGTAGAAAAGAGGGTATCTCTGCCCCTCACCCGTTAGAGGCCAGTCCTTTCTGCTGTGATTCTGCCAGATGTGTTAGGAGACAGTTGACCTGAGCTCTCGGGCTGCAACAGGGAAAGGGCTCACCACACTCAGCACCTTTGCTTCAGACTGATTTCCTTTTCTTTCTTTGGTTTTTCAGGGTTTCTTTGTTCTTTAACAGTCCTGGCTGTCCTGGCTGCCCTGGAACTCAGAGATTCAACTCCCTAGTGCTGGGATTAAAGGTATACACCACCACCACCCGGCCTTTTTTATTTTAAGACTTTTTTTTTTTTTTTTTTTGGTTTTTCGAGACAGAGTTTCTCTGTAGCTTTGGAGCCTGTCCTGGAACTCCCTTTGTAGACCAGGCTGGCCTCGAACTTACAGAGATCCGCCTGCCTCTGCCTCCTGAGTGTAAGACTTTTTTGTTTGTTTGTTTGTTTGTTTGTTTTATTATATAGTGTTCTGCTGCCGGCCAGAAGAGGGCACCAGATCTCATTATAGATGGTTGTGAGCCACCATGTGGTTGCTGGGAATTAAACTCAGGACTTCTGGAAAAATAGTGCTTTTAACCTCTGAGCCATCTTTCCAGCCATCAGACTGATTTAATAACTACCTTGCTTATTCTCTAAGGCAGAGTCACAGGTGAACCTCACAACTTGTAACTGGAGATAAAGAAACCTTGGCTAATGCGAACAGGTGGAGCCAGGGGCTGCAACAGTGTGTGGCCAGAGTGGAGATGTGGAGCATGGGCCTGACAGTGCCTTGTGGAAGCCACTCACAGCCCTCATTAAACGGCTCTGGGGTCTGAGCAGGATCTGGAGGTCACATTTAAAGACTCAAATTCATCTGACACTCAGGTCTTCAGAGGACTCCACTTGGTCCTGCCTGCCTATCCAATTACCTATGGAGAGGCAAGCCACATGCCTAGTGGCCTAGTCAGGACAAATTGAGGCTTTTTGGCCGGGCGGTGGTGGCGCACGCCTTTAATCCCAGCACTTGGGAGGCAGAGGTAGGCGGATCTCTGTGAGTTGGAGACCAGCCTGGTCTACAGAGCTAGTTCCAGGACAGGCTCCAAAACCACAGAGAAACCCTGTCTCGAAAAACCAAAAAAAAAAAAAAAAAAAAAAAAATTTGAGGCTTTTTAACAGCCTCCGATTGGCGACCTCAGAGCTTTCCAATTTATATTGCTTAAAATTAAAAAGTAAAAATAAAAGCATGTAAATGCCGGGTGGTGGTGGAGCATGCCTTTAATCCCAACACTTGGGAAGCAGTGGCAGGCAGATCTCTGTGAGTTCAAGGTCAGCCTGTTCTACAAGAACTAGTTCCAAGACAGGCTCCAAAGCTACAGAGAAACCTTGTCTTGAAAGACCAAAAGAAAAAGCATGTAAATGCAGTGTTCTTTGAAGCCTTCACAAAGGAATGCCCTGGTCATCACAACAGGTCAAACAGTGGGACCCAATAGATCTGTGCTCCCATGAGACGGCACCATTCTGGGCATTTTTGGGTGTCCTTACCAGTGCTTGAGATGGAGCCTTGAGGAGTTTGAGCTTCTAAGTAGCCATGTATGTTAGCACATGCTAATCTCAGCTGTCAAGGAGACTGGGTTTGGAGGATCCCAAGTGTAATAAGAGTAGCCTAGATTACACAAAGAGACCCTGAGGAACACCTGGGTCAGTGTTTACAAGAACTTTTTTCAGATGGGCATACCCAGTTAGTGCCACTGTGAGAAGGAAGAGAATAAGGCCCTAGGGATGCTCCTCTTCCACCAAGGTAGACCCATTCTGACTGGACAATTTGTAGACACATTTTTCTTTGGGCCATCAGCTCACAAAAAAAGTGACATGGAGACTTCGTAGTCATAAAAGCTCAGCCTATATAGCTCAGGTTTGTCCCACTAGCTCTTTTTGTTTTGTTTTGTTTTGTTTTTTGTTTTTTTTCGAGACAGGGTTTCTCTGTAGTTTTGGAGCCTGTCTTGGAACTTGCTCTGTAGACCAGGTTGGTCTCCAACTCACAGAGATCCGCCTGCCTCTGCCTCCCAAGTGCTGGGATTAAAGGCGTGCACCACCACCGCCCGGCCCACTAGCTCTTTTTGGTTTTGTTTTTCCTTTTTTTTTTTTTTCCAAGACAGGGTTTCTCTGTGTAACTCTGGCTCTCCTGGAACTCACTCTGTAGACCAGGCTGGCCTCAAACTCGTAGAGATCCACCTGCCTCTGCCATCTGAGTGCTGGAATTTCAGACTTGCAGGTGTGTCATGCATGCCTCACTTTGTTCTCTTTGAAGCTGGACTCTGAAGCTAGGATGCAGCCAAATGTCCTGTCTAGCTTGTGTAAGGCCCAGCTTCAGTTCCATAGCACCAAGAAGAGGGAGGCTGCTGGGTGTCAGCGGCAGTGTGCCTGCCAGTCTTTGGTGAGGGATTTGTTTTCTTTCTTCCAGACTGTGGCCTTTACTGCCTTCCTGAATGGTGGCTCTGTTGTCTGCTGACTTGTTCCAGTGGGTCTCCTATGCAGTGAGGGTTTTTTTCTTCTTTTTCTTAGCTGTTTTTTTTCTTTCTTGAGACAAGCTCTTGGTATGTATCACAGGTTTCCTGCATACTTACAGTAATCCTCTTGCTTTAGCCTCTCAAGTGGTGAGCCTTACAGGTGTCAGCCACAACCCCTGGCTTCAGTGCATTTATTTTCAATTTAACAAAAATATAGTAAGATAAAACAAAACTATCATATCTGAATTCTACAAGACAAACTAACAGAAGGAAAAGAGTCCAAGAGAAAGCACCAGAATCAGAGAGCCACTTGTTCACACATGAAAACACTAACCTGGAAGACAATATATACACAAAGGCCCTATGCATGCTACCTCAGTCTCTGTGATTCATATGTACTTTGTTCATGTTGATTAGGCCAATTTTCTCAGTTTCTTCCATCCTCTCTGTCTCTTACACTCTCTCCATGGGATTCCCTGGGCCCTGAAGGGACAGATTTGATAGAAACATCCCATACCTCTCACGCCATAATGTCTGTCTGTGGGTCTTTGTGTTTGTTCCCATCCTTAGGAGGACATGTCTCTGATGATGGTTGAGCAATGAAGGCACTGGTATATGAGTATAGCAGAATGTTATTACTACTCACAAATTCTTTGTTACCCCGGCAATGTTGGGTCTGTGTTCATCTTGTAGAGTGGCCTTGGTTGCTTACTCCCTCAAGCTTTGTGCCACCATCACCCTAGCATATCTTGTAGGCAGGACACCATTGTTGATAGAAGGTTTGTGGCGCGGCGCAGGGCAGTAGTGTCACACACCTTTAATCCCAGCACTCAGGAGGCAGAGGCAAGCAGATCTCTGTGAGTTCCAGGACAGCCAAGGCTACAAAGAGAAACCCCGTCTCAAACTGGGTGCCACCAATGCACCGGGTATAGCTAAATCTTTTTTATTATTTATTTATTTATTTATTGGTTTTTCAAGACCAGTTGATTTCTCCGTAGCTTTGGTGCCTGTCCTGAAACTAGCTCTTATAGACCAGGCTGCCCTTAATGGAGCTCTGCCTGCCTCTGCCTTCCCAGTGCTGAGATTAAAGGCGCGCCACCAACACGGGAGGTATAGTTGAATCTTAAGATAAATCAATTCCCATCTTCTTGAGGAACTGCCACACTGATTTCCATAGTGGCCTTATGAGTTTGCACTCCCACCAGCCATGGATAAGTGTTCCCAGCATGAGATGTCACTTTTTGTTTGTTTGTTTGTTTGTTTGTTTGTTCGTTTCAAGACAGGGCTCCTCTGTGTGCCCTGGCTGTACTCAACATCCTTGCCAGCACGAGCTGTCACTTTGTTTGAAACTGAAGTTTTGGTTTTTCAAGACAGGGTTTCTCTGTGTAGCCCAGTCTGTCCTGGAACCCACTCTGTAAAGCAGGTTGACGTCTAACTCAGAGCTCCACCAGCTTCTGCCTCCCAGGTTCTGGGATTGAAGTTGTGAGCCATCACTGCCAGTCTTGTCACCTGTCTCATTCATTTTAGCCATTCTGACAGGTGTAAGATGAAATCTTAAAGTAATTTTGATTTGCTTTACCCTGATGGCTAAGGATATTGAACATTTCTTGAAGTGTTTCTCAGTCATTTGAGTTTCTTCTTTTGAGAATTCTCTGTTTAGCCAAGTGGCCATAGTGCACACCTTTAATCCTAGAACTCAGGAGGCAGGGGCAAGTGAATCTCTACAAGTTTGAGGCCAGCCTGGTCTACAGAGCAAGTTCCAGGATAGCCAGAGAAACACTATCTCAGAAATCCAAGAGAGAGAGAGAATTCTGTGTTTAGATCCGTACCTTTTGTTTGTTTCTTTGTTTGTTTGTTTGTTTTGGAGATAGGGTTTCTCTTTGTAGCAGTCCTGACTGTCCTGGAACTTACTTTGTAGACCAGGTTGGCCTCAAACTCAGAAGAGATCCAACTGCCTCTGCCTCCGGAGTGCTAAGATTAAAGTCCTACACCACCACTGCCCAGCCCACTGTTCATTTCTAATTTTGTTAATTTGGATATTCTCTTTTTACCTTTTAGTTAATTTGAATAAGGGTTTTCCAATCCTATTGATTTTCTCAAGGAACTAAATCTTCGTTTTATTGATTATAATTTTTGTATGTTTCTATTTTATTTCAGTGCTGAGTTTGATTTTTTTCAATTACTCCTTTTGTGTGTGATTTCTTTTTGTTTTAGAGCCTACAGGTGTACTATAAGTTACTAGTATGAGATCTCTTTAGTTTTCTTGTGTAGGCACACAATGCTATGAGCTTGTTTCTAGAATTGCCTTCATTGTGTTCCAAAAATTTGGGCATATTTTGTATTTATTTTCTTTAATTTTATTCATTTATATTTTATGTATGAGCACTACCTGCATGCCAGATCTCATTATAGATAGTTGTGAGCGAACATGTGGTTGCCAGGAATTGAACTCAGGACCTCTGGAAGAGCAAGTAGGGCTCTTAACTGCTAAGCCATCTATCTCTCCAGCCCCTTGCTTGTTTTTATTTTCATTCAGTTCTAGAAACTCTTTGGTTTCTTTCCTAATTTCTATCTTGACCCATTTTTTTTTCATCCAGTGGTGTGTTGTTCAGCTTCTGTTTGTGAGTGTGTAAACTTCCTGTTGTTTCTGTTGTTGTTACCCAAGTTTAATCCATAGATAGTGGTCAAGCCAGAGGCAGGTGTTACTTCAGTTTTCCTGTATCTGTTGAAACTTGCTTTGTGTCTGAGTATGAGGTCAATGTTGAGAACGTTCCATGAGGTGCAGAGAAAAGGGTGTATATTCTTTGGGGTTTGGGTGAAAAGTTCTGTAAAAATCTGTTAGCTCCAGCATTTCTCTGCATAGTTCATGTTTGGATGACCTGTCTTTGGTGAGAGTAGAGTACTGAAGTCTCCTGGTACCAGTGTGTGATGGAAAGTGTCATGGTGTTTCTTTTACCAACTTGAGTGCTCTCATGTCTGGTGCATAGCTGTTAAGACTTGCAGTGTCCTCTTGGTGGGTTTTCCTTTGAGGTGTATGTTATGTCCTTAACTATCTCTTCATTTTGGTTTTGGGTTGAAGTCTATTTTGTCAGATGTTAAAATGGCTATACCAGCTTGCTTCTTAGTCCATTTGCTTGGAATTTCTTTTTCTATCCGTTCACCCTGAGATGATGTCTATCCTTTATGTTAAGGTGTATTTCTTGGATGAGAAGAAAAATGGTTTCACCTCCATTTTGTTAGTCTGTGTCTTATATTGGGAAATTGAGGCCATTGCTGTTGAGAGTTATCAATGAGCAGTGTTTGTAGTTTCTTGTTATTTTCTTGGTGGTGGTGGTGGTGTGTGTGTGTGTGTGTGTGTGTGGTTTCCCTTTTGATTTGCTGGTCTGGGATTTTTTTTTTTTAATTATCAATTGTTCTTTGGGAGCCAGTAGGAGATACAGAGCTTTAAATTTTATCCAAGTCCAAGTAACTTATAGTAGGAATTGAGACTGGTTTTGCCTGGAAAGTGCCAGATGATATTTTTCTTTTTTTTAAAAAAAAAAAATTTAATATTTATTAAATATACAATACTCTGTCTGCATTAATGCCTGCAGGCCAGAAGAGGTCACCAGACCTCATTACAGATATAGTTGTGAGCCACCATGTGATTTTGGGAATTGAACTCTGAACCTTTGGAAGAGCAGACAGTGCTCTTAACCTTTGAGCCATCTCTCCAGCCCCTGGTCTAGGATTATTTATTCCCTGTGTTTTCTTGAGTGTAGTTAACTTATTTAGGTTGGTGTTTTCCTTCTAGCACCTTCTGTCAGGCTAGATTTGTAGGTAGATATTGCTTAAATTTGGTTTTATTATGGACTATCTTGTTTCCTCCATCTGTTGTAATTGAAAGTTTTGCTGGCATCTGTGGTCTCTTAGAGTCTACAGCACATCTTTCAAGGCCCTCTGGCTGTCAGGATTTCCATTGAGAAGTCAAGTGTCTAATGGGTCTGTCTTTACATATTACTTGGTCTTTTCCCCTTGCAGCTTTTAATATTATTTCTTTGTTCTGTATGTTTAGTGTTTTGATTATGTGCTATCTTGGTTCTAGCTGTGAAGAGGCACTATGATTTTTAAAAAAAAAATTGGTGCTTGCCTGTACTTTAGAGGTTTAGTCCATTATCCTCATGATGGTGAACATTGCGGCACACAGGCAGATGCGGTACCTGAGAGTTCTACATCTAGATCTGGACCTACACGCCGCAAGAAGAGACCCTTGGACCTGCCTTGGGCCCTTGAAACCTCATAGCCAGTCCACACTGACACACTTTCTCCAACAAGGCCACATCTCCTAAGTCTTTCAAATAGTGCCTCCTGCCCTAGTGATCAAACATTCAAATCTGTGAGCCTAAGGCATGGGGGCGGGGGTGAGGGAGCATTCTTAACCAAACCTCAACGTGTACTAAGGGGACTTTTCCTGTCTTGTCTATTTGGTGTTCTGTGTGCTTCTTGTACCTTTGGTAGGCTTTTCCTTCTTTAACTTAAGCCTGGCGGTGGTGGCAAGTTAGAGAAATTTTTTCTATAATTTTGTTGAAAGTATTTTCTGGGCCTTTGACATGGGTTTCTTCTCCTTTCTCTATTTCTATTAGTCATAGATTTAGTCTTTTCATAGTGTCCCAGATTCCCTGGATGTTTTGTACCAGGATTCAACATTTTCTTGGACCAGCGTACCCACTTCTACTGTGTCTTCAATGCCTGAGATTCTCTCTTCTATTTCCCAGATTCTGTACTATTTTATTTATTTTCTTCCACTGTTTGTTTTGATAAATTTCTTTTTTTAATTTATTTTTTGAGCTTTGGTGTAAAGGTGCAAGATCCCCTGGAACTTGAGTTCCAGACAGTTGTGAGCTGCCCTGTGGGTGCTGGGAATTGAACCTGGGTCCTCTGGAAGAGCAGCCAGTGCTTTTAACTGGTGAACCATCACTCCAATCCCCTTGATAGATTTCGTTAAGGGAAATTTATTCACTTCTTGAGAGCCTCTGTCATATTCATGAAGGTTGTCTGTAAGGCCATTGTCCTGTGCTTCAGCTACAGTGCAGTGGACAGGGCTTGCTGTGGTAGGGTTACTTGGCTCAGTAGAGACATATTGTTCTGGCTCTTACTGGGTTTTCACCCTTGTTTCTAGGCATCTGGGATTGGGAAGATTGTAATTCTAGGTGCTGATACTTGGTCTTTGCTGGGTGGGTGTTCTGTTCCTTGGTCTCTGTTGCCTTCTCTGGTTCTTGGGAGAGAATGGTGACTTTGTGTTGCCTACAGGGAATTCTTTGGGGACCCTACTAGGTATGGCCACTGGGGATTCCAGGTAAAGTGTATTTCTGAGTTTTTGGGAGCTGACACTTAGGAATGGAATTGGGTGGGGCAAGGGCCACAGCAGGTCTACTGGAGGGAGGCAAGTGGGGTGTTCCACCCGGATCTGCTTATCTCCCTGGGGGTGGGAGCAGAATGAGGATGAGAGTAGGGGACTGGTCTTGGACTTGAGAGATGGAGGGAGAGGTGAGGCTGGGCAGGTAGCCTATTTGCTTCTCTGGTCAGAGTGGGAATGCCTGCTGGATAGAGCAGGGAGGGATATTAGGAGGGGAAGATAGTGACTGACAGGAGATGAGGGAGGGGCGGGGGTAGGGTAGACTGGAGGTCTTAGCCACAGTTCTGCTGCAGGACTGGGCATGAGACTGGGGAATTGGTTTTGAGATACCTGAGGGAGAGGTGAAGGCCAGCAGTGAACTTCCCTGTCTCCCCGGTCAGAGTGGCCTGTGGCTCCCCAGAGAGTCTCTTCAGTGCTCTGTCACCTGAAAAGCTGGCAGAGCAATTGTTACACACGTGGAGTTACTTACTCAGTTGGAAGGGAACAGGCATCTTCAAAATACATTTTTCAGAGGTGCTGGAGAGAGATGGCCTCTTCCAGAGGACCTGGTTTGGTTCCCAGCACCCACCCAGCAGCTCACAACCGTCTGCAACTCCAACATCTGACAGCCTCACACAGACAATCATACAGGTGAAACAGCAATGTACATAAAATAAAAATGAACATGTTATCTTAAAAACACATTTTCAAAATAAACTATTTGAACTTCTTGTGTCTTTTTTGATGTTTGTTTTTAAATCTTTTTAAAAAATGTTTGAGTATAGCCGGGCGGTGGTGGTTCAAGCCTTTAATTCCAGCACTCAGGAGCAGAGGCAGGTGGACTCTGAGTTCAAGGCCAGGCTGGTCTACAAGAGCTAGTTCCAGGACAGGTTCCAAAGCTACAGAGAAATCCTGTCTCGAAAAAAGAAAAATTGAGTATATAAGTGTATGTACACTATATGTGGGGGTCGGAGGACAACTTTGTGGCGTCAGGTCTCCTTCCATGTCGATTCTGGGACTCAAACTCAGATCACCAACCATGCCCTTACCAGCTGAGCCATCTTGCCTTCCTGGTGTCCCATCTTTTAGGTTATGTTGAGGTCTAGTTTGTGTCAGGTTTGTATTAATTCTCTTTAACAGGTTATTCTACCTGTATGTACCTACATGGATGTTCTGCCTGCATGTATCCAATGTGTACCACATGCATGTCTGGTTCCCATGAAGGTAAGAAAGGGGCACTGGGTCCCCTACAACTGGAGTTACAGTTGGTTGTGAGCCACTATCTAGGCTCTGGGAGTCAAACCTGGGTCCTCTGCTAGAGCATCAAGTGCTCCTAACCACTGAGCCATTTTTCCAGTCCCCCTCCCCCTGTGAGACAGTGTTTCACTATGTAACCCTGGCTGTCCTGGAACTCACTATGTAGACCAGGTTGACCTAGAGCTCACAGAGACCTGTCAGCCTCTGCCTCCTACATGCTAGGATTAAGAGTGTATGCCTGCCTGCCTCTACTACTAACTACCCCCAATCCTTTCATTACTTGAAAATTAAAAAATATTTGACTGTGTGTGTGTGTGTGTGTGTGTGTGTGTGTGTGTGTGTGCGTGTGCACATTCTATGTCATGTGGTCAGGGGACACCTTACAGGGATCATCAATTCTGTCATGTCATAGTAAAATAGCGTTTTGACAAAGGATCACCCTAGCTGGTCTAGAATTTGCTATGTAGACCAGGCTGGCCTAGAACTCACAGAGATCTGCCTGCCTCTGCCATTTCTGGGATGAGATGATGGTCACACATTTCTCGTCCCTTTCCAGGGCTCACCCGGGAGTAGTCAGTGTGGGAAGTTGTTGAGTGTCTGCCACCATGTCCTGCTCTATAGAAACCCTTAATTACAAAGTCCCTGGGCTTGAATTGCTATTTTAGAGTCAGGATCTTACTGTGGGACCCAGGCTAATTTTGAAGTGTCCTTTGCTTTGCTTTTTTCTGTCTTCCTTCTTTGTTTTTGCTTTTCTTTGGTCCCTTTTCTAAAACAAGGTCTTGTATGTATCCCAGATTTTCTAGTACTCACTATGTAGCCTGCTTCAGCTTCCCAGTGCTGGGGCCACAGGCATGTACCACCACCCCTGGTTTATGACATTCCTGTAGGCTGTGGACCAGTGTCTGTGCTGTGTGGGTTTACCTGGAGCTGTCTCACACAGGCTCAAGGAAACCCCACATAGCACCCAGAGGACTGGATGATAAGAATCTTCCTGAGAGGGACCTTGGCGAGCCAAGGGGCCATGTGGCAGGTGACAGACATGCCATGCAGACAGAGTGTAAGTAGGGAATTTTACTGGGATAAAGGGAATGGGGGAAGGAAAAGGAGAGAGAGAGGCAAAGACCTGCTAGCCTCTTTAAAAGAACAGCAGGAAAAAGAGTGGGAATGGGTGGAGCTTGTCTCTTAAAGGGACCTTTTGCACCTGCATACAGACTGTAGTGACATAGCAGCCCTAGCACCCTGGACTGACCAGGGTACTGCCTGAGTGCATCTCCTAACACTGGAGAACCAGAGACGGTACCCTGCTGGACTCTATCCAGGGTCACTGACTTTTAGAGGATTGCTTGTCCCCATCTCCTTTCTTGGACTTTGGTGACTGTAGAGTACACTGTAAACATCAACATTGCTCCACCCAATCCTACTGAATGAGTGATGTCACCTGCTAGAAGGACAACACCCAAGAGTCACTAAGGCCTGCTTTTGTGGAAGCTCCTCATCAGCATTTTTGTATCTATGGGTTGATTGCCAGTTGCCTAGTGAGCATCCTATGTTCCTATGGCAACATAGAGATGTTTGGCTTATACTAGGATGAGGTTGATGACTGGATGCAAGTACATCTCCATCTGCTGTGTTGTGGAGCATGGGAACCAGGTGCTGCTAGGTTACCATGTCTCCAGGGGTCTGTTATTCAAACAGAGCGGCATGATGTGGCGGGGAGGGGGAGGGAGGGCACCCACAAGCTGCCAAGGACAGATGAGAGCGGCGAGGTGCCTAGGAAAGACAGGACTCAGGCCTCCACTTCACCAAGCCCACACCTCAATAGATTTCAGCATCCACAGAACACTTAACAGAAGGCTGAGGGGTCATTGCTTGCAGGCTTCAGGGTACCAGTAAGGCCTGGCACAAGGAACTGTGAGAGCTGAGCCATTGGGGTGTTGGGAGTACAGTACTGCAAGAAAAGAGTCTGTGTCTCCATGCATGGTGTGGAGAGCCAGAGATCTCATAATCACAGGCACACTGCCCTTCTGAGGCTGCAGAACATGCCAGCTGCTGCTCAGACCTGGACTACATCTCAGCACGCACGGCACAGTCACACCATTGTCCTCGGGCTAGCTCAGCACTCCTTTGTAAACTAATCAGCTTACCAAGGAAACGATGGCACTCATTTGAAACACTATTTAAGGGTGTCCAAATGAAACTTTGGCCTGAACTTGTGGCCATCTTCCTTTCCCTACTTCTCAAGTGCTAGGATTATATATAGGCATTAAGATATTAAGAACATTTGGAGAAAGATGCTCAGAAGAGAATAAGACGCACCCAAGATGGAGAAGTGTATGTGCTTGCCAAGGGAGATCAGGAGAAAGTAAAATGTACCTAAGCATGCTACAAGTGTTTCCTAGAGTAGGAATAGACTTGTCTGAGCATCAGATACATAAACCATTTTGTGGTCCGCAAATTGCATCTCAAAAAGAAACCCACTTCCTTTCTTTTTACTTTTTTTGGTTTTTCAAGATGGGGTTTCCCTGTGTAGCCCTGGCCATCTTGGAACTCACTCTGTAGACCAGGCTGATCTAGAATTCAGAGATCCACCTGCCTGTGCCTCCCTAGTACTGAGGTCAAAGATGTGTGCCTTTACCTCCTGACGTTCCCTCCTTTTCCCCCCTCTTTCTTTTGATGAGTGAGGTAAGTGTGGTGGTTCTGTGGATGCCCTGGAGGGAAATATATGAATTCTAGTGATATGATGAAACCAGGAGTCAGTAGGGTTGCACAGGGGCCTTGGTACATGTGCTTTTCCTATAAATGGGGTTTCTGGTGAGATTCTTACAAAATTACAGGTTTGTAGCTGGGAAGGGAGAAAGGCCTTAAGCAATGAAGTGTGCTCTAATTCCTGCCAGGGAAATAGGCCTCAGACCTACCCCAGTCACACGGGTGTCTTAGATGAGAGCTAGGTAGGGGCAGGACAGTCACTTCCCTGGCCATTTCTCTTGAGAACTGAGTCACTCGGATAATGACAACCTCCTCTTGTCACCTGCCATTTGGGGGCCCATAAAGTCCTTGGTGCTGATGAACAATGAGCAAAGAACAGCCAAAAATCCCTTTCTCAGCCAGGCAGTGGTGGTGCAGGCCCAGCACTCAGGAGGCAGAAGCAGTGTGTGTGTGTGGGGGGATCTCTGTGAGTTCAAGGTCAGCCTGGTCTACATAGTTCCAGGACAGCCCTGGGATTAAAGGTGTGAGCCAGCCTTTGAAGAGAGATTTTTTTTTCATTCTAACTCAGATTTTTTAATGTCATTTTTAAAATTTATTTATTATGTATATAGTGTTCTGGGTACCAGATCTCATTATAGATGGGTATGAGCCATCATGTGGTTGCTGGGAATTGAACTCAGTACCTCTGGAACAGCAGTCAGTTCTCTTAACCTCTGAGCCATCTCTCCAGCCCGAAGAGAGATTTCTTTTGTCTCGTTTTGGAGTATTAAGTCCATAGCTGCTTGTCTTCATGGTGGTGGCGGCTTGTGTGTTAGTGAAAGTTCTTCACTTTCCTGGCTGACAGGAAGCAGGCAGGCACCATACAGACCTCAAGATCAGACCCATAACCAGGCTCCCTCCAGACCTGCAGTGCCTCCCTGTGGTCACTCACACCATGAGCCCCACAGCAGATGACCTGGACACTGTCACAGACCTTTTAGACTATGCTTCACTAATGACCCGGACATCTCTGCGGTCGAGCTGATAGTCAAGGCATCAGTCCAAACCTTATATCTATTTAACCAGCAGTGTGCTGATACACATGATCACAGATAAACTATTTCCCTTGTATTTGGAGCCTTTCAGGAAAGTAAAGTCTGAGATTCCAGTTTGCACGCACGCACACACACACACACACACACACACACACATATTCAGTGCCAGGGCTTAACCATAGGCCTTAACTCATGTTAGGCAAGGGCTCTATCACTGAGATCTACCCTCAGTCCTTACAAATCACTTCTTTTTGTGTCTTTTAAATATATGTATTATTACTTTTTCTTTTTGGAGACAAGGTTTCTCAGTAGCTATGGAACCTGTCCTGAAGCCGGGCGATGGTGGCGCACGCCTTTAATCCCAGCACTTGGGAGGCAGAGGCAGGCGGATCTCTGTGAGTTCGAGGCCAGCCTGGTCTACAAGAGCTAGTTCCAGGACAGGAACCAAAAGCTACAGAGAAACCCTGTCCCGAAAAATAAATAAAAAAAAAAAAAAAAAAAAAAAAAAACCTGTCCTGAAACTTGCTCTGTAGACCAGGCTGGTCTCGAACTCACAGATCCACCTGCCTCTGCCTCCTGAGTGCTGGGATTAAAGGCGTGTGCCACCACCACCTGCATACATTTTTTATCTTTTGTATTGGTCCATGCACACGCATACACACGTGCCTGTCTTCTATGATGCATGTGGAGGTCAGGAAACTTGGAAAGTCAGTTCTCTCCTTCCACTATGGTTCCAGGGTTGAACTTGGGTCATCGGGATTGATGGTGGGAGTCCTTACCACTAAGTCCTCTGACTGGTTCTGCTTTATCCTTTGGAGACGGGCTGGCAATGCAGCACTGACTGGCCTAGAATTCACGATGTAGTTGGGTGAGTTCCAGGACAGCCAGGCTACACAGAAGAACCTTGTCTCAAAAGAAGAAGAAAAAAAGAATTGACTACATATTACAGCTGACCTGCTCCTCCTGTCTCTGCTCTGGGTGATGAACTGATGTAGGTGTCTCACACACACACACACACACACACACACCGCTGTGAACACTTGACCTTCGGATCAATGAGTTCCCTGAAGAGAGGAGATGGGTGTGAAAGCTCCAGAGCTAAAGCTCTGTTCCGCCAGTGGCTGTGCATCCCTCCGAGAATGGAGCCTCGAGACTGTGGGAAACAGGACATCCACACCCGTCTATATCCCATCTGCCTTCTTTCGTTACAGTGATAAGACAGTTTTAGTTTGAAGTGTCAATATTTACAAATGCCAGAAGCTATCTTTTTTTTTTATAAGGACTGAAACTAACATATAATATTTTAGGTGTCGATTTAATGTGTAGCAGTTTATGAATGAACGGAGCATATTGAGACCTAGATTCAGGAAGAGCAGGAGACCAGTCACAGGGTCTCTTGGGAGGATCGGGCCACTGAGCCTCTCAGGACATGCTGCGCTTTAGAGTAGGCAGCGGGGTTCAGAGCCAACTGTGTGGTCCCTCTGCCTGTCTCCCATCTGTAGGATGAGGAACCTTAATGTCTAGTCCAGGCAGCTGAGTTCCTAGATTCTGTGACCATGTTTACCAATAGTGACTGAGCAAGTCTACGGCCCAGGGGGCGATTCTGTCACAGCTATCCAGTTTGCTCATCAGGAAACCAAGCAAGGCTCTTCTCATCTTTTTTAAGTTGAATTTTATTTAAGATTAATCTATTCTTGGTTATGAGCGTAGATGCCTGAGGCACTCCGCAGGTGGCACTGGATTCCCCTAGAGCTGGAGTTCTGAGCTGCCTGGCAGGCGAGCTGGAAACTAAACTCAGGAGGCTTGCTCTTAACCACTGAATCATCTCTCCAGCCATCAACTTATTCTGAAACGGGGTCTCTCATTATCTCAGACTGGCCTCGAGCTTACCATATAGTTGAAGATGACTCTGAACTCCCTATCTGAAAGTCTCCATCTCCTCAGCACTCAGATTTCAATAATGGGCCATCACGCCTGATTCCTGTGGTGCTAGGCACAGAACCCAGGGCTTCTATGCATGCCAGACAAGTCCTCCACCCACTGAGATAAGCCTCCAGTCCTTCCCTTCCCACTGTAAGGGCTTACTAAAGTGTCACAGTCCATGCTGACTACTGAAACCAAATGCCGTAGACCATGGCTTAAAGACAACAGAAACTGGAGCAGCTGGCCATGGTGATATATGAGTATAGATGCACCTACTCAGGATGCTGATGCACAGGTAAGACAGGAGGATGGGATGGAGGAAGGGGGAGGAAAATAGAGACAGGCATGTCAGGAGACCACGCCGCAGGTCTTTGAAGGCAGCTGTTCCCAGGCAGAGAGCCATGCAATGGGTGAGAGATCAAGATGGATAGGCACACCATGCAGAGTGAGTTTGGATATTTATTTAGCGGGTTATGGAAGAGAAATGGGGAGGGAAAAAAGGAAAAGAGCAGAGAGGAAGAGAGAGAGAGGAGGGGAAGGGGAGAAGGGGGAGATGCAAAAGCTGCCTCTTTGACAGAGAGACACAGAAAAGAAAGACTCAGACTGGAAGTGGAAGATCCACCTGCCTCAGTGGTGGAGGGGCTGGGGTGGTGGTGGTGGTGGTGGTTTGTCTCTTAAAGGGACAGGACAGACTATTACAGTCACCCTGGTAATAAACATAGGCCCCAAGCCTCACACAGATCCTAGGACTCTGTCCCCATTAGGGCCTCTCCGTGATGGTCTGGCCCTGATAGGGGTAATGACTATTGGTGTTAGGGCTGCTACATAGAAGCCAAGGTCCTGGAGCTTACAGGTGAGTAAGCTGTCCCTAAGATGCAGGAAATTCTGTCAGTGCTAGGGCAGGATGGCCCAACCCACAGCTGAACGGACCAGAGTCCATCTTAACCTCTACAGCAGCAAGACCACAGCCAAATGTCTTTGGGAAAAGTATGGAACCTTGATACAAGGGCTTGGCACTGTCTGGAGGAACTGCAGGAAGGGAGAGACAAGTGGGTGGCCTAGGTTAAACAGTAACACCATGATGGACTGGGGAGCCTGAAGAAGAAGATGCTCAAGACCTTGTAGGTTCCAAGCCATTACCTCGCCCCAATTCAGGACCCATGGGTCTGTAGTAGTGCCTCCAGTGCCCTCCTCACGTCTACTGGCCCTTCAGCGTTTTCTCTGAAGGGTCTCAAGCCTTTGCCAACATTACTATTGTATTAGTTACTTTTGCTTCATTTTTTTAGATCTTCATATATTTTAGATGGATTCTCTGGGCATTAGAGATACGTACATTATGTAAATAGAAAGGATATATGGTGCTGGGATTAAAGGCATGCACCACCCTTCCTACAAGCAACATTTTTATGCTGAGAATCTTAGCAAAGGAGAGTTGGAGGGGGCCAAAATGTTGCAGAATTCTTAATAAAAACTCAGAGTCATATTGCAGGGTGAAAGCTGGGAGGTCAGAGAAGCAATGCAGGCAACCACTAGAGAGACCTTTTACCTCTACCAAATCCTCAGACTGAAAGGGCGAGCCTGTCTCCATGAATCTTCAGACTGCATGCTGTCTCTTCCTGTTTTATATTCCTCTCTCTGCCCAGCCATATCGCTCCTGTTTCCACCTCCTTAGTGCAGGATTAAAGGGGTGTGACTCATAAGTACTGGGATTAAAGATGTGAGCCTCTACCACCTGGCTGTTTCTCTTTGAGACTGGATCATTCTAAGTGTAGCCCAGGATGGCCTTCAACCCACAGAAATCTGTCTGCCTCTGCCTCCCCAAGTGCTGAAATTAAAGGTGTGTGCTTCCACCACCGCCAGGCCTCTATGGCTAACTAGTGGCTTAGTTCTGCACTCTGACCATCAGGCAAGCTTCATTTGTTAGATTGAAAATACAGTCTTCCTCCATTCTCGTGTGGCCCTGAGCACAGGAGGACTCTGTGGGCACGCATGTTAGGGACAGGCTGTGCACCATCTGTAAGAGTGCAGGACTGGGTTTTCTCCATGTCGATCAGACTCTGGGACTGTGTTCCACAGCCCTAAGCTTAACCAACCTCTGTACTTTTCTAAATTACCCAGGCTGGATAATGGACTAAGGCGCCGGGTGGTGGTGGCGCACACCTTTAATCCCAGCACTTGGGAGGCAGAGGCAGGAGGATCTCTGTGAGTTTGAGGCCAGCCTGGTCCACAAGAGCTAGTTCCAGGACAGACTCCAAAGCTACAGAAAAACCCTGTCTCAAGAAAACAAAAAACAAAAACAAACAAACAAACAAAAAACAGAAAGAAAGAAAGAAAGAAAGAAAGAAAGAAAGAAAGGAAGGAAGGAAGGAAGGAAGGAAGGAAGGAAGGAAGAAAGAAAGAAAGAAAGAAAGAAAGAAAGAAAGAAAGAAAGAAATGGATTAAGGCACGATTCCTATTTCTCTCCTAGAAATAGGAGTCTTCATAGATTGCTGAAGGCTCTGAGGACTGCAGTCAATAAACTTCAGAGCTATTTGACTTGATACATATTATATATTTTGAAACAAGGTCTCACTATGTAACTCTGACTGGCTTAGAATTTACTATGTATTCCAGACTGGCCTCAAACACATATAAATCCACCTGCCTCTGCCTTCTTTTTTTTTTTTTTAAATATTTATTTATTATGTATACAATATTCTGTCTGTGTGTATGCCTGCAGGCCAGAAGAGGGCACCAGACCCCATTACAGATGGTTGTGAGCCACCATGTGGTTGCTGGGAATTGAACTCAGGACCTTTGGAAGAGCAGGCAGTGCTCTTAACCTCTGAGCCATCTCTCCAGCCCCCTGGCTCTGCCTTCTAAGTGATGGGATTAAAGGCATGAGCCAAGTGCTTAGTTGCTTTGGAATTGGTATCCCTAGCCAACCCCTGCCTTAGTCCCAGTGCTAGGATTACAAATATGTGTCATCACACCACCTTGAAGGAACAAAGAGCCCCTGCGCTTGGATCCGTCAGGCCTCATGGCATTGGAGCATGCTTTGTGCAATTTTTCAGACTTTCTTTTCTCTTTCCTGGGGGTTGTTGATCAAAACTGGGAGTGCATAGTGTGCTAAGCTATGGACTGGCCTGCTTCACTATCTCAGCCTGTGCCTGAGCCTACAGCTACATATGGCATCAGCAGGCCCAGCACAAGTGGGAATTTGTCCGGGATCAGCCTCGACAAAAACACCTCTTGCCAGGGTAGAGGTGTGGGGATTTATAAATATAGCAAAGAATATGAAGACACAAATGAAAATAATAAAACGGAGAAACATAGAATAGTATCAGGAGAGAATTCCAGTGAGTACTGAAATTCGCCTGTGTTTAATTTCCAATTGTTTAAAATATCCCTGACCCCAAAAGGTAGGAGTAAGACAAAAAACTACATTAATATGATACAAGTAAATGAACAGACCAGTTGAAGGTCGCAGACTACTACTTCCTAAGGTAACAAAACATTCTGTAAGCAAACCACTCCTTTGGTGGAATCCAAAGTTTTCTCTCTCTCTCTCTCTCTCTCTCTCTCTCTCTCTCTCTCTCTCTCTCTAAGAGATTTATTTTCTGTGTACGAGTTTTCTATTTGTGTGCACACCTTTATCCCAGGAGAGGGCATCAAGTCCCACTAGAGATGGTTGTGAGCCATCATATGGTTGCTGAGAATTGAACTCAGGACCTCTGGAAGAGCAGTCAGTGCTTGCCATCTTTCCAGCCCTCAAAGTTATCTCCTTAAGGGAACTGGAATTCAGCTGTGTCTTTAGACTTTTGTTTGAGGTAGAAATGTGTCTACTTCTCTATTCCTGAAATACAAGGTCTGGTTATTAGCCACACCTGTTGACAATAACCTTGAGCGAGCAGAAGTCTCTGACCTAAATCTAGGTGTGACCTTTATTTAAGGTAGAAACATAATAACCTTGACTAGAGGTAAGTTCCTACTTTCTGACCTTTGGTCAACAGAGAAATAGGTTCAGATTTTCAGGTCTCCAGAGGAATTACATGGGCCAGGGCACGGAAGGTGAGAGGTCTTCAGTGTTCTGTGCCAGGACAGATTGGGAACTTGAGAAAGTTCTAGGCATGAGTGGAGACGACACCGTTGTAAATTGAGTCCTCGCTTGCAGGCCAGAAAGAAGGCCGTGTGGAGGGGCCAGAGCATTCCCGGCTTTTCTGGTCGGGTGGAGGAACAGGTGGCTTGGGGCTAAAAACGTCAGAGGGAGAGATGGTGGCCCTGGCTTGGGTTGTGTCTCCAGACCTTTGGTGCATCAGCGAAGGAGAGGGTGGCTGTACTCTGGAAAGGAGCAGTGGAAGGTGAGAGACAAGTCGCAATGGCATCCTTCCACCAGCAGAGAGCAGTGTTGTGTCTCACTAGAGACACAATCCCGCATTCCTGAGATTATCCTGCCTGGAAACAAAGTTTCCCAGCCTTCATCCTACCTAGCCTGCAGCTTTCCCTCCAGGCTCTAGGGTGTGCAGTCAAGGCGGAGCTGTGGGCCTCTGAGTGAGACGTGGCTGCTGGAAGGCCCTGCTCCACACCAGCCTTGCCTGCTACCACCATCTTGCTGTTCTTAGGACAGTGGCCATTTACAAAGCCAGCTCTCTGGGCTACTTTAATTTTGCTTGTTTGGGACCTTTCCCTCCCTCCCTACTTCCCTCCTTTCTTTTAGAAGCAGGGCCTCCTACATTGCCTCATTTTCACCCCCCCTCCACCGCCCCTCCCCACACCTGGATTCTTAGGAACTCTTACCAACGAAGCCAGGCTGGCTTGCTGGCTGAAGGCCAGCCACGCTGCTGCACTTAGCTGCATTGACTGGATCCCAGCCACAGACACACTGGGCTCCATTTCTCACTCCACTTCAGAGGGAGTGACCATGGTGTCCATCCTCTCATGATGAGCAGCCATGCCCATGCTTCCCAGACTTCCTGGTGCTCAGAAACACAGTCCACATTTTTATTTATTTTTTGTGAGACAGGTCTCATGTATACCAGGCTGGCCTTGAACCCTGTTTCCCCCTCCTGAGTTCTGGGATTCTATGTACTGTGTAATCATCTTTTTTTTTTTAAAGATTTATCTTTTTGTGTGCATTGGTCTTTTACCTGCATATATGTCTGTGTGTAGGTGCCAGATCCCTTGGATCTGAAGTTACAGACAGTTGTAAGCTGCTTTGTGGGTGCTGAGAATTGAATCCTGGTCCTCTGGAAGAGCAGACAGTGCTCTTAACCAGAGCCATCTCTCCAGCCCCTCATGTCTAGTTTTTGTGGTGCTGGGATCAAACCCAGAGTTTCTTTTCCTTTTTTTTTTTTTCTGGCGGTGTGGAGGGTTTCGAGGTAGGGTTTGTGTAACTGGAACTCACTTTGGACACCAGGCTGGCCTTGTACTCAGAGATCCACCTGCTCTGCCTTGAGTGCTGGGATTAAAGGTGTGCGCCATCGGGGTTCTTCGTGACTGGCAGGCACTATCAACTGATGCTGCATGCCCCGCAAACAGATGTCATGACTCTTGGGGGGGCTCAAGGTCTTGTGCTCCACTGCTGAGCTTGAGTCCCCAACTCCCATCTACCAGCCCTTCCTTGCCCCCCATCAATTCTGTGTTGCTGTGGCTGGTCCTGAGCAAATCTCTCCTGAGTTCAGGAAATCCTGTCTCCATCCCCAAAGTAGTGGTGAGCAGGGCCAGGTATGAGTACCCGTTTGTGTTCATCTCTTGGAGACCCACCATTTCTTTTATCCTAGACAAGATTTAAGCTCTTCATCGTCTGCCTCAGCCTTCTGAGTAGCTGGGGTGGCCGTCTTCAGTACCTCCTAGTTTCTTCTCTTCCTTTCGACGTGTATTGGAAGGAGAATGGACTTTGAAGACGCTGCAAGTGCGCAAGGTGATTTTAGGAGCTGCCGCCTCCACAGAAAAGGCTTCAGGGACAGTTGGACAGGACCAGGAGCACTTGTCAGCAACAAGTGGGTTAAGGACAGATGTGATCATTCCGCCGGTCTCAGAGCAAAGCTCCGGGGCTCTGAGCCTTGGAACGGGGGCGGGGGGGGGGGATCCGAGTAGATCTGCTTCCTGACAGCTGATAAAATTAATCTTGAACTCGCTGGGCTTCCTTGGTGCTTTATTAAGATTATCTAGGTTGTCGAGCCGCGCCGGGAGGTGGCGGTGTGGTCGCGCGCACCGGCCTGGCCCCGTCCAAGTTCAAGCTCTGGGTGGGGAGCCAGCTTCCCGTCGCCGTTTCGTCAATAACTTAAAGAGCCAGGCCGAGGTGCAGGGGCAGGGGCGCGGCGGGACGCGGCCCGGGCTCTGCCTCTCGGCGCGGGAGGACCTCGACTCGGGTCGCAGTGCTGGGCTGGCCGTGCCCGGAAGCCAGAATTCGCCGTGTTCGGCCGCAGGGAAGGTTCTCGGCCCGTCTGCCCCGGGTCGCCTCTAGGGTCCCACACTCCGGGCAACCACGACGGGGGTGGGGGGCGCCACCGTTCTCAACCCCCCACCCCATTTCAGCAGCCCGGCGTGCGCGCGCCGCCTCTAGCCTCCTCCCTTGCCTCCTCCTCCCCCCCGCCACTTTCTCCCTCCTCCTCTCCCCCCCCCTCTCCCGGCCGTCCCCTCCCTCCTTCCCGCCCTCTCCCTCCTCCCGCCGTCCCCTCCCTCGTCGTCCCTCTCGCCCCTCCTCCTCCCCTCCCTCCTCCCGCTCCCCTCCCCCTCCGCTCCCGCCACCTCCGCCCGCCGCCCCGGCCGCGTCGGGTAAACCTGTTCTGCGAGGCGGCCGCGCCGGGGCGGATCGAGCGGCCGGCGGCTCCTCGCGGCTCGCGGCGTCGGGGCCCGTGGAGCGCGCGGCCGGCCCTCGGCCGCGGCCCTCGGCGGCGCCACCATGTACTCGGGAGCCGGCCCCGGTGAGTCCGCGCGGCGCCCGGCGCTCGTGCCGCCGCGGTTGGCGGGGGGCGGGCGGGGCGGGCGGGGGCGACGGAGCCTGTGGGGCCGCGGGGTGGCCTCGGGGTGGCCGGGCAGGGCCTCGGGGCGGGGAGGCCCAGCTCGCCCGAGCGGCGGGGCCGGGACGAGTGTGGGGGCCCAGGCCCGGCCTGCAGCGGGTCGCCGTCCTCCCGCAGCGCTCCTCCCGCCGGCCCCGAGCGTAGAGCTGCGGGGCCCAGTGCTTCGGCCCAGGGGCGGGGAGCTGGACGGGTCGGGAACCGAACCCCGGGGCCCCAGAGCCGCGATCGGCCGCTCGGGCGCAGTTCCACGCCGGGCAGCCGCCCTCCCCATTTAAGTGTTAATCGCCCTGCGATTTCCTAGCGGAGCGGGTGGCCGCCGTGGCACCCCTTCCCACCAGCGTTCCCTTTTCTCTGGAAAAGTTCCAAAAAACTTAAAAACACCAAGGGGGTTCCCCACCCCGCTTCCCCAGCGGAGTGGAGGGCCGTTTACTCGCGGGGCTGAGCAAACAGTCAAGTGTTGGGAGGCTTTTTCGCCTTCTCCCGCCAGGCACGTGGCTCCATTTCCCGGCTGCCCCGCTGCTTGCTCGGGCTCAGCCTGCCCCCTTTTGTCCGCCTGGCTGTACTTGGCGCCCGCGGGCCCTTCCTGCTGCCCACCTGACCTAGTGGTTTGGCCCCCGGGACCTCCCCAGACTTCCCCACTGTGGGGTCTGGGAACCTCCAGATCTCCCCCGGTCCCCTGTGGTGCCTGTTCGGTGCCTAGTGCGCCTCCTCTCCTGATGTCAGGGCTCCTCAAATACCCACTGGCCAACTTCTAAATGCATTATAGGGCTTCCAGCAATTTGAACACCCGTTTAACCTTGTGCCTGGAGGTGACCAGGCCCTTGGGGACAGTTGGTAGGGGTTTGGAGGCTGCCTTCAAAGTGGCCAGGGCAGCCTCCTGCCAGAGTGTGGGAATCCCCCAGCTCAGCGCTGTGGAGAAACCCAGAAAATCCTTAGCTCTGAGGCTGTACGTTTTTCTAGAGTGTCAGTTTCTAGTGACTTCCTTGGGGACGAGGCCAGGCTTTCCTCTATTTTGGGTGTGGATCCTTTCAGCCTGTCACTGTGGGTCTTCATTCTAAAAACAGGCAGTGGAGGCTCAGAGAGGTTAAGAGCCCTGTAAACATCCTGGAGCCAGCAACCTGTTTGAACACTCCTGAGGAAGTGGCTCACAGTCCCTTTGACCTTGACCCGCCGGTGGAACTACCTGTTTGGTGCGGATTAGGCCAGTGGATTCCCAGATGAGGTGGAAATAAACCTACTGTGTGTTCTGCAAGGGGCTGTTGCCTTTTAGAAAAGAATGCGGTAGCCCTCTGGATCAACCGGTTCTTTTTGGTCACTGGCAGCTTTGAAGATGGCTGCTCTTACTGCGTGGGCCTCTGCATAGTGGCCTGAGGGAGAGACAGTCCCCTCTAACCAGAAAGCCTCGGGCGAGAAACGAGAAGCCTGTAGGATAGTTCTTGGCTAATGGCAGGCTGGGAAGGAACCCAAGTTCCAGGTGGGCCACTGTGCCGTAATTGCAAGGCTGGAGCGCAGCTCCATTTTATTATACATACCACGGCTTTTAATTTAGCTTAATAGAACCCCCAATACAATCTCATCAATGAGACTCAACCATATTTCCAAATTTAGGAGAATGGAAGGCAATTGGACCTGAATTCTAGAAAAGTTAGCGTTTTCCTGTTCCCCGACTTGCTGGGAAGTAAATACTTAGTAAATTAACTGTAAAAATAGAATTCCCAATGGGGTTCTTACAGTACCTGTTACAAATACTGTTACAGGTGTGAAGTTAGTAGTGTCCGGGCCAAGGCTCAGAACTTGACAGGTTTGGGTTTGTTTTATTTTTCCTTCGAACTATTGGGAGGGGTTTGGGGTATGTAAATTCTCTACCTACCCGGGAAACTTCCTACAAGGTCTTTGTAGCTGGGATCCCCCCCCCCCCCCCCACCTAAGGTTCTTAAACTGTCTGGAAGCAGCTCTGTCTCCGGCTTTATAGCCCAGGAGGATTTGCTACAAAGTAACCTCTGACGGTGAAAACTGGGTTGAGAGTTGCCAGTCAAGACTGACTTTGAGCAACGGTGCATGCATACACTGTGGTCTCTAATGCCAGCAGTTGGCCCTGCTCCCCGAATTCTCCCGACTCCCAGTTGTGTTATAGGGTACCACTGCAGCTTGGCGGCCTCTGTGCTGAGTGCTGCCAAGGGCTGGAATGTACATTTGTGGGAAATCTCCCCCTAGTAGCCTGTGGAAGAATTTAAATGGGAGGGGGTTCGTGTAAATGCTTTTGGCTTACACATTTTTAAGAAGCAACATTTTGTAACTGAGTTTCTCTGTCAACACCGTTGGGTTTATTCTTTACAGTTCAAGAGACTGGGCTGCCAGTATAACTAAAAATGTTTCTTTTCTTTCTTATTTTTTTAACATTATGAATTGTTGTAGGAAATGTAACACATGATTTTTAAAAAGTTTCTACTGTGAAGTAATTTTACAAATATGAAAGCAGGGTGTCTAAAGATGTGATTTCTGCCTATCCATCCCTCCCTTGCGGCTGTCAGTGGTCATGGCTTATCAACTGCCTCTTCCCCATTCTATCCGGAAGCAGACCCCACACCTGCCATTTCACCATGGATGTTTGTGTGCACCGAATACGGGGTTTTTTTCCCCCTTGTCTTTCAGAGACAGGGTGGGCTGTATGGCCCAGATTGGTCTCAAACTCCTCCTTCTGCCTCTGCTTACAGAGTCCTGGAATCACAGGCTTATGTCACCACACAGCTGGTTCAGGTACATGTGAACAGGGCCCACTGTCATTGTCACACCAGGTGGTGGCCCTTCCTTGGCTTCAGAAAGATAATTACAATGGGCTTGCATTCCTCCCCCCCACCCCTGCCAGTGGCTTTTTAAAATTTATTTTTACTTACATGGATGTATTAGTATTTGTCTGCATGTATATATGTGTACCACATGCGTGCCTGGTGGCCCCAGAGGCCAGAAGAGGGCTTCAGAGAACTGGAGTCACTGCCAGTTGTGAGCCTCCACGTGGATGCTAGGAACTAAGCCCGAGTCCTTCAAGAGCAACAAGTGCTTTTGACTGCTGAGCGAGCCATCGCTCCAGCCCCTACAGTTGATGTCAGAATATGGAGTTAATGGAAGAACATGGGAATTTTGAGTTTCTATCTTCTAAATCTTTTTTGGTGGCATTTTGTTTTTTGAAACAGGGTTTTACTACTTGGCCCAGGCTGGCTTTGAACTCGTTTACGCTCCTTTGTGGGAGAGCCCCAGATGTGTGCCATCATATCAGTTTTTCAGCAGAGCCTTGAAAACGAGGCTTCTACCCGCTTTGTCTGCATTTTCAGCTTCTTATTGTCACCGAAGGTCTTAAAAATCTCCGAGTAGGCATCTCCCTTGCAGTCTCCCCTGGTTCAGTACTTAAAACTACCTGCCTGACCTTCAGACTCCTCTTGCCTGCTTTCCTGTTCTATGAGGGGCTTATAGAACCCCTCTGCCTGCTCAAGTGCATTCTGACTCCCTCATCCTGAGAATGTTTTTGCACGCACGGGTCATTTTGAGTGTCAGATTCACAGTTGCAGCAGGGGCCTGTTTTCTCCATGGCCCACTTTCAGCACAGGTAATTCAATGCATAGAAAATCAGGATGGCCTTCATAACTTAGAGCCCCAAGGTAGGTTTCTCCTCCCCAGTTTTGGGCTCAGGTGTGAGGTGAGGAGTCATGCTGTCTTCTGCATCCCTCTCCCCTTACTTGCTCCAGCTCTCCTGTGTACCCTGCAGCTTCACCCACCAGCATCCAGATCTCATGGGCAGTGAGGCTATGCTGGCCCGGCCCCAGCCTTTTCACTCTGGCTGGGTAAAGTGAAGCTCTTGTGTGCACGAAATAACATCAGGAGCCAGGTGGTGGTGGTGGTGCACACCTTTAATCCCAGCACTCGGGAACTCACAGGTGGAACTCTGTAAGTTCAAGGCCAGCCTGGTCTACAGAGCAAGTTCCAGTACAGGTTCCAAAACTACAGAGAAACCCTTTCTTTAAAAAAAAAAAAAAAGCCGGGTGGTGGTGGCACATGCCTTTAATCCCAGCACTCTGCAGGCAGAGGCAGACAGATCTGAGTTTTAGGCCAGCCTGGTCTACAAGAGCTAGTGTTCAGGACAGTCTCCCCCTTCCCAAAACAAAACAAAAGAGTATCAAGCTACAACTAATTTCCCACTTTCACATCTAAAGCTGAAGAACCTGAAATCCCCCCCCCCTTTTTTTCTCTTTGAGACCAAACCATTGTGCCCTCCAGGCAGGTTTTCAGTAGAGCTATGCAGGGTTCATCTAAGCCGGGAGCCTTCCGCAGTCAAGTGAGGTACCAGAACAACGGGCAGACCTGGGGCCATCCCTAAGTCAGGAGCACAGGCCTGAGTGTGTGCACTCGCCTCACCCAGCGTATCTGGGGTCCTCACGGTGCCTGAAGGGACAAGGTAGTGTCCCTGAGATGCTGTACCAAGATATGCCACTGCAGCTCCCAGGCAGGGGGCCCACCGGTGTGTGAGAGGCAGCCAGGCCCTCTGCTGTCTGCCAAGAACACAGTGCCTCTTTCTGGCTCTTGGAGACTCAACCAGCATCTGGGAACTCCATTCTTGGTCTTCCCATATTGTCTGCAGGGGCGGTGGTCAGATGGACATGGTTGTCCACTTCAGTCCTGTCCTCCTAGGCATGTTTGGAGAGTTTGACATCTGTGTGGGTCTCAGTTTTGCTGTCTGGAGCATGTGAGATGTTGTCCAGGCTGCTTACCCTCTCTGTACCTTGTGACATAGATTCTTTTCCTTTCCCATGACTGCTTACGTGACAAGTGGTGGTCTATGTTCCGTATGCCAACACGGATATGAGCTCCAGCCAAGCACTTTTTGGTTTTTCAAGACAGGGTTGCTCTGTAGCTTTGGAGCTCTGTAGACCAGGCTGGTCTTGAAAAACTCACAGAGACCCTGCCTGTCTCTGCCTCCTGAGTGCTGGGATTACAGGTGTGCCCCACCACCGCCCAGCTAAGATTTTCTTCTACTTTTTGTTTTGGCTTGTTTTTCGTGACAGGGTTTCTTTGTGTAACAGTCCTGGCTTTCCTGGAACCCGTTTGTAGACCATACTGGCCTCGAACTCACTGAGATTCGAAGTCAGGCACTTCTTAGACGTGGTTAAGACTGAGTGGAATGGGGCTGGAGAGATAGCTCGGGAGTTAAGAGCACTGGCTGCTCTTTCAGGGGGCCCAGATTCCATTCTCAGCACCCACATGGCAGCTCCCAGCTGTCTAACTCCAGCTCCAGGGGATCCAGGAAGCACACCTGTGCGCACCTGGAGATGCAAAGAGCATTAACAAGTATCTGCCTCCCGTCTGCACGGGGGGCTGTTGGCTCCTTACCCCTGCTTGTCCAGAATCCCAGGGAGCTCACCTGAAGCTGAGTCCTTGGAAGCATCTTGAATGGGTCACCGGGGAGCAAGAGGCCAGGGCAGCTCTCTGGTGGGCATTTCTGCTCTTTTTAAAGGAGGGCAGCAAGGGATTGTGGACTTGATTTAGGACTTAGTGGCTGGGTAGTGCCAGTGGTTTAAAGAGAGAGAATTTGGGGCCTAGGAGATAATTGTGGGACCTTGGGAGTCAGAGAGGGATGGGGAGGAAGAGGCCTGGGCAGAAACTGCTTCCTAATTGCTGTGGTGCCAGGTGGGAAGCTCATTCTGGAAAAGTTATCCAACAGCTTTTCATGTGTGAGTTTGGGCAGGAGCTGGAAGCTGGTTTGGGGTGGGAGTGCAAAGAGACATTGTAGGTGGCGGGTTGGCCAGGGCCCAAGCTAAGAAGACGTCTCTCTTGTGGAGGATGCTTTGGGTGGGTTGGCCCTTGAACTCCTTTTTCATGTTGTAGGACAGAACTTGGAGCTCTTTTGGGGGAGTGACAGTCCCAGGCTAGTTATGGGGACCGCCCTGTCATCTCTCCTGGCCTCCTTTACCTGGGAGAAGAAGGTGGTGATGGGTTGTGGGTTGTATTAGATGTTTTTCCTTTGCTGTGATAAAGCAACTTATAGAAGTTTATTTGGTGCTTATGGTCCAGGAGCTCAGAGTCCATAATGGTGGAGAGGCTTGGCAACAGGAGCGAGAAGCTGAGAGCTCACATTTTTTTAGACATTTGCAAGCATGAAGCAAAGTGAAATGGAAATAGCCATCTTTAACCCTCAAATCTTCTCTAGTAATGTACTAACTCCAAGGCCACACCTCCTAAGTCAACTAGGGAGCAACTATTCAGATACCCCAAATTAGGGACATTTCTCCTTCAAACCACTACAGGGGGTGAATGGAATTGAGCCAATAACTCATTGTTCTAGTAGGCAGTGAGAAAGTGCCTACGGGAAACTGATCTGTGTCCGTCATGAAGTTTGGGGAAGAGTGGTCCACCTAGACAGACATCCTGACAACCACTGTTGATGAAACATTGGGTTAGTCATGGCAGAGAGGCCAGACGTCAGCGGGTTTTAGGGCTGTTAGGTTTGGGGTGCTGAAGGAGCAATCTGAAGCTAGCGGTAAGTGCTCCAGGTGGGCTTGGAAAAGCCAGGTGAAATGGATGAGACTTTGGGCCTGAGCAGTCCGTGTTCTCACGGCTAGCACTCATCAGCCCTCTAGCCCGAATTGGATGGGTCTGAAGGAGAGCCAGAACCACCTGCAGCTCTTTCCCCACCTGTACCAGGTGATTGCTGTCCCTAGGGATATTATGGGATTCCCAGATGCCAGGGCCTCTGGGAAGGTAGAAAACAAAACCATTGCCAAGGACGCCTGTGTCCAGAGCGGAGCTGGGCTGGAATCTTGACTTGGATGGATCTGAGAGCACTGTCTCTGCTTTGGCCGTATTCTAGGAATGGCATGTAGCTGCAGGATTGTCTAAAGGTCCCCAAACAGTTAAGTTTATCTGCTTTTTGTCTGTCTGCTTATCTGCCCCTCTTTTGTAAAAAAAAAAAAAACTTAGAAGATGTAAACCAGGACGGCCTGCTACTCCTGCAGCTTGTCTGCTCTGTCCTTGAGCCTTGGGCTGAAGTTACCTTTAAGGAGTTGTAGAAATGCCATGCAGCTGTGCATTTTTAAGCATCCAAAGCCACAAGGCTTGGGAACAGCTAGACAGAGAGGCTCCTGTGAGGACCAGGACAGTAACCGGTGTCCTAGCTGATAATGTGACCTGGGGAGTGAGTTTCTGTGGTTCCTACTGGGGTCTGGGATTCCTCTGTTAGGAGAGTCTGGTCTTCTGTAACCTGTTGTATGGTCACCTGTTCCCAAGGATGAAATGCCAGGGTTGAACACCATAAAAAGAATGGGATGTCATGGCAGCCAGCTGTTGGAAAATTAACTGCCCAAGTAAGTGGTCGACTCACTGATTGTGTGTGGTGTTTGTGTGTGTGTGTGCGCGTGCGTGCACACACATTTGCATGTGGTGTCAAGCCAAGAGCAGAACCAGGTTGGCCTCCGGAGGGATTTGAATTTCATTCTGTTGGGTCACCCCTCTCTGTGTGGAGGATCATGGTTGCCTGGGGTGCCAAGAAGTTGCCTCAGTGCTCGCAGGAGACTGAGCTCTGGGCCTGGCTTCTCAAGAGAGTGCCAGGCCACTTATCATTGTCTGCCACAGGGAGGGTGGAGTGGTGAGGCTGGTCCCCGGGGAGTGCAAGACACGGCCCTCCTAATCTCATGGAGGTACCAAGTGTCACTCCAAGGAACACTCATTTGAAATGTGGTTTTCGTTTTATTTTTGCACATTTTTATTGATGCATGTTCAAGTTCATGTTGGAGAATGACAAGTGTAAGAATCTTGCCAAGTCATTCTTCCTGTGAGCAAACCTTAGATGCAGCTGCAGGTGCCTCATCATTTCCTGCCACTCCAGCCCTGACTTCTGGGATGTCACCTGGGGCTCCCGCTGGCCCCCCACTCAGTCTGGCCCAGCAGGACTCTGCAATGTGTATTACTCTCGTTATCTAGTCCAGGTGGGTCTGCTTTGTCCACGGAGGGGAGGAGAGGAGTGCCGTTTCAGAGTGGGGAAGGTCTTTTTTGTTTTTCGAGACAGAGTTTCTCTGTAGCTTTGGAGCCTGTCCTGGAACTCCCTTTGTAGACCAGGCTAGCCTCGAACTCATAGAGATCCGCCTGCCTCTGCCTCCCGAGTGCTGGGATTAAAGGCGTGCGCCACCACTGCCTGGGGAAGGTCTTTCAAAATGTCAGCCTTTAAAAAAAATAGCGGTTTACATAACATAAATTTAACCATTTAAGGGGCAGGAGAGATGACTCCGTGGTTAAAAGCTCTTGAGAGAACCTGGGTTCCATTCCCAGCACCCACACTGCCTATATCTAGCTCCAGGGGATTAATTGCTGCATTCACAGCACTTGACACTCTCTCTCTCTCTCTCTCTCTCTCTCTCTCTCTCTCTCTCTCTCTCTTTCTCTCTCCTCACACACAGAATTAAGAATAATATAAACCTAAAACATTCAAAATGAACAGTCGAAGAGCTGAGAAATGGCCTAGTGGTTAAGGGCCCTTGCTGCATGAGCATGAGCAGTGAAGTCTGGATCCTTGCACAGAGGTGGATGGAGGCAGGAGAATGGAGGGGACTTGCTGGCTTCCAGCCTGGCAAAAACAAAACGGGACTTCCAGGTTCAGGGAGAGGGAGAGGCGCCGCCTCAGGAGTAAGGTGACAGGGCACCTGGCACCCTCCTCTGGTCCTTTGTGCATCTTTACACACGCGTTCATCTGTAGGTTCCAGCTTTGGTGCAGTCTCAGTACCAATGTTGATACTGAGTTCAAACCCCCACCCCTGCCCACCAGGCTTGGAAGCCAGTGACTGATGTGCTGCTTAGCTGCCTGTTTGAGACATTCTTATGAACAGAATCATGCAGTCATGGCCTTTTGTGTCTGTGGGTTTGCTCAGATGTCCTCAAGATTTTTTTGTTTTTGAGACAGTATTTCTGTGGAGCTGTCCTCAAACTCACTCTGTAGACCAGGCTGACCTCAAATTTAGCACAGATCCACCTGCCTCTATCTCCAAGTGCTGGGATTAAAGGCGTGCTCCACCACCACCTGGCTACTGCATACTATTCTATCTTATGGATATACCACCACCTATCCATTCCTGTCTCTGGGCTCCTTCCTTTCTTCCTGCTGTGCTGTGGTTAATAAGCTCCTCCGAACATTTGTGTCTAGGTTTTTGTGCATCTGTTGTGTTTTCATCGACATGGACGGGAGCTGATTCACGGGGACCGACTTCCCGAGGGCCTGGTTCCGGCACTGCCCCTGTCCCCGCTGTCACCTTGCACAGGTACCACTGTGTGCCTTGCCAGGCCTCACTGGCATTTCAGAGTTTTAAAAAGAAGTGGGTCTTTTTTGTTTTAAGTGGGGAGTGAGTTGAGACAGGAGATGTCTGAAGATGGCCTTGAACTTGATATGTAGCAAGGCAGAAGAACCCTGATCCTCCTGTCTCTGCCTTTTGAGTTCCGAGGTTACAGGTGTGGACCACCAGGCCCAGCTTAAGAAAGTGAAGTTCTTTGGTATTTGGTTAGCCATCAAACTGATGGGAAAGTGTGAAGTCTACATACTTTTCCCGTTGTGCCTAAGAGAGCTAAGGTCCACTTACCTCCCCAGAACATATTGTAGAGCTTGCAGCCTAGACACTGAGTGAATGGTGGAACCCTGATCAGTCCCGGGGGTCTGAGTGTTTGCTCCCAGCCCTGTGCTGCTGAAGCAGTGAATGCAAGGTTGGCTCCTGCCCGGCCAGCTTAAAACTAGGGACACAACTGGGAACCAAGGGTCACTCCCACGTGCCCGGAAGACCACAGGCAGCCCTCACAGAGTGGGTGAAATGGGTAAGAAACCAGGTACAGTTTTCTATCTGAGGAGGGGACTGAGAGCCAGAAGGAGGCAGGGCAGAACAAAGGTTACTTTGGACCTGGCCTGCTCCATCCAGAAAAGGATGGGGAGCCGGGGCAGGGGGTCTGGGTACAGCAGGGCTGGGAGGCTGCCGTGCCTAGAGACTGGTTATGTTTATAAACTTGGGGAGAAAGGGGTAAGGGGCTTTTAGTTGTAGGAAATAATGCAAATACACAGAAGATCTAAGGCCTGTCCACGGCTGATGCCTGCAGCGGGAATAGACCAGCTCCTCCAGTCCCAGCCTGCATTCACTAGCATCTTTCCTGTTGGGGACAGAAACCAGTGCTTGGCTCAGGCTAAGCACAGGCCCCTGAGTCTCTGAAAGGATCGCAACCTTCCAGAAGACAGCTGTTGAGTCATCTGTCCAATCACAGAACCAGTTACAGAAACCAGAAAGTTAGTTCATGGGTGTGTGGTCTTCTGACAATCGGACCCCACTTTGCACACTCTGGTGACTGTGACTCTTGCTTTCTGTTCTTCCAGTGTTTGTGCTCTTTCCAATTGCTCCCCATGCTGTGTGGCTGTGGTGGTTCCCATCTGCCTTGGCTTTTGTAATCCTGACTGTTACTGTTGGCTCTCCTCCTGCTGAGCCCATTTCTTCACTGGAATGAGGTTAGCAGTCATAAGCACGGTGCTGGGGAGCTCACTGCTGCTGGGTGTCCTTGGTGGGCATAGCCAGAAAACTCTCCTCCTGTATTAATGCTAGAAGCCAGGAGTTCGGGGTTGACTCCAGCTTCCCTCTTGCTCTTAGCCTGCCCTGCGTCTAGCTCTCCCCATCCCTGGCCCTGCGGTCCACTTGATTGCCTGGCCTTTCATCCTTGTCTTGTCAGTGCTGACACACACAGTCCTAGATGCTCTCTCTTGTGGTTCATAGCTTGTCATCTGCCCCATGCTTGACACCTCTCCGTTCTTTCTTCCCCTCCAGGTGTCACTGCACTGTGCGTTTATATACTTACCTGTGCTCTGGGCCCCCATGGTCTCTCATGGTACCTATTGTGCACGGGCTCTCTGCACTGGGCTGGCTGGTAGTCTGTAGTTGAGAAGGGCATGGCTGCCGTGTTAGTGTTGAAATGTGAACGGTGAAGAGGCTGAGAGCACCGACTTGGGCAGCATTGTCCTCGGAGTATCCGTTGCTACCAAGTTGGTACCCAAGCTGTGGTTGGCAACAGTGGCTATTGAGGCCAGGGATGGCACCTGCCACAGTCATTGTGCAGCTTGGCGTATGATCCCCTGATCTCTGTGTGGCACTGATGAGGCCTGGCAGCCAGCAGCATTATCTTAAGAGCTGGGACTCAACCCTGGCTTCCTTGTTGAACTTGTCACAGTCTCATGAGCGTGTTCAGTCACCACAACCACACATTGCCTTCAATTTTTTTGTTTTTCTGTTCTTAATCAAGGGGTATGTGTCCCCATTTCAGAGAACTAGTGTTGGGTGCTCTCGGATCAGCTGGGAGCTCATCCTAGGGTAGGGAGAAGCTCTGTGGATCCTGGTGACAGTCGGCACCCTGAGTGCCTGTTCTGCTCCTCTCTGACTCTGTCTTTGGGACCCCTTCTTTGAAGTCTCCCATGTCAGTAGTGATCCTGCGGTGACCTGTCTGGAGGGTGACTCACTGTTGCCACCATGGCATCCGGCACAGTTACTACTGAGAGAAGAATGTCAGTGACTTGGGGGGGTCTGTGTGCACGGAGAGGAGCAGACTGCTCCCTGAGAACACAGGGCCTGGGCACAGTGCCTCTCATTAAGACACACTTCTGCACCTTTTAAAGGAGATGGGAACTGCATCCAAGGTAAGATGGGAAGATAGTGCCCTAGACTTGGAGTGGTTAGTTTCCGAGGCTTGCTCACTTCCTGCTGTGCTCAGTGCTTGGCTTCCTGGGTTTCTTCCTTGTCTGTAAAGTGGGAGTAATCTCCTGCTCTTGCAGTTAGTATAAGGAGTTGCTGTGTGTTCATATGAAATTACTTCCGGCGTCAGAATAATTAGCACATGGCATTATACTTTGTGACATTTAGTGATATGCAGTTGTCAAATCAAGTCACAGAGCAGTTGTTCTTACCATTGTGTTGGTAAGTATCCCACTGGTGATACTCTTACATGGAACGAGTGTGAATGACTTTGCAGGGTCCTGTGTGGAGGTGTGCTGGGCGGTACACACTCTTAATTGTGATTCTGAGCTTAGAGGGTGTTGTGGCTCCTCCGAGCGGTGCCAGTGTGGTCTGGGTGCTGGTGAGGTGATGGCTGACTGAACTCAGGGTATAGGAGCTAAAGATGTGTGGACCCCTCCTTGTTGTCCCAAGAGAACTCGCTGAGCTCCTTTGTGGCAGGGTACTCTAAGTCCCTAGCATTTTCTGTCATGTCCTGAAAAGGGCTCAAAATGAAGACTAGGGTTTGCTAGCTGGAAGGACAGTAACCGAGTCTTCCTAAAGCCTTTTTGAATGGGAGCTGGCATCTTTTGTACTCACGTGAGTTTGGTCAGACATTGTAGAGTTGCTAACCAAAGCCACAGCATAGTGAACTCTAACTCCATCCAGTCTAGGACAGGGGCAGGCGTGGTTTGAGCGTGATGGACGTGCATGAGGGTGGCTTGGTTTAAAAGCCAAGGTCTCCTTCAGGGGAGAGTACCTCTGAGCCTGCTTACTCATGCCTTGGCTGGATCCCATCGGTTTGTTGCTGCCATCACGTTTCCTTGTGAAGGCTGAATGCCCCTGGCGCTCAGTCCTCCCTTGCCTTTGCTTCAGAAGAGAGGAGCTCAATGGATGGTACCAGGAGCCATGCATGAATATGTGTCTACTGGCTTGTTTGGGGGCTCCAGCCCTGCTTCTGTGGGTCACTTTGGAACATTCCTGACTTACACACTTTAGATGGTAGGTGGCTGACTGGGCCATTGGCCTTGGGGCTCCACAGAGGTAGAGCAGGAGGGTGCCGGTGTCCCCAGGGCTTTGTGTCTCTGTGTTGGGACTCAGGTCAGGTTTCGAATAAGCAGGGCAGGGGCTCCACTACTGAATTTCGCACCCAGTGCCCACCCACCCCCAAAGGCTGCAGCCCTCAGTTTCCCTGCCCTCTTTGCAGGTCCCGAGGCCTGGTGAGGTGCACAATAGACCTGTCCTTCAACCCTCAAGCTCGGCTGCCAGGTGGGGAGTGCTGTTTGCCCATTGAGGGCAGAGGCGCCCCTGTTTGTTCAGCGACTTTCTCTGGTGCAATTTGATGCCTTTGAAGTGAACAATGTTTACTGTCTCGTGAGTCAAGCACTCAGTAAATAGCTGTTTAAACTGAAATAACCAGATAACCATGGAGGACGCAGCAATTTGCCAGACTTCAAAAGCCAAAGGCAGGATATGTGCCTGGGTTCCTAGATTTCGGGTTCTAAAAATCCAGAGCTGGTACAGATGCCATGTTGGCCAAACTCCCTGCCCCCAGTCCTGGTTGACTTCCTCAGAAGATGACTGGCTCAGTCTGAGGACTGAACAGTGGCTGAAAGCCCGGGGACTGGGAATTGCTGACAACCACCACGGCCGTCAGTGTCAGGTGGTGGTGTCCTCCCAGGGGACCTGGTGCCGTGTGTCACACTTTCACTCTCTGAGACCCAGCCTAGCGTCACACATGGGCTAGTCATTGGGTTTCCAAGGGTAGACCTGGTTATCATGACAAGCTGGTGCCCATGGGCTGGGCGGAGGCTCTGTGGGACAGGGTGGGACAGGCAGGTGTCACTGCCCTTGGTGGGCCGCTCGCCTATTGGAGCTGCTGCTGTCATTACTCCTTCCTCAGGGACACCTGTGTTGGGCTGTGGGGGCTCGTGCTTTGTTGTTTTTTGAGATTAGGTCTTATTCAGAGAGCCTCTTGCCTCAGCCTTTCCTACTAAGCATGGCCACACCCAGCCTGCGGCCTTGGCACTTTGAGAAAAAAATGTAGATAGCAATTCCTAAACTCGGAGTCCTTCAGGTGGTGGCTTGGGTGGTGCAGAGGGCTTTTATCTTGAGGATAGCCTTTCTTTTTTTAAATTCATTCTATATACCAGCCATAGCCCCTCCCAAATACCTTTCTTTTGGGTACTATTCAGTGCTGTGTTGGCACAACATCTGAGTACTTAGAATAGTCAGATGGTCAGCTCAGTTTAAAGAGTGCCTGGTGTGGGGCCCTGGGTTTGGTCCCAAGCACCTCACACAATGCGTGTGGAAGCCCACATCCGCGACCCCAGCCCGTGGGAGGCTGAGGCAGGAAGATCTCAAGTTTGAAGCCATAGTGAAACCCTGTCTCCAAAACAAAACCCCCAAACTGTGATAAAAGGATATATTTAAGAGGCAACATGCCAAATACGTAGTAACATAAACATTATATTCTTATGAAAAACAGGCCTTTTTTTCCCCTTGAGACTGGGTTTCTCTGCAGTTTTGGCTGTAGACTCACAGAGATGTGCAGGTGTAGGTCTGCAGAGTCCTGCAGCCAAGCGTGATTTGTGAGTCTTTTATCATCCAGTCTGGAGCATAGCTTCCCGAGTTCCTGGACCTTCCCAACACTGGCAAATTTGATTCCATGAGATCTAAACATCTTTCTTACTTGGCTGTCTTCACTCTCACTAGGAATCTTAGAGCTCATGGTGCTAATGGAAGCTTCCAGATTTTCAAATTTCTGTGATACATTATATATATATATTTTTCGAGACAGGGTTTCTCTGTGTCGCTCTGTTGCCTGCCCTGAAACTAGCTCTTATAGACCAGGCTGGCCTCGAACTCACAGAGATCCTCCTGCTTCTGTCTCCCTAGTGCTGGGATTAAGGTGTGTGGCTCTGTTACAATTTTTGTGTTAAAACTGGGATTTCATGCTTACCTTTTCTCTGAAGTGGCCAGCCAATTGAGTATTTTTAAAGGAAATATCTGCATGACTCCTTAATCTCAGCTGTGAGCCCTGTTAGCTACAACAGCGAACCTAAGATGGGCCCACTGGACAATAGGGGCATGAATGATGAGGGAATACCAAACCGCCCTCTGGATCAGAGACCCACTCCATAGGATGGAGCCTATACTTGGCACTATTAAAGGACAACTCTTTTGATCAAAGCCTCTCCTGACCTTCCCACACACGGCACAGACTCACAAAGACATATACACATAGATGAGAATAAAGATAAATCTTTTTTTTTTTTTTTTTTGAGACAAGATTTCTCTCTGTAGCCCTGGCTGTCCTGGAACTCACCAGAGACTGGCCTCTGGTCTCAGAGATCTTCCTGTCTCTACTTCCTTAGTGCTGGGACTAAAGATGTGCACCACCACTACCTAGCCTGAAAATAAATCTTTTTTTTAAAAAAAAAAAGGTAAGAAAGGGAGGAAGAATGAGTATGGAAACAAGGCCTAAAGACTTGGAGAAGCCAAGGTGGGAGGGGAGCATCAGTAAGGACAGGGCAGGGGTGGGGGGTAGGGCATAGTGAGAAGCTGCAGTCAAATGCCAGTAGGCCCTCAGCTGGGGTGGGACTTTGCTTCCTACAGAAAAGGACTGTGGTGGACTTAGTGCTAAGGATTGGTGTTTTCCTTGGGGCGGCTGCCGCTTGGGGGACCTGCACATTGCCATCTTCTCACTGAATGTGGACAAGAGAATGCTTGTGCAGGACAGTTTATTGCACTATTTTTATTGTTGCTTTGAGAACTTCATACAGTGTGTTTTGAGCATATTCCTCCCACCTCATTCCTCAACCACCACGGTCTTCACTCTTTCATTCCTTCCCATCTAGCTTTGAGTATTGTTTTTTGTTTTTGTGTTTTTTTTTTTTTTTTCTCTCAAGTTCATGGGTTGCCTAGCTGCCATGGAGTGTGTTGAGCCTATCTGCGGTCACAACCATTAAAGAAGGCCGACTTTTCCCTCTCCTAGCCACCATCAAATGCCTGTAGTTCGGTTGAGGGTGGGACTTAGTGCCCCCACCGCCGTCTGACAGGAGTCTGCAGGTCTTGTGCTTGTTGTCAGAGTTGCCGTGAATCCCTGTGTGCTGCTTTGATGTTACACAGCACCTCTGGCTCTTAGGGTCTTTCCACCCTCTCTTCCACAGACTCCTAAACCTTTCGGGGAGGAGCATGGTAGGAATGGTTTAGGACTGAGCACCTCAGTCTTCTCATACTGACCGTTTGTGGTTCTCTGTGTAAATTGTTATCTACTGCAAATTGAGCTTCCCTGGTGAGGACCTTTGACCTGTCTAACTAGGTTCTTGGCCTCTTTATAATAAATAATGCCACGTGTCGGTTCCATCTCATGGCGTGGGCCTCTTCTGATCTAACCAGAAGTGGTTGGTAATTCTTGTGGTGGTTGAAGTGGTTCCCCAGGTCACATGGTTATAAATCTCTATCTGCGTGTGTGCCCCGAGAGGCAGAATCTTTCTGAAAGTGGAAGGAACCACCGTGCCATGATCTGTGTGCGGCAGGTTAGCAACTGCACACTGTGGACTGGTGTCCTGTATCCTTGGGCTTGTTTAAATCAGTATTGGTACACACAATAAAGCATTCAAGCCCCTCCTGTGTTGTTCCTAGGCATTTTGCCAATGTAATTTTAAAATTCTCTCTTTTTTATAAAGATTTTAAAAAATTGTGTGTTGGTGTCCATGGCGGTCAGGAGAGGGCGTCTGATCCTCCAGGCTGGAGTTACAGGCAGGTGGGAGCCACAGGTGCTGGGAACCGAGGTCAGGGCCTCTGGAAAGCAGCAAATGTTCCTGACTGTTGAGCCATCTCCAACACTGATTTCAAGTTCTTAGAGTTACATCCAGCTGGGAGAGAGAGCTGGCCCTTGCAGGTACCACATTCGCCTAAGAACGTGCCATTTTCCCAGTGTACCACGTTCCTCGCTGTGCCTGCCTTACTCAGGCATCCAGACAGTGGCCAGCCAAGTGACTAGGCCACTGAAGTCCCAACAGTGGGGTCAGTATTCACCTTACTTGGAAAAGATGGGCTCCTAGGACAGTGGCCTTAAGCAGGCAAGAACTTTGTGTCACAAGTCATTAAGGGGTGTGGAATGACAGCTATTGTGCTCCTCCCATTGGCCAAGGTCAGTCACCTGACAGCCTGAGTTTAGAAGGGATGATGTCCAGGGGTGATGACCCCCACTATTGAAGCTCCAACATAGGTATACTCTGGGTGTGTCTGAAATGCAGAATGAAGAGGCCAGGTTGGCACACCTATGTGGTTCCCTTTCCTGAAAGTGGCCAGGGCAGACAGAGCCATGGCAGTAGAGGTAGAGGGATGGGAATAAGAAGGGGTACAGGAGACTACCCAGGGGGTCCATGGTGTCTTTTGGGGTGATGAAATTGCCCAGAATTAAGGAGGTAAACGATGGACACGAAATATTCTGAGTGTTAGCTACCATCGCACGCTCTCCGTTGGTTCAAGTGGTAAATTTCTGTGAGTAGTGGGAGGAGGTTGCCCTGACCACTCTGCCTATGAATCTATCAGCTCTGCTTCCAAACAGCCCTTTTCTGGTTTGGAAGGCACCAGGCTCTTGACTGAGAGGTAGGTTTGTAGCCAACGGGCTCCTTGGTGACTTTGGTTCTGCCTTCTGCTAACTAAAAACAGCTACCTGAGCATCAGTTACCTCGCTGGCCCAGGCTGAAGAACTTAATAGCCACTTCACAGACTGGTATTAGAAGATAGAAACTGTTGAAAGCAGTGTGGGTAGGGAGCTCTCACAGGCCCACCGTGAGATGAAGACCTGGGCAGCTCATGACTGCTGAGAAAGGAGTCAGTCTTCGGGGCAGTCCCCCCCACAGGTATCCAAACTCAGGCTGTCACGTGTGCACAACCCCACTAAGTGGGCTCAGCAGGGTGTCTGATAACTGAAGACGTGGTGAACTTTAGGAGTGAGGAGAGGGTGGGGCAGAAATGATGTAAACACAGTACGCATGTATGAATGAAATTAATAAAAAGTCAGTTTTAAAAAAGGTGTGTCTCTGCTGGAGCCTGTTGGGGAAAACTCCATTAACAGGGTCATTTAAAAGACAGCAGTCAGCTGGGCGGTGGTGGCGCACGCCTTTAATCCCAGCACTCGGGAGGCAGAGGCAGGCGGATCTCTGTGAGTTCGAGACCAGCCTGGTCTACAAGAGCTAGTTCCAGGACAGGCTCCAAAACCACAGAGAAACCCTGTCTCGAAAAACCAAAAAAAAAAAAAAAAGACAGCAGTCAGGTCCTGTTCCCGGCACAGCCCAGAATTGAAGCCGCCTGCATCTAGGACTGCTGTTCTTCAGTGTTCTGAAGAATGAGGGAACAGTTTTAATTTATTTTAAATTGCAAGCCTGTCTATCCTCAGAAAGGAATCGATTAAAGGAGCCAAACAGTCCTGTGGATTGTATCTGCTTGATTTCAACAATTTACTCCCTAATTAATTATTCTGACTAGGGCAAAATTTTTTCCTCCATGGGATGCCAGTATTTAGAAGTGACATTTCAAATAGCTGGTGGGACAAATTGGGGGCATTTTCTGGGTTTTGTCCCTTGTTGAATTTGCTTTTTAGAAGCCTTTTGGGAGCTGTATTGGGTCCGAGTGGGGAATTAAGATGAAGTTTAAACTCTGGCACCTGTGGAGCTACAGGTCCTGGTAGGGGCCTTGCAAGGGAAGTTTCACTCCTCGGGACAAAGCTAAGGCTGGTATGACTTGGATTTTCAATTTTTATTTACCTATTTTTTGTAGAACATTCTGGGTGTTGTCTGGAAGGAAGCTCATGGATTCCTTTCTCACTATTCTGGGTGTGCACCGTCTTAGAGTGTGAAGGTGGTGTTTCTGTCTGTTACAATTTAGGACAAATGTGAGAACTGTTTTTCAGTTGAAGAGTTCCTAAGACAAGGCACGGGTCACGTAAGCCTTTCACTGAGGGTGGCAGCAGCCTGCTCGCAGGATCCTTCTGGGGCTCTGGTGTGTGACAGAAGCCTCTTGTCACAAGCAGAAGCAGAGACAGCACATTCTCTAGACAATTTTCATATCAGTTTCCCTCTAAGCAAAGATTCTCAAAGACTCTCCTGTTGGAGGAGGCTGCTGGTTGGTTCCCAACTGTCCAGACTCCCGAAATAATCACACAGAAACTGTATTAATTAAATCACTGCTTGGCCCATTAGCTCTAGCTTCTTATTGGCTAACTCTTACATATTAGTTTGACTCATTTCTATTAATCTGTACATCACCACAAGGTCCTGGCCTACCTACCAGTAAAGTTTCAGCAATCTGTCTCTGGCAGCAGCTCCATGGCTTTTCCCTGACTGCCTCTCCTCCCAGCATTCAGTTTAGTTCCCCTCCCCCCACCCACCTAAGTTCTGCCCTATCATGGGCTCAAGACAGTTTTTTTATTAACCAACGATATTCACAGCATATAGAGGGGAACCCCACATCACTCTCCTGTGTCCAAGAAGTAACAGTAATCAAAGGGATGTATGGGTCAGGGTGGGTGAAGTCATGGCAACACAGACTCAACTGTGATGGCCCTGGTAGTCCATCTTGTGGAGTCTTGCTCTTTTCTTTAGTACTAGGGCTCGAACCCAGGGCCTTGTGCATGTTTGGCAAACAGTCTACTGACTGAGCTACGCCCTCAAGCCTTGGACTGATTTCTCCTGACTGAAAGATAAAGGCTCAGATGCTCTGCTTTTACAGCTGCTCACAGGTTTAGCTGCAGCACCTTCAACATGGAGGGGAAAGGGGTTCGTGTCTGTCCTGTGGCTCTCTACAGCTAGCCTTCTGCCCACTTTGTTTCAAGCCGCTAAGAGGGACTTGAATGCATTCAACACATTCTTTACTCACTTTGGTAAAGTGTGTGTGTGTGTGTGTGTGGGGTAAGATGGAAGAGCCAGTGATGATGCCTACGTTTTGGCCTGAGCAATGGTCCTATGAAAGGGCACATGGTGCATGGGAGCTTTATCATGGAGTCTTGGTGGCTTGGTGACACAGATCAGAGTCATCATGAGACCTTGCTTGTTTGGAGAAGGGGTGGTGGGACTTGGAGATAGCCAGTGTAGATGCCACTCGGGCTTTGGCTGGGTACCTCAGAGGGAACACAGAGCAGGCCACTGAGAGATTCGAGGGACATGTGCCCAGAATGGTCAGAGCATGGCAAGTATGGGAGCATGGGAAACCATGTGGCCAGACAAAGTCTTAAGCGTATTGGACCGAGCTGCCTGGACACACCCTACAGGTTCTGGTTTCTGAGGATGGAGGCAGAAGAAGTAGCTCAATGAGACAGTCCTGGCAGTAGGTAGACATGGGTCCTGGCTGTGTCCTGAGTGGGTGGTGTTATACTGTGGAGAACTGTCCTGTAAGAGCAACTCTGTTTGAGGCAGGGGTTGGGAGGGCAAGAGTGGCTTAGGAGATGGAGGCATGGGCAGGTGATGGACAGATGTTTGAAAGGCAAGATGAAATCTAAGATTTCATTCTTGGAATGACTGGTAGGTGACCTGAGACATCTTTAGTTTTTTGTTCTTGTTTGTTTTTGAGACAGGGTTTCTTTGTGTAGCCCTGGCTATCCTGGAACTTTGTAGACCAGGCTGGCCTCTTGCCTCTGAAGTGCTAGGATTAAGCAAGCATACACCACCATCGCCTGGCCATCTTTGTTCTTTAGAGAAAGTTCTGAGTGTGTAACCAGAGGCCGAGCGTTCTTTTTTCTCCTTGTCTCTTGGACGACAAGGGCAAGCACCATTTCTTTTGGGTGGCCAGCAGCCCTGCTGTGTTTCCTAGCTGCTGCTCTGTGTCTGTTTCTCATGAACTGGTCTTGTTCACTTGCTGGGACAGGTTTAGCTGCTGAGAGTGACCTGGGCTTCTTGCCCCTGGCTCAGGCTTCCTTCCATCAGCGAGGTGGGGGTTTGTAATTGCTTCATCAGTGGCTTATTGGATGTGGGGGCCGGATTCTACCCCTTCCCACCTCACCCTTCTGTGTTAGATCATGTAGAGTGGTGAGCTCTGAGGTGGACAGGTACCAGAGGACAGAGTGAGTCCTGCAGTCTGGGCACTGGCTGCTGCTGCTGTCTGCCAACAAGTCCCCGACTTTTGCCAGTCCTCCTGGGTGGCAGGTGACACCTTGGCTTGAGAAGAGACCTGTGTTTAGTAGGTTTGTAGAAGATGTTCATAGGTTGTGCTGCCTCAATGGAAAATATGAAATTCATTCTTTCCAAAACAGGCCGAGGGCCAAGCCTGGTTGCATCAGTTCCCTGGGGCAGAGTTGAGGTGTGGGGGAGGGGGCCATCTTTTGCTTTCTCTTCCTCTGAGCCTCGCACGTGCTGCTTAGGGGCCTTGGCCCAGCCCCACACTTGCCCATTCCTGCTGTAACAATGTCTTCCTGATTCTTTTTCTCTTAAAATGCTTCTGCTCTTAAAAACTGTAAGGATAACCTAGGCTTAAAGAGACTCCAGTTAGCGGTGGTGAGGGATGATTTATTCATGGCCTGTTAGAGATTCAAGCTTGAGGTCCCGGTCTTCCCCTCAGCTAAGGCTGGGAAGCTAGTGGTGACAGAGGCTCTGGTCCAGGCCTTTCTAGCCACACTGGTGTTGTACGAACTTGTTCCAGGAAAAGAATTATGATGGTTGCCTGCCTCGTGATGGTTGCTGCTGCGGCTGGCATGCACAGAGAGCACAAAAGTGGACAGCACAGTACCCTCCTTAATAGGTGAAAGTTACCACATGTCTCTTTCCTTAGCAGGAGGGAAGTAAAAGCAAGATCTCACTGCTCTTGCCCTGTGGACTCGAATTCCCAAGCCGGAGCAGTGCTGGGCAGCGAGGGGAGGCATCCCCTTCTGCTGTCTGAGAGGACTGTCAGAATGGGGTGATTTTCTCCCTTCCTGAGTCATTGAGCACTGTGCAGGATGGGAAGAAGTTTGAGAGGAGTCTCCCTGTGTGCTAGATGGAGGAGCTAGGGTAGACAGTGGACCCCGGCTAGGCGGTCAGCATTCATTGGTCAGAGCTGTGCGGACAGCACCAAAGCTGGTGAAGTTAGTTTCAGTTGTGCAGGTCATTTTGAACTCCCATAACCATGTGAGCCCTGTTTTGAGTGGCAGGATTGCTGGCGGTGGGGCGGAGAGCGGGACTCCTGACTGGAAAGCACCAGGGTCTCCCCAGGGCTGTGTGCCACACATTAGCTGTGCCCCCCAGTTGGTACAGGTCCACCATAGATCTCAAGTTGGGCACATTTCAAGGTTTGTCTGTGAAAGGGGGCAGTGACTGCTCACAGTGTCTGTGACTGTTCGACTTTTAGAGCCACAAATTGTTTATCCTGGGTTTGCTCATGTTGTCTTTGAACTTTTTTGGTTTTGGTTTTGATTTTGTTTTTCATGGTTTGAAGAGTCTTGCTGGGTAGCCAAGGGTGACCTTGACCTTCCAACCCCACTTCCCAGGTGCTGGGGCTACAGGTATGCAAACCCCCCCCCCAGTCTTCCTGTAATCACAGCTTTCATGTTGGGTCATTTTTCTTCTGTCAGCCACCAAGGATGAGTTACCGTCTTTGCGCAGGGCGTTGTCTGCATGTCTATCTCTGGATCCTTCATGATAGTCTGCAGAGGCTGTGAAATAGTTCACATTACCCAGGGCTCCTGGAAGTGGCCATATTCATCTACTCTTAGCTTTGTTGTCTTATGTTTTCAAATATTATCAGTTTATAGGTTTTTTTTTGGCCTGTTTGGGATTTTATGTATTTACTTTTAAAATGCTCTTAATTGAAATAGAATTGTGTCCCTTCCTCCCATCGCGTTCCTCCCTCCAGTCCCTCTGAGCTACCCCCTTGAATCCCTCCCATGTCCCATTCAGTTGATGAGCCTTTTGTCATTACATATATGTATGAGTGTGTGTGCACATGTGGAAACATGCATACAAATGTATATAAATACAAACCACTACGTCTGTTTTGGTGGTGTGTATCTGGTTCAAGGCTAACCACTCTGGATTGGACAACCAATAAGGGTGCTCATCTCAGGGAGAAGAGGCTGATTATCCCTCCGCCAGCTGTCATTAGTTACCTGTAGTTCTTTGTCTAAAGGGTGGGTTTCTTTTATGATACATGGAGGGGTACATTTGTTTGCCTGCCTTAGTACTCAGTGGTGCCCATCCTGTTCTTTCTGGACTGAAGAGCCCAGCTGGGTTCTGCTGACTATCACGGGCTTCACCAGGAGGGGCTTGCACACTGGTTTTTGTGCCTGTCTCTTTGTAGGGATGGATTTCTGGGAGCTGGTATGAGATGTGTTTCTGGAACTGAAGGCTCTATCCCCTGCAGCTGCCCTGTGTTTTTAAGGCTAAGGCTTCCCAGGTGACTTTCTGAGGACACATCCTTACCCAGCTCAATCCTTTGTGTTCTCGCAAAGTTCCAAACACACCTGCTTGCTCTGAAGGGTGCAAAGCCATGTGACTGGGTAGACATAGGGCCCGTGTTGGCATCCTAATGTCTCTGTTAACTGGTGTCAGGACCCTCCCCCCCAAGCTCCCCACCTGTAAAGTGGGGAGTCCTTCCTGTCTGCCAGTGAGTTGGTACTGCTGGGAAGAGATGGGGCCCGATGTGGTGCCTGGAGTTTAAAATTGGAAAAAAAGTGTGTGTGTGACAGAGAGTGTGGGGGGGGGGGCGAGGATCTATTCTCAGCATCTCAGATGCATCAGTAACTGAACAGTTCAAAGCAGCATGGGTGCTTTCCCTGTTGCTGAGCACAGATGGGGACAGAGGAGTTGATTCTTTCTCACCTCTAAGCTTTGGGAGGAAAGGTTTCAGGGGAAGGAGTCTCTGCTTACATTCCGAAGGTGCGCCTGGCTCCTCCTGAGAAGGTAGCTGATAGTGAACACAGGAAGTTGGACAGCAGAGTCCTTGGTCTGTGATCTGTGTGGTCTGCTACTAGGAGTGCATCTGCCACCTGATCCAAGTGTCCTGGTCCCTCTCCCCATGCCATTAGGCCTGTGCAGGTGTGAGAGATGAATTTGAAAGTCGATGCAGACACACTGACACCTTGAACCTGCTGATAGCTGTCTGATGTCCCTTGCTAGAGAAGATGCTGACTGTGTGAAGTGACCATCCCTCAAGGGAGCTTGGGGTTTCCTCTTAAGACAGGCAACACTGAATTATAAATCAGTAACGTGATTTTACTCATGTGGCCATTGATATCAGGTACTCTTTGGGCATTCAGCCAGGCCACAATTGTGTCCTGTGTTCAGGATGCTTACATTCTAGCAAGAGGCCCCAGAATCATGAAGCCTGAGGTTAGCTCCCAGAGCTAGAGGAAGGCTTACTGTGGGGAGCTAAACAGATGCTCAGAGCAGCTGGGCCAGAGAGACTGGAGTGAGCCTTGGGGAGTGGGCTCCATGGACAGCTCATCCCTGGGTAGTTCCCTGTGTTTAGTGTGGCCCTTTGGATGTTGCAGGGGAAGGAAGGAAGAACTGCTAGACTCAAGGGCATGCCTTTGTGAGGGAGAACTTCAGAGTTACTGGACAAAAAAGATTTTGGAGATGGATTCGTGGACCATTTCTCCAAGAGTATCATAGTTGGAGTTTCATATTGAACTACAAAAAGACAAAAACAAACAAACAAAAAACCATTAGGGAACACCCCACCCCCGTCAATAAGCTGTTTGAGTTTGAGAGATGGAAGTGGGTGTTAGATCTGCACACGGAGTCCTTCTGTCAGAGAGCTAGCCCTGAGCTGCTGAGTGCGCTCCAAACTCACATAGCACGTTGTTTCACTTGCCGAAATAAGGGCAAAATATTTTTAGCAGATTACTCGTTAAACCAAAAAAGCCACACAAGCGATTCTAGTGCTGCCTCCCTGGGACTGCTCAGGGAAGCCCTTCATCTTCCTCACCTAGTGCCTCCATGCCCTAGAGTGGCTGCTCCCTTTTGCATTTGCCCTCCAGGGCCTCACTTCCTTCCTCACTCACCCAGAGTAGCTATGGTGGCTGTGGAGGATTCCCAGGGGGGTTTTGATCAGGGGTAATCAAAGCAAAAGTCTTCCAGGTACCATGGCAACTTTCCAGAGTCTGTGCCTTCCTTTCTTCTTGTGGCAGAGGGACATCCTCTGTCCCCAGTACAAAGGAGAAATGACCTCACTGAAGTGCCCGGCGATGGGAACTAGAGATTGGCACATTTAGCTGATGTCCAGAATTTCTGGTAGTGTGTCTCCAAGCTTTGTGTACTCTGGGACACTTCAAATCTATAGTGGCCCCAAACAACTCAGGAGATCAAGGCCTACCTGTTCTAATTCCTACTGAGCGTTCACTTCCTGTGCTCAAGCCGGAATTAGGACTGTCACAGCCAGCAATGTTGGGGTAGTCACCCCTTTGGCTCCAGAGTTCCCATCCACATTGCAGCAGTCTGGGAGCCAGGACCCAGGACCAGGAAGGGCAAAGGCTTCTTCCCTTCCTGCTCTGTATGTTGTCCCCACCTTGGATCCTTGCACATTTGCCCAGCTTACAGTAGAGTTTGCCAAGCTGTGGGAGTCAGAACTGGGGTGGGAGGTTTCTAACCACAGGCATAGTTCCCATCCAAGCTGTACTTGGCCGTGACTCTTGAGCCAGACGCGAGGCAGACGTGTACATGAGTGTTCCTGTGTTGAAAACGGCTCTTCTAAGGCATAGGCTGGGTTTGGGTTTGTGTTCTTTGCAGAATGTTGGTTAATGGCTCCCGGGGTCTTGCTTGCCAGTGGTTTTGCTGACGGTGCATAGTAATTGTGTTCTCTCTCCTGCCGTGGAGCAGACGGCCCTGACTCCATTCTTGGCTCACATGTGAGGCTTCCCTTTTTCTCATCCAAAAAGTCTGTGACGGGATTTAATCAGCTCTGAGTGTGGGTGGCCTGTGGCTCACCTGCATCATTGTCAGACATGCATCTCAGTCTCCTGAAAGCACCTGTTGGATAGAACCGCTGTCAGTCTGCGCTCCTGTGGGCTGTCATGTCCCGCCCTGTTCTGGAGCTGCAGTGCTCAGTTCAGCCTGGACAGCAGTCCTACCTGCCTGTCCTCTAGCCGAGAAACCCGAGAAGCCACCCGACTCTGAAGCATCTGGAGATGCCCCCTGCAGAGCTGACTGGGAGGCAGAGAAGCACTGATGTCCTTGCCTGGCGTGGCCCAGGTGTGGCCCAGGAGCTGAGGGGCCCCAGCTGCTTTTGTTGCAGTTTTCTCGTGCATAGTTCCATGCTCAGCACAAGCACAGCTCCAGAAGGAAGGGGGGGGGGAGGTGTGTCCTCGCCACACCGGCTTTGAAGCCTTGGAAAGAATCTGCCATCACCCTGTCACTAGAGTGGCAGGGCTTGAAATATTTCCCTCTCCCTTCACGGAGGCCAGCGGCTTGGTCTGTGTCCTGGAGGAAGAGTTCTGGGCTCTGCTGTGACCCTGCAAATGAGGTTCACCCTGGAGGTTGTTTGTCTCAGAGCCAGGTCTTTTGTTTTTATCTTTTCTTGTGTTTATTTGAGGCAGACTTACTCGGGTTTTGGTTTTTATTTTTTATTTATTTACTTTTGATTTTTCAGGATAGGATAAAATTCTGTTTCAGCTATGGCTGTCCTAGAACTCACTCTGTAGAACAGGCTGACCTCGAACTCACCAAGATCTGCCTGCCTCTGTCTCCCAAGTGCTACTGGTATTAAAGGCGTGTGCCACCACCCCCTGGCCGTGGCAGACCTACTCTTAACCTGGAATAGAACTTGCTGTGGCACAGTGGCATCATATAGCTGTCTGCCTGCTTCATCTTTCTGAGTGCGCGCGTGTTAGGCCAGAAGTTGACATCAAGTGTCTCTCTCAATTGCTCTCTGCCATATATATTTTTACCATGGTGTCACTCTCTGGACCAGGAATTTACCAGTTGACTAGATTGGCAAACCAACTCCCGGGATCCGCCTTTCTTGGCCTCCAAGTGGCTTTTATTATAATGGGTGCTGGGCTCTGAGATCAGGTCCCCTTGCTCTTCTGGCATGTGCTTTACTGGCAGTCCCCTCCCCTCCCCACCACACACACACACACACACACACACACACACACACACACTCACACACTCTTCCCTTTGTAAGGAACAGTTAAGTCACCCAGGAGTGAAGTCATGCAACCTTTGTTCTGTTTAAAGGTCATATAACTCATATTTAGATGTCATGGCACGAATGCTTTCGGCAGGTGGGTGGTGACAGGAAGCAGCAGCCAGTCACCACCCTTCTGGGAAGGCTGGTTACAGTCCCCTTGTTCTCCCCTTTCTCCCACTCCCACCGAGCCCCTCAGACCCAGTGTGGTGGCCCCATATGTCATTGTGAACGCAGAGTCGAACCTGGTTGATGATTCAGAAGTACTGCTAAGCCACCACTGCAGCCCCTGAACAGTTGTTGGGTTTTCCCTAGTTAATATTTTCCTTTCTTTTTCTTTTTTCTTTTTCCTGAAATAGGGTTTCTCTGGAACTCGCTCTGTAGACCAGGCTAGCCTTGAACTCAGAGATCCGCCTATCTCTGCCTCCCAAGTGCTGGGATTAAAGGCATACGCCACCACTGCTCGGCTCCTAGTTAATATTTTCTTTCTTTCTTTCTATTTATTTATTTGTTTGTTTGTTTGTTGAGGCAGTGTCTTTCTGTGTAGCACAGGCTGGCCTACGTTTCCTGCATGCTGGGATCATGAGTGTGCACTCCCATTCCATGGAAAATCTCTAGATTTTCCCATTTCCCAGAGTGATTTCCACATGGACCCATAGTGCTTGTATGTGGTAGCGGTTTGTAAACCCTTCTGCTCTGGAATGCCTGGTGTCAGGCCCCTGGGTGGACATGCCAGGATACACTGAAGGTGCAGCTGTTAGGCCTCCTCAGGACACCAGCCTCCTGATTCAAACTTGATCCCTCCCATGCCAGCAGCCTGCTGGATGAGCAGCCGCAGGAGAGGCTGGTTGCCATGGCAGTGGTGAATGGTGAACTGACGCACATTGTTGCAGCCATGGAGACAGTGGAGACCCTACCATGTCTGCTTGGTGCTGGCCTGGTCTCCCAGCCTCTCTTGCCTCAGGAGGGCAGGTGCCACAGTTCTGAATGACCTCCAGAGAGGAACGCTTGCCCTGCCCATCCCCCATAGCCACTCTGCGGGCAGGTTTGATGTTTTCAGGTCCAGGCATCAGACTCTACTCTCAGAGATGAGGGCACACTGACCCCCGGGGAGCCGGTTTTTACACGTTTGGTCACTAGTTCCCTTGTCAGCCCGGTGATACTTGTGGGGGAATTTTTCTAGAATAATGGTTTTCACGGATGAACAAAATATATAGGTTGATATATCAAATTAACCATACTGAATAAAAGCCATCAAAATGCCACTTCTACTGTGATACAAAGTAGGGACTTGTTCATCACATGCAAGCGCAGAGTTCCTTGATGACAGGAAAGACATTGGGAAAGTGGCGGACAACTTCTCTGACCTCAGCCAGCTGGGCCTCTTGCCACTGGGACAGGCAGGGCTAAGCTTTCTCGAGATGACTTGAGGTGCCAGGTTCTAGGTGTAGTGTGCACCCTGAGTGAGAGAGATGGTCAGGACCCAGTGGCTTCTCAAAGGAGCAAGGCTATCAGAAGAATCCCCGACTGGGATAAAACTCAGTTGGTAGAGCTGGTCTGTCATGTAAGCCCCAGCACTGCATACATGTGACTCACACCCACACCCACACACACACTCACACACACTCCTCCTGTCTCCTAGCACTGGAGAGTCCGGAGGCAGGAAGAGATAAGTTCAGGGTTCTCCTTTACATTTGCAAGTCTTGAGGCCAGCCTGGCCTCCTGAGACTGGTGGGGAGCAAGGGGCGCTGCAGCTTTGAAAGTGATAAGCTGGGCAGTGGTGGAGCAAACCCCGCTTGCAGAGGTGGGTCTCTGAGTTCAAGGCCCTCCTGGTCTACAGAGTCAGTTCCAGGACAGCCACACCTGTTACACAGAGAAAACCCTGTTTGGGGGGGGGTGGGTGATGTGCTGGGGTGAGGGTGGGCTGGAGGGGACTCAGAGTGCATGTAACCCCTGCCTCCTGATGGGTCCTCGTGTCCATGGTACACTCTGGGTACTAGGAAGTGTCATCCATCCAGAAACAAGCTATGGCAGACTTCTGAGCCGTGAGATGCCAGGGCTACAGATGAGCTCAGCGAGGTGGCCACATTGGAGCCCAGGAGCCACCAGGACTGGTGGCTGCTGCCTGAAGAACACAGATGTGTCTAGGTCAGCACCGAGGGAGGGCGCAGTGTGAGCCCCTGCTGTGGAAATGGAGGTGCATTCTCTTGGGGCATTGGCCCAGCCTCTGGGTGGTCCAGAGGCAGTTTGGAAGGCACAATGCAGTTCAGAGCCTGGGCTACAGGCCTTGTGCATGCCAGGTCTAAACAGGGATTGTCGTGTGACATTCTCTGCAATTTCAGTTTTTTCTTCCTGTCTTCTGTAACTTCTTATCAAGGTTAAAGAGGATGGAGTATATGGTAGCAATGACTGTTCATTTCTTCATGGGTAGAAAAGTCCCTTTATGTGTTGTTGGCTGAGAAAATTCCTGTGCAGAGGGCCAGGGCCTGTAAGAAGAGAGCATAGTTTTTTTGTTTTTTTTTTTTTTTTTTTTTTTTTTTCTAGAAAGAACCATGACCTTCCTTGGTAGTGTGGTTTGTGGCTCACCATCCTGAAGCAGGGCTCCCTGGGTAGGGCCAGTTGTTTCCCACCTACTTCTTGGCTACCCTGGGAGGAGTGGGCTAGGCATTCTACCCAGGACTGTCCCACACCCCTCAGGAAGCAAGGTCTCCCAGGAACTGTTTACTGAACAGCGCTGGTCTGGGTTGTAGATGATGTTCCAACATCATCCCGAGCCCTCGTCCCACTGCAAGGAGTGGACAGTGTGGTGGTAACCTGGACTGTCAGGGCTAGGTGCCTGAGAGCAGGTAGAAAGAGGGAAAAGGTAGGCCCGTTCACTCACCTGCTGCTGCCACTCACCTGCCATTGCACACCCCTGGGGCTGTGACTTGGACCTACTTCCCATGGCTCTCAGCTTTTTTTGTTGGTCAGTCATGTGGGAGACTGAGGTCCTTCTTGCACTAATGGCCAAACTTGTGCTGAGGACCCAGGACATTCCGAGCCTCATGTAGGTGTCCTTCCCAGGACCCACCTGTGACATCGTTCCCAACCCCCTAGTGCCTCATTCCCTGTCTGGTGTTGGTATTTGTTCTTGAACTGGGCACACAGGCATAGCAATTGCTCTCAGGTTGCAGCACCTTCCCTTAGAGGAAGGCTGGGGATTTGTGTACTCATGCCCCAAGGGGTGCTGTTGGCTGTGTGTGTGTGTGTGTGTGTGTGTGTGTGTGTGTGTGTGTGTGTGTGGGTGGACTGGGGCAGGAGTCCCAGCATCCTCTGCCTTCCCAGATTCCCCGAGTCTCCCGGGACTTCTGAGGTCACCCTGTACCGTGTGGCAGGCTTGCTCACAGCCGCCTCTTTTGGCATCTGTCACAGACACCAAATCTTTTGGTCTTCTGGACCTGGTTGCTCATACAGGAAGTCGATTACTCATTCGCTGTGTTTCCCTTCGCTGTTTGTGATGTGGCTCTAAAAATGGAGCTCTAAAACAAATGTGCTAAGTGACAGGGAGTCGGCAAACACTGGTGCCTGCGCCTCCCTGGCACCACGCTGGGATTGGGCCCTGGGAGTCTCCCTGCCAGGGAACCCTCTCCAGTGGGCAATTCTAACTCAAGGGTGTATCACTGAAGTGCTGAAGGTGGCAGTGCCCCTCCCACCAGGTTCCTTCGAACCATGAGGATCCATGGAGGAGATCTGAACTCCTAGGTGAAAGACGGAATCTTCCTGAGAAGACAGAACTGGAAACACATTTAGAACAAGCTTAGGAGAATGGTTGCCAGAGTATAGTGTGTGTGTGTTGTGTGTGTGTTCCCCAATGTTGCCTGGAGTTGGAGGAAAAGGCAGCTGGGGACTGTCTGGAGGCTGGAGAGAGGGCGTGGCCAGCACAGCAGGGAGTCTTTGCTTTTTTTCCCCTCCCTTACCTCCTTCATCTGTGTCAGACTGGAGGAGTGAGAGGGTGTGTGGGGGTGTGCCGCCTTCTTGCCTCTTCCGTCTCTGCATTAGTTGTCAGACCCTGAGCCTGCACCACACGGGCTTAGCTGTTTTCCCGCTCCTTTCTCAAGGGAGCTCTGTGTTCACGCAGACCCAGCTCCTCTCCAGAGCTTCAGGTCTGATCCTCCTTCTTGTTTGGCAGTGTGCACATGGGACTCCCAACAGTGATAAAAATAGGCTTCGAGTGTCTCCCAGGAACCAGACTCTCCGAAGAGGGATCACAGTACTTGGGAAGACATCTAGGCCAGAGGACTTGTATAGCCAGATATAATTTTTATATTCTACGTGGCTTTTCTAAGTGACTGCATTTTCATTCTTTCCAGAAGTAATGGGAAAAGCATCTCGTGAAATCACACTTTGTTTCTCCATTCCTTTTATTCTGTAGGCCCAGTTGGTTGATGATGCTCCTCAGTTCCCATGATGCAAAGGGGAGGGGCTTTCAGGCGATCTGAGAAGTAGACCTCTTTAAACACATGCTTTGGCCAAGACTAGGTGAGGACGCATCAGCTGTGACAGGAGGGAGGATCCTGGGTTCTTTGCTCCTTAGATTGCCTTTGTAGGCTGGGGTCTGCCCAACCAAGACTCCCGTGTAATGAGTGTGAGCTTCCCAACTGGTTGAACCGATGCTGTGTCCTTAGTTTCCTCTTGGACCAGAGGCGACTACGTGAAAGCAGGGAGCACACACTGTTGTTCAGTCTTCCTTTGATCTGAAGGAAGGGAAGGGGCAGGTGTGTGGAGCTCACCTGGATGTTGCGTCCTGCTGAGCTAATGAAGCAAACCAATTTCCTCCTGCTGGGTGACGCTCATCCAGAAAAGCCAGACGCTGCTTAAGAGTAGTTTTTCTTGTGCCCCTGGTCCTCAGCCTGCCCCCAACATGTCAGGGTCATAAGAGGGGGCTGGTGGAGGGGTGACTGTTTTCAAAGCTGTAAATGTGTCACCTCTAAAGTCACTGTAGTGTATAGGAGAGACTGACTGCTTCCAGATGGCACAACTCTGCTCAGCGGCACTTTACCTTCCTTGCAGAAAGCAAACAGAGAGCGGGTCTCCCAAGCCTTTCCGGGCCCTGATACAATAAGAAAGGCTCGCTGTACTGTTATGGTGGCATGCTTATTCCCAGTAACTGTCAAGGATTGCAGGCGGCTTACCTCTTGAAATAGGACATTTGAACAAGGAAATGCAATCTGTTCTAAGACAAATATATAGTTGTATTTTTCCTAAATTTGTGATTCGTCCTCTCCTGGAGTTGGTGTGACACTTTCCACAGCTACATCCAACGTGGTTAACTGTGCCACATAGCACATGTCTGTACCTGGTTCGCATACTCGGGATACAAAAGCAGGAGCATAGCTGTTAAGTCGGAGGCCAGCCTGTACTATCTAGTGAGTTCCAGGCAAGTCAAGACTACACAGCAAAACCTGTCTCAAACCCAGAGTGGAGCAGAAGGATTTGATCAGCACCTTTGCCTTATGTCACAGATATGTTCTTGTCCGGCTGGTCTTGCTTTCCTTACTGGAAATTCATTCTGCTCCAGCTCTCCAGTGGCAGCACAGGGAAACATGGAGTGTGAGAACATGAGTCAACACAGCACACCTTGATCCCACCCCACCTCCGCCCATTGTGCATCAGTGGCCAATAGTTAGCCCAAGGGTCACCCCAGCACACCCTAAGTTGATGTTTGGGTTAGTGTTAAAACACTACCACCTTTGGGGGCTGGAGAGATGGCTCAGCAGTTAAGAGCACTGGCTCTCTTCCAGAGGACCTGAGTTCAATTCCCAACACCCATATGACCGCTCACAAACTGCCTGTAACCGCAGTTTCAGGGGATCCAACACCCTCACACAGACATGCATGGGAGCAAAGCATCAATGCACATTAAACAACAACAACAACAACAAAAAAAAAACAAACCAGAAAAACCCTACCACCTCTGGAAATGTAGTGTGGTCCATTACTGGGCTAAGGTTCTTTTTTTTTTGGTTTTTCGAGACAGGGTTTCTCTAGCTTTGGAGCCTGTCCCGGAAATCCCTTTGTAGACCAGGCTGGCCTCGAACTCACAGAGATCCGCCTGCCTCTGCCTCCCGAGTGCTGGGATTAAAGGCGTGTGCCACCACCGCCCGGCTGGGCCAAGGTTCTTGTGGTTTCCGGGGCCAGAGAGGGCCAGTCCTTGACTACCTGTGTGAGTTGCTGCAGCCCATAGACGTCAGAAAATGGCATAGGTGCTGTGATTGCTGCCGCTGCCGAGACTGGGGTGGGGGCATCATGTACGTGCATGTGCGTGTTTGTGTGAGCCCCCGCTCCCTTGAGCAGTGGCGGAGAGTCCACCAGAAATGTTTGGGCTTTTGTTGCACCCTCTCAGACCTTGGGATGGCCCCACAGCATGACAGACTGACCATGGGGAGGGAGTAAAGGGAACTGAAGGCCTCCTAGGTGATGGCTCCTGACCGGGACATGGCAGGGACACTGGGCAGGACTGAAGTGTGAAAGCTGAGTTCTTGTGCACGGTCACACAACTGGCCACATGGACTAGATGGCTGGAGAGACACATGGCACTCAGGCCGGGTGTCTGAACGAGTGCCTAGAAACTGGGATGGGACCCTTCCCCGAGCCTACCCAAGGTTCCTGTGATGGAGCTGTGCACGGTTGGATGGCATCTCTAGCTGGGGAGCACGGGTTAGTGGCCCAAGGGGAAGTAAGGTGCACTGTGTGGCCTCCTGGGAGGGCTAGATCCAGCCACACTGATGGAATGGGAGGTTATGGAAGGGGGGTCTAGCTGTGGCCACAGTGTGAACTCTCTCTGAGCCTCGGGTGAGAGGTGAAAGTCCCCTGCAAAGAAAACCTGACTTCCTAGTGATCTGGGAGAACAGGGAGAGGACCTTGGTGGGGAAGGGTTTGGCATAGTCACTGACCAGGCAGATACACTGCCCTGTTGCCTGCCCCCAGTGGGTAAGGACCTCTGTAATGAGGACGGAAAGCAAGGTGTGGGAAATCCGGGCTGTGCGCCGTGATTCTGATGAACATGTTGGAGTCCCTGATGTCTGATGTCTCCCCACTGTTTTCCAGTTCTTGCGTCTCCTGCTCCGTCAGCATCACCCATCCAAGGATATGCCTTCAAGCCTCCACCTCGGCCGGACTTCGGCACCTCCGGGAGAACAATCAAACTACAGGCCAATTTCTTTGAAATGGACATCCCCAAAATTGACATCTATCACTACGAATTGGACATCAAACCAGAGAAATGCCCGAGGAGAGTGAACAGGTAATCCTGCCCGTCTGCTTCCCTGACTGACTAGATGCGCCTCAGTTTTGCATGTCTTCTGACACTCTCCCGGGAAGTCGTAATGTGAGTGCAGTGTGCTCCCACTGTGTGTGTCCTGCTCCAGATGTTTGAACAGGGCTCCATCCATCACCTTCTTCAGTCAAGCCACATAGCTCTAACTTTGTCAGCTTTCATTATTCCCTGACCACAGAAGCCTTGCAGCAAGGTATCTTAGCCATTGCATCTCATTTCTGTGGTCCAGATTGTCTTTTGCGCCTCCCCCCCCCCCCCCCCCCGTTTTTCTGTAGCTTTGCAGTCTGTCCAACTAGCTCTTTTAGACCCGACTGACCTCACAGAGATGCGCCTGCCTCTGTCTCCCAAGTGCTGGAATTAAAGGCGTGCACTACCACCGCCCAGCTCAGCATCGTCTTTTGAGATTCACCTGTGTTGTTCTGTTTGTTATAGTAGTTATTTTAGCATTGAGTATAGCATTGAGCTGCATGTCTGCATGTGTGGGGGCAGGTACATGTCCATGTATATACATGTGTATGTGGAGGCCTGAGGTTGAGCGGCTTCCTTGACTCTTTACTCATGGAGATAAGGTCTGGCATTTAATCCACAGCTCTGTTACTAGTCTAGCTTGCTCTGGAACTTGGCTGCCCTGACTAGCTGGCATCTGCATGGCTCTGAACTGTAGTTCTCATGCTTGTGTGGCAAACATTTTATCCACCGAGCCATCTCCTAGCCCTCACTGAATATTTGATAATTTACCCTTTCATCTTCCTGTTAACACTTGGGTGGCTTGGCTTTTTTTTTATTTATTTTTATTTATTTTTTATTTATTTATTTTTTGGGGGGGGGGCTGCTATTAGGAATGAATCTCTCATGAGAGAAATACTCCCTTCTTTCCTGTCTTCCTGTTTTGAATGGATATGGGCTTTCCTTTCCCCATAATTGCCAGGGCAGGAATGAGTTTCAGTGCCTGGGTGTCTGTCACATTTGTCCCAGGCAGGTACAAGGTTCGGTTTCCATCGGCAAGTCAGGAGAGCTGGCTGGTTTATCCACACCTTGTCAGCATTTGAGCCATTTCTGATTCTCTCCTGGATGTGCTGGCTGCTCCTTTGGCGTTACTCATCCCCTGGTAACAGTTGATGAACATCTTCCCCCTTCCTCATGGGCTGCCGACACCTTCTGTCTTGTTGTCTTAATTCATAGGGTGTCCTTTGCCTCTGCATGATCTGGGGGGTCTCTGGCAATATTATCCAGTCTCATCTGTTTTCTTTTCGTATTAGAGGTTTTTTTAGTGCCTTTTAATGAATAAAATTTCCAAGTTTTATTAAAGTCCGGTTTATAAACTTTCAGAAATTACAGGTGTCCTCTCTCCAAAGTCTATGGCAACAAAGGTCATAAAGATCCTGTTTTCTTTGGAAGATTTACAGTTTGGGCTTTTGTGTTCAGATCTGTGCCCCATCCTGAATTGGTTTTTGTGTGTTGCATGAGGTTTGTTATTGAAGAGACTTTTCGGTTCCTATCTATTATCACGTCACCTTTGAAAGGAAGGGTCAGTCAGCCATGTGTGTGGCTGTTTCGGTGCCTGCTTTGGTCTCTCACTAGGCCAATAATTCATCAGCTTGTCTTGTTTATGGTGCACATGCTAGCCAGTGCTCAGTCTTAACTCTAGGCTGGAATCTCATGCTGCTGCCTTCTCCTAGTTTGTTTTTCCAAAGCTAGATCTTTGCTTTAAACAATGAACAAAGAGAATAATAAGCAAAAGAATAATAAGTAGGGAAAAGCCAATTGCCTTTTAACCAGAAAGTCCTTTGAAATTCTAAATTATTACTGTTTTGAATCTAAAGTGTTATATTCTTTGCTTTTGTAAGTAGCATCCTAAAATGTTATTTTCCAGATTCAGATGAGTGGCAGCCAAAGAGCACAGAGGCTGATTTGGGGACGATGGACATGCATCAAACTTAAACTGGGGGGTGGAGGTCAAAATTACAACTCACCAAATCATTGAATTATACACTTTGAAGGGTGAATTTTATGTGTTAGTTCATTTAACAATTTTTATGCATTTGAATGTTTGCCTATGTATATTGTATGTGTACCATGTGTTTTGTGGTATCCATGAAGACCAGAAGGAATAAGATCCCCTGGAACTTGAGTAACAAGTAGTTGGGAGTTATCATGTGGGTCTGGAAACCAAATCTGGTCCTCTGCAAGAACAAACGAACAAGCGTTCTTAACACTGAGCCATCTCTCTAGCCCCAACTTTAGCATGGTTTTTAATAAGGATTGTTTGACTTCTTTCCAGTGTGCAATACATCTTATTTCTTTCCTTACTGCAGAGTGAGGAAACCCAGATGGATATTTAGCATAGGCACCACAGAAACCACCCTTGTCCTGTTACTGATGTTAACTGGGAAGCAGTCAGTTCTTCATCTTTAGGATGTGCTATTAGAGGATTCGCAGAGAGAACTCTTACCCGCATCTTTTGAGACTAGTCTCTGACAGTCAGCTGAAGAGTTGGTTGTTGGTCATATCTTGTCTTTTTTTTTTTTTTTTTTTTCATATTAGCATGAGTTGTGGCTTCTAAAAAATGAGCCGTGCCTGAGAATCATGATGTTTTCTTTCTATATAGAACTGGTTTGAATTTGTTTCTGTGGAATGAAGATCTGTAATTGTCTTTTGTTCTTTTTTTTTTTTTTTTTTTTTTTTTTTTTTTGGTTTTTCGAGACAGGGTTTCTCTGTGGTTTTGGAGCCTGTCCTGGAACTAGCTCTTGTAGACCAGGCTGGTCTCAAACTCACAGAGATCCACCTGCCTCTGCCTCCCAAGTGCTGGGATTAAAGGCGTGCGCCACCACTGCCCGGCGCTTTTGTTCTATTTTTATGTAGCATCTAATTCAGAGAGTTGCAAACTAAACTGTTCCTTCTTTGTATACTGTAAGAGCAAAGTGTAAGACACAGGACTGGGGAGATAAATTGCTCAGTAAAACGCTTGACGGGCAAATGCAAGGACTTGAGTTTGAATCCCCAGAGCCCACATAAAGCTAAAAGGATATCTTGTGGCTATAATCCCAGTGCTCCTGTGATGAGGTGGGAGGAGGAGACAGGAGAGGCTAGCCTGGCCTATTAGGCAAAAGAACCTGTCTCAAGGTAGAAGGTGCCTTCTAACCTCCACATACGACCTCACACACATAGATAGGAAGAAAAAAAAATATGATTTCTGTAATTGTACCATTAAGTACTTCCTGAATGTCATTGAAATGGGAGGGCTAGTTTGGGCCAGTAACGGTGTTTGTAGGAATTGTTTTCTTCAGCTTAGTTTTCCTCAGTATCAGAACGCCCTTTTCTGTTTTGTTTTGTGCATGCTTGGGGAGTTTGTCTTTTCAAGGAGTCTACACATGTCATCGGAGTTACTGAATTTTCCAGCAGAGAGTTGTTCATAGTATGTGGTGAGGGCGTGGGTGTGCGAGTGATTTTTTTTTTTTTAAATAGGCTTTTGTATAGACTAGGTTGGTCTGAAACTTAAGAGATCTGCATGCCTCTGCCTCCATCTCCCAAGTGCTGGGATCAAAGGCGTGCACCAAGTTCTATGTATTCTTTAGTGTTTATGGGTCCTGTATGGAGCCCCATTCAGCCTAATGTTTTACATTTCTGTGTTTTCTCCCAATCAGGTTTGTAGGGATATAGCCCTATATAATCCGTCTGCATTCATTTACGCCGCCACACAGGTTTGTTCAGGGGTTGCAGTGTCTCAAGTTCTTTGCCCAGAAAAAGTATTTTGCTATGTTGACCCTCCCCGCTTCTGTTCTTTTGATCCCCATCCTTTCCCCGGCTCACAGTGGTCAGTGCCAGCTGCTTTCTTCTGCAGCTTCTTTGCACAGAACCTTCCCTGAGTCGGTCTCACTTGTAGGCGTGCATGCTGCCCAGTCCTGAGAAGCATTCCCCATGGTGGAGGCAGCTGTGCTTTGCTCTTGGGAGGAGGTGGTTGATAATTGTAGCCCAATCATTTATAGTCTTTTATTTTTCTCGTACAAATAAGATATGGACTTGCTTCTTTTTCCAGAAGTATTTTCTGCTTGTTTGTGCTTCATGTATTCTGAATCCCTGTTTGTTAATAGTTACTGCCTATAATTATTGTACCTTTTTGTTTTTGCGTGCACACACGCGCACACACACACACACACGCATATGCATGAGCACGCATACTCAGAGGTTAAGTTTTGGAAGCTGGATCTCTCCTTCACTTTGTGGGATCCAGAGGTAGAACTTAGGTTGTCAGATGCAGCAGCAAGCACCTCCACCCCCTAAACCATTTCCCTGGCCCTAAACTTGTATAGTTTTTTGCTTTTTGTTTTGGTTTGGTTTTTTTGTTTTTTTTGTGACAGAATTTTCACTATGTAACCTTGACTGGCCTGAAACTCTCTGTATTATAGACCAGGTTGGCCTGGAATTTGCTGAGATCCACCTGCCTCAACTTGAGTGCTGGGATTAAAGGCATGTGCCATCATACCACAAACTGATTCTTCAATAATTAGGAAATACCTCCTTTATATTTGATAATTCTACTTAGTGATTTACACTAAGTCACTAAGTGTGGTGGCTCACACTTGGAATCTTAGCACTGGGAGGCCAGGACCAGGGAATCACTCCCATTTTGAGGCCTCATATATGAAGAGTTGTTTTGGGTTTTTGATGTTGGTTTTTTTGAGATGGAGTCTCTCTCTGTGAGTTTGCTCTGTAGACAGGGCTGGCCTTGAACTCTGTGGAGATAGATCCTCCACCCTCTGTCTCCTGAGTGCTGGTTTAAAGGCATGCGCCACCACCACCCAACCATAGAATTGAATCTTTGTGTAGTTTTCAGGGTTGATGCTCAGAATCATAAGGCTTGCCAGGAGGCACCTTTATCCACGGAGTCATTTTGCGAACCCAGCTTTTAATTTAAATGTTTTATTACATTTATTTATTTCCTGTGTATGTGAGAGAGACGGAGTACGTGTCTTACTTAACAGCGTGCACGTGGAAGTCCGAGCACAGCTTGGAAGAGTTGGTTCTCTGTTCCCACTGTGTGGGTTCCAGCAATTGAACAGCCTCTGTTTCTGAGGTCAGACTGGGTGGCTCATGTCTCGTTTAAGGCAACACTGATCTATATAATAGCCTCCAGAACAGCCAGGGTTACATAGTGAGAGAGTCTCTCTCTCTCCCCCTGACATACTCACAAAAGAAAATAAAAGCTGGTCAGAATAGTTCACATGTTGTCATCCTTTCTTTAATGTTCTTAAATTAATTTTATTTATTTATAGGTGTTTTTTGTGGTTGTTTGTTTTTTCTGTGTGCTTGCATGCCATCTGTATGCTGAGTACCAGCAGAGGCCAGAGCGGGAGTCATGTCCCCTGGGACTGGAGTAACAGACAGCCGTGAACTGCCATACTGCCATGTGGGTGTTGGGAATCGAATCCAGATTCTAAAGAGCAGCCAGTGCTCTTAATCTGAGCTAACAAGCCGTCCCTCTTTTTGTCTTTGAGACAGTTTCTGTGTGTAGCCCTGCCTCTCCTGGAACTCACCTTGTAGAATAGGCTGACTTCAGACTCAGATCCGCCTGCCTCTGCCTCCCACGTGCTGGGGTTAAAGGACGGACTTCTACCACCACCCAGCCCCTCTTATTTTTAATATTGCTTTCCCATTATTTGACTACAGTGTGCCCATGTGTGATTCTCATGGGATTCATGTTTCTTGGACTTGAATCTTGACTTTTTGTGTTGTGTAGGACAATACTGGTCTTAGTTTCTCGAAGCCTCTTTCTCCCTTTTCTTCCGAATCACTACTCTGCACACGCTAGGCCACAAGTGTCTATCTGCTTTTGTTCAGGGGGTTGTGATCTAAGAAGCAAAATACTCTGGTTTCAGTTGGGGTAATTTTTTATTGCTTTTCCTTAAAGATTGGGGGGGTGCCTGCGTGTGCATAAGTGGATGTGTACGGGAGCCAGAGGCTCACCTTGTGTCGTTCCTCGTGTGCTGCCTGCCCTTGTTTGGAGTCAGGTTCTGTCACTGGGCGGCCCGTGACATTGCTTCTCCAGCACAGTCATTGAAACTTCCTCAGTTTGTGGCCAGCACTTCACTGATGGAGCCATCTCCCTGGCCCCTGAAGATTCATTCCGGGCTGTTGAAACCATCAGTAAACTCTGCATTTGTGCTTGTGGACAGCCCCTCCCCGTCACTCATGGCCGAGTGTCCTTTCCTTGAGATGCTGTACGCCATCCCTCAGTCACCCTAATCCCCAAACAGCTGCTTCCTGTTCCCAGTGCACATTTTAAGGTAAGAGGCTAAGTCCAAAGCCAAGTACATCATGGGAGATCTGTAATCTGAGTTACAGACTGTTGTCCCTGAGGGTGCTGGTACCTGGTGAAGAAAGTCAAAGTCCACTTTGCTGGTGCACCTTCTCCTGTCACAGCTGCTGGGGAGAGGACCTTGTCATCTGACCTGCTGGACATCAGATGAGATCCTGTTAATGTACTCCTGTGACAAGGATCTTTCTGCACAAAAGCCACAGGCCCAGCTGGGCTGAGCAGCTGTCAGTGCTGAGGATCTTCCAAGGTCTTTTATTTTGTCTCAGTGAAGACTGATAAGTGGGTGTGTCGGTTTGCTTGCTAGCTTCTTGGGACAGAACTTAGGGGCCTCAGTGCTGTAGCACACATCCTCCAGACTGGAGAGAGTGGGAAACGGCACTGTAGTTATCTGGGCTTTGTGGTTCCCATGAGACTCTTGTCATGCCATTCACGGCATGCAGGAAAGCCTTTTTGAAAGGAGGTGTGACTCAGGCTTGCATCAGGCACTGGCACGTGGCTGGCGATGGGCACGTGATCTGTCAGCGTCAGTCTGTAAGAAGCCTAGGTTGCCATGGTTAGAAACTGCGTCAGTTCAGTTACCTAGCAACTGAGGGGGCTGGGAGCTACAGGCTGAGGCCAGAGCCAGCCCACCAGACTTGCAAATTATTGTGAGAGCTTCTGGCTGGTTAAATATGCAAATATTTAATGATTTTCATTTTGCTGTTAATTGTAGTATGCCTTAAGTGGGTCCAGTCTCAGGATTCTGATGGTCAGAGTGGTGTAATGTTGGGAACGGTGCTCTCCTGATTGTGGGATCTCCCATCTTGAAGCAGGCCAATAGTCTGTGCTTGCCCTGGTGATACTGTGTACGCCAGGATCCCACTCCCATCCCTCGCATTACAGCGGGACAGTGAGGCAGTGGACTCAGCAGGAAGGCAGCTGCCTGCTGATTTCATGCTTCCCCTGCCCGTCTCCATCCCTTTCCCATTGTTCATGCACAGCCACCTGTGTGAAAGGCGGCATGGCCCAACCTTGGTTAGCTCACGATCTATCACTGTTAGTGCTATGCCGCTGCGGTGAGTCCTGTGTACCTCACTCTCCAGCAGCGCCTACGTATGTCCCTCAAGTTCAGTCCTGCCCACCCTAATAAGAGTTCCATATGGCCAGCCCTCAGGAGACAGCTAGGCCCCATGTTGCTTGAGGACAAGGCTAGACCAGCACAAAATGACAGTTACTTCAGGGGAACTGTATACCAGCTTATCGTGGCCCTTTCCTCGTGGCCGTGCCTTAAGCCCCTCCTGTGGTATAGACTGCTCTAGAGGTTTTAGAAGGCAGTTGGGTACATATATTAAAGTAAAAATATTACATGCCCCCCTGGCCTGGTATTTTAAAGTGATGCTTTCAAAGGGATAGAGAGTGTCAACCATAAGAGACATGGGGGTGTGATCAGTGGCTGACCCAGATATCATGGCTGGATAATATCTGCATTTATAGGCAGTGTGGTTTCGTTGCACATAGTAATAAGGACAACGTCAGGTCCCAACCGACTCAGTGTAAAACACAGTGAGCACTGGAGGCCATGGCCATGACAATAATAACCACCTGTAGCTCCAGCTCCAGGGAGCCTTCTGGCCTCCATGGGCACTGCATTTGCATGCACACACCCACACACAAGGCATGTAATTAAAAATAAAAACAAAAATGTTTCTTTCAAAAAACAAAATACAAGAACAATTTTTAAAAATGTTGACAGGTCTATGAGTAAAAGCTTGGATTGTTCCTTCTGAGAAGGTTGGGCTGGGCATAAGTCTGTCAAAACGACGGTACAGTAGCATAAAACCTGCACAATTAGAAATTAACAGAAGGATGTGGTTTATTTTTTAAAGAAACTTCCAGAACTCTAGCAAAAGTTTAACGGTCAGCATGGTTACTGCCCAGCAGTTTCTGGGGTTTCGGAAGTAGGATAGAGGAGAGACAGGCCTCAGTGTCCCTGTGTATAAAACACTGATGGCAGTGTGACCTGTAGTTCTCAAGAGGTGAGAGAGTTGTTCCCCATCAACAAGGATAAGGCCCGGTGGTCTCTACTGTTGTCCTTGTGTTCAGCATGCAGGCTGTTCTTGGGCACAGGGCACAGGTGGTCCCGTGGGCTCACTGACAGCTTGGTGAAGTCAGGAATCAGGGTGTGTCTGGTGCAGGGCTTCCTCCTAGATGTCTCTGCAGCTACTCTGCTTGGCTTGAGCAAGGGGGAGTGAGGGCTTTTCTGGAAAAATTTGGTGACGGTTACACTCATTAGGTTGGACTTTGTGCCAGTGATTGCTGTAAATGGGGTGTGCCAGAAAATGTGGTCTGTGGACAATGGGGGACACTCAGGCTCACAACAGAGGTATGGGTGTCCAGTCTACAACTTTGGGACAGAAATTCCAACAGCTACCCTTCAGTGTACCTGGCACTATGAGCTTATGGTGACATCTACCATCTGTCCTGTGTTAATTCACTTGGATGTTCTGCCACATTTGTGTGACCGGGAAAATGAGACAAGCCCAGTTCAGGTTCTTGGCTGATTTTTACCCCAACGCCCCCACTCCGTTGCCACCACAGGATGGGATAGCCACATGACAGGCAGAAACCCTAGTTTTCTAAAGTGGCTTCAAAGCTAGTTTGTATCAGACAGATGCCAGCCCCATGCCGCCTCCTCGACTTAATCGACATTTTGCTGAATTCTCTGTTTCAGGGAAATAGTGGAGCACATGGTCCAGCACTTTAAGACCCAGATCTTCGGGGACCGGAAGCCAGTGTTTGATGGAAGGAAGAATCTGTACACTGCCATGCCCCTTCCAATCGGCAGGGACAAGGTGAGGCTGTGAGTGCTGGGGCCCAGTCCAGCTAGTAGTGTGAGATTCAGACTTGGTCCAAGGTTACTCATTTCTCTAATGTGTAAAATCACTTCATCTGGAGAGCCAGGGCAGCTGCTTGGTGGGGCTTCATCATGAGGTATATGGTGTGCGAGGTTTGCAGTGAGGCTGGTGAAATGTAAAGCACACTCCCACGTGCAACCCACAGACCACACTGTGTGTGTGTGTGTGTGTGTGTGTGGCTGGCAGTATAACAAAGAGGATGTGCTGCTGCAGCGGCCTCCTCTGCAGTGAGGAGGAGGAGGGGGATGAGTCAGGCTGGTGAGGTGGCCGTAGAAAATGGTTACCTTCCCTTATTAGTTTTATCTTTATCTTCGCTTTATTTAAAAAGTAATAAAGCTTGTGCCCAGTCTTTGACACATCTGAGAATGAAGAAACTGGCACAGTTTCTACAGGTCTGAAAATGGCTGTGTTGCTAAGTGACCAAGTTCCTTGGTTCGTCTGCGCCTGTCCATATCCACAGTGGGGCCAGGCAGTCTCAGTACCTGGTGGCTCTGCTCAATGTCACCGTGCTGACAGGAATGTACTATGTTAGGGCAGGGAGAGGGCCAATGATTACATAGCTCTGTGTGTCGTGTTCTGATCTCGCTTTTTCCAGTCACTAGTGGCACGTGGGTTGTCGCTGCCACTCCGGGGTAGGATGATGGGCGTAGGGTTCCGAGTTGGAGGGAATCCCAGGACTGGGTGTGAATGAGTGAGCAGCCTCTCCCCGGCAAATTAACAGGCTGTGAATTTGAGATTTATTGATCTTAAGGTTTTGTGTTTAAATTGCACATTTGTTTTTGTTTAAAGCTCTATAAGAAAGGAAAGCATAAGGAGTTTATTCACAGTTTTGTTAGTACAGATTTATAATTAGACACTAGGAGGAGCATGAGGAGAGCCCTCCTGAAGGAGGAATGGAGTCTCTGCTGCTCAGATGCAGACACACAGCCCAGCCTGGGATGAAAATAGCTGTGGGTGTGCCTTTCTTAGCAATGGGACGTGACACAGCCACTTCCCCTTGCCAAGCCAACTACTTCTCCAGGGCAGATTGGAACACTGGTCTGGGATAGGCAGCCCCACTTCCCTGTGTGTGTGGTCCATCTCAGTCTCAGACGCAGTGTGGGTTTGCATCACAGGGCTGGAGGCTGTGTGTGCTCCTCTGGTCCCACAGTGTAGTACAGAGAGCAAGGCTTGAAGAGCTCCAGCCCCACTGCCCAGGACATGAGCACAAGCAAGGATAGTGTATGTGATTACTGCCTGTTTGCACTAGCCTGCACACAGAGCATCTGGGGTCCCAGAGAACTTGGGAACCTTCCCGCTAGCGCAGGAGTTTCCCTTTTCCTACTGTGACCTTTTTCTTTCGTCATCTGTAGTAAGAAAGGATTCTCCTTGACTCCATTAGCTTAGCATCCACTTAGTGGCTCAATGGGGAATGTAATACCTGATATGGGCACACGCCAGCGTCCATATCCTACCACCTGCCCAATGAGCAATCAATCCTCTCCAGAACTCCTCATTTCTCCCTGGTCTTCACATCACTGCTAGCCCATTGGAACGAAAGCAACTCTTTAGGACAGAGAAGAGTTGTGTCCACTAAGCCCGTGGCCTCACTTTGAGATGGGATGGAAGTTACATACGGTCGCTCTAAATTTGGGACTGAGGTCCTCAGTCTCTTTTACCTTGGCTCTGTGTCCTGCCAGCTGCCTGCAGGTTTATAGCTTCGGAGCTGCTGCCTCCTGGGCCAGGAAGAGCTGAGTGTCTCCTTAGATGGAAGTTATAGCTGAGCTCCAGCTCATGGGAACCCCTGCCTATAGCTGCTAAGCCGATCGGAAGGTGTCCAGGATCCTCTGGGAAAGGGAGGCACAGGAGGTTTCCCCAGGGATCCCTGTGGTGTTTATACTTGGGACATGCTGCTAAGAACTCGGATACGCCTAAGGACACCCACCCTTGTGTCTCTGCCTAGTCCTTCCGGGGTGCTTCTTCACACATGCACTGGGGAAAACTGGTCTTGCTACAGGAGGACCACCGTTCTAGCTTTCTGTTGCTGATAACACCATGATTAAGCAACTTGGAGGGGAAGGGGTTTACTTGGCTCCCATGTCTTGGTTGTAATCCATCCCCAGGAAAGGCAGGTGAGGAATGCAAAGTGGGAAGAGAGGCAGAACCTGAAGCAGAGGCCATGGAAGAACCATAAGTACTAGCTTGCTCCCATAGCTTGCTCAACTAACTTACTTACAAGGTTTCTCTGTGGCTTTGGTTCCTGTCCTGGAACTAGCTCTTGTAGACCAGACCGGCCTCGAACCCACAGAGAACCGTCTGCCTCTGCCTCCCAAGTGCTAGGATTAAAGGCGTGTGCTACCACCGCCTGGCTATACTTACTTTCTTATACAACCCAAGACTGCCTGCTTAACTGTGGCAGTGCTCGTGCTGTGCTGAATCCTCCCATATCAATCATTCATCAAAATCTCCCTACAGATCACAGCACCTAAGGTTTTACCAACACAGATTATTAATTCAAACACATCACACCAATGGCTCTGATAGTCTTTGTTTCCCCTTGAAACTTCACAAGCTAGGCTTCCCGACGACCACTCTCAGCATCCTTATCTTCCAAATCCGGTACTACAGCTCTTTAGGCTCTGAGCACTTCCAGGCAAAGCTCTAAATGCTTCCAACAACCATTCAAAAGACATTGTCAGGTCTATCGCAGGAACACCCCAGTTCTGATTTCTCCCTCCCTCCCTCCCTCCCTCCCTCCCTCCCTCCCTCCCTCCCTCCCTTTCTCTCTCCCTCTCCCCCCTCTCTCTCCTCCCTCCTCCTCCTCCTCCCTCCCTCCCTCCCTCCCTCCCTCCCTCCCTCCCTCCCTCCCTCCCTCCTTCCCTCCCTCCCATTTTTCCAAACCGGGTTTCACTGTGTAGCCCTGGCTGTCCTGGAACTTGCTATATAGCCTCAAACTCACAGAGATCTGCCTACTCTGCCCCCAAGTGCTGGGATTAAAGGCATGCACCACCACCACTCAGTCCGACACCAATTTCTATTCTTTTTTTGGTTTTTTGAGACAGGGTTTCTCTGTGGTTTTGGAGCCTGTCCTGGAACTAGAGGCAGGCTGGTCTCCACTCACAGAGATCTGCCTGCCTCTGCCTCCCAAGTGCTGGGTTAAAGGCGTGCGCCACCACCGCCCGGCTCCCAATTTCTATTCTTGTTCAATTTCTGTTGCTGGGATAAAAACAAAAGCCACTTCGGGGGTGGGGGTGGGTTTATTTGATGAAGGTCAAATATTATTGAGAGAAGCTGAGGCAAGAGTTTGGAAGCAGGGACTGATGTAGGCGCCATGAGAGAGCATGAATCACTGGCTTCTCACCTTGGTTTTTATACAACCCAGGACTACATGCCCAGGGGCAGCTCCACTCAAGGTGGGCTGGGCCCTTCTAGATCAGTCATTTATTAAGAAAGTGCTCACAGTCCAATTAGAGATTCCTATTCCCAGGTGATTTTACTAGTGTCAAGTTGACCAAAAATAAGACCGAAAGAACCTATCCAGCCAAGGCTTTCCCAGAAAGCCTTTAGACAGCAGCTCCCTGGGCACATTGAAACAGGATATGACCTGCACGTCCCCATCAGGAAAGGATGCATGGCACCAAGCCCTGCAGCTGTCCCTCCAGCCTGGCCAGCACAGTGGTTGTGACACCAGACACCTGCTGGTGCTGTCACTCCTTCTGTGGGGTTGGGGGTAGGTGGCCCTGCAGCTGAGGACAGAGAAACCTTGAAGACACAGCTGCTTCTGTGTTCACAACTCCCAGACACTGGTTCTTTGTGTCGGGGTGCAGCTGGCTCCTCCCTTGGTTTCCGAGTGGTGTGCTGTACCAAAATGCACTTACTTTTGTTCTCAGTTTGATTCCTTCTTGCAAGGGTGTCCAAACAAGAGCTGCTTGGTTCAGTATCAATGTCCTCCGAGGTTGAGTCTGTAACTAGCTTACCATCTTCCCTACTCAGGTTGGTACCATGTGATGTCCCAGCCATCCTTGGGTTCTGGACACACATCTGGGTTGTGTTTTCCTGTGAGTGGTGGCAACAGGCCAGCCCCAAGCCCAGTACCCTTTCTGCCCTTTCCTGGCCCCAGGGCCTTGGGCTGTTTGCTAGTTCAGTGTCTGGTGATGCATATAAGGTGAGGTGAGCCTGTCTGGGCACTAAAGGAGAAAGCATTCCAAGAACATGGGACATGTCAACAGCAGACAACAAAGTCACTTTGATCACCACCCGAGTGCTTTGTGGGCCACAGTTGTGGTACACTGTTGCTGGCATAAATCACAATGGTGATCCAGCCGTGGACATTACATTGTGGGTAGATTCAGCAAGAGTTCTGGGAGAAAAGTGGGTATGTTGGAGTCACAGGTGTCCTATGTGCTGAGGAGCGACCTGAATGCACTCTTGACCACTTTTCATTATGCACATTTGTTAAAAGTAAATAAAATTGAGGCTGGGGAGGTGACTCCGTTGGTAAAATGCTTGTCGTGAAAGCAGGGGCACCTGAGTTCTGTCCTTAGCACCAGATGGAGGGGACAGAGTCAGTTTGGAGATCCCTAGGACTCACGACCTAGCCAGCCTATGCTAATCAGCAGGCCCCAGGTTGGAAGAGAGGCTGAAACTTCAAAGGGGAAGCAGTTGAGAAAAGCACCTGGTATGGACTCCCGACCTCCTCTACACATGCACACCCCTGCCCATGCTCAAAGTCAAGTTAAAAATATAATTGCTTGTGCTTTTTGGGAGGAAATGACCTTTGTGCTTTGGTTTGCAGGTGGAACTGGAGGTCACGCTGCCGGGAGAAGGCAAAGACCGTATCTTCAAGGTGTCCATCAAGTGGGTGTCATGTGTGAGCCTGCAGGCGCTACACGATGCACTTTCGGGGCGGCTGCCCAGCGTCCCTTTTGAGACGATCCAGGCCCTGGACGTTGTCATGAGGCACTTGCCATCCATGAGGTGAGAGCATCAGGTGGGTGGGGTGAAAAGACCACAAGCTGAATGAAGCTGAGTGTCCTCAGAAAGGTCGAGGAGCCAGTGGTGGGCACACATGCTCTGTCTGGGGCAAACAGTCCAAGATGGAAGAGGATAGTGTAAGAGTCGTCACCGGTGCCCCTGCCCTGCCTAAGTGCAGAAAGTTCACCTCTCTGGCTTTGCGCTCACACAGCCCTGTGCGGAGTCCAGAGCAGCGCTCGGATGGCGCAGTGGACACCCACGCCCATCCCTGGGGTACTTCTCTGCAGCTTTTATGACAATGGCTAGCACCGAAGGCATCAGCCAGCTTGTTAGAGGATCACCCTTTGCCACACCTAGCAAGGGGGTGGGGATCATTTCTGTGGTTTGTCATTTTCCCGCTTGCCCGACAGAGTGACTTGCACACGGGACCAAGGCCTGGGAGCTGCATCCAAGCTTAGCTCTCGCACAAAGCACACAGTAGGACTTCAGGAATGGTGAGACTGGAACTGTAAGGCCAGAAGTAAGGCAGAAAGAAAGCTCAGTGCTTAGGCCTTGGGCTGACCCCTCTATACTCTGGAGAAAATTGGGTGTTCCTTTGGCTCATTATCTATGTCTTAGGCATAGAAGAGACTACATCCCAGGGCCAACTGTTACTCTTGGCAGGGCCCAGGCCGGCCTGTCGTGCTAAGAACTGTTGATGGGAGGGAGACAGGTAGGCACAGAAATAGCCTGGAATGGTGATTGACAAAATCTTGTATATAGTTTAATTTATTAAACCGGTATTTATTTTATTGTGTGTGGCATGCCACCAGTGTGTGTGTGTGTGTGTGTGTGTGTGTGTGTGTGTGTGTGTGTGTGTGTGTTTGTAGGTCAGAGGACAACTTGGAAGGAGTCGGTTCCCTTGTTCCATTATGTGAGTCCTGGCAGTGGAACTCGGGTCCAGGCTTGGCGACAAACCCCCTTACCCTCTAAGCTTCTCATCATTCACATTGACTATACTTTTAGTTGAGCGGCAGGAATTCTTATGGTTTCCTTTCTTCGGAATTCCTTTGGATTGTTTATGCTGATTTTTAGTCAGAAGACTGTCAAGACACAACAGGATTGACAAGCACAGGCAGAAAATGAGATGGGCATGCTCCATAATTTCATTAGCAAACGGTGTTACCTGTACTGCGGCTGAACACTGTCTTGCCTTTGTCATCCTGAATGGTGGCACATCCCACACATCCAGTAGTCTAGGTGATGCCCTTGAGAGAGCGTCCTCAGCAGGTGGGTGGACTCTAGTTTAGGGCTGCGTGCAGAACTGGCCTGAGACCTTGTGGATCTTTGCACTACTAATAGGCTCCGGGAGCATGAGCTGTTCACAGCCTCCTTCCTGTCTTTGGTGCCTGTGTTGAAAGAGCTACAGTGAACAGGGAATGGGTACCAATTTAGCCAGCTACATGATGGACCACAGCCACACAGAGAAATAAGTGGCAGCTCGGGGACTTAGAGCTGGGATGCTCTAGCTGCCTCTGCCTTCTTAGCACAGCCCTGGACTAGGAAGACGCCGATGGGTCTGCCCAGCTATGCACAGTGTCAGATGAAATAAGAATGAGGAAAGAGTTTTGGAATACCAGCTAACCTGCATCTGCATGGTCCTGAGGCTGCAGTTTTAGGCAGAACTCTTCCCAGATTAACTCTTGTCCTTTGGAGATCCATAAGGAAGGTACCTCAAAGTGAGTCTAGCTCGCACCACAGTGTGTCTTATCTCACACTGACACAGAGCCTTGAGAGAGGTCCCCTTGCCCCTCCATCAGCTCATGTGTGTAAATATCGACAGCCTATGTCTGCAGGGCTACTGCTCACACTGTGAGTGCAGACAAGAACTCCATTTAATGAACATGGCTTTACAGGGAAGAAACCTCGAATGGTCTCAGTGTAGTGCCTCTGGGGTGACTGGAGGAGAAGCTGGAGTGAGCCTGGCCCTCCGTGACTGATTCTGTCTGATCAGGAGAGGGCTTGTCTCTCTGGCAGGTATACCCCTGTTGGCCGCTCCTTCTTCACTGCATCTGAAGGCTGTTCCAACCCCCTGGGCGGGGGCCGAGAAGTATGGTTTGGCTTCCACCAGTCGGTTCGACCATCTCTTTGGAAAATGATGCTGAATATTGATGGTAAGAAAAACCCATTCACTGCTGGGTGATTGGCGCCTGGCGCCCATGCAGCCTCTATTACATGAGGTGGAGATTGAAAATATGCAGAAGAGCCAGGCATTAGGAGGAAGGCTTCTCATAGCCACCTCTAGCCTCTGTCACCAGCTTGTGCCAATCGTGTTTGATATTTGAGGTGGTTTCTAGTTGGGTATTGGAACCTTTGAAGTATTCCATTCCCAGGAACCCTTGAGCCAGCCTGGGGAACTGGCTCTGCCAGGACCTGTGCATGACTAGGATACCCCAGGAGTGGGATTTCTACACCCCTCACTTTCGCTCCACATTTCCTGATTACTCAAGGTTTTTACACTGAGAGAAGGGCACCACTAGGTGCCAATGGATGATCTCCAGCTTCGGCAGTTTGTTAGACCTGTCACTGCTGTGACAAGTACCTAGAAGAGACCATTTAAAGCAGTAAAGATCTGCTCAGGGTTTCAGAGGACTCAGTCCAAAATACGCTGATGCTGTCATTCTGAAGCCAAATGCCACTGCAAAGAGGCCGTGAGACAGCACAGCTGCTCACCTCATTCGCGATGGCTGGGAAGGGGGTGGCTGGAAGGGGCCAGAGAGAAATGCTTTCCTGGATGCACACCCAGCGATCTACTTTTCAGTCAAGACCTCCTGAGTTTTTACAACCTCCCGGAAACGCCATCTGGTTGTGACTCCATCAATCCCCACCCCACGATCCAGGGAGCTTTCAGTGATGGGGTCCATGTGACCTTCTTTTGGGACACTGTAGCTCCCATGCTGTCCCCTCCTGCTTCAGGAGACTCGGGACCATGCTTCCCTCTGCCAGAGACCAACAGTCTGGAGGAACGATGCCTCCTCTCACGTAGGAGAGAAGTCCTGGCAGCAGTTGCGGGAGACCCCAGAGCACTTCTCGCTGCTCAGTGCATACTAATTGCGAAAGAATTGAGTGAATGGAAAATCGCAGAAATGCCTCTTGCAGGAGGTGGCCAGAAAAGCCTACAGGATCCAAGGTCCTGGACTATCCTATCAGGCTAGACTTGTTCTGACCACAGTAATTCTTTGGGTGACTACTTCAGATGCAGCCAGTCCCTTACCATTGGCTGTGGTCAGTCCCTACCTGGGGTGTAGAGCTCTGGGCCTAGTGGGCGTTGGTTTTCTCATCACAAAGGGCCAAGGGGCACGCCATAGGGGAGAAATGGAGGGCAGGCCTCCTGAGCTGCTGTTACTTAATCACATCGATTTCTCTGGACGCCTCCATCAAACGCTCCTGTCTGTCTCTCGCTTTTCCTGCATACAGTGTCAGCCACAGCGTTTTATAAGGCACAGCCGGTGATCGAGTTCGTCTGCGAAGTTTTGGATTTTAAAAGTATTGAAGAGCAACAAAAACCTCTGACAGATTCCCAAAGGGTAAAGTTTACCAAAGAAATTAAAGGTAAAGAAGCCCCCAGCACAGCAGGCTAGGGAGTGAGGGCCCCCTCCGTGCCTGCCCATGCATGGATGGATGGATTCTTGTTCCTCTTTGAGGGAGGAGTGACCCACAAGGCACACTGACTTTGAGCCCGTGACTCTAATGAGCACAACCGCACGGTGTGGTACATCCCCCGAGCCACAAACTTTAGGGCTAGAATCACCCTGAAAGAAGAATAGTGGTGACACCCAAATCTTACTCTGCTGCGTTTTGCTGGCAGAAGGCATCTCTGGACAGGTGGATCCAGACCTGCATCTATCCAGTTCTGAGGATAGCCTGCATTTCTTACTCCCTCCTTAGAACCCCATGGCTTCAAATGTTGCCAAAGTTGCCATGTGTGAAAACTGATTCCAGGGTGGGTCTTGGACTGTAGGTGGGTGACAAGAGTCGCTCTGATGCCTGCTGTCTGTCACCAGGTCTAAAGGTGGAGATAACGCACTGTGGTCAGATGAAGAGGAAGTACCGTGTCTGCAATGTGACCCGTCGGCCTGCCAGTCACCAAACGTAAGGCAGCTAAAACAGCCATCCCTCCTTCCTGTCACTCAGATTCACAGACACTGGAAGCCATGGGACTGTCCTGAAAGGATTTATTTGTGCTCCTAAAACGCTAGTAGCTACCTCTGTGGCTCATTCACTCTCCTTCTGCAAAGGGGCTGAATAAATGGCTCAGTAGTTAAGAGCGTGTATTGCTCTTAATTTGGTTCCCAGCACCTGTGTTGGGCAGCTTACAACCGCCTATAGCTCCAGCAGCAGTGTCCACCATGTACTGCCCTGGTGCCCACACCACACACCAAATCCACACACATGCACACATAATTTAAAATAGGATAAGGTGGGATTTTTTGGTTTTGCTTTAAATTTTTATCCTTTTTTCTTTTTTTTTTTTTTTTGGTTTTTCGAGACAGGGTTTCTCTGTGGCTTTGGAGCCTGTCCTGGAACTAGCTTTTGTAGACCAGGCTGGTCTCGAACTCACAGAGATCCGCCTGCCTCTGCCTCCCGAGTGCTGGGATTAAAGGCGTGCGCCACCACCGCCCGGCTCCTTTTTTCTTTTTGTATGATTTTTTTTCCTTCATGTATGTCTGTTCACCACATGTGTACTTGGTCCCGATGGAGGTCAAAATGGGCATCAGATCCCCTGGAACAGGAGTTGTAGGTGGCTATCAGCTACTGTGTGGGTACTGGAAACTGGACCCTCTGCAAGAGCAGCCAGTGCTCTTAACTCCTACTTAGAGTCACCGTGTTCTGCTGGGAAATAGACTTCTGGATTCATCTTCCTGTGTCCTGCACTGTCTAGTAGGAACTGTGATTGGTGTGTTTCTTAGATGTCTATGTAGTCGCTGTTTCCCAACAGGCACGGGCAGCCTGAGAGCTGAGAGGCCCTGGAATAGTCCAGGAGTTACTTGAGGCGTTTGCTGCCTGCTTGGTCTGGGAGGCGCGTTAGAACTCTAGTGTCCAGGGAGCCCGGAGGCCCTTGCCTGAGTCACCTCTTTCCGCAGGTTCCCGCTGCAGCAGGAGAGTGGGCAGACAGTGGAGTGTACAGTGGCCCAGTACTTCAAAGACAGGCACAAACTGGTTCTGCGCTACCCCCACCTCCCGTGTTTACAAGTTGGACAGGAGCAGAAACACACCTACCTTCCCTTGGAGGCAAGTCTCAGCACTTTACCCTCGACTGGGGATGAGAAGCCTCAATTCAGCCCAGCCTCACTGTTGCTGAAAGACCCAGCCAACTCATGGCATCGTTGAGATTTGGCCCTTTTATGTACCCCTCCCCTCAAAGTTTCTTGAGATTAGCAGCTTGGTTGGGAATCCCCCCACCTCTTTCTTCGATAGGATCTCACTTTGTTGCCCTGGCTGATTTGGAATTCTCAATGTAGGCCAGGCTGGCCCCCACCTCAGATCCCACCTACCTCAGCCTTGTGAGCCCTGGGATGATGGTGTCTTCCTTAGATTTTCTGATATGGTTATGAAACACCATGGCCAAAAGCAACTTGGGAGAAAGGGCTAAAGTCACATACTCTTCCTGGTTGACCAGGAAGTCAGGGCAGATACTCCATCTGCTTGGGAACCTAGAGAGAGGTAGGAGCTATTACAGAGGCCATGGACCTGCGCTGCTCACTGCCTTGTTCCCCGTGGTTTGTTCAGACTGCTTTCTTAGGCCATGGACCTGCGCTGCTCACTGCCTTGTTCCCCGTGGTTTGTTCAGACTGCTTTCTTATGGGGCCCAGGGGTAACATCAACCACGATACAATGGGCCATCCCACACCAATCACTAACTAATTAGGAGAATACCCTGCATGCCTGCCTACAACCCGATACTTTCCCCCTTAGTATTCTTAATGATTATTTGGGAATTTCATATCCTGCACTTTGATCAGACTCACTTCCAAGTCTTCCTGGATCTGCATCTCACCCTTGTGTGCCGCCTCCCACGTGCTCCTGGTCAGACTCCCACGGTAGCAAGCCCCTAAGGAAAGCTTGAATGTTCCTCCATTGTGGAGAGCTACACCTCAGCATCCTTACCATTATTTTTAAGAGTTCTCTTTGATGGTTTTCTGTCTAGGCCGGTTACTTGGGTGGGATGGGGGGTACAGGCTACGGCTCCATCTTGGGGAAGCGGTTTATCAGTTGAGGCTCCCTCTCCTCAGATGACTATATAGCTTATGACAAATTGACATAAAACTAGCCAGCACAACAGATGTGAACCACTTACTATGCCCAGCTCAAATCCAGTGTTCCCATCAGTGCCACCAAAGCTGAAGGATGCAGTTGTGTGAGGTTAGGTTTGTTCTGCTGTGAGTGGTAGGCTATGGAGCAGCCCCACCACTGGCTAGGGCTCTGACTTGCGTACTGAGTCCCTGAAAACCGTCTCTTTCCCACAGTTCATATGTTGACATATGTGTCTTCTTTATAGGTCTGTAACATAGTGGCTGGACAGAGATGTATAAAAAAATTAACAGACAATCAGACCTCAACCATGATCAGAGCCACTGCCAGGTCAGCACCCGATCGGCAAGAGGAGATTAGCAAATTGGTGAGCACTGGGTTCTCAGGTTCCTCTGGGATGGGGCACCATGGCAAGGACAGCCTGAGCACACACACTGCTGTGCTTGAGCAGGGATGACCCTCAGGAGGAGCAGAGGCCTTCACTGACTCGTCTTCCTCTTTTTCCTAAAGATGCGAAGTGCGAGTTTCAATACAGACCCCTATGTTCGCGAATTTGGCATCATGGTCAAAGATGAGATGACAGATGTGACAGGACGGGTTCTGCAGCCTCCCTCCATCCTCTATGGGGGCAGGGTAGGTACAGGCGGATGGTGTGGGGTGCGTGCGTGTGTGTCTGTGTGCACGTGCACATGTGGATTAGCCATGTGTGTTTTCAGGTTTGTAGCCGCCCGTACCTGTGGGGTAGGCACTGGGCACTGCAGATGGCTGCTCTGAGCTGCTCTCATTGGACCCGTGCATGACAAAGACTCTACCTTTTGCATCCTTTTTTAAAGTCTGCACATTGCTCTTAGTGTTTCTAACAGTCTGTCTTAACATCAAAAATTTCACTTCCTTCTTACGGAAGAGATTTCGGGGATGGTGTCTGACTCTTCTCAGCCCCATCCACTATTCTAACCGCCCATTCATCTTATTCCACTCAACCGCATTTGTTTATCCAGTTCTAGGCACCATATCCTTCTGTCTTCTCATTCCTTCATCCCTTCTATCCATCCATCCATTCAGCTCTTCATTGCTATCCACCTAATTGTTCATCATCTCTCCAGCCATCCTCTCTTCCTCATCTAGCTTGTCGGCCTCCCTCCAGAATCCGCCATACTGTACACGTGTGTGGGCTGTCTACATTGCTAGTTAGGGATACTAGAGCCAGTCCAGTCATGCTTGAAGAGTCTTCGTTGATCAGGGGGACCAGCAGCCACAGAGTTTCCATTTGTTTCCTCACATTCCAAACCACTTTCTATTTGCAGAACAAAGCGATTGCCACCCCTGTCCAAGGTGTGTGGGACATGAGAAACAAGCAGTTCCACACAGGCATCGAGATAAAGGTGTGGGCCATCGCCTGCTTCGCACCCCAGCGCCAATGCACTGAAGTCCATCTGAAGTAAGCCTGCTTGCGACTGCCATGTGCCGTGGGCTGCAGAGGGCCTGCCCCTCAGCCTAGCACTCGAGAGTGTCAGGCCACTGGCCGGGGAGCCTGGTGCCGACAAGAATGTGCTCTGGGGCTCTAGGGTTGTACTTTGGGTTGTACTTTTGTTCCAAGGATAGAGGGAAAATGAGACATTTGTGTTCTGCCTCTCTGGGAGACAGTAAAGGGAGGTCCCCCAAACCTGCAGAGTGTAGCTGTCCCTGACCGACTCAGCAAGAGGCTATTTAGTGATGCTGTCCAGTGCAAGGCAGAGTTCCCTGACTGGAGGCTGTCACCCACTGATTGATTGGTGGCATCTGCTTCCAATAGAATGAGTCAGAAGCCCAGAGCAAAGAAAGCCAAAGCAGAGACTGGGTGTCTCCTGTCCAGGTTCATCCTTGGCCTCTCTGTCCAGAAGCACGCCCACCTGCTGGCATGAAGGCAGGTGCACACACATGAATCTGTGAAGGTGTGAATACTGAGCCGATAGATAGGAACCTTCGCTGCTGATTAGACACGTTCTTGCTCTGGAACTGAGCATAGACTCAGTCTCGGGGTCACCTGAGTTGGGGTCTCCTGACCTTGCTTGGCTCTCACTTGCCCTGCTTTCTCTTGAGTCTGTGTCTCTAAGCCTGGTTGTACCCACCAGAGCAGCAGGGGAAACCCACTAGGCAACTAATGGTATGGGTTGTTTTACTAGAGAGTTGCTGAGGTCTGCACAGCACAAAAAACCCACACTGCCTCACTAAGGGAAGGCAGCAAGCATGCGTTTTTTAAGCTGCCATTTCATCCCAGGGTTGTCGCCCCTGGGCCTTCCAGGTGTGTAGTGTCAGTATTCAGGCACCTGCACCGGCCTGCCCTTGGGGTCCTGACAGGCTATGTCCTCAGCTGCAGACACTAAAGAGCACCTCCTGTGCACATCACTACGTTCCCTTTTAAAAGGGCCCTGCCCACCTCCCACCTCTTTCTCTGTCTTTCTGTCTCTCTCACTTCTCTCTTTTCTGCTGCTCCCATCCCCAGCAGCCAGTCTCCCTCTTCCCTTTCCCCTCCACATGAACTCTGTTGCATGGCGTTTTTTCTCTCACGCAATGCTTTTTTTAAAAATCACAGCATATAGCCCACTTGCCTCTTCTACAGGTTGATATAGTTTTGACTTCTGGCTTTATCTGAAATTTAACTCTAGCATGGCGTGGTGCCTACCTCCTAACCCTGTCCCTCAGAGGCCGAGGCAATAGAATCCTGAGTTTGAAGCCATCCTGGGCTACCAAAAGTAAATAAAAACCTTAATTCTCCATTTTTTAAACAGTTTATGCATCCCAAGGTTAGCCTGGAGCTATAGACTTTCTCTCCTTTCTCTCCCAGATGTTGAAACCACAGGCATCCACCACCGTGCCTGGAATAGTCAGTCTTAGGGATGAAAGACTGTGCGTGCTATCAAGTACTCTGTCAACTGAGCTACATTCCCAGCTCTGAAAAAAACTTAATTCTAACCTCCATAAACATGCTTTTTTGTTTGTTTTCGGGGTTTTTTTTGGGAGGGGGGAGACAGGGTTTCTCTTTGTAGCCCTGGCTGTTCTGGAACTCTGTAGAACAGGTTAGCCTTGAAGGTTAGCCTTGAATTCAGAAATCCACCTGCCTCTGCCTCCCAAGTGCTGGGATTAAAGGCATGGACCACCAACACTCAGAAATGTGCTTCCCCCCACCTCCCCACTTTGAATCTTATTCAGAACTCCTAGTTGATATGACTTCCTTCCCATCTGTTACACATCTCAGAAAGGTTGCCTTTCCCCTCAGGTCCTTCACAGAGCAACTAAGGAAGATCTCGAGAGATGCCGGGATGCCCATCCAGGGTCAGCCCTGCTTTTGTAAATATGCCCAGGGGGCAGACAGTGTGGAGCCCATGTTCCGGCATCTGAAGAATACCTACGCTGGTCTTCAGCTGGTGGTCGTCATCCTACCCGGCAAGACTCCTGTGTATGGTGGGTGCCAGCTATCCGCAGGCTTCAGGGAGTTGAGAGTTCCAGTGGGTGGACGTTGCCTGTTGTTCCCCTTCATGTTGCCTGAACTAAGTGGTTGCTTCTTGCCCGGCCCTGAACCCGAGAGGGGAGAGGGGATCTGGTTGCTCTAGTCGGTGTTTGGAATCATCCTTGTTGTCTTGCATAAGGCCACAGTCCCAGGAATCTAGCAACTCCAGGTGACCCATAACTTGACTTTAGGGTTGGTTTTATCTTCATGCTGTGGCACAATTGTCAGGTGGAAGAGAGTCCCCTAATAATGCCAGTGTTCCCTGAGGAAGCCCTACTAACTCCTGATTCCTCAGAGCTCAGTCAGCATGGATGGCCTCTGCTACCACTGCAGACAAGGTGGACTTCTCTGTCGGAGGGTAGTTGCTCAGTCATCAATGCAGAACCCGGAAATACTGGTGAGAGGGAATGTTCAGGAGGTCCTTGGGTGTATGGACGGGTCTGCAAGGTGAGAGCAATTTGCCCACAAGCTTCTGGTCAGAAGGGTGCTGATGTGAGCTCTAGTGGTGCAGGAGCCAAGAAAGGCTACTGTGGCTGCCTGATGCTTGTCAGCAGTAGAGGGGCAGAGAACAGTCCCATCAAGGCCATGCTTCTCCCTTCAAGTTCAAAGAAGGCTTTCTCAATGTGATGGTGTTTGGATGCTATGAGTGTTACCCCTGAAATCCTGGCCAGCTGCTTCAGAAAGGAATCTGGGGATGGGGAAGTAGGGATCCCACAGCTTTTGATATTGGTTCTGTGTTCGCCGAAGGTTTTGAGGAGGCTGGCACTTTCATTTTTAGCTCTCCAGGCATTTGCTTAACATGAGGCGTCATTCCTGCTGAGGGCTGACTGAAGCTGCAGTCATAGCCGGTTCTGCTCACCCTGCCCTGGGCCCGGGGTCACACATGGGTGGTGTGTGGTGCGCCTCCAGCTCCCCATCCTGTACCGTAGGATTCCGCCAGGAGCTCTGCCCCTCCACCAGCCAGCATCTTCCACGGACTGGCTGCAGGTGCCTGGTGCAGTCCAAGTGGGGGCAGAAAACAGCTGCTTCTCTTTGGGGGGCTGTGACATGTGCACCTCTGCTCCACAGCTGAAGTCAAGCGTGTGGGAGACACGGTGCTGGGGATGGCCACACAGTGTGTGCAGATGAAGAACGTGCAGAGGACCACGCCACAGACTCTGTCCAATCTCTGCTTAAAAATCAACGTCAAACTAGGAGGCGTCAACAACATCCTGCTGCCACAGGGCAGGTGAGGAGACTGCACCCTGCACACCACCGCTGGTTGAATGGTCAGTTGAGAGGTGCCCACAGTCCGTGTGGGATGAGTCCGGGGCCCTCAGAACCAGGAAGCCCTGGGGTGGGTAAGTGCTGTGGCTAGGCTCCCTAATAGTTGAAGATTAGTGTGGAGGGCACCTGCCACCCCTGCTCCCTGGGCTGAGGTCAAGACAGGTTCATCTGGAACGGCCAGGAAATGGCTTCCACTCTTGTCACTTGGTCCTTGGAGCATTAGTGCAGTGCAGGCTCCTAGTTCCCTCTTTGACTACCAGCTTACTACTGGGATCAGAGCACTCTGGACCGAAAGCTCCATGTAGGAGCCAGTGTTGATGGGTCCTATGCCTAGGCCATGAAATCAGGCCTAGCAAGTACTGACTGCCAGCATGTGCCATAGGGCTAAGGGCTGGACTTGTGGAACTGTCTTCTTCCTTGTGTGCCTCCTGAGGGGTTAGAGGTCGAGGCCAAAGTTAATGTTTGCCCTTTCCTGGACTGTGGTCCTGTGGTAGAGGCAAAAGAAGAGAGTGACCATAGTAATCGTTTTGGTTGAGGGAACTGTCTCCGAAGACCAGGGGAATGATGGGCAAGCCTGTATTCTGGGGGACTGGCTGTAGCTCTCAGACTGAAGGGGGAGAATGACAGTCATCTCTAGCTCTTAGTCTAGTCAGTGTCAAAGACATGAAAGAGGAGTGCCTTGGGCTGGGCAGCTGCACTCTGGCCTGCCTCAGGAGACAGGAGGAGGCAAGGTGTCCTCTGGTATTAAAGCCATGAGCCTGGGAGAGCATCCTTGAGTGAATAGCAAGATCTGAGCTCTGTGTCCAGGATAAAGTTCAGGGACACGGGTAGTAGACGGGAGGAGGCATCAAGGGAATGTGTCTTGCATCACAGAATGCCAATGGGCCACACTGTGTGGTTTGATCATTGGACCCAGTGCTGTGGAAGTCACTGGAGACCTTGAAAGAGGAATCTTGTTACCATGACAGCATGGAGTTGAGTTAGGAGGAACCTGGGAGGCAGCAGCAGGCTGGGCTCATGGGAAGCTTTGTTGAACTACAGATAAAAAAATGAGAGGAAGCCAGGGGCAAGTGTGCCTTTGCTTATGACATGTGAGTCACATCCAGCCACATGGAGGAACACAGCTGCTGTCTGGCTGTGCCATCTAGGTGGCCTGGTGATGGCGGACAGTGATCAGGATCTGGAGGGTAGCACCCAGCTCTTGCTTTAACTGTCATCAGAGACCAGGGGACACAAGCATCTTAAATGTGTCAGACCACAGTGCTGTGAACTGTCAGTCTTAGAAGTCACAGGCAATGTACCTAACACTTGCTGGAAAGGCTACAGAGATGCTTATCTTCCCCCCCCAGAAAGTGGTTTCTCTTCTGTGTCTATGTCCTGAGTGGCTGCTTAGGGGTAGGGGGTTGTCCAGGAGAATTCCTGTTGTGGTCACTCCCTGGGCCTTTGCTGAGACTGACTCACTGGGAGATTAGAGCGTGCATCTCTGAGTGCCTGACCCTTTGAACAAAGTGAAGTCACCTCAGGTAGAGATGTGGTGCTCTGCTGGTGTCATGGTTGCTCATGACCTGGGGGTCTTAACAGAGAGAGTACTGTCTGGAGGAGTCAGTCTCCACACACTTAGGGACAAAAATGCCCCCTGACCACCTCAACTTTACCTGCTAACAGGTGTCAAAATGTCTTCTGGTTCTTGTGATAGTCTCAGGCCACCTTTAGCAAAGTCAGTCTCTTTTGGCATTGAGGGTTATGTGTAGGGCCTGGCAGTCGATAAGAATCATAGGAACCAGATGTGGAAGCATAGTCTTATGATCCTAGAATTTGGGAGGTAGAGACAGGAGGATCAGAAGTCCAAGGCCAGGCTGGGACACATGAGACTATGTCTCAAAAGAAAACTGCAGGAAGGCAGACAGGACGCCTGAACCCCTTTCTGATGCCCATGCTGCATACCCTCTCCAGCCATAAGCAGACAGGGGGTGCGGGTGTGGGCTGCTGGCTTCTGTGTTCTTGTTGCGTCTTACAAGAGCAGTCACGATGGAAATAGAGATAGGTGCTGCTCCTAGTGGCTCCGTATGATAGGCTAGGCCCCTACAGTACAGGAGACAGGAGAAGCCTGGTAGTTCTCTGGGTGGTCCGTGGAGGGCTGTTGTTTCTGTCTCCCCTGTATTCACTATATACACTGCCCCCAGGGACTGAGCATTTAGCCTGGCAGTCTCAGCCAGAATTGGTGGGCATGAAGGTGATGGCTGGGATATTGGGAGATGGCATGCATGCTGTGGCTAGAAAACTCCTGTGCTCTGGCAACCCTGAGAGAATGAGTCAGGGGGCTGGTGAGATCCTGGGGTAACCCTAGGGAGGTAGAAGGTTGAACAAGGCACCCTCAGTGCCCAGCCAAGACCGCATTGTTTAACCCAGTGGGCGGGACTTCTCTGTGGATCTTTAAGGATAAGATCCTGATGGAGTTGCTGGGGGTGTCTCTTGGTAAAGTGCACACATACATGAGGCCCTGGGTTCAATCTCCAGCACAGTGAAAACAGATGGGTTTGGTGGTTCATGCTTGTCATCCAAGCACTGGGGTAGAGGCAGGAGATCTCTTGGGAAATGTCCATTTTAGGGCTAGGGTTGCCCCCCGGGAGGGAGAGGAATAATAATGTCAGGCATCCATGCATTGTCTGAAGCCTGGGCTGCCAACACCCACTTTCTTACAGGCCTCCAGTGTTCCAGCAACCTGTCATCTTCCTGGGAGCCGATGTCACCCACCCGCCAGCTGGGGATGGAAAGAAACCTTCGATCGCTGCCGTAAGTACCCACACTTTCCTCCTGCTCTCTTCTGTGCCGTGCTGCTTTGCACCCCTGGCCCTCGGGTGCCAGTGGTCATTTGCAGTGGTGTGGCAAGAACGCCATGGAGCTCGCTCACCTGCCTGGTTGCTCAGATCGTAAGCTAATGGCAAAGGGGTGGTTAGAGGGGAAACCAAGGATGTGACAGCGATTTGTAGACTGCCACCTACCCTGCTGTCTGGCGCATTTGGTGGGCTTCCCCCGTCCATCAAGACAGCCTTGGCTGACCATTCAGCAGCCACTCCCTCTGCTCTCAGAAGACCACCCTGTCCTGTTAGAGAGGCCAGCCGTGTACTTCAGTAGTGAGGTTTGCCCCGTTGGAGTGCAGAGTGACAAGGGTGTCTTCTCACATCATTTAGTCAGAGTGCAGGATTCTGGAGCCAGGGTGGTTGAGTGTCTGGAAGGAAACGACAGGCTCTTTGGGTCATCTGTACCTTCCTGCACAATCAGCTTCTCTGACATCAGTGCCACAGAGGCGCCCACCTGCTGTGGAGTGGGATCGAATTGCCTGGGCATAGCAGCCTACAGATGGGTACAGCCTTGGTTAGAGTGTGCCCCGGCACCCTTTACTTGGCATGGCAATACCAGCCTTATACCCAGCTGAACTTCAGCCTCGAGCCACACTCTGCTGTTTCTCTCCTGTAATTACGCTTAATCTTTCTGGGCTTTTCACTGGTGCTTTTGCTGTTGCCCTTAGGATTGTGAAAGGGGGAGAGGCACTTGCTCTGTGCCTGGCTTATAGCAGATGCTAAACAGGCTCAATATCATTGTTTAATCTGTCTTAAAGCGGGGGGGTGACATGTAGAACAGGACCCTCCCCCATTTGCATCATGTGTGCAGTGCACAGTTCAGGCTTGGATTGTAGGTGGCGTACACAGCCAGGATCCCAGGTCTTTTGCCACATTGGTCTCTACCTGGTCACCATTTTTTGTTTTTTTTCTGGTTCACCGGTCACAGATCCTCTAAGCTTTGAAGGCTTGGAGCAGTGTATTAGTCCAAAATGCGTGCGCACGCGCACATACACACACACTTATAGCATATAGTATTACAATGAAAAGGCCAAGAATAATCAGTAGTTGTTTAGTCCATGAGGTTGGATGTCTCTCTGCAATCCCAGTTGCTGGTTTTTAGTCTAAATTGGAATCTGCCTGCAGCAACAATATGGACAAACTGGCCAACAAGAGCTTGGGCAAGCAGGCAAAAACAAAAGGCTGCCACTAGGTGTGACTCAGATTTAGAGTAGATCTTCTCACCTCTGGTGATGCAGTCTAGAAAATCCCTTGCAGCGTTCCCGGCTGCTCAGGTGTAAGCTGATGGCAGATGTAGGTGAGCTGACAAACAAGATCAGGTTTTAGAGCCAGGCTTCTCAACTTCTAAGGAGCAGATATCTATGTGTTTATTCCTGGTGCCCACAGTTCTCAGTCAGTAGGAATAGGTTTCCATTCATGTTGACTTATTTCTATTTACACCAACTTGCAAAACTTTGGGGTCTATTTAAGAGGGAAACTGTCAGTTTGAGACAAAAACTGTAACCCCGGGCAGGGTTAGGAATTCTGTAAAGCTTCTCAGAGGGGTGGCAGATCACCTACTTCTCAGGGACATGGAGCCCTTCCCTTAGAGCTTTCAAGGTATAAGGAAGTGCTTCCCACAGCTCAGAAATGGGCAGGACCTAGCTGTAACGGTCCCCTTGGTCCCCTGATCTCAACCCTAGAAGGATCGTGGTTTGTACTCTGGCTCTCCTATTTGCTTCATCAGATAACCCCTTGAAGAGCCAGCTGGCTTCCTTCAAGGGGCTGTGACCTTCCTAGGGACGGAAGTCTGGAGACACTAAGTCTTTGATGTGCATATGGCTTTTTGGAGAAGTGTTTGCTCTAAACAAGAGGCACCCCCAGTTGCTTTTTTTACACAGATAATTCAACCACGTCTGACCTTACACACAGGCTAAGTTTTGCCTTTTCGGTTTTTTTCCCCCCTAATTTTGGTTTTCCCGTTTTTCAAGACAGCGTGTCTCTATGTAGCAACCCTGGCTGTCCTGAATCTCGCTCTGTAAACCAGGCTGGCATGGAACTCAGAGTGAGTTCCCGCCTCTTCCTTCCAAGTGCTGGGTTTTAAGGCAGGCGCCACCACCACCCGGCCAGTTTTGCCTTTTCTTGTGTACTTTAGGGCAAATGTCTCATCTTTGGAAGGTATTTAGCAGCACCTTCTGCTGTGAGGGACATTGTGGGGAGATGCTTCTTTGCAGGACCCTAGAAGGAGGGACCGCTGAAGCCCTTGCCACTTGCTGACTGTATGTCCCACAGGTTGTGGGCAGCATGGACGCACACCCCAACCGCTACTGCGCCACCGTGCGTGTACAGCAGCATCGACAGGAGATCATCCAGGACCTGGCTGCCATGGTGCGGGAGCTGCTCATTCAGTTCTATAAATCGACACGCTTCAAGCCCACCCGCATCATCTTCTACAGAGATGGTGTCTCTGAAGGCCAGTTCCAGCAGGTAGGCTGCACCAAACTGTCTTCTTGGCTTTTGTTGATTGGCTGGTCACAGTGTGGAAGGCAGATTATGGGTTTGGGCTGTGCTGCATGAAATTTTGAGGCCTGTGGTGGGGGAAGGCAGGAGTAGAGTTGTGGATACAAGCTTGGGCAGTGGAGACCTAGGTGAGGGTAGAACCTGGCTGAGGAATATGAGAATTTGTGTTTAGGGTCTGATGACAATTTGGAGCTCTTTGAAGGTGGTGTCTAGGGACCAATACAGTGGGTGTGGAGAGCTGTAAGCCCAGGACAGTGAGAAGAGGGGACTTGTAGGTATTCCAGCCAAACTGCAGTAGCAGTATGAGCCCACTGTGACCTGGAACTCAAGAAGCCACTGCCCTGGGGTTCCCCTGCTGGCCCAGGCTAGTTCCTTCTCCACCTCACCCAGCATCCCAGCAGCTGCTTTGTTGAGAGCCGGTGGCAGGGAATGGAGAAATAAGACATGTGGATCACACTCAGTGAGGAGGACGGGTCCCGCCTTCTTGGGGAGCGTTGGTATCTGCCCTGGGTATTCCTGAGGTCCGAAGTGCTTGGGATTCTACTTGCCTTGATCACAGGCTGATGGCAGACAACAGAGGACGTGTGTGTTTGCCTTCCTGTCCAGGCACAAGCTGCAGCTTTTCCTTTTCAGAACATATACTCATGGCTCCTGGGAGAGAATAGACTGTCTGCCTCGGCCTTCCTGGCCAAGCCCTAGAACTGTGCTCTGCAAGAGCCTTGGTGACAGCTTCCACAATGCACTTTTGTGACCAGAGCCCTGTTGCCTTTAAATAGAACCCCTGTGCTCCTAGTTTTTCCGCATGCTCCTCCCTGGTAGAGAGGCTGGATCTGCCTGTCTCAGCTCTCCCCCTCAGAGAATCCCAGAATCCCCATGACCGCATTGTCTCACTGGAATTCTAGGCATACTTTAGAAACATTAAATCTGAATTAATCTGAGGTGCCAGGCATGGTAGCACTTACCTTTTAATCCCAGCTCTCAGGAGGCAGAGGCAGGCAGATCTCTGAGTTCCAGTCCTGCAAGGGCAGTGTAGCAAGCCCTTGTCTCAGAAAGAAAGGCTGGGGGGTGGGGAGGGGGGGGACACAGAGACAAAGCTGACGAGCCCCTGGCTTTAGTTTCTATCTGCAGGCCCAGCCGCTCTGGAGTCTTGGGTGGGAAGAGTGCTTGAGGGAAGAGGCTGAGGGAGACACTATCTCAACAAAAGTCCCCACACTTATATAGCAAACCCTGACACTCGTTACATGACATCGTCAATGCAGCTGAGTTCTGCTTGGTGGCGGAGCCAAGCAGCCCAGGTCTGATTTAAGATAGCGTTTGCTCCATTCGCCTTTCCTTTACTCTCAGGAAGCAAGCAAATGGCTCAGTTGTCCATGTCCATGAGTCTTCACAGTGCTGTTTACTGAGCACCGTGAGACCACTGTGGGTTCCATACCGTGCAGTTTTTTTTTAATACTTATTTATTATGTATACAATATTCTGTCTGCATGTATGCCTGCAGGCCAGAAGAGGGCACCAGGCCCCATTACAGATGGTTGTGAGCCACCATATGGTTGCTGGGGATTGAACTCAGGACCTTTGGAAGAGCAGGCAATGCTCGTAACCTCTGAGCCATCTCTCCAGCCCTGATACTGTGCAGTTTTGTGCGCTTTCTAATTTTAACCATGAAGCCTGGGTGCCCTCAGTAGTCTCCATGTAGATAAAAGTTTGGTCATAATTTTTACTATCACATCTATATAAACTTGAGTTTTCTGGAAAAGGGGAACCTCAATTAAGAAATTGTCTCAATCAGGCATCATATTTGTGGGACAGTTTCATATTGCTACTTGACGTAAGGGCACCGTCTACTGTGGCAGTGCTGTCCCCGGACAGGTCGGCCTAGGCTATATGAGAAAAGCTAGCTGAGCTGAGTTTAGTTTGCATGCTGTTAACCCCAGCAGTGAGGAGGCAGAGGAGGTAGATCGCTGTGAATTCAGGGCCATTCTTGTCCACCTCGTCAATTACAGGCTAATCAGAATGAATAAAAATGAAAGAAAACAAGCTAGCAAGTAACGTACTTCACGTTTTCTGTTGAGTTTCTACCCTTCCTTCCCTCGGCTGTGGTCTGGAAGTATAAGCTAGGTGTAGATAAACCCTTTTCTCTCAAGTCTGCATTTGGCCAGTCTTTTTATCAGGACAGCCGGCAGAAGGCACAGTGGCTCACTGGCCCAGTGCTGGCTAAGCTGCCTGCAGAGCAAGGCCTCTGATGCCTGCCCCTATCCTGCAGGTCCTCCATCATGAGCTGCTGGCCATCCGAGAGGCCTGCATCAAGCTGGAGAAGGACTATCAGCCAGGGATCACATTCATCGTGGTGCAGAAGCGCCACCACACACGCCTCTTCTGCACAGATAAGAATGAGCGGGTGAGTCACAGCCCTGTGTCTGCCACAATCTGGGGAGCCTGTTTGAAGAGGCTGAACTTCATGAGGAAGGCCCAGGCATGAAATGTCATTTTCCCAATAAATGATCTAGAGGTGTTTCAGGGGGGAAGAGACCCTGTCAGAGCTCATGCAGGCCTAGTGTTAAACCCAGATCCTCTGCTTGCATGGCACACACTGCACTGATCTCCTAAGACCCAGAAAAGTGTTTTCTCTGCTTTTAACACTACAATGATGCCCACAGCTGTGTATAGGGCACTTGCCCGGGAGACATAGGTTGCCTGCCCAAAGGGGCAGGAGTTCAGGGTGTCTACCAGAGCCTGAAGCCAGCACTGGGAGTGCAAGACCCATTGGGCTAGGATCATCACACCATGGTGGTTATTGCAGTTCAGCTCGGCCTGGTGGCCTCCAGGGTGGCTCAGTATTTGTGGGGAGGTATTTTTTGCCACAATGAAAGGAACCACTCACCAATAAAATACTGTAGCTGTGATCAGCAGTGTCCCAGAGCTGTATACTAAGTAAAATGACATAGAGGGGAAATGACAGGTACAGGGTCACGGGTGGATGCTGTAACACACCTGCCAGAACCTGAACCAGGCAAGAATGAGTGGGAGCAGAGCGTGGGGTGTGGTGAGAAGGACAGCAGGTGGCGGGCTCCCATGGGAGGACACGGAAGTCTCAGGTGGTTTCCAAACCTTGATCTTGTAGAAGCCATGTGTTTTGATCATTATGCAAATGAGGTTTTAGGATGCTTGACACTTTCACTTCGCTGCCCGTAGCTCATGCATTAAAGATAGAACAAATAGGAACTCCAGAGCGCTCACAGCTGAACAAAACCAAATGGTTTCATACCAGATCAGCTCAGCTTGGAGACGTGAATGCATTTATTATAAATGTGAAATGACCCTGCAGACCATGAAGGGAAGCTGTGGAGCCTGTAGCTGGGGTCCCTTGCAGCCCTGCGTCTTTGTTGCCAGGGGTATTAGGGCTTCCTTCCCCAGAGTGGGCAACAATTAGAAAATAGTGAGGATGCTTCCCGGAATGTGCAGGGGGCAGAGGATCCCCTCCAGGGAAGCAGAGGAGACTGGTGATGTCAGTTCCTACAGATGTGACTCTTAGCTAATGAATTTTGTAGTATGTCCCAGATGCCTATGGAGGAGTTATGTGTATTTACAAAATCAACTCAGGAACTTAACCCAAAAGTTCATTTTTGAAAGTCACCATGCCAGAAAGCATTCTAGGCAGATTTCTCACCAAACCTCAGCTGTGGGTCCTCAGAGAGGGTGGCAGAGAACAGCAAAGGAGTAATAGCAGAAAGACTATAGAAACAAAAACATCATTCATGCAGTTTTAGAAAGGAGACGGGTTATTTACGTGTGGAGAGACATGAACATGTGACTGGGATCCGCCCTGTATGTCCACTCCTCAGCCCCTTGACCACGAGTCTCCACTTCTTTCCCTGGCCCTGCCTGCAAGGATAAGGCTGTTGGGAGAACTGACCAAGACATGGCCCCCAGTACCCAAGAGGCGATGCCCATGCTGGGGTGGGAGTGCAGATCCATAGCCAGCTCGGAGCACAGTTCTGACAGTGTGTGTCCATTCTGCCAACACAAGAAGTGGAGATGGTGTGTGGAATTGTTTAGCTGAGCATAGTCACGCATGCCTGCTATTCCACACTCTGGGGCATGCCATGAGTTGAGTCCAGTCTGCACTACTCAGTGAGTTCTAGTCCAGCCTGGGCTACACGAGACTCTCTCTATAAATAAACAGTAGAGGGATTTCATGGCATTATTGCTGTGCTAGTAAGAAAAGTACAAAGTAACTACCCCAGTGGTGTCTCTCTCTCTCATAAATGAAATATTTCTAGCTAAGCACAATGATACACAATGCTATTCCAGCACTTGGGAGGCGGTGGTGGGGATATCATGAGTTGGTCTCATCCTTAGCCACATAGAGAGTTGGAGCCTTTTTAATGCAGATCCTTTAGAAAACAGACTGCTTGAAGGGAGCATCTGGCTGCAGCGTAAACAACAAGCTCTGCCCACCATCCCTGCCACACCTGATGAGCTCTCTCTGTTGCTGCAGGTTGGGAAGAGTGGGAACATTCCAGCAGGCACAACCGTAGACACAAAAATCACCCATCCGACTGAATTTGACTTCTACCTGTGCAGTCACGCCGGCATCCAGGTAAGGAGGGACGCTGCGTTTGGCGATCTGGAGCGTTTGCGGTGTTGTCGTCATTTGAGATGTGCTGTACGTGTGCCTCCGGGGCTCCAGGTACTCTGTGGCCAGGAGAGGTGGCCTCGGGCCCGGTACCAACACTGTTTTGGGGTCAGACACTGGGAAAGAAGAGGTAGCAGGAACCTGTGTGGAAGTGGGTGTGGTGAGACCATTGTGGAAGGGACAGCAGTGGTCAAGGGGTGCGGAGTGCTCATCCTGGCAGCGAGTGAGCTAGAAGTTGAGGCTACAGGAAGCCACCCTAGTTGGGGCCTGAAGGAGCTCAAGTTCAGCTGCATGCTGGCTACCAATAAAATGCCGGGACAAGGAGGGTGCTGGGATGGTCTGTGACTCTTCTGGAAGCCAGCATCCCACCATCTTCCTGCTGCTAGGGTAAGGTCTTTGAAGACTGATAGCAAGTAGACAGGGAGGAGCCACCACTCTTTCTGCTAGGTGAATGCCACTCTTCCTTGCAGGAGTCTTTGGAGGGAAAAGCACCATCAAATATTCCCAACCCCTACTTTTTAAATGTTAAAATGTAGCTTTGAGAGTTGTTTTTTTTTTTTCTTGGTATAATAAATAAAACATTGTAGAATATCCAGTATATCTAGGGGGCATTGTCTTTCACTCAGCCCCTTCTAAAATGTTATTTTTTATTGCTACATCAGATTTCTAGGATGTGGGGTACAATGTGATATTTTAACACAGGTATGCAGCCTATGACGGTAGGGTGGAGTAGCCTTCACACCCATCAGGCACCTCAGACTTTGAACAGTTTCTCTGTATTAGAAACATTGAAAATTTTCTCTGCTGGCTGTCTTGAGTCTTAGCTGCATTAATATTACTCTGAGATGGGCACGGTTTTGAAATAGATGATTTGAGGGTTTTAAAGACAGGGTATTTGTTTTACTTACTGTGGCCTCAAATTTGAATCCTCCTCCTCCTCAGCCTCCCAAGGGCAGACTCACAGATGTGTGCCAGCATGCCTGTCTTAGCAGGAATAATTATTGTTGTTCTTGGTAAAGGTCTGCTCCTGTTGACTCTTGTGACCTCTGACCTCTTTCAGGGGACAAGCCGGCCTTCTCACTACCACGTGCTTTGGGATGACAATCGTTTCTCGTCTGACGAGCTGCAGATCCTGACCTACCAGCTGTGTCACACCTACGTGCGCTGCACACGCTCTGTGTCCATACCGGCGCCAGCCTACTACGCTCACCTGGTGGCCTTCCGCGCCAGATACCACCTGGTGGATAAAGAACATGACAGGTAAGTGTCACACCTGGGAAGGGGTTTGAGACAAGGCTGATTTCTTGTAGGCGCTGATGACTGCTTTCCCTGGAGGGTAGTGGCCATCTCCGTGGCCGTTCGTCAGCTGTGTGGCCGCAGCCATGCTGCTTTCCCTGCGTGTCGAGTTCCTGTTCCTGGATTGGTGTTCGGTAAAGACTACATTCTTTCTCTTCCTCTGCAGCGCTGAAGGAAGCCATACCTCTGGGCAGAGCAACGGGCGAGATCACCAAGCCCTGGCCAAAGCGGTCCAGGTCCACCAGGACACACTGCGCACCATGTACTTTGCTTGACATGTTGTAGTGTTTAGCGATTGTGTACCAAGTTGGATTCACACGAGACCAGCTACACTCAGACCAACAGATGCCCAGCCCTTCCGTGACAGCCAGCATCGAACATGAGACGTCTTTGGTTTTATTAGATCCTCCATTTTCCAGAATGCCTTCTGTCCCAGATTTCAAACTTGGATTTTGAGCTGCAGGCCTGTATGAGACCCCATTGTAGGAAACGTGGTTTGCCAAAACCTATAAGCTGCTCACTGAAAGAGTCCCGTGTTTCCTAAAAACAAAACAACAAAATGTCCTCAAAGCAGTCTATGAACTCTCAGGGCTTTAAAACATTTTTAATTTATTTGGTCATTCGATTTACTCGTTTTTAACACCTGATTCGCAATGAAACCGCTGGGCTCTAACTAGCTGTGAAGGCTCTGAGCGTGAAAGCAACACCATCACCACTGGGGTTTTAAAGCCTGACCCTAAGAAGTTGTCACTAATGTTGTTCTAGGGGTGCCACGTGCTCTGCAGCCCCGGGGCAGGTGGCTGCTTGGTATCCATGGTGTTTCTCGCCTGCCACTGCCTGCCCTCGAGGCCTGAACGAAGGCATAGTGGCAGAGGACAGTCACGTGTGTTTGCAGCAGTGACGGGTCCGAGAGATTGGCAGACAAGTGCCATTTTGATAAAAATTTATTTAAAAAGAGAAAAAAAGACAATATACTGACAGTCTAATCATAAGATTTGTCCTGTAGGACTGTGACATTTATTTTCCAAAGTTTCTAAAGAATACGGGTCTGTGGTGGTAAATACAGTACAATCCTTTTTCACTGTTATGTCTTTAATGTAAGAGAAGAATATATATATCTGGTTTGCAGTATTAAATGTGGTAGGTAGATGCTGTTTTCCTTTTGTTGACTATGGGGTGCTTCTTGTGACCTGTTTCCCATATCAGGAGCTGTTTGGAGCCTGGAGACAGGCCACCTCTTGTGGCTTTTAGTGCTTACGTAGAAGAATATGCAACTGGCTTCATGTGACAGCGATGCACCCCTCCTTCTTCCCCCTCCCCAGTGTGGACTGTGTAGCCTGTACCTCTGGGAAGGACAGTGTGCTTGCCAGTAATTTGCCGTCCTCCCCTGCCTCATCCATGTGTATCGCTCAGCCGATGAAGCACAAATGGATTTTATTTATTCTTCCATTGCTGGGGAACAAGCTCTCATCAGAGTGCACCTCTCTCTGGGTGCAGTCTGGAAGATGGCTTTCATAGGATCTATGCACTGAAATGGAGAGAGAGCTGCCGATGGTGGCTCTGCTGGCATGGGATGGGCCGGTAGGAGGAGCTGGCGGTGGGCAAGGCCAGCAGGGAAAGCACAGACTGCTCTGGGTGGTATTTGCTTCTGGGCCCCAACCTGGCTTTGCCAACCTAGAGACCACTGAACTGAGAAGGAACACTATGCGTGGTTCTGTAGGTGGCAGCAGCCACTTCAGTGTGTGTGTCCAGTGGGACTCTTCGTGCTTGTCCTGAAGCTGAGTGAGAATCGGGTCCGCGTTCCACACACAAGTTCCCGGTAGGAACCGGGCCTCCTCTTCCTTGCTGCTTTGTGCTCTGTGGGTTTTCTCTGCCCCTGCTGATGGTCCTCACCCCCCCCCAACTCTGTGTGATTTACCTCTGACCCTGCGGTGGAGGGAGGGAGGGAGGGTGCCCACCCTGCCCCCCACCGTGGTTGGCACCTCGTGCTAGAGGACACAGTGCCACCACTGCCCATCATCCACCTGCTCTGCATCTGGTGGTGGGGCAGACACAGTGACCTGGGAAGTCATACCCTCAGCGGGGTGTGTGTCTGTGTGCATGTGGGTGTCTTACTAATGACATTAGTCTCTTCTTGCTGTGTCTTTAAAAATCTTTTAACGTGACAAACCTCGGTCTCAGAAGCACTGGGGCTGCCCGCTATCCCATTGGCAAGTGGAACTTTCTCAGACTGTTTCGAAAAGGATATAAAAACACTTTAACTCACTAAGCACGGTCAGGCTGAAAAACTTGTTCAGCTGGTAAACTTTTAGAATCTGAAATTAGATTGTTTTTCAGCTATCCTTAAAACCATATGTCTCACTGGGTGTCATGGCGCACGCCTTTAATCCCAGCACTTGGGGGGCAGAGGCAGGCGGATCTTTGTGAGTTTGAGGCCAGCCTGGTCTACAGAGTGAGTTCCAGGACAGCCAAAGATACACAGAGAAACCCTACTCTAAAACCAAAAAAATAATAATAATAATAATAATAATATAAAAAATAAAAAAATTATAAAATACAAAAAAAAACCATAAAGACCATGTCTCAAAGGTGTGTCCTTAGCCCCTTGCCATGGGATCTCAGTCATGCAAATGAGTGTGCTAGAATGCAGATTCTCAGGCCTGCTGCTAGCCTTTTGGATCTGGCGCTTGCAGCCGGCTGGGCATCTGTGTTTTAGCCCCCTATCCCCACCCCCATGTGTCTGGAGGCTTTCTGAGGTAGTCCCTCATGAGGCCAAGGGAGCAGGAAGGAACCTGCCTGAGCTCACACCTAGGAGCACTGTGAGCTGGGGAGGACATCTGAGATGGGAATTTTGTTTGTTTTGATCATCTTGAAGGATAAGTTTTCTTTTTGATGGGCTAAAGTACTTGAGGAAAGTGCTTTCTTTGGCCCACGCTTATTTGTGACACTTTGAACATGAAAACCTTCCCCAGACCAAACACCCCTGATTGGGTTTAGGTACACATCGTCCACACGTCCCATGGTGCAGTTCATAAATGGCTGGAGTTCCAATTTCTCAGGTAAATAATTGTTTCCCCCAATTTTTTTGCCCTCCCCTTATTAGCATAAATTTTGAGGTAGTGAGACCTCAGTCTTCTGTGGGAGCCAGTTCTCAGACTGCACCTGCACCTACAGCTGGCGACAGGGGCCGCTAGCTCCTGAAGTATCTCCTTGTGGGAGAAACTTGGCCAAGGTTGAGGTGCCCACTAGCTAGCTGTGTTCCCAACCCCACTGATAAGTAAGGTGTGCCTTGCTTTAAGCAAACTGAATGTGATTATGTTGTTATGCTCTGTATCCATTTGGAAGGGAAATTAGGATGTGCCTGTCTCTAAGAGAGGCTACCTGATCAGACTCCCATGCTGGGACTCTTCCTAGTATATTGTAGGATATTTACTTTTCAAAAACCAGTCATGACTTCAATCCCTTCACCACTGTGTGCACCATGCAGCAAATTCTCGCCTTGCTGATGAAGCAGTTCAAAACTCTAGGGAGACCACAAGGCCCCATTGTGTAGATGAGCTCTTAATACTATCAAAACTCCCATCCTGTCACAACGCGTTCCCAGCCTAGATTGTCTTAGTTCCCGTTGGCCCTGAAGCTCAGCCTACCTGTACTTCTAGAAAGGGGCTGTCTGGGGATGGCCTCACATGCACACTTGATACTCTTTGGTCCATTCTGCTTTCCCCAGATTTGGCCTCTTCACCACTCCTCACACCCACCAGCTTACTGGCCTCTAGGCCACAGGGCACTGCCAGTGGGGAAGCTGCTCGCTCCATGCTGTCTGCAGCTGACCCAACACCTGTTTTCCTAATGTTTACCTGTTACTGAGCGCTCGACAGAAAGACAGCCCCAGCGGTGGGGTTGGGCAGGGTTTTTTTGTTGTTGTTAGATATTATTTTATTATTTTTAAGTGCAAATGTTGCTATTTATTTTCTCTCTCCTGCTCTGGTTTGATTCGGCTGAGTTGGCTGTCCCAATGCATGTAGTACCTGATGGACATGGTAGAGATTGTTTCCCCTAACTTTTATAAATGACCCAATGTTTACCTTCGGGCTTGCGGATGCTTTATTTTTGGAAGCCACAGATGTAGTTTTTCTGGATGAATTGTTTTTCTTATAGATGCAGCAGTATGCTTTTGTATTGATCTGCAGGGTGATTATAATTTTATTTTTACAAGCAGTTTTTCAATCAAATTCTATATTTGATACAATGTGTTAAGGGTAGACCGGCCCCGAGTCATGCAGCTGGGACCCTTGAGTGTCCAGGAGGCCTTAGGGCTGGGTGACCTCTCTTGGCCCTGTGGTGGTAGCACTGGCTGGTCACAGGAACCTTCAGGGTCCTTCAGCCATGTCCCTGACCTTTTGGATTGTTACAAGGATTTTTCATGGGCATTTTGCTATGTGGGCAGTGGACAATCCCTGTGGCCCCAGACAAGCCATAAGCAACCTTTCTGTGACCTCCCTGACTCATTTCTACACCCCTGAAAAAAGGAATGTGCCCTAAGTAGAAGTTACACTCCCTTGGTGTTCATACGCCTCATTTGCAAATGTAAACACTTTGTTTTAAGCCCTTCCCCACAGTAACCATGCTGCCTGGCTCACTGCAGGCAGTGCGCTAGCTTTGTTCTGGGTGCCCTGTTGCAGACCCGCTGGCTCCTGGAAGTTGCACTGATCTTGCGACAGTTTATTTACTGCATCCAACTCCATATCTGCTGTACTCGTTGAAGTGATTGTAAACAGATTCACAGTGGCAGGAGTTGATGTTTATGTGGGACATTGCCTTGCTTCTGCGATCCCAACACACATTTCAGTATTATATGCTAGAGTGTGCAGACTGGACTCTGTTCTCTCAAGCATTGTGGACTAGACTTGTCTTGTTTTCGGACAAGAAGTTCACCTCTGAACAGGACAGCATGCTCTCTGAGACCTGAAGGCTTGAATGTAAATGGATTAGTTAGGCGTCTTTGTGGCGCTTTTGGTCTGTTTAGTTTTCTTGTGATCTGCCAGGCCCCCAGAACTATGTCATTCTAGTCCTGTGGCCTTTGTCAGCTTGGATGACATCAGAATGGCCCAGCCAGTGTTAACGGGCCATCGCTGCATTTCTTTGACCAGCCCTCAACTTAAAGCTGTGAGGTCACTGCTGTGTCAGACTGTCGTTTATGGTGCATCGATGGATGGCAGGGACATCTGAAGCCCGGTGCAGCCCCTCATGCCTTGTGACCCTGCTGGGTTCTAAGTACAGGCTCTCTCTAGTCAGCCCCACATAAACTGTCTGTGGTCAGGGTACCCAGTGTCTGAAACAAAAGGAGCTTTTACATTCAAACCGCTCTGTGTGTGTGTGTGTGTGTGTGTGTGTGTGTGTGTGTGTGTGATGTCAGTGCCATTGCAGAGCCCTCACCTTGTGTCTTTTGGATTTGTTCTGCCATTTATTGTCTCAAGTTGAATGTATCGGCTTAGCCAAATCACTACAGAAGGTGGTTTCTCCAAACCTTTTAGACAGATGCATAAAAGCTACCTCTGACTTCTCATTGGTTTATGTTTGCTCTGAAGCACCGCTATCCACACTGAATATAGCCAAAATATCGCCTGAATCAACTGAGTTGTGAACTCTGTTCAGCTCTGGCTTGAAAATGTGTGTGCCATACTGTGACCTGGGGCGGCCCCCTCCGCTATCGCTGACCAGGGATAACCTCAACACCGCCCAGCTACAAGATTCTAGCACCTGAGAGGCTGGCAGAAGGGCTTCTCTGCATGGGGAACGTACATCCTCCAGGCTGTTGGGAGCGACTCCGTGCAGGGCTACTTGTGGCTGAGCCTGGAGGCAGCCTGTTCCTGCCTGGTTTTGCATCTTTTCCCCTGCTTGCTTACTTATGAATGGGTTCCCTGCTCTCTCCTTCCTTTTTATACACTATAAACTCTTAAAGGTGCTCCAACACCGACTCGTGCAGATAATGTATTTAAAGCGGTTGCATGGATTCAGACGGTACAGGCATAGCTGACTTTTGATCTTGGGACCTTCCTTGTGTTTTGAAAGCGAAGGACTGAAAGCTCTGTGCTCTCTCGCCCTAGGCCCTCAGATGGAGGGAGTAATGGGCTCTGTTTGAGTACAAGTCCCCACTAGTGTTTGACAGTGCATGTCTGACTTAGACAGATCTCCTGTGGTTGACCACTTTGCTGTCCAGAAGGCCATCCTTATACATCATGGCTCTACCTTCATCCCTTTGGCCCCTCTCTTAAAGTTTCCTTGGCCTCATTTTGAAAAGTCAGCATAATAAGCTCCCAGATTCCTCCACTAATTGACTTAGGAAATCGTGAGCACAGCTGGACAGTGTCATGAAGGCAGGTGCCTGGGTATTGAGGGGGATGTGGAGGGGCCTCTGCCAAATGTCTTTGCATCCCTCCTCTCTAGTTCTAATGCATTGTTGGGGGTGGGGTGTCACCTTCCATTCTTTTGACCTGGACAGCTCACAGAGGCATGGCGTGTGAGCATTTGTGGCACCCGGGTTATTTGGATACTCTGGCTTGGCTGAGGGTTTGGTGAGAATCCAGGGAGGCACAGGGCTCCAGACATGCTCTGTCTGGGGCCTCACCCAGGTACAGTGGTATGAGCCACAGTCCTCAGAGGGCACCAGCAAGAGGAACCTTCCCTCTTCTGAGGGATACCAAGCAACCTAAAGCCCTGGCCACTGCAGTCTTGAGGGCTAAAAGGTTGAAAAGGGCTCCTGTTTTTGTTTAGAGCTGCCTTTATTTGAGTTCGTTTAAAGCTGAGGCACCAGACAGTAAGTACCTTCTTCCCTGAGGGGGTCACCAGAAAGCAAGTGTGGGAACCTTCCTCATTCAGTTCTTCCTGCCTCTTCAAGCTCCTTAATATCGGTGTAGTCACAAGAACACTTGACACCAGCTACCAGCAGAGTGAGGTACACCTGTGGGGACAGGTGGTAATGGCCGCTGGAGGTTGAAGCGGGGCAGGCCCTCCATCCTGCACCGCAGGTGGCTCCGGCCTGCCTCCAGACACTGGCTGTACTGTCTGGATACCCAGTCCACACCTTGCAACCCTAAAGCCCTGAGTCGTGCAGGGGCTAATCTTTAGTTGACCCTACCCAAGGAGCTGTCACTCCTCAGTTCCTCCTTGCAAACTGTGATGCCGCCCTGCAGCCATAGAGGCACCCTTAGTCCCATCCTGGGTCTTTTGTGCCCTCACACGTAGGCTCGCCTTTTGCTGGGGTTTGAGGTCAGGTCTTGCGTTCTCTGCCCCTCAGCACGACCGTCTGTTGTAGAGGAAGTAGGTTTAGAGGGAATTGGAATCGTGTCTTTGTGAATCTGTGTGACGTCTTCAGGCGGAAGGTGCTATTTGGTCCTAATGGTGTTTTGGAATGCTTTTTCATTGTTGTTACTCTGTTCTATGACGTGGGGGGAGACTGCTCACTTATGTGTGGTGTCACTTAAACCGAAAACATAGGACTCCAGCTTTGACATGCCTATAGTGTAATTCTTATCTCTGACCTCGAGCTAGGGATGAAGCGGTTTCCTAGCCTGGTCTCATTAAAACCACCCTCCCTGTCAAGGGATGTTTTTGTTGGTTTTAACAGGGGAAGTGATATGCTCTTTTTGTTTTGTTTTGGTTTGGGTTTTTTTTTTTTAATTGCATAGAAAAGGCCTTTGTCTGTGAAGCACTGGCTGTGGGTGGATAATACATTAACAATAACAATTTTGGTTTCTCTTTAAAACCAAATAGACCAATGTGATTAAACCCTGAAAGGGTACAATTCCCCATTAAATTGGAATTTGAGTCCTGGGTTTGGAAAAGAATTTTAGTGTAGTTGTTAAAAGTTAAGAATTTATAACTGTAGGAGCAAATGAGTTTTTGTTTAACAACAACAAAAAAACAAAAGGTTGTAAGAGAATAATTATAGACTTCTGTGCAACAAAGTGTCTACCGCCTCAAATGCAGGAAGAGAATGTAGCCCTGAACCCAGACTCTTACCTCTCATACTTCAGATTATCTGCCTAATGTGTATTGAGGGGTTTAACCCTGGGTTTTATCAATTTTTCTAGTTTTATTTTATTTTTATAAAATAATTGAAAAAGAACCAAAAATGAATTCAGAAGTTCCCCTGTGGCTCCTCGCCGAGTCTTATTCTCCCACACACACACTGAAGCATTTTTTGAAGACATTTTGAATCAAAATGTATTACATCCATTTAAACATTTGCTACTTTCTGAGAAGTGGAGTGGCTCCAAGGGCCTGTTTCAGGTGGTACTCTGTATGTCATGGACATGTTTGTACCTGTACAGTGGATCTGTGTGACGATGTCTTGTGCTTGCGGTTTAGAAACCACGCAGTGCTGTTTTGTAAATTGACAGTTCCTGTGTAAACTATTATTTATGACCCTTGGCCCCTCTGTATAATTTTTCATTTGCTACATGGATTGTATAATTAATTATAAAATTATAGTACCTGCTAAACCCAACTTTGAGGCTTCATGTCATTGTCTTCAGTCTGATGCCAGTCTTTGGATCGTCAGGATGCCCAGGCCTTGCTTGATACCAGTAGTGATGTCACTTTAAATTAAGCCTTAATCAGATAGTGAATTTATACATTTCAGAGTATGCAAAAAATAAAAAAATAGGCAGATGCGTTTCAACTGTCCAGATCCAGATGCTCAATCGTAACTCCAGCACGTGCTCCCTCTGGAGTTAAAGGGGTCACTGCCAGGGTTACATTCTCCCCTCATTTGTGCTCTCCGGCTTGGCTTGATGGGAACAGGTCGGTCATGTGCGTTTCTGTACCTGTCTGGCTAGAGACCTCAGCAGGGTCATCTTCAAACGCCTGGTTCTCTCCTCCAGTCTGAGATGAGCCTTGGCTGCTGGGAACACGACTGAGGCATAGGTTTTCCCAGCCTGCTCCTAGGCCAGGCTCTCAGCGGGCACTGCCACCTGTCACTGCTTCTGCATAAATCACAACAGATTTTTGTTTCTGTAAAAGCATCTTCAATCTTGGGATAAGATAGAGGGGACCCAGCTTTCTTTACAATGTGGATCTACCTCAGTTAAACAGTTGGGTGCTATTTACTAAGTCTGTCAAATTAAATTGGAAAATGTAACCAAACAGTGGGACGTAACTAACTCCACATGAAACTTGAAATCATCGTTTCCGTTTATTTAATGATATTTTTTATTTATTTTGTGCCTTTTCTGTTAACCCTAATACATTTTTGAAATTCAGAATAGTCATTTTCTCTTGCAAGTGGGGAGCCCCGCCTGATCATGCCAGTATCCCATCTGACTGCTCTCGTTGTTATTGGGATCCCAACCTGCCTTTTTGGAAAAGGGAGGGGGGAAAATATGTCCAAGAGCAAATTTTACACAAACATTATTCACATAACATACCCCAGCTATTCTATGCATGTGTTCATAGCTGTCACTTCATTTCTGTGCCATTGAAGAGGCACACACACCCAAAAATAGATACCCCAAGTACTTGTTTCTGCTTTTTTTTTTTTTTTTTTTTTTTTTTTTTTTTTTTTTTAGCTGACCGTATCCCTCTTCCTCTGGCATGTTTTGTATAAGACTTTATTTCATAAACAGCAAATGGACTGTTGTCGATTCCATCTCCTAGTTTGCATGGTGGAAGTGCTAAACACCACGGGCACTGGAGGGGGCACGCCCGTGGCCGTCTGGAGGCCAGGCTGGAGGTGGGGAAGGTGTGCGTTCTGCGGCAGCCCATGGTTTCTGAAGTCAGGAACACTTTTTGATGGGTAAGAAAATAAGATCGGAGATCGATGACTTTCCACACTTTTATATTTGGCAGTTTACAATTCTAGACTTTTCCTACTATGGCAATCTTTTTTAACAGTTCTTTGGAGGTAACACAACATTTTGGAGTCTTATGAATTTGATTTTATACCAATCAGAAATAAAGTTAGGAATCTTTCCTGTAGTGTATAGTCTTAGTCTTTTAAAGAGATCTCTGGATTTTAGAAGAACCGACTGTACTTGGTGGCAAGACTCCGAAAGGTGATTTAGGGAACACCCTCTCCCCTTTTCTCTACCTCTCCCACCCCTCCCCTTTGCAGGATCTCAAAGGAAAACAAGTAAGAGAAGGGATGATTCTCGTTAGACGTGTGTGGGTTTGGTTTGGTTTTGAAGCTTCCATCAGGTTGATACGTAAGCTATATTTTATAGACTAAATCCCCCTTTAGTATGCTGCATATGGATATGAAGCTCAGAGCTGCTGCACTTTCTCTGTAATCAATGCCCTACAATTGGCTTGCCGGAAGCATTTTATTTTAACCTGACGAGTACTTTGGGCGGGTGATGAAATTAACATAGGTACCTCAAGTCAAAGACCTGTGTGTGCTGCATTTCGGTTTGTTGTTTTGGTGGGTTTTTTGGTTTTCTTTTTAGTTTGGGTTTTTTTTTTTTTTTTTTAAGCTTTTCTATGTAGCATTATATTTTACTTGTTTTGATATTATGCTTTCTGGACCCCATTAGTCTGTTGAAAGAAAAACCCAAAAAGTTAGTATCCTCCTTTTCTCCCTGCAGTATGTGGTTCTAAAGGTCACCCTCCGTTAGGAATCTTTCCCCAAGCACACTGAGGAAAAGGGTACTACGCATCTCAGCAGGCCGTGCCGCTCAGATCTTTGTGTTCATGCTGCTTCCTCGGTTTCCTTCTCCACTCACCCAAGGGTGGCTACCTTCAGTGCAAAGTTGTGGCATCTTAACTTTCACACACAGACCTCATGGGTGTCCGTCCTTTGAGTCAGTAGCATGGCCCTAAAGGCACTGACAGGGTGCAGCCGCTGGGCAGTCTGGCCTTGGAGCGGCCGCTGCCTTTCGTGTCTTTCTTTCTCAGCAGCCGCTGGGCAGTCTGGCCTTGGAGCGGCCACTGCCTTTCGTGTCTTTCTCAGCACTCACCCACATTGACCTGGTTGGGTGGTCTGCATGGACAAGACAGCTGGTGAGAAAAGCTGAATGCTGAGACACCGTGCATCTCTTGTCGTGTTTAAGCTTAGCTGGGTCCTTTCAAGTTTGTTTTCACAGCTTACTAGGTTAAATAGTTTGCACTATTTTTGCAATAAATTCATGGGAAACCTAACAGCTACTTATGTTGTTCTTACTGTGTGTATAAACTAATACTGAAAGTTTGGTATAGTGTTTTTCACCTCCTTCTGTAGTCCCCCTAACATGCACAGAATGCTGTAAATCTGATAAAATATGTGAATGATATTTTATAAAGTTATTTTGTATGGTGTCAATTTTGTTTTGCCGCATAGTATGTCAGCAAAAAATAAATAAAATTCCTCATATTTACAGCTGCCTATTCCAAAGGTGTCTAGTTACTGTCTCCCTTGAGAGCACTGGCAAATGCACAGGCTGAGTCCAGTGTCCCTGGTAGAGTGCATCCTTCCCCTGTTCTGCAGAGCTCTGTACCACCCAAGGACCAGAAGTGTGGGGTATAAGAGAGCTGGGGTGTCTACACCAGCAGCACAGAGAGACATGAGAAGTCATTCAGTTGAGCCTGCCATGAGCAAGGCTCTGATCTGAGCTCCAGACTGTGAAAACTGACACCTGATTTTTTTTCCCCTGCTTGAAGCTAGCTAGCTCTGTTGACCTGCGTGGTGTAAACGTGGTGGTGCTCTCAAGTCCCTGGAAGCCTCTCCAGTCTGACTGACCTGTGTGTCTATGTGAAAGAAAAGGGGGTGGGGAGGACTTAGTCAACTGGAAGTCCCTAGAATGAATTGAACATTTATTTGCTGTGGCAGACCTGTGACCACAGCAGCAACAGGCAAATGACTCCTAACGCTCTGCTTTGTTCATCCAGTCTTTTCAACTGGAACAGTGGTTGCCAGGGTAACATGGGGATGGAGATGCTGGAAAGAGAATCATTTTTAAAAACAGATGTGGAGCCGGGCGGTGGTGGCGCACGCCTTTAATCCCAGCACTTGGGAGGCAGAGGCAGGCAGATCTCTGTGAGTTCAAGACCAGCCTGGTCTACAAGAGCTAGTTCCAGGACAGGCTCCAAAACCACAGAGAAACACTGTCTCGAAAAACCAAAAAACAAAACAAAACAAAAAAAAAAACCAGATGTGGAAGGTAAAGTAGACAGGATCTTAATGTCTTTAATCCCAGCACATAGGCAGAGGTAGGGAGATCTCAGAGTTCTAGGCCAGCTAGGGCTACACAGTGAGACCCTGAAGGGGAAAGAAGAAAAGTGGTCATTAGCATGTAGAGGCAGAGATTACCCAAGGGTGGCGTGGAAATATTTGGGGTGTTTTGTGTATTGAATAGTGAGCAAGACTGACAGGCCCTTATAATATACCCTGATTTTTGGGATGTTGAGGCAGGATTACAAGTACCAGGCCAGTCTTGGCTATATATGTAACACGATTCAAAATTTAAAAAAATAACAAAAGAACTCCCCAGTGTCCAGCAAACACAGAAGACTTTCTTCAGTTGCATGAGATTGATGAGCTGGGCTCTCCTCTGGGAATGGGGCAGCTATGTACATGTTGCTGCTGTTTTGGTGCCCAGAGTCCAGTGGCCCTATGCCTGCTAAGCATGAACTCTGTCTGGTTCATATCTCCAGCCAAAAATGCTAACTCTGAAATTTTACAAAATTATCGGTAAGACATCAGAAAAAGCAAAGAACCTAAATTTACTCCAATAAAGCATGTTACTGTAAAATACAGACCTTTAATGGAAAAGGAAAAGCAAATTCTGTACAATAAAAATGCATAGTCCATTTCTTAAAAAATACAAAAAATTCAAAGATAGCACAATGTACATGAGCTACATGTGTAGCCATTTGTGAGAACGGGTGTCCCTGGGATCGGACAGCTGACATGGAGCTTCCAGGTCCTCCTGCAAGTTCAACATGAAGCTCAGGGGTATGTGCTGCTGTACCCAAAGCCACAGCAGTGCCATCTGCCCAGGGCTCTTTTCTGCTAGGAGAGGAGACGGTTCCAGTCCTTCCCGCTGCAAGAGGGAATACAAGCTCCAAGTCTGCGAATGGCCGCCACTTCCCAGCTGTAAGTCTGTCCTTGAGCTTCTCACGGGGCTCTCACGGGGCTCACTCGGAGCACTTCTTGCAGGCTTAAGCCAGTACTTCACCAATATCACTTTCCTCACCATCATTTTCTTCCTCCTCCTCTTCCCTCTTCTCTTTGAGCATTTTCAGGTACTTACTAGCTAAAATCTTCTTTGGTAATATATCTTTAAAAAACAGGAAGTATGTCAGTAATTGCTTATGGTGAACTATGAATACAACAATTTTAAAATGTACTAGTTCCAACTTAGAATACCTTCTAAAGGAGATGAAATACAGGTACACTTCCGTTAAAGAATCACAGAAACTGGGGTTGTTTTCTGGTGCATGCTAATATAGACCCGTTCACATTCCACAACTGGACCTGATTTTGTGACCCACCCTATCCAAGCAAGCTGAGGAAGGATGGACTGGCCCCTGGGCTAGATGAAGCTCTTTCTATCCATGACTACATGTACCAGTTGCTGTTGGTGTGTGGGGGAACAGGACAAAGTACACAGCTCTGAGCGAGTCTGCTAGTCAGCCAAGCATCTTGTATACACTGTCAACTTCTACAGTTCATGGGGGGCTCAAACAGAGAAGGCCACAAACTCCTTCCTGTGCTAGGCCAGACAAACCGATAGAGCGGAACAATAGCGGGACAAAAAACTCACTATGCGTATTTTTTGTTTGTTTTTTAAACCAGAAAATCCCAAAGACTAGGTACCTGCGAGAAACTGAAGGGTCTCCGAGTCCTCTGCAGTGCTGGCTAAGTCACTGTATGTCAGTGCTTTCTTGGCTTTACCACTGCCATGTCTGTAGGAACAGGTGGCTAGATACTGAACAAAGAGTTCCTAAACCAACAACAACAACAAAAAAAAATCAAATGAAAGGTCATCTTTGAAAACTTGCCACAGACTTTCTAAGCTTAAAATTCCATTAATACTTCTGATCATCTTGGTTCCTCAAATTAAATTAAAGGAAATCAGTTTATAGGAGAAAGAAACATGAGGTCAGAAAAGAAGCATGCCTGGGTAGAGCAGGAGGCAGCAGGTGTTTTCTAAGCTGAGCTTAGGCGTGCAACACGAACAATACTTACAAGTGGTCATGAACAATGGCTCTGGTTTCAGGGGAGTGCTGTGGCGCACACGTATCATGCCAGCACTCTGGAGGTGGAGGCAGGAGGCACAGGAAAGCAAGGGCAGCTATGGATACAGCACAAGTTCCAGTCAGGCAGTCTGAGATACAGGAGTTATCTGAAACCGGTGTGTGTGGCGGGGAGTGGAGTGTCCCCAACCACTACAATAAATGGAGCGAACATTCAAAAAATCGGCCTGCCAACGACTTTATTTAGCTTACAGTTTATTGAGACAAAGTCTACTCTGTAATCCAGACTAGCCTTGAATTCCTGGAGATGCCCCTGCCTCAGTCTCTCAAGTGCCTGGATTACAGATGTGAACTGGCACGTATCTGTATCTCAGAAACACATTTTCAGTCTATTTGAATCCCTTGTGGAAGGGTATTCACTCATAACTATAGTAAAAACCAACAACCTCAAGCTGAAAAGTGACATCTCAATTTGCCGACGTACTCTGGGGAGGACACAAGACTCAGGTAAACTGAGCCCTTCCCAAGGTTCTGCTAGGAAGGGATGAAAGAAGCGTCTGCATAGTTCTTAGATCCTTAATGCTAGGATGAATCTGAACGGAAGTTTTGAGTCCCGGGACCACACAGAAACAAGCAGTTCCTCCATGATCTTGACGATTTAAAAATAGGAGACGTGTTCTGTAAATAGTATACCATTGTCTAAAAGGGGCCTGACATCCTAAAACTGCTATTTGGAGGTCCCGGACCTGTCCAAGGACAGTGGGAAGTACTGTATTTTGCCAGGCTGTGCTTAACGCTCTGTGCAAAGATTTGCACCCACACTGGCCCTGGTTCAAAGCATTGTAAAAATACTACACTTTGAAGAAGAAGTATAAGCTGGAAAACGATCTAGAGGTAGTTATTAAGGCCAGGTCTCCTAACTGGAAGATTCCTGGACCACCACTAACAAGACCAAACTTTAAACAAGAAGCGGTAGTAAGAATTTTTAATCCAGGCTGGTGGTGGTGGCGCACGCCTTTAATCCCAGCCCTCGGGAGGCAGAGGCAGGCGGATCTTTGTGAGTTCGAGGCCACCCTGTTCTACAGAGTGAGTTCCAAGGCAGCCAGGGCTATTCACGGAGAAACCCTAAATTGAAAAACCAAAATAAAAAAAGGGGAAAAAAAGAATTTTCAATCCCAGCACTCAGAAGGGTTTGGTCGGGCTGCTGTAGAATAACAAGTGGCCAAAACCAAATAAGCAGGGCTGGGTGGTGCCCGCCTTAAACCCCAGCACTCGAGAGGCTGAGGTAAGTGGATCTCTTTCGAGTTTGCGGTAACCCTCGTCTACACAGTTCCGGGATAGAGAAACATATTGCGACCTGTCTCAAAAATATAAAACAAAATAAAAATGAAAGCGATCGGTGTTGGAAGGGGGCTGTGCGGTTAACACTTGTCTCTGAAGTCGAACTTGTGACCAACTGCTGTCTACACAGACCCTGACAGCGTGCGGAGGCCTGGGGATCCGGAGACGGCCAGGCGGGCCACCCGGGAAGCTTCGAGAGCCCGCATCACCCAGCCGAGGTCCGCGACAGAAACCGGAGGCAGAACCCGCGCAGCCGCACAAGGGAGGCCGGGCGCGCGCGCGAGGCACGGCGGGAATGACGCGCTGGGGCGGGACGCGAGGAACGCTGGGAGCGAAGTGAGCACGCAGAGCGGAAGCAGCCTAGCGGAGGAGCGGCGCGGGTGGGCGGGGCTGAGACCACGATGGGGGTAGAGGTTGGGAGCGCGCAGGCGCGAGAAGGAGGCTGGTTGCGCGCGGCCCCTGTAGGGCAGCCGTCAGGCCGGGCGTGTGCGGAGCCCGGGGGGCGGTTAGTGCCCGCACCCGCCCCTCACGCCGCCCCGCCGGCCGCTCACCGTGGCCTTGGCCGTGAGCACCAGCGCCTCCTGGTTGATGCTGGACACCTCAGGAGAGCTCTTCATGATGACTCGGATGCGGGACAGGGGCAGCGACACGAGCCGCTGTTCCCCGCACTTGTCCTTACCCACGGCCGCGTCCGCCATCTTCTGCGTCCGGGCGGCCCGTGATGCCCCGCGCGTCCGCGCCTGCGCAGACGCCGTGGCGCGCTTTGGCCCGAAAGCTTGGGTGACGGCACCCAGGAAAATCCCCTCGGAAACGCCGCGGCTGCGGACCGGAAGAAGCGCTTCCGGGCCTCCGACTGCGTTCGGGAATCCCCGAGCTGCGCAGACCGGCCCCTTCAAAAGCCAGAGAAAGAGAAATGTGGTCTGAGGCCTCGTTCTGGAGGTCGCCAGCAAGCATGTGCCACACTGGTAGTCAGATGGACGGTGGCCGGAGCAGGAAGGAGCAACGATTTGGCCAGGGGAGTAGGGAGAAGTGGTCTCTGCCCGTGCCTCGAGGCCCGTGGGGATTAGCCTGTTAAAGAGGTGGCTGAGCTAGATGGCCCTTGAGCGCCCTGTAAGCCCACCACAAAACCAAGAGGGTCACCAAGCGTTCGAGGCCAGCGCAGCCACACAAGACCTTGTTGAAGAAGATGGACCATGTCTGGAGGAATAGGAAGCAGAGAAGGTAGAATGAAGGCTGTTAGAAACACACGAGCAAGTGGTAATCCGTAGGGCAATGTCCAAGAATAGCAGGAAGAAGTGGGCCAGGGCGGATGGAATCATGAGACCGTGGGCTTCAGCCTAGATAGGTTGTGAAGTAAAGTTGGTGCGGCCCAGAGAGGACAAAACTCCTAAATTGGCATTAAATTTAACTGGAGGAACTAAATGCGCAGGGTTTCGTAGGTTGGATCGTGTTAGGGTTCAGTGTTGTCTTTATCATCGTGTACCCTGGCCCAAATAAGCACAAAATAGAGCTGGCCCTCAGGATCTTTGGGGGATCGGTTCTAAGATCCCCACATAAACTGAAGTTGCACATGCTTAAGTCTTTTAAATACAGAAGGTGACAGTTGCATAGAGCCTAGGCACTTTCTCCTCATACAAAGCCTGTCCTCTCTTGTTACCCCGGATAAGTGCTTTGTGAATGCCATATGAGCAGTTGCCAGACGGTTAGGGAACAATGAGGAAAGGTTGCTATATGTCTCCTCAACAGACGTGATCCCCCCCGCCCCCAATACCGTGTATTCCAGGTCGGTTGAAATCCATCGATGTAGAATTTATGTCCAGTGTTAGTATCAGGCACAAGGGGACAGCCAGTGAGCAAGTCAGCCATGTGGCCTGCTCTCAAGATTATGTTCAGACCCAGATGTACTGGAAAAGAATACTATTTCCAGTGGGAAGTGCCATGTCTGTGATGGTAGGCCGGCCTCTGAGAAGTGACGTTGTGCTCAGATCTGAAGAAAAGGAGAGCCGTACAGGAAGGCTGAGACAAGAAGAGTATTGTCTGTTATATGCTTAGTCTCACACAAGTGAAGCAGACAAGCATAAGGAATAGTTTATGGGATGTCACGTGACTTGACCTGTGCACGCACTCTGAACAGTGCAGCTAACAACCTAGGACATTTACCACCCCCAACCCCCATCATGCCACACACACACACACACTATTCTGGACAACAGAGTAAGTTTTTCCTTCATTTAATTGCCATCATACTTACATTCTATTCGGTTGTACTTTAGTTATGAAAGGAGAGGAAGGAGGCCAGCCAGTCTGAACTAGTTTGGAGTACATGCAAAATAGGGCAAACCATCCTTCGAGCGAACTTTTAGGAAAACCCCATTTGCCATCTTATGCCTGTGTGTAATTGAGTGTGCATGTAATTAGAATCATACATTATGGGGACATGTACAGTAGAAAAGAGGTTGTAATAATCTGTCAAAATAGTGACCCACCCTTCTATGAAGATGAAAGCAAAAGAAAAAAAAATGACCCACACAAAGTACACCCCTTGTAACTAACTCCCTAAGATTTCAGAAGCTAGAGCCTGAATTCCTGTGACCCTCTATTCTTTGGACTGTGTATTCCTAATCTATATTGTTTTGCTTTGAATAAAGTTTCCCTGCTATTTTGCAATCTGTGTGATGTCTGATATTTTCCTTTCTTTTCTTTCTTTTTTTGTTTGTTTGTTTTTTGGAGATGGTTTCTCTGTGCAACAGCCCTAACTGTCCTGGAACTCTCCTTGTAGATCAGGCTGGCCTCAAACTCACATAGATCCATCTGGCTCTCAAGTGCTGTAATTAAAGGCATGTGCCACCACTGGTCCGCACCTTCTAATTCGTTAAGAGGCTGAGAATCTCTAAATGCCCAGACCAGAGCCTCCAGGAGCAAACACTAGGACATGGCCAAACAAGGAACTGCTCAACTGAAAACCCAAGAGATGCTATCAGATTGGCCCTTGAAGGTTTTTAGTTTGTTTATTTAGCTGGTTATTTTTGTACAGCTTGTTTCGAGAAGGTTGGGAGGTGAGATGTGGAAGATGTCTGGAGAGCCCAGAGAAATGAGAATTCCCAAAGAGGAGGGGGAGAAGATTGAGTCACGTATAGTCATGACAGTCATTTGGGAAGTAGGGAAAGGAGCTAAGTCTGAAAAGGGGCAAATGCCTGCCACTTCAGAGAAAGATGAGTTTTTCAGTCTAGACAGCAGGAGCCCTGAAGACTACTGGCCTCCTTGCTTATGCTGTTGCTATGTCAGACCTGACCACGTTAGAGAAGGAAGGCTTTATGTTGACTCAGTTCCAGGGCATAGTCAGTCATGGCAGAAAGTCAGCAAGTCACGGCAGTAGGAACTTCAAGTAGCTGGCCATGTTATGTCAGCCTTCAGCAAACAGGGACAAGTGCTGGTGCTCAGCTGGCTTTCTCTCTCTCTCTCTCTCTCTCTCTCTCTCTCTCTCTCTCTCTCTCTCTCTCTCTCTCTCTCTCGTTTTTCGAGGCTGGTTTCTCTGTAGCTTTGGAGCCTGTCCTGGAACTAGCTCCCTGGTTATTTAGGCGGGGGGGCAGGGCTGGGGACAGCCGGGGACGAGACACGTGGTCTCTGGGGTTTGGGGTTTGTGTGGGCTCCCCTTCCTGCCATGCTGTCTCGGTCCACCCCCGTGTGCTGCATTTATTAAATGTGGGCATCTTAATTTGGTCTAATCTGGTCTAATTGGAGTTATTTGTGTAGGCAGAGTGTTTTTTCTTTTCATTTTTTTTTTTTTTTTTTTTTTTTTTTTTTTTTTTTTTTTTTGATTTTCGACAGGGTTTCTCCGTAGCTTTTTGGTCCTGTCCTGGAACTAGCTCTTATAGACCAGGCTGGCCTTGAACTCACAGAGATCCGCCTGCCTCTGCCTCCCGGGTGCTGGGATTAAAGGCGTGCGCCACCACCACCCAGCCAGAGCGGTTTTTCTTAAGATTAAACCAAACACAAAGCAAACTCACAACCCAGCTTGGCAAATTCCAAACTCTGCATCTTCATGTCTGATGTGGAAATACTCTTCAGATCTCCAACTTCCTTCATCTTTGTTAACTGCAGCACACACATCCCCCTGGGCCAACAGGTATCTATCTGTTAGCAGCTCTCCTTGGCAGGTATCCCATGGCTCTGGCAGCTCCAACATCTTGGGGTCTGCAAGGCAATCCAGGCATCACATCCACAGCTGAGGGGAGTTATTTGATAATTGATGTAGTAGGGCCCAGCCCACTGTGGAAAGCACATACGGTTGTACACCACGTAAGAAAGCTAAACCAGGATCTGCAAGTGAGACAACAAGCAGTGTTCCTCCCTGGTTTCTGTTTCAAGTTTCTGTCCTGACCTGACATCCCCAAGAAAGGAGTGTTATCGTAAACTGAAACAAACCCTTTCCTCGTCTGATTGCTTTTGGTCATTGTTGTCACAGTAAGTTACTGACTCCAGAGAGGGAAGTTCTGGCACTAGGAAAGATGAGAGACAGTTATGGATACTGTCAGTTTAACCCTGGACACTGAGCTTCTGCTGTGGAATAATCCTTCTGTACACAGTGAAGAGTTGTTGCTCTCATTGTTAATAAAAAGCTGATTGGCTGATAGCTAGGTAGGATTTTTGGGTGTACGGTCCGCACTACTACAGTACTATGCCTGTAGTGTACAGCCTGCTCTATGGGATAGTTCGCAAGCCTAGCAAGGACCTGGAGATTGACCCACACACATACACACAGAAACAGAGACATGGGTCGTTCTTAAATTCCCCAAGAATGCCCACTTTGTTGTGTTCCAGGGCAGCTTATATAGTGCCTTCCCCGACAAGTGGCCATGCCCTAGCTTTCGGGGATCCTTCAGCTGCAAGCCACCAGAACCACTCCCCTGCCCATCAGAGTCTCGTGCTCAGAGCAGCTGCAAGCACAGGAAAACAAGTTGTTTTGCTCAGAGCAGCTGCAAGCATAACAAGCTACTCTGGCAGGCAAAGGGGGTCACAGGAAATCCAGGGTCTGGGGGTCGACAGTCCCCAACATTTGGGGCAGAGAGAACACTGGGGAGAAGAAGGACCAAGTCTGAGGAGATGCAGTGAGATGCAGAGCAAGCAGGATTTAAAGTATGTATGTGAGGTAAACAAGCCTGGGACAGTACATAGATGAATAGGAATGGGTTAAGTTGTAAAAGCTGGCTGGAGATAAGCCTAAGCTACCAGCTGAGCATTTATAATTAATAAGTCTGTGTGTGGTTATGTGGGACTGGCTGGAGGGACGAAAGTCTGCCTATATATGGTGCCCGTACATCTGACACATCCACATAGGACCCGAGAAAGCTTTTAAAAGGTCCTAGACACACAAAAGCAGAGCCAAATGTGGTTTCCCAATCTCATGTCTCTCATAACCACCTTGGTACAAAGATGTGTCTCCCAGCAGCTGCCTGTGGGCTTGAGCCATCAGTGCAAGCAGCACCGGAGCAAGCACTGCCGGCACACCACGATCTACGCCTCATGGCAGGTTTAAGTTTTGCTCATACAGACAGGAAAGATTACAGATATGCAGTAAAGAGAGATCTCGATGGAAAAAAAAGCCTCTAAATCGGTTACAGTGTGTTTAAAAATATACATAAGCTTGAGAGAGAAAAGAGAAATAATATAGTCATAAAATAGTTTAAAAATAATAAAGTCTTTAAAAAAGAATAAAATGATACAAACGAAACGAAAAAAAAGCCATGCAATGACAGAAAATACACAGGTAGTCTGGATCTTGTACGTTATTATGTTTTCTTTGAATTTTCTGATTGCTAATGAAGGAATGACAGCTGCTAAGACACACAAAATTATGGAAACTGCTGGATTAAACCAACCTATATATTTTAAATATACCTTAGCCGGGCGGTGGTGGCGCACGCCTTTAATCCCAGCACTCGGGAGGCAGAGGCAGGCAGATCTCTGGGAGTTCGAGGCCAGCCTGGTCTACAAGCACTAGTTCCAGGACAGGCACTAAAGCTACAGAGAAACCTGTCTTGAAAAAACAAAAAAAAAAAAAAAAAAAACAAAAAAAAAAAACCCTTAACTTCAAAATGAAATTCAAAAGATGTGTTACTTTGGGGAAGAGGTTATCTTTTTATTCCCACAGGAAATGATAGACTGTGCATTCATTCCAGGTTGATATGGATCAGGTTTTTTTTTTTTTTTTTTTTTTTAAGATTTATTTATTATGTATACAACATTCTGCCTCGAAGTATGCCCGCACGGCAGAGGAGAGCGCCAGATCTCAGTACAGATGGTTGTGAGCCACCATGTGGTTGCTGGGAATTGAACTCAGGACCTCTGGAAGAGCAGCCAGTGCTCTTAACCTCTGAGCCATCTCTCCAGTCCCTGGATCAGGTTTGATAGGAGAAGACCCCCCTGAAAATCCTGGCTACAGACATAAAGAAATAAACCTAGAAAAACTACAAAACACATCACATATATTTTACCTGCTCAAATATAAAACAAAAAATCATCTTGGCTAACTTATGTACAACACACAGTCTATACTTATATTAATACAGATATGTATGCTACTTTTACAAGTTTATGTATTTTCTGATCAAGGGGACCAGACACCAAGGAAAATGGATGGCCCATAAGATCTAGCTTCTCAGAATGCCTCTGTCACTGTCTCCTCAGAATTCCGCATCCAGGACAAATTCAAGGCTACTGACCGAGATGATCCAACCTCAAAAACTATTACAGTCAAGACTTAACAATTTCCTTTTAGGACATAAAATAAAGAAAAACCAGCCTACAATTCACAATCCCAGAGAACCTAGATAACAATGAGGACTCTAAGAGAAAACATACATGAATCTAATATACGTGGGAAGTAGAAAAAGGATCTCCTGAGTAAATTGGGAGCATGGGAAACATGGTAGAAATGGATGGGAGAGGAAGAGAGGGGAGCAGAGAAAAATATATAGCTCAATAAAAACAATTTAAAAGTAAGACTCGGGCTGGAAAGATGGCTCAGAGGTTAAGAGCACTGGCGGCTCTTCCAGAGATCCTGAGTTCAATTCCCAGTAACCATATCATGGCCCACAACCATCTGTAATGAGATTTCATGCCCTCTTCTAGCCTGCAGGCATACATGCAGAAAGAACACGGTATACATAATAAATAAATCTTTTAAAAAAATAAGACTTAACAATATCCTTATTTTCACTGGGCAGTGGTGGTGTGCACCTTTAATCTCAGCATTTGGGAGGCAGAGGCAGGCAGATTTCTGTGAGTTCAAGGCCAGCCTGGTCTACAAGAGCTAGTTCCAGGACAGGCTACTGAGAAACCGTGTCTCAAAACAAACAAACAAACAAAAAAGCCAAACAAACAAACCCCACAATTATCCCGATTTTCTTAATGTTCCCACAAAGATACCAGTGCCCACAAACAACAGGAAGTAGTCTAGAGGATGAGACTCATATTGTCAGGAGAAGGGTATGGATGGGTTTTGGTTATTCAATGAATTGTAGAGGGTTTTTTTTAAAATATTTATTTATTATTTATTTATACAATATTTTGTCTACATGTATTCCTGCAAGCCAGAAGAGGGCACCAGGCCTTATTACAGATGGTTGTGAGCCACCATGTAGTTGCTGGGAATTGAACTCAGGACCTTTGGAAGAGCAGGCAATGCTCTTAACCACTGAGCCATCTCTCCAGCCCTGTAGAGGGTTTTCATTGTTTAGGGGGGTTAATTACAAGTTCTTGATGGGTCATAGTAAAAACAAAACTAAACAAGGGAGTTAAATTTAAAGATCTCTTTCTAAGGAAAAAAGGGGATATGATACAGAAATTATGAGATAAAAGAGTATTGAATCTACTTTAATTTAAAAAACTATTAATCTCAAAATATTTTACATTGGTATTGATTTTGGTTTATTGATACAAATTTAATTTGTTTTTTTTTGTTTTTTTTTTTGGTTTTTTTTTTTTTTGGTTTTTTTTCGAGACAGGGTTTCTCTGTGGTTTTGGAGCCTGTCCTGGAACTAGCTCTTGTAGACCAGGCTGGTCTCGAACTCACAGAGATCCTCCTGCCTCTGCCTCCCAAGTGCTGGGATTAAAGGCGTGCGCCACCACCGCCCGGCTTCAAATTTAATTTGTTATACTGTATGTATGTTTCTATCTTTTTTGGGGATATTGTGCTTATGCAACTCATTTACAAATGTAATTTAAAAATACAGATTAATAGTCATCTATAATAATCAAACTTGTAGTCATATTAGGTATGTTTTCAAGGTTAAACATATATTTGGAAAGATAGATCGTCTTCAAACACTTCAAAGACCTACAGAATATGGCATTTATAATGTTTTAATAACATAAGGCTTTTCTTGACAGGGAGACACATCTGCTTCTGGCAGCATCATTTTCCTTCAAAGAAGATGATGGGCATAGAAGAAACTCTATATGGAGTTTGCTTTCTTTATGGCAAAAGCTTAAAAAAAAAAAAAAAGGCCGGGCGGTGGTGGCGCACGCCTTTAATCCCAGCACTCGGGAGGCAGAGGCAGGCGGATCTCTGTGAGTGGAGACCAGCCTGGTCTACAAGAGCTAGTTCCAGGACAGGCTCCAAAACCACAGAGAAACCCTGTCTCGAAAAACCAAAAAAAAAAAAAAAAAAAAAAAAAAAGCTAGCCATATCAGCAAAGAAACTGACCTTGCCTCATTTGCTGACAGTATGCTGTCCAAACTGCATCCTGCAAAAGAAACTGACTGCCAAACTTTGACAAGGTAGGACAGTCCTTCAAAACTCCTTCTCAAAAATATCTGTTTCATCTTTCCAGAACTTTGGGTGACTGTCCAGACAGCCGGAAGTTCCTATTGTTAGGTAACATTATAACCTTCTGGGGTCTTTGAGGGAGTTGAAGACTAAATAATTATAGGCTGGGTGGTGATGGCACATGCCTATAATCTGAGCACTTGGAAGGCAGAGGCAGGTGGATCTCAATGACTTTGAGGCCAGCCTGGTCTCCAAAGCGAGTTCCAGGACAGCCAGGGCTATTACACAGAGAAATCCTGTCTAGGGGTGGGGGAGGCTAAATAGTTTGACTTAAATGTTTTCCTTAGCTATGATAAAAGGTAAATTAGATATAAAACTTTAGACTTACAAAGATAAAAGAATATTTTCTCTAATTTTGCCCAATACAAATGGACTGGATATTGTAACTGTAATTCCTACTTGGTAACTATTTTTTGTTGTATACAATTTTACCATGTTAAAGTTAAAACCTTCCTTTTTAATCAGGCAAAAAAGAATAATCCTCTGTACCCTGTGAAGATGTGTTGCTTTCATTGCTAATAAAAAGTTGACTGGCCAATGGTTAGGCAGGATTTTCAGGGCAGAGAAAATGCTGGGGAGAAGGGTGTAGTCTGAAGAGACACCATGAGCTGGAAAGTGAGCAGGATCTGAAGGACATACATGAGGTAAACAAGCTTCAGGGCAACACATAGGTTAATATAAATGGGTTAAATTTAAGTTGTTAAGAGCTGGCTGGAGACAAGCCTAAGCTATTGACTGAGCATTTACAATTAATAAAAAGTCACCGTGTGGGTATTTGGGACAGGCTGGCAGGACAGAAAATTCCGCCTACAAGCTAATTGTCTTTAGAAAGGCTGACAAACCCAGCCGCTTGAGAAGAAGGAAACTCAGCTGAGAAAATGCCCCACCACACTTGCCTGTGGGCAAGCCTGTGGTGCAGCGCACACTGCCTGTCTGCACTCTACGCGCTACACTACAGTTCCCACGCTTCGGGCAAGGGGCTGGAGGTTGAAACATACAAAGACACACACAAACAGAGACACGGACCTCTAGCCACGGGTAAGAAGCCCTTTATTGAATAGCACCATGGAGGCTTATATACCCAACAGTCAGGTGGGCCAACAGGTGAAAACCTTATCCTCTGATCCTCAAGGCAAGGCAACCCGTGCTCCTGAAGCAGAGTTGGTAAACAGCTTTGACACAGCTTTCAGTAACTCAAATCAAAAGGAAAGTAAAAATCTCTAGCAGGGAAGAGCAGCTGGAGGCCAGGACTCCAAATGGTCCCAACACTGTGGTTTATTATTTTTTTGATTGATGAGTAATGTCAGAGGACCCAGATCACTATGGGCAGTGTCACTTTAGGGTTGATGGTCTTGATGGTCCTGGATGCTATAAGAAAGTAGGTTGACCTGGGCAGTGGTGGTGCACGCCTTTAATCCCAGCACTCGGGAGGCAGAGGCAGGAGGATGTCTGTGAGTTCGAGACCAGCCTGGTCTACAAGAGCTAGTTCCAGGACAAGTTCCAAAGCTACAGAGAAACCCTGTCCGGAAAAAAAAAAAAAAAAAAAAAGTAAGTTAAATAGACACATTCCTCTTCAAGTTGCTTTTGGTTTGTTTGTTGTTTGTTTTGAAACAGGGTTTCTCTGTGTAGCCCTGGCTGTCCTGGAACTCTGTAGACCAGGATGCCTCGAATTCAGAGATAAGCCTGCCTCTGCCCAAGTGCTGGGATTAATGGCATAGGCCACCACTGCCCAGCTTCCAAGTTGCTTTTGGTCATGGTACTTTATCACAGCAATAGAAACCCTAGCTAAGACAGGGTGTATATTGTTTTTGAGACAAGATCTTGCTATGTTGCTGAGGCCAGTCATGACTTTCTGGGCTCAGCTGATGCCTCCATAGGAACTGAGAACACTGGCCTGTGCCATGTGCCTAGCCTCACAAAGCTCTAAGTCCATCTGCTTGTCTAAGGAGATGCCTTTTTCAATCCTGTGAGCAGAGGGACCACCATGCTTTGGCTTCTGCTTTTTTAAAATCTGAGATTGGTGGAGCACACCTTTAAAGTCGGTACTCAGGAGGCAGAGGCAGGTGGATAAGATCTCTGAATTCGAGGCTAACTTAGTCTACAGAGCAAGTTCTAGGACAGCTAGGGCTACACAGAGAAATCTTATCTTGAAAAACCAAGCCAAGACAAAAAAATTGAGATGCTCTTCATATATTTTTTTGACTTATTTATTTATTATGTATACAACATTCCTTCCATGTATGCTTGTACACCAGAAGAGGGCACCAGATCTCATTATAGATGGCTGTGAGCCACCATGTGGTTGCTGGGAATTGAACTCAGGACCTCTGGAAGAGCAGTCAGTGCTCTTAACCTCTGAGCCATCTCTCCAGCCCTCTTCATATACTTTTGTAAATAAGTGCTGGGTGCCTGTCTCTGGTGCCTTTGGTTCTTCTTGATAGTGACAGAGTCGAGTGTTTGTGGTAAAGACTGTGACCCACCTGTCTCAGATACTATCTGCTCCTGAGACTCTGGGCTCTCTGATGGGAGGAGGCACAGCTGGGAGTTAGATTCCCAGTTTCTCCCTCCCTCTCTCCCTCCCTCCCTCCCTCTCTCCCTCCCTCCCTCCCTCCCTCCCTCCCTGCCTCCCTCCCTTCCTTTCTCCTCCTTCCTTTTTTGTTGTTGTATGCATGTGGTGTGTGATTGTGGTGTATGTACATGTCTGTGCTGTGTCGACCATAGGTTGACATCAGGTGTCCTTCTTCCTCTGTCACTCTCCACTTTCGTCTTTGAAACTGGGTCTCGTCATGAACTTGGAGCTCACTGAGTCACTTAGGCTGGCGGGCAGAATTCCAGAGGCCTGCCTGTGTCTGCCTCTTCAGTGCTAGGATTATAGGTGTTCACTGTTACAACTGGCCTCTGTGTGGATGGTGGGGCTCTAACTCAGTTCTTCAAGTGGGCATGGCAGGTTGTGGGTTTTTATTCCTTTCCTACATCATCCCTCCTCCCTGCTCCTAGGCCAGTTTCTTACTTAGGGTTTCTATTTTTGCGAAGAGACACCATGGGTGTGGCAACTCTTACAAAGGAAAACATTTAATTGGGTCTGGCTTACAGTTTCAGAGAGTTGGTCCATTGTCATTACAACGGGACATGGTGGTTTGCAGGCAGACAGACATTGTGCTGGGGACAGAATGTCTCCTACATCTTGATTTGCAGACAACAATAAGTCGTCTGAGACCCTGGGCATGTCTTGAGCATATAGAAGACCTCAAAACCCGACACAGGACAAGGCGGGTGGATGGCGGAAGGACCACCCAGTGAACACATGGGCATCACAGACTGTGGATCTTTCTAAGCTTGCAAACTCACATTAGCTCACTTGTTCTAGTCCCTCAGACCCCTCAGGGAAGGTGAACAACCTTGACCCGGATCTGCAGAGCCTGTTCTCCAGGGCAGAAATCAGCGAGGCCCAACTCACTGAGACTTCCAGGCTTATCTATGACGTCATCAAAACCCAGGATAGGATAGAGGCTGTCCATCAGGAGATGAGGTGCCGGGAGCCACTCCCCCCACCGCAGCGGCCATGCAGAGGAGGAGGGAGCCAACCCCTGCGACCTCTTACTGTGGGGCATAACAAGGGTCGTTGTGGTCCACTGCCCCCGTACCTGTGGGGGGGTGCCCCGTCCCCCCCAACACCCCGGGGGCCACCAACCACAGGCCCTCTCCAGCCATGGGACGATCTAGACCACCACCTTCTCCACTCCCTGGAGCTGAGGGACTACCAGTGCCACCACCGCCGCCGCCGCCGCCGCCACCACCACCACCACCACCACCACCACCTCCACCCAATACTGGGAGTGGGCCAACCCCTCCCCCGCTCCCACCTACTCTGGCATCTGCGGGAGGGCCCGCACCTGGTGGGGACCGGGGCACACGTTTGGATCAAATTCGGCAGGGAATTCAGCTGAAGAAGACCCCTGGAGCTTTAGAGAATTCTGTCCAGCAACCTCCACTTCAGAGGTCAGAGGGCCTCGTGGGTGCCCTGATGCACGTGATGCAGAAGAGGAGTGTGGTCATCTATTCCTCAGGTGAAGGAAAGGATCAGACTGGCGAGGATGAAGAGGATGATGAATGGAATGACTAAGGCCACCGTGCTCCTTCCTGAAGGCCAGTCCCTCTAACTTTTCCATCACTCTGTGCCTGCTCCACCATCCAGATCCCCGTCCACTGACCGACCGTTAGCTTCCAAATTCAGCTATGGCTGAGCCTCGTAGCCACTCTAAACTCACCATCCCATCTCAAACAAAAGATTTCAGTTCTCATCACTCAGGGATTAAAAAGAATAGAATACAAAAAAGTGACACACTTCCTCCAGCAAGGCCACACCCAATCCAAAAAGGCCACATGTAATAATGCCACTCTCTATGAGCATATGGGGGCCGATTACATCTAAACTACCACAGCCAGTGTGGCTCTTTGCTGATCGGTCACAAGTACCTTCTGTTGTCATTGGGGAAATGCAGAGGCAGCCACTGAACCAGTCCGTTGTGTCTTTGCTTCTTCAAGCAGGAAGCACCCACTAAAGAAGGTTGGTTTCTTGTTTACTAGGTCAGATATGAAACACCGAGGATGGGCTTTCTCCTACTGACTGAACTCCCAGCCCCTCTGACAGCTCCGGGACCCTCATTGCTTGGGCCCATCTTGGTGTGTGTTATGTTTGTTTCCTTTCTTTTAATATTTATTTATTATGTATACAATATTCTTTCTGTGTGTATGCTCGCAGGCCAGAAGAGGGCACCAGACCCCATTACAGATGGTTGTGAGCCACCATGTGGTTGCTGGGAATTGAACTCAGGACCTTTGGAAGAGCAGGCAATGCTCTTAACCTCTGAGCCATCTCTCTAGCCCCCTTATGTTTGTTTTCAATGGAACGATTTCTCTTTTGTGGTTGGACAATTTCATGTGTGCATATGTCTGCCAAGACATTTTTGTCTCTGTGACAAATACCTGGAGCAGTTTGGAAAAGAAGGATTTATTTTGGTTGACATTTGTAGGTTTGGCCCCTGGTCTGATTGCTCTGTCACTAGGCTGAAGCAGACTATCATGGCCTTGAGAGCATGAGGTGGAGTTAAGTTTCTCACTCTACGGTGTCCAAGAAACAGAGAGTGGTAACAGGAAGGGGCTAGGACCTAGTTGCACCTTTCAAAAGCATGTTCTGGAGCCCAGGTTCCTCTACCATCCCTGCCTTCTATGAGTCCACCACCTCCTAACAGTTCATTCATCTTTTCAGTCTCCTGGATCAGGACAGCGCCAGTGTCTGGAAACCAACATGACACACAATATTAGTTTCCCTAATTTCTAACAACTAGTCAAAATTAACCATCATGAGCCTGCAAGATGGTTTGGCAGGTAACGGTGATTGGCACCAAGCCTGAGGACCTATGTTTGATTCCTGGGCCCCATTTACTGAAAGGAGAACTAAGTCCCACAAACTGTCCTTTGTCCTCTATGTGACTACCGTGGCACATGCACAGCTATACACAAAAAATGAAATAAATAAATGTAATAAAAGTTTAAAAGATAGCTGGGCATGGTGGTGCATGCCTTTAATCCTAGCACTTGGGAGGCTGAGGCAGGAAGATCTCTAAGTTTGAGGTCAGCCTGATCTACATAGCAAATTCCAGGACACCCAGGGCTATATAGAGAAACCATGTCTTAAAAAAAAAAAAAAAACCAACACACAAAAACCAACAACAAAAACCAAAGTTGAGGGCTGGCAAATGGCTGAAAAAAAGGTGAGAGAGAGAGAGAGAGAGAGAGAGAGAGAGCGCTTAACATATTGGCACATCCTTTTATCAGAGGCAAGATGATCTCTGTCAGTTTGAGGCCAACCTGGTTTATATAGTGGGCTCCAGATCCCAGCCAAGGTTACTTTCTTAGTTACTTTTCTATTACTGTGATGAGACACCATATCAAAGGCAACTCATAGACAAGAGCATTTAATTGATGGCTAGCTTACAGTTTTAGAGGTTTAGTTCATGATCATCATGGTGGGAAGTAGATAGGCATGGCACTGGAGCAGTAGCTGAGGGCTTTGTATCCTGGTCCACAAGTAGCAGGCAGAGAGAGACACTGGGTCTGGTGTAGACCAGAGCCTGGTGTGGGCTTTTAAAACTGCCAAGCCCCACTATCATTGACATACTTCCTCCAACAAGGCCACACCTACTCCTACAAGGCTACATCACCTAATCCTTCTAATCCTTCTCAAACAGTTCCACTCACTCCCTGATGACTAAGCATTCAAATACATATGCCTCTGTGAGCCATTTTCATTCAAACCACACAGGCTATGCACAGCAAGACTTTGTCTTCAAATAACAACAAAAACAAAACAGAATAAAAAAGAATTAAGACAAAGCAATGAAGATATAATATCAACCTTTGGAATTTTCATAAACGCCCCCACCACAAGCGCACTTACACATGAACACACACACACAAAAATAAATATTAATTTTCACAGTGTGGGAGGTGGAGGCAGGAAGATTAGACATTCTAGGTAATCCTCACCACATAGTTTGAAGCCTGATTGGGTTAAATCCTCTCTGGAACAATACCACCAAAATGATACAACTAAAAATGTCCTGTGTCCATAAGCCAGTGGTTCTCAGCCTTCCTAATACTGCGTCCCTTTAATACAGTTCCTCATGTTGTGGAACTGTATTAAACCATAAAATTATTTTTGTTGCTACTTCATAACTAATTTTGCTACTGTTATGAATTGTAATGTAAACATCTTTGTTTTCCAATGGTCTTAGGTGACCCCTGTGAAAGGGCCATTCACCCCCAAAGGGGTCGTGACCCACAGTTTAAGAGCCTTACTTAGTCTCTAAGAATCAAAATGTTGCTTTTTGGTGGTGGTGGGGAGGGGAACTCTGTTTGAGATAGAGTTTCTCTGTGTATTCTTAGCTGTCCTGGAACTCACTCTGTAGACCAGGCTGACTTCAAACTCCTACCTCTGTCTCCCAAGTGCTAGGATTAAAGGTGTGCACCACCACTGCCAGACAAATGCTGCTTTTTTTTAAAATGTACTTTTTTTTTTTTTTTTTTTTTTTTTTTGGTTTTTCAAGACAGGGTTTCTCTGTAGCTACGGAGCCTGTCCTGGAACTAGCTCTGTAGACCAGGCTGGCCTCGAACTCACAGAGATCCGCCTGCCTCTGCCTCCCGAGTGCTGGGATTAAAGGCATGCGCCACCACCGCCCGGCACTGTTTTTTGTTTTTGTTTTGTCTTCGAAGCTAGGGTCTCATTGTGTAGCCTAGGTTGACGTTCATTCCTTGGCAAGCCTGCCTCAGACTCCTTAGTGCTGAGATCATAGAAATAAACCATCATACTGGGCTAGGATGCTTGTCTTCATCAATTATTATTACAGTTATTGTTGGTGTACAATAGAGGGAGAAACCACAAATGTGACAGATTCTGACATGAAACCTACAAGCTGGGTGTGGTGCTGCTGCTTGTAGCCCCTGATGCTCAAGAGGCTGAGGACTGATGATCACTTGAGCACAGGAATTCAAGACTTACCTGGGAGACAGAGGAATCTGTCTCAAAAAAGTTAAAAAAAAGGGGGGGGGGAGAGTAAGAAGGAACAGAGGAAGTTAAAAGTAGATGGTGCTGCACTTGAATCGCTTGATAAATATTTTCTTTCTGTGGTGGAGGTAGGAATGGTGTCATGTTATATAACTCCACTGGCATTACACTGGTGATTACTGGGTAGAAGTCCTTTATGACCTTGGTTTTTCATGTGAATGTACCTCTGCACGTGTGCTTGTTCAATCTGGGGGGGAGGTGTTCAACATCAGCTGCCCCCCTCAAATGCTTTGTTCCTTAGTTTTGAGACTTGGTCTGAATTCGGTATGCCCAGCTAGCTAGCAAGCCCAAAGATCTCCTGTCTCTGTTTCCCGGTTCTGGTATCACAGACGGCCAATGTCACACCTGTTATTTTCTTTTTTTTTTTTTTTTTTTTACACCTGTTATTTTCTATGGATTCTGAGGATCAAACCCAGGTCTCCGTGCGTGCAAGGCCAACACTCTCGACTGAGTTATCTTCCCAGTCCCAGAATAGTTTTTGTTTTTCCCTCTGAACTGATCTGGAATTTACTATCCCAGGCTGTTGTCAAACTCACTGCAATCCTCCTGCCTTTGACTCCCCACTTCCGGGGTCATAGGCATGGGCTCTCAGTCTTTAACTTTTGAGTGGGAGAGCTTTGGTAGTCATCTCACTCCTAACTGTGGTGGCTGTAGAGACACCTGTTTACAGAAACAGGTGGCCAGGAACAGAAGGCACTGTGTTCTCCAAGCTTTGTTCCTGGTATTCAAGTTCAAACTGGGGGGTCTTGCGGTAAGGGCTTGCTCACGGTTATTCCCTAAACACATTACTTGCTGCTATGCAGTCCAGGCTGGTCTTGGATTCAGGATCCTCAAGCTCAGGCTCTGGAGGCTGGGATTCCAGGTATGCACCACCATACCCAGTCATAACATTATTCTATAGTAAAATGCACTCATTTTAAGCGTCTCAGTGATGTCAGACAAATACATACATCTGTGTAAACATTACAATAAAGATGTGGACATTCCTATTGCCCACCTACCAAATCTCTGTTGTCTTTTCCTGAGTGTATGACCTGGGCCCAGGGCACACATCAAGAGCCACGCAGTTAGCCACTCGTCTGTGCCAGACTGCCTTCACTAGACATGTGAGCTTCCTCAACCTCACTGTCTCCATAGTTCTTTTTCCTCGCTGTGCAGTGGGTTCATCTTCCTGTTAGACATTTGTTTTTGCTTTTCCATATTCTCCTGTTGGTGGCCATTACTGAAGCTACTGTGACCATTCACACACATGCGCTTTTTTTTCTTACTGACCACCCAAAGGGGAATTAGTGGGTTATGTGGCGCATATATGTGGGGGTGGGGGTGGAAATTTTCTTAGCTTTATACTAAACTGTAGCACTTTGTGTTCCATCAGCAGTGAGCCCCAACCCCAGTTCTCCTTATCTTTGCCAACACTTGGCAAGGTCAGTATTTTCAATTTTCACATACAGATGAAGCTAGAGTTACCGAGCTGTGAATTTTATCTTGTTAAAGAATCGTTCTGGGACATTTCAAAGTGGCAAGAATACCTTCTCCAGGAGGATTGCATTAGGGGAGAGACCCAGCTGAATCCCAGACTCTGGGAATTTGTACCTCCACGGAAGAAGGCGAGGATGAGGGTGTAAGGACATAGTTTGTGTCAGCTTGATACACCTGAGAAGAAACCTCTAAAGGAGAACTGCCGCCAATCAAATTGGTCACAGGCATGCCTGCAGGGGCTTTGTCTTGATTGATTGCTAACTGATACAAAAGGGTCTAGTCCACTGTGGGCGGTATCACCCCTAGGCAGTTGGGTCTGCGTTGTGTAACAAAGCCAGAAGGATGTGAGTCTGAGTACAAGCCAGAACACAGCATTTCTCTGTGGTCTCTGCTTCAGTTCCTTCTTCAAGTCCCATGCTTCCCTCAAGGAAGGCAGTAACAGATAAGTTGAAATAAACCCTTTCCTCCCCAAGTTGCTTTTACCTAGTATTACAGAAACAGAAAGCAAACTAGAACCAGGTGTGGGGAGGGTCAGTGGATGGAAACTAATAAAAGGAGACGTTACGGGTTGATTTTTTTCCTGATAGGAAAGAGGATGGCCTTCCTTAGATGGAGAGTGGAATTCTTGCTAAACCTGTGTGAAGTAAGTCTGACAAGACTGGAAGCCAAAGTCAAGAGCTTGTTGGGTGGGGGGCTTAGACACCACAGTCTGTCCAAAAATGCTCTCATGCCATTCTCTCGGCACTGAAGCCATGCAGGTGTTTTTAGTTTGTTTTGTGTTGCTAGGAAGGAGCCTAGGGCTCCTGTGTGCTCAGCAAGTCATTTGCCAGCAGGCTTCAGCCGCAGATCCCAGAATTAGTAAGCCAGCTTCCCTTACATTTTATTTGTTTATATGTGTGTATGTGTAGGGTGCACATGTGAAGGTCAGAGGACAGCCTGTGGGGTGGGAGTCAGCTCCCTCTTATCATGTGGGTCCTGGGGATTGAACTCAGGTCCTCTGACTTGGCAGCGAACACCTTTACCTGTGGAGCCATTTTGCTGACCAAAGAATTTTTAAAATGTGTTTATTTTACCTTTTTTTTTTTTTTTTTTGGTTATTTGAGACTGGGTTTCTCTGTGTAGCTTTGGAGCCTGTCCTGGAACTCAATCTGTAGACCAGGCTGGCATCGAATTCACAGAGATCCACCTGCCTCTGCCTCCCGAGTGTGTGAGCCACCATCACCTGGTTAAACACATCTGTTTATTTGTGTGTGTGTATGAGTGAAAGAGACATGTCCTGTAAGATATTTGTGTATATATGTGTGTGTGCTTGTATGTGTGTGTGTGTGCTGTGGAGGCCAGGAGTACATACATGTACAGTGTCTTCCTCAGTTTATCTCCAGCTTATATTTTGAGACCAGGAGTTCATTGATCAGGCTAGATTAGCTGGCCAGCTAGACCCAGGATCCTCTGTCTCCTCTTCCCCAGTGCACACTTCCACGTCTCCTTTTCATGTGAGTCCTGGACTTACGTCTTCACGTGGGGCAAAGACTTTGTCAACTGAATCATCTCTCTGGTTCCTTAATTTGAATATTTTGCTTCTTTTTTTCTTTTCATATGTCTCTCTGTGTGATATGCATGTGTGTGTGTGTTACATATTCGTACATGTGCACGTAGAGGCCGAGGTAGATGTTAGGAATCTTTGATTCTTTTCAACCTTTTTCACTGAGGCAGGGCCCCTCATTCAAATCCAAAGCCCTGCTCACTGATAGAGCTCATCTTGCTAGTCAGCTTTCTCAGGAATCCCTTCTTTGCCTTCTGAGGCTGGGGTTACACGCTGGCAACCATGCCAACCCAGCATTTTACATGGCTTCTCAGGACCCTAACTCTGGTCCTCACACGTGTGTGGCTAAGTACTTTAACCATGGAGTCAATTCCCGCTTGCTATGTGGGCTATGTACCCCAAGGACCTGCAGTCCTTCTGTCTCAGCCCCCAGAGTTGGGGTTACAGGTGTGCTTCACCACGAGTGGCCCCTGCCTGCTTTTCTTTCTTTTTTCTGTTTTCTGAGACAGGACCTCTTTATGCAGCTCTGTCCTCAGACTCATAAAGATCTGCCTGTGTCTGCTTCCTAAGTGTTGGGCTTGAAGATATCACAGATGCACCACATATATACATGAATAAATAAATAAAAATTTAAAAATAAACTTTAATTTAATGCTGTAGTATTTAAGATACAGGGTATACAGACTAACATTCTAATTATAAGGCAATAGCATTACATATATACTATGTATGTTTCCAATTATATATTACTGTATATGTGACATTTGATTTATACAATGTAATAAAAAGCAATGCACTTAGTAACTTGAATTCTACTTCTTTTTGTGATATGGGACTCTCTAAGTAGTCCAGGCTAGCCTTGAACTCACAGAGATCTGCATGCCTCTACCTCCATAGGTCTGGGATTAAAGCCCAGGATAATTTGAATTCTTAAGTTACTATTCAAGAACTAAACCACTTCCAATTTATTTATACCTCTCTTATGAGGTCCTCCCCCGGCTTGTCTACTCAGGATCCCCCGACAAAGTGACAAACCTTGGGTTTCAGAGGCAATTTGAGGCCATTAGCTCCTAATTCAACCCAGATGTCTTGATTTCCTAGCATGGCTGCTAGCACCTTCTGACATCTGGTGGTCACATGTGAAATTGCAAGTTCTCAGATTAATCCTTGATAGGAAATTTTATTTTCTAATTCTAATTCCATTTACTTAAATTGGATTATAAATTTTTGGACGACTTTTCCTGTTCCCAAAACTAACAATAATAATTAACAATAATTTCTTTGAGAATGAAGGACAGTGCTATTTAAATGACCTTATCAACATCCAGTTAAGGCACGGTTTTGAAAAAGGCACAAGCCGGGCCATGGTGGTGCACGCCTTTAATCCCAGCACTCGGGAGGCAGAGGCAGGCGGATCTCTGTGAGTTCGAGACCAGCCTGGTCTACAAGAGCTAGTTCCAGGACAGGCTCCAAAACCACAGAGAAACCCTGTCTCGAAAAACCAAAAAAAAAAAAAAAAAAAAAAAAAAAAAAAAAAGGCATAAGACAGTTTATTCTGAGCCCAACAGGAGTGATTGGTGGTGAACACGAATTCATTCAAATTACCCTGAGTGAAGTGGCTGCGGTTTAAAAACACACTGAGGAAGCTATGACTGTGTAGCTTCTGTTGTTGGTAGCTTGGCTAAGGCTCAGGAGGCCCTGGGGTTGGATTCTCAGCATAGGATGGATCAGGTGTGGAGGCACATGACTGTTCGCACGCAAGAGGTGGAGACTGGAGGATCAGAAGTTCAAGACTACCCTCATGCTTAGGGAGTTCAAAGCCAACCTGGGTCACATGGGCTCTATACTGAAAACATATTTCAGTTTGAAATCCCACACAAACACCCACGCCAACTCCTGGGTCTCTGGGATGGTCCAGGCCGGACACCTCATCCTTGTTCCTGGTCCTAGGTCGCTTTCACACGTGACTCTCAACCCATTTTTGGCCTAAATTAGGGATCTTCCCGCGCTCGCATCTATAGCCGCGCATGCGTAAAAGGTACGAGGCCCGACCTATGACGCACGATTGACGCAGGCCGAGAGCTCCCAGGGCAACAAGCGCCGACAGTACGTCTTCCGCTGGTGCTGCGCGTCACTTCCGGTTTGTCTCCCTCTCTTCTCAACCTGATTGACGATAGGTTCCGCCTAGGGGCGCGGTGTGCGGTGGGGCGGGGCCGGGAAAGGCGCGCCTTCGACTGCGGATAGGACCAGCGCTCGGGTGGGCGGAGTCGGGCGGAGCTCGGCTTCTCTCGGCCAATCGTTTTCAAATCTTGCCCCTGGGCGCCGCGGAGCATGCGCAGTGCCAGAAGGGACGGTAATCCACTACTCCGGAGTTTGCGAGTATCCGGGGGGAAATCTGACAGCGGGCGGGAGGTGTGGCCTTGGGGGCAGGGCTGTGAGCGAAGGCGTTGATTGGCCGGCTGGTGCCAGGCGTACGGGCTTCGTGACTCACAGCCTTTCATTCATTCATTCATTCTGTTCATTCATGGACTGGATTGAGTGACACCAGGCTTTACGATTTCGACCTTGTTCCCCAGGAGCCCATGCTTTGGCTGACACTTCCGTGTCGCCCTCTCTTCTCTCAAGTCTGGTGTGGCAGTGTTTTGCAAAAGGGGGACACAGCCTCTCTTCCTACAAAGACTTCACAGGTGGTCCAGCTGTGAACTCAGCTGTTGTACACCTCCAGACCTGAGTGACATCCAGGCTTGCTGCTTTTTTTTACCACTGAGCCTCTTTCATTCCCTCTCCACCCACCCGGACAGTAGAGCTGTCTCGCGGAGGTACTGCGAGGTTTGAAATAAGCTTGAACCATCTAACCTTGGGGCTAAATTCCAGGCTTTTTGGCTGGAGATAGGGCTCAGTTGGTAGACTATTGGTTTAGCATGCATGTAGTTTTGGGCTCAGTCCCCACATCCCTATAATCCTGGACTGGGGAAGTGGAGGCAAAAGAATTAGAAGATCAAGGTTATCCTGGATTACTTAGCGAGTTTCAAAACCAGCCTGGGCTACAGGAGACCTGCCTCAAAATCTTCCCTCTTTAGTTGTTGACTTTATTATATACTAGTATGTGTACACTGAGTGCTGGTGCCATAGAATTCAGAGGGGTCAGATCCTTTACAGTAGTGGTTAAAGATAGTTGTGAGCTGTTGGATTTGGAACTCTGGTCCTCTGCTAGAATAGTAAGTGATTTTAACCACCGAACAAGATACTTAGGTGTTGACTTTAAGGGGGGGTTGCTGTCTATACTGGAGTCTGGATAATTCTAAAAGAGGAGTTATTAAATCCAACTCAAAATTCTGGGTCCTCTACACGCAACATATTGACAATAGAATCAACAGTGTGATTTATATTGTCTAATTCCTGTATTTTATTTCTCAATAGTTTCATACCATGGAAAGGTCATGAGGAGCGTGGTTGCCCTTTTAACCAGGGTGACCTGCCTTACAGGGACAGGGTGAGTTTATGTGAGCACATTCATTGCACATGATCAGGTAGAAATTTTATAAACAGTGACTCACCACTCTGTTATTTGTGTCTGTAGTATGTATGTGTAAATATGTTTTTATATGTGCTTGTGTATGTGGAGGTCAGAGGTCAACATTTGGTGTCTTTCTCAGTCATTCTCCACCTTAGTTTTTCAGATCTCTCAGTGAACCCTGAGTCTGTTTGGTGAGGCTCCTTGGCCCCAAAGTCCCAGGGATCCTCCTGTGTCTGCCTCCCCAGTGCTGGGATTACAAACACACTCCATCATGTCTGTTTTTAGTGCGGGTGCTAGATCCAAACTCTGATCCTCATTCTGGTGACATACGCACTCTGCTGACTGAGCCATCTCTCCGGCTCCATCACTGTAGTCTGTCAGGGGAAGAGCTGTGAAGGTCTAACTAACCAACGGGCATCTTGGTGATGCTGGACAAGGTAGTTAAATAGGTTCTCCGCTCCTTGGCCTGAGAACAAGAAAACCCGGGCGAGAGATGACTTTGTGGTCAAGTGGGAGACAGAAGTTCTGAGAGCTGAGTTTTTATCCAGTGTGAGTTGGTCCTGTCAGAATATTCTTAGCTAGGACAATCTGAGATTATCTCAGGCAAATAAAGACATTGTCACCTTATTACAGAGTTATAAAGGGGCTATGTGACTGAATTTGTTTCACTTTGTATTCAATTGATTTCTTATGTTTTATTTTGTTTAACCCCAACAACAGTCCTTTGGAGCAACCACCCCATTTAATAGATGGTGACATTGAAGGCATATAGCTCAGGAGTGATGGCTAGGGGCTCCTAGTTTTAATATGGCTATGATGATTGTCAATCCTACCAAACCTTTTTGACACTATTCTTCGAGGTTCCATGACTAGGTATTTCAGGGAAGCAGATTCTGTCTGTCTGTCTGTCTGTCTGTCTGTCTGTCTGTCTCTTGTTTTTCTTTCTTTCATTCATTTTTTTTTTGAGACAGGGTTTCTCTCTGTAGCCCTGGCTGTTCTGGAACTCACTCTGTAGACCATACTGGCCTCCAAGTCAAGAGATCCACCTGCCTCTGCCCCCCAAATGCTGGGGTTAAAGTTGTGGGGCACCACCACCTGGCATAATGTCTCTTTTTACTGGACAATTTTCTCTCTTTTTCTTTCTTGTATTTGTTGTTAGAGTGCTCACTATTATTATTGTGTGTGTGTGTGCGTGTGTGTGTAAGGTGTGAATGTCTGAGTGTGGGCACACATATGCCTCGAAGCATGTTTGGGGATCAGAGGACAACTTCTGGGAGTCACTTTTCCCCTTCTATGGGTTCTGTGGATGGAGCTCAGGTCACCAGTCTCAGTGGCAAATGTCTTTATAAGCTGAGCCATCTGGCTGGCTCTTTTCTTGTGTCTTTCCTTTTTTCTCTGGCACTTTGTCTCCTCCCCAAGCAAGGTCTAGGATTGCTCCACTGAGCTACATCCCCAGGTTACCGAAGAATTTTCTAATAAAGCTTGTTATGGCCTGAGTGGTTTCTTCCCAAATTCCTATGTTGAGACTAATTCCCTATGTGATGGTTTAGGAGGTCTGGTCTTAGGGAGGTTGATGAGGTCAGGAGGGCTCTGACCTTATTAGTATGATTAATATCCTTCAAAGAAGTCAGAGGGCTAGCTGAGTTGATCCGCTATGAAGACACAAGAAGTTTGCAGTCTGGAACCCAGCGGGGAGTTCTATCAGTACATTAGCTGCTGCTGGCACAATACCCAAGCTCTGGTAAATATAAGGGATAGAGGTTTATTTGTCTTATGTACTGTAGGGCACAGGTCAGATGGCTCCATCAGGTGATGGTATTGCTAGCTGTATCCCATGCAACACTGAGCAGTAGATAAGGAGTGTGCTTGTTTCTGAGCTTGTCTGCCTTCTTCCCTTCTTCTTACGAAGTGATCGGTATTAATCCTAATCACACCAAGGATCCTAATGATCCCCCCTCTAGTCACCAAGGTCAGATGGCATTTCCACACCCTCATCATAAGGATTAAACTTCAACACATGGGGTTTTGTGGCACACTTCTTTTTTCTTGTATACAGTATTAGCATGGGCAAAGAATTTAGTATTACTTACTGCAATGTATTAAACTTTCAAAGTCTCTCCCCAGATAAAACAGCTGCACAGGTGTAAGTGTTTCTTCATAAAACATAATAAAAATTGGTTTTTATAGATCCTGGTAATAAGTCCTATCTTTTTTTTTTAATTTATTTATTAAGTATACAGTAGTCTGTCTGCACATGTCCCTGCAGGCCAGAAGAGGGCAGCATATTTCACTACAGATGGTTGTGAGCCACCATGTGGTTGCTGGGAATTGAACTCAGGACCTTTGGAAGTGAAGCCAGTTCTCTTGACCTCTGAGCCATCTCTCCAGCCCAATAAGTCCTATCTTATTTAAACATATTATAAACGATATTCTTACGCAGGATTGAGTTAAGATCCAGTAGTTCTTGAACAATGCTATCAAATTGCCATATAAACTCTACATGTAAGAAGGTGAACAATCTTCATAGTCAGGTCACATTCCAATCAAGACAAAGGCCTCTCACCATCTCACTTTGCTGGTATCTTTACGCTTATTCTTCTAGCCTCCAAATACCTCTGTTTAAGCCACCCAGCCTACTGTCACAGGTTACAGAAGCCTCAGTGAAGACAGAAAGCTTGCACTCTGTTGGGACCTGGTGTGAATATGAGGGCGGAAGTGCTATAAATAAAATAGGTTGCCGGGCGGTGGTGGCGCACGCCTTTAATCCCAGCACTCGGGAGGCAGAGGCAGGCGGATCTCTGTGAGTTCGAGTCCAGCCTGGTCTACAAGAGCTAGTTCCAGGACAGGAACCAAAAGCTAGTGCCTTCGGGTGGCTAAAGCTTACTGACTGACCGGCTGGTGTCTGCTTGCCAGGACCTTCAGGATGCTGCCCCTCCTCCCAAACCACCAGGAGTTAGTTCAGGGTGGGAAGATCACAGGCAGTCTTTGTACGTGGTGACTAAGTCCACGCATCCGGAGGGCCCTTAAGTAACAAGGTACTGGGGTGGGAAAAGCCAGTAAGAAAAGTCTTTGTTGTGAGAGGTGACCATAAAAGAGGAAGAGAAGAAAGGATACCTGTAAGAAAGTAATGAGGACAGGCGTGATGCCACAAGCCTTGAATCTCAGCACCGGGAAGGCAGAGCTAAGAGGATCTCTGGGAGGTCGAGGCCAACTTAGTCTCCACATCAAACTCCAGGATAGCCAAGGCTACATAGTGGGACTCTGGCTTTAAAACCTAACCAAACCTAGGCAACATCAGGTTAATACTGTGCACCCCAGAGTACTCGCGCAGTCAATGAGGAGCTGAAGGAGGGATGTGTGTGTTAGGGGGAAAATGTTTTTGGTAACTAATCTGTGTATGTCAGCTTACCAGGTATTGCAAGACCATGAGTAAAGTTTGGTTTTTCACTGCACTCTGTTTCTCCAACTCCAGCTTGAGTTTGGGCAAGGGCATCTGTTCCTCGTAGATCTGTAGCTTTGGTGCCTGTCCCGGAACTAGCTCTTGTAGACCAGGCTGGCCTCGAACTCCCAGAGATCCGCCTGCCTCTGCCTCCCGAGTGCTGGGATTAAAGACGTGCGCCACCATCGCCTGGCAGAACTGATTATTTTAGAAGTCTTTCCCAACTTTAATTGTCCATCCATGTTCTACAGGCCATCTTTGTAAATCTTTGACTTCCCCATCTGCAGAGAGACTGGGGAAATGTTGACTGCAGAAGATACCTTCTAAAAGACAGCCCTGTCCTGGAGACTCCAGTTTAGCGGCCTGAGGACATGGCGAGCTTTTAGTATGCCAAGTTTATTCCTATTTACCCCTCCTCTGTTTGGTAAGGTGTTCCCACCCCCACACAGGTACCAGGCAGTGAAATAATACAGCGGGTACATTATAAGCAAGGGAATGGTGCACAAAAATAAGCAACATTTACTGTTGCCAGCTTCCCATCTTGCTTATGTTATCTGTTTATAGAGAATTAGAACAGAAAAGAACTACGAAAGAGTTGGACATGCCCTGGATTGAAGTCCTTAAATGGTACCGTCCACTTACATGCTCCTAGCCAAGTGGTGCATCTTTTCTGTATCCCAATGCACAGCATAGCTCTGCTTTGAGGATCTGTGATGAATAAGGACTAAGCATGAGCCTGGCTCCTGGCACACAGACCTCCCTTGCTCCCTTTCACACACACCACACACACACACACACACACACACTCACACTCACATACACACCCCTGAACAGAAATAGTGGTTTCACACTGGCTGGGACAAGGATGAAGATGAGAATATTATTAAAAATATGAATTATAAAATAAGTTATAAAACAGCGTGGATACAAAGCAGAGTAAATAAATGTTTACTAGCTATAAGCAAGTGTTGGCTCAGACCACTTTTCCCATGTGCTTGCTACATGGTCCAGTCTGGTTTTCCATTACTATTTTTTAATTGCATTTTTTAAAAATATTTATTTATTATGTATACAATATTCTCTTTTGTGTGTATGCCTGCAGGCCAGAAGAGGGCACCAGACTCCATTACAGATGGTTGTGAGCCACCATGTGGTTGCTGGGAATTGAACTCAGGACCTTTGGAAGAACAGGCAATGCTCTTAACCTCTGAGCCATCTCTCCAGCCCTTTTAATTGCATTTTAATCGAAAAGAAATGCATGCATGCGGTAGAAAAATTTCAAACACAAAACTATAAACACACAAGGGAGAGAGACTCCCCCCCCACTGTTTTTCTGTTTTTCCTGGAGCCATTGTTATGTACCCAGGCACATTCTAACCCCATACATTCTCTTCTTTTTATAAACACACTGGGGCTTACAATCGTCAGTGACTACCAAGCTTCTTGGCAAGCTGGCTTCCAAGGGACTCAGGAACCTTTAGGTTAGATTTACCGCAGGGGCCCACGTCAGCAACCTGGTTTGACTACAAAGGTATCAGTCTGATTCAGGCTTAAGATTGACCTCATTCTCTAGAGAACGCAGCCCCTAGGTATTGTCATACCACACACACCTACTGTCCCAACCTGTAAGGGGGGTTGTGGGGCATGGTTGGGATGCCAGGTTCCCCCGAGGGCCATGTAGCCTGTCTCAGTGAGGCGTGATCAGAGGATGCTACTAGGGGTCTGGCCTGGGTGCCACCACGGAAATGCAAATCCAGCCCGGAGTCGGGGACTAGCAGCTCCCACCGTAGGCACCTCCCCTAGTGAAGGTTTCGTACCCTTCGCTCCTCCTCTGGCTCCTCCCATCTCCCTTCCCTTCCTACTCCCTCCCAGATCCTCCACTTCCTTCCCTGTCCTCCCGTCCTTTTCTTCCAGTCCTAAGTCCAGTGCCACCCTCTCCTCCGCCTCCTTCTTGTCCCTCCTCCCTCCTTCTCGCCTCCCTCCTAGGCTCCAGGTCTCTGGGAAAACCCGGGGCAGATCTTAGGCCCGAACACGATTTGCGCACGCGCAGGAGCGGTGCCGGCTGGGCTGGTGTTTCGGAGGTTCCTGGCTGCTCAGTCCCGCTGCGCTCCAGGCCTCGGCTCCTATTTGGGGGCCGCTGCGCTGTGTAAGTGTCCCGCTGGGGCCCCGCGTTGGGGTTCCGAGCCAGAGGGGCTGGCTGGGGGATTAGCCCTGTTTGCATCTGCCCGGATCCCCTGCCTGCCCAGGTCCCCTGCTTGCCGGGTCCTCTGCTTGTCCAGGTCCCCTTGTCTGCCCAGGTCCTCTGCCCAGCTTGGGGCCGCCTGCTACCCTGTGGCCGGTCATCTGGCGCCCCGCTTGCACCTGCGGTGAGGTGTGCGCACCTGAAGGATCTGCGTACACCTGTCCGTGATGGCCTGCACCTGCAACCTCTTTGCGGGCCAGGCTGTCTTTGGCTCTCAGTCCCTCCTCTTTTCCGTTTCTGGAGCCTGAACTTGGGCTGCACTGTGCGCCACGCCCCTCGCCCACAATGCTGCACGGGGAACAGGGTGCGCCATCCCTAGTGGTTCAGTCTAGCGGGCCGCCCAAATCCAGCCCGACTGGGCAGTTTCCCTGGAATGAAATCTTTGCGCTGTCAACTCCAGTTTGCCTCCAGTGTGACAGCTTGGGAGGAGAAAGTGTTACACTGCCTGACCTTTGAGCATGCCTCTCGGTTGTAGCCTCTTTTCCCTGTTACATTGTTAAAGCAGGGCTTTCTGGTGTTATGTCAGGTGAGTGTGACTTTTAACGGAGCTGAAATCAGGCTCCGCTGAATTCAGGGAAACGTGTAAGGCCGACACACCCCCTTTAAAAACAGCGACTTTGCAGAGTTATGGAGTTAGAGCCGCTTCCTCATCTGCCTTGTCTGTTATTACCAAACAGTAGCACCAGGGGCATGGCGCTGGAGACCTAGGAGTGTTCTCGGAGATTTCCTGATGAGGTTTGATTTTTTTTTTTAAATTGTTTCAGATGGTAGACTAGTGGGGGAGGGAAGAAGCTAGTGTCAAGAAACTTAATCTTTTTGTTGTTGGTTCAGTCTTTTTAAAAATTGATTTTTATTGAGCTCTACATTTTTCTCTGCTCCCATCCTTGTCTCTCCCCTTCCCCCTTCAGCCCTCTCCCAAGGTCCCATGCTCCCAATTTACTCAGGAGATCTTGTCTTTTTCTACTTCCCATGTAGATTAGATCTATGTATGTTTCTCTTAGTGTCCTCATTGTTGTCTAAGTTCTCAGGGATTGTGGTTTGTAGGCTGGCTTTCTTTGCTTTCTGTTTAAAAACCACTTATGAGTGAGTAAATGTGGTAATTGTCTTTCTGGGTCTGGGTTACCTCACTCAAAATAATGTTTTCTAGTTCCATCCATTTTCCTGCAAAAGTCATGATGTCATTGTTTTTTTTCTTCTGTGTAGTACTCCATTGTGTAAATGTACCACTTTTTCCTTATCCATTCTTTGGTGGAGGGGCATTTAGGTTGTTTCCAGGTTCTGGCTATGACAAACAAAGCTGCTATGAACGTAGTTGAGCACATGTCCTTGTGGCACGATTGAGCATCCTTTGGTATATACCCCAAAGTGGTATTACTGGGTCTTGAGGAAGGTTGAAGAAACTTACTCTTAAAAAGAAAGAAAGAAAGAAAGAAAGAAAGAAAGAAAAGAAAGAAAGAAAAAAAGAAAATAGGCTGGCATAGTGGTTGCCTGTAACCCTAGTGCTTAAAATTGCCAGTTTAAGGCTAGCCTGGGCAACTTAGTGAGATCCGGTGTAAAAAGAGGGGAGGGCATTATGGGCTCATTGGGAGAGAACTTTCCTAACAGGTGCAAAGTTTTGTGGGGAATCCTAAGTCCGCGTGCAGTCCGTGGTTTCTGGTATTTTCACAGTTGTATGACTGTTGCTGTTCCAGAACATTTTTCTGTCACTGAGAAAGAAAACCCGTACCTTTTAGAGAGTCACTCTTCATCCCTGACCCTTGGAAACCCCAGCAGCCATGGACACACTTTGTTTATGGTTTTGCAGGTATTTGGGGGCATTTGAAGTTAGTGGGATCATCCATTGTCCACCTTTGTCTGGCTTTTTTCAGCTGACTGCTTCCAGGTTCGTGCGTGCGTGCGTGCGTGCGTGCGTGTGTGTGTGTGTGTGTGTTGGGAGAGAGAGAGAGAAAGATGGGGAGGGGAGGGAGAGTTATTTGTTATTAAGTACAGAGTTTCAGAGCTGTCAGAGGGAAAGTTCTGGAAATGGATGGTGGTGGTGACGTGCAGCAATGCATACTACGCACACTTTCAGAACTGTATGCTTAAGAACGGCACACCATATGTTTATGTATTTTTAAGGGATCTATTTTTTTATTTTTTTTTAAATATTTATTATGTATACAATATTCTGTTTGTGTGTATGCCTGCAGGCCAGAAGAGGGCACCAGACCTCATTACAGATGGTTGTGAGCCACCATGTGGTTGCTGGGAATTGAACTCAGGACCTTTGGAAGAGCTGGCAGTGCTCTTAACCTCTGAGCCATCTCTCCAGCCCCCTATTTGTTTATTTTTGAGGAAGGGTCTCTTACACAGCCCTAGCTGTCCTGGAACTCACTCTGTAGAACAGGCTGGCCTCAAATGGGCAGAGATCTGCCTGCCTCTGCCTCCTGAGAGCTGGGATTCAAAGTGCGTTCCTCCATGCTCAGCTCTTCTTATTTTTGACGACTTCATTGACATAGATCCTGTCCTGCTCCCCAGCTCTCCCGTTTAAATGTATCAGCCTGTGGTTTCCAAGTTGCAACTTTGTCACCAGTCAAACTTAAGACATTTTTGTTGGTATTTCGTGTGTGCGCGCGCGCACGCACATGCATGCGCATGTGTGTGCAATCCTATGTAACTGCAGTGCCCTTAGAGGCCGGGAGAAGGCAATAATCCTCTGTAGCAGGGATTGAAGGAAGTTGTGAATAGCCTGATATGGATGGTGGGTACCGAACTCTGGAACCCTGGAAGAGTGGTATGTACTCCTAACTGCTAAGCCATCTCTCCAGCTCCTTTGTTTCATTCCTTTTTATTTTTTAACAAATATTCTTTTGAGATAGTGTGTCTGGGGGTCTTACTATGTAGCTCTGGCTGGCTTGGAACTGACTAGGTATACTAGGCTAGCTTTGAACTCACAGAGATCTGCCTGCCTCTGTCTCTTAAGTGGCTGGGATTGAAGCCAGACTGACCAGGAACTCATGATCTGACTCTGGCCTCTTTAGTGCCAGGATGGCAGGCATGAGCCACCATGGGTGGATCATTTTTGTCATTCTGCACAGAGACAACACTGGACACTGGGAAAAGTTCACTAATACTGGTGTGTTTGATCCATGGTTATTTTGAACATCTGCTTTTCACAGAAGAGACAAGTAGCCTTGTGGGATTCTGTGTAAATCACTTGTGGTCACTCAGAGTGACAGCCAGGGTTTCTGCTGAGGCTTACTGGGAGTAGACCTGGTGTGTGACACTGAGGTTTCTGCCCGTCACTGTTAATGGGATCAGCGCAAGTTCCGCGCGGCAGAGACACCTATCATAGCCTCTTTTCCCTTTGGACAGGCCCTCAGGATGAGTGTCCCCGACTACATGCAGTGTGCAGAGGACCACCAGACCCTCCTGGTGGTCGTACAGGCTGTGGGCATCGTCTCCGAGGAGAACTTCTTCCGGATCTACAAGCGGATCTGCTCGGTCAGCCAGCTCAGCGTGCGTGACTCGCAGCGCGCCCTCTTCATCCGCTACCGGCACCACTACCCACCCGAGAACAATGAGTGGGGTGACTTCCAGACACACCGCAAGGTGGTGGGCCTCATCACCATCACCGACTGCTTCTCGGCCAAGGACTGGCCACAGACCTTCGAGAAGTTCCACGTTCAGAAGGAAATCTATGGCTCCACGCTCTATGATTCCCGCCTCTTCGTGTTTGGGCTGCAGGGTGATGTGGCTGAGCAGCCGCGCCCTGATGTGGCCTTCTATCCGAACTACGAGGACTGTGATTCGGTGGAGAAGCGCATTGAAGACTTCATCGAGTCCCTTTTCATTGTTCTGGAGTCCAAGCGCTTGGACAGAGCCACCGACAAGTCTGGGGACAAGATTCCCCTTCTCTGTGTCCCCTTCGAGAAAAAGGACTTCGTGGGACTGGACACAGATAGTAGGTAAGTTTATGTAGGAATGGTTGACCTAGAAGCCCAGGGCTTGGTGTCTCCTTATATGTAAGGAGGCAAAAGCGATGTAAAAGTGTGGCTGCAGCAAGGATAGCTGAAATGTGGTCCACTGGCCACTAAACAAGAGGACTGAGTCCCTTAGGGGTCAGCAATACACTCCTGGGTGTCGCAGAGACTCCTGGTGGGACTCCTGCACTCATCACTGCCTGTGACTTCTGAGCACCAGGAACCAGGCTATAGTGAGCTGGGATGAGCTATGTGTGTAAAACACACAGCACACATTGAAAAAAAAGAACATAAAAATAGATTATGACCAAAACCAACAAAACAAAACAAAAGATAAGCCAGGTAGTGGTGGCGCACGCCTTTAATCCCAGCACTTGGGAGGCAGAGGTAGGCGACTCTCTATGAGTTCGAGGCCAGCCTGGTCTACAGAGCTAGTTCCAGGACAGGTTCCAAAGCTACACAGAGAAACCCTGTCTCGAAAAACAAAAACTAAAAAAAAAAAAAAAAAAAATTAGTTTGCATTGGTATATGTTAGGCTAAAAGCAAAGTTAGTATTCATTTCAACTGTTTTGTTTTTGAGACAGAGTCTCATGTAGCCCAGGTTGGCCTCAAACTCTTTAAGTAGCTGAGAGTGGACTTGAATTTCTGTTCCTCCTGCCTTGTCTCCCAAATGCTAGTAGCATTATTGGTGAGCACCGCAATATCCCAGTGCTTTTAATGCTGTGCTGGAAATCGCAGCCAGAGTCCTGCATGCCAGAGAAGTGCTCTACATACTGAGCCACATCCCTAGCCCTGTTTTGACTCTTTAACCATAGGCAACCGATGTAGGACGTGGTGGGTCACACCTATAATTCCAGCCCTCAGGTGGCTGAGGCAGGTGGATCTACAGAGTGAGTTCCAGAATAGTCAGTGCTATACAGAGGAACTCTGTCTCAAAAACAAAACAAAAACAAGCAACAACAACAAGAGCAAAACAGAACAAAAACTATGTGGCAAATAGACAGTTGAATTAGCCTCTGTGGCTGCTGCTTTGTCTGTTAGTACTGCCCCAGAGCACACAGAGATTCTGAAGTGCTGGGCCCTGGAGTGCAGCCTGTGCCTCCTATTCCCAGGCTAGCCACTCTGCAGGTACCAGGTCATTTCCTCAGCCCAGAGCTGCAGGAGGTCAGAAACACCACCCAGGTGTCCCTGGAGAGTCACCTGTACACAATGAAGTATCTACATTCTCTGCATTCCGAGATGGAGCAGGATGAAGCCTGTGGGTTTCGTTCCTGGCCCTGTTCCTCACACTTTTCCTTGGATCACAATTACAGATGTGTCTTATGTTCTTAGCCCGCTGTTTATGTCACCACTTGCCACAGTGGCTGCTGGCAGAAGAGGCAAGATGGAAGCGCAACTTTGCCAAGAGGGGTTCCCTTTTGATAGGGAGAGCTCGGTATAGCCGTGACACTCCAAGGCTGGATGGCCTTGGGCAGGAGCTCAAAGAAGAGTCTGTCCTGCTTCTTCATATGGAATTCAGTTTATAATCCCCAGGGAGGCCCAAATGGCATAATATGCCTGCTGCTGAGTGGGTGCCGCAAAGTAGTACGCTTCTGGAATTATCTAGTGTCACCGAGCAACTTTCTGCTTGGTGGTGAGTTGATAAGAATGTATCACGGAATCGAACCTAGGCAAGGGCAGCCCCTAGGGGTTGGAAGCAGAGAGCGGCCCTGTCAACTAGTCTGTGATGTTTGGTACCTCTGGATGGAATCTTCATGTCTCACCTGAATTGAAGCTCTTGGTGTGTCTCAGCCCACTCTCCTTCACCTTTGCCTGTAATCATGGCCTGGCTTCTCGGGAGGAAGGGTTAGGAAGTCAGTAGCTACTGAGTCAGAGCTGATGTCCCAGCCAGGCCCATTCCAAAGCCTCTGCTTGGGACTGGAGGGAGGTATGATGCCGGGGAAACCACAGTCCAGCCGACTCAGCTGGCTTTATCCCAGCCCTGTAAGTCTCTGGCTTCTGGGATGATCTGGAGCCAGGACAGCACCCCACACTTGCCTGCCCCTCCTGGTAGCGTGAACAGTTGTCCAAGCTGAAATGACAGTGTCTTGTAGCTAGAGGGGAAATGTCTGGACTCATATCCAGTTTGGTTTGGCCCAGTCACAATAAGTTGATTGAACCCACAGAGCAAGCCCTCCTGGTGGCACACTGGGTGTGCATGGATGTGCGTGCACATGCACACACTCATCAGAGCCATCAGGGGTTTTGTACATGTAGTGTGTAGCTCTCGGGTTTATTTTTGTTCTTGTATGTTTCTAATTTTGCTTGTCCCTCTTTCTTTTCTTTCTTTCTTTCTTCTCTTTTTTTTTCTGTCATACCGCCCTGTGAGTATGTTGTTGGGTCTGAAAAGGTAGGCTGTGAAGACGCCACTGTGAAAGTGGCTAGTTTGCCCATGTGCTGTTCCCATTGCCGCCATTGCTTCAAAAAGCCAACACCGCTGCCTAGATCCCTGTGTGTTCTGAGCAGTCCTTTAGTTGTTGATTTCTTTCTTTTAGACTTTAGCTTCCTCGGCACCTAACCCATTGGTGTGTTTGATGTTTGTCAAAATACTTGCTCCAGGGACCTTTGTGGTCTTCAGTATAGTATTTGGTGACAAATGAACCTTTACTAACGCCCTTTTCTTTTGAGGATGTAAGATGCCAGTTCATTTGGGTGGCCGCAGAGGTTTCCGTGGGGAATATTTTTAACGTGGGACACCAAGAGTGCAGCCTTGCTTGAACCCAGACTTGGAAGCGAGTGAGGCATGTGGAGGGTGGCTGCGGCTGTGGGATGTGCATGGTGGCAGTGGCCGCAGGTCAGACATGTGGGGAGCAGGGCCGCTGTGGGGAGCTGCCTGCCTTCTCTCTTCGCTTTTCCCTGAGGGGCCCATTTCCTATTCCTTCCTGTCAGCAACTTCTCCCCAGAAAGGGTAGAGGCCATTCTAAGTGGATGGCAGTCTCTCTCTCTAAGAGGGCTCAAGGCTGACCTTTCTAAGACCAGGAAGCAAATGACCTTCAACATAGTCAGTTCATTGAGTCTTAAGCATGTGAGGACCCGTGTTACCATATTTCCTCTCTGCCTGCAGAGCTCTACCCGGGCCCGCCCCAGCCAGGCTTTCCTCCCCTCTCACCAGGGAAGGCTGATGGCATGCCGCTCATCTGTGTCACAGATCTAGACCCCTCAGCATCTGATCTTTGGCTGACCTCGTCCCCACTGTGTCTTGTTCTGCATCCTGCTGCTACCACACGCTGCCTCTGAGCCTCCATTTACTGCTCTGGACAGATGCAAACACTTTCATTTTTCATTTACTTTGTCTCCATGGAGATAGACTGGGCTTTCTGAGAGATTCCCTCCCATTTAGGGCTGGGGCCAAAAGAAGTACGGGGAGTTGGGGCCACGCTACAGGGAAAAAGCAGGGGCCCTACCATGGTTGCAGGGCCTTTCCGTCACTCACTAGGTCCTGCATTCATTCATGGAACAGTAGCTTGCCCTGGGCTTCCCTCTTCTCACCTGCTCACTCTAGCAGAATTGTCATGGAGACCGTCAGACCATGGGGAACCATGAATCTGTGTCCTGGCCTGTCCTCTGGGCTTCCCGTGTGAGGGACAAGGACCCTCCTAAGAGCCCCTTGCAGGAGAAACTAACTTCTTTAGTGAGGACCCCCTCGAGGTAGTATGGTACACAGCTCTGGGCACTTGATGTGTGTTAGAGCAGGTCCTGGGGAACACACCAGGTCACGCTTCAGGAACAAAGGAAGGGTCAAATGTAACATCTGTAGTTCTGCCCGGCACATCTGGTTGGACCACGGGTAGTCAGCTGCTGGAGGAGGTGTTGGGACACATGGGCAGAGAAGACGCTCCAAACAGCTGGGGTTGGATTGGTAGTTAGAGGAGGTGATGTGTCAGCACTGAGTCTGTGTCTAGAACTTTAGAAATAGGTGGGCTGATTTGGAAGCTGGGAATGGGGAGAACCCCAGTGGCGGGGTATGAGGAATATCGATCAGCTCCTGGGGCAGCTGACATGTGCCCAGAAGGCGTTGCCTGTATGGAGGGCTGTCCATCCAGATTGTGAAAATCCTGCTGTAGCCAGACAGGAGTGACTTGGGCTCTGGCACTGGATTGTAGGAGGGAGCTTGTATGGAACAAGTTGGGTGGCAGGAGACAGGTGAGGCCATCCTCAAGGGAGGGGCCCCATGCAGGGGCAGGATGGGATTTCCAGCTAATGTCCTGTCCTTTCTGTGGAATCAGATGGAAGGTTGGGTAGGGGATCTAAGGAGAGAGGTGACAGGGAGGGGGAGAAAGGTTTTTGGCTAGTTGTGGAATCCATTTGTCCTCTTGATAGACTCAAAGAGACACACCTCCCGTGACCATAGTAGCTACGGGGGGCGGGGGTGAGGAAGGCAGTGCTTTGCTAAGTGTGAGCTACTGTGAGGGTCAGTGCTCCCTGGGAAGATAGGAGGGTGGCAAAGCCAGCACAGCTAGCTCTCAGCCTCCAGCTAGCCACCGAATCCGTGTACTTCACATCACCAACGGTATCCGAGGCGGGCTCGGCAGGCCCTGTTTGCAGCATTCTCAGAGAGTTTAATTGGTGATGCAGCAGGATCAAGGCTCAAACTGGTCAGACCTTCTCTCTTCTGAGTCTGCTCTGTGATGCTAGCACCTAAAGCCAGCCAATCTGGTGTCTTTAAAAGAAAAAATCTCCTTACCTAAGTGCCCAAGCTCTGTCATAAGCTCAGAATTCCTTGGGGGTTAAGTGGCACCAAAAAACTTGACTCAGACAGACAGGTCACTCTGGCAAGGCCATGGCTTTAGATAATGTGCATGTACAATCATACACGATACTTTTACACTTCCTTTCTTTGTGGTACCAAAGGCTTCCCCTAGGGCTCCCACCCTGTACTATGCTAAATGTGTGCTCTACCACAAAACTACAGCTCCAGCCCTACAGAGGAATTAAAAATAAGGCTTTGTTTATTGTATAATTTATATATTGTATGTCTGTGCACCATGTGTGTGCAGCGCCTGTGGACGGAGAAGATGGCTTTGGATCCCTGGAGCTGGAGTTACAGGCAGTTGTGTGCCACCCTGTGGGTGCTGGGAACCGGATGTAGGTTATTTGGAAAAATAGCAAGTCCTGAGCCATCTCCAGTCCCCAGAGTAAAATTTCCCCCCTTAGGTGGTGAGGCTAGGCTTGGCACAGTGTGCTGGGCTGAACTATCTCAGTTGCCCTTGTCCTGTCCGGAATGGTAGGAGCCCGGAGGGCCAGGGCATGAGGGCATAGAGTAGCTGGTGGTGGACTCCCCTCCCCCTTCGGATCTGCACAAGGAAGTTGAGGCAGGAGAGTGACGTACCAGGTTATGCTTTGGGAAAGGTATGTGGGGGGTGGTAGCCCCTTGGGGGAAGGCTAGTCTGGAGACCTTAGGGTGACTGTGGCTGTGTCTCCTGGGGATAAAAGAGCAGCCCAATGCACTGTTGCCTGTTAGCAGGACCATCCTGGTGCAGCCCTGTGCCAGGGAGTATAGCAAAAGCTGATGTGTCTGCCCCTACATCTCTGCACAGACATGTCTTCTAATAGGATTGGGTGCAGAGAAGCTAAATCCCCAGGTAGTCAGAGAGCCAGGGCAGCCTGGTAGAGTTGGGCCAGACGGGGCTTCACTTCCTGTTGGGATTGCCAGTCTTTTTGATTTAGTTAGGACTTTCCCCACTCTTGTCGTGGCTGTTCTGGAAAACTTGCTTAATGCAACTGTGGTTTGCTTTCTAAAAGAGTTGTATCTTTGAAGCTGTTTAATATTCAAAGGGTTATCAGTGTTTTCCGAGGGCGAGCCTGCTCCATATTGTGCATTGTTCCACAGCATGACCTCACCAGTGTTTAAAGATCCATAACCCGAAGCTCTGAAATTAGGAAGACCAAGGTCCTGTTTGCTAAAGCCAGATAGCTGACTGATGATATGGCCCATCTCTTTTTATGGAACAATCTTAGGGCTGAAGTGGAAAGGGGGGACCACTGATTGATTTAAAAGCTGAGACATATGCTCTGTGATCATGCTGAAATAGAGCTATCTGAGAAGCAGGCTCTGACTGTAGCGGCAGCTGAGTAGGTAGCAGGAGGCTTGCTTCAGACTACTTTAAAAACCATGCAGGCAGCACAGCTTTGAGGCCAGGACCCCTGCAGCTCACATGACTGGCAATGACTGCTGCTGGCTTCCAACCTTAGAGCCTAACACCGCCTTCTCAGCTCTTGTTAGTGGTAGAAACTCGCATCCTGCTCAGCCCTGTGCCCGGGGGAGTGGGAAGGGGCAGCAATAACAAAGCATTTCCCTCGAATCTTCTCTTTTAGACATTACAAGAAGCGGTGCCAAGGCCGCATGCGGAAGCACGTGGGGGACCTGTGCCTCCAGGCCGGGATGCTGCAGGACGCCCTGGTGCACTACCACATGTCTGTGGAGCTCCTGCGCTCGGTGAATGACTTCCTGTGGCTGGGAGGTAAGGCAGTCTGAGCGGAGTGGTTGCGTCCACTATATTTGAATATGACAAAGAAAAGTAAAGTGTGTGAGGAGGAGCAGGTAGTGTCTACTGATTGCTTTGTGGGGTCACTTCCCTGACCTATCTGTTGCTCATTCTGCACCTGCCCCATCCCGCATCCTCCGAAGGAGTCATATACTCCCTTTCTTGTCCTCTGCTTTGATTGCCCATGCCCGTGCCCTCACCTCTTCGCGCCAGCACACATTCTTCTTGCACACAGTAGGGATGATGAGGATGTAGTCCCCAGTGAGAACTGGCTGTGCAGTATGTGTGCAGTGGTACCTGGGGATGGGGGGTGGTGCTGTCGTGCACCTTTAATCCCAGCACTCAGGAGGCAGAGGCAGGCGAGTCTCTAAGTTTGAGGCCAGCCTGGTCTACGGAGCTAGTTCCAGGACAGACTCCTGTCTTGGAAAACCAGAGGGGGGGAAGAGAGAGAGAGAGAGAGAGAGAGAGAGAGAGAGAGAGAGAGAGAGAGAGAGAGAGGAAGAGAAGAGAGAGAGAGAGGAAGAGAGAGAGAGGAAGGGAGAGAGAGAGAGGAAGAGAGAGAGAGAGAGAGGAAGAGAGAGAGAGAGTGAGTGAGTTTGGTCTTACCTTAGAGGAATTACTTTTAAATTCCTTTCTTCCTTCCTGCCCCCCTCCTTCACTCCTGGGCCTAGGACGGGGCCTCACACTTGCTGGCCAAGCTCTCTGTCACTGCTGTGCACACCCCAGCCCTACTGTTCCATGTTTCCGACTCAGCATACTTCCTACGCCATAGATCTACAACCTGGCACAGCACCAGGGTAAAACTGCTGGTCCCGCAGGACTGACGAGATGGCCCAGTGGGTAAAGGTGCCTGCTGCCAAGCCTGACGACCTGAGTTCAATCCCCTGCACCTACATATTGGAAGGGGAGAGCTAAATCTCCCAAGTTGTCCTCTGACTTGGACAAGCACCGTGGCACAAGCCATCACACCTCCCACTCCGTTAAGTAAATTAATGTAACCAAACAAACAAAAAGAACCCTACAGACTGAATGGATGAGGAAATGAAGTTTTCCTAGTACACAGGCCATCAGTCACACCCAGAGCCTTGCTAGCCTCTCGCATTGTCCTCCCTGCAAAGACAGGTGGCACATCTCTCTGTGCTGTAGACCTAGTGACTGACCTTCCTTCCTTCCTTCCTTCCTTCCTTCCTTCCTTCCTTCCTTCCTTCCTTCCTTCCTTCCTTCCTTCCTTCCTTCCTTCCTTCCTGTTCTTTCTCTTTTCTCTGAGACAGGCTCTGTCTGGCCTGTAACTCACTATGTAGACCAGGCCGGCTTTGAACTTACAGAGGACCCCCCCTCCCACCTCTTCCTCTGCCCCCCAGTGCTGGGATAAAGGCATGTACCACCATGCCCAGCTAATGATCGCTAACTGTGAACTTTGTTTTTGGGAAATTGGCCTTTTCAAATAAGAATGACTGCAGGGTGACTTCGCTAACCATCTCTTGCTCCTCTTCGCACCCAGCTGCCCTGGAAGGGCTGTGCTCGGCGTCCGTCATCTACCATTATCCTGGAGGAACTGGTGGCAAGACTGGGGCTCGGAGGCTCCAAGGCGGCTCACTTCCCTCAGAAGCAGCCAACAGACACCGGCCAGGTGAGCCTGCCTCACTCCGCCTGCACCCGCTGCAGTCCCCAAGGAGAGGAGTAGTGTGCTGTGCTACCTTTTCCTTTCCTCTAGGTCTGATGAATGTTTCTAGGTCAGGGGAGTCTGTGCGTTCTGAAGTCTTGGACATGTTTTCTTCTGGCTTCTCAGCCCTGCAGCTGCAAGAAGGGTCACATATAATAATCGTTGGCTTCTGGACTCATGCTGTACCTGTGTAACGGGTACCACTGGTCCCCGGGGTTGGTTTTGACTGTTGATGCAGGGGCCAGGGCTATTTCTGGTTTTGTTGAAATTTTTTTCCTTGTGAGTTAAACTTGGTTTTCTGTTGTTTCGTTCCAGTGAAAAGCGAAAGACTTCTGTGGATGAGGAGACCCACAGATGAGCTTTTGACCCTTAGTGTATTACTGGTCACATAGCAACAGTTAGGAAGCTAAGGAGGAATGCCCTAACTCAAGGCCAAAGCCAAAGCTGCTAGGTACTTTTCGGTCTGTGAAATTTTTAGAAAACCTCCACAAAGAGTAAGCTGCATTTCCTCCTATATGGGGACAAAGAGGTGTCATTGCAAAACACAGCTCTCACACAAAAGGGAAGGAGACAGTTTATTCTGAGCCAAATAGAAGTGATTATGGCCAGGAGCATAGATACAACGTGTCCAGAGTGACATTTTCCACTGTGGACATGGCTACATGGAATTTTTATAGTTACAGAACCAGAGACAGTCACAAAGAAGTGCACCCATCAAATACATCAATAGGGACATTGGTTAGGTGGGTTACAGAAATCAGGGACATCTCTGCTATGGGTCTCAGGTGCTGTCTGATGACATTCATAGCTTTTAGGTTCGTGGAAGGTCGGGATCTGCTAAGGTAATATATCACAAGGGGTTTATCCTGATAGTCACGAGAATGTTTTCCCAGAGGTGGGCAAGGAATGGCCGGCAAGGTGCTAAAGACAGCCCAGGATAATTTCACAATCAAACTCTACAGTCACGGAAGTAGTCATTCAGTCAGCCTGCAGAATCTCAAACAGAGGCATGGCTTTCTCAGGAGACGTCAGTCCCCAGTAGTTAACACGTTAGAAGGGGAGTCAAAATAATTCTCTGGTCACCCACTGTAGAGCATGCCAAAGCTGCTAACTGAGTGATCTGGTTCTGCAGGCACCTGCCTAGATGAAGGCACATGGTTCTTGAGGGCCCTTGGTGCTTGTCTGCCGGACACCCCTGGTGGTGTCTCCATTATCAGAGAGGAAAGAGAGCAGGCTGAGAGGCGATGCTGAGAGAGGGAGGAATCCGCCTTCTGGACTTTGATCTCCCCCAGATGCTGGGCCCTGTGCTGGGTGTAGCTGCAGGCCCTGCTGTGAGACCACAGCCTCTGAAGTTTCCCTCTTGTCAGCTCCCAGGTGCTCATGCCTCCAGCACAGCCAGCAAAAGCAACTTTTTTTCTTTTAAGGTTTTCAGTGTGCTGACTGCCCCCGATGTGATCTCACACACTGGAAGCTTTTAGGGAAACAATATTTTTTCCCCCTTGCTGGCTATGGACAGGAGATTCTTAAGTAACTGAAGAATTACTCCATATCTCAGGAGAAATGCCTTTCTTTAGCCTTCCTTTGTGTGAAAGTGCTGGAAGGCCAGAAGGTCAGAGAGACTGACCGCTGCAAAGGCGGTGGCCTGCAGCGCATCAGCAGCTGGGTCTGGGGGGCAGATGTGCCATCTTACTTCAGATTCTAATCTCCAGACCAGTTGGCGTGTAGTGGCAGCCTTGTCCTATTGCAGAGGTGAGCATTTACCGCAGACAAGCATTTAACATCCTCCCTTCTATCTCATGAATCTTCAGCCACAGAAGGGCAGAAATCTAAATTCCCGTTTTGTTACATGTGACTGGGACTAAGTTGTATAATCCCAAGGAACTGAAACAGGAGAATCACCATAAGTCCAAGGCCTGCTTGAACAACATAATGAGTTCCAGGCCAGCCTGGGGTATAGAATAAGATCTTGTTTAAAAAGATACTGGAAGTCTGGGGTTATGGCTCCGTGAGTAAAGGCACCTGCCGCTGACTCTGAAGACCTGAGTTTGAGCAATGCAACTCACATGGTAAAGGAGAGAACTGACTCTCACAAGTTGTCCTTGGACCACCACGCACACACACACACACACGCACACACACCACACGCACACACACACACACACCACATGCACACACACATACACACTCATTCTCTCTCTCTCTCTCTAAGGGACTGGGAAGATGGCTTAGTGGATAAGAACACAAGAACACGTGCTTTCCAACACGAGAAGCCCAGCACTGGGTGGCAGAGACAAGCTCTCTTATTTTCTTTATCAACTGCTGGGACAATATACTCCGGCAAAAGCAACTTAGGGGAAATGGCTGATTTGCTTTTTTAACATTTCTATTTGTGAGTATGTGCATAGCTGTGCACATCTGAGGATATCTCTGGAGGTTTAAAGAGCATTGGCTCCCTTAGAGTTATAGCTGTAAGGCCCCAGATGTAGATTCTGCGACTTGAACTCTAGTCCCCTGCAGGAACAGCAACAGCTTTTAACCTCCTACAGCTCATAACCGTTTCTCCAGGCCCCTCAGTTGGGAAAAATGCAAAGATTGGGAGAAAGTTTTGTAACTGGCTGCTGAAAGGAGACCGCATCTCAGCTTCCCTGCCAGATGCTCCGCCCTTCCTGTTATGCTGTCCTCTGTGAGCCTGTCTCTTTTGCTGACATCTAGGGGGCAGATGTCTTAGTTTAGCTGCTGAACAGCGCCACCTTCTCTGAAGCCAGCTAGAGCCTGTGCTGGCTGAACAGGCCTGTGAGCTGTGCATTGTAGTCCCTGAAAAAGCATCGTGCAGACCCTGGGAGGATTCATGCAGGATGTTCATAGGGGTTGCTGTTGCACTTATTTTTATTTATTATTATTATTGCTATTATATTACTATTGCTTTTTTATTTTTCCCACTTGAACAAGAGGACCTAAACTAGGCTCCTTGAACATGGTTTCTTCCTTTGCTGCTTCAGATTAGTCCCCAGTGTGTATCTGGAAAAAGCCTTCTGGTTCCATGTTATTTCTGTCATGTCAGCTCAGTGTGAGGATTTCAGGTACTGTCAGGACAGCAGTGAAACTGGACTTTCCCTCGAGCATTAGGAACCGGGTAGCTGTGATGTTACAGCTCTGCAGCATCTTACCGATGAGAGGAAGGCTGCCAGCCAGGCCCTGGGTTTCCTTCTCCACGTCTGTTCTCGCTAGTGGGCACCCTGTTGGGTCAGAAGAAGACCTTGGCTTTCGGTTCAGCCGAGGTGGCTGTGTGGAGGTGCTGTGCTCAGCTCTATGCATTAGGTGTGTTACTGGACTTGTCGGTCACAGCGTGTGTCCCAAGTCAGGTCTGGCCACCCATGTTCAATAAGCCAATTAAAAAGAGCCAAGTTAAAAGTGGGAAGCAGGAAAAGGAGATTTATTCCTTGTGGCTACATTGGGAATAGGTATGAGAGGGATGAGAGTCTTGCCAAGTAGCCTAGGCTGGCCTCGAACCTGGGTCTGCTCCACTCCTGCTACCGTTGCTGAGATTATAGGCACGTACCATCATGCTGGTATTAGAGCCCTCATTTTATAAGGTTTGATAAACTCTAAGGAATTCAAGTGGGGAGCAATAGTGTTATGAGGAAAGACCCAGTTAAGAAGTAGAAGAACCAGGGCCTGGTGTACAGGTTTGTAATCCATGGGTTTATAATCTTAGTTAGTGGGGAGGCTGAGGCAGGAGGATGGTAAATTCAAACTTCAAAGCCTGCCTGGTGATGGAGCAAGACTCGGTCTCAACAGTAAAATTAACAAGTTGGAGGTGACTCTTGTTTGAGAGGCCCACATCTGTGCTCTCAAGGGTGGCTTACCTTCTTCCTGAGTGTCTCTCTTTCTCTTAACCTTTGAACTTGAAAACGCCTTCTAGCTGGGCATGGTGGCAGCACATCCTTTTAATCTCAGCTTCTGGGGGGCAAAGGCAGGTGGATTTCTGTGAGTTAGGCCACACTGATCTATAGAGCGACTTCCAGGCCAGCCAGGGCTACATAGGAAAATCTCCTAACAAATTCTAATTCTACATCGTAAAACTGAGGCAGAGGATGGGGGGAGGAGGGGGGATGGGGAGGAAGCCGGGAGGTGGTGGCATATTCCTTTAATCCCAGCACTTGGGAGGCAGAGGCAGGTGGATCTCTGTGAGCTCAAGGCCAGCCTGGTCTACAAGAGCTAGTTCCAGGACAGGCTCCAAAGCTACAGAGAAACTGTCTCAAACAAAACAGAACAAAAAACAAAAACAAAACAACCCCCCAAAAAAACTGGGGGGAGGGGCGGGGTTGGGGTTCTGCCTCAGTGGTAGAGTACTTTTCCAGCATATGTGAAACCTGGGCTCAGCTAGCAGCACACACATGTAGCCAGTGTCCAGGGAGGGTGGGCAGCAATGATGCTGCAGTGTTATCCGACCTAAAGCCACGGAGTTACGTCCTGCTTTGCTTGATGCTTTTGAGACAGAGTCTCATTGTGTAGCCTGGAGCTTTGGATCCTTCTGCTTCAGCCTCCCTGATGAACACATGAGCCATACACACATGTACATGTACATATATAGCACATAATATACATCCTACAACATTACTAGAAAATAAAAAAATAAAGCACAAATAAGGGACTGTAATGATAGCTTTGTTACCAAAGTGTTTGCCACTCAAGCGTGAGGACCTGACATTTTTGTTGTTGCTTTTTTTTTTTTTTTTTTTTTTTTAATTTTAAGACAGAGTTTCTCTATGTAGCCCTGGCTGTCCTGAGACTCTGTAGACCAGGCCGGCCTTGAACTCAGAGATCCTGCTTCTGCCTCCTGAGTGCTGAGATTGAAGGTGTGCACCACCACCATCCAACTGAGGACTGGATTTTTACCTCCAGAACCAATGTAAAAAGAACTGGGTACAGTGGTGTGTACTGGAATCTCAGTGCTGGGGAGGCAGAGAGACAGGTGAATTCTTGGGTCTGCCTAGCCTAATTGGCAAGCCCTAGGCAATTAACAACAACAAACCCAGAAAATTTGGTAGATGTCATTAGAGACATGGCATACAGGGTTGACCTCTGGTTTCTTGAGTGTGTGTGGGCGTGCGGGTGCATGCGTGCGTGCAAAATAAAAAGATTGCTAAATTTTACCACGTAGCTGTCAACTGGCACCATAATCACGGAGCTTGTTCTTTACACAGACAATTGAACAAATGTGTGTTGATGAGTAAGAGCATAGGCTGTTGGGACCTACCTTTTCAAATCCTACCAAACTGTTTAAAAATGAGAACAGTCATGATGAGCTTGAGTCTTGGGCCCAGAGCTCACGGGGTGTGCCTTTCTGTGATGGGAATTACCTTCTGCAGAGAATGCCGCTCTCTGGCCGCACTGACATCTGGATGGCTCAGCAGATCAGGAAGGCTTTCCCAGCTGCTTTCGTGTGTCAACTCACTACGGGAGTTCCTCCTCCTCTCTTCCCTCCTTTCTGTGTGTGTGTGTTCAGACAGCAGGAAGGGAAGAGGTAAGGGGGCCCTTTCCTGTTTGTTCAAGACACGACAAACAGTAGATGTTGTGTTTTTCTCACAGAAGCAAAAGAGCACTGTGCCTGCCATGCCATTGCTCCCAGTTGCTGTTGTGGTAGAGGCCAGCATCTCAGACTTCCCAGGGAATATGCAAACTGTAAAGTGTGTTCTTCTAGTTGTCTTTAAAAGTGCTTTTGTTTTCCAAATAAAAGACCGTAATCTGTTCTTTCTTCCAGGGGCGCAAGAAGTTCTCATTGACCCAGGTACATGATCTTGTGCTTAGTTTCTTTTGTTATTATTATTTTTTTAAGTGCTTGTTTCATGGTGTTGTGAATGAATGGTTTTGGTTTCTGGACTGTGATCTTTGGAACATTCTGATTTAAGTAATTTTAAATCAGAACTGTGACAAACCCTATTATCGTTTGGTCCTTGTTTGATGGGGCACCCCACTGCTTCATGTGTCTGGTGAAGAGGAGCAATTTCCCCCTAGCATGGTGAAGCGAATGATTGAGAATCGTGCCTTGAGTTCTCTGAATGCTCTGAGCATGTCTGTGCTGTTGATTTTGAATCCCTTCATGGCAATAATGACTTTGCTCCGAATCTCTGGCCTGTGCCCCTTTCCACAGTGATTTGAATTCCCTATTACTTTTTTCATAGACTACTATTATTGTTGCTGGTGGCAAACAGGTCTTGCTGCGTAGCCCAGGCTGGCCTTTAATTAGTGGCAATCCTCCTGCTTCAGCCTCCTAATGTGTGAGCCACCAAGCCTGGATGTATATGTGTTCTTAAGAAATCTTGCATTTTTTTTTTTTTAAGTGTTGGGTCTTTCTCTTCTTAGTTTCTGTAATTAATCCAGCAGACACTTGTTTTGTTACAGTGCTTGAGTGTTTTGTGATGAGTTCAATTGTTTATGGTCTAATTAGAAACAATGGCCGGGTAGGTGATAGAAGAACGCAAACCAGGCAGCCATGTTTCCCCGGGCTTCCTACTCAAGCCGGCTGCTTTCATCTCGCACATGTCCGAGTGGAATCACCTCAGGTCTGCACGCATGTACTGTCTGCTTCAGGGCCTGTCTCTACACTGCTGGCTAAGTGTGTCAGTATGGTCTGTGGAGAGCGTAGAGAACCTTGCAATTTTTTGTTTGCTTCCTAAAGAAAAATCAACATAAGGGCAGGCCTTCGTGTGACAGGCGCCAGTGACTTTCTGTACTGGTGAAAGTTAGGTTGGCAAGCCAGGCATGATGATGGTATGTATACACCTGTAGTCTCATTAGCCCTCAGGAGGCTGAGGCAGGAGTCAGCTTCGGCTGTGTAGCAACACCCTGACTCAAAAACAAAAATCAAGCAAACAAACAAAAGCCTCGGGGAGTGGTTGAGAGTGCTTCCTGCAGAACCAAACTGAATTTGGTTCCCAGCAACCATGTTGCATGGCTGACAAATGCCTGTAACTCCAGCTCCAGGGAATCTGAAACCCTCTTCTGGACTCTGCTGGTGTCTGCACGCATACATGCGCACACCCACACAACAAACACATGTGTATGCATGCAATTGAAACAAGCAAGCTCAAAAATGAAATTAATGTTGAGTGCTTTGATATTTCTGAGCCAAGACCAGTTAGTGGAGCCTGATATGAAATACTGAATGTCAAGGTACCAGTTCTACTTGTGGGAGAAGTAGATGGAACAGATTAGGGCCACTCCAAAAGTCACACTTTCATTGAGGCAGGAAAGGATGTGTTTGTCATTTGTGAAAACATTGAGAATAAGGTTCTGTGCCTGATTTTGCAGAACTTGGAGCAGATGCAGGCTGGACTATGGCTGTGGGGATGAGCGAGTGACTCTTGGACCATGTCAGAGCCTGTGGTTGGGAGAGCCACCCACAGAGGATGCTGCTGCCAGTTGGTCCTGGCATTGGAGGGCATCTTTGCATCCATCTTAAGTGAGAGCAGCATGGGCGGGTCTCACCAAGGGAGACAGGCAGGGAGTTGAGGCTCTACACCCAGCCCTTGCCTCACCAGGCCCCAGCCCGCAGCCTGCACCTTCAGGTCTCTGGTAGGAGCCGTTAGACCAGACAGAGCCTGACCATGTTTTACTTGGGCCTCTTCTGCAGTTTAGACCCTCAAAGTTTATGGGGTAGTGCTCTGGGTAGGAGGGGGTCACTGCCAGTGCCCCTGAGACTCTTTCAGAGGTGACACCACTGTCCAGCCCCACAGAAAAGCCTCTTTCACAGAGCCATCAGGAAGTCTGCCATTTGCACTTAGGTTTGACCATCATGAGGAAAGCGGTTTTGACTTCCCCGGAGGAAGCTAGGTGGGCATCTCTGCGTGTTTTCTTTGGCTCTGGGTGCTTGTTTCAGTGCTAAGTTAGGACAGAGGGCCTCCTCCATCACGCGTGGCAGACAGACTTCTGGGTTCTTGCTCTATTCTTTAAACACAATTCATTTTTCAAAACCCTCTCTGGCTCTGAACATGGCGTGCACATCCAGTAAGCACCTCCTTCAAGCCGAAGTCTTTTGGCTAATTTCATTCTGCTCGCTTGCTTTTCCCACTTTGGTGCTGAGGTTAGCGTCTCCTTCCAACGACAAAAACTAGCAATTCACACACAGTTGAGAATGCTGTTTAATTTTTAAAGACAGCTCCAAACTGAGTCTACAGCCAAGCACAGCAGGCCGTTGTAGGACTATCATCTCCCCAACAAGAAGCTCCTCAGCTTCTGTGGTCACAGCTGCCATTTCTCTCTGTCCCTGTTCTCCCCCGGGCTCCTACAGCTCTAATTTACTTTCTCACTCCAGGCTGGCCTACTGTGTCCATCCCACATTGGATAAACTGAGGTCTTTTGGAACTGGCTTCTTTAACTTAGTGTTTTTAAGGTCCACCCTTCCAGCACAGCTCAGGATTTCACCCCCCTTCAGCATGTCCCCCTGGCCTGTCAGCATGCCACATTTTGTTTCTCAAGTCTCTCGGCTCATGCACCCTTTGGCTCCTAGGAGCAGCGCTGCTATGAGCGTTGTGGGAATTTTTGTGTGTTTTAAATTCTCTTATGTGTACAGCTACGTCTCCAAAGCGGTCACACCACGGGACAGTCCCAGCAGCCATGCATGCGAGTTTGTCCCTCTGCGTTTGTCACAGCAGCTGTTGTCTTCCCGACTCCTGGTGGGTATGCAGCAGCGCCCCCCTGCACTGCTGTTGGGATGCCGGGTTCTGGAGTTTCTCTTACAGCTAACGAGCACCTTCTCAAAGTGCACTCGTCCCTGGTGTCTCTGCTCTGAAAGGGCTGTTCTCATCTGTCTGTTAATTATTGAGTTGCCACAGTTCTCTTTATGTTCTAGGTACAGGTCGCCTGTCAGAGACATGGCTAGTGACAGCCTGGATCGGCGCGGTGCTGTTTTGTCTTGCAGCGGCTGAGTGAGAACAAGGTGTTCCGAAGGCCGGGTCTCACTGTAGCCTTGGCAGGGCTGTCTGCTGTTAACCACACTGGGGCGGATCACATGGCCATGCCTGTGATCTGCTGACATCTGCGTTCCCAAAGCCTACCCTGAGGCTTTGCACTGTTTTGAGAAGCTTCTCTAATATGTCTGATGTGCACACAGCAGAAAAGGTTCATTAACTAGATTTGACAAGAGAAGAGGACTCTTAATTTCTTGGCTCAATTAAGATATTCTTTCTGGGTTGAAGTGCCTAGCACCCTGAAGTAAGCAAAGGCGTCTGCACGTCTGTGGGACCATAGTTGGAGGAGCCACCGTCACACACAAGTTTGTGTGTTTCTTTTCTGTCTGTTTCTCTGAACGTTCTGTAGATTTTCAAGTGGTATACCTTTAGAATTCCATTTAAAAGGCATTCTTGGGTCTAGTGTAGTTTGACTACTTTATCCTGGCTTATGTGTGGAACTCCAGTCTCTGAAGAAAAGATTCCACGTTGTCCTGCTGAGCTTGTGTCAGCATGGGGATTTTCGATTGGATTGGCTATCAAACGCAGTTTCCCCCTGTTTCTTTGTTACTGAATTAGAGCCTTCGGAAAGGTTTGGTTAGTATGCTAACCTTCCCATGGAGCGTGATGTGCCTATGACTTATGTTTTCAGTTTATGAGAGCTTAGCGATATGCTTATTAAGATTTTTTTACTAAGCATTTATTTATCTCTCCGTAATTATTTCAGGGGTTTTGTGTGTATTTTTAAATCTGACTTATTGTCAAATCACGTCCATTGTAGAGCTTTAAAGGACAACAAAAAGCAAAACAGACACATTTAAAAATTGCTTACTACCCACTTACATTTTTATTTGAGGTGGTTGTGTTTATTTTGGGTCCTTTGAATTTTCATATGAATTTTAGGGGTAGATAGTCAATTTTTGAAAGGAATCTTGCTGGGATCTTACTAGTGATTATTATGAGTCTGTAGACCAACATGGGATGCATTACATACAGCCATCTAAAGACTATTACATCTGTGCCTGGTGGTGGTGGTAGCGGCACACACCTTTAATCCTAGCCCTCGGGAGGCAGAGGTAGGCAGATTTCTGAGTTCGAGGCCAGCCTGGTCTACAGAGTGAGTTCCAGGACATCCAGAGAAACCCTGCCTCAACAAAACAAAACAAAGCAAACAAAAGAATATTACATCTTCTGAGGCTGGAGAGATGGTTCAGCAGTTAAGAGCACACACTGTTCTTGGGGAATGCCCTGAGTGATTTCCTCTATCAGGTGGCTTATAATTCCAGCACCTGGAAATCCACTGCCCTCTACTGGGCTCTATGGGTACTGCATTCAATGTACATATCCATAGGCAGGCAGTGCATCATATACATGTACATATACGTCTGCATATACATAAGAAATATGAAGAGAAGTATTAAATTTTCTAATCTGTGGACCTGGAATATCTTTCTACTTATTTTTTCTTTATTATATTTTTTCCATGCAGTGTTGAGGATTAAGGTTCTCATACATGTTAGGCAACTGGTATTTCCTGGCCATATCTTTAATTTGTTCAGCTCTTGTTGGAGTTCTCAGAATGTATACACATATATGTATGCATGAATTTTTTATTTTTAAAAATATTTATTGTTTTGTTGTATGTGTGCATGTGTGTGTTTATGTGCACGTGTGTGTATGCTTACCAAGGCCAGAAGGCGGCATTGGATCCCCTGAAACTGGCATGGCAGTGGTGTGAGCCATCTGATGTGGGTACTGGGAACCAAACTCTGGCTCTCTGCAAGAGCAGCAGTGCTCCTACCTGCTGAGCCACTCACCTTCCCAGCCCGTGCCATGTATCCTTAGCTATCTGAATACTCCAGTGTTGGAGCAGACTTGCCATAATCCCATTAGCAGCTGGTGAGCTGCAAGCTGATTTAGGAATTTGACCTTTTAGGTGTTGACCCTTCTACCCTACAGCCCAGCTGACTGCATTTATTAGTTCAGTGGCTTTGTTACAGTCCCGGGTGCAAGATCGTGGCCCCTGAAAGCAGAAGTAGTTCTTACTTCATGCTTTTGAATCTGAATGTCCTCCTGGCTGAGACCTTGCCTTCAGGGGGCACACATTGAGTCTTTTATCATTAGTGTGGTGTTAGCTGTAGGTTGGGTTTAAAGCCATCAGTTATGTCTTATCTGTTCTAGTGTGGGGAGACTTTTTATCAGGAAAGTGTTGACTTTTTCTGCCTTTACCCTCCTTGTCTAGAAGATCCTGTGTCCTTTGCCCTTCATTGTGATAACTGGTTTTTAGATGTGAAGCCGATATCTCCTTTGTTCATACCCTGTGATTGTCTATATCTTGCTGGGTTCAGTGAGCTCTTGTTGGGAGGAAGCGTTAGTGTCTGTGCTCATGAGCAGTAAGTGGCCTGCCAGGTCCTCTGCTTTGTGCCGTTATCAGGTTTATTATCAGGATGATGTTGGCCTCACTGAGCAAGTTGCTGATAGTATTCCTTCCTTTGGTATTTTCAGGTAGAGTTTGTGGAGAGTTGCTCTTAATTTGGCCATAAATGCTTGGTAGACTTCGTGATTGAGGCCAACTGCATCGTGCTTTTCTTTCTTGGAAAGTTTTTGGTTTTCTGCTCCGTGTCTTTGGGTTTTTCAGATTTCCCTTACCTTTCTAGTTGTTTTGTGTCTTTTTAGAAGTTTGCCCATTACATCTGAATTATATAATTTTTTGGCTTTGGTCTTTATGAATTTTATTTAGAGGCCGAGTGTGGGGGTGCATGCCTTTAATCCCTATTGTTGGGAGGCAAAGGAGGTGGATCTCTTTGAGAGTGAGGCTAACTTGGCCTTACATAGCAAGTTCCAGGCCAGCCAGATAGCATGACTCTGTCCAAACAAGCAAGCAAGCAAACAAACAAACAAATGGTGCTAGAAAGATAGCTCAGCAGTTGAGAGCACTGGGCACTCTTCCAGAGGTCCTGAGTTCAATTCCCAGCAGCCACATGTTGGCTTACAAACATCTGTAATGAGATCTGGTGCCTTCTGCAGGCATGTAGGCAGAACACTGCATATGCAATAAATAAATCTTTAAAAACAAACACGCTAACAAACAAAAACACTCAAAAGAAGTGTATTTAGTTTTAAAAACATCCTAAAATACTCATCAAATAAATTATTTGAAACTACTTTTAAAGAAAACAAGTTGGAAGGACTTAAGCTACCTTGTAGCTTCCTCTAAATTTATTAATCAAGGCCAGGTGACACATGGGGAAAGGCATTTTTATTCATTCATTCCTTTCTCTCTCTGCATATGTGTGTCTAAATCTGGACACCTCACATGGCAGACAACAGGACAGCCACATGTGACACTGAGGTTCCGCCTTACTCCATCTGGTAAACTCATGAAATTATGGACAAAGTCTATTAAAAACAGAATTATTTCAATAGTGTATAACAATATATATAGACAGGGCTTTATAGCCTGGCATGGGGCTTGAACTTCCTTTATAGTCCAGGCTGGCTTCGCACTCTTGATTTCCTTCGTCAGCCTGTGTCCTGTAATTATAAACATGTGTCCAGATTTGAAATCTCAATTAAAACAATTGTATTTATTTCTTATTTGGTGTGTGTGTGGGGGTGCCCAGAGGGCCAAGAGTGCATGTGAGGTCAATTGGGGGAGTCTGTTCTCTCTTTCTACCATGTGGGTCTTGGGGAATCAAACTGAGGTGATTAGTTTCAACAGCAGGCCCCATTGTCAGCTGAGCCATCTCACCGGCCCCCACAATTCTATTTATCATTTTAAAGCATCTTAAGATGTACAGATCTTACTGGAAAGTTTCTTTGTCATTCCCTTCTGTCCCTGCTTTGTGTTCTCAGCTCTGAAGTGAGTTGTAGACCTGCCACCATCTTGGTGCCTCAGGGACACGTCCAGTGTCAAGGCCATCACAGGACATTGATCTATGATTTTGTCTCCTTTGTAAATCTTACACATGGACCGCCAGCTGTTCACTTCAGCTTCCTTCAAGTCCTCCAGTAGGACCAACAGACTTGGCTTTGTGTGTGACTGGCTTTGGAGCATGATCACCTGGTCTGCCGTCACATGCGACTGTGGCTGGGTTACAGTGATACTTGACCCTGCTAATGTGTGGTTGCTTTCTGTGTGGCTTTGCTCATCCCTGGCTTATTCTCGTCTTTCTCCATGCATGTATCTGCCTGAGTTTCCAGTATTGGGCCTTGCATGCAATCTTGTGAAGTAGGGACTCCTGGCCATCTTGTCTGCTGGGACTGTCTTTGTCACATGCCACTTCTCACACACCCTGCTGCTCCTCCAGCCTGGGTTCCCACCAGCCCGTGGAGTTGATTTTCCTGGCTGTCAGCTAGAGGCTTGGGTTCTGAGGACTGTCAAGCCAGTAGATGACCAGAAAGATCAGGCCTGCAGGGTGTGAGCGTTTTCAGTTTGTTATTCGTTTATCAAGTGGCCCACCAACTCTTTGAGGACTAGGTTCTGGCTCCTTATAGATGATGCGGTCGGTCCTTGGTTGCTTCCTGTGAGGTGTAACCCTCCAGCCTTGTACTAAATAAAGTTGTCCACTTGGGGAACAGGGCCACTCATGTCTTCCATCCTTACAAAGGGGAAGAATGTCTGGGGACTTTTCCTGTCTTTTTCCTGGGCTGAAGAAGAGATGTGGCCCTGTGTGAACAACGAAATCCTCTTTCTCCCCTGCCATGCCTCTTTATTCCAGGGAAAGGACTCAGGAATTGGGTGGTAATTTGTTACCAGCAAAACATTTCAAAACTCCTGGCCATGTATTAAATACTAATCCATGCAGGACATGTAACACAAAAATGATAGGCACACGAACTGAAGACAGAACAGTGTGGTCAGGGCCAGGCCCCAGGCACAGCCTTAGAGGCAATGGCTCCATCATCTTGAGAACTGGGAAAGCCCTGGCTCCTCCAGGCCCTCTCCCACCTGCAGGAACACCCAGCTTGGCGCTCCTCTCCTGCAGCTGCTGTGGTTGCAGAAAGGAGCATGTGGAGGGTGCAGGCAGTGGCGGCGGTGGCTTCCTCTCGCTCAACAGCAGTGCGCTTACCCCAGGCATGGTGGCTGTCCTCTTGAACTCCGCTCCAAGGGATGCCTGGGTCTGCGAGCGCCCAAGTCTTGTGACCCTGGCCCATGTGGATTTGACTGTAGTTCTTACAAAGGCAGATTTGAGATATTTTCTTCTCCTACCTCCTCATGGTTCTCTGCTGAAGTTTTCTCTTATCGCAGGAGGATTTTACACAAGGTGCCTTTTCCTCTCCCCGTTTTGCAGTCTCCTAACTTAGCTTTTCCTCTCTCCGTCACAAGCCCGTCTTTCCATATAGCTACCTACTCATCATTCTTCTGTCTCGTTCCAAAAACATATACAAGGCACTTCACAGAATTGGAGGGAGAAAGCATGCAGTTGAGAAAACGGGCCCTGGATCAGAGAGCCTGGGTACCACACGCACTTTCATGGTGCCTGCGGCAGTGCATGAAGCGCATCTTGGCCCTCTACCGTTAGAAACACTGGGCCCTGAGCCGAAAGTAGGGGAAGTGGGTTTTTGGGAGATGCCCTTGTCCGTAAGATAAACACGTGACTTAGGAGCTCAGCCACCGAGGCTAAGCAGGTAGTTCTTGAATGTTCTGTGCCATCAAAGACAGTTTCGTCTTTCCTCGTCCCAGTTGGAGTTCTCTCTGTAGCGCCTTCTGTTCTGAAGACGGGAGTTCTCACGGCCCTCTCCCTGTGTGAGTTTGGTGGCAAGGGTTGGTCAGAAATAGAAATTGACAGCCATGGAGAGGTGACCAGCACTTCCAAGCCATTTTCTTGGCTGCTATTCAGCTCAGGAAGTGGCTCATACATTTTCTCTCCTTTGAGGCCTTAGTGTGGTCCCTGGGTCATTTTCCATACGCTGCTTTTATGTAATGCATTTCATGTTCTTTAATGGAAAATCGTCGCAGAGAGGGTAGCCCGCTGGAGTTAGCTAACCCTGCAGCCGATGCTGCCGGTACAGCCCGCGGATAACCTGAAGACTCTCACCGGGTTTAGACTTCCGTGGCATGCACTTAGCTTTCGTCTCCCGCACATTCCTCTTGAAAGTAGTGAGGGAACATGAAGAGAATAGCAAAAGGCTGTTTTCTCTCTCTCTGTCTGCAGGTGCCCTCACCACCAACGGCATCAATCCTGACACCAGTGCTGAGATCGGACGGGCCAAGAACTGCCTCAGCCCCGAGGACATAATTGACAAGTACAAAGAGGCCATTTCCTATTACAGCAAGGTGACTTGACGGCTTCATACAGTTTCTGCATCACTGTATCTTTCCAATCAGAAAGTTCCCTGTTGGCATTATGTCATGTTGCAATATCTTAAAAAATGTCCAGTATAGATTATACTTCCTTTTTATTGATGGCATTCATGTGTGCTTGTGCCATGCTGCGCGTGTGTAGTTCAGAGGACAACATAGAGGGGGTGGTTCCTTCCCTCCACCATGTGGGTCTTGGTGATGAAGCTCAGCTCATTAGGCGTGACAAGCAAGTACCTTTTCCCTCTGAGCTGTCTTGCCAACCTGTTTTTCTCTTACTCACTTTTGTAAATATTATATTATTCTCTCATGCCCAGTGCTATATAACTAAAATGATTACAAACAGTATATATTTAATATAGTTTTGGAAAAAGACTGTCATAGCCCATTCAGGGCTAATCATTATTGATGTTTCTACATCAATTTTCTGGACTTTTGAAAATCAGTGTATCCTAGTCAGGGTTACTGTTGCTGTGATGAAACGCCAGGACCAAAAGCAACTTGGGGAGAAGCGGGTTTATTTTGTCTATACTTTCCAGTCAATGTTCATCATTGAAGGAAGTCAGCACAGTACCTTGAACAGGGCAGGAATTGGAGGCAGGAGCTGATGCAAAGGCCATGGAGGGGTGCTGTTTGCTGGCTTGATTCTCATGGCTTGTTTGGCCTGCTTTCTTATGACACCCAGGACCACCTGCCCAGGGATGGCACCACCCACAAGGGCTGGGTCCTTCCCCATCATTCACTAATTAAGAAAATGTGCTGCCAGGCAGTGGCACATGCCTTTAGTCCCAGTACTTAGGGGGCAGAGGCAGGTTTATCTTCGTGAGTTCGAGACCAGCCTGGTCTACAGAGTGAGTTCCAGGACAGCCAAGGCTATACAGAAAAACCCTGTCTTAAAAAACAAAACATACCAACCAAACAAAAGAAATGTAGTTTGCTTTTTGAAAAATTTACATTTGTTTATTTAGTGCTCATGTGTGTGCATGTCTGGAGGCCGGAGTACACTCGTGATATTGATTTTCCCCTACCATCCTGTCAGTCCCAGGGATTGAACTCAGGAACTCAGGTTGTCAGTCTTTGCCACAAGTGTTTTTACTTGCTGAGCCATTTTGCTGGCCCAGACTGATGTTTTAATGTTCATTTTAAAGCCAGCTGTTAAAAAAATTAAGCCCTCTTTTCAGAGCCCTTTCATGTCTGTTTAAAAAAACAGTCTTCAAGAATTCAAGAAGAACACCGAAATGAATTGTTATGCAGCCGTAGGAAGGCGGTGTAGGCCTGGAAAAATAGGGTTCCAACTGTACGCAGTTGAGACTCACCCCCTTGGCACTGTGGGCCACACTGTGACTGTAGATGGTCGGTCCCTCACCAGCCAGGCCGGAGCCTCAGTGGTCCCCTTGTGTACTGTGTTAGCGAACATTGAAACTTCACCTCTGGGGAAAGACTAGTTCACCCCGACACATCAAAGGAGCCAGGTGGCTCTGCCCTCAGAGTGGCCCTGTCCCCTCCGTGCAGAGCAGACAGCAGTCAGCCGGCAGGATGTAGCCAGAGCTCCCCTCTGCTGACTGTAGCCATCTGACTCTGCAGGCTTACAGCCTCAGGTGCTGTTTTCTCCTCTCTCCCCTGCAGACGATCTTGATCAGGGTCAGTGGTTTCTACATATACAAATGGCCAGCATGGGCAGGCCCGTTAGTACTGCTCAATAAAGCCCTGGTTATTGCCTCCTCTTCCTGGGTTCAGTATGCTACATGGCATCTGGGCAAAGCCTGCTCCTCAGATGTCTGTAATGCAGGCGGGAGGAGGACATGCATGCCTTGCTTTTCTTGAGTCACGTTTTCTTTTCTGTGCTTCCCTGGGCCCTTTCTGCTTTTCTTCTCTCAACTCCTCCACGGAAGGAGCCTGAGCCTTTCCCGTGCCACCCAGGCCCCTTGACTAATTAGGGCTGATCAGTGCTTGGCTCTCATTCAGGACTCATCAAGAGGCCTCGTCTGTGGAACAGTCTTCCTGGAGTGCTGAGCAGTGTCTCAGGGTCCTCTGTTGTATCAGGCGACATGAGCTGGAGACCTGGCGGGAACCCCAGACAGTCTGCAGTCTTACGTCTTTCTTTAGGCACCAGAGAATAGGTTCCGATCACCTGTCTCCAGCAGTGTCACGTGCATGTAACTCGGTCATCATCATGGGCACACAGACTGGGGGGGGGGGGGAACTGTGCTCATTCGGTCACCGTGTCCAGACAGCCATCAGTGCGCATCTGTCATCTCTCGTGTCCTCTGTGTACATGTGTGCTTCCCAGATTTGTTTTGCTTATACCTTTAGCTTGAGAATAAGTTCCAAGATGCTCTTGGGCGTGAGCACTGTATTGTGCAGTCTGCTGCCCAGTCCCACTGTGTGTACAGTGTGACCTAAGGTCCCCACTGTGTGTTGAGTGCTTGCTCAGGTCCGGGAGGACCAGAGCAGATAATGAGGACTGTCCATGGTGCTGAACCTTCTCTGTCCTACATGTTACTCTAGGTCAAAGGTTCTAACCTTCCCAATGCTGCAACCCTTTAAGTTCCTTATGCTTTGGTGATCCCTCCACCAGAAATTACTTTCTTTACTATTTTATAACTGTAATTCTGCTTTTATGAATTGTGATGTAAAAATATCTGAGATGCAGGATATCTGATATGTGATCCCTGTATCCGACCCACAGGCTGAGAACCACTGATTTAACTGGTAGTGGCTCAAATGAGCCCCTCAGGACCTGTTCTGTTCCAATGCCTGCGGTATGGGTACAGGTGGTTCTGAGACATGATCAGCAGCACTGCACACAGACAGCCCAGGTGTCTTCTGCAAAAGGCAACACATTCGCAGAGGCAGTATTAAAGGCGCAGGTGTGAGAGTATCTAAGAAAAATGGCAAAGTGTCCGTTATATGGGCTGAGCATCCCTAACTCAAAAATCCAAATCCCCAAACCCAAACTCCTCTAAATGTTAATCACTTCTGGTCTTGAGGGGACCTCAGCCTGCCTGCCCCCCTGGAAGTCTGTAACATAGCAAGCATTGTGATCAAATGATTTTAATCAATGCAACACACTTAGAGGATCATTGGTTTATTTCAACTTATACCCATTAAAACAGATTCAGAAATAGCTTTTCCCAGAGGGGTACCAAGGACCTTGTGCATGGGAAGTGCTGCTGGGGACATCTGGAGTCTCCATGGCAGCTTCCCAGCACTGGGAACATCCTTGCTTTTTGCTGATGGAAGTGTTTTCTTTATATCTACAGTATAAGAACGCTGGGGTGATTGAGTTGGAAGCGTGTGTCAAGGCCGTGCGAGTCCTGGCTATCCAGAAGCGTGGCATGGAAGCTTCGGAGTTTCTGCAGAATGCCGTGTACATCAATCTCCGGCAGGTGAGCACATGCCTACCTGTCTCTGTGGCAGGTGATTCAGTTCTCATGGAATGTGTCACTCATGATCTAGCTCAATGATTGTATGGCATGAGAAAAATGAAGGAGTCATAGCCCAAGAGCCAAATGTATGTGATTATTTCTATATCCATCTTTTTTATTTTGGCATGTTATATTTTCAAAATTAAGAATTCACCATCTTCTCCCAATTTTTATTTGGAATAAAAACGTTGGCTCCTGCCAGTTTTGCCACCTTGACATACTTCATGGCTCTTGCCTTTGTCACTTGTGAAATGCTTGCCATTTGTAACGCTAGGCCATTTGGGTTACAAAACAGGAGGCTTGTATAACTCCTGTCCCTCACTAGGCACTTTCCAAATGTAAATCTGAGCCTGAAGGGCAGGCTGAGGTACTCCTGTGTGCTAGGCTACCACGGAGCTGTAGCCCCAGCCCTTGAAAAGGTATTTCATAAGATAGTCATGAAAACATTTAGTGGCACATTGACAACATTGCTTCCTATCCTAGAGACTGGGAGGATGGTAGCTATGTGTAGCCAGGTGGAGCTGATGTATAGGAAAGCCAAGGGAGCCAGGGCTCCAGCAGGCATCAACTGGTCCACGAACACTGGTCGAGCAGACATCCTGCTAAAACACACCCGGAGATAAGCAGCCACCCTGCCGTCACTGCGTGGCAGCTTCGTAGGGAAGGCTGGTGTTGAATGATGCACATCAGAGGGATAGGTGCCAAGGGGAGCAGGTGGCCAAAGGGGATAACCTGATGTGGTAGGAACCAGGGACACTGGAGGTGGCTTCTGAAGGCAGAATAGGAGATTTCCAGGAGTCTGGCTTTCACAGAGAGAGCAGCCACTAGGATGGGCGGTGGGGAAGGAGGGCTAAGTTTCAGCAGGAGGGTACAGACTTTGGGGTTTGCTCAGAATAGGGTAAGATCTGGGTGGCAGAGGGGTAGCATGAGGTATCTGTGAATCTGGGCTGTTTTGGGAAGACAGATAGGTGGAAACAGGAAGGCCTGGTATCTGAGGAGGGCAAGGCCAGGGAGAGTAATTTTAGATGGCACTGGACCTGCCGACTGGTCTCTGAGAGGCAAAAGGCAGACCCCATCTTGTGGGCATTTGAGAACCACACTGGTGGACTTGACAAGAGTGAGGTAAGTATGGGCAATTGGGGGGATAGGGCAGAGGGCAGGAGGGACTTCAGAATAATCCCACCCGAACAAGCTGAGAGCGTGATGACCGCCAGGCTCCCATCCCGTCCCCTGTGCTCAGTACACTGATGGCTGCCATGTTTACTGCAGAGATTCTTTTTTTTTGGGGGGGGGGGGATGGAAAATAACTATTATAGCATTAACCCGAGGCTGGAGTGATGGGTCTGGCTGAGAGCACACCCTGCCCTTGCAGAGGACCAGAGTTCATCTCCAGCAGCACCCACATCGGATGGTCGACTGTAACTGCACAAAACTCTAGCTCCTTGACCTCTCTGAGTCTTGCTTGCTGTAGAGCCCTGTGTTGCCCCTCAGGCTGGTCTCTGGGGCTGGGTTCCTAGGTCAGATATTAGAGTGAGGCTGCCTCAGAGTGTGTGCAGTGTCAGTTGTCACACAGAGGGAGAGAGAAACACCGAGTAGGGCTGGTAAAGAAGATTGCCCCAGTATAGCCGGCCATTTCATGTAGGGGAAGAACTCTAACGGCCTCAAAGTGAGGGTGCACTGAGAACCAGCTGTACTCAGTGTCCTCAGGGAGGCCTGGGAGAGGCCCCAGTTTCTGTTCTCTGTTGGTTTCCAGTGGTCAGGAGGCAGGAAAGGCAAAAACTTGGTCCTTTGATGTGGAAGCTTCAGTTGCCTGGGAAATGGCCCAAGACGAGATGTCAGTCTCAGTGCTGAAATTTACTGTTTGACTTGGTTCTACCCAGGGTTCAACACTGGGCCAAGCACAGTGAGTGAGTGAGTGAGTGTGTGTGTCTGTGTATTATAATTTTTTTTGTTTTGTTTTTTTGAGATAGGGTTTCTCTGTGTAGCTTTGGAACCTGTTCTGACACTCGCTCTGTAGACCAGGCTGGCCTCGAACTCGCAGAGATCCTCCTGCTTCTGTCTCCTGAGTGCTGGGATTAAAGGCCTGCACCACCACTGTCTGGTTATTTATTTTATTTGTATCTGTGCATGTGTATGGGCTTGCGTGCCACAGCGTGCATGTGGTCAGAGGACAACTTGGATAGTCTGCTCTCTCTTCTCCATGTGGATTCCGGGGACTGAACTTCAGTTGTCAGGCTTAGCCACAGCACCTTTGCCTGCTGAGCCATCTCCCCTGCCTCCTAGGCTGTGTTTTTCTGAGATGCTGAGGCTACCGTTCTTGTAGAGGACTGGAGGGCAGGATGTTCCATGCCAGGCATACACAAGCTTAGCGAGATGTGCATTGACTGAGTTCCAGGACAGTTAAGACCCACTAATACCTGAGCGGGTGTGTGTGTGTGTGTGTGTGTGTGTGAGATCACCGAAGTGGCTGAGAGCAGAGGAGGGGCTAAGAGCTTCACTGGTCTGGAGCGTGGAGGGCCAGCAGGGGTCAAGCGGGTGAAAGTTTGTCAAAGGACAGTGAGGGTAGGACACAGGGCAAGGGTACTTCACAGGCAAGAGGGTGGGACCCTGATAAAGCCATGCTTCCAGGTGAAGAGTGCTGGGCCTCATCAGGTATGCTGGGAAGGGTCCAGGGAAGCCCTGAGATTGGTTTAGCCAGGTTAGATTAGATGGTCCTGTGTCCCTGCACAGGTCTCCAGGCTTAGGGGTTTCAGGAGACAGCTTTGAGACACAATAGAGGCTTCAAGCCGACCTGGAAGGCCTGGGGAATGGAGCCTGCTAGTCTTAGCTGGTGCTGGAGGTCTGATGGCTGCCTCTTTTGTTACTGAAGTTACCTTTGCAGATTAGAGGTAGGGGATTTGTATATGCTGCAAAGCTGTTTTCACGGTTTCACTGGAAATTTGGGCATTAACTTGGATCAGTGCTGCTGTTGTAGTGCTTGGCCTCAGGCAAACACTAGAGGGCAGCAGTGCTCCGTGGCAAATGTGGCCCTGAGGCACAGGGCGGTTACTGGCCTTTCGTATTCTGTCCAAAGAGGCAGGCACTTGGCTGTAGTTGACTCATTCTGATGTTTCCCTGCTAGTAGAGCAGACAGCAAAATAATGAGTTCTGGTAGGGTTTTATAATCACAGTGAAAGGCAGGGCCTGTAGTTTTTCTGTAATAGAACAAGTTTGTGGTTCTTGATCAAGTATGTTCCATTGTGGATCTGACGGGAATGAATGACTTTGGTCAAATGTGGACATTTTGGAAGGAACGGAGATGTGTTTAGCACAAGGTCTCTCTGTCTTTAAGAATCCCTGCATGGACTTCAGAACTGGTGATTAATACACGGGGCTTTAGCTGTGCTGGGAAGGGTCTCTATAGAACAGACACAGGATCCCTCTTCCGTGTGTAGGCTCAGGGGGGCCTGCCTGTGTTGGCTGGTTTGTGTAACTATCTGGTACTCCCAACGACAGTACATGTCCGAGTGCTGGACATGAAGGTTTTACAATCAAATGACGAGGTTAAAATGAAAACAGAAGGGCTGGGACTTCAGTCCCCAGACGCAGGTTCAGTCAGTCTCCTCCCTGTGTGAGGAGTCATGAGCCCCTGAGCCTGTTTTCTGTGAGGCTAGAGTGGCCACCTCACTCCCTGGAAGTTGCAAACGCTGCTACTACAGAATGCACACCCGCTGGGCTCGCCAGAATGGTTAGGAGTTGCTGCTCATTCACATCCATTCATGGCCTCTTTTTGCAGTATGAATCTATGTGTTCCTTGAGATCCTGTGTTCTAAATATAGCCATCCATGTCCTCAGAGGGGAGCCGCAGGCACTGAATAAGACAATGACTTAGAGGTGAGGGGTCTTTGGCAGGTGTGTTCATACCCTCTTCCCTTCCCTTCCCTATCCCCCAACTTCCATTCCCTTCCCACTGGGATGGGCAGGAGCCAGACTAGGCAGTGTGTGTGTGTGTGTGTGTGTGTGTGTGTGTGTGTGTGTGTGTGTGTTTGAAGTCCAGCAAGCGGCAAACAATCATGAGCCACGCTGGCTGAACTGAGTGGAGGGGGAACTGGGTTGCTAAACAATAAACCCACAGGCAAGTAATTCCCAAGTGAGTCAGTTCTGCAGAATAAAAGAACATGCTCCCACTGGATACCTTCTGGGGGGCTGCTCCAGATACATTCATCTCAGGGACATAAGCACCATGGCATCGGAGGGAGCCGCATAGGCTGCACTGACTGTCACACCCCAGCAGCTGGCTTACGGGGCTGGTAGAGGCACCCCTAAAGTCTGGACAGCTTCCTCACCATTTGCAGCCCGTTTTAGGGGTGGGGAGTCTGAAGGCAGAGCCCAAGCTTTTCTCACAGTCTCCCATTGCTATTTAAATCCTCCTCTCTGAGCTTCCTAAAGGTAGCCCTGCATCCTGGCTCCCCCAGCCCCCACCAACACAAGGAACTGAATACCTGTTTTCAACAAGAATGTCAGGTGACCGTAAGAGAAAGTACTAGTAAGGAAGTATGGGGCGGGACTAGGCTGGCATCTGACGGGTCACACTGAGGCACAGGTCCTTGACCTCTTTACCTCTTTAAGTTCCGGAAAGATTGTGTGCCCTCTCAGAACATTTTGGTGTATGAGGCTTTTTTGAGGAGACTTGCAACCCCTTTGTCTCTGGTTAATTTCCTCTCCAGAGCCATTCTGATTTTACGCAGGCGACTCTGTTCAGATGGAAGATCAGCCTCTTTGCATTTCTTTTTTGATGGGTTTCCTTAATGAAGCTGTTGCTAAGGAAACTCTGCAAGAGCCTGGTAGGCTCCAGAGTGATTGCATCCCTCGTAGTTCTGTCAGTCTGAGCTCCAAGTCAGATAGGCAGGAGACTGGGGAAGCGGGAAGTAGAAGACCGGGGCTGAGGTAATGGAGAGACAGGTCAGCACTGGCCAGTGGAGTCAGTGGCTTCCAGTGGCAGCCGGTGGGGAATTCATGGTTCTTACAAGGAAACGGATTCCTCTCTGGGGAAGGAAAGAGAGAAAGCGAGCTGAGATGTTTTTGATCTAACAAGATTCTGGTGTGTGGCTTGCCCTGGAGGTCTCAGGAGAGTGGAAATCTGTGGGGACAGTCAAAGCAGGAGGTATCCGGTGGCTGTGGTGGTGGCCAGCCCCACTCAGCCTCGGTTGGACCAGGCGCTGCCTGCTGAGCTCGGTTTCAGATCTTTACTATGACCACAAAGGATGGTAAAAAAGGGAAGTGACCAGTGCCGGGAGAGCCCAGAGACCCTGTGCCCTGCTGGTGGCCGTGGGGATGTGAGGACTACTTCAGAATTCCTCTTCGGGGACGTGCAAGCCACTGTGTTCTCATAGGTTTGAGGAACCTTGGATTTCCGTGTAGTTAGGAACCCAGTCCGCAGACACCTTGAGTAAATACACCCACTGTATAGTAGGCAGGCATTTTTCTGATCACACCTTCCCTTGGTTTCATTAACTATACCCTCATTTTCTCTTTACCTTGATTTCTTTTGTCTTTTTGTTGTTAGTGCACTTCGATTGTGTGTGTGTGTTTGAAAAAATTGATTTTAGGTTCTTCTTCAGAACAAGGCAGAATGTAAACAAATGCATAAACATCGCAGACACTCATTGCTTTGTAGAGGTCCCAGGGTGTTTACCTTCGGAGGTTAAAGCTGAGCTGAATGGTAAAGCCGTGCTTTCAGTAGGAGAGTTTGCTAACACGTGCAGATTCTGGAGGAGGGCCGGGGCCTTATTCATCTCTCCGTCTGTGCCTGTCTGTGACCAGACACTTCCTAATCTGCAGCATGATTCATACCGCTGTTCTCTGGGGCTGCAGCACCACTCTGAGCAATGACAGTGGCAACCCTGGGTAGAGACGCACAGGCTTCCTGCGAAGAGGTTCCCGGCCTTCATCTCCCATCCAGAGCATCTTGACTGCAGTTGCCACAGTGGGAGGGGGCTGATGTCAGGCTCTGGTTTGGAGCTGCATTTCCCTCGTGCCCCACGTTGTTGGACATCTTTTTATGTGTTCACTGGCCATCCACACACAGCTGTCACAGTCCTTTCCCACTTTTTTCTCTTTAGAGGCAGGAATTGAACTCAGTCTCATGCGCACAAACACAGACTGTTCCACCCACTGTAAATCCTTGGCTAACTTCTTTGTTGTATGGGTGAGTGCCACCTGGAAGGTGCTTTCTTGTCAGGTTTCTGCTCTGTAGGAATGTGCTCCATTTTACTGTTTTTCTTTTTCTTTTTCTCTTGCTCTGTTGCTCAGGCTGGGCTTGAATTCCAGGGCACACTTTATCCTCCAAGTGGCTGAGACCCCCTCCTTCCTTTCTTCCTTTTTTTTTTTTTTTTTTTTTTTTTTTTTTTGAGACAGGGTTTCTCTGTGTAGCCCTGACTGTTCTGGAACTTTCTCTGTAGGCCAGGCTGTCCTTGAACTCACAGAGACCCGCCTGCCCCTGCTTCCCAAGTGCTGGGATTAAAGGTGTGTGCTCCCATTGCCCAGCACTACTGCCCTTCCTTGATGTCTTTCAAAGACATGCTTTTCTGCTTTTGATGAAGTTCAGTTTCTCTGTGTTTTAGTTTACTTTGGTGTGGTTTTATGCATTTGCTGTGGCTCAGGAGAAATCACTGTTCCCAAAGCTCCCACTTTCTTTCTGACAGGCTGTTTCTATGTAGCCCAGGCTGGTCTGGTACTTGTTGTATAGAGCACGCTAACCTCAAATTCTGGGTAGTTCTTCTGCTTTGGCCTCCCAAGTGCTGGAATTACAAGCATGTGCCGCCATGCTTGACTTTTTATGGTAAAGTTTAGTGTTGGAAGTATATGTTTTTTTTAACTTTGTTTTTTTTTAGGATTTCTTTCTGGCTATTCTGAGTCTCTTGCATTTCCATATGTAGTTTAGGATTAGCCTGTCAGTTTTTTTTTCTTTTAAGAAGTTAGAGGAATTTGCATGCAGATTTCATTGACTCTGTAGATGAATTTGGAGAGTTTAGCCATCTTAACCATCATAGATAGATGTGTGCCTGTAACCACAGCACTCTGCAGGCTGTGGAGAGAAGTGCAGACTAATCTGGTTACATAGTGAGCCCCAGACTAACCTAGGCTACATAGGAAGACCCCATCTCAACCTGCTCAACCTCCCTACAGATCAAAACAATGTCTTTCACCCCGAACATAGATTGTCTGTAATAAAGAACCAATATATCCTTCCTATTCTTTTTTCCCTTTTCTTTCCCTTTCCTTCCTGGCTCCCCCCTTTCTCTTCCATGTCTGCCCTTTCTTTCCTTTCTTTACCTTCCCTCCTCCCTCTCTCCCTCTCTCCCTCTCTCCCTCTCTCCCTCTCTCCCTCTCTCCCTCTCTCCCTCTCTCCCTCCCTCCCTCCCTCCCTCCCTTCCTCCCTCTATTCCTCCCTCCTTTCCTCTCTTCCTCCCAACACTGTGGATTGAAGCCTAGGCTTCACACACACCAGGCAAGAGCTCCACCCATGAGCTGCTGGCTGTATTCTCAGCCCAAGGGAAAGTTTGGTAGTCACCCTCCATGACTTAACACTAAAATTTTCAGTTTTTATTTTTATTTGTTGGTTTTGTTTAACTCGTTTGTATTTTGCTTTGGTCACTTTCTATTTCATCTCATTTTCTGGGTTAGATGAGGTGTTCTAGGCTTTCCCAGTGTCATCATGGTAGACAGTAAACTTCTCATTCTCCCAATTCACCGCTCTCAATTTTCTCTGTCCCTTTGTTATGCCCAGTCCGTGGGGACCCCAACAGGCAACCAGGGAGATGGACTCACTGAAGTGCAAAAGCAAGGTTTATTGGGTGCACGATTACAAGCCACTAGGGACCTCATCTGCGCCCTTCTAGAGAGCACTATTTAAAGGCAAAACCTAGAAAAGTTACTTTAGCAGGGTGTGAGGTGACAGGTTCAATCCTGATTGGCTGACATTTGTCTAGGGGTGTCCTGGTGAAAAGCGATGGGCATGTGCTGACAGGTGATCCTGTCTACAAAGGTTGGAATATTAGGAATTCCCTTTGGATGGTCTGTTCCTGGGTGTGCCTGGGTGGACTCAGTTTGTGGTCTTTCTTGGAACCAGGTATTGCCCTAGGGTGAACTACTGAGACTCAGGCCTCTATTGAGCTTGTCAAGGCTGGGTCCTACACCTTCAAGGTTCTGTTCTGTTTGGAGCTGTACCTTAAAAAAACAAAGTTCATAAAGATTAGCGAAGAATTCTTTATAAAAACAGGCAGTATTTGAAAAGTGGCTTGTCTTAGCTTTTTTTAAAAAGTATATAAATGCAAATATGTAATTTACCTTATTTTCTAAGGTAAATTAAGTACTTTTGAGGTGGGTGTCTCTCCATGCTGCTCATGTTGGTCCCCAATTCTGAGACTCAAGCGACACTTTGCTTCTAGCTGGTTGGTACCTTGCTGGGCATACCTGTATGCGCTGTTATGCCAGGCTAAGTGGAAGTTCTGTGTAGTTTTGAATATGTAGTCTTTCTGTCTGAGAACTGCGGATGTGTAGAGAACAGAATGGGTCTTGTAGACTGGAGAGTGTCCAGACTAGCTGTGTCCTTCCTGCCTTGTCCACATCAGCATGCAGTGTTGTCATGGGCTATTTCAAAGCCCCTTCCTGTAATGCCTTGCTCTGCAGAGCTCAGTGAGTTCCTGCAGTTTTGAAGGTTGAAAGGGCCAAGCTGTTTTCTTTAGCATTCCTGGCTGACTCATTCAGTTGTAACCTGTGATCTGAAGTCTTTATCCACAGGGGCTGGAGGGATGGCTCACTGTTGGGTGTTAGGAGCGCTTGTACCGGATGAAAGTTCAATTCCCAGCAACCGTGTCCGTTGTGTTCTGGCCTCCTGGAATTCTTATGCTGAGGATCTTATGCCTTCTTCTGGCTTCCTGCATTCATGTGCTCATAACACACACACACACATACACACACCCCTCAAAAATGAAATCACTCCTTTAGAAGTCGTGAGGAGGCTCTGTTGACAGTTGTTTCCCATTGTCCTAAATGTCCACTTTATTTCATTTAGTATTCCCAGCCACCAAAAAATTAGACTGCCCTCCCTTTCTCAGAGGAGAAATCATAATGGCAGAGCTGGTGACTTTGATGGACTGTGACTCAGACCTACTAAGTGCACTGCGCTGTTCTCTGCCCAGCCATGCCAGAATGTTCTAACAATGCCCCCACTTCCTTTCCATTGTTAGAACCAAGTGGGTTTCTGCCTACTTTGTGGTTGGAAGTAGAATGGTGAGATACCAGAATGACCCATCTTCTGAGTAAGGCCTCTTTATCTTGAGTGTCTTCCAGATGCTTCTGCCAGAAATTTGCATAAACATCTGGGTCCTGGACCCAGAGGCCGTGGCTATGCAGCCTGCTGAAGAATTAGAACAAACCTGTGCTGATTCATGCCCCCTACAAGAGCGGGAGGTCAGAAATGAGTGTGGGGACTTGATTGCCTCTCAAGATTTCGCCCAGGACCACTTTGCACTCCCCCAATCTGGGCTGCCCACATTAGCTCGGCGCAGCCTTGCCCCCAGCCTTCCAGGGCTTGTGTTCACCGGAGGCTTCCCGGTCAGTGGCAGCATGCCAACTGGAGACCTCTTGTGCCCGGACTTGTCCACAAGGGAGTTTTCCCAGAGTCTGAAGTAATTCCAGTTCCATCTATGGGGAGTGCTCATCTTTTGCTGTCCTGTTGTGTTCATATGTTGTGAAGAATGAGAGGCCAGACTCTGGGACTGTGAGAGCCTTCTGCCTGCAATAGAAGCGGACTCCCTCCATGGGAATGATGGAGGATGGAGGTCAGGGGTTTGGACCCTCTTGTTTGCTGTTATCTGCAGAAAGGACCCCGGCCGAGGCCACCGTCATCAGCATCTGTTGTCATGTTCAGTGTGCAGGATGTCCAAGCGAGGGTCAGGGGTCTCCAGTATGGGATGGAGGCAGTCAGCATGTTTGCCTCTTCTTTCACCCCTCTCCTTGTCCCCTGCCATGGCTGATAGTGGCACACTAGCGTCTTCTGAAGCAAGGCTGCGTCCTGTGCAAGTTTGGTGTCCATGGATCATAGACCCGGTCAAAACACTTCTAGAGGCATTGGACCTATATTTCTTAGACCTAGGACACAAGGAATGCTGACCAAGAGAGAAGGAATTGATAGTGTGAGCTCTGTCACGTGACATGTCTCTGCTTATCAGATGATTTTCTTAGGAAAGAAGATTGGCATCAGACTGGGAGAAAATATTCACCAAACATGTATGACTAAGGACTTAGCTTTGGAACCTGTGACGAGTGAGCCCGGCTCCATAGTAAGATGAATGGTCTAATTTAAAAAACTGCCAGAAGCTTTGAACAAATACCTCCTAACGGGAGATAAAAGTGTGGCCAGTAATCATAGGGAAGGGTGCTCAGCGCCTGGTTATCAGGGAACGCAAAGTAACACCAACAGTATGGCCAAAGCCACGAGCTCCTGTGACATCAAACATCTGTGATCAGACATGGCACAGTGAGGTCCTTGTGGTGCGTCGTCCCGTGGGTGAGAACTGATGCTGCCACTCTGGAAGACTCTGGCTGCCCCAGGGCAGGGGGGAGGGGCTCAGTGTGAGCAGTGCAGGCGAAAAGGAATGGCACTGGGGGGCTAGAAGTTATGTATGAGAGCATGTTACCAGGAGAACGTCAAGGAGATAGCGTGAGGGATTTAGGTGTATGTATGTATGTGTGTGTGCATGTATGTGTGTGTGCATGTGCGTGTATATGTGTGCATGTGTGTATGTGCATGTGTGCATGTGTGTGTATGCATGTGTGTGTGTGCATGTGTGTGTATAGCTGGAGACCCCTGTGCCCCAGAGCTTCTGCACTCACTTAGCACTTGCTGACCCTTGTCTGAAGTATTCACTATACACACAGTACTTATTTTGTTTCCCAGCTTTCTAGAATCTTCCCCATGGGTTCTAAGCTGAGAATCTACCTGTTGTAAGTGCACAGGCCCGAAGGGAGAGGCTCTTGATTCCTACATTTCCTGTAGTCTCCCCGTGGGTGCAGTGGGTGCCAGCAAGTGTAGAAACATGGGAAAGGCCTTGCTTTCTCTGGTGGCTGTGGCTGGGATTGCCATAGAGACCTGCCATGACTGTGAGGCATCTGGGCGGTGTTTTTTTTTTTTTTTTTTGGTTTTTCGAGACAGGGTTTCTCTGTGGTTTTGGAGCCTGTCCTGGAACTAGCTCTTGTAGACCAGGCTGGTCTCGAACTCACAGAGATCCGCCTGCCTCTGCCTCCCGAGTGCTGGGATTAAAGGCGTGCGCCACCACCGCCCGGCTTGGGCGGTGTTTTATGTACTGCACGACTCCTGAGCAGTCCACACAGTTTCGCCGGTTCCACCAGGCTGCACCAGCCAAATACTGCAGACCTGGGGGTTCTGAACAGCACAGGATGCTTTTCCAGGGCCAGCAACACGGGTTTGGTGTCTGGTGAAGGCTGCCACCTGTGCACAGGTGCCTTGTCTCCCGTGAGGCTGACTAGCAATGTCCATTTATCAATGTATTGAAGTCCAACAACCAAAAGTCCCCTTTGACTCACCTGACTAACATGCCCAATTAAAATTAAACACCTCATCATAATTCAGGGTTTCCCCCTTTTCCTTTCTAAACCACCATTTGCCTATGGGCCACATCTGTCTCTTTATCTAGAGTCCTTTGTGCCCACTCCCAGGACAAATATCCCTTCTGGGTCTCTCTCTTAATCCTTTTCTCTTCTATCTTTCATCCTCCCCTGTCTCCTGTCTTTGTCTCTTATTCCTTGCCCTTTGTCCCTCTGTGGCAAATACATCTCCTTTGTGCTGAGAACTTGGTCTTGGGAGTCTTGGGCCCATGCTGATCCCTTATAGCAACAGAAATAAGGACAGCTGCGTCACCAAGACCCACCCCAGGATGGGTGACAGCTTGACACAACACCTTGACAACAACAAAGTGGGTCTAGTTATCGAATGTAAGCTGACTTAAAAAAAAGCCTGTGGTTTGTGGGCATCTAGTGGGTGCTCACCACCAGGGGTGTTTTGGTTCCATCACCCTTGAGAGGCTGTACTAGGGCTTGCCTGGAAGAGGCGTGCTTATAAGCCAGGAAGTCATAAGTCTAAGTTAGGTGGCATTGTTATCATCTGCTCATCATGCAGCTCTGCATGATATGTTCTAAGGAGCCCAGCAAAGTCCCTTCCCCATTTCTCTTGTCATGATGGATTCTTGTTCCTCCTTATGAAGGATGTCTCCTGCATTACACAACCCCCTTGTGCCCGAGAACCTGGTCCTTCTTAGCCAAAGGCTGGATGTGCTTGTAGTCATGGCTCATGAAAGGTCTTGGGGTGTTCACAGGGGTCCCCCAAAGCCCCAGATTCCAGGTGCATTATGCTTCTTGCTTTCTCTCTGTGCTTCAGCTCTCCGAAGAAGAGAAAATCCAGCGCTACAGCATCCTATCTGAGCTCTACGAGCTGATTGGCTTCCACCGCAAGTCAGCATTCTTCAAGCGCGTGGCTGCCATGCAGTGTGTGGCTCCCAGCATCGCGGAGCCTGGCTGGAGGGCCTGCTACAAGCTCCTTCTGGAGACGCTGCCCGGTTACAGTCTGTCACTAGATCCCAAGGACTTCAACAAAGGTACTGAGGACCCTGGCTTGGGTAGACATTGTCTTGTTTCCATTCACATTGTGTGTTTGAGCATCTGCTGAGTATTGTGGGACTGTAGTGAGCACCTGTGGTTCAAAGGTAGTCAAGCCCTTCTCTTCACAGCTTCTCACAGCAGCTTCATGACAGGAAGTCCTGGAGCCCACCTGGTGGCCTTGTTTTTGCATCTTGGTTAGTCGAGGTCAGAAATTGCCCTTGAGGCCATCACCACGACCGGTCACCAACACAAGTTCTAATGTTTTTACTTATCTCACGAAGTGTTGTGAGGTTAGCAAAAATCAGTGTAGCTTTTTGGAATAAATAGACGTGGGTGTATGTGTATACACACTACTGTGCATTTGTGGCAGGTTCTGATTCTGTAATAATAATATTAAAACACAGCTATGTGTAATAACTATAGACAAATACGATGCTCAGTTTGGTCAAAGTCTTTATTAGTCAGAGACAAATTCCTTCTCTTTATTACTGCTTTAGATGGGGCCCAGAGCTAGTGATAGTGTGGCCTTCAGTTGGAGAGAACTGACTCACCCTCCCAGTAGGGTGCAGCTAGATCCCCCGTGCTCCCACTCTCTGGCCACTGATGAGTAGTGCTCAGATGTCACCCTCTCCAGACTCTTTAGTGCCAGCCTTCCCGAACAGCTCTTCATGTCGTCACCTCCGTTCCCAGGAGACCAGCATCTTTAGAAGGGAGTCACTTGCCTCAGAGATGAGACCCGCTGTTCTGTGAAGGGCAGGTGGTAAGCCTTTCAGCCCTTGGTCCCTGTTGTTCAGAGGGGTTTGAAAGCAGCACCAGTCACGTGTAAATCACGAGGACTACACGGCAAGTGTAGATGGCAGGGGCAGGAATAGTGGCCGACATCTGGAATCCAGCGCTTGAGGGGGCCAAGGCAGAAGGATGGCCGTAAATTTGAGGCCAGTCTGGTTTACAGAGAGCAGTTCTGTGGCAAAAGAAACCACACAGTCCCAGTCTGTGCCCCCCCCCCCCCTGCATAAAATAGCAGGTGGTGGGCAGGCCAGATTCAGCACTTGCTGCACTTGACCGAAACCCCTGGCAGAGCACACACTGAGAACTGATCATTTTAGGAAGGGCAGCCCCTCCCATCTTTAAGGCAAACACAGATAAGAGTTTTATTCATTGTGTCCATTTTAGGAAAAGGAGTGATTTGGGGGCTTAGGGGCCCCAAGTCCACTTTCTGGTTAACTGAAATGGGCTTTAGGTTTAAACAGAGGAAAAACTGGGACAAGAGGTGTGCATCATAAACAGTCCTGGTTCTGATGATGTCCCATCCATCACTGTCCCAGATAGTCCTTCAGAGTAGTGTCACGATGTCTTTGTTGCTGAGGGGAGAAGGGTTCCCAGGAGGTAAGCAAGATTACTGGATTGGGTTAAGATAGAGGTTGGGGCCCAGCAGGACAAGGGACTCTTCAGATTGGTGAAGAGAGGGAAGGAGGCCATGCCTGCTGAGGAGAGACTGGCCTGGGTGAGGGGTTACTTGGCAGCCAAGTTGTGCTCAGGCATATAGCAGGCTTATGGAGGGAGGTGTCCCCCACCTCCACTCCCAGTCCCCATAACCCTGGAATTTTGTTTCCACAGCAGCCAATATCTTGCCTCCCTGGAGCCACAGGGGCGAGGTGGGCAGGCAGAGGTCTTCTGAGCAGCTTTCCGTTCCTGTGCTCTGCTGGTGCTGTCCTTTCATGTTAGGCTCACAGAAGAGCCTGTCCCTCCTATGACCTTGCTAGACAGGTCTCCTCCATCTTGCGCCCCTACTGAGGGGTATTTTTAAAACAGTGACACACGGACCTTGGCATTTGTCTGTGTTCAGTACCGTCAGTGACTGTGGCACACTCTAGACAGTGGCTTTCATTTATTTAACTTTTTGGAGACAAGGTTTCATGATGTAACTCAGGCTGGCCTTGAACTCACAAGCCCAGGGTGGCCTGGGACTCTCAGTCCTCCTGCCATGGCCTCCCAATTGGTAGGAGTACAGGCATGTGCCTCAACACTGTTGTGTGGTGTCACTTGGAAGTAGATCTTGTCCTTGACTTTAAAATATATTTTTAAACTAATTTATGTATGTATGTATTTGTGTGTGTGTGTGTGTGTGTGTGTGTGTGTGTATGTACTGTGGTATGCCTGCAGAGGTCAGAGGGAAAGATGTAGGAGTCATTTCTCTCCAGTCACGTGGGTTTCAGAGATAGATCTCAGGTCGTCAGGCTTGGTGGCAGATGCTTTGCCTGCTGAACCATCTTGTTGGGCCCTGTCCCTTACTTTCACCTTAGCTGTCAGGATTGTGGGCAAGGGGTCAAAAGATAGATTTGGGACTCTTTCTAGAAGGTCTTAGACGCTGCAGAGATTTTATGGCCCTTGCCACTGGAACAGAGGACGCCTCTAGAATGGAATCCACTCTCTTCATGTGCTGGAAGAGCTGGACTGGAGTGAGGAGGCAGCAGAGGGCAGGCAGGACGCTTCTATAGAGCCCACGATGACCCTGTGATGGTCACTTTGCTGTGACTTGGGATGGACAGACTCATGCATGCCTTCAGCTCCTGTCTGCCCTCAGCTGATTCCTCCAGCCTGGGCCTTCCAGACCCCATTTAATTGTCTGATCTAATGTGGTTTTCCACCTGTTCTGTCACTTTGTCCCCACAAGAGATGGGGTGGAATCTGAGGTTTGTTGGTCACCTGTTGCATGATTGGCCTTCCTGAGGGGAAGTGGGCTTGTAGACCGATGTGACTGATCCTGAGTGCTGGAGCTGCTCAGGGCTCTGTGACCCTCGGTAGGCTCCTTGGGCTGTCTCCACTATCTGAATAGCTCTGCTGCAGCTGTCACTACAGGCCCTTCCTTAGCTCTCAGAGCACTGCCGAGACCACGCAGCATCCCCTTGGCAGAATGCCACATGGAACTGGGGACAACAGGTGCTCAAACCTTCAAATGGGGTGACTGTTGCAGGCCATTGTGGGCTCTGCATAGTCACCTCCCGTCTGCCCTCTGCTGCCCTCCTCCACTCCAGTTCAGCTCTGCAGGACTCAGAAGATGGTGGGCACCATTCTAGGGGCTTCCCTCCCTTGTTTCCGCAGCAAGGACAGTACCTCAGCGGCGGGAGGGGAATCTGGATGCCAGGGGCTGGGGCAGGTGAGTTTGAGAGTCCTTTTAACCTTGAGAAGTCTGCTCGTGTCTGTCCAGCGGATGGGGAAGCCCCTGCCTTGCATTGATCCTGCAGGAGCCCTGGTGGTTGTGAAGAAAGAAAGGAGGCCCCAGCTGGGCCTGGGTTAGGGCAGAGGTCAATTGAGGAAAGCCGAAAGAGAAGGAAGAGAAGGGGTGATGATGGATGAGGAAGAAATTGTAAGACTTTTGGGAGCCAAGCTCAGACTGAGTGGGATGAAGAATTTGGCATCTAAATGAGCCTGGACTTGGTCCTTGTGGCTGGGATGTTTTTAAGAGGTTTACCTGAGAATCAACCTGAAAATGGGTGAAACAGTAAAGGGATGGCTTGATGTTCCCGGGAGCATGGCTCTTGTGTTCTCCTACGTTCATGGGTATTCACTGACGGAGCGCCCAGATTCTAAGAGTCACTGACTAGGACAGCCATTCCCGAATTCCTGGCCTCTTCGTAGCCACTGCTGCATCCCACTTAGCCACTTTCCTCCTCTTTGGGAGAGAAATGTAGAGAACAAAGCCCATGGAGTAAATGGCATCCTCCACACACTCTGGTCTTCCCCGGCTTGCTCTTCCTGTAGCAGCGATGTGGAAGGGATGATGTCTGACCAGCCTCAGCCTGCCTCCTACACCAGCGGAAGCTCTCCAGCCCTCTTTCCAGACTGACCTCCAGCTTTTGCAAAGACACACCTAGTTGCTGTGAGGTGACAGCAGTATGACCTGGAGCGGCTCTTGCTGTTTAGAGCCCTCTGCCGTGTTTAGGATGCAGTTTTGTAGTGGAAAGATGGGTTATTTTTATGTCTTCGAAAAAGTTTTAATTATGTATTTAGTTGTATGTGTGTGCATGTCTGCATGCGTGAATGTGTCTGTGTGTGTACACACGTGTGAGTGCATGCCACAGCTTGCAAGTGGATGCCGGACGATGACTTGCAAGGGTCAGTTCTCTCCTTCCACTCTGTGGTTCCAGGGATCAAACTTAGGTCATCAGGTTGGGCAGTAAAGCTTCCTCATCTGCTGAGCCATCCCACTAGCCCTTCTCCCCTCCCTTCTTAAAACATATAGATGACATAAGGCTTTTATTATTTTCTTTCTATCAATTCACTTTATTCTATGTGATTTTGTTTTATTAAAAAATAGATTTTGGGCTGGTGAGATGTCTCAATAGTTAAAATCATTTGCCGCTCTTGCAGAAGACCTGGGTTTGTTTTTAAGCTCCTACGTGGTGGCTCACAATCATCTGTAACTCCTGTTCCAAGGGATCCCGCACCCTCTTCTAGCTTCTGTGGGCACGAGACACTCATGTGGTGCACATCCATACACGTAGGCAAACACATACATAAAAAAGTAAATTATATTAAAAAATTATTTTAAAAGCAATTTCAGATCCACAGGAAAAATGACCATACAGTGCAGAGTTCTGTGATCTGCTTTCTCCACAGAGACATGGCCTTCCCTACCAGCCAGCATTCCCACCCAGTGGAGCATCTGCTACAGCCAGTGAGCCAACCTAGCATATCCGTACCCTCAGCCCACAGCTCCTGTCAGGGCTCACTATTGGTGCTGGACGTTCTTTGGGTTTTGAGTATGATGACGGATCCGCCATTATGGAGTCACACAAAATTCTCGCATCCTCTCATAGGTCCTCCGCACTCTGTCTAGCCCAGGCCCCTACAGCCACACGTCCTTTCGCGATCTCCACACTTCTCCTTTTTCCAGAATGACATCAGGCACGTGCATGCTCACCTCACAAATCCTGGTGGTTTTGGAGGCTGGCTCTCATGAATAAAGCAGCCGTAAGCATCCGCGTGAAGGTTCTGTGTGAATGTAGTGTTTCAGCTCCTCTGGGCCAGCGTTAAGAAGCACAGTGACTGTGTCATATGGCTGCTTTTCACTCCCAGAGACAGTGGTGACAATTTCCACTGCTGTGTGTCCTGGCCAGCCTTTGGAACTGTCAGTGTTCTGGACTAAAGTGTGGTGGGATCTTGTTTTAGTTTAGTTATCTAGCGAGTACATTGAGCATTTCTTCCTATGCTTGTCTGAATGTCTTCCCTGGTGATTCCATTTGAAAACCAGGTTCTTTGTTCTCTGCTTCTATAATATGCATAACAGTCCTTTAGCAATATCTTTGACAAATATTTCCTCCCAGCATGCATCTCGTTTTCCTATTCTCTCGGCAGCTTATCTGCAAAACAGCAGTTTTCGATTTTAATGACATCTACTCCGTCAGCTCTCTCTCTTATAGATGTGACTTTGGAGCTGTATTTTAAAATCTACCACTACACCAAGTGCTACCTATAGTTTTCATTTATCAACTTGTAGGGGAAAATTTCATAGACCCCAAAGAAGTTCCATGAACTCTTAGAACCTTCCAGAGAGGTTTGTGTTTATTGGAGGTCCATTTTGGTGGACTATTTGTGAAGTCCACAGTTAGCATCTTGGTTTACTACCTGGTTGGTGGCCATCCCGTGTCCCGGCTGGTCTGCTGGAGGGCCCTGCCTTTGCTCCTCTGGGTCACTCCAGTCCCTTGTCAGAGCCCTGTTGACCATACTGACGTGGCTATTTCTGCATTCTCTTTTCTCCTCTATCAATTGTTTTGTTTGTCCATTTGCCAAAACCACAGTGCCTTGATTACTTTAGCTTTATAGTAAGTATTGCAGTCAGGGATATTTTTATTTATTAAAAAATTTTGCCCTTTTTGGATATTACAGAAAAGCGGCTGTTCATGGAAGTGGTTATTCATATTAAAGTGCTATCTCCTGGTTTTTTTTTTCCTGTGGTATTTAGAGTAGCTGCCACATTGAGTGATGGTCTGCACAGGGCCTCTGGGCTGTGACTGCCTGGCTTATGCCCGCTTCAGGACTGAGTGGGGCTGCCTAGTCTCTGGCTTTGCTAAGCCTCATGCCTGTGGGTGCACATGGCCACAACACCTATTTGAGCCACATCAAGGCAGGCTGTGGCCTCTTGGTAATACTTCCACATGACTAACCTGTTTCCGGCAGCTCAGTGAGAGATTCTGTGAGCACATGGGACATGTGGATGGATGGAAGTTCAGGATACCTTTACTCATGGTTTGATCATGGCCAAGTTGCCCCATGTCCTGTGTCCGTGTGTCTGAATCTTGAGGGCAGTAGTTTATGGAAGGATTGGATCCCCTGTAGGGTGCTGAGGACAGAGCTCGGCATGCTGTCAGTGTCAGGGGAGTTTCTGATGTTTCTCAAGGATGGCACTAAGGGAGTATAAGAAGATGGACTGAGTATTGAGAGCCTTTAAGGCCAGCATCGCTGCTGTGGCCCTCCTGTGGGTTTGATGGCGTTGATTGGAATGAGGGCCAAGGCATCTGGACAGTCAAAGTTAGAGTTACTGGCAGAAGAGAAAGTGAAAAGTCCTCCCATTTGGGAAGGGGAGCAGGATGTCCTGGCCGATTTTGCAGTATTCTGGAGATTTGATGGACTAAGAGAAGATCCTGGAAAGAGAGGGAAGAGTTTTTGGAGCACCACGTGATCAGTTTTGAGAGGCGGGAAGGCGATTTTTAGATACTGAGATGGCCCCGCGAGTGTGCGTGTCCCGCGAGTGGGGCCTTCATGCTGAGACTGAGACACCCCTCCCCCCCGTGAGTGGGCATGCCCCGTGAGTGGGCGTGTCCTGCGAGTGGGGCCTTCAAGTGGGGCCTTCATGTGGTGTGCTTCTAGGGGACTCTGGGTGAGACTGCAGGGCTTTTCTGTAACTTCCGTTGGTATCTTTGAACTTTGCCCCAGGCTGGCTGCAGGCTAAAAGCACAAGGACTTCACGCAAAGGCACACTTAGCATTGCCTTAAGTTTGTCTTTCTGTACAGGGCCTACCTGAGAACACTCTGAAGTCTTTTTCCCATGATACACTGCCCTTCCCACCTGCCGGCCTTCCCATTTCACCCTCAGCACTTAGTGGGACGCTGTTTCTTCTGAGATCGCAATGTTGCTTTTGTGGAGATTGAATTCCTTTGTGTCTCTACTCTCCTAATGCCTGCTGTTCCTCCTCTGGCACCTTCTGTGACTTTGTAAGCACACTTAAAAGCCATCTGGGTGGCTTACATAACACCACCTCCCCAGCCTCCTGCCAGTCCCACAGTACTGGCCCCTTTGTCCTTTGCATTCTGGTGGAGGTGTCCATGTGAACACCTGTGGTGAATGACTGGACCCAGCCAGGAGTCCTCACAGCTCCTGTGGCCAGTTATTAAATTTGTTCCTGACTCTTCATTTACAAGTCTTAAGAATGGAACATACTTCTTTTGAAAAATTCAAGTGGTTCTGCCCTTTTCCTTTCAGGAGGGGATGTTTGCCATCATTTTGTGGAAGCAGTGAGGTTCAGTAAGAGTTAAAATGGTAACTGTCAGCTGGTTGCATTTCTAGACAATAAAAACCACTTTAAGCCCCACCTTCACTTTATACGTTTCTCAGAGAACTAAATGGAAATCTACCAAAGCCCCATACTTGTGAATAAAAGCTAGACTGTCAGGTCTCTCAGATCCAGAAATGTCTTCGGTCTTGTTTGTGAGGTGAGTGTTTTGTCAGCTGGCTGCAGAGGCTTGAGTTAGGACCCTGCTTTTGTGTTCTCTGTGTTTGCTGGCTTAGGGACCACATCTTTTATCTTAGTCTTATTTGCACTGCTGCTTGAGAAAGTTTCTCTGTTTCTCTTTTTGCTCAGTCTTTTGCTAAATGAGAGATTAAATGTCACCGAGGAACTTTTCTGAAAGAGATGTGGATTTTGATGTTGCTGAATGGCAGCTGTCAAAGCCTGAACCTCAATGACAAGATCGCAGGGAGTTTTGTCAGGAGTCAAGTGCTGCAAATCTGTCTTTGCAAAAGCTTCAGTGTTTTACTGGAAGACTCTGAACCACAGAGGAGGCGCCATGTGCTCAGGGCTCACTGGTGAGCTAGTTTGTCCTGGGTCTCACTCACACCTACCCATGGTAGTAACTGGACCATTGCCTAGTGGGAAAAATAACCAAGTGATAGTCATTGTCGCAGGCTGGTTTCCAGCGTGGGAATGAGCTCTTGGATTGGTAGTGCTGAAATGAATGAGAACTGGGGCTTTTGAAGGCGTGGCTAGCTAGCTTGGTCTTGACTCGAACTCTTCCTCCTCCTAAAACTCTCTTCTGTTGCAGTGCTTGGTCCTAGCCTCTTTGACCAGGTGGAAACATGGCAAGGATGTGTCTCATTTGCTGCTTTTCTTATTGATGCAAGATGTCACCACTGTATGTTCCAGGCCATTTCTGGAAGATAAGTCAAATCCTAGCATATACTGTGGAGGTTGGGTTGGCTTCCAGGTTTTCAGTTGATCTGTTATGATGACGTATACTAAATATCCAGGAACTTGAGCAAACAGCCGAAGTGAACCCTCCACCCAGCAAATCCCCAGAGCCTTGGCATTGCATCCTCACACACGTGAGCAGGCACACCTAAAACAGAAGGAGATTTTTCTGGTGTCAGGCTCTCATCTTGACCCACATGCCTGTTAACTACCCATCATGCACCAGGCCTCCTGCCAGGCATTAAGGATCCTTGGATGAATAAGCCACATTGCTACTGCCAAGGCAATGAGGAATTGATGGAAGAAACAGAATCATGAGCTTACAGGGGCCCCACTGTGCCTGTTAGCGGCTGGAGTCTGTGCTTGCTGCTCAGCACACACAGAAAAGGGAGTGGCTGGCTGCGCGGGGCACAGTGGTGGGAGGCGAGATCAGCAGGGCTGTGAGTTACATGGAACATCTTAGGCAAATTGGCTGAGGTGAGGATGCATGAAGCAGGGATCCATACTCTCCAGGTAGCAGACAGAGGAGTGCTGTGCGCCACTTTTCAGTTGACATCGACCGAGGGTCTGTTTATACAGACGCCTCTGTTCTGGGGGTATTATAATCAGCACCAAACAGTCTTCGTGTGCAGGGACTCATGATGGTGGAGTGGGGCTGGGGGTTGACATACAAGTAGGTAATGTTACCTGATAACCATAGCAGTAGAGATCTGGTATATCAAGGGTTTGTTCTCAATGCAATAACGGAGCAGGCTGGATCATTAATCACCCCGCAGAGTTGGAGGCTGATGCCGCGTGTTAAACACATTATATTCATTGAGTCATAATATTAGCTCTTATCAGCTAGCATTTATTGAGAAGTTGGGATGAACGGCTGCAGCACTTTAAATGGGCTGCTTGCAGCTTTGTGACAAGGAGGACCCTTGTTTCCCTGTGCGAGCTCCTCCCCTGCCTGCCCCAGCTCACAGGGCACACTCATTCACTCCCTCACCGTCCCCACAGCAGTCAGCAGCATCTGTACCTCCTATGGGCTTATCCTGACAGAGTGGACACCGCCTTAGGGGAGGCACTCTGTCCCCCTAACTTTCTTTCATGAGTTTGTGTATGAGGTTCTCAGTAAGTGTATGCTAACTGTGACTCTGGTGAGCTAGTTGAGATTGCCAGTGAGCATCAGTTTTGTCTGTGTCTGAATTCCCTTATGTTTTTATGATCCGAGTCTTGGCTCAGCAGGGACTCACCAGTTTGGTTGATGGCAGGCATTAGGTAGGAATGTTAGGGCGCAGAGCGCCTGACCTTTCGGGTGCTGAGATCACATTGGGGTGTAGAGGGCAAGTGCAGTGTACGTGTTGAATTCTCTATAGATCCAGGGCCAATTCCATCAAAATTCCAGTAGCATTCTTTACAGAACTAGGAAAAAAACCTTAAAAAATGAGAAAAGACAGCCAAAGTAAGCATAAGCAAAAAGAAAACTGGTGTCATAGTATCTGAACTCAAACTCTACTATAGAGCCATAACAGCAAAGACAGCATGGTTCTGCCCAGACACAGACATAAAGACCGACGGAGCACAGCAGAGGACGCAGAAACAAACCTACACAACCATAGGCATCTAGTTTCTGACAAAGGTGTCAAACACATACACTGATGAAAACAGGCCATTCAGCAAGCCGTACTTGATAGTTACCCACAGAGGACTCAGGGCCACACTTTTCATCCTGCCACAAACATGAATTCATAGTGGATCAGATACCTCAGAGCTGGAGACACTGGGCCTGCTAGAAGGGAACGTAGGAAAAGCATGTTCAGATGCAGGTGTGAGCAAGGACTTTGTGAAAAGAACCGCAGCTCACAGGGAGTCAGTCATCCCAAGAGCTAGCAAATGGATGACGTGAATTTAGAAGGCTTCTGCACAGCAAACAAAACTGACAACAGGGCGAGCAGTCTACAGAACAGGAGCAAACCTTTGCCAGCTGAAGATATGGAACATACAAGGTGCTTCAAAAACTAAAAGGCAAGCCCAAACAGCCAGCCAGAAAATGGGCCGGTGAACTGAGCACAGCTGTTAAAAGAAGAAGCACAAATGGCCAATGACTATTTTGAAAAGTATTTAACATCCCTATTCAGAAGGGCTGTGCAAGTCAAAACCACGTTGCTACTCCATCTCACACTACTCAGGAAAGATTTCGTCAAGGCAACAAATGGCGGTAGATGCTGGGGAGGGTGTGGGGAGAGAGGGGCTCTTTGGTAGGAAGATAAGTTGGTGCAGCTGCTATGGAAATCAGCGTGGGGGTTTCTCAAAAAATTAAAAACAGAGCGACCACATAACCCAGATTGTCACTCCTGACACACACATAAAATATCTTCGCACAGAATCACCTGCCCATCCCTGCTCACTGCTGCTCTGTTCACAGTGTCAGGGGAGTGGACCCGCTTAGACAGTTATCACGTGACAGACAGACAACGAAAGGCAGTCCGTGCACACAGTGGAGCTCTGTTCAGCCTTGAAGAACAATGCAGTTATGTCACTTGCGAGAAAATGGATGGAACTGGAAAATATTAGGTGAAGTAACTCAGACACAGAGTGTATGTTCTTTTTCACATGTTGGTCCTACCTTCTAAGTTTTACATATGTGTACATATGAAGGAATGAGTGTGGATGCAGGAAACTACAGAGGCCATGAAAGGGGAAGAGGAGGGTTTCCCAGAAGTGGGGAAGAGGGGTGCCAGAACACATGTGATGTGGAAAGTGGGGTACCTGGACTGGAACATACAAGTGGGGAGGGCAGGCAGGGAGCTAGGTGAGAGGAGCAGGGTAGGGAGGGAATCAGCTAAAGCAAACACATATGGAAATATCAGAAGGGTGTTGGAGAGATGGCTCAGCAGTCTAGAGTACTCGCTGCTCTTGTAGAGGATCCGGGTTTGGTTCTAGTGCCCATATTGGGTAGCTCACAACCACCTGTAACTCCAGCTGCAGAGCGTCAGATGCCTCTGAGCTCCTTGGGCACCTGGACTCACATACACATGATTAAAAATAAAAATAAATCTTAAAATTGGGGGCCAGAGAGATGGCTCAGCAGTTAACAGCATGGGTCACTCTTGTGGACGATCCAGGTTTGGTTCCCAGCACCCACAAGGGAGAACTCACAACCACCTGTAGTCTAGTATCAGGAGAATTGAATGCCCTCCTCTGTGGGCTCTAAGCATGCATAGGGTACACATACATACATCCAGGGAAACACTTATACATAAAATAATCTAAAAACAAAATAAAAAACCTTAAAAATTCAAAAAGAAAATGTCACAAGAAAATCTATTACTCTATATACTAATTTTAAGAGCCTTCATGTGGGATTTCTTGCATCCCAGAGTGCAGACTCCTACTGTGTGTGTGTGTGTGTGAGAGAGAGAGAGAGAGAGAGAGAGAGAGAGAGAGAGAGACAGAGTCAGAGATGGAGACTCAGGATTCCTGTGTCCATCCACGTAGGCTCCTAGGAGGCAGACGGAGACTACGAGGCAGCTGTGCCTACAGCAGGCCTGCAGCAAGTCAGGTTATGTCATTTTCCCCAGCTTTCCCGTGTGTCCAGAGTCTCCCGACATTGTGAGGGACCCCTATGTCCACATCTTTTTTTTGAAAGATTTTACAGTGGAAAATCTGCAGAATTAGTAATTGTTGCCAAAAAGAGCTGGGACCCTAGGACTCTGCATTCTTCAGGAAATACTTTCAAGAAGGCTGTGTAAGGAAGCGTCCTACCTTTTCTTTCAAATGTGCTGCACTGTTTGGGAGGGAGGGGCCCTCCAGTCCCTGGATGACCTTGTTATCTGTTTATCTCTCCCCTCTCTTTCGCCTCCAAGTTGATCCTGAGGGCCCGTCTAGGGTTATCGCTTCTTGAGAGAAAATCTTTCTCCATTACTCAAATGCACTGGAAACAGTCCCCTGGAGGCTATCAGGGTTATTTCAGTGGACGGTCTTCATAGAAGAGAGAAAGTATAGTGTAAGGCTATTTTTTAAAATTCTTCTTTCCAAGCCAGGCGTTGGTGGCACAGACCTTTAATCCCAGCACTCGGGAGGCAGAGGCAGGTGGATCTCTGAGTTTGAGGTCAGCCTGATCTATAGAGCGAGTGCCAGGACAGGCTCCAAAGATACACAGAAAAACCTTGTCTCAAAAACAAACAAAATAGTAAAATTCTTTTTTCTATACTGGGGTTGGAGCCTGGGATCTTGCCTGTGTTAGGCAGGTGTTCTACCACTGAGCTCTGTGTTGTAGAAAATGACTTTAAGGTGTGTGACTTTTGTTTATGCTGCATTTGTTTAACTCCATGAAGCTGTGTTACTTTGCCTGTCTAAAACACCTGATGGGCAAATAAAGAGCAGAATGGCCAATAGCAAGGCAGGAGCAAGGACAGGCAGTGAGAACAAATAAGAGGAAAAATCTGGGAGAAGGAGCAAGACAGAACAAGGAGAGGAGGGCGTCAGGGGCCAGCCACCCAGCCAGCCGCAGGGTAAGAGTGAAAGTAAGAGACACAGAAATAGAGAAAGATAAAAGCCAGAGGCAAAAGGTACATGAGATAATTTAAGAAAAGCTGGTTAGAATCAAGCCAAGCTAAGGCCTGGTGTTCATAAGAAAGAACTCACTCCATGAGTGGTTTATTTGGGAGCTGGGTGTCAGGTTCCCCAAAAGAGCAAAGAGCAAAAGAATAAAAAAACCCAGCTCTGTCCCCAGGAAGAGACATTCTTAATAAATGAACAATATTCTTCTCTGGCAGCCCTATACCTGGGGACGGGATGGTGGTGGGTGAAGGGGTGGCGGTGGTAATGTTTTTTGCCATTTGAGTTTGATAATTGAGGTTTTTGTCTGTGAGCTGCCACATGACCTTGAGTCCCTGCTTTGTGACCTTTCCCGTAGGCACTCACCGAGGCTGGGCTGCCGTTCAGATGCGCCTGCTGCACGAGCTGGTCTATGCCTCCCGCCGGATGGGAAATCCCGCGCTGTCCGTGAGGCACCTGTCCTTCCTTTTGCAGACCATGCTGGACTTCCTATCTGATCAGGGTGAGTGAATTCATAGTTTTTCTTTCCAGGAATCCTTGGGTGCGCGTTGGGTTGTAACTGGCCTTTGTTTCCAGCTCCTTGCTGCTGGCGGGTACCTGTTTCTGCCATTAGCCTTCTTCCCGTGTTCTCTCTGGCTTACCCACACCCTGCATTTTTGGTTTTCTGTGTCTTTATCCCTCTGTTCAGCAGGTCCTCCCCCTTCTTAGTCTCCAGCCCAGGCTCTGTGTTTGTTGCTTTTTTTTGTCTCGGGACCAAATACCTGACATGAAGCAACTTATGGGAAGCTCACGGTGTAAGGGGATCTAGTCCGTCCTGACTGGGAAGAAATGATGGCAGGCGACACTATGGGGTGGCAGTATTGCCGTCACTCCTCACCTCCACATGTCTCACAGGGCAGGAAGCAGAGTCAGGTTCCCTGTCCCAAGGCCCACTCCTCCAGTGACCCTATCTTCCAAAGGTTTTACCACCTCCCTTAGTGCCTATAGGTAAGTTTTACAGTCAAACTACAGTAGGTGCCTTTTGTAGGCCTAGATTTGTAGACAGATACTGCTTAAATTTAGTTTATCATGTCTTGTTTTCTCTGGATATTATGTTTAAAGTTTTGTTGGGTATAGTAGTCTGGGTTGGCATCTCTGGTCTCCTAGAGTCTGTAAGACAACCTTTCAGGCCCTTGCGACTTTTAAAGTCTCTATTAAGAAGTCAGGTGTAATTCTAATAGTTCTGCTTTTATATGTTACTTGGTCTTTTTCCTCTGCAATTTTCAATATTCTCTCTTGTTCTATACTTAGTATTTTGATTATTATGTGCTAAGGGGATTTTATTTTTCTATCCTGTCTATTTGGTGTTCTGGATGCTTCTTGTGCCTTTAGTAGGTATCTCCTTTAGGTTATGGAAACTTTCTTCTATGATTTTTTTGGAAATGTTTTCTGTGTCTTTGACCTGCATTTCTTCTCTTTTCTGTGTTTCTAGCATTCTTAGATTTGGTCTTTTCATAGTGTTCCACATTTCCTGGATGTTTGTGCTAGTATTTATTCCCTCCCTCCTTCCCTCCCTCCCTCCCTCCCTCCCTTTTTTTCTTTTTAGATTTAGCATTTTCTTTGACAGGGCTATCCATTTCTTCTGTTGTGTCTTCAATGCCTGAGATTCTTTCTTCTCTCTCTCTCTCTCTCTCTCTCTCTCTCTCTCTCTCTCTCTCTCTCTCTCTCTGTATTCTAAGGCCTTTTTTTTTTTTTAAAGATTTATTTATTTATTATGTATACAGTGTTCTGTCTGCATGTATGCCACCAGACCAGAAGAGGGCACCAGATCTCATTATAGATGGTTGTGAGCCACCATGTGGTTGCTGGGAATTGAACTCAGGACCTCTGGAAGAGCAGGCAGTGCTCTTAAACTCTGAGCCATCTCTCCAGTAAACCCCCCCCCCCCCAAGGCCTTTCTTAATTAAGGGGAAACTCACGGAACAGAAATAAGGGTCCGACCTCAAGGTATGGAGCTAGCGAAAAGGGCCTCTCTTCCATCCCTTGTACTCTGTTGATGAGGCTTACCTCTTTGGTTTCTGTTCGAGTTCCTAGATTTTTCATTTTCAGATTTCTCTGTTTTTTTTTCTTCTAATTTTAATTTTTTTATCCATTTCCACTCTCAGGTGTTGGTCTGTTTTCATTTTTTCCCACTGTTTGTTCTTTATTTCCTCTTTAAGGACCTCTGTCATATTCATAAAGGCTGTTGTAAGGTCTTTGTTGTGTGCTTTAGCTTTTGTCATAATATTCAGGTTTGCTGGGCTTTAGTGGAGACATACTGTCCTGAGTACTCAGAGAAGGGATCCGGTAGACATTTTATTATATGGTCACCATTGATTTTTTGCTTTTATACTGTTGTCTAGGCATCTGGCATTGGGAAGTTTGTAATTCTAGCTGTTCATCTCTGGCCTTGTCTTTGTTGGGTGGCTGTTTTAGTCTTTGGTGTCTGTTGTCCTCTCTTGTTTTAGGAGAGAGTGGTGACTGTTGCTTGGTAGGAAATTCTTCTACATCCTGATAGGTGTAGCCACTGGAAGTTCCAGGGAAAATGTGCTCTATGTATTGGAACCTGACACTTAGGAATGGGGATGGGATAGGAGGGGGGGCTCTGAAGGGTGGGGAGCGGGGAGGGTTGTCCACAGGAGGGAGGAAAGCAGGGTGTTCCACCAGGACCTGCTTAGCCCTCTGGGAAGGGGGTAGAGAGTGAAGAGCGGCCACAACAGGTAGTCTGTTCCAGACCTGTGGACTGAGTGTGGAGGAGAGGAGAGAGAGTGAAGATCTGAAGCTAGCCTCCCTGCTTTGCTGGCCTGCTTGCTTCTCTGACAGGCCGGGCTTGTGGGTTCTCAGGGAAGGCTTTCTGGTGTTGGGGGCTGGGATAGCAGCAGTGTGGAATAAGGTTGGGGCAGAGCTACTGGACATGGGGGCAGAGTGGAGGGGAGTGCGGCAGGTGGTCTGTTACAGAGCGGGGTATGGGTCTGGAAGTTGGATTTGGAGAAAAGGAGGGAGAAGCGAAGCTCTGCAGTTGGATTCCCTGCTTCCTGGCCAGAGTGGCCTGCGGCTTCCAAGGAAATCTCTAGACCACCCTTAAAGTCCTGCAGTTGATTTGCCCATGGTGCTGTCCACGTTGTCTGTCAGGCATGCTTCTCCCTCAGTCCCTTAGTGTTTGGAAAGCGCTCCCACTTCCATTGGCTCCATGTGTTATTCTTTTTTTTTTTTTGGTTTTTTGAGACAGGGTTTCTCTGTGGCTGTGGCTTTGGAGCCTGTCCTGGAACTAGCTCTGTGGACCAGGCTGGTCTCGAACTCACAGAGATCCGCCTGCCTCTGCCTCCCGAGTGCTGGGATTAAAGGCGTGCACTTTTAATCTTAAAACCGAGGCAGGCTGGCATGGCCTGCCAGGCGACAAGCGGCTACAGTTTCCCACCAGCAGGAGGGCACGCGGCCAGTGGCTGGTGGCGGCGGGTAACAGACACATAAACACAAAGATAGGCATAAAGCATTTTATTGAGGGAGAGAGGCAGAGAGAGAGAGAGAGAGAGAGAGAGAGAGAGAGAGAGAGAGAGAGAGAAAGAGAGAGAGAGAGAAGAGATAGAAAGAGAGAGAGAACGTGTGCGCACACCAAGGAAGCAAAAGAAGGGAAGGGGCAAGATGGCTGCGGGCAGGTCAGAGGTAATGGGAGTGGGTGTGGCTTGTCCCTTAAAGGGACAGGAAAGCACAACACCGTGTTTCTCTCAGTGTAGATGGGTATAGTCTTTATTTAGGATTTCTGGTGACCAAGTGACTTGCTGTGGTCACAGGTCCCGTAGACAACAAGGAGCTGCTTAGCACATGTCCGTCTTCACTGGCATTGTGTTGAGTCTCAGTTGCATTTGCCTTCATCTCTTGCAGATGTCAGTAGTTGGGCACCTGGGAAGCTGCCGGTGAGTAGCTCTGTGCTGGAAGCTTCTGTGACATTGGGCGACAGATAGGGTGAGCTCCCAGAATGCCTAAGCCTCTAAGTGGGATGGCACAACCTGTGTTTCTTCCTGGCTCTTCTCCCCCACTCCCACCTTTCCCCTGGGCTACCACTGACTGCTACCAACTCTCCTGGGATTTTGTGAACAGACCTGGAGCCAACAACTCTAAAGAGACAGGACTGCACCAAGCCTGGAGCAGCATGGGGAGAGCTGCCCCAACCCTCAGTCTTGGTCATAACCCTGTTCTGTGTCCTGCAACCCACAGCTTGCATAGTCATGTGCCCCCAGGTGGTATTTACGTGACTTCCTTCCCTCAAACAGCTAGCACTCCACTTGCGACTTGCTGGGTCTTGCGCTGTTCTCCTTGGCGATACATAATTTCCTTCCACAGCAGATTAGGCACCTCCCCTGTACCTCAGGATTTCTCCATGCTTCTTCCCCTGAGGGGCTTTTGTAAGTCCCGAATAGATGGGGCCCCTGCCTTGTTTTCTTCCTCATGCATGGCGGCAGGTGTCACTCTGTGTGTTGTGTATTTGCCAGCGGTGCTGTTTCGTTAGACGCAGTTCTGTTCTGTTGTTCTGTTCTGTTGGATGTTGTGTTTCTCAAGGGCAGGAGCCTCGTCATCCCCTTCAGGTGCCCTGTGCTTTATATAGGACATTGGAAGCGTTTAGTGCTTGTTAGCTGTCTGAGCTTGGACAAAGGACTGTTAAGTGGACTGATCTCTCCACTTGCCCACGTCAGGATGATGAGCTTGACCTTCTCCTGAGACAGGGCTTTGCCTCTGCATTACAAGATGGCACAGAGCGCAGACAGGACTGACGGCCTCACAGCTGCCTTTGTACCTGACAAGAACTGCTCTGCGTTTCTGCCATACTCATGTGTGTATATGCACACACGGACACGGACACGGACACGTACAGACACACCTGCATACACACAGGTAGTCACAGACACAGACACACACAAAAAGAATCACACACACAGACACACGCATACACACAGACACATACACATACACACATAGACACACACACGCAGACACACTGCTTACTGATGGTTGTCACTCATATTCTGTGCCTGGGTGTGGGGCTGTGTTTGCTAGCATCTGGTTTGACTTCTTTTTTCCGGTGACCAAGGAAGTCTCGGGGTGCCCATGAGGAGAGTCCTGCCTTGGCAGTCCTTTTTTCTCACCCTTCTCCCCTTCTTTCTCTTACCACGTTTATACTTTTAAGACTGACTTGCTCTTAGACATGCCTGTGTTTGCTGTACTTATCCTCATGTGATTTTTTCAAAAGCATGTCAACACATGCGGATGAGCACTGAGATATTTAGTAACAGGTCCTGTTATTGAAGGGTCTTTTAATACGTGCACACGAACTACTTATATGCAGTTCTAGAAGGTGCTACACAGGCTGCCGGTGGAGAAGGTTAATAGTCTCATTTTGTTATCTTGAGACAGGTTCTCTCACTGAGATTTGGGGCTTGCCAGTTAGGCCAGACAGGCTGGCCTGATAGCCCCAGGGATCACTCTGTCTCCGCCGCCCTGGTGCTGGGATTGCAAATGCACACACACGACCATGCCAGCTTTTCACCTGGGTCCAGAAGATGGAACTCAGGCTTGTACCATGCACACTCTACAGAGCCGTTCCCCCAGCCCAGTACTTTTGTTTTGTTTGACTTTGTCTGTGGGGACGGGGTGGAGAGTGGGGATCTTGTTTTGTTGTTATAGATAACACCATGGTGGATGTAGTTGTTTTTGGCTTTGTAACAGGACCTATGTTTATCCCCTGAGAACTTACTAAGTCATCAGTTCTGAACATTTTTCTGCTATTTAGATGTGTTTTCTGCTATTTAGATTGCCTTCTGAAAGGGTAATTCTGATTACATTCTGGCAGCAGCATCCTAAGTCATTATGCTTTGAGTGCCTTACTGTTTAATTTGTATTTTCTTGGTTATTCTAAGGGTTTTTTTGTTTTGTTTTGTGTTTTGTTTTTTCAGTTTACAGATTTTATATTTGAACCTTTCTCACCTGAGCTCTTTTAAGATCTCATTTGGTTCTCAATGAAACTTTGATGGCTTTGGTCGGAGAACAGATTCCTGCCTGTTGCACTGGAGAGATGTGGGCTGCCCCATTGTCCAGGACAGAGCCAGCCCTCAGCTCTAACCTAGTACACCTGCTGAAGTAACATAGACTCCTGCGCAGTAAGGATCTGTGTGTCACCTGCCTGGACACAGTAGACCTGGACAGCTCTGAAGGGCTAGGAAGGTTAGGCCATCTCCTGAGGGCTTCTTGTATTCCAGCCTAAAGCTGAAGTTTCATGAAAATCTGCACTGACCATGTTAGGATATGTTTTTTTAGCATGACTTATATTTAAGACTTGTACTGGAACCTGAGAAATGATTTTCCTGGAAGAGAATTAGCTTCTAGTCTGCATACATGAATTGACAGTAGCATGGGAGATAGGCTTCCAGCCCACGTGTATGAATTAACAATAGTAAGGAGCTCACTACGCTTGACTTACCCTGGCCAGGATTTTGTTTGTTGACGGAAGTGGAAGTTTGTGAGGGAAGTGACAGACCTGGCCTTGAACCGGCTGACACTGGCTGCTCTATTGCGTGTTTGGTATTAGGGACTCTTGGGCACTGTGTCCTCCCTCTTACTTTTATTCCCAAGAATATCCTTTCTTTTCTTCTATAAAGGCAGTTGGGAAGATTAGACACATCCCCGATGGCCAATCCCACAAATACTGCCTGATTAATGAAAGGAGTCAGGTTGGTCAGGGACAGCAAGGCTGAGTGCTGGGACGTGGGTCTGAACCACCCAGGAAAAGAAAGGCCTTCCTCATTCTGTAGCATTGGAGGAGAAGTCAAAGCTACTGATGTGGTCCAGGAGGGGAGCCCCCACAAAGACTGGCCTGGCTGTGGGGGGTCCTGGTGAACCCTTTTTGTGTTCAAACTGGACTGCTGGGGGTCTGTGAACCGGCTAGTTCTCCCTGGAGTTGCCCTTGCTGGGAAAGCCATCCCTGTCACACAACAGGCTGCTGAGTCAGGCCTGCAGGGAGCATCCTGGGAGGTGGTGTTCCAGCTGAGGTACATGTACACGGTGGCGAAGATTTTACTTTCTGGTGTGACTTCAGTCTGTTCTCAGGAAGCAGGAGATAAATTCCCACAGAGGAAAAGCCTTTTCTTACCTCTCTCGCATATTTGATGTCTTTATTCTTTTTTCTAGCACCGCAGACAGCTTTTAGTCTGGTCTCTCCTTGGCAAGTCTGAGGTTACAGGGAAGTGGTGATCACCTTCCCCTCTGGACCGCAGAGCCCTCTGGTGCTCTGTGAGTGACTGGGAGTCGCACAGTGAAACCTGGGTCCCTGGGGAAGGCTTACGCTGGCTGCCCAGGAGGCGAGAATATGAAGTCTGAGTGCAGCGCCAAGAGTCTTTTGGGGTCCACAGGTTCCAAGTGAGGGACAGGAGGAGGCACCAGTGTCTCCTTTCTTGCTCTCCTTTCATTCCTCCTGAGTTGAGGGGCTGTACTGCATGTGGCTTTGGGCCTGTTGTTTGAGCTGAGACCCTGGGCCTCCTGTGGGGTGTGCAGTCACCCCAGGTGCTGTGTGCTCCTGGTGTGTTCGTGGGCAGAGCACAGATCCCACAGAACCTCTGATGTCCCAGCTCTGTGGGCTTTGTGTGAGATAACTAGGAAGGACGCGCAGGCCTTCGTGCTGGGCACAGAGTGAAGACCGGCCCCTGGGGGTGTTTCGGCCCAGAGGGCGTGGACTGCCTCGCTTCTTGAAGAAAAGCTAGAGTTTGGTCTGGAGATCAGCCTGGGTCCTTTTGGACTGGGGAACCAGGATAGCATGGAGAGACCATGGTTTGAGACTTGCCTCGTTCCTCTCTGACCATCTGCAGTGATGTACAGGACCGGTAGTACTCCAGTCTCCTCAGGCTGCACGCTGGGCTAACATTTGTTAACTCTGTCTCTATCCAGTGTTGTGAACCTGGGCTGGGAGGCCTGGGCTTCAGCGTGTATAGCACCTCTGTCTGTTTTGGTTTCTTCATTTCTCCTAGGTTTGCCTGGCTCTTATGGGGTGACCCTTTGAGCTTTTTCCTCTCCCAGGACCACCCCTTCTTGCTCGGGGGTTGTCAGAATGACAGAAGGGGCAAAACATATGCTCCCTGGGGTCCCTTTGATCAGGCCTCACTCTCAGGACCCCTTTATCTCCATAGGTGCCAGGTCCTCAGACTGGGACACTGGGCATGATATTGTATGTGTAGACTCCAGGTTTCTGAGCCTCGTGGGGTGTGTTTGAGCATGAGGATGAGGTTCCCCAAGCTGGGACACTGGGCATGGGGCTTCACATGTGGACTCTAGGTTTCTGAGCCTCGTGGGGTGTGTTTGAGCATGAGGATGAGGTAGTCACATCTATGCCTCTCCCTCTGCTTCACTCTGGGAAGCCAGGCCACTCTCAGTTTCCCTCTGACCCCAGCTGATTTTGTTATATTGTTCGTGAGAGACTTAGTTTTGAGGGGACCTTTTAAGGCCGATTGTCTGGTAGTGCTCTACACTGTGGCCCTTGCTCTGGTCCTGCGGAGTTGATGTCTACACTAAGATCTCGGGGAAGCAGGCAGCTCTGGAAGTGCGCACCGCAGCCTGATTTGTGAGCTCTGGTGAGCAGAAGGTGCCAGAGCGGCCATTCCAACGCAGGCTTTGTCTGAATGGTTCCCATTTCTGAAAGTCAGCCCCTATCCTTCCCCCTCATCACTGTTTAAGATGTAAAATGCCTACAGACTCCACTGATGCTCTGGTCCCTTACAGAGAAAGTTTGTCTTCTTCCACGGCCCCGCCCCTGTGGGGACAAGTTGAAGTCTTGACCTATGACCCATTGAGTTTGCTCATGGTTTGTGAGTTCTGTATAAAGATCTCTGTTAAGTGATACGCACATAGAGACACAGTCAGTTGTTTTTATTGAAGAGGAGGCGGCCATGAAGTCCCTCAGTTACTGTTACCTTGAACTTCATGGTGAACACCACCAGGTGGGATGAACCAGACCCAGAAATAGCTCTGTTTCCCTCTTCTATATGCCTGGACTCAGTAACATTGTGAACTCAACGTCTTTTTCTCATCATCTCTTTATTATTATTATTTTTTGAATTTTGTAGTTTTGAAACAGGAATGTATTGTTTTTATGCCATGTTGGTATCTGAGTTTGGGGTAGAATAATGTGACCAGGGTAACTGTAAGCCTCTTGCTGGTGTTTTCTAGAAGCCTACAAGCAGGGTGTGGATGGGAGCTCCAGATGCTGTGCTTTGGTTTGGTTCTGACTTCCCCCAGGCGTGTTTGCCCTGCGCAAACCTGCAGTGTGAGGCTGGACGCAAGAGGCGAGACTTTTAGACTGTTAGGGCGGTGTGTGTTTTTCCCAGCATGCTCCTCACCCTCGCACTTTCTCCATGTGCAGTGTGTCTGGAGTCTTTGAAAATTTTAACTTCGATTTTCACCTGGGGCGGGGAGAAAGGAAGACGTGCATATGAACTGTTCAGTTGTAAAGAATCCTGGAGGCAGGGCAAGTCAGGGGCTGTAATTTGTTTCCATTGCAACTGATAAGCTCCCCTTTGTTTGTTCGGAAACAGGCAGAAGCGACTCGAACAAAACCCAGCAGAAAGGAATGAGGGGAGGGACACGGACTTCCTGTGATTTCTGTGTTGAATAGATAAATGCCATGTAGTACGGCATAATAGGTACTTTCTAATAAAGTATATTCTTAGCGGGGAAATCAGAGTGCAAAATGAGGTGAAGAGAAGCTAGTAGGCTGTCAGAAATCTCCAATGTTTTAGTGGATTTACCAGTGATGGGGATAATAATTTGTCAAGAAACAAAACAGAATATTCTAGGGTACCGAAAGGACCTCCTGTGGCTTCTAGAGGAGGTAGGTCTCAGTGGGGAATAGGGGCTGTCACAGTGTCTAACTCAGTCCCGTGGTTCTGAATACTGGTCCACCATCCGTGCTACAAACCCCTGAATTCTATGCCTCAAGCTCTTTCAGTTCTAGGCCTAGAACATAGCGAGCCACCCTAAGGGCACTCAGGCATGGCCCTCTGGCATCCCAAGTTCCCCGTGACATAGATCTAGTTTAAGGCAATCTCTTGTTCAGACTAACGGGAAGCTGGCGTGTAGGATTTCCTGTAGCTACAGAAATTACATCCAGGTACTACGTGTTCAGGAGTATTCATTCTCATACTGGTCCAGGCCAGCTGGAGCAACTGCCTTCTCTCTCCAGCTTCTGTGTATGTCTCCACCGTAGGGGCGGGCTCCTGGCCTCTCCTGGCCCAGAGCATCCTTCTAGGCATCTCCCTTTCTGTCAGGATGTTACCCCATCCAACTGTTACAGTCAGTGATACGTAAGCATAGTGGGAATGGCTTCATTGTCTGTCAGTGATGGTCTCCATGCCTGGCCTCTGTGTGAACTCCAGATGGCTAGATTCCCCAGACCACTCAGTGTGGCTCGTCTAGGTTCAGGAAATGCTGGGTGAATTGGTTGCCTTCTTTTTCTCTGGCTTGGTTTCCTCATCAGAACGTGAGGGTTAATACCTGTCTTGTCATTATTCAGCTGTGAGGGCTAGAGAGCGTGTTTGCAAAGGCCTGGCCTGAGCCGCGAAGGGAAGCACACTAGGAGCAGGGCACCGTTGATCCGATCTGTTTCTCACCTCCAGGAGGGTGTGGCAATAACCCTGCTCTCAGACTGCGGAATCTTCTAGCTCTCTGTTTTGATGGCTGTCCGCATTGCTCATGGGGTCAGTGAGTGACCCAGGAGGAGTTGTTGAGTATGCAGAGAGGGGCAGGGTCCTAGTTAGCTAGCTTTTTTTTTTTTTTTGCCAACTGGGAAGAAGGAATGTCAGTTGAGAAAATGCCTCAGATTGGTCTGTAGGCAGTTCTGAGTGGCATCGTCTTGATCAATGATTGATGTGGGAAGGCCCAGCCCCCCACGGGAAGTGGCACCCCTGGACAGATGAAAGCGGACTGAGCAACCCATGGGGAGCCAGTCAGTAAGTAGTGCCCGCCATAGTCTCTGCGTTAGTTCCTACCTCCATGTTCCTCCTTGAGTTCTTGCCTTGACTTCTCTTCTTGACAACAGTAAGGTAAAATAAACCCTCTCCTCCCCAAATTACTTTGGGTCATGGTCTTTATCACAGCAGTAGAAACCTAACACAGACAGGCAGGGAAACTTGATTTCCCTGGGCAGATGTGTGGGCTGTGGGCTTTGCAGTCGGCGGGTGCCTTTATCCAGGCTCTTCTGCCTATTGCGTCTCTGCTCTACTGAGCCTGACTTTAGACTGCAGAATGAAAGACTCGGTGTCAGGTCAGCAGTCGCAATGCAGACGGGCTGCCGTCAGCGCCCTGAAAACACTGTGACCGTGTGCTGTACCCCCATGACAGGTTTTGGTTGTCCCCACAGTGGCACATGGTTCTCCAGCTCTAAGACTCATCCAGCTAAGGGTGTCACCAGCTAGGGGTGTTACCACAGAGCTGGTGTCTGCAGGGTTTTCACAGGTGGGAACAGATGGGGAGCCTTTATTTTTAGCTCTTCTGACTCTCATCTTTAAACCTTTGACTGTTTTTCTCTTTCTTTCTTTCTTTCTTTCTTTCTTTCTTTCTTTCTTTCTTTCTTTCTTTCTTTCTTTCTTTCTTTCTGTGTGTATGTATGTATGTGTGCTCCTATGCACATGACCTGAGTCGTGTGTATATGACTCCTGTCTGCTTGTGGAAGTCTGAGGTGACCCTTGGGTGTCACTCTTCAGGAGCTATCTGCCTTGGTTTTTGAGACAGAGTCTCCCATGGAGATCGTGGGGCTTGCCAACTATCTTTTTAAAAAAGATTTATTTTTAATTATACGCACCGTGTCTTTGTGTGGGGATGTGTATGTGTGCAAGCACAGTGCCTGCAGAGGCCAGAGGTGGCTTTAGATCTCCTGGATCTGGAGTTTCAGTGCTGTGAGCGAGCTAATGTGGGTGCTGTCAGTGAAGCCTGGGTCCTCCTGAAGAGCAGAACTTGTTCTTAGCACTGAGCCTTCTCTCCAGCCCCATCAATTAGTCTCGATTACTTGTCAGCCCCTCAGGCATCTGCTGTCCCTGGCTTCCCAGCACTGGGATGATAAGGGCCACAACAGTCCCCACTTTTTAGGTGGATGCTGGAGATTGGGCCCCATCCTTACGCTTGCGTGACACTTTACCAGCCGAGCCATCTCCCCAGACCTCTGACTCATTTTCTTCCAGACGCATTTACCTCAGCCCTTATTTACTGCTAAGTGTGATGTAAGTGCTCAGAATGTGGGCTCGGTATCAGCGCAGAGTAAGAGAAGAGAAGCTGCTGACTGAATCCAAACTGAAATCGCGAGGTAGGGTTTCTCACTTGGTGCTGAGATTTGGAAATTGGCAAAAAGGACCAAACCTGTAAAGAGTTGACAGCATGAGTGGCTGTGGTCATGACGGTACCGCCACAGGTCAGAGCTGAGATAGTGCGTGTTGCTTAGGCACTGACCTTCCAGAAGCCATAAGGTTGCAGGTGAACCTAGGGGCAGGGTAGACATCTGAGGTGGCAACAGAGGCCTGCTCTAGCACCTCTGAGGTGACCCAGTGGTTTAAGTGGTGGTACCTTGCGCTGTGCTGCAGGGCTTCATGGTGAGCCGACTCCCTCTGTTCTGATGCTGTGCATTCTGCTGACAAAGTCCATAGCATGAGTACCCCTGGCCCAACCTCCAAGCAGCCAAGCAGGTGGATTTGTGAACCCCACGCCCGTGTCTGTGGCTAGTATGTGGGCACAGATGTGGGGAGGTGTGTAAGAACATGGCCCCCACATGATGCTTTCCCTGTCTGCCTGTCTGCTTCTCAGGTCAAGAGCCGTCTTAGCCTGCTAGGTGGGCCTGCCCTGTGTGCCCTGTTTGTGGGTCATGGCCCTGGCACTAGTTAGTTCATTTCCTCCCTTGCTTACTGTTTCTCTTTTGATAACCCCCTGTATCTTTCTGCAAATGTAGTAGAGAGAAGGTGACCTGCCTGGGCCTTGCCAGGGCTTCAGTGGCTGGAGACTGCCGGCGATGGTAATTGCTGAGTGCTCACACTGTGTACTGGGCTCTGCGTGCACCCCCAGTGCTCACAGGTCACATCAGCCCTCATAGTTGAGGGCAGCAGCTACTGAGAGGGGAGACTGAGGCAGAGAGAGATCGGCTGATGGGCCCTAAACCTCTTGGGTAGGGCTGGAAGGATCTGGGATTATAGCTTGGCCATTCTACCCTACTAGGTGTGGGGTCCAGTACCCTTCTGTGCTGCCCACGTTGTCTCAAGCAGACCCCCTGCGCTCAGTAATTGTGGGGTCTCATTGCCAGCCAGTGACAGAGCTGAGCCCACTAAAGCCTGTGTCAGCGGGTGCCTGATACTTCTGGCGTGTCCCTGTAAAGAGATTATCTGTCAACTCAGACGCGGGGGTGGTTGGTTTGAAAGACAAGAATTGGGTGAGATGGAAAATGTCAGATTTAATTTATTCAACTGTTCCTTCATTTCACCGCCAGCTCATGCTACGTAGCCCAGAGAAAATGCATTAAAAGTTTGCCATTCGTCAGTAGACGGGGACTTGGCCTGACTAGGTTGTGCTGTGATAGGGCCTTGATGTTGATGAGCCAGACCTCAGCCTCATTTTACTAGGCTTCTTGGGCCTGGGGAGGGTGGGACTTGAAAGGAGAGGTGACTTTGCTTAGTGTCTCTAGAGGACCCAGCCCCTCCTCCACTCTCTGCTGAGCTGCAGCGGAGCAGACTGGTCCAGCCGGAGGCCAGGTAGCCATGGCAGTTGAGAAGTGTCTGCTGGACAATCTGTTGCAGCTTGTGGTCCCTTAGTCTTAAACTCAAAACGGCCTTCAGATGCCGAGTGCCTTCTGGAATATGACTCAGCGCTATCATTTTTAGCTCACCTGTGTCACCTTGGGAAAGAAAACCAAGCAGCTGCAAGAGAAGTTTTGGTTCACAAAACATCACAAAATTAGTTATACGCCGAAGACAATGGTTTGTTATGGGAAAAAGCTTATTAAAATGGCAATCACAGAGAAGGTCAATGGGGGCATAAATTAAAAACATCGTTGAAGATTTATGGTAGGGGTTTAAGACGGGAGCTCTTGGTCTGCTCACAAGATACTTTGTGATCTAAAACAAACAATTTGCTTGTGTTTTTTTCCCCGGTTGGATGTCGGTTTGTGACCTCGGAGTATCAGCTTCCAGCTGAGGGCTGTCTTCTCCCAGGGCCTACCTTTCCTCCCTGTATTTCTGGCTTTCGTCAAGGGTGCCATCAGGTTTTTGTTCTTAGAACCTTAAACTTCTTGGCGTCACCTTGTTGTCCTGTTCTGTGTCTTCTGTTGGCTCACTGTGGTTGTTCTACCATTTCAGTTTCTGTCCTTTGGGATAATTCTTCCCTGCTTTGAAGTCACAGCGCAGGGTCAGCCATTCAGCCATGCTACTCGAGTCAGGGCGGTGGCCTCCTAACATCACCATCCCGTTTCCTGGATCTATTCCTTCTAGTCAGCGTTCACAGCGAAGCTGGAGCCATCCCCTTGGCATGTGAGCTGAGCATGCAACTGGAGTCTGCAGCAACAGCCCCTCACCTGTTGACTGCCATCTCAAAGATGTTCATGAGTCACTTGTACCATCATTTTAGCCTAATTTATTATGCTCCCAGCCATCCCTCGGGCACTGTATGTATTCCGACACTCTCATTCTCAAAGTGTGGTGTGTGGTTTGTACACTGCTCCTGTTAGTGGGCTCAGCCCTTGTCCTTGCTCCCGGTTCCCCTGTTATGAAGAAGTCAGCCGCATCTTCCTGTGTACCTTCTTGTTTTTGTTCGTTCTCTTTTTGCTACATCCCCTCTGACTTCCTCACCAGGTTAGGGGCTCCTGGGGACAGGGACCACACTTACCTTTCATCTTACCTCACTTGTCAGTGTTTGTGCCCAGAAAGTGACCGATGCTTATGGAACCAAGTTAATTTAACATTGCCTTTCCTCAAATTGTGTCTCGAACTGTATTAAGTGAGACTCCACCAGGCATGTAATGAGACAAAGGGGGCAGGATGGTGTGCTGTTGTCGAAGAGCCCGAGCACCTGTGGAGAGTGGGCTCGCCCTCTCACTCTCATAGCTCTCAGTGTTGGGTAAGGGAGTGTGAGCAATGTATGGGGTAGTTGGAAGGAAGGGAGAGGACTGTGCATGTTTAGAAACAAGAGGTTGTGACGGGGAGGCGGATGTCATATGGAATTGGGAGAATCTTTTCACATTTCATTTTCTTTCTCCGTAGACCAGGAATAGCTCTGGCTTTCCTTAGCCTTGCTCTAAGAGACACAGATGTCCAGAGACAGCTGGAGGAGATACGTGCAGGGTGTTCAGTACAGTGCCTGGCATGAGTGATGGGAGCAGGAGATCGAGAGATCACATCTCAGCTGCATACAGGGAGCAGAAGAAACCAGAAGTGGGGCAAGGCTATAAACCCTGCTTCCTCCAATGAGGCTCCACGTCCTAGAATTTCCACAACTTCCCCAAACAGACACCATCTGGGGACCAAGTGTTCAAATACATGAGCCTGTAGAAGGGCACTCAACCACCACACCTGATTTAAACATGACACAACAGACATTTTTGTATTATTAAAGACCTTTAATAGTTGTTACTGTACATGGTTGGGTCAGTTTATATTTTGTAACAATACTGCGGTTTTACCTGACCAGTACTGCATGGCAGATTTGCAGATTCCACTTGTTTACTGAGTCTTTGTTGGGTGTTTCCTCTTTTCTGGTGCAATATGAAAACCTCTAGAGAGCTTAAAAGTTTTCCTAGGTAGCGGTGTAAATGGATAATTATGTAATAAGCTGGCAGCTTAACATAATTGCCTTTTGCTTTGGTAGAATGTGTTTGTATACTTAAAAGGAACAGAGGAATATTGAATCTCTTGGTAGCTTGAATGATGGCTTATCGGGGCCTCCAGTCTATTGCCTTGTAGATAAGTGAAGAACAGATGTAGAGAAATGTCCGTGGGAGGTGGTTCACACGCCACGAGCACGTTCATCTGATCCCATCAGCATTCTGTTAGTAAGAGGCTTGTTTTCTCGTTTTCTCGACAGGCTTTAGGTGCCTCCCTGGCTGTCGTATTATTAATCTTTTTCATGGTGACAGGTAACTTTTTCCTCCTTAAAGGTGGCCTGTCCTGCTGCAGAGGGAAGCAAAGCTGAGTTCATTTTTCTTGCCATGTACGTTGTTTAAGTCAGGGGTGGTGCACTTCCTTACAGGCTGAGGCAGGAGGATTGTGAATTTAGGGACAAACTGAACTACGTGTTGAGATCATGTATGGTTTTGTGTGTGTGTGTGTGTGTGTATGTGTGTATGTGTTTGTCCCTGTCTATTCTTATTCTTAGGGATGTGATTTGAAGTTCTCTCCTAAAGGTTTATTAATGGTTTTACAAACTAAATTTTTTACATGAGTTAATTAATCAGTTAACTGTGTGCACATATGCACATGCCTTCATACCAGGGTGTGCATACATCAGAGGTCAGAGACAACTTTGTGAAACCAGTTTTTCTCTTCTCCCCTTGTTGACTCCAGAGATCTAGCCCAGGCCACCAGTCTTGGTGGCAAGCATCTCACTGGCACAGAAACTGACTTCTGTGCTGATTTCCTTATCTTCCACTTCATTGGTTATTTTCTCTGTACTTAGTTTGAGTATAATTTTATTTATTTCCTGGATTTTATAGTATATAGTTAAATAGTTGACTTTGTACTCTTTTTTCCTAAGAATCATTTTAAAATATATTTAATTACTTCTTTAAGAATTTATATTGATTTTGGTTATATTCATCTGTTTTTCTCCACTCCTCTTCCTAATTCCTCTCAGATTCATTCTACCTCCCCAATCCCCTTACTTCCTGTCCTTTTTTAAAAAATTACTCATAGAGTCCAATATGTACTGCCCATATACTCCTGGGTGTGGGGCTATCCTCTGGAAGTGTGTTCTGCCTACCAAGAGCCAAACCCTCGAAGAAAACAGACTGTCCATTCCCCTGAAGCCATCAGCAACAACAACTTCTCAGGGGTGGGGATTCACAGGGCCTCCCTGCTCCAGGACAGAACATGACTGGCTTGAAACTGTGCAAGCAAAACAGCTGCTTTGAGTTCATGAGTGAAGTGGGCCTGTCAGAAGCCCCTGTTTCATGCTGGTCCTCCCTGACCTCTGACCCTCGCAATCCTCCTCTTCCCTTCTGTGATGTCTTTTAAGCCTTGGAGTGTGTGTGTCTCATTTGTGGCTGAACATCTGTTGACACTTATTCTCTGTGCTTTAACCAGTTGTGAGTTTCTGCATGAATTGCTATCTACTCTATACAGAAGCCTCTCTGATGAGGACTGTGTTGGTTTGAATAAGAACGGCCCCCATTCTTATGCTTAGTCTTCAGAGAGTAGCACTGTTTGAGAATTGGAAGTAGTAGGTATGGCCTTGCTGGAGTAGGTGTAACATGCTGGAGTAGTGTGTCGCTGGTGGTGGGCTTTGAGGTGTCTGTCTGTCTATGGATCAGGATATAGCTCTTACCTATTGTTCCAGTGCCACCCTGCAGGCTGCCATGTTTCTTATCATGATAATGAACTGAACCTTCGAAACTATTAGCAGGCGTCCAGTGAATGCTTTCTTTCCTAAGAGTTGCCTTGGTCATGGTGTCTCTTTACAGCAATAAAGCAGTGACTAAGACAAGGACTGAGTGCTGTATTGATCTTCATGGTACAGAAGGTAAAGATTTAGAGGACAGTTTGATATCATGTTCACTCAGCAGAATGATAGTAGTAGATTAACTCTGGGGCCTGCGAGTGCTCCAGCCATGGGTTCTTGGCCAGATTTACTGCAGCAGACATGTTTCCTCCGGTGGAGCTGGCCTTTGATTTACAGAAAGTGGTAGGTTACCCCCATAGCGTTTTTGCCATTCTTGCACCCACGCGACTCTCTTGCCACTGGGTCATCATTGTAGCTCACAGGCAAGACTATTGATGACTTTGCTCCCCAGCAGCCTCAATAGCACCATCTAGTACTGTGAAAGCCAGCCAATAGGAAGGAAACTTCCTGGTCAGCATGGACTTGATTTCTTCATGTCCTGTGATCAGAGTGTGTGCTGTCTTCAGCAGTCAGGCCTTAATATCAAATTCTGGTGGGTAATCAAGAACAATGATATAGATTGTTTTGTTTTGGGCATCCCTGGGACATACCAAGCATTGACCTTTTTATTTGGCAAGCTATGTCTTTTGAAAGGAGCATGTTCCCCTATGTATGGTAACTTTAGTTATACTCTTTAAATTATCTGTCTGTCTGTCTTTCTGCCTATGAATGGAACTTAAAATAGTACATTTTTAAGCTTTCCGACTGTTAGTTGTTTCTTCCTGACTCCTTCCTTTGTCCTACTTTCTCACTTCTCTCCCAACCTAAACTTCTCTCCTCCTTATTCCCTTCATATCATCTTCAACTCTACCATTCTCTGAGATCTGCCTTTCCTGGCTTCTACAGGTTTAATACTAAGAGCCACAGCTGAGTGGGAACATATGACCTTGGTTTATCTGGGTCTGGGTTACCTTGCTCGGTACACTGTCTCCCAGCTCTATCCACTTACATGCAGCTTTCACAATTTCATTCTTCTTTATAAGCGAATGAAATTCCATTGTGTAATAGGTACTGTGCATGCTCGATTGATTTCTACTTTTTTTTTTTCTGACACAATCTCACATTTTATTTCACAAATATCATTTACAGGAATGAATGTTCTGCACCTTCTTATTTTTCTCTTGGTGAAAACATCCATCTTAGAAATTTCTACTTTTTTTTTTTTGAGGAACTGCTGCAGCATAGCAACTGCACCAGTCTGCACTTCCCCGACAGCGCACCAGGGTTCGCTGGTCCCTGCATCCTCACCGTCATTTGCTGTCTTGTTTTCTTAGCCCTAGCCATTCTGACTGTAGGGAGATAAAGTCTCACAAAAGCTTTTCTTTGCCTTTCCCTGATGGCTAAGGTTGGTAAAGACTTTAAAAATATTTTTTTTTTAGCCATTCTCATTTCTTCTTCTGAGTCCTGTCCAGTTCCACAGTTCACTGTTTAATTGGCTGGTTTCTTTTCTGGTTTAGTTTTTAGTGCCCTGTGTATTCTAGGCACGAATCCTCTGTTGGTGTCCAGCTGGCAGAGCTTTTCCCATTTCCTAGGCTGCCTCTTCAGTCGATGGAGTTGCCTTCACTGCACAGTCTCTTAATTTCACGAGTCCCACTTGAGGATTTTTGGTCCCGTTTCCTGTGTGGCCAGAGATCTATTCAGAAAACCCTTACCTGAGCATGTGTCCTGAAGGGTACTCCCTATGCACTCTTCCAGAAGTTTCAAAGCTTCATGTCTAACGTTGATATCTTTGATATATTTGGAGTTGATTTGTGTGCAAAGGGAGAGACAATGAGTTTCATTCTTGTTCACATAAATATCCAATTTTCCAATATCATTTGTTGAAGATAACATCTTTCTCCAGTGTGTATTTTGATTATGCAGTTCCCTCTAAGGCACTTCTGGGCATCTTGAATTTGACATGGTGTGTGTCTTGGTCACTGTTCTACTGCTGTGAAGAAACACCATGACCAAGGTAATTCTTGGTGGCTAGCTTACAGTTATAGAGGGTTAGTCCATGATCATCATGGTGGGAAGCCAACAGGCATGGTGCTGGAGAAGTAGCTGAGGGCTTTACATCCCGACCCAAAGGCAGCAGGCAGAGAGAGAGAGAGAGAGAGAGAGAGAGAGAGAGAGAGAGAGAGAGAGAGAGAGGAGAGAGAGAGAGAGACATTGGGCATGGCATGGGCTTTGAAACCTAAAAGCCTACCCCTAGCAAACACACTTCTTCCAACAAGGCCACATTTACTCCAAGAAGGACGACATGCCTCCTAATCCTTCCTAAACAGTTCTGCTAATTGGGGACCAAGAAGTCAAATATATGAGCCTATGGGGGCCATTCTCATTCAAATCACCACAGTCTGTTTATATTTCCATCCAGATAAGATGATTTTAAGAATGTCACTGTATGTGTCCATGGGAGTGTGTGTGTGTGTGTGCGCGTGCGCGTGTGTTTTGTGTGTGTATGTGTCTATGGGAATGTGCCTTGTGAGTGTGTCTGAATGCCCATGGGAGTCTGTGTGTCTTGCATACATGTGTGTGCATTCTGGAATGTGTGTGTATCTTGTGAGTGTATACAGGAATTCTAGTTGACTTTGGGCACTTAGGGACTTTAAACTCTGCTTTTATGGATTCCTATTTTAATATTGTTGTGGTTAGAGAATATACTCTGTGTGATTTTAGGCATTTAAAATTTACTGAAACTTGTTTGTGGCAGGATGTCTGGTGTGTCTCAGAGAATTGCCCAGAGTGGTGAGAAGCATCCGGATTCTCCAATGATGGCTCTAGTGGTCCATAGATGTCAATTTACTCAATAGGTTTGCCGCCTCATCAACCTCTTCTATGCTCTTATTGATTTTAATTATTTTAACAAAGGGATGTTAAAGCTGCCACCTTAGAGGAATTATGAAACTTACCCTCCTTTTTATTGTATGTATCTGAGGCTTACAACAGGTGCTAAGGGATGCTGTAGGCAGTAAAGTGGTTAAAAGAAGATGCATCTATCTGCCAATTTATGTGCTGACTTTTCTTGAGTCAGAACAGTTAAAACATGCCTAATGAAAATCCCTAATACACCATATTAATTCACTCCTCATGGGCACCCGGCTCTCCATGCTCTTTATTATGCTTGTCTTTGCACCCTTTGACCTTCGCTCTGCTCTCCTTCAAGACAACCTCTGAGTCATTCTTTCTCCTTTGATTATGTAGCATCTTCTTTGTGCTTCTAATTTCACTTGGCACAATGTCCAGGTCCATCCATATTTTGGCAAATGGCAGGATGCCCTTTTTATTTTTATTATTTTTTTTTGTTTTGTTTTTTGTTTTTTTTTTGATTTTTCGAGACAGGGTTTCTCTGTGGTTTTGGAGCCTGTCCTGGAACTAGCTCTTCTAGACCAGGCTGGTCTCGAACTCACAGAGATCCGCCTGCCTCTGCCTCCCAAGTGCTGGGATTAAAGGCGTGCGCCACCACCGCCCGGCAGGATGCCCTTTTTAAAGCCAAATAATATTCCAGTGTGGCCTTATTATTCATTTATTTGTTTATTTATTTGATGTATGTATGGATGCATTTGTGTGTGTGCACACACGTGTGTGTGTGCTTGTTCAAATGCAGAGGCTAGCAGTTGATATTGTTTTTCCACCTTATTTATTTTGAGGTTGGGAGGTCTCGCTAAGTCTGGAGCTGCCTGCCTGGTTGGCTGCTAAACCCCAGGGATCTTCTCACCTCCATCTCTCGAGTGCCAGGATTACAGGTGTACTCTGCCATTTATGTGGTTTTTTTAGATGTTATTTTTATTTACATGTGCATCTATATGAGTGTATGTCATTTGTATATAGTACTCAGAAGAGGGCATTGGATTCTCTGGATTTGGAGTTACAGGCAGTGTGAACCACCTTACATGGGTGGAACTAAATTCTGGTCCTTTTGGCACCTCCCCAAACCGTCCTCGGTGTACTTTTCTACATACCACATCCTCTATCTAATTCTTTAGGTTGTTTGTATATCCTGAGCATTGGCAACTTGGGGTGAGTGTCCTGACAAGGTGTTGCCTTCATCCCCGAGGGTTGTCTGCACAGGCAAGGATCTCATGCAGATGTGACTGTGGTTTGAAGAGGCACCACATTGTTTTCTGCAGTACCGTGCCAACTGGAGGCCCATTGGCTCTTCTCTATAACCATGTCACGGTGTTGAAACACAGCCATGTTCCTCTGAACTTGACTCAAATGTGGGGTTTCAGGGTGTGTCAGCCATGATCGTACTGTTTGTTTTTCCTTGTTTTTTTTTGTCCCCCCCCCCAAGAATTGGGGAAAAGACGTATGGCTTTCTTCCTCCCCTTGAAGATTCCATAGCTGACCTAATGCAGACATGGCTGTCTCAGGTTATTACTTAGAAAGAACAAGATGAGCTGTGAAATCATGGTGCGCTGGTCTTCCATGCCAGCACCAACTATGGCAGTGCCCAGTGGCCCGTGAACAGTTTCCCATCAAGAGTTCGGCAATCACATTTTCTCCTCTCATAGGAATGCTATAATTAGGTGATAACTAGTTTCTATTAAAAATGTTCTTTTGTTTGCATGAGTTCTTTAAATTCTGGGGTGGAAAACATAGTTCTTGAGGGCATTAGGGGCTCCTCATTTGACTGGCATTGTTGTTGAAACTCCTGATCAAAACAAAATGAGATATTGATTTTTGTGTGTGATAAATTAAGGCATCATGAGCTGTGGGAGAGTTAAGATTTGTCATGATTTCCTGTAGCTTGGCTTGTGTGGGAGATGCCAGGAGCCACCAGGATTTTGAGCTCTCCCCTCCATGTGGTCTCATGGGATACTTATGGCCAGGCCTCACCTGTGGTTAGTCTTTGGGATTGAGAGGGCCAAGTCCCTTCCCTAGGTCCTTAAGACTTGATGCTTCTCTAAAGCCCCAGTTTCTAACATCATTGCATTTTGGATGGTTTCCCATATGAGTTCTCAGAGACACAGCACAGCAGTGACTGAAAAGGGAAACATATGTGCGAGATGTCACCAGGCCCTGAAAGACAATTCTGCTCTGCTATAGCCAGGGGCACCCATGGATATTGGGGTTCTCCATAGAAAGCCCCCACCCCCAGGAAAATGCCTATCTGAAGCAAGTAGCAGGGATGCTGATAGAAAGGCTCAGTGAGTGACACACCCTAGTTCACCAGTCGAATGGTTGTTGACACCACACGTGTGTGCTAGCATGTGCTTGGACTCTTGGGCATCAGAGTAAGACTCTTCCTTCTCCACCGGAGTAGCCTTTGCCAAGAGTGGCACAGTACTGGTTGGCTCTGAGACTCCTAAGCCAGGCTTTGTTTCCAACATGGAGCAGCTTGGTTCCTTGAGTCCTTCGGAAGACTCTAAGTTGTGGGTTATTTGATCATTTAGGAACTTTTTACTTTTTAAAGTTTCTATTTCTGTTTCTGACTTGGTCTGTGTGTAACATGTATGTGGGCATCAGCGGAGTCCGAAAAAGGGCATTGGATCTTCTGGAGCTGGAGTGATCCTTTTCATTTCTGCTTCCCACAGAGACCATGTAGATGGGCTTCTAGCAATAGGGGAGTTCTTGACTAGACTTTTAGGACTCATGGTTCCCAGCCCGCATAGTCCAATCTCTGCCCGTTGTCTTGTGTTTCTCCAAGTGCGCTTACAAGACAGTGATGTTGAAGGTGTGCCCAGTGCTGGTGTCTGCAGGTTGCTGCCCTAAGGTGTGTCACCTTGTCCTGAGGAGCTCACACATGTTTGTTAAAGGAGTCACTGCTTTTACATTAGGACAGCTAGACTGTACAGGAGGCGTACTTCCTGACAGAGATGCACAGGGCTTGGGGAAGGCCAAGCTCTCGACCTGAACCCAGGTCTCATTTGGCCATCCCTTCTGACTGACTTCTGGTGTTTTTCTAGAAGGCATAAGCTCCCTTGTCCCCTGTCCCCCCTCTCTTAAGTCTTTAAAACACCATAGTGAGGACACCACGGATACAGAGTCAAACACAGGGCCTTTGACAAGCTGCTTTCTCCTCTTGCCAGACTTTTCACATGCAGTATTGGGAGGGAACCATCTGCGCTCTCTTGGAGAGCCTTCACCACCTGTGTTGTGTCCTCTTTTCCTTCCCCAGTGACAAGCGATGTGTGTGTGCACATGTGTGTGTGTGTGCGTGTCTGTGTAGCAGTGGCTGCAGCAAGCAGGTTTACCTTGTGAAGCTCACTAGCAGCAGCAGAGACTTTGTTTATTGGCCGTCTATTTCCATGTTTCTCAGATGGACAAACTGTAGGGACTGGTTCCTGTGTGGCGCTGGGTGCTTAGTAACTGCCTGCCGGCTTTATGGCCCTTGGTCAGGCTGTATTTCCCTGGTGCTATACACATCCTGGATGGCGTAGCTCATATGCACAGGACCTTCAGGGTGGCAGCTGCTGGTGCATCTCAAGGAATGGAGCTGCCACTGTCACCGCTCTTTTACTTCTGATGGAAGCCTCCCTTACTGGTATGGACTGCTCTGGGTCAAGCTGAACAAAAGCCACCCTCTTCTACTTTACCTACTGAACCCAGATTCTGTTTTGTTTTCTCCTCAGAGAAGAAAGATGTGACTCAAAGCCTGGAGAACTATACAGCTAAGTGTCCCGGGACGATGGAGCCCATCACCCTTCCGGATGGCCTCACGCTACCTCCTGTGCCCTTTACCAAGTTGCCCATTGTCAGGTGAGGCAGTGGGCAGGGTGTGGGCACTGCTCTGCTTCTTTTGCCAGTTCTCTGGCTCATGACTTCGCTTTAAAAATGTTATTATTTATTTTTGAGAATTTCATACATGTATGCAATGAAATATGAAAATATCTACCCCGTTTCCATCTCCATGTCTTCCCATATCCCTCCTAGTCCCTACCCCATCTCCATTTTTATGGCTCATGAGCTACTTAAGCTTGACCTCAGGTCTTAGAAGCAACAGTATCTTACAGAACTGAGGCAGTGTTGTCCTGTAGCTGCTGTGGTCCATGCCTATCACGCGGTAGAGCTGGGGACAGACAGGACCCTGTTGATTTCTAGTCCAGGATGGAAAGCAGCCAGACCTGGTCATCTCCTGCTCACAGGTGTGGGCTGACTCCCTCTCCTGGACCTGCTGCTGGCTATTCAGGAGCAGAGGCGGTCTCTCTCCTCCCCATGTCTATGCTCACTCCCTTGAGGCTGCAGTCAGGATCCCTCACTGCTTGGGATATCCAGGCCCTGCACTGCTGCACCAGCCTGAAGCAGGCCCCGTGGGTCCTCCACTGGGCACAGATTTTGGAGAAATTTCTGAATCTCAGAAAGATTTGTTTGAGGGCTGAAGAGAAGCAACATGGCATTTTTCTGGGGTCACAGTGGTGTGTAATTTTAGGATCTCCCCATGGTGTCTTGGGCACATCTGTTGGTGCTTACGTGCCCTGGGCTCCCCGCACAGTCCTGAGGTGCTCCAGGGCAGTATCATTCATCCTCTCTGGATAGCAGCTGCCTGCTGCTGTTGTGACTTTAGTGAGGCTCTTTCGAGGCCATGCAGAGCTGTGTGTCAGACACACCACTCTCTGTCCTCTTCTTGGAGGCCGTTTTAGCTGCCTGATAGAATGATTGGGGTGCAGCCCTGGGAATCCCAGGAAGGGTGGCTGGACACAGAAGCCCTGGCAGGTCATGTCTGAGTCCCTCCCTCCCTCCCTCCCTCCCTCCCTCCCTCCCTCCCTCCCTCCCTCCCTGTCTCTCTCTCTTTCCCTCTCCTTTAATTTTTTTTCTTTTAAATTGGAGACAGGGTCTCATGTAGCCCAGGCTGGCTCCGAACATACTGTATAGCCGAGGATGGCACTGAACTTCCTATTCTTTTGCCTCTGCCTCCTGAATGGTAGGATTACAAGTTAACTTTCTAGCCAGGCATGGTGGTGCACAGCTTTAATTCCAGCACTCAGGAGACAGAGACAGGTGGATCCCTGAGTTTGAGGCCAGCCTGTTCTGTATAGTAAGTTATAGGACAGCCAGGGCTACACAGAAAAACCCTGTCTTAAAAACCCTCAAAACAAAACAAAGCAAAATAATAACTATAACAACCCCCCCCAATTCCAAGAAACCAAGTTAACTTTCCTTTCTGTGATGTTGGGGTTCGAATCCAGAACCTTGTACATGCTAGGCAATTGCTCTCCTCCTGAGCCCTATTCCTAGCAGAAGACAACAAAAGTCTCTGGTGCTTCCTTAGTCCAAATTCCCACCCTCCGGGGCCATGTTTCTGCTAGAAGTATCCCACCCGCAGGTCTGAGGCAGGGCTGTGTGTTGTTCATCCTTGGCAGGAGTTGAAAAGAAAAGGTCTCTCTAGGGCTTTTCCATGAGTGAGATTTACAGTGGAATATATTTGACTTGGGATTGAGGGCTTGATTCAGTTTTCAAACTTAAGGCTTGGAAATAGGAAAGCCTTTCTTAATACTTCTGTGTCTGCTTATTGTGATGTGGGTCCTGGTGCCACACCTGAGTGTCCCAGTGCTCAGCTCTTAGACCATTGAGGACCCTAGCTCAGGGAATGGTGCTGCCCACTTCAAGACAGCCCTCAACAGACATGCTCACAGGCCAACCTGATCTAGACAAACCTTCCTCAAGATTCTTTCTTCCCAGCAAATCTGTGAAGAGTCACAGACAAACCCTGTTGTCACTTCTGCGTTCTCCGTTTCCACTTGATGACAGCCAGTGTAAAAAACTATGCACTGGGCCAACATGTTTCCATAGAAACGAGCTGAGGACCACTGGGCTGTAGGAACTACTAGTCAGTGTTTGTCAGTAGGACAGGCTTATTTTGCTTTCATTATTTCAGGCTTCAGTGTATGTTCCTTTGGCTGTGTTGTTTCTGGGCCTGTGGTCAGGCATCAGAGCAGAGGGGCATGTGGGGAAGAGCTGCTCACCCCCTGGCAGCTGGGAAGTAAAGAGAGAGAAGTGGGGGAGGTGGGCAGAGCATTGGGACAACATACACACTTCAAGGACACATTTTTAGTGGCCTGTGTCCTTCACCCAGGTCCCAGCTCTTAATAGGCCCACTGTGAACTCATCAGTGGGTTAACACACCAATGAGCAATTGCTGTTTTGAGCCCGCAGCCTCTCAACAGGGGTTGAGCACATGAGCCTTTGGATGCTTCCTATCCAAACCGTAGTAACCTTCACGCCTAAGGCAGACTTCATTGGTTTAAATATTAAAAACATCAGAGGAAGTGAGTGACTTGGGGAGATGGGAGCTTGGTGGTGTGAACATGGAGGACCAATGCTCCCTTCTCTGATGCATGGTAAGTTGGTAGTGTGAACACAGAGGACCACAGCTCCCTTCTCTGATGCATGATAAATTGGTGATGTGAACATGGAGGAATGTAGCTCCCTGCTTTGATGAATAGTAAGTTGATGGTGTGAACATGGAGGAGCGTAGCTCCCTGTTCTGATGAACAGTAAGTTGGTGGTGTGAACATGGAGGAGTGCAGCTCCCTGCTCTGATGCACGGTCAGTTGTTTAAAAACAGCTCATATCCACGAGTCAGGTTTCAGAGGTGCTGTGTCGAATTGTTAGATACAAGCTATTTTTTTTTTTTGGAGATACCTCAATACTATGATTTCTTGTTTTTAGAATAGATGGTTCCTACCTTTTTCCATTGGACCCTTTCTTGGTTCTTGATAAAACCATTTTAGCAACTTACAGGAAAAGGCCCACCTTGGAAGCATGTACTAGGCATACCCCAGAGTGGCTCTGAGTAATTATGATGCAGGTTAATAAGAGACAAACACATCCCTGTTCATGTCTGATTCAAAATTCTCTTAATCAGATGTGTACCCAGTGGTCAAGATGAGCAGGGTCCTGGACATTTATGGGGTTCATTGATTGTCAGGAACGATGTCATCTTGGAGTGATGTCACTGCCTCAGTGCCATTGGGTGCATCAGAGGGCAATCAGTAAAGAACTCTGCGGGAGGACTAAGTGGAGCCAAGATGACCTTGAACTCCTGGTCCTCCTGTCTCCATGTGCCTGGAATGATAGGCCCATACTACCACCCCCAGTGTGTTGTGGATTATTTGAGAAGAATTCAGTATAGGGCTCAGCTCTGTTTGTAGTTAGCTATCATCCAATGACCAGTGTCTTCCTGAATTAGCTAATAGGGGCACCTACACCAGCAGAGACCTGCCCTTCCCACAAGAGTGGCTCCGGGGTTTTGAATTTGAGCTTTGAACTGGAATGTGGGCCAAACGCTGACCTATGCTTCCTATGGACATGGTGGAGAATGAGAAGACAAAGGAAGAAGGCTCCATTAGTTCCCATGCCATCTTTTTTTTAAATATTTATTTATTTGTTTATTTATTATGTATACAATATTCTGTCTGTGTGTATGTCTGCAGGCCAGAAGAGGGCGCCAGACATCATTACAGATGATTGTGAGCCACCATGTGGTTGCCGGGAATTGAACTCAGGACCTTTGGAAGAGCAGGCAATGCTCTTAACCACTGAGCCATCTCTCCAGCCCATTCCCATGCCATCTTAAGTGACATGTTTGTACCCACTGCCCTCGTTCACATTCCACTGTTGCTCAGCTTGGTCCCTGTCAGCCACAGGACACCAAGGAGACCTGGGATTCTGAAGTGTAAACTATCTCCGAATGGAATATATTGAGATGGTCCCATCCTGGATGCTTGAACCCTTGGATTCTCTAGACGCAGCAGCATTGCCTGCCGAATCCAGCATCCCTTGTTCAGGAGTGACTCAGGCTGAACCAATGATGTGGACTTTAAGTCAGGTGCCTTGAATGGTGATTTTTCTAGGGAACACATTTTGTAAAATGACATTTGATGGGAAAAGGTTGAGTCATGAGTGTACGGGGTCATTCTTCTCACTGACTGTCCTCAGAATCCTTGGACATATGCAACAAACCAGCTGTTTGTCTGTCTGGATGGAGGATGCCTTAGAATTCCCATCCACACTCTATTTTCAGTGGGGCTGTGGCATGACACAAAAAGTGTTTGTTTTTCTGAGAACCTTGAGTTGCCCTACCCTCAAGTACACAGACTTGGAGGTTCTGTCCAGCCCAGCCTTAAGACTCAGCGTCTCTCACTCTGTCCAGCACTGCCATTTGTACCAACAGCCATCGTCTGTTCACAAATAATCATTGTCTTAAGATCGGGAAAGGAGGGAAGACTTTGCTGACCTACTGTGTGCGCCAGTGCCATGAAGGTATCAAAACATTACCTCAAGCAGTCCCACAGTGCTCTGTAAGAGATCTGAGGGGTGCTCCCCCTTTCCTGTCTGTATTCAGAATGCACAGGAACACTTATATCAGGCAGATGAAAAACGGAGTAGTAGGCGTGGCTCAGGTGAGGCAGGTGTGTGAGCTGTCCCTCGCTACAAGCCTCTTTCATGGGAGGGCCTGGGTTAGCACGTGGAGAGTAACACAGAAAATGTACTGCCTGTAGAACTCAGGCCACCTCTTCTCAACTTCCACCTCCCATTGGGTGGGTGGTGAAGGGGGCGGGGTCAAGGTGGGTCTGTCTTCCAAGGGATATCCCTCTTTAGGAAAACTGGGGACCAAAGACAGGGAACATCTTTCCAGCGACACGTATCACCAGAGCACCCCTCTTTGCTGATCTCCTAAGCCAAAGCTGATTGAGGTTCAGCCACTGAACCCCAAAGCCATCAGCATGTGTTGTCCCACTGCTAGGTCCTCTAGATTTTAATGAGGGTCCTTCTGTCAACTGCAGGGTGAATCTCCATCTGAGAGGAGCTCTAGCCTCAGGCAGGGTCCTCGTGGTGGGGGGTGCGTGTGAAGCATGGGCTTCCCACGGTCAGCAATGAATTTTCACCTCAGTGCTCAGCTTCGAAGATTCGGACACTGAGTTTGAAGTTCAGCTTTTGGGAGCATGTTTACTGCATTTACTGAGAGCAGCAGGCTCAAGTGCTGGACAAGGCTTTGGTACTCAGCCCTCTCATGGTTCGAGTCAAAACAACCGAGAGGCCATTCTGGTCCCAGATAGACAGTCTGATGGGTGTGTCCTGCTGTGTCCTTGGAGAAGGAATCTTGAGAGTAAACCTCATTTTCTAAGTACTATCCACACTTATTGTGAGTGGTGCATGTGTCACTTGCATGTGACCTGAACCCTGTCAGGGCCACAGGGGCTCTTGGCATGGGGTAGGCTGGAATCCTCTAGTGGTTCTCAACCAGTGGGTCGTGACACCTTGTTGGCTGAATATCAGATATTCTGCATATCAGATATTTATCTTATAGTTTATTATAGTAGCAAGATTACAGTTATGAAGTAGCAATGAAATAATTTTATGGTTGGGGGTCACCACAACATGAGGGTTGCATTAAAGGGTTGCAGCATTAGGAAGGTTGAGAGCCACTGGTCTATAGTCCATCCAAGTGACATCAGCTCTATGAGTTGGTCAGTGTGGGTTGGGCTGTGTCTGAGACCTTGCGGTGACTTATTGCTTACAGCACAGTGTGTCTCTCTCACTCAGCCTGGTGTTAATGGGTGGCATCCTAGGTACCACAGTGGCCTGCTGTGAGTGCCTATGACCTAGGCTGTGTTGTCTTGTTTGTGGCCTCCTCAGCATCTGGCTTTGCGGGGCTGCCATGACAGGCACCAGGAGGCTGATGTAATGCTTCTCCACAGGGCTGTGTGGACTTGTCAGCCCTTGGGTGCTGCTGCATGTGTGGCCTTCCCTTCCTGCTCCGAGGCTAGGAGGTGGGGCAGAAACACCTGGGTCTTTCTCATCCTTACCCTTGTCTGCTCTGTTCTAGCCTAGCGTGCTCCTGATCTTAGCCGTCAGGCCAGTCTGGTCCCAGAGGCCTCACAGTGCTGTGGTTTAGAGCTAGTGTTTCTGGTCATCATCACTTTCCATCAATGGCACTGCGGGCTACTCTTCCTCTCTCTTTTGTCAGTTCCTGGTTGATAGTGGGGAGGTAAAAGTAGCACTCGAGGGAAGAAGCTTCCGAGGAGTTAGAGATGGTGCTGGGGAATGGGTAACACAGGGGTGGCACATACTCAGCTTCCAGCAGGTACCCATTTGTAGCTGACTTGTATGACCTTGAGCATGATGGGCAGGTACATTTTTATGAAAATACCTTTCATTCAAAGAGACTGGAGCTTTTGCTTGACCTCTCAGCTGAGTTAATAATACTCCTTAGATCACTTAACCCTGCTGTCCTGCTGTGTACTCAGCCTGTTTGTTTAACCAGCCTTTAAGAGCATGTCATAACCAATCTTACTTGCTTTGGATTTCCCACGTAATCAAAGTTCACAACATACGTGAATGCGTAACTTTAATCTTAAGTTATGTACTGTCCCATGCCCCTGACTCAGAACACCATGTGTGTATGTTGTGGTAATCATTGTTGCAAACAGCCAACTGGTTAATAACAACCGTGTTCCACTGCTATCTACCATGCGTGTTGAAAACTACGTGAATATATCTCTCATAGCATGTTTGCTGTGCTCTCCATGACGGAGTTGGTAATTTCTTCTGCTTTGAAACTCAGTTAAATATTTCTGTAAAGTGTCCCTCACTCCTTCCCCGCGTGACACTTCCTGTGCTGTCCGTTAAATACAGAGCAAGACCTTTGTCAGGGACACAGGCAATAAGGGCAGATCCGACTCACACATCAGACAGACTCCCGACAAGCCGGATACCACAGCTGACGGAAGACACAGGGAGAAGTGGAGAATTCAAACTTGAACTCATTCTTGGTCAAGTTAAAATAAGGGGAACTGCTGAAATTTCTCTTCTTAGTGTGACATTGGCACATTTTGGCACCTCTAAATTTATCTTTACTGCCATTAACTCATGGCCACGAGCACAGGTCAGGGTGCAGCTGCCGTTTCTGAGAACAGCACGGTGTGCGTGTGCACCTTCTCCAGGGTGTCTTCTGATCACCTGCCTAGACTCTGGTTTATGTTTGCTGTGGGTAGACCTGTCAGGGGAGGGAACAGCAGGCAACAAAGCAGGGAGCTGGAAACTCCATCTTTGCCTCAGTCCATTGGGCAAGGCTTGACTTGGGGTGAGGGGGTCTTCATTTTGTAGAGGGAACCTTTGCACTGGAGAAGGTGACAGAAGGATCAGACTGATGCTCCCTGGACCGGAACGGACCTTACCTTCCTGGCCTGCTGGGTCCTGTGGAGTGGGAGCTCCCCATTGATCTTCTAGTTGTTTTTTTTTTTAAACTTTCTTTTCATCTATTCTGTGTGCCTTTTACATCATGTATTATCTTGATCCCATTCATTTCCCATCCCTCTGCCCCTGTAGCCCCCGCACCCCTGCCAATAAAACAAAACTTAAGAGAAAAAAGGAAAAAGGGACAAAATGGAAACTCTCATCACGGAAGCTGCAGTGGGACACAGTGGGCCATGCCGGGAACCCCTTTGTCCATTATCTTTACTTGCCAGTGTTCATTGCAAAGAGTCACTGTTCTGGTTGGGAGAACTGGCTGGCGGACTAACCCTGCAGCTGCCCAGGCCCAGAACCAAAGCTAGGATCTGGCCTGCCCCAACATGCAGCCCACCTATGATCTGCCGGAGCATGCGAAGGGCCTGACCCGCAGACCCAAAGCTGCAGGATCTCCACAGCACAGGGCAGCAACGGGTCTGCTTTTCCATATGTGATCCGGAATGCGTGTCCTGACGGCAAGTGCCGGCACTCTGTTTGCAATGATAGGTGCGTGAAGCTGCTGAGCCTCCCTACCAGCCTCCGGCCGCAGAAGGTGAAAAGCTTGCTGGGGCAGACCGTGTCCACCAAGAGCCCCTTCATCTATTCGCCGATCATCCCGCACAGCCGTGGAGAGGAACGCACCAAGAAAATAGGTAGGCCGCTGTCGGTGTCCTACTTAACCTCCCGGGGTTTAGTACTGAGTTTCTGGCCAGTTCTGTGTATGCAGACACTTGTACGTGTTTACACACACACTCTCCTGGAAATTCATCTCATGTGTTGTCTTAGACTGGCAGTTGCTCATTGGTCTGATTTTCAGAGACTTATTTTATGAAAGGTGATTCATGTATGGTCTAGAAGCCATGAAGACTGGGTTATCACATGGCAAAGGAGCACATGTGTGTGTCGACCTCTTACCGAGCCACTATGGTCCAGACATGGGCTCTACACTGGTCCTTGTCGCTTCTTACAAAAGTCCTTCCCCAAAGGTCATAGTCATTAGTCACAGTGACTAAAGTTGAACCTGGGGACACACTCACTCCATGTCTAAGCCATTACAATATTAGTACATTAAACACTTTGTTCTGTAGTAGGCTTTGGGTTGGATGGATCTGCTCAAGCATAGGCTGTTATGCATCACAGACTCCTGAGGGAGGCTAGGTGAAGCTGTGATACTTAGTGGGTGTGGAATGCATTTATATTGTCTTGAGTTAGTGTTTCACCATGTAGCCTAGGCTGGCCTCAAACTCATTATGCAGCCTAGGTTGGCCTCGAACTCCAGATCTCCCTGCCTCAGCCTTTGAAGTGCCAGTGTTACAGGCACACATTAACCCTCCTGGCTGGTTAAATGCTTTTTTGATTTAGGGTATTTTCAACTTCTAGCAGATTTACTGGGGTATGAGTTGAGAACTGTTTGTATGAGAACAGGTCCCTACCCCAAACATGTTTTCCTGTCCAAGCTCATTTGGGGAGAGCACAAACACATGGGAAGTGAAGACCAGGGTAAGATATAAGTAAATCTTTGAAGTTATGGGGCTGTTAACAACCATCCCTGGTATTACTAATCTCAGAGCAGACCCCATGGGCTTTGGAGAAGCCTGAGTAGACATAGAGTGGCTTTGCCTTAAGGAAGCAGGGTGACCTGTCCTGGTTTGGCTCCACATGTTCCCTGTGACAGTGAGAGAGGAGGAACTGGTGTGTACCTCATTGGTAGGGTGCCTGCCTAGCATGCATGAAGCAGGTTGGATCCCCAGCACTGAATGTACTAGGTAATGCTCGTGACCCCAGCTCTTGAGAGGAGGACACAGGAGGATCAGAAGTTCAAAGCCATCATTGGCTACATAGTGAGTTTGAGGTTAACCTAGGCTGCATAAGAGCTGTTTCAGAGAGAGAGAGAGAGAGAGAGAGAGAGAGAGAGAGAGAGAGAGAGAGAGAGAGAGAGAGAGAGACGCAATTAAGAAGGATGTAAGGCAAGAGATATGGGCTAATGTCTCAAGAGGAGACAGCTGATACCAAGTGCTGGCAAATCCCTGAGAACGTGTGTTTGAGTCTTTGAAATTCCACCTTGGTCCTTGGTTTTGAAAGTCAGCCTCCAGCCAGGCTTGGTAGTCTATGCCTTTAGTCTCAGACAGAGGCAGATGGATCTGTGAGTTCAAGGCCAGCGTGGTCTATAGAGCAAGTTTTAGGACAGTCAAAGGTACACAGAGAAACCCTGTCCCAAACAATCAGTCAGCTCCAGATATAGGTTCTTTACCACTGATCCTCTGTTCTGGAGAGCAGATGGCAGTGGCAGGAAGTGTCTAATCAGGTGCATCACAGGAAGAACAGATAATGTTTCCCTCTCTGCACACAGTATGGGCAGGAGGAGAGAAAGACAGTTGTTTCTTTGCATTGGGTGGGACCCTGGTACAACCTCTAATGGGAGTGCCTCCTTTCATCTTATTGGAGACAGAGGATGGGGTCTTCCTGCACTGGGTCATTGACTTCTTCATCCTTCCACAAGCTTAGACTACTTAAAAACAGGACCCTGTCTCAAAACAAACAAACAAAAAAAAACCTAGGAGACTCTTCATCCTACCATCTCCAACTCGATACCTGGACCATGGCTTCTCTGCAAAGAAGCTCAGGGAATAGTACAGCAGGCCACAGACAGACACAAAGGATGACAGGGAGTGGGGAAATGTTCTTAGGACTCCCCACCCCTCAACCCCAGGGGCATCTCTGTTACCACGGTCCTGATGCTATGACATCTTTCCTGTTACAATCGGAGATTCAGTTAGAAACATTTGAAATTTAAGCCAAAGACACTTAGTCTTCGGGTCTCCAGCAGGAACCCACTAGTCAGGATAGTTCCAGAAAGATATTAGGAGCCATAGAATATAAATTACATTTTCTCACCCCAAAATATGCATTTGGGGCTGAAATGAGGCTCCATTGTCAGAGGGCTACCCTGGCATTCCTGCAGAAGGGGTCACTCCACTGTGCAAGCGGGGAAGCTGACACCCGTGGTCTCAGCACCCTGCAGCTATGCATGCTGGTGGAGCCGGTCAGCCTGTCTAGTCTCCTGACACCCTAATATAACAGTGCTGTCTACAAAGTTCACATTTGAGCGCCTCCCAGTTGAGTTCCCCACTCAAAACTAAACAAAATCAAAACAAGCCAATTCTCTAATATTTTAAGTAAGCTTATGTATGATGTTGGCTTGTGCCACATGTGTCTTGGACAAACCTGCTGGCTGGGCAGTGTTTTCCTCAGTCTCTTCTGCGCACATAGATTTTTTTTTTTAACCTTTTTTTGCATTTTATTTTATTTATTTATTTTTTAAAAGGAAACAAACTACCTCTTTTCATTATACATACCAATCCCAGTTCCCACTCCCTCCCCTCCTCCCATCCCCTCCACCTACTCCCCCACCCCCATCCACTCCTCAAGGAGGATAAGCCAGTAGAAGCAGTAATGATAAATCCTGGTGCCACTGCCAGTGGCCCTGCAGTCTGCACCAGCCATACACCTGTCACCCACATTCAGAGGGTCTATGTTTGGCTCTATGCTGTTTCCTTCCCTGTCTGGCAGAGTTGGCAAGCTCCCATTAGCTCAGGTAAACTGTTTCAGTGGGTGCTTCCAGCATGGTCTTGACCTCTTTGCTCATATTCTCACTCCTCCCATTCTTCAGCTGGACTTTGGGAGCTTCAACAAGTTGCTCCAACTGAAGCGGGGACAATGCAGCTGGATTGCCCTGTGCTAGGAGTCACCATGCTAATGCTCTGTCGCTGTCACCAGATGCTTCTTCATCTCTGGGCAAATGGTCCCACGTTTTCATCTGACCCAGCACTCCCACCCCAGGGAAGAAAACCCACTCCATCTTCCTTATCTCCCTTCTGGCATTTTTATCTAAACAAATGGGGTGATACTTTTCCTCACCAGTTCTTTAGGGGAAAAAGAAAGCTTACCAGTGTCCTAGGAGAAATGCACAAAGAGCAGCCGGAAGAGCCGAACTAGGAGGCAGGACAACCCAGATGCTAGACTGGGGCCTGGGAGGGTGCAGAGTCTCCTGGTTTCTTTGTTTTGAGACAGAGCCTTCCATCTTCCACCCTGGCTTCACTCTTGATGCTCCTGTTTCAGAGAGCCACCACCTTCCTGGGTTTCCATGTCATTTGTGATAGGACTTCATGTCCTTGTAAGTCCTTGTGCTAATGTCAGCAGTTGTCTCAGGGACAAAGTAATGGCCCCGATAGGCCAGGACCGTCAGGGGTCATCTTGGCTGTGACTGTAGCCTGGCCCTGAAGCTCTCACTTCCTATTGTGTGACCTTAGATACTGATAATGTCACCCCAGGCTCCGGTTGTGTCATCTGGGGAGTGGGAACTTTAGAGATTGACTCAGGACTGTTCTGGCTCAAGTAAGAGAATGTGTGTCAGTGATAGCCATTCAGAGACCTTTGGGGGCAGTTGTGTGCGTGGTGCTGTGGGATGCAAGCCTCAGTTATGGCCACTCAGAGACACCTCCCACTCTCAGATTGATTGTGTACATGGTGTTGGGTGTGGCAGGTAAGTGCTGTTCCTTTAGAGAGCACCTGTGGGGCAATTGTGTGTAGTGGGTTGTTTCAATAAATCAGGAATATGTCTGACCAGGTTTTAGGGAACATGGAGTCATGCTCTGGGCCTCTTGCAAGTGGTCCCTGTACCAACTCACCTTGGAGATCTTCTCTGTGTGTTTTGTAGACTTCCAATGGGTTCAGGGAGATGTGTGTGAAGTTCAGCTGATGGTGTACAACCCAATGCCGTTTGAGCTCCGTGTGGAAAACATGGTATGTGCCGCTGGTCATTTGGCCAAAAACCTGTTGTCATTGAAAACACCTTTTTTTTTGCTTAACATTGCACATCCACGTCCACGGATGTATGCCTGATTTAACACTGTTTAGCTAAGGTCTCTGAGCTTGTGTGTGGAGGCCGTGCATTGTCATTCCTGTGTCTTGGCTTGGCACTCAGTAGTATGTGAATCTACAGGCAAGCCTTTGATTTACACACATATTGATCTAAATGGATTAAATACAGATTTGAAATAGTCACCTGGAAGTCAGGGCTCAAGGTTTAATACAGGCTGTGGTTTAAGTAAGAAAAAAAATGTTTAGACTGCTGTTAGTACTCTGAGCCCCGTGGAAGGTGTCACTCCCTCCGTAGTCACGGCCCTCAGAACAGCTCACCCACTCTGTGGTCAGGGGAAGGGCCTTTATATAGTCTCTTCATGTGGGACTCAAGCAAAGTCCTGTGCATACCACTCCATGGATTCAGTCCTTGAGGTCTTTCACCTTTGTGTGTGTTGTGTGTACCTGCCTATATGCGTGTTTTCAGGTATGTGTGTATACAGATGTGTGTGTGTGTACGCGCACGTGTGCATGTGGAGCCCTAGGTTAATATTGGGAATCTTTCCCAATTGTTCTTCCACCTTTAATTTTTGAGGCAGTGTCTCCCAAACAAACCCAGAGCTTGCCACTGTGACTAGTGTCACTAGCCAGCTTGCTCTAAGGGATCCCTTGTCCCTCTGAGACTCAAATTAAAGGTCAGTCTTCACACCTTGTTGGCATTTATGTGGGTTCTGGGCATCCGAATTCTGGTTGTCACAGAGCTCATTAGGAAGTGGCTGTCCGACATGGGTCTGAGCTGTGTCGCCTCACAGTGCTCCTTCACTTTCTGCAGGGGCTCCTCACCAGCGGAGTGGAGTTCGAGTCTCTCCCTGCAGCCCTTTCCCTTCCTGCTGAATCCGGTTTATATCCAGTGACACTGGTTGGGGTCCCACAGACTACAGGGACGATCACCGTGAATGGTAAGGAGAGTTCCTTGGTGGTTTCTGCATCATTGCACCTGGAGCTGGTCACCTGACCCGTGATCCTAACCAGCTTAACAATAATGAGAATATAGCATTTATTTCCAAAGTGACATGGTGGAAAAAAAAAAAAAAAGCAACTGGTTTTGATATGTGGTGTGTTGGGGCGGTATCTGCTGTGCTGCTGTGGAGTAGGGTCCGTCCTTCACCTCGACTTGTCTGGCTTCCCTCTTGCTTTTCTCCTTCGTGCCATTCTCCTCAGAGACAGCAGGGATTCAGCTTCTCTCACTGCCATCAGACCCCTCCAGCGCTGCTGCACCCCCTTTCAGAGCATTCTGTGCCCACGTAGGCTCCACCTTTACCTCTGCGGTGATTTCTTGATGACTTGCATTCTCCGTCCAGCTCTTGACACCCAAACTCCTGTAACCAGGGTCAGGAGCAGTGCTCTTCTGGAGGAAGCTGGGCCTGCTGATTAGTCTTTTTGTAATTGATTCAGCCTTGGTGTGGTACCTCCTCTCTGGTCATGTTCAGTCCCTTGGTGTCTGCAGGCTGTATTGCTGAAGCCCTGTCCTGCAGGGCTTCTCTGTTCCCTGGCTTCCTTCCTTCATTTTCTTACCCTGCATACTCCTTGTTCCCAGTTCTCCTTTCTTCTTATTTTCTTTTAAAAAATATTGTGTGCCTTTGCATGATGTGTGCATGTGTATGGGGGCGGCATGTATGCCGTGGTTCCCTCCTAATGCCTGTATGTGTGCTCTGGGTGCTCTGGAGTGAGCTCAGGCCCTCAGGCTTACACGGCAAGCATCTTTACCTGTCGAGCCACTTCTCTGGTCCCTTCCCTGGAGTCCCCACCTCCTCCTTTCTTTTTTTCTCCCTGTCCTCTTCTTGCTTCTTAACCCTACCAAGCCTGGGGACTTCTCCTGCCTACAGTGCTGCCATGCGTGGGTCTCCCCTAGGGACAACTCCCCTTGCTTGCCATCTCCTCAGATGTCCTGTGAGCTCTTCATATACACCATGCTGTCCCAGGACCCCCTGCCTCTCCTCCCTAATGTGACCTTTCTCCTAGAGGCTCCCATCTCAATGATGTGTCTTTGTAGACCGTTTGCCCTAAGCATCTCCCAGACCTACTGTATGAGACACTACTTCCTGCCACCTGCATGGGTGTTTTCTGTCTGTCTGATCGTGACTGCCTTACAGGGTTTATCACAGAACATGAGGACTGGTCTTTTCTGTCTTCAAACCTACTTGCTGATGGGCCCACCTTTCATATTGAACTCCTCATCAGCTCCCATCAGTGGTCACAGGCCTTACCCTTTGTCCTTTCTTATTTCAAGGCACATTCCTGAGCCACCCTGACCCAGGATCCTTGTCCTCTTCTCTCGAAAGGTTGCTCTTGAGTGTCACAAGGTTTCGGATGCTACCCACAGCACACCTGCCATCTGAACCTGACATGGGTTTCTCCTTGAGGGCTTCTGAGCCTCTACCAGTCTTCAGGACTGGCATTCTTCCTTAACTTGCCATCATGATTTGGTTCCTCACCGTGTCTCCATGATGTTCCCTTATTTTCCATGGCACCAGGGATGACATCTTTCTTAGCCTTGGCAGTCTTGACCTTAACTCAGCAGCATCAACACGTATGTGTTATCTGGGAAAGGTGTTGCCTGCTGGATAGTTAGATGTATCTCAGCAAGTACTGAGATGGATGGAGATATGTGTGTGAGAGCTAGGGGAAGCTGGGACTCAGCAGGGAGGTGGACGTTGGCGGCTTGTCCTGGCAGGCAACCCTGATCTTTGAAGTCCACCAGGAGTGGGCAATTAGAAGCAGAACAGAACCGATGTATAGGCAGGGGCTCCAGGCAGAGAGCACAGCTTCTCCAAGGGTATCGGCTTGAGACCTGGCATATCTGGGGAGTAGGGGTGCTCAGAGGGAGATAGTCAAGTAGTGATGGGCCTGGAAGGGCATCATGGGGCCCTGAGAAGTTGTCTCTGGGGCTTTAGGGGAGCTGGTGTGTTTGTAGAGAGGAGGCTGATCAGACAGGCTTTGGAGCCACCAGACCTAGGGTCTGTCCTCAGAGAGGTAAGAAGGACACAGGCAGAGCTGTGGCCATGATGGGGAGAGTTAGGCTAGCCCAGGGACCAGACAGAAGCTGGTGTGTATCAGTGAGTATGAGAGCCTTGGAGAAGACCTTGGCTGTCCTTACTTTTGGTGAGCCTCCACTGCTTGGGTTAAGCCTGTATCATCCTGACTTGCACTAAACATCGTCACCAGACTGGAGTTTATGTGGCCACGGTTTTCAGCACTAGCTATGTCTTAAACAAAGGAGAATGACTGACTGTAGCTAAGAATTACAAAGTACTGAGTACTCCATAGACAGAATCCTATCAGGGTTTACACAGAGGAAAGCATGGAGGGTGTCAGTGTCAGGGGGGCTCCCCGCAAGACAACAAAAGCCATAGAAAGATGACTTTGAGAAGCTCAGGGTGGGAAGGAGGGGTGACTGTTATATCAGGGAGGGCATATGGGGACTGCTGCGTAAGGTTGTGTGGGGTTGCTGTGTTGAGGGGGTGTGGCTGCCATGGCTAGAAAGAGATGCCCAGAGTTGCTCAGGCCACAGTGTGAGTGGTGCTGAGCGGGAAGGAGAATGGCTCCTCCCCAGGGAATGACGTCATTGTCCCTCTGCAATGTAGCACAGAAAAGTTGTCAGTCTAGGCTTCTAGGTGCTGACCATCGTTTAAATTTGTCACACGACAAATACTATTAACAGAATTATCTTTTGAAACTTCAGAAGCCATTTTAAAGCTTTGCTTAAAGTTTCCAGTGCTTATCTAGTGCACAAGACTAGCAAGGCCCCGTGCTGAACTTAAATTGTGATCCCTGCACACACGTGGTTGAGTTGCCACGTCATGAAGCAGCTGTAATGATAATAATTGGCTTTTTAACCTTCATTTCTCAGCAGAAGGGTTTTATTTTTCAACTGCTCATTAAGTCACATTATGCCTTGGAAAGGAATATTAACTATTACTATCATGTTAGAGAAGCTAAATCTGAAAGATATATTAGCAAAGAACTGAGCTGGTGACTGCTAAGCCGGGAGGATTGGGTGGGTTTAGGGAGGGCTCTCTACAGGGACCCTTTGTGTGGACCCGGCCCACTGGGAAATAGGGCACAGATGATGTTGTCAACTTCATGCTGTCCAAGAACTGTCGGGATCTTTGGGGTATAGGGAGTGGTATGGGGAGTGGGAAAGCAGGGGTGTAGGTGATGTTGGGGGGGGGGCTGGTGCTCTTGTGGCCACTGTGACCCTGGGGAGTATGTGGCCAAGCCTTGCCAGGAGGTGTGAAACCGCTGTCTGTGTTGCAGGTTACCACACCACAGTCTTTGGGGTCTTCAGTGACTGTCTGCTGGACAACCTTCCAGGAGTGAAAACCAGCGGCTCCACCGTGGAAGTCATTCCCGCCTTGCCAAGATTGCAGATCAGCACATCGCTGCCCAGGTAGAGAGACCGAGGGTGCAGGGATCTGTGTCTAGAAGGAGCAGATCTTAGAATGCTTTTTGGTTATACATTTCTTAAAAATGGCACAAAGGTTTGGGTTCATTTTACTTGCATAAGGCAGAAAACAGGGTGGAAGGACCGTAAGGGATCAAAGAGCTAATATGTTCTCTGAAAATATGTAAGAGTGCAGTTGAATCCTTTCTCATCAGATACAATTAGTTGTTAGAATTGGAATCTCTGTCTCTGTTTCTGTCTCTCTCTGTCTCTCTCTCTCACACACACACGGTCAAAACAGTTAAGGTTTGATGACTGTTTAAGAACAACTCTTGGTGCCTGGAGGAGTGTGGATTCTCAGCACCATTGTAAGAAGCCAGGCCAGGTGACACATATCTGTAACGTGGCCAGGGTGACACACAGAGATAGAAGGATACTGGGTGTTCTCTGGCTAGCCAGCCTAGCAGAAATGGCAAGCTCCATATTCACTAAGAGCCCTATCTTTAAAAAAACCAAAACCAAACAAAAACAGATCAATAAGGTGTCCTGAGATGGAAGACAACATCTGATGTCGACTTATGGCCTCCATGTGCCAACACACATGTGTACACTCACACTCACACCCACAGTGGTGGGGTGGAGATTCTTATGATTATAAAGTAGTTTTTTTTTTTTTTTTTCTGTATTCTAGGGACACATAAAAGGAGTAAGCCTAGGTTGGATGAAGTGGCTCCTGCTTATGGTGCAAGCAAAGTACCCCTCCCATCCACAGATAGTTAGAACACACTGTGTTATATATACTAGTATTTTCTGTTTTGTAACTACACTCATTACAAAAGCTTTCTTTATGCATTACAAATTCTTTAAACAATATAATTTAAATTTTTAATTTTTAATTTTTTTTTTTTTTTTTTTTTTTTTTTTTTTTATTTTTCGAGACAAGGTTTCTCTGTAGCTTTTTTTGGTTCCTGTCCTGGAACTAGCTCTTCTAGACCAGGCTGGCCTCGAACTCAAAGAGATCCGCCTGCCTCTGCCTCCCGAGTGCTGGGATTAAAGGCGTGCGCCACCACCGCCTGGCTATAATTTAAAATTTTGAGTTAAAATAATATATCACTTTTCCCCTTCCTTCTCCTTCCTTCAATCCCTCCCGTGTCTCATTCTCCCACCCCAAATTCATGGTTTCTTTCTTTCTTTCTTTCTTTCTTTCTTTCTTTCTTTCTTTCTTTCTTTCTTTCTTTCTTTTTTTTAGTTGTTTTGTACATACTGAGTCCATTTAGAGTTGTTTCTATGTATCTGTCTTTAGTGTTAGTCACATAGTATTGAGTAATCAATTGGGCCCACCCTGGGCAAGACTAATTCTCCCTCTCCCAGGAGTCTTTAATTGCTTCTAGCTCTTTATCTAGAGGTGGGGTCCAGCGAGATTTCCCCTAGCCCACTTTGATATGTCTACCAGTGTCATTGTTCATGTTTCAAGAGTGTCAACTTCCCCATCATATCTGGAAGATACAATCTCGCAGCAGACTTTTTGGTCCTGTAGCTCTTGTCCTTTCTCCACCCCTTCTTCCAAGATATTTCTTGAGCCCTTGATGTTGGGGTCGTGTTGTAGATGTATCAGTTGGGGTTGGGCACCCACGACCAGTTGTTCTCTGTATTTTACCTGTTGTGTCTTCTTGTAACGATTCCGTATGCTGCAAAACGAAGCTTCTATGTTGAGGGCTGGGAGAGACGCTTTCCAGGCTGGGCCAGAGCACAGCCCAGAAACGTAGTTTTAGGTGTTTTGAAGATGTCGGTCTCACAGGTCTCAGAGTTGCACAGCCACTTGTCTGTTGACCCCCATGCATAATGGGGGCTCTCCAGGGCCACTGTTGGGACATGTGCCTTAGGATTCTTCCAGCTGTTTGGACCCATCTCACTTGTCTCGCAGTGTTTTGATTGGCAAGTCTATGATAGTGAGTGTGGCTGTCCTGCCCTGTGCTTGTCAAATGGGAGAGAATGGCAGGCACTCTTCCATCCTATCCCATGCCTGAAGCTACAAGATGGGCAGGGGGCAGGCAGCAGCTGTGGGCCACGGGGCAGGTAGGCAGTTGGCTGTGGAGGGAGTGCGGAAGACAGGGGCGTGTGATGGGGGAATAGAATAGAAAAAGCGAGCTCAGAAGGGACCGTAGATCTGACTGTAGGGTGGAAGTTCCACACTTTTAGACGAGAGGTTCTTGACCTTGAGTTAGGATCCATCAGATAAAACCCTCGGTAACTGGAACCTCATCACAGTGAAAAAAACAGTTGTCCTCCCAAAGATGCCATTAGGAAAATTAAAAGGCAACTTACAGGTTGGGAGAAAGTATTTGCCCAGCACATATCTGATAGAGTTGTATCCATATAAAGAACTTTTAAAACTTAGTATGAAGAAGACAAACAACCTAATTCAAAAATTGGCCAATGATTAGAATAATTCTTTCAGCACAAAAGATACACAAGCAGCAAATAAGCAATTTGGAAGGGTACTGGGACCCAATAGTCTCTTTGGGGCTGCCCCCTCCTCCCATGGTGGTGGCTCACACCCACTGTGGTGGCTGTGATCGGGAGACAGTAGCCAGTGTGGGAAGGGCTTGCAGGAGCTAGAGCCCTCATGCATTGCTGATGGGAATGTAAAGTCGTGTGCCCATTGGGAGGATAGTTGGGCAGTCTTTTAAAAGATCAAACATCAGTTCAATGACCAAGCTATTCCTCTATAGGTATCTACGCAAGATGAGAGAGAGTATACACTTGTAGCTGATAGTTCAATAGTGGCAAGGACCTACCTGTCCATCAGCTGGTGAAAGGACAGAAGGAGGCCACTTGGACACTGGAACACTGCTCTCTCAGCAGTAAAGATGAGTCAGTTCCTGATCCACACTTTGCCATAGATGGACCTCAGAAACACTGTGCTGAGGGAGAGAAGCCATAGTCAGAGTGTGTGGCTCCTCTCCTATGAACTGTTTAGAAGAGGCCCGTAGGCCTGTGGAGAGAAGCTGCTGGTGGCAATGGGGGGGGGGTGCACGTGTGTGGAGTCTGGTCCTATGGATTACACCAAGGCTTTTCTTTAGGATGATGGAGATGTTTAAATCGGGGTCTCAGTGGAGGGGGTGAAACTCTGTAAGTTTCCTAAGCTTCTCATAGATAAAAAACAGGGGAGCAGCGGTGGATAGCTAGTTATGCTTGGTTCAGTGGGGCAGGCAGATCGTGTTGGCTTGGAGGCAGTGCTGGATGGACACCTCACCTCAGCTGAGCACGGGCAGCCTCCTGAGGGGATTCTGTCTTTTCAGAACCTTGGGTACTTTCAGCTGACAGCTCAGAGGCTTTACCTTCGTCCCCACTGTTCTTAGTAGTTTCCAGGGACCCAGAGGAACCCCCATCAGGAGTGACACAGGCCTCGACTTGTCCCTTGACCACTTAATAGCCACAGAGCGAAGCCGTAAAGTGGACAGGTACCTGTCCCATCTTGGAGGTCCTCAGTATCCAGTCCAGGAGAAGGATGGGGGTTTCTAGGAGAAACCAATCAAAGGGCTATTACAAGAGGAAGAGCGAGCCTGGTGGGGAAAGACCCTGTGTTACCCGCTCACCACTTTGGCCATCTCAAAGCTCACTTCTGCAGTCACACAGGGAGGGAAGGACTTGATATCCTGGTGTCCCACCAGCCATGTCAAGAGCAACCTCAGTTTTCTTTAATTTTATTATAGCGTCATGTGATGGCATCTGCCTTGCTCTTTTGTTTCAGCATTCTGTGGTGCCTTAATAAAGCACATGGATACAGTCTGGTGTCTCTGAGCTGCCAGTGGGAGGACCTGGACAGCCTGCTCATAGGGCAGAGGAGGGAGTCTTCCCATAGACTGGGGTTTATTCTTTAGAGAGAAGGTAGGGGCTGGGGGAGAGATTCCCATGGGAATGACTTGCAGTTAACATGTTAATTTTTTAAATGTATGCATCTGTAATTTTTTTCTAAGGAGATTTACTGCATAAAAAGTGATAATTCAGGTGGGGCTTGACTGTAATATGTTGTAAATAGGAGAGACTGAGTCATGGAATTCTCTCATAGTTGTTGACTCCCGCTGCGTGCTCTCCACCTGTGTGATATGGAATGGTCAACAGTAAAAGATGCCTTTGACCCTGGCCTCACCCCACATGAGCTCAGAGTGGAGGCCGTGTCAGATCTCCTGGAGTCTGACATGCCAGCTCCTTCCACCACTTCATAACCCTCCTGGTGTGTACTTGTGACAACTGAGCACCAAGCCCTGTGTGCATAGCCAGGGCATCTAGCCTGCTTCTCAAGTGTGTTCCTGTGCAAATGGTCTCAGTGTGTGGTCATTGGTTCCCCTTCTTTATCCCTTACTTTTCTCCCTGTTGTTGCTGTGATTTTAGGTCTGCACACTCACTGCAGCCTTCTTCTGGTGACGAAATATCCACCAACGTGTCTGTCCAGCTTTACAATGGAGAAATGCAGCAGCTGGTCATTACATTGGAGAACATTGGACTCGAGCCTCTGGAGCAGCTGGAAGTCACCTCTAAGCTTCTCACCACCAAGGGTAGGTGGTGTGGGGACCATCTGTGTGCTCAGTAGCAGAGGGCACACTGTAGAGTGTAGGCAGAGACTGCTCGTTCATTCCCCGGCCAAATAATAATCACACAAAAACTGTATTAATTACAACACTGTTTGGCCTATTAGCTCAGGCTTCTTATTAACTAACTCTTACATCTTAACCCATTCTTATTATTTTATATTTTACCACGAGGTTCATGGTTTACTGGTAAGGTTCCTGGGCGGCTGTCTCCCTCGGCAGCTACAAGGTGTCTTCTTGACTTCGCCTGCTTTCTCTTTATATCTCTGTTTGGATTTTCCTTCTGGCTTTATTCTCCTAAGCCACTGGCCGAAACAGCTTCTTTAATAACCAATGGTAATGAAACATATTCATAGCATACAGGGGGAAATCCCACACCAGTCAAGAGCTGCTGCTGGCTACCCAACATGCCGCTGAGTCACCAGGAGATCTTGTGCTGCTCTCTTCACAGTGTCCCTCCCCGTCAAGTGCTTCACCTGGTGCTTGTAATTTAAGTAAGCGGGTTATGGGCTTCAGTTGATGCTTAAAGGAATTTGTTAATGCTGATGAGTAACAGAAAACTGTAGTCTAGATAACAAAACTTTTAAAAATAGCATTTTATTAACTCTTTGTCTTGTGCAATGTATTTCTATTATATTCACCCCCTCTCTTCCTAGATTCACCCCTACCTTCATACCTGTCCCATTTTGAAAAAAAAAAAACTCAATAGATTGGAGTTAATATTCTTTCATATTCTCTTAGATGTGTGGCCATCATCTATAGCATGGTCAGCCTATGAAAACAATAAATATTATTTTTTTTAAGAAGATTTATTTATTATGTATACAGTGTTCTGTCTGCACACCAGAAGAGGGCACCAGCTCTCATTATTGATGGCTGTGAGCTACCATATGGTTGCTGGGAATTGAACTCAGGACCTCTGAAAGAGCAGTTAGTGCTTTTAACCTGTGTCATCCAACCCATAACAAAACCTTACAGAAAATTGGTTCCCTTTTTCCAGCATCAGTTGCAATAGCTTACCAAGTATGGGTGAGACTTCATGCCCACCTCCCCGCTCCACGCTGGGATTTTGTTTGACTTGACCTTCCATAGGTCCTGTGTGTGCTGTTACCATCACTGTGAGTTCATATGTGCTGCTACCCTGCTATGTCCAGAAAACAATTTTCTTGTACTCATCCACCTGCTCTGGTCCTTAGAATTTATCCACCTTCTCTTCCCTGATGGTCTCTGGGCTTTTAGAGAAGGGGATGTGAGATAGATGTCTCTTATTCTAGGTACCTTGTCCAGTTGTGGGTCTCTGTGTTAATCGCCATCTGTTATTAGAAACAGCTTCTCTGTTGAGGACTGAGAGATGCACTAATCTGTAAGTGTAACAATAAGTCATTAGGAGTCAGTTTAATGCTATGTCCATTTAACAGAGCAATAGTATTAGGCTCTCCCCTAGGACCTATGCCCAGTCTAGCCACAGGTTCTTGGCCCTGACAGTGGTGCCAGGTATGGGTTTCATCTTGTGGAGTGGAGTCTTAAATCCAATCATGGAGTGGTTGTTTCTATGACATTCATGCCACTGTTGCACCAAGTGAGCGTGTCTTACTAGGCCCCCTGTTATTGTAGCTTAGAAGGTCTATAACTAGGTCAGCACCAGCTAGGTTTCTCTATGGTCTATGACTCAGGTGTGTGATGTCTTCAGGAACAGGATCTTCTATGATGAAACTTTTCATATCTTCTGTAATCTACCTTGCTTTCCAAATTTAGAAACTGGAAAATATTCTTTTCCTTCCCTAAAATCCAAGTGATAATCGTGTGGCTGCTGTTCACTCTGGTCCTGTGTTCTTTCTGAAGCACAGCCCTTGTATGTCTCTCCCTTAAAAAAATGTTGACTGTCATTAAGAGTACAATTCCCGGCCGGGCACGGTGGTGCACGCCTTTAATCCCAGCACTTGGGAGATAGAGGCAGGTGGGTCTCTGTGAGTCTGAGGCCAGCCTCATCTACACAGAAAGTTCCAAGACAGCCAGAGCTACATAGTGAGACTTTGTCTTTCAAAATCAACAAACAAGCAACCCCACCCCAAACTCACAATTCCATGTCATGGACATTACACTGAACCCTTGAAGCTGTTGGATCCATTATTTCCCCTCCTAGACTTAGCTAGCTGCCCCTCTTTTCCCTCTCTCCCTTCTCTACTCAGTTTACTTCTGCACTCTAGCCAAAGCAGCACTTCTCTGAAAACCTTCCCAATATTGGAGCGTTAGGTCTTCACCTGTTGTCTGAGAGTACCCTCCGCTGACTGTCTCCAACTGTCACATAGTAGGTGTGCAGGACTGAAGGGCTGCAGTAGAATGCCATTCTCTGTCTGTTTGTCTATGTATGTATGTATGTATCTGTCTGTCTGTCTGTCTGTCTGTCTGTCTGTCTGTCTGTCTGTCTATCTATCTATCTATCTATCTATCTATCTATCATCTACCTATCTATGTTCTTCTTCTTCTTCTTCTTCTTCTTCTTCTTCTTCTTCTTCTTCTTCTTCTTCTTCTTCTTCTTCTTCTTCTTCTTCTTCTTCTTCTTCTTCTTCTTCTTCTTCTTCTTCTTCTTCTTCTTCTTCCTCGTCCTCCTCCTCCTCCCCCCCCCCCTTTTTTGAGACAGGGTTTCTCTGTAGCTTTGGATCCTGTCCTGGAACCAGCTCTTATAGACCAGGCTGTCTTCGAATTCACAGAGATCTGCCTGTCTCTGTCTCCTGAGTGCTGGGCTTTTAAGTATGTGCCACCACTGCCTGACTCATTTTAATATAGTGACAGTATCTTGCTGCCTCTTGAGCGGACACAATAAATTTGGGGGCAGCTTTGAAATCTCTGTGCTTCATGTAGTCCCTTGGGCTGTGTCTTCTCTCTCAGGCCCTTTCTGGAGGCCTTAGGTGGCTTCTGAGTCCTCTCAGCACTGCCTTTGTTCAGGCAGGTGTGGCTTCTCTCTGACATTGCTAGGCCCCACTAGACTTCCACGCTCCTATGCCTTTGAATTCTTCTGAACAGAGTGCTCCAGCAGCTACGCCCCCTTCTCCACTCTTGTTATAAAACTATTCCAAAGTGTGGAATAAATGACGGATTTCATAGCCAGCACCTGCATCCCAGTCATCCGTACTACACTTTTCTCTGTTGCTTCATTCAAGCCACCTGTCTGTCCACGTATCTCTTTAACGCTGGTTAAGATTGTAGATGGCAGTGCATTGGCACCGATCTCATCAATACAAGTCTAGTTTTGTTAGCTGTGTGTATGTGATGTTTTTACCTTCTGAACAACACTCAACAGTGTCCAAACCCTTACCAAGGGCACCAGAGTTCCATCTGTACTCTAGTGCAGGACATTTCTATCCTCTGAGGAAGCTCAGAGGTTCCTTCCCAGTGACCCCTTCTCAGAGGCGACCATACTTTTCACATTTGCTTACCCATCATGCCTTGCACATGCCTAATCTGTTCTCTTCTGTTTTCCAAGCAGGGAGCCTTGCTGCTTGTGCTTTATAGGCAGGGGTCCTGAAAGCAGCAGAGGACACAGATTTAGGGGAAATGAAGATGAGGGATAAGAGCCTGATCCTTTTTAATTTAAAAAAAATTTAATTTTTATTATACGTGTATTTTGCGCCTTTTCCTTGAATGTATATCTGTGTGCCACATGTTTGCCTGTATCCATGGAGTCCAGAAGAGGATGTGGCATCTCCTGGAAATGGAGTCACAGATAGTCATGAGCCAGTGTGTGGGTGCTGGAAACTGAACCCAGGCTCTCTGCAAGAGCAGCTAGTGCTCTTAACTGCGGTGCCACCTTTCCAGCCCCTGACTTTTCATTTTAAAGCCAGAATACAGTGGGCTTCATTTTGGGAATCCACATATATGTGGATCCTTTTGAAGGCCCTATGCTCAGCTCTGCTGGCCTCGTTCCTTACCACAAGGGAGGAAGCATGTGGACGTGTAATGCCAGCCACTGTGTAGCTGTTTCCGAAGCAACACAGTTACAACTGAAAGATTAAAGCTATCATTCATTTTTTTTATTACTGTCCCAAGCAGAGGTACATTTACATGTAGAATTAAATTAGCGAAAACAGGCCATCTGCTTTCCGAATGTACAGAGGGAATGCATTCTGCAGTGGGGAAAAGCTGTTAGCATCCACAGGAGACTCGCGTGGCAGGAGAAGATGAGGAACTGGCCTCTGGGAGCACGGGTTCCGTGCTGGGGGCTGAGGTTCAGCCATGCCTACTAAGGAGCCTCTTTTTCTACACATGTACTGTCTTTAGGGGAAGTCCAGTGCGTCCTGCTTCTTTAACGTCCAACTGTGAAATTTTACCTTCTCTGGGTGCCCATGCTGTTTTCTTTGTCCTGAGTCAGCTTTGTTTTCTACTTCAGCAGTAGCAATAACTATTCCTGTCTCCAGTCTTCCAGTAGCAGGTGAGAAGCACTTTTTGTCTTCACGGCCACCATAGAGGTCTCCATGGAAGGGTGGTGGATTGGGCTTCAGTACCAAGAGCTGAGCTGCAGTGACAGTGTGAACATGTGGGGTGGGCTGTCCTGTGCACTGTGAGGCCTGCCGGCAGGACCCTGAAAACCCCCAGGAGGCAGGCCCGAGGATCTTACTTCATTCACACTCCTGTTTGCTTTAAGTCACTGCAGACCGCTGGTCTTTGTAGACCACACTTGCATACCTGGAGCCTGGTACTTACAGGAACCGGCCTGCAGGCCCTTGTTTTGCTTTTGTCTGTTTCTAAGGCCCAGAAGGTAATGGGGGTCCTTTTTCACTCACCACCTTTGCCTGTGTCCCTTCTCTCCTAGCTGAACCCATTGCCTTCAGTCATTAGCCTTCGTGTACTGTGTTTCCACACTCTGGGCTCTCCTGACCTGTGAGCTATCACAAGCCCCTTGAAGAAGGCCTTTGCTTCTCAGGTGTACAGTGAGGATCAGTGGTGTAAGGGTCTAGGGACCTTTCATGGGCCTAGGCTGTCTCTTGGGCTTCGATGGGTTTGAGGGTATTTTTCACAGATTTCTCCCCTACAGAGGTAGTAGCACATCCCCCGTTTGAAGACAAGGGTTGTCTCGCCCCAGGGTGTACCCTTCTGGTCCCGACTCACTTGTCCCAGAATCTTTCTGTGTTGTGAAAGCTGTAAACTGCTGCCTTGGCTTAAAGTGCCACAGAGCTCGGTGAAAGGCGAAATCCAGAAGAAAAGCATTCATTTCCCCACAGGTGCTATAGGAAGCTCAGAGTGCGCATGTATACAAGTATGGTGGAGACAGGCTTGTGGCTCATGGGTTTGATCCCAGCACCACAAACCACAGAAGAAAACTAAGAAAGCAATTGTGAACACACAGCACATAAATACATGCACACACCCCTTAACTGTCTTTTTATTTGTTTTAAGATTTATTTTTTAGTGTGTATGTGTAAACCTGCAAGTATGTGGATGGGTATGTGTTTTGTGCTGGTACCTGTGGAGGTCAGAAGGGGGCATCGGATGCTCTGGAGCTGGATGCCCTGCAAACTGATGTGGGAATCAAACTCCAGTCCTCTGCAAAACAGCAAGCTCTCTTAACTACTGTTCCCATCCTTCTTCTTTTCAGTTTTTTTTTTGGTGTTTATTGTATATGTGTGTACGGATGTGTGTCACGTGTGCACAGATGTGCAGGTCAGAGGGCAGCTCAGGTCCACATGCTTTGTGGCAAGTGTTTTACTCACAGAGAGCTATCCTAGCACATTTTCTTTACTCTTTGAATTTAATTAGTTTTAGACAGCATCGATTTACGGCTTACTGCCAAGTTTTATAACAAAGTATTTAAAAGTAGAGGCCAGTTTTTAGTCCCCATACACTAAACAGTTGATTTTAATATATTTACTCTGTGATGCCAAGATCAAACATTCAGTTAGTGTGTCAGATGTCATTGTGCCAAGCAGCACATTTTTATAATTTGGAAATAGTTATTAAGATAGACAAAAGAGAATTTAGTTTAAATTCAGGAATGGTCCATGTTAATCAACCAGAATCATGATTTGTCGGAATTTAAACCCAACAGACTGATTCTGCGAACACTTATTTTTAACATTAAGGAAATTTAGTGTATAAATTTTGAGAAATATCTTGTCAGAGATACCCTATTACCCACACACCATCTTCTGGTATTACATCGGATGCTTTTAATCATAGTTATGAAGGTAACCCAGTTTCTTGTAGGTAATATTTTTTATGGTCAAAGAAGTTTATATGATTCTCTCTCTCTCTCTCTCTCTCTCTCTCTCTCTCTCTCTCTCTCTCTCTCTCTCTCTCTCTCTTCTTTCTTTCTTTCTTTCAAGACAGGGTTTCCCAGTAGCTATGGAGCCAGTCCTGGAACTAGCTCTCTAGACCAGGCTGGTCTCGAACTCAGAGATCCGCCTGCCTCTGCCTCCCGAGTGCTGGGATTAAAGGTGTGTGCCACCACTGCTTGACCAGTTCATTTATATTTGAGCTGAATATGCTTGTACTTAGTTTCACCCTTTCCAAGTTTGGAAAGCTTGGCTGTGTTGATTTGGTTTTCATCAGTGTAAACACCACAACTACAAACCTAGGGCACCTCCGGGAAGGGCAGAACTGGACGGTTCCTTCCAGGCTCCGTCACTCAGCTTGAACTGCTCTGTCGTGCCCTCCCGCTGAACTCTTGACATTCTTTAGTTTACAAGTGTAAAGACGCCTACCTACATGAGTTTTGAAATTGACCTTCACAAAAGAAATCATATACAACAAGTTGCTTTTTAAAAATACAGAAATCACACCTGTCATTTTTGACACGCTGAAGTGTCACATATACATGCACCAGAGAGTTTTAACATGAGGTGAGGCCTCTGTGTTGGGGCTTTGGTGGGTGTCATGCTGAGTGCCCCTTGCTTTTCTCACATGCGTAGTGTAGTGTTCCTGCAGATAGAGGCATCTCAGATGGTGAAGGTTAGCCGTGTCTTAGGCTCTTATTATTTGGCACCGGAAGGAAGTCAGCTGTTCCCTACACCTGGATTTGCTTATTATTTGATATGCCACCCTTTAAACCTCAGAACTAAACACATGAATCAACAGTGCACTCAGACACCTTTAGAAGTAAGCCACATGCTTGGGAGGAAGGGCAGGGCTGCACGTGGGCTTTTCATGTATCTTGGTTTTTGGCCTCCAGCTGTGGGGCATGGGTGGTTGGTGATGTTCCAGTGTGCCCATGTGATCCTGTTAGGGCATGCGGGTGACAGTCCAGTCGTGGGTGACTGTCTGCCTGTGCACTTTCCCCGCTGTTGTTGCTCCTAGTCAATGTCGACTTGACCCGTGTTTGGCAAGGCGGCTTAGTGTTCTCTGCTGGCCTCCTCGCCTTCCAGAGCAGGTGCCTACATCTCAGGAGTAGCTGGAGCCTTGCCTGGCACCTCTCAGGCAGACAGTGACCACTGCCTTCCTGACTTAGAGATTGCAAAGTCAGCAATAGTTCTGCATCCCTGGTCTGCCAGACCTTGTACCCTTAGCAAAGGGCTTATGAAGCTGACCTCACATAAGCCAGGGCGTGTGTGTGCCACACTTGAAGGATGGGTAGGTATCTCTGCAGGTTTTCTGGCTTGAGCTCTTTTTTTCCTTGCCCTTAGAAATTAAGTTTGCAGAATAGTGACATTTAAAACAACTCGTAGGTGCACAAAGCCACACAGAGCCTTGAAACAGTAGCAGTGGGGATTAGCTATAGCAGGGCAGCTGGGGAGTTGAGCAGGCAGCCCCCACCCTCCTATGTTCTGTCCACATGGAACCTGGGGCCAGAGCAGTTCATGGACCCAAAGGTCCAGTAATGAGCTGGCTGCACCACCACACAGATGTTATCACCTGCTGGTTTCCTGTCTTTTGGGCCTAGCCTGTTTCTGAGTTGTTATGCTATTTTTATATAATTATTGTTTATATTTTTTATGGCCTTGCAGGGTGAGGTTTTAAAAACCAGATTTGCTGAGGACTGGTTGATGCTTTGTGTCGTGGGAAGTGAGAAGGAGGGCCTTGTCTGCGTGTTTGCTTCTTGTAGGTAGACACAGCAGGCTACTGTGGCTTAGTGTGAACTAGCAGGAAGCCCCCAGGGTCAGCATTACAGCCTGCCCAACAAGTGGCCTTGCCATTTAGAGGCTGGTTCACTGGGACCAAGTTCCTTGCCTTGACGACAGTCTTTGCTCATGTTTGAGATGGCTCCGCCCCACTCTTCTGCTGTGGTGACACACAGGAGGCACTAGGTACAGCCCTACCCCTGCACAGCCCTGGCGCTATCAAGTGCTCAGGAAACAGGAGTGCTTCCCACAGGCTGCTGTTGCCATTGCTACCTCTGCCACCATTGTCTTGTGAACTGTCACCTTGCTCGCCACCTTCCTGAGCGTTGTGATTGTTTGCCTTGACTCAGTTTCTTAGTACAGCATGCAAGTGTTGTTTGATAGTGCCAAGGGTCAGACTCAGGGCCTCGACCATGCTAAGCTTGCGTTCTATCTCTGAGATACAGCTATCTTGGTTCATTTCTCTCTTTCTCATTCTTTACTGTCTTTTTTTTTTTCCCCTTGTGGTGCTGGGTATTGAACACAGGGCCTTGTATATGCTAGGCAAGTGCTCTCCCCTTAGCTATACTCAACGCCTTCTTCCTTTTATTATTCGTTCTTTTTAGTTTAATGTTTTGATTGATTGATTGATTGTTTGAGATAGTTGTATTCTGGGCCTGTAACTCACAATGTAGCCCAGGCTATCTTCAAACTTTTGGCAATCTTCCTGCTCTTAGATTGCCAAATGCTGGGGTCGTAGTGCGAACCATTGTACCTGGCTTATCTTTTACTTTTTGTAAGCAGGGGGATTTTGTTGTTCAGTGGAATTCTTGTGTGGCTTGCCAGACCTGTCTTTTTTTTTTTTCTTTTTTACAAACAGCTTTTTTCTGGTACCAGCTCTATTCCAGACATTGTGCTTTAGGGAGCAGGATGGCAGAAGTCAGGATCCCCAGGGTCTCTGAGTGTGGCAGCAGAGTGAACTGTGAGCAGGGGCAGCGTGTCTCCAAAAGCAGAGGCCAGGACACAGGCCAAACAAGGGGTTGTACTCTTGCTTTCTTGTCTCCTCTGCTAGGTTCCTGTCTGTTCTCTCATCATCAGCCCTTTCTCTTTTTACCCCACTTCTCCACAATATCCCCCATCTTGTTGCCCAGCAACATCCCCCATCTTGGCTCCTGCTAGACATCAGGGCCACCTGTGAGTCTGGTCCAGGCCTTCACCTCTCTGTGCATCCCATCTGTGAACACACATCTATGTGCCCAGAACCTTGCTGGTCCCTGATACCTTCTATTATCTCCCCCAGCTCTGGCCTTTATCCCTGGGCACAGTGTTTGTTGCCACTTGCTGGTGGCCTTTCCAGCCTCCTTTGGAAGGACTGGCATGCCTTTCCCACCACACATGGCCACTTCCACCAGTCAACAACACTCACCTTGCTTGGCTTTGTCTTCTTCAACAGTCAGACACTTACTGCATTTGTATGCAGTTGCTGTGCCGGCACATGAATAATGCATGGGTCCTGTCTTCGGGAGCTCACGGTTCAGTGTGGGAGTCAGGCGGGTGTACACTGCGCTCTGGCTGCACACCCTGTGTTGTTTTAGCTCCGTGTGACTGACCACGGAGAATGGACCGGCAGCTGTGCTTGCTCAAAAGATGTCAAAACTCCCAAGTGACTAAAAGCCATTCGGCCCGGTGCCCGCTTGCACATGGGTAGGATGGCGGTGTCTGTTTTGTCTAGTTTGGCATTTTAATAGCAAATTCTGGGGTCATGTTAGAGGAGTTAGCAATAGAAGCTGATCTCTGGACAGGGTGACAGACCTTGCCAACAGCACGGTGTGAATTGATGTGCTTGGAAGGAAGTGAGATGGGGGGCAGAAGTTAGGGTCAGGGCCATTTTTATGTTGGCAGGTTGGTTGGGTGCTTTGCGTGTTGCACCTCTTCCAGAAAACTGAAATGAGAAAACAAGCCCACTGCATAAGACTGAAGCAGGCACGATGTCACAGGTCTGGTGTAGGGTTCAACAGGTGAGCATGGGGAAGAGTGGATTGCCCAACAGCTTGCAGGAGTGGCGTCGGGCTCTCCCCACTCCCGTTGCCTGAACTATGGAAGTTGGTGGGGACCTATTCAGTCAGGGACTGTGTGGATTTGGTGACATGGTCTATGGTCCTCCTGTTCATGGATGCACCCACCTGGCTGAGCTGCCTGTGGCAGCAACTGATGCGGTAGCTGGCCTTCACTGTCTGTCCCTCTTCTCTGCTTCTGCTTACGTAGGCTGTGGTCTCAGACAGTGCTCAACCAGGGTATGGAAGCCTGGGGGACCTTCAGAGTTGTTTAAACACAATTGTGGTCTCAGAAGAAACTTTTTTTTTTTTTTAAAAAAAGATTTATTTGTTTGTTTACTATGTATGTAGTATCTGCCTGCATGTACACCTGCATGTCAGAAGAGGGCACCAGATCTCATCATAGATGGTTATGAGCTACCATGTGGGTGCTGGGAATTGAACTTGGGATCCTCTGGAAGAGCAGTCAGTGCTCTTAACCTCTGAGCCATCTCTCCAGCCTCAGAGGAAACTCTTTTAAGAAACGAAAGCCACCTACAAAAGGCCTCCCTAACACACAAGAAGAGTGCTGTATTTGTAATCTTTGGAGGTAGTCCCGCTGCCCCCTAGCAGAGCTGGTTTTTTCATGCAGATCTAGGCCTCTTAGAGGACAGTGAGTTTTATTTCGTTCTAGGTGGTTGATTAATGCAGCAGGCAGTTATTGAACCTCTGTGGTGTGCAGCCGTGGCAAAGTTTCTTCAGAGAGCTTTGTACTGAGAAGAACCTGGCTTCTTGTGTGGCCCATTTTTGGAAACCCCTCTGCTCTTGGCCCACCCTGCCCTCCCACCAGACCTTTATCCTTCCTAGAGCAGAGACTACATCTTCCCCATCGCTGTGTCCCCAGAACCAAGGCTCTTGGTGGCTGTGTGCTGACAGCTCACCGGCTGAGTGGGATGGATGTAGAGGCTGGAGCAGTTTCTGGGTCCCACACTCAAGTGAGTCCCACATGCTAAGTTGCTGTGCTGACATGTAACATAGCCCTGTTTATCTCACAGACTGAACACTGGCCCCCTCTACTGACAAGCCCTCTTGGGAGTGACAGAGAATATGTGACCGCGCTGATCCCAAGAGCTGATAGTGCCAGTGTGGGGGTTCAAGTTCAGGGCTGTGACCCCAGAGCTCACAGGCTTGATTGAGTATTGAATTTTGCTCTTACTTTCTTTTTTGAGGTATTGTATACCTCCCATGAGATTTCCTTGGGAATTCTCCGAGCTTCTGTTCTAATACTGGCTAGGCTCATGTCTCATACAGGAGAGAGGCTGCAGTCTAGTGGAAAGGACACTGCCCTTGCCTGGTGTTGCTTTGATTTTTCTTCTCGTCTGTCCGAGGCAGGGTATCATGTATCCCATGCTGGCCTTGAAGTTGCTTTGTAGTTGAGGATGATCTTGAACTTCGGCTCTGGTTTTGTCTTTTGAGCAAGTGCCAGGATTACAGGTGATTCTCCACCACACCTTTATGTGATATTGGAAATTGAATCCGGGGCCTACTCACATCAGGCAGACACTCCACCATCTGAGTGATGTGCTCAGCTCTTTGGGCTTTGTGTCCTAGTTGATCCCGGCCTGTGCCTCTGTGCCTCTTGATAGCTCTTGCTTCAGTTGCCCTCTCTGTTCCTTTATGGGGACAGTGCAGTTTTCATGTGTACAAGACAGAGGTCATAGGTAATGATGACTGTTATTTTGTCATACTATGCCAGCACAGGTCGTGTGAAGGAGAGCCATAGCTTATCTAACAAGCTTGGACTAGCTTTTCCTTAGCCAGGTAAAGTTCTGGTTAGGAACCTGCTCACCCACCATTTGCTTGGCTTCCACAGAGCAAACCCACCATCTGTGCGCTTCTTCAGCTGGCACAGTCAGGTATTTGGACTCAGATGGTGACGCACATGCCTGGGACACAACCATCTAGTTCCTCAGTTCACGTCAGGATGCTGTAGTCTTCACTGCGGACAGCCTTGCAGGAGGATCTGTGTGCTGGCTTCACAGGGCTGTTGCAGTGCACTGGAGGGGCTGGGGGGAGAGGGTCGTGGGTTTATGCATATGTTTGTTTGTATATAGAACTGTGACATATGCTTACTGGAGTGAATTAAAAAAATTACCAAGCAACCAAAAATTACCCGTGATCCTCTGACTCAGAGACAGTCAATGTCTGCCCATCAACTGCTTGGTGGAAGAGAACATCACTGGAAGCTGGCAATGTTCCAGAAACAGGTGTGAGAATTCAGAGGATGATGGGGGGGGGGTGCAGGAAAGGAGCCCCGGGAATTCCCAGATGGAGCAAGGTGTGTGAGGGGCATCAGGCATGGTGGAGGTTGGAGAGCGAGTGATTCCTGGTCAGAGACTATCAGGCCATGTTCAGGAGGTGAGGCAGCCGAGGGGCTGGCTGTGTGCCTGGATTTCGGAGATGGGTGTCTGGGATGGGAGGCTTTTGCAGGACCTTTGTGTCTTGGCTGACCCTGGCCAGTGCTTTTGTAGCAGGTGCTGGCTGAGGAAATTACCATGCCCTTATTTCCTGTGCCTTCAGGCTTAGGACTTGGCCCCTATGGAGCAGGGCTGCTTGGTTTTCTGTAGCTAGGCATCTCTTGTCCTATGCTGTTCTGAGTGGAAGTTCCTCATCTCTCCATAGACTGGAGTTCCTGGGCCGATGAGAGGATCAGGGCACTGTGCCTGCTTTGGGAGGAAAGACCTTTCTTCTGTTCTGGAGCTGGGTCTAGAACAACAGGCATCCTCTAAAGCCAAATGCATTCCTAAGACTTAATGAGTGCTAAGCATCCCACTGACCTTCTTCTCTGGCCTTCCAAAGACTGTCTACTAGGTGCTAGCCTTCTGTATTTCGAATAAGAAAGGGAAGCTGACACCCAATGAAAATGACATTTTGTGAGTTAGGCAGGGGAGTGCTCCCCAGTAGGGTGAAAGGGGCCTTGAGTTTTGGGGGACAGGCTCCAGTGCTTAGGACCCTCAGCTGATCAGAGGTTCTGAGGAAGCACAGGGCAACTATATGCGGCGTAGTGGACAAGATGACCTGGGAGGGCTGCCTAAGAGGAGCAGAGACATCACCAGGGAGCAGAAAGAAGGCTGTCAGGAACCCTGGTTGCCTGAGCCCAGGGTCCTCAGCACCCTTGGGTGGGAAGAAGGATGTGTGGAGCTGGCTACCTGGCCTCAGGTCAGTCTCTGTCCTTTCTCTGGTTCCTCCCCTGCCCATAGCTCTGAAATCTGTCCTAGTGTGGATCCAAGTCCCTGTGCGGACTCTAATGTCTTGCCCTCTACAGGACAGGGTATGCCCAGGGATCCTCTTGCATACCCTGGAAGCTGAGAGGCTAGAGCTGAGTGCCAAAGGAAGTTTCTGGACACAGGGTCCTGACCCTTGCTAAGAGTTCAGTAGGTCCAGGGTTTTGTGGTCTTACTGTTTCCCTGAAGATCTGTGGCCTAGCTTTTCTGATTTTCATTGTGAGATTCTATGGCTCTCCTGATTGGATGCACTTTCTTTTGCCAACCTGTTCCTTCTTTTGCTTTATTGGAACTTGGTTACTACTTCCCTCTAATTGTGACTTCTTAGTTCTGTCCCTAAATTCCTGTGAGGATCTCTTTGATAGCCACAGGTTCCTGAGGCCATGTAGGTCTCTGTGGTGAAGTGGTCTTTGCAGTCTGTTCCTGGCTTTCCAGATATTTACCCTCTCAACCATCCAGTCATTTCTTCTCGAGCTGTCTTTCCTGATGGCACTGACACCATGTGGTGACACCAGGAGCCCTTCCTAGTGGTAGAGGTGGGGATACTCAAGGCCAATAGACACTGGTTGGGCACATGTCCCCAGCCACAGCCCTCATAGCCCATGATGTCCCCAGTATTGTCCACCTCAGTTTCCAATAGACACCAGCAAGCATCTCACAACTTATTGGGAAGATCAATTTGAGAACATGTGAAGGTATGAGGCAATCAGAACGGGCAAGGAAGTGGAGCTGATGTGGTCCCTAACTCTCCCCTTCAGAAACACCATCTTTTGGCTCTGCCCCTGTTAGCATCCCTCTGCAAGGGAACAGGGAGGAATAGCCATGGTGACTTAGATAGGTCTTCTTGGTGTGTGGCTACTTCTCTTGATGCCATGGTTGAGCTGCTTCTGGCCAGGAAGACACTGACCTGTTTTGATCTCACAGTGCAATCCAGCTGGTGAAATCCACTGGTTATTTTTCCGTCACTGGACCTTGGCCTAGCTGTCCATCTAATACTGAGTTCCTGGAGGTTGATTTATGGGTCTCTAACACCAGGAGAACCCAATACCATGCAGGAAGGGAACGCGTGTGGTGACTTTGGAGTTGTCTTGACAGAATTCTAGGTCCTTCTCTTGTTTGGGACCATGGATAAGCTCCCTTATCTCAATAAGCCTCAGTTTCCTTCTTCAGACAGAGTTAATTCATCATAGAGAATTGGTTTCCAGAAAGGTTAGCATAGGTACAGTGGCTAGTTCCTGCCACCTCTGTAACTGAAGGATCTCGGGAGGAGGGTGTGAGCAAAGTCAGCAAACCTGGTATGAGAGTGGCAGGAGGGACCCATCTTAATGGTTTCCCATCCCCCTGTTGGTGGAGGGAGTCTCACCCCTGGGTATGGCATTGGGTAGACACAACATTTGACAGTGGACAGGTGTGAGAGGCACTGCACATGCAGTCACCATCTGAGTGAATAGCCATCAGGGCTGTGTAGGCTTTGCCGCTTGTGGGGGCAACATTCTCTGCTCCTGTGGGCCCCTTTCGGGTTTTCTGAGGCTGGCTGGGGAGCTGCGGCCCACTGCCCAGGATGAAGCAGAGACTGTATGTGACCCCATGAATAGTAGGCTGCTTGGCTGGGATTTCATCTGGGGAACAGAAGCAGAGGACCCCTGTGACGCTGTGTGCGGCCTGCTCTAGACAGTAGATATGAGGCAGCAATAGTATGGATGAACTCTGATTGTTGGTCTTTGTCCGTGCCTAATTCTGAAGAAGGGAGGAGGGTCTGCCTGGCAGGAGTGGCCTAGGTGGGAAGAGGCTGCATTCCCATCCTAGAAGCTAGCCTGGCTCTCCATGCCTCTCCCTCCCCCAGGCCCCTTCGCTTCAGTGTTCCCAGTCCACAGTCTCCTGGTGAGTTGCAGCCCTGTGGTGCAATGGGTAGCTTCCACTCTATGCACAGGAACCTTGGTTTGAAGAAACCGTCAGTCTTCGTGGCACTTAAGTTAGTGTCAAAAAGGTGCAAACCCAAAGCTGTTTCTCTCCACAGCCCAAGACCATTAGGCAGGGAGAGCCCGCTCTCTATGCGCCCACCCTCCCCCGCCTGCCAGTTCTCTGCTCTCCTTCTGCAGAGGCGCCTTCCTAGGCAACATCTTTCCCCATTACACCCTTGCCTGTTTCTGTTGAGAGCGAGGCTCTCTGCTCTCTAGAAAGTACTCACTGTGCAGGAATTTACCTGAACTCTCAGCTTGTAGAGAAAAGGAAGAATTCACTGAGTGAGTGGAGCTGCTCGCTAGGAGTCAGGGCTGCCTGGGACTGGAGCTTGGGGTCTCCAAGGACGACCCACTCCCCCGCCCTCTGCCTGGTCTGTCAGTGGACCGTTGCTTTGCACCACCTCATGGTCTTGCAACTGTGGAAGGCATTGGCCCTTCGATCCAACACTCTGCGGCAGCTTTTCCTTTGCCATTCTTTCTCCTTGGGGACAAGTAAGTCTAACGCTGCCCGGAGTAGTAACATCCTTCTCACCCCTGTGTTCTCATTGCAGAAAAGTTGTACGGTGACTTCTTGAGCTGGAAGCTGGAAGAAACACTGTCCCAGTTCCCTCTGCAGCCTGGGAAGGTGGCCACCTTCACCATCAACATCAAGGCAAAACTGGACTTCTCTTGCCAGGAGAATCTCCTCCAGGACCTGAGTGATGGTGAGCCTGTCCCAATGTCTGTGTTCATACTGCTCTCCCGTCCTGTCCCTTCGCACCTTGTCACTTGCTTGCTGGACATTAGGTCCAGCTGCCTGGACTTCTAGCCACTTCATTAGCAGCGAGTTACTGTGCATGTCTGGGAGTAGGGAGAGTGCTTTTCAGCCAAACTGTTTCTTAACCCCCACTCTTGACCGTTTTGTTGTCGTTTGTTGGGAGGACATCCTAATGTGTGGAACGTAAGAATGGCCACAGTTTTCAGTGTGTCTGCAGCCATCTCGTCAACTGTGATAAAATGCTCCCTCAGAGCCTTCCGGTTTGTGTAGGTGGCTGGGGCAGTGGGAATTCGGCACAGCAGGAAGATAAACTGATGGGGACGAATCTGGTGGCTCACAGATTCCTGACGCCAAGTTATGAAGCCTGGATCCAGCTATTGGAGGCCTGGTGAGGAATATGAGCCAGCTCAGGCTACTGTTGCAAAGATCCTGGATGACAGGGTTCAACACCAGACACTGACTCCTTATGGCTGTGAGGCCTGAGGCCAGGGCTTTGGGTCCTTTTCTTGGCCCACAGATGGTCGTCTTCTGGCTGTGACCACACATAGTAGAGTTTCTCTCTCATGTTCCTTCCCTCTTTGTGAAAAGGCTGCTTCCCTGGATCAGGGCTCTGACCTCACGACATCGCTTACCCCTTCTACCTGCTCACAGTGTGTCTTTGGTACAGTTGGTTTGGGTAATAGGGCTTCAACGTGGCAATTTTGGGAGGAGGTGCCGATATTCAGCTCACATGACATTACTGGAGACAGTGTGCTCCGGTCCCAGAACTTGGATGACTGCCAGAACTCTCTGCCTTTGTTTCTTAACTCATGAGTGATGACAACCCCTTTTCTAGGGCTGCGAGGATTAGTAGCTAAAAGATTCCCAGCGTCTGTTACAGGAAGGAGTAGTTGGAACCCCGTAGATGTGGAGTGTAACTTAGATACAGCTTGCTTTATTTGGAAGAGCCCTGTAGGTGAAGAAAGAAAAGAGGGCCCTAAAGCCCAGAGCCCAGATCTCTCCGGAATTGAACTTTTCATCCTTCTGTGTATGTTGTGTATGTGCTTGTGTGTGCACATGTGTGTTCTGTGCACACACATGTAGAGGCCAGAGCAGGACTTCTGGTGGCCTTTTTTTTTTTTCCACTCTCTGCCTTGTTCTCCTGAGAAGGGTCTCTCACTGAACTTGAACCTAGTCAGCGAGCCCCTGGGATCCACTTGTCTGCCCTCCGGTGCTAGAATTACAGCCTTAGTGAGGGTGCTGGGGAGCGGAGCTCAGTTCCTCATGCCGACACTGCAGGAATCTCTCCCACCCGACCAGCTCCTCAGCCCCGGGACTCCCTTGTGAGGCAGCGTCTTCCAGCTTCACTGTGCATTAGTTGTGCTCCGTGTTGAACTAGAACAAGTGGAAGTTAAGGGCTTTATTCTCCTGAGAAACTGCCTCCTCACCTTGCCCCCTGTGAGTGTTCTCCAGCTGCCTACTCAGTCTGCTCTGCAGGGCGTCTGCAGCTGCTAGCGCCTACCCAGTGGCTCTGCTCCTCAGCTTTGCCTGACCTGCACTGGATTGTGCAGATCTCAGGCCAAGCATCTCCTTGCTGCAAGGCCATTCCATCCACTTAGGCAAAGACAGTCTCCACTCTCCTTCTCCTCCGTCTTACCTTGTCACTCATCTTGTCTGTCTCTTTGCTTTGGAATAGAAACAAAGGCCTTGACTCCCTCAGCATCCCCATCCCAAGACCTAGGGTGTGAAGGGACCAAGGGTATATGTGTGGACGACACATGATGGACTCTTTCCCCTGCCCCTCCCCTTGTTGTGGGGTTCCAGGTTAGGCTGCTGTTTATTTACTTGTGTGAAGATTGCCTCCTAAAAGACATCTTTAAGGAATTGTTGGCGATCCCAAGTCTCCGTGCAAAGGACACAGGAATCAGCCACCATGTGGTTTTATTGTAATGGCTGCTATGTAAAAATTGGCCTTGTAACTCTTTCTCAGCTCAGGCCACCTTAACAAGAACACCACAGACAGATGGAGCAATACATCCCTCACGATCTGGAAGCTGCCTGCCTCATGCTGTGAGGGCACTGCTCCCTTCAGGGCCCTGTGTCCCATACCCCCACGGTGTGCACTAAGGACTTCGGCTGGTTCTGAGTCCATCACTCCCTTCCCAAAGTTTGCTCCCCCCCCCATGGTATTGAAATGCCATCTCTGAAGTTCTGCAAGAAAGCTCTTCTTTATGTTATTAGTGAGGACAGAAAAACAAATGTTGGATGAAGAAATGGGAAAAATCTTGGGAATTTAACTTATCAGGACGCGCAAACATCAGATAGCAGGTAGGGGGAGTGGGTGTCATACCTAGGGCTTCTGTTTTTGTGAAGAGACGCCTTGACCATGGCAACTCCTAAACCTGCCCCGAGAGGGGCACACTTCCTCCAACAAGGCCACACCTCCTCTAATAAGGCCACACCTAATATTGCCATCACCTATGGGCCAAGCCTTCGCACACAGTGAGTCTATGGGGCCATTCCTATTCAAACCACTGCAGTGGGGAAGTAAGGGATACACCAGCTTTGGGCTGGGGGTGTAGCTCAATGCAGAGTAGCTTGTCCAGAGGACACAGAGCCATGGACTTGACTCCTAGAACCATGACCTAAATCAAATCTGATAGATTTTCTTTCTTTTCTGTCTGTTTGTAACCTACCTCACCCTGTTGAGTTTTCAGTTGTAGATAGAGGGTTTTTTTTTTTCCCCACAAGGAGGGAATTTGACAGACTGAATGTCACCCAGACCTGAGTCTCCAATGCTTGCCCAGATGGTGATCCTTGGAAACGTGTCCAGGCAAATCTTCTGAGATTTGTACGTGAGACTCAAAGTCAGGCACTAGATTGGCCTTCTGCAGCCGACTGCTGGCATCAAGTCGTCCCTGAGGAGTACAGAGGTCTCTCGGTGGAAACTCTGGCTCCTTGCATTTGGTGGATTGCCTGAGTTTAGTGTTCTGCAGACCCATTCATTGACAATGCTGCATTCTTGCCTTTGTTTATAACAGGGTGAGGCAGTTTGGGATTTATCATCTGGGAAAACTGCTTCAATCTTGTAAAACAGAATTAAATCAGCACGAGAATTATAGTTTCCAAGGGGTTTGCAAATGTAGGCTGACTTACTACCTGGTCAGTTAGATGCAGCAACCTGGTTATTAATGATAGCAATCAGTGGCTGCTCAGGCTGTTTGCACAGCAATCACAGAACAAGGCAGTTCCGAGAGGTTTCCCAGGTATCATTCAGTCTTTCTTTGGAGACAGCTGTAAGTTCAGTTGCTCCTGGGAGCCTGTAGGGGAACCCCTGTGGCTCTTAACTAAGTGGTCCTCAGAAACATGGAAGTGGACTCAGTTTCTTTTTCAGGCATGGGCTCTTATTTGCTGTGGCTACTGAAATTAGATGCAGCTTTGCGAGCTTGCAGCAGTAAATAGAGATGCTGCACAGTTGGGAGCCTGGCTTTAGTGTGGGCCGCAGACAGATGGAAGAGGCTTTATAGCTACGAGTGCCATCAGATCTGTGTGTAGAGGCTGGACTTCCTGTTATTGTCTGTTTACCTGGGGGCTGCTGGGGATTGAGTGTGGGGCCTTGTGCGTGTTAGGTAAGAGCTGCCTCACCGCACTATATCCTGAGCGTTTGAAATAGCTTTTCTTTAAACATTTTGAGACAAGGTTTCCCTTGAATCTGTGATTCTCCTGTCTCAGCTACCCAAGTTATTGGTGTCATAGGCCTGTGCCACTATATCTGTTCCTGTTTAAAATTCCCAACAATTCTAAAAGCATATTTTGTTACTATCCCTGATTTTTGTAAAAGAAAATGGGAAAATTCTGTCGTCAGAGGAGGTTGTGGAATGCTGCAGTCCCAGACTTTGCGTGGTCCTTAATCACATCCCAGGTCCGAGACAGTGGGGGAGCGAATGGAGACACACACAGGGTAACCCTGTGTGTCAATCACAGGTGCATTGGGAGTGGTAATGAAGCCACAGCAGGAGGACCTGCTTCCCAGGAAGGACATTCAGAACTACCAAAGGGAGAGAGAGAGAATTATGCTTGCATTTTCTTTGATATGGTTCAGGGCAGAAAAGATGGCGTGAATGTAAATATAGAAAGTAAACACATCAAATTACTGAAAACTAGTGCTTCCGGTGAATGGTCTATGGCTTTTCATGTCTGTTCTTGTAGCTTTTCTGTAGGTTTGATATTTTTCAAAATAAAAAAAAATGAGGAGAAAAGTTGCTGCCACAGAATACCTCTTTGGTCTATTGTGTTTTGATTTTGAAAGTGAATTCTGGGAGCCAGTGACTTCTTGAGTCTACGGATTGTGGGGCAGCATTTGTCTCCCTCCAGGGTTGGAGAAGTCAGCCTTCCAACCAGAAAGCGCTTTACAACAACCAGAAATTTCTGATTTCTTGGAATGTTAAGTTTATGATGAGAAACCTCGGAAGATGGTGATACACCACTGTCTTAGATGTTGTGTGTCTTTAGGTTGCGTAATAAAGGAGACCAAACAGATACAGAAGAACCAAATACCCTTAGGAAAAATATGTAGCTAAAGCAAACATCGGGGTTCTCTGGAGACCCCAAAATATGAGCAACTTCAGCAAAACCGCTGACATCTGAGAGGCCTGACACTCACACGAGAGGAAACAGGACGTGATAGCTGGTGGTAGAGACCAGCAGCCCCTGAATAGCCTGAGGCCACTCACTTGCTCAGATCCAGAACAGCAGCTGGAACATACATGTACAGGGCTCTCGTATGTTCCAGGAGCATATGCATGGAAAGTTCTAGAAGAAGAATGAGGACCTGGAGAAGCTGCAGGAATCTGTGTGGGATGATATAATGAAGGGACAAGAGGACATAGCTGTACATGGGCAGGTACCATGCCCCTCAGTGCAGAGCGTCAACTCCCATGGCTAGTACCCCATGGAACAGAGAAAAAGATGTGTGGGTTTAGTGGAGTCAGGGTAGCTGGGAGCCATCTCTCCTAATGGTTCCTGTCAACCAACCAGCTCAGTAAAGGTGGCCAAGTCCTATGCAGCGTTAAGTTGGAAGCCCAGGGGGCAGAGCAAGAGGTGGCATGTCTTGCAGCATGCTGGGGTGCCTGCTGAAGATGTGTACAGTCTCCTCAAATCAGCTAACAGACATCAAGAAACAATTCGAGTTGGAAAGAAACGTAATTCCAAGTCAGAAAAATCTCAACACTGAGATGGAGAGAACTCAGGAGAGAACTCAAAGCTCAAGCAGGGCTTTTGGTCTTGGGTGAGTGATGGGGACACAGAAGATGAAGGTGAGGAAAACTGAGAGAGAATGAGAAGAGGAGATGGTGGGAACGTGGCATCTTTAGATGACACAGAAGACCTAACCCTGGTGCACATGCATCCCTTATGCGTGCATCCTCATGGACCGCCTGCCGTGAGACACTAGAGCAGAAAGCCACAGCCTGGTAACCAGAATTCCAGAAAACTTCCTGAAGTGAAAGATTTTTATCTAACAGCACACTGTGTATGAACGCACTGACCCAGGAGCCTGAGACTCTCTAATACAATCACTAGACTTCAGGCCAAAATGGTGATTTATGAAATAATGGAGATCTGATTATCACTGGACTTTTTCGACAGGGGCAGTATCTGTCCAGACAGATGTTTTCAGTTGCGTGTGCAGTGAAATGGAAGCCAGGATTTTTAGGTCCAGATCCTTCAGGCTCAGCAATCAGGGATCCGGATTAATTGGCAGGATGCAGGAATGTAGCATTATGCTCTCAATGTTTACATCTTGAAAATTCTGTGATGGAGGACTGGCAAGACAACTAGAGACAGCGTCACAAGGGCTGTGAGCATCAAGCGCCAAAATCCAGGAGGCATTAGATGGGAGAGTATATATGTGCTATGTCATGGCCACTGGCTCTAACAGTGTGCTGATGTGGGATTGTCTTCTGTATGCTGTGAATACCATTGGTTAATAAAGAAACTGTCTTGGCTTGCACAGGGGATAGATGTAGGCACGGAAAACTAAACTGAATGTTGGGAGAGAGAGAAGGGTGTAGTCAGTGAGAAGCCATGTATCCCCTCCAGAGACGGATGCAGGAACTTTATCCAGTAAGCCACAGCCTCATGGTGATACACAGATTGGTGGAGATGGGTTAAATTAATATGTAATAGTTAGCCAATAAGAAGCTAGAGCTAATGGGCCAAGCAGTGTTTTAATTAATACAGTTTCTGTGTGATTATTTTGGTTCTGGGCGGCTGGGACAAACATGCAGTTCCCTTAAAACAGTGTGCATATACCATGCTGATTTAAAAAGGCAGGGGGAGAGAAAATTGGGTGTTCAAGTAATTTTTAAGCTGATATCAGTAATTATATTCTTAGGATTAACATTGATATTAATTACCCATAAGAGTATATTATTGTGAAGTAAACTTTTTTACTACTCAGCATTAACTTTTTTAGTGTGTTCATGTGTATGAGGGTACACATGTATGTATATGTGTGTGCATGTACCTGTGCACATATATTTGTGCATATGTGTGTATGCTCATGTGGAGGCCAGAGGATATCATGGAGGTCATATCTCAAATGCTATCCATTTTTCCTTTGCTTTTTATTCTTTTGAGATAGGATCTCAATGTGTACCTTTTGCTGGCCTGAAACTGTGTAGACCAGGTTGGCCTTGAACTCATAGAGATCCATCTGCCTCTGCCTCTTGAATGCTAGAATAAAGATGTGTACCACAATGCCCCCTCCCTTTTTTTTGAGGTAGAATCTTCCACAGGCCTGTAATACCATGTAGACTAGGGTGACTAGCCAGTGTGCAGCCAGCACTGAGATTACAAATACTTGCTATCTTAGCTAGGTTTCTATTCCTGTGATTAAACACTGACCAACACCAACTTAGGCTGGAGAGATGGCTCAAGAGTTAAGAGCATTGGCTGATCTTCCAGTGGACTCACGTTTGATTCCCAGCACCCGAATGGCACCTCCCAACCATCAGTCACTCCAAGTCTAGGGGATTTGGTGCCCTCTTCTGACATCCACAGGACTAGGAGTGCACATATCGCATGGACACACAAGTGGGCAAAACACCCTTATACATTAAAACAACCCCCCCTCCATCCCAATAAAAAAACCCATAAAATCTTGGGGAAGAAAGGGTTTATTCTACCTTGCAGAATACAGACTATCATCAATGGAAGAGCAGAAACTCAAGATGGAAACCAAGAGACAACTGAAGCAGAGACCATGAGGGATGCTTCTCATTGGCTTCAGTTTGCTTTCTTATAAACCACTTCCCAGGAGTGGTACCGACACAGAGAACCAAGCCCTTCTACACAATTCATCAACCAAGAAAACTCCCCACAGGCTTGTGGACGGGCCAGTCTTGTGGGTGCATGTTTTCAGTCGAGGCTCCATCTTCCCAGGCAACTTTAGCTTGTGTTAAGTTGACAAAAATCTAACAGAGGCACTTGATTTCACATTTGAGTTTTTACACGGATTTTGGGCATTGAAGCCAGATCCTCATACCTGCACAGTCTGCTGACAGAGCCATTTCTCTAGCCTCTGACGTGTGTGTTGGACATGTTGTGTGTGGGCTACATTGTGTGTGCATGTAGAGGCCTAAGGTTGATTGCGCTTCACTTTGCATATACAGATAGGGTTTCTCATTGAACCAGGAGCTCACTGTTTTCACTTGCTTTGCAGCCAGCATGTTCTGGTATTCCCTGTCTCCTCCTGTGTGTTGAGATTATTGGCAGGCTGCCTTCAGTGTGTTCTGAGGATCCAGACCCTGTGTCTCACACTTGCGCAGTAAATGCTGTATCCACTGAGCTGTCTTCCCAGCCCCTCATAACCCTTTTTACCTCCATCATTGGAATCTGGTCTTGAACTAGGATTTTCATGCAAAAAACAGGAGGTAACAGATTTAAGGATATGAAATCAAATAATAGTCTTGCAACTTAGAGTTTGGATTGAATGTATTAGTAAGAAATCATGAGTTATTTAAAAATAAATCAGTCAATCTCTTTGTCACTCATCTCCCTTCCAGCCCTGTGTTCTGGTCAGCTCAGCAGTGATGGGCTGTGCTCATGCCCACGGCGCAGTGTTGGGCACCCCTCGCCTTCCTCCTGATCAGAAGAACAGTGTTTCTTAGAGAAGTGGTTAGTTCTGGGTCTGGAACAGGAAGTGGATCAAGAAGATCTAGGAACATCTGAAACCTAGAGCAGGGGCATGATCAGAGGGGACCAGCGCTGATGTAACAGGGACCATCCTGAAGAGGCCGCCTGGCACCCGGGAGCCAGCAGCGTGATCCTGTGTTTTAGTGAGCACGTTCTAATGCTACAGGAGGCAGCTGCTCAGCTTTGGAGAGTGATGGGGAGCCGAGTTGTTATTTGAAGGCCATAATTGGTGCTGCTTGCTCTCCCGTCCTCTTCTGTCTGTGTCTGGAGACTGACAGCTGTCAAGGTGGCTTCCTCCTTGTAGAACTATCTCCAACAACCATTAGAAATGGGACGGGAAATTCATCTTTGTAGTTCCAAGGCCTTGACTGGGTGGAAGCAGTGCCCATGTGACAAAGTAAGACACAGCCACACGGAATACTGTTGCTGCTTGCAGAACACAGCACTCCTGTGCAGTAGCATTGTCCCTAGGTCACAAACCTGAGGCTGAGGGGTTCCCAGCTCTGACTCCTGATGGGACCAAGAGGGCAGGAGCACCATTAAATACACCAGTGGAATGTAGCATCCCGTTTGGGCTCCTGGAGACCCTGCTGTCAAGTAAAGGGATTCCCTCGTGTGTTGTCAGGGGAGAAGATGAAACTGTGGACTTGGAAAGTAGTGAGGGTGACACTAGGCTGTGAATGAAGGCCTGGCATGGTGGCATATGCGTTTAATCCCAGCATGCGGGAGGTAGATGCACAGTGTGTTTTGGGCCAGCCAGGGCTAGATAGACCAATCCTGCCTCCAAACCAGAAAATGCATGATGCTTGGGAGCACACCTTGATTAGGTCTGTTTGGTTATGTATACCTCTAGTCCTCTGCTTAAATCTAAGCTTCATGTCATTGCTCCGAAGACTGGGGGGATGGCACACACACACTGGAGCCCATCTTTCTTCTACCCGGTGTGGTCTTACTGCATAATCATCTTTTATCTGCTTTTCACTAAGAAATTGTAAAAAAGGTTAGGATGGTCATATGTTAATGTTTTACACACACACACACGCGTGCGAGCACACTCCAATGAGACAAGAATGAAAGGATTTGAAATGAAAGAGACTGAAACACCGGATCTGAGAATGAGTGGGTGCAACTCCAGCACAGTGTCCGTGACTCTGTGTTTAGGGAGTGGGGAGATGAGGACAGACAGGCTGGGACCCACTCTCAAGCAGGCACAGGCTGACCTTGGGGAAGGAGGAGGTTATGGTTTATGTAGCCGTGAGGCAAAGCAAGCCTGTCTGCTGGCTGGCAGGATCTTTTCTTTTCTCCTTTGGTTTGTGGTTTTTTTTTTTTTAGAGCCTGTCCTGGAACTAGCTCTTGTAGACCAGGCTGGTCTCGAACTTACAGAGATCCGCCTGCCTTTGCCTCCCGAGTGCTGGGATTAAAGGCGTGCGCCACCACTGCCCGGCTCAGAAGCATTTTTTTTTTAATATTTATTTATTATTTATTATGTATACAATGGTCTATCTGTGTGTATGCCGAAGGCCAGAAGAGGGCACCAGACCTTATTACAGATGGTTGTGAGCCACCATGTGGTTGCTGGGAATTGAACTCAGGGCCTTTGGAAGAGCAGGCAATGCTCTTAACCACTGAGCCATCTCTCCAGCCCCTCAGAAGCATTTTTTTAAATCTATTTATTTATTTATTTATTAAAGATTTCTGCCTCCTCCCCGCCACCACCTCCCATTTCCCTCCCCCTCCCCCAATCAAGTCCCCCTCCCTCGTCAGCCCGAAGAGCAATCAGGGTTCCCTGCCCTGTGGGAAGTCCAAGGACCCCCCACCTCCATCCAGGTCTAGTAAGGTGAGCATCCAAACTAGGATCTTAACTTTTTTTTTTTTTCTGAGGTGAAAGAGAGACATGATTCTGCTCTTGGTCCTGAGTGTTTGCGTCCTCAGAATTCATTCAGCTATACATTTATTTCATGATGTTGTCTCCATTAGTATGACAGTTCACAATATGATGTTTTGAAGGAAGGAGCGAGGTAGACATATCTCTGTCATAATACTTTTTGCCTAGCAATTGTCTGTCTCATCTGATCAGATTGAAAAGTTATTTCTGCACTGAAGTTTTTCATAAAGGCAGTGAAGATCAAGCCAGGCTGCTGCATGTCCCTCTCTGCCTGAAGGACATGTTTGTGTACAAGGTGCTCTCAGAGGGATCGATACATTAGCCTTTGATTTTTATTGAAACTGATGCTGTGGGTGGAAACAGCCTTTTGGGGTTGCCAGGTCTCACAGGCAGTGGAAATGTTGTCTGCTTCTGTTTTCCTTCTGCATTAATTATTTAATTCGATTTTATTTTTCTCTGAGCTTTTTGGCTCTTGGTTTTATAAGAGAAATGTCAGCTTTCCCTGCCGACAGTGTCTGTTAGACCTGATAATTAAACATGGCATTTCAGATTCAGTATGGAAAGGGGTAAGTCTTCAGCTTCATGGAATGGAGTGGGCTAGAGATGGCATCTCGTCTAATCCGTCTGTTTGACAGAAGAGGAAGCCGAGTCTGAGAAAGGTGGACGATCTGTCCAAGGCATCACCAGGCAGTACTGGTGTCATGAGGCAGTGCTGGGCCCTGCGCGTGGGGGTGTTTGTCTTATTGCTCCTCCTTCCCCAAGAGAGCAAACAGAGCAGTTTCTAGATGAGTACAGAGGTGAACACTGTCACCTTACTGTCTGAGGGCAGACGGACAGCTTGTTTTTTCTTTGAAGTGGAGCAATGACCCTGTCCACGAGGGGTCGTCTTCCCAGGCATCGTATGAGAGGGTGAAAGGGTGGTGAGCCTTCTGCTGGTACATTTTGAGAAGGGGCCAAAGCCATGACTGTGGTACAGAGTCATGGACTCTCACCTGCCATCTTGTGGGGACTGCATGTTGGGTCACAACAAGGCTCCCCCCTGGAGAGTACTAGCTCACTCCCTGAGAACTGAACACTAGATTGGGTCTCCTCTCTGTACCTCCTCTCTGAGCCCCCTTCCTCTCAGCAAATGACCTCTTTTTTTTTTAATGGTTTTTTATTGAGCTATAAATTTTTCTCTGCTCCTCTTCCTTCCTCTCTCCTCCCCTTCTACCCTCTCCCATGATCCCCATGCTCACAGTTAATTCAGGAGCTCTTGCCTTTTTCTACTTCCCATGTAGATTAGATCCATGTATGTCTCTCTCAGGGTCCTCTTTGTTGGCAAATGACCACTTTCAAAGGCTAACAGAGGTCACGTGCAGGTGCAGTCTCCCCTTTTTTCCACATGACATGCATGTTGTTCTTCATTCGTTTGACCCTGACATACATGTCTCTTGTTTCTCTTCAGTAGCCTCCCTCTTCCTCCTGGCCTCGGGCAGCATGCTAAGTGTCTTTATTCAAGTCATTGCAGATACCTGGTCACTCTTCTGCCTGCCACGAGCCTTCATCTTCTGCTAAAAGCTTAGTTTTTTCTTCAAAGCAAAGCCTTTGCAGTTTGGGCCCATGACCTCTCCTGCCTTATTTCCCCCTTGCTGGGTCCTTCCCTAGCCTCTTGCCGCTGTTCTGAGGCAGTGTCTTATGTCTGATGCTGTCTCTGGTGATGGACCTGTATTGTTGCTCTTCTCTCTGCTTTCCAAGCCCAGTTCTAGTCACCCCCTCTCCAACTCTTGTGGGTTGCTTTAGTTAGGGTTTCTATTACTGTGAAGAGATGCCATGACCACGGCAACTCTTACAAAGAAAACATTTAATTGTGGTGGCTTACTTGTAGTTCAGAGGTTCAGTCCATTATCATCATGGTGGGACATGGCAGCATGCAGGCAGACATGGTGCTGAAGAGGTAGCTGCTACATGTGATATCCAGGCAATAGGAAGTAGACTGATACATTGGGTGGTATCTTGAGTGTAGGAGACCTTAAAGCCTGCCTCCACAGTGACACACTTTCTCCAACAAGGTCACACCCACCCCAGCAAAGTCACACCTCTTAATAGTGTTATTCCCTTTGGGGGACATTTTCTTTCAAACGGTCACATGGGTTCTGTCCCCAGTGAGCTGTAGTGGCAGAGGTGGTATTTCCCATTCCCTATGACATCTCTAGGTGTTCTATTTTCTCATCACTGTCTTCCTGTAGGGTGTCTCTTTTCAGGATTTGGCACAGGACTGCTCCGACACTCCCAGTGTCTGTTCACTATTGGAGGGGTGACAGCATCATGAACCCTGAGCTTCAAGGACTGGTTGGGTTGGGATGACCTGTGTTACAAGCTCCTGAACAGGGCCCCAGTAGAGGGGGGCTCAACAGAGACCAGTCTGGACGGCATGGGGGTGCAACAGTGTCAGGCAGGCCACAGAAGCTGCAGCCCAGGGGACTTCTTTGGGAAGCCATTAGAGAAGCTGGACATGTTTCCAGAGGAGCTGAGTGTGATGGAGACGGCTTAAGCAGGTGTTAGCTGGACAGAAAGTCACCTGAGGTCCACTTGGGGTGGAATCTTGGGTACAACAGGAGGGAAGAACTAAGCCAGCCAGGCTCCACCTCAGGTGGTCAGGCTGACTCTCATCTGTTTCTCCTGACTGTTGCAGACAGTGGCAGCACCCCCCAGTGTATCCACATTACCTCCTGGGACACATGGAGGAAGACAGGGAAGGGTAGGGACACTGTATCAAGTCCCAAAGGAGTGTGAGGCATGAGATCTGGGTGCAGATCCCAGATCTGTCCAGAACAAATTTTCTAGAAAGAAAATTAGTTAAGGCCATGCTCCACTGACCCCTGCTCTTTTGCTCCTGAGTAGTCGGTGTTACTGTATAGCAATAGCAATGGTCCTAGCAGTGCTAATGTGATCCTTAGGTTTCCACTGTGATTGCTTATTTAAAAATGTTATTTGGGGTTTTACCTGTGTGTAGGTCTTTAGCATATGTGTGGTGGGTGCTTGGGAAAGCCTGAGGGAGTCAGATTCTTTGGGACTGGAGTTACAGATGATTGTGAGCTGCTGTAGAAGTGCTGGGAATCAAACCTGGGCCCTCTAGAAGAGCAGCCAGTATCCTTAACTTTGGAGTCATCTCTCCAGTTCCCTGAGTTTTTCCTCTTTTTATTTACATGGGCTCCTCTACTGAAAGGGAAACATAACTAAGTGAATGTTAGTTTTCACAAGAGATAGCTGAATTAATATATGTTATTTTGGGATTTAAAAATTTTGGGAAACAAGACCAGAGTATCGTCAGTTTGAGGTTAAAGTGTGATTGTCTTGTTTGTAAGATGATGGGGGGGGGGGTTCCAGACCCCTGTCCCCTGGCAGATGCTTGTCGTCCTCTAAAAGGCAGGGACTCAAAGAACAGAGTACGAGCTGTGATAATCTGTGCAGTGGGCTTGCATCCCTGCATCTGGGCAGGAAAGGCACTGTGTCTTCATTAAGTAGCCAGCAAGGCTGCAGGCTCAAAGCTCCAAGGCAGAGCATTGATTTTAAAAATTAAGAAGAGCAAATGCTCCCCAACTGTCACACAAAATCTTTTCTGCCCACAAATTAGCTTCCACATCGACGGCCCAGGTCTCTTAAAAATTAGCTTCAAGTCTCTTTCCCTCTCCTTTTCCCTCCCCCCTCTCTCCCTCTTCGCCCCCACACCTACACCTTTAAAAAAACATTCCTGAGCCGCACTTCCTTCTTTGCATTAAGGACCACTGTTCTCATCCTCCAGTCCTTCACCTGCTGACATTCTCCTCATGCTTTGAATCTTAGCCTAGCATCACACTTGGAGAAAATCCTTCTTCTGCCCTTTCAATTAGGTCAACCCCTCTCTACACTCAACACCATACATTTTCATAATACTTTTTAATTTATGTGAAATTGCTTTGTCTCTCTCACTAGGCTTGTACTGTATATAGTAGCCACCAGAGAAATTACTTAAATTTGAAGTAATTAAAATCAAGTGAAATCAATAATCAGTCCTTTATATGCTTAGGTGCACTATACACTGTTCAAGTGCCCATTGCTACATGTAGCCGGCAGCTCCCTCTCTGCACCACACGGAACAGGCCAGTAGGGCAGAGCTCCACGGGATGGCACAGCATACCAGGATACTGGGACCAGAAGAAACCACAACCCAAGAAGCAGAATACATAGACCACACAACACATATCTGTGAGGGGAGGGGAAGAGGAGACTTTCTGTGAGGGGGAGGGGAAAAGGGAATTGTAGTTGTGAGGGAGAGGGAAAAGGGGAGACTAGCTCAAAAGAGCTGTAACCCTAAGTGTGAAGCTAAAGCAACAGTTTCCAGAAGGAACAGAGGGTAACATTTCCACCGCCTGTGTGTAGGCAAAGATTTCCTAGACAGAAATAGCACTAACCAAAAGGAAAGAATGATAACAAAATTAAGAAATTCTAGATTGGGCATGGTAGTGCAGGCTGACTTTAATCTCAGCACTAGGGAGGCATGAGTAGGTGGATCTTTGTGAGTTCAGGACCAGCCTGGTCTACAGAGCAAGCTCCAGGATATCCAGGGCTACATAGAGAAACGTCTTTTTAAAAAGAAAGAAAGAAAAAAAGGAAAGAAAGAAATTCTAATCATGAAAAGACAACATTAAAAGAGCAAAACAGCTAACCACACACTGTAAGGCAGTGACATTTTGATGGGACTAAAAATTAAATTCAACAATTGACAGTGTGTTTAGCATGCCCAAGACCCTGGGTTTAATTATCAATACTAAAAACTTTAAAGAGGAGGTGGGGAGAGAAGAGAGAAGAGAAGAGAGCACTTTGAACACTTGCTTGGCTACAGGTCTATCAGAGCAAGCTGCAGTATGCTCTTACATCTAAATGCAGACAAGACGGCTACAACAGTGCTGCCAACAACAAGCTGAACTTCTAGAAGCGGAATGGCTAAATATCGTTTTGACCCAGCAGCCAACTGTACAGTGGGAAAACATATGAGCATGGACCTTAGACACCACGTTGAGGGGAAGGAGGAGCCTGTACCCTGATTTGAGGCTTCTGACTCCAGGCATGTAATAGAATATCTTCATGTGATTTTAAGTCAAAGAGGCTTGAAAAAGAAACCAGAGAATAGATTCTGTATTTAGGATCCCGTAACAGGTGGGACTGATGACATCTTGGTGGCAGCCGTAATTGTATATCTTGGTAGAGAGTTGCCAACAGCAGCAGGCCTGGAAGGAAGCAGAGAAGTGCTGGGAAGTATTGTGCTATGCTGTGGGTGGAGGCTACCACCCTGTGAACACAAACTTAGAAATCTGTCAAGCCATAACTTGTTGTTAGTGCTCGCTGCCGTGTGCAGCTTGGACAGACTTCCAGTTGATAAGGCAACCAGGACTGAATCTGTAAAATACTGTAAGACCTTCCCAGAGGAAATTAAAAAGCGTTGCTGAAAACCATTAAACAAGACAAGCATACTAAAGAGGTATACCATATTCATAGATGGGAAGACTAAATAGCACAAGGAGGTCTCTTTCCTCCAAAATTCATCTACCAGTTTGAGACCATCTGGATGAAAGTCTGAGAGACTGTTGTAAAGAACTTGAAAGCGGTTCTGAAATTGGTATGAAAGAGCCAGGGTGGGGAACATCAAGATGGCTCCAGAACAATCCGGCTGGCTCTGCCGGATCTCAAAGCCCTTTGTCACAGGCGCTGAACAGCCTCTGGGTCTGCTCAGGGGATGAGTAGGAACTGTTCAAGTAGACAGAAGACTGCCTGTCTACACCAGCGGAAAGGCTGTCTATACTGAAGGTTCCCAAACCATGTTGAGCCTTCAGTAACCCTGACACAGTGGGAGGAAGGCAGCTACAGTGCAGCAGAAGACGGGGAAGCCACGGTGCACACTCTAGGCCATCAGTGTGAGGCTGAGACAAGTGAGGCAGACGCAAGGAGCTGGAATCCGAACAGGTGAGGGAGAGATCAAATGGCCCACGCTCTGTACTGACTTGGGCGGTGGGAGGCTGTAACATCCGATTCTGTGTTACCCCCTCGGTACAGTTCGCGGGCCTGGAGATTGAAAGAACACACAAAGAGTCCTTTTCAAAAGGAGATCAGCCGAATGCCGTATGCTGTTTATTCAACCTTGGGGAAATCCTTATATACCTTGCTGCTGCACAAGGATTTCCGCGATGGAGTAAACAATGCCCTACAGCTAATCACCAGGCGGGGCAGAGGGAGCACAGGAACAAACAATGTTTTAGCCGGCTGACCAGAAACTGTCCTCAAAATGCACCCCAGGAGCAGGGGCAGACCCGGGCCCTACAGGAGGCCCTGACTCAAGCTGCAGCAGAGAGGCAAAACTGCTCTGCACCAGCCGTGTGATCGCCATGACAGCATGGAAGACAGCAGAGAGGGGGGTTAGCAGCCGGGAGGCCACCAGTGCCAGAAGCGGTTCAGATGATGTAAAGGCCTGGGTGGGCACAGAGAAGAAAGGCATGGGGAGGTGAGAACAATGCTGGAAATGTTGTCTGCGCCCTGAGCTAGCAGTCAAGCCGCCATACCTCCCCAGACACCACCTCTTTCTGTTTGGACAGAGGCACCTGGAGTCTCTTCTGCTGAGCAACCCCCCCCCCCCCCCCCCCCGTGGTTGTCCCTTGGTGAGGCACCACTGTTTGGCTGCAGAGAATGAGTTGGAGAGAGAGTACAGGCAGATGAGTGGTCCACTCACAGACAGGCTCTTGTTGCCTGTGGTACAATCACCTGTTGCTGATGATGACAAACACTCAAATCCCCACCCCAGTGGCTTAGGAAGTTATTTCCCAGCCGGAGATTAACTCACAGAACAAAGTCAAGTTTCCCACATGCTGGCCAAACAGAGAACCTAGCACTGGATGTTCACAGGTTATTAAACAGACCTCTGGGGCAGCTGTGGTGGGTGGCGTGAGGCTGTCGACATCCGCAGAGATGCGTCCCTGTGAGCCTCCGGGAGCCAGGGGCAGGCTGACCTTTCCTGTGGCTGTGCTGCAGTCCTGTGAAATGACTGTCTGTGACTCAGAAGGCAGGTAGGTGGCACAGCTAAATATATCGATGGGCAGGCTGTCCAGCACATTAGCTTGGTTCCTTTGGAGCAAAAGCGGATCACCCCGCTGAATACAAAACAAAAGCAATATGCAATGGCCGACACAACCCAAAATTATTCATAGGCCAGAATTAAAATCTAAGGTATAAACTCCCAATTTCAGCTCATATATGGGAAAAAAAGTAGGCAGCAGGGAACGAACATTTAGTTCAGTTTTCAGTGAAGCACACAAGGTCTAGATGGACCCGCAGAGTGTGAAGGGGCTGGGACTACAGGTGTAGGGCTCATCCCTGGAAACTCTCTGCAAGACACTCAGTGGGCAGAGAAGAGAAGGTGCCCCAAAAAAGTTAAAGCTGGCTGGGGAAAGGGCAGCAGCTTGCCCGGGTTGTATATAAAACAAGGCAGAGAAATTTACAACAAGGATGAAAGGAGCATGGGGTTGCCATGGGAACCCAATCAGAGAACGGGTACCCAGGAACTATCATGTTCCCCATAGACCCAGAAGTCTACAGGACTAGGAACTGGGTATAGGATATGTCTGGTCCCTGAAGGCAGATGGCAGCTTGGGACAAGGTAGAAAACTTCCCACAGAGCCCTGGGTGAATCCCTGCATCTGATGGCAAAGGCGGGCTGCAGGACTCTTCCAAGTGAAACCGTGGAATGGCTGTCAGGAGCCTGAGGAGATGCTGAGTGAGGAAGCCACACACCCAGGGAGGCAACAGGCAGGGAATTCAGATATAAGATCCCAGACTTGCCCTCACGATTTGCACAGCAGGGTAAAAAAGACCCAGAGTGCATTCTGCAGATTTTCTCAGAGGACTGGTGCTGGCACAGGAGTGTGCAGACAGCCAGGACAAATGTGCTCTCCTGTCCTGGCCACAAGTGAGGACCCTGTGGGAGCAGGCAGAAGTAGTTGAACTGCATGCCTGGCAAGTGTGCTGGCACTGTTACATATTTATTCTCTCTGTCCTCATGCTAACCTGAGGAAAAACCCGTTTCAAGAAAAATCTCAGGCTTTCTTCTTAGAAAACACATTTATGGAAAAGCTCAGATATCTAACACTTGTGTGTTAAGACCGCAGACATGCCGCCTCCAGCTTCTGGGTGCTTAGTAGTGAACCACTGTTCTTTAAAAAATAAGATTGAGAACTCCAAAAATCTATATTTATTTTCAAAAGGGAACAGCAGACCAGGACAGAGATGTCGAACAATGGTTATGATTTCAAGGGACAGCATCAAGGGATCGTGTAGGCTATGAAAGGAAATACAGTGGATTGCAGAGTAATGGCCCACAAATAAAAGCAATCCCTGGCCCACAGTGGCAACTCCAAAGCTTCAGCCATCAGTTGGGAAGCAGTTCACAATGAAATATGATTTGCATACAGTCCTGGACTCTGGGTGAAGACGGTGCGGATGCCGTTAATCCTCAGCAGCCTGTCCCCAGTTCCTTCCTCAGAAGGGTGGCAAGAGGTGTCCCAGTCCCTGGGAAGCAGAGCTGGTTCTCGTGGGAGCTCAGCAGGCCTCGGGTGCTTCTGCTGAACCCCACGCCGCAAACATAGGCCTGTCCACTAACAGCTCACAGGAAAAGGGGGACGGGCAAGCTTGCTCCTGGCCACCTCTCCTTACAGTTCTGCACTAGTGTCCTCCACGTGGCCTCCCCAGAGAATTGTACGTATCTCACCCGAGGACAACTGCAAGTTACCTCCCGTCTCGTAGCCTTGTTCTGCTATCGAGTAAGCCATCACTTCTGCTTGACATCTCATTCTGTAAAGAAATGATTTAGTAGCGGCTTAAAAATATTCTTGTATCGAAAGCCTGGAGCTAACTCTACCCCTCTATCTTGTGGAAAGAGGACCACTTACTCATCTGTACTCAAAGCTATAACTGTAGGACAGTCTGGGAACACCGGAGCACACTGTGTGTGTTCAGGCGGACAGTGGGAAGCCTGCAGATGTGAGAATAAGGCAGAAGGCCTTAGGTCTGGTGCACCCAGTAGAGGGAAAGCCGTGTCGGGACTAGGCTGTCCATCCACAGTCAGTGTAGGAGTTATTCTTATTTTCCTAACCACTTGCAGAGTTTCTGAATGAATGAGCGTGCTGCTTTCTCTATGGAAATGAAGAGTGTTGGTTCATTTTCTTAGCCAACTGCTTCTACTGCTTTGGTTTTCTTGAGCATATTTTATGATAACCAGATGGGCTTTTTTGGCATCCTTGGATTTTATGAATACATGAGAAAGCATCTTTGAAAAATATTCTACCTGGAACAGAATCCCACAGAGACCCACTGCCTTCTTTTACCTCTGCAAGTATATTTTATTTTTGTTACATTTTATTCAAGTTTTATATCAGGTGCCTGTTACAAAAAGTATATATTCAGCCTTACTCATTTATGTCTTTTTTTCCTCCTTTCTGGAAACATGAAAATAAAACCATACTGTTACGGGGGCTGGTTGCTAAGCCATTTGGGGGTCTTTATCATAGATTTGATAGGGGCTTGGTGTATAGCGTAGATCTCCTTAGAGCAGCCTGGACTAGTGAGTTCAGTGTGGGTTGGGTTTTTTTGTTTGTTTGTTTTGTTTTTTGTCTCAGCGTGGCTGGTGTTCTGAGTTCTGGTTTTAGCTGTGTTGGTGGGCTGTGTAACGCTGAGGAGGTCACTTACCTCTTTGGAACCTTGGCTTTCTCATGTGCAGAACCAGTACAATAGTGACCAATGCACCACTGCCTGCCCAAGGATACCATGATCCATAATTAGATCTACTAGGGTTCGTCAGAGGGATGGGGCTGCTGCTGGGTGCGTGGATATGTCCGTAAATGACCAAGAGGGAACTCATGAGAGAAACTGGCTCACGTGCCTGTGGAGGGCAGGAAGTCTTACAACAGGCTGGAGACTTTGGGAGCATGAATCAGTCTCAGGTGGAACCTGGGAGGACACTACTATAAATTCTGGAGTCCAAAGTGCCTGGAGTTGTGGAACCAAGGATGGGAGAAATACAGGAAAGTGTCTCCAAGAAGCTCCTGAGCTCCCCAGGGTTCAGCTGCTTGGATGATATTCACCATATCATTTCCCCCCAGTTCTTCAACCTGCAAGTCAGCTCCTCTGCAGCCAGTCCCATGCCTTGCCTGTTCTGGGGTCTGCTTTAATCTTTAAAATGCTCCTTCCTGTTACTACTTTTGATGGCTGGCTCTGCTGGTGTGGCCAGCGCGTCTGTTTTCAGCTGTCATTTCCCAGTGGTCATGACAATCGTGATGCTGTAGTTGAATTCAAGAGAAGTATTATTTCAGCATGCGGAATTACATCCTGAATTGCCCACAGAGATTCCCCTAATGGAAAGATTGAGCACTGTAAATGGTGGCTGGGAAGATCTCGCCAAAAGCTTACTTTTATTCATGACTCAGACCATTTTTGTCCGCCCTCCATCCTAATAGTAGCGCTAAACTCGGCCCCAGTAGGCGCCTTCATCTGTTTGTGAATTTTTGATCTTGTCTTCCTCGTCATTGTCAGACAAATCTGTTCTGCATTCTGTGTGGAATTGCCTGTGCTGGCATCAACCTAGGTGGGATGCTTGAATGCCATTTTCTGTCCTTCCCCTGCTCCCACACTGGAAGGAGTTCCTTCTAGTGCTCTGTGACATCTTTCCCAGCTTGTCTCCTTCACTTCTCCAGCTTCGCTGCCCTGTCCCCTCTCCATCTTCACTCTTGCTCAAGCTTCTGCCCCAACCGGAGCTGGAAACGCCCTGCCCATGTATAATGTAGCTTGTCTTTTCTACCTTCCTCTGGATTAGAGATCATAGCCCTTTAGCCTGTGATGAGACCATGAGCTTTAAGATGATTGCTTTTTGAGGTTTCTGAGGCAAATTTCACATTAAAATGTATGTGTGTTTGTTTGTGTGTGTCTCTAAAGTAGCCACTTTCCATAGATTTCCAGCTCCCAGCCATTGCAAATGTGTATTTCCCTTCTTCCCAGTACCTGTGTTCCTTGATGGTCCCCCTCTCCCCTGGCTACAGGGTAGCACACAGTAGGCATAGATCTCAGGCTAGAGAAGTGTCTGAGTGTCAGAAGGAAGGATTGCTTTCAGTTAGTGTACCCAGGGGAGGCACTCTGGAAAGGGTGATGTGTGAGCTGAGGCGCAGATTTGGGGATACCGGGGCAAGCAGTGATGGCTGTCACCAGAGTGAAAAGCTGGGGCCAGGATGGGGCATGGCAAACTGTGTGTTTTGGTAGAATCTTCTAGTTCCTTTGCAGTGGCTGGTCTGATTGACAGCTAGTCTCCAGTGCCTGGGAGAGCCGCTTTGCCTTTGGTCTGCCCTTTACTGTGTGTGCTATTCCTTGAGAACCCCACTGGAACTTGTGGGTCATCCGTTGTCCATGAAAGCCCACTTTCCCCACATCTTCTCCTAGAAAAGCTTGCCTGTTGTTGGCAGTGTGAATGAATGCCTGCCCAGGGGTGACTCTCTTACCTTTAATTAGATTAGGGAGTAGAGACTGCCATGTTCCTTCCCGTTACTACATGGAAAAACAAAACAAACCCTGCCTCACAAAAGAGACCGTCATTTCACCTGGGGCTTCTCTGTCTTCCTTCCTAGATGGGATCAGTGTCAGCGGCTTTCCCCTGTCCAGTCCTTTCCGCCAGATTGTCCGGCCTCGAGTGGAGAGCAGACCCACAAACCCTTCTGAGGGCAGCAAGACGGGGGACCTTGGCCACCTCAAGGTTAGTCCATCGGAGGCCCAGGCAGCTGGGACTCTCCTGGTCACTGCCAAATGCCTTCTCCAACTCAGCATTTGGAGAAATTTTCTGAGGGAGATGGAGCTGTGTGGTTGAAAATGGTTTCTTGTGTTTCATGTCTTGTGGAATTTCTAGAAAGCAGTCCTGAGGCTCCTCATGTATCTTGTACTTTGGTGCTGCAAGCTCTTGTTTTGCTGTGACACAGAGACTGGGAAGGCGGGCGTGCTAGTGAGGACAGCGAGAGGAGGAGACCATTTTCCCTTGTCCTTTTCATTTTGAGAAATATGTTCACTACCCAGTTCTTCTCAGTTTGGATATCCACCACATAGCATTTTTCTTAATCATTCGGACATTCTTGCAGGTGCTGGTTTGTAAGTCCACAGTGACTGGCGCTCTCTGTACAAAGCCAGGATGCTCAGGATATGAGGACCAGCAGGTTGCAGAGCTTGCTGCTTGCAAGGAGGGTGTGAACAGGAGTCCAGGTGCCAGTTTAGACCCCGTCCAGGGGCAAAGTGCACAGTTGCGTGCTGCGGGGCTCTGAGCTATGACTGGGGTGCAGGCACAGAGTCACCATTTAAGTCAGTGTGCTCAGGGCACACTGTGGGCATGCTGCGTGCCGTCCCCATGGCAAAATGTGGATGGGCATTGGCTGGTGGGGCTGCCAGAGCTTGTCCTGAATGCCCAAGCGGGTGGGAAGAACTGCACTGTGGGCTGTCCTGGCTAACCTCGGTGCAGGGTGGAAGGGAGTTTGTGCTCTGTGGAGTAGTGGGCATCTCTGAAGAATGGGAAGGGCTATTGACAATGGCTTGAGGCCTGTTGGTGGAGCATTTGAGCATCCCTGAAACAGGAATGATGTGATTTAATTGGAATTGTGCGAAATCTGTAGGATTGTCAGTCTGTATTGTCATGGCTGATGGGGTCACCAAGCACTTTCTTGGACCAGGTACATCGTGTTTCCCCAGGTTTCTCTGAAGGATCCAGGTGACTGACAGAAACTGTATCCATGCTCAGGACTATTTACCTGCATGAGATGTGAGGATTCAGTGACTGAAAATAGATGCTTTATTTGTTGGGTGGACATCAGTGACAGTGTTTCTAGGGCCAAGGCTGCAGCTCAGCGGCAGAGTGCTTAGCCAGCATGCCTGAGGCCCTGAATGAATATCCCTAGCACACAAATTATGTAAGCCAGGCCTGTCTGCCTCTCGGAGTCCCATCTGAAAAACTGGAACAGTAATGATCCCATTGTGGACTTGCTGGGAGGCAGGGGAAAGAGTAAGACTCTGGGACTTCATTTTTGTAGCTAAAGAAAAAGGAGATTAGGACAAATGAGTCTGGTGGCAGCTGCTAGGCCAGAAGCCACCCAGGAGGAAGCACGGCCGTGGACTTTGCCTTGCCTGGTTACCTGGCATCTAGTCTTGGCTCAGCTCACTGCTGGCTTTTATTGTCTCTCCCTCCTTTTCTAACCATCATGGGGGCCAGTATCACCAGCATGACCAGTATGACCTTTTGAATCACATGTCATCTACTGTGGTCCAGTATGACCAAAATGTGACAAGGGCTCTGCTGAGAGCCCCTCTGAGAGGGTGCCAGCACGCTGACTGAACACCGGAGACCCAGGTTGGACAGTGTCAGGTGCCACCACCCCTGCACATTGGTTTACTTGTAGGAAGCATAGCTGGAGCAGACAGAGAGATGGGGCCTGACAGAGCAACCATAGGAGAGTCAGAGGCCCGGTGCACACAACGGTCCTTCCCGTGTTTTGCCTTCTGGTCCTTAAACAGCCTCCTTTTCACTTCATACTTGCATGTGGCTGCTGCAAGAAATTCTGAGATCTTGACAAAGCCAAAGCTCACCAGGGGAAGTGAGCCTTTGGCCTTTTGCACATTTGCTTTGGAAGCATCATGTCTTTCAAGACTGCGGCCGGCAGGCATAGCAGCCACAGACTATCCATGGGAGCCTTGCAGGATAGCTAAGGACTGTCCTGGAACTCTGGGAACTTAGGGAAAATGCAAAATTAAACCCAAAGTAAGCAGAAAAGAAATAATAATAAAAAAGCAGAAATCAATGAACTAAGAAACAAACAAAATCCCTAAAACAGGCAAAATAACCAGAAGATTGTTCTTAGAGAAAGTCAGTAGAATTTATTGACTTTCAGCCAGATTGATTAAAGAGCAATTATGTAAATTGCCAGTATCAGGACCAAGACAGGGAGCTTCTGCACAGGCTTTGCTGAGATGAGGAGGATAAGGGAAGTGCATTACCAACAGCTTTATGCAGAGGCATGAGATGGGTAAGCAGGGCAGCTCTGTGTCCATCAAGGAAAGGAAGTTCTTGGTAAAACCTCCCCACAGAGGATACTCCTTAAGGGAGAAATGATAGGAAATCTGTGTAAACTACTGTAGGGAAACTATGAAAGGAGGAATAAGGTCCTCAGGATGGCTCAGGGCTGAAGATGCTTGCCGTGTACACCTGCGTACCAGGGTTCGATGCCTGGCACCCACATGAAAATTGACCTTAACGTGTACCCCGTGGCATGTGTGCTTTCCCAGCTGTCACAGTGATGATGATGATGATGATGAAAAGAAGAAGGAATAAGACAAACATGTTCTGGAAACACACACACACACACACACACACACACACACACAAAGCAAATGTCTTAGGGTTTTATTGCTGTGCAGAGACACCATGACCACAGCCAACTCTTATAAAGGAAAACATTTAATTGGGACTGGCTTACAGGTCAGAGGTTTAGAGAAGAGCTTCCGCCATCTGGCCAGCTACTCTCATGCTTCATGGGGAGAGGTTTGACCTGGTCTCTTTGGAATCCCTGTGACATTCCAGCAGGGCTACACAGAGATACTGGCTTTGACATAAGAACTAAATCTTTCCTAATGCTCTTACACACTTTTGCCCTTTATTGGAAGAACCTGCAAAAGCATTCAGATTAAACAAATAGCAAACTTTCTTTTTCTTTTCTTTTCCCTCCCTCCACACCTTTTTTCTTTCTTTTTTTTTCCTTTTTAATGTGCCTCTGTTTGGCTGCTGTGGTGCATCTAGAGAAGTTCTGGGGACAACATGTTAAAGGGCCTTACATTTTTTAAGAGTTATCTACTATTGTATGTGTTATTGATGTGTGTATGTGTGTGTGTGAGAGTGTGCATGCGCCATGAATGTATGTGGTCAGAGGACAACGTGCTGAGTTGCCTCTCCCCCTCTACAGTGGGATCCAGGGATTGAATTCAGGTCTGGAGTGTGTGCAGCAAGTGTTGGGTTTTGATGTAGGCCTCTTTCTGCCAAGTGGAATGAAGGGCAGAGAAGGGATGTGGGAGAGGCAGTGGAGTAGGCTGTCTCTGAGCAGGAGGCATCAGAAGAGAACACTTCTGCAGCAAAGGCTGCTGGGCCAGGCTGCTGTGCAGGGCGGAGTTCCCCAGACAAGGTGGTGACATTCAGATGGCCTGGAGGAGATAGTCATGTAGGCTGTGGTGGAACTGCCATAGACACCTGTTCAGGTGCTCACTGGGTCCCTGGTGGTACTCACACACTTCCCAGCTGTGCCATTCTCACCACTGAGCTGGGAGGAGGGCAGGCTACTATGGGTCTCATATTTCTGATGAAGACATGGTGGCCTGGGTACAATGGGGGACTGAGCAGAATCAGTCCAGTAATTACATAGCAGAGGCAGGATAGCCCCAGACAGCCAGTGCCAACCTCAGGATCCAAGCCTTTCAGAATGCTACCAGCTCAGAGTAGTCCATGAGTCCAGAGAGCAGTGGGGCTGAGAACCTTACCTCTTCCAGGATCACCTCTGCGAGAGGTAAAGGAAATGTCCGAGGTCAGGCCTCTAAGTAAAAGTTAAATTCTAGCCCAGGTGCTTCTGATTCCAAGGCTTGTGCACAAGCTCTTTCTGCCACACCTCGATATCACTGCCTACACAGTTTGTGTGCTTCCGAATTTATTGTGGGGCACAGAACACCCTCTATTGGTTCAAGCTGTATTGATGGAATAGCCACATCTAAGCCTTTTGACCTACCCGACCTCAGTTTCCACCCTGAGGGAAGCAGATAATAAGGCGTCCTTCCAGCCGTGATGGGGAGGGAAGTGTCTGCTATTAGTCCTGGTAGATAAGAGAAGCTCACAAAATAGCAAATCCAATTCAGCTCCAAATTATTTCTAATCTGTCCTAGTGATAGTTACAGAGACAGGGAATTTTTCCCTGAAAAGTTTAAGCATAAAAGCTTCACAGGAATCCTTTAATCTGCTCAACAAATTTCAAAACTTAATAAGAAATTTAGGAGAGCTGGGAGAAGAGAGCCTGCTGCCTGTGGAATTCTAAGCAAATGCTAAGCGAGGCCAAAGGAACATTCCTCCAGGTCTAGGTAGTGCAATGCTAAGGCATCTTGTGACCACAGGTGTTGTGTCAAACTTTCTGCAGTGTGTGTATGTGTGTTCATGCGCATGCACACATGTGTAGGAGTATGTGCATTTGTGTATGTGTGTTTTAGAATAAGACATATATGTGGAGATCAGAGAACAGCCTTGGGTGTTATATTATGGTGCCTTTTACCTGTTAGGTTTTGTTTTACTTTTAATTATGTATATGTGTGCATGTCTGTTTATAGGTATGTGTGCATGAGTGTGGGTTTCCTTGGAGGCCACAGGCATTGGATCTTCTAGAACTGGAGTTAGAGGTGGCTGGGAAGTGAACTCAGGTCCTCTAAAAAAGCAATAAGGACCTTACTTGCCACGCCACTTCTGCAGCACCCATCTCTGCCTTTTGTTTGAAACAGGTCTTTCATCAGCCTGGAACTTCACCACACAGGCCAGCCCACAAGCTTCTAGGGTCCTATGTGTCTTCTCTTCTGTCTCTACATCGCTAGAAATGTACATGTGTACATCACCAGGACAGGCTTTGTGTGTGGGATCTGGACTTGGGTTCTCATGCTTGCAAGATGGTACTTTTCCTAGTAAACCATCTCCTTAGATCCTCTTGCAGCGTTTTATTCAGTTCATGTGTCTGACAGCTAGAGAGCAGTCATCCAGTACATGCTCAGCTCTAAATACTGGGAATGGAGCCAGGCATAGAGTCCAAGAATCACATGCTGGCCGGAGACAAATACTGAATAAGTGCATACCAGATTGTGGTGTCTGCTGAGGACAGAGACAGATGTGACTTCTATTTGCTGGTTTAGAGAGGTCTGCAGAGGTTCATTGCAGCCCCGATGAGAGAGGGACAGGTGTACACAGCGCCTTCAGACTCTGTTATGTCACTCAAGTCAGGTCATTAGCTAACAGAAGCTGCCAATGTTTGAAATATTCTTATGCCCCAGTTATTTTTTACCTAGGTGATTGCAAGTTAATTAAAGTTAGAGGGAAGACTTACTGATAGCTTCATTCTTCACTTTGCAAGGAACAAACACTTGCAGTATACTCTTAGTGAATGTGGAACCAGTGAGACAGAAAGGTACTGAAATGGCTTCTAGAGGCTCACTCCATCCTCCATGGGGCTGTGCGGCTCGTCACAGTAGTGTTAGCCTGCCCCACAACCACCCGGAGGGCTTACCTAGCCAGCTTGCCTGGCACCCTCACCTCTGACCTGCAGGTCTAGGGGACTGGGACTGTGCATTTCGGAAACATTTTTGGGTGATGCTGATAAGGTGGGGACCTTATTTTGGGAACCATTGCCCCTCAAAGGGAAACATTGTTCCCCCTTTGAGTCTTTATTATCAGTAGGTCTTTAGCATTCTTAAGAGGACTTACAGACCTCCTCATGTACCTCATAGAGAGAGGCATGTGGTAAAAACATGAGCTCATCTTGAGGTACTTCCATGACAGACTTATATATAGTACCTGTGTTCCCGCAAAGGAATGTTCATAACCACTTGTCATAAAATCTTGACGTAAGTGCATGATTAAAATTAAGTCTAGGCATGAAAAGGCTCATCTGGGGGCTGGTCTGGAAGCCTCTGCAGAGTGATATGAAATGCTGTCTGCTCAAGCCCAGGATGTGCCCACAGTGAAGATTAATGGCTGCACAGCAGCTGAAGCCATCCAATCTTTGAATGCATGACCCTGTGCTGCAAAGGGCTGCATGGTTCATCTGCAGGGCCTCCAGAGACACTGGGTGTCTTCTCAGAGCCACGCAGGACTTGTGGGACTATTATCGTGATCTGGCTTCTGCTACCGCATTCAGTGTGATTGATCTGCAGACAGCAGGGAAGAGCCAGACAGGAAAAGAAAACGTGTACTTTTATTGCATTCTTGCCAAACAAGAAAATTGAGTTAAGTCTGCCATTTGGAGTGACTGACAGTAAGCAATATGTTTGCTTTAGGTAAGGACATTTAGGTGATATGAATAGTCCCTAAAAATGCAAAGCAGTTTAGAGACCACATCAAAACAAAATAATCCTTACCCCTGCTCCGCAAGTATCTGCACTTCATCCAAAAGGGCAACACAAGGAAGGAAAAATGCCATGTTTGTGATGTCAGACAGACCTACAATGACCATTGCTTTTGGCCAGCTTTGTCACAATGAACAGATTCCTATACTGCAACCAGAGTTCCTGTTGGGAGGTGGGTCCCATGGGACCTAAATGCAGAGAAGGGCTGGGCTTCCTTGGAAAGAGTAGGTGCATGCCTGACTCCATGTCTATGCATGTGCTTTCTGTGTGGTTTCCTGGAACTTGGTGGAGCCGCTGGCCATTTCCTTCTCTGTCATGCTGTAAACCCCAAGTTCCTCAAAGGTAGAAATGGTACTTTCTCCTTGTGCCCCGTGCTAGGAGAGAGTCTGGTCGTGCATTCAGCCAGTATTGATTGTTACACTAAAGGGCAAAGGATGCCCTGTGAAAGAGGTGGGAAGGCTGAAGCAGAGAGTGCTGGGAAGGAAGACCTGGTGAATGCCAGGGCCTAAACCAACACAAGGGAAGGCATCTCTCAGACATGTTTGGAGCAATTCTGTGGTTATGTTCCAGTACCAGATGGGTAGGGAAGAGGAGATGGCAGGTGAGGTCTCTGGACTGTGGCGCTGCCTGGAGGATGTGTGTAACTTGTGACTGCATGACATTGTTATCCCTGTTCTACCCTAAATTTGTTAGTGCTGTCAGCCAAAGCTTGAAAAGCCTGGGTTTTCTTTATCGTTTGCCAAGAAAGACAGGAAACAGAATTACGAGCTGTCCACAAAGGAAGTTTGATGATAAGAGACAAGAAAGTAAATATAAGAATGGATAATGCATAAACTGGTTGGATGTTGTGGAAAAGGTCTTGGCTGACTTTAGGAGGAGTTCTAGAATGTAGAAAATAATTATTATACCTTTGCGAATCTTATGTCCATAGTTTTCTGAGATTAACAAAAAAAGATCCAGGAACTGGTACTAGATTTTCTTAGCTACTTCTGGATGATCTTATGGGTTTTTCAACTGAACTTGCTTAATTTTATTTATTTGTATTTTATGTTTGACTGCTTGGCAAGTATACCTGCATACCAGAACAGCGTGTTGGATCCTATTATAGATGGTTGTGAATCCCCATGTGGTTGCTGGGAATTGAACTCAGGACTTCTGGAAAAGCAGCCAGTGTTCTTAACTGCTGAATCATCTCTCTAGCCCCCTCAACCTAGCTTACTAATAAGATGAATTAACTTTTTTTCCCCTTAGAATATCAAACCAACCTTGCATTCCTGAGATAAGCCCTTGTCTGGTCGCAAGGCCTTTAAACACACAACTTATAGGAGGGAATCTGATAAGAGCTGTGTGGGATTTGAGGACTGCAATAGTAGGTTAGCCTGAGTCTGAATAAGAAAGAAGGATGGGGAGAGGTACCAAGGCTACACTTCAGCGGCACCCCTGGGAGCTGTAACATTGATCAGGGATGAGGATCAGCACTGACAATGTGAAGTGACAAGGATGGCTTCAGGGTGACTTGGGTACATATGATAGAGAGTGTAGCAGGGAAAACAGGCAGTGGCCTATCCTGATCGTGTTGTCTAGCTCTGTCTTTCCTGCCTGCCAGAATGCCAGTCACACAGAGCCCAGCTGCGCTCCTGGACACAGACTGCTTACTGGTACATCTTATGCTTACTCATTCCTCTCTTTGCATTGTTCTCTTTAGTTTTTAACAAGTACACATAGTACATGCCTGATCTACACTTCTACTTTTCCGTGGCCAATTAAGGGACAGTCTCCTGAGATTTCCTGCTGAAGTTCAAATTCATAATCCCCCAATTAATCTCTATAGCACGGTCCTTAAGCGACATTCATCCGGAGTTACTAAGCTTTGAATATATCTCTTAAAAACAGTGCTTTTACCGATGTCTCTGTCCTTTCTAGATAGCATTGTTTTGGGTTTCTAGACTTGTGAATCTAGAAATAAAGTGAAGATATTGCTTGTTCTTTCTGAAGCCCAGCTCATGCATTGTACAGTAAGAACTGCTTTTTAAAGTCTGTCGAGTTGCCGGCTAACTTATCCACATGCTTTGTTTGTTTGTTTGTTTTGTTGTTGTTACTAATGATCTCTTAATTCCTGATAATGCTAAGAATCCTTTTATATTGAAATCACTTTTTATTTTTAATTGAAAGCCCAAAATTTTTTATATGATTTCACTCTGTTGGCCTATGATGGCAGAATCCATGGTGTTTGTCCATGGAAGGGCCATTCTTAAGCTGCTGGGTATTGTAAGAAACCCTGGGGGCAGGGTTTTTCACGTTAATCAGCGCATTCATGCTTGTGGTGTCAGTCGGTCTTCTTCCACATGGAAGTTTGAAAAACTTGCATTTAACTAATTGAATTTTCCTTACAAGATTGAAGCAAGCACTGAAGTTTTAAAGAATGGTATTGCTTTTTTGGAATCTTGAAGGATCAAGTGAAGATGGTTATCTGTCCCTGCAAATGCATATGTTTGTAGGGAGAAATAATTGCCATCTTGCTTTCTGATAGACATTGGGCACTCATTTTTATCTTCTAAGGTTTTTCTTTTTCTAAAAATATTTTCACTAATTATACAGTCTGTTTTGATCATATTTATCCCTTTTCCTCCATCTCTTTCCTCATCCTTACTTTCCTACCCCGACCCTTTAAGTGACCCATTGACTTCAACTTGCACTGTCCTTGTATTCCTGAGCATGTGGCTATCCGTTAGAGCTTGGTTGACCCACTAGGCGTCATACTGTTAAAGAAAATTGGCTCCCCCTTTCCCAGAAGCTCTCAGTTAGGAGTGGGAGCACACAGCCCTCCCCCACCTCCAAGCTGGGGTGTTGACTCGCTTGACCTAATGCAGGCCATGTGCAGGTGACCACAGCTGCTGTGAACTCATGAGCATGGGGCTCCTGTCTTGTCCAGAAGACAAAGTTCTGTTCCTATCTTCCTGGACCACTGGCTCTCACTCTTTCCATCCTCTCTTCTATGATGGCCCCTGAGTCTTGGAGTGGGAGTGACGTAGATATCCCATCTGTGGCCTCGTAGTCAACTGACAGATGTCCTCTGTATTTTCACTCATTGTGAGAGAATAATAATTAATAATTAGTAATAATAATTAATACAATAAATTAATAATTAATAATAAGAGACAAAATACTTTTGACAATAGAGTTGGCTGTTTCACCAGCATTGGGCCCAAGATGGATTCCTTTAGTGGGGTGGCAAGACTTTAAGCCCAGTGGGGTCTCCTTTCACAACAGAATATCCTTGTTGGTCCTTTACCCGTTGCAAATGGCTTTAAAATCCACAGTCAGTCTAATGACATGTTAGTTCTAGAAAATATTTTGTTATTTCTGTTTCTCAAAGGTGTCCTTCTGTAAATTAGAATGCTTTGTTCTTCTTCTGGGGATGTTTGATTACCCAGAAGTACACCCCCAACCTTTATTGCCTAACTTGAAAGCTTTTTAAAATTCTGAGCCCAAGCTGCTCCCCAGCTTTTAGCATCATCACAGATGCATGGATTTTGTTGATCCAGTGTTTTGATCCATTTACAGTTGCTTTTGTCATTGCTCATATTGTCACAGTTTGACCAGAGGGAGCTTTGTCGAGCTGTTTCCTATGTGCTTTTGGCATGGTTGCTAATCTCTGAAGGCTTGGTTCTTTGACAAGAGAAGTTCAGCTCTTCTCATCTTATAGCAACCTGTAATGTCAGCTGTGCTGGGGGGGGGGGAGGTGGGACTGAGGCTGGGAGCAGGTACACAGTGTGACAGTTGGTACAGTCAGTCCAGCTGGTTGGTGGCATCCTTGTGTGGAAGACTTGGGCTCATCTCATGCCAGCCTTTCACATGTGCCTTCTTTTCTCTGCCATAGTCTGACCTGGTCATCATGAGTCGAGGGTGCCAACCCTTCCTTTTGTCACCAAGCTCTGCTACGGGCACTATTGTATCTGCACCCCAGTCCTGGGGTTCTACACAGTGCTGGGTACTGTTGTATTCCTCAGTGCCATGCTACCGTACCATCCTGTTTCCCATTCTTCCCACTGGATAAACTCAAAGGTGTAATATTGACTCGGTGAGTGGGAGTAGTTGTGTATGAACGTCTCCAGCTCTGGTGTGACTCAGTAGAGGTATGACTGTGCTTTTAAATTTAATACCAAGACCTGCCATCTGACAAAGCATATAAATGACAGGGAGATAAAATATTTGAAATTGGAACTGCTCTGGGGAGGCAGAAATTGCGTGGCAGTATGCACAGTGGATTTTGTAGAATGTGAACGAGGAGGCATTATTTTTTGGAAAAGTTTAAATTTTAAAACATCAGCTAAGTTTTTGTTTTTGTTTTTCCAAACTGAGATACTCCTGGAAAATTCCTGAACTTTCTCTCTTCTATCTTAAATAACAAAATAAACAATGTTCACCAAGACAGACAAGAAGATTAGCAGTTCTTAACAAGGTAAGGAAAATAGGAACTTCGTCTCAAGAAGCTTAATTTGTGATGGTCTAGAGAGTTCCAGTCACCTGCCACCTCCCTCTATGATAACACTAGACAAAAGGCCCTGTCTACCCCACGGTACAATTATGCTATGATCTCCAGATATCTGTTTCTCAGCTTATACCAGGCAAGAGGCTGTGGGCTGGGACTCTCAACTTCAGGGTCACTCAGCCCAACTAGTGCTTTGAGAATATCAGCTGCCAGCATTAGCATTTCTGCAAGCCAACTGAAGAAACAGACTAGAAGGTCCCATTGCAGACCCCTGAATCAGGCTCTGCATTTTAACAGGACTAGAACATTCAAGTCTGGGTATGCTTTGCTCTGTGCTTTGAGTCCTCATTGTGCCGTGCTGGTATCCCCTCCAGAAAGCCCTGCTCTCAACCCCTTGCTGCAGTATTCTGTCTGCCGTGCTGGCATCATCTGTCTCCTCTGTCCTTCTCACTGTCACAGTCTCCCTTTGGAGCACAGTGTCTGGTATGCTGAATGTGCTCAGCAAATGTTTGCTGAAGAGAGCAATGTTCTTGGTCTTAGGGCAGTACCTGGGATTGCACGGGAAGAGAAGCGGCCTTGCCATGTAAGAACCCAGCACAGAGACATGCACTTGTCAGAGATACCATTAGGACCCTGCACTCAGATGCCCCAAAGCAGTGTGCACTCTGGGTTCCTGGAGCCCGATGGCTTGAGTGGAGCCCTGACTGACCCCCCAAGCCACTGACCTTTTTCCTCACCCCCCTGCACAGGTCTCCAGGGGAACAGGTGCCCTCTGACTTGCTGAGCACTGGGCATGGATGTAGCAGGTGACAGCCAGTTCATCACAGATGTCCTTTGATCTTTCAGAAAAGACCCCTCTGAGCCCTGAAGGCCACCTGCTCTGCCCTGTCAGTAGCCCCCATCAGAGCTTGGTCCTTTCTCTGTGTCCTCTGTTTGTGGTTCCTTCCCCCTCCCTTTCCTGTTCTCTTGAACAATAACAGTACTTTAAAAAGCAACCAAAACTCATTAAATGAATATCCCTAAGGGTTGGGTTGTGGTCTGAATGTCAATACATATCTGGTAAGGAGAGGAAATTAAAACCCACATCAGTGGATCTTATCTGGATCACCTCAGCAGCGAGGCAGAAGAGTCCCAGTAGTGAGACTGTGTTCGGAGTAAATAGCAAAAAGCCCCATGGGCTCTAACCAAAGTTCTGTCCTGTATTCCTGCTTCATCTGGAAAGTTACTGTCCTTCTGGTGCCTCAGGCCACTCATCGCTCCTGGTTGTGTGTGGCAGGCAAGGCCTAGACTGTTTCGCTTATAGGTCTTATGCAGGGATGAGAGAGAAATAATGGAGATGTGTTGGTTTTCAACTGCAGCTGCTTTGCATTCATGTCAAGGTCCCTTAGGATGATCTCTCAAAGCATACCCCTCGTGAAGTCCCCAGAGCCATCCCAAGTCAGTCCCAAGTTTCTCCCCCCCCCCTCTCTCTCTCTCTCTCTCTCTCTCTCTCTCTCTCTCTCTCTCTCTATCTATCTCCCTCCCTCCCTCCCTCCCTCCCTCCCTCCCTCCCTCCCTCCCTCCCTCCCTCCCTCCCTCCCTCCCTCCCTCCCTCCCCTCTCATTCCTCCCTTGGATTGCATCTCTTCTTCCTTCTGGCCTTCTCTGCCTTTCTTCCCCTCTGCCCCCAGTTCTCTGGATCCAGTCTTTCACTTTTCACCAGCCCTGAGTCACTTCATTCCCGCATGCTAGCCCATTCCTGGCATTGCTCTGCTTGGTCGTTCCTGTGACACTGCAGATAGATCTGGGTTTGCTCATAGGTTCCTGTGCAGATTGTTAAGTGGTCTTATCTACACACAAGGCCTGGCTGGGTGTGCATGTATGGGATTACACACATGCATCTTGAAGCATCACAGCGCAGCTGTTCCACACCCTGGGAGTGGAAAGTCTAAGAGTTTTCGCCATCCCAGAGCTTGGGTTGTAAGCGAACTCCTGGGACTTTAGCTAAGGGAGCAGTGTTGATGGAATTTGTTTTCAGAATTCACCCTATCAGCCCTAGGGTTAGAGTGATGGATTCAGAGCTGTAGGCTTGGCCCAGCACTTTCTGATTTCACTTCTTGGCCTCTCTCTAGAATGTTGCCTTATGTAAACCGATGAAGCCTCGTTTCCCTGTATTAGGATCCTGGTTTGTGCACTGTGCCGTGTACTTCGCATTCCTTTTTGGTAATTCTCCGACTGACCCTGAGAGGTGCTATGTTCATGTGCAGTGATGGTTTGCCTTTATCTGGCTGCCAGGAGGTGGCCTAAATGCCTGACCATGCTTTTCTGCCTCCCCACTCCTCCAAACCGTTCCCCTTTGGTAAATGTTGTGATATTGGGCACTGTGGTTCCCCGAAAGGCCACAGTGCTGCTGTGAAGCTTTGTGAGGAGCTCAAATCTGAATGTTCTAGAGGTGTAAGAGACGAGCAGTCCTGTCCCGGAGGCTTGTTGAGCTCACTTTTGCAGATTTATGTTCAGTGGACTCAGGTAAGAGACCCTGGCTTTGCAATGACTACACACAAAACCGGTCCCTGTCTGACAGCAGGTCACCTCTGGGGCCAGGCTGTGTTCTGAATTTTTTAAACTGAGACCTGCCAGAACCTGTGCCTCAGCTCTAAGTGTGGAATTTGCATTGATTCCCTTGGGGAATAAGCAGCACCCCTGTTAGAATGGCACTGGTAAGCCCCTCAGCATTGGAGGTGCACATGGAGAGCCACGTGCCACGCCCCTCCCTACGGGGACATATGCACACCTCTGGCATGTTCCTGTAGCCCTTTCTCAGGAGTCTGGGGGTAAATAGCCAGGGAATAGTAGACACTAGTTATTATCAGTTAATGTCTTAGTTCCTCTTTGCTTCTGTAACAAGATACCCAAGGGTGAGTATTTCTGTTCCTACTACTATTATCTGCTATTGTGAACTAACTCTGGTCCCATTAGGACCACACTGATCTCTCTTAGGTCATGTTGTTGTAACTGAGTTACTTCCCTCTAGGTCCCTCTGCTTCTCTATATATCCATATTGGGTACTCCACACATGTACCACATGGTAGGGGGAGCCTTGGAGGGGACACCCAGGCCACATCCAAACCATAATAGGTTCGTATCAGCCACTGCTGTGGCAAGCATTGCATTTGACACATACTAAATTTTGGTGCTTAGAGCAAAACTACTTGGAGTAAGTCTCGCAGGAGCGGTAAGCAGCAACTGTAGAGTGAGGCAGGTGGGGTGAGACGGATCAGGGGCCAGCAGTGTTGCTTCTGTTTGGTCTTCGCCTCATTCCCTTGTGAGGTGGGATGAGGACTCTGACCATGGTGGGTTCCTTAAGACTACACTTTTGCGCACACCCACGTGGTAACCCCTTGGACCAAGGTCCCTTTGTGGTCTTCATCTCTATCTTCACAGCTCATCCATGCAAGGGTTTGTGCTTCAGAACTCATTAGAGAATGTGGAGATGCTCAAGGCAGAGACAAGATGTGCAGACTGGGCCTCTGCCCTGGGGAACTGCGGGTGTCCAGGACTGGTGGGTATGGGACGTGACTGGGGTAGCTCGGGGAGTGGCATGAGGTGTGGGGCAGAGTCTGGAGCTGTATCTTGTAAGAAAAGTCCAGAAAAATGTGAAAGAGAAAATTGGAGCCGCGGAGATGACCTAGTTGGTAAAGTTCATTCCACAAAATTTTGAGGATCTGGGTTCAGATGACTCTCACCCATGTGAAAGCCAGGTCAGTGGTATGCGCTAACAGCAGGAGCTCTCCTCGTGGCCTAGAAACAAGAGACAAGGGGACCAGCCGAGAGGCCACTCCTGATGACTCCCAGGCTTCTGCTTTGACCCCACCTCATGAAGATTCTCCTTCCTTCCGTGAACACCATCCTGGAGTCCAAGCCTCAGCCCTTCAGATGTCACCTCTCTTCAAATAGTCCCTTGAGGGATCCTTATTCTAGGCGTGCTGTTCCTTGCATGGCCCCTGAGGAGGCTCCTGTTTCCTTTGGCTGCTCCTGGATCTTCAGGGAGCGACTTGAGGTGATGAAGAGGGTGGTTGATGGTAGTGGGGGGCGGGGTCCCAGGATCCTCAGTGTGAGAGCCCAGATGTTGGCATTCTGTTCAAGGGAGGTGGCATGGAGGGATACAGGGTTTTCTGTCGCCTTATGGATCCTCCTGATGTTGGTGCTGGCTGATGGTGAAGCTGTACTTCAGAGGTCCCCAGGGGACCCCACTGAAGAATGGACTTCTTTTCCTGCCTGCAGAAGTGTCACCCAGACAGAGTCTGCGCCTCCATGCTGCAGCTTCTTAATGGGGCGTTGTGCAGAAAGAAACTCCAGTGAACACCATTGATAACTACTGTTGCTCCAGCTAGGATAAGAATAAGGCAGCCTCAGTCCTCCATGTGGGCTCTGTTTTCATTAGCTTTTAACACAGTCTTATTGATTCGCTTGAGTCCCCAAACAAGAGGACATTTTAAACTGCTGGTGTTAATTTTTAGTAGTGTTAAAAGTAATTATTTGAACGTCTTGATGATTGCACCGTCAGACAAATGTTTTAGCGCTCTGAATTCTCAATCCTTTTGTCAGGAGCTGATAACTTTAAGATTGTTTTCCTCTTACAAGCTTTAATTAAAAAACAACAGGGTAATAGAATTGGATTTTTAATGAACTATTCAGTCAAAAAGAAAAGAATTATCATTTATATTAGAAATAATATTCCTTATAATCAGGCCTGGTAAATGTAAGTCCTATAGCTATTTAATGGCTTTTGGAAAAAGTTTTATCTCTTCCCCCTTCCCCCCCATTTTTGAGAAAGGACTTATTTTTTCGATGAAGCTGGCCTGACAATCACTATGTAGTTCAGGCCTCTCTTGAGCGTGTGATCCCCCTGCCTCAGCCTAGATCTGAGCCACCATGCCTAGCTTTAGGGTTTTGCTTTTTAAAATTTTTGATTGCGTGCATGTGATGCGTGCATGTGCCTGTATGTGTGTGTGCACACACATGTGCAAGCCATGGTGTGAGTGTAGAAATCAGAGGACAACTTGTGGGAGTCGGTTCTCTCTTTTCATGTAGGTCTCAGGTGTTAAACTCAGGTCATCAGGCTTGGTGACAACCACTTCTCCCTCTGAGCTATCTTGCTGGTCCTGGGGTTTTCTTTCTAATGGGCTGAATGTGGGCTTTTGACTGTGGGCACATTGTTTGATGATTACCTAGGGTCACTGACATAATCATCTCCTTATCATTTCTTTATCAATTTTTTTGTGATGAGGTCATGAAAATTGTCTAGCTATTTTGAAATATACAATGCATCTGCTATTAACTGCAGTTGCCATGCTGTGTGGCCAAGCACCAAGACTTCCCCCTTTATGAATTTGTACTTGTTGACCAGCATTAATTCTTTCTTCTCTAGTCCTCCCTCCCATCTCCCAGAAACCACTGTTCTGTCATCTTCTGTTAGTTCATTTCTTTCAGATCCTGTATACAAATGAGGCTGTGCAGCATCACAAATGATAAGGTTCCCTTCTTATGGCAGTGTACTATTCCAGGGTGTATATAGCCTGCATTTTGAAAATTGCTTCTGGTTTGACACTTAGTGATGGTCCCTAAGGTTGTTTCTGTGCCTTGGCTACTGGAAATAATGCTACCGGGAGCATGGGAGACTACTCATCTGGGTTGCTGTGAGTTCCTGCCCCGGAGTGGGATTGCTGGATCATTGTGTTGTTAAACATATTGTTTGAGGCATTCCTATACTCTTTTCAAAGTGGCTGTGCTAATTTAAAATATGGCGATGGTTCCTTTATGTCTGCATCTTCACCTATGTGTGTTGTTGGTAGCCAGTTCTAGAGGTATGATTGGTATCTCATTTCTGTGATGTTGAGTGATTCTGAGCCCCTCTTCAGATGTCTGGCAACCATCCATATTTTTATGGAGAAAAGCCTGTGCCAGCCCATGTCCCTTTAATTGCATTGTTTGTTTTCTTTTCTCTTACTGAGTTCCTTATGTGTCTGGGGTGTTAGCTACTCACCTGGTGTCTGGCCTGCTCGCTGGTCCCTCCCATCCGAGTCGCTCCCATTCTGCAACCCATCTCTTCACTTGATTCTGTTGCCGGCAGAACCTCTCTGATTGGATGTGGTCCCCTCTGCTCTGGTTCACTGTGCTTTGGGGCTTGTGTCTGATAAATCACTGTCTGGACTAATGTCTTGGAGCATAAGTTTTTTTCTAGAAACATCATACTTTTTGGGTCTTAAATTTAAGTCTTCAATCCATTTTGAGCTGATTTATGTATATGATGAAGCAGAGGGGTCTGCTTTCATCTTTCTGCCTATCAACACCCAGATTTTCCAGCACTGCTTAAGAATTATAAATATTACATATATATTATATGCAACATACATATATGTTATATAACACACACATATATATCTACATGGACACGCTCATGTCAGAGAGTCACTGTGGACATGAGAGGACAATTTATAGGAGTCATTTCCCTTTCCACCACGTGAGTCCCTGGGGTCAAACTCAGGGTGTCAGCCTTGCTGGCAGGCAGCTTTACCCAGTGAGACTTCTCACTAGCCTGACCCGGCATTATTACTGAAGAGACTGTTCTTATAGTGTCTTGCCTGCCTGCCTGCCTGCCTGCTTCCTTAATGGTGATGGACTCTAACCCCCTAGACCATGAATCCCAAGTTAAGCATTTTCTTTTGTAAGTTGCCTTTGACACGGCAATAGAAAAGTAGTCAAGGCATTACCTTTGTGTTTTCTGTGCATGCGTTTCACTTTATAATACAAGTAGCATGTAGATGTGATTAAAGCCAAAAGAACAAACAACTCAGTCATCAAATTGGAAAAGAAACTAAACAGAGAGTTCTCAAAGGAAGTACGAGTGGGCAAAAAGTGCATTACAAAAATTAAACTTCTTCAGATGTCAAAATGCAAATCAAAACTACTGTCTCAGCCCCTCAGAGTGGCCACCATCAAGAAAACAAATGGCAATAAATGGTGGAGGACATTTGGGCAGTTTATTAATTACAGATGAAAATGGAGATCAATATGGAGGTTCCTCAAAAAACAAACAAATAAAAAACACCAAAAACCTAGAACTTCCATATGGTCCAGCTAAGCCAATCCTGGGTTTATAGGGAAAGGAACTGAAATCAACAAACCAGACACCATTCCCATGTAGCCAAAGCATGGAGCAGCCTGGTCATCAGCCCACAGTGAATGGATAAGGAAACACGATAGAAATGTGTATGTAGATGGAGTTTTCTTCTGCTTTGAGGAATTTTGTCATTTTGAGAACAGTGGATGAAAGTGGCGGTCATCATATTATGTGAAATAAGCCAGATTTGGACTTGGAAAGATAAACACCATGTTTTCTCTCACATGTGGTGTGTGTGTGTGTGTGTGTATATATATTAAAAATGACATGAGAGTAGAAGAGAGACTGGATAGACGGCTAAATAAATAAATGAAAAACTCTGTGAGTCATGCCATTTAGCTTTTGGCAGTGACGGCATCCGCTCTGTAGATCACTTTCAGTCATAAGGCCATCCCACAACTCTGCCAGGCCAGGAGTGAGGGACGTCTGTTTCTCTGTCTAGTGTCGTCTTCATTTTATATTTTCAGTGTCTTAAAGTTCTCACTGCAGAGATCTTTTACCTCCTTGGTTAGGTTTATCCCTGGGCATATTGTTTTTAAAAGCTATTGTGTCTCTGGAATATATGTATCTCAGCTTCTAATTTTTCTCTTTTTATCTGTATATTTTTGTGGAAGCACATATGTGGGTCATGGGGCTAGAAAGGAGTCCATGAGGGGTAAGATGAACAGATTTGAAGGAGCTGAGCAGGCAGGGCAATAGGATAAGTGTGACATGCCAATGAGGAGGTGTCAAGTTGGGGGTGTGGCAGGGGAGAGGGAGGGCCCATAATCAACCCAAACCAAAGTATGTATGTGAAGACTGTATTTCAGACAAGGAAAATATTTTAAAAAGAGGTAGCTAATTTCAATGATTTGTAAATATAAGCATGGTTCTCAAGACAAGCACCCTCTTTGCCAGGCAGAAGCCAGCACCTGCTTTGGCTCCTTCTCTCATATGGTCTCTCTGCCTTTGAAGAACTGTGCAGTCCTGAAGATAGAAATAGAGCTGCATTCCTTACACTAGCATGTTTGAGAGGGGGCATCTCCTGCAGTCTCCCTGAGCTATTCGCCTTGCAGTGCCCACCTTGTTGGGTTCTTTCCATGCCACGCTGCTTTCTTGTAAGAGGTTCTCCAATGGGTGAGCCTGACCTTACACAGTGGGTTCAGTTTCTGGCCATCAAAAGCTTGTCCATTTTCTAGCTGGGTTTTTCTTTGGGGACATTCTCAGTTCACCTTCCTACTCTTGGAGCTACTTTGTACCATGAGAGGTATCAGGTAGAACTCTGTATTTGGTCTTTAATACTGTCCCTTTCTCTCCCATTCCTTTGGTTATGTCATTGGGTGCATGACCTCTGCGTTCCTCCCTGTCTCTGTCTGCTCATCACCCTGTCTATTCACCTGTCCATCTGTCTGTCCTCTCCCTCCATCCCCTTCTCCTTCAGGAAGTTATCCAGGATCTGGGAAAGTAGGCATAAAGATGAGTTTCATCATACCCTATCTGCATGCAGGCCTTCTACCAAGCGTTCTATTCCATCTGGGAGTGTGCGCTTCTAGGAAGCCATGGTTCTGTGATTTTTTTTTTTTTTTTTAAATTGCTTTCTGGTACCCAGCACAGGACCTTGCACCTGGTTTGCTCGGCACATCCTGTCTGGGTTAAAGGGGGGAGTAGAGGCTAAAATGGAGAGGACATTACCAGTTCTACAGCATTTCTTCCCACGTCTCAGAGTTGCAAGTGAGAAATTGAGTGAGACCATGCACATGGTAGCTTCTAGTCTTATCCTGCAGGGCAGTACTGAGCTAGTCACACTGGTGTGTATGGACACAATGCCGCAGGATCAGCAGACCACTGGGTTCCGTGGGTTGGGAGTGTTGCTGGGGAAGAACTGGTGGGCTGGCCACAGTCTGAGAAGTGCATGGTACAAGGCCAGGGGGAAACGTCACGGGAGGTCAAGAAGGTCCGATTGCCAAGGACTTGCGATTTTGAAATTTGCATTATCCTTAAGCTCATACATCTAATGGTCAGATGCTATAAAGATTTGCTCTGTCAGCTCCCAGTATTTGTTACTGGAGAATGCAATGGAAAGGCTTTGAGCAGGCAGCCGAGAATGTGCTTAACAAAATGACACTTCTCAGCGGATCAATGTGCAGGAGCTGGCTTCCGAGAGCGTGTGGAGGAAGGCTATGCTGGTTAGGAACTAGCTGACAGTGCACTGGCCATGAAACTGTGCTCTCTGTCTATAGAGCAATGGCTGGGGAAGCGGCCCTTCTCAGAATACTCGGAAAGTGAATCTAAAGTGGAGGGCAGTTATTTTTGGAAGGCAGCATTCCCAAGCCGTATTTCTTTTGATTTAGTTGAAATGTGCAGAAAGTAGATTAACGGCCCTTGTTCTTGGGGGAGGAGGAGATATAGGCTTCGAAGATTGTCTGCTTCAGCCTGGAGACCATAATTTAAAATTTTTTTGATGTATTATGTACTAGAGACCTGGACATCAAGATATCCAGGTGCTTCAAACAAAGAAGGTAAAAATCTGAGTGATGAATGGAACCTGAAGTCAGACTGACCCCTGGGTGCAGCTCTCCCAGTCCACCCTGTCCTCTAGCACGGGTGGAGAGAGGAGTACAGACTGCAGGCCTCTGGACCTAGCCATGAAGGCCACCCCCGAGGTGGTCAGGAGAGCCTCTGTCTTTGGGTTAGAGAATGGTAGAGATAAACACCAAGGCCCAGGACCTTGGGGTGGGGAGGTCAGTGCCTCCCCCAAACCTTCTGGAGCAGCTGTGCCAAGCAAAGTGCTTTGTGCAGAGGATGGAGGTGCTGGGGACAGGCTCCATTGTGGGGAACGATTGGGTGCAGTGGGCAGTAGTTTCCCCATCTCAAATAAGAAGTTCCTCAGTGACCCTGCTGGACATGGTTAGAATGGAAAGAGGAGAAACCACGGCAGGCCAGTGCAGAGAAGAACCACAGAGAGACTCTCCCTCCAGTTGAAAAAAATGTAAAATTATTGAGGTAAAATGTATTTAAAATAGTGGATGGGTTGAAGGAGAGATTGGAATCAGTGAGGACAGGGAAGATGGCTGAGTTGGGAGAAAGATCATAAACACCGAGGAGTTGCCCTGAGTGGGGAGAGTGAGGAGGAGGAAATATGAAAGGGGCAGGAAGAGCGTCAAGTAAGAGGCTCTGCTGATTGGGTAGCGGGAGGGCTAGCATCGGGGGGAAGAGCAAATCCTGGAGAGATCATATTCTAAGAGATGGCTGAGAATTAACTTCAAAATTGAGCAAGTACATAGGTTTTGGGCTTTCACATCCAAGAAGTTTACCAAATTCTAATTTAGATGAACACAAAGGAAATGGCGTTATGGTGCGGCATAATCCACTTCCAAACAGCCGGAGTGGAGGGCCACACCATTTGGGAACAAAGACGATGATGACTGTGAATGACGTCCAGGAAACACGAAGCAGGAAGACACTGGGTAAAAGGAAGCAGCAATCAAACCTGAAGAGGTGGCTCAGCGGTTAAGAGTACCTACTACTCTCCTAGAGGACCCAAGATGTGTTGCCAGTACCCACGTCAGGCCATAATGTCTGACTTCTGTAAGCACTGCACCCATGCATACATACCTCCTATCCCATACACATAATTAAAAATAATAAGAAAAAAATTTTAAACATAGAAGGAAAAAAGTGAAAACAGATGGGTCAGATAGCAAGGTAGTAGAACTAAACCCTATTATGTGTATGATTATGCTAATTGTAAGCAGCCTAAAACTGTAATTTAATGGTAGAGTCTATAATATTGGAAAGAAATCAAGATTCAGATACATGCTATTTATAGCCAACATAAATTGTAGAAATACTAAGTATAAAAGGATTGGCACAGATATAGCATATATACTCTTATAATATGGAAATGGGGACATAGTCATATAAGTTGATGTAGAGTGGATTTATTACCAGAGGTAAAGAGGGACATTTCACAACAGTGAAAGGGTCAGTTCTTCAGGATGGTGCGACTTTCTGAAATGTGTGAGCATCTAAGAACAGCTTCCAGATGTCTGTGGCAAAGAACCAGCAATGCTGAACTAAGTGATGAACTAAGCACACGCACAATTATGGGGGAAGGAGGAGGAGGTTTCACACTTCCTCTCTTGATTGTGCTAGATCAAATATGGTTTCACTAAAGACTTAATCAACACTCACGAGCAACTGGATCTAGCTACATTGAACTACAATAAAAACAGTATTCATATGCCAAGGGGGTTGCTACGCAGGAGATCTTACTGTACACTGAGTGTTCAGAAAGTTAGGTAACATTTCTGGCCACAAGTCAAATCCCAATACATTTTAAAATACCTAAGTTTGCTGCATGGAGTATGTTCTGTGACCTCACAGCATTATTAAAAACCAACAGCAAGAGGTCTCCACCCCAACCCCCAAGACAGGGTTTCTCTGTGTAGCTTTGGAGCCTGTCCTGGAACTCACTCTGTAGACCAGGCTGGCCTTGAGCTCACAGAGATCCGCCTGCCTCTGCCTCCAGAGTTCTTGGATTAAAGGTGTGCATCACCACTGCCCCATACAAGAGGTCTTAATAAGCCTCACATAATTGGAAGTTAAGCATCAAACTCCTAAATCACTCATGCTTGCAAAAAGAAATTGCCAGGACAATTTGAAAACTTGAATCAAGTAAATCTAAAAACAACAGAATGTCCTAACTTCTGGATGGGGCTAAAGTGTTGCCCAAGGGGACAATCATAGCTTCAGATGCTTAAATTGAGAAAGAACAGTACTATAAAATTAATTAACTCTGCTATACCTTAAGAAACTGGGAAGAAAAAGCTGGGCATGGTAGTGTATGCCTGTCATCACAGAACTCTGGAAGGGGAGGCAGGAAGGGTAGGTAAGCTTGGAGCTTTGAATGTATTCTGAGGAGCACAGCAAAATTTTCGTTAAGAAAGATTGGCAGAAAGAGAGAACATTAAATACGGCAAAATGGAGACAATTAAGGCCAGAAATGAATGAGAATCAAAACAAACAATAGAGGCAAAACCCCAATAAAACAAAGAGCTTACTGAAAAAGTCCATTTCCAGAAGATCCGACACTCCTGGTCTCCGTGTGCACTGCATGTATGTGGTGTACATACATACATTTAGACAAAATACACATGTCACTTATTTATGTAGTACTTAAGGACAAAAAGCACATAATTATTTTAACAGATGCTGAAAAGGCATTTGAAAAAGTTCAACATGCCTTCATGGTAAAAGTTCTAGAGACTTCAGGAATGCATGAGTCATACCTCAAAATGATAAAGGTTATATACAGCACACACATAGCCATTATCCTAAATGGAAAGAAATTGAAAACATTTCCAATGAAATCAAGGATGTCCACTCTATCATCTCTTATTATGTGTTTTAAGACATAACTATAGCAATTAGACAAGAAAAAGAGATATAATGGGCTAAACTGGAAGACGCAGAAGTCAAACTATCCCTGTTTTAAGACAACATGATTTTTTGTTGTTGTTGTTTGTTTGTTTTTGAGACAGGGTTTCTTTGTAGCTTGGAGCCTGTCCTGGAACTAGCTCTTGTAGACCAGGCTGGCCTCAAACTCACAAGAGAGCCTCCTGCCTCTGCCTCCCAAGTGCTGGGATTAAAGGTGCGCGCCACCACTGCCCGGCTGACAACATGATTTTTAAGAGCTCCATAGAGGCTGCTAGACAACTCTTGGACTCAATAAACATTTGCAGTAAGGTTGCAGGGCTCTTGGCCTCAGTGCCATTTTCCTGGAAACTCCTGTACTATGAGAGCAAAATGGAGGAAGACGTGAATGTGCAAGAGAAGAAAGATGAAGAATGGATCCATGTAAATTGTGCAGCCACAGAGCGGAAGAAATAGAAATAAGGGATGCTGGAGGCTGGGGCACTGGTCCAAGTTGTTGGACTGTATGTTACTGTCAGTATTAAGCCTCAGTGGATCTGGAACTTCACCAGTATCTGACTGCCAAGTTGTTCTCCGGGGGGTTGCCTTGCTCACAACCCAAACAGCCCCTGTTGACCTCCTGCCCTGGTCTCGAGGACTTCTGGACTAATTCTATCCTCACTTCTGGCCAAGAGTAATGTGTGTACATAAATTGTCTCTTTCTCTGTCTCAGCTGAAGAATCATAAACGTTGCAAGATATAAAATTGATATTAAAAACAGTATCAACCATAGCCTTTATGTATATCAGCAATGTACTTCCAGAGAAAGAGATTATAAAACTATCCCATTTAAAATACTCCCCAAATGTTTATTTAGGAATATATATATATATATATCTCCAAAGGAGATGACAAGCTCTACGAGGAGAACTAAAACTAAAGACATGGAAAAAGGAAATTATGGAAGACACTGGATGATGCATAGAGTCTCCATGCTCCTGGATTGTCAGAATTAATATTGTAAAGATGGCTACACTACAAGCATTAATTTACAAATTTAATACAATACCTATCAAAATTCTGATGTTATATTTGACAGACTGAGAAAAAAATTAATACAAAAATTCATATGGACTCACAAAAGACCACAAATAGCTAAGTAATACTAAGGGGTAATAACAACACAGGACATTTTATAATGTCTGACCTCAAATTATACTACAGAGCTATACTGAGAAGGTAAGCCTGGTTTTCACATAAAAATAGACAAGTACAGCAATGGAAGAGAAATAAAAGTCCTAGAAATAAAATGACAAAGCTATGCCCGTTTCATTTTTGACAAAGTAGGCAAAAGCATACATTAGGGGGAAAAAGCCTATTTAACAATTGGTAGTGGAAAAATTGGACAACCACCTGCAGAAGAATGAAATTAGACCCATATCTATGGTGATTTAAAGAATACCTCCCCCACCATATGCTTATATATTTGAGTGGTTACTCACCAGGGGGTGTTGCTATTTGAGAAGGACTAGGAGATTAGGAGGTATGGGCTTGTTGGAGGGCTTGTTGTCACTAAGGTGGGCTTTGAGGTTTCAAAAGCCCATGCCAGACCCAGTCTGATTTTTTTTCTGCCTGGGGACTAGGATATGTGTTCTCTCCAGGACATCTACCCTTGCTCACTTGTACTTAAAGATGGATTTGAAATGATCCTGGACCTAAACATTAAAGGCAGAGCACTGAGATTTTGCGAAGAAAACACTGAAGAAAATCTGGACCTGGGATGGGTGTGTGTATGTACGTACATATGTGTACGTATGTGTGTACTTGTATGTATGTGTGCAAAGATATCCAAGAACAAAGGGACATGCTTTAGATAAATGACAAATCAATTTTGTCAATATTAAGCGTTTTCCAAAAATCATTCATTTTTGTTTGTTTTTTATTTTTGTATTTTTGAGACAGGATTACTCCATGTAGCCCTAGCTGTTCTGGAACTTGCTCTGTAGATCAGGCTGGTCTTGAATTTACAGAGATCCACCTGCTTCTTCCTCCCTGGTACTGGGATTAAAGATATGAGCCAACATGCCTGTCCTCAAAAATCATTCTTAAGGGAATGAAAAGTTAAGGCTTGCTCTGAAGTCAATGTTTGGAAAATACCTATCAAGGAAATCATACTAGAATATACACAGATCCGTCACAGTAAGACAGAGAACCTGCTTTTAAAGACAGGTAAAAGTCTGGCATAGCTGCTTCACCAGAGAAGATGCACAGGTGACAACTAAGTGATGGGAAGACACACAAGTGGCATTTCCAGCAAAGAGATGCCAACTCAGATCATCGTGAGATACATCAGGCGCTAGTTAGGACACTGAAGTGACTGGGATGAGGACATTGCTGCCGAGGATGCTTACCTATTGTTAGTGAGCATATAAAATAGTACACAATTTGAAGCAATGTTTAGACAATTATTAAGTTAGACCATCACCCCCAGATGTTTCCTTTAGGAAAATGAGCCATAGATTCTTACAAGGATGTCATGGATGTTCGTAGCAGCTGTATTAGCAATAGCTCCAAACTGGAAACAACTTGTTCTTGTCCTGACTTCCCTCAAAGACTGACTGTGACCTGGAAGTGTAAGACAAAGCAAACTCTTCATTCCCCCAAGCTGCTTTTGATCATGGTATTTATCACGTCACAGCAAACAAACTACATAAAATATGTAAACCAAACAGTGGTGCCAGAGAGCAAGCCTTTAGATGCTAGGACTTCAGGTGGGCCCTGAACAAGGAACCATGAAGGAACTTGCAGGGTGATGGAAGTCTCTTGCCTGCTGTATGTGTCCATGGTTTCCCCAGTGAACGGTTAGGTCTGTGTTCTGCACTAACAGCAGCATCGTGTGTGTTTGTTGTTGCATGTTCATGATTCTTCAACAGAATTGATGAAGACACTATTTACATCTAGAGAGGTCTTCTCTGTCTTCCTCACCATTTTACCTGCTGATGTGTTCAATCAGCTTTTTCCTTATCACATGGCTTAATAAGTGTTGGTTCAATTTCTTCTTTTCCTGCCTCTCATTCTTTAAGAGAAGGCAATGTTTTTGCTCTAGGTACCACCCAGCATTGCCCAGTGTGGGGCCCAGAGATTCATTGCATAGCAGTGTGTTTCTCGAATAACTTCACTGACTGGCTTCTTTTCTTTCTGCTAAGGTTAATGCTGCATAGTTTTCCTCCACAATTTCTAGTGCCAAGTAAATGTTTGCTCTACAGTAGTATTGCCAAAGTGATGGTGTCACGTTCACACTGTTACTGAGCGTAGTTCACCAGAGACTAAAATCCAGATGATTTAGACACATGTTTGAGACTGTGCAGGGTCAGGCACTGACCCTGTCTGTCATTTCACACAGAGCTTCAGATGCGCCCGAAGGTCAGAGACTCCACTTCTGTTCTTTTTGGGGGGTTGGTCTCGTCAGCAAGTGGAGACAGCATTGCAAATGGGAGCCCCCAACTTTCAGGCTTTTGACAGCAGCTTCTTTTGTGCAGATGGAGGATGGAAGGTGGGGAGTGTCCCAGCCTTCGCTGGCCACACATTTCAGTTTATTAGCTCCATCACTTTCTTAATTGCAAATAAATTAATTAACTATGCAGCAGGAGCCTTGAAAACTCCCATGGTGACACTGCCGTGCAGAAAACATAAATCTCCTCCTGATTCCTGGCATAATGGAAGTCCACAGTTCCAAAGTGAATTCTCTCGGGAGTGAGTGGCTGAATTTTCTTTGGTGTCCTTTGTTGGCTGATTTTCCTGGAGGCTCGCGGTACTGTTTTCTGAGAAGGCAGGCTAAGTGTTTGGCTGCTGAAAACACATTGAGCAGATCTTGAGAATTGATGATTAAAACTTAGTTACCCCAGAGCAGCTGGCACTGCACTTTTCTTTTCTAATAACCCTCCAAAAATGTTTTTAAATCGTGAATGTGTGTCTATGTGTGGGCTGTGCACTTGAATTCAAGTACTTGAGGGAGTTGGAAGGGAATGTGGGATCTCCTCGAGTTACAGGAAGTTGTGAGCCATCTCATGAGGTGTTGGGATTTGAAATGGACTCTTCTGCAAGAGTGGGTGCTCTTAAACCACTGAGCCATCTCCCCAGCCCCTCTAATAACCCTTACAGAAACTTTAAAGTGTCCTTGACGTCATTATATCACAAAACAACCTCTAGGTATTGGAAAACAATTTGGTAGTTCTTAAACAACAACAACAACAACAAAAAAGCCCTAAACTTTAAGTTTCCATAGGGCCCAGTAGCCGAAAGCACTGAAAACTGAAACTTGCACATGTATGTTCCCAGTACGATAATTCCAGACAGCCTACATGTCGATGACCTGATGCGCAGATCCTTTTACTCTCACGTGCTAGATTGAAACACTGATGCATGCTATATGATCACCCCTGAAAACACATACTCAGCCATTCGCAGGAGGCCTTCTATTGTCTGGTGCCATTCTCAGGAAATTCACACAAGACAGAAAGCAGGTTCCTGATTCCTAGGGCCTTGAGGATGGGGAAAAGGAGGAGGGGAGACCGTGAATGGGCACAAGATACCCATAGGGATGGTGCAGTGGGAATCGGGGTCCAGACCCTTGATTAAAAACATCTCCTGCTTAGAATTCAATGTCATGGAAGAATAGGTGTGGAGTTGCCTCCATTGTGGGTGCTGATCTGGCCGTTCATGCATCTCCCCTGGAGACCTACCTGTTTCAGGCCTAAGATACATGTATAGGCAGGGAAGGTTCTTAGCTTCCCCCACATAGAGCATGTACAGAACAGGAAGATTTCTTTGGTGAGAAGAGCATGAGACAGAGCAAGAGATGTCTAGAAGCTACAGTTACTGGTATTTCCTCACAAACCACATCAGGTAGCTAGTTACTCACTGGGCAATATAAGTCAAATAAAAATGCAGCCAGAAGTCAGGTGGTAGTGGTCCATGCCTTTAATCCCAGGCAGAGACAGGAGGATCTCTGAGTTTGAGGCCAGCCTGTTTTACAGAGTGAGTTTCAGCCCAGCCAGGGCTACACAGAGAATCCCTGTCTTGAAAAAACCCAAGGCTCCCCTGCCTCCCTCCCCAAAAGCAACATTCAGAGAATGGTAGCACTCATTGTCTTTGACACTGAGGGTTACTTATACCTCTTCAGTGTTTGTATCTATGGCGACCATCATAGCCTTATGGCCTCTGTTCCCTGGCTTTGATTATTAAGCAGACTTGTAACTGGCCTGCCTCTTTTCCTCCTGGCCCATTCCACATCGTGGTGTCAGCAAGGGTAGTGGGTCAGGGGACATTCCTCAGGTAGACTCGGACATTTAGCTGTTGACTTTGGTCAAACTAGTTTTACTTCACTGAACCTCTGGTTTCTCATCTAGAGAACTAGAAACAGTGCTGCTCTGCCCCAGGCATATTAGGATAATTGTTTGTGATAACAGGGATAGGGAACTTATTGTGTGTACTGGGGACTCTGACTCCATGCAGTGTTTAGCACAGAGCTGAGCCTTTGTGAAAGCCCAGCAAATGTCAGCCGCCATTATTGTTATTGTTAGTATACCTCTCAAGCTCAAATCTAATTAGTCTATACCTTCATTATTCATCCAGTTGGATTTGGCATCCAAGTCCTTTGTCAGTTGGAAACATTTTGGACTGTTTCCCCTGTGGTGAATGTCTCTCCTACTCTCGATGGAATACTCCCAGCCTCCCCAGAAAGTGCCTCTGCGCGGCCACACTTTCAACACTCTGGCTTTTGAGCCAGCACAGGTCAGGACTTGGCCCTTGTCTCCTGCTCCCTGGACAGGGTTCTTGCTTTATGTGACTGTCGTTGCCTGTAACTCAGGCACTCCATCGGCCTTTTTCCAAGGCTGGGTTCAGAAACATTTGAATGCACCCGGGGCTATTGCCACATTGGCTCCTCTCCACAGTGTCTGGGTGCTGTGGAAGTCATAACCCTCCTTTCTTTGCCTAGAGCCCTGGCAGCTCAGGTCACTCCTGTAGAGTCCTCACACTGGGACAGGATTGCCAGTGTGCATCAGATGTGCAGTTCAGGGTCAGGGACAGGGACTCCAGGCACCCGGGTTTGCTTCTGCCATTGCTCTGTGGAGTCCTTGTCTCACTCAGAGGTACCAGGAATCCGGGTTGCACCAAGAGGGCACAATAAGACCTTTGTGGCAGAGGACTGAACTCGCTGTATCTGTGACTCTAGTACTTTCATGTCTTTCTGTTTATCATTCTTGTTGTTAATAACACCTGAAAGATTTATTAGGACACAGCTGAGAGTTTAGACAGTCACAAAACCCTCCGAGAGATGTCATTCTTAAGGCGTGTTCTCGCTGAGAAAGCGGTACCCATGTTAATTCTCATGAGCTCTCTTTCTGCCCTTATGTGTGAGGGTATTAAGACGGCACACATTCTGATCACTGGCTCGAGACCCGCGGGTGCCATGTGGTACCACACCAAGCCTGCTCATTCTACCCCTTCCCAGCCTCAGGCTTGAGGGAGCTGTGAGGGAGGAAAGGGAGGGCCCAGATTCCTGCTCCACACAGCAGCGTCAAGGGCCTGCTCTGAACTCTGGTGAAACTTTTTCAGTTCTGTTCTTCAGCTGAGGCCCCGGGCTGCATCCTTTACCACGCTGGACTCTTAAGGCCTCTGTCTGGCCCACACTGTGGGAGAACCGCAGGGCTGGTCTTATGCCTTAATGCCCTCTCTCCTCTATCCCTGGACAACAGGGAGCATGGAGCTGCAAGGGTGTGGGTGACTTCCACCATGCAGCCCAGCCTCAGAAGCCTGCCAGAGGGAAGAGTACTTCCCACTCTGCAGAGGTACCTCCCCTTTCAACTCTGTGAGGAGAAAATGGCTGACCAGTGAGTCTAAGCCTGCACTCTCTTACTATAAATGACAAGAGCCAATACTTCTCTTTTTACTGAAAAATATCTTAGCACAGTGCCTCTCTACTAGGTAGTCATATGGTCAATGTGATTGGAGCCTGAAACAGTGGGCTTGAGGACCCCTTGACCCTGGAGTGTGGCCTCTACAGCACCAGGTCAGGATGGGGCTTCATGGTCCCACAGGAAAATGGAGATGCTGTCAGGAGGAGTTTGCTGGCTGAGGAATCGTGTTCTCTACACTTTGCTCTTGTGACAGCTGCAGAGGTCCCTCCCCTGCCTCTCCTGCAGGCTCTCTGCTGTTTTCTGCAGGACAGCAGCACTCCATGTCTGTGGACTTTCATAATTGAACTTGGGAGTCCTCCAAAGGTAGAGTCCAGTCTCCTGCAAGCTCTGGTGTGTGTCCAGTGTCCCTAGTGTTCCAGAGGACACAGTTCAGGGGTGTGGGTCCCAGCTAGCAACATTTGCTTATGATCTCAACAGCCCCCAGAAGGTGTTTTTCTTCTGAAAACTTGGTTTCTCTTCTGGATAGCAGGCTGAAGACCTTTGCTACGGCAGAGTCTTGTGAGGGTTGTGCTGTGTGCCCAGACCAGCGTTGTATCAGCCGAGTTGACAATGACACCTATTTGTAAAGTGTGTGGTGGGATGTAGCTACCGAAACTCCTGTGTCTCCAACTTGTTTGTCTCCATTTCTGGAAACCCCAGATTGTGATCATCCTCCTGGTAGGGCTTCTACTTTTTAAAGCAGTGGTCCAAAGGAAGTTCAGGCAGTGATTTCATTGTTTCCCAGAGTGCCGGGGAAAGGTTATATAACGAGTGTGTCTGAGCTGTTGCTGTTTTCAGGACTTCTGTTCTTTTCTCTGCTGCTTTGTTCTAGCTCATGTCCAAATCCATATTCGTTGCTGCTCTGCTCTCAAGCTCTCCGAATGTGGCCCTTGCTACTCCTATGGCCCCCAACACTCATGCATGCAGGTGTGGCCATCCTGTCAATCAGGGGCAAAGGTCCCCTCCACAGCTAAGGAGAACCTGCTGGATGACAGCTGCCACTGCTCTTGGGTGACTTCTTGCTATCCCTGGAGTTAGGTGCCTGATTCCTCTGTATGGCACTCCTTGGTTACATCTGGCTTTCCTTTTAAAGCAGAGGCAAGGATGAAAGGCGGGGAATGTAGAGGCTGCCCCAGACCAAAGGGCTTGGCCCAGGACCAGTAGGTCAGATTTGTTGAGGCTTGCAGCTCCAGCTCCTACTGTCCCCCCCCCCCCCCCCCGGTGAAAACGTTCTCCTCAGCCTGTACGCCTGCTCTTTGCAATGAGTGACTTAAGGTGTCTCCTGTACTGGGACCTAAGTTCTGTTCACTGCTATGTACCCATGTCTTAGCCAGCTCTGGGACATGGTGGGTGTTAGTATATACTTACTGAGTTACAACCCTGGTGTTGAAAGGTCACACAGTCCTCTGGGGAGACAGCAGCAGAGCTAAGCACACATGTGCATCTTTTCAGAGCCCTGGGAACCTCAGCTCTTAAAAAGTAAGTAACCATGACAGTTAGCTGTTTATGGTAGACATTAGTTATACTTGGAAAATAGTTAATTGGTTATAAGTTAAAACCACGATGTGGGTCCTGTATATCCACCAGGGTTCCTATAAAAGAAACCCCTGGAAGATAGAGTGTCGGCAAGGTCGTGGAGAAATTGAGATTTGTAACTACTCAAAAAGTTAAATATGGAGTCACTGCGGGATTCTGCAATTCTGCTTCCAGGTAGACTTAGGAGAGCTAAGAACACATAACCACACATGGCCACAGCAGCGTTGCCCACAACAGCGTCACTCACAGAGCTGACTGAGGTGTAACTTAGTGTCCATCAGCTGACCACTGGAGCAGTGAGCCGGGGAACAGCTATGCTGTGTTGTTCAGCCACGGGAAGGGATGACGGGCTGATCAATGCTGCAGTCTGGGTGATCCTTGAGCTTCTTAGGTGAACAGGTGAGATGATGAGTCTGACTCTCCAGACTGATTATTCAGAGATGCAAATCCACAGGGACTCCACAGATATGTGGGCTGCAGAGCCTGACTGGGAATCCAGGAGCAGCTGCCTAGTGAGTGGGTAAGGACTTTAGGGTTCATGGAAAAGTTGGTGAGCTGACAGAAGTGGGTTGTACCCTACCATGAATTTTCCATTTCAACACAGTTAAGTTTATGTCAACTTCACCTTCAACAACAACAGAAATATTGAAAATTACAAATCACCTCATCACTTTGACAGGCTGGTTCCTATAGTGACGGGTGACAACGATGCCATGGTAATTAGACATCTCTGTGCCCTTCTACCTGTCTGGCATCACTGAGTCTGATGTCTAGTGGAGGACAGAAGCATCATGGATGGCCGCTTGGCTTCCTTTCAGTTTTTCCTTATTCTATGCACGGCCCCAGATTTTCCTTCCCTCCCAGTTGTGTGTCTTCTGGGTGCTGAGTCCCCTGCTCCTGGAGCAGGTTCATTCTGAACAGATCCATCCTTTGAGCCCTTCCTTGCAGTTTTCTCTGTCCCGGGCTCTGTGTTATGACTGGGGATGCAATCCCAGGGAGCTCAGATGTCAAGGAGGAAGAGGAGGAAAGACTCAAACTGACTTGGTTTCTGCGCACCCAAACTGGGAGGAAGAGTTTTCACTAGGAAACTTTGTCGTTGTAAGCACTCACTGGGAGCTGGGGTAATGGCGCTTGCTGTAGATGTCTGCTGGCATCCTCAGAAGTGGAGCCCTTACCCTGACGAGCTCTCAGCGGTTCATTCGGGGCTGTGTTCTTTCTCACCCTTGGAGGAAGCAGTACATGGTGCCCACACTAAGGCTCCCTGGGAAGGGTACTCCAGGCACTGGGATTGTCCAAGCAGAGAAGCACCCAGAACAAGATAAACTTCAGAAGGAGCGTGACCTGGTCAGATATGGCAGTGCTGAGCACTGGTACAGGAGAAGCAGGAGAGGCACAAGAACAGGGCAGCAGTCAGCATGGGCTTCAGGGTGGCAGAGAACATGGGTTCTGGGTAAATGGCTTTAGTTGGTGTTTAGGCTGTTACTAAAGTACATGTAAGCTCAGGTAAGTCCTATCTACTCCTCAGACTTCACTTTTCTCGTCTCCCACATGAGGAAAATAGAAGCACTCACGCCCTAAGGTAAATGCTGGAGGTAACTCCCAGCATACAGTTTACACTTATGATGTGACCTTATGCTACCAGCAGGACCAGACTAATGAAGGCTTGCTTTGTAGTCGTCTGGCTGTTATATAGCAGGGTGTGCTACAGGCCCAGCATTATGGCAGCATTTACAGCAGACTGCAGAGAAGAGATGGCATGCTGCTGATGGTCGAGCTGAAACCAGACATGAGCTTGAGCCTTGCCCTTGGAGGGGTAGATGCTGTAGATATGAAACACATGAATGACAGGTCCTAGGGACTCAGGCTGTGGCAGGGTGGGTTTTGGTTTCCTCTGGTGGCTCTGAATGGAGGGGTGTGCCATGATATGCTCAGTCTGTGGTTGTTGTATCACATAGGCAGGACCTAGAGGGAAAGTAGCCATTGTCTAAGTGAGTGTGAGTCAGAGGTAGACATAGCACAGCTAGTCTTCTAAGTGAAGTCACCCTGAACTGAGGCAGCCACTCAGGGAAAGACTCTGGAACGAGAGATGGGATCAACTCCTGTATCTGAGGGCACAAAGAGATGTTCAGGAGAGTTCAAAGACGAAAAAAGAAGCAAAGGACCACCCCGAAAGACAGAAGCGATCAAGGGAGGGGAATGTGTAAAATGTCTGCTGAATTTGTCAGTGTGGTATAGGACACATGGGCAGAAGGCAAATTATGTGTTGAGTAATCACTGAGATGAAGTAACTATGCACGAAGCAACGTTTGGTTTTGAAAATTAGCAAAGTGTCAGAAATGTGGCTTGTGCAGATGTGTCTCTGGAGCCTCTGGCTCTTGCGAGCAGAGGGGTGTGTGTGTGTGGTAACTGCTCCCCGCTGTGCTACCACAGACTTTGATGAGAGATATTTAAAGGTTGTAGTCTTTCTCAATTCATTTGTTGTGTTCATTAAGGATTTAAGCTAGCTGCTCTGTTCTTTGTTAAGGTATTTTTAGTTTCTCTAAATTTCTTCGCACTTGTTAATTAATCCTAAAATTATTCCTACGTGTTCCCCCACCCCCACAGCAATTTCCAAGTCAGCCCTCTCCCCCAAACCCCTGCACCCTCCCTCCCCCCGTCTCTTCTCAGCCCCAAGTTAATAGGTTTTTGCACTGACCTTATCCGGTCTGCAAGGTCTGAATCGGTAATTATAATCTGAGTGTCCCCCTCCTTGAAAGGCAGTTTATTGAAGCAGGGACCGTAATAACGAATGAGAGTCAGGCCCATCTGGTTTCAGGACTCAGACAAGTCCCTCAGGGTTGATTTTCACTGAAGCACTTGCTGTCCCGCATCCTGCCGCCCACAGTCTCCCTGTTGCTCTCTCAGTACTCCATCACTCATTTGTTGCTCGATTTGATGCTAAAATGGCATCAGTGAGGCTCCAAGTCTGCTGGGTGCTAAATGGCAGTAACACTCAGGGGACCTGACACTAGGAGCTGGAACTGTTTCCTCTCCCCTCTGGGCAAGGTTCTGGGCACCGGAAGAGAGAGTGGTCCCTTTCTTAACAGCCCAAACTAGGAGGTCTGTCACTGTGAGTCAGGCCATTCCTGTGTGCTGTAAGGAGATTCCCTAGGTGAAACTGAGGGCTCTTCTGAAGCCCCACCACATCTGGCTGTTGGCATGCCCTCTGTATTCTGCAGTCCCGCCACATCTGGCTGTCAGCATACCCTCTGTATTCTTCTGCAGCCCCACCACATCTGGCTGTTGGCATACCTCTGTATTCTTCTGCAGCCCCACCACATCTGGCTGTCGGCATGCCCTCTGTATTCTGCAGTCCCGCCACATCTGGCTGTCAGCATACCCTCTGTATTCTTCTGCAGCCCCACCACATCTGGCTGTTGGCATACCTCTGTATTCTTCTGCAGCCCCACCACATCTGGCTGTCGGCATGCCCTCTGTATTCTGCAGTCCCGCCACATCTGGTTGTTGGCACGTCCTCTATATTCTAATGCAGTCCTGCCACATCTGGCTGTCGGCATGCCCTCTGTATTCTTCTGCAGTCCCGCCACATCTGGCTGTCAGCATGTCCTCTGTGTTCTTCTGCAGTCCCACCATTTCTGGCTGTTGGCATGCCCTCTGTATTCTGCAGTCCCGCCACATCTGGCTGTTGGCATGCCCTCTGTATTCTGCAGTCCCGCCACATCTGGCTGTCGGCATGCCCTCTGTATTCTGCAGTCCCGCCACATCTGGCTGTCGGCATGCCCTCTGTATTCTGCAGTCCCGCCACATCTGGCTGTCGGCATGCCCTCTGTATTCTGCAGTCCCGCCACATCTGGCTGTCGGCATGCCCTCTGTATTCTGCAGTCCCTCCACATCTGGCTGTCGGCATGCCCTCTGTATTCTGCAGTCCCTCCACATCTGGCTGTTGGCATGCCCTCTGTATTCTGCAGTCCCTCCACATCTGGCTGTTGGCATGCCATCTGTATTCTGCAGTCCCGCCACATCTGGCTGTCGGCATGCCCTCTGTATTCTGCAGTCCCGCCACATCTGGCTGTTGGCATGCCCTCTGTATTCTGCAGTCCCGCCACATCTGGCTGTCGGCATGCCCTCTGTATTCCCATAGCTACCACTGGCTGAGGGAGGACTCAGTTCCACATGAATGAGAAAGACTATGTTTTATAAAAATTACTTTAAAAAATTGTACCAGAAACGAGACTGTTTCAGGAGAGGTGTGGATTTGGATGATTTGGTGGGCAAATCTGAGCAAGGTATGATGATGTCTGTGTATGAAGATGTCATAATGAAACCTGTGATTTTGTATGTTAACTAAAAATATTTTAAAAGTTGGATAAAACTGAAGAAACTGTGGTTCCAATACCTATGTCATTCGATTTACCTGTCACCGTGTTTAAGTGTGCGGTGACATGTGGTGAGTCACACGGCACTGTGGGTGCCATCACTGTCTCTTGCAGAGCTCCATTATGCTGGATCCTCCCATTTAATTATTTTGCAGTGTTGGCATGCTATAGGGCAGTCTCTGATCCTTCTTTATTCATTAAATATTTATTTTCTGCCTACTTATTAAGGACTAGACTTAGCCCTGGGAATGCAGATCAAATGAGTTAGGGACTATCTCTAAGGAACTTAGACTCTGGCAAGGAGCACAACAGTGAAAATTCAATACCCAGCTCCGCCGGAGTTCTTGGGAGAGCCGGAGCTGTGTGGCTGGGGCCTACAGTATAAGATCCCATCCTGGTGTGGAGAGGTAAGTGGGCCATGGCTGTCTCTACAGGCTTCATTTGGTTTTTCTTAACACGGGAAACTGGAAATTTCCACTGTTCCGATTCCTCTGGATTCTGCTGGTGCTGTATAGCCCAGTGCATACCTAAAGAGAGAGGTTGCAACTCAACTGCTGATGGGTCAGGCGTGTGGCATAGCGGCTGTCCTCACGGTCTGGTTAGGACTGGGGTGCGGCTCAGTAGAGAGAAGGCACAACATTCTCTTTATTTCCAGACTCTTGGATGTCTGACTTGGCTTCAAGAAGCTACATATAATAAAAAGCCTGTCAGGCCTTTTAGGATCTTTGTCCTGTGTGATTGCTCTGAATGTCACAGTGGCCTTTACGATGGTGAGTGCGTCTGGCTACTTCTCTGTTTCTTCCTGCTTTCTTTCCACTCTCTGTCCTTCTGTGGCCTATCCTCCCCCATTTCAGATTGTTGTGGCTATTGTGGCCAAATATGACACAGTTGAATGAAGTTGCATTTGGCGCAGTGAGGATCAGAGAACAGATCACCTGTTGGTCCTTAGGCATGTCATCTAGGGCGAGCCATGTAATCTCAATGAGTTTCAGCTTCTGTGTGTCAGGCCCAGGTAAGATTGACCTGGGGTGCTGTATGAGCAGAGGGAGTGTACGCAAAGTACCTAGGTTCAGGCAGTCCTGTCCTCTGGAAGGAGAGGACGGAGGAGCTCAGATTCATGCACTGCTTGAAATATAAGGTTCCTTGCACTGTACAGTTGATGAGCCATTATCCTCGGTCCCTCCAGTCCTCAGCTTCCTCCTCTGTGAGCCAGGGACAGTAAGAATTGCTCCTGACAGAGTCAGGATGCTCCTCTGAGCACTGGGCACAATAAGGGAACAGTGGATACTCCATAATCAGAATCCACCATGCAGCCTCCCATGTGTTTAGAGTCCTAAGAACATTTTCCCCTCTGGCTCTTTTCTCAAACACTCAGGGTGGTATGTCTCTGCCTGCCTGCCTCCTGGGCTGTAAACTCAGGACAGAACAAGAACAGAGTCAGCATCCCTCCTCCCCAAGTTTGCAGATGGAAATGGAAGCAATGCAGCGGTTGGCACAGTGCACTGCGGTTCATCCTTTCACCACACAGGGCCGCCTGTCCTCACAGAGAGCTCAGCAATGTTTAGATGTGCTGAGGTCTCTCTCAGAAAGAGGATCAGTTGTTTGCTTCAGAATTTTCACCCTTTTCCACTCCACACTTGGTGGTCTTTGGATTCACAGAATGAGAACTCCAGCCTCCCTCCCTTCTGTAGCGAATGGACTGGGTAGGATTCTAAAGAGGCCCTAAGCTTCTCTCCGAATGCTGTTTATTTAATATTTGGCATTCTTCCTCCAGGCTGAAGGTGCCTTATTTGTGGACATGACTCAGAGGCAGGTGGGCGGCCAGACTGTGCAGGGAGATGCCCACACTTTCTATGATTTGGAGAGCAGTGGGTACAGGAGAGGCTATGGGTTTTGAACAATAGTTCAGGAAACACTTGCCGAGAGCCCTTTGCATGGAAGGCTGTTCTTGGCCAGGGATCTGGCAGGTAATGAATGCAAGGTGCCCTGCCCTCCTGCCTACCTACTAGTGAGAAGTAGCTAGGCATTTAAAATTTAATCTCTTTTATAGGAGATTTTAGGAATGAGGGAGCAGAAGAGAAAAGGCAGAGTAGGGCCAGGGAGGGAGTCTTTGGTGGCTGGGGTTAGGTTGCTGCACTAGGGAGATTGAGTTGGTGGGGCTTCAGCTCCCAGCCTGGCTTTAAGCTTCCCAGTTAGGTCACAGACACAGAAGTTAGGCTGTTTGCTCATGCTGACTCTTTAGTGTTGAGGCTGTCAGCACCCAGGTGATGACAGGTGGCTCTTGTGTTTTTTTTTTTTTAAAGATTTGTTTGTTTATTATGTATACAGTGTTCTGTTTGCATGTACATCTGCAGGCCAGAAGAGGGCACTAGATCTCATTACAAATGGTTGTGAGCCACCATGTGGTTATTAGAGAATTGAACTCAGGACCTCTAGAAGAGCAGCCAGTGCTCTTAACCGTTGAGCCATCTCTTCAGCCCGACAGGTGGCTCTTAAAGTGGCTTTTCAGTGAACAGCTGATTGGCTGTGTCTGCAGGCTCTCACCTGACTTTCTGGAGTTATAGCTGGCTAAGCTGTGAAGCTGTAAAGTAAGTCCTTGCTTGTAAGTTTAGGAGAAGAGACAGAGTCAACTCAGGGTCGTGATTGGCACATAGAAGAAAAGCTCAGTTCTATCCTCCCAGGACCACGTGCCAGTCACCCAGTGGTAGCATTTAACTGGATCCAGAATAGAGGCATTGATTAGCTGTTCAAGAATCAGAGGGACAGGTATCAAAACTGAACATGCGAATTCATGAAATATGTCTTCCTTCCCTCCCTGCCACAACACACACTGTAAAAACTAAGTGGCTGAAAACAACACAGATTTATATCTTGTGGGTCTGGAGGTTTCGCTATTCGGACATCAAGAACTCCCTTTGGGTTTGTGTGTGTTCATGTGCATGTGTGTAGTGTGTGTGTGTGTGTGGTGTATGTATATGTATGGTTGTGTGTGTGTGGTATGTGTGTATGCACATGTGAGTGTGCGTCCTAATTCCTTGTCCTCTTTAGTATCCTTTCTTGATTCCTAGCCCTACTCTGTCTACAACTAGTGTGAGCAGCGTGGTATTTCCATTCCTGACCTTGCTGTTCTCCTTCTTCTCCCAAGCACTCTTGGCAATGGCATTCTGAGCCTACATGGATAATTCTGGGGACTCACCCTATCTTGGAATCCTTCACTGGGTCACTCCTGCAAGATCCCGATGTGTAGACTACATGCTGACAGGTGCTAGGGACTGGAACATAGATATCTTAGGGAGACAGACATCTTTTTAGCCTATAACCATGTATTGACTCATACAATTTTACAGTTAATTTATCTGAAGAATTAAAATGTGCTGGTGCACAAGTCTGTGTGTGTGATGTTCTCGGTCACAGCATTATTTGTAATTCCAGAGTTGGTAGAAGCAACATAAATGTCCCGCAATGGTTAATTGATTAACTGATGATGGTCTGTCCATGTGACACAGGACCAGCAAGGATGAAGGTCTGGGAGGATATATTTTCATGTGGAAAGATATCTCTGACTTAAGACACAAAGGGCAAATCATAAAACAGGACAAGGATGTGAGCTGACTGACAGGAAACTGCCTTTGCTAAGCATGCACTGGGAAGTGTAGGGAGCATGCTCAACGGGGATCATGCCCATGTGGTGGGACTTGGGGGTGGACTTCTTAGGTAGGCTTCTTACTGTATAGATTTTATACAAAAAAAGAAAGGATTGAATTTAGTGGAAGAGAATCGGCAGGAGAGCACGGCCAATGAGGTTAGGTTTCCCTTTGAAAGACATCCTTGCCCCACCCCCCACCTCCTCTCCACTTTCCAATGGCAGCTTCTGTCTAGTGCTCCTGAATGCAAGTTCTCCTGGTGTCTGCCAAGCGCTCTTCCCAAGCTGCAGCTCATTTCTCCATCCATCCTGGTGGGTGCCTCATCCCTCCCACTGCCCGCCTGCCCTGGGGGAGAAGGTAGGCAGGCTGCCGGTAGAGGACGTGCGTTTTCAAGTCACTGCAGGGTCTTGGTTTCATGCCTGCTTTTGGACTTGGAGTTTTGAGCCTCTTTCCTCCCTGCATTCATTCATTCATTCATTCATTCATTCATTCATTCATTCATACATACATGTGTGTGCATGTGTACATGTGTGTGTTTCTCTCTGCTTTCACACTTTCCTATTTTTATGTGTTTTCTCCGCCATCTCTCTCTTCTAGAGATCCCGTGACAGCCTCCATATCAGATTGGTGGCTGTGTTCCTTCACCCCTGTTCCTAACTTAAACACTGATTCCTACCCTCTCGCTCCTCAGCTGCTGACCAGGGAGAATGGGCAGGGAGCTGAGGTTGGCCCCTTAGCTCTTCTCTCTCATGGCAGAGCTGAGCTAGTCTCTCCTACAGATATAGCTGTTGCTATATTTTGATAAGGAATCATGTGGCTTCTTATTTATATGATAGGAAGGAAACAAATTAAGAATAATTTGTTATAATGGTTTGCTTGCAATGACAATAGAAACATTATGCAGCCATTTGTGATCCCTGTCCAGAGACCCCTGGAGCTAGTACCAGCTATGGAGCCTGTGTGGGGCATCCTCCCCATTTTGCTATGCAGAAGCAGATGTGAAGCTGTACATGGCTGGGTATTGGAGTTAGCTGCAGTGTTTGTGTCTCCTGGTGCCCCAGCCAGTGATGCTGGCTCAATGTGTTTGTCACCGAGACTAGAGAAGTCATATGATAAAAGCCCAGGGTATATACAGTACACGCTGAGGGCTTCCTGCAGATCGGGCCCTACCACTGTCCCATCTATGTTGACTTTTGCCCTTGCTAATTAGGAAGAGAGTGCACCAAGTCTCTGAAGAGGTGGAGTATTGTCCTTGCTCACACAGCTGTGTGTCCGCACACCAGCCTTCCAGGTCCATACCTGCCTATAGCCCCCTCTCACTCTGTGACTTCCCTGGGGGGTGGTGCTGACCACTTTGGCCATCTAAAGGATGCATGTCCTCAAACATGGCGCACTCAGGTGAGCTGTTGGAGAGGTTTGCCAATGTCTCTGAAGACACAAGGAGCTGTCCCCACTTTACTTTTCTTTGTTAAGATTGGGTATTGAACCTGTGCTAGGCGGCACTCTTCCATGAGCTGCATTTCCAGCCAGAGAGGCTCATCTGTTTTGCTAGAACACAAACCCTTTCCCATCAGGCATTGCCAAATCAATCCCACAGCCCATGCAAGGACAAAATCATACAATTGATTTTTCTCACCTGCTCTTTTGGGCATTGATTGACAGTCAAAGAAGGGGAGGCATGTGTCAATAGACCAAAGAACTTTGTCTTCACTGAAGGGTTCTGTTTCAATACACATAAGATTCTCCTTTTAAATTACTGAAGCACTTTCTCAGATGCCCAGGTCTGGAAGAAGTTCTTATGGACATCTGTGGGTCATGTGTGAGTGGATGATCCACAGCTTCCAGACAGATTGTGGGGAGGGACAGAGGGCCTGGCATGAGCACCCTGGGAGCCTGTTGAGCTGGGAGAGTTGTATGTGGTCTCTAGGGTGTGCCACAGGTTATGGGGAGGGAGAGACAGGCAGGGGCAGGTTGTGGAGAACCCTGAATTTTGCAGAATTACAAAAAAGAGTACAGATTGGTCCTGAAGGATATATAGTAATTGAGTATTATAATCAAGTTACTTTTTAGAAAATTACTTGGTCAGTAGTGAAGGATGGCTTTGAGAATTTATTCATGCATGTATACATGCATGCATGCATTCACATGTGGCCTTGTGTTAAATGTTCATAGCAAATGTCACTAATGCAGAGACAATACTTTTAGGATATTGGTTGTCTGTGGGGAAAAGACGGACCTGCAGATGTAACAGAAGAACGCAAGGTGGCCCATGGCATGGATGTTTGTAACACAGAGGAAGGCAGTTCATATCAGCCAATAAGTGGTCATGGATAGGGCTTGCTTTCCAAGCAGAAGGGGTAGAAGAAAGTCAAGTATGGATACGTTAGAAATTGGAAAATCACAAGTTGGATATGTTGCTGGATGTAATGAGTGAAGCAAAGGTGGTGAGAAGTCTCGGGGAAGTGAGGAGGAGGGGTCTGAACTTGGGTAGAATCCTCATTTCTAAGGAAAAGGCCATGGCAGACTCGGCCTTTCATCTTAGCGGGATCTCTTTGGCAGCTGTTGTGCTTGGGAGGCCCCAGCACGGGACGCAGAGGAAGAGTGAGAAGGGAAGTTGGCTGATAGCAAATACTGTTGTGGGAACCCAGTTTCAGGTTGGAACTGTTTCTAAGCCTTGGGCTCTCCAAATGTGATCTCATCTTTCTAAAGGGTGGCACAGTCAGCGTGAGGTCTTTGGGTAACCTAATCTGTGTAAGTATCCTTGTTTGGGGGGTGGAGGTGGTTCTGGAGGGAGGCACACATATAGGGAGATTGATACCTGCTCATGAAGGTGGCCGTTCATAAACCAAATTGAGAGGCCAACAGGGGACCCAGCCCTGTAGCAAGCACTTGGACCTCCAGCACTGTAAGACACTTAGTTGCTCTGCATTTCAGCCACCCAGTTTGTGGTTCTTTATCTCTAGCAGTCTTACTGAGAGTCAGGAGGAGGAACTATGCACAGTGTCCCTTTCAGCAGGGGACAGAGCCCAGACCTACCTAAGGTTGTGAGTCAGCACCACTGAGTCATGAACAAAAATGGGGTGCCAGAACCCCTCCTTGTTCCACATCCCTCACTTGCTGTCAGCTGTCCCCCCCTCACATATACCTCTTTCTGTGATATTGATTATTTGAGCCCATGTGTGGGAGTTTGGGATGCCCATCTTGCAGGCATCACTTTTGGTCAGCAAGTACAAGGTACAATTTCCTTTGTCTTATTGCAGGAGAGAGTTCCCTGTACACCCTGGTACCTACAGAAGCAAGACAAACTTACTTATTTTGGTCTTAAGTGTGTCTGTAAAGAGATAGTGCTGAGGTACAACCCCCATAGACAGAACGTGCCCAGGACCTGGAGGCTGTGTGAGTTTCTCTTCCTTAATCCTAAACCCCAGGACCCTTGGAGATCTGCTTCTCCCACTGTTCCCACTCCCTGCCTGACCCCTGCTTGGGACCCTCTTCTTGAATGTGGCTATTGCCCATCATCTGTCTCCTACCTGATCTTAGACGTTCCTCTTGGTCACCTTGGTCTCATCTCCTCTCTGGCCCAGGTTCCAACTTGTCTCCTTGGCGAGATCCCTTTGACCTTTTTTGACCTTTTGTGTCCACCCCAGTGACCTCTTCGAGCTTCAGGGGTCCTCCCCTGTAGACAGACGATAATACGGGCATGCAAGGTCATCGCGATATACAGTGAGGTACTGTAAGCCCAGACATGGCACCAGGGCCTAACATATGTTGAGCCCTCAGTGTCATGGCCATGATGGTCAGAAATAGCCTGCCTGCTGGCTTGTCATGCTCTGCCTTTTTTTGATGGACAAATGTCCATTCTAGTTGAACGTCTCCCTAGCTTGCTACTCTTAGCAAGGCTGGCATGTGCTGAGCATTAGCGTACATGTGCAGACACATGCATACATATAATCTATACACACACATGTGGGTATGTGGCCTGTACCCACAGTGGTAATGGAGCTGCCCTGTCTGCCCCGGACGAGGATGAATAAACTGGAGACGATGAGCTAGAAATCGCTGTAACTTACAGACTGTTAGCAGCCTGGTGCCCCTGTGTCGTGGGTGTTGAGTCACAGACAGGGCTGCCCCTACTCCCATGAGAGAGTGTGAAGGGTTCCAAATCAGTTGCTTTTGATTTCTAGGTCTATTTAAGGCTGCTGTGCTATTGAAGGGCACCTAACCCTGCCAGTGGCACAGTGAGTGGCTCTCTGCAAGCAGGCGAGAACACAGCAGAATGAGACTGAAGGGCTGATTGGAGCTCTTGGGCATAGCATCATAACACTCATTAGGCCTGTCACCCACAAAGTGCTTTCCCGACTGTTGTCTTAGCTTCCCGTGACAGGCTGCTACACCTTAGTGCATTACAAATTGGCAGCATAGAAGACTCACCTGTGTCCTGTTTTACATACAGTGGGCTTGCTATGCAAACGATCCCCATATGTGTTTGCTCTTCTGAGAAGTGTTATCGCTGGAGCATGGCTGTAAATAGTGTCCGCGACTTAACAGTTTGCAGCCCCGATCAAATATGAACAGATTGCAACAATAAATAGAAACACTGAGCACAAAAATCAGAATAGCTCCACCCGAGTTGTTCATTATCTCATTCACCTTGTGCCAGGAACTGTGAGTGTCCCAGTTCTGAGAAGGTTCGTGGTAAAGACAGGGCTATTAGTTGTGACTCTGGATGTAGACCCCTAGGAGTTTTCTCTGAGTTGCAGGAAGTCAGGGCTAGGCAGACCCCTCCTGAATAGGAACCTCGAGGAAGCATCTCGTGGAGTCTGAACAGAGAGGCCGTGAGGCCTTGACAGGATGTGTGATGTCCAAAGTGGGTGTGGGAAGCTGCCATTCTGCCTCTGCCATCATCCCTGTGCAGGACAGTCTGGCTCTGGAATACACTGAGGTGACTGGGCTATAAGAACAAGAACACGGACCTTGAGATTTCAGTCCGGTGCTCGCATGTGGGTCTTTGTATCTGTCTCCTTTCATCGCCTGATGAAGGTTATTGTTCAGGAGGATGCCTATATGTTTTTCTTTGGGTTCACCTTCTTATTTAGCTTCTTTAGGATCAGAAGGAGAGAGAGCATGAGCAAGGAACTCAGGACCGCGAGGGGGGCACCCACACACTGAGACAATGGGGATGTTCTATCGGGAACTCACCAAGGCCAGCTGGCCTGGGTCAGAAAAAGCATGGGAGAAAACCGGACTCGCTGAACATAGCAGACAATGAGGACTACTGAGAACTCAAGAACAATGGCATTGGGTTTTTGATCCTACTGCACGTACTGGCTTTGTGGGAGCCTAGGCAGTTTGGATACTCCTCTTAATAGACCGGGATGGAGGTGGATGGTCTTTGGACTTCCCACAGGGCAGGGAACCCTGATTGCTTTTTGGGCAGACGAGGGAGGGGGACTTGATTGGGGGAGGGGGAGGGAAATGGGAGGTGGTGGTGGGGAGGAGGCAGAAATCTTTAATAAATAAATAAAAAGGGAAAAAAAAGAACAAGAACACGGGTGAGCAGTTCTTCTTCTTCTTTTTTTTTTTTAAAGTGTAATATTGCTGGGCAGTGGTGGCTCACGCCTTAAATCTCAGCCCTTGGGAGCCAGAGGCAGGCGCATCTCTGCCAGCCCTGACTACAGAGTGAGTTCCAGAACAGCCAGGGATACACAGAGAAACCCTCCCTGTCTTAGAAAAAAAAAGAAGTAATATTTTATTAATTCATTGAGCATTTTATACATGCATATAACATACTTTGATTTACTCCATCCTTCCCGATTTCATATCCCCCCTCCTTTTTGTGCTGCTCATATATGCATGGGGGTGGGGCCATCCTCAGGAATATGGTCAACTTACCAGGGACACTACCCTTAAAGAAAACTGACTTTCCCTCCCCAGAGTCCCGTCAGCTGTCAGCTGGGCAGGGGGGTGGTGGCTAGTGAACCTCTCCCCACTCCATGTTGGAATGCCGATGGGCTTGATCTTGTACAGGCAGCCACAGCAGCTGTGAGTCATGAGAGCAGCGTCCTGTCATACCCAAAAGGCACCTTTACACTCCGGCCCTCCCTCTTCTGCTACGGTCCACAAGCCTCAGGTGGGGTGGTTATGGTCCAGGTGTCCTGTTTGTGGCTGAGCATTTCACAGTCACTTGTTCTCTGCATGTCAGTCAGTCGTGAGTTTCTCCATCAACACACCCACTGCATGAAGAAACTTCTCTTCTGAGCTCCGAGAGCTGTGCTAATCTGTGGATATAGAAATACACATTTATAGAGTAGTTTGATACTGTATATATTTAGCAAAATCAGAGTAGGTTCAAGGTAGGCAGCGCTTAAACTTGTCTTCGGATGGGGAGAACATGAGGGACTAGGAATTTTCTTCTCTGCATAGAAAAGAATTCAGAATGTGGGTATGAAAGTTAAGCAAGATGCTCATTGTCCCTTGGGAGGACTCCCACACTTCAAGTGGAGGGACTCATTCCTGTTAAAATGCTGAGGCATATATGGGTGTGTGTGTGTGTGTGTGTGTGTGTGTAATATCCAGTACATGCCTGGCTCCCCAAACACTCAACCTTTCTGGGGTAACTCTCACCATCCTGTTGGCCTTGCCCATTTGTCCAGTAACTGAGGGCAGGGCTATGATGATCCTTTCACTTCTGTGTTTCCAGGGACACGCAGTAGGATGGCAAGAACAGAGGGATAACAGCACACTTGCCTTCTCTCCATGCTGATGCTCCCCTAGTGTGTGCACACGTACCCTGGACCTGTTGCTTGGGTGCTGGTCCTGTGGGCTGCTGAGACTGAGCCTATGTTATTTTGTTGTGACCTCTGCCTCGGCTTATATGCTTCTGGGAGTTAATCCCCTGGATCTTGTTCTGAGAATTAGATTGACATTCACGTATAAAAGCATGTTGAAAACCACAAGATGTTGGTGATTGAGCTCTGTCTGTCTGTCTGTCTGTCATAATTGCTCTCCTTTAGGTTGGATAGATGTTCATGCTTAAGATAAAAAGAATCCTAAAAACGTTTTAGTGAGTTTTGATCTAATCTTTGGTTTCTCATCTTCTCACCCCAGAGTTATCAGTTTAAAATAAATGTAATGACTACTTTATGACAACGGAATTGAAACGGAGCTTCTTATCTGACACAGACGACTTATCTGCACAGCGTTAGCCAGTGTGACCTACTGTCTCCTGTGACTTGATTATGCCCTACTGTTTCAGGCCCAAAAGAGGCGTCAGCCGAGAAATCTAGACATGCATGAGAATCTTGTCTGCGTGTTATGAGCGTGTCCATTGTTCTCGTTAAATAGATAAAGCAATTCATTTAAATATATATTAAATCAGAGGTGGAGGTATTGTTAGCATGGCAGAGACATTCAGACATACAAACATGCTTTTGCTTGTGGAGGCACCATGAAGTTTATAGCAAAGAGAGCAGAAGAGGGGGGCGGCAGGGGTAGGGTGGGGGGTGGCTAGAGTAGATAAGAAGACCAGAAATAGACAAAGCACAAAGTGGGTGTTTAACTATTTAAAACTTTAGGGCAGACTAAGACATGAGGCCAAGAAATGGGAGCGTGGGAGGGAAGCCTGTGGAAGAAAGCCAGGTATGGTGGTGCCACCTGTCATCCCAGCGCTTAGGAGGTGGAAGCAGAAGATCAGGAGTTCAAGGCCTAGCCTTAGCTTCACAAAGAGTTGAAGACCAGCCTGGGCTGTAAGAGACCGTGTCTCAAAACAACATCAGTAAAAACAAAACAAATATGCACACAAACATAGGGAGCAATGGAGAAACTGGTAACTTCCAGCCTCATAGAGGGAGATCTCCTATCTGAGCACTGGTATAGTTGGTTAGCTATCAAAATAATTTTACAGGTACTTTGAGTCCCATTTTTTAATTTAAAAAAATTTTTTTTAAAGAAAACAGAGACAGACTGTGGATATTAAGTCACGTGGCCAAAGTTACAGTGTGCAGAAATGGCTGAGCAGGCGACTTCAGAGCAAGGAGATAGCATTCACAACGTAGAAGAGGCCTTGTATGAGCAGAGAGGCAGGCACGAGCCATGTTGTTAAGGTGGGGAGATTTAGCACCCAAGTTGTTTTCAGGGATCTTAGTGTGAAGAACCAGGGCCTTGTCTTTTTTTTTTTTTTTTAATCTTTCTCAGTGGAGATGCATGTGGCTTGAATATTAGCCAGTTCAAAGTGTTATGTGTGTGTTTCCACCGTTCTCCATCTCCTGCATGTGCGTCCCTTTCTTTATCCCTGAATATGATACACACTCCTCAAGCTGGGACGTCAGTTCTTTGCGAAGCCTTCCTCAGGTCCTGTTGTGTCACGAATGGGCAGATTGGCATTTACTGTGGCCACGTGCTCACTCCCATGGCCTTCATGGCTCTAGGACCCCTATCCCTCCATAGCTACCTCCAAGTACAGCGCTGTTCAATGTGTTTCCACACCAAGAAGAGGAAGAATTTACTAGGTAAATACTCAGAAACTCTTGACATGTGTAACTGGAAGACCTTGGTTTTGAAAAATATAACCCATATATTGAACATTTAGCAATTTGTTGATCATGTCTATGCTATGGATTTTTTACAATGTACTTTACTAGTCTTTGTCTCATTTAAGGAAATATGTCCTGAGTTTAGGTGAAAGGCTTGAAACAAGGAAAGTCAGTAAGGTTAGAATTAAGCCCTGATATTGGCATGGAATTTCAGCTAAAGTGCCTCAGGATCTCATGCCTTCCTTGTTCTTGACACAAAGGCCTGAGGCCACCACAGGGGAAGTTTAAAAGGAGAAAGTCAGATGACTAGAAAACAAGGTAAACATTTCATGGCACAGAAGTAAAGCAGACTCTAGGCCGTTAGCTGACTTCTGGATCCAAGAGTTTCACTGGCAGCTAGAATCTCAGCATAATGAAAAAAAACCCAAGATGAAATATTAGCTAGCCATCATCTGTAGAGAAGGAAATGAACTCCGTGCCATGACTAGGGAGCACTTGTGTGACTAGGAAACACTTGTGTGACTAGGGAGCATTTGTGCAACTAGGGAGCACTTGTGTGGTGAGGGAGCATTTGTGTGACTAGGGAGCATTTGTGTGACGAGGGAGCATTTGTGTGACTAGGGAGCATTTGTGTGACGAGGGAGCACTTGTGTAATGAGGGAGCACTTGTGTGACCAGGGAGCATTTGTGCAGCTAGGGAGCATTTGTGTGACGAGGGAGCACTTGTGTGACTAGGGAGCCCTTCTCTCGCAGGCACAAAGATGGTTCTTTGTTAGCAAGTTGCTCATCTCGTGACTAACAGACTGAGGGAAAACAAAAATGTACAATTTTAGAATAAGTCAGGAAAATCCACTGCTTGTCCACAACAATGTTTATTTTTGTAAAATAAGATGGAAATGGAAATTATTAGGCTTGTAAAAACTATTAGAAAACCCCAGGAAATATCAAACTTAGTGGTAAAACTTGACACCTGATCTCTTAAGGTCTGACCAAAACCCCTTAACCCTTAGGTTGTGAGCAAGTCAAAGATGTCTATCATGTCTGCCCCCAGTTGAATGTGTCCTAGCTCAAGTTAATGCAGGAAGAAAGATAGACATGTGATGTACATGCATTAGGACATGGTAACCTGAACGGACCTGATTGACAGAGGAGAGGATTCTCTGTATGGTGAATCTAGGTGCAGACCGTGTGAACTAGTGATAGCATTCAGATTTTCTTGGTTCAAGATTTTAAAAAAAGATCTCATTGTTCTGTATCAATCCAATCCAGCTTGAAAAGCCTATCTGAAGCCTTTACATCCATGAATCCGCTCTCTACAGCACCTGTAAGACAGAAACCCAATGACGCATTCAGCACCTTTCTCAGGAGAGCTAAGAAATGGTGAACATGAAGCATGAGCGGACCAGCTAGACTGGCCATCATATACCATGCTCATAGATGGAGTATTCAGCCTTGTGAAGATGTCAGCTGACCTGCCCCGCCCCCATGCTCATTCACAGTTCACAGCTTACTCATGGCAAAATCCTGACAGGAGGTTTAAAATCAACTGGGATTGCTGACAGTAGAATTCATATGGTAGAAACAGAAGCCAAGACCAGGCAGGACTAACTGAGGGATTTACCCAAGTCAAGTGGTCCTGCTGTATCAAGCTTGTGATGTACTTGTAGCTAAGACATTCCAATAAATGTGTAGAGACAAATGGGGAGGAAAGAAAGCATCGACTCAAATTTATGACTTTCGAACACTGGATATGCTCTGCTCATTGACTTTAAGGAGCACTTTGGTGTCTCTGTAATACAGATGTACCCTTCTCTTGTGTCTGGTGGTTGGTGTCAGTCAGGTGGCAAACCTAACATACTTTTGTGAAAGCCTTCTGATTGCGTACGATTTTAGACCTGGGGACTAGAAGATAGCAGTGAGCTGAGCAGTTAGCCATATACCTTTACCATTGAGAGGTATGGCTTCCTTTCTTCCCCGCACTGCCCTGTCTCACCATGCTGTACCTGGGTAACTAATTGGCTGGCAGCTTTTTTTTCAGCTGGGCACCATGCTCCGATGTTGTTCGGGCACTGTGGCCTCTGCCCTCAGAGTGCCCTGTGAGTGGGAGGCGATCGAGGCAAGGAGAAGGACTTACAAGCTAGACCCTCCTGTATGGGGCACAGGGATTTCTCTGTCCCATGATTCTCTGTTGCAGCACCGTAAGTAGCCATTCCACCAGCCTTCTTCAGCAGTAAGCTTTGGAGATGTGTTTAAGCTGAAGCTCAAGCCTGCAACTGTCCGGTTCTCACTCTGTCATGTGTGCACAGTGACTATCCTTAGGGGAAGTGTGAGTGAGGCCTCAGGAACATTGGAGATGATTGCTTGAATTAAAGTGGACACTGAACAGGGCTAGTGGACATGGAACCGAACTGGCTGGCCCTTTGCTGGGAGCAGCCGCTCTCTCCCCAGTGTGTTCACATGGAGCCACTGCAGACACAGCCATCTATGTGAGCATGGCATATGGAATGTGCCAATCACCCTGCTATGCAGGCTCTAGGCCACCTTGTCCTACCCCATCACCTGCCGACTGTTAAACCTGGACCCATACCCAGTGGCCTGCTCTGTTTTGGAGTAGAGGCTGTTTTCTGGAATTTTGCAAAGAAATTAGAAGATCATAAAAGACTGCATTGTCTCATGTTCCTCCAGTGTTTGGTGCTCGTTGTTAGGGAAAAAGAAAAAATTAAAAAAAAAAAACCTCCCTGTTTGTGTGAAAGTATGTGCACAAGATGCGGTTTTCCTGAGGACACATCTTCAGATACAGGCGTGGGAGCTATTTTTAGGTACCCTTTCTCCCCACAGTGCTGTTTAAAGATTCAGTTCAGGCTGCTAATAGGTATATTTATAACCATTCTGTCGACGGCCCCAGCATGAATGCTGCTGCAGATGATGCTATTCTTGGAGGCAGTTGCCATGGTTACCATTAACCCTTTTGCTTGGGAAGAGACTGTCCATAGAATGTTTTATTTCCCCCAGGGTGCCACATGTACTCAGAAACAGAAATAAAAAAAATTGAAGTGCATTTTATGCCTAAGCAAATGTGTCCACTCTGCAAACGAGCGGGCAGTGCGACTGACTGACACTAACAGACGGTCTCCATCTTGCCCTTTAAGTGGATGATGCTAAAGATAGCTTTGTAGCTACTGCCCATCACTGAAAAGCTGGCATTATCTTTTGAGTTTGAACATAGACAAACATTCCTAAAGATACATTGATCTACCCTGAGCTCTCAGATGTAACTATAAATCATTAAAAGCAGACAATTTATGTATTTCCCCAAATATTCATTCATTCACTGGTAAGGTACCCTAGCAAGATCTGGAGCCAGCACCCCTGAGGGCATGCATGCACAGTCCTGATTTATCTGAAAGGGTTTGTGGGTCCCACAAAGAAAGAAGAGAGCCATAGCCGAGCGGAGTTCAGAGTTCTGAATGCTGTCAGCACACCCTGGTATCACAGTGTTTGAGCCCTGGCTGCGTTCTCCTACCCACAGCAGCTTACAGAGGAAAGGATGTAGTAAATGCCATAGATAATGGAAATCCTGGGCAGAGAAATAGACAAGGGACAAGTGAAGAAAAGTAGGAACTAGAAAAGCCCATGGCTTGGGGAGGGCATGGAGACCTTCCAGCCTCACAGGCAGTGGCTGCGGTCCCGGGAACCTGGGGAATCTAGCCATGTCTGTGGCAGGGAGGATGGGTTGGGCGTGAGTGAAGATTCTCTGTCTCTCAGAAGGGCCTGGAAAGAACTGCCTTGCTGTGACTTCTGTCCTGTGAAGATGAACGGCTGTGTGAACGGGCGGAAGGACCGTAAAATGTGAGGTGTTTCTGTGTGGAATCTGAGCGGGGTAGACTTTTTCTATCTTAGTTGGTAGTGAGGAGGATGGGTCTTTGAACTCCCTTATTTTTCTGTCAGTGATTGGTGCACATGGGAGAGACTCTTTTGCACTCTTGTTAAAGCCACACTGCAGCAGGCATGCAGTGGGGATAAGGTGACATACACATTCGTACACATGCGTTCCTGGACACATGGCCCCACTCACAGACGCTGTCCATCTTTAGAACCTCTCCCTTAATTGGCAGAAAGGGATCTCTGGGCTGAATAGTGTGTGGAATGTAAAACACAGTTTTGGAGCATGGCAGGAGTGGTGGAGGATTACTGCAGAGGGCTTCTGTGGCAAGGGGGCTGAATGCTAACCTAGCCCTCCCTCACCTGGCACCCAGCTGCTACCCTGTCTTGGCACACAGTCCCCCATGGGATGCCTCCAGAGGGCATATTTCCCTCTGGTTTCTCCTGCCAACCACATTAGGCTGTGAGCTGCCATAAGGATATATCATTTGTCACTTCTAGAATGGCCTTTGCTGATGCTTGACACTGTAAGGAATAAGAGCAAATGGAAGGGAAAACAGGAAATGATTTATGGCTTTCTGGTGTTGATCTTTTAAAAGAATCAGTTAAGGAGTATTCACATATCTCAAGACACTGAAATACTGGTGGGTTATGTGTCTATCCCCTTGCCTATGGGATGTTGCATCTGAGAAGTTCTGAAACTCCTGTGCCTTGTCACAGCCTCTCCTCCCCAGAGATGGGTCACAGTCTTCACCTGGGTGCCCACAAGGTCTTTCTTCCTCTAAGAACAGAGTGTTGATTCAGCTATTGCTTTGTCTACTTAGAAACCCCAGCTCTTTATAAACCGAACTGTGTGAACTGGAGTGGAAGGTGAAGTTGGCTTCCCAGGCAACAGCAGGCAGATGCTTGGAGAGAGGGCGCGAGGGATAAGTCTTAGGACTCCCTTGACAGTTTTGATCTGGGGAGAGAGCTCAGATCAGCTTGGGGACAGGAGCTACCTGTGCTGCCGTGACTCCTGTATTGAGGGCTCCCTATCTTTCACACCGGTGGCCTGAGAGGTTTAAGAAGGGCTCACACATACAGTGTCTCTTCTTACCTGTGATTGAGAGAGAATCATGGTGAATACAATTCTTATTAATGATTGGAGGTATTGAACCTTAGGAGTATTGTGACACCAGGGTTCTCAGGGCCTCTCTTGAGACCATCTAGACAGCCACGAGTCCCCGAGCAACAGAAGTGATCTGGGCCTTCCTTGGGCATCCATATTGGCACTCAATGCTGTGAACCCCACTCACTCATACTTATTTAGAAATAGGTGACCCTGACTTTGTAATATTGCTTAACTAGTCACTGGAAGAAATCAACAGATTATCCAGCAGGTCCAAGATTGTTTTTGAATCCTCTGCACAGCCCTGATCACAAACCCCGATAGCACCTTCTAGAGTGTTCAGGAACTTGTCATTTCCTCAACAATGTTTTATTGGTTAAAAAAAAAATAAGCCACTAAGATCTATATATTTCCAGCCTCACCTTTATAAAGGGTTGCCTAAACCAGCTGTGGTAGCTCTGACTTGTGAATCCCAGCACATGAAAGATAAGACAGGAGGGCCACAACATTGAGCAAGGCCCTGTAAACAAACAAACAAACAGATAAATCATAATAGTTGCCTAAATTATCTGGTATTAGTTGCTCAGGAGCACGGTACCAAATGAGCAAGCAACTGAAAGCAGGAGGGGCTTGAGAAAGAGCTGGGGGCTCAGTCAGTGCAGTTATACCCACACTGACTGAGTTAGGATGCCTCTTTCAGAACACCGAGATGACCGCAGAAACTGTGCTGTTCATCAGCTGACATTCTGGACCTTTTGCTGTTTACCTTTCCAGGATTCACTTATTTATTTGTTTTTGTGGTGCGAGGGGGCAGACCTCAGATTTTATGGTTATGTTTTGAAAAATATATCCCTGAACCATATTTTGTTATTCATGTTGTTTTTGCTGCTTGGTGTCCTGTTCAATTTTGCCGGAATACCAGGTTTTCTTCCTCTGAAAAACAAAACAAATGAACAAAACACAAACAAACAAAAAAACCAATAAAGCACCCACTGTTGGGATTTTGGTAGCTAATGTGAACGATCTTTATTTTGCTTTGGGTGTGTCTTAGTCACTGTTCTATTGCTGTGGAGAGACACCATGACTTGAGACAGCTCAGAAAAAAAAAAAACATTTAATTGGGGGCTTGCTTACAGTTTTGGAGGATTTGTCCATTGTTATCATGGTGGGGAGCAGATAGGCATGGTACTGGAGAGGTCGCTGAAAGTTTTCTGTCCTGATCTGAGTGTGTGTGTGTGTGTGTGTGCGCGCGCGCGCGCGCGTGCGCGCGCGCGCACAGACACAGGGCCTGGTGTGAGCTTTTGGAAGCCCCACCCCCAGTGACAGCTCCCCCAATAAGGACACACCTCCTAATTCTTCTAAACAGTTCATTGCTTGGGAATCGGGCATTCAAATATTAAGGCCTGTGGGGGTCGTTTTTATTCTCACACATCAGGGTGATAACATCATCTTAATAGTAATAAACCTTAATTGGGCATCGTGGAACCCATCTATTATCCCAATCCTGGGGAAGCTAAGGCAGGAAGACCATGAGTTTGAGACCAACCTGGGTTACGTCGCAAGTTGGAGGCCACCCTGAGCTATATAGAAAGACCCTGTTAACAAGCAACAACAATAACAACTAGAATTAATAATAAATGTAATCTGTGAACCTGGTATGCCTTTTCATTTATTTAGATCTTCTTTAACTTTCTTAGCAATGTTTTTATAATTTTTAGTATGAAATTTTTTGACACCATTGGCTAAATTTAATACTAGAATTTTTTATTTGTCCTTGTCCCAGTTGCTCTTCTCTTCCTCATGGATCTATTACAGCCCCTTCGCTTCCACCACTAAGACTCTTAGCATGTCTTCCCTAGTTATCAGTGTCCCTTTATTGCCCTGTGGCTCATCTTTCTTGCTCAGTAGACCAACGTCCTGGGGTCACCTCCCCCCCTCCCCCTGTCACTTGGCACCAGCTTCTTGGAGAGAACAGCAGGGTGTCCCATGGACCCCGGACTGCTCCTGGCCTCATGTCAGCCTCTGCACTGGGGGCTCTTGGCCAAGTGATGTTGCAGAAGAGCAGCGAGGCCTAATCTCATTCCTCAGTGAGTCATAGCACAAGCCAGGAGATGATGTCAGCTCTTGACACTTAAGTTTGGATTATAACAAACAAAATAATATGATAAAAAAAATTATCTCACTAAAAGCATCTCTTGCAAATAAGAACTCTGAGTTTCAGGAGTAGAAATGATGTCTTATGTAGCTTCAGTACCCTTTTCATGACCTTGTTCCCATCTTTTGAAAATTGACCCTCCTTAAAGAGCTAGTCCAAAGACTATAGTTTGGAGGTTTGAGGGCTCTGTGGCTTGCTGGCCTGGGGTGTTGAATATCATATTGTTAGGTGCGTCATGCTGTCCTGGGCACTTAGACGAGACAGTCCCTGTCAGTCACCTCTTATGCAATGGCAGGGAAGTGGCCACAGAGGATCTCCACCACAGAGTGTGTGTTGACAACAGCAATGTGTGTAGAGAGGATCTGCAGGGCGCAGAGGGGCCAGCTACACTCCTGAGTGAGAATAGGGGTTCAGGCAGGCTGGGGAGCTTGTGCTGTGCTGAGTATATAGGTCAGAAGTTTCTTCTGAATGTGGGGAGGCAACGGGGGAGCTTTGGGGCACAGAATGAAAACACTGTTGGCTTTCTGATAAACTGTATGGCAATAAGATGTTGCTTACGTTGTGTGAGGCCATTAGAGATGGAAGGGCCAGGAGTGTACCTGCATCAGGGGGGCTCCACCGTGATGCTGTTCTCTGGGGTTATGTGGAAGGAAAGGCCAGGTCTTCTCTCTCGGGGAGAAGAGTCAACAGAGACAGTCAAGAGAAAGAATATGTGATCTCCACCATGGGCTCCAAGTAAGGCTTGAACATAGCTTTGCCTTGACCTTGGCCTCTCCAGGAGTGGTACGCGTTTAGACTAATTTCCTTTCTTAGTCCAGTGAATGGAAACAAAGGCCACATGAAATGAGTCTCTAAGGTGCTGGAATGTGTTACAATTTGGAGAGACTCAATTCAGTGCTGAGAGCAGTTCAGGATGGGCTTCTGCCAGGCAGCGCAGCAGTCCTCTGTGTCAAGAGTCTTCAAAAGTTTGTATCTTGTAACCCTTGGTTCCACTTCTAATATTCTCCACGGAAAAGCCTCAGTGTGCTCAAAGATTGGTACACAGAGGGATGTCGCAATGTTGATTATAACAGAGACAAAATTGGGAACAGCCTAAATGTGAAATAATAGGGGATTGGTTAATTGAATTATTGAACACATTTGCAATGGAATAATAGTCATTGATCAAGTTTAAAAGGGACACTATAAAATACTTTTATAGTCTAATTTCAGCTTATTAAAAAGTCTATTTTTAGAAAAGGGACGAGAAGGCAGTTACCTCAGTGAAGGAGTAAGAGCTTATTTTAATTTTCTGAAAATTTTATGATGACTATCTATTATTCTAAGCTATTAAAAAACTTCAAAATAATCATATACTTCCAGAGGTCTCAGGCATCTATGAAGTACTCGCTTGCCTCCCAGTAGGTCATGGGTCTGGTAGTCAATGCTCTCCGAGTCTCCCTGGTTTCACAAACTGGGTGTTCTCTCTGCACCCACAGCATGAACCCCAGAGGGAGGAAGCCACATTGGGCCCTCAAGTCTTTCCTTACACACCTGCCTTTCCATCCCTAGAGATCTCTACACTGAGGGGCCTTCCTGGTCACTTCCCTTTGGTCTTGCCATATCTCTAATCTGGGGTGTGTTCGCAGGTTCTCTATGATCGATCTCCACGCATGCAGCCATTTTAGAGGAGGCTTATCGATTAGGGTTCGAAGCTTCTTTATGATCAGATCCAGGGACTGTATTTTGGGCAGGATATCATAGCAACGGTTCCATGTTCCCATCATATTTATCAGGTGAGGCAGGACTTTTGCTTGGACCAGTTCTGATGAGGTCACCATGGACATGCGAGGAAGGTGCCAACAGCCAGGCAGACTCTGAGACCGCTCTAAGGTGTGTGTGCACTGGGAGATGATGCAGGGAGCTCACAGTTTACCAAACTTTGGTTCATTCATGACCTTCAGAGCTCAGTCTCATTTAATAGCAGCTGATAATTAATCATTTATTTATTCTGATACATAAATTGCCTCAGATCTGGCCAGTGAGAAGGGCCCTGTAGACTGCTGGCCCCACCCCTTTTGTATGTATGTGTGCACACGCACAGATGCCTATTGAAGCCAGATGTCAACCTCAGGGAACCACCCACACCTTTTTTTTTTTTTTTTTTGGCAGGGTCTCTCACTGGCCTGTCGCTTACCAATTAGTCTATTTGTTCAATGAGCCCCAGGAACCCGCCTGTCTCTGGCTTGCTGGATATGAGATCACAAGCATGCTTTGGCACGACTTCAGCTCTGATATCTTATACCACTTTGGCCCTCCCAGGAATGCAACCCTCTCATCTCTGCTTGCTCTCCTTAGACTGGGCTTTTCGACCATAAGCTCTCATGTAGTCCACCCCTTCTCATGTGAACACCTATATGGTGACTTCTTTCTTCTTTCCCTACTTGGGCTCTGACATACCTCATCTGGGTGATGGTTGATATTGTCACATTCCAGAATCACTGTATGTATGATGGTTGATACCGTCACAGTCCAGAATCACTATATGTGTGATGCTTGATATTGTCACAATCCAGAATCACTATATGGGTAATGGCTGATATTGTCACAATCCAGAATCACTGTATGTATGGTGGTTGATACCGTCATAGTCCAGAATCACTGTATGGATGATGCTTGATATTGTCACAATCCAGAATCACTGTATGTGTGATAGCTGATACCATCACAGTCCAGAATCACTGTGTGGGTGATGGTTGATATTGTCATAGTCTAGAATCACTGTATGGGTGATGGTTGATGTTGTCACAGTCCAGAATCACCATATGGGTGATGGATACCGTCACAGTCCAGAATCACTGGGGAGACAAACCACTGGGCATGTCTGTGAGGGAATTTCACCATTAGGTGAGATGAGGTGGGAAGACCCAGAAGAATGTGGGCAGTCCTGCTCTGGGCTCCTGGGTTGACTAAAAAGGGAAAGACAAGCTGATCACAAGTATTCATCTCCCAGTGCTTGGGCTTCCTGACAGAGGGTGCAGTGTGAGCAGTTGCCCTCACGACTTCCTCACCAGGATGGGCTGTACCCTGGACTCATGAGCCATAACAAGCCATTCCTTCCTTAAGTTGCCTCTGCCAGATGTTAGTCTGTATCCCCAGGGATGTCTCAAGCCACTTACTTTTCTTGTTGTTGTGACCGAACTCCTTACAAGGAACAACTTAAAGGATGGAGGCTTTATTTGGGCTCACATCTTGAGGTACCGTGGTCCGCCATGAGGAGAAATAGTGGCAGCCGGCCCTGCGCAGCAGCGACATGAAGCTGCTTGCTCACCTCTCAGTAGATCAGAAAGCTGAGAATGGAGTTTCTGTGCTCAGCTGGCCCCACCCCCACTCCAGCCTGCTCATTCGATGGGGCCACTCACATTCAGAGTGGGTCTTCCCTTTTCAGTTAGTTCTCCTGGAAACACACTCACAGACATACCAAAGATACACCTTGGGGATGATCTAGTTGTTTCTTCATCCAGTTATGTTGACAGTGAGAATGAACAACGCTGTAGCATCAGGAGTGACCTGCTCAAGTGGAAGGCTGGCGAGGCTGCTAAAGGAAGTCATGTAGTTGGGTGCTAGCATGTGATTGAGAGGTGACTTGAGGCCGAGAAGGGCCCTTACCTTCCGCTAACAAAATCTCCATAAAAAACAATCTACTTGGCAGAGCAAGAAAGATTTTAGAAGAAAAGCCTTCTTAACGGGCATTTAAAGGACTGTGAAGTTGCCTCCTCAAGGGAGGAAGCAGTCTCCGTGTCTCCTGTGCACTGACCTTTCCTTAGTACACACTGACTCATTATCAGAAGGGCTTAGTAGAGCCATGGGTAGGTGGACAGAGCTGCCTGCAGCTGAGCAGGCCTGGCTCCAGAGCTAAGCTTGCCATTTACCGACTCAGTCAAATAGACCCCTTGGGCAATTCACATGCATCGTGAGCCTCAATTTTCTCTTGTGTAAAGCATAGGACCCACTAATCCCTGCCTCTGCCTCACAGAATTCTTCTGTAATCTGCATTACAGGAACATAGTGGGTATTCGATTAACAACAGTCTCTTTGTACTCTCTCAAAGAAATGAGCATGCCTCCCCTAGACCTGCAGGACAAAATGGGGAACAATTTCTATCCTGGCCTTTGTCCCTACCAGAGGTCTTCAGCCTGCACAGCAACCCCAGCCCCACAGCTGGCCACCCCATGGGCTCTGTGAGTTCCAGCAAACCAGCATCTCTGTGGCTAGCTTGACTGTCCAGCAAACCAGCATCTCTGTGGCTAGCTTGACTGTCCAGCAAACCAGCATTTCTGTGGCTAGCTTGACTGTCCAGCAAACCAGCATCTCTGTGGCTAGCTTGACTGTCCAGGACTCCTGTTTTGTTTTGTTTTGTTTTTCCCATGAAGACTCAGGTAGATTTTCCCTTCTCTAAAGTTGAAATCACACATCATCTGCCGCGGTGCCAAGCAGTGCTGATTAAATGGTGTCCTGTGGTGACCTTGGGAAGTAAGCAGTTAGCGAAAGGCTTAAGGAAAGAGAGGCCAACACGCCCTGCCTTCAGTGTTGATAACAACAAATTAAGTCAACTGTAAATCTAAACTTTGGTGGAAGTCATGGTCTGCGCTGTCTCTATTTTTGGCTGAAAAGCCAATTTAGCTTTCTTTGTGAATCATTTCGCTGAGTCAAGTAGACACTGTCTTGGTTTGTTGGCGAATAACTCACCCTTTAGAGTTATGCTATCACTTCCAGGTCAATTTAGGCCTTGGGATCTATGACTTTAATGTAAAACTATCTTGGCTCATACAGTCATAGGACGTTAGTTTTGGCAGGAATCCGGCACTATCTCAGCTACAGCCTCTTACTGCGGCCTTTACATGGGAACTCCACTTCTAGTTACAACAGCTACTTTTGTTGACAGGAATACCTTTAAAACCAGATGAGGTGTGGAACACGAGATGAAGTTAGATACCAGAGCCTGAATGCAGCCTCTTTTTTTTTTTTTTTTTTTTTTGAGATTAGTTGGCAGGATGAGTGCCTAGCATGCGGGAAGCTCTGGGTTTGTACCCAAACACTGCAAAAACTAGGCCTTATGGGTTATGCCAGTAATCTCAGTAGTCAGGAAGTGGAGGCAAGGGGATCAGGATTTCAAGAGCATCCTTAGCTACATAGTGAGTTTGAGGTCAGTCTGGTCTCAAAAAATAAACAAACAGAAAACTGCAAATGACTTCTGGAGAGAGAGAGAGAGAGGGAGAGGGAGAGGGAGAGAGAGAGAGAGAGAGAGAGAGAGAGAGAGGAGAGAGAATGAATATCTTCAATGATGCACCCACCTCCTTTAAATAAATTAATAAAGAAAGCTCAAGATTTTAGTGTATCTCTCTCACGGAGTGTTTATGGAACACCCGCACATCTCACATGAAGGCCATGATACCAGAGTCTGAATGCGGCCTCTTTTTTTTTTTTTTTTTTTTTTTTGAGGTGTTCACTGCCTCACTAGGAGGATTAGTGAGACACTGCGTGTCTTGGAATGTGATACTACATGACAGAACCTAGAACCACCCGGGATATGGGCCTCTCAATATGTTTGTGAGATGTAATATTGATTGCATTAACTGAGAAAAGAAGACCCTCCCCCCCATGTACACACACACACTTTGGGCGGCACCATCCTCTAAGTTGGGATCCTGGACGGTGTAAGTGGAGAAAGAGCTGAGTAGCTGCATGTATCACTCTCTCCTGATAGTGATGTGATGTGACCAGCTGCTTCTTCCCCACTGGGATACACTGTATCTTGACTTGTGAGCAGAGTAAATCCTTTTTTTTTCTTGTTACTATTGGAGTATTTATTGTAGCAATTAAGAAAAAAAAAAAGAGAGACTAGACCCCATCACTTTAATTCTTAGCCCAGGAAGAGCAGCCCTCTCTCTGGTTACAGATGAAGCTAGAGTAAGTCCAAAGGCTAATTTCATGGGGGCATGGCTGTGGCTGCTTGAAGAACTCTTGCTGACTTGGGTCTGAGACCCACTATGCCCTGCTGTGTCAGGGGACCTGGCATCCAGAACCATCCGGGAAATGCCCTGTGAATGTTAGGACTCATGGTCCCTGGTGGTGTGACCTGTTAGCTGTCACCCAAAGTGCCAGAGTCACCACTGCGCATATGAGTTAGGTTCCCACTGGTACACTTTTAGGTGACTAGGATTCCCCTCTATGTCCTTGCCATTGACAGCTGGTGGAGAACCTCAGTAAAGCTGGCCAGACTGAGTGGCTGCTTTTGCCGAGTTTGCTCTGGCAGAATACACTGTCCTAATTAAATGTTTCTTCCCCATATAAAATTCCACAGTGCCTTAATTCAAATTAGAAAGCCACTGTTTTGACAGATGATGTCATTTAATTTTAGGATCATTGTGCTTCTGGTATTCAACTGCAGACTAAATTGGACCCTATCTCGAAGCTTTTGTGTGTTTTGAAGTATTAATGTTTGTGCAAATGTCATGATGGGAGTGTGGATCCCTCCTGCTGAGGTGGATCCTTGGTGTGGGCGACAATGGGGCTGGCTAGCCATTTGGCTGCCTTGTAACCTGGCTGCTGGTGAAACCAGTTCTGAATTGGAGCTGTTTCTTCTCAAGTGTCTGATGCCCACAGACTGTCATAGTCAGGTATGTCAGAGGAGCCCGCCATTGAACCCTAATGCGGACCTCAAGGACAGGGTAAAGCTGCTGCCATCTCTTTCCTCCTCTCGCCTCTTCTGCACTGCAACCAAGAACCCTTGGCACTGCCTTCATAACACCCCCCCCCTTCATTGTATAAAGAAGATAGGGCCTAACAAGTATGCTCAACTGGAAAGCTACCACCACTGACAACCCCAGTCCACTTCCTTTCCCCACTTCCTATTCCCGCGTAGCCTTACTCACACGTGAATGCCCCTAGGCCTTCTGCAGTTACAGGCAAGGCTCCCTCTGAAGGAGCTGCTCCCACTTCCAGATGAACCAAGCCTGGAGTTTCCCAGCACTGCTAACCTATATGCTCCTTCCTTCTTTACTCGCTTGCTGGTGTCTTGTGATGCAGGGCTCCTGCCTCCAGGAGCCTCAAACAGCTTCCTATTCAGCTTTGGGGTTCCCCCCTCAGTATTCTCTGGTTAGCTCCTTTGTTTTTAGGTGGCCTGCCATATGCTAATACCCACTGCTGTGTCACAAGCCACCACTGTGTGGCCTTGGCACACCCTACTGACCCCTTGCGGGGGGTCAGGTGACCCTTTCACTGGGGTTGCTTATCAGATATCCTTCATATCAGATATTTATATTACGATTCATAACAGTAGCAAAATTACAGTCATGAAGTAGCAATGAACTATTTTTTTGATTGATGGCCACCACAATGTGAAGAACTGTGTTAAAGGTCACAGCATTAAAAAGATGAGAACCAGTGCTCTACTTGGAGGAGGCAGTGTGGAGTGCAGAAGCATCTTTCTGAGGTGTGCAAACAGCATCCATGAATTACTCAGGGCTACCCATTCGGCATGATTGAGGCCCCATGACTGTCCAGAGTGTATCTTCAGAGGATAGGGTCGTCTTCTCTAAAAATGGAAAGATTTAAACCCGAGGACCCTTGATGTCATCTTCTAAAGCTCCGAGTCACTCAACAATGTGGCTCTTCTCTTAGAGCTCAGCCCACCAAGTACTCAGCCACAGTGCTGCCATCAGCATTGCTGAACCGAGGGCTTTGCAGACCGGCTCTTCCCGCTGACTTCACACTTAGCAGGGAGCTTGAGAGCTCCACCCCTGAGATGTCAGGATTGGTCCAAGGACTCACTTGGGCCAAGTAAGTGAGGGGCATTGTGTTACATGGAGAACACCTTCCCAGAGAGGTTGTTATCCCCAAAACTGTGAATGGGTGGTTGCCTCCCACAGACTGGGGTGATGTGACTCTCTTCATGTCACACCTGAAACAAGGAGCTGATCCTAGATTATCCAGGTAGGCTAAAGTGATCACCTGACTTATCAGAAGAGAGAGGCCCAGGGGTCACAGATAGCAGGTGACATGGCAATGAAGGCCGCAGATGGAGTGAGGCCCAGAAAGGTCTCATCCACAGAGTGCCAGGGCTTCTAGAAGCCAGAAAGACCAGAAGACTGATTCTGGTCTCAAGCTTACAGAAGGAAGGCAGCTCTGGGACCATCCTGGTCTTAGCACCCCTGACCTTGGCAACTGTGGGGTTAATACAGTTAAGCCGGTGGGTCCTTTGCCACAGTGGTTTCAAGAACCTCAAACAGGTTGGTTGTAAACTTCTGAGAAATCAATAGAGCAGCATGGGTGTGCCTGAGGATACCCACATCTGGAGGGGGCCAGACCAGAGTGCACCAGGAGCCTGAGGATACCCACATCTGGAGGGGGCCAGACCAGAGTGCACCAGGAGCCTGAGGATACACACATCTGGAGGGGATCAGACCAGAGTGCACCAGGAGCTTGAGGATACACACATCTGGAGGGGGCCAGACCAGAGTGCACCAGGATCTATCTCCCAGAAGACGTTAGGTTGAGAGCCACTACCCTGGCTTCCTAGTGTCCCTTAGGGAACTGCACTATACTCCTCCCGGGAACTAAAGGAGTCCATCCTGTGAGAGAGCTGTCAAGGCCCTCAGGGACCAGGCTTCGTGCTAGCTTTACTGTAGAATGTGTGGCAGGTAGACATCCACCACCTAGACTCTTGGGCAGCCCATAGTCTGGAATGGAAGACATCAGCACAAACGACAGATGCTATGTGATTCTCTGCCTAGTAATCTGCTGTACGGAGTAAGGAAAGGGATATCACACAGGGAAGGCCTCTTCCAGGGGTTGATGCTGAAGTTGAGCTGCACAAAGATAGGGGGATTTTAGCCAGCCTGGGAGACACCGTGTCCCAGCTCCTGAAAGTTCCCGGCCCAGAGGGGCTGTGGCTGTTTGCAGGGAGAGATGAGGAAGTGGACTTAGCTCACCCAGAGCTGCAGGATCTGCTGACTCAGGCCGCACAGGGGTCAAGCCATTTCATTTGATCAAGAGGCAGTGGATGCCAGGAAGGTTTTAAGTAGAGCTAAAATTTGCAATTTCACTTAAGAAAATAGCTGTTTTGGCTGGAGTTTGAAGATGAAGTGGAAGAGGGCAGACATGGCAGCGGGAGGCCAGTGGGGGCGGCTGTGAGCTCAGGCTGGAGTTGGGGTGGCAGGCTGTCACCATGGTCCTGGGCATTGTTGTTTCTTGGCTCTGAAGTATGTTTCCAAAGGACAAAAGAGTAGCTGTGGTGTGAAAGGTGGTGACCAGAAGCAAGACTATGGGTAGGCAAGACTGGGGTGGGTGTCAGGTTTAAGTTGAGGACAGGAAGTTCAACTGTGGAGGCCTTGACATTCCCAGGGAAATGCCAGATTGACAGTTGTATACATGAGTCATGCTCAATACACAGACTAAAAGTGAAGAATTAAAGGGCTCAGGAAAACATTTCCACGTTCACACTTAGCTAACAGCCAGTATGTGCACTGAGCAAATAACACTGTGTTCGACTCTGCCGTGGAACTCAGCGCTCCCTATTTCAGAAGCCAGGACAGAGCCGGTCTTGGGGATGTTCTGGTTTCTCTCTGATATGAGACGTTTTGCTAAACCCCTACTAAGTGCACTAGCTCTCTGTGGCTTTGCTCACGTGAACATGAACTTCATACTCAGAGAAGCACAGATCTGCTTCTGCCTCGTTTTTATGGGGCAGTTCTCAGGCGCCTTAGCTGGGTCTTGAGTTCAGATGTCACAGGGCTTCAGCTGAGGTGTTGCTAGGGCGATGGATGCAGTCAGGACCCAGCCTAGAATGGCGTTTCCTGCTTTCCTGAGTTGTTGGTAGTACGCTGTTTCTTTCAGTCCTTGACATAAAAGCTTCTCGCTAACTGCTGTCTGCCGAAGATAGCTCTGACACAATGTCATGTGTCTGCCATGTTGGGACTCCCCATGGAGCCACCGTTTCCCCTGTCATAGTGCAGGAGAGAGACTCCTGTGAGGTGAGGGCTTGCCAATCACAAACATCCTATCACCTCTGCCTTGTTTGGGTCACCTCTGCCATGTTCGGGGGGAATGTGTCACCTGAGGGTAGAGGTCATGGAGACACCTTGAGAGATAACCAGACAGGACTGCATCCAGTTCATCACTTGACCTCTTCTGGAAGGAGCCAGAGCTCAGCAGAGGTAGTCTCCTAGAAGGCATAAAGAACCCTCAGGCCTGCGATAGGATAGCACACACTTCTGCCTCTGGATGCATCCCCAGTGTGCCGATGACTATGACTTTGGCAGGAAGATCTCTGAATCCTGCTCTGTCATGTCTGTGACTGCCATAGCATTTCCAGCATTGGCTGGGCTCTGCCACTCTCCTGGGTCATGACAGTAATTCTGCTGTTGTCTTCCCTTACCCAGGTTCCTTCTCCTGAAGGTCTAACTGTTCCTCCCCGTGATTTAGTAGAGCCTGTGTTCCCACGCCCCACCCTGTCTCTGTGCTCTCACATCTAGTGGCTGTCCTTCCACGCCCAGGCTTCATCCTCCCCACATACGGGTTCCAGCGTCCTTTCCACTCTTCCTTCCTTAGCCTGTCTCCCAGCACACCTCTCACCATCTGAGGTGTGGCGGTGCCAATGTTGCCACCTGGTTGTTGGTAGCACCAGTCCCTTGCCATCCTAGGAGTCTTGCTTTGGCTTCTGCCCTTGCAGCCACTGTCTACCTCCTTGACATGTGTCCTTTCCTCACCTGTTCTCATGCATCACTTTGACAAACTGATGTCCTCTTTCTCCTTTCAAACATGGTGTTTGTACAGGGCAAGCTTTCCTGATGACCCCTTAACTTCTGAGACAGTAATTTGATTTTGTTCTTTGTTCCCCACTGCCCTGTTTTCATCTAGGTGTTCTCAGGATCTTTCCTACAACTTGTTGATAGCATGTATCCCATACATTTTGATTGACTAGTAGGATGGATGATGAATAGTAGATGGATATATGGATAGGTTCATGGGTGAGTGGGTGGGTAGACTGATGAATGTGTGGGTGAATGGGTTAAGTACACAGGTAGGTGGGTGGGAAGATGAATGGATGAATGGATGAATTATGTATGTATGGGTGGGTGAATAGATAGGTAGGTGGGAAGGTGGATGAATGTATGGATGGGTGGGTGAATGTAGATGGGGGTGGGTGAGTGGATAGGTGGGTAGACGTAATGTAAGTGAGTGCCTGGGTGGATGGACGGGTAGATGAATGGATTGGTGTGTGTGTGTGTGTGTGTATGTGTGTGTATGTGTGTATGCATGGGTGGATGAATGAATAGATGAATGGATTGGTGTGTGTGTGTGTGTGTGTATGTGTGTATGCATGAGTGGATGAATGAATAGACGAATGGATTGGTGTGTGTGTGTGTGTATGTGTGTGTATGTGTGGGTGTATGAATGGATAGATGAATGGATTGGTGTGTGTGTGTGTATGTGTGTATGCATGGGTGTATGACTGGATAGACGAATGGATTGGGGGGGTGTGTATGTATGCATGAGTGGATGGATGGATAGACAGGTGAGGAGTGGATGGTTGGATGTAGGTATGTATGGACAGGTAGGGATGTAAGAGCAGGTAGGTAGATGCATGTGTGGTGGATGAAGGCACTGCAGTAGAGCTGTGTGCAGATGAAAATATGAAAAGCCAAAATCCATTTAAAATCATTTTCTGGAAGAATGCTCCACATTGTATTCATTAACTCAGAAACTCGCCTGCCGGTGGTGGCGCACGCCTTTAATCCCAGCACTCAGGAGGCAGAGGCATGCAAATCTCCATGAGTTTGAGGCCAGCCTGATCTACATGAGCTAGTTCCAGGATAGGTTCCAAAGCTACAGAGAAACCCTGTCTCAAAAACAAAAAACAAACAAACAAACAAAAAAACCCAAACCAAACAAACAAATAAACCCAAAACAAAAAACCACTCAGAAATTTGCAAATCCACAAATGCTGATGAAGGTGATAAGAGGGGTTTGGGCAAGTACTCCAGATGGGGGTGCTGATAATCACAGCAAGGATTTTAGGGTGGTCCGGATCCCTCCAACTCATACAGAGGGATCCTCCAAATGTCACTTCCTCTCTACTAAAATCCTCCGATTTCATGGAAGGAAGCCTCCTCTCAGCTGGGCTCATCAGAGCTGCCTGTGGGCTTTTGGAAGATTCATCTCTGCTCGCCTCCGCCAGCCCCTCTTTCTGCAGCATCTCTCCCTCCATGAGACTGTATTCCAGTGTCCTGCATTTTATCCAGAGTTTTGAAGGTGAGCACCACAAAACCAGTGGTCAATGAATTTGTAGATAGCAATGGAGGTGAGCATAACCTAGAGCAGTACCTTGGCTATACTTCCCCAGGCAAGCCACGGGCTTTAGCATATGTACATCCACCCTGGACTAGGCACTGCAGCAGGTGCCTGAGAAAGAGAAGACATTCCCCAGCCTTGTGTTAGATGGCATTTAAAGTGTACTCGCAAACTAGAAATTAGGGCAACTCTGGACTCAAGTGGAAATTCCTCAACTCACAGTATGGTGTCATTTCATTCCCTTATTTACCAGAAAAACAAGCCCAGCCAGGCCTAAGCTGAGAGAGATGAATGAAGCAGGTACTCTGCCAGCTCCTTCCTTCATCAGCATTTGCTGATTTGCAAGTTTCTGAGTAGGTTTTTTTTTTTTTTTCCGAGACAAGGTTTCTTTGTAGTTTTGGAGCCTGTCCATCCATCCATCCATCCATCCATCCATCCATCCATCCATCCATCCATCCATCCATGCATACACACACATACACACACACACACCGATTCATTCATTCATTCATCCATCCATCCATGCATACACCACACACACACACACTGATCCATTTGTCTATCCATCCATCCATGCAGATCTAAAGCAAGTTATAGGATGGAGTAGTCAGTCTATTAATGGAAGTGTGTCTGTGACCCTTAGGGAACCAACTTTGCTTCTTTGTGTGTGTGTATGTGTGTGTTCATGTGTGTGCTTGTGTATGTACTGCATGAGTGTGCTCAGAACCACACAAGCCAGGAGACAACTGTCTCAGTTAGGGTTTCTGTTGCTGTGAAGAGACACCATGGCCATGGCAATTCTTATAAGGAAAACCTTTAATTGGCGTGGCTCCCTTACAGTTTCAGAGGCTCAGTGCATTATCACCATGATGGATAGCATGGTGACCTGCAGGCAGATGTGGTGCTGGAGTAGTAGCTGAGCGTCCTATATCTTGCAGGCAACAGGAAGTCGACTGTCATACTGACTGGGTGGTATCCTGAGCATAGAAAAGCTCAAAGCCTGCCCCTGCAGGGATACAGTTCCTCTAACAAAGCCATACTCACAGCAGCAAAGCCACTCCTCCTAATAGTGTCACTCCCTAGGAGATACATTCAAATTTCCACAACTATCTTGGCCGCCATTCCTCAGGGGCAGTGCAGTCTGTTTTCCCCTTCTGTCCCTTTCAGTTCCCTTCCCTTCCCTTCCTTTCTCTTCCCTTTCCCTCCCCTCCCCCTTCCTTCCTTGCTTTTTCCTTCCTTCCTTCCTTCCTTCCTTCCTTCCTTCCTTCCTTCCTTCCTTCCTTCCTTCCTTCCTCCCTCCCTCCCTCCCTCCCTCCCTCCCTCCCTCCCTCCCTCCCTCCCTCCCTCCCTCCCTCCCTCCCTCCCTCCCTCTTTCTTTCTTTCTTTCTTTCTTTCTTTCTTTCTTTCTTTCTTTCTTTCTTTCTTTCTTTCTTTCTTTCATAGTGTCTCTCATTGGGTGAGCTAGACTGGCTCTCCAGTGCACCCCAGAGATCCCTAGCACTGGGATTACTCGTGTTTTGTTGTGTGTGTGTGTGTGTGTGTGTGTGTGTGTCACATTTGGCCTCATACAGCCCTTCTTGCTGTTTCAACTCCAAACACACTTGACACAGCTGCAGCAGATCACACATGCCCATGTTCTTCCTGTGCCTTGAGACTTTCCCAATGGACCCTCACTCTGCCATGGGTCCGGAAGCAGGCATGATCCTCTAAGACACCGGTACTCACTACCCTCAATGGTACTGGCTCATTCTTCATAAAATAAAGGTTCTTTGGCCAGGGATCCCTGTCCCACGTCATACCGCTTTCTCTTCTCTCCCTCATCTCCCTGCTGCACACAGAGTCCTGCACAGGATGCCACTCCTAAAATCTGAACTCTAGTTGCTCAGTAAATGTACAGTGAGCAAATGACTGGTAATAAGTGGAGAGAAGTTGGTGGAGACTGTTTTTGAGCAACTAAAAATGAGGTGTTGTCTGGGAGGCACCGCAGAACCCAAGAAAGCTCAGTCTGACCAGCCTGAGCCTGGATCGGGATACTTGTGATATTTGAGGGAAGGAGGGGTGCTCCCAGAGGACTTTCTAATGGCGAGGCCAGAACAAGAGCTACTTTTTAGTATCTGAAGCTGCATCTTGGGGGAAACATGAGCCCAGAAGATTAGAAGTCACACTGCATAGCCCCTGCCTATCACTTGATGTATGACGTCAGGTTCAATGTATGATACCATTACCATCACCCAGAATTCTCCACTACCTACTTTTTCCCTTAAGGCAAAAAACAGCAGAAACTTGTAGTGCATCCGCTCCATTATTACTTCTCTGGTTATGAAAATGGCCAGATTGATAAGGGAGAAGGGCTTCCTGCTTCCCAAAATGTTCTTTTCTAGAGAGAACTATGAATATCTTATGAAACATGCCAGCGTGTCCTGCTGTGACGCCCGTGCTGAACCTCCTGCAGGAGCTGCCTTATTAAAGTGTTCTTTTGATTGAGTGGGCTGGCGTGCACAGGAGAACTTGCTTTTGTTCAAAAGAATCACTCGATCATCATAAATATTTTAGGGAGTTTCATCTGTGTTCTGTGCATTAGTCTGCCATATTGATCACTTTTCAAGATGAAGTGTCCTGTCTTGTTCTCACCAGAGTCACACACACCACCATCAGTGTCTTTCCTTCTGTGTTTTGTCCTCAGTTCATATGGAAGGTTCTCACCCCTGCCCCAGAATCTGGTGATTTCCTATCACCTGACCCACATGGGCAGTCAGGCTCAGAACATGAGGATTATGTGGTCTCTGTGTGGGTGTTCTGTCCCGTCCAGTCCACTGGTATCCTATGCTAGCTGTGTGCAAGGGTCTGTATTGCCTGGCATGTCCTTTGTGCTTCCGGCCACCACTGCTCCAAGTTCCAGAGGTGGCCCACATGGTACGTAGGCCTGAGGCCCAAGCTGAGGAATACGAGAAAAGGGAGCTTTCATTGGATATAACCTTAGGATTCTTTTCAGAAACCGGTGGCAGCATCAGAGGGTGCCGGCATGGTGAAAACTAAATAAAGGGAGCCTTTCCAAAAGCCAGTGGTGGGAGGCAGGAGGTACAGTAAAGCAGTTGACTACAGCTGGCAGCCACTGGGGGGCCCTGGAAACCTCCAGGTAGGGGGGCATAAGAGGGCTGCAGGGAGAGGGCGTCTCTATAGGTGGATGAGGCTCAACCCATCTGGGTTGTAGGACTTCTTTTCTGGCCATACTCATTTTCCTGTCTCATGTCTTTCTGTTATTGCCCACAGTCTGGGTCCAGCTGGAAGCCCAGAGTACAGAAAGCTTGGAGCTACTGTTGTCTGAGCCCCCTGCTTGCAACACACAGGCACACAGGGTATGTTCAGCCTGCAGGATTTAAGTAGCAGGAATTTTCACAGAGACTTTCTGAATCTACCAGCCAGGCTTGTACTGATCCTCCTAGTGTTCATTAGAGTAGGAAACAGGGCTTTGTGTCCCAAGATGTGACATGTGGCCTGTGCTTTCAGGTGGAAAGGTTATGGATTGGCAAATGAGGAGACAGATGTTTTAAGAGATTTGTTAGGTTGCTCAGCATCCCACAGTTTTTGCAGGGGGCTGTGCTAGATACTAATCTGGATTGTCTGTTCCACCCCACCATCCCTAATAACTTCTGGACATACACAGGGCACAATGCAGAGTGGCTGTTGTCTGTCTTATCTACGTCTTAACTTCTATAGCCCGTTTTTTCTTTAGGAGGTATGTGTGTACATTTAGGGGCTAGAGGTCACCCTGAGGTGTCATCTTTCCTCAGGTGTCATCTAGTTTGTCTGAGATGGGCTTTTTCATTGGAAGCTTGCCAAGTAGGTTAGGCTGTCCGGCCAGTAAGCTCCAAGGATTCCTCCACCCCCCAGCGTCTCCATGTCCCCAGCATGGGGATTATAAGGCCAGACAAATACAAACTGATTTGATCCAGTGGGTTACACTTTCCCCTGTCCTTGCTGTTCCAGGGACAGGCTGGAGTGGAGTCTCTGCCACTCAAGACTGAGGCAGTGGAGTGGCCCATCCTGGACTGCCTCACTGGCTGTCACGCGGGAGAAGAAAGGATAGGATTTAGGGGTAGTGGCAGGAATAGCACTGAGCACAAGGCACTGCCTTCCCAGAGCCTCTGTCCACTGGGTGTGCAGGGTCAGTCACTGAGATGTGGCTGAGGGACAAAGCTAGCACAAGAATAGGGAGAGGAACTTAGAAGAGGAGAAGGTAAGTATAGGAGGTGTCAGGATGAGCTAATCCGGGGAAGGAGGTCTTGATGTCCAAAGGAGAAAGGCTGACAGAGAGGGTGCACAAGGGTGCCCTTTGTAAGACATGATCCCAGAGTAGAAAGGCATGGTACCTCCAGCGAAAAAGGTTGTTCTCATGGCTCTGAGACACATACCTAATGACACGGAGGCAGGGAGGAAACAGACTCAACAGAGAGCTGACTGTTCAGAATGAATTTCTAATTCATTTGTCAAATTACCATATGTTCGTGGAGTGTTTCTTACGTGTCAGACACTGTTTGAGCAGTCACCCCTTCCCTGGAGATCTGCAAATGAAGCCTGTGGGTGCTGTCACTAATTATCCCTGTGTCACTGAGTCAGCAAGGAAATGGGGAGCCTAATGCTGTAGGATCTTTATTGGAAAGAGGATTCCCAGTGGAGGAGGAACTGGGGAGGGAGAGAGGGAGAAGAGGGCCTCTTGGATTCCATATAAGTCCTAGTCTCAGCACTCAGACTGCTACCTCTTGCCAGGAGGGTGGAGATAAGCTAACAGGGCTTTCTGCGACTGTGCAAGCAAGTTTAGCCCTCGTGGGTTGGAGCCTTGGTATGGTATAGCACAGAGAACTGTTGGGCAAGTTGGGGCAGAGGTAACCATGAGAACTTGAACTTGGTCGGTATGGCTGGTTAGAACTTTTGCTCAAAGGTAGAAGGGAGTGGGGATTCTGTGCCACGGGGAATGTCAAAAAAGTACCATGTCAGCTTTTACTGTTAGGTAAGGCTAAAGCAGCAGTCTTCCCCCTAAGAGAATAGCCTCCTTAGCACCCTGAACACAGCATCACCAAAGCTGCCTGCTTCAGAGCCGTGGCCTTTAAGTTACCTGGATAATTATCAGGGGTAATGTGGCCTTGTTGGGAAAGTCACACTGTGTGTCCAGGCTAGCCTCAAACTTGCTCTATAGCCCAGGATGGTCTTGAACATGAACTTCTACTTCGGCCTTCCTAGGGCTGTGGTCATAGGTGTATACCATTGCATCTGGCTCTGCAACTGGTTCCAAACAGCCCTGTGGTCATCTCCCACACTACTTCCCACTACACACCTTGCTGTGAGTTGGGCCACTGTGCCCAGAGTCACTGGCATTTTTCCAACTGCCCCTAGCGGCCCAGTAGTGAGACACATACCAATCGCACAGTAGTTAGATAAACACCACTGGCAACCCAGTTCCGGGGCCGCTGGCTGCCCCTCTGGGAGACCCAAGCACAGTCCCTGGTACAGATCACGCGGTGAACTGTCACTGCCCCTTCAGAACAGCAGGCATCTCTGAGGACTGCCTGTGCTCTCAGGAAGTGACCCTGGCCAACGCCCTGCCCTAGGGCAGGAGTGAGGAGCCTCAGCAACTGCTGGTCAACCACAACCACTTTTCCTTCCCTAATAAACTCCTACATGGGTTTGTTGAGCTCTGCGGTTTACTTCTCATGTTTGAAGAACAACAGCCCCCCCTTTCTTTGCTGTCAGCACTATATCCTCCAGGTATCCCCTCGTAAATCAGACAGATCCCTGACTCTTAAAAAACATTCTATGCACAACTCAATGAAATGGGAACCCCAGGAACCTGAGGATCCAACCCCAGCCTGCCGGTTGCAAAGTGAGAACTGAACTACTCCTTAAGAAGCATCATCTACGCAAGCGAGACTCAGACCTCCAGTTTCCCACGAGCCTATGCCCCCTCTCCTGCAGGCCTCTCTGCAGTTACACGGGGCCTTTCCTTCCATTCTTGGCTTTACCATGTCATGATCCAAAGGCTGAGAGGTGAAGAGCCCTGAAGAGAACCAAACCAAACCAAACCAAACCAAACCAAACCAAACCAAACCAAACCAAACCAAGGGAATGTGTGCCTGGCCACCACTGTAGAGAGCATGTTCATTTCATATCTGTTCTTTTGTCTATTTGTTCTTTGGGGTGTTTCACTTATTGAACACACACTTACGTTCAGGATATGCCAACGCAGATTCCGACTTCACACACACACACACACACACACACACACACACACACACAAACACGGGGGTTTCAATTTTACTGGTGCTGACATTAGAATTTTATATTAAATTTTCACACATCTACTACATCTCTTTTGTTTTCACTCAGGTAGTCTGGGAAAAAAACACACACACACACTACAGTTTTACAATGAAAGTTAACATGGGCTGTAAACTTTGAGAGAAGCGATCATTTTTAATTATATTACTAACACATAATTTTCTTTTACAAGACAATGAGTTATAGTGTGTTTTAGCTACATTCTATTATGATCTGAAGGCAGATGCAAACTAACAATTAGAATATAAAACCCCACATAACAAAAGGAGCCTCCTATTAGTTAAACAGCCGCAACAGCCTCTGAAATTATACTGGGGTCAGATAACTGACCATCAGAAGGCAGGAAAAGGCAACTCAGAAAGCATCGTTAAAGGCCCAAGTTTATCATCACAAAGAATCCCTTCTCCCCTCAAAAAAGGAAACAATCAGAACCGCAAAATCCCTGCCCAATTTCTTGCTGGCCAAAGGTTATTCCTAGCTTCTATTTCCTCATATGTGAACCTAACAATAGGTCCTGCTCCATGAATTCTGAAGAATAAACGAGAACATCCAGGACACAGGGCTCTTCCCCTGGGGCCATTCCTTGTGGCACCATGGTCTTTAGCATGATCCTCAGCGTGACCAACAAATAAGATGAAAATCCTTTGTTTTAAAGCTTCTCAGATACAAGGTGCCATATTGCTGGGATATTTAGAAATAGAAGAAGGTGGGACTTTGAAATTTCTTCTCTTGGTTAGAAATTATTAGTGGGTCACAAATTACCCTCTGGTGTGTGATTGGAAACACCGTTGCTTGACCTTCCCAGGATTACAATCCAGAAGCTTTCTTAAAGCTTACTTTTGAGATCATGGTCCTCTTGTGGTTTTACAAAGCATGCACAAGTCTGGGGTTAAAGCATTGGTTCGGCCACAGGGTAGGGGTACACTGGTCAGCCCTGGCCTCCCTCACTAGGGTGCCCAGGTTACCACTGCAGAAGCACAGTCCCTGTTGTCCCAGAGTCTACACAATAGAAAGAAAGCCAATCTCCCACAGGAGAGGCTGAGAAGAGAGAGCTCTGGGCAGGGCAATGCTGTGTGGCAATGCTGGATGTTTCTCATGCTCCTGAGAGGATCTGCCTTGGTTCCTTCCATTGAGCATTTTGCTACTGCAGTCTGGTGCCTATCACCTGTGGGGACACCCTTACCTGCAGACCCAGTGGGTCATTTATTTGAGTCGTACCCTTACTACAATGGATACTCTCACCCTGAGGACCCAGCAGGAATCCTAGGCTGTGGATCTCCACCTTGTGTAACAGCATGGGCACTCCAGGTGGATTGCCCTACTGGGGCCATGGGCAGAACACCAATGGAGTACCCTGGTCTTATTGCTCCTTCTGTGCCTCTGCCCGGAGTACCCAGGCTGTCATTCTTACCTGCTAGATGGTCTCGCAGAGCATATTCTTACTGCGCACGCTGCCACATTGCCGCGCCTGTGCACTGAGATTTCCTGATTGCTGTGGCTAGGACATTCCCTGTATTTGCGTGGACATTCTGCCCGAACGGCTCAGTGGAGCATCCCTATGCTTCAGACCCTAGTGCGGCAACACACTAATACCCTGAAGTTGCTGCCACAGTGGTGCCATGCTATACCCGTGTGGCTTCACTGTGTGGACTGCTGGCATCTGTGCTCATGCATAGAAGACCCAGACTGTCCTTCTTACCCAATAGATGGCACCACGTATCCCTACCTTTCAGAATGCCGCATTGCCACGCCTGCACACTGAGTGCATCACAACTGTCTCACATCAGATCTCAACAGACATCTGTAACCCTGCAGACTGTGGCATGGCTGGGAGCTGAGTGAACGAGACTGTCATTATCTCATCCTTCTGCGATGTTAGGCTGTGGCAGCCCATCCAAGTGCCTGTGCTATGTATGTGCACGTGGCACATATGTATGTGGCTCTCGGAGACAGTCTGGTTCTCCAGGAAGATCCGCATCCTATCCTCTGAAGCTAGTTTGGTAGAGGAGTTGCAGCTTGGACTGCAGAGTTGGGAGTTTTCTGCTTGTCGGCTTGTATGACCGAAGAAAGGGCAAGAGGCAACACAGAAAAAAATCCAGATGTCTGTGTTGGTATAGCGTGTGTGTGGGCAGCACTGAGGAAACTGCATACCCAGAACCCTACATCTTGGCCACCGACAGGAAGCCTGCCCAATCTTTTTACCCCGGAGACACTCGCACACATTCTTGCCATCACCCTGTAGATAGGAGCCTTGTGGACGTGATGAGCCATGGAGGGTTTCCAGCTGCTCGGCTGAGACCTGGCCTTATGCTCTTACCCAGTAATACCTGCACAGCTGTTTGTCATCCTAATCCTGGGGAACTACATATATTTGTAGCTACACTTCAGTTACTGAGTGGATGTCCTTACCCTGGGATAGAGACACAGTGGAACTGCATACGGATGGCTATCCAGCAGAGCATCCTTAGGCGGTGGATAACTTGAATGATTTTGGTGGCTCACTAAGGTTCTACATATTCCTGCCAATGGTGGCACAGCAGAGCTGTGCACTGATAACCTCAGATAAGTCTTACCTTGCATTGTTGCTGTTTGCGCACTAAGGAATTCAGAGGATCTCCTTATTTTGGGATGAGGGTTTAACAGAGTCGGTACTACCCAGTGCATGCCTGCTTTGTGGAGGATGCATACCAGATCTTATCCTGGGGATGTTGGTACAGCAGAAAGTCTTACCTTGTGGATAAGTGCATCATAGCAGCTGTGTTTGAAAGACCTAAGGGGATCTTACCCCTGGGATGATGTTTTTGAGCGTCTTCATCCTGCGCTTAGCTTAAGATCCTTAATGCCCAGGATCTGGGCTGATTTTTGTCCTAGGGATAGGGACACTGTAGAACATCCTTCCTTACTCTGTGGACAACTGCATTGTGGTGGCTGCATACTAAGGATTGGGCTGGCTCTTACCCTGGGAATGGATGGAGGTATAGTGAAGTATGTAGGACCCATGGGCAGCTATAGGGTCACAGCTGCACACTAAGGTTAAGGATGGTGGTACAACTGACCAATCACCTTTACCATGTAGATTCATATGTGCTGCAGCAACTGGACATTAAGGATCTGGGCTGATGTTTTCTGGAGTTGGTACAGCAAAAAGCATCCTTTCCCTGTGGTATTACTGTGACTGCACACTAAAGATCTAGGCAGATACCCTCACCTTGGGGATGGTGGCAGAGTGGAATGCCCTCACTGATGGTAACTTCATTGTCCTGGCTGTGTATTAAGATCTGAGATCAATAAGGCTGCATCACAGCTACATCTGCTCACCCAGGAACTGGGTAGATCATTTTACTCTGTATGTAGGTAGAAGCACAGAGGAAGTTGGGTGGATGACCTCAGCTTTGTGCATCACCGTGTTACCATGGAGTCCTGTGCTGGTTACCCCCTGGATTGTTCTTTTTCTGTGAATAGTTGCATTCCTGGTGCCATGCTCTGCGGACCTGTTCTAAGAACCCTCCAGCCTATTACAGATGCATTTGATATGAGGAGCAGGGCAGTTTACTTTCACAGAATGTCTCACAGCAAGGAGCTGGGCAGATAGCTTTGTGCCAAGGGCTATGGTATGACCCAGTAGAGCCTTTCTTTATCCTGTAGATAGTCATATTGGGTGGCACGCTAAGGACCTGGACAGGTTCTGTAGCCCTGCAGCTGCATTCACACACCCCAAGCCTGGGTTGGTGTTTTTACGCTGCAGATGATCACACCGTCGAGCTTCTTGTACTTGACTGAATGGCCGCATTAGCACAGCCACTCTCAAACCGAGGGCAGACATCTTTGTTCTGGGATTTATACAGTGGCGCTGGGTGGTGATAACCCAGGAGGGCATCTTGCTTTCCAAGCAGCTGCACCAAGATGACTTGGGCAGACACCTTTGTTATGGGGGAGCTACTGAGTACCAGCCTCAGCACTCCATCAGGGTTCAGAACAGAACTGCTATGACAAGCAAAAACTGTCTTGAAAACGGGATCTGAGGGGTGGAATGAACTGACTTGAGTCAGGCACTTTTACCTGCATGGCTGGCTGGCTGCCCCTCTCTCTCTCTCTCTCTCTCTCTCTCTCTCTCTCTCTCTCTCTCTCTCTCTCTCTCTCTCTCTCTCATATCTATCTCCCTCCCTCCCTCTCTCTTTCTCTCTCTCTCTGTATCTATCTATCTATCTATCTATCTATCTATCTATCTATCTATCTATCTATCTTTATTCCTTGGGAAGATGAAAGAAGAGAGAAAAAGAAGAAACATTAGGCCATAAAGCATAGGGGTAAAAAGAATGGGGTGATCTCCACAAAACTTTCAGTTTATGTAGGCATGGAGGCACATTAACAATCCCATAGGTGGTAACAATAGTAGTATCAAGCATGTACTTCCAGAGTCACAAGAAACTGGTAGAACCACAGCAGAAAAAAATAACGACATCTTGAATTTTTCAGGAAAATGGATGGAGCTGGAAAACATCATTTTGAGTGAGGTAACCCAGACAAAGAAACACAATTATCACATTTACTCACTCATAGGTGGTTTTTAAACATAAAGCAAAGAAAGCCAGCCTACAAACCACAATCCCAGAGAACTTAGACAACAACAAGGACTCTAAAAGAGACTTACATAGATCTAATCTACATGGGAAGTAGAAAGTAGAAAAAGACAAGATCTCCTGAGTAAATTGGGTTCATGGGGACCTTGGGGGAGGGGAGAGGCAGCGAGGGGAGCAGAGAAAAATGTAGAGCTCAATAAATATCAATAAAAAAAGAAAAATGCATTTAAAAAAATCTCAAAAAAAAAAAAAAAAGAAAAAGAAACTGGTAGATCTGGTAAGGAGGCACTTAACATCTCAGAGGAGGTATAGCTGTAAAGTTCCCCTGTGATTGGTGGCTATACTAACCTGAAGGCTTGATTTGCATTAGCATCTAGCTGGTTGAGTTAAAAGGAATCTCTTCTGGGGACCCTGCTTTTGAGTCTAGCAGGGTGTCCAGGTGAGAATTTTTCTCTCTGAAGCTAGTTTTAGAGACTCAGACCTTTTTCCTGTACAAACAGTTAATTTCCTGGGCTATGATCCTATGTTAGTTGAAACCAAGGTGGAGGGTAAATACAGAATATTAGCAGTCTGTTACGTCAGAGCAGGAGATGGTAGATTCCACCTTTCCGAGTCTGCTGTTGGAGCAGACAAATTACCTCCTGTATGAGGCTCCTTTCTTATCAGTGACTACTGTCAATAAAGAAAGTTTGTGGGGAGCATTTTAATGTAGATTTTGACTATGAGAACAAGAACTTAATCCTTTTCACGTCATGGCTTCATGGTGTGGGGGGAGATATCCAGCTGCCCTACAGGAAAAGTCGGTTTATACACTGCAGGGATACTATAGAAGGGAGAAATGTCATGATTTCACAGATTTCTACAGAATTGGCAGTGACTTATTCAAAGGACAAGTGTTCCTGTAGCTCTGCAAAAACGGGTTCTCCAGGTGGAGTGTGCGTATACACTTCCCGTGGATAGTTTGATAGATATGTCAGCTGTCTGTTTACTGTATAATACTGTGGGCTCAGCACACTTTGTCTTTGGGATGGCGGTATTGTTGGAGGTGTGAACAAACCCAGCCAAGTTTTTTGTCAGGTTACTACTACTTCTGGAGGACCCGACAGGGCTACCTTGCCCTAAGGAAGCCATGTTGCAACGCACTAAAACTGTAGTTGGATTTCTGCTCTCTGTGACAGCAGCGCTGCTTTGAGTGAGCAACAAAGATGCTGGTTGAGGGTTTTACCCTGTGGTCAATGGTAGAGCAAGGACCTGGCCAGCATTCCTTATCTTGTAAGGGAGTAGCATAGCCTGATGTCATTACCTTGTAGATGACTGTGAAGGTCACCGGTCACCTTGGCAAGTGTCCTTGTCCTGAAGATGATGAAACTGCATGTTAAGTATTTTCCGGCCAACAAACCTCTCCGCTGTCGCAAATAATCACAATCAAATTAAATCAGACCAATTTAAAAGATGTCCATGTTTAATGAATTACAATACTCCTGGGTGGCCCTGGGAAAGCATGGAGAGGGGAAGAGAGAGAAGAGGATACCAGGTAGGTTTTTTTTTTTTCTTTTTCCACCTGCCTCTGCCTCCCGAATGCTGGGATTTAATCAGGCAGGTTTTCTATCCCTGCCAACTACATATTGGGTCGTGGCTGGGCAGTCCCCAAGGAGACCTGGATGGGCAGCCTCTTTGGGTTGAAAGAGGACTCCCATCATACCCTGAGCACCAAGCAGTCTCCGTCATCTCACTTGGGGAGAATCTGGGAGGTGTTTCGCTGGCTTCGATCCAGTGGTGGCTGCTGCTTGTGAGCAGTGAGGCACTCTCTGGGTTCCCTTCCACGAGAGCTGCCCAGTCCTCTTTGCCATGCCACATTTGTGCGGATTTTGTGGCACACGCAAGGCTTTCGGTACTGACTGGAGAAGACAGCTGCCTTCCTGGAACTCCAAGGGCATGGACATGCCTGCTTTCCAGTGTGCAGAACCTTTCCTGTATCCAGTCCCTTCAGAACTCAACCAGCTTCCACTCCAGTTTTCTCAGTATCCGTTAACAGAAGCTCCCACTCCCAGTAGCTCCAGATGGATGTCTTGGAATCATATTTAACTCTTCCCTTTAGCCTTCGTGCTTAACACTCCAGTGAGTTCTGTTTTCTCTGCCTCTTTAGTGCTCCCAATGTCCAGCAGCTTTGAACTTACCCCACCCCTACCCCTGTGCCTTTTCCTCCACTCCTTCCCTCCCTCGGGCACTATCCCTATCCTATCCTAGCTGGATAGGTTACCTACATTAGTGCCTTTGTAAAACCTATTCCTTTTGAACTGTTTTTCTCCAGAAAACTACAAGGCTTCCTCCTCCACTCTATCAGGTCTTTGCTGAATTATATATAACCTTGTTAGCACAGTGGCAAGGCATGTATTGTAGCCACACTCTTTCCTCCCAAGGCAATTAGATCGGATCACTGCCACAGCTCCCTGACTAGTTTCTCCTGTTTTCTCCAATAGTCTGTTGTTTATAGCTCTCAGAAGAATCCCATCCAAACCAAACTGAGACTTTCCAGCTGTGCTTCTAGCTACTCAGAAGAAACCCACAGTCCTTACAATGGCCTGTCCCTAGTCCCTCCCTCTGCCTTTACATTTGTTCCCATTCCTTCCCTCCCCCTGGCCCTCAGCCCTAGCTCATCCTAGCTGAACAGGTTGAAGGAATATGTGGGTATGTGTCCACCTTGTTGTCTCTGTGGAAACCCTTCCAAAATGCTTGTTTCCAGATCACTATGAGGCTGCCTCCTCCCCTCCAACATAGCTTCGTCAGTGCAGCAGCAAGGCCTGTATCACAGTCTCTTCCTTCCCAGCACCTCACCCCAGCCCCCTGAGTTTCTCACACTGCACAATATGCTTATATCCTGTCTTTTGCTTGTGATCTTTTCCTCTTGCTTTAGGTAAGCTTCCTGTGGAGAAGTTCCCTTTTGGGCCATTGATGTGTTCTTAGTGTTTGTTATATTGTATCTTCAATAAATAAATTTTGCAAGTGTGCCTCCTGGGTGTAAGTTGGTGGTTAGGTCCTTCACTGAAGTAAGGGGCAGGGAATTTTCCCTAGGTCTTATCTGACTGGCAGCCAGAGACCCAGACTGAGCTTAGGAGGGACTCTCCTGTTCTCCTTCCTCACCTCCTGCCTCGCCCGTCCTTTCTGTCTTTGTGTACCATTGCTGGCTGAAGATGCAGCTGTGTGCGAGTGTGCATGAGTTCGTGTGTGCTCGCTCAAGTGTGTGCATACATACTCGTGCATGTGAGTGTGCCTGTGACAACAAAGCTGACCAGTGAGCCCCAGGGATCCCCCTGCCTCTGCTGCTTCTCTAGTGCTGGGGATATAGGTACATGCTGCATACCCAGCTTTTTTTGTGTGGGTCTTGGGGGTCACCTCAGGTCTTCATGCTTCTGGGACAAGCACTTTGCAGACTGAGGCCTTGCCTGATCATGAAGATGCAGCTTATACCTGGTTATCTGCTCCATGATTTCATTCTCTCACTGCTTATTGCCAGCCTCATGTGGAGCTGGTGGGAAAGGTGAACCGGCAGCCCTGGAAGGCCTTGGAAGCTGAGCTGGGGTTTGAACAAGTTATTGGCAGTTGATTGAGACTGTTGGGTGTGTGTATGTGGGGGGGTGAATTCTATCCTTGATTTTTCAATTAGGTTATTTTTGTAACTTCATTGCAGCAAAGGCAGATCAGAAGCCTTTGAAGCCAACTTCAGAGGCTCCCTGCCTTCACTGCACCCCTCCCCCCACTTGCTATGTCTTTCATCTCTGCTCTTATCTAGATCACCACAGTTAATTATTTCCCCCAATATTAGCTCACTCACTCCGCAACTTTGTGATGAGGAGGAAGCTTTCCATGTCTCTCCAGGAGAACCTTGTAGTTTCTGCAGGAAACACACTTGGCAGCAAGATTTTGGCAGCCCAAAAGTAGAGGCATCAGAGTGACCACTCATCTGAGCATGGTGCACAGGGTTGTTCCACGGAGCTCACTCTCCTGGGAGAGTGGGGATGTAGTTGGGCCTCTGGAGGCCTCAGTTAGTCTCCTCCAAGAGCAAGAAAGAGTCCCAGCAGCTGGTCCACCCTTCCCCTGGCCACCCTTATCCACTTCTGTTAGGCATTTATGTGTATCAGGCCCCAATTTAGCCCTGGGTTAGAAAAAGATAGAGGAGTCACAGCTAAGACAAGGAGGCAGGTACCCCAGGGAGGCATGGGGGGGATTCAAGACAGGAGAGGGAGAGCCTAAGGTAGGTGGGTGGATGTGGGTTAAGGAGATAAATTGCCTGGCTATGGGCTTGGGAATTTCATCTGGCTCAGGTTTTCATGGTGAAGGGGAATGGGCTCTTATCCAGTATTTGAATTTCACAGGACTTGCTCTCCTGTTTAGGGGTCCTTCCCTTTCTCTGTGCAGAGCATCCATCAGCCCCTAATGGCTGGGCTTTGGTCTTTTGGATCCTGATCCTTCATTCTCCTGGCTCCTAGCACCCAGTCAATGAGTCTCTATAACAGTCATATAAATCATGCAATGGGTTCCCTTGTGCTCTGCCCCAAACTGGCTGGCCTTCTTGCAGGCGCACACAGCCACTATTATGTAGCCTGGAGTCCGTGGGACCAAGCCTGCTGTGTAACCATTTGCCCACCCCAGCCTGGACTGGTCTGGTCAACCTTTTGCTTTGGGGGGAGGACAAGTCACCTGAAGAAGGGGTCAGCGGTTTTCAGGACCAGCCATAAAGTGTGCCAGGGGCCTGGCCCTGGATTTGCACAGCCTGGATGTCTGATAAACAAGGAATTATTTGGATTGACTTCAATCTCTGGGTCTCCCATGGAAACTGGCTATGAGTCACCTGGTGATGAAGCCAGCAGAGATAAGATCATGAGGATATATATATATTTTAAAGTGGCAGCTGTTTAATGTCAGGCAAGATGAAGAAGAAGGAAAATAAGAAGAGGAGGAGGAACAGGAGAAGTGGCAGCAGAGGGGGTGGGGGAGGAGCAGCAGCAGCAACTACAGCTGCTTTCCCTTTGATGCAGGTTTACTATCAACACAGAGCCCATGAGGAGCTGAATCTCTTCTTTTAGCTCTGAGCAGACATCATCCCAGCGGGAAGCCTGCTGTAGGAGCTGCTCCGGGGCAGGCAGCAGAGCTCTGACAGATGCATGTGGCATCAGGGGTCTTTCCTTAGTACGGAGCAGGAGCTATGATCATACAGCAGTGCACAGTGGACTTCCAACCCTGCCGACCTGCACGTGTACCACTGCTGAACAGAAGCCAGCAGTGTCCCTGTCCTGTTCTGATACATGTGTGAGGTCTCGAGTCCCCTGGCCTCCTGTCCATCACACATTGAACTCTTCTTTGGTGCTGGACTGCTGTACGGCTGGCCCAGGTATCTGTTCTGTTCAATAACTGCTCAACCTTCCTAGAGAGGCAGCTGGGTAGGCAGCTCTGACAGCCACAGTCCTTCACTTGTTCTTTTTTTTTTTTTCCTTCCTTCACTTGTTCTAAACCCAGAAAGCTCCCAGGAAAAAGAGCTTTGCTTTGGGGACAGTATCAAACTCCTTTCATGCATCCTGGCAGACATTCACAGGAGGCTGGTTAGGATGTCCCTTAATTCCACCGACTGAGAACATTTTTGTGTGTCACTGACACATCACGGGTCTGATTGCTGCGTGCCCTGGTATATGGTGTGGACACCTCATGCCTTTCTGATCTCTGAAGAGCATCTGGCCTCCTAGTCGCCACATCAGCTCTGAGTTCTAACCTACAGAGCTTGGTGTGAAGGGAGGGGAAGCGCTAGCCAAGGAAGGCAGTGGGAAGGAGGTGACTTCTGAGTTAGGCAGTAGGGTGGGCGGGATGAAGAACAGCAAACTTGGCTTGACATCAGCAGGGTGAGGGGCTTGAGAGTAAGCTGTGGTACCATAGTATAGAGAGGACTTACTTGCCATTGACAAAGGGGGCTGTCAATACAGGTTTTCTGTTTTTAAATACTGAACCTCACTAGCTTTCAGTGAGGTGTGAATCAAAACCCTGGGGAGACCCCCTTCACACCATCACAATGGCCACCAGCAAAGACAATGTGTAGCGGATGCTGCAAGAATGCTGGGATAGCGATGCTCCCTACACTGGGTGGGAAGGTAGATTACTGTGGCCATTGTGGAGGACTAAAAATAGAACTACTTAATGATCCAGCAATCCTCCTGCTCGGTGCAGCCCAAAGGAAATGAAACTTGTACAGGAAGGAGATATCTGCATACCTGTGCTGATTACACAAAGGCCTTGTGTAAAAGCCTCCTGTTCATGGATGTTCCTCATGGGATGAATGGGATAAGCACCATGTGTGCTGTATACACAATGTAATACTATGCAGCCGCAGAAGAGAGTGTAACCCTGGCATGTCTGATAGAGTGCGTCAGGCTTACACTGTGTTAGGTGAAATCAGCCAGGCACAGAATGACACACACTGCATGCGCTCACTTGTATGTGGACTGTAAAGATGTTAATCTCACAAAGAGGAGTGTGGGCTGTGGTGGAGAGGGCAGAGGAGTAAGCTGAGAGTTACGAAGTTACAATCAGGAGAAGTGGCTTGCACAGCAGGGCTGATGTTGTCTCTCAGAGCAGTCAGAAGGGATTGGAAGTTCATTTCAACAGGAATCCAAGTTCAATATGATGGAGGTGCTAAGTCCCTGATTGATCATTGCCGAATGTTTGCATGAATCTAAACATTGTTGACCAGGGTTTCTGTCTTGCCTGGTCCTGCAGCTGTTAAATCCCAAAGAATCGCACAGAGGCCTACATTAGTTATAAACCGATTGGCACATTGGCTCAGACTTCTTATTAACTAATTGTTATATGTTACATTAGCCCATAATTCTTGTCTGAGTTAGCCACGTGGCTCAGTACCTTTTTCAGCGAGGCAGTCACATCTTGCTTGCTCTGTGTCTGGATCATGACTGTGAACTGCGCTTCCCTCTTCCCAGAGTTCTCATGGCCCTGCCTCTGCTTCCTGCCTGGTCACCCCACATATACTTCCTGCATCGCTACTGACAAATCAGCATTTAAAATATAAGTGACAGGGTACAGACCATTGTCCCACAGCAAAACGTGTATCTTATAAGTATGTTATCATTACATGTCTGTCAAGAATAATTTAAAAATACAAACCCCAGCCGGGCGGTGGTGGCGCACGCCTTTAATCCCAGCACTCGGGAGGCAGAGGCAGGCAGATTTCTGGGAGTTCGAGGCCAGCCTGGTCTACAAGAGCTAGTTCCGGGACAGGCACCAAAGCTACAGAGAAACCCTGTCTCGAAAAAAAAACCAAAAAAAACCAAAAAAAAAAAAAAAAAAAAAAAAATACAAACCCCAGAGAAAGACAAACATAAGAAAGTAACCAGGCCTAGTCCCCAGGGACAGCGGTTACTATATTATGTCTGTCACAGACAGCACGGATGAGGGCCTTAGCCGGGGGGGGGGGGGGGGGCACTTCTCCCAGTGTGATGCCACACCATTCATATATTTAAACAAAAGTTTACGAGTTAATTTTACTTTACTGTAACTGAGGAGAAAGAATGATGATGACATTTAAGAGCTTGTTGCACTTCTGGTGTCTTTATTTACAAGAAAAATTCTTTCCTGTGAAATTCCTGAAGGTGAATAAGAAAGATGATGGTCAGGCTCCAAAAAAAAAAAAAAAAAAAAAAACCAAGAAAGATGATGGTAAAGAACCCAAAGAAATACAGTAGTTACACATCATACTTAAACTAAATTCTCAAGTTTTCTAGGTTTTGGATTGGCATGTATGTGTGTGCACTACGTGTGTTGACTGTGTATGGATATAAGCGTGTGAGTCTGAGTGGCTGTCAGAGGCACTGGATCCCTCTTGGGCTGAAGTTAGCTGGTTATAAGCCACCTGAGTTGAGCGCTGAGACCCAAACTCCAGAACACAGGTCCTCTGCAGGGACAGTATGTGCTCTTCACCATGGAGGTATCTCGCCAGCGTCCCCCATCCTATTCATTCTTGTTAGGATAAAGGATGCTCTTTTTTCCACGTCTCCTCTCTAAAGGATGCTCTTTTTTTCACGTCTCCTCTCTTTCTGTCCCCTCCAGTTCATTTTGTCTCTGCTAAATTTTATGGCATTGACGAGGTCCTGGGTGCATAATTTCACACTGAAGTGGGGAGGTGCTCATAGCCTACCCTTGGCATAGCCATTTCCCCGAGGTTGCCTGTCCTTATGAGTGTGTGACTCTCACTGTAACTGGAATTTTGAGAGGAAAAGGCTGCAGCAGTACCAGTGGGCTAGGCTTGGTCACCTCTTCTAATAGTCCAAGTAAAGACAGAAATGCCGGTGAGAAGCTGAGAGGCATATCCAGTGTAGCCATATTGGCAAGAGGAATGGATAAAGGGGTCCAGTGATTGCCAAGTCTGTCTTGGCTGTACTGAGGTGAACTTTCAGTTCAAACAGAAGAGATTCCAGGCAAGAGGTATGCTAATTAAACAGTGGTCTGTCCATGCCTGTTTCAGGTCAGTGTAGGTAGAGATGCCAAACTGTCTACCTGTGTTCTTGAGTGAGGAACTGGCATTTCCTAGCAATCACAGCCTCGAAGTGTGCCTGTTCAGTTATCATTAAGAGTACTTTTGTTTGAGGGTGGCTGCCTGTTAGGAGCCAGATTCCCACATTTCCTACACAACAAGCCAGTCACTAAAATACTAACTGGGTGACCGGCATGCGTCAGGTTTTGAGGCGTCAAGCGTAGAATGGGATGCTCAAGACAAACAATCCTGTGTTCACAGATTTACAGGTTAGTGAGAGAGGAAAGCAAAGAGGGGAAACACGTGCAGGAACGTGCTCACTGAGCACAGCACTTCCAGGAAGAGAAGTAGGCGTGTAACACAGGGAGGCCCAGGCTAGTTTACCTAGGACAGATGGTCAAAGATGACAGCTGTGTGAAGGCTCAGGCCTTAAATGGTTCTAGTTGTCAAGGAGCTGGGAAGGCAGAGCCTGGGGTACTGGGGACGTCACAGCAGGACCCTGAGTGGTGCGCATGCCACTGAATCTGTGTAGTGATGCTGTGTGGGGAGGAAAGGGTGGAGTGGTATAGCCCAGGGGCATGTGGGGGGCAGATGGAGAACAATGGGTGCCTGGTATAGGCCAAGCAGGCTGGGCCTAGGAGATGGAGATGGTGCAGTAGTTCGAGAAGCCACCATGGGAACAGGCAGCCAGCAGAGAGCTTCTGAAAGTGCTGGAAGAAAGGCCAAAAGAACCACGGTGGGCTGTGCGCACGAGCAAGGCCCTGGGGGGTGGTTATGGTGGGAGCACAGGGAGCCCTTAGGTTCTAGAGGGTTCCACAGCAAAGAACAGAGGAGAAGTCTTGGCTGGAGGGAGGTGGATGAGGAAAAACCCCAGTTCCTCATGTTGTGGTGACTCCCCCAATTATAAAATTATTTTTGTTCCTACTTCATAACTGTAATTTTGCTACTGTTATGAATCATAATATAAAAACCCATGTTTTCTGATGTTCTTCGACAACCCCTGTGAAAAAGGGTCATTTGAAGCCCAAGGGGGTTGTGACCCATAGGTGAGAACCAATGCTTTCACCCCAGAACTAGGATGCACAGACAGATGTATCTTGTGGCCAACTATAAGGCCTTTTAGTCACTTCTCACTGATAAGGGCCTTGGGGCCCTCATCCAATCTGTAAGGGAGAGAGCAGCCCTGCCCTGGGGGTAGGCACAGCTGGCACTGCCTTCAGGAAAGCCAGGTTAGGGGCTAGATCTTGGATGTTTAGGAGCCAGCCATGATAAGCTAAATATGAACAGGTCACCCAAAGGAAGTTCTTTACTTCCAACCATTATCACCTGCCAGAGTAGGACTCAGCCATCAACAAGTTTAACGGAGGCCTGAGTCTCAGTAGTTTACCCTAAAGCGATACCTGGTTGCAGGAAGGACCATAAACTAAGATTAAGAGCATCACCCAAGAACAGACCATCCAAAGGAATGCCTAATGTTCCAACTGCTGTAGATAGGATCACCTGCCAGCACACACTCACCAGGACACCCCTAGACAAATGTCAGCCAATCAGGAGTCCTGAACCTCAGAAAACCCTTACCCCCACCTTTGCTACTATAAAATTCCAACTCTGAGTTCAGGACTCTCCATTTATTCCAATACATTGGACATGTGGAGAGGCTGAGTTTGCAAAGTTGCATAAAATAAAGGCTCTTTGCTTTTACATACAGTACTTAGTCTCCTTGTTGGTTTTGGGGGGACTTTGCGGATTTGGGCATAACAGATATAGGCCTTATGCTCTGTACAGAGATGTGTTGTTCTATAGCCATACAGAAGTCCCTTAACCAGATAAGGGTTGTGCTCAGCACGGATGCCATTGGAGGTAGCCATTACCTGCGGCTTAAGAACGGCCAGTCCCATCTAAGACAGCAAGGGACTGAAGCAGGAGCACTAATAAATCTACACTGTACTGTTCATTCAGGATATTTTAGTGGACATGTTTAGTATAAGTATAGTAAATATTAAAAATGTTGGAGGAAAACAAAACAGCCTTGGCTTTGCATGTCTGTATATTTTTTCCCCACATATTCTTGAGTACCCACTCCATGGTCGGTCTTATTCCAAGATTTTGGTTAAAATAGTCCTTATTATGGGTATTTTCCTGTCTGCCTCATACAGACATGAAAGACCAGAGAGGGAAGTGGTCTGAATGACCTTACAGTGGGGTCAGCGCAAGGCTCGCCAGGGTCATGATGAAAATGCTGTTTTGTCTTTTGCGTCCTTCTGTTGATGGTCACATTTCAGCATTCATCCTCATTCTAGTTTTAAAGGGTATGCATGTTCTGAGAACACTCTACATATTTTTATTATTTTCTGCTCTCAAATGTTGGGCATTTTGCTAATGTTTTCTTTGTCACTAATTTTATAAGCTCTATTTTGATAGCACAGTTTGTCCCTGTGGAAGGATTTTGACTAAATTCCAGATTGTCTTCTGAGGATTCTCTGAGGTATAATGATTTAGTTAGAAGCTACAAGCATCTTAAGTTCTTGGGTACTTGCTGTGAAATTGCTTTCTAGAAGAGCTGTCCCTAGCCTGTGCCACCAGCTGTGTCTGAAGACACTTATTCCCCTCTCTCTGCAGCAATGAACATTCTCGTTATAACCTCAGACTTATGTGGATTTAGCTGTAAAGATATATTTTTTGTAGTCTTGAACTAAATCAGAACAGTCAGATTTCTTTTTAACGAAAGGGGAGAAAGAATAGTTTATCTTTCAAATTTTTTAAGCAGGAAAATTCATCTGAAAATCAAGTGAACCATTATGCTCAGATCACAGAGTCCCCCAAAACCCCAAAAAGTGGGTCCATAGGAGACCCAGTCCTGTATGTAAAAGCAAAGACAAAGCCTTTATTTAAGCTTAAGCTTGGACTGTTTGTCCGACGCAATGGCTGAGAGCAAAGAGTCCCAAGCCTAGGTGGGGTAGGTTTTTTTTTTTTTGTTTGTTTTTTTGTTTTTTGTTTTTTGTTTTTTTTTTGTTTTTAATCATAGTGGAGGTTGGGGTGAGGGGATTTCCACGGTATAGGACCCCGATTGGCTGACATTTGTCTAGGGGTCTTAGCAAAATGAGGGGCTCAGAGACATCTGGTTATCTTATCTAATGGTTGAAATGCTGGCTGTCTCTGGGTGGTCAGCTTATGTCTTTTCCTGGAACCTGGTGCTGCCTGCTATGGCAGCCATGTGTCTTGGGCTCCATTATGTGTGACCAGGTTTCCCCGGGCCCCATATGGGTGGCCAGGCTGCCCTGGGTCCCACATGAACAAAAACACAAAATTAAGAACATTTTGTCAAGGACTGGGTTATCCTAAGCAGTATTTTCAAATTTCCTACTCAGTAATCCTTAACGTGGAGCCTCCTTTCAGACCCCAGCCACTGCTGTAATGTTAATTAGGTTGTTAAAATGCAGGAAAATGTCTGACTGTGCTGATGGGTCCCCCCTTTCATCTGCCTTTGTTATTTGGGAGATGAGAATGCCCAGGCTATCTAAATTTGGGGGCTGAGGCTGTCTCAAGTCCTCCAAGGAAGTCTGGAGGAAGACTTGAGTCACCAGGCATTCAGCATGCCTTCATCCTTACAAGATGCACTGCTGCCCAATGAGATGTTTTAGATTCTTTCTTCCTTTAAACCCTTTGCAACTCAACCCAGGCCATCAAAGCTTTCAGGTTGCTGTTGGTCCAGAGAGCGTGGGGTTCTCCCATAGCTGTATAAGGACTCAAATTTCAGATAAGGAAGAATGGGTTAGAATGCTGTCAAGCCATTTTTTCCCCTTGTTTGACTGATATGCCTCATAGAGAAATAAATATGGATTTACAAATCCAATTCTATTTTTACCCCAATTCTGCTGGGGCTCTGCTCCTGCGTACCTGGATGGACACCTTGTGTATTTCTGGTGCTGCTCTTGACAGGCTCTGGGCTGCCTCACCGTGCAGGAAGTGTGGTTTCTGGACCTGGCCACCTCTTGGTCTTGTCTGTCCTCATCCCCCTCATGCCTGGATTTGCATCCTGTTTCAGCTCTCTGAGCTGAGGTTTGGGTGGAGTCAGAGGTAATGACCAACCCATACTTGCAGAGACAGTTTTTAACCCAGAGTGCCTGAGCCCTGCTATTCAGTGTCCATCTCTTTGTCAGTTTTCTTCTTGGAAATATATTTTCTTTAGAAATTGTTATAAAATTACATAAAAGTTTATATTCTTGCATGACAATGTAGAGGGATTTTGAAACCGTGAGGAATGCTTTCTTACTACCAGTAGGCTGAGTGATGGGCAGCGTGTACTCTCTTTGAGAGTCCTCTCTAATTAAATGGAGGTGATACTTGCCTGTTGAAGACATCTCGAGTTGCGGCGTTTCTGTTTCTACTTGTAATCTTGGGCTTTTACACACTTACCACCCAATAACTGCAGCCAAATGCAAGACTCAGTTCTCCATGCTCTGATTAAATCCTTGTTCTTCTCTAAGGAACTGACAAGTACCTAACCCTCTCTTGCTATCAGAGGAGGGTAAAGATTTTAGCATGGGCCTTTGAGGGGCCATAAAAGATCCAGACTGTAGCTATCATACCATCTTTGTCTCTCTGTGTCTCTGTTTGTCTCTTTCTCTCTCTCTCACACACACTGCAGGTTGTAACTGGTGTCTAAACTAGCTTGGGCATGGCTGTGAAGGGCACTAATGTTGAGGCTTCGCGGAGACCCCACAGCTGGTCTTCATGATTATATCAAGCCCCACAGTGAGCTATGTAAGAACTGGTGTTGTGGCCTCTGAACTGAGTGGTCACCAATGACTTGCCACATGCAGTGGAGGACGAGGAGGGGTACAACTTGACTTAGAGGTCTCTGCCCCCCCTTCTCCTGTTCTCTCTCTCTCTCTCTCTCTCTCTCTCTCTCTCTCTCTCTCTCTCTCTCTCTCTCTCTCTCTCTCTCTCTGCTTACCTTATTTTTGTCTCAGCTCTTTTTGAGGATTGATCAATTCTAAGTCATGGTTTGGTGAGAGAGGGCATGAATGCCATTCTGACTTTGTAAACACAAGTGATTAGAATAAACCCTCTCTGATAACGTGACCAGAGAGCTTAAGTCTGTCACCCACACTTCTGGACAGCAGATCAGCAGGGGAAGGTGCTAAATCTGTGGGTAGGCTCTTGTGAGCTCTCACCTTGCAGCGATGCCATCAAGGGCCTGTGGCTGGCCCTCCTCCTAGAATTGCCAGTCAGACTACTTTCTCAGCACAGATAATCACAGTGATGTGTGGTGCTTGAGGGCAACCTGACAGATTGCTCCCTTCTCATTTCCGTGGGCAGCTGCCCTTCTAGGTTGGCAGCAGGAGGTGTCTAGGGTCGGTCACACAAAGCTTGAAGGAGAGCAAACCTTCTCTGGCTGTGATTACGGCATTGGCTTTTGGATCACTATGTTAGAAGTGGCTCTCACAAGAGATTCTATTCTAGTGACTGCAAAGACAGCAACAGTGATGCAAGCCGGAATGCCCTGTGTCCATTGTCTAAAGGGCAGTTCCTCCAGCAGCTACCCTTGCTCCAGGAGTTGCCACTTTCTCTCCTAGGAAGCTCACAACACTGAGTTGTGATGACGAGGCTGTTCTGTAGCCTGACAGTCTTTCTCCTGAAAAAGAACTTGGTTATGAAGCAGGCATGGTGGTGCATACCAGTGATGCCAGCATGTCCCTCCTTGTGGCCCTTTTCCCCACCGTGCAGGGTCTTGGGCTATAGTGGAGGAAGCCACACACCGGCTTCCTAGCCACAAGTGGTGGCTTTTCTGAGTGTCCCCTCTCCAGGGACACTGGTCTTCAGGGACAGCCTTCCCCACGTTTCACTCACAGGGCAACTGAATCTAAGGCTTGAGCCTGGGTGTGGATTGGGGATGTCAGGCTCTGGAGGGTAAGAGCAGGTCCTGCCTGCCTTAGCCAGGTGTCCCCTCTGCCTGGAGGGATGGAAGAGGGAGGTTAGCTCTGGGGGAGTGTGCTCCCTGCCCATCCACACCACCCTGGGAGTCTCATCACCATTTCTCTTTGGTGTCTTTTGTCTTCTCCAAGGTCTGAGTCCCTGGTAAGGAGCCCTTCATTTGGATAGGGGTAGGGACAAAGGGGACTCATTTGCAAAGCAGTGACAGCTACTCTGTCTCCTTCATCTGCATCATGAACTTGCCTGATAAGAAGATTTAATGAGATAACAGGCATGCAACTGTGTGTCTGGGACCTAGTAGGCGATTAAGATGTTCACCATCTAATTCATAAACCTTCAAACTTAATGAAAGCACAGAACCGTGCAACTAGTCCCGCATATCCTTCCGGTGGCTTCTGCAGCTGTCAGTCCTCCTTAATTCTTCGCCCACTCCATCTCTTCCCTTTCCCAACAAACATGTGGGGAAGGATGCAACAGTGATTTCTAGTTGTTTTAAAGCTGAACAGGTGTAGGAATCTCAACACTTGGGTGTTTACGATGGAAACGCCATTTCCAAGGTAGAGAGTTCATTTCTTTCTCTCTGTAGAAACTTCATCCCCCACCCCACCCCCATACTGAATATGAGAGGGTTCCACCTTTGATTCATTCACCGGTGTCTATTTTGGAACACTAGGGAGCAGGCCACATGCTGTAGCTCTCCCCTGAGCCTGGCTTTCTGTGGCCAGTGTCATGCTTACAAGGGTCATTCACATTTAGTCTGTACCAATTTCTCTCGCCAAGTCATGAGTCCAGTGTGTAGGCATACCCCACATTATGCATATCTTTGGCATATATTTTGACTATTATTAAATGAAGCTGTTAAGAACATGACTTGGGAAGTTGGTCATATGGAAACACTGGTATTTGAATGGAACTGCTGCTGCTCATACGTTGAGTCTGTGTTGTATGTAGGAAGAGTGATTGATCAGATCACCTTTTGCAAATGACTTCACCATTTTTTCCCCCCGAGACAGGGTCTCTCAATGTAACAGTCCTAGCTGTCCTGGAACTAGCTCTTGTAGACCAGGCTGGCCTCGAACTCACAGATATCTGCCTGTTTCTGCCTCCCAAGTGCTGCCATTAAAGGCGTGTGCCCCACCACCTGGCTGGCTTCCCCATTTTGTCTGATAACGTGGGAGGGTTGCAGGCACCCCCTGTCCAGCTGGCAGTTTTCTCCCCTTACACTCCCGCAGGTTCTAGTGCTGTGAGTGCCTTCTCGTGAGCTTGTTGTCCGCTGACGTGTTTTCCTTCTTAAAGTGCCTCTTCAAGTCGTTAGTCCATTTTGGGGTTGTTTATATTTTGATTGCTAAGCTATATATAGTGATGTGTATGCACACATGCACACTCCGGGTAGTTACCTCTCCTAGTCTGGCTTGCTTCTTTATTTTTTTTTTTTTAAAAAGAGATTTGTTCAAGTAGGTTTCCATACATTAAAGTTCACTCATTTGTGAATTTTATTTCTCGTCACTCATTAGTTTTTAATCTAGTATATAAAACAATTGATTTCACTGTGACTTCATGTTTTTATAGTTATATATATTCACATTCACCTACTCCATGACCCTTTCTTGTTCCTGCTCTACCTCATTTTGTCCTCTTCCTCTCAAGTTCCCTTCTGCATTCCTGTGTGTGTGTTCCTGTGTGTGTGTGTGTATAAACATGCTGTGCTGTGTTCCATACCCCCCCCCCCCCGCATTACTCTCCCTCTTGTTTTCTTCCTCTGGCCTTTAGAGCTCTTCTATCCCCACATAGTCTTTCTTCTGTTTCCACGTATTAAAATAATATGAGGGAAAACATGTGATGTTTTTCTTTCTGGCTCTGGCTTGTTTCTTTAAACATGATGATCTCTAATTCCATGTTTTCTCGAAACTGCCGATTTCATTCTTCTGGCAGCTGCTTATAACTCTGTGATAGATAGCAAGCACCACATCTTATCTGCCCATCTGCTGATGGATGCTCAGCCAGTCCTGTATCTTGGCGCCCATGAGTGGGGCAGCAATAAACGTGGCCATGCATGTGTTTCTGGTGTACTGACATAGATTCCTTATGTCTGTATGCAGGAGTGAGACAGCTGGATCATAAGACATTCTATTTTTAGGTTTTGGAAATGGCTCCTCATCAGTTTCCACAGTGGCTGCTCCAGTTCTTATTCCCGCCGCCAGGGTGTAAAGCTCCCTTTTCCACCTGCAGCCTCACCGGTGTTTGTTGTTATTTGTTTTCTTGATGATAGGCACCCTTACCAGGATGAGATGGGATCGGAGTGTGTTTTTAATTTGCATTTTCCTTATGGATAAAGATGTTGAACACTTTATGTATTTATTGGCCATTTGCATTTTTAATTTTGAGCACTCTGTTCATTTGCCCATTTATCAATGAGATGATTTGTTTGCCTTGCTTTTAACTTTGTGAGTTCTTTGTAGGCTTTCTATATTAATCTCTTATTAGATGTATAGTTGGCAAAGACTTTCTCTTTGCTCATGGTTTGCTTCACTGTACAGAGCTTTTTAATTTCATGCAATCTTCATCGAATCTTGCCGTTGCTTGTTTTTGTGATTTTTAACAAAGTCATACCTGACCATGTTAAGAAAATCACTAGGTAGAGTAGCAGTCCAGGCAGCCAGACCCACTCTGGGCCCTGTCATTCCTGCAACTTTTCCATTGTGCTCCTTCGGCCACTCTTGAGAGGACCCTGTGGAGTATCTTTATTTTGGTCCTGTACTGCAGAGGTGGCCCAAAGCCTTGCCTTGTAATGTTTTGTCCTTTCCTGTTCTCCGTTGGTCACTCACCAAGTGTGTCAGTGAAATACCTTAGCTCCTTTTGTCAGGATCATTTCCCCCAGCTTTTGTGCAGGGTACCCTATCTTATCCTTTGAATTCTTTCTGGAACCTGGGTGAGATATCTGCTTTGTTCAGAGTGGCCTGGTGGCAGAAAGGAACGTCAGCTTGGAGGAGTCCCAGGTGTACTGTGTGCCTAGTCAGCCTGCCTCCACACATCCAGAGGCAGGCACAAAGGGGAACAGGGCCCAGGGATCAGTGTGTTGCCTCCAGTCAGCCTGGGTCCCCTTTGCACCTGTCTCACCAAGGAGCAAGAATGGTCTGTCTTATCTTTTTCCCATGGCAATTGCTAATTAAATGTCAATTATTCAAGGAAAATCTTGTATTACTTTAAGCTATCATTGTAGCTGAATGTGTGCATGTATTGCATATCCATGTATATGCATGGATGAGCTTAGTTTAAATTAAGCCAGTTCTGGTCAAGGTGCATGAGGACTGTTAAATTTAAGTGTCTGCTGCCCGTGTAATCTGATCCAGTCCCTTAGGATGATCCTCTGTACTGTAATGACATTCTTTACCTCCATTTAAAACAGTTTAAAACCAAAGGAAGAAGGCGCACATGAAGAATTCTTTCCGAAGAATAAAGCAAGTTAAATGCCAATTAAAAGGAAACATTGGGGGGGGGGATGTGACTCATTTAGACGACAATATATTATGGGATCCTTAGAAGACGCTTTAGTCTGTTTCGAGTTGCTTTAGTAAAATTTCCAAGGTTGGATCATTTAAGAGGGAGGTTTATTTGGGCATGTGCAGAAGGAACCACGTACATGCGGTCTCCTTGCTTTCTGACAAAGAGGGAGAGCTGGTCTCAGTCTTGCCCCAAGTCACTAATCGTTCAGGTTGGTGGAGTCTCCAGGGCCTGATCAGCTCCTGACAGTTCCCACTCAGCACCAGCTTTGAATATGTGAACTTGGGGAAACAACACACCCCCCAATATAACAGACACCATGTGTATTGAGATTCTCTGAATTCAGCAATGTGGCTGTCTCTAAGTTGTGTGCAAGTAGAATAGGCCCAGGGTCTGTCTGCAGTAAAGCCATCAAGAGGCCTCCTAGACTCCTCAGAGCACTCATCTCCTGCCGTTTCCCTGTGTTCACTGCACATCCTATGATCCTGAGGACTTAAGGAGAGTCATATCGCCATTGCCCTGTAGAGGTGGAGACTGAGGCCTTAGCTTCTATCTGGGCAGTTTGGGCTAACACCAAAGGTTAAGCCAACCTTCCCTCTGAATTGGAGTCCATTTCTCTCACTGTTACTATCCAGGGCTGTGCTGGGCCAGTGGTGGAACTGGGCAGAATTGCTTCCTTGTCCACAGATCATGAGTTCTGCCGTGACACTTATACTCTAGAGCAACTGCATGAGCTCAGTGGTCTTAGGGTGGAGGACATCAGCACTTCTCTGTGCTCATAGGTATGCCAGCTCTGAGCTGGGGACCTGGCAGACACTGGTCTGTGCTAGGGAGTGTGGCACAACCAGTTAGCTCCTGCCTTTCAGAAAGGCATTTTCTTAGCGGCGTTTTCAAATTCCATTTTCCTTCTAATGTTCTTTATTCCCAATATATTGTGTATGCGAGGGAGATCCAAGGGTGAATTACTCAATATAGTAACACAAATTAAATAATCAAACTTGCATTGACACCAAAGCGTTCATGCATAATTCAGGTAGTTAGGACTCACTGATTTAATTTATTAGGTGAAGCTAGATTGTGGTTCCAAATGAAATGCTGTTACGAAGGAGGCTTGAACAAGTGTCCAGCATGGTGCTGTTTGTGGTAAACTAATTAGGGTTTGATTGCTGCCTATAAAATACAAATGTGCTAATTAAACGATTTTGATCTAAGAATTTCATAATATAGGTAATCAGCCATTTCAGCTTCACCCAGCATACAAGTTCATCAGGAGGCCGGGCTAGAATTGTCCTTTGGAATGTGGGTGAATAACAGTGATGTCTTTAAAACTAGAAAGTAGTTCGTAAGTAAACAAGATTCCCAAGTCCATCCTGCAGATGGGAAGGAGTCTTCCCCTTCATCTGCCTGCTTCAATCTTTTGTGTGGCATGTAGCATGGGCGGTGTCTTAGTCATTGTTCTATTGCTGTGAAGAGACACCGTGACCATGGCAACTCTTAGAAAAGAAAACATTTAACTGGGGTTAATTTTCAGTTTTCAGAGGTTTAGTCCATTATCATCATGACAGGACATGGTGGCAGGCAGGCAGACATGGTGCTGGAGAAGGAGCCAAGAGTTCTAAATCTTGATCTACAGGCCACAGGAAGTGAACTGAGTGTCACATTGGATGTAGTTTGGGCATAGGAGACCTCAAAACCTGTCCCCTCACAGTGACACACTTCCTTCAACAAGACTACACTTACTCCTACAAAGCCACACCTCCTAATAGAGCCTCTCCCTTTGGGTGCCATTTTCTTTCAAATGGCCACAGGGGCCATTCTCATTTAAATCACCATGGATGGCCTCAGGGCCAACCACAGCAGAAGATGGAGCCTTCGTTTCCCTTCTGTCTTCTCTGTATCTCTCTTAGCCCTAGTTGCAGTTGTATTTTAATACAAGCATGTGTGTGTGTGTGTGTGTGTGTGTGTGTGTATTTATATGTATGCATGGGTCCTAGAGCCTCAGGAGGGCTACACATTTTTTTTAATTGGTAATGCTTCTAGAGAGTTTGGGATTTGTAGGCTGGCTGACTAGTTAGCCCTAGGGATCCTCGTTCGTCCGCCTCCCCAGCATTTCAAGTACATGCCACCATACTTGACATTTTACATGGTTGCTGGGGACTGAACTCAGTTTCTCATGCCAGTAAGCCAAGTTCTTTATTCACTGAGCTGTTGACCCAGCCCCTGAATTTTTCTCTGAAGTAACTCTTGGTCTCTCCAGGCTATTTCTCTGACATCCCCAGGCAGTTCTTTTCAGGAGCCTCGAGTGCCATTGGGGATCTGCAAACCAAGCTATCTTTGTCATTGCTGGCCAGGAACTTGGACATCCAAAGGGATTGGCAATTCCCACTGAAGGTCACACACTGTAAGTGCAGAGTCCAGAAGCAGTAGGGCAGCCGAGTTAGCAAGTGCACACTCCTGTGTCTTTGGTGCCCAGTGAGAAGCTTTTCCTCCTGCACATCCAAATGTTCCTTCTTAGACATTTGAGATGTGGGGCCAGGTGTGCTCCCCAAATATGCTCTTGGTGCCAGGACAGGGCTGTGTCACTAGACTTTATTTGTAAGTGTGTTGTGTGAAGTCTCCATGTGTGGGGGCCTTTCTCTGAAGGTGCTTCTTGAACAACTGAGTCCTCTCTACTTCAAGTAACTTTTTAAGGAGCCAGTCATACCCATGTCACTGCCCCTTCCCTCTGCCCTTCTACAGAATCGGATCTAGCACCAGGAATTCCAGGTCCACAGATCTCTAAGCCCCTCCAACAACAAAGTGTACTATTGCTTACAGACAGTATGCACACATCCTCCATATCACTCCGCATCACTTGATTATTTAAGACACCTAACGTGATGCAGGTATTCATTATGCCGTGTTGTTTAGCCAGAAACGTGTACACATGCACATACATTCATGTGTGCATGCGCGCATGTGTGTGTGTTCCTGAGGTGCTGGCTTTTATCTGGGCCCAACATTTCCTAGGTGTTAAGTAAACTCTTAATACTTTTATCTTCCTAGTAATTACTTCCTAGTTAATTTCTTTTCTGTGACCTATTTACAAACTGTAATTTAGAGCAAATCCAATTAAAATTCTGAGAGTCATTTGCGGGGGATGGGTGATCCCGCTCTGCCTGCTATTGGGAGCTCATAGGTCTTTTTCCAGCATATGTCCACTTGTGCAGTTCAATCCAGGGCGTTTCAAGGGCTGTTTGCTGGCTGACCATGGGGAAATCATATGACATGGGGCACTGTTGCTATTCTGTGCAGCCCGCAGCCATCTGGTAACCGTTCCCACATCTCCCACATCTGTTCCTACTGCAGCCTAGGTCTCCTGTGAACTCAGGAGTGATCTTCTGATGTCTTCACTCCTGCTGGCTCCATTATTTCCCCCGTGTCAATGTAGACTTTATTCACGAGGGTCTGACCACGACCAAGAGCCTATATTGTGAAGTGGGAGGAATTCTGAACTCCCAAGGGGGAGTCCACGTTGCTGGCAGACAAGACCCCTGGCAGAGTGGTCCATAGACTGAGTTCAGGAGCATGACCATGGGCCAGGAAGAGGTCCCTAGGACAGGAAGGGGGCACTGGTGAGTCTGCTTCACTGGCTCCAGTTTAGAGGCCAGGAAGCTGAGGTAGGGGTTGAGTAGCTACCGGCTTGTCTCCTAGCCAAGCATAGACCTTTGGCAGGTTCTGGCTTCCCAGAACACCCAGGTGGTGCTGCTTTGGAGGAAGCCAGCACCTTCGTTTTGAATAGATTTTAACAGCATGAAGATGAGATGGGAATTTAGTACTGAGATGGCCTAATAATCCAACAGGTGACAAGAACCAGTGTTGAACGCTGTGTTGTCCACCTGTCTGAAGGTTCCCTTTTGTCAGAAGACATGCTGCCCTGCCGCTGCTGCACCTGCAGCCTTCTGTGCCTTATCTGATCCATGCGCACAGAAAGGAGAGCTGTGGTTCATCGACACGATGGGAATGTCCCTCCTGGTGTAGGAAGCTGCCGAGAGCTACCCCTTTCGGTGACTCGTGGCTCAAGGTCTTCACTTTCCTGCAGCAGTCAAGTCTTTTGTGTGTCGAGCCCATCCAGGCCATGATGCCTTGTTGTTTCTTCTTAGTCTAGAATAGCCCTGGTCCTGGAGAAATGCTCTATATCAGTTCAAGTGCTGCTTGTTTGGACTGTGGCCAGGATTCACCTGACTCAATGTCTGCCAAACTTCCAGAGTAAGAATCTCATAGCTTTTTTCTCTATACAGTGCTCTGGCTGCCCAAGTCCTCCAGCCTCCAGCCTTCAGGCCTCCAGGGTGGATGGATCAATTTCTCCTGCATCTATCAACTCTCTGTCTGGAAAAACTCAATGCTGATCACAGGGGAATTTCAGGGGGTGATCTGTGTGTCACCTGCCTTCCAGGAGCCCCATGCCTGCAGATTGACCCCTGAGCTGCCAAATGGGCAGGGACAGTACCATCTCTCATCTTATTACCTTCCACTGAGTCTGTCATTATCAGTTTTGGGTACCTTATAATCTCTTCTCTCTGTGTATCCTTTTGTTGTTGTTTTCAGCCTAGAATTGCATCCTCCAAAGTCATGTGACACCGAAATCTAGGTACACACCATGAATGTCACTTTGTAAGACAAGAATGTGGAAGAAAGTTGCTGGTCTCCCACAACCCAGCCTTGTGCCAGAACAGAATTTCTCGAGGAAGGGGTCATGTGGGTTAGCATATAATTGGCATAGGAATTGTGCTCCCTGCCAAATACAGCAGTTGAGTTATGAAAATTAATTAATTGCAAATGTCATTGTAGAAAGGTACTGTGTCTTAATGAACAATCCAAAAAAGTCACAGAAGACGGATGTTGACTGAATCCTAGGCCCCAGGGAAGAAGGGATTCATCTCCCCTGGGAAAAGTCTTTTGGAAGGACTGTTCTTTGGGCCTCAGAAGACAGGACGGGTACAGCTGGTGGGGGGAGGGGTTAGCATCCTCAGAATTGTCAGGCACAGTTGTGTTTTAGGAACAGGGACACAGGTGACTGGTCCCTGGAAAGAAGAGAGTCAAACATGAACCCAGAAGGGCAAAAGAACACTGAGTACTTTGAACCTCTGGGTACCACATGCTGTTAGGTATAGTCACTGTGTGCCCAGGGCCACTGTATTCTGGGATGAGGTTAAGGTATGGTTGGAGGGCAGGCAGGATGCAAACACGCTGGAGAGCAGCCAGTGCCAAGGAACGTGGAGTCCATGGCCAGGGTGACAGTTTGACCCCACAGTGAGAGTCACAGGGGCAGCGAGGCTCTCTGGGGAAGCACTGACAAAGCGAAGCCTCAGTGAGGAACACAGAGTCCAGGGAAGATGGAGAAGTAGGGAGAAACAGCAGCTTGACACAGGCTGTGGGGAGAGGAGGGTGAGGATGGGTCATGGGGAAGGGGTAGTGACAGGAAGCCCTCTTGGAAAAGCGAAGTTTACAGTTCAAGAAAAAAGAAAAAAAATTACGTGCTGCTTTATTTGTTTCTCTCAGAGTTTCCTTTTGTGGACGGAGTGGCGAGGCGGCTCTTTGAGGTGCACTGTTGAGATTGGGGCCAACAGAGGAGGGCTGACATGATGAAACTCAAGTTCTCAAGTACTCTGGCCCCACTAGAGTGGAGTTTGTTGTCTTTAATGTCCATGTTTGAGATGTCTTTAGGAAAGTAAGCATTATCTGTTGACAGCTCTGATGGTATCAGTTGTGTGGAAGCCTCTGACCCCCCAGCTAGATTTCCACACCCATTCATTTTCTCTATCATTCTCTGCAGCCTCACTGCCTGCCCCACTGTCCCTACCCACCCTGGCCAGAGCCCCCCGAGGGCTTGCATGAGCTCCTCAAATGAGATGTCGTGTTTGTAACTCCTTGTCCAAGCCTGTTCTGCTTGTTTACCATGTCTGTCTTCCGTATCCCACTCTCACCTCACCGCCTCCCTGCTGACTCTACCACTCCTTCACGTGTCTACTCAGGCCCCTCTTGCCTAGTCGGCTCTTGTCTCCAAATGATATTTCCCTTGGTGAGCACCTCCTGGGCATGGGTGGAGGAGGTGTGTGGGTCCAAGAGAAGCTGAATTTAGGTCTAAGCACTTGGTTGGGGGAGCCATCCAAACAAGAAGCCCTGTGGTGGGAGCTTGTGGGTTTGAGGACCTCATTTGAGGAGAACCAGGCAGGGTTCAACAAAGTTTCTACAGTGGACACATACTCTCAGGTATAGGCTGCTGAGCTGATACCAAAACCCAGTGGACACTCACAAGGAGAGCATTTTAGAACTCTCTATCAGTGGCACCATAATACCAGTGTCACAATGTCCTCCCCCCAGCACCTTATGTGTTAAAGATTTTACATGTCAACCGTGGGAGAGGAAGTTAATCCCTGTTGTCAGTTGTCACCTACTTGGATATCAGCTCATTTAAGTGTTGACCCAGGCATCTTCTAAAACCAGAGCAGACAGTCTCCCAGAAGTCAGGAGTAGACAGTCCCCCTGAGGCTGCTCTAGGAGTGGCATGGATGTAGTAACTCAGAAAAGCAAAGGGTCCCAGGTAAGGGAGGTAGGACCCAGCTCAAGGCAGTGACACCTAGGGAAATGACTCCTTTGTCTACCACATCTTCAGCAGACACCAGTTTAATAGCTGTGTGTATGGGTCTGCTCCTATGTCTTTCATTTCGACAAGAACGTTTGGCATGAGACATAACTTTGGTTTGCAAAATTTTCAGCGTGTGATACAGTATTGTAGTTACATAGGCCATAAAATGCCTGCAGTAGAATACTGTACATCAGTTCTGCTGTTCTTACTCAGCTTACATGCAAAACCATATAGACTTAGTCAGCAGCAGCCCCATTGACTCTTCCTAGCCCCTGGGAGCAACCATTTTGCTCTCTGCTCCTGTGAAGTTTGCTGGGTTTTTTGTTTTGTTTTGTTTTTTGAGACAGGATTTCTCTGTGTAGCCTTGGCTGTCCTGGAACTTGCGCTGTAGACCAGGATAGCCTCAACCTCATAGAGATCTGCTTGCCTCTGCCTCCTGAGTGTTGGGATTAAAGGCATGTGCCACCACAGCTTGGTGAGGTTCGCTGTTTTACACTCATATATAAATATATAAATCAATATCTGTCCTTCTGTTTGACTCTTCTGCTTACTAGGCTTCACGTCCTTAGGCTTCATTCATGCTGTAGTGTATGGTATGTTGTCTTTGCTTTTTCAAATAGCCTTGTTGAGGTGTAGTTGACACAGTGAACACGTATGTTTAGAATATACAGTTTTGACCTGTGTGTTAGGGTTCTCTACAGAAAAAGAACTGAGAGAATGAATCTAGCTGTCTGTCTTCCCACCTGTTTAATTATCTATCAGTCACAGAAAGAGGATTTATTAGAGCAGCTTACAGGCTGTGTGGTCCTACTAGTCCAATAATGACAGTCTATCCATGGGAAGTCCAAGGCTAGATGTCTCAGTGGTCTTCAGTAGATGCTGGAATCCTGAAGAAGTAGGCTCGAATGCTGAAGGAATAGACTTGTCAGCCTGAATGAGAGCAAGCAGGCAAAGAACGTAAGGTTCCTACTTCCATGTCCTTTATATAGGCTGCCCACAGAAGGTGTAGTCTGAATTCAAAGGATTTTCCTGCCTCAAAAGATTTGGATTACAGGTGGTTCTCCCCACTCCAAAGGACTGAATTAAGAAAAAATGCCTCACAGGTGTCCCTAGCTGCGTGGGTCTTAGTTAACTGCAGAGGTAGTCAGGCTGACACAAGGAATAGCCATCATAACACATGTCCATCATATGTGAGATCTCTCCCACCAAGGCCATCGGCACACTCATCACCAGCCCATGTTTGCTGGTGCCTCTTTGTGGTCCACTCTGTGTTGCTCCCATATGCCTCACCAGGTAAACACTAGTTGGTTTGTGGTTTTCCAAAATTTTGATTTATTGGGCGCTGTATAAACTATTTATCATCTTGAAATTGTTTCACAATCTTACAGGCTTAAATAGAGAATTTTGGTCATTTTCATGTCCTTATCCCCCTCTTTCATCCTCCTTCCCTCATTCTCCTCCCTCCCCTCAAAAGCCCCCCTTCTCCTTCTGCTTTTGTACCTTTGTGTGTGTGTGTGTGTGTGAGGTCATTGAGTTGAATAAGAAAGCGCTGCCTGCCTGACCGTAGGTGGGAGGGTACTTAATGTAGCAAGGAGGACTTATCTGTGGTTATAGCATTGAAGAAAAGGAGCACCTCCCACGACCTCCAGGATTTCCCAATAGAGGGGCCTCACAGGTCCCTTCTCCATCTATGAACTTTGCCACACCTGAGAAAGGAAATCAAATAGGGTGTCAGCAGATGGGAGATGTCAGGAGCCACCTGGCCATGTGGCACACATGGTGATTGTCATCAGGAACAAGACAGGCCAGAATGAGACTGAGTAGAGCAGACACCACGCCGAGCTCTTTTGTGAGGCTAGGTCCATCAGCCTCTCACTGAGAGACATTCTAAGAAACACCTGGCCGGTGTTCTTCAACATGTCAGCATCAGGAGACAAAGGAAGCCTGAATTGCTGTCTCAGAACAAAGGAGACAACTAAATACACAGTATGTCCCTAGCAGGGGCCTGGCCAGAAGATGGATGTTAGTCAGACAGCTGGTAAACCTTGAATAAGCCTTGTCATTCATCGGCAGAAGGGCAGTAATGCTAGTTTCCTGCTTTTCCATTTCACAGTTGTTACACAAACCATTTACATTTGGAGAAACCAAGGGTAGGCATGCAAAAATTCCTGTCTCTGCTTCTACATTTTTGAGAATCTGCGATTTTCTCAAGGTACAAGTGCGAAAACCATTTTAATAGCAGGAAAGAATGTCAGCACAGCTGACATTTGCCAGTCCTCTATAGGACAGGTTGTTTAGTTGTTTCCCAATGTCCAGATTAGAAGGTGAAGAAGGCCACAGGTGGGAGGATGGATGAAGATACGTTACATAAATGAGGGCAGGGGTGGCTATATTTACATCAGGCAGAGACCACAGAGCTTTAGCTGCTAGGAGAACAAGAAGCTGATTATATAAGCATTACGCTAGAAAAGCGAGTTCCGAAGGAAGCTCTAACTACAGTGAATATACATGCGCCCAGCGTCAACACACCTGTATATGGCCACGCAAACACAGATAAGCTGAAGGAACATGCAGCAGTACAATAATAAGACCAGGAAGCTTCAATATCCCACTTTCAACAGCGGGTAGTATTCAGACAGAAAATCAATGGGGAAGCAACAAGGAGTTGGCTCAGCCTATAAAGTGTTTGTTACTTAAGCATAAGGGCATAAGTTAGATCCCCAGCACACACTTACAAAGCCAGGCCTGGTGATGCCTTTGTAACCCCAACAGCGGGGAGGCAGAAGCAAGAAGATCTGTAGGACTCACTGGCCAGCCAGCCTAGCTCAGCAAGCCAGGTCCAGGCCCCAGTTTTGTATATTTCGGTACATTTGCTTTGGGCGTGTCCTGAAGCAGCTCCTCAGAAGCAGTAGAATGTGTTAGTGTGACCTGCTCCTCCCATGTCCAGGAAGCAGAGAGAAGCTGTATATCTTTGATGACCTGAAACCATCCTGTAAACTTCAGCTTTTAAAGTTTCTGCCACCCCTGAACAGTGCCATGTTGGGGACCAAGGCTTTAAAGCTTTAAGAAATTTCTTAAGAAACGGGCATTTTGGGGCTATGTGTCAAGGCCACAGCACATTCATGATCATAGCCCAAGGTAGCCAAAGGCACTGCTTCCAGGAAGCGAGCTGAGGAGACTTCTCATGGGAGCTCCCGAGCAGCCTTGCCCTTTGAAGGTGCACGTGTATTCTAGTTGCTGCTGTGTGTTTGGCTTCAGTCCAAGCTCTGACAGGGATCATGGTTTAGGCTGGATCTAGTGTTGCTGATCGCTGTGCCCCTGACACCTGATGGCTCTGTTTTTTTGACCTTTCCTTATGCCCTCCCTCATCCTGGGTAATGGAAAATGGTCTGTGCTAATTTTACTTTTCATATCTGATCCCACTTTGGGCAGAAACCGGTGGGGGAGCAGTTGCCTACTCACATCTGGCTTGGCTCTGTGGTGCCCCAGACTAACTGTCCAGCTGCTTTAGACTAACTCCCTCCATATCTCGCCCCTCTCTGGCACATTCTCAGGGCTTTCCTGTGCCAGATGGGACTCTCCAGAGAACTGAGAAGGTTGGGTGTGTATTGCGGGAGCCCACCCAAGCCAGCTCCATCCCTCTTTCTTTTCCCTTCTCCAAAGGGAATTCTTGTTTTCTTCCTCACAGTTTCTTTTCTGGACCTGTGTACCCCAGCTCTCCCACGACTACCCCCTTCTGAGTTGAGATCTCCAGCTCGCCCAGCCGGTCCTGCGTCCTTGAAGAATGAGTGGCTGGCCCTTCACATTTCCAGTCTTGTTCCATCCAGGGCTATTCTTAGCACACTGAAATATGAGACCGCCCCCATGTGCTGGAAGTGGATGTATTGAGGGTCACTGTCATGTTTCTGGAAGTGGCCCACAGCACCCAGGAACTTGTATTCCTGCACATGCATGGTAGGGAGAAAATGCCGCAGGAGCTGCCTTTGCCCCCAGGGCCCCAGGAACTAGATCTAGCTTCTCCATATCTCCATGAGCAGGGAGAAGCAGTGGTAGTCTGTCTGATACAGGATGGGGAAGTCCCAGGTCTCTAAGACAGGCACAGTCGGTGGTGCAGGAGTGTTCTGGCCACTTGAGAGCCATTTCCTAGGCAGTGGGTTTTCTGTTGGCTTAGAAGCTGCACATGAATCTACTGATATTTTAACTACCGTCTGCAGCCCCATGGTCCTGCAGTCATTACCCACTGGCCACTGAGGCTGCAGCCCAGGGGGACTAAGTCTCTATTGTTCTAATAAAGACTCATGAGTCAGATATTGGGGTAAAAACCTGATGGATCAAAGAAGTGCCAGAGTAGTGACTAGCTGTCCTCTCCACATTTCCCAGATTGAAATCCATTCAATCTCTAAATTTCTCCCTACTCTTTCCTGTAGGTCTTCTCTATCTGTATTTCTGCCTTCCCTATGTGTAATTCTGGTCAGCTAGTCACGGGCTTCGTCTCCTTATTCAACGTTAACTTTATTAACACAGTCTTGGGGTGTCACAGTGCAATCAAATATCTTGCAACACTAGGTTTTTGGGTGTATATTTTTCTTCCACAGAACAGACCTTGTAAATGTGTCTCTTATTTTGAAGATTGAAAAAAAATGAGGGTCAGAGAAGGGAACAGTGTGCTCATGTTTGTCCCACGATCTCTGAGCTGAGTATGTATCTTTAAGTTATAACTAGAAAGTCTAGGCTCTTTTCTTTCTGTCCTTGCTTTCTTTCTCTTTCTTTCTTTCTTTCTTTCTTTCTTTCTTTCTTTCTTTCTTTCTTTCTTTCTTTCTTTCTTTCTTTCTATTTCCCTCCCTCCCTCCCTCTCTGTTTGTTTTGTTTTGTTTTTCAAGACAGGGTTTCGCTGGAGTTTTAGAGCCCGTCCTGGAACTAGCTCTTGTAGACCAAGTTGGCCTCAAACTCACAGACATCTTCCTGCCTCTGCCTCCCAAGTGCTGGGATTAAAGGCATGCGCCACCACTGCCCAGCTTAAGTCTAGGCTCCTATAACTTATATATGAGTGATAGAGGTATCGCATAAGCCCCATTCTCTTGTGTGATTTTGAAAATGCAAAATGGCAGCCTTGTGCTTTTGTTGGGTGGGGCTGTGCCATTGCTGGGTTCCTCTCAGAGCTGATGAGGAGGTGAAGCCCCAGAAAGGTCTTCCAAGGCCATGGGCATCTTGGACTGCCTTTAGAACTTTATCTCCTGGAGGAAGGAGGTGAGGAAAGAGAGCGGCCCAATGATTTTGAGGAGCCCGGGGCACAGGTCCTGTTTATCCTGTGGCCTGGTGTTAAGAACTGAGAAAAGGAGGAAGTGAGCAGAGAATGAGCGAGCCTGCATTGCTCTCTGCTTCCTCACTGTGGACCGCATGACTGGCTCAGCCGTGCTCCCACCCTACCACGCTCCTGCTGCCGTGCCTCTCCACTGTGATGGACCGTGCCCTCGAATCATGAGCCGGAGTTCGCCCTTTCCCCCTTAAGTAGTCAGCTGTTTTGACACAGCAGCAGGACAAATAACGGGTACACTCCCTTACTGCTTTGCTTGGTATTTTGGCACAGCAATAAATAGCATAACTAATGTTCTCTTCTTCCTCCCTTCCTTATTTCCTTCTTTTTTTTCCTTTTTGAGATGGTCTCATTGTATCCCAGGTACACCCTTAGAATTGCTACGTAGCTAAAGATACCCTTGGTCCTCCCTCTTGGGTCTCCCATCTCCCTTTTCTCTCTATCAGTAGTAGAGAGGGTCTCAGGTACCTTGGTGGTATCATGGCCCTTGTTAGGGCGGTGCAACTCTGCATCTCATTTATCTTAGTCCTGATCCCTTGGGATGGCTTACTGACTCATCACTAATCCTAGATTCCATTCGGCTGTTTTCAGCCGACATTCCCAAGTCTTACTCTTTTGTAACTTACGCTATTTAGCTATTCTTGGTCTTCAGAGTAAATCTGTCTTAGGTGAATGTAATTAGAAATGCATATTTTGCACACAGGGATATCTTTTTTCTCCTTCGCAGCTGTGCATTTAAAAAAACACATCTGTAGACTGACTATAAAGTTCCTGTTTATAACAGGGGCCATTCTCTCAAAAGCTAGAAACTGTAATCTACTCAAAGCCCTGACTGCCAAGGCTGAAGGTGTTTCTTTTATTCCTTCACTTACTCCATGAGTGTTGATCAGTCTTGTTCACTGGGCTGTGTGCCAAGCCCTATGCTAGCACTGGGGTGGGGATGGGGGCATTGTGCCTTGGAGGAGTTATGCGGGGTGGACCTGGCACTTACCTAGGCTTTGACTGTGTGCAATGGCTGTCTGTTAGTAGAGATTTAAATGGGCAGATGTGGGATTACAGCAGGCCATTGGATTCAAAGGCCGTGTGTCTGACTGTTAGTTATTTATCTCTGGCTGAGCCCAGCTAGTGTAACTGTAAAGGGGTCCCCATATCCATGCCAGAGCTTTCTCAGAAAGAGTAGAACTCTTTAGAAAAAAGAATCTAGCCATCCCTGGCACATTTGTATTCCCAAGGCAGTGCCTCTACACACCCCTGGCGTTTGTAGCTGTTCGTAAAGCCAAGGTCCACGCACGCTTGTTTTGCTAATGACTTCCCAGGTTTATTTGGAAACTCTTCCCATGCGAACTTGAAAGAATAATAGTGAAACTCCATGCTGTTCTTTCTTCTCTCCTTTTGAAAGTCGCTTAGGGAGTTTATTCCTGCTCGGTTCGTCATCAGAGACTCTCTAGCAGCAGGTGGCATTTTCTGAAATTACTACGACCATACCCGTGACCTTTGACATTGCTGTAATGTTACTCAGCACTCATTCCATTCATTTTGCCCAGTTGTTCCCAAACTTTAAGTCGCTGATATCTCCTTGTCTGTCTGGTAAAGGCACACACCCCTTCCTCCCGGTGCCATTCTCTCCATTCGCCTTTGGTGTGTTCAGCTGACAGAGGCCTCTCTGTGTGGGTGATGCTCCACAGAGTTCTCCCCGGCTCCTCCATGTGGGTTTGGTGTGATGCAGTAGCCTGGGTCCTGGGTCCACAACAGTCACTTCTTTTCTGCATCTCCATTTTAACAAATTGAAGAGCAAGGTTGCCAGCTGGAGCTAATTAATTTAATATGAGGTGTTGGAGAAAGTTTGAGAGCTCCCCCTGCCCTGCCTTTGCCCCAGTATGCTGCCTGTGGCTATTAGAATACCTGCTCTGGGCTAGTCAGTGGTGGCACACGCCTTTAATCCCAGCACAGAGGCAGAGGCAGGTGAATCTCTGAGTTCAAGGTCAGCCTGATCTACAGAGTGAGTTCCAGAACAGCCAGGGCTACACAGAGAAACCCTTTTTTGAAAAACCAAACTAAAACAACAACAACAAAAACACCTGCACTATGGGACCCTTGCCCCTCACAATGATTGTACATTTGACAACATACATGTGTATCTTTTGCCTTCTAGGTAGAATGCACAAATGTTGATGATCTATGACTCTGCCATCTGCCTTTGTCAAGATCTAGGGATGGACACTGTTGGAGATGGGATTTGGAGTGTGTTTGAGTAGAGGTGACTCTGGGACTCTTTGAGGCTGAGGATCCATCTTCCTTTGTTTGGGGGCTGGTCATCAATGCAGTTTGTGTTGATTCATGAGGTCAGGCACGTGCGGTTCACCAAATTTATATTGCGTGTTAGCTTGACAGTTATTTACAATAAGTCGAGCCCCAGCATCAAAGATTCCTCCCTGTGAGTGAATGTCTGATAATTTCAATAAACTTGGTCTTCCTTGTAACCTGCAGTACCTTTCACAGAGCCCTGTAATACTGAGGGTATAATCAGGGGTGACTTTCTTCTGTAGATGGAAGGTCATGTCCCTGAAAGATACGTTGGCTGTGGGTGTTGGGTGTGTTCTCTCATTATGCCCATAAATGACCTTGCCACTTAACCACTGCCACTAGGGGTACAGAGATGCAAGGTTGTCACCTAATACCCTGAGTAGTACTGCTGGTATATACTGCTGCCAAGCTAGGATTGTTTAGATAGTCATGGGGTGGGGGCCTCAGGTGGTGAGCAGTCAAAGGCGGACTGGGCAGCTGGTCTTCTTGAAAAGCTTTCATGTTCACGTTCTTCCTTTTCTTCATGCCCATGGGGTGTCAGCAGAGGAGCTGAGAAGAGGGCGATAACTCCTCAGTTGAGCCTCTAGGTTCTCAAGGTTGCTGTAGCACATTCAGCAGAGACAGCACCATGGGATGCTGGCGGTGGGCTCCTACTTCTGGGAAATGGATATGATGTTTTAGCTGATCCATGAGTTCCTGTGTCCAGCCTTGACGATCTCTCAAGGGTTGTGGGTGGAATCATTTTGGAGCTTGCAGATCATGAAGGTATTCAATGAAGAAATGAACAAAGACATCAATGGAGATGACCCTGAGGATTCCACAGCCATTTTCTCCTGAGCTGAATGCATCTCTGATCCCAGGTGCCTTATACCTGGAGCAGTGTCCTGCAATCTCCATCACAGTGTGTAGAGACATTGCTGACAGAGTGGGACTCAGAATAGATGCTCATTCACACAAGACATCCACCTTTTCATAGGGAAGGGTCTGTTCCATGGTAAAATGTCTAGAAAACAAATACAAATTGAAATATGGGGGCCATATTTACTATTTAACTATTTAGTGCATTGAGTCATTTTATTTTCTCTAAAAAGTGGGTGATGGCAAATATATATACATATACATATACATATACATACATACATACATACATACATACATACATACATACATATGAATGTGAGACAGAATCTCCCAGAAGCAGGAATGTGGGTTCTATGGAGAGAGTGCAACCTGCTGTGTGCCTCTGAAGAGGATGTTCTTCACCTGGCCCTGAAAGTGAGAACCCTTTAGGCACATCCTGGACCCTGTCAAGGAGGACAAATCTTTCTCTCATCTCTGCACAGTGCTTTTTCTCACCCGACCCCGACACTGCTGTGCTTACCCTGAGGGCTGTCCAATGAGGACAGGCTGCCTCTCTTAAATCAATTACCATGTACCTTGCTTCAGTGTGTCTAATTGTTCTTTGGAGAGAAGTGACAGGGGTCACATGTCCATTCACAAACACTCTGTGCTCTTTGGTTGTTACTAGGGAAGCCATGTTGGCTCTTATTGACTCTGGGATGAGGGAGATGCTTCTATGATGCTTTCCTAGCCTCCTCTGCAGTGAGGACCTAGAAAGAAGCCCACTCAGGCTCTCAAGCCTACAGCAGCATCAGGCCCTGCTCTAAGTAGCAGAGGGACACGTCATCCCTCCTCTTGGAGGTGAGCAAAGGAGACCTGCATTAGTTACCATCTCATATTGTAATAAAACACCCGGTAAGAAGACACTAAAGGCAGGGTTTGTTTTTACTCTGTTTTGGGGTACAGTCTTCCCTGGGGAGAAGCCTAGCAGCAGGGTTTTGAGGCAGCTAGTCACATTGCATCTTCCAGAAAGAAGGGAGCAAGGCATTCATTCTTTCTGGTGCTCAGCTCAACTTCTCCCTTAACTCAATCTAAGTTCCCTCATGGGATGGTGTCACCTACATTGTGGTGGGCATCTATTAATACAGTTAGCCTGTTGAAAGGAGCTCACTTGTTGGTTCCCGGCTGCTCAGCCCTGAAATAATCGCACAGAAACTATATTATAAATCACTACTTGGCCCATTAGCTCTAGCTTCTTTTTTTTTTTTTAAATATTCATTTATTTATTATGTATACAATATTCTTTCTGTGTGTATGCCTGCTGGCCAGAAGAGGGCATCAGACCTCATTACAGATGGTTGTGAGCCACCATGTGGTTGCTGGGAATTGAACTCAGGACCTTTGGAAGAGCAGGCAATGCTCTTAACCTCTGAGCCATCTCTCCAGCCCCCTAGCTCTAGCTTCTTATTGGCTAACTCTTACATCTTAATTTAACGCATCTCCATTAATCTGTGTATTGCCATGTGGCTGTGGCTTACCAGGTAAAGTTCTGGTGTCTTCCAGTGGGGCTATATGGCTTCTCTCTGACTCTGCCCATCTTTCTCCCAGCATTCAGTTTAGTTTCCCCCCACACCTACCTCTGTTCTACCTTATCAGGCCAAGCTATTTTTTTAATCCATTTATGGTAATCACAGCATACAGAGGGGAATCCGAAATCATTAGCCTAATCTAGATAATCCCTCATAGGTATCTTCAGTCTTGTTCTTCAGTGATTCTAGAGTCTATCAAGGTGACAGTTCGCGTGAGCCATCACAAGCATGTAGAGCCAACACTGACATAGCCCCTTCCTGTGCTGGACATTGTGATGAGTCCACCTTCCCATTCTGATGTCACTGCCCCCATGACATTATTATCTTCTTCCTTATCATCCCGATTGAGCAGGAGGGAGTGATGCAGAGCAACAGTGGCACAAAAGACAGGGAGCCAGGGCAGGGAGCTCTGCGGAGAAGCTTTAGAGAGAAGCAGCCTGGTGCTTTTAGATCAAGTCAGAACTTGATGGCTGCACTGAGTAGGGGACATGAAGTAGGATAGCCTTAGCAGCTTTAGCACTTGCTTAAGGCACACACGTATATGTGCATGCATGCGTGTGTGTGTGTGTGTGTGCATGTACATGTGTGCGCGTGCGCGTGTGTGCATGTGTGTGTGTGTGTGTGTGTGCTTGGTTATGCTGACACCTAAGACCAGGGCAAACAGGCAGGGATTGGGAAGGGCTAAGGACAGCTATGATAAAGTCTTATCCATATCTGGGTGCCTGGGGCCAGCAATTTTTAATGTAGGAAGCAGCTGTTAATTCTATTTATGATCCTTTGGTGCCAGTACCTGATTGCCCTTCTCTCTGTCAAACACCGACCCAGTAATAGCAATATTAGCTAGCATTTAGAGCAGTCTTCCCAGTGCCAGGCACAGCTCTAGGTGCGTTTCTAACACCAGCTGCCTTATCTTCCTGATACCCAGATGAAGAAGCTGCCCATCACATCTCACCAGGCAGCTGGGCAGGCAGTGACAGCTAGCCCTGAGCTGGATGGTGGAGTCTGCTGCCATGGCCCAGACTGTTAGCTCTTAGTCTCTGTTGCCCCAGATGTGCTTTGTAAAACTGTGGATTACCCAACGTTTCATGGTTAGCAGGAGCACTGAGCAGCATACAATGAGCGACTTGTCCCTATGGTCTGTTTCAGGGAATATAATGCAATGTCTCTAAAGGGCCAGGAGTTGGTCGGGAACAGAGCCTGCTGTCTTGTGTCCCCTAGGCTATGCATCTGTCTCTGCCTGGATACTGTCTCTCTTGCCTTGACTTCTCTTTGTCCATCCACAGCCCATATATCACACTGTCTTCACTACAGGTCTGTGGGGTTTTCAAACTTGATAATGTCCCAGTCCTAAGTATTAGGTCCTCTATAACTTGTCCGTCTCTTTTTTCCATCCTTTATTTCTGGGTTTGCCATTAAAATCTTGAAGAAGCCCAAGCCTCCGTGTTCCTTTCCACTCAGTCTCTGGTTTTCCCGTTGCCCTGTTTCTCAGTTAGTTCTAATACCACTTTCACTTGTCCGCGGAGCCATACTTGATGTTCATGCCCATTGCCAGCCTCCTGAGAATAGTTCTTCAGCTTGCATCCTCTCATTCTCCTCGTTCTGTGTCACCCCCTGCTCCTATGTCACAGTATTCTCTGCCTCCACAGACACTGCCTGGGCTCTATCCATTAGGGGCAGTGGCTCAGCCCCATCTGCTTGCCCTGCTCCTGCGGCTACTCTGTCACCGCACAGGCTTATCCCCCACTTCTGACACTCTCTCTCCGCAATTTCCTGTGTCTGGGACATTCTTCCAGGTCCCGCAGGGCTGGCATCCTTATCTTTACTTCTACTTTCACCTCAGATGGCCTCATACAGGAGGTCCACCCTGCCTGTTCGAAAACTCGCACCTTCTGCCTCTACCTCCTGAGTGCAGGAACTGTGGGTACTGCCTGGCACTGTCTCTCCCACCCCGACTTCTCCCTTCTTTTTAAAAAATACATTCCCGCTGAGTGGTAACAACACTCGCTTTTTATCCCAGCACTTGGGAGACAGAGGCTGGTGGGTCTCTGAGTTCGAGGCCAGCCCACGAGTGAGGACAACCAGAGCTATATAGAAAAACCCTGTTTTGAAAAACCAAACAAACTGAACAACAGTAACAAACAAAAAATCCCCAGAATTCAAACACAGGGCTCGGTGTGGAGAGAGAAACTCTTGTGAGTGATGAGACCTGGGTTGTTTATCTTTTAGCCTTTGTCCAGGTGTCTGTCCATTGTCTTCATCCAAAAACTAACTTGATCATTGGATCATCTTTGCCCTTGGTCAAAACCAATTACCTGAGATAGTTTGGGTCTACTTTTGGAGTTATTCCCATCTATTGATTTGCTGGTCCTAGTCAATATAAGAGGTATAAAATAAAGATAATTTCAAAGGCAAGGGTGTTAGAACTGAGGGAGCAAGCTGAGTTTATCCAGTGACAACGACACAAAACACATACTTAGTATAACAAAATAGCTAGGGGTCTGGGAGGAAGAGAAAGGTCAAGGGAAATGCTGGAAGGACATGAATGAATAATTCACAGAAAGACACAATAATGGCCCAAGTATACAAAAAGATGCTCAATTTTCATAACAAGAGAAATGTTTAAAGTTGAGGGTGTTCTAATTGTCACACTGTCAAAATTTGGGCAAAAAAAATTGCTCAAAAAAATCACACTTTCGGAGTGATTTTTTATTTTATTATTACATACTAGGATTGTAACTGGGGCCTCTGATTGGCAGGTAAATGTTATACCATTGAGCCACACCACAGTCTTGGCTCCCATGGTTTAGAGAAAGAAAAGGCCCTGGTGCTGCTCTCCATTCTGTTGTGGTCTACAGGGCGTTTGTTCCTGCATTACCTTATAGTCTTTGCTGCTCACCACACAGACATGTTGGCTGAGGACTCATCTGGTCCTCCAGCCTCTAGCCTGCTTCCTTTCTTTGGCACCAGCACTAAAATACTCCCTTGGGTTGCTGATTGCCCCTGGACTCTTCCCCACCCCTTTCTCTACTCCAGATTCTACTTCTGGACCAGCACAGGTTCTCCGGGTCTCCTGAACTGGACTGTGCTGAAGGCTGCCGTTGCTCAAACCAACCCCTCCATTATCATGGCTGCGGCATTTCATTTGTAGCTGCGTGGTATCTTTAAGGCATAATTAACACCGAAGAGAGATTTTGGCCAAAAGTGCTAATTAACTATGAAGTAATGGTATGACTTTCTTTGGTAGGTTTCCCCGACCCCCGACGGACTACTGTGCTGGTCTGGTGGCAGGAACGAGCCCCAGCTGGTAGCTGGTCCTGGGCATTTGGCTCCCGAAGTGGACTGCATCCCAGCTGTTGCTCTTTTGCCGTATCACAGAATGAATCTGCGGTGACAGGTTCAATTGAGGTCTTCAGAAATTAGAGACCTGCTTATACTTTTAAATAGGCTGGGATGTGTTGAGGGTGGTTGTTTTTTTTTTCCTCCCATAATAGCTTCAGTTATATTAGAGACTGTGGAACATTAGATTAGTAATACAAAATGAACAATAACAGTTCTGATAAGAGCTGATCAAAATCTCGGGCAATATCTGTCAGAACACTCAGATTCTGAGCAAGGATATTGAACAAGAGAAGCAAAAGGCCTTTTCCAAGGTTATATGCAGTTTTAATTACTGTCAGTCACAGGCTCTCTCTCCATTCTTTGATGTGCAACCTGGGATTGTGAGGCCCCACCTAAGACTCGTACAGATTCCACGGTGGTCCCACACCTAAACATTAAACATTGTTTAAATGTTTACAAATGGTTGTGTGCCTCTTAATAAGACTAGTGTCCAAAGTCCGGTTGACTGGGCATGTCTTACATTCTTTTCAGTGCAGCCGCAGACACTGAAGCCTCACGGGTTTTGGCAAATGTGTGACCTGGATGGCCATCCCCACCACTGGGATGTGGAACACCCCATAACCCCCGAGAGTGTCCCTGACTCCTTTACAGCTAAGCCTTCTCCTGTTTCTGGTTCCAAACAACTCTGATCTCTTTACTGAGACCAAAGATTGACCTTTCTAGTGTCCAGTGTGCTCTTGGGTCAACTGCTCTCAGAACAATCATCTCAAGAGTCACCTATGCTCCTGACACCACTCCATGTTCCATTTCATGGGGTGGAGGAGGCAAGCATTCTTTTTTACAGGCACACTACAAAACTGACTAACCATTCCCCTATTCCTTACTGGACACTGATTATTTCCAGTTTCAAGTTGTTGTCAATCACTTCTCCAGACATATTTATATCCATCTTCGTGTGGATAGACGTTTTATTTTTCTTGGTGTGAATTTATTGCTCAATCATAATATAGGGATTACAGATTTAAGTTTACAAAAAATTACTTAATTATTTCTCAAAGCAATTGTGCTATTTTTATAATACTCTCAGCTGTATGTGAGCATTTTAGTAGATTTCTTAAGATTTTTTTTTAAACAGGATGATGTCTCTGAACTGTTTTATCCCTTTCCATAGACACCTTTAATTTCTTGACATTGAATTTACATATTATGTAATTATGTCTAAATTTTTGGTGGAAATATTTAGTTACTTACCATTAAGTCTGGCTTTTCATTGAGGTTTTAATGGTACATTTTATAAAATATACTTTTCCATGTGTTATTTGCTCCAAGTTTTAAAAAGTGTAGATGTTTTGAATGTTGCATCTGCTTTTGCTGTTGACCGTGTGGCATACTTTTCCTTTCTGTTGTCAAATTGTTAACTACAGTGAGAGACGGTCACAAGCGGATGCTCAAAGATTAAGCCATCCTCGTGTTGCTGAGATAAGACTCATATGGTCATGATGTATGATTCATTTTATATAATTTAAAAGTTGATTCATTAGTACTTTGTTAGGAACTTTTAGAGTTAAATTTATGAAAAATACTAGCCTTAAAGTGGTTTTCTTATAAACTCTCTGACTTCAACATTTGAGTAATACTGCTCTGATAAAAACTGGGACCATTTTTCAGAGAGAGAGAGAGAGAGAGAGAGAGAGAGAGAGAGAGAATGTATGTATGTATGTGTGAATGAATGTGTGTGCGTGTGCTACAGCATGCAGGTGAATGTCAAAGGACAACTTAAAGGAGTTAGTTCTCTTCTTCTGTGAACTTTGTGGATCAAACTCAGGTTGTCAAACTTTGATATCAAATGTGTCCACCTACTGATTCACCCTGCTGGCCTTCTCCATCCTTTTTTCTCACACATGTATGAAAGCGACATTTTTCTAAGCCTGATGTTTGATAGAATGTTCTGGGTGAACAGCTGCATATCAAGCTTCTTTTAGGAGATGCTTTTCATGTGAGCTCAGCCCCTGATCATCATGAAGTTCTACTTCTTTTTGATTCTGTTTGGGAAGGAGTGCTCACTGGGTATAGATTACTGTCAGTGTTGGCCCAGAGTTCATTTTCCTTTCAATCCTTTTGCCCTCTGTGGGATCTGAGGCTCATTTTTATTATTGATATTGGAATTTTGCTTCCTTTTTCCTTGATGTTACCTTTCTTGATATTTTTAAGAAGTTGCAGTTGATTCCGTTAATGTTTTGGAGGGGGAGACTGGGGTGGGATTATTGATTTTAATTTAAGAATTGGGTTTTTTTGTCCTCTTTTTTAACCTCTTGTTCCTTTGCATCCTGTTCTTGGCCACCAGAGGTTTCATACATCGTGACACTTAGCTTTGGCAGTGCAGGTAACAACTTATCTCAGATGTGTCTGGGCTCAATTACTTACTAACTTGAGTATCTTCAGGGCAACAGTGTGTCACCTACCTTCCTTACTGTCATGGCTTCTGCCCATAGTGGACATCTGTCCATGTCAACAAGTGGATTGTAGATGGGTGAATGAATATTCTTATGAGTGATTTCCTTGAATGGTGGGGCAAGGGGGTGGGTAGAATGACCAGTTAGATAGCTCTGTGTTGAATCTTGGGTTTATGGACTACGCTACACAGAACCCCTAACTACACAGAACCTTGCTGTGATGGCTAGTTTTAATTGTTAGCTTGAACAATCTAGAATCATTTAGCCAGAGGGTCTCAATGAGAGATTGTCTCAATTGGGTTGGCCTGTAAAGTGTGCCTGTGGAGAATTACCTCACAATTACACACATTGGCATGCGAAGACTTGGGTCTACATGGGCCTCTCAACATCATACTGTGGCTATGGGCCATGTTTGTGTGAGCCAGATGTCCAGAGACCTAGCTCTGATTCCTTCTGCTGTGCACATGTCTTCTTGAGAGGTTGCAATTTCTATCTGTGGTCGGCCTGTCTGTCCCTTACTGAGAAACCATGTCTGCTCTATCCATTTCACCAGGGAGAGAAGAGAATCAAATCATTGAAGAGTGGACCATTTTCCCTAAAGGCCATAAAACAGTAAAGATGAGAGGCAGAATATTCCTCTTCCCTCCCTCTCTCCCCCACCTCCCTGTATTAATTGATGAGTAAAGACCTCATCCATTGTTGGTGGCACCATTCCCTGAGCAGGGATTCCAAACTCTAAGCCTGGAGAAAGTGAGCTGATCAGAGGCATGCATGCATCCTTTCATCCTGCTCTCTGTTGACAGAGGATTTTGTCCTGCCTAATCCCACAGCTGTTTAGTCCCAAAGAAACACACAGAGGTCTACATTAATTATAAACTGGTTGGCCTATTAGCTCAGGCTTCTTATTAACTCTTATAACTTATATTAACCCATAACTCTTGTCCATGTCAGCCACGTGGCTTGGTACCTTTTATCAGCGAGGCAGTCTCATCTTGCTTCCTGTGTGTCTGACTGACAACTGCAGACTGAGCCTATCCTCTTTCCAGAATTCTCATGTTTTTGTTGCCCTGCCTATACTTCCTGCCTGGCTATGGGCCAATCAGCGTTTTATGAAAATACAAGTAACAAATCTTTATAGGGTACAAGACCGTTGTCCCACAACAGCTCTCCTCTTGTGGATGTGACTAGCAGCTTCAAGTTCCTGCTGCCTTGATGCCCTTAGTGATGGACTGTGACAGGGAGTCATGAGCCAAGCTATTCCTCCTTCAAGTTGCCTTGGTCAGGGTGTCTTGCCACAGCATCAGGGGAGGAAACCAAGACACCTGCCTCTGTAGACAGCACCTTCCCCACTATAGGATCTGGGCACAGACCACTCAGTTTAGTGTTTTACATAGACAGGTGCTCAATAAAAAGTTGCCATTTAGAGACCCTTATATTAGCCTGAAAACTCAGTTGTACTGTGCTTCGAAAACAAATATTTCTTTTTTAGTTCCTTGCTCATTGCAGCCTTCTGTAAGACTTCTCTCAAACTGAGGACTGAGATGGTGCTCTGTCCTCATATGGATCATATAGTGTCCAGGAAGGACAGCTCAGGGTTACCTTCCCTTGGCTCTGTACATCCTGTGCCTTTTGCCTGTCAGCTCGCTTTATGGTTTCATTAAAATATTCTAATTTCATCAGGCCGAGGCTGCTTTTTATTTCCTTTTTCTCCTTTTAATCATTAGGAGGGAAGGCAGCAATACTCAATTTCACCAAACCCTTTCTGTGCTTGACTTTTATAACTTAAATGGTCCTCCCCCATTAATTATATCTTTTCTTTGGTTCTCTGCAGAGTAAAGAAACAGCCAATTCCAAGAAAATCAGAGCATGGGCTATTTCTTTCTTGTTCCCTAGAGTTGACAGTTATCTTCCTTTGCACCTTTTGTTCACCCCTGGGTGATTTCTCTCCTACAGTCCTCTCTGGAGGAGGTTTTTAAGTTGGGCTTATGTGTCATGACCCTTGTTTTTCAAGGCCTCCAGAGACTCTCTCTGTTTCCTTGAACACTGTGCCTGTGGTTGAAACAAGAACCTCCCTTCCTGCTGGTTGATAGCTTGGCTCATGTCATGTGCAGATTTGTTCCTATGTCCATGCACTCAGCACTAACTGCACTTCCTGAGGTCAAAGGCCATCTTCACCTCAACCAAGCCCAGATCCTTGCACTCAAAGGATAGCTGGGAGATTTCATTAGGTCAGAAAGAGGGAATGGGATGTTTGAGATGGGAAAAGGACAGAGAGGGAGAGCAAGGAAATAGCTGCCTTGATTAAGGGCACCATTATGGGGCTAGCAAGAAACCCGACACTGGAGAAATTCCCAGGAATCCACAAGGATGACCCCAGCTAAGATCCTAAGCAGTAGTAGAAAGGGCGCCTGAACTGGCCTTGCCCTGTAGTCAGATTTATGACTATCTTAAATGTACCTTCAGCCAGTAACTGATGGAAGCAGATGCAGAGGTCCACAGCAGAACACTGGGCTGAGCTCCCAAAGTTCCCTTTGATTTTTAAAAAGCCCAGTAGCTATGGCTGCCTCCTCATTGCAACTAAATAGGTCAACAGAAGCAGTCAGTGCATGCCAGACACACCTTGCTGGGTAACTGTGGAATCTGAGGGACGAGGGCTGTGCTGGTCAATTTTTTTTTCAACTTGACAGGAGCTAGAGTCACTGGAGAGGAGGGAGCCTCCACTGAGAAAATGCCTCAATAAAATGGCTATAGAATGCCTGTAAGGCATTTTTTCCTATTTAGAGATTGATTGTGAGAGGGGCCAGTTCATTGTGGGTGGGTCCACCCCTGGGCAGGTGGTCTGGGGCTCTATAGAAAGCCAGCTGAGCAAACCATGAAGAGCAATCCAGTAAGCAGCACCCTCCATGGCCTCTGCGTCAACGCCTGCCTCCAGGTTCCTTCCCAGTTTGAGTTCCTGTCTTGACTTCCATCACTGATGGACTATGATGTGGAAGTGCAAGCCACATAAACTTTTTCCATCCTCACATTGCTCTGGTCATGATGTTTCTTCACAGAAGTAGTAATCCTAAGACAAGGGCCGAAGGTAGGCACCTCACTTTAACCTCTTGGAAACACGACTCCCTGTCACACTTGCTAGGGAAGAGTGAGCCCTGACTCTAGTACCTCAGCTCTGCTTGGAGATTCCAGCACAGCAGCACCATTGCTCGACTTCTGTTTTTGTTGCTGCTTCTGGAAAGTGCTTCAGGATGGTGGTTAGGGCCAGGTGCGGTGGGAGCCTTCTCTGTTCTTCTTTGACACAAAGTGGACATGTGTCAGGGGATGTTATTGGCCTTGCATCCCGTTGTTCACTTCCTGGGGCCCTGGCACCATGCTATTATGTTCTGGTCTGCCTCCTGTGCTCCTGGGTTATGTCTGAGAGGTGTGGAGATTCACCTCCATGCTTTCCTCTAACAGTTCTATCTGCTGAGTTTGTTGTTCATAATTCTGTGTGTCTGTGTGGGTTTGCACATGTGAGTGGAGGTATCTAAGGAACCCACAGAGGATTCCCAGGATTCCCAGGAGCTGGAGTTACAGGCAGATGTGAGTCACCAGATGTGGGTTCTGGGAGCAGAACTCAGGTCCTCTGGAAGACAGCACAGACTCTCAGCTGCTGAGCCATCTTTCCAGCCTATAATATCTGCAAAGTTTGATTGGAAAGGGTTGTATAATAAATGTTTCTGACTTGGCCAGCCATAGGAAGTCTCCATTGCTGAGCCTGCTCTGTTTCTGTTTTGTTTTTTGACTTATTCCCTGTAAGAAATACAGTGAAGTTCTCTGCTTGCAGACCTGCAGAATCAGGTGGTGGCTGGATTTGCCCTAAGGGCCCCTGCTGTCAACACCTGTTTGAGAACACTGTGGAAGGCTCTATCATTTTAGTCAGGAGTTAACTGGGCCAAGGTTTCTTGTTACCATGGCTACACTATGTCCCACAGGCTACAGATCCCTGCAGAGTCACCTTGTACTGAGCGGGGTGAGGGGAGTGGGGGTGAGTAGGAGACAGACACGGTATGTAGAAGGTGCCATCATTTCTATAATGCATGTCCCCTGTCCTCGGTATTTCTCTACCTGTGTGCAGGGCCATGGGTGGGGGCTAAGAGTTGTTCCTCCTGAGGGTTCCCGCAGGACTTTGATTCTGGGGTCACAGTCCTGGAGGATTTGCCTCGTATGCTCAGCCCTCTTCAGTCCCAGGTAGATCCAGCACATCTGGGTCTTCCTGTGGTATCTTGGTACCCTTTCCTCGTGTACTGTGCCATTGTGCAATGCCATGGCAGGGGCTGGGCACGAGTCTCCTCCCTGGTGCAGCAGCACTGTACTCCAAAACAATGGTGGGGGCCCTCACTCAGCATTTCTAAGAACGCAGCTCTGCCTCTTTGTACCTGGTTAGTGTTCCTGTATCTTTCCCCCATTCCCGCCTCCCTGTTTTTGGTCCGGGCTGCTCGCCCTGAGTAGACCAAAATCTCATCTCAAAGGAAGGGATGGTCAGCTATGGCCAGACTGAACTGGGGCTGGAGTTTCAATGTCTTTCCTCCCCTGTATGGTGGCCGAATGTGTTATGTTCTTGTGTCACCAAGGGAGACAGGGTCTACCCTCCTACTCTCCTGCCATCCTTCCTATATGCACTCAGTAGGGAAGGTATGGAAGAGCCTAGGAGGGGAGAGTGTGGACCACTGGCACCCTACTGAACTTTAGTCACCCACCATCTTTGTACTGGTGCCTTCTTGCCCATTTGGATGGCACCTACCACCTCTTCATCCCACGCCCCGTTTCTGGCATGGTGGCATTGCCCTGGTCTTTCTGGAAGGGCCTCTGTTGTGCTTCCCTCTGATCTCTCAGTCACTGAGCCTGGGAGTAGAAGTCGCCTTCTACCTTCTGCATGGATGCTGCTCTTCCCAGCTATCTGCTGGTGTGCACCCAGTGTATTTTCTCTGTCAAAACAGAGTGCATATTGGAGCCCCTTCTACCTGAATGTACTGCTGAGGACTCTTCAGACTTTTGGTACCATAGGAAGAGTGGTACCAGATGCATGGTGTGAACTGGGGTAGTTGTTTGATCCTCTCATGTGTGAGGGTCTTGAGACTCTCCCTAGGTGCAGCCTGCTTCCCAGCATGAAATCTCATCTACTTGTGGGTACTGATTTGGTATTTGTCTTAACTTTTTAGACTCTGGAAGCCGTCCTGAATTTCAAGTACTCTGGAGGCCCAGGCCACGTGGAAGGGTATTACAGGAACCTGTCTCTGGGACTGCATGTGGAAGTTGAGCCATCTGTATTTTTCACCAGAGTCAGCACACTTCCGGCAACCAGGTAACTAGGCTGGGAGGGTGTGTGTCTTGTGATAATGGTTATCCTGTCTCACTGCCCAGCAAAGCCATGCCTCTGGCAGGGCAGTGGTCCTTGATGTTAGTGGGCAGCAGGGATGCTGTGCTGGAAATCCCTATGGTGCTCTGCTCTGATCTGACTGCCTCTTCTTCAATGGGGGCTTTGCATAGTGATTTACTTATATTTGGTAGTTCCTGAGGAACCCAGCCTTGTTCTCTGTGATGCTCCTGCGCTTGTGCGATGAAGGTTTTATCCCAGAAGCACCACAAGGACTTTCTATCTCAGCACAGTGTCAGCTCATTCTGCATAGACAATCATTTCCTTCAAGGTAGCCCTCTCTGTCACCAACTCATCCAGGCCTGATCTTCCTGAGAAAGGGAAGGGTGGGTTTGTCCTCTTCAGGGTTACATTGAGAAGGGCCATTGGTTTTCTCTTAGGTGGAAGGTGACAGTTCCTCATCTCATTCTTGTAGTGTGAAAGTGGCATCAATGCCTCCCAGGAGCCCTTGGGATAGTTTCTATGTGCAGCCCCTGGAGAGTGGGGACCCACCTCCACTGGTGGACTGGTCAGCATGTATATGCTTAACTGAGCAGAACAGTCACCATGACTAACGCTCACCTGTCAGTCTTTGGATCTCACAAACAACACTCTGACCTGTGCTATTTATTCCTCTCATGTACTCTATAGGGTAAAATAGAGGTATGGTGTCCATCATAATGATGACAGAAAAATCCATTTGAACAGATCGAGTTCACTTACCCCTGGCCACTGGAGAACAGCTTCGGCAAGAATTAGTGGTTTATCTGGGCCATTTAGCTTCCCTTTTCATCACCTATCACTTTTCCAGTCCTCACTGCCAAGGTGGCTTCTACTTGAATTTTATAAAGCTTTAAAGTTCCTGCCCCTGAGGCAGATTTGGCCAGCATGCTGACAGCCAGCATTAAGGTGTGCCAAGCCTTCTGGATGTGACTCTGCTGCATCGTGTCTGCCTTTCCTGCCCCTTCTCTTCTCTCATTGCCACTGCATCAAGACTTTTCAGATGTGGCACAGGTTGCAATGGATTCTCTTTTGTGCCTCATTGCTATGTAGGTGCTACATCATGGCCCCTGTAGCTGTAAATGGAAACTTAAGGTTGAAGTAGACTTGGAAGCATTGGCTGTTGGCTGAAGCACCACTTTGGTCTTTGTTGCCAACCTGTAGCCTTCATCTTCTCTTCTTTCGGCCTGTGTATTTCTTTTTCCAGTTCTTGGGTTTAAGAGTCCACTTCTGATCTTCCTTTTCCATTATCTCTAACTGATCTCAAAATTCTGGGATGGAATTTCACTGTCTCCAGATCATGTTGGATACTGTATATCCTTAGCCCCATAGGGGGTTGACCAGTTGGCTCTAGTCCTGCTTCTCCCCATGTCCCCACTGAGTTCTGATTTCCAGTATAGCCACTCACACCTTTACAGCCTGAGCTTGTGTCAAGGCAGTTCACTCTTGGGGGCTTCAACTGCATCTTTTCCCTAAAAGTGTCCTTTTTTATTAAACTACCTTTCTTTTATGTAATCCTTTGGAAAACATCTGCTTGACTTTAAGATCGCTTTTACTTCCTGTAGATTTCCCTAGAGAAGTGTATTTCCATATGTGCATGCATGTGTGTGTGTGTGCATGAGTGCATGTGCGCATGTGTAAGTGCATATGTATTTCTCTGAGAGTCCCATGCTTTCCTCACACATGTTTTTCTCTAACACATTGTGTGTCTGATTCCTGGGAGCTCTTCTTCCTTGTTTCCAGCCAGCACCCCCAAATGCCAGGTGCATCCTACAACCTCTTTGAAAAAGGGGCAGGCAGAGCAACTTCTTCATCTTCACTAGCCTGATGGGAGCTTGTTACATTGAATTAGCATGGGATGGGAACGTAGATGTACACACAGGAGTGATAGAGCAGTGGAACATCAGATATGTGAATAAATAGAAAAGACCTGAGCTCCCTCTGGGCTGGGAGTGGGGAGGAAGAGGAGAACAAGGGATGAGTGGCTGAAAAGGATGCGAATAGTACGACTTAGTTGTCTGTGTCCAACGATGCCCCAGTGCAGACAGATTCAGTACTGCATTGGAAAGTGAAGCTTGTCAGACTCCATATGACAAGACACTAACTGTATGCCCCTTGCAAGAAACCAGCATCAAATATGCCCAGTATATGTAAACCCTAATATATAGAAGATTGGTATGAACTTATTAACATTAAACATTTGGGCTTGCAAGAGAAAGAGATGGGAAAATTTGTAATGATTGAAAAATTGAGTTCTCATTACAGTTCTAAATAGAAATACATATAAAAACATAATTTCAAAATAAAACTGGCACACAAAGGGGAGAAGCAGATAACCCCATGGTATACATACCTGACTGTTTGGATATTATTTAAGTATGCAAAACAAACCCACAGGAAAAGCGTAGCCAACCTAGTCATTTTTGTTAACCAGATCCACCTAATTGTATTTATGGAAGAGTGAATGCTTATATTAGAAATGAATGGCTTGGCATCGCTGGAGTGGCTTCTGCATCACACAAAGAGAGTTCAGTACTCCCAGAAGAAATTGTAGAGAAGAAAGCATATCAGTAAAATGGGGCGTGAAAGAGAGTTTGCAGAGTCAATGGAACCAAAAGCTGATACTTCAAAAAGATTAATAATAAAATTAATCATAACTAGGGCAATGAGGGGGAAAGAGAGAAAACACACATTGTTAGTAGAAGAGGTGGAAGATGAGGCCTTCTGTGGGTTTTCTATACACTATATTTGGAAATGTAAGAGGATACGGTAGAGAGCCATATCTTAGTGCATTTAACAACTTGGGCAAAACGGATCAATGTTTCGAGGGAAGAAAGCAAAGTTCTAAAATTGACCCAGAAGAAGTAGAGCTTGTGAATAGACACTCTCAATTAGAAAGTTCCCACGAAGAAGCATTCTGTGGCCCCAGATGACGCCTCCAGGAAGTAGTTCAAGCTTTTAAGAAGGCAAGCTTTATCAAGGTACATTTAAAAATGGTTTTCTTCTGCTTCTTTTGGGTTAGGATGATCAAGTCTTTCTGTTGTGTGACCACTGGGTTCTTGTGTGACCATGTTGCTTTTTAGATTTTTGGATGAATTCTTGGATTGATGCCTAACTCATCTTTTTCTTCAATTGATGCCAGCAGTGTCATTGCATCATGGTCCAATCCTTGAAGTGGCTGTCTGCATCTTTGGGAATTGTTCTTGTTCTGTTCTGTTCTGGCCCCCAGTCACCTGAAACATGTTAGAGGAACACAAAATAAACCTATGATTAGGCACCACCGTATACATCCTAGGGTGGCTAACATGGGTAATGCTAACAGCATTTAATGTTGGTGAAGTTGAGGTTGAACTGGAATTTGTGGGCATTCATGTTGACCAGCAGCTCTTTGGGGAGCTTTGAAACACATACCTACCCAGCGAGATGCCAGTTTCATTTCTGTATGTTTATTTTAGAGAACTAAAAAAAAATCTGTATCTACCAGAAAGACTCATGTAAGAATTTATATAACAGCGTTGCTTTCTATAACTCCAGTGTGGAAATGACTTGGAATGCCTGTGAGCAGGAGAATGGGTGAGCCGTCTTTGATGCGGTCCCACAGGGGACACTGCTCAGAAACAAAAGGAGCTTTCGGAACACGATGCACTGAGTTCCAGACAGTGTCTCCCTCCCTGCGGTCACAGAGCCTTGCACAGTGGCTGACTGCGGACTGAGGTGGGTGGGAGGAAGTGGGCTGGGATGGTATGAAGGTCTATTCCTACCTTGATTTTCCTGGACTTTGCCTTTGCCTCTGATGTTCCCTCTCCCAGAGAGGACCTCAGTTCTAGGCAGATCGCCTTCGTGTCTTATCCTAGAAGGCCCAGTGTCTTTCTACCTCAGTGAATTGTTGTGTGTCTAGTAGGGTCCTGTCCCGAAGTTCAGATAGTGTAAGGACTCATCAGTCTTTTACATCTTTGTCTCTCATCCCATATAAGTTGTCCCTTGATTTTAAAACATTTAATGGTCAGATATAAAACTATGTGTGCAACCAAAGAGGGCCCTTAATTTTTATGGGCGATGTCGGGAAAGTTAATCATGAGAGATGGGATGTTGCAGTGTTCAACGCTGGGTCAACCCATGGGAGGACCCTGGGAAGCGCAAAGCATTGATGACTCCCTCTAGGTTTTAAGACTGGCAGAATGGGAGCCAAGCTGAAGTTCTATTTTCCTTCGCGACTGCAGCAGAATCAACATGCATCTGGGCACTCAGCATTAGCGGTTTATTGAAGTGGCGTGCTGCGACATGTTAGGAATTCATTGCTTGCTTTTTGCTCACGGTGAAGATTGTTCTGTCAGAATCCTGTGGTGCTAGAGTTCTCCACATCTCACTTTTAAAGTCAGGCCCCTCTCAACACACTTGGACTACAGATGAGGCCAGGCGGGTGTTGGATGCTTTTCTCCAGCTCCTGTAGCTTGCTGGTGACAGTTGAATCTAGGTTTTCATACTTCAAAGCCACTACAGTGTGAACAGCTGAATGACCACCTGCTTTTGAGAACTTTCATGGAGGTTTAGACTGATTTTAGTATAAACAGAAGCCAGATATGTCACACAAAAAAATCACAGTGGCATTAAGCCAATTGTATTGTTAAGCCCAGCTGCAAATGTGCATGGGTCATTTGCTCCCAGAATAGCCAGGATTTCTGTCCCTGCCATCTCTATAGTTTTTTTTGGGTGTGTGTGTGTGTATGTTGTATGTGCATGTATGCAGACATGAGTGTCCGTGTGTATGTCTGGTGATCAGAAGAGTATTCAGGTACTTGCTCTTTAACACTCTACTTTGTCCCCTTGAGACGGGGTCTGTCACTAAACTTGACATGAGACTGGCAACCAGTAAGCCCCAGTGAGTCAATCCTCCTGTTTCTGCCTCTGCCCCCCAGCACTGAGGTTATAGGTAAATATTGCCATGCCCAGCTTTTTTTTTTCTTTTAATTTTTCCATGAGTTCTAGGGAAGCCAAGCTCAGGTTGTCACGCATGTGCATCAAGCGCTCTTCCCCCCAGGTAATCTCCATAGCCCCGCTGATGCGACCATTTTCTGGGAAGGAAAAGGGGAAGATAAATGTCCTTTATTCTGGGTATGTTATGTTCAGCATCCTGTTCTTATTCCAGAATGTCTTTGGAGGTGGGCATTATGCCCTGGAGTGTGCAATGGCTCTGCATGTGTTATACACATTGGCACACGAAGGCTTGGGTCTACATGGGCCTCTCAACATTATACTGTGGCTATGGGCCATGTTTGTGTGAGCCAGATGTCCAGAGACCTAGCTCTGATTCCTTCTGCTGTGCACATGTCTTCTTGAGAGGTTGCAATTTCTATCTGTGGTCGGCCTGTCTGTCCCTTACTGAGAAACCATGTCTGCTCTATCCATTTCACCAGGGAGAGAAGAGAATCAAATCATTGAAGAGTGGACCATTTTCCCTAAATGCAATAAAACAGTAAAGATGAGAGGCAGAATATTCCTCTTCCCTCCCTCTCTCCCCCACCTCCCTGTCTCTCTCTCCCCTTCCTCACCGCACCTTTGAGATTCACATTTTACACCAAGATACCTGACAGTGTTCTTAGGGACTAGTCTGAAACGGATTAGGCCGCACTGTTCCTGTGTAACAGCTGTGCCTCCCTCTCTCCCGAGGAACAATTTCTTTCTAGATGGTTATAGTAAATGATCCAATCTTGGACATCCCTATTTGGAGCTATGTAAAGAATGCCATCCTCAGAGCCGGGTGCAGGGTGTATAGGTATTTTGTGTGAACAGAAACCGTCCTTCTGGAGACATGCTGCATCTGCCCTCTGCCATTTAGAAGGGTTCTGTTGGGGAGGGGCCACTCAGCTCCCCCGAGGTCCCATGCCCACAGATATGGCATTAAGGCCATTTCAAAAGAGACCTGAGGGTAGTGCTTTTCCAAATTGCAGATTCATTTTAAATTTTGTAAGACGTTAGAATTTTAGTAATAGGATTTGGAAGTAAATCTGTATTTCATCTTCAAAAGATGATAGCATTAATCTTATGTGGTCATGAAATCACATGTTAAAAAATGACTTGTGAAGATTCAAATATGGTACCTGGTGCAAAATCGATAAATGAACATTGGCTACATTTATGTATATGTACCACATGCATGCCTGGGAACCCAGGGAGGTCAGAAGGGGCTGTCAGATCCCCTTGAAACTGAAGCTACAGACAGTTGTGAGCCACCATGTGGGTGCTGGGAACCGAACCCAGGTCTTCTGGAAGAGCAAGTGCTCCTAACTACTGACTTATCTCTCTAGCTTCATAATTTGTCAGATTGTGATACAAACTCTATTTGTATTTTTCAAAAGGATTTTAGTGTTACTTATTCATATGTGTCTGTGTGGAGGTGTGTGCACATACGTGCCCAAAGAGACTAGCATTACAGGTGGTTGGGAACCACCTCGTGTGGGTGCTGGGGACTAAACCTGGGGTTTATAAAGAGCAGTTTCCCGCGGGGCGTTTATGAGTGTTTTGCTTAGTCTGCATCTACTTTAGGGACTACACTAAATTGTTCTTGGCGGCATTTCTTCCACTTCTGTTTTCTAGAAAAAAATCACACAGTATAATTTCTTTGCTTAGTTACAAAAAACTGTTTGAGCCCAGCAGTGGTGATGTACTCTGGAGGCAGAGGCAGGTGGATCTCTGTGAGTTTGAGGCTAGCCTGATCTACAGAGTTCCAGGATAGGTTCTAAAGCTACAGAGAGAATTGTCTTGAAAAACAAAACCAAAGCAAACAACAACAACAACAACAAAAGCCCCAAACAAAACAAAACAAAAACAAACCCAACAACAGTAACAAAAACAAACCAAAAAACTGCTTGGTAGAATTTGTCAGGAAAGAATTCCAACCTGGAAAGGATTTTTAAAAAGTAGTAGATTTGATTGACTTAACAGGTTGATACTTTGAGATCTTTTTACCTTTTTTTGAGTTGATTTTGATTTTGGTTGTTTGTGCCTTGCATCATCTGGGTTGTGACACTGGTGAGTCTGGAACTCTGATGTCTCCACGCCACCCTAAGCCTGTTTGACTGTCTCTGTCTGTCTGTCTGTCTGTCTGTCTGTCTCTGTCTCTGTCTCTGTCTCTGTCTCTGTCTCTCTCTCTCTCTCTCTCTCTCTCTCTCCCCCCTCTCTCTCATCCCCCTCTCCCTTTTAAGGTTTTATCATAAAATTATACTGACCTTTTTGAAGAATCAGTTTGTTTAAATCAGTCAGTGTTCTCTGTCTTTCTGCCTTTCTCATCTTTGTTTCCTCCTCCTACTTCCTGTGAGTTTCTTTCTTATTTCCAGTGATGAGAGCTGGTTGCCCTGAACCTTCTGATATAATCACTCAACGCTGCAGGTCTCCCTCTGAGTCTTTCCTCGGCTACATCCCAGTGCCTTGGTTTTTATTACAAACAAACCTGGTTTCCCGTTAGTGCTGTTTGAAGGGCGTTGGTCCATTTCCTCACATTTGTAATGCCCCATTGGTCCTTCTGCTGCCGACCTCTGGATTAATCCTGCTTCGGTTGAGAACATATCTTGTGTGCTTTTACTGGGCATGTGTTCTGCGGGTGTGAGGTGTGCTTTTCATTACCTATCAGTCAAGCATGGGTGGGTGGTCATGGCTCTCACGGCTTGTTGACTTTGTGTCTACTTATTCTGTTCATTTCCAAGAAGATTCTATTGGTGTCTTCTGTCCATTTTTTTTTCTTTTCAGTTCCCTGGGTTCCGCATGGAGCTAAGTGGCTGGACATTAAGACTGATTGTGTATTCTTGGTAGATTCAGGCTTCCTTCATTAAGCAATGTTCTTCTTTATCGCCACTAACTGTCCCTCCTCCAGGTGGACGCTGCCACGCTTCTGCCTTTTACTGTCATAGATCTTAGTAAGTTCCCTTTCGCCGGGCACTTGACATTTTTGTTGCTCTTTTCTCCTTCTTCCCATGCCAAGTTTCCTGGTAATGTTCTTGCCCTTTCTTCTGAAGGTCTTTCTGTAAGGCCTCTTTTAGCTTCCCGGCCCTCCCCACCCCTCATTCCTGAAGGACATTTTGTTTTTTTCCCCTTTGGATGTAGACTTCTAGGTTACAGTCCTTCCACCCCTCAGTCACTTGTAAAATGTCCTGCTTCCTCTGCCCTTCACGGCGTCTGATGACCGCTTCAGACTTTTCATACCCGTTCCCTTTGCCTTTTGCTTGTTTACCCCAGTAGCCTTTTGCCTTTTCTCTCTGTAGCTTAGATAAAGGATTCTTACATTTGTGCTGTGTTGGGTGTGTTGAGCTTCCAGAATCCATTTAACATTGCAGTCAAGTCTAAGGGGTTTTCTGCCATCATTTCTACGGAAGCTGTGTGTGGGTTTTTACTTCTTTCTCCGTTTCTCAGAACATAGTTCTGATTAGGTTGTGCCCCAACTCCCTGCTTAGGATTATACTTTTCAATATTTTTCCTCTGTTGTTTCTGATGGATGATGTTTTTGTCTTATTTTTAGGTGTCTCATTTCCTTTGTTGTCCCTAAACGTTCTTCATATGATTTCTACTCTTCTAGATTACTCTTTGGGGATTTTTTTTTTTTTTTTACTTGTAGATGGAGTAGAGGCACTGGTAAACGTGAGCAGAGCATGTGAGGTGACTGGCGTGTGGGGTGGCGTAGCTTCTCAATGAAGGAACGTCCGCAGTTCCAGGTGGTTTATTCCGCAGTTCCAGGTGGTTTATTCTGTGTCTTTTCTCTCATTGTCCTCTTTGTTACTGCAGTGAGTTACTACCAGGTGGGGTTTCCAGCTCACTTTTCTGCTCCGATGCTTTTCCTGACTCATCCTCCTGCCTCTCCCCCGCCCCTCTTTCTTGGAATGCTCTTCTGCATTCTTGGACACATCCTTCTGTAAGATAGGCATCTGGAGGTGCCCTGCTGTTTTGTCCTTCACGGGGAGCTCATATTTTCTGGTGGCATTTTTTCCCCAAGATCTTCTGAGTATTTGCATCTGATGCTGTGAGATGCTGGGGTCTCATCTGGGTCCTCAGAAAAACATTGACATTTCTGTTTTGGTGGGTAGTCCACAGTGTATTTGGCCAAGGGCCAAAGGGCCAAGCTGTCCAGTTTCAAAACATCTGTGGCATTCCCTGGCTCTTTCTGTGTTCTATGCCATGCCAGAATTGAGGACTCTAACCATGGTTACTTAACCTAATTCCATGAGTTGTGCCCTGGTGAAGCCTGTTCACACATAACTGTCAGATTGAACTTTTAATCTCTGTCCTATCCCAAACCTCCCTCCTGTGTCCCCACTAAATGTAGGTGACTTTCCTATGTGTGTGTCTTGTGTGACTGATTGGTCAGAAGAACAGAGAGCAAGCCGGGTGTGATAGATCTGTAGGACCTAGACTCCTGGACCAGAGAGTGGTTGGTGTTCACCTCTGCAGTTGGCGCTTTGACAGCGCTGTCTGTGTATGGTGCCACCCCCAGGCTGGACTGGAAAATAGCAAAAGGAATGGAACACTCCCCGCTGGTCAGGCTAGGGACGAAGCTTCTGTGCTTCTTCCTGTTGTGCATACACCTGTGAGATCCCAGCACACTCCGGGGACAGATCATCTCAGCCTTCTGAGCTCTAAGCTGCCTTTTGGGTCAGGGCAGGGCCGTGAAGGAAAGTGCAACTCACTCCCAGGTCAGAACTTTGTCTTCTCAGGTTTAGAACTTTTTGGGTCTTTGACTCTATCCACCCTACCTGTGACTTTGGGATGGATTTGGTTACAGACGGTGGGAGAGACAAGGTACCCTGTGCCTATTTCATCCTTTCCAGCCCTGGAACTCATCCTTTTCCTTCTGCCCTGCATAAAACGGTCCACACCACTCATCTGCTTCAGACTCTCAAAATAGCTTCCTGTCATGCTTAGAACAAAATCAGTATTTTCTTATGACCTTCCCTCCGTCATTAATCTTATGCCGATCTCTTCTCTGCTTGTTCTGTTCTGTGATCACACTGTCTCAAGATTTTTGCATTAATTGCACATTCTCTTTGGGAGGCTCTCCTCCCAGACCTTCATTGCTTTCTTATTATCAGAGTCCCAAATCAAACATCCTTTCTTTAGTGAGAACCTCCACTGCCATCAAACCTGAAGGTTTTTTTTTGAAACCCCTATTGATGTTTTCAGTAGATGCATTTAATTTCTGAAAACTATTTGTATTATAGGAGTCTCATGGCCTGCTGCATTTCATAGCCTACTTTTTACACTAGCTGTTGCCATAGTAACCAGATTAATGCAGGTGTAACTGGAGAGCACCTTGCCTCAGCAGTGTTCAGCATCTCTTGCTTTCTGGAATATTCTAAATGCCTTGCCAAGGCTGCAGGATTGGGTGACTTCAGGTACTCCCTGCACAGTGGTTTTAACTCAGTGAAGTGTGAGACCAGATCCTTCAGGGGAAAACTTGTCCAGTGAGACCACGATCCAGTGGGAAAATGAACTGTCTGCTGTGACGGAGGTGCTCAGTTTTGAAGTCTCTGCAAGGGTCCCAGAAGGACGCAGGAAATGGAGCCCCGGCTACCTCAGGGTGGCCAGCTCAGTAAGTTGCCCACAAAACCTTTTATGGCCCAGCCTCTTCTCTCCACTCTGTCTGCACTCTGCCCTTCTCCTGTCCTCTCTTCCTTGAGCCCCAGCTCCCTATGTGCTCTTTTCTCAGGCTCTCCTTCTGGGGGAGCCCCTAGGCTCAGACAGCATTCTAAAGGACTTTCACATACTTCTAAATGTTTTAACGGAAATAGATGGATGAAGGGGACGTCAGTCCAATTTTAACATTTTGCTATATTTATTTATATTTAAATTTAAAGACAGAAAGCTATACTGTGAAATCTCCATCTATGTTCTTTTGTAAGGAAAACTAATACAGACTAATGTTTATTAACAGAATAGAGTTTTGAAAACAACCTTTAGGCGTTGCCACCCATGTCTAGTGCATGTGCTTTCTCCTGCAGCTTGCTTTCCTGGCATCATTAGCATAGGATGTAACCGTGTGTTGTAGTTACTTTTCTATTGCTGTAATAAGACCAAGGCAACTTTTAGAAGGGTTTATTTGCAGCTTACAGTTCCAGGGGGTTAGTGTCTGTGATCAGCATGGCCCTGGAGCAGTAACTGAGAGCTCACATCTTGATCCACAAGCAGGAGCTAACTAGGAATGGTATGGGCTTTTGAAACCTCAAAGCCTCTGTGACACACCTCCTCAAACAAAGCTTCACTCCAAATTCTTCCCAAAGTCTTACCAACTGGGGTTCAAACATTCAAATATTGAGCCTATAGGGGCCTTTCTCATTCAAACCACCACCCCAGGACGAGGCAGCCTGTACCTGTGAGCTCATTTTCTACTCTGCACAGGTTCTGATCCCCGCCCCCCCCGTCCCCCCCCCCCCCGCCATTCTGTTCCATCCTCTCTCCTGTTGAGTCTCCCCTTGTTAAAAGGAGCCTTTGGCTTTTATCAACCACATTGCAGTGGATGCTTTTGAGCGTGTCTTTGTGGGAGCCCTCTGAGTTAATCACATTGACATGGAATTGTTATGTCTAAGTGTGTTTAGATATTGCTCAGCGAGGTAACCCCCACCTTCCTTTTTTTTTCTTCCCTGTCTCTCTTTCTTCTTCCATCCTTCTGCCTTTTTTTTTTTTATTAAGGAAATTGTACCATTTTATTTACACCCTACTTTTTGCTGATGTACATCTCGGCCAACTCTTGGTCCTGGACCACTTTCCAAGTGTTTCCATTAAGTTGAGTGGGAAATGGTGTCTTAGGGTTTGATTTCTTGCTTTGGCTGCCAGCTTGATAGAGTGTCTGTTTACTGCCCGTTGGATTTCCTCCAGTTTCGACTGTTGCTTCCCACCCTTTCCTTGATTTCTTACTGAGTCATTTATTTATTGATTTATGGAAATTCTCCATGAAATAAGAATTCTGGTTCATTGTCAGTTTAATATATTGACAATACCTTTCCACAAGGAGATTGTCTTAGGTTTTTAATCATTTCCATTCATACCAAAGTTCTTAACTTTAACACAGCCAAATACGCTTTCTTTTATATTTTATATGTTCTAACTCATTTGTGAAATATCTCACTTCTCACAAAGCTGTTCACTTGTTTTAAAACATTTTAATTTTTAAATAAATTTGAGGTTGTGGTGCATGACTTTCTGCACAGTTGCAAACATCTATTCCCTATAGACAGTGACAGGCATTGATGACAGAACAAAGAAATGTTCTGCTCAGGTCTAGCTCAGGGAATGGGATTTCTTACAGGAGGAACACCAGAGACCCAAGAACAGCAGTATCACCGAAAATCCTACCCCATGAGAGGGGCAGCTCATGGAAGCTGTGTCCATAGAGCTTCCAGCACAGCTCAGACTGGAGAGTCTTGCCTCTCAGGATTTGTTTACTGACTGACAACCTTGGGGAGAGAGAGGCCTTGGGCATCTGGTAGCTTTCTGGGGTTTCTTTATTATCAGGATTGTTTTGGCTATCCTGGACTTTTTGTTTTTCCATATGAAGTTAATTATTGTTCTTTCAAGGTCTGAGAAGAATTTTGTTGGGATTTTGATGGAGATTGCATTGAATCTGTAGATTGCTTTTGGGAGAATTGCCATTTTTTTCTATGTTGATCCTCCCAATCCAAGAGCATGGGAGATCTTTCATTTTCTGGTATCTTCTTCAGTTTCTTTCTTCAAAGACTTAAAGTTCTTGCAAATAGGTCTTTCACTTCTTTGGTTAGTGTTACTCCAAGATATTTTATGTTATTTGTGGCTATTGTGAAAGGTGATGTTTCTCTAATTTCCTTCTCAGCTTCTTTATCATGTGTATATAGGAGGACTACTGATTTTTTTGAGTTGATCTTGTATTGTATCCTGCTACATCACTGAAGGTATTTTATCAGCTGTAGGAGGTCTCTAGTAGAGTTTTTGGGTTCATATATATATATAATCTGCAAATAACAAAAGTTTGACTTCTTCTTTTCCAATTTGAATCCCCTTGCTCTCCTTTTGTTGTCTTACTGCTATGACCAGAACTTCAAGAACTATGTTGAAGAGATATGGAGAGAGTGGATATCCTTGTCTTGTTCCTGATTTTAGTGGAATCGCTTGAGTTTCTTTCCATTTAATTTGATGCTGGCTGTTGGCTTGCTGTATATTGCTTTTATTATATTTAGATATGTTCCTTGTATCCCTGATCTCTCCAAGACCTTTATCATGAAGGGGTGTTGGATTTTGTCAAATGCTTTTTCAGCATCTAATGAAATGATCATATGGTTTTTTTTCTTTCAGTTTATTTATATGATGGATTACATTGATAGATTTTCATATGTTGAACCAGCCTGGAATCTCTGGGATGAAGCTGTGTTGATCATGGAGAATGATTTTTTTTGATGTGTTCCTGGATCTGGTTTGCCAGTATTTTATTGAATATTTTTGCATCCATGTTCATGAGTGAGATTGGTCTGTAATTATCTTTCTTGGTTGAGTCTTTGTGTGGTTTTGGTATCAGGGTAACTGTAGCCTCATAAAAAGAGTTTGACACTGTTCCTTCTGTTTCTGTTATGTGGAATACTTTGAGGAGTATAGGTATTAGCTCTTCTTTGACGTTCTGGTAGAATTCTGCACTAAAACCATACGGCCCTGGGGTTTTTTGGTTAGGAGGTTTTTGATGACAGCTTCTATTTACTTGCAGTTAATAGGTATATTTAAATTGTTCACCTGGTCTTGATTTGATTTTGGCATATGGTATCTATCTAGAAAATTGTCCATTTCTTTTACCTTTTCCAATTTTGTGGAGTACAGTTTTTTTTTTTTTTTTTACTCGTAATGATTCTCTGAATTTCCTCAGTGTTTGTTGTTATACCCCCCTTTTTGTTTCTGATTTTGTTAATTTGGATGTTCTCTCTCTGCCTTTTGATTAGTTTGGATAAGGATTTGTCTATCTTGTTGATTTTTCTCAAAGAAGCAGCTTTTTGTTTCATTGATTCTTTGTATTGTTTTCTTTGTTTCTATTTTGTTGAATAGCCCTCAATTTGATTAGTTCCTGTCTTCTACTCCTCCTGGGTGAGTTTGCTTATTTTTGTTCTAGATCCTTCAGGTGTGCTGTTCAGCTTTCTCCATTTTCTTTATGTGGGCACTAGTGCTATGAACTTTCCTCTCAGCACTGCTTTCATAGTGTCATATAGGTTTAGATACGTTGTGCCTTCATTTTCATTGAATTCAAGGAAATCTTTAATTTCTTTCTTTATTTCTTCTTTGATTTAGGGTAGTTCAGTAGTTCCTGTTCAATTTTATGAGTTTGTAGGCTTTCTGAGAATAATATTGTTGTTAAATTCTAACTTTAATCCATGGTGATCTGATAAGACACGGGGGGTTACTCCATTTTTATATCTGTGGAAGTTTGCTTTGTTACTGAGTATGTGGTCAATTTTAGAAAAGGTTTCATGAGGTGCTGAGGAAAAGGTATATTCTTTTGTGTTTGATTGGAATGTTCTCTAGATGTCTGTTAAGTCCATTTGATTCATGACATCAGTTATTTCTCTGTTAAGTTTCTGTCTGGTTGACCTGTTCATTGGTGAGAGTGAAGTGTTGAAGTCTCCTACTATTAGTGTGTGGAGTTTAATGTGTGATTTAAGTTTTAATTGTAACATGAACGGGCCTGGCTTGTTTGTGTTTTCTGTCCTGCCCGGTACCCCACAACTGTTTAGCCCCAAAGAAAATCACACATAGGTCTCCATAAATTATAAAGTTGATTGGCCCATTAGCTCTAGCTTCTCACTGGCTCTCACATCTTGATTAACCCATTTTTCTGATCTGTGTTAGCCATGTGGCTCAGTACCTTTTTTTCAGTGGGGCAGATCACATCCTGCTGCTTTGGTGATCTGGGCAGGAGTGGGAGGAATCAACTTCCTCCTTCCTAGAATTCTCCTGCTCTCATTACATCATTTCTACTTCCTGTCTGGTTTTCCTGCCTGGCCAATCAGTGTTTATTTATAACAAGATTGACAGATTACAGACAATTCTCCCACACCACTTCAACATCTTTAAAAAAAAAAAAAAAAAAGGAAAATATCCATAGTCCATTTTTTGGGAATGTGGGCGTAGTATTTCAGGCTTCTTCCTGCTGGTTGGGGGCGCTGATAATCTTATGGGGACCTAAAGAAAATTTAGAATTGTGATCAAGTCCTGACTGAAGTATCCAGTGAGTCTTTATCATTTCAGGCAGCAGTCTTGAACCTGTTCTGGATGAGGAACTCAGACATCTGGGCCATCTGTTTCTGCTGGAGACTTCTCAGGTGGTCTTCCTTGATCAAAGATGATTTTTCTTAACTCTGAATAAATCCACAGCCTCTCATTTTCTGTGGAAACAAAAGCAAAATTTCTTCTCCAAAGTAACATACCTTTTGATTTCAATTTTGAAGCCAAGGTATTTTCAAATACCTATCTGCAGCATTTATAAGCAAATATCTTTTAGCAGCTGTTGCTCCTTCCTCAGCATTCAAACAATTCAAAGAGAGCATAATAGCATACAGTATCAAGATTCTCTGTGTATTTTCCATCTTTACATGGCTTTATTTTGACCTCTATTTCTTTTATTTTTACTTTTAACTTTTGCCTTTTTGAGACAGGTTCTCTGTATATCTTTGTCCTGGAACTCCCTCTGTAAACCAGGCTATCTTTGAACTCACAGAGATCCGTCTGTCTTTGCCTCCCAGGCTACTCTTTCTTTCTTTCTTTCTTTCTTTCTTTCTTTCTTTCTTTCTTTCTTTCTTTCTTTCTTTCTAACTCTGAGACCTTTAACCTTTAGCCTGTATATATTTTTAACACAATGTAAATGATTTAGAGGTTTTCTTCCTCTTTGAATCTCTCTTTACTGTATATCTCTCTTTTTCTGATCACATGGGTCTTTAATTTGCTAAGGAATATGGAGAAGTTTTTTGCCACAACTCTATGGCATTTCAAGGTCCTTGCCAGCAAGCATAATCAACACTCAAAAGCTCCTATGGAGTTTAAGGGTCCTTGGTAGGAAGCAAGCTGCAACATTGATTGTGTCCATAGCTTCATAGTCTGGACCGCCTGCTTGAAAGAGTTAGAGTTTTCCCTGGCAGGATGGCCCAGAAAGCCGGTATTTTAAAACAGCATAGCTTTTTTTCCTGTTATGACTGAAAACTGAAATGCTTTCCTAAGCTTTCTCAGGCTTTTTGTGGATGCAGTAATCCACATGGGTGCCATTCTTCTGCTCCTTTAGCACAATGAGCTCGTACTTCAGTGACTATTGGCTGAAGGAGCGGAAGGTCCTCCCGCAGCATTTAGTAAAGTGTTTTTTTTTTTTTTTTTTTAATATGTGGATGCTCTTGTATTGGGGCATAGATGTTCAGGATTGAGACTACATCTTGATAGATTGATCCTCTTATGAGTATAATATGTCCTTTTCTATCTCTTCTGATTGATTTTAGTTTGAAATCTCTTTTGTTAGATATTAGGATATTATACCCGCTTGTTTCTTAGGTCCATTTGATTGGAAAACCTTTTTCCAACCCTTTACTCTGAGGTAGTATCTGTCTTTGAGGTTGAGGTGTGTTTCTTATATACAACAGAAGGCTGGATCCTGTTTTCATATCCATTCTCTTAGCCTGTGTCTTTTTATAGGTGAATTGAGTTCATTGATATTAAGAGATATTAATGACCAGTGGTTGTTAATTCCACTTATTTTTTGGTAGTAGGGTTTGTGTGTTTCCCTTCTTTGGGTTATGCTGGTGAAAGGTTTTCAGTTGCCTGTGTTATTGTGGGTGCAATTAGCTTCCTTGAGTTGGGGTTTTCCTTCTAGTACTTTCTGTAGGGCTGGGTTTGTGGATATATATTGGTTAAATCTTTTTTTTTTTTTTTTTTTTTTTGTCATGGAATATCTTGTTTTTTCCATCGACGGTGATTGAAAGCTTCGCTGGATATATTAGTCTGGGCTTGCATCCGTGGTCTCTTAGTGTCTGCAGCACATCTGCTCAGGACCTTCTGGCTTTATGGTTTCCATTGAGAAGTGGGGTGTAATTCTGATAGGTCTGCCTTCATATGTTACTTGACAGTTCCTTTGCAGCTCTCAATATTCTTTCTTTATTCTGTATGTTTTGTGTTTTGATTATTATATGGTGAGGGGACTTTTCTGTTGTTGTTTTTTGCTTTTTGATGCAGTCTATTTGGCGTTCTGTAAGCTTCTTTTATCTTCATAGGGATATCCTTCCATAGGTTGGAAAAGTTTTCTTCTATGCTTTTGTTGAATATATTTTCTTTGCCTTTGAGCTGAACGTCTTCTTCTATCCCTCTTATTCTTAGGTTTGGTCTTTTCATGGTATCCCAGAATTTGTTGGATTTAATGTTTTCTTTGACCAATGAGTCTATTTCCTCTATAATATCTTTAGCACCTATCTCTTGTATTCTGTTGGTTATACTTGTTTCTATAGTTCCTGTTTGTTACCCAGACTCTTCCATATCCAGAATTCCCTCAGTTTGTGTTTTCTTTTTTACCTCTATTTGAGTATCCTAAGATTTGTAGGTTGGATCACTTCCTACATATCTGCGTAAATGTTTGAATTCTGAGGAAATGGCCACACCACACATAGCTATTTAAGGTCATGTTCTAAGCTAGGGATATGGTTTTCTGTGCATATAACCAGCTGTCCCAGAAGTTTCTTGGATTTTTTCTCCTAGAGAGTATCACCTCCTGGTCAGACCTTCGGTCCCCAGCGCTGGGACATGTTCTGGGCTGTCTTCTATTGTTTTTGCTTTGGACGATTTCTTCATGTCTAGCTGGCTAGATCTTTCCAACATCCTCATCATCATTATTCTGCATGTTCTTGACGCTTTTTAAAAAACATAATTCAGAATAGCACATAGAATTTACTAAAACTGTGTTGTCCCTCTTTTAATTAAGGTTCATTGAATTTATATAGATTTGGAGATTTGTGACTTCTTTTCCTCAAGCATAAAATACCTCTTTATTTATTTGACTGCTTTACTAACTTTTCTGTAAAAAATTAAAATAGGTTACATGGATGTCTTACACACATTTTTTACATTTATTCATAAATGATTTCTGTGCTGCATTGCATTTATAAATCTGTATTCTTAAATATCTCTCCTTATTACTTGTAGTGGGACCTGCGGGCTGTGTTCCTGCTGCCCCAGCTCCTGGTCGCCTGGCTAGCTTATGCCCTGAAATAACAACTCACAAACTGTATTCTTTTAAACACTGCTTGGCCCATTATATCTGGCCTCTTCTCGGCTAACTCTTGCACCTGGACTAGCCCATTTCTAATAATGTGTGTAGCACCCCAAGGTGCGCTTACCGGGAAGATTCTAGCCTACGTCCATCCTGGGTCGGAGCTTCATGGCATCTGCCCTGGAGAGGAGTAGTGGCATGGTGTCTGGCTCTGAGAGGAGCTGCCCTGCATCTGAACTCACTTCCTCTTCCTCCCAGCATTCTGTTCTGTTTACTCCACCCACCTATGTTCTAACCTATGAGGGCCAAGCAGTTTATTTTTTAACCAATGACCTTCCTCCATCAATTACTATCTTCAGTTAATACACACAAATATTACCAATAAGGTGAGCCTTTAACCTGCAATTTTTTTTGCATCTGTTGCTTTTAACTTTATGGAAAAGATTGTTTTAATTTTTTAAACCCCTTTTCCTGTACTCTCTTCCCAGTTCAATTCTCAAGAAAGCTGAGACCCTGTCTTTCTTTCTCATCTCCCTTTCTCAACTGTGTGTAGCTTACAGGCAGGGGAGACTCACATGTCTGTTAGAAGAATCAACTGATAAATCGGGGAACATGTGGCCTCTGGCAGCTTCCTCTTCCCCATTGGCCATAGACCTAAGTCTACCACTTTCGGTGCAAGTTTATCTGCCCTCACAAGTGTGCTCTGACTCCGCTTCTTCAGGGATCATTTCTTAGGCAACCCCTCATCTTCAGAAAGGTGAATCCAGAAGAGCAAACAAAACTCAAGACTTGAGAAAGAATGAAAAAAGTAAATTGTGTGTTCCAACAACTCATAAAGAAAACCAGCCACAGGGACATGGAAAGACACATGAGTAAATGGGATTGCGGTGGGCACAAAATGCTACCACAGACTGGGACGGGAGTTAATTTATGAGTAACAGATAGAAAACAAAGATCCACTGATATATCATCGTATCGACAGAAGCAATAGAAACAGTAGCTTAGATGCCCCACATAGACAGTGGCTCAGAACAGGGAGCACAGCAACGCATAGTGTATCTGTGCCACATTCCTAGGCAGCTTCTCCGGTACTGGGCTCTACAAGTGAAAACAGCCTTCTAGGCTTTAAATAAATGGCCTTACCCCCTCCCATTAATGTTTTATGATGAAAGATTTTGCTGTGATTAAAGATTTAATGAAGTTATGAGAAAGGCAGGTCTGATCTTCATTCCTGGCGTCTCTTTTGCCTAGGAGCTCAGGGAAGAGGCTGCTTCTAGGCAGCTGTCAGAACTGAGCATGCTCCAAATTCCAACGCCCCTGGGGAAGATATCCTTGCTCCCAAGCCCCAGCATCAGCCAACAGGAGGATATCTTTTGAAAGCCTCTGATGCTACTTTCATGCTGTGTGTACCAGAGATAGTGACACTGTGCCTCTGCATCGCTCCCTGGAGAAACCTAATGTGCTTGGCAAGATTGCTTTGTGATACCCCCTGGCCTCTGGACAGTGTCTGCTTCTGTGTGTGTGAACCCTAGACACATTCCCTCTGTCCCCAGGGAGCAGAGGACAGGCGTGATCAATGGCACCTACCAACCGTGAAGGTAAACCATCTTGAGCTCAGTCTGGAGTCTCAGCCATCACCCCAGTGGTCCTCTCCCTACCCTCCTCTCCCCTACCCTCTTTCTAGGTCCTCTCCCCTGTACTGTTCTCCCAAAGTGCCAGGGCACTGAGGCAAACTCCTACAGCCCTCTCTTTTCCTTTGGCTTGGCTTTCCAGATAGCCAGCATAGCCCTGCCTCCTGCTTGGGGACACACCAGAGAAGTCAGATGTCTCTTAGAAGGTTTCAATTCCACACAGAGCCAGAGATGACCCTGAGAGCAGCTCTTTGTCCCTGTCTCTCTCTCCCTTCCAAGACAAACGATTCATCTTTTTCCTCAAGGCCATCACAGCTGCCCTGTGACTCTGCTCTTGTCGTGGTCATGGCCATCTCTTTTAGATCAGCCAGCAAGCATCGATTTCCTGTCATGTGCTTACCGTTGCACCTGGTTTTTGGGAAGCTGTGCTAGTTCTAGGCAAGCATTCAACTGTAATGGAAACAGAACTGTAGTGATCAACACCAGTGGAGCATGGGTTATTGGTACTTCTTAAGTATTGTAGCTGTGTAGCTAATAAGTCCACAGGGAGGAGGCAGTGGGGGTGGCGCATTGCTGCTATAGGAGGTGCCTGATTTTCCAGCTCCTTCCGGCCCTGGCTCTGCCATTCATGGCCTACGGTTTGGTTCTCATCTCTGAATGGTAACTGAGATTCAAAGTCTCCCTCTCATTCCAAAGAGGAAGGAAGGGAAGCCAGGGAGGCCACAGGCAAGAAGCCTCCTCCTCTTCCTTCTTCTCCTCCTCCTCTAGGCTTTGTCACTTGGGGTCTGAGAAGCCTTGGGGGTTGGGATGCTGCCATTGGTAGTGTCCCTTGCTACAAAGAGCCTTTGGAAGTTGAGAACTCTACTTCCTACCCTTCAGGAAGCAAAGGGAGGGGAGGCTTCAAGTGCCCCAGCTCTAAAGAGGAATAATTTGGAGTCCCAGAGAATGAAGCTTACAGAGAAGTCAGCACAAACACATGGGGCCCAGTTCTTCACATTCCAACACCCAGCTTTTGCTCAGTCTCAAGACTTCCTCATTTGGAGATAGCCTCTATTTAGTACACTGTATGCCATATGTTTAGATGGTCTATTTAGTGACACTGTATGCCATATGTATAGATGGTCTTATGGGCCAGTTGCTCACCACTGGCTAAGGCTTGGAGAATTGAGCTACTTTCCAAGGTCATTTGATTCATAAAGGATTTGACAAAGTTCTAAGCACATGCCCAGAGGCCTTGGCATTATTGTAAACCACATCTCTACACATCTTCAGATAATGGGAAGTTCCAGGATCCGAAGGATATAGGAAGAAAGGGCTCGGTTGGTTCTCTTTGCTATTGGAGGGTTCTGAACTTCCCTCTGTCTCTCCACACAGCACCCGACAGTGCCACCTGCTCCTGGACGTCTTCAATTCCACAGAGCACGAGCTGACAGTCTGTGCCAGGAACAACTCTGAGCTCGTTTTGCATGCCAGTGAATGCCAGCGGTAAGTGTCCTGCAGAGGCAGAGTAAGGCCAGGACCCAGTTGGGCAGAGCTTGGTAATGCTTGGGCAATGTAGAGCCCCCCTCCTTACTCTCTTCTAGACCTCCCCCTACATCAAGAGGCTATGCCTTCTAGTTCCATGGGTAGATGGAATGGTATTTTTATTTTTCAGTAGAAAGATGTATGAGGCCCCAGGTTCAGCAACAATAAATCAGCAGGCCCGTGTCTTAGAACTAAATATCCCCCCATGTTTGCTCTAGATTTGTTTACATATTCCTGGCTCTGTCTTATTTTAAAGAGCAAATTCCCCTCACCCCCCACCCCCACCCCGTCCCCCGTCCCCAGTGGCTGACATTGTCTTATTAGCAGGGAAATGCAAATGCGAACGTCACAGGGAGAAGCTGCTGGACATTTATCAGGACAGGGGGTTGGAAAAGACACAGAGGGAGCGCTGGGGAGGAGACAAAGTGCCTGGAACCCCAGCCACTGGGGACAAAGTCACAACACTCCCTTTTAATGCCAAACATACACTTGCCCTTGGCCCTGCTGTTCCAACATTAGTTATTAAAAAAAAATATTCAGGGTGTGGGGCAGAGGCGATGGCTCAGCCTTCTCTCTTAGTTAGGGTTTCTATTGCTGTGAAGAGACACTATGACCATGTAAATTCTTATAAAGGAAAACATTTAATTGGACCTGGCTTGCAGTTTCAGAGGTTTGGTCCATTGTCTTTGAGGCAGCATGCAGGCAGACATGGTGCTGGAGAAAGAACTGAGAGTTCTATGTCTTGACCCCATAGGCAACAGAAGCAACTGTGTGCCACACTGGATGTAGCTTAAGCATAGGAGTACTCAAAGCCTGCCCCTCACCGTGACACACTTCCTCCAACAGGGCCATACCCACTCCAATAAAGCCACACCTCCTAACAGTGCTGCTCCCTATGGGAGCCATTTTCTTTCAAACCACCACAGCATGTGTGAGGACTGGGGCTCAGATGCCCAGAACTTATGTAAAACCTGGGTGCGTTTAACAGCCCGCCTGTAATTCCAGTATGCAGGAAGTAGAGCCTGACCCCTCTACATTCCTGCTGAGCTACCTAGTCCGTCAGCTGATAATATGGACTTTAGGTTCAGCAGGAGGCTTGGTTTCAATATGTAAGATGCCGACTGATTGAAGAAAGCACCAGACATTAACCTTGAGCCGCCGCCCCCACGTGTGTGCACCCACACGCATGCGGACATGCATGCACACTTGCCACATGCATACATATGCAAAGCGATAGCTGGCCAACTAAGTTAAGGGGCCGGAAAGATGGCTCGGTGGGTAAAGTTGGCCGTGTTTTCTACAAGGGGAGGTGCACCCTGCAACAGAGCCACAGAACGCTCAAGAGTTTGATGGGGCACGAAAGCAGCCTCATTCGTGGGGCCTGTTGTGTGATGGCGCCGTTCCTATGAAGCTCTAGAGCGAATAAAAGCAGTCTCCAGTTAGGAGAGTCTCAACGTGGGTTTCCCCTGGCGAGGTCAGGACCAGGCTTGATCCGATAGGGAGGAAGGTAATTTTCTGTGTGCTAATCTGATAGGGTAACTCAGTGGGGGTTGGGTTACACGAACATCTACATCCTTTAAAACGCAGCGTAGAGTTACCTGAGATCAGAGTGTGTCAACTGTGCCTTAGAAGAATGCATGGAAACCAGTGATGAGCCCTGGTTAAAAGTCAACATGCAAAGGAGCCTGGGCTTGGGGCGTGACTCCAGCAGCAGTCTGCCTTGCACGGCAAATCACTGGAGTTAATGGATGCTCTGAGGCCAGCAGGGTGGATAGTGATGAACCAAACTGAAGTTCTGCTCACTTCAAGCTTTGTGTTTGAAAAAAAAATCTCAAAAGGAAATGTTGGAATAAGTAAGCTATGGAAAAAACAATTAAGCAACACCCCATCCTTCTCTTCCTCCTCAGGGTGACTCTTTGAAGGTGGTAGTGCCATTCATGTCTGCATTTCTCCTCTCTTGCTGTGTATATGTGTATCCCCACAACCAAGAATCATTTTGAGAATTTATTTTTAAATCCTATAAGTATTTGCCTGTCATGTATGTCCCTTTGAAACTTAAATAAGCATTGTACTTTGCAGCTAAATATAAGCCCAGTCCTTTCATTTTGACTGCTATTAATATTTCATTGTGTAAATATGCCACCATCTTCATTTCTATGCTAATTCCTCCCTGTGCAGTGGCTCCTGGCAATTCATATTTAATGTGATTGTTAATGGCATGTATGAATGTACGTTAGGCCCTGAAGCCCCCTCGCAGGGCAGCTTGGGTTACAGTTTGGAGGCTAGAGAGCCAAGGCTTGGGGCCATTGCTGACCTTCCTGTGAGAGGAGCCTGAAATGCTCCTAGGATCACCTTGTCCTCCCTTGGATGGGACTTGCCACCTGGGTGTGCTGGGGCCTCTGCACTCTTCCTGCCTATGCCAGAAGCTGAGCAAATGCCCTTTCTACAGCTCCCAGGGAGGAAGGAGGCTGAACATTTCTGAAAGCGTGGGTGCTGCCTACTACCTCCCCCCTCAATTGTGTGGCGAAACGTCTGCCATCTGTTCTGTCGCTTGGTCTGTTTTCATGTAGCCCATGATCTGAGAGAAGATAAATCTGGTCTTTTTGTGACACCAGTATAAAACAATTTTAAGAAATTATAAATCGCTAAGCGTGTCCTGTGGCGAAGATGTGAATCATTCTTGGCAACGCGGGCTATGTGATATTGATGACTCGAGCCATAGATAATTGCAGTTTGGTTTTTATGCTTTGGGCTTCTTCTTCGTGCAGCTTTTTGCCTAAGTTCTCATCTCTGAGTGTTAACTCGTACCTTGTTTTATTCATTCACAAGAAACAAGTATTGACACTTTGAGAAGAGACTGTGTGGTGAGCCCTACACCATTCCATGAAGGGCAGAACAATAAGTTATGGCCCACACTGAGCTGGGGAGAACAAATGGAGAATGGTGGCGTGTCTAGCCGGCCAGGGTCCCTTCGTGTGCTCCAAGGAGGAGCTGTGTCTTTAAATCATTTTTCTCTTCTCCCATTTTACCATAAGAGACTAACAGAAGCTCAGCTGTACCTTGCTTAGATGTTGCATTCCTTACTCTCTTGTTACTGGAAACAAATACCTGGTGAGAAACTATTTGAGGGAGGAAGGCCTTTTTTGGCTCACAGTTTGAAGGTGTACAGTTCATCATGATGTGGAAAGCGGGGGTGACAGGAGCTTGAGACAGCTGATTGTATACGCTTCATGGTCAGGAAGCAGACAAGAAATGAGGCTAGCTCCCAAACCTCAAGGCCCTCCCACAATGACCCACTTGCTTCAGTGAGGCATTAGCACCTGGCAGTTCCATAACCTACAACAGAGAGGGACTGAACGTTCACACACATGAACCTATGGGAGACATTTCATGTTCAAATCCCAGTAAGTGTTTTCCTCAGCCAGGTACCCTATCTTGCTACTCACAAGCTGTACCTCCATGGCAGGGCCATGTTCTTCACCACCTCACACCCAGTGGGTCTTACGTGTCTACCCTGTGTCCACTCGCCTGAGGCTTCTTCGGAACAGTGTTGCATGATGCCTCTGTCATTGCTGCTCTGTTGTCTGAGAAGACTGGGACTTTCACTCTTGCTCTCCCCTTGTCTCCCCTGTCCCTACAGTAGCTGCCCTTGGGAGTTCTTTGGGGGCCATGTTAGTCTTTTTTTTGGGTGGCATACCTAGAAAACCCCACTAGTGTAGGCCAGCCCTCCGTCCCGAAGCTGCCTCCACCATTGTATGTATTTGTTAAGTAGCTGCTTGTTCTTAATGCCCATTTTCCATCTTAGTACCCGGTGGGGTACTCTCATGGCACCACAGCAGATTTAGCTTGAGTTTCTTGGTTCTGGATGCTGGAAGCTGGGCATCGAAGCACCAGCTTATCCAATATCTGATGAGGGCCATATTCTTGTCTGTAGACAGCTTCTCCCTGTGCTTCACGCAGTGATGGAGATGAGAGAGAGGGTCTTTCTTGACCCCTTTAAAATCAGTCCACCAGTCTTACTTAGGAGATCTCTCTCTCTCCTCTCAAGACCTCCTCACCTCCCAAAGTCTCCACTTGCTAATTTCGTCACTTTGGGGGCAAGGTGAAGAGATCAATCTATGAATTTGGGAGGGTGTGCACATTTAGTTCATAGCAGAATATGTCAGATGAGCAGATGTTAGTGAGGACCAGAGGGCAGGGGTTGAGGGGGACGGCCCAGGCTGGAGAGCCAACATGATGTGGAAGTGCGTGTGCCACACATTCCGATGCAGAGAAAAATGTGAAATACTTGTTCATAAACTGAGGGTGTGAGCGTTGGAAACTCAGAAATGTCTCTCTCGACTCTGCTGCTTAGAGAGGTCTTCTTAACCTGACCATGAAAGGAGGTCATTGTGTCAAGTGGTTGGACAGAGTATTGTTCTACTTTCCTAGTCTCCTCTTTGGACATCGGTGACTCATCTCTGAGCCTGTGAGTCTCAGTGACTGCCTGATGCCTTCATTCTGCCATGAAGGGCTGCCATGTAATTTGACTTTTGCCCAAGGTGATTTATGCTGCTGGGTCGCAGTTCTTGTTCCCAGACTCCATGCTGTGGTCACTGCATTGCTATTGCAGTCTCCAGGACTGTGTTAATTTCTGTGTTTATTCCTCCCATGGCATCATCCTAGCTTCCACTCCACATTTACTTTTCAATTTTATGTTCAAACTCCCCAAAATTTTTGACTTGGCCAAATACCCCATCTTGTTGCTCACAGTCTCTACCCCCACATGCTGAGGTTCTCTAGTCTGTGTCGCAGTTTATCAGCTGGGCTCAGATCTTGTCTGGGGTGTCAGGATATTGGCTGCATCTATCCTAATCTACTGACTTGTGGCATGAGATGCACACAGTAGCTCAGGCTGCCACCCATAGCACTGGGCACCCCTCCCCACTCAGCTTCAAGAGATACCCAAAGACAAGAGAAGGGACTCCCACTAAGGAATTAATATCATCTTTCTTAAAAAAATATAACATTGCCATCAGCAAATATGCTATAAAATTGAGATATGATAATTATTGTGGATTTTTTTGTTTAATTATCAGACCATTAAAATTAAATTTCACAAGAACCTTCTTTAATACATAAATATCTTTATAATGTATGATAATAGATATTACCTCATTACATGCTTCAAGATACAGGTCTTTGCCTCACCCTCCCTCTGTCCTCAGTCTTGCTAGTGTTCCCACATAGATTATAGGCTCTGCAGAGTCCCACAGGTTGTTACAGCTTGGGTACCTGGTTCTTCTCCATGCAGATACTGACACTGTAACCTCTGGGCAGTTCTGCCTCCTGGGGTTACACTGGGGTGTCAGAATGCTGTTTACCTCAGCCTAGAACTGCCCAGATCTCCTATATCAGCCCCACCCTTTATTTCTTATTCCTTCACTCTTGGTCCTTAAAATGCTCCAAAAAAAAAAATAACCAAAAAAAAAACAAAACAAAACAAAAAAAACCCATGAGCATCAAAGCAATACTTTATCGTGTGGTGCCCATTCTCCTGCAAGCTCTCGTTTAGTATTATCCTGAATATTTGACCATTTTCTCGACCCCTTGGCTCTGCATTCCCTTCTGCAATATTTCTGAGTTACAGGAGAGGTGTTTTTATTTTCTACATTCTTAGTTTTTCAATTTGAAAGGAGGATGGGAGATTTTTCCAGAGATGAAGTTTCTAGAAATAAGAGGGGGCAGTGTATACCAGCTTCATTGTGCTGTTGCATAGCGAGAGGCTGTTTTCCATCGTGAGTCTTTCAAAGGGCCCAGCTTGGGCCCCTGCCCAGCATCCCCTCTGTCACCCCAGGCTGTTGTCCTGACAGCTAGCCACTGATGGTTTTGCTGATGGAAACCTATATCCCTCTAGAGACAGTGGGGACCCCTAAGCTCAGGTGGAAATGTTAGAGTTCAGCCTCTACAAACCATGGAATTAGGAGGCCAATGCCTTGGGAGACACAGCTATTTGCTGACTTGGGTGACAGGGGCAATTGTTTTCTTTTTCTCTAAGCAGAGAACAATACAATGGCATGATTGGATTTCTACACTGCAGACCTTTGCAACCCAGATGTCCTGGCTCAAATACTTTCCTTCTGGACTCTTTCCTCTGTGCTTCTTGTGTGGCTTCTTTCATGGGACTGTGCCTGAAGTCTCCATTCCACATGTGGATATGGGAAGGAGGGTTATATGTAGATGTTCATGTCTTCTCAGCTGCTCACCACTGTGCCGAGCATGTGTTGCCTGGGTCTGGACTGTGTCATGCATTTTCAGCCTGGTTCTATCATATGTGACTTCATCACTTGGGGTAGTAAGCCACCCTGCTTTGTTGAGGCCCCAAGGATAGTTTCATAAAATATCCATGGCATCCTATGTCTCCTCCTCTCCCTCTCTGCCCCGATTGTTTTAGATAATGAAGCTAATCCGTGTCACCCACCCAGCAACTCACCCACCCTATGTTATCCATGGCAGGGGCTCAGTGAGTGGGAACTGATGCGGTTAATTTTCAGAACCCCCTTCACTAGGCTGCCACAGCAGCCTACAGCCCAAGCCCATCATGGTTGATAAAGGCCTATTGGGAGATCCATTTCTCTTCTATGGAGACCATAGGATCAAGCTTTTGCTTAAGTCAGTAGATGTTATTAGGGCCTCATCTACCAGGCCTCTTCCTGCTCCCTTTTATTGGGACCAAAAGTTCTTTCCTCTCATGCTGGGAATGAGAAACCACAGTTTCTTTACCAAAAGAAATGTAAAGTCCAGCGCTGAGAGCGAGTCAACAGGCCATGATGAATTGTCCAGGCACGCAGGAATGGTACAGAGTGACGCTCCAAACAAGGGTTGGAGTCTTAGGCCTGTGAAGAGACACCATGACCACAGCTATTTTTATAAAGAAAACATTTCATGGGGATGGCTCGCTTATAGTGCCAGAGGTCTGGTCCATTATCATCATGGCGGGGAGCATGGTGGTGAGGAGGTAGCATGACAGCCTGCAAGATGTGGTTCTGGGGTAGAGGTGTACATCTTGACTCAGAGGCAACAGGAAGTTAACTGACTGTCACGCTGAGTGAAGGTTGAGAAAAGAGACCTCAAAGGCTGACCCCACAGTGACACACTTCCTCCAACAAGGCCTCAACTCCTAATAGTGCCACTCCCTCTGGGGGCCATTTTCTTTCAAACCACCACAGTTGGTGAAGACAGGAAAGCATGGGAAGGATCTTGCCTGAGGACGAGGCCCATTTGAGCGATGCTCCTGTAGGAATCACACACAGACATAGCATCCCCCGGTAGTCAAGGGAGGACCCATATTCCAGCCCCTCCTTCTAGGGACACTGTCCATTCTCTAGCTGGCCCTACAGGGGCTGGGACCAGGTGTGGCTGGCAACTGTGGATCTAGCTCAGTTCTGCTGAACTCTGATCCTTCTCAATGGTCTTTCCTTTTTTCTGGCTCCCAGACCATTATCCCTTGTTCCTGTCTGATGTGTAAAGCCAAACCAAACTTGGCAGGAGCTCTTCAAGGGGAGCATGTGGCATTTTACCTGCAGATAACGTAGCAAAAAGGGAATGTAGCCCTGGTGTGGTGTTATCTTTGTTATTTACATTCTGGGCTCATCCTGGGAATGTCCAAGCCCACCGTTCCTGGAGCCACAGTACTCCAGTAGGTCTGGAAGCCAGGTTCTCTCCCTAGGGATTGGAATCTGACTGCTTGCTCAGCCCTGACCTGACTGGGATCTCTCAAGTGAAACACACCCTCATCTCTGGACTATCAGATGCCTCTGCCTATTGGTTAGGAAATGTCCTTGCCTTTTCTTGGGGAAGAAAGTGCTCCCCCAATTAACCAGGGATGTGGGTGGTTCTTAGCCATGACCTTGGCTATCCTGCCTTTTTGCTGTTCAGCTCCTCAACATCCAGTCAGCCATAATAATGTACCTGTCTCAGGGCCAAGCATCTTCCTGCAAGGGCCAAAATAAAAGGAGGTTGCTGATCACCACACAGCATTGGCATACGAGCCACCATCATGTATTCTAACCCTCAAAAGCTTTATCATGGAGGTGGAGCTGTAGCTCCATTGGTAGAATGCTCCCACAGCAAGCACAGTGCTCTGGGTTGGATCCCTGATATACCGTGAACCACGAGTGGTAGTAGACACTTGGAATCCCAACACTCAGAAGGTAGAGGTGGGTAGATTAGAAGTTCATGGCTATTGTTAGCTCCATATTGAATCTGAGGCCAGTCTGAGATATAGGAGGCCCTGTCTCACAAGGAAAGTCAAAGCCACAACAACAAAACCATCTTCCCCGTGGAGGCTTCAGATGTGTGCACAAGGTATGTACACAATGGTTCATCCTGTCTTTGACCACTGTGTGCTGCTCACCTGCTTCTGCGAGGAACTCAGTGCTTTTTGTCATTTCTGTTCCACTCACTTCCCTACATCCTGTTTGATCTGTGAACATTTTTGTATTTAATCATAGCCTGAGTGGGTACAGTGTCATGCTTTCAAACGAATATTTCCTCATTATCATTGAATACATTGTCACTTGAGATTTTCAGTTGTCTCAATGTGGTGTTTTATGACATTTCTTTAAATCAAAATTCAAGAAACGGACATCTCTCAAATCCATTTTTAACCTGCATGTTTCCTATTTGTCTCTTTTGAGTTTTCCATAGAGGAGGCCAATCCCATGGCTGGGAGCTTTGCCAGCTGTGGCCCTTATTCCTTGGGCATTCCTTTTTTCTTTGTTCCTCCCTAAGGGAATAGCAGCTCCCAGCTCCATCAGTCATATTTTCATAGGTCCTATATGACTGCTGGGAGGTGTCAGCATCCTGGCCACGTCTGCTTCTGTTTCCGCCTCACACAGCTTTCTTCCGTACAATATTAGTAGCTTCAGTTGCACTGGGCTGAGGCATAGCCCAGTCTATGGTGTGTGCTCACACAGGTTGTGTCCTGAGTAGGTTACACGGCCAGTAGTACCCCCACTATCATCTTGCTCTGCTGCCGTGTCTGGGTGTGTGGGGCTTGGAGGAAAGGGCACTTTTGTTCACACGGATGTGTTTTTTTGGTTTGCAGCAGGCAGCCTATGCATCCTTCAGAGCAGGGACACCCTCTGAGAGTGTGATCTGTATGCTCATAGGCGTCATGGGCTCCTGTCAAGTTTGGGCAAAGCCATTAGAATGCAGTGTGCTGTGCAGCACAGTTCCTGGTGTGGAGTTGTGGGCTTATCCCAATTTCGAGCTACATGGATGGCAGTGGCATGTAGACCTGGGCATCTTTTTTTTCTCATCATTCCCAATGCCATTCAGACCAGGAACGGATCTCAAATCCTACAGTCTACTGGAGAGGGAAGAAAGGGAGGACGGATGCTGATGGAATCTTCCAGTTGGAATGGGCTGAAGCTGTACTTGTTAGTACTAGTTGTGAGCTTGCCTGTGTCCACCAGCAGAAGCCAGCCTCTGCCTGGTTCTCTGGGGAACTGGTCTCTTGGGAAACATCCTGGGGTTTGTCAGCAGACTGTTTATGGCCCCAAAAAATCGCTGTGTGTGTCCTTGGCTGGTGGCTTACACAACATTTTTCACATAATGAAAGAAATACTTCACAGTTGCAAACTGGCTGGGAAGTTGGCTAACAAGGCAATGTCATAGAGCAAAGTGCTTGCCTATTGGAACTGTTGGTGACAGAACCAGAGCGAAATGAAGCTGACATAATGGAGTCATTTACTTTGTGTTAGTTCCGAAAGTCTCCAAGAAGTTGTATTAACTCAGAAGACCTATTAGCCACTGGAACCTGCCCAAGACAGAAGCAGTGAAGCCAGCCACGTGCAAGGCGAGATTATTTTGGCTTCCAGAACTTGGTGCTCATTGCCTGCCAGCATGGGAGCAGACCTGCTCCACAACTTTCTGTACTGGCCACTTGCTGACTCCTTGGTACTTGGTACATCCACATTTATAGCTTGTTAGTCCTGTGACTTCCATGATCCTTTTTACAACACCCCTGTCGACTCCTGAGGAAACTGAGGCTCAGTGAGGTGAAGTGCGGGTCCCATTGGCACGCAGGTCTGTGTTTACATCTACTGATTCACTCCTGCAGAGAGTCCTGTTGAACTTGCTCCCTTGTGAATCAGGGTCCCACCAGGAGCCAGGCCCTGTGCTAGGCACTGGGTATACAGCTATTGAGAATACAATGGATCTGAATCAGTCATACCAACCAATGAACCTGGGAACTGTGGTCACCAGGAAATGGGCCCACGTGCTAAGTGGGAGGTCACTTATTAGACACCTCTCTGCCTTCCTGAGCCGAGTGGCTGAGCAGTAGAGCAGGCCTCAGGCCAACCTGGGCCTAGTACCAAGTACTGAGTACCAAGGACTCAGCAAGTGGCCAGTACGGAAATTTGTGGGGCAGGCCTGCCCCAGTGCTGGCTGGCACTGAGAACATCAAGCTCGAAGCCAAAATAAGCTCGCCTCGCACGTGGCTGGCTTTACTGTTTCTGTCTTGGGCGGGTTCCAATGGATAATAGGTCTTCTGAGTTAATGCAACTTCTTGGAGACTTTCGGAACTAACACAAATGAAATGTCTCCACTCTGCCAGTAGCTGTATTGGGCATGTGCTGTGCACATGTGTGCAGGGGTAGGCAGGTATACTTAAACACACCACACGTGCACATACACACTGAAGTGTCCCTCTTCCTGGCTCATGGTTTGCGCCAGTGCAGCCCTGCTGCTGATATAATCTCTGTTGAAGACTCACAGAAGGAGCGATGAGCCCAGAGCTCCCGAGCACTGACTGTAGTCCTCTGCCCCCTGTGCACACTGTGCTCCGACCTCCTGGATACCTGTGCTACCTGTGAAGTGTGGGGATGTGCCAGCACACACCTTGCGGAACTGATGGGGTAGGGGTTCCGCATCTGACACAGAGCCTGTTTAGAGTTTGGAAGCTCATCCATGAGCAGTGGTTACTTCCTGCCTTGGGTCTGTCTTAGAGCATGCCCCCATGTTGGCAATTCTGGAGAAAGGGAACGCTAGCTGATGAGGTTTGGTCATCTCTGCTCAAAGCATAGGTGACTGGATGTCCGTGTTATTTAGCAAATGTCTGCTGAGTCCTGCTGTCCTCCTGGCCGTGTCCTGCTGGATTTCAAGGCTACTCCCTACCCTGGACATGCCTGCACTTAAAGCTTGTTAGGGAGCAGCAGATTCACCTTGAGAAGACGAGCAGGCAGCCGTGTGGCAAAAGCAGTGGATGTCTTGGGCTATCACATTTAAACAGAGCATACACAGAAACCGCTGTGTGTATAAAAGGCAAAGCCAATGTGCACATCCCTTACCTCTTTCCCTCCACTGTTTCTAGTTAGTGTTCCATAGCGAAGGAGAAAAATGAAGAAGCCATGCTGCGTGATGCAGTGTGGTACTGTAGTGTTGGGGGAGGGTATTCTTTCTCCCTGGAGTTCCCTACTCAGACCTACCCACCTCCCTTCTGGACCTTTAGGGGCCTTCAAATTCTCACTTCCCTGTGACATGTGTTCTTGTGGCACCTTACCTGGGCCTCCTGCAGAGGTCATATGGGATTTTTCAGTGTTAGGAGTATTCATGTCTTCTTGAGAGCTGCCTTTGGCAGGAGCCCATTGTCCTCATCTTGACTTAGGCCTCTGACTATCCTTATGCTTTTGATAGGGATCCCGTGTTCTGCATCTCTGCTGGTGCCTTAGTCTGGTGCCCAGTACAATAGGAAGGGAGTAGAATGGAAGGGAACATGAGTCTGCATCATTAATTCAGGGAAAGGGGAGGACCATGTGGGTTCCTGAGCAAGCTGCCTAGAGTGGTTTCCGAAACAACCAGGTTCGTCAGCTGGTTAAAACAAGTCAGGAGCAAAGGTGGGTACTCTGAACAAAGGGACCCTGAATAATAGGGGCTCTCATGCCTTCTACCTTGTCTCTTATAGCCTGGTCTCCAGAGTTAACTTTTCTGCCTTCTTTAAAGGCTGTGTGTTCTTTCCTTTCCCATGTCACTCCGTGTACTCTTCTCCGTGTTGCTTGCTTTCTGTTGGGAGACTTTCATAGAGCAATTATTGTGTGCTAAGTAGTGTGTCACATGTAGAGCTGTGAACATCACACACAACCTTGGACACTGTTGTAACATGTGAGCACGACACTGCTGCTTGGTGGGGAAGCAGGATGCTTGGCACTTGATGAGATTTTTATTGAGCGCATAGACTCCTCCAACCATAGCTCGCGCAGAAAACCAGCTCAGTCTGCTCTTAAGAAGGTGATATCATAGAACCAGAAATGGACTGACATTTTAGACACCCAACCTATGCTAGGCCTGCTCCCCCTGTCACCCAGAAAGACAGGCTGAGAAAGTAAAAGCCAAACAACCATGCACAATAGGCTGTTCTTCAGGAGCCATTGCTGGCTGTCCCCCTCCCCCGCCACATCCTTCACCGTTGTGGAACAAATGTGTCTAATGGGAACAGAGGACAGGCCTCATTGGGAAGGTAAAGGGGGCTCGGGTATCTGGGTGACATTTCTGTTCCTGTCAGCTGAGGTGTTAGGGCACTAGAGGCACCCCATGCTTCCCACTATGATGCCCCAGAAACCTGGCCAGCTAGCATTTACTGTAGACCATGTGGTATCTAGTCTCTTTTCTGTGGTTACGAGACATGGCAATGCCTGTGTCCAGCTATCCTCCAGGACTGTGGTTCTTAACTGCTCAATCAGTTATCCTGCATATCAGGTATTTACATTACAATTCAATAACAGTAGCAAAATTACAGTTATGAAGTAGCAACAGAATAATTTTACAGTTGGGGGGTCACCACAACATGGGGGACTGTATTAAAGGGTCACAGCATTAGGAAGGCTGAGAACCACTGCTCTAGGAGAGGTGATCAAGTCAGGTTCCTTCTTTATGTCCCTGAGTCCTCACCTCTGAGCAGTGGCTGGGAGGAGGTATTTGACTCTCTTGGCCAGAATGCTCTTCTAGACTGTGTGGAAGGGTTCACTGTAGAATGGGGGCATTCCTTCAAAGCTGACAGGTCCCAGGGCTCCTCCCTTCCAAAGCACATGGCAATGCATGCTGCGCAGGCTCCCAGGCATCAGCCTGCTTTGCTTCTTCGCTGTGCAACAGCGATTATACTAAAGGATATTATTTTATCTCCCATTAGCCATCCCTTGCAAGCCTGTTCCCCATGCAGTGCACAGCTTGCTCTCTGTGACTAAAAGGTAATTGTGTTGTTTGTGTTCGCTCTTAGTGTTTGGGAGGCCTCTGGAGCAGGGAAGCAGGGTTCAAGGCTGATGAATGCTAATGGACAGTCTGAGGGGGAGAGGTTAGTGAACTGTGTCAGCTGTGGGCTCCTGAGGACCAGGGGTGAAGCCTTTGCCTTGCAAACCTTTCTTTGTTGTTGGTCCAGCTCTTTCTGTTCCATGGCATCTCAGGGCAACTTGTCAGCTACAGTTCTGCACCTCTGTGCCCTGATTCCTTCTACCCCTACCTGAGAGAGGCATGCAGGTGGAGTCTGTGCAGAGGGTGCCAGTGAGGTGGCTGGAAGCCACGAAACTGCGAAGTCCTTGGGATCTGCCTGGACAAAGACAAGTTTTCAAGGGAACTGAGTGTGGAGAGCTAATGCCTCTGAGAGGAGAACCCGGCCATTAATGCACATCCTAGTAGGTTGTGACTACTCTCCCTGTTGAACAATCATGTCTGAACATGCATGACACTGAAGCTAGGATCTCAGGTCGGCCCCTGAAGGAGCCATGCTTTTCTCCTGGTAGCTAGAAGTAGACCCTGGGCTAAAGGATTAGCGCAGGCCAGGATAACAGAGGGTTGCAGCTGCCTGGATGATGTAGAGTTGACACAGCCAGGGAGCCAGGGACAGCTTGGCACGTCCCCTGCCCTGCGGAGTCTGTGTCAGCATTTTCCATGGGATAAATGAACTCAGTTTGGTTCATCTTTGTACAGCAATTCTTTTCCTGCCTGCATTGACTGATCTTCTCAAGAGCATGCATTAATAACTGGGGTCAGAGGCCCTTGATAGAAATGTTTAGTATTTTAAGGAAATTAAAAATGTAGCCTAGATCAAAAATTGCTTCTCCTCAAGTTTACTGAGTGCACCAGGTTGTGCCTATTCTGGCTTGATTTCATTTCTTAAGACACCGTCCATGCATCCTTTTGCAGATTCAGTTCTGCACATTTTTAACAAGTTTCTCAAATGTGCCCCTGATGTCCACTAAACTAAGGGAACCCACAATCACAGGGAATCTGAGCTGCTTCGATGTGAGGACCTTGAGGAAGGTGGAAGAGCTGATGGCAACAGGGCTTGGGGGTTCCTCAATCAGGACTATTGTGTCTTCTCCAAGACACATGCTCTCTTTTTGTCTCGTGTTTTTCTCTGAGGTTTTTTTGTCCCTCTCTCTGTCTCTCTCTCTCTGTCACTCACTCTCTCTCTCTCTGTCTCTCTGTCTCTCTGTCTCTCTCTGTCTCTCTCTCTCTCTGTGTGTGTGTGTGTGAGAGAGAGAGAGAGAGAGACAGAGACAGAGACATTAAGAACCAGGTTCTGTGATGTCGTGGTAGAGTCAGGTGTGAACTGGTCCCATGTACCATGTATGTATAGTGTATCACATCTGCCTGTCCTGCTCTACTCCAGATAGCCTTTCCACTGAGGACTTTGCTGGGCTCCAGAGATGGTACCTTCTTCTGTGTCCTCCATGTCTGACACCTTCCTTGTCACTCTTCCCTCATGCTCTTGCCAGTCATATATGTGTGTCTTCTTTTCTCTTTCCTTATTTCCAGATGTTGGGGCAAATGGCTAACAAGTGTGGGAGGCACAATAACGCTACTGACTCCCTAGATGCACACACTGTCATCTCAGAGCCTTTGGCTATGCTCTTTCTGTGGCAGAGTGGATTTTGCAGATGGATCAGATGAAGGATGCTGAGATGCAGTGGAAACCATAGATTATCCAGGTGTGCCCAAACTGACCACGGTGGCCCTCATAAGGGGAAGAGAGGACATAGGGTGGACGTGGAGAAACAGGCGTGAAGAAACATGGTGATTGGACCCTCAGCCCAAAAATATGGATGGCTTCTAGAAGCTGCAGAACTAAGAAAGCAAATCTTTGCTCAAGAGTGTACAGAAAAAACACCATCTTTTTTGGCTCCTTTACAGACCTCTGGGGCAATAAGATGATATGTATACATGCTTTTCTTTTCTTTTCTTTTCTTTTCTTTTCTTTTCTTTTCTTTTCTTTTCTTTTCTTTTCTAGCAATGGCTAAGAGGCATAGGGTGTTAGATGTACTAGGGAGAACCTGGAGACACCAGGGAGGGCTCTATCCTGCTCAAACACAGAAAAGTCTGTGCTGGCCTCCTGCTCTCACTCAACTTGGTGCTCTCATCTTCCGAGCATGGATAACTACCCTGCCCTCCCCTCACACCCCTACCTCAGAGCAGCTGACTGATGAGGTTTAGAGAAGAGGTGGCACTTGGTACCATAACAGTGATTTAAAGCTTGAGTTTTTGCCATGCTAATGTGCTATCTATTGTTTAAAGCCACCTGGGCTGAAGTTGATAACCCTCAAGCTAAGACTTCAGAAGCTGCCAGCCATGCTCCTTCTGCTTTTGCTGGTCCCATGTTTGGTCTGGAGTCTCAGCACTTCATCTTAGGACCACAGGAGTGCGCATCTGCAGACATGTGGGTTGCCCATTGCAGCATGCCCAGAGAGCAGAGGTGAGGTGAGGCCTCTGCCCTCATGCCTTCTCTCACACCCAGCTTCCTGGTGATGGTCTTAATCTTTGCAGGTGGCCCTTGCCATGATAGATACCCTTAGCACCTTATAGACAGGGACATAGAAGCTTCTAGATGCCAAACATCCCCCTTCCCCATGAATCAGAGAGCTGCTGCTAAATCTAGCTTGAGCCTGTGGTATAAACTCGGGTTTCCAGCTCCCTTGTGTGCTTACAGTGATGGATGCATTAATATGTTTTTGGGTAGCATGCATAGAAACTGGATTTTCTGAACCCAATGCTCTCACACAACTTAAATATCATTGTCTTAAATCATAAGGAAGTGCTTTTTCTGCCCCATAATACTTGTACTAGGCACATGGGATCCCCTTATTCTGAGAGAACACGTCACTTGAGGTGCCACAGGCAGCACCGGACTTTGGGAGAAGGAAGTAGCTTGTGTGTTGTAGTGTTTCCTTGTGTAGCCAGTCACTCTTTGGCTGTGTGTACTGAGTCCACCGCTCCAGTGCGGTCTCTGTTCCTTGTGCTATGCCCGTTCCTGGTGGATACTAGTCCACTCACATACACCTGGATATGGAAGGTGCTTGGAGGATGAAGGAGGAGCGGGGAGTATTGTTCAGAGCCGCCGTATAGCCTTTGTTCAGTACCATCTGGCTCGCAAGCGCTTGTGTAAAAATACTGATGGTGTAGGCACTAGGTTCAGAAATGGGGCTTCTAGCCCAGGTCCTGGCTTCCAAGCCTGCACACTTCCTTTACGTCATAGCTCCTGGACCTACTGTCTGCTCTCTGTGACTGGGCACAGAGCCAAATGAAGGCAACTTTGGGAACATTGTTTAGGGCTTCACTCCTTTCCTGCTACGTCTTTGTCTCTAGGTAGATGTGACCCGTGGATGTCCAGAAGACTAGGAGAGGGTGGATGCCTCCTTTAACTGAGGGCGAGGCAATGCATTCTCCCCAGGGCCTCGGGTCACCTCAGCCCGTTCCCTTTCAATGCTCCACATTAATGCCCACTCTCTGTGCAGATAAACACACCTTCTTCACTCACCACAAGGCCACCTAGCTACATCCAGCACATAGCCTTGAAGGTTTGGCGCTAGAGACGAATTCCCTCCTGGGACTCAGTTCTCAGGAAAGTATTTGAAACCTCAGATCAAGTCCTGGACATGGGGATGCTTGTCTCCACATTATTTCTAACACACAAACACCCAAACTGTCTGACAATGGTGCATGATTAGTAAATTGTGGTACATTTGTATAGTTGACTGTTAGACACCTTTCAAGAAATTGTGCTTTTAAAGAATTGGTAACGTTGAGCCGTGTGTCCTGAGTTCTGGCCATTAGCAGACCTGTTCCAGCGCTGCCTCAATCTCCCCACCCCCCAACATCAGGTGTCACTCGCATTCCCACAGAGCAGTGGTTTGTAACCTGTGGGTCATGACCCCTTTGGGGGGTCACATATCAGGTATTTACATTATGATTTATAGCAGTAGCAAAATTATGTAGCATGAATAAAAACCCAGAGACAGATATTGGGGTTCAGACTGAAAACCAGAAAAGCAAAGCAGCCAAACCACTAGAGAAGTCTTACCTCTGCCAAGGCTGGGCGAGCACAAACAGCCTCTCTCTCCTCTCATTTTATATTCCCTCTAGTTCTGGGATTAAAGGTATATGACTCCCTAGTACTGGGATTAAAGGTATGTGCCACCACTGACCTGTAGTGGCTTAGCTTTGCCCTTCTGATATTCAGGCAAACTTTATTTATTAAAACATAAATAAAATGTCACCATAAAATTACAGTTATGCAGAAACAACAAAAATAATTTTTGTGGCTGGGGGATCACCACAGCGTGGGGAATTGTATTAAAGGGCCACAGCATTAGGAAGGCTGACAGCCATTGCCACAGAGGCTGACGGAACTGCAGCTTGTTTCCCAGAATCAGACTCATGGGAGCACCCATGTCAAGACCCAGCCTCAGCCTCACCTTCGAACATAAATGTTCACAGCTTAATACATGGAATAGGCAGTATACAAAATGGCATTTGGAATAAGATACCAGCTTCATAAAAATGAGCTAACATGAATAACAGATGTGCCTATGCGCGTGACTGGACATAGGTAAAACTGCAGCCATGGGGGCTAGGGTTCATGGGTAAATGTTTCTTTCGGTGTTGGGTGTTTTCTTTTGTGTGTACCACACTGAAGGCTTTATGACTTGACACAGATACAACTTGTGTTGTGTTACCAAGTCGTGTTTAATTTTCAAAGCACCCCCATGGTCCTTTACCTACCGTCATGGTCTGGTGTGTTTGGTTTACTGGCTTTGTGATCGATTTGAACCTGACGCTTGCCCATTTCAACTTGGTTTTCACCACCGACCAAGGCACATTCACTGTTGTCTGGGCTCCAGGGGCACCCATTGGGCAGGTAGTCTTCTGCTTGGGTCCTTTGGATGTGAGGATTGTGGGTCTTGGAGTAAAGCCAGACCTGTGGAGAGAAGCTCACCAGAGGGAGACTGCTGCTTACCCCTGTGCTGGCCACCCTGTGTCTGAGTCTTCACTCCATCACGTCTGCTCAGTGTTGAGCCCTCCTCAGCTATCCACAGCAAGGGTAAGGGTGTCTGTAACCAGCTCCATAGGACAGGATCATGTATGGGGTCACTCTTGTCATTGGCATTACTCTGGCTCTTACTCACTTTTTTGAGGTAAGATTTCATAGTGTAACTCGGACTGGCCTAGAACTCTGGGAGTCTCCTATCTCAGCCTCCCGGTGCTGAAATTACACAATCGGCTGTCTGTACACTATCTGCATCATCTGGTGAGTGCTCTGCCTCGCTTCTCTCTGCTCCTGGTTTCTGCCAGACCAGCCTGCAGGGACCTCTGCTTCTATTCTTCTGTTCAACATTACCATAAGTTTAGTGCCCCTGATGCCTGGTGCTGTCCTAGGCTGTCCTCTGGAGCTGGCCCTGTTACCTCGTTTTGTTCCTGAGACCTACTGGGTCCCAGTAGTCTCTGTGAAGTAGGTCTCCTGTTGACCCCCCACCTCTGACTGACTCCAGAGTTTGTCTTCTCTCTGAAACACACCTCATCTGCTTGCTTGCATTTATCTGAAAACAGGAATAACTCCCACGCTGCAGCGTCGAAGGTGGCATGCTGTCCTCTGGAGAGATCTTTGGAAACTGCCTCCCGAAGCTCAGCATTAGCTCTTGTACTCCCTCCCCCAAGAACAGTCTCTTTCCCCAGGCTATCTCTGTCCTGGGAAGCCTCAAAGACAGTCACTTCCATGTGTCCTTGATCATGGCAACTTCTACACCATGCTGTTTCCATGGCAACTTTCACAGCCTGGGCTGGTCCAAGTTTCTATGGACAAAGGCAGTTGTTGCTGTTGGGACTAATCAGAGCTAAGCTATTTTTAGCTCCCATGAGGAGAATCTGTCTTCGGAGTATCACAGAATAAGCTGCTTCTTTGGAGCACAAACGTATACTGTGTTTTCCTTCTTTCCAAAGCTGTGGTGAACCTCAGAAGGCCTCTTGTCTACCCACCTTTGCATCCTCTCACCCCCACACAGCCACTTAGAAGAAGAGGTGTTAAGCCTTTCTCCAGTGACTCGTCATTCCTCCTGAGCTGACTCAAGCCACTCTCTTCCAAGTGTGGCAGAGGAGGACAGAAGGTGTGTGGTCAGCTAAGGACTCACAGTGAGACTGCAGAGACAGGGACTGCTCTAATATCAAGGCCCCTGAAAGGACTGTGTCTATGAATGAAGTTTCTAGGGATTTGGCCAGCCTGTTTCTTTCCCCCAGTTTGTTAGATGTTGGGGTCATCATAGTACCCCAGGGTTCTGCTCCTGACCTGTGCCTGGTAGCCAAGGTCAGCTAGGCACAGAAGGGCTTGAATGATATCTAAAATTCCATCTAAGGATGACTATAGATTGAGAGTTCTGTCTGCTTTCTCCTTTGTTCTTATGGTCTTGGGGAGCAGGACCTTCTCTTGGGGAGCAGAATGCCTTGCCCTAATCAGACCAGCCATTTCTCATTAGGGTATGCCAAAACCCCCTCACCCAGAACATTCTCCAGGCTCACCAGCCTCTCAGCCCCACCTGACACACACTGTCCACACAGTGTAAAGGAGTACCACCTGCTGGCTGTACCTCTGTGAATGTCAGCACTAACCCTCAACTCTTATAGGAGATGTCAATCATCTCATGCTTCTGGCCACATCTTGGTCCAGATTACTCAGTGCCTTGTCCATACCACCTTCCCCTCAAAGCCCAGTTTCGGTTCCTAGCCACTGAACTCAGCCCTCTCTCTCAGATGGCTCTCTTCCTCAACACATGTCACAAACATTAGGCTCAGGAGTAGAACAGGGCCACCCGGGGTCACACAGTTCTTTGTCCACAGTAAGGACCTGTCTTAATCTTAGACAATTTCCGTGATATCCTCACTGTGCCTGGACTTACAGGAAGGATGGAGAAGATGTAAATGGGTCAGCAATAGGTCCCTAGGTTGAGGAGACCCTGCAGAAAGTGATGGAGACAGGCATTTGAGCAACAGTGTCCCTACGGAGTAAAAGAGGATGAAATACATGTGTGCACCAGGCAAGGCCCATCTGTCTGCAGATCCTGTCTCACTCTCTGTATTCAGCAGCTTCTTTAATCCACAAAGATGGAAATGGTGAGAGAGGAAGGTCTTGTTTGTGTCCCGCAACTGCTCTGAGTTCATGTATGAGCAGCTGTCCTGCTCTGTCTAGAAGTCACTGTATTCTAGTCATCATCCACCATCCCCGGCTCTTCTACTCTTTCTGCTTCCTCTTCTATTATGATCCCTCAGCCTCAGGAAGAGGTGGGTGTGGTAGAGATGCCCCATTTAAGAGTGAGTGTTCTGCAGTCTCATATTCTCTACCCTTTGGTCAGTTGTGGGTCTGTGCTAATCACCATTTGCTGCAAATAGAAGCCTCTCTGATGAGGGTTGAGGGATGCAATAATCTGTGGGTATAACCACAAGTCATTAGGAGTCAGTTTTGTAGAGTGGGCTAATAATAGAAAGCATCAGCCAGGGCTGTTGTGACAGCCAGTTAGAGAACAAAGGTGTTAGATGTGTGTAGGGTGTGTCACGCAGGAAGTGCTTAGTGCCCTTCTGTCCTGACAGCCACCACCATCCTCAGATGATTCCTGAGTTCATCACAGGACCCCAGGTCTAACTCCTGCTGTGCTACTTTTTCTTGTTGCTTCTCATTTTTAAATATAAGCACCCAGACTCCCCATCACAGTACTTTTCTGTCCTCATGTTCTGTTTGCTGGACTCCTTGTGCCCAGGCTTCCTTTGTCTGGCCCCCTTGCTGAGACTTTGTTCCCAGCTGCAGGAGAGAGCCACTGTTAGTAGTAATCAAAGCCTAATCAATCCTGTGTGAGCTCACAATCTCAGGACCTCTTAGTTGCATTCATATCTTGTTCTTCCAGAAGAATCCAGAAATTAGCCTTGGCCCTCTGGTTATAGAACCAGGTTCTGACAGTGATTTTGAGACTTATTTAATGTCTCAATTGAGTTGGGTCACTTACGCTGTGAATCTAATTCTTCCTTAGTTGTAATAAGTGGAAGCACAGCATCCCAAGAGCATTGTGAGGACGAAAAAAGAGACTGGGTGTAAAAGCCACTTATAGAATGACAGGTACACACTAGCACTGCCTGCTGTCAACTCATTCTAAAGGCGACATGGGTCAGGACATTAGCAACAGAGAGCTGAAAGGAAAGAGCCAACCATTACAAGGCTGAATGTGTTAATAGACTAGAGGAAGCTGAGTAGCTCACATCTTGAGCTCAAAGAAATAGTTCACTTTCTTCCTTACTGCCCGGGGGGAAAAAAGAAAGAAAGAAAGAAAGAAAGAAAGAAAGAAAGAAAGAAAGAAAGAAAGAAAGAAAAGAAAGAAAGAAGAAAGGAAAGAAAGAAAGACAGACAAAGGATGAGAGAGTTTATTTACTTACTGAATTCTTGCTCCAGTAAACTTGGTGGGTAGGTAGTTGAAAGACCCAGTCTGGGTGCAGAGTGCCCCTCCAAACTGGAGCTGGTAGATCTGGATGCTGAGGTGCTCACTTGCCACAAGGCTAGAACAGTTTTATGCATTTTGGTTTTTATTATCATTGAATCTGAAAGCGTCCCTTGAAGGCACACATGTTGAGGGCTTGGTCTCAGCTGGTGGACTTCAAGAGATGATTGAATCATGGGTACCAACTTTATTAGTGCATTATGCTTTGATGAGTTCAGCTCAATGCTATTAAGGCAAAGGAAGTAGGTTACTGGATGCATTTCCTACAGGGGCACATCTTACCTCTGGTCCTTCCTGCCACTTTTTCTGTTTCCCAGCCAGCTCACTGTGGACTACAACCTGGGAAACCATGACCAAAATAAACTTGGTCCTTTCCATGGCTTTCCTCAAGGCTCCACTGGGTTTCGGTTGCAGTGATTCATCAGTGAGCATGCTCTGGGCTTACGTCATTGTTTTGAGCTCTTCCATTCAGTCAAGGTTCTTGGTCAGAACCAAGATGGTCTATGTTTGCATCCCACTCATCACTGAAGGCCTGAGGGGCCATCACCAGGGCTTAGTGTCCTGCCTAGAATTGGGCATTCAACTCCAGGCTTAGTGCACACCATCCCCAGGACTGTCCATCCAGTGGTATCAGCAGAAAAGGTGCCAGTGGAGGTCTGTGAACTTGGTAAAGGGTGGTGAATATGAAGGTCAGTGGGGGGAGTACGGGAGGGGGCTGGTCATTGTAGTAGCAGCAATGACACCTGCTCACCCATTAGCCTCCTGTCTCTTCTTTGTCTTTAAGCCTCTTTGAGTTATTTTTTTTTCATCGTTCAGGAAGCTGAAATGACAAGAGAAAATGGGTACCCTCCCCTGGGCTCGCTTATGCACTAGTCACTGGGACATAGTTTATCGTTCTTGCAGTGGAGGCAGAGCTACAAGGGCTGAGTTGACTTCACTGCTTACTAGGGAGCTTGCCTTTTTGTGCATGTCTTCTCTGCCTTATTCTGTGAGGAGTGAAGACCATCCTTCCAATTCTTAAGATGAAGTTGAACACAGAGAGGTGATATCCCTGGTGGGGAACCTCAGGTGAACATATGGCAGTGAGGATATGGCCCCTCTTGGTCTGACTGCCTCCCAGGTGTGAAGGGAGCAGGGCATGATAATTCATGTACCTGTGCTCTGTAGGTTGACGGTTTGTGTACCGTGATGAGATGGTGCATTGGAACAGACATGGGACATATCTGTAACCTCCTTAGATTCTTTTGAATTGTGTTAATTGTTGTATTTCCAGCCTTTGGAAAGCCAGTCAGTGGCCTCCATCAATACTATGCCTGCTTATGTCACAAACACTAGATTAAACTCTTAGTGTGTTGAAGATTAGGCTTCAGCCCCCTGATGGCTCACTTCATGGGAAATCAAGTCTGCTCAGTAGATTTTGATTGCAGCCTTAGCTCCCTAGGACGTGAGACCAGCAGTGCCAATGTGTTAGTCGGTGTTCTGTTGCTGTGAAGAGACACCATGACCATAACAACTCTTATAAAGGAAAATATTTAGTTGGGGCTGGCTTACAATTTCAAAGGTTTAGTCCATCGTCATCATGGTGGGAAGCATGGTGGTACGCAGGCAGACATGTTGTTGGAGAGGTAACTGAGAATTCTGCATCTGGATCCAGCAGGGAGGTAGCCAGAAGAGAGACACTGAGCCTGGTTTGAGCATTTGAAACGCCAAAGCCCGTCCCCCATGACACATTTCCTCCAACAAGGCCACACCTACTTCAACAAAGTCACATCTTCTAATCTCTGTCAAGTAGTGCCACTCCCTAACGACCAAGCATTTAACTCTGTGAACCTATGGGGGCCATTCCTATTCAAACCCCCACAATCCCCTTGACAATGTCTGTCGGCAGAGATGAAGTTGACGGTTTCACTGCCAGTAGATTCAGCTTCAGCTTCACATGCTAATCCTAAAATGCCCGAGTGCCGTTCTTCACGGAGGATCAGTTTCCACGTGCAATCGTCTGTATTCTAGTTTTCACTGTTACAGTAGTATTTGATGACAAAAGTCACTGTTGTCAAATAGAGTCAGCCAGAACCTGGAGGGGAGCTCATAGGGCTCCTCTGCCACCCATAGTTTGGCTGCTCTTGTGTTTTTGCTGGACATGGCGTTCTCTGTCATGGTGGAGTAAATTCTTGCTGAGTCTATCTCCCCCTTTCTCAAGTGACCATTGGAAGGCGTGTGGCTGTATGCTGGATGTCTGTTGAAGGCAATGAGTAATTGTAACAGATGGATAGTGGATCAATAGCCATCTCTTCTTTTAAATAGTGGGTTCCTCCATCAGGACATATTTGGTATGTTATACTGCACACCATTTACAAGGCGCAGCTCATTGGTTCCGGTGTATTCACAGAAAGGCTTTAAACCATGATTATGTCAACCTTGAGTATCACTGTCCCTCCCAAAAGAGCCCTGTTAGTGGTCTCTCCCCTCTCTCCCAATCGACTCCCAGCCCCAGGCAGTCATTGATCTACGTTTAGTCACTATAGATTTGCCCTCTCTGCACGCTCCTGACAAACGCGCTCAATTGATGCCTGGTGCCTTGTGGCCAGCCTCTTTCCCGAGTGCATTGGCTTTGGGGTGTCTTGTGTTGTGGCACCTGCCAGCTTTTCTATCCTTTTAATTACTGACCACGTTCCACTGTGTGCCTATGGCCTGCTTCACCTGCCAGTTTATCAGCTGATGGACAGTCAATTTGGACCTTTGGTCTGTTGTGGATGACGTTGCTGTGAGTGTTCACACATGGGCCTTGGATAGATGTCTTTATTTCTCCTGGGTATGTAGCTAGGAATGAAATTGTTGTGCTATATGATAATTTCATGTTTAACTTTTAAAACCCCTTCTTGAGTCAACTTTGGGGATTTATATTCCCCCACTTGGGAATTTGTCGATTTCATCTACGGTTTAAAAGTTCATTGGCAATACAGCTAGTAGCTGATGGAAGCAGATCCAGAGATCCACAGCCAAACACTGGGCTGAGCTACTGAAGCTAAGTTGAAGAGAGGGAGGAGGGAGCATATGAACAAGAAGGAACAAGATCATGATTGGGAAAACCACAGACACAGCTGTCCCAAGCTATTGGGAGCTCACAGACTCTGGACTGACAGCTGGGGACCCTGCATGGGACAGAGCTGAATGTGGGTGACAGTTATGTGGCTTGATCTGTTTGTGGTGGTGGTGGGAGCTGGCAGCGTGACCAGAACTTATCCTGGGTGCATGAACTGGCTTTTTGGAACCCATTCCCTATGGTGGGCTACCTTGTTCAGCTTTGGGTAGGAGAGGGGCGGGGCTTGGTGCTGCCTTAACTTGGTATACCAGATTTTGTGACTTCCCAATGAGTCCTTACCTCCTCTGAGGAGTGATTGGAGGGGGATGTTGTTAGGGTGGGAGAAGGGGAAGGAGGGGGAACTGGGGCTAGTATGTAAAATTAAAAATTTTTTAATTTAAAAGAAAGGTTCATTGATAATGTGTTCCTAATATTCCTTGCTCTTGTCTCTGTCTTGGTGTTGTAAGGAAATCAGGTTTAATATCCGAATCTGCACTTTCCTTCTTTTCTTTCCTTGATCATTCTCACTAGCCATTTGGGTTTTAATGAGTTTGATATTGCCCTTTTAATACCATGGTAATCAGGCCTAATTGGCAAGCCCCTTCCTCTTCATATCTTTGCCCTTCAGGAAGGGCAAAGAACAGGGCCTCATATGCTGGTCTGAACTGTACCCCATGGCCAGGGAGTCTGGGATGGTGGACTTGGAAATGGGGAGAAGCAGGTTCCTAAAGAAAGGGCCGCTGGCCATGAGAGAAGCAGGGGCGTGGCATTGGAGTTCCCTGGAAAGCCTAGTTGAGCCACACTGGCTTTCTTGGTGTTTTCACACAGGCATGCATGCTGAGAGACCGAGGCTCATAGCCATTAACACCCCACAAGCTACGATGGACAGACCTCAAGTGGAGTCCCAGTTTGTTTAACTCAAGCACCTATACTTATCTTTATCTTAGTACCTCCTCCTATGTTATGTCTTGATTATGAAGGATTGAAAGGTTATAACTGATCTCTACTCTGTTTTCAAGAAGGACAAAGTAAAGCCTATTAAAATAAGAGGCGATGCACAAGCATGTGTGTGCGCACCCCCTCCTTTGTCTTACAAGTTAGCCCTATCCTCAGCTTCTTCCCCCTGCTCGAGGTTGTCTAGTGTTGGAACAGAGCCTGGCGCCTTGTGAATACGACAAGAGCCCCTTACTTCCGTCTGCAGCCTTAGAACATCCTCTGCAAATGGAGGTGCGTGGTTCGTGCTGATGCTCTGCACGTTCTATGATTTCCATAACTATAGCCCTGTTTCACCACAAAACACCAGGTGCCTGACTTCTCTTCAAATCTCCTAGAAGCCCTGAACTTGAACCACTATGTCATTTCCTCCCTCGTGAAGGTGTACGAATCCTTCTCTTTCTGACTAGGCTCTTCCTTTATTTATTTAGTTTTGTTTCTTTTTGCATGTAATTATTGGTGGGGGATCATGTGCCATCCAGTGCATGTGGAGGGGTCAGAGTACAACTTGTGGGAGCTGTTCTGTCTTCCCACCATGGGGCACAGGGATGGAACTCAGGTTGTCAGGTTGGCAGCAAGCACCATCTTCCACTGAGCCATCCGACCAGCTCTAAACCTGGTGTTTTACACGTGAAACCATCGGTTCTGGGTCAAGGCTTTTATAATCTACCTTTGGAGGAACTGGGGTGCCTTCTTTGCTTTCCTTGCTACCCCATCTTTATTCTTTCTAAACAGCACTTTTCAAGAAATAGTGAATTTGAGCTCCCAGTGTGTCCCTGCTGGTCTCAGGGCCAAGGGGACAGTCACTAGGAACGTTCAAGTGCCTGCAGACATCTAGAACACCTATCCACATGGAATTACCAAGGAATCCTTCACACATGTGTGATCATTAGCTTACTTCATGGATGACAAGACTAAAGCCCACAGCGGCTAAGGAATTCTAAGGCAATTCAGTGAAACTGGAGCAAATATTTGGAAAATATCCCCCTTTTGAAGATTTCCATGCTCAGTAGAGTCTTAAGAACTCTCAGAATTCTCTCAAGAAAATGATTTCAACTTCTAATTAAGCAATTATACACTAAAGTTAAATCTAACTTTTCTAGTTGGCTGTAGTTTATCTATGGCCTGTGCGCATCTTCTTGTCCATGTCTGAAGCCATCTGTTTGTGTTCATGAGTTACAAAGAGGACGGTAAACATCAGTGTTCCTTCCTAAAACTCCTGCCCTGAGTGTCACTGAATGTAATTCAAAGCTCACCCCACATGTTCCTTGCCTTCCTTGCCTGTCGTGAGATTGTAGTTTAGGACCAAGCACCCCATGATGCCTGGTCCTGGCCTGGAAAGGGGCAGATGCTGAAGCAACTTGCTGTAAGGCTCTGTCCACCAGCCCCACAGCTGGTAATGCTGTTCGGCTCCCATCTTTATTGATCTTTGGTTTTGTTTGGTTTAGTTGTTCAGGGGTCGGGGATCCAGAAATCTCTAGCCATGATGTGAGGCTGTGTGTGAGTCCCTTTAATGGCAAGCATTTTTTGCTTCCTATATTCTGTTCTCTCATCCATGCATGTTCAAGATTATGGAGTCTTACTCTAAATCATGCTTTCTACTGTTGATGCTCTTGATGTAACCGTTCCAGTGTAGGTATAGAGTCTTTCCAAGGATAGCACTCATCAGTGTTTTTAGACCTCTCTAAGATTTTTTCTCCCTCTTATTTTTCTCTCTGTTTTGGGGGACAGAGTTTTACTTTGCTGGCCTTGAGCTTGGTATCCTCCTATCTCAGCCTCCTGAGTGCCAGGGATCACAAGTGTGAGTCACCAAGATAATATACTTAAACTCTTCATGTTTAAATTGAACCCTTAAAATTTCAATGGCATATAGTTGAATTTTGCATTTCTATTTGTTACAGTAGCATTTGCCGTTTAATGAGAGTATTGAGTTTATTAATATTTAAAATATTTATCTAAATCTGATACATTTTTTTCTATATATCTCTATTTACATACTTGTGTGCATACATGCACATGATATGTATATGGTCTTATATCAGTGCGTGAGTACTATGGTACATTTGTGGAGGTCAGGGGACAAACTCAGATGTTGACTCTCACCTTGTGGATTGAGAGTACTTACTGCCGCCTTGCCAGGCTGGCTATCCTTCTCCCCATTGTCACTCTGGTGTAGAGAGACACTCTCCCCATAACCTGTACTGGCTGTATTGGATACGCAGACTGCAAACTTGGTGTGTGTATGTCTGTGTGTCTCTCTCTATGTGTGTCTGTGTGGTGGCAGCCACAGCCTTTGACCTTTCTTAAAATCTCCTTTACCTTGCCCAGCCATTCTGCAAGAGGAGTGAAGAGCTAGTTTAGATTTGTCTATAGCCCTGCTCTGAGGTAGCCCCGGACTCTCAGCCCCAACCTGCTATGCAGTAGGAGAACACAAGGGCCCTCATCCCAGAGTTCCTATGGATGGGGGTGGAGAGGTGCATCTACCCAGGAGCTGCACATCTCCCTTTTCGTGGCTTCTTGGAGAAGACTCTGAGTATCCATGGAGCTGCCACTGGCCTGGGACCCTGCCAGCATCTGTTGTCCTTCAGCTGGGTCCTCTTCCTCTTTATAGGGGGAGCAGGTACGCTCTAGCTGGGTGTATGATTCATTCTCTTTTTAATTTTTAAATCTCTCCCCATATCATTATGGTGTTTCATTTCCTTCCATCTGGCACTCTGAGACTTTCACAGTATGAAATTGAAAATGAAGATGATGAAGATGATAATATTGGTTGGAAGAGAACATAGGGGAAAAAACCTTTGCAATTAAAATAAACTTTGGTTTCTTCCCTGTTTCTCTGTCCAGTAATTTGTGTTGGTATTCACAGAGATGGCAGAGGGTATGTGTTAGAAGCAGATGCAACTGTAACCAGGTTTCCCATACCTGGATGCTGATTCTGGGAGTCCCTAATAGGGGCACTTGGGTGTGGGAGGTACATCAAGGAGGATATGCCAACTAACTGATTCGGCAGAGACTCCTAAGCATGTGACTAGCAGGGCCCAGTTCAGGTCATGGAGAGATCTGGCTTGCCTCTGGGAAAAAAAAAAAAAAAGCTGTCACTTAAAATATAAGAGATTTCAGATCCAGCACACTGGCCCACAGCTCCCCTTCTCTTGAAACATCAGAAGAGGCTAGTCCTGCAGGTCAACCCTGTGCCAGAGCCACAGGCTATTCTGTATCCCCTGCCATGTACCCTCCAACTCCGTCTACCCAAAAGGAAGTTGGGTCAGGTGGTTAGGTCTGGAACCCTTGGACCCGGCCCTTAGCAGGTCTGGTCTCCTGGGCTAAGGGAGCAGTTTTGTTGCTGTCTTGAACTTGGATATTTTCTTTCAGCTCTAGGATTTAGGACTTTAAAGCCCTTGGCTAATGCAGGGTATTCAATTGCTCGTAGATCTAGTCAGGCGGTTCTGACCAATGCCACTGTGTGAGCCAGCATGTGCCCACCAGAACTGTGGGGACCCAGGGGATGAGGTAACAGGACAGAGGGCTGCAAGATGCACACCAGCCAGAGAGTATCCCATATCCTCTTCACACCAGCTGCTCCAATGTGGAGTTGGGTAGACAGAGCAGAACCTACCCTGGGAACAGGGCATTGGGCAAAGGGAGACTCAGAGTTCGGCAGTCCCTGCCCTTTACCATGGAACTTGCCAGAACCCTCCTTCTGGGCTCTATGATCTTTCCCGGTTCCCTTCCCAAGACCAGCACCTACCCTATGCATCCCTGACTAGGCTTTCCTGCCTCTCTTCCCAGCTAAGGAGAAACCCCTTCTGGGGTCCCCCATGGCCTCAGCCTGGGCTTCCATCCATTCTCAAGGTCAGTGATGTGTCGTAAAATATAGTTAGAGGATCCAGGAATCACCTAGGGGGCCTGTGTCCCTGTTTGTCTGTTGGTGTCTACCAGCCTCCATGTCTGTTTCTGTCTCTCCCTTGTCTGAGTGCCAAACAATATTTTATTTTACTCTTGTGTCCCAGCCCCTCTTCGAGATATTGAAGGACGGGATCATTCCCGAGAGGTGGCAACGGCAGGGGCACAGGAACTTGCAATACCTTATTCAGCCATCACCGTCTGCCTTCAGAGGAAGGCTTGGTCAATTCTCTACAGTGAGGGCCTTTCACTTACAAGCCTGCTGCTTTTTAAACCCCCCTGGTGCAGCCTGATTTCCCTCTGGGTTTCCTTGTAGGGAGCACTGGGTTGACAGGAAGACTGGAGGTGCTGCATGGCTCAGCTCCCCAAAGATTAGGTCAAAGTAGGGAGGAAGAAGCTACTGCTTTTCCTTTTCATCTTTTCCCTTTTGTCTCAAGTTAGGAAGCCACTGCTTGTTCCTGTCAGCTTCAGATCACTGGGGACTTGGCTAGTCCTATCTTAACAGCAGGGCCTTTTCAATATTAAGCTGGATCGCTAGAGGATTTTTCTTGTTGAATCGATCTCTCACAAGCTTGACTTTTCTGTTTTCAAACCCCAAAGGTGCAAACCAGCACCGGAAGTGGACCCTTCTTCCTCCATGTGTCCCTATCACGTTTTTCACCTTGTCTCTCCGGGTCTCATCTGGCACCGGAGCGTAAGGGCCTTAGTGGTAGCTACACAGTGACGGCCTCGCCAAGTGCTAGTTGGAGGAAGCGTCATCGCCCGTGCTTAACTCGATTAGGAACTACGGCGGTGGCATTTATGTGAGCGTCTCCACTTCACACTGTGCCGACCCTATGTTTTCATCCGCGGCCCTGCCTGTCCACCGGGAGCTATTCCAGAACAATGTTGTTTTAATCCTTTTCCCCTCCCAGCACCTTCTCCTGACTTCCTGTGTGCATGGTGCTGGGATTTGCTTACTCAGGCTGATGTTCATGCTTCCTTTGTCTGCCCCAACCTTTCTCTTCCATCCCATCCCTGTAGGCTTAGCCCTGGTCTCGCTTTTCATCTTGATGTGGCCTGCTGTCCCAGCAGTTCCTGTCCAGCCACCCCCTAATCTCTGCAGACCTTGCACACATTCCTTTTAGAAGATGAGGAAAAGTAAGTTTTAAATCACACTTAATCCCACCACAGGGACAATGCTGTCCTTCTCCAGATTCACATCTCATCAATATCTGTGTCTAAAGTATTGGTTTATGTAAAGTGGTTTGAATTTGCTCTTTTGACAGCTACGGTTCCCCAGCATCTGACAAGAGTTTTCTTGTCCTTCTTCAGAAGCATGACGCCTTATGGGCAAGCAGGCCCTTGTTGGGGTGTGAAGGGGCATGATCTGGCCTCCCCCACCTTCCCACCACCCTTCATTTGCTGACTCGCCTTATTGAGGTACGCCCTCATCCTAAGTCTGCCTCATGTTCATGCCTGAATCTGCCCTCTACCAGTGACCCAAGGATCCCTTTTTCATCCGAGAAAGTCTAAGCTGAGCAGTAGTTCATGACTCTCATATACAGCTCTGCCTTCTCATCTGCCCTAACCCTGCTGGTGTGCCCCAGTTCCACCTCTACAGATGCAAGTCTGCCCTAACCCTGCAGGTGTGCCTCAGTCCCACCTCTGCAGATGCACATCTGCCCTAACCATGCAGGTGTGCCTCAGTCCCACCTCTGCAGATGCACATCTGCCCTAACCATGCAGGTGTGCCTCAGTCCCTCCTCTGCAGATGCATATCTGCCCTAACCATGCAGATGTGCCTCAGTCCCACCTCTGCAGATGCATGTCTGCCCTAACCATGCAGGTGTGCCTCAGTCCCACCTCTGCAGATGCATGTCTGCCCTAACCATGCAGGTGTGCCTCAGTCCCACCTCTGCAGATGCATGTCTGCCCTAACCATGCAGGTGTGCATCTGCCTCCTAGTTGTAGGGCTTTGTTTCCTTAGCTTTCTGCTTTTAGTCTAGTGCTTCTGTTGAGTTGACTCTCACTGGGGGTATAAATGTCCTAACTCAGGCAGAGATTTGGAAGACACTTGGGATTATTCATTGCAGCTCTCCTTTGGGGGGGGGGCGGACTGAAGAGCCTGTGGGCCTTTTATGTTCTGCTCTGGTAGACTCTGTCTCAACAGGACAGTTGACAGGGATCCCGGGAAGCCTCTGGATGAGAGCCCCAGTGTCTAGCTTTCTCACCAGGTTCCATTCCTGAGCACCTATAGCTTTTCCTGCATTGTGCCATTCTCCCCACCACAGAGCCTGGAGCAAGAAAAGTCCTGGCCAAGTCCTGGCACGGCATTGCCTAAGCTGTCATTTTAGATAGTTAATATCCCATCAGTGTGCCTCAGTTTCCACTATGTGCAAGAGCATTAGCTCTTTACTGAGAATGTGGGGTAGTTGATTTTAAGGTGTGTTACCCTTGCTTACCAAGCAATGGCATATGACAAGGCTGAAGTAATCCTCTGTCACCACTAAATGCTTGACAGAGTCATAGAGCAAGTTAGATGAGCTTGAAACATACATAAATGCTGAAGAGAGTATTCTTGAAACAGGTGCCAACCCGAGAGGCTCTTTGTACGGAAATGCACACCACACCCATGTCCCAGTGGCAGGCGCTGGAAGGCTGCTGTGCTGGCACAGGGTCCACTTTTGTCTCTAATCATCCACAGAATGTGATGTCCTCTTTTGTTGTTGGGAGCTAAAGCAATAAGGAACTATTGGTTTCAGAAAGACTAGCCCCGTTCCCTGTGAGGCACACTAAAGCACTAGGCCTTCCCTGTGTAGAGACAGCCCGTTCTCCATCCCTCTCAACAGCTGTACTCCCAGGATTCTCCTCCCAGCTTCTGGGATGGAAAGCTCTAGGCGTCTAGGTGAGGACCTCAGGTGTCCTCTGTTGCTGCCATGCTCTCTTCTCTGACCCCACGAGGCTCACGGAGGTGAGTTGTAGAGTTTTCTTCAGGGTTACCTTCTTTTTGCTTACCCTTCTCCTCTGATTTGATCTGATTTGATTCTTATGCTTAGGTGAGGAAAGTGAACCTCAGAGCCATCCCCAGCAGCACCTTAGTGGCACAGTGTACTCAGGTCGCACCATCGATTCTTCTGCCACAGTGCTGTCCCTGCAGAGTTGCAGCCCTGACTAGGTGAATGCTGACCCTTAAAAGCTTAAGTCCCAAGGCCCAAGGAGCTGCCCCAGAGGGTCTGCTCCCAATAACAGAGCGGCCTCTTCTCTGGTCTTCAGGCCAGGCCTGGCCATTTTCCCAGCCTTGGATTTACTCAACTGGTGGAAGACAGCTCCCCGTGGGTGGAAGAATTAAAGACAATTGCTGTGCATGTTAGAAGTGATGGCTCAGACAGGGGCTGATTGTTGAGCACTGCTCTGAGCACTGGAGGCCAGTCGGCAGCATAAACTCTGAGAGGTCCAAGGGTGGCATCAGGGGGTCTAGGTTTGCCGTTGTCTGTGAAAATTGGCACGAGTTGGCATGAACTGTTTCTCATGATTGCCACCATTGTTAATTGGTAGACAGATACCCCTGCAGGCCGCTTGCTCACCTGTACATGCTCCGGTCATCTTGCAACTCTTTGCTCCCCCCTCCCCTCCCCTTCCCTCTTCCCTCCCTCATTCCTTCTCTCTCTCCTCTCCTCTCCACACTGAACTTGAAGGCAAAGGATTCGGTCACATTTGCTTAAAATAGTGGTTGTCAGTGTATGCACATGTTACTGAGTGAATCACTGGAGGCAATGGCACAGCTGAATCCGTTTTGGTGTTTGGATGGTTTTCAGACATGATTTCTGCTCAGCATAATTCTCTTGTGGGTTTCTAGTACTATCAGTTAAGGTTGAAGGAATGTGGGTGGAGTGCCATTACAATCAAATCAGGCACAATTACAAGAGCAGTAATGTCACCTCTTAACAGTGACCAGGCAGAAGCAGATGTCCTCTCTATTCCATCCCTCATCTTTCTTCACACACAGCGTCCCTGTCTGCTGTCCCCAAAGGATGAAGAAATCAGAGTTCAGGTGGGCTATGCAGTTCATCTAGGCTCACGTGCCAGAGCTAGATGGAACTGGGTTCATTTTCAGTCCTAAACCAATTGTGAACACCAGTTTGCTCTCAGGGGTATATAACCTGATCCCTAAGGCCCCATGCAGGAAGAACAGAAGGCAAAACCAGGGAGCAGTAGCGAAGAAACTGACCAGCAAGCAGAGACGCCAGACTGCATGTTTGAGTTGAAGTGAGCTCCAATCCTAGAGGAAAGACTTAACTACTACCATGGGCCACCTGGGATAAGCCATGAAGAAATATCACACCAACACTGGAGGTGAATGGGGCATTGTATTTATGGGTATAGGTCTGGTCCCATTGTCACTATGCTAGCTGGCAGGGTCCTGCTCTGACCCAGAATCTAAGGCATGGACCTAGTCCCTCTGCTTTGTTCAGGATATGTGATACACAGAGTCATGGAAAACCGACAGTCATCTCTGCAGGAAAGACAAACTCACTCAGCAGGGTGGTTCTCAAGACAGCTACCACACAGTCTCCGTATTCACAGTTCTTTGTATTTGTGTTCTCACTAGGCTCTAATGTTTTTATTTTTATTTTTATATTTTGGTTTTTTGAGGCAGGGTTTCTCTGGTGCTTTGGAGCCTGTCCTGGAACTAGCTCTTGTAGAACAGACTGACCACCTGCCTCTGCCTCACGAGTGCTGGGATTAAAGGCGTGCGCCACCACTGCCCGACTAGGCTATAATTCTTAAAACATTGAAGGGGATCTTGTTTACAGACTTTCCTAAGTCAGAATAAATGGGCCAGGTTGGCACAAGGCTTGGTATAACCCAGAGCACTGCTCCCTAGAGGGTCTTGTATGCCCAAGGAATTGCCTAACAGCAGGACAGACTCAGCCTGGTCAGGAAGAACTGTCCTCAGACACCAGCACAGAGCCAGAGCCTAGTGACAGGCGTGGATGTGCAGACAAGACACTAGAGGGTCTTGACAAGAGAAAGATGGCTCCTGGGTAGGAAGTGGGAGATGATTCTGGAAGGTGTAGCTTTGTACTAAGTCCAGAGAAATGAGTCCTTATATACTTTCAGTATATAAAGGGTACAGGAGGCTCCAAGAAGAAACACCTCATAGTTTTTCACTCGCATAAGCCATAGTAATGAATAGGTTCTTCCTAAATGTCAGAGGTAAAGCAGAAGTTGACATCATTTCATATTATACATCCCCTTGATCCCCTTGAGACCCTTCCTGACGAGCCCTTTCCAGCCCAAGAGTCAGGCTGGCTAGCCTCACCTCGTCCTTGTGACATGGCAGAGAGAAACAACTCAAACACTGGTCCAGTGCCATCCAGCATAGCGTATGTCCTTGTGCTTGGCCAAAGCCATGCGACTGAACATCCTATCCCATGGTGGCTGTGCTAAATGAAGTGTGATGGTGTGAAAGGTTCTTTGTGTCATGGTCCTGTGACTCTTGGGCCACCCGTAGGGGTTTTCAGAGCTGCATTTTCCACGGGCAAGCCTCCTAAGGACTGAACTTCAGACTTGAAAAACCCTGTGGGTCTCGCCATGTCTCAGCACTCTCTGGCCTTTTCCCTCAGTTTGAATTGTGTTGTTACTCCTCACTGCTGCCCCAGTGCTTGACACAGTCTCTGAGCAGAAGGAAAAAGCCTTCTGCGGAAATCATCCTGAGTAGCATTTTCTAGTGTGGAGCATGGTGAAACAACGTTTTTCTTTCTTTCTTTTTTTCTTTTTTACTCTTTCTTTTCACCATGGTTGCTCTGACAGGCCTTCGTCAGCAGCCAGAATGCAATTCATCAGAGTCATATATTTTCGGGGTGAAATGGGTTTAATCCCTCACCATGGAAGCCATGTTTTCTTCCCTCTCCTGCAGCACAGAACTTGTAGTGCTGATTGACACTATGATAAGACAGGACAGTCAGAGTCTCAGTTTTACCGTGACAGACTGACAGATGACAGGGTGTTGGCGCAAGTTTCTGTCCCTCCCAGTCCCGCAGCTGTTCAGCCCCAAAGAAACACACAGAGGTCTACATTAATTATAAACTGGTTGGCCTATTTGGCATGTATAAGGCATCTTATAACTCTTATAACTTATATTAGCCCATAATTCTTGTCTGTGTTTGCCATGTGCCTTGGTACCTTTCATCACAGTGAGGCATTCTCATTTTGCTTCCTCTGAGTCTGGATGACAACTGCAGACTGAGCCTTTCCTCTTTCCAGAATTCTCCTGTTCTCATTGCCTCGCCTCTACGTCCTGCCTGGTCGCCCCACCCATACTTCCTGCCTGGCTACTGGTCAATCACCATTTTATTAAACAAGTATAAAAAAACAAATCTTTACAGGGTAAAAATCATTGTCCCACAGCAAAAGGGGGCCACGTTCTTTTCTTCACTTGGATCTGCCTGGACTATATGGACACATGATCTGGCCTGCATCAGGCTAGAGTCCTTGTGCAGCATGAAGAGACAGCACACTTTGGAGACCAAGAGACCCAGAGTTCAGGCCTGAGCTTTGAGCAACTTTGGGGTGTGCATTTGTTTGACTTGTTCAAAGAGGGGTCCTGGATAGGTGGTCTGCATGATTTCATGTGTCTGTAATATAATGTACCCAGTAGGCAATTGTCCCATGTGTACAGGCCTTGTGGAAGGGGCACCTGTCTATCCTAGGGTACATGTTACTTGTGAGCCCACTGGTCAAAATCTGCGTGAGCAATGACACTCTTCCCTCTTTTTCCTGTAGAATTAGGGTGTCAGTGCTACCTCCTAAGGTAGTTATAGAGATCAGAGGCAAATTCAAGACTGGTAAAGTTGGCACCCGATGAACAGAAGTACTTTCTTATTAATGTTCTCATTCGTTATATTGGAAAACAGCCCAGCAAGGTTGGATAAGTTCCCAACCTCATAGCCTCTGGCTATAGAGAAGTAATTGGAATGATCTGGAAGCACCTTCTGATGCCTGTCTGGCAGCCTGGCAGGTAACAGGGGAAGAGTCAGGTCTTTCAGTGCTTTGTATCTGAAGGATCGAGATTACCTTTGCATATTAATCTGCCACTGGCACCTTTTTTTGTCTCAAAGTCTTGGCCAGAGAAACAGGAGTGCGAGTCACACAGCCAACTCCCTTGAAGGCCGCTCTCCATGTGCTGCAGTGAATGCGAGGCAGAAGTTCATTTCAAGCCTTTGATCTAGTCATTAGCTCCCCTGTCTTCTCAAGTAATCCTGAGCCAGCCCTCTATCCTACCTACACCTCAGTCCACAGAGTTGTCTCAAATGCATTTGCTCACAGTCTATGCCAACTACAGATTGGCTGCAGGCCACTGCACAGGCCTTCCCCTTCTCTGCAGTCAGAATGGAAAGGCACAGGCGCGTGCAAAACTCAAGCAGCATGGCTCTTCCCAACTATCATCCATCCCTCTGATGTATCTGAGAGATCCCAGAAATGAGAGCTGTGAAGGTTGGCCAACACCTGCTATGAGCCATTCATGACTGCGAGAACCTTCTGGTTCTCTGTGCACACTAGAGACGTTCAGGTGAGTGACTGGTTTATCCTCAGTGACAGACTTTCGCATGGTCATGGTAGCTTTGTGTGATGTTCATTGTGCTGCGCAACTAGAGGAACCATGGCCACCTGTTCTTACAGATGAGTGGGCCATGGCTTACGCTCCAGAGGAGACGGAAGAGCTGAAAACAGAATGGGCCAGGTAGGAAGGTAGGCAGGGCAGATCCTGGAGGCTTTGTCCTGCTCTGCCTGCTCAGCCACGGCCTCCCTTGAGCACCCTGGGGGACTGCACAGCCTTGATTGGCAGCAGTTTCCAGCAGTATCCTCACAACCCTCCATGATGGGTGTACATAGCAAGGTCCCTAGAAGTGCAGGGCCTGCTTAAAAGCACAGCTTCAGATGAGGCACACTGTAATTGTTGTAAAGATAGTGGAACCCTGAGAGTCAGGAAGAAAAGACCCTGGCTGCCTGAGGCCCAGGAGAGAGTCGTCTTTGCCAGCCCTAAATCAGAGACCAGCACTGTGCCTGAGAATGGCTGTACCCTACTGCTACTAAACGACCCCTTCTTTTAAATAGAGGATTAGGCTTTATGTTATACTGTGATGCGTTGACCTCTATTGGTTACCTCCTCTGTGTGCTACAGTGCAAAACTTAGAGATGTCATTGTTTGATGTGTGACAGACATAGTCCCTACTGGGGGACTCTGCAAAGGACAGAACAAGAAAATAGCAATTCTCTAAAGCTTAGAGGATTGTTACTAGTTAACAGTTTTAAGAGAATCTCTCTCTGTCTCTCTCTGTCTCTATCTCTCTCTCTGTCTCTCTCTCTTTCTCTGTGTGTGTACATACACAGATTTTCTGTAAAGAAAAGTGAAATCACAAAGTTTGCAGGTAAATGAATAGATAGTACTAGAAAAGATTATTTTGAGTGAAGTTTCCCAGACTCAGAAAGACAAGCAATGGTGTTCCCTCTCATCTACGGTTCCTAGCTCCACATCCTCAGATATACAACATGGAACAACCACAGAGGCCAGGAAGATGTGTGGGGACCGTGATAGGGGAGGATCTTGGATACAGGTGATATGAAGTGGGAAATGGAATAATGAGGAGTGGGCTTCTAATACTGCTCCAAGGCCTCAGTGTGGAGTCCTGCCTGCTGTTGCCCCCTGCTGCAGACCATCGTCCAGCTCAGGACTCCATCCAGCCTGTGCTGGGACGACTGTCTGCCAGGTCTAACTTTTCCTCTCTAACCTGCCCCTCATGGGAGCTTGTGTTCACTGCAGGAAGCTTTCGTCTGTCCGCCATGTTCCTGCATAGCTACGTGATCCTCTGGAGCCCTGGTTTCCTCCACAGTAAATTGGGGGTGTGGCAGTGCCTGCCACCCTGGGGCTCAGTGAACTGAGTAAGGGAGGTGACTATATAGTATCCTGCCTGATGGACTGTTCCAAGCTCCGGGATGAGTGGTGAATGTGCCAAAAGAGCTAATTACGCCTGGACCATAGAAAGCACCTGTGCATCTCTTTAGTAATGGAGTCTCCTTTCAGCGTGTCTTTTCAGTCTAATTTTTCCCTTGCACCATGCTTCTCAAAATGAATTTTTTTGACTTTCTGGAAGTGTATTCAAAATTCTGTTTTCTAAATCTGTATCGCCTTGCTACATATCTCTATCCTATAAATATATTTGGTATTTGCGCTATTTGTTGATGGCAATGAGGATGCTATCTTGTACACATGCTAATTAGGCAGTTTCCAATTTGTGGATCTCTCTAAGAATCTCAAGGCTTGGGGTATTTTGGTTGAAAATGGGCCTTGGCAAGGCATACAGATTGGTCTTTGCCCAGGCCCTTTGGGGTATGTGTCCTCTTCTCTCAACTCCATCACCCCCCATCCCCAACCCAGGCCAGCAAATCACATATGTGACCGAGTCCTGCTGAGGGGAAATTAGTAGTTGCTATGTAAAAAAAGGCCGGCAAGGCGGGGGGCGTAGCTTAGGGCTCCCTTGATGAGGCTTTCATGAAGACTGCAAGGGAGGAGGCTGAGGCCTATGCCAGGCATGGGGAGGAGGGAGGTGGGTAGGGGTCAGGCCCACAAAGGTGAGATACAGCAGGGGCACACAGCTGGCGCCTGAGGTGAAGGAGAACCGTCAGGCCAATGTGAACCATGGCTCCCGGCTGACTTTGGAGGGCAGGGGCAGGGGCAGGCGAAAGCGAAGGGTTCTGGAGAGAAGCAGACTTGGGATGGTGTTGAGATTCTTTGGGAGGGGTGCCAGTGAGGCCCTGTGCATATCTAGGCTCAATGCTAGGGACCAAGTGAACCTTGACCAGGTCCCTGTGATGCTATCAGGGCACAGCCAAGTGTCACGGGGAGGCTTTGCCATACTGAGCACAGGAAAATGCCCACCTCTTCAGAGCTCTAATGATTCCCTGTGTACTACAGCTCCTGAGGCCACATACAATTTAGACCTCAGTTCCTCTTCTATTGAATATAATCCATGGTGGTGTGTAATGATATTTTATTTGTATTTTAACAAATAAAGCTTGCCTGAAGATCAGCGTATAGAGCTAAGCCACTAGAAGCCAGGGAGTGGTGGCACACACCTTTAATCCCAGGATTTTGGAGACAGAGGCAGAGGGATCTGTTATTTCAAGGCCACCCTGGGCTCCACAAGACTCAGTCTGTCTAAAAGAGAAACAGAGCTCACACAAATGTGATTTGAGCACGTGGGATAGCTTGTAGGAAGGAGTTGGTTTTGTCTTTCTACCATGTGGTTCTAAAGACTGAACTCAGATGGTCAGGCTCCGTGGCAAATGCCTTTGCTGAGCCATCCCACCAGCCTGCTTCATTGACTTCTCATTAACATGAGAAGGAAAGCACAGGTTTTTAAAGCCAGAGCTCTGAACTTTCCATGGAACACACTTGCCTTCTTTCTTCAGTACCGTCTTAGGGAATAATCTAGCAGATGCTCTCTAGGTCTTTCCTCTCTGAATCTCCTTGGGTTTAGTATGAGAGGATAGTGTGTCGTGTTTGTCCTGGTCCTATTTTGTGTGGGCTAAACCCATTCCAGCTACTCCCTTCTCTGCATCAGCACAAGGCTCAAGATAAGGTTGCCTTCTCGTCATGGAAACTGATCTAGTTAGTCCTAGCTTTAAATCTCACAGTCTCTAGCCAGTATCTGGGTGTCACTGGAACGGAGGAGGATGTAAGAATTTACTTGGATCCCGCCATGCACGTGGTGTTCCTCCATTTTCCCTTGGGAGGTATTCCCCCGCCCCCCCAAACTCTATCCAGGCTCAGGGAAAAGGCTAGGCAGCTCTCGGGGCCCCTTAGTCATATAAGGCAGAGAGCCTTCCAAACAGCTGGTTTCCTATAGTCATTCAGAAGCAAGAAGGATATCTCTGCTGAGCTTCACAGGCCCTGGCCTGGCCTCTCTTAGGCAAAATTTCTCTGCAGGAAACTGGTACAGACCAGTGACCTGTCCAAAGGCTTGGTGAATTTCAAGTAGACCCAGGCATTCTCAGACTTCCCGGGAATAACAGAAACCCTGCCAAGAGTCCTGCCGGCATTTTAATCTCCATACGGACATCTGTGGAATCCTCAAGCAGGCTGGAGAGAGCCACAAAGCTCAGACCTGGGGAATGCAGGGGATTTTCTGGTGATGGTGGAGGGAACGTCCATCATGCCAGGGGCCCACAACAGTTGTGACTGTGTGGCCAGCAGCTCCTTGAGCCACCTTTTTCCAGGACCTGCTCCATGCTGGGTTCTGGTAGCACCAAGTTGAAGGAAACAGTATTGCCTGAGCAAAGGGTGGACACAGTGGGAAGCGACACCCGACATGAACTTCAGTAGGACAACTGCTGGACAGTGAGGGGCAGTAATACACGGGCCCATTAGCATTTGTGTGGCATTTTATACCATACAACACAGCTTTTGGCTAGCCCATTTGATCATTAGCATAAGTTCCTGTAATAGCCATAATTTCTTATAAAAGCTCTGTTGACATCCCATCCCATCCATCTACCTGAAGTGTACCGCATTCTGATGCATTCAGAGGGCTGTGCTGCCATCGCCACAATCCACTTCAAAACATTTTCATTACCTAGAAGAATAATAGCTATAATGTTTTTTTTTTTTTTTTTTTTTTTGTTTTTTTTTGTTTTTTTTTGTTTTTTGTTTTTCGAGACAGGGTTTCTCTGTAGCTTTGGAGCCTTTCCTGGAACTCCCTTTGTAGACCAGGCTGGCCTCGAACTTACAAAAGCTATAATGTTTTTGAGCACCAACTAGATCAAGTGAGCCAAGTGAATGCTCCCAGATCCTGCAGTGTAGGAAGTCCGAGGAATGAAGACAATTGTGTGGCTACCTCTGGTGACCCAGCCGATGTGATCCCGGGTCTCCCCCTTCCCCTCCATACCCGTGAGAGACAACGCTGCATCTGTGGTGTTGCTTCACACACTTGAACTCCTGTCTACTCATGTCCCTTCCTCTCTCTGCTGCATCACAGACTGGGAGCAAGGCCATGTCCTGTTGCTCTACCTTTGTTTGCTTGGTACCTTCTTGTGCTGCAAGCCAGTGGCCCCGCCCCAATGGGAAAGCTGCTTCCTTGGTACTCGCATGTGGGAATGTGAGGTAGTGGCTTGTGCTTCTCTCAACAGAGATGCTCTCATCTCCTTGTCCTCATACTTCCCAGGGGGCTTTGTGGGAGTAGCATCAGATGCTGGCCATGGGAGACAGGGAGTATGTTTTCCCTTGAATACAGAAAAGGTGTGTGCAAACCTTAGATAAGTGCTGACCAGTGCCTAAGGGGGTATTACAGACCTCTGTGCTGCGACTTCCAGATCATAGAATGGAGCCAGCCCTGAACAGCGAGTCTACAGAAGTGAGTCCCTATAACGACCAGGACCTTGTACATGCTAGGCTAATGCTGTGTCAACGAAATTCACACATTTATTTGTTTAGTGTTTATATGTTATGTATGTTGGTCCAGGTGCATACCCCACACACCTGTGGAGGTGAGGACCACCTTAGGAGGTCAGTTTTTCCTTCCCCCATGGGACCCACAACTTAAACTCAGGTCATCATATTTATGTAGCAAATGCTTGAAAAATTGTTTTTAGTGCTCTTTCCTAGTCAACCATCATGACCCCCCATATATATATATAAAATATATACATATATACATATACATATACATATATACATATACATATATATGTATATACATATATACATATACATATATAAAATATATATATATTTTACTCTCTCACTACATAGTCTGGGCTGTCCTTGAACTTGTTCTGTAGTCTGGCTAATCTTGAAGTCACAGTCACCTTGTTTCAGTCCTCTGGGAGCTGGGATTTCAGACCTGAGGCACACTTTGCTGTGTGAACTAATTTTTAATGGTGTGAGCATGTTCATAGAATTCACTCGCGACTAGGATGACTTTCAGCCATGTACGTGTGTTGCGGATACGAGACTCCTCAGAATTACCTGGACATGTAGAAATAAAATAATCACATTAAAATACAATACTTCAGGAAGAGTTATGGAACTGAAGTCTTTTAGGATCTTATATTCTTAGTCTTTCATTTTCCCTTTTTTGTGCTTTTCTATTTTCTAGGATTTTATGATAAACTGCTTAGAATAAAACCACAAAAGTATATTTAACTTTAGGGGGTGTTCTTGCTATCTGTGTGACTGTGTTTACCTAGTAGTGCTTCTGGCCCCTGGGCCATCAGCCTTTCAGGGCAGGCTCTGAGCCTAGTGTCGTAGATTTATTGACTCCCCAGCAGCCCTTTCTGCAGACAGCATAGGTCTTGAGACCTCCTTGCTGGGTGTGATGTACATCTGGAAAAGCCCATGTTTCGCTGACAAACGTGGCCACTCAGAGTCCAACAATACCATCAGCATCCACTTTCACCCATCAGCTGGTTGACTCTGAGTCTTGTTTGGGTTGGAGCCACAGCTCAGAGGAGTCCTCATGAATAGTGCTTCCTTAGAAGCTCCCTTTCTCTCTGTCTCCCTACTAACGCCCATGTGAAATACCTTTATGAGTGCCTGTTACATGCCAATCAGGCCAAGAGGTGAAGATTTAGGTGTCAGGTAACCAACTCCTGTTCCATGGTGGGGACAGACAGCAGGTCAGAATATAAGCCAGAGTGCAGACACTGTGGGGAAGAAAGACCATTGGACTTGCAATGTCAGGGGAGGCTTTAAATCCTTCATCCATGTAGCTGATTATTTACTGAGTCACTGATATGTCCTGACATTATTCTATACCCGGGGAGCCTGGTCACCAAGACCAAGCTCATCTCTGCCCCTAGTAGAATTGAGATACGATTAACTAACTCAGAGATAAATCTTTAATCTCATGATAAATGCCCTGCCAGAAATAAATGGAATGTTGCAGGAGAGAATAGAGAATAGGCTGCTGTGGCTGGGGTGAGCTGGGGAGGGGCTTTCCAGCTCCTGCTTCAGGATGAGACTGGCTCAGCCATGCCATGCATGGCTAAGAACATTCCGGAGCTAAAGACTAAGGCAGAGCGCCTCCTGAATTCTAGAAATGCTTAGAAGGTCAAAGGGCCCAGAAAGCAGTGAGAGTGTTTTGTTGAAGAGAGGTGGCTTTGATCTGAGAGCTGAACAGAGGGCACCCAAGTCTGTAGCTGGGAAGCTACAGTGGGAAGATAAGGGTTGTGACAGCTGTGGGCAGGGTTTGTGGGTCAGCTCCTGAGCCCATTTGGCTGCACTGTGGAGTCATGTCAGGCAGAGTTTAGAGTGGAAAGCAAGGTCCCCAGGGTCTAGTCATGACACCCTGCTCTGTGGATGTCCACAAGGAGCTTAAGTCATGACCCAGAGCACTGTGTGAACAACATTCTGGGTCTGTCTGCCATACCCCGGTATGGAATGGAACCCTCACTTGGGGTGATGCAGGACTTCTCAGAAGTCTAAATCTACAGCTGTAGCTTTTTTGGAACTGTGTGTTGAGACAGCTCTGCAGTCAGGGCCACCTTGGGAGTCATTATTTCATTTTCTGGGAATGAATCTGTTAGGAATTACTAGCAATAACGGTTCATCAGACTGTCTCACGCTGGCATGTGCTGACTCTCCAACAGATCTGGGAAAAAAATGCCCCACTGATTGATTCTCCACTGTTTTCTTTCTTCTCTCAGAATGGCTATTCAAGTGGACAAGTTCAACTTTGAAAGTATCCCAGAATCCCCTGGAGAGAAGGGACACTTTGCAAATCTGAAGCAGCTAGAAGAAGAGAGGCAGGAGGCACGAGGCCTGGAGATCAGCAGCAAGCTGGACATCCGCTGGAGAATTCTATCCTTTTCAGTGTCCCGAGGCACACCCACCCTGACTAGGGATTCTGGCCACCCACAGGGAGCCAAGAGGTGCTTAATGGGTACTGAGTTTCAAATACAGACAGCTCTAAATGCCATGGCAGGACATGGACCACAGGGCTGGCATTTTCTCAGCTTCGTCACACTTCAGAGGCCCTACTTAATGAAGTATTGATTCCGAGTGGATAAAGGTCTTAATGGGGACCAGAGGTGGTCCTGTCTTTGGATCTCATGTTTCTTTTGAGTGTTGATATTCACGGTAGTGGCAGGTTCTAATGGCTGTCAATCAGTACAGGGCTTGAGCCATCCTCTGACTGACAGTGGAGGATGTGGATACAGTTGTCTGGGAGCCAAATGGACTTGTGCAGCTTAGCAAGATGTAGAGGAACTTTGTAGAGGAGTGAGAGACTTCTCTGTGGACTGCATTGTGAAAAAGGAGAGTACTGTATGGTCCCTGCACCCACCCAGGCATGTGACCAGAGTTCGGCTGGATGGGTGGAAGGACACTGGGTGACTCTGCGTGCCAGGCTCTGCAGAGCACCCATACAGCTGGCAGACATTTGAGTGGACTGTTGGCAGTGGGTGGAAGTCTATTAAAGGGCCAGACGTGAGAAATGTCCCACAAACAGCACAGCAGGAGAGAGTGGCCTCTTCAGAGTGTCTGCCAGGAAAAGGCACTTCTAACATGGGTTTCTTCCCATCACTTCCTCCATGCGTGGACTATGTGGCTCTGGGTATGGCCAGACTGTGTGTCTCGACTAGAACATTTCAGAAGATTTAACCATCAGGCTTTGTATGGGCCAGAGATTGTGCTCAGTTCTAGGGACAGCGTGATGGACGCTATCAGATCCAGACCCTAGTACAGACTGTGTTCTCCAGCACACAGGGGTGGAAACTGGGAAACTGTGCGGTGAAGCTTTCACTTCTGCAATGTAGCCAACAGAAAAGCCATTGTGGCTTAGTTGGCTCACTCTAGATACCTGGATGGCCAGATGAAGTGATTTTAAAATAGTAAGGCTAGGGGACAAGCCTGGAGCACACATGCCCATCGTCCCTCATTCCCCTCTGCCTTGTGTTTGTTGTAATCTCCCATCATAGAACCTTTCTCAAGCGTAGGGCCTCGTATTTTCGAGGATACCCTTCTGAGCAGAGTGGCTGAGAGTAGCTGGTGCCCCACCTGCATGCCACTCAGAGTTTCTGTAATGGTCTGGTAGACACTAGACACCCTGTGTAAGCCGGCAGGGTCACTAGGTTTCTTTGGGGTTCCACAGCCCTAATAAGGGTTTTACACATAGAGCTGTGGGCTTTGTTGATCCCAGGCAGGACAACCCACTTCAGGCTGTGCTTCACTTTATCCCATCCTCTGGAACTATGTTTCCCATAGGGAGAGGTGCTAACCCTGCCCCCACTTGATACTAAGCAGCTCAGACTCTTCAGTCTTTCTAATTGGCTTCTTCAGGATGCTTCTCAATGGAGCTCTGTCTTCTCATCTCCTGGAAAACACTAAACCTCTTTAAATATATCTCTTCTAAGACCCTGTATCCTATTTTTGTAATAGTTAGTCATGCTTGAAAAAATAGTTTTATCTAAATGAATTCTAATACAAACAGCCCCTGCCATCAGTATCATTGATTCCTTGATCATCATAAGTGGAATGCAGGATATCATTTGGTATCTGCCTCCAGAGAATTCAGCTTTCAAAGCTGTTTGTAATAACTTGATTCGGGGCTCTTTCATCTTACAGCACACAGCACAGCACACACAATACACACAGCACAGCACACACAATACACAGCACACACAGCACAGCACACACAGCACACACAGCACAGCACACACAGCACAGCACACAGCACAGCACACAGCATAGTACACACAGCACACACAGCACACACAGCACAGCACACACAGCACAACACACACAGTACACACAGCACAGCACACACAGTACACACAGCACACACAGCACAGCACACACAGCACAGTGCACACAGCACAGCACAGCATGCACAGCACACATAGCACACACAGCACAGCGCACACAGCACACACAGCACAGTACACACGGCACACAGCACACACGGCACACACATCACATCACACACAGCACACACAGCACATCACACATAGCACACACAGCACAGCACACACATAACAGCACACACAGTACACACAGCACAGCACACACAGCACAGCACGCACAGCACAGCACACACAGCACACACAGCACAGCACACACAGCACAATACACACAGCACACACGGCACAGCACACACAGCACACAGCACAGCACATACAGCACGCACATACAGCACACACAGCACAGCACACACAGAACACACAGAACAGCATAACGGCACATCACACAGCACAGCACGCACAGCACAGCGCACAGCACACAGCACAGCACGCACAGCACACAGCACAGCACACAGCACAGCATGCACAGCATACACAGCACACACAGCACAGCATACACAGCACACACAGCACAGTACACACAGCACACACAGCACAGTACACACAGCACACACATTACACATAGCACACTCAGCACAGAGGCTTGACAGTTGGAGAGAGCCTGGCTGAATATTCAGTCAAATCACTCCCACTGTTTGTCCCTTGATGGGCAGAGGAGTGAGGCGGCATGGACACAGATTGGGTTGCTGTCCTCTATCCATCCAAACATGATAGCTGTGTGTGCCTTAGAATTTCTCAGGAAGGAATCATGGTCCACACATGGACAGTGTAGATTTCATATTTGGTCAACTGGAGAGTGTCTGAGATGACATTCCATGAACATCCTGACAAGCCTCTGTGTTCACTCTGTTTGTGTGACTGGGTATGTGTTGAACATGCACACAGTCTGTGTACTCTTAACACTCACTAGATGTCAGATATTGATCAGATCCATTTACACATAAACTGCTTAATTTATTTAGGTCTCTTTCTCTCTCCCTCTACACACACACACACACACAAAAAAAAAAACTGTGCCATTCCTGAAAGTGCTGTAATACCAAGTTAATGTGTAGCTGCAAAAAGCCATCCAGTTTTCAGATAGAAGACATACCAGATATTGAGGTGATAAGAACAAACACTACATTTGATCTTAGCCAGAAGGCCTACAGGCTGGACAGAGTGGTTGATTAGTGGAATAGCTTTCTGATGTAGCTTTCTCCTTTGGCTACTGATGAGAAAATTGAGCCCCATGAGGTTATCTCACCTGCCAAAGGTCACCTGGTTCATATAGTGTTATGCTTTCATCGCCACATAGGAGTCATGTCTAGGCTTCCCCTCCTGCCATGGCCTCCCTACTAACCATATTACTCAGAGGAGCTGCTGAGATGGCCACATCTCTTGGACAAATTGATAATGAACACTTACCTGCCCTCCATGCATTACAGCATCTCTTCTCTGTGATGCTCTAGAATGTTCCTAACAGCAAGACTTGCTGTACTGAACCAATTGCAGACCTCTCTGGACCTCTAGCTGACAGCATGTTCCATTGTAGGCATTTTCTGTGCAGTTTGGTCACTGGCATGGGGAGCTGTGCCAAGGTGCCAGGTATTTACCAAGATGAGAAAAATGGCATTGATGTTTAGAAAGTTGGTGATGCAAATTAGAAAGCCAAGTAAGAGGCTTGCTTGTCATTTACAGGGGTCTCTCCAGTAGTATAATTTCCATTAGTATAAAATCTATGGCAGTTTGATAGTTTACTTGAGCTCTATTAGGGCTGGGCTGCATCCTCGTACTTGTAACCCTTCACCCCAGCGCTGATACATGAGATGGAACACATCTTCTGAGTCATGGTGGTTAGGGGTAAGGGAAGGACAGTACCCACTTACATGTGCTGTCCCGTTTCCTGCCTTAGCTCTTACCCCTCTCTGCCTTCAGCACTTTCCACCTTATCCTCCTCATGAGTACCCACCCATCTTCTAGAGGTATGGGGTCTGAGACACACCCCAGAAAACCCCCCTAGCTGTCCCCACATAGTGACTATAGCCACTGTTGTAATAAGAGGAGTGGGGCTGCGTCTCTGGCACCCGGCCGCCCTCTGGCTAGCTTATGCCCCGAAATAATTACACGGAAACTGTATTCTTTTAATCACTGCCTGGCCCATTAGCTCCAGCCTCTTATTGGCTAGCTCTTACATATTGATCTAACCCATTTCTAATATTCTGTGTAGTACCACGAGCTGGCTTACCAGGAAAGATCTTAACCTGCGTCTGTCTGGAGTGGGAGAATCATGGCGACTCCTCACTCGGCTTCTTTCTCCCAGCATTCTGTCTGTTTACTCCACCCACCTAAGGGCTGGCCTATAAATGGGCCAAGGCAGTTTCTTTATTAAATGAAAGTAACTCCTCCATCAAGCCACCTTGTCCAATAGCCAATCCATCTTGCAGCTGCTACACAGTGTTGCATTTGAATTGGAGTGTGCTCACTTATATGACTGATTCACACCTGTCACCTGGGCTGGTTATGAAAAGACCAAAAGAGGCTCTTGTCAGCCACTACCGTTAGTAATTTATTATTATTTATTACTTAATTAGTTGGTTGATGTTTGTACAGACTCTTCATTTCTTTATATCTCTGGAAGATGGGTGGATGCCAACCAGGAAGATGAAATGGGAGAGTGAACAGAAAATTGTTGGGATAACACACATGAGCTTACATGTGTGCACATACATGTGAAGGCATGAATGATGAACGGAGGGAGGGAAAAGCAAGTCACAAGAGACTTGTTCATTGTGCTTGGTTACAGGGAGTCCAATTTTTTGTTCCAAGAAGGATGGGTAGCCACAGAGGGTCTCTGAGAAATGGATTATGAGCCTTATTGCGAGTAGGCTTGTGTGAATGGTGAGACACCCCAGCTCTTGGGGGACCTTTGGAAGGTATTGAATCTGAGTAGTTGTGCATTACTGGGGAGGACAGCCCGACTCATGAGACTCGCTCCTGTTCTAGGAGGTTTGCAGGGAAAGTCTAACATCTCACAGATTGTGGAAAAAACCTCTCTTGGCACTGGGATTGTCTATGACAGCTAGGTACCATGCTTCAGCACCACGGAGAGCTCTCTGTCCAGCTTTCCCGGGACTGATGGAGGGACAGGTCAGAATGCTGTCTATCTCAGCTGTTTGTAAGCATAGGACCCTGTGAAGGCAGCATTGTCCCCACAGTCGAGCAGAGGTTTTGATTCCTAGGTTCCAGTGTGTAGGGAAGAATTCGCATTATATGTTTAGAAGGGTGTGAAGTCATTGTGCAGACTGAAGGCTCCAAGGTCACCCGGCTTGGGTTCAAACTTCAGCTTTTCACTTTCTAACACCCAAACCTTCCTGCTTCCTCCACAGGCCTGAGAATTGGGGGTGGAGGTGTATTGTTTTAAATCTGTGAGCTGGAAATGCATAGTGGTTCCCACTGTAATCCTAGCACTTGGAAGGCTGAGGTGGGAGCAGGAGGATTGCCGTGACTTTAAGGGCAGCTTAGATTACAGAGTGAGACTGCGTACCGAATAAGGCTATATCTTTACAAAAAAAAAAAAAAAGGAAAAAATGGGGAATAGCACAAAACAAGCATATTACTATAGGGCCCCTCTTATAGGAGGCACCTTGGAAATTTCTCTACAGGAGCAGTAGTGATTCTGTCACCATCATAATTTATTTCTTGCCCCAAATGCCAAGATGTGCATATTAAGAATTAGCTCCCACCATCCTCACTACACCAACTACAGTGTTGCATCACAGGCAGGGACCTTGGCTGACCAACTTGGCCACTTGTGGGTTCAGGCTCAGGTACCAGACACCTTTGGTGGCTTCTAGGGCTTTAAGAGATAGGCTGTGTGCACAGGGATCATCTTTATTAGCTCAAATGCACCCTTTGTGGCTCATATCTGAAAGCAAATGATTTCAGAAACAAGTAGAGTGACTGCCAAAGGCTAGTGCCGCTGGGCAGCCTTGCAGGTTCCCACAGACTTCCTTACCTCTCTCCTCTCGTCCTGGTTCATCAGGGGACTGGGCTCTGCTCTGTGCTCTGGACACTGCTGCTGCCCACCTTGAGACCCATGTACAAGTTTTTAATAAATAACTAATGTCCCACCTTCTGAAGTTTTAATCTCATGTAAGAGAATGTAAACTTTGGGGTGAATTATGAAGGAAAGCAGGAAGAAGCAAACACAAAAATGAGCATTTTAAAACCCAGATGTGTGGGAGATTTATACTTGAGGTTTCCTTCTTTCAGACTGGAATGGAGAATTATGGGACTGAGCTATGTCCACACACCAGCTTTCAGTCTTAATGCTGTCCACTCAAGTAACTATTACCTGATTTTAAGTAGGTGCACATGGTTAGAGACTTCTGCAAAGTAATTGGTTTATCACTTGCCTTGTCCCTGCCCCTCTTCTCACAGGGACCTCTTTTTTTTTAATTTATTTATATAATTATTAAAGATTTCTGCCTCTTCCCCGCCACCACCTCCCATTCCCCCCCCCCATCAAGTCTTCCTCCCTCCTCAGCCCAAAGAGCAATCAGGTTTCCCTGCCCTGTGGGAGGTCCAAGGACCACCCACCTCCATCCAGGTCTATTAAGGTGAGCATCCAAACTACCTAGGCTCCCACAAAGCCATTACGTGCAATAGGATCAAAAACCCATTGCCATTGTTCTTCAGTTCTCAGTAGTCCTCATTGTCCGTTATGTTCAGCGAGACCGGTTTTGTCCCATGCTTTTTCAGACCCCGGCCAGCTGGCCTTGGTGAGTTCCCGATAGAACATCCCCATTGCCTCAGTGTGTGGGTGCACCCCTCGCGGTCCTGAGTTCCTTGCTCGTGCTCTCTCTCCTTCTGCTCCTCCTTTGGATCGTGAGACTTCAGTCCAGTGCTCCAATGTTGGTCTCTGTATTCACAAGGACCTCTTTAATCTGCTCCCTTATGTAAACTCAGAATTGCTCTGTGGAATGAGTGCTAGCCAGTTTGTTTTTCAATGTTTTTATCTAGTCTATGCTGATACAGCAGTTTGTTTTTTACATGTGTGTTAGTAATACACACATGTCTATTATATGTGTATATTACTATATGTGTATATGACATATATGTGTATGTTATATAATACATAGTACATGTATTTATATATTATACACATGTGCACATGTAAATTATATTGTATATTATATATAATATAGGTGAAAAACTTCACTCCAACAGTATCTTTCTATTGCCCCATTTCCAGCTGAGAGCTATGGCAGGAACATACGACCCGTACCTGTGTTTTGCCTGGGCAGAAAGCACACTTTTCATCTTGGACTTTGGCCAGTACACACACCTATGCTCCCAAACAAGTCTTTCCCCTTTCTGCAGATGTTGTGGTGTGATACCAGCTCAGCCAGTGGATCAGAATGGAACTCACTGTGGGTACTGTGCCATCACTTACGCAGCTTAGCACTGAGTTGCTCAACTCCATGGCTTCTGGTTCTTCAATTCTAAGCACGTCATTCATCTGACTCAAAAGAATAGGTAACACTCTTATAGCTCCCAGTGTCTCTTCCCCATTGATGCTCACCAGGCCCCAGTGTTGTGGCTCTGAGTACTTTCTTCCCCAGGGCTTGATCCCTATCCAGAGAATAAGTTCTGTGGGAGACACGAACCCAAACCAAAAGCCAAACTGTGTTCTTTCTGCAAGCCCCAGGCCTGCAACATGAACTTGCATATCTGTTCAGAGTGAGTCACAGCATACCCAGCAGGGATTTGGTCAGGAACTGAGAAAGAGGAGATCTCTTTTTTTGCTTTGCTCTTTGTTTACTTATTTGTTTTGTTTGTTTGGTTAGTTGGTTCTGGTTTCTTGAGATAGGGTCTCACTGTGTAGCCAGGCAGGCCTGGAAGAATTCTTGAATCTCTTACTTCAGACTCCCAAGTGCTGAGGTTACAGACAGGGGTCTACCACTATGCCTGATTTAGAAGTTATGTTCGGTCATCTTTGTAAGCAAGTTTATCACAGAATTGTAACAGTGTGTGAGTGGTCCTAGGGATGCTCCTGGCTTCTACATTCACATTATATGGCTGGGAAATCCCACATGGGGTAACTGCTGGAGACTGCACAAGGGGTTCACTACAGTGATGGCACCCTGAGCCAGACTGTTGGTTAGGATAGCTTGGAGTGGCTAGGGAAAATCGACTCAGCAGTGGACCATTCTTAGGAAGAATGATGCCACCTCAGAGCCACCAAGTTGTGTGTACAGTGACTTTAGTATCCTTGAAGCCAGCAATGACCAGCAGCACAGCTTTCTAAATGGTCTCTGAACATTCCCCAAAAAGGGAAGCTTCAGTTTCCATGGTCTGGTGGGGAGTTGTTTTTTGCTACTGCTTTTGGGCTCCTGCCTCTTCTTCTGGGCCCATCCCCCTCTGCATCTGCCTTGGTCCCTTCCACTGGGCAAGTTCCCAGTTTCTGCACCTGGCTTCAGCCCCTCGTCCTCCCCAGCTCCTTTCCTTAATTGCAGAATTCCTTCCTTCTGTCAGCGTGTTTTTATTTATCTTTAATTTACCATCTTAACACGATGAAGCCTACAACTCAGTACTGCAGCTTCTCCCACATGTATCTTGGGAGCTTCTGACATTCTCAAATTGGAACTAGACCCAGAACCTCAAATCCCTGGCTGCACTTGAGGTTCTGTCTATGGATATGACCATGAGGTACCTTGTTTGTCCCTTTGTGCCTAGCTTCTCTTGGATTGTCTTTAAGAGACACACACTATTGTGTTAGGTTTCCTTTCTTTGAAGACCGAATGGCATTTGATTATGCGAATGAACTGCATTCTTTTTATTTAATCATCTGAGAGTGGACACTTGGGACGTTTCCACCTTTTGGCACCATGAGCAGGCCTGCTGGGAACATAGTGTACATCTTTTCGTTTACATCCTGGCTTTGGCTCATTCAGTGAATGCATGACCAAGACAGGTGTTACTGGAGGTCATTGTTTTCTGTTTGCAAGACCATCCCTCTCCTGTATGCCTGTGACCTCTGAGACTTGGGTTGCAGGCTTAGTTCAGGATCCCTAGTGGGCTGCCCTGACTATCCCTCCTTGTTGAACTAACAGGCGAATCCTCACTCCCAGGACTGTTGCAGGACCAAGCACAAGGATTAAAAGTGCATTGCAGAGTGCTCGCCAATAATAACAACACTTCAGCAAACCTGCCCTGGGTGGTAATGAGATAGAGAGACAGCATGTGGAGGGCTCTCTTTAAAAGAGAATTATGTATGGGGGGAAAAAAACCCACTTTTTAAAATTTTTCATTTATTAAAAATTTCTGCCTCCTCCTATCCCCATTTCCCTCCCCCTCCCCACTACCCCTCCCCCTTCCTCTCCAGTCCTAAGAGAAGTCAGGGTGCCCTGCCCTGTGGGAAGTCCAAGGCCCTCCCCACTCCATCCAGGTCTAGGAAGGTGTGTATCCAAGCAGACTAGGCTCCCAAAAAGCCAGTACATGCAATAGAATCAAAACCCGGTATCATTATCATTGACTTCTCACTCCGCCCTCATTGTCAGTCACATTCAGAGAGTCCAGTTTGATCACATGCTCGTTCAGACCCAGTCCAGTTGGCCTTGGTGAGCTCTCATTAGATCAGTCACACTGTCTCCATGGGTGGACGCACCCCTCGCTGTCCTGACTTCCTTGCTCATGTTCTCCCTCCTTCTGCTCTTCATCTGGGCCTTGGGAGCTCAGTCCAGTGCTCCAATGTGGGTCTCTGTCTCCATCTCCATCCGTCACCAGATGAAGGTTCTAAGGTGATATGCAAGATATTCATCAGTGTGGCTATGGGAGAAGGCCAGTGCAGGCACCCTCTCCTCTGCTGTCCAAGGACCTAGCTGGGGAATATCCTCTTGGACACCTGGGAACCACTCTAGAGCCAAGTCTCTTGGCAACCCTAAAATGACTCCCTTAGTTGATTCTAGCCATAAACAAAGGACAATGAGCCTATAGTTCGTGATCCTAGAGAAGCTAAATAATAAGGTGAACACAAAGAAAAACATATATTTATCCTCCTGGATATTGGAAGTAGACAAGATCGCCTGGCAAAAGTTGGGAGCATGGGGGTGGAGAGGTTGGGGGGAAGGGGAGATGGGGAAAGCAAAAAACTTTTGCTAGATGGTCTTGAAAAAGAGGGGATCCCACATTGGAGCACCGGACTGAAATCTCAAGGTCCAAATCAGGAGCAGAAGAAGAGAGAGCACGAGCAAGGGACTCAGGACCGCGAGGGGTACACCCACACACTGAGACAATGGGGATGTTCTATCAGGAACTCACCAAGGCCAGGTGGCCTGGGTCTGAAAAAGCATGGGATAAAACCGGACTCGTTGAACATAGCGGACAATGAGGACTACTGAGAACTCAAGAATAATGGCAATGGGTTTTTTGATCCTACTGCACGTACTGGCTTTGTGGGAGCCTAGGCAGTTTGGATGCTCACCTTACTAGACCTGGATGGAGGTGGGTGGTCCTTGGACTTCCCACAGGGCAGGGAACCCTGATTGCTCTTAGGGCTGACGAGGGAGGGGGACTTGATCGGGGGAGGGGGAGGGAAATGGGAGGTGGTGGCAGGGAGGAGGCAGAAATCTTTAATAAATAAATAAAAATAAATTTAAAAAAACTAAGGAAAAAGGAAAAAGAAAAAGGGGGGATCCCCCAGGGGATAGAGACAAAGAGGCAGTGACTCACTAACTGAAGTAAGGCAGGGAAGGGACTCCCCAGAGGTAAGGCAAGCAGGACCCTCCTGACAACAGGAACGTTATCTACTGGTGCATCCGTGTCCTCCTCAGGAAGCTGTGAAGCTGCACGTGTTCTCATGCTACAGATGATGAAGCCAGCCCAGGGCATTGTTTGTTTTGTTTTTCCTTTTTTGGTTTGGGTTTTGCTTTTTGCTCAAAGTTCATGTGAGGCAGTGGCAGAAGTCCAAGACTCAAAGCTGGGTTAATCTCAGGAGAGGACTCTGGGCTTTCCCCAGGGTGAAACATGGCGCAACGGTACCTACCTGGGGTGCCTGCTCGCTGGTTTTCATTCACTGTCAGGCACTGATAATGGGACAGCTGTGGGAGCCTGGCACTGTCGTGGGCTCCTGGGGGCTCACAAGCTGCTGGTGACGCCACCAGATATAGTGTGTCTTGGAAGAGGACACAGGAGAACCTTTCAAACAGAGATGGCTTGGAAACATTTCCTAGAGGAAGTGGGATCAAAGAGCAGACGAAGGAAGGACCAGAGGAGAAAGGAGACACAAGGGGGATGACAGACGCTGCATCCTTGGAAGAGTTGGTGCATGTGGTCCTGGTTAGGCTTAGGGGTAGGCAAGGCTCGCTAAGCAACATGGGGGCCAGTCTGACATCATCTCAGCCAGTGCTGGTCCAGCTACCCTTTCTGGGTATCCCTCGTCTGTGTAGTTTTCCCTAAGTGCCTGGTGGAGCTACTGGCTTCAGAGATGTACTGTACCGTCTTGAGACCTAGGGTCCTGAGCCCCTTTGCTTACTCTGCCCCTCTCACTCAGGCCCCTGCCTCTGCCCCTTTGTTCCTCACCTTCAAGATGTCCCCACACTACTGTTTCCGGACTTAGCTTATGGAATGTCCATCTTCATGAGGTGGGCTCAACATCAAGCCCTTTCCTGACACCTCAGTCCCCACTGCCTCCCTGCCACTGTAGCCTGCCTGTCTCACTTGGGACAAAGGGTGTGTTTGTTAAACAGTGGGCTTGCCAGGAGGAAATAGGAAGTGTTCTCTCTTTCTGTTTCCAAATGTTAGTCAATGTCCAGAACTCAATTTCCTCCTTTGCTGTTTGCTTGTGTATGGTGACTTTGATTTCGTGGAAGAAGCAAGAGGCTTACAGACCTGCTGAGAGCTGTGCTGGGCCTCCCAGCAGCTCTTGCTATTTGCCTGCTGTCTGCATTTCCAGGCCATGATTTCTTCATCCACTGCTGCTTGCTGAGAGACTTTATGACTTCCTCGATTATGAACTCTCTTGAGAGAGCGTGTTCACAATAATATATGTAATTACACCGAGATGTATAACACAGCAAACATGAAACCAGCATGAACCCAGGACGTGTTGAGAAATGCACACTCGTCCTGAACAGTCAAGTGCAGTCTGCATGTTTTATTAAGGAAAAATAACCTCAAATTTCCCCCAACAAGAACCATTGATGGGATAAGATTATCCGGTAGCTCTTTCTTTCTTCTAGAAGAATCATTTACTTGAATGGATTTCCAGATGAAGGAAGGGGTACCTGCTGCGTTTCTGTGTGTGGTTTCCTACTCTCAGGTTGATGCCTTCACCACTGGGTAGACTATACCACTTTAGCAGAGGGGTGACCGATCTACTTAAGACTGTTCTCATCTGGGAGTGTATCTGTCTAGAATTTTCTCTAACTCCTCGAGTCCTGGGGTGCAGCATGAGCTGGGTTTTCCTTGACTGAAGCTTACCCGTCTCTGAAGCGCAGCGGTGAGGCGAGCGTGGAGGGCCTCCTGAACCAGCTTGTCCTGGAACAACTGCAGCTGGCTCCTCTGCAGTGGGGTGAGTACCATGCCATCTCTGGCTTCTGGGTGGGTAGGCAGGAGGGCACCCTAATGACTGCCTCAGGAAACCACAGAGAAAGGAGTTCACCCCTCTGTGTGCTGCCTTTGCAGATGGGCAGCTCAGCACCAGGTAGGTCTGACCATACCCTCTTCTCGAGTGGCGATTGAATTTGGAAATGTCTGTAGCCCTTAGTTATATGGGAGGGGAGGGAGGTAGAAGGAAATGAGAGGATCATCCTGCTTGTTCTCCCACCATGTTCCTGGACTGAGCTTTACAGCTGTCCATGCTGGGTGTGGACAGTATATTTGGTGAACTCCTTGTCTCTGTCTGCTGCTTATCCCACAGGAGGCCACCATCACTCAACACAACCCTATTGGTAGGGCTTTGTGTTTCTTTTATAACCTTGAATTCTGACCTAAGCTTATGCCGTTCTAGTAGTACTCAAAGGTAGCTTGTGACAGATACTCGTGTTTTGGGTGTGGTGAGGTTCTTCTTGCTATCTGGAAGGGATTTGATTAGATCATCTATTGGGATCAACTATGGATGGTCATTTGTTATCTCTTCTTCCTCTCCACTCAATAAATTGTGTCCCCCCACCCCCCGTTTAGAACCTTCCTGGCATTTATGTAGGACCACCCACTTTCCAGGGATGAAACAGGAGACTCGAGAAGTCAGTGGAAGAGTGAGCAAGGGGATAGAGAAGGGCCTAATAATTGGGGTCACATAGTTAAAGGGCCATGTTTCCCCATGACCAGTGATTCAGGGTTGGCCTAAGAGCCACCATGTTTCCGTGCTCATCCCCTGGAGAGGCTACAGGTGTTTTGGATAACCTTTTGCGTGGTTGAGGGAAAAGGTTAGCAGATTGGATGTGATGCTTTCTTCATAATTGTTAGGAAGGGCAAAGCGCCACTGTTAAAACCATTGTCCAAGAAGCAGTACACTACAAACCCAAGGGCAGTTTCATTAGGTGGCTTTCATCTCATTGTGAGGCTGGGAAATGGCACAGTGCCCCCAAAGCCTATTCACTAGTATATAGGATCATTGAGTTGCTGAGCAGCTCAGGTGCCTTGAATGGTGTAGCATTACCACGCTGCTTGTGCAAGGGCTGCTGGAAATAGAGGTCGAAGGGTAGGGTCCATAACCACGCAGTCTATGTGGTGATCTGTTTCTGTTATCTTACTAAGGCTGAAGCTAGATTCCACAAGTCAACCAATGAAATTGAAGTAAGACCCTGCTTCCATGCTTCCTATGAGCTGTAAGCATCCATGGCAGGACCTCAGGAAGGTTCTTGGGAGATGATCAAGTCCCTTCTACTGTGTGCTTCAATCTGTCACAGGCTGGTCTTGTTCTGCGCAGAAGTTGAGAAGGTCTGGCTTGACCACTGTGAGCACATGTCACTTTGCACACCAGCATGTGGACAGATACACAAGTACTGACATTTAGCCAGAGCAGTATATGGCTTTCAGAAGTAATGCTTAGACCCAAATATGTCTCAGATAAAACCTGGAGGGGTCATTTGTGAGGGGAGGTGTCAGATGTCACGGATGGGTGATGCTCCTGGTCTTAGAGGGGTAAGCCATTGGCAGGGTTGACTTGTCTTTAATCTTAGAAAGCCCAAAATGGGCTTAGATCATCAGGAGTCAGTCTGTGGGAAGGAAGAGAGAAAGCCACTGTTGTCTGCCTCCCTCACAGCTGGTCTTGTTGTACCCTGTGTTTGCCTCTCAGGATGCCAATAACACATGCTGGGACATGGTCTTTATCCCAATTTTAACTCCTTAATCTTCGACTGTATCTGTCACCTGTACAGAGAATCTTGTGTGGAGTCAACTAGCTCAGACCTATAACCAGGATCCTGGGGGTGATCTCAGCTCTCATACCTTAGACAGTAAGCATCCCCTTAGAGGATGAACTGAGGTCCAAGCTCCCTCAAGAGCCCAGTGGCTTACTGGCGGTTGGGTAAGACCTCTCATGCTGTTCCAGGCCTGAGCAATGAGAGTTCTTAGCGAAGGTCCCCATGGCCACTTTAGAGGGAATAGGATGTTGTTTTGTAGTAACTGGTTTCCAAGTGTGTATCCCAGGTGCTTGGCAAGGAGTGAGGACTTTGTGTAGCGAGCTCCAGTGGCCTCAGACACCTGTATCTCTCTTTGTAGGCAGGAACTGCATGGGGCTCAGCCAGCTCCTGTCCTGTCTCACCCAGCTCTGAACTGCTGGGAGGGAGCCAATTAACACAGGTTCCTCTTCTCCAAATCTGGACCTTTTGATGGTATCACTTTGTGAAAGTTGCCTATTCTCAGAGTAGAAAGCAAAAGAATAATCAAGGAAGTTTAGGTAAGGGAAAATGAGCCCTCTCCTATCCCTAAACAACCTCCATTTCAGTTTTGTACATTTCCAAGTCATTTTGTGATTCCTTGGTTTTGATTTTGTTTATATAATTGACTATGCCATCATTGTACTTTCATATTCTTTTTCAAGCTTGACAAAAATATAAACAGTTCCCACGCTATAAACAAGCCTTACACATATTGTTGAAGGCTGAGCTATTCATCAAATGGAGAGAAGATAATTTAATACTTGTTCTTCTGGTAGACATGGAGATCACGATAAAAGTTATATGCCCCAGTTTTTACCTAGAGTCTTTTCTGTGTTGGAGGATTACAGATTCAATGTGGATTTCCAGAAGTTGCTGGTGCTTTAGAAACCAGAAAGCAAAGCCAAGCTAGGGAACTCATGTCTATGCTGGTGACAGCAGAGGCAAGCTCAGGCGGGCATGGTGTCACCACAGAGCCAGGAGACATGGGTTTTCATCCTGGCTCTGCTATTGCCCAGCAGTGAGTTACTTATAGCTTGGGCTGTTGGCCAGGTTCTCTGTGCCTCAGTTTCCCCATCTGTAATGCCAAAGGCACCAACTCCTCTGTTGGGCCAAAATTATCTCAGGGCTTGTACCTCGAGGTCTATAGGACAGACAAAAGCCTGACAGAAAAGCCTGGCTTGAATTTGAGTGAGGATGAGGCAGAAAAAACTAGGTAGACTCCCCTCCAGCCAGATCTGTGCTAGCTGTGGGCCTGGACTGCAGTGCTCCATCTGCAGAGGACCTGCAGCCAGACAAGACTCAGGGAAAGCAAGGCTGGGCAGACTCACAAAGGGCACTGAATACAGGGATGAGGTTGGTGTTTCCCAAATGCTTTCTGTCTCAGTCCATGCCTTGGATCTGTGTGTGTGTGTGTGTGTGTGTGTGTGTGAGAGAGAGAGAGAGAGAGAGAGAGAGAGAGAGAGAGAGAGAGAGAGAGAGAGAGAGAGAGAGAGAGAGAGAGAGATGGTCCTCTGTGAGGGGAAGAGGAGGAATATCTTATAGAAATGAGTTCACTATCTGGCTGACTATTCTGAAGACCATTGTCTAGGCATTTCCACAGGTACGCAGTGGTGATGACTAATGGGCTAAGCTGTTTGCCACACTGATTGGAATGTTCCACCACTGTACCACCCATTACCTCCTCCTTCCACTGATCCTTCTCCTTGCAGGGCTCTCTGTCTTCTGGGATATGGCTGTGATTGTTCTATGCAGCCTTTCCGGGCCTGCAGTGAATACAGATCAGGGCTGCACTGCATTGCCGAGTGAGCATTTCCAGCCTTCTGTCTTCAGACAGTCTCCATGGAGACCCACCTGTGAGCTGAGTTCTGAGTTCGGCCTTGAGGGCAACAACTAGGAGCAGGATAGTCAGTGCCGATCTAGGTAGCAATAGACCCCAGGGCTTCAGCAAGTGACACTACCCTGCCCTGCCTCAGAGAACATGTGGTTCCCTCACATCTGCAGAGCCCACTTCAGGGTCCCAGTTCTTCTTCACATGCATTTCTTAAGACCTGTAGCATTACTGTTCCTTTAGACAAACAGAAATAGAGCAGGGGCAGGTCTGCCTTAGGGCACATGGAGGGTGTTGATTCTTGTGTCGATGGGCTCATCTAGTCCTTCAATCAAAACCTATTGGCCATTGCTCTGCAGTAGTAGGTGCTGGGGACCCAGGTTGGTCCCCTAATTGTTTGACCACATCCTGGTGAGTGCTAGCCTGGGAGTTGGCACCAAGGGTTCTGGAAACAGCAAAAAGAGGTAGAGTTGGAGCTGGATCCCCGGTCCTCAGGCTAAAAAGGAGGCAAGAGCTTACCAGAGATGACACATGAACCCCATGAACACCAACAGAGCCCATAGGCCTCCCTGGGAGCAGAGCCCCTGAAGGCAACTATGAAGTCTTCTGCACCTGAATGATTCCCCCACCCTGCAACACCCCCAAAAAGGTGTTCTGCATTTAGCTAGCATCATGTAGATTCTGGGACCCAGGAGTTCTGGGTACTTCCTTAGCTTTTGTGATCTCTGGTGTAATTCCCAGTTTCCCAACCCTGCTTCATGAATGCTGGGTCTTTTGCCACCCTACCTTCCTGCTCACTGTTAGCTCAGGAATCTCGCATGGGCACATTTTCACACAGAGCGGTAGGGAGGGAGGGAACCACAGTCGTTCTGACCTGGTCCCACACCTCCTCTCTCCCTTACTTCTGTCCATTCTGCTCCTACCTACGGACTCTTACTGTTGTTTGTGTCTCTTTTACAGTCTGTGAACACAGCAGAGGGTGGGAACAGCAATATGTGCTATTGACTGAGTGGGAACAGCCTTCAGAACGTATTCATTTATGAATACATGCATGCCTGACTGACTGACTAAATGACTGATTGAATGAACAAATGAGGCTATAGTCCCTTCCTAGGGTGAAAGTGTGTGTTCTCGCAGACCAGAACATACAGCGTTGTCCCTGCTGGTCTGAGCAGAGCACAAGCTGTCTGTCAGCTCCCGTGGGGACAGATTTAATTGTGATGAGAGCTTTTCTGGCTGCCCCTCATTGAGCTCCTCGTGCTGCCACCTCGTCACAGTGAGCTCAAGGGGACTGAGACTGCTCGTCTGCATCAGTGCCAATTAGCACAGATAGAAATCACATCCAGGTCCCTGTGGGGTTCTTAGCTCCCGAGTCTCACAGGACTTAGAGCCAGGCAGAGCTCCTGTCCTCAGCCCTGAGCTGTTGGTGTCCCTCTTCGCAACCAGGGACACTGGAATTCTTATGCCTCCCATTGCCTTGCATCTGCACAAAGCAAAGAGCTCAAGTGAAGGTAAATCTCTGTTGGTGTAAAGCACCCTTGCCCACAGCAGGCAGACCCTGTACAAGTAAATGCTTTGCTTATCCAGGTGCAAGACCCTTCCTATTGGCCAATATTTACTCTGCAGGACAAAGAAAGAAACATGACCAAGAAGGTAATTTCTCTTACATTCCACAGGCCACACTGGTGACTTGGCATACCCCTGCGTACAGGTCTCTGGGGCAGGTTAGATGTTCTCATTCAGAAATGGAGCCTGGGTCTCTTCTGTTTCCCAGCCAGGAAGCCACGGGCTTAGCCTCTGTACCAGAGTCAAGACTGAAGTCTGTGTCATGTTGTCCTCAGTGTGTTCTGCTCCTTAAATAAGAAAGCAAGTCTCAAGATATATGACACTAAAAAAGTGATCGAGATTTCCGTCTTTCTTCGGTTTTCCCATTACTTCTTTACAAGATAAAAAAGAAAGAACCCCTCGCATTTCCGTCTTGCAGGAAAATTTATCTCTGTGGATTTCACAACCTTTTAAAACCCTTGTAGTAGAGGACTCAGAGGGGGGAAAATCTAGGCTATGGATAAAGATAAGAATAATTGGATGGGATGTCTGGACACGGGTCAGCTGGACTCACTGTACCAGAGAATGGAATCTCTTGTTTTTGGACGCATCATGCAAGGACAGCAGAGCCAGCAGCAGCTTGGTGTGCTGAAGGTTCAGTCAGGAGGCTCGTCAAGAAGAGCCATGAATCCCTGGCCATTGACAATGAGGGCATTACAGAGGGCCTTGCTGGGAAAGTCTGTGTGGCTAGACTCAGTGGAGGACCTCACAGAGCCCCTGGGGAGTTGGAAGCTCTGAGTGGGAGAATCAGTCACATGGTGATGCCGACCAGAGGGAGGGCAGCAGTTGGCTGGCTAGCAGGTGACAGTTGCCCCCATCTCATGATAGCCAAGATAGCCCTGCTTTCTCAACTATCTGCTGTCGGGGGATCTTCTTGTTGGCCTGCCTCCAGCTTTTCCTATAACCATCTCTCTGAGACTGATGGCCCTTCCTGGCCTCAGAGCCACTGTCAGTTCATCACCGAGGATGATTCTGAAAGCTGCAATCTGTGCCTCATGACCCCATGCTTCTTCCTACCTGCTCTCTGCATGGACCCCACACTATCCCCTCTGCACATAGTGGACTCCGAGTCGTCAGTCAGAGATATCTATCCTCATCAACCCTGTGACAGATCAGGCTGTGCTCACCATTGTGCCAGGCCCTAGGCCTTGAGGACAGTTGCCACTCTTGCTGCCCCATAGTCAGGCCCAGGGAGGTTCTCAGTCACCCATGCGAGTGGATGAGATGGCCCATGAAATAACCCCTGGTTTAGAGAGGTGCTGTGGGATCCCGAGGAGGCAGAAAACCATCTCTGCCTCCTCGATTCCCTTTTTCCTAAACTGTGAATCATTAACTGTCTTGTGAAGCTCTTCCTTGCTGCCCGCACACTGATTGGCATCAGAGCGAGCATGGCGGCCAGGCCTTGCACGTGGCTGTATACTCACTGCTGTGCCAGCTCTACTTCCATGGGCTCTCCTCACTATAAATTCTTCTGAATGTCCTGTTGGGCATCTACAGAGAAAGTGCTCTGAGCACAGGACCAGGTTCAATTCCTGTCTCCCCTCTTGACTTACTAGAGGAAGATACCCATGTTATCTTCAGTGGTGACTATGCCAGGTGGTCCCTGTCCTGAAGACTGTCCAGAGCCTTCAGGTAACTTGGCTGGGATGACATTTTCCACCACTGTTACCCATGGGCATTCTGACATGTCCAGTCAGCTGTGGGGCTTGACCCACATTCTTCTACGAGGAGATCAAATCCACACCTTCCAACTACCTTCGCCAGGCTCCTTGACAACCTGAAGTTATTCCCTTGTGACTCTGCAATAAAGAACCGGGATGTGGATTCCACAGAGAGGGAGGAAAGAAATCTGTCCAGAGCTGCAGTCTAGGTGGGCATGCCCTCACTGGGGACATCAGGTGAGCGGTCAGGCCATGCTTTTGTTGAAGCAGAGAAGTAAGCAGAGCACATGAGCATGGTCCAGGGACATGGCCAGAAGTGTCCACTTCTTTGCGCCTGCTGGTGCCCCTGCTCTCATCCTGCAGTGGACTCGTGAGGCAGCTGACCTGGGCTCTGATCCCACAATGTCTTGACCTGAGACCCAGAGGGGTGATTTGAGGATTCAGACTCCTTTTTACCTTGGATAGAAAGTGATGCCTTTGACCTCACAGGCATCTTTTAGGGAACTGGGCTTGTTCTTAAGCCTTGGTGCCCTTTGTAGAGAGACTAGGGTTCTGCAGTGGCCTGATGGAGCTATGACTAGACTTCACAGTTTCTGCTGCATTGGTGGGCACCCCGTAGTACACAGGCCCTGCACTTGGGAAGGTGACATGCTCAGGGTGTGCCTGCTGATGGGATGCATGGATGGAGGGCGAAGCCCTCATGGGTCCTGCAGTGGCAGAACCTCACTTACCACCACCTCTGCCTCACTTGGGGACTTATTTCTGCTTGGTCCTGGCATGAGGCAACAGGTATAGTCCTGAGCCTCATGGCACAATGTCTATGTCCTGACTTTCCTGCAGGTACAGAGAAATCCCTAGCAGAGGAAGCAACCTCTGTCAGGTTTAGGGGGGGATTCCCACTCAGTACAGACAGTACAGGGGCAGCACTCCCCTTGTTCCCCACATTCCAGCACCCCCTTCCCTGCTGTGGGATGGGGATATCTAGGCTCTGGTCCTGTCAGTGCTCAAGGCTGGTTCTGCTCATCACGGGGGGAGATGGGGACTGGGCAGGCCAGATGCTGTTTTGGGTGAGAAGCCTAACATTAATGGAGTCCCCACTTCTATTAAATGCAGCAGAGTCTGTACTCTTTGTCCTGGAGGAAAAGAGTCAAGTGCACCTTTGCTAGGATATTTGGAGACATCTGCAACCCCAAGCATGTACCGGAGGATGGCAGGAGGCCGCTGTGTGCCCAGTGTGTGGTGACTAGGTAGTACTTTCCGGAGGAACAGCCTGCATGTTGCTTTGTCCTTACACCTTAGAAATTGGGGCAGAAACCAGGAAGGGTGAGTCCCTGTCCCGTGTGCTAGGAGGCTGGGACCATCAGGCAGGGTAAGTTCTTGACTTTATGGTGCCTTATGCCCCTTGTCTACTTCTGGTGCTTCTCAGGTGTCACAGGGCAGGGAGCAAGGCTCGATGAGGGCATTTAAAGTTCTGATATTTGACTAGATAAGAAAGAAGGGATGGAGACGTGGCTGCGTGTCAGGATGGGCTGAGCTTCCTGGAACTCCTGGGGAAGAGCCCCTTCCCATCTGGGGAACCCTTAGAGAATCTGGTCCTTGAAGGAGTGCCAGCATCCGGGCGACTCTGAAGCCAGACCTTGAGTCTGACAGGGCACTTCAAAGGCTGAGCCCCTGACCTTTCCCAGACAGCTCCTGATGACAACATCTGTCTCCCAGGGCCCAAGGTTGGCCCTTCATCACTCAATAGCAGTGTGTGGGCAGCAGCTGGGGAACAAATCCCCAGCTAATCAGGTGTTTCCTGGTGCCGCCTTGGCAGAGGACATGCCCCTTAACTTGAAAAGTGTTTCCAGGCCTTCCCGAGCAGACCAGTGTAGAGATCCTCATGGGGTGGCAAACATGCAAAGCATTCTCATTTCTGCCACAATAGACGCTGAGGAAGACCCATGGCTCTTGCATCTCCGGTCTTTGTTCTATATCTTTTACCTTGAAAAGCCTCAGTTTGTGAATCCGTAAAATGGACATGATCCTATTTTATGCCACTGAGAAGAAATGACATAGCCCCATGTACAGCATTTGGTAGTACTACCTGGGGCATGTTATACTCGGAGAGAGCTGTATTATCAAGCTTGGGTCAAAGGCTCCTGGGGACCTAGTGGTAGCTTCTCTCTCTTTCCCATAGCCAGCTTTGCCCAGACAGTAAACACCATGTAAATACACTGTCATTGAGGGTCTCTGGGACAGTGAACAGCTAAGATGACTGCTTTGGCCTCCTACTGAGGCTCAGAGTTGTTGTGGTCTCTCCACTGCACCCAGAAGCACACAGCAAGGAGGAAGGGGATTCAGGTCCCTTGTGGGTGCTTAGATACCCCCTTTTGCTGAGGAATGCTTTGCATAGGCCCCATGCTGAGGACTCCAGTATTACCTGAGTTGTCCCAGGGAATGTATAAGAACATGGGCAGACCCCAAGTTCCACTATGGGCCAGGGCAGTATGTCCCTGTCAGGCCTGGCTCCTAATCTATCCCCTCCCCGACAAAGATATTGCTAGGGTGGTGTCTGTGAGCTGAAGCCTGGAGAAGCCAACCCTGCAGGTTCTGCATCAGTGAGAGGATTGCAGTGCTTGGTGTTCCAAAGTCACGTGGGAAGAGGAGAAAGCTCTCAGGTGTTGGCAGTACTCAGCTTGCAGAGGTTTCGGTGCCCAGGAACTCTAGTAAAAACCTTCCTAGGGCCTGGCAGCCGATTGAAAAATGATGTTTCTTCTTAAACTGTGCTTACATGCAAAGCATGGCCAGATGTACCCAGTGTCCTGGCCTCCTTGTTGCATTTGGCCAGATCCTGCAGTGAGCCTGCTCTCTTTGAGAACTTAATCTACACTGACACACCCTGTATACGTTACAGGTGCATGCAGCTACGAGTTTGTACACACGAACATGCGATCGTTGCATGCATGTCATGTAGACAGCATCAAATATGACATTTGTTTATTCACACATGAAATTAAAAATCCCCCCAAGCCAAAATAACCATCATTTGTGTCCTTTGTCCTGTGACCCACTGTGTCCTTAGGCTCCCACCTATAGGGAGACTCTTTCCATTCCTCCTTCAGTCCTCAGAATGGCATGCGGTGCCATGCAGCCCCTCCCCATAATGCAGATCCCCCATAATGCAACCCTCCCCAGAATGCAGTTCCCCCAGAATGCAGATCCCCCAGAATGCAGACCCCCCAGAATGCAGCCCTCCCCAGAATGCAGCCCCTCCCCAGAATGCAGAACCCCCAGAATGCAGCCCTCCCCAGAATGCAGCCCTCCCCAGAATGCAGACCCCCCAGAATGCAGCCCTCCCCAGAATGCAGTTCCCCCAGAATGAAGACCCCCAGAATGCAGACCCCCCCCAGAATGCAGACCCCATTCTCACCAGTGCTTGACCCTTGCTAGTTCAGAAGAAAATGTTCACAGAATTTCTGGGATTTAGATCTTTGCTTTTGTAGGGAGTCGAGGGGTTGCTTCTCTGTTTATTTATCCTTCACTTGCTCACTGGTCCAGCAAGCCTTTCCTGAATGCTTGCTCTGTGCCCTGTGCCCTGTGCTGCTGACCCAGGAGGAACCAGTCTGCCCCCTTTATCTTGATTTCTCCTCCAAAGCAGGAGGATGTAGCAGCTACTTTCATGAGCAAGTGGGGGAGGGCACAAACACATAGGTGCATTTTTTTTTTTTTTTGCTGCTTCTAAGAAGAGGGATTTAGAAAGTGCTTCTGAGTGACAAAAAGCTGTGACCTATCCCCTACTTGCCATCGTGCTATAGGTGAAACACTGCTGGTTATCCTGGTGCCCAAGAGATTTATAGTTCTCTACCCCTGCCACAGTGAATGTCAAGTAAGGAAAATCTGGGGCAGGGGTGCTCTGGGGACAAGAGCCTTCTTAGAACTCACGTGACACTTACCTGTGCCAACAAGATGGGAATGATCACCTAGCTTTATTGAAACCTCAGAGGTGCCCACTCCTACCTAAGGAAGCTCAGACTCAGAATCATTTGTAGAGACCAGGTTTGAACCTGGTTGGCCTGGTTGGCAGCTCATTTAACAGTTCTGAAGTAGAAATAATTTGCTCTGTTCACCCAGAAGAAAGCCACCTTGTAGCTTTCTCTCCCTGGATCCTAGCCACACATCACTCTGCAAACCAAAGGGTGATGAGCTTATGTTTGCATGACAAACTTATGTTTGCATAACGTTTATCACAAACTTATACCTTTCACTAGGCGTCCTAGCCAACCCCAGATAACTGGTGAACTTCATGAAACTGAGATTGACTGTTCCATCCCAGAGGGGCAGTCACCTTTGTCTATGGGTCATGCTCCTTGGTGGAGGGTAAATGTGTGAGTTCCAGTTGTCTGTTTGCAAGCTTTGAGGTCATTCTCCTGAACACCATCAGTGCCTCCTTCAGCTCTAGGTGAGAGCCATCAACTGGACTCTGCTCTTCATCTTACTCATGTGGGAACTTGTCATGACAGTCCCTAAGTGCAGAACCGGCACCAAAGAAGACAGCAGGGCTGATGGAGAATTCATTGTTTGTTTGGCATTCCGTAAGGAGCTTGCCATACAGTGAAAGGTGGGATGCACCAGTTCCTTGGCATGGTGGAGATCAGGGGCCCAGTCTCAGGGACAGCCTTTGTTTCTCCGGCACCTTGCAAGGGACCTCCTTGTTGTAGACCTCCAAGAGCATCTGAGGGAAGCATAGCCTGCTTAACTAAAAGCCACCACCCATTCCTGGATACAGTCCAACCAGCTTCCTCTAGGCAACTGTGCTGCTCACAGCCTAATGACTCTCAGTCTCTTTTGGGTGCCAGCTCAGTAAACAGTGAAGTCATTCTGTGAACCACCGCATATGTGCCAAAGATCATCCACTGTAAATACTTCCAACCACGTCCACGGGAAGTCCTTTTTGCTCTTGACCCATTTCCTCACCAAGCATTCCTTTTGGTTGCTGGTACTCCACAGTCTTTCCAAGCTGCATCTGAGTACCTGTGGCATCCCTCTGCCTAGGCTTTCTCTGCAGGACCAATAGCTGTACACAGCTGGACCAGAATCCTGCCTCCTAAGACAAAATATTTTCCAGGAAATCTGCTACTCATGTGTCATCCTTACATGGTGCTTGGAGCAAAGACAGAGAGGGGGTCAGTAGTATCTATGAGCAACCCAAGCTCCTGAATTCCTGCTGAAAGCATAGAAAGCATGTGAAAATAGGGCGATTTGGGGAGCCATACTTGCTTAGGTTTGAGTCAGGTCAAGTTCAGATGCTTTGTGGGATTGCCTGGCCATGACACAATGCTTCTTCACATATGGGACTGTGAGTATCTCTCTTCAGAGCTTATCACATTCCTACAGGTCAGACTCTGGATAGGTACCAGCCAAGTATCCAGGACACCATCAGCTGGCTAGAGCCAAGAATAGGCATTTTCTCCATTGTGTGGAGAGCTGTAGATTGTCTCCGAACATGATCTCCTTCAAACTCAGTTTTGTGGGATGGCTCTTGGCATGTGATTAACCCTTCACAAGAAAGATGGATGGGAAGGTAGAGCCTATAGCTGAATGTACTGATACACAGCTGAGTGGATGGGTGACAAGTTGGATAAACGGAGCAGGAAGAATAGACATGTAGGTGACTGGTGATGGGGTGGGTACAGCTTGCTCTTGAGGATGGATGAATGTTTTGGTTAGGCAATTCACTGATGTACTGAAGAGTCTTCCTAAAATTATACAGGACAGGCTTTTCGGGTACTTTGGCATACACTTTAGAGTATTACTCTTTCTCCTGGTGACAGTGACTCATGACTAAAAGGTTGTTACGGGTGATTCAATTTCTCCTAGGACAAAGGTGATCTGGAATGGCAGAGCAGAATTGTCACTGGGAGCTCCTGTCTCCCTGAAGGGCACTGGGTTTGATACTAAGTGGGCAGAGTTTCAACACTGGGTCAGGAGTGTGGGGCTCTAGTGGTGGCTGGATTAGCTGCCTGAGTAGCCAAGCTGGCCACCGTAGAACTGAGCTTTGACTAAGGTCATGCATGGGAGAGGCAGAGTGTTTTCCTGGTGTGTGTGACGCCCTGGGTTCAATCCCCAGCATCATAGTTAACCACTACCATCATCATCATCCTCAATAGTAATCCCCACTGTGATGGGCCCTCAACACCAGTCACGTCCAACTTTGGACATCACAACACAATGCTGTCTTCTCCAAAGTTCTCATGAACCATAAGATAATAAAGTCATTAAAAAAAATCACAATTAAAAAAAACCCTCATAACATCTTAACCATCTAAAGTCAGTTTGTGATTTTGTTAGGCCACCATCACAGCTGTCCTAACCGTGCGCAGCCTGCGAGTCACCAGCTGACCATGCACACCCCTGCTGGCACAAGCCTCCGGAGTTCTAGTGTCTGCTTTGCTCCCATGCATATCCTCAGCCCTCTGTCCTCATTTGTAATGCGTGGCTGATAGAAAGCAGGTACCAGAGCATTTGGGGTTTGGTCCCTGAAGAGGACAGGGAAAGGCCTCAGGTGTCCCTGGGACTTGTTTGACTACTAGGAAAGAACAGAAAGGTCCTAGGAGAACCATGGAAATTAGCGTATTCAGGGCACCTTCTGGACAAGGTCCCAGAACCTCCAGGATAGTGGACATTGGTGCCAAGCCAGAGCAAAGCAAGTTGGAACAGCAGATGGCTGAGATATGTCTCAACGGGATGACCCGGAAAAGCTACCTCCCCTACCCCTGGCCCATTTTACTCTCTGGAAGGAGCCTGTTGGTTCTGCCTCAGGGACTATGGAAGTCATCAAAGCAGAGGCCACAGAGCACGTAGCTTAGCTCCCGAAGTGGCCCCCTCACGCTGTCACCCTCATTATACTTATCAAATATGCTTGTGCTGAGATACATGCCAGACAGTTGTAAACATCACCCATCCATGGCAAACATGCCCCGCCCCCAGCATCTCAGAAATTCCCCTTGTTATGATAGGGAGCACAATGTAGCCCCGAAGCAGAGGAGGGCAGCGTAGCACTTCAGGGTAGATGGATTAACACCTACTGCACAGCTCAGGACACAGTGACACTCTCCAGAGAAGAGCTGCGTGGCCTAGGGTCCAAGAAGACAGCCAGCACCATCATGTGACTTAGGCTGAGGGGATCAGCTTTTGCGATTCTCTGAGACAGGAGCCATCAGGTGACCATGTTGCATATTGTGAACTGACCCAGCAGAAGCCTTTGGCACAGTTTGCCTCAACTTGTGACATCTGTAGGACACCGTGTGCCAAACAAATCCACCTCTGTGCTTGCCGCACAGCCTGTCTAGACAGTAAACCCGCAGTGGGGCTTTGGCTTGTGAAGTGACATCACCCAGCATCAGAAAAGCCAACAAGCCGCCAGGGGAAGCTGCCAAGGCGTAACAGAGAGGAAACACAATGCTCGCAGACTGGAGCCTGCAGTACAAAGCTCTGGAGTTTCTTTTAAACACTGTAATTCATCTAAGTATATAGGTTTCTATTTCAAGGTCTGGGAAATAAACCTATATATGCATATTTATATGGAGAGTGGTATCTATACATGTGTATGGTATCTATAGGAAATGATCCAACTTGATTTCTGTGCACAGTTTTTTTGCATATATGTTTATATACAACCATAGATCTGTGCATATTCCTGAGAGACTACCCTGGTTCACATTAAGAATGATGGATGGTCTCCTGGGTTGTTTGTGGCCACCACCAGCCCTTTCTCTCTCTCTCTCTCTCTCTCTCTCTCTCTCTCTCTCTCTCTCTCTCTCTCTCTCTCTCTCTCTCTCTCTGTGTGTGTGTGTGTGTGTGTAGCTCTCTCCTGCATTCATATGTTTCACTGGGCTTCTGTAATCATTGAAGAAGCAGTATGTACTTCAGGGTTGGGGGGCAGCAAGTGGTCTTTTCTTTGTAAGGTGCTTGGAAGTTTGCAGAGCGTGAACAATGAATCAGTCCCCATGGATGAGCATGCATGGACCTGCGAGGCCACCAGCTAGACGTATAGCTGCAGGTTGTCTTGGACTCTGCAGGCTCAGCTGTTGGGCCATGAACCATCACCCACTACACTACTGATCTTCTGCACCTCTGTACTTCTTTGCTACCCCAACATCTTCTAAGACAGCCGTTCAGAGTGAGTTTCATCCAAGAGGGACAATAGCACCCCAACATAATGGTTCCTGGGTAAGTGAACAGGAAGCAGGTCCCAGGATCCTGGAGCCCTGCTCACTGGTGCAGGGCCCTCATCTTTCCCTGGAAGAGGTCTAATGTACTCTTGCCATCTCAACCACTCCTGGGAGGTGGATGTGCTGGGACAGGGTTGTCTCTTTCTTCCCATCTTGTTAGGATAGAGGGCTTGATCTATTGCTTCTAGGAGTCCTAGTGTGTTTGCACATGAACTTCCTTCCGGCTGTTTTAACAAAATGCCTCCATCCCTTATCCAGAGTGTGTGGGTCTGTGTACATCTCTCCCAGTCATTGTCACATGATCCTTGTTTGGGGGTCACGTGGTATTACCATCTCAGAAACTTCCCCATTTTGTATATGGCAGGCCAGCGTTCAGTGTTCTTTGTCCAGCACATTGTTCTGGAAGTCCTGTGTCATGCCAGTTCCCGGACTTGCCCGCCCTCTCTCCCTCCCTCCCTCCCTCCCTCCCTCCCTCCCTCCCTCCCTCCCTCCCTCCCTCCCTCCCTCCCCCCTCCCCATTCTTCCTGCACTTCAGGACCCCATGAGACTGGAAGTCACACATCCAGATCTTGGCGCACAACTGCCTTGTGATAAGCATCGTTGAACAAGTGACCAAAGGAAAGCGTGTTCTGATTGACTGCACAGACAGCTTCCAGAGCTTGCTAATGACTTTGGGTGATAAAGAGAACTATTGATCCAAAGTGACATTGATTGGACACACCACCCAGATCACTGGACTCTTGCCCCAGGCTGCTTAATCTGGCTCACTGGTAGCAGCACAGTGGCCGGTGACCACAGCATGTAGCAGCAGCAGAGGCCAAAGGGAATGAAGAAGATTCTTCTGGGGTGAAGTTTGGTACTTGCTTGTGAGACCACTCGCCTGTGGTCTGTTCTCATCAGAAGCTCTCATCGGGGAGCTTCTGATGTGGCTAGAACAGTGTTTGTTGACACAGAGTAATGGCAGCTTAGCAAAGCACGGACATTTTCTTTCAGAGACAGTCAGAACGGGCGTTTTCTAAATGGTTTGGAAATACCTATCTTCGTTTGTTTACTCCCCAAATCATTCACCACATTCGTCTGGTTTTCAATGCATTCATCCCATCTCACTGGGCCCTGTTGCTGAGTTCTGCAGACTGTCGTGGGCTAGCTGGAGCCTGGAACTGGGCCCCTGATATGAGAACAGATCAAGTGTTATTTCCCTCCACCTCCCTTCCATGCTGCTGCCCTCGGGGAAGCAGAACTAAGAGATTGATTCAATTTCAGATCTTCTGTGATCTTGTCTTCTGTAGGGAGCCTGAGCCCAAGCCAGTCCAGCCATCAGGTCTTCAGGACCCCCAGTAGCCTGCTGCTTCCCATGGAGCCAGACTGCCCCCTTGTAGTTCCCACCTTCTGAGCCCCAGCCTCTCTGAAGACTCTTTTACTGCCCCCATGAAATTCAAGCCTCCACCCCAGCTACTTCCACTTTGCCTTTGTCTCACCTCTCACTCCCTTGCCCCCTCCTTTCTTTGCAGCCCCTCATCCAAGACCACACCTTGTTTATTAGGGTTGGGTTTGGCTACAAGTAGCTGAACCCTCAGAATGATAGTGGATCAGTAAAGAGCACAGGCCAACATTGGTATAACCTGCCCAGTGCTGGGGTTCAGGACTTGTTCATATCCTATCCCTCCACCACGCATAGCTCTTGGACTATGAGACACTGTGTGCACCAGGTGCTATCGGGAAGCAGAGAAGAGACCATTTCAAATCTAAGGGAGTTTACTGGGCCCCACACACCCATCTTCACTTTGTGTTCCATTGGCCCAAATGCAGTCAATGTGCTACACTAGACTTCAGTGACAGCCGAGAAGCTTTATTTATTTTTTTAAATTAATTTATTTCTTAAAGATTTCTGCCTCTTCCCCGCCACCACCTCCCATTTCCCTCCCCATCCCCCAATCAAGTCTTCCTCCCTCACCAGCCCAGAGAGCAATCAGGGTTCCCTGCCCTGTGGGAGGTCCAAGGACCACCCACCTCCATCCAGGTCTAGTAAGGTGAGCATTCAAACTACCTGGGCTCCCACAAAGCCAGTACGTGCAATAGGATCAAAAACCCATTGCCATTGTTCATGTTCAGTAGTCGTCATTGTCCGCTATGTTCAGTGAGTCCGGTTTTGTCCCATGCTTTTTCAGACCCCAGCCAGCTGGCCTTGGTGAGTTCCCGATAGAACATCCCCATTGTCTCAGTGTGTGGGTGCACCCCTCGCGGTCCTGAGTTCCTTGCTCGTGCTCTCTCTCCTTCTGCCCCTCCTTTGGATCGTGAGACTTCAGTCCGGTACTCCAATGTTGGTCTCTGTCTCTGTCTTCTTTCATCACCTGATGAAGGTTAATATTCAGGAGGATGCTTATGTGTTTTTCTTTGGGTTCACCTTCTTATTTAGCTTCTCTAGAATCACGAATTATAGTCTCAATGTCCTTTATTTATGGCTAGAAACCAAATATGAGTGAGTACATCCCATGTTCCTCTTTTTGGGTCTGGCTTAACTCACTCAGGATAGTGTTTTCAATTTCCGTCCATTTGTATGCAAAATTCAGGAAGTCATTGTTTTTTACTGCTGAGTAGTACTCTAATATGTATATATTCCATATTTTCTTCATCCATTCTTCCATTGAAGGGCATCTAGGTTGTTTCCAGGTTCTGGCTATTACAAACAATGCTGCTATGAACATAGCTGAGCATATACTTTTGTTGTATGATAGGGCATCTCTTGGGTATATTCCCAGGAGTGGTATTGCTGGTTCCAGGGGTAGGTTGATCCCGACTTTCCTGAGAAACCGCCACACTGCTTTCCAAAGTGGTTGCACAAGTTTGCATTCCCACCAGCAATGGATGAGTGTACCCCTTTCTCCACAACCTCTCCAGCAGAGGCTATCATTGGTGTTTTTGATTTTAGCCATTCTGACAGGTGTAAGATGGTATCTTAATGTTGTCTTGATTTGCATTTCTCTGTTCGCTAAGGAAGTTGAGCATGATCTTAAGTGTCTTTTGGCCATTTGAACTTCTACTGTTGAGAATTCTCTGTTCAGCTCAGTGCCCCATTTTATAATTGGATTGATTAACCTTTTACGGTCTAGTTTCTTGAGTTCTTCATATATTTTGGAGATCAGACCTTTGTCAGTTGCGGGGTTGGTGAAGATCTTCTCCCAGTCAGTGGGTTGCCTTTCTGTCTTAGTGACAGTGTCCTTTGCTTTACAGAAGCTCCGAGAAGCTTTGTCAATACAGCCCACTGTGACCACTCGGGAGTCTGTCACTCAGATGTGTTGGCAAGTTTTGATGGAGTGCCATGTAACTGCCCAGAGCCTGGCAGGATAGAGGGGAGCAAACAGGAAAGGTGTGTCTTTGTTCAGTACCTGCTTGGCCTAGTTCTGGTCTGTAAGTCCCCTGTCATTCTCCCTCAGCCCTATCTACCATGCAGGGAGGAAAAGAGACATAACCTGCCAGGCCATGTGACCAGCACATGGAGCATCTCATCCCAAAGCACTGTCTTTCTTAACTGTCTTCAGCTAGAACTTAGTGCTAGTCATATCAAACATGCCCATGGTATGTTGGACCAGAAAGAAAATGTAAGGAGTCCGGGCTGACAGGGAGAGGGGTGCCAGGAAGTAAGCTAGGACTAGGGACATGCTAGCCTGGCAATTGGAAGCAGGCTGGCAGCAGTAAATAGCTGGCATTTACCCACCACACCTGGCCAGCAGCCTCCATAGCTACCCTGGGATCTGAGCATCTCTGTAACCCAGACGGTGGCTCTGAAAAAGCAGGGGAAAGCTCTCATCTGGGTGAATGAGGAAGCCTTGCCTTCTGCAAAGTTAAGGATCATTTCTTCTCTGCAGACCAACCTTCAGAAAACTAATTCTAATTTGCAATCAAGCCTGAAGCCCGAGGGTACAGCTCTCCCCTCCCTCCATCCCTCCCTCCCTCCCTTCCTGCCTTCTTCCTTCCTTGTTTAACTTCAAGTGTAAGCCATAGAGTTAGTGGTTTGTGTGCAGATGCAATGGCCAGGCCTCAGAGCCACCCTCCCTGACTCCTCCCATGGGGATCTGCAGCACACAGTCCATCCTCCTGGTTTGGAGATGTAATTTTATTTTTCACGTCTTGCCTTTCTGGAAAATTAATGGCCTCTCCATTTTTCACAGAAAGAACAATGAAGGAGTGTCTTGATGGGACAGAAATACTCCATCGCACTCTCTCATCTGATGATATGTTTAAAGCCCGATTATTTTAGGTGGGGAAGAGAGCCATCCCTCTCTGTCCGGTGCTCTGCAGGGAGACTCACAACATGGTCTTGTGTAATGCCCATGACATCCAGAGGCCACAATGGTTGTCATTTTGCAAATGAGCAGAAGAAGGCTGGCAGAGGCTCTCTTTTAGTCAGTGGTCTTTCTGGTTTGAGGCCTCTCATGTAGAAGGGGCCCTGAACCTCCAGAGGGTAGTCTAGGGGCAGGGCAGGTCTCATTGGAAAGCTACTCATTGGAAATCTTAACCTTACCTTATAGCATAGAGGAACAGCAGGCCAATGTCTACAGAGAGGGAGTGTGACGGCTGGGCTTGTAGCACAAGACTGCCTCTTCTGGATAGATAAGAGACCATGTGGCGTACCAAGACCTACGGCCATGCTGAATTCCCATCAGATGGGGCCTTATCCCCCTGTAATACCAAAGGTTACAGTCAGAAGTGGGGCTCACTTGCCCAAGTAAAGGTAGCAGTAGAGCAGCGGTATTCCTGCTACATGGTTTCCCCGGGGGTGTCTCTCCCATGCCCACTGGTTCTTGGCTCCTCCCATCTCTGGGTCTGCTGTGTGTAGTGGGGCCTTGCTCTCTGGTGGTGACCTCAGGCTTCTTCTTTCTCAAGTTGAGATCTCCTTGGGTGAAACCTGTTAAGTGTCAAACCCTAGGACAAACGGCTGAGGTGCCTAGTTAACATATTGAAGTGGACCTGGCCTTCAGATTCTCCCAGCATCCCTCAGTCCCTGACTGTTACAGGGTCTTCCTGGCTTGCACACCCTGCTCCCTACCCTGAATTTTCCAGACCAGCGGCTGGACTGCTCTTCCCTGTATAATCCAGCCATTCCGATTACCCTCTTCTTTTGTACCTTGTCCCTCTTGGCTGCTGCACCTGGATCCCCTCTCTCCCATTCCTCTTCACCTCTCCCATCATGACCTGCAGTCTGGTCATGTCCACTCTGGACTCTCCCAGATGCCCCTGCTTCTGGCTGTGCTTTACCACAGTTCTACAGTAAACGTTCTCCTCCCCGACACCTAGGAGTGGTCATGGCCTTTCCTTTGCTTTTATTTCCTTTTCTTTTTTTCATTCAGAACCTTTTGTAAGATGTCTCTTACAAGAACCTTGCTGACCACTCTAAGCACAGCTGGATAATTCTAGATTTCCCCCACTTAAGTAAGCAGATCAACTCCTCTGCCCCATTGGCAGCAGGTAGTGATCACAGGCCCTGCCCTAGGCCCTGCCTTTGCCATAGGCATCAGAAGTTCAGTCCCTTTGCAACGGCTGTACACGTTACAGGCTTTGTGTCCAGTTGCATTCCTATGCCCATCACATCTGCTAAGGTGCTCAGCTTACCTGAGGCACAAGCAGTCTCTTTAGAGGCTTGTTTCCCTGAGGCTATAGGAACTATAATCGCCATAGCAGGGCATGGGACCAGGTCCAGCCTCGCTACTTTCTGTCTTTGCCGTTTCTCTGCAGACACCCAAATCCCTACAGCGTGCCCCAATGCTCCCCCAAGTTCCATGCTTACTGTGTGCCCATGATGTGCCAGGTATGATTCTGGAGACTGGGAATGAACAAAACAGGCTGGTCCCTCGCCTCTAGTCTGATTTGTAGTCCTGGACAGGTCAGCATCCTGACTGGCGAGGTACACCTGGCATGGGCAGCCCTGGGCTTCAACTTCCTCATCTAGAGAATACCAATCCTCAGAGCCCCTTCTTTGGATACCAAGGCCCAGGGCTTGATGGGGCAAGTCCTCTTTGTAACAGTAAGTGCAGGAGTGAAGGAGCCAGGCATCCGAGAACTCTGTAAACTGTTGCTGGGCAGGACAGATGGCGAACTGCAGGGCCTGGTTGGTGGCTGCAGGCCTCTGTGCTGTGTTTGAACTGCCCTACAGTGAGGGAGGCTGGCTCCATGGCCCCTTCTCTTGGAAATTAGGCCCCTAAACCTGAGCCCCACAACTTGTCCCTTCTCCATGGGAGTCCAGACTCCCTTTCCTTGAAAAGCCATGACCACTGGCTTGGCCAAGAAGGTCTGAAGAAAATGTTGTTCAGTTTATAAACATGAAGGAAAGCAAACTGACTGTTTAATTGTAGGGCTTCTGTGAACCTGCTGCCAGTGGGAGAATTTCTATGTGGGTCTAAGCCACATATTCCCTGGCAAGAGTTAGAAATATCCCCCCCCCCCTTACTGAGGCTTAGTGTTCACTTTGAATGTCAGATATTGGGGCCTAGATGGAGGCTTGTGTTTGGGACAGAGCTGAGCAGTAGAGGGAATTTTAAAGCAAGGTTATGTGGATAGAAGCTGTACAACCCCCTGGGCTCTCCTTTAAAAGGAAGAGGGAGGGAGATAAGCCCCAAGGCTATGCAGAAGCAGTAATTTCATAGGCTGTGAAGTCAGCTCTCCTTGCAGCCATCAAGAGAGGGCCTGCAAATTTGCTGGCTGATACCAGGACAATCCCTTAAAACCACTGCTGGAATGTGTGCTTGGACCACGTCTCTTGCTAGGTGGTAGAAACCACCAGACACTCCCTGAGAGAGTGTCAATGCACCCCCTCTGGTGGCACGGTCAAGGTTCTCTGGAGGTTACACTTGGATCATCCACCCCTCCCAGCTGCCAAGATAGCACCTTTGCATTCTTCCTAATGTGCCTTTGCATCCTTCCTAATGCTCCTTTGCACCTAGGCCCTTCCTAATGCTCTCTTTTCCATGAAGGCTTCAGCATGTGCATTTGCATCTGACTAGCTTTGTGTCCTTTTAGGGGGTTCGAGTCCTTCCTTTCTTATTTTACTTTAACGAAGGTTGGTTCTTCAAATGTGTGGTATGGTGGTGGACAACCGTGAAGTCATTCTAGATTTGTAGAGGCGTGTTCTACGTGAAGCACTTCTCGTTTGGATGCGAAAGCCTCTCAAATTATGAAGATTATGATTAGGACTGCTGTGAGTGAGATAAAGGATCCTATGGATGAGATTGTATTTCATGTAGTATAGGCATCTGGGTAGTCGGAGTAGCGTCGTGGTATACCTGAAAGACCAAGGAAGTGTTGAGGGAAGAATGTTATGTTCACTCCTACGAATATAATTGCGAAGTGTGCTTTAGCCCATACATCATCTAGTGTATATCCTGTAAATAGTGGGAATCAGTGCACAAACCCAGCTATAATAGCAAAAACGGCGCCCATGGAGAGAACATAGTGGAAATGGGCGACTACATAGTATGTATCGTGGAGGACAATGTCTAGGGAAGAGTTAGATAATACGATGCCTGTAAGTCCTCCGACTGTGAATAGAAAAATAAATCCTAGAGCTCAAAGTATTGCGGGAGATCATTTGATGTTTCCTCCGTGTAGGGTTGCCAATCAGCTAAAGACTTTGACCCCTGTTGGAATTGCGATAATTATTGTAGCTGATGTAAAGTAGGCTCGTGTGTATTATGCCTGACACTGAAAAGATACAGCCATTTCTGCTGGACCAAACAGAATGAGGGAACAGCCCATCAAAGCTAAGGCAAATGCTTGCTCCTGCACACTCCCATCTTCGTGAGCATCTGAGGACAGTGTCCACAGTCAGCCGCCAAGGCCCTAGGGCCTCCACAATGCCACCAAGAGATGTGGCAGCAATGATATCTACTTCATGCTGATCTGGAGCTTCTAGGTCTATGTTCCTTGTAGGCCGTGGATAGAGGGCTATGGTTCAAAGGAATCTGATACAACTCTCTTAGCTTTCTCTGGCTGCATGGCAAAATACCAGGAACCTATAGCTTCTACAGCTTTGGTGACAGCCCCCTGTGGTCCAGGTATCAGCGCGTCACATATTCTGAAGGGACTGGGGAGACTTGTCTCTTTTGGCTTTTGTTGGTTCCCAGTAGTTCTTGGCATTTGTTAGTCAATAGCCACATCTTGGGCAGATCCTGTATGGGCAGGCATGTTTTGGTGACAGGAAAGACAGCAGAAAAAAAGGCCTTGAATGGGGAATCTAAGTCTACTTGAAGAAACCCAAAGGGTATTCTTCTTCAAGGTGAACTTTCCTGAAAATCCCACTGAGGACCTCAGCCCTTGGCTGCTGTGATGATCAGGAAGGGGAAAACAAGAGCAGGTGTGCCCTAAGTGCTTGTGTCAGAATAAAGGAGCGAGTGTGTGCATGAAGAATTAGATCAAGAGCAAAGTGTCTAGGAAGCCAGCGTCTATAGATGGCCTTCAATACCTCCTCCTAATGCTCCTCCTTGAAGTGCATCCTGGCCCAGGGATCTCTCAGCCACAGCAAACTTCCTCAAGACCATTCCCTGCACTGGCGTGTGGCCATTGGGAAGTGATGGCTCTGTCAGCTAAACTCTTATTTTAAACTCTTTTTTTTCTTTTGTGCACATCTATGTGGATATATACATGTGTGTGTACATACGTGTGAAGAACATATATGTTCCTGTGTATATATATGGCAGAGGTCAACTCTGGATGCTACTGCCCAGGCACTGTCTACCTTCTCTTAAAGGACCTTCTCTCACTGGCCTGGAACTTACCAGATTGGCTTGGGTGTCTGACCAGTGAGCCCCCAAGGACCTGCCTTTCTCTTCCTCCCCAGCTCTGGGATTATGAGCACATACTGCCATGCCCAGATCTATCTTCCCACATGGATCCTGGGAGTTCTAATCTAACGCTAATGCTTGTAACACTTGTGCTTGATTGATAGCTATTTCCCCAGCCCCAGACTCTTCTTCAGTGTGATCAGAACTCTCCTTCGCAGTCTGGGCATGGTGACACACACCTGTACTCCTGACAATTGGGAGGCTGGGGCAGACAGATTTCAAACTCAAGGCTTGCGTGGCATAAAGAGAGCCTTTTCTGAGTCTCTGCCTGCCTTGCTTAGCCCGGAGATGCCATGCCACTACGGTGTCTCATCCTCTGTGTGCCGTACTTCACACGGTAGCTCAGCCCTTCATGTGGTCATCTGTGTGCCAACAAGGACACATGATGTTAAGATCTTGGACTTTTATCAACTGGGTGACTCAGAGCAGCTGTCTCCTACCATTTTACCCCACAGGGTGGATGTTGGGGCTGAATTATGGAGAACAAAAGAGAGAGCCAGGGATTATAGGGTTTAGATTCAGTTGTGGCTCCTTAGGCTGTGAGCAAAGATGGTTTGTATTTCCCTTGCCCCACACCAATGTGAGAACAAGAGAGTCATGGAGAGATCGGGTTCAGCGAGGGACATGGTTATCTGGCCCACATCTCAGCTAGCGGAGCCCCATGGGAAGGGCACAGGGAGATACTACTTATGAAGCTGGGGCTCCAAGGGCTCCCATATCTCATAGCTGTACCCACAAGGTTGCACTTCCTCTTAAGCACAGGTGTAGAGAAGTCAGGGCTCACCCAAGTCCACCTCTTGCCCAGAGTAGGACCTGGTGCTAGCCGAAGACTGACTCATTTTCTCATGCCTTGGCTCCTCTAGAGCAGCGGCTCTCAACCTTGCTAATGCTGAGACCCTTTAATACAGTTCCTGTTGCTACCTCCTAACTGTAATTTTGCTAGTTACGAATTGTAATGTAAATATCTATGTTTTTGATGGTCTTGGGTGACTCCCCTCAAAGGGGTCGCAGCTCACAGATTGAGAATCACTGCTCTAGACCCACGAAGAGCTCCCTCACCTCAGAGAACTGTCCCTGGTGGCTAGAGGTGCCAGATGAGCCCACCTGCACTGCAGGAGTCAGGAAAGCACAGACCAGCACTAAGTGTCCAAGTTGAGAAAACATCTTATCTGTCAGTGTGCCTTCCGCTTCATACCAACTGCTTCTCCAGAAAAATTAGTTCTAAGTTTCTAGTATTGCCTCTGTGTGCATAGAACTTCCTGGCCAAAGTGAGTGAGGGTTACTGTCACTTCAGACCTTGGGGTCCTTCATCTTTGAAACAGAGGGGCTCTTAGCACATCTGTCATTGTCACACAGCACCCTAGCAATACCTAAACACCCTGACTCTAGCTGCATGCAGCTCCGTGTTCTCATGGCTTGCCTAGCCCTAACCATCCTGCCCTTCCTGGATAGCACACTGTACATCCTTCTAAACTACACACCCAGCACCCCAAAGCCTCCAGTGCCCTCTTCTCCTAGAACAGAATCTATAGGACTCAACGCACCCATAGACCTTATCAGGTTATACCCAGCCAGCCCATTGCCCTCCTCCACCTACTACCCCCTTCCTGCCCTGTTCTCCCTAGCTGGCTGATCTACACCCTGGAGTCTCAGCCTTACCATGCCACCATGCTGGGTACTTGTATCTCTCTCTACCTGTCCTCCTGCCTAGCACTTGCCATGTGACACTGAAGTTTTACACACTTAAATGCATTTTATTTCCAGGCAGGCTCCAAACTCTGTCATTAATCATGATTCCTGCAGGAACCCCCAGCCCTGCCAAGCCAAAGTGTGCAAACCAAAACATGACTATAGGAACAGCAGGGAGCTTTAGGGTGTGTAGAATAGAGCAGATACCACCAAAGGACCCTTCCTGGTGGGTGTCATTTTCATTAGTACAAGGACTGAGTGCCCCAGGCCTGCCAGCAGGAGCCAGCAGGACTGCTGGCTGTGATAACAGACATATCAAGGTTACCTAAGAGGTCTTCCCGGCCTTGAGGAGAGAGAAGATCAGCCTCATGGAACATTCTTTGCCCCATCAAAGGTTTTTTTATGGCTGTTTGTGACAGATGGTTCCCCTGAATGAAGCTTGATGTCCAGGCATAGCCTAGGAGCTCTGACTCGATTTTCTTCCTCTTCTGGTTCTCGCCTCTAGGTTTTACCTTGGAGGTCAAGGGCCTTTGCTCAGCTGGTAGGTGGATGTGCAGAAGGGGATCTGATCCGGGCTCTGCCAGCATGTAGTAGTAGGGGGAACATCCCACCTGAGAGGAAAGGATGCGAGGGAGTGTTTGTATGGTTTTTCCTCCATACGGGATATAGTCTCAGTCAGTGGGAACATTGACTCATCAATGTCAGGCATTATCAAAAGATGAGTCAGCCCCCAGCCTCTTGTTTAATGTCTTACCTCTGCTAGTATGCTCCCTCTGTCTTTGTCTGACCGATTACTCCTGAGACACACTCAGGCTCAGACACCAAATCTCTCTTTCACTGGGCAAGTGTTGACCACCGATCACGCAGTTGATGCTGGGCACTCTGAGGGTGTGACATTTAGTGTTCTGTTGGTATGGAGACCACTGCTCTGAAACGGGTCATCTAGCTGGGCAGTACTCCTGACAGGGGTGAGTGTGGCTTCTAATACATGAAGTCTACGGAGACGGGAGAGCCACACAGGCCTCAGTTCAGTAGCCCACCTTCCCCTGGGGAGGAAGAATATGGCTCTGGTACGACAGCAATGTTGAAGGATGGAGCCCCAGAAGTGACTCATTCTTACAGTGACATCAGCCAGGTCTGCAGTGGATCTCTTCTGTGTTCAAGGAATAAGGAAGTCAGGGGTGCCCCAGGGCAGCAAACACTGATGCAAAGGACACATAGGTCAGAGAACGAGGGCAACACAAGTCAATAGCTTTCTGGCACGCCAGCTTTCAGAGAGTTTTTATGTTGTCCTCAGCACACCTCATTTTCTCAGACTCTGAGTATCTAAGAAATTGGCTGCTGACGCTCCTCTGTGGAGCAGGAGCTAATGGGTGTCAGCGCGCAGAGAACGTAGTGAATGGTAGCAGGCTAGCTGAGCTCCCGCCCTCAGAAATGAAGGAGATGGCTACCAGACTCTGTCCCACTTAGAAGACTCTCGGGGACCAGAGACCTCAGGCTGGGAACCAAGGATATCAGAAGACCCCAGCCATCAAATATGCCTCAAGGCATGGCCAGAGACATCGCCAGGAGAAAGTTTGTTGTGTAAATAGCCGGATGGATACTGGTTATCAGTGTGTTTGACTATCACCTGATGTAGCTGTAGCAACAGAACATCACTGAGTATATTCTGAGTGACAGATTTGAGAATCCCATATTGCTCCCTAAGAAAGCTCTGTGGTGGCCCCACAGAGGGACAGAGGTGAGCTGATGCCATGGGCTCTGAAAGAAAAATCACAGTGAGAAAGCCCTTCTCAGCATCTGGGGTGGTTCCCTAAAAGGACAGGAAGTCAGATATGTGTGGGAAAATGGAACGGGATGACAGCCAAGTGGATGTGCTGTGGATGTCAGCATGCTTCTAGACACAGGTGTTCTCTGGCCTAGGTTCAAGGTCTACCCCTTGGACCGTGTAAGCCAGTTGGAAACTTCATGGAGCAGAAGACCCCCCGCAGCTCAGAAAAGGACAGTCCTGGAATATCTCCCAGGGGAGGAGCATCCTCTTTGGCGCTACACCCAGCTCAGAATTCTCCCTGCTCCAGCCAGGGGGCCTAGGTAGGCCTCTGCAAAGATTGGAAACCTTATGAGAAATAAGGTGGTAGTTAGATGGCTAGGAGTCCCCAACCAAACAGCTGTGCACCCAGGAGCAGCTGCATATCCAGTGGCTGCTCCTCCAGGGACTGAGCAAATACACTTATCCTGCTAGTGTTGACACTACACGTCTACATCACAGTGGCCATCAAGACAGGCACTGTATAAGCCTTCCTGCTGGCCAGAAGGGTGAACCAGAGGTTTAGGGGTACACATTCTTTCCTATTTCCTGCTGCCCAGTGGAGATTAAGGCCTCAGCTGTTTAACTCCTGGTTCCTTACCCATAGTCTCGTAGTTAGGAGATACTTGAACCCAAGTGTGTGTGTGTGTGTGTGTGTGTGTGTGTGTGTACAGACAGAAATAACTACTCTTTTCAAGCCTTCCTAACCTTTGTGGAAGATGGTGACCCAGTCTTAATGGGTTTCACCATCAAGTATCATCAATCATGGAAGTTTTTAAAAAGATGATTTTCTTCACTGTGTAAAGTACAGTATCTCTGACTGAAAGCAACCTCCTGAAAGAGAATGTGCTTTCTTTTGTTTCCTCAGCACAAATGACATGTAAGCTAAGACTTCTCAGAACCTGGGTCTCTGTTCAGGGGGATTCAAGAGCATGCTGAAGTCAACTTTGGGGAAAGCAAAGCCTGTTTCCCCTCCTTTGTCTTGGAAATACAGATGTAGGGGAGTGTAGGAGAGAGGTCATTTGTTCTTCCTGGCTAGCTTAGACCTGAAATAATCACACAGAAACTATATTAATTAAATCACTGCATGGCCCATTAGCTCTAGCTTCTTATTGGCTAACTCTTATATTAATTTAACCCATTTCTATTCATCTGTATATTGCCATATGGCTGTGGCTTACCGGGTAAAGATCCCAGCATCTGTCTCCAGGGGTTCCATGGCTTCTCTCGGACTCTGCCCTCTCCAGGGGTTCCATGGCTTCTCTCGGACTCTGCCCTTCTTTCTCCCAGCATTCAGTTTAGTCTTCCCCGCCTACCTAAGTTCTACCCTATCAAACCAAGGCAGTTTCTTTATTCATTAACCAATAAAAGCAACACATAGACAAAAGGACCTCCCACACCAAGGGAGGCCGGAAGAGAGGGCTTCAGAACCCTTGAAACTAGAGTTGCAGACAGCTGTGAACTTGGAATTCAGTCCAGGTTTTCTAAAAGATCAGCCAGTACTCCTCAGCACTGACCATCTCTTCAGCCCCCATTTGATGTTTCCTAACCTTGCTCCTAGCCACAAAATTCCTCTATGGTTCTATCATCCTGGAAACAAGAGTGGCTAGAAAGCTGCACTATTATGAGTGCTCACATTAAAGCCACAGTGAGATGGCAGGGGCACACCTGGACAGTTGGCTACTGCGCAATTAAAGGAGCGACTAGAATGGTTTATAAGCAGCCAGTTTCTCTGGTTTCCTGCAGAATACAGAGCGTAGAACGTACAGTGCTCAGATTGTAGGACATTCAGTCCTAAAAACCAAGATGGGCGATCACCCCAGCACTGGCCTGGGATTGAACATAAAGTCAAGCTACATAAGTCCCAGAATGGTTACAAGAGTGCACACTGTCACCGCAGGCAAACCTGCAGCTCTGTATACTGTGGTAGATAGCCGGGATGAACACAGGGCCAGAAAGGGGCTGCACTGTCGTGAGTGAGCCTGGCCTTGCTCACGGCCTTCTTATGCTTGGCCTCAGCAGGCTCTTCCTCTGCTGGTCCCTCCTGCACACATCCCCCATGTGTGGCCCCTAGCATGGTGAGGCTGGGGGACAGTTAATCAAGGCAGTAGCATGGAGCCTGCATGAGCACAGAGATGAGCACTTGTTTCCTCAGGGGAGGCACTTCCATTTCTGAGTCTCCAGCTTTCTTTGGCAGAAAAATATTGTCTGGGGTAGATGTGTGCCAAATGAAAGGACAGTCATAGGGTAAATTTTCCAAACAAACCACAAGGCGAGGCCCACCACAGTGGTGGTTTGAGTCCCTGGGCAGTTCACACAACGGTCTCCTGCCTCACCTTCTTTTTTCCTCAGCCACTGCTGCGAGCTTCCCAGGGAGAGCTTTCTGTTTTTTAATCTTCAGCCTTCCCTCTCATGTCTCAGCAAATCGGTGAGGCTTAGAATCTCTTCATTTTTCCCTGACAGCCCTTATCAATCTCCCCCTTAATTAAAGCGAGCAGCCTTGGTAGCAGGTCTCTCTCACGTCATCTGGGACTGGCTTGCAGCTGCAGCATTGGATCGGCCTTTCTTCTGCCTCCACGGTGTCCCCAGGGCTGGCAGCAAGGATGCCTGTTGGATACAAGAATAGAATCTTAGTGGCATAGATGGAGAAGGGACATGGATGTGTGGCTCCAGCTGGAGAGATGTGTAGACAGGCAGGAGGGCTGAGAGAGAAAGGGCACAGTGGCCCCAGGTTTGCAGTGGAGTGGGTGAGACAGCCCACGTGCCATCACTGTTCTGAATCCTGAGCCAGGAAGGACCTTCAGGGCTTTGGGGATTCATTAACCAAATGGAGCATTTGGACAGCCAATTTATAAAACAAATTAAAGGCAGCTTTAGTCAGCCAAAAGGGGGTGAGGAAGCCAGAGGGAACTGGTTCAGTAGGTGAATTTTGAGGGTGGCTTCAACCTCTCTACAGACCCCTCTTTAAGGTCACATTTGTGACCAGCTAAACCCAGTCATCAGAAACACCCACATACTGCTGCCCAGGTGCCAGCACTTTTGCTTTTTTTTTTAATTGCATTTTGGGGCTGTGGTTTTATGTCCCGAAATTGGTGATGGTGGCAATGCCTGGGACCCCTCAGATGTGAGTGAGTTTCCCTGCCCCCAGGAGCTTTTAGCACACTTATCAAAACAGACCACATCTAGGAATCGTGGGCAAACGACTTTGTAGTCTGCTAGGACTGGGCCAAGTCCTCAAAACTTGGCTAAGACTCCCTCTGCGTTTTTTTTTTTTTTCTGTCTTTTGATGAGTGAGGTAAGCAAGGTGGGTCTGTGGATGCCTGGAATGGAATTAGAGTCTGATCTGATGAAACCAGAAGCCAGTAGGGTTGCACAGGGGGCTTGGTACGTGTGCTTTACCTATAAATGGGGTTTCTGGTGAGATACCTACAGAATTGCAGGCTTGTAGCTGAGAAGGGAGAACGGCCTGTGCTCTGATTCCTGCCTCTCTGCCAGCTAGAGCCATCAGTCAGACTCCAAGGCAAGGGGTTCTTTTTGTCTTTCCACATCCTCCAGACTTTCCTGTCCTTCCCTGTCACAACAGAACATCACTTAGTTCTCAAAGACTCTCCGATAGTGAAGGAGCCTTAGACTGTTTTAGACAGCCTTAGTTTCCTCTCCATTTTACATCAGAGGTTCGCAGGCTCTATGAGCTGCCCATGGTTGGAAGACTGGGGAGCTGTGTGATCCTAGGCCATCCCAAGCCAGCGCCTGTGTTCCCCACTGCCAGAGTACCTACCCAAGGACATTGCTCATTATTCTGATCCCTGTTAACCCACGGTGGGCCTGGAGTCAGTCCCGAGGCTGCTTGCTGTGACTACAGATGACATCAAGTATGGCCCCACTTCCTCAATGCAGAGATTCATTCCTTCTCCTTCCTGCCTGTGACTCCAAATGAAGCTGAGTCATCCTGGTAGCAGGTATGCCTCTTCTCATGAGAAAGTCGTGCCCGCCAGCATCGCACAGTTCTGTCTAGAATGCCTTGTTTTCTCTACCAGTTTTGGTGTATTCTGTAGAGAGGACAGACATGGGGAAGGGGTGTAAGGGGAGCCAGGCAAATGCTATGTTGAGAAGAGACCTAAGCACTATATGAGGAGGATGCTTCTTTAGTCTTCAGTACATATACCCTCCCTACCTCTGAAGCCACCCCAAGTACCACCAGCAACTCCTAGGCCAGAGGGACCAAAGTCAGCTAGTTCTCACCAGGAGCACACTTTCCTGAGCAGGTGGCAGGGCAGTTCTCATGGGAAACTAAGGCAGAAGAAACTACCATTGACAGGATCTTAAAGCTCTGAGAAACCACCTAGTTTCAGAGCCTCAAGCTCCAAAGGTTCCCCTCTCAGTAGTCCAAGGCTACACTTATTCTCTGGAGGCTCTGGGAAATCTACCAGCAAGTTCGTTCTCATCAGAACTCAGGTCCTTGTCAGCTGAAGGACTGAGGCTCTGGCCATGTTGTCATCAGCTAGGGTCCTGCCAGCTCCCAACAGTCACCCTCATTGCTTAAATCCTTTGGTTCCAGCATCGATGGGTGGAACCCTTCCTGTGTCTCCCTTCTTTGCAATCAATGGGAGAGAATGACCTATTCTCAAGAGTCAGCCTGGGGATGTTAGACCCTTCCCACACATCATCCACTTTGGGCTGAGTCACAAGCCCTAATTTTGAGGGTCTTGTATAGCATGCTGTCCTCACAAGTGTCCCATGCCAGCACCACATGCATGCAAGAATGTTTTCTGAGGGTGGGTGGTCATCTTAGACACTTCCACAGGGTGTGACACCCGATTTCACTGAACTACTGGTTTGTGGGCATCAAGGGTCAAAGCTGGGTCTCTGGCTTACAAGCCACTGTTGCCTAAACAGCACAGATGTTTCATCTCTGTCAGCTCTTGGATGGTAAAAGAAGGCTCCATGCCAGTGGTTCTCAGCCTTCACAATGCTGCAACCCTTTAATACAGTTCCTCATGTTGTGGTGACCACCCCCATCATAAAATTATTGTGTTGCTACTTCATAACTGTGATTTTGTTAGTGTTATGAATTGTAACATAGATGTCTAATATGTGACCTCAGAGGGTTGGGCCTTGCATGTTGAGAATCACTGCACTATGGGCTGGCCATCAACTGCTGTCTTACAAACAGGAAGGTGGAGGAAGAAAGGGCTGTTTGCACTTTGTTTAAAAAACATCATCACACTATCTCAGACTTAGTGGGACCCAGGTGTCTAGGGTGTTCCAGAACCCCCTTCTCTGGGATGTCTGAGGGTTAGAATACTTCATGTGGCTAGATCCTGGAAGGGATGTTGGAGACAGCAGAAAATGGTAACCACTTAACACAGGCACCTCAGGAGGAACGTCAGATATGACAGAGGTAGGTTAATGGTCGCTTCTCACAGACAATAAATAGAAACTGAGTCAATCACTCTAGAACAGCAAGTGATTCTCAGAGGCCTGCAGTGCGCAGATTTCCTCCTGTAGGCCAGATGCTGCCAACAAGCAGCTGCACCGGCCTAGGCCTCAGTTTCCCTTAAGTCCCCAAGAGTAATGCTTTCTATGTCAGATGCTCATGTTGAGTGACAGATGAGATTGAGTTTGAGGCGCCTTCTGTGTGATGTCTAATTCCTCACTCAGAAAAATACATAATCATCCCATATAGCTGAGGTAATTAGTGTGTGTGCATGCTTATGTGTATAAGCTATGGTTCTCCCCATGGCCTGTTAGGATTACTTATCAGGAGACTCCGCTAATGTCTAAGAGTGCCCATCCCTCACACCACGTTCCTGGTTGCTTATCTAAGGCTGAATACTCACTACACAGTGGACTAACAAAAGTCGGTAGGGTGTGGGCAACCATCTTTCACCTGGAACACACCCCTGAGGCCCTGTGTTTGATCGTGAACTTCCGGAGGCTCCATTCCCAGCTCCTGCCTTGCAAGGTTCTTCAGGCACTAAATGTACACGAGGCTTTCAGCGCAGGCCTGTCACAGGGTCAATGGGCAATCAGCACTGCTGGCAATGTGATTAGTGGTGTCCACTCTGTCACCATTAGTCAGCCCTGACATTTCAGTCTCCACCTGTCATCGTGCCTGTTGGAGAGCTGGGTGCTGCTGATGTACCCTGGGGCTGTGCTTGCCTGGCCGTCAACTGTAGCCAACAGCCTAATGAGCGTAGTAGGTAGCTGGAGGTCAGGTGTCATAAGCTGGGCCTTCCCCGTGACTGCAGCCAACTGTGGCCTCTAGAGTGGGCCTGGCAGTTCTTTGGCGACAGCAGTCTAAGCCTGAATTTGGCATTGGCTTGGGACAACTCCTTCTTGGGGTCTGAGCATGTGCATACGTATGTGTTGTGTTATATGCTGAGCTAGGCTACTCATAGATTCACAAATTGAAGTGCTTCCCATCTCTGGACTTTAGAAAGCATCTGCATCTAGATACAGGCATAGAATGAGGTCATAAGGATGGGCCATAGTCCAATGGTTGGTGTCCCCATAAGAAGAAATTTGGGTGAGGGCTGCTGAGATTGCTCATCAGGGATAATTGATTGCCTGAGTTCAATTTTTGGAACCCACGTAAAGGTGGGAGGAGGGAAACGACTCCACAGTGTAGCATGAAGGGGTTTGCTTGTTGGGGTTTCTGTCCTGCCCAGTTCCCCACAGCCGGCAAGCCCCAAAGATAATCACACAGAGATCTCCATAAGTTATAAAACTGATTGGCCCATTAGCTCAGGCTACTTATTAGCTCTTGTAGCTTATATTAACCCATTATTCAGATCTATGTTAGCCATGTGGCTCAGTACCTTTTTCAGCTGGGCAGGTTACATCTTGCTTCTCGGTGGTCTGGGCTGGAATGGGAGGAATGGGCTTCCTCCTTCCTAGCACTCTCCTGTTTTCATCTCCTCGCCTCTACTTCCTGTGTGGTTGACCCACCTATACTTCCTGCCTGGCCAATCAGCATTTATTTAAAACATGATTGACGGAATACAGACAATTCTCCCACACCACCACAGTTTTTCCTCTGCACATACTATGGACACACATGCCTACACCCCATGCATATCATACATGATAAAAATATTTTTAAATTATAAGAGAAGAAATTTGGATAGAGATCTGTACCCTGGGAGGAGGCAGGAGAGTGGCCTCAGAAGAAGCCACTTGATGTCTTGAGCTGGGACTTCCAGCCTTTCTAAGGACATTCTGTGAAGTCACATAGTTTATGGCACTTTCTTGTGGCCATCCTGGCAAACCAACTGTGTCTGTGGGATGTGTGTGGTATGTAGTGGTAGTTGTGTGTGTGTGTGTGTGTGTGTGTGTATTAGGATGTGATGGTGTTTCAGGGTGGTAGTTGTGGAGGATATGTATGTTATGGTGTGTGTATGTTAAGATGTGTGATGGTGTTGTGGGGTGGTAGTTGTGCATGTGTGTGGTAGGGTATATGATGGTATTTTGGGGTGGTAGTTGTGATGTGTATGTGAATATGTGTGTGTATGTGTTTTAGTGTGTATGATGGTGTTTTGAGGTGGCAGTTGTGTATGTATGTGAGTGTGTGTGTTAGGGTGTGTGATAGTTTTGTGAGGTGGTAGTTCTGTGTGTATGTGAATGTGTATATGGGTTTTAGTGTATGATGGTGTTTTGAGGTGGTAGTTGTGTATGTATGTGAGTGTGTATGTATGTTTTAAGGTGTGTGATGGTGTTTGGGTGGTAGTTGTGGTGTGTGTTAGTGTGTGTGTGTCTTAGGATGTGTGATGGTGTTGGGTGGTAGTTGTAGTGTGTGTGTATAAATGTGTGAAGCTGGAGGTTGCAGAGCACCTCTGCTCTGATACTTAGGGACCATTTCTATTTTTAACTAACTTGAATTTGTTCCAGCACAGTCTGTGTTGGTCATCACTCATACCCATCTCCTCTCATTCTGCCCCTTGCCACTTTCCCTTCTGTGCTCATACAGTGACAAGTTCTCTCACATGAAGCAACAGGAAGCGCCTGGTGTTTCAGTTCAGACCCAGTTGAATTGCAGTCTCGTTTCTGTCACCCAAGAGACTTGTCCTCTTGGCCAGTCACATCATCTTCTCGTACTGTCCTTAGTCTGGCTCCCGAATGGGGTGCTCAGATTCCCTCCTTTGTGGGTCCTAAAGTCTGTTGGCAGGCTGAGTGGGTTAGCTACATATCCTTCATCCAGGTGGACATTGGGACTTTGTTCCAGTGCATGAACCACAGACACCATAGAACACCCATGTCCACTCTTTCCATATTTGTGTTCAGAATCATAACCCAGCATGTACAGTGGCTAGACAAGTCTCTGTGCTATATTACAGGAACAGGTATCTACCTCTCCTTCATCTCCCTTCACAGCACCTGCTGGGAATCACAATCGTGATGCTCGCAGGTTGGTAGAAACAGCAGCCCACACCTGTTCACACGCAAGGCTGTGCCTGTGGTAGCCTCCTGGTGGAGTGATAGAGACCGCAGCTCCAGATAGGGAATTTCATGTGGTTGAGTATGGCTCAGGCCGGTTGTAGCTGCCCTGTGGCTTTCCCCTCCTGTCATGTGCACAGGATGGCTATGAGAAGTCAGTGCCATGGTAGCTTTAAAACATGGTGCATGTGCAGAAACAGTGGCAGGCCCCTATGCAGAAGAGGAAGACTTTGTACCATCCTGGAGTGTTAACATATCCTCGTGCTATAGTCCCAATGTCAGAAGGAATGCTGTCTGTGCAGGTGAAAGAAAGCCATGTGACCATGCTGATCTATAGAAAATTATGTACAGGATATGGGTGGGGGGAACGGGACTGTCTATTCTAAGTGTTACTCCTACAACTGCAGAATATAGATGTTCTAATCCTGCCAGTCAACTTTAGAGTTTCTACTCTTTGGATGGTACAAAGTGAGCCACATTCAGTAGAAAGCCTGTCTTTAGGTTTGAATTTGGACCCTTTCTGTCCAACAATGTGTGGTGAGATATCCTCTCAATGCTTGGCATACTGTGACCATTGGCTCCAAAGTCATCTCAGATTCTGAGTGGAGCAGCTGAAATGGCAGGGGACGGAGTGGCTCGGTTTTGATGGGGGGTAGGGTAGCATGCTCAGTGCATTTCTGACTTACAGTGGGTGTGTCAAGAAAGAGCCTCACCCAAGATCTAGTTTGCTAGTACGTGTGTGCACACTGATGAACTGATACCTACTGTTGTCTTGCCAAAGTCCAGACAGTGGGCTCTGGGCGGCAGAAGGGCCAGTGTCATGGTTCTGAGGTGCCAGGGCAGACAGTTCTCAGAAGCCAGACAGACCAGGCTGGGTTCCTTTAAGTTGTTTACTGGCCAGCAATTGCACAGAGACAAAGTGATGCCCTAAGTACCTCATAGGTCCGTCCTTAAGACAGATTTCAGGCTAGAGTCAGGCGCCTAGGGCATCTGAATCAAAGGTGTTCATTGTGTTAGTTAGATCCAGGTCAAGAGACCCCAGGATTCTCCTTCAAAGGGCCATTTCCAGTCCACTCACCACTTTTCTCAGTGGAACCTCTAGGGTCCCTTCAAGTCCCCTCCCACTCTTCCCTCTATATAGCAGATGGATGAAAAGGTATGGGAAGGGGGAGTAGTGGAGCTGGGAGATCTGGGCCTTCTAGGACAGGGCCCAGAAGAACAACTGTGGAGTTCCAGAACTGTGAACTACTGAAGGGGGCTGCTCTTAGGGACCGTGCTCAAGTTTACTGTAGTGACCGTAGATGGCCACCTGTGACAGATGAAGAAAACACCTCCACGGGAAAGCGATTCTGCAATTCTGCCATCACCGGTGGGACTGTGCTCAGAGTCCTCGGCCTTGGGCTCAACTGGCAACACCAAAGAGCCCCATCTGATGCATTTGCTGGCCTTAAGAGGACATCTAAGGGGTCCCAGTGGCAGGTAATATGGACGAGTCACAGGCCAGGGTGGTAGCAGGCAAGGCTTGGCCCTCTTTTACTCCAAGCAGTGGCAGAGAGTGGGATGGGGGAGGAGATCTGTGGTCTTCAGTTGAGTCTGGAATTGTGAGAACTCATAGATCCCCCAGACTCTATCTCTATCCATCTTTGAAAACATGCCATGAGTCTTACTTGGGTTTCGTGAATCTGCCATTTCCTCTCTCACACATTGCAGCCTTGGCCCCAATCTCCATTTCTGACAATTAGGCCAACAGCCTCTTTTTTCATCTATTTGGAAGACTCCCCCACACAGTAGGGTCCTAGCACCAGACTTCTCTAAGAATCAGCCACCCATTCAGGGGGAGCACCTGGTTCATAGGGAGATCATGATTACAGCCTTCCAGAGGCCTGTAAGTGACATTGTCTCACATAGGGCCTGTGTGGAGTGTGTGTGTCCATGTGTATGATCCGGAGTGTTTCCTGGTCCTGGCAGTTGGCTTCAGCCATGGCCCTGGTCCCATGAATACGGCAGATATGGTGTCAACGCTCTCCTGAGCTGCATGTTGTACTCGGAACGTCTTGAGCTAGAAAGGGCTTAAGGAGGCTCCTAGTGAGCAAGTGGAGAAGCACAGAGACCCCCACCTCCACTCAGGTGCCATTGCCTTCTCACTGTGCCTTTAACATGGGAGGGTTTGTGGCTGCCAACTCAAGTGTCCCAGGACGTCTTGGCAGGGTCCCTAGTTTCTCAGCAGATGTCTTTATGTGTAGGTGACAGAGTCGTTGTAAAAGAGCCGTAGATGTGGGGCTATACATTCCTGGTCCTGGGGCCCTGCTTTATTGCTGAGCCTTTCCAGATGGGAATCCCTATAGAAGCATGATGTGGCTCACTTCTTCAGAGGCTGCTGGACTGTGCCCTGGGCAAACTGGATGTCTATACCTTTCTGATGCATTTAGTTGCCAGTCCTGCCCTGTAGGATATCTGGCTCCAGACAAACCAACCAGCCGTGAAATTTCCCATGGGTGGAAGTGACCTTCTCCTCAGATCTTATTAAGGAAATTAAATTTCCATTTTATTGGGAACATTAATTGATCCCCAAAGAATTGAGGGCAGAGTGTCTATATGTAGAGTTTCAGGTCCTGGGGGTTGGGGGGGTGGGCTGAGGTTGTGATCAACCATGTTGTCCTTCCACAGCCTGAGCATCAAGGAGGGATGCCACATTTCTGTCCTATTCCCCAGCATCCAGAATGTCCTTCCTAGACACCTGTATCTGTTATCAGACTTCTTCTACCTTGTGAATTACCAGGAATAAAAAGGCCCTGGACTTAGAAGGCAGCAGTGCTGCCCCCGACTCCAGTCCTACTCCAGCCACCAACGCTGCTGGAGGAGCCTGGCTCCTGAGCCCGTCTGAGGCTCACACGCCTGGTCATGTGTCAGGATCCCAGGCCCATTGATGTGATCTTTGCCATCCTCTCAGACTTGGGCCACTGCTCCCAGAATTCAACTGGGACACTCAAAGCTGTTTGGAGCTCAGTGGGAAGGAAGACAGGGTCAGAAGCCTGTGTGCTCAGCGTGCCCTATCTGAGGGGAGGGGCCAGCTTTGCTGTGAATAGGTATCGGAGCCAGTAACTGAACAGCGATCATCCCTTCCGTGCCAGAGAGCCAGTGACAGGGCTGTTTCCAGTATCTGCCATCCTCTTTGATTCTTTCCCTTTCTCTGTGGGGGCAGGGGGGGGATGAGGAAAAAAATACCACAGAGACATAGAATGATGTACCCCCCGCCCAAGTCACAGCATCCTGATGCTGGAGTCAACTTCAGGTCCTCCTAGATGTCACAGCCTTAAGAGGAGCAGCGTTATGAGGCTCATACCAGTGTTCCCTAGGACCCCAGCCTCAAGAGCTCTCTCCAGCTCTGCACCTATTCCCAAGTCCAGTAGCTCTGCCTACTGCGCCCAGTTTGCCTCAGTGAGGACAGCTCTTGCTACAGCCCCAGCATCTCCCTTTGGGAGGCCCCAAAGACCTCTCAGAGGTCCTAGTGACCTTGGGAAATGAATGTTGTTTTGGTTTAAATGTGAAATATACCTATAGACTCACTTATTTCAATTCTTGGTCTTTCTTTAGCTGGTGGTACTATTTGGGGAGGTTCTAGAAACCTTTAAGGTCATAGAGCTCAGTTCCTTGTCCTATTTGCTCCCTGTTTCTGGACTAACGGATGCTACTAGAGCTGTAGGCTAAAATAAACCCCTTCTCTCCTCAGTTTCTTTTGTCAGGGCACTTTATCAACACAGCAAAAGTGGAACCAGTGCACCCATTAACGATGGTGATGCGGTACCCAGCATGCTCCGCAACCTTAGAAGCATGCACAGGAGTCCAGCTGCAGGAACCTCACAGTGGCCTGTCTGCTTTGCTCCTATCCATTCTGTAGACAAGGAAACCGAGTTTAAGAGATTGCATAACATAGCCCCATGACTGCCCAGCCTTTTCTAATCTCTAAGGGCCATTTCCCAAATCCAGAATAAAATGTCCAAAGCCTGGCCAGTTCCCCAGCATCCTAAGTAGAATCTTTGATCTATTTCCAGCTTGATGAGACTATAACCTATCTCTGTAAGGCTCTGGACTCAGTGAAAACAGGTTATCTCAAACATGTAAGCTATTCCTAATCCAGTATATAGAGGCCTGGCTCTGTCTTTGTCCCCATAGACCTAACTGTTACCAGCCAGTCTGTCCCTCCTTGGCTTCCTGAGAGACCTCCTGTGTGAAGCAGTCAGTGTGAAAGACCAGACCGAGTACACGAAGGTCTGATCAGGCCAGCAGGCTGGCAAGATGCCAGCCTACTAATGTTCCATTCTCCTGAGGTGGCCCATCCCAATCTTCTCCCTGAAGAAAAGGAGCTTCCAAAGGGCAGCCACTCAAGACAGATGAGCTTCGTTGCTCATTTCTGGAGCCATGTCTGCTGGAGCAGCATCTGGACAGGGTGGCCAGGAATGGGTAGATACAGCTCACAAACTCAGCCCAGAGGAGGCTCTCAAAGCCCAAGCCTGCATTTTACCAGGTAGGGTAGGTCTATGGCAGGCCACAAACCCCACCCATCGAAGCTGAATACATGGCGGAAATTGCTGATCTTTTTGTCTTGGAGTCTTCTTGACTCCCCATCCCCATTGAGCCTCACCTCTCCCCAGGGCTGTAGGCTGAAATCTAAGCTCCTTAGCATGGTGTCCTAGACCTTCCTTAATGTCTCACTGGGTTCCTCACCTACTCCTGGATGTGGGCACCTAAATGACTTCCCTCTACTAACCCCATGTTTGACAAGGACTCAGCCAGGCCTCACCCTAGATGCCCACTCTGAAGGCCTGACACTCTGTCTCCATTTGTCCCTCCCCTCTCCATGTCAGGCCACTTCTTGCACCTAGTGCTGTCTTTTCTGTTGTGTGAAGTACTATCTCCCTCACAGCGTCTTTGAGGTGACCAGGCACAGGAAAGGGTAGTTTCCAGCCCCCAATAGTTTATGTTGATGTTCTACTCACCACAGTTGAATTTGGAGACCAGGCCTCTAAGGAAGACACTGAGCTTATCTGAGGTCCTAGGGCAGAGGCCCTGAGCCAGTGGAATTAGTGGCACTCAGAGCTAGATAAGCCTCGAGGAGAGGCCCAGCGGAAATTGAGCACAGGGTGAGCTAGTCTTGTGCTGGCCAAAAGGAGGGTCTCACCAGACATTTGCTCCGTGTCACTTCGACTGGACCTCAACCTTGGGAACCACAGATGGTCACACCCACTGCCCAGGCCACACAGTCTATGGTCTACTGTGATGACTGTCCAAGATGAGCAAGACAGGCAGAATAAGATGAGCCCTCTCCAGCATGTGGCACAGTGTCTAAAGATTTGTTCCTGCTGGTGGCAGGTGGCGCTCATGAGAGGACACCTGTACACATAGCTTCATGCTCAGCAGGCGACCTTGGCATATGGCAGCCCGCTCTATTCTTTCTAAAGTTGAGGCAAAGGACTCCCCTCTTCACAATCTGTTCAAGCCCCTCTGCTTGGAGGTGGTAGTTGTGGGGCATCTTTAGCACCTACCTGGCCTGTGGCCCGAGCTACCATGCACTTGGAGGATGTCCTTCATGTGCTAAAGGTGTAGATGCAGTTGTGGGTCCTCGCCGTCCCCTAGGCTCACATGGTAGGACTGGACTGTGTTGAACAGGGCTGCTGGAGTGGTCAAGTAAGGGCCAGCGCTTCTGGCTCTGCACAGCAGTCCATAGGCCCTGCCAGGGCTGAAGCCAAGCCATTGTGCTGAGAAAGAACTCTCAAATCTCTCTTCTTTATTGTTCAGCCACTTAGTGAATTCTCAGAGTGAGGAACAATTTGGGCCCAACCAATAGCCAAGCGTGCCTCTGATTCTTCTCTCACTGTAGCACTCCCTGCTCCCTGGGGGGCGGAGGTGACAGCTGCTCCCACTTTGATTCCTATTTTCTGGGTTGTTCCAATGCCTGTGGCTGCTGCTCTCTGCTCAGGCACCCCAACAGGCTCATGGGGCTGTAAACAATGGTGTTGCTCATCAACTGCAGCGAGCAGCTCGGCTGGTGGTGCTCAGCCTAGAAGGCTGTAAAAGGCACTCACTAGTAGCTGCATTTTTTAATTATTTAAAGGATCCTCGTTCATGGTAATTGGTGAAATAATACAAAGCTATGTAAAATGTATCAACACCCCCCCCCCCCACACACACACACTGTCTCCCTTGTCTGCCTTCACAGGAGAAACTCGGCCCTAGCTCCTGGTTGTCTCCTATACACACAAAGGCATATGTCTGCCTGTACGAAACATGCCTGCTTTATAAAATGGGGTGCTGCTATTCTGCCACCTGTGCAATGTAGTCATTGGAACACCATTCCTAGGATTTGGGGGTGAGGCGTGCACCCAGAAGGCCGATCTATAAAAGTGGTCATCCCCAGTGCAGCTAGTTCAGAGGTGGCACTTTAGAGAAGTTATTAGGCCACCAGTGGATGGATTTGTAATCAAATGGCACAAACTGTGAGTCACAGTGGCCATGGGGGCAGAGGGGTCACAGGTGCCTGGCTCTGAGTCACTCATGGGTGCAGGGAGCAGCTGGTATAGAGTTCAGTCTTTTAGCAGAGGTGAAGGGCTTTGGCCCCTTTTAGGAGTTTTCTGCATTTTGATTTTAGCTCTGCAACTCATTAGCTGCGTGGCCCAGATACCTAGGTCACTCATAACCTCAGTTTTATAGCTGCAGGAAGGGGCTGAAGTCTAAGCCTAGATCCTGCTGAGGCTCTGATTGGTGGACCCCCCCCCCCCTTATTTTCCTTTGTCGCCCAGTTTCAGGACCTTGGGGTTGCCGGTGGCATCCTTCCTCCTTCCTGCCCCATGAGCTAAGTCATCCCTCCTTGGGAGCCCCATGTCTGAGCAGGATGCTGGCCAGCAGCCATTTGGCTTCCCTCTCCCATCTCTTCTGGGAAGCCTGTTGGCATGGGAAAGACACTGCTGCGGGCTTTGACTCTGTCCCTGCTCCTGGTGGCTGTGGTCTCCCTGTTTGATATCATAGTTGGCCCCTTACCTCTTTGGAACTGAGCAATTGTCATGGACACTGGAGGGCTGTAATTCAGCTTCCCCAGCCTCCATCCCAGAGTTGGAAGCTCAAGATGGTGGGGGACATCCTGAGCCCAGAGGCAGCCTGTAGCCCCCACAGGGGGCTGTTTGCTTCACTCCACTCAGAGACATAGACTGTAAAGACCATGGGCAGGTCCCTTTCCTTCTGGCTTGGCCCTGCCAAGTACCAAGTCTCCGAGTTGTTACCATGAGCTCTGTTGAGAGCTGGTATCAGTCATCCTTCAGAAAGAAGGCTGTTAGTTGTCTCCTCTCCAGAGCATGGTGGGGGAGATAGAGCAGCAAGTGGGTAAAGGGACAGGAGACTTCACACTAGCCTCCTCTGTGAGCCTTGTACCAGCTCCACAGGTGCGGGGATGACAAACATGGGGGAGAAAGCTGGGCTACGAGGAGGCAAATGATTCACTCCAGATCGGGCAGACGAGAAACCTCATCAGGAATGTCCCCAGAACCCATGGGACTCTGCTTCTGCTTGCCTGGCTATGGAGAGGCCAGAAGGTGGGCAGATGCAGATCTCAGAGGAGCTGACTTGGAATCCAGGTCTCGCCCAGCGTTTGGGTATGAGTTGTCATCCATTGACTTCTTAGCTCTATTCTTCAGCATCCCTGCCACAATGTTTGTTTAAATCACCAGAGTCCATCAGTTTTTATATGACGATGTGGTTTTCTTGTAGCAGAGCCAAGCGTGTACTGCAGTTTAAGTTTTTTCTTGTTATTCATTTTTAAGTTATTCTTGAGGCAGGGTCCCTGTGTAGCAGAGGATGATGTTAGGCTCCCGATCCGCTCACGTAATGGGATCGTAAGAGTGTGCAGCCATTCTTAGTCTACACTGGGATGAAGCCCAGGGCTTTGTACATGCCAGGCACGACCTCTGCCACTGACTTATGTCGTAAACTCTAGTTCCTTTTTATAGAGAATTAACAACTGTCTGTTTTTTCTTATTTATTTTTCTATGAGTTTTACTTTGTTTGAAATTCCCAAAAGAGCCATGATGCCCCTCTCAGTAGCACCACATCCATCAGCTAAGCTGCCCGTGGCCTGCTTCATCCTTAGAGCACGCCCAGGGCCTGGTTCTCCCAGGTTCTGATCCTGGGCAATTGCTGTCCTTCAGGCTCACCATGGGAATGCTGCCCCTAACATGCCCTCCCGCTCATTCTTTTTCTTTTTCTTCGTCCCTCCTCTGTGCCAGTCTCCATGGTCTATTCTGTCTCTCTCATCATAGGTTTATTTGTTCTGTTTTACTGGAGTATGTCCTCTGATGCCTGAAAAAATTATACTTCTAGATATCTGGGAAAAAATACTCTCATTCTCTCTTGAACTTAATGGATCATTTGGCTGAATATGGAGTTTAGAATCCTTTCTTGCTTAGTATTTTGAAAGTGATGCCCATGTCTTCCAAAATTACATCTCTTAACTTTCAAAATGAATAGCTTATATAAAGAGCTTGCAACGCTGCAGTCTTGTGCGATCCCACGATGACTGAGGCTCTGTAAGTGACCTGTTTCCTTCCCTGGGGGAGTAGCAGACATTACTGCCTCGCTGTCCAGTATTCTGCAGTCTCCTGAACAATGTCCTGATGGTGTCCTTTCGGAATTCACCTCTAGGCCCTTGATGGTTATTCTGAAAAGAGGTATTTTCTTTCATTCTTTCTCACTCAGTAGACTATAAGTCACACTTAGTTCTCTGAGGCCAGCTTCTTAGGGTCTGTGATTGATCTTCCCACCCCAGAGTTTCTCTGTGTAGCCCTGGCTGTCCTGGAACTCGCTCTGTAGACCAGGCTGGTCTTGAACTCAGAGATTCACCTACCTCTCCCTCATGAGTACTGGGATTAAAGGCGTGCACCACCACCACTCAACCGTGACTGATCTTAAGGCAGGAATTGCCAGCCCTTTTCAGTCTAAGACTTCATTTAATGGTTTCTCTCATAGACTGAATTTTGAAAGGCTTTATCTATCAGCACACACACACACACACACACACACAATTTAGAAATAGTGAGCTCACTGTCACTGAAGAGCAGACTAGGCTAGCTTGGCCTTCCAGAGGTGGGTGCCAAGTGCTGTGTCTGGCACACACTGGAGCTATTAGACGCCATCTTCTCAGCAAGTGAGAGAATAAAGAACTTGGTATATTGGGCATGCCTCCTGGGTGCACAGCTGATGACTGGCAGAACCACTGAGTCTGGGAACTCCTGGTGCTGGATCTGCCCCTCTCTCGCACCGCGAGGAGGCTGGGTGAGTGGGCTCCATTGGTGAAGTTGCAGCCTTGAGCCTTCATACTTCCTGGCAGTTAGAAGGCAGCTCATGCACACTCTCCTCTCTCCCCCAAACGCCACCCTTGTTGTTTACAGAAATACTGAGACTGCAGAAGACTATGCCATTGGGAAGATGCCTGTGACCCACTAGGGCCAATAGCAGGGCACTGGTTGCTGGATGTCTCTGGATAGTCCTTTGTAGGTCTGCTGCTCAGAGATAGTGTGGCGCAGGGGGTTATAGTCTGACCTCACTGTGTGTTCGGCCTTGTACATGGTCCAGAGATGCTTCCTCGGCCTCCATTGTGCCTTGGGTCCCCACTCTGAGAATTTCCCCTGAGACTAGTCTGCATGAGTTCATGAGTGGAACATACTATAGTGTGACTGTCTAATCAGAGGGACAACCTGGCTCCTGCCCATCCCTCCCAGCTGTGAGTGCTGAGGACCACTACTGTCTGCAGTAGTCATACTCCTGTCTGTGAACCAAGTGGTATAGGTGTGACATTGTGGTCAGAGACCCCAGAGAAGACAACCCCGGATGGGTATGGGGCTTGTCAGCAGTGCTTTCAGACCCGAGACCTCCAGCAGTGACTCAGGAGGCCTTGTGGCCAACTCCACACAAAGCTCCAGCGACACATTTGGAAACCATTTATTTCTGATGGCTGCTGTCTTGGTTTCTCTCCCTTTGCCTGCAAGTCTATTTACTCTGACAAAAGCACTTAAAGGAGCAAGGTTTATTTGTATTGTACGACAGAAAAGTCACAGCATCAGGAACTTGAACCCACTAGTCATGCCACACCCACAGTCAGAAGAACATAATGAATGCATGCATGCCTAGGGAGTGGTGCCACCCACACTGGGAAAGTCTTCTCGTATTGATTAGTACTCCCCATAGGCATGGAAAGAGGTCAATCTTGAAGGTGATTCTAGATTTTTTTTGATAAGTGGACTATTAAAATCAATTATCACAGTTGCCAAAGCCCCAACTGGGTCAGGCATCCCAGGAAAGACAGCAATAATGGTCTAGTTCTGAGAGGAGAGGGTAGGAGCTATATTCATCCTGAGAAAGAGCCTGTCTCCTGACCCTGGGGAGAGTGGCACCATCTCTACTAATGAAGATGTATTTGTGCTCGAGTTGTGAGACTTCTCTTTATTAAGGATGTCCAAATTCACCCAAGCTGCCCTACAGACTCAGCCAAATCTTTGTCCAAAGTGATGACCCTTCAAATCATATGGAAATTCAAGCAACTAAGAGTGGCCAAAATAATCTTGAAGAAGAACAAAATTGGACAATTTGTTCTTCCAAGTCCTGAAGAGTTGTTGCTTCCAGCTGTAATAACCAAGCATGGTATTGGCATAAGGATGGAGATCTCAATCAATTCAACAAGTCGGAGCCCAGAAATAAGCCCTGTGTTTATGCTCAATTAATTTTCTACAAGGGTGCCAAAACAGTTTAATAGAGAAAGAAAAGGAATTTCTACAGTGCTTGAGCAAGTGAATATCCATTTGCAGAGAACAAGGTTAATCAAATACCCAAATCTACACTATGCATATATAAAACTCTCAGAAGAAAACACAGATATAACAGCTTCACAGGCTTGGATTCAGGAGCAGTTCCTAGGTAGACATTAAACATATAAGCAAAACAACAACAAAAAAAGAAAAAAAAAAGTAGCTTAAGATGTCATGAAAAATTGTCTAGAGTGTTTGTAAATGTCAGAAGTGGTCATGGAAGGTGGTGTTGGAAGTGGCCTCAAGAAAACGACCATACCGTGCAGAGTACTTCAGGAAGGCCGAGAGTCTTCTGCAGAAGGGCACAGCTGTGGAATTCAGGTTAACAAACACACCCAGCTGAACAACTGCGGAGCTTTCTTCCCTATTGCAAGGGTTCCTATGTCTCATTCTGGTTGGTCAGAGGTTGATCTCCTGTTCCAATGGGAGTGGTTAATAAGGGCACACTGTTTTAGCGGGGGAATGAACCTGAGCACACATTCAGATTCAAGGAACCACTCCTCAGGAGGGACTTACACCCTGTTAGAAATGCAGGCCCCTTGTCTTATTTGATAGAAAGAATATTACATCTTGTTCACATTTCTCATACTTCTCCCCTCTTTTACAGTACATTTCTCTTTCTTACATCTATTTAACATTGTCACACTCCCTCATTCTGAGGTATTCATTAATAACAAATTGAGTAAATGCAGGGGTCTGACTGTTACACCTGTTTTTATTTAATCTTTGGACTAATCCTTGTACACATGGGATCTCACAAATGATTGTGCTCATGGCTCTTGGGACTCTGTAGCAAGGGAAGTCAGGCCTGAGTTCTGGTGATGGGCGGCTCTTCGTCTAATTTTTGTATCATTCAAAGGAGGGATTATATCGGAGGTCCTGGCAATTTCTTGGAGCACCTCCCATTACTATTTGAGTATTTTCCTGGAGGTGTCTAAGTCAGTGCCATAAAGGGAAGAAGTGTATTCCTAGGGAGTGGGCCCCTCCCTGCTACAGAGTCATCCGCTAACATGTCGTATGATTCTAAACATGGGGAAAACTCATGGGGAGAGGAAGTGGGCACAAATATACCTGACTATCCCAGAAGGTTTTCTGTGTCTAGTATGTCTCTAGAGGGTAAAACTATCAAACTGAACAGTTAGCAGAAAGATTGTTTAATCGTATTAATGAGCTTCCCATCATCTTGGCCCATAATAAGCAGGTTTAAACCAGACCTTTGAGCCAAGGTTGCCCATTTCCATTGTTGTCGGAGCGTTTCCAGCTTCCTTCAGGCATCAGGGTGAACGGGACCTGAAAGGGCACCTTTCAGGTCGCTGCCAGTGTTTTTTCTTTTCCGTGCTCCTCAGCACTTTCCAGGTTGGAAGGGGTGATCTGTAAATTCAAGTGAAGGGTCTAGATGAGGAGGCCTTGTAACCTAGGAGAAAGCAGAGGGGACGAGAGCCCCAACATGTAGTTTTTGAAACATTGATCTCTAGTTTCCATGGTGGGAAGGTCAGTGTTCCTTATCAGGTATGACAGTCCATTACAGCATTTCATGAGGGGACAGTCCTGGGTCCTTCTGAGGGGCTGTGTAGATTCCAAGCAAAACTATAGGCAAATGCTTGGTCCAAGGCAATTCAGACTCTATAATTTATTACTTAAGGGTCCAGCTCATTCTTTCTAAGTTACTGGAGGAGGGAGGGTGCCAAGGAGTATGTAGTCCCATTTGGTGTCCAAGGCGTCATGGGAGCTTTGGGATAGTAGCAGCCAATGGCTCCAGTTAGCCAGTAACCCAAATCTCTGACTGTTGACTCAGAGAGTGGATTTGTTATGTGGATGGCCATAGTATTGGGGAATGGGAACGCGTAAGTGTTTCAGCTGACTCTTCTTACGCATCTCCACACAGTTCGATAGCTAACTTCTGAGCAGCCTGGCCAGGATTCCCTGCCCGCACCATTGCCATTGAGACATTCTGATTATTAACTGTGCGACAGGCCACACAGCATCTGTAATCTGTTTTGCTGTAGTATAGATCCCCACACGTCCCTAAATCCTCAAAATGGCTTCCCACGTGATCTGGTGCTTGGGTACTTCCTCTATGCAATTGAGACCTCAGTCCCCTCCTTTTTGGTTTGGACAGCATTTCCCACCACAGGGAAGAACCCACTTTCCTTCTGTTGTTTTGGTAGCACCTATCTTGGAGTGGCTATGGGTTCAGGGAAGGGAGGGATGAGAGTGACTTGAAAACCTCAGAATCCGTCACAGTTTCTTCTGCTATTTCATCTGTCAGTCTGTGCCTCAATCGTGTGTCCCCTTTAATGTCAGGGCATGGGCTAGGGCCGTTTCCTCAGACAGTTGTACATTTCTAGTAACTGCGCAGTTAGTTCCCTATGCATCGAATCCTTTCCTTTACTCTTAATTAGGCCTTCTCCATCATTTGCTCAAAGCCTGAACCACTCCAAATGCATACCTGTGACCAGCATGCACATCCCCTCCTTTTCCCTTCCCATTTTTTCTTTCTCAGGGCTGGTGGTGGGGTCCTGGTGGTTTAAGTTGTATAACGTGTGGGTCTGGGCTGACTAGTTATTTGGCAGTTGTCCACACTCGATAATTTTTAATTTAGTCCCACCAATCACAGAGCACTTGTTAATGTCTTTCCTCTTGAATTACATGGGAGGCCCACCTATAAATAGTGTGGGTCTCTGCGGAAAGGGGTCTCTCTTAGCTCAGAGCAAATCTCACTTTAGTTCAACCAAATCTAGACAATAATGCTCAGTATCAAGGGATTCTTTCTGGTTAGGAATTCAGCAGGATTTAAACAGTTATCACTGCCTGCAATTAAATCACTCTTTTCTAGAAGAGTCTCATACTTTGGTGCGTTAGAGTCTGTCAACCTCCTCCTGGCTTTCTGCTGTCAGATCGCTCTTACTTGATGAAGTGTGCTCACAGTTAAACAGCCAAAAAGGTTATTAACTCATGGCTCTGCTCAGTGAGGAGGGTAGTGGCCGCTGCTGACGAAGTGCATTCTGGGAATCCTCAGCACAGTTTTACAGGCCATCTGCTGCCCACCTACCTGCCCTCATAGTCCTGAGCCAGTGCCCCCAAAGAGAGTAGCTTTGTCTATACACACAAAAAGGTGATAGGGATTTTGTAGAGAGAGGGCAAGGCCTGAATCAGGGCATCTTCTAGTTCCTGTGTGAAGACTTCTACGGCTTTCATTTCTTCTGCCTCCCATAGGAGGCGAGCAGAGTCCCCGCAGGAGTTTGCCATGTAAACCTTTGGCTTTGGTAACTTAAGGGTCAATCCAGAGTCTACAGTGCCCCACCAACCCTGGGAATTTTCTGTTCTTTTCCAGTTTGGAGGAGTGGGGTCTTCCTCTGGACACCCTTTCTGGATTTATTTTTGTCTCCTTCACTGATTAGATGGCCCAGGAACTCCACTTCCTTTTCTGCAAAATCATGACTTCATTTTGGAGATCCTGAGTCCCTCTTCTCCCAGGAAGTTTAAAAGTTCTGTTGTTGAATTAATATCACTCTTTCATTCTCCTGGCAGCGATGAATCATCCACAGATTGAAGGAGTTTCATTTCTGAGCTTTGACCAGAAATTCTTCTAATATTCCTACTAAAACATCACTGAATAAACTGGGGGCTTCTGCAAACCCCTAGGAAAGACAGCCCCTCTGTACTGTTTCTTTCTCCTGGTGTCTGAATCTTCCCATCCAAAGGTACACAAAGCCCTAATTTCTTCTGCCAAAGGACAGGTCCAGAAAGCACTCTTAAGGTTGATCATATGAAGCCATTTGTGACCATTAGAACTCTTTGATAAGAAGGTTTAGGGGCTGGGTTACTAGATGCTCACATTGGATGATCTAGTGTATAATTCTCAGATCCCAGGCCAGTTCCATCTGATTTTCTTCCAGAGAGGATGGAAGTGTTGTCGAGGGAGCATGTAGGGGTTGAGAAGTCCACCATCACGAAGACCTTTGATAATCAGAACCATCTTTTCTCCCTCCCTGAGGAAGAGTGTGCCATTTAACCATTTCCCCTGGGTTCTAGGACTGATTCGGATGGGGTAACCTTTCCTGATTTTCCCCAGACCTCATGGTTTATTCTGTCTCTGGCCTTAGCAGTTAGATGTTCTAAGGGATACCCAGTCCAGCTTTATCTGTCTTCAGTCCACCCTCAACTGAGAACATTAGGTCTTTTCCTAAGAGATTTGTTCCTCCTCTGGGGATAGCAACAATTGAACACAGGTTTTTCTCTCTTTTTCTATCTAACTATAGCACCTTCTAGTACAGAGACTCTAAATCCTTGCCTTTAGTTCCTGAAAACTGTAGATATTGTCTGTGGAGAGAAGAGGCAGAAATAGGCAGGACCAGTTTGCCCCAGAATTTATCAAAATGAGTGTTTCTTTCCTCAGTTGTTTCCCTAAATTTATCAAGGGCTCTTGGTGAGAGTCTTCCAGGTAACAGAGTTCCCAACCTCACCACACCCACAGTGGGGTCCCAGCACCCAGACTTCTCATTCCTCAGGGGGGAGCACTTTGGCTTCACAGGGAGGTCATAGCGATGGCTAAGGCAGCCCTTCAGAGGCCTGTAAGTGATGTCATCTCACGTAGGTCTTGTGGAGTGTAAATCTCCATCTGTATGATTGGGAATCCCCCCTGGTCCTGGTGAGTGTCCATCTGTCTGATTGCCAGTATCTCCTGGTCCTGGCACTTGGGTTCTTCAAAAGTCACAAGGTGATGTTTCCTTTTGCCTTAAGAAGAAGAAGCTTTTGCTGTCTCCCTTCTGTCTGGAATCCCTTTCTATTGTAGTCTCATTGTGGGTCCCTTTATTTGATGACCTGTACTTTAAGTTCTTGTACCCTGGTGTTCCCCCATTGACTTGGTTCATAGTAGCTATATTAGTTAGTGTTATTACAGCTGTGATGAAACACCAAAGGCAACTTGGGGAAGAAAAGGGTTTATTTTATCTACACTTCACACTATTATTTATTATTGAAGGAAGTCAGGGCAGGAACTGAAACAGGGCAGGAACCTGGAGGCAGGAACTGATGCAGAGGTCATGGAGGAGTGCTGCTTACTGGCTTGCTTTTTGTGGCTTCCTCAGCCTCCTTTCTTACAGAACTCAAAGACAACAGTTCAGGGATGGCACCACCCACAATAGGTTGGTCCTTCATGAATCACTAATTAAGAAATTGCCCTACAGACTTGCCTACAGCCTGTTCTAATGGAAACATTTTCTCAAGTGAATGTTTTCTCACCAGTTCTGTTGATCTTTCTAGAGACTCTGTAGGCCTCTCTTTCTTCCCTGCTGTAAATTGAAGGCTTTGTTCAGATTCCAGGACCGGGTACTGATTCTCTTGCCCTTCCTCATGATGATCCCTCACATGGCTCCAACTGACCTCATTATTGTCTCATGATGGTTGTGGCTTAGGGAATTGCTCATTTGCTGTTAGAACTGGTCCAGTTTAAGTTTTTTTCTTTCCCAGGCAGCCATGGTGTCTCTCACTATCCTCCTCTCTTCATCAGAGAAGAGCATATCCTATATAGGTATCAGCTTGGGACAGGAACAGAGTTGAGACCCAAGGAATTGACCCAACTGCTCAGCCTCCTCATATGGATCTTCTACCAGAGGCCTCAGTTCCCTTTTTAAATTTTGGACTTCTGACCTGGTAAAGGGTATGGATGTTAACAAATCCTGCTCCTTCCTGATCTAGGGGAACCTTCCTGAATGGGAATGTCCTTGCAGGGATTCTCTTTTGGGAAGGGAAGATTTTGAATATCCTTCTGGCATTGTTCAAGTCCCTTTCTTAATCTGAGGCATGATGGGTAAAAAGCTTCACAAAGAGGGGGGAAGGAAAGGGAGATCTTCAAAGGAGGAGAAAAGAGATCAAGATGAAGCCAGGGTGGGTGATAAGTTCAGCCCTAGATGGCGTTCTAGCCCAAGATGGGAAGGGCAGTGATCAAGAGAATACCATTGAGAAGATGGACTCTTCTCCTCTTCCCCTTTTTAGGTTATTTATCCAGCAGAGCACACAATCTCTCTTCCAGATCATGGGGCTTTTATACTTAATACATTCTATTAGAATCTGACACGCCAATCTTCATTGGACCCAAATTTTAGCCAAAAAAGTTAGAGGTTTAAGAATAGGCTCCTGGGTCTACATAAGACAGCAGTATTCACTCATCTGCTGTTGCTTTCCCCCTTTTGTTTGGGGTTAATCTCCTTAGTGCTTGAGCATGTGCCCCAGAAGACTGTCTAGGGGGCATTTTATTCTTACAGGCTTCTAATCTCCAGTTGTTCCTCTTACCCACAGTAGAAGGCTGGTTTCACATCGCTGTCTTGTATCTGTGCTGTCTCAATCTCAATACCCCTCATCCCAACCATGAAAGTGCTTAGCAAGCATCACAGAGGCCCAGCTTAGCTATTGGTGGATCTGTAGAAGCTCCAGACTAGTTCGCTCCCAAACAGAGTCCATGCAGACCACTTTATGCTGTCCGAGGATACCACTTGGGGGCTTCTTGCACTCTGTCCAAACCTTGCTCCATCTCTAGCCATGTTCCTTGTGGAAGACAGTAGTTGTGGAGAGCAGGTTACATTCACACCATACTTCAAAACTTCTCTTAGCCACACTCACATAGTTTCCAGGATGTCCTGACTGCCAGGGCAATACTAAAACTTCATTTTTTTCCCTACCTTGATTTGTGCACAAAATCACCTGATCACGCAGTGCTCACTTAAGGCCTTTATCCCCAAGTTGCTGTTCTACTTTTGATATCTAGCTTCCATAGAGGGAGTGTTCCCACGCTCAGGGCCACTGCAGCAAGGCAACATCGTGCACCTCTCAGTCTGGGCATGGCTTACTAAGACTCCTGGTCGTGGGTAATGCCCCTCATCGGGCACCAGGCGTTAGAAATGGGTCTAGGATCTCAGCAAAATCATCACACGATCAAAAGTGTTTCAATAAGGCAAAAAGTTTTTACTTCTGCAGAAGGGTGTTCAGGCATGGCGGTTCAATTGAGCAAGCACACGAGGGGTGGTTTTTATCCCTAAAGCAAGGGGAACCTGTGTCTCACTCTGATTGGTCAGAGTGTAGCCTCTCGTTTTAATGTAGTTGCTCAAAGTGTGACATAGTTTGGAGGAAAAAACTGAAACCCAAGCAACATTTTGATTTCAGGAATTGCAACTCAGGAGGTACTTTTACCTGATGTTTAGAATGCCACTTCGTCTCTTTTGACCCTTCCGTAGAAAAGATAATGCATCTTTTCCATATTTCTCACTTAATGGCACCATCAAGAAAGTCAATCACACCCAGTCAAATCACACACCGATAAAAATTTGTTATCAAGTGCTGAGAGAGATGGCTTAGCTGATAAAAAAAGGACAAAATGAAAAGCACTTGACACGCAAGCTCTTTTACCCAAATTTAATCTCATGTAAAGGTGGAAGAAGAAAATTGACTCACAAAGTTGTCCTCTGACTTCCATATGTGTACCCTAACAACACTTGATACCCCCCCCAATAATATTAGATAAGATTTAAAACCATGGCGTTTATAAGATAGACGACAGGCAGGCAAACAGACAGATAGGTCTTACCCATCAGGAGGAGAAAAGACAAATTACTAATGTAAAAATGTGCCCGAGGACACGTTTCTTCCAAGAGGACTCGAAATGGCCAGGGAGCCGACATGATTCATTAGGCGTTTGGGAAACTCGAACAGCAACTACCGCAGCCAGCTCGTAGCTTTTCAGCAGCTGAGATGGCTGGAATCCAGGAGACAGACACTAGCAAGCGCTGCTGAGGAAGTCAGGATGTCCTCACTGGAGCTGGTGGGGAAACGAACGGGCAGCCCTGCAGAAGCTCATCACAATGCCACCGTAGGGACTCAGCGGTCCTGCTGCTCAGCTACAGAGGAAGGAAGACAGCTCCCACAGAAACATGCACTTGGGTGCTGGTGGCAGCTCTGATCATAACAACCCAGAGGTGGACAGTGCAAACATCTCTCTTCAGGCTGATGAACAGATAAAGGAGAGGTGTCAGGCCCCAGCAGTGGGGCATTGTTAGCCATGGGAAGTGACAGTACAGGGACATGCGCCATGACATGAAGGGCCCGTGAAAACATGTTGAGTGGAAGAAGCTGGCAAGACTGGGGCACATAGTTATGACTACATGTCAGTGAAATGTCCAGAACAGACTAACCTAATACAGAGATAGACTTCAGGAAGTAGTTGCTGGATACAAAGTGCTGCTGTGGGGATCACTGCTGCCCCGCTGCTCATGATTTGCAGAACGACTTGCAGAACCAGTGGCCCAGGAGAGACAGTAGTCCCCTGGATGCCTGTAGGGTCGTTTCCCTCCTCTGTTTGTACAGATCTTGAACCCAGCATCACTCAGTGAATGGCCCAGGGTCCTACAGTCATGGCAGAACAGGGTTCTGCTCAAATATATTCAGATTTTATGAATAGGTTATAGCACAGAAAGTTCCTTGTACAAAGCCATTCTTGCTGCCTCCTCCTCGTCTTCCTTACCTTCTTTCCCCATTCCCACCTTCTCTCCTCTCTCCTTCCTCCATTCCCTTCATGTCCTCTTCTACTTCCTCCCTTTCTTCTTTCTCCTCTTTTTTCTCGTTCTTTCTCTATTTGTTACTTTTTCCTCTCTTTTTCCTTCCTCCTATTCCTCCTTTTGCCTCTTCCCATTCCCTCCTCCTTCTCTTCTTTCTCTTCTAAGCCCATTTCATGCTCTCAGTGAGGGTGTCAGATTCTTAATGGCAGCAGTTTGAACTCGGCCACCTCTCCTCATTGTGCTCACTCAGTGGCTATTCACAGTAGCTAGTGACCCCGAGTCTGGGATCCTAGTTTTATCTGTGCTATTTTCAGGCCCCATCTCAGTCTAGTAAGGTCTGTGCCCCACACAGCATTGTCTGGACCCAAGGAGAGCCCCTTGACACCTCTTATAGTCTTCTATAGCACTTTAATTGTGGACTTTAGGGTGCCTGGTTGGTTTGTGGATGGATTTTTCAGATCACTGGGTGTCTTGTGATGCAGAATGTTGAGTTTAAGTGCTTATCAAAATGCCCACTTCCTAATGAACCTACTTTTCTCCTGCCACCCACAGCAGCCCTCCCTGGCCGGCTTTGATTACAGATCCAATCAGTTGTATTGCCTAGTACTTAAGCCAGCTGGGGCTCCTGGGAAAGGCTGTGTTTGGAGCATGGAAGGCCAGGCCACTGGAGCTAGAGGGTCCCTGCAGAACATCCGGCCAGACTCCCTACCTTGTAGGCACTGTTTGAAGGTCTCTATGTCTATGGCAGGCACAGAGCTGCCTGCAGACCTGGGGTGGCTTCTCAGTACTGTTCCCAACTCCTTCCTCAAAAGATGATGGCTGGTTGAATCAGGCCAGGGCAAACTGCAGACCTTACCAAGAAAGATATGATAGGCACTAATCTGAGCATCTGAGGCACTCTCTTAACCCTAACATGGCCTGGGGAAGGAATGGGCCCAGGTGCTTATTTCTCTGGGTAGAATGGAAAGAGTCCCCTGAGCAGAGTCAACTTCTGAACCTGCTGTTGCCCCTGTACATACTTCCTTTCTTTCTAGGAAGTTGAAAAGACTAAGCTGGCTAGGGTGTGAGAGTTCCTGGCACAGGAAAGCATTTATCCTGTGCTGGGCAAATGCTAGTTCTTGACTTTTTACTCTCAGTGATATTCCTACTTTGGGTTTACAGGGGAGCTTCTTGAGTTTTAGGGGTGTGGTTGGGAGCACCGGTGATGGGTGATTCACAGAATAGTCAGGGCTTCCTCCAGGCTCCAAGATGGCCTGACTTGTTATCTCTAGGTAATGAATGACCCTGTACCTGATTGGACCCTCTGTCTTTGCCTAAATCATTCTAGCTCCTTGAATCAGAAACCACCTGGATCCTGGGTCTCCTGAAACCTGGGAGTTCTCTAGGCATGGAGTACTTTGGAGAAGGGAAGGAGGAGACAGGGAAGCAGCCTCTGCCATTGAGAGCAAGGACAGTAGCTTTTAGAGCAATCCCACCTACTCACCTTGCAGACATCCCTAAGCTACATCATCTCTGGCAAAAGCTAGAACAGCACAGAGATGCCTGGGGCTCTATCCAGGCTTCTGTGTGTACTCAATTCAGGGTGGCACCTGTGGGGAACTGATAACAACTCAGGTGGCATCAGCAGAAGACACAGTGGGGCCACAGACTCTCAAGCCCCCACCGTGGCATGCCTTGCTGGAAAACAAAGTACCTTCACAGTCTCCGATCAGTTTGTGAAAACCGCAGGCAATCGATAGGCTCAGAACTTCTGAATCTGATTAGCAGAGACGAGCCGTTTGGCATCAGCATTAGCAGAGCGCTCAAGTTCCTGTTCAAACAGGGCTAAGCTTATCTTTCAGAAAATAGACTGGTTTTGAGGCCTAATAACGGGCATTAAAGCCATTAATTAGCGGTATGATTCAATTTCCCTGGTGTCCTTGCCCATGTGTGTGTCCTGATGCAGAGACTGTGCCTTGGGCACTTTCCACAGATGCATCAGCAGACACGTGGTAATAATATTCTCCAGCCCAGCTAGGCCCCCAAATAAATAACTCCATTACAGACAAGGGTGAACCCACCCCAAAGTGCCCCCCGCCCCATAGGTTGGGAGTAGTGGGAAGAAGGCAGTAGCTGGCAAGCTTGCCCTAATCTGATTACCGGCTTCAAAACAAGGGTGGTTCATTAACACAGTGCTGGTTGACAGGCCTTAGCTCAGGATAGTGCCTGTTTCTTCTCTCTCAGTGACAGGGCTCTCAACTCCTGTCTGATTCCAGGGTCTCAGGTGTCCTCGTTCTTCACCCTAGCCTGGGTAATGAAGGAGCCAATAGCCAAAGCTGTGGATGACTCAAAGAAGGGGTCTGGGTCCTCAGACTCCAGAGTATTCACCCTAATCCCTGACAGTGGGGTGATCAGTGGCTGTATATTCTGCCAACCCTCTGTCTCCGAGCTAGACATGAGATCCTAGCCACAAAGGCATATCTTCAGCTTGCAGAGACTGACGAGGTTAAAGTGGGGGACCTCAAGAAAGTCCTTGAGGTACCTCCTTTCCCTGTTGTAAAGTGGTGTTAGGAGGTGTAACTAACCTGGGCATGCTACCACTAGATCCAATCACGCCTATGAAGATAGGTGCGTGAAGCCACTGTGATGACTAGTGGCACCTCTGTGCTTGGACAAGGCTGTGTCCCTGTCCCTGCTGCCTCACCCATAGCTCACAGCTCCTCAGAGGCATCTCAGAGCTTGGGGCAGGCTTTGGAACCTGAGAGCAGAGTGGCTCCCACATCCCTGTCCTGCACTGTTTGAGCAGATGTGGGTCACACCTTCTGCTAGACAGGGAGGGCCACATTCTTCTTTGGGTACCCTGTGGGAATGGAAGGGGTGGCTGCTGACTCATTTGGAAGAGACCCATGAATTCCCCCCCACCCAAGACCCAGGCTGGTGTTCCCGGAGGCTTTTGCATGCGTCAGTGATATGCAGGCTGACCTGCGTGCTGGTTTTCATCGTGTCTTCTTCAGTTCGCAGTTTGTTCACATCTTATGCATCCAGTGTTCCTCCAGAAGAACTGCTGAATGCTTAATGTTTGAGCTTTTGCTTTTCTTTCTGTGTGTGTGTGGTGCACACACATTACTTGTATATTCAGCTGTGTGTACGCTTGTGGAAGCCAGAGGTTGATGCTGAAGCATCCTCTATTGCTCGTCAGCCTGTTGTCTGATCCAGGCCTCTCACTGAACCTTGAGCTCACCATTTCTACTACACTGGGTGGCCAATAAACTCAAGGTTCCACCTGTCTCCATCCCCTTAGAGCTGGAGTTATAGGCGTGGCACACCCAGCTTTTATGTGGATGGGAGGGATCCGAACTTAGTTCCTAATACTTGTATAGCCAGTACTTTAGCTGCTGAGCATCTCCCCACCCTGTATCAGGGTTTTTTTAAAAGCAAGATGCTTGGACTTAGTGTGACCTGTAGAATACCTGCATGGAGCCTCCTGCTGGGCTCTGATCCCTGGAAGGCAAGATAACTTTGACCATTAGTGTGACTTGTGGGTTCTGTTGGTTTGATTTGGATGTGCAGGGGCTTTTCCAGCAGCTATGCCTTTGAAACCTCCTTCTTCTGTTCTCTGCCCACTTCTCCCATCCTGAGGAGTCTTCTTTACTCGAAGAGGAAAACAAGTTGTGAGTAGAATCCTGGTCTAGCATAAACCCCAGGCTCTTCCGGAGGAACTGGGAGCCATGGCGACACACACTAACACCCTTGGAGGATAAAGGCTTGCAGCCTCGCTTACCTGTGGTCCAGCTGGATGCCCACCTGATTGATGGTGGAGCTATGGTGACTTCATCTGTGAGTGACTGTGAGAGGGAGGTGGGAAAAGAAAGCACATCTGGGCAGGGTGGGACATTGACCAGTCATTCCATCTTTCTGCCATGACAGTGACCATCAGAAGGCATTTGTGGGTCTTGTCCCAGGCTCTGACAGCATCACCCAGCTGGTTGCTATGCCCACAGGACAGCAGTCTATCCTGACTGGCTGTGCCAGGGGGATGAGCCCCAGGGCTGCAGCCCAGGGAAGGTCCCTCATGGAGCTGTCTCCCCAGTGCTCTCTCCCCGGCAGTATCTTCGCCCTGCCTGATCCTTAGCAGTTTTGACAGGCCAGCCTATTTTTAGCAACCTGTTCCCACTCCTTCTCCCTGTGGAAAAAGGAAAGCAAGTTAAATTTTAGAATTAACCCACCACCCTCCCTCCTCCAGTGTGTGCTAGTATATAAACCAGCCTCCGAGGCAGGACTGAACTGGGGCGGCAGGCAGCAGGGGGCTGGGAAGGCTGCTGCGGGCTCACCACACTGTTCATCTCTGCTCTGGGTCTTGTCATTTGGGTACCAGTGGGGCACAGTTCAGAGTAGTAAGCAGCTTGACTGGCCATAGCCTGTTCTGGAATCTGGCAGCTTCTGTGCTATTTCAGGTGGCTATGAGGTGGCCCCATGAGTAGTTGGCTGGCGGCATGTTTGCTATGAGGGTGAGGACTGGTGCTGCCTCATGGTCCCCCAAATCCTTCAGCCTTCCAAAGCTCTCATACCCCAACCAGTTTGATCCTGACAGTAGCCCTAAAGGAAAGGCCAAACCAAGATTTTCAGCCTCTGTGCTCCCTGGAACTAACCTCCAGCTGTCCAGTGATGAAATCAAAGAACAGATTTCCTTTGGTGCCTGAGACAGGGGTGGCATCTCCTGGTCCCTGGGCAGAAACTGGCCATGAATATATTAGCATGTAGGACCTACCCCAGTGTAGGGAGCCTCCCAAGAAACAGTCAACTTGAAAAGAAAAAAATTAAAGCCAAGGTTAGACATTAATTTTACAACAATGAACCTGACCAAGACTTATAAAAAAATCAAGTGAGCCTGGTCTACAGAGCTAGTTCCAGGACAGGCTCCAAAACCACAGAGAAACCCTGTCTCGAAAAACAAAAAACAAAACAAAACAAAACAAAAAATCAAGTGATATCAATGTCCTTAGTTTGGCCTATTTACATTTAAGCTTGAGCGGACCCTCTTACCTTCTGAGGTTTGAAACTGCCCCTTCAAAGTCACCGCAGCAGGGAGTGGGGAGAAAGGCAGGCCGGGGTCCTGGCTCCCCCAGCTCTTCCCTACAAGAAGACTTTCAGAAAATAAGCATAGCATCTTCCACAATGCCCAGGGCTGCAGCAAGGCCAAAAGGATCATCACTGTCCACAGCTCTGACCTGCACTCCCCTTGCACCTCTCCCTAACCTGTACCACATGAGAGACATGGCAGCTCCATTACCTCTCAACAATATGGTTCCTTCTTAAATTCAGACCAGACAGTGAGTGACCCAAGTCTTGGCCACACTAGGTGGTCATACTCCCTCACACCTGTCAGCTTGGTGCTCTTTCAGAGGACAAACCCAACCTTTGTGAGCATGTAGTCCTGTCAGAGATGGCTTGGTGTCTGGCACTTTTTAGGGCTTTTGCCATGTCAAGTTGTCTTACACTTTTCCCATCCATAGCCACTTTTGCCTGGTAAACTTTTATACAATCCTGGAGGACATATCATACAGACACACACACGCACGCATGCACACACACACGCACACAGGTACACGCATGCACACACACATCCACGTACACACATGCACATGCACACACACACAGGCCCACATGCAGACATGCAGATAAATGAAAGAATTTACTAATAACCATATTTATTTTAAAACAATTTTGATACACATAATTTTATTGTTTGTTAACTACAAAAGACAATTTGAGAAAATGGTCATGGTTGTTTGTTTTCAGAGAGAATTAAACCTTGGCAGATTGTGTTTACTGCTGCAGGACATAGAGCATAATCAGTGTTTTTGAGAGATGACTGATACCTTGATTTTGTAATTGTCCTAAGAACACCGCTTCACATACACACGTAGTTTCAAACAGCAGGAGGATGTTTAGGGCCATTTCAGAAACTATTAGAGATTCTGTTCTAGTCCCAAACCAAAAGTTTTTAAATAATTTTTTGTAATTTATTTTAATCACTATCCTCCATCCCTCCTTATTCATGACCTTATTTTCAATTATTATTGTTTTAAATATATGCGTAAAAATATACAGATACAACCTGCTGCGTCCATTTAGCGCTGCTGCTTGTATTGACGTTTTTAAGGTCCACTATTTGCTATTGGATAACCAATTAGAGGGCTTGTCCCTAAGGAAGATCAATTCTCCCTCCCTCGGCAGTCATTAATTGCATATGGCTCTTCATCTAGCAGTGGGCCTGTAAGATTTTCTCCCATCCTCATTGGTATGTCAACTGGCGTCATTGTTCAGGTCTTGTTTCTGATGACCATATTGTCATTTCTAAGAGAACACAATCCCAAGGCAGACTTGTTGGTCCTCTGGATCTTACAGTCTTCCTGCCCCATTCAACCCTGGTCCTTGGGGTTAGATCTTAGCTGTATCAGCAAGGGTTGGGTGCCCCATGAGCAGTCATTCTCTGTGTTTTGACCAGCTGTGGCTTTCTCTAATGATCTCAGTCTCCTTCAAAAAGATGCTGCTTTGATGAGGGCCGGGAGTGACACTGATCTGCAGGTATGAGGGAAAGCATTTAGAATGCAGTTAGGAATTAAATTAGTCTAGGGAGGTGACGGTAGTAGGATCTCCTCTAAGATCCATGACCTCATTAGCCCGAGGTCGTTGGCTAGTTTTGCAGTACCAGAAATGATTTCCCTCCTGTTGAGTGGTCCAAAGGTCCAGTTAGATAGCAGTTGGTTACTGAAAAGATATTTGTGCCATGGTTGCATCTTTAGAGATATCTTGCCTTTCTGATCATAGCTGTCAAAGCTAAGTAAGACTTTTGGCTGCTTCCTTCTCTTGGCAGTTTGCATAGCAACTTCTAGTTCTAGGAAAGCTAGTCCTCATAGGGGAGGTTTACAGGTCAGATTCAGCTCAAGTCCTCTGAGTACTGTGTTTAAAGCCCATGGTGATTTTTTTTTCCAAATAAGAACTTACATTCAACTCCTGGGGGGCAGCCAAGGGCAACAATGATAGCCTGTGTTGTTTCAGGAGTCTTTTAAACTTCCCTGACCAACAACTCGAAAAAAAGATTTCTCAGGCCTGGTATTGGCGTTTTTGTTAAGATAGTCTATGGTTCTGGTGGGGAGGATTATCACCCCAAGAAGAGTAACTTCATTCAAAATACATACCACACACACGCGCACACATTATATGCAATCTTTGGTAAATACAAAATAATAAGATTTATTGTGACTTTTCAGGCATCTTCAGTGTTATCTCTCCCTCCTCTGCAATTAAGGTGCTCCCCCCATTTGTTTTATTTCCCTCCTCATGTCATCTGTATCCTGCTGTTATTCCTCTCTATAGAGCTTCCAAAAGCCATGGTCCCTTTTTACTTTTTTGGTTTCTGTGGTTCCTGCAGGTTATATACTCACATCTAAAATTTCGGCATTGAGAAACAGAGATGAAAGAGAACATGTGGTATTTGTATTTCTGGGTCTGGACTGCCCCACTCAGGATATTTCCTAGTTCCATCCATTTACCTGTAAATTTCCTGATTTGGCTTTTTTTCCAGCTGAATAGTGTTGCATACTGTACATGTACCACATTCTCATTATTCACCAGCTAGAAGTCATTGTTTCTATTCCCTACCTATTGTGAATAGATCAGCAATGAACACGGCTGAGCCAGGATCTGTGGAGTAGATAGATGTCAAGTCCTTTAGGCATATGCCAAGGAGCAGTGTAGCTGCATATGGCAGATGTATTTTTAGCTTTTTGAGTGTTCTCCACACTGGTTTTCAGAGTGGCTGCACCAGTTTGCAATCTCAACAACAGCAGATGCAGCCTCCCCTTTCCCCAAGCCCTCTTTCTCCAGTATTTGTTGTTGGCTGATTTCTTTGGTACATGCCTATATTCAGTTTGCTAGTATTTTATTGAGGATTTTTGCATCTATGTTCATCAAGGATTTTGACCTGCAGTATGTCAGACGATGAATCCCTCACCATAGTCAGGTCAAGGAGCACCCCAGCCCCCAGGTTTCCTCTTGATCCTTCCTGTCATCTGTAACCTGCCACTCCTTCCCCTACCACACGGACACACTTCCTGTTGGGTAGACTACTTCTCACTCTTTAGAGTTTGTAGAGGTAGACTCAGGCACTGTCCACTCCTTGTTCCCACCGGATGCTTTCATTCTAATCATTTTCAAATCCATATTTTTAGTATTTAAGTAGGTTATTCATTTTACTACTAAATATGAAGCCATGGTACCGCTCCCTGTAAGTGGATGGATACTTGACTTGCTCCTTGCTTCAGCCTATTGCACATAAATTGTCTATGGTCATTTGTTTAATCTCTAGTGAACATATGTTGTAGGAGGCTGCTTATTCATTTCCTGGCCTCCCAGACTCAAAATAATCACACAGAAACTGTGTTATTACAACACTGCTTATAAACATTAGCTCACACTTCTTATTGGTTAGCTCTTATATCTTAAATTAACCCATTTCTATTATTTTATATTTTACCAAGAGGCTCGTGGTTTACTGATAAGGTTCCATCTGGCGCCTGGGTCTGTCTCCTGCAGCAGCTACATGGCTTCTTTCTGACTCTGCCTACTCTCTCCTTTTCTATCTGCTTGGAATTTCCACCTTGCCCTATTCTGCGCTGCAATAGGCCCAAAACAGATTATTTATTAGCCAATGGTATTCACAGCATACAGAGGGGAATCCCACATCAGACATATAGTTTTGTCTAGATAATAATAGCTGTCTAGGAGTGGAATTGCTGGGTTGCATTCTAGCCATGTATGTATGTATGTATGTATGTATATGTATGTATATGTATGAACAAGCTACCAAACCATTATCCATTGTGGCTCTACCCTTTCAATTCCACCAGCCCTGTGTGGGGATTCCAGCTACTCCACACCTTCTACTGTCTTTGGTCATTTTCCCATCTGCTAATTACAGCAGGTGGTGAGGGGCATGCCCTGTAGCTCTTGCTTGCATTTCCTGCAGATAAATAGTGTCAAGCATTTTATCTGATGCCCTTTTTCCATCCATGTTTTCTTCTTCAGTAAGGCATCTACTCTCCTTTGTCCATCGTTTGACTGTGCTCTTTTCTTGCCATTAACTCTTGAGAGAGATTTCCTGGATATAAAGAATCCTTCATCAAATTTGTGATTTTTTTAAACATATCCTCTGGGGCCACACCTTTATTTATTTGTTTGTTTATTACTTCTAACTGTGTCTTATAAGATCAGAGTGATTTTTGAAGTCCTACTTACCAAGCCTTGTTTTTAAGAAATATGCTTTTTTTTGTGGTTGTTTTTAATTGTGTGTGTGTGTGTGTGTGTGTGTGTGTGAGTGAGTGATTCCTCAGGGAACATACACATTGTTTTGTTTTGTTTTGTTTTTGAGATGGGGTCACTAGGACCTGTGATGGAGGAGTTAATTTCATTGGTTAAATAAAAAAAACTGCCTTAGCCCTTTAATAGGACAGAAAATTAGGTAGGCGGAGTAGACAGAACAGAATGCTGGGAGAAAGAAGCCGAGTCAGGAGTCACCATGATTCTCCCATTCCAGACTGACGCAGGTTAAGATCTTTCCTGGTAAGCCAGCTCGTGGTGCTACACAGAATATTAGAAATGGGTTAGATCAATATGTAAGAGCTAGCCAATAAGAGGCTGGAGCTAATGGGCCAAGCAGTGTTTAAAAGAATACAGTTTTCGTGTAATTATTTTGGGGCATAAGCTAAGCCATGCAGGCGGCCGGGTGCCGGGGACGCAGCCCCGCCGCTCATATTACAACAGACCTGGTGCTCACCAACCAGACTGGCTGGCCAGAGAACCCCAGGGATCCACCCTTTCTCTATCTCCCCAGGGCTGGGACTACAGACATGAAACACCACGGTTTTCACATGGGTGCTTGTATGCTAACACACGAGGAATCATGAAAAACCCATTGGAGTAATTTAGACCATGAGTGAACCCGAATTTGAACTCTCCACTTCTCCTCTGTCTTCCATCTGTCTGTGTTCTGTGGCCCATGACCTATCTGTTGTGTGTGTCTAATCTGCCCCTCTTACCCATGATGCCTATCCCTCACAAAGGGATTTGCTCTGTATTTATTAAATAACACAGAGACACACGACATGAGAAAGCAACGAGGGGATGCTATTCTATAGAACTGTTTAGTAGTTTTTCAAGGAGGAACTTACTGACCCCAGTTGACCCAAAAGAGCATTCAAAACCACAGATACTATTAACCTATCTCCACATGCTGCTTCTCACATTTATGGGGTATTTGTTGTTTGCAGTTTCTTTCAGCCTGCTGACTGTTTTCAGCAAATGATTTACAACACACACATGCTATTCTGGGTCAGGGGCATAGTAAGGGTGCATTGCTTAAGCATTTGCTTAGGTGATAAAAGCAGGTTACATGGGAAATCCAAGGCATGGTGAGATTGCTTACATTATTCTCCTAATGACAGGTTAAACTTAGCAGTGTAAACACACAGTAGGACAACAGGGTAAGTACACAGTCTTAAATGATCCTAAGGTGTGTTATTAACTTGGCTGTATGGTCTGGCAAAATTCCGTGTCTTTGAAGGTAAGAGAGATTTTTGGAAAAAAACATTAAGGCAGTTTGTTAGGAGTGAAACTCTCTGGTCTTATGTTTGTACAGCAAACACTTCCCGAACTGAGCCGTGTCTCCAGCCTGAGGGATGGCGCTTCTGGAATAGGTATCTAAGAAATCTTGCTTAGCCTAAGGCCACAAAAACTCCTACTTGTCTCTTTCCAGAAGCTTTAGAGCAGTGGTTCTCAACCTGTGGGTCACGACCCCTCTGAAGTTTGGCTGACCCTTTCTCAGGGGTCGCCAACAACCATCAGAAGACACAGATATTTAACATCGTGATTCATGAGAGGAGCACAATTACAGTTATGAAGTAGCAAGGAAGATAATTTTATGGTTGGGGGTCACTACAACACGAGGAACTATATTAAGGGATCACAGCATTAAGAGAGCTGAGAGTGGCTGCTGTAGAGTGGGGTGGTCTGATTGGGTCATTTTGAGTTCTCTTTTGTATGTGGTACAGAGCATGGAGTGACATTAACTGAACATGCCTATGTTCAGCCTTTATAACAGCAGTCATGGAAGACAGTCTTTGCTCTGACTAAATGGCCTTTGTGCTTTGGTCAGAAACCATTCACAGGTCTGGTTCTGTATAGTTCTCTTTCATTTATCTCTCTGTCTTGAGGCTAACACTACTAGGTCTTCATTATTGGAGCTGTGTGGAAACTCTTGCTTTCAGACGGCATTTCAGCTGTTCTGGGCCTTTTGTGTTTTCGTATGAATCTCTTAATTAGTTTGTTGCTTTCAGTTTTCAAAACAAGCTTGTTGGGATTTTAATCAGAGTTATATTGAATAAATAGTTCAGTTTGCGCTCTTCCTAATCACAGGCAAGATGTGTATCTCTACTGACTCCTCTAAGGAGTGATTTGTGGATTTCCGTGCAGCAAGCCACTTTTTCACATCCGTAGGACTTATTGCTAGCTGCTTCCTATTTGTGTGTATTACCGTGAATGACAATCGCATATTCAGTTGTAATTTGCAATTGTTTGTCGCCAGCATATAAAAACAAAGTGGGCATCCACAGTCGATCATGTACCCTAAAATCCTAAGTCCACTTAGTTCTAGTAGCTGTTTTCGTAGATTCCATTGGATTTTCTCAGAAGTCAATAATCATGTCAGTAGAGGATAAAGGCAATTCCACTTCTTTTCCGGTCTGCTGCATTGCCTTTGCTCATTCCTTCCCAACACTCCCCGTGCTGAGTTGTATAGCGATGGCGAGCACAAGGCCTTTCCGCACTGACTGGTCTTGGGAAAGCATTGAGTCGTTCAGCCTGATGGGTGGTGCCAGTCTGTTCTTGTCACTGCCCTTTTCCTTAGTCTCAGCCATTCTCTCCAAGTCCTGGTGTGACTTTTGTGGGGAATGAGTTCTATTTCTACCAAAGTCCTTTTCTGCCTGGATTCTGATAATGATATGCTTTCTCTTTCTTAATTTGTGAACATGGTGGATTATATTCATTGATTTTCAGGTACCAAACCAGCCTTGCATTTCTTAATTCAGCATCTTGTGGGTCATGAAACTGCATATTATACATAAATAGATACCCATTTCCTTAACGAGGAAAGATATTTGTATCTATATATCTTCAAAGAATATCTGTGATTTTATTTTACCTACCTAATTTTAGCATCAAGGTAAAGCTGGGTGTATTTGAGAGTATTCCTTCATGTGTTTTTCTGGAACAGTTTATGAAAACTCAGTGTATTTCTTTATTATACCCTTAGTAGAATTTTCCAGTTATAAACCTGGACCACCTGGTGTGTCTTCGGTGTGAAGGCTGTCAACTTATTTGGTTTAACGTAATGAAGAATGGTCTAGTCATCCATTTCTACTCTGGTCAGCTTTAGTAACATGTCTTTCAAGGAATGTGTTCTGTTCTACGTTGTCAGAACCAATGAAAGAAAGCTTTTCATGACATTCATTTTCCTTTGATATTATAGAATCTGAGGTGGTGTGGCTCTATTCATTCCTGTATTGATAATCCACATCTCCTCTCGGGCTTTCTGCTCATTCTGGCTAGCGGCTTGTCAAATCTATTGAGCTTCTTGAAGAACCAGCTTGGGTTGCATTGATTTTTCTCTATTGATTTTCTGTTTTCTATTTCATTGATTTCCACTTTGCTGTTCATTATTTACTCCCCTACTCCCCTTTGGATTTCAGTTCTTCTTCTGGTTTCTTAAAGCAGAAGCAGATCATATATTTGAGTACTGTTTTCTCTAATGGGATTTAGTACCATGAAGGTCCCTGTTGATAGTGCCCGAGTGATGCTTCATAGACCTTATGTGCTGTGCTTTTATTTTCACTCCGCAATGATTTCTAACTTCCAATTCAGTTTCTCTTTTGATCTGGGAGTTATTTGGAAATGTCTTGTTCAGTTTCTAAATAGTTGGAGATTGTCCAGATAGATGCCTGCTTTAATTTCATCACTGCTGGAGAACATACTTTGCTACTTCAACTCTTTTATAGCTGGGGAAATGGTCTGTATTGATGCCTATTCAATGCAAACTTGCAAAGGATGCAATGGTTGTGCAAACATTAATTATATCATTTTTTGGTTAGTACCCCTCAAGCCTTTTGTGCTGTGGCTGGTTTTTCTGTTTTTTTTTTTCTTTTTTATTGCTCAAGAGTTAAAATATTCAACAGCCATTGTGGTTTTGTCTGTTTGCATTCAGTTCTGTCATATTCAACCTCATGAATCTTAGGGCAATATTCTTATGCCTTCTGCATGGATTGGCCTTTACTTAGAAGATGAGTTTTATAACTTCCCGTTGCTCTGGTAGTAATGAAACAATGTGACTTTTTCTGTGTAAAATGACTTACCTCTTTTTATACTTTCAATCTTATCCTGTTCACTTCTATATATTTAAGGTGATCCTTCATAAATGCTACCCTTTTCCCATCCTGGCAATGCCTGGCTCTTATTGAGTCCATTTACTGTGACTATTAGTACACTTAGGCTTGTGTCTTCCATCTTCTGTTTGCTCCCGCTGCTCTTTGTTCTATTTTTCTCTCTTCCTGCCCTCTTTCGAGTCAATTCATTGATGACTTTTATGGGTCCCTTATTTTTAATAGATGCTATTTTTAAAGATCACATAAAATTGAGCCACAAGTAAAGAGGTCCGGTCACCTCCCACCCTACCCCCAACACACAGAGTAGCTTCAGTTCTCAGCATCCGGTCCTAGAATGGAGTATCTGTCACAGCCAGGGGGCCCATGCTGGGCTCACCAGCAGCTTCACAGCTTCACCCTCAGCCCTCTCCTTGCACAAGAGCTCCCTCCCTCCCAGTGTTGTATGTCCCATGCCTTTGCCCAAGTGTCTTATGGCACAAATCTACCACAAGAGCCCCACACCGGAATAGTCTGGTTGCCCCCAAACCCTGGTGTGCTCTGCCCTCTCATCTTCCTGACTCTCTAGTCTTACCCATTCTAGAATGTCATAAAGCCTTTCAGAATGGTTCATTTCATCTAAGTCCCCACCTCACATGCCCTTGTTTCTCAATAACTCATTTCCATTTGGTGATGAATACTGCTCCCGTCTACCTGGTCACCACTGGAGGACATTGTAGTTGCTTTTCAGTTATAGTGGTTGTAGACTAAGCCACTGTAGCGGCTAGCTATCTGTTGCTCTACAAAGTGTCTAAAACAATCAAGAAGGAAAAGCTTGTACCAGATTATGGTTTCAAGTCCATGGTCAGCTGTCTCTGTTGATTTTCAGCCTGTATCAAGGCCAGACTACCACAGTGGAAAGGTTTAGTGGAAGAGAGCCACTCACCTTGGGGCAGGCAGGAAGCAGAGAGGGGAAGGGGCCAGGACAAAATAGTCTTCCAGTATGTGTTCCAAGTGACCTGCATCCTACAACTGGCCTCACCTTCTAGAGTTTCCACCACCTCCCAACAGCACCACCTGCTGGGAGCCAAGGACACATGGGGTCAAGCCAGAGCCAAACTGGAACCCCCTACTATAATGTCCATGTGAAGGTTCCTACATGTAGCCCAGGTCATTTGGGCAACAACAAAGAGCATGCTTGCCAGATACTATGATAGGAATATCTTCATTTTTTTGACCTCCACAGTGACTGAACCATGTCACATCCCCACGAGTCACAACTGAGCTCTCTCCTGCAGGTCCTCGATGTATTTGGTAACATTGGTGTGTGAGATCTTGGTCTTTGTAGCAAATGTGTGGTGGCAGCTCATTGCTGTTTAAGTTTTCAACTCCATAGTGACATGTGACACCGAGAGCTTCTTGTGCCATCTTCTCTACTTTGGCGGGGGTGTCTTTTCAGGTCCATGGCCTGTTTCGTATGTCAAATCATTGGTTTTTATCACTGACTTTTTAGAACTCTTTGTATATTTTGAACAGCATCCTTGACTTGATGCGTCTTTGGACATTCTTTCTGTCCAGCCTGTGGCTTGTCTCCCCAGTGTCCAGACAGTTTAAGCTTTCATCTCTGTTAAAGTTCACCTTATCATTTCATTTATGGCTCAGGTCTTGAACCAGGCCTTTGGTACAACAGTTACTCAAGTGTCGTTTGCAGCACACCTACTATTGTCTAGAATTTTCTCCTGTGCTATCTTTTGGGAGTTAGTTTTACATTTTACATGTAGGTTAATGATCTATTTTGAGGGAAACTTTGTGAAGTACCTAAGTCTGCACATCAGTGACTTTCTTTGTGTGTGTGTATTCTCACAGCATTCGTTGAAGAGGCTACCGTTGTTTTGATTTTATTTCATTGCCTTTTCTCTTTGCCGAAGGCCAAGTCCATATGTGCATTAGTGTATTTCTGAGCTCCCTGATCATTCCCTTGATCTTTTTCTGCATTCTTTCACTAGCACACACTGACACGCTTGCTGTTGTGCTTCTGAGCAGGTCTTGAACTTTGAATAGTACCAGCTCTCTAACTTTGTGCTTCTTTTGCAATGGGATAGCTATTCGGAGGTTCTTTTCTTCTTCCTGTATACCTTAGAGCCAGCATCTCAATGCCCACATCAGAACCTGCTGTGATTTTGTTTGTGGTTGCATTGAATCTATCAATCCAGCTGGAAAGGATCAATATGTTGACCACCCCAAGCCTTCCTCTCTACCAGCATGGGATAGCTCTCCATTTACTTTGCCTTTTTTTTTATTATTATTCTTTCAGCAGAGTTTTGTAGTTTTTGTTATGATGTCAATCCTGTACATCCTATTAGAATTAGGGTCCAACATCTCATTTTTTTTTGTGAAGGTGTTAATGTTGCTATGTTTCTGATTTTAATCTCTACTTGCTCATTGCTGCTGTACAGGCAAGTCTAACTTTTTTGCATTAACCATATATCTTGGAGCATTTCAACTCTGGTTGACAGGTCCTAAGGGAGTTGGGCTTTTGTTTGTTCATTTTGAGGGGAGGGGCTGAGAGGGAGTTAAAGGGATTGGTTCTTTTAGATTTCCTAAATAGACAATCATGTTGTATTTGTCAGGGTTCTCTAAAGGAACATAACTAATAGAATGATAGAATGAAGATTTATTAGATCAGCTTATGGGGTGAAATCTGGGTAGTTCAGTCATGACTGCCTTGTGTCAGGAAGATAGAGAATCCAGTAACTGTTCAGTCCCTGAGGCTGGATGTCTCAGTAGTCCCAATCTGGTGCGGGAGTCGTGGGGGATTCCTGGAAAGCTGCTGATCTTCAGTTTGCTTTGGAATCCCAGAGAAGTTGGTTATAATACAGACAAAGGAAAGCTGCAGCAACAGCACAGATGGACTTGCCAGCAAGAGTGAGGGCAAGCAGGCAAAAAGCAAAGATTCCTTTTTCCGTGGCCCTTTTTGTAGCTCCCACCAGAAGGTGCTGCCAAGATTTAAGGTGGGTTTTCCTGCTTCAAATCATTTATCTAGAAAATCCCTCACAGGGTGCCCAGAGCCTGGCTTTTACTTGAGTTTAGTCAAGTTGACACCCACCATTAGAAATGTCACCTGCTCTGAACAGAAGAGCTCTCCAAGCATTCTTTCCAGTGCTTTTTTAGGCTGATGCTTCACTGTCTGACTTCAGGAAGCAAAGACTGTACCTCATCCTGTGCACCCTTAGCCCTCTTCCCTGAAATCCTCCTGCCTGCATCCTGACTACTTTCAGACAGATCTCTATGGTTCCTCCCCTCCCTGCCCATCCCATATTCTGTTCCACTTGTTCCTGTGTATGACCTCACTGTTCTCAAAGCCTGTGGATTTGGAACCACACTTCATCTGTTAATGCTCCGTCTCACATTGTTCTTTTCTGCCCAATGGTCAGAGTCGTGAGAACCATATTTCACATGTATGTTGCATCTCTCCTGGGCCTGTTTTGTTTGCTGTAGAGGAGAGCACAAATGGCCTGTTTCTCCATCTTGGCTGGAAGCATGCTGTTTGCTCTATGTGATTTTGTTTTGCAATATGTACATAATATAGGAAGTATCATAGCCAGACTGAGTGTCCATCTAGGGGATCCCCTTGTTGAGGAGAAACCATTCACTAATTCTTTTGCTCACTGAGGAAATGTTCTACAGGGCCGTAGGATGGCCCAGTAGGTCCATGTGCATGCTGTTCCCACTGGGGTCTATTTGGATCCAGAACTAAGGAATTCAAACAGACGTCTTGAGTAAACTTAAGAAAAAGTACCTGACATCTGCCAGGCCCTGCTCATGTCACCTCTAAGGGGCTTGTGTGCCAGTAGAAGTGAACGTGTGACAGTCAGATGCGTGACTGTTAAATGCTGAACGAGAAGTCGCAGAAGGGCAGACTCTGTTGAAGACAGCCATGCCTTAGGAAAAGGGTACTCTCCAGGGATGGCCACTGTAAATGAAGCTTGAAATGTGATCTGGAGGCTGAGAAAGGTTGTGGATGTCAGAAATCAGCCCAAAGTGGGAGGACTGCATTCTGGGCTAGGCCAGGAACCCAGTCAAGGGGCACCTCCATGATCACAGAGAGGCAAAGGTGTCTTACAGGAGTCGATGGGTTAAAGGCACAACCCAGCTCCATCAGTCTGCAGCTGAGGAAAACCATCCTCCTGTCAGTGGATTCCTCTGAGGAGCTTGGTTTACAGTGGTTTCCCCAATAAAATTTACAGTACTTTGGTTGGCTGAGAGGTCACTGAAGCCAAGTTCTTGAAGCCGAGGTCTTTCTTTATGTGACTGCACACATGCATTTGCAAACAGGTGATGGGACCTGCAGCTTCTAAGCCCTCAGCAGGCCCTGTGATGGCCAGGAGCAGGACACAGCTCTAAATGGGGCTATAGTGCCTCTGTACCCAGCTGGCTAGAGATTTGGTAACCAAGTTGTGGCTTCTTATACCAGCTGTTGTATAGAAGCCAACCTCAGCCACCTGTGAAAGTTGGGTACATTCACCTTTGCCATTTGTCCTTTTCAGCCTCCTCACCTTCTTCTTGGGTCACATAGGACGTATCTGTCCACCTGGACCTCAGGTCCCTGTGTTTATCAGATGAGTTTATCTGATCCGAAGAGGCCTGGAATAGAGCAATAACCCCAACCCTCACCCCTTTCCCTGAAGACGATAACGTGGCTCCTGCTGAGCCTGCCCATCCTTGTCTTCTCATCCTTGGGATGAAGTTTCAGAGCTGACTAGCACCCAGGACCAGATGAGGAGGGAGACGCCTGTCCTGTCCCATGTGTGTATCGAGGTGCTGTCAGCAGGGAGGACCTTAAGTCACAAAGGCAGAGTTGAATGTGAACGGAGGACATGGAGGGAGCACAACAGGAGCAGGGTCCAGTGCAGCCTAAGTGCACCGGAGAGACAGGAAACTATGGGAGAGAATGGCTGTCTGGTAAGAACCCAGAATTTATACTTTAACCTTGCAGGCATATCAGCAAAGAAGGAAGGTATGTAAGGGTCCACAGGCATGAGCCAGCATGCAGGATTTGAGCCCTGACTCCAGGCTCATGCTATGTTAAGGCCAGCCTGTATTATCTACGTTAGAGACACACCTGTGGCTGACCCCTTGGAAGCCTGTCCCAAGCCCGTCTGCATCTCTCCCTCATGAAGTGTCCCTGGTCCCCCAGCTTCATAGTGCCCTGGAAGAATGACTATTAACTTCTAGCCCTGTCCAGCCATCTCACGTAAGGCATCTCACAGGTGGGAGGGGCCGCAGTGGGGAGGGACAGCTGTTGTCACTGCAAAGCGAAACTGTCTGCTAATGAAAAGAGGAACCATTCACAGGAATAGGAGAGTCAAAGTAAATGAATAATGGCTGTCTAGTTCTTGATCCCCAGCTACCAAATTCCTAGCTTCATTTGCTGCTGTGAGAGTCCTGAGCTGAGGAGAGCTCATCAACTAGCCTTTAGACAGCCTCCAATAAAGGCAAGAGGAGCCTGGGGTCCTCCCACCCTTCCATCTCTCTTGTGACTTGGCCTTGTGGTTCACCTCGGTCCTCCCGCCTCGTGCATGTGACATTGTCACCTGGGTGTTCTCTGCATCAGCTTCTGCAGTGTTCTGGGTGTGGGCCAGGAGCTGAGTCAGCTCTCCAGTGTTATCTGTGCTCACCCATGGGAGACTGCTTCTTTACTAAGCTGTGAATTCCATAGGGGATGAAATAGTAAGGAGCGTAGAAATAAGACATCTCACAGGTGGGAGGGGCCGCAGTGGGGAGGGACAGCTGCTGTCACTGCGAAGCTCTAAGGACCTGGATGTCATGGTGACCTCTGAGGTCTACCTACAAGAAAGGACTTGCTCCCTCAATATTTTGGGCTGTCTGCTCATGCAGGTCTCTGATTCTCATTGCGTGCAGCCTGATATGTCACCTGCTTTTAGGAAGAGGGGCAATGCTGGGGAGAGCTGGCTTTGGGCCAGGACATGGTTGTTGATGGCCTGCCTCGACAGGTTCATATGTTCCAGGGTCAGGACATGTGGATTAGAAATGTTAGGTAGAAAAAGACAGAGACACAGAATAGAGTCAGGAGGGCAGCCCAGCGAATACTGAATTCACCTGTGTTTGTTTTCCATATGCTTTACATATCCCAATCTAAAGGGGGGTGGGGAGAAGGCAAGCCCGCTTTACCATGATACAAACACGGAACAAAGTAATTACCTCTTCCATACCCGAAACATCAAGTAACTATATTCTGAGTTAAGTATTCTGTTGTTTAGGCAGGACGCACAACAACCACTCCTTAGGTCAAGGTGGAATGGATCCACATCCATGGGCACACACACATGTGTACACACACGTGGTATAGTGACTTCAGCCCCAGAGCCACAATGCAGAAACATGCAGAGGTACCCCGAGGCCCCCCTTTGGCTCTGGACACTCTGGATGTCATCGAGGACATGGGCAAGAGATACTAGGCAGGGTAGTAGGGATGGCCATGGGAGCACCCCATGACAGACCCCTGGGGGCCTATAACACAGTGTGGACAGTATCCTGAGTGTGGGGCTCAGGAGGCACGCGTCAAGAAGGTGGAGTAGCAGGATCTGGGGTGTCAGCTTACTAACAACCTGGCCCAGGCTGCCTTATCTTTCCTCTTATCAAACCTTCCTCTGAGTGCCTGAGAGCCAGAGCTACACTGATGGCCCCATGCTCTCTCTCCTCATGCTGTGTCCTAGGCTGGCACTGGTCTACCCATTTAGACCTTGAAAGGGCATAGAGGTTGCTCTGGAAAAGAATACACCCTTGACTTCTTCTGAGGCAAGGAGTGCTGGGCATACCCTCGTGCCCAACTGGGTGGCTACCTACAGCTGCTCACTGAGCTCTGAGCTTCCATTTCCTGTTCTGTGATGTGGGCAGTGCTAGGCCTGTGAAGGAGACAGCCTTTCCCACAGCACCAACCCCCAGAGTTCTGCTGGGGCCTCTTCTTTTCTGTCACAGCTTCTCATGCCCATGTGCCAGTCTGTTTTAGGTGTGCTCACCTGGCACACATGTACATAGGTGGCACTGACTAGTATGCACACATGCGTGCACACACACTATTTGCCTTGATAAACGATACCTTTCCATTCGAATCCCAAGTGACTTTATAAGCGGCTATAAATAGCCTAGGAGATTGGCAGGACGAATCGATCGCTATTAGCCACGCACCCTTCCCTCCCTCTGGGCCAGGCTACAGAATAATTAAGTTTCCTCTAAAGGGCTGTCACCATTAGCTGAGTCATCTTCCTGCTCACCCAACCTGGGCAGCAGTCCTGATCTCTGCCAGGAGGAGAATCTCCCTGCCTGTAGGATGCTGCCCTGGCTCAGCAATAGGGCTTCAGGCCATGGCCCAGAGGCATGGAGCTGGGGTCTGCACAACTGCAGGGACATAGGCAGGAGTCTACTAGCATGAGGAACTTGCTTCATGCGTGCTGCAGATGGTCCCTGAATGTCCAGGGGGCTATGGAGTTGTCGGGGTTCCCACTGGAGTCCCAGTGCCCACCGCTTTGCCTGCTACCTAGAGATACTCTTCCAGTGTATGCTGGATTAAAGTATTTTATATATTTATTTTTTACAAAAGAATACTTTCATTAACAAAATATCATTATCAAATTATCTCATCTTCTCCTAAAATATAGCAAATACTTTAAAGATTTGTCCTTAACCCCCGCCCCCAAAGGTGTGACAGTATCTTTTTCTTTAACTTTGAGCCTTTGAGTATTCATCATGTTATTTAATTGTAACTTTAGCTTTATTTTTATTTTTGAAATTGCTACCTGCAAGTATAGTATAGACTGTAATATGTCTGCTCAGGCAGCTGCACAGTCCTCTATCCCTCTCCATGCTGGAGATCAGACATCATGGCTAACGTGTCCTCACATGGCTGTGTGTCTGCCTCCTGTCTTCCCACTCTCAGAAGGGCAGCAGATCACACAGTACCCTCCTGCCCAGGGCCTCATTCTGCTGTAATGACCACTCTCTTCTTTAGCCCCCCCACCTCTCTCTGTGTGGGGGGAGTTAACTGTGCATGCACGTGCCTAGCACACATGATGAGTTCAGAGGACAACCTAGGACTCTGTCCTTCTCTTCTAATTTATTTGGGGTGGGGTCTCTTGTTTTCTGCCATTCACACCAGGCTTGCTGGCTTCTAGGATTTCTCCTGTCTCCACCTCCCATCTCCCCTTTGAAGCATTGGGATTATAGATGTGTCCACCACAGCCTCTGGATTTATATGAGCTCTGGGAATTAGAATTTGGTCCTCATGCTGTGGCGAGTGTTCGACCCACTGGACCCCGTACAGATACTTTGGAAGGCCCCACAGTAGGTACAGATACTTTGGAAGGCCCCACAGTAGGTACAGATACTTTGGAAGGCCCCACAGTAGGTACAGACGCTTTGGAAGGCCCCACACTAGGTACAGACACTTTGGAAGGCCCCACACTAGGTACAGACGCTTTGGAAGGACCCACACTAGGTACAGACACTTTGGAAGGCCCCACACTAGGTGCTGCCTCTTTGCAGGTACCTGGGCTTCAGGTTATAGCAGATGAATCTGGAAGACACAGTCCCATTCACCTGTAGTGAATATTTACTATAAATAGCACAGATTAGAGGTGAGCTAATTAGAGGCAACCCCTGCTGACAAATTAACCAATGCTTACTGAAGAACAAAAGACAATTGTAAAGTGAAGAAGAGTGATCTTCAGCAATCCCCACAGAGCAAGGCAGAGGTTATTCAGGAATAAATGTGTGGCTATAGGCTCTCTTCTGGACAGATATCTCAAGGCAAATGCTGTCACCTACTCTGACTCACCGAATGTCCTTATGTTCCTGCATGCTGAGGGCATATCTGAGTCAGGGTCTGCAGTGGCTATGTAGTAGCCTGCTGTGCTGATACTCCATTATTTTTTCAGCCCACCCTGCTGTGCTCCATACTGTGGGGTAGTTTCTAGGCTCTCTGTTCTAACCAGAGTCAGTTTCCAGGAACAAAACTGCCAAGTCCGTTCACTATGTCAAAGGCTATGTGCTGTCTGCTGCTCAGCTGATTTCTAGACCTGCCTCCATCAATCTTCCAGCCCTGAGTCTCCAGGCGGCCATGTGTGAAAACTTGCATACCCTTGACTCTTGCCGGCAATAGCTTGTATTTCCCTTCAAATGCTGCGCCAGTCTCCTCGGCCATGAGGAGCTCCGAGGCCTTTCCATGTGTGTTCTTTGAGGACTGGACAGGCTTGGCATTTTGCCCCATGCTTACGGGTTGCTGGTGCTTCTTCTTTGTTGATGTGTCCACCAGGCATGTTTATCATTTCCCTAGTGCCCACCCAAGATCTAAGCCCAGCCAGAAAGACCACTTTACATAGCCCCAACCCTTTTTTCTGCCACTGCACTGTGGCTCATCTCCCCTCTATCTGAACTCTTTCGCCCCTCCCCAGCCTGTGCTACTCCTGTCCGAGTCCTCCCCTGCCCCCTCGTATACAGCCTGGCACTATTTCAGTTCTTCTAGGTGGGGACAGACCTGGAACAGAACCTGGAGATCTGGGATATTTGAGCCACAGGAATTGGATGAGTTGCCCAAAGCCTAGTGAGACAAAGGAAAGCAAGCCAAATATTCTGTTACATTGCTGAGTGACTCTGTGTTAGCCATTGTGTGCCTGAGAATGACTCATTGGTTCTTTCCACTGTGGCTGGGACTGTGTTCAGGGATGCCTAGATAGCCAGAAAAGCCTTCATGCTTCCCCAAGCCACTCTTCCCTCCCCTATGCCCTTGATCCATGCCCCTGGTCTCCTCACTGCTGACAGCAACCGCAGGGACTCTGTGTCTTCTTCCACTCAAGCTTAGAAGTTCTTGCTCACCCAGCAGTCTGAGTTACTGCTGCTTTGTAAGCAAGGGCATCTCCCCCTGCATGCTGCATTCCTGCTTCCTGTGCTGTCTTAGATTTACTTCCGTGCCGCCACCTCATCAAGACCTTTCCTAATGTGCTCTAAGAACAGCCCCTAACCTCTCGCCATCAGTGGACTGTTACCATCTACCACGTGTGTGTACACACACACATGTGAGCATATGTGCATTCATGTGTCTGTTCACTTATTTGCTGATATCTTCCATCAGAAGTAAACTTGTGGGAGCCAAAGACTTTATTTTCTTCTTAATACTGAGGGACTTCTATGTCTGGCCTGTGGTAGCTGCTCAGTGAGGATCGCTGCATATATGAGCCAGTGAGTGAGTGCATTATGGATGGATGAAGAAACCCCAGGTGCTCTCCCACAGAAGAGAAGCCACGCTTCATCAACCCCAGGTCTCTGGGACTCTGTAAAGGTGTTTTACTTCCTTACATAAGTCCAGTATCTTTTCCATTCTTCCCCAAGACTAAGTTGTGTTGGTGAAGGGCAGTGAGCTTTCTCTACACTCTGAGCTTCCTTGGAGTCTTGACCCTGCCCTATGGATAGCATCAGTTTCTTTCCTCTGGGTAGCTTAGCTTATAGTTTATTAGGAATGCAGAAAGGGGATGTTTAGAAGCCTGTGTTGTATCTAGTACATATCAGGGCCACATCCAGGCCCTAGGAAAGACCATTTCCCTACTCAGTGGCAGAATGGTGTCCGAGATGTATACTCTACTTTTAGGGATGCGGGAGGTATTAACCATACCTACCTGTAACAGTGCCCTCCCTGCCCTACACCTGCTGCTGCATGTGTGGGTGCTGCACGTGCCTGCGATCACCCCATCTCTGAGGCCTGGAGCTATAGGGGTAAAAGGAGAGGCCAGAGGTCTCTCCACAGGGTCCCAGATCTCTCACCTGCTTGGCCATCCCTTTCCTGAGCACTTGTGCTTTGCCAGGGCAGAAGGTGACAGTGGAGATGATTAAATTATTGAAAAGAACAGACTGTTTTCCAGAACCCTCATTTGCATTGCAGCTATGACATGCAGATGGCAAGCTGTTCCTGGTTCTCAAAGCAAAGCTCTCGACTCTTCCGCTGCCTGGAAAGACTGTTCGCTTAGGGCTACAAGGATAAGAAACATCATGTCAGCAGGGGTCAGGGTGCCCATTCAGACTTGTCTGTAGAGGGAGTCTGAGCTAGACGCAAATGACCAGTGACTGTAGGACAGTCCTGGCACAGTATTCTAGGAGGGACATCACTTGCAAAGGCAATGAGGTTGGAATAAGTTCGGTGTGTTGAGACACATGTTACCCTTGGGTTGTGGGAGGAGCCAAGGGTAGAATGGAGTCTATGGAGGTTGCTAAAGACTGGGTTTCACACTACACAAACTGGAAATCCACTGGAGGCTTGTAAACAGAACCAGGACATGCTGCGCGATGGGGAAACAGGCAGCAACTCAGTTGGCAGGTAAGACAAGGATGGTACAGTACACAGAGAGCACCACCCAGCTCTCCTGGAGACTGCAAGGATGAGGGAGAAGCATAGAGGAGCCTTTTTATAAAATATTTATTCTGATCATATTCTTCCCCCTCAATCAACTCTTCCACCTTTCTACCTACCTAACTTGTTCTTTCTCTTCAAAATTAATAACCACTTATGAGCATGGGGGCCTGTTCCGGGGTGTGGGTACCCAGTGTCACTCCAAGAGAACTGATTGTTTCCCTCAACCGGAGGCTATCATTTAGAAAAAGCTTCTTGGCTAGGGGTGGGACCTCATGCCTACTTCCCTTCCTCCGTCTGGCTTGCATTTGTGCAAGTCTTGTGCGGTGTCACAGTCTCTGAGTTCATATGTGCATCTGCCCTGTTGCGTCTGGAAACCACTGTTTCCTTGACGTCATCCACCACTTCTCGCTCTTACGGTCTTTCTCTCCTCTCTTCCACACAGATCCTGAGCTTTGAGGGGAGGGGTTTGACAGAGACATCCCATTCAGGGCTGAGCATTCCAAAGATGCTTTTTCTCTTTACATTGACCAGTTGTGGCTTTCTGTGTTTGTTGTCACCTACTGCAAAGAGAGTCTTGAGCAATGCATTGATCTATGGGTAAAACAAGTCATTAGCAGAATAATAGAAAGGGTTCTTTCCTATGTCCCCTGATATATCTAGCCTCAGGATCTTGGCCTCATGAACAGTATCAGATATGGGTTCCATCTCAAGTAACAAGTCTTAAATCCAATAAGAAGGTTATTTCCATAGTATTAATGCCACCATTGTAGAGATGGACTTATCCTACAGGCAGATTGTTATTCTAGCAGATGAAATTTTTCCTCCTCCAGCAGTTTGTATGGTACCTTCAAGTACTGTGAATGCTGGCCAGGAGGGATTAAGCTCCCAGGCAAGTACCAGCTAGATTTCTCCTTGTTCTATGACTCAACTATGTGGTGTCTTCAGCAGTAATGTCTTGATGTCAATAGCAGTGGCAATAGCCTATAATTTGGGGGGGGGTGATTCTATAGTACCCCACTGGCCAACAACTCAAAAAGATGTTACCCATTCCTGGTACTGGGGTTTTTTATTTGGTAGCATATGCTTAGTTGAGATATTGGTCTTCATTATATACCATGCTCCTTCCATGGGGATGCCAGGTAGGTGGCTGAACGGGATCTGAATGCAGCTCTGTGTGGAAAATGAAGGCTCCATGTGGAGAACTGAGCCTCTGTGTGGACATCTAGGGCTCCATGCAGACAGCACATTTTGTGTGGATAGCTAGGGCTCCGTGAAGAGAGTTGGGTCCCAGAATGAAGGTCCTGGAAAGAACTGGTGATCTATTTCCAGACCTCAGAGGCAAGGACTGAGGAACTGACTACTGTGGAAATGGCAATGTTGTTTTGTCCGTGGACCTGGTAGGGTTCCAAGAGTGGGTGGAAGGATGCAAAAAGCTTGGACTGGCTGAGATTCATGGATAGAAGAGCCAAGCCAGGCTGGCCAGAATGGGCAAAGGTTTTGAGGTGCTACGTCTGGGACCTCTAGCTTTACTGCAAGAATCCAGTGAACACGAATCAGGGTTCACCTTTTATCCACTGTCCAGCACATAGGAGGATCAGTTGTAGGAGTGCAGCTGTATAACATTGGGAGTAGCCCCAAGGACCACACAGTGCACACATACATATCCCCATGCATTGCCTCACATAAATATCAGATAATTCCCCTTTCTTTGCAGGCATTTCTGTCTCTCTTCATGGTGTTTGCTCTGGATGCAGGTGACAAGTCCAGTGTAACATGGTCCCTGCAGTTACTCCCAATCCTGAGATCTAAGCATTTGTCCCCTTCCAACTGTAGAAAGAAAAAAAGAGGTGGCCTTGAGGCCCACATGCTGGGGATGGAAGCCCCATCGCATCTTCATAGCAACCCTCAGTCCTGGTGAAGATTCCTGGACTCACCAAAAGACAGTTAACAATGGTAGATGGCAGGCTTAATGTGGCAAGCAAGTAAGAGTACCACCAAGTCCCTTGGGAGTCATGGAGAAGCTTAGCAAGGAAGGCTTGTGGTGGTGACATTTGTGGATCCATACTTAAGAGGATAAAAGAGGGCTGCAGGTTCTGAAAGCTTTTCATCCCGAGAGAAGAGACAAACTGTGGCAAAACAAGGAAGTGCAAACAAGATGAACAGAGGATGGATGGATAAATGGCTAAATGATGGATAATTGGTAGATGGATGATGGAATAGAGGAGTGGGTTAGAAAATAGATGAATGATAGGTGGATGGATGGTGACTCAGTCATAAATAGATGGGTGATAGAAGATGGAATAATGGACGGTGCATAAATGAATGATGGATAGATGGATGGTGGGTTGTTGGATTGGTGAGGTGTAGATGGAAGGTGGATGATGAATGGATGCTGACTAGATGGATGCATGATAAATGGGGGCTGGATGGATAGAAGGATAGTTGACAGGTAAAAGAATGATGGTCAGATGTTGTTATACATTGCACATCTCAGGGGAAGGCTAAGATGATCTCAAGTTCAAGACTAGCTGGGATATATAGCTATATATATAGAGAGAGAGGGTGAATGTAAAGATTGATAGATTGCTTGCTGGCCTGTAGTCTAGTGTTCTTAGGGTAGTATTTTTCTCCCTCCACAAACTCAAACTTTTGTTCTGTTTTAGTGAAGACTAATTAGGTAGGTGAAAAGAAATTGTATGGGTCCCCCTAACTGGTAATAGCACAAAGCTAAGCCCCCCAGTCTGGCTTCCCGTGGCTCTGAGCAGTATTAGAAGTGAGTGGGCACTGCCGAGAAGTCAGTCTTGGAGCTGCTCCCAGTTTATGTGGTTTCTGAAAAATCAGATTTGCTTAAAAGTCAAGGTTAAGTTCAATCCCAAGTTCTAAAGGCTTGGCCTCTGGGCATCCCTAGCTTCCAGACACCTGGAAAGAGGCATTTTCTTCAGGGCTGGCCACTGAGCCTGTCGTGAAGTAATGCCCTGAACTTTCTTGACTGTGCCTGACAGAACTGGGCCACAGGTTCCAGACACAAGCCAGGTCAGGCGACTGCATTAACCACTGTGACCTTTCTCCTGGGCTCATTTTAAATGGCATATTGATCTGCTGGAACCAGGAGCAGCCTAGCTGTTCCCCCAGGATGACCCCAGCCCCTGGGTTTGTGGAGGGATACTGTCTTATCTTTCATATACTTTCGTGAACAGACCCAGGCATGTGGACTTCTTTTGTTAGACAGGTGTTCAGTATGGGCCCAACAGGCTGGGCAGAGCCCAGAATGTATGAGACAGGTCGGCCTATCTAGTACCCCCTGATCAAGGCATGGTAGTACTGGCCTGTAATCCCAGTGTGATGGAGCAGAAGCTGAAGGTCATCTCCTGCTAGAGAGCAAGCTCAAGGAATGAACAGCAGGGAAAGGGTCTCTGGCTTCTGGGAATGTAGAGGGACATCCTGGGGCCCTGCCTCTGCCACAGATTAGCACCCACATAACAGGGTCCTGACCTACAGTGTGGCCTCATGTGGATAGTGGTGATAGACATTTATAGTACTGTTAGAGATGGTGAGACCAGGGACCACAGTCCCCAATCAGTATGGGCACTGGATTGTGGGTGGCCAGAGGCTTTGTGCTGAGGAGCCTGGACCCTTCAGAGCTCAGCCTGCAGTCTCTGAAACCCATAGGCTAGGATAAGGCCAGAGAGCCTCTTCTCTGAAAGAGGACTGCACACACTCAGCCCTCTTCTTGAACTCCAATTCACCTTAATTTTAATTTAATTCTCTTTAATCTTTAATGAAAAGTTGTAAAAGTAAATTATTTCCCCCGGAGAGGCAGTGGCTCCTCAGGAGCTCCCCTCTACTTGAGGGTAATTACATGTGTAGTTCTGGAGCAGCCTCCATGCCAAGGAGCGGCATTCTGGCTTAGGAGCTAATTAGCTACCTCAGTAATTGTTAAAAACACATGCCATTTGGTGGATGGAGTGTGTGGTGGCACCAACTCCACAGAGCATAGACCCTGGCAGTGACTCAGGGACAAAAAGCCACTGTCTGCTCTCAATCAGGTCACTGCAAGCTTTTGCTTCAGGGGTTTGGAGCCAACTACCTGGACTCCTCCTCCACCTCCGAGCCTGTCCTAGACTTCAGCATGCTGACAGAGGCCATCTTCCCAGGAACAAGGAGCCCATAGTGTAGATGTAGGGATGGCGGTGTATGATGTCACTTACCCAAGAACCGGAACCACAGCCTCTGAGTCAGATCCTCATTCTACCTAAAACTCCCCGGCCACTGGAATTGGCAAGTGGGCAGGCATGGAGGTGTGGACGTCCAGGAATGTGCAGGGGGCTAGTCTGTGTGAGGACTGTGGGGCGGGTGTGGAGGTTAGGGGAACTAAATTACAGTTACTGGGCAGCAACGTGTCTGGTTCTGAGCTTCCTAACAACCAAAGTGAAAACTTCAGCTACTTGACTCTTATCAGTAAAGAAGAAAGTCAATGCTTTTTGGTTAGGCACCTAGCCATCAGCCCCATTGGCTTTAGAGAAGGAGGACTGCTTGTCCTGGATAATTAGAAGTGAGAGCTTATGCTAAATCTGCCTCTGCTTCACTCAGAGACCAGGCGGTGGGTGGTGTTGAGTGGGACACCTCTAGTGTCACCTCTCTGGCTTATTCCCTTTCCTGTCTTTCAACTCATCTATGGATTGATGCTCCTTGACCTCTTCCAAAGCCAAGTCCCTTCCGGATCAACCCTGGCTGTCCACTTTAGGTCCATCCCCTTACCTGGAGTAGGCTGGAGCACCAACCCCCAAGCTGTCCCTCCCTTCCCCTGCCTTCTTCCTGAAGACATGCTCTTTATCCCAAAGGGGACTTTTGCTCCTGAACTATATTTAGCAGTCCTGTTTTCCAGGGCATTGAAGCAAAATAGGAGAGGTGTGTGAGAGGCAGGGCTGATGGACTTCCTAGATCTGTAACCATTGATGAAAAGTAATCCTTCCAGTCCTGGCTGTGGGGGCTCTGTGCGAATGGGGGGGGTAAGCTTGGGGACAGGGGAGTGGCTAGTTGGGCAGGAAACTACAGGTCATTCTCAGCCACCACACATCCTGGGTCTGCAGGCGTTTGAGCTCCTGGGGTTGAGACGGGGGAGAGGAACATTGCTCTGCCCTGGGGGCCCTGCATACTTCCACCCTGTTCTTCCCTGTCCTCACTGCCCACCGAGTGATTCAGGATGTTGGTAAGTTGGACCCGGGTTTTCAGACACGTACCTGTTGGAACCTGTCACTCAGCACTACCCTAAACAGGAAGACATTTCACTCTCTGGGGCACAGGTAGCCTCTGCTGGAGTCCTTGGTTCAGAGCCACTGCCAGGGGTGATCTGGATAGACTCAACCATTCTGTCATGTGATTCCTGAGAGACCTGATTCTTTTGCTAGTCCCTCACATGCCCAGTGCCTTGACTTATCCAGTCCATGGAGACCAGATGGGAAAGACAGCTATACATTTAGAGTACCCTGAGGATCTAGAGCCCCCAGGACTGGGTTCAGCTGGCCCTGCCATGTGACCCTTTGACCTCTAATGCCTCTTAACTCCTCTCAAGTAGTCTGACTTGCCTGGTCCACGCTACTTTCCATCCTCCTAAGAAAACATGGTGACTTGGGGCTACAAAAGACACAGAGCACCAGGATCATCTACGCAAGTGCCATATACCTGTCTCCTGTTCCTTCAGGCCATATAGGACTGCCTAGGACCAGCCACCTTCCTGTATCCTGGGATACAGGATGCCTGCAGGATGGACCCCACTAGACTTGGTTCCCTTATTGTCTTCTATTTATAGACCTGGTTTCTGCAGAGCCAGCACCAGGTCTTGGCATTAGTGCAACAGCAGCTGCAGGTGGTATTCTGAGCCAGAGGAATTGAAGTATGTGACTCCAGCTGCTATCAGAGATGAAAAACTACAGGACTGGCCAGGAGGGGACAGTGGTCCTAGATGGGATGGTCAGTTACTCCAAGACAGGCTAGAGCAGGCAGTCCTCCTGGGGAGCCTCCTGTCTATGTGTGAATGCGCTAGGATGCTGGAAGGAAGTTTATAGTTACAACTGGGGAGAGCCTTACCCTCATTCTTCTCCCCCGGAAGTCGGGACACTTATGCCAGCTTTCAGTCTCAGTCATCAGGGAGAAGGCTGGGTGTATCGAGGGTCTCTCCTGACAGGATAGGGTAGACGTGAGGCCGAGGTCCCAGCTGGTCTGCCTTGGGCTGTGCAGAGTCAGGGCTGGAAAAGGCTAACAGGCAGACAGGAAAGGCTGGAAGATGAGCCGCCGCCCTGACAGCCCACACAGTCCTCTGCAGATTAAAAAAAAAAAACCCGAAGAGCTGTAATGAGCCAGCCACCCTTCGCTGGTTTGCTTATAATCATCTCTCCCTTAACGGAACCAGCCACTCCGCCAGCTGCTCTCCCTGTTTCATTCAAGAAGCTGCGACTGCACCTGGTTGGGCTTACTGCTCAGGAAACGGTCATGATGACCTGGCCCGTGTGGATTGGAGAAAGAGTTGGAGGAGTGCTGCCACAGGGAGAAACTGAGGCTGGAGACAGAAGTCACTGAGCTGCCCTGCAGACTTAGCAGGTGCTATGACGGATGCTGGGTCCTTCCAGAGGGGCATTTCTGGAGCCTGTGTACACAGCTCTCACACTGTTACCCACAGCATCACGCAGCGTGACCTTTAATGTTCTCATCCTAGCTGTTAGTGCTGGCATCTGCTCCACTGGACCAAAGAGAGAGCTGGGGCTCAGCAAGATAGTGACAGGCCTCACAGGCGGAAACATGTACACTCAGGTCCCCTGGATCCTCGCTATGGGCTCAGGAGAGCTAGACAGCTAGCGGAAGGAGCAATCCATCCTCGCACCTCCTGCAGCATATTAACGTACCACTACACGTGCTTATGTGGACGGACTAGTGGCCAGGGACCCAGGACCACCCCAGAGGCTGTGCTGATCAGGCTCAGGCCAGATGGTCTTCTGCATTCAAAAATGAGAGATGCAGCTAAAACCAGACTCTTAGAGACAATAATACCCAGGAGATTGTCAGTTTGAGAAGAACTGTCCCTTCCCACTTCCCCATGCCTGTGATGAGCCCTCTCTCAGGTGGAGTCTCAGTATGGTCCCCTTCCTGACTGACCCCACTTTTCCCTTGCTATATTATACTTTCCCTCCAGGAGGGTTTGTTTACATCCGGGTTCCTCATTGCTATACCTGGTAGTCAGTGTTGGGATGGATGAGGCTACTGAGGGGTTTCTATAGCTCCAGCTCACCTGTAGATGGAGGATGGGTAAGAGTCCAGAGAGTAGCAATAACAGGAGGCAGGCAGGCAGGAGATGTGTCTGCATCTGGGAAGGTTTGAGAGAGAGTGCAATCTTCCCCAGACCCCTTCCTTTGGGGACTCCCAAGACCCTCTGTTTGATGAAACCTGACCCTGACCTCGGGCACTGTGGGTATCAGAAGGTGAGTGTGGCTGGGCCAAGTTCACGGTCCTGCCCTTTCGGTTTCTAAGTTCTTCACCAGCAGAGGAAAGAGTAGCTGTGGCTGGAATAGGCCAAGAGGAACACCATAGATCTGGGCTCTCCCCACGTGGACAGCCTCTCTGGGTGACAGCTCTCCTCCTGCCATGCCCATCTCAGGAAAAGAGAGTCCAGTCACTCCCATGTGTCCCCAGTGCCCTGACACAGAGCAAGAAGTGAGGCGACAGACCGGTTACCTCTGATCGTCTTCCATCTCTTGCAGATGTGCTGGTGGACGGGCAGCCATGTGACCGTGAGGCAGCAGCTGCCTGCCAGGTTGGTGACCCTGTGCACCTGGAGGTGCGGCTGACTAACCGGAGTCCCCGTAGCGTGGGGCCCTTCGCCCTCACCGTGGTCCCCTTCCAGGACCACCAGAATGGCGTGCACAACTACGATCTGCACGACGTCATCTCCTTTGTGGGCTCCAGCACCTTCTACCTTGACTCGGTGAGTACGAGCTGCGGCACAGTCTCCATGTCCAACCTATAGAGCGTCACAACCAGGGATCAGGTCAATGGTGGTGCTCCTACCTGTATGCACCCACAGCTCCTCCCTGCGGTGGTCGCTGCCCTCCCAACCCAGCCCCAGAGGAATCAGCCCTAGAGCTTGGTTCAGACACTTGTCCTCAAGTCAGCCCTACACTCAACTTCCTGCAATCCCTCTCTCGCTAAACCCAAACAGTTCAGGGAGTGAAACAGCGGTAGCTCCTCTCAAAGGCGGAAATGGCTTCTCTGATAGTGCAGCCCCTCATCCAAGAAAGCACAGCCAAAATGGTTTGGATTGGGACAGAGCCAGTGTGTCCCGCCCCTCTCACATTACCAGAAGTCAGGCTCTCCCAGTAGCTTTGGGGGTGGAGCCACAGATCCGGTATGACACCACTTCCTTTTTCCCACTCCAGGTGCAGCCATCAGGCCAGTCGGCTTGCCTTGGAGCCCTCCTCTTCCTCTACACAGGTGACTTCTTCCTTCACATCCGCTTTCATGAGGACTGCAAGAGCAAGGAGCTGCCACCATCCTGGTTCTGTTTACCCAGCGTGCATGTGCGGGCCCTGGAGGCACAGGCCTGAGCCTCTCAGCCCCAATGTCTGTGTCCTTACACCATATCCAGCTCTCCTTCTCCCTTCCAGAAGTCACTCCGTTTGCTGTCTGCCTATTATGCCAGTGACCTCACACCCAGTGCCAGCCTTGGTGGCCCTGCTCTATAGCCTGGACTGTGGAGGGTCTTTCCTGGTCTGTCATCTCCCTGTGTTCTTAAGAGGAAATGCTGAGCCACCCTGTCAATCTCCTTAGGTTTGGCTCACCCCTGACAACCCAAACATGGGAGGTGACACTGTGGATGACGAAGGGAGCGGGTGTCAGGATGTTCCCTGCCCATGTGTTCTGGGATCCAGATCTGTATATGTATGTTGCCATGTTCTCCAATAAAGGCCTACCTTGCTTTCTTCACATTGTCACTTACAGGCTGTGGGCTAGTGGGATACAGGAATAGGATTAAACCTACCCAGCCACCCCCTGCCAGGCAAGACGTCCGGCTCATGGGTCCCATGGCTGTCAGGGTAGGCTAATCTGTCTGAGATAGCCAAGGATGCTAGGTCACCTCTATACCTAAGGCTCCAGGGGTCCTCCTGGCTTCCCCCTCAGAGCAGGTACTCAAGTCACCTATGGCTCTGTTAGCATCTTGCCACTCCAAGTTGCCCAATGGTGTGGGTAGAGTCTACGCTGTTTCAGTCTTGATCTCATGCATTTGAAAATTCACTCAAGTTCTAGGAGTCGGGGGGGGGGGGCTGTGGTCCCTGAAATATGCTGCTAAATATACTCTGTAGCTTGCAGACTCGGGGGTCACAGCCAACACCACTCCCATCAACAGCTCCTCACAACTTGTGCATGTTCTGCCCATGAAAACATGCCTGCATAAACATGTTAGAAAGACGGAAGGGTACACACCTACTCTATAGTGTCGTCCTGCCAAGGTGCAAGTGAAGCTATGCCTGGTGTCAGCATGAGGGCAGGGGCCATGAAGAGCTGCAATGACATTATGCTTTCTTCTTAAAAGGACATGATCCTGATCTGTGCAATACAGACAGACACAGTTGCCACTGCAGTCCTGGGAAGGCTGATATGGATGCAGCTCAGCTTGATTCTGAGTAGAAGCATGTTGGGGATTGGTCCCAGTCATTCCAAATACACATTCTCAGAAGGTCTATTGAGAGGTAACCCAAAGGGCAAGGCAGCCCTCTTAGAGGAGATATAGAAATAGCCCATGTTAAAAAAGAAAAAAAAAGCTGGGTAGTGGTGGGTGGTGGTGGCACACACTTTTAATCCCAGCACTCAGGAGGCAGAGGTAGGCAGATGCCTGAGTTTGAGGCCAGTCTGGTCTATAAGAGCTCGTTTCAGAACAAATGAAAAACAAAAAGAGGAAAAGAAAGAAGGAGGAGAAGGAAGAAGGAGAAGAAAATAACCCATGTACCTTGCAAAACCACCCACAGAACTAGCTGTGTTGCCCAGGTTTCTACCCTCTATCCTGGCAAAGGAGGTGATTAGCATCAAGACAAGGAGGCCCAGAGTGCTGAGGATACTTGGACTCTTCTTGTGCGCAGACAGGGAGCCAGGAACTGCTCCTTGTAAGGATGGGTGTCCCTTGCTAGAACACATATAGCTGGGTCTTCTAGCTCTGTTAGTAGGTGGGAATTGATCCAGGGCTGGGAGAGACCCTCTTGGATCTGGGCCTACACTGTCTATCCCAGTACACTCAGTAGGTGCTTCCCAGACCTGAGCAAGGGATATACCAAGCCATGCCCACTCACCTGTGTGGCTGAATGAGTTGCTCTCATATTGCCTGTTCCTCTCTGAGTAATAGCTTTCACACTCAAAATGCCAGGAAGAACCAGGATCCAGAAGATGTCAGAGAGGTTGCATTCCAACTCAGCCAGTTGTCAACTCCATGTCTCCAGAGGGGCTGTTAGGGCGGTTGAGTCTTGACTTTCTGAGTAGGGATAAAAATGCTATTGTCATGGACACTTTTACATGAATGCCTCTTTGCTTTAATCTCCTCAGCGTTGCTAGTAAGGCTTCAGTGTGCATGGGTTCCCTCTCCCCCGCCCTTACTGCTTTCTTTTTCAATCACATCTGTATATCCTGCCATGCCTGAAATCCCACCTCCTCCAGGGACTCTTAATATTTGTCCTTGCTGGACTCCCTCAGTCCTTCACATGGGCTCGTTTGTTTGCTAACCTGCAGCTGAAAACTTGGGTTGGTGACACAAATGCTCCAACAGGAAAGTCACAGCATAAGGAAGATGGTGAGCTGCCCCTGATGGGATTCGAGCCCAAGCTGGACTTGACCTTAGATGGTTTCAGAAGATGTAAGCATTGTATGGGGCTGCTGAACCCACAAGCCCAGAAAACCGATGTCATTATGACACCCCAAAAGGCAGTCCTTGTCTGCTGTAATAAGAGCGGCGGGGCTGCGTCCCCGGCACCCGGCTGCCTGCATGGCTTTACCTAAAATAATTACACGGAAACTGTATTCTTTTAATCACTGTCTGGCCCATTAGTTCCAGCCTCTTATTGGCTAGCTCTTACATATTGATAAAACCCATTTTTAATATTTTGTGTAGCACCACGAGGTGGCTTACCAGGAAAGATCTTAACCTGCATCTGTCTGGAGTGGGAGAATCATGGCGACTGCCTGACTCGGCTTCTTTCTTCCAGCATTCTGTTCTGTTTTCTCCGCCTATCTAATTTTCTGTCCTATCAGGGCCAAGCAGTTTTCTTTATTAATTAACCAATGAAAGCAACAGATAAATACAAGACCCACCTCCATCATTTGTCCCTATAAGCAGACATGAGAATTGTGTGGGCATCTAGCCCTGGGGCCATCAAAAAGTGTTTTAGATGATTAAAACAAATGCTAGATATGGATCAGAAGAGGTTACCAACAAAGTGGATGAGCAGCCCAAATGAAGTCTTCTACTGAAATTGGCTAAGAAAGACCATAGCTACACACCACAAATAGACATCAGGAAGCTCCAGTGAGGTGAAGAATACTAGGGTCCAGGACTGAGTATGTGGTTCAGTGGTTAAGGCTCTTGCCACAAAAACAGCAGGCATGAGGATCAGGATTTGGATTCCCAGAACCCAAGCAAATGCCAGGTGGATGTAGGGGCCTATCTGTAATTCTGGCATAGAAGGCAGAGGCAGGGATCCCTGGAGTAAACTGGCTAGCAAAGCTAGCAGCATCGATGAGCTCTGGATTCGACTGAGAGATCCTGCCCCGATAATAAGGTAGATCACAATCAAGAAAGAGTACTAGGCCTTCACATGCACACACGTGTATACATTTGCTCAAACACAGAAACATGTACACACATATACATAAAGAAAAGCAATAATAATTCAGGGCTCAGTACGTGTGAGGGGACAAAATCTAGAGAGGAAAGCTGTTTGTCCTGCCTGATGCTGACTTTTTCCTCAGGGGTAGAAGGGAAGAAGATGCGTCCATTTCTATAAAACTGGGGACAGATCCAGGCCTACCTCACAGGGTGCAGTTAGGAAGCTGCTTTCACTAGCTGGGGAGCCAGATGACCACAACATTGCCTTCTCACTTTCCTCAGCAGTTAGAAATAAACCTGGCCCATCCTCATCTGCTGGCTTCAACTCTCTCTCCTGTGAACCCAAAGTCCTGCGTCATGTGCCCTAAGTGCTTTCCTTAAGCCCCAAATTACTCATTTCAGAGTGGCCGGAGACCAGCTAGCACCTGTCACTCACATCTACCAAACACCTTAAAGACAAACATTTTCAGGGAGGCTCCATTTCTGTTCCTAAGGCACAAGGATTTGCATGTGTAAAATGGATAATTCAGTTTTAAAATGGGTAAACACACCAGGAAACACTTCATTATGGCGAGATCCATACAAAACAGAAGATACCAGCTCAAGAAAGAATCAGATGGTGGGATATACTGCACGAAAGCTGTGAAAGAGTGTGGTAGGTTTGGGAAGTGCAAAAAATTAATATGGGGAAAAAGGACTCAAATGGAACCCCCATAACCGGAAATAAGAACTGAGCTGAAATGTGTAACACCTAAGCTGAATTGAATATTAAACTCAGCTCAAGAACAAACCAGACAATTGGAGTTGGAACAAAAGGTGTTACTTAGCAAAGGCATCCCACAAAGAGTAGAAAATATCAAAGCCTGAAGGACATGGGGGGAAACTCGTCTATGTGTATCCAAGAGTTCTCAGAGGGAAAATCAAGAGAAGGGAGGCAAGCCGGGCGGTGGTGGCGCACGCCTTTAATCCCAGCACTTGGGAGGCAGAGGTAGGCGGATCTCTGTGAGTTCGAGACCAGCCTGGTCTACAAGAGCTAGTTCCAGGACAGGCTCCAAAGCCACAGAGAAACCCTGTCTCGAAAAACCAAAAAAAAAAAAAAAAAAAAAAAAGAGAAGGGAGGCAAAGCTGTGAAGGAAATGATGCCTGAGGGCTTCTCAGCAAAGCAGAACAGAAGCTCCAGACTCAAGAAGCCCAGCCAATTCCAAGTGTTAGAGTAACACATTGGCTGTCGTTTAGTTTCAGAAGACCATATGGTAAGGGGTGACCCTAACAGGAGCTAGAAAGACTCAGACGATCAGAGAGATAACACTCCGATGGACAGATGTCTTTTTGCCAGCAGCAATGGTATCCAAAAGTCAGCGGAATAATTTCAATCCTGAATGATAACAGTACTTTCCGGTGTGTGAAATACTGACACTGGTGCATAAACCAAGAGTTTTCTACGAACAAAATTTCACTAAAGGGAATTAGAAAGAATAGCCTAAGTCGGGGAGAAGTGGGTACTTAGATGGATAGCAGAGGTGCATAGAAGAAAGGATAAGATAGGACATAAGAGAGAAAAATCTGGGTACAACAATAACACATATAACAGTAGAATGGATTGAAAGCATGGTGGTGTGTGCAAATACAGTGAACCGGCACACAAATGTTCGGAGAATGAGTGCAATCAGGGAGCTGCAGGGTGCTCTCACTCTGGAAGGTGCTGAAGATGATGACGGGCTTTAACTTGGGGATGGTACTGTGCCTAACCAAGATTCCATCTGTGGCACACCCGTAAGAAATGAACAATAGTGCGGACAACTTTTAAATTAGCAATCCCCATCCCCAAGTGGAATGGGGGAAACTAGCCAACCAGCCCCAAAGAAAGTATGAAAGGAAAAAATTTAAAAAGTATGTGTGTGGGGGGAGATTTCCCACTCAGTACTCAGATTTCCTGTGTCCTCCTCCAGGGTCTAACCTGGTGGCACCCCCTGATCACACACCACACTTTTTCTGCAATCCACCAGATCTACCTTGCACCCCACAACCAGTGCCCAAGTCGAGTCTGGCCACAGCTTTCTACCAAGACCCACCCTACCTGCAACTACCCGCAGGTCCCTTCTGCATAGCTGCCCACCACCCCACCTACCCAGACTTCCCGTGTCCTCCCCCAGGGTCTAGTCTGAGTTCCTCTGATCATCTGCACCTTCTCCCCAATCTGCCAGATCTAGTCTGGGTTCCACAACCAGTACCCGCACTTCAAAGGAGTCTAAGCTTCAACTAGGATGCTCACTACCTGCCCCCAAGCCCTACCTGCCCCCAACCCACAGGACCCTCTCTTGCCTCATCTAACCTTCCCACCCATCCAGATCTACCCCACGCTGCAGGCTTAAACCCAGAAGCCCTGTGTCCCTTCTATATTGAAGGTGCTCCAGATAATGTTTTTATCCTACAGAAAGAGTGGATCTTTGTCTTAAGCAGAGGCCTTATTAGAAGTCATGCTGAGTCATATTGTGTTTGAAGGCTTCTACTTTATTTAGGAATCTCCAGACATCCCAATGAGTATCTAGTAATTCATTCAGTTTACTTTTCACTGTTACTTTCAGTCCAGTGTTTCCAGATACCCAGAGAGCCAACAACTTATAACACAACGTCAAAAATGCAGCCTTGCAATTTTAACGGTTTGCTTCAAACACAGATGTGAGCCCTGTGTGGTGGCACTTACCAGTAATCACAGCACTTGGGGTGGGTAAAAGCAAGAAGATTATGAGTTCACGGTCATCCTTGGCTGCACAATGAATTTGGGGCTAACCTGGGCTATGTAAGATCATGTCTAACCATCCAGCCAGGCACAACACGGTTATGCTTTTCATAGACAAAGGAATGTTTATTCCTTCGATCAATAGACCTGCATTGGTTTAGGAAGGGCATAGTGTGGCAGAAAGGTCAGGGAGAGTCACAGGGCTGTACCCTGGAGGACGACTCAGGAAGTCTGGGTACTGAGAACACACACATTATTTTACTTAGTGCTGATGAATCAGAATATAAAGTTCATTTTTATTAAGATAAAATTAGAGTGCCAATGGGTAGTATTTACCTAAATGTGAACCTATTTAAAGAATTTTTAGATTTTTAAAAATAGTTTGGGACTATTACATAAAAATGTTACTGTTTTACGTGTACTGCTAAGTTAATGCTTTGCTATATTCATAAAGTAGTATACAAATGCCCACTTTTGGTATAACTTCAAACTATAGTGGTATAACTTCAAACTATAGGCATAAAAGAATCCTAAGACCATAGACCAGATCTTTAGCAAAATCACAAAAAAAAAATCCACACAAATACTAAAAGCACACAGAACACCAAATAGACCAGAAAAGAAAAATCCTCATGCCATATTATAGATAGAACATGAAGTGTATAAAACAAAGTATATTGAAAGCTGCGAGAGGGAAAGAGGGTGGAGGAAGATAAAGTAACTCATATATAAAAGAAAACTCATTAGAATAACAGCTGATATCTCAATGGAAACTTTGCAAGCCAAAAGAGCCTGGCAGTGATGCATTCCAAGTCCTAAAAGACCATGATGACTAACCTGGACTAATACACCCAGTAAAATTACCTGCCATAATTGAAGGAGAAAGGAAAGCTTTCTACAATATAAACAGCCTTTAAAAATTACCCAAATCAAATATAAAGAAAATACAGGAAGCATTCATTTGGGATGAAGATAAAAATGAGTACAGCAGAGATACTATGGAAAGAAATATGATACCATAATTGTTTAAAAAAACACCACCAAAAACACAAACACTGCTACCAAAAACAACACTATGACCATAATTAACACACACATTTCAATAATAACTTTGAGCATCAATGACCTCAATTCTATAATCAAAAGACACAGACTAACTGAATGGATCAAGAACAAAATCCATCTATCAGTTGCCTACAGGACACACATTTTAGTTTAAAGGATAGGTACCACCTTAGACTAAAAGGATGCTCCAATAAAATGGGACTGGGAGGCAAGCAGATTTCATTAACCTAATATCTGACAAATAGACTTCACATTAAAACTGATCAGAAGATTTAGGGGGATTTTTCACTAATCAAGAGAACAGTTAAACCAGAAGACATTCCTATCCTGAACATATGCACCCAATTTCATTAAAAAAAAATCTTCTGCTGAATTTAAAGACAAAGGTTAACAAACATCTCTGTTACTAGTAGGTAATTTCAATACCCCACTTTCTCTAATAGACAGGTTATTGAACAAAAAATAAACAGAATATCCAGAATTAATTGACATCATATACCAAATAGATTCAATAGATATCTACAAAATATTCCAACAAACCCCAAAGGATTCATGTTCTACTCAGGAGCACAGAAGCATCTTTAAAACAGATCACACAATGGGATTCAAACATATCTTTACACATTCAAGAAGGTAGAAACCAATCCTTGTATTCTATCTGATTGTAATGCAATAAAACTTAAAGTTTACAGCAAACACATATCTAGTAAATACAAAATCTCATGGAGATTAAACAACTCATTACTGATGAATGGGTAAAGACAAAACCAAGAAAGAAAATTTAAGAAATACTGGAATTAAATGAAAATGAAACCAGGACACAACAAAACTTCTGGGACACATCAAAAGTAGTCCTATGAGAGAAATGTATAGCTCTAAGTGCCTAACATCAAAAAAATCAGAAGGCTGGCATGGGGGAGCATGCCTTCAACCCCAGCACTTGGGAGGTAGAGGTAGGTGAATCTCTGAGTTTGAGGCCAGCTTGATCTATAGAGTGAGTTCCAGGACAGCCAGGGCTGCACAGAGAAACCCTGTCTCAAACAAAACAAAAAACAACAACAAAATCAGAAAAAGCAAAATACTTGGCTTAATGATGCAACTCAAGAAGTTAGAAAAACAAAACAAAAACATGAACAACCAAATCTAAACACAGCAGAAAAAATAAAAATCAGAGCAGAAATCAATGAACTAGAAACAAAGAACACAATAAACCAACCTAAGAGCTAATTCTTTGAGAAAATAAACAAGATTGATAACAGACCCTTGGCCCAACTAATAGAAAGACAGGATACTAATTAACAAATCAGAAATGAGCAGAGAAACATTGCAAATGACACTAAAGAAATTCAGGAGATTATAAGGGAATGCTTTAAAAACCTGATTCCATGAAGCTGTAAACCTAAAATTGATAAATTTCTAGACTCAGTCACAAATTAAAAAAACAGACCAACAACCTATTAAACAGACCCATAACAAATCATAACAAATGAGGAAATTTAAATAGTAATAAAAAGCCTTTCAGAAAAAAAATCCCAAGTCCAGATGGCCATATGGATTCACAGGAAAATTTGACCAGAGATTCAAAGAAGAACTTATAGCTATCCTTCTTAAACTATTAATAGAAATAGAATCACTCCCAAACATCTTCTACAAAATCAGTATTATCACTGTAATGCCTAAACCAGGTAAAGACAAAACGAACAAAGAAAGAAAACTATAGGCCAATGTACCTGATGGGTTTAAACTCAAATTACTATACATCAAAACTATTATACAGCATGATCATGTTGACTTTATCCCCAAAACACAGAGACGGTTCGACATATGCAAATCAATAACTGTAATAAACCATATATATGGATTTAAAACAAAAACCATATGTTCATCTCAATAGATGCAGAGACATCCTTTGACAAAATCCAACATGCCTTTATGATAAAAGACACGGAGAATGTGGGGCTAGTGAGACGGGACCTCAACACAATAAAAAAGCTGTCTATGAGAAACCCACAGCCAACATCATCCTAGATGGAGAAAAGCTTGAGCAATCCCAACGAAGTCATGAAGGAGTTAGGGTTGTCTATATCCACACTCCTCAGCACTGTGCTAAAAGTACTAGCTGGAGCAATAAGGTAAGAGAAAGAAACCAAAGGGACACACATGGAGAAAAAAGTCAAACTATCCCCTATTTGCAAATGATACGATATTCTACATTAGAGGTCCCAAAAAGTCTACCATAAAAATGTCTAGAAATGATTAACAAATTCAACAATGTGGTAGGATAAAGTACCAACTGGCATAAATACCTTTTCTGTACACTAATGACAAACATACAGAGAATGAGATCATGAATATACTGCCAGTCACAACAGCCTCAAAGAAAATAAAATATCTAGGAATAATTATAACCAAAGGAAGTGAAGGACCTTTACAATGAGAACTTTAAACCTTTGTTGAGAAGGAGAAGGAGAAGGACCCTAAAGAACGGAATGACATCCAGTGTTCATGAATTGGCAGAATTGATATTGTGAAAATGACCATTTAACTAAAACCTATTTACAGATTCAATGCAATCCCAATATCTCATTCTTTACAGAAATAGGAAAAAAACTATTCTAAAATTAATATGGACCCACAAAAGATTCCAAATAGCCACAATCCTGAGCAAAAAAAAAATGCTGGAGGGATTACCATGGCAGATCTTAAGATATATCACAGAGCCTTAGCAATAAAAAACAGTCTGCTATAGTAGAAAAAAAGACATAGAGAACAAAATAGAAGATGCAAACATCAGTTCTTGCAGCTTCAGCCACTGAGTGTTTGACAAAGCAGCCAGAAACATACACTGAAGTAATAACAGCACCTTTGACAAATGGTGCGGAGCAAACCGATGTCCACAGGCAGAAGAATGAGATTCGACTTGTATGTATCACATTGCACAGAAACTAACTACTAAAGACTTAAACATGAAACCCAAAACACTGAAATTGCTAGAAGAAAACATCAGCAGTCACCTCCATGATCTAGGTATAGGGAAGGGCTTCTTGATAGAACCCCTTTTGCCCAACAATTAACAAGTGGGATTTCATAAAACCAAAGAACTTCTGCAAAAAAAAACAAAAACAAAAACAACAACAACAACAAAAAAAACCACCAAAAAACCAAAACCCAAAAACAAAAAACCCAATCGTCCATGTGAAAAGAAGTTCACCAAATGGTAGAGAATCATTGCCAGCAATATCTGACAGAGGATTATTAGCCAGAATATACAAAAAATTCAAAAAACAAGGAATAAAAAATGACCCATTTAAAACATAGTTCTCAGACAGAAACAGTTTTCAAAAGAAAAAAGATGGATAAAAAATAACTCAAAAGAGTTCATTGTGCCTTGCAATTAGAGAAATATAAATAAAAATGGCTTTTGAGATATCACATAACTTCAGTCCCAGTAGCAAAGATCAACAGCAACTGGACAATAAATGCTGGGGGCCGGGGGTTCAGGGAGAACCCTCACTCACTGCTGATGGGATTGCAAACTGGTGGAACCACCTTGAAAATCAGTGTTAATAATTTGCAAAAAGCTAAAAATAAATCTACCACATGATACAGCTATATCACTCCTTGACATAGACCCAAAGGACCTGACATCCTACTCCACAGGTCCTTGCTCAGCCGTGTTCGTTACTGCTCTAGTCACAATAGTTAGGTAATGGAAAGAACCTAAGTGTCTCTCACCTGAGGAGTGGATAATGAAGTGTAGCACATAGACATCATGGAATGATGTAAAGAAAGACGAAATCATTAACTCTGCAAGGAAATGGATGGAACTATGATATTGAGTAAGACAACCCAGACCCAGAAAGATAAATGTCACATTTTCTCTTGCTGAAAGCTTCCAGCTCCAAAACTTCAGGGATGAATACTTAGCCTGGAGTAACTACAAAAACCAGGAGGGTAAAGTGAGACCATTGTCAGGATGGGGAGTTTAGGAAGCAATAGAGAGCAAATATAGGGTACATGCGATCTGATCAGGAAATGGGGGAAAGGAGGCTCTTTAAGAAGGTAAATATAGAAGGAAGGAGGAAGCCACTGCTCAAAAATAGGGAAATGCCTGGTACTGGAAACCTAATTACACAGTTTTAATGAAATCATGAATCTTGGAGAAGAAACTACAACCACTACTTTACTAAACCAGCATAATCCCTAGCTACGTTCCAAACATTTATATTTATACCCATAAATAAGTGTAGTCTTCACGCCCGCCAACAAGGAAATTTCTCTTTGCAACAGAGGGAGACCACTACATAAAACCACAACCAATCAACATGTAGAGTTGTGGTGCCCAGTTTCAATGTAATATACAAGCAAAGGACCAGTGATACAAAAAAATTGCCCAAACAAGGCATTATGGGACAAAAAAATCTATAAAAATATTAGTAAATTCATTTTGTGTTGGCTATGTACTATTGGGCATGGGACCTACATTTAAGTGTGGTTTACATACCCCGTGAAACTCCATTGGAGAAAATAACCTTTTTCTTTACAACCAGTTATCAAATAGAGATCGATTCTTGGTTAGGGATGCATGATTGTGTCTACTTCTGCTCCTCAGTGCTGGGAACTCATCCAGTTGAACCTGAGCAGGTCATGTACATGCTGTCACAGTTTCTGTGGCTTCCTATGGGTGTTGATCCTGTTGTGTCTGAAAGACACTGTTTCCTTAGAATCATCAATTACTTCTAACTCCTTCAGTTTCCTCTTCTGCATAGCATCTGAGCCCCAAGGGGGAGGGGCTTGAGGAGAATGCACCGTTTAGGACCAATTATCCCAAGGTCACACACTCTGCACATTGTCCAGTTGTGCATCTCTGTTTGTTCCCATCCACTGCAGGGGGAAGCTTCTCTGATGCTGCCTGGGCACAACACTGATCCTCAAGTATAGTGGAAAGTCACTAAGAGTCATTTTATTGCTATGTTTCTTTAGCAGAACAACAGGATTTGGTTTTTCTCTAGACCCGTGAGGCCATGAATTTAAAAAAGAGCCAGGAAGGGTTTATGGGGAGGTTCTGGGGGAAGAAAGGGAAGGGAGAAATCTTGTAATTATAATCTCAAAAAAATTGAATTGAGGAGAGGAGTGGGGGTGAATATGATCAAAACATATTGCATGAAATTCTCAAAGCATAAATAAAAGTATATTATTTTAAAAAAGAAAGGCTTAGGGACTTAGTGGGAGGGTGTTCACTAGTGTGTTACAATATCCTGGTTTCTAATCTCGGTATCACATGATAAAAAATAAGAAATAAAGAAATAGAAACAGTAGGATACAAACCACAATCACAGTGATGTAAGAAAGCCCAGTGCTTAAGTGTACCATGATACATCAGGCATTATTCTAAGACCTTATAGAATCAATATAGATGACACACAAAATCTACACAACCATTCCTATATATGTATATGGCAAAAATGATTGTCAGCAAATACTACATATATTTGCCTTTGTCTGTTTTTTCTCAACTATAGGAGTGTTCTTAGTGGATTATTTCTTATTCCTTTCATTTTAATTGACAAAAGTATGAGGCACATACAGCCACATTGCTAGGAAGTGGCCATAAAATAAATTGTACAAACAAATTAAGTATATTAGTACTTACAGGAAATGATAATTATTCCAGATGAAAGACTAGGCTAATCTTGTAAGATCTGGGCTATGACGGTTTACAAAAGACAGCAAAAGGTGAGACTGTCGAAGATGGGAGCAGGAGAAGATGCGCCCGAAACCTAATAACAGAATTTCAGGACATTGACGCTTACTTTTCTCCTTCAGGAGCATGCAGACTTCCTTCCAGTAAACCCGTGAATGCTAGGTAGTGCGGTGAAGCATGTTGTTGAACACCAGCTCAATTTCTGCATGTCCAATGGCATAAGCAAGCTGTGTCATATCAGCACAGGGCCTTACCATCACGTTAAAGAGAGTAATCGATAGCCTTGGCAATAGTCTGATGTTTCGGGGTATCCATGGGACCCCTATGCCCAATGACTCAACTGAAGGATTTACTTGGTGGCATAGGTTGTCTAATTGGGGCATTGTCTCCCCTATGATATGGTGGCTCCCTTTAAGTTCTTTTGATATGTGTATATATTTTAGAAAGCTTCTACAGTGGTAGGTTTCTATACAGCTTTTCAAAAGGCCTTTAGTGATGTCTCTCCCCACATTTCCTCCATTGTCCTACCCTCCCATCACCCCCATTTCATCCTAATCTTGTATCCCCTTTATTTCTTTGTAACACTAGATTCTATTTCTCCTTCCTCGGGAAATCATTTCCCTTCCTCCTCCCATGTCCTTACTAGGTACCAGTCGCCTGTCTGAAAAATATGCTGATACAAGATGGTGTAAATATGAGAATAATCAAAAAATATTTTTATTAGATTTAAGACTCTTTCCGTGAAATGAGATCCATACCCAATACTCTTAAAACGGCAAAGAACCTGAGACTATACAACCCACCACTGTTATTCTGTTAAAGGAGCATAGCAATAAAGCAAGTCCTGTTGGCATATTCCTATACCCATAGGTCAGTTTCTCACTCAGACCACGGCAGAACAGCTTCTTGCAGTAGATGGGGATCAGCATGGTGACTCACAAATGGAACCTGCAGAAACTGAGACACTTTGGAGTCCCTCATTGTAAATCCGAGGTCTTCATCACACCTCTTCCTCCAGGCTCAGGGACTTACATGAAGTGAAGATGAAAAGATTGTTAAGAAATGTGGACTTGGGTCCTATCCCTAAACAAGAAGCTATTTGCAATTAATCTCTGCTGTCAAAGGGAAAATCAGTTTTCTTTAATAGTGTGTCACTGGGTATTTTAACCACATTCCAGGGCAGACCCCATACCCAGGAGTAGTTGGCCAACACAAAATGGATTTCTGTGTTTTATTTTTATTTTTCTGTGGGCTTTTTGTTTCTTTTTGTTTTCTTTTAGCATTTGTCTTATTGGTTTTCCATTTTTTAATTTATAAGAAGGAAAAAACCAACATGAAATTGGGTAGATAGGAAGTGGGGAGGATTTGGAAGGAATTGGGGGAGGGGAAATCATGACCAAAATATAGTGCATAAATATTTAATTAAATACAAGACAAAATATATCTAGAAATAGATAATAGCATCATGATAATAAAAGTGATAATTCACCCAAAACTATAATTATTCCAAATCTGCACACAATTGATACCATTTAATTTTTTTTTTAAATTTAAATGGCTAGAATGATTGCCGAGCAGGTAAAGGCACTTGCTGCCAAGCCAGATGTCCTGAATCAGATCCCTGGGACTCGCATGGTGGAGAGAGAGAACCAACTCTTGTAAGTTGTTGTCTGACCTCCACATGTGTGCTGAGGCACATGAACACACATGTACATACACCTATACCTATGCATAATAAGTTAATACATTTTTAAAGAGATAAAATAGTTTTAGGGACTTGGGAGATGGTTCAGTCAGTAAAACGCTTTCTGTACAATCACAAGGGCCTGAATGTAATATCCAGCACCCACATAAGATCTAGGGTCAGCTGTGCACACCTCCAGTCTCGGGACTAGTGAGCAGAGGTCAGCCAGGCTAGCCAAATCACTGAATTTTAGATTCAGTCAAAGACCAAGACCCTGTCTCAAGAATATAGGGGAGATCATAGAAGCCCACATTTGACATTGCCCTCTCGCCTCTACACGCATAAGCACACACATGAACACAGGCATACATAATAATTGTTGTAGGAACAATAACCTGCCTCAAAAACTAAAGCACAACCCGCCAGAAGTCCAAGGAGGAGCAAGTCCACAACTGTGCGGAGACTGTTTGCATACATACTTTGACTATACTTTCTTACCGTAGCACAGCAGAAACCTCCACCCTCGTCTTCCCTGACTTTTATACTTTAGTCCCTCTCTGAGGTCGTATGTAGTTAGGGTAGCATTGCAAATAACAAGTAGTTGGGAGCAGTTCGATACTCAGGTGAGGGTCCGATGACCCTCTCCTCCCATCTACGAGGGGATATAAATAGTTATCAAGCCCAGCTGGTATGATCTTTTACAAGTGGGCACAGCTGAATGCCCCACCATGATGGTTGTTTGTCTTAGAGGATAGTTCTCTACAACAGAGGCCAACCTGGGTTAGCCCGTGAGTTGAAGCCCAACCTATACTACACAGTGGTTATAAAGTGTGCAAATATGTAAGTGTGTGTGTGAGAGAGAGAGAAAGAGAGAGAAAGAGATCACACACAAATGATTTAAAAACTTCATGAAATTTTTTTGCCATTGAACATTTAGAAAAGTATTTCACTCTGCGTTTGTTAGAGACCTTTGTATCTAGCCCACATAGCGTAGCTGAAGGAAACCTATCTTGTAGATACCATGTTATACCTTAGTTTTCTCTCTACTGTTTTCATAAAGACCCTGGCCAGAAGCAACTTGGAGAGGAAAGAGTTTGTTTCCACTTACAGTTGTCCGTGGTGAAGGAAAGTCAGGACAGGAACAGAAGCAGAGGGTGTGGAGGAACCCTGCTGACCGGCTCGCTTCTCACAGCTTGTTTCTCGCCCTTCATTCCTATACCATCCTAGACCAGGGTAGCACCGCCCACAGTGTATGGAGCCCTCCCACATCAATCATTAATCAAGAAAACAAGTTACAGACTTGCCCACAGACAATTGGGTCTTCTCAATCAAAAATCCTCTTTCCAGTTGACTCTAGCTCATGCCACATTGAGGGGAAAAAAACCTCAGCCAGGACAGCCTCTCAAAACAGAATGTTTAGATTAAAGGTCAATCATCAAAAGAAAAGTATAAGTCTATCTCATATTTGGACATTAAAAAACATTTTTAGATAACTTATAGTCAAAAGAACAAATAACCATGGAAAATAAATGTTAAAAATTATACAGATAATTCAGATCTGATAGGGACGTTTTATAGACTTAATTCCATCTAATCAAAAGAAGAAAATGCGGAAGTTAATGAGCTGATCACCATCCACAAGAGCAGAGAACACTGGTAGGAGAGATTAAAGGACATAGAAGGATATAATTAAAGATAAGACCACAAATTAATAAAATAGGAAAAAATCCACAATAGCAGAAAGCCAAAGGGTGTTTCTTGGAGAAAGTTGATAAAATAAAGAAACCTCTGACTAGATTAATAAAAAGAAAAGGCACAAATAAATGAGTCACAGATGTCTGGCCCTGCAGACAGCCATCCAAGGAAATTATAAACATGGGAGGAAATTACGAAGAACCTGATTCTAAATCAGTGGTTCTCAACCTTCCTAATGTTGAGACCCTTTAATACAGTTCCTCATGCTGTGATGACTCCAACCATAAAATTAATTAGTTGACACTTTGTAACTGTAATTTTGCCACTGTTATGAGTTGTAAATATCTGTGCATTCCAATGTTCTTAGGTGACCCCTGTGAAGGGGTCATTTGACCTCCTAAGGGGTTGAGAACCACTGTTTTAGATCATTTGAAAACATAAATTTTCTAGAAAGTGTAAGAATAAAATTATGGTAACAAATGGAAAGAGTAAATAATTGAAAAGCTATTATAGGAATCAAATCAAGTTTTAAAAAAAACCTTTTCAAAAAGCAATTATAGCCCCAGATGGAGTGTACATGTGTATATGGTGGGTGTGTATGTGTGCTTATGCATGGGTTGTATATGTGTGTGTGTATGTGTGCACATGATATGTGTTTGCATATACATGTGTGTGTACATGATGTGCAGGTATGTGTTGCATGCATGTGTGTACATTTGTCTAGTTTTGAGAACAACCTCTGGTACCAGTCCTCACCTTCCACCTTGTTTGACATAGGGTCTATTGCTGTTTGTCACAGCATATGTCAGGCTACACGGCCCCAGGCTTGCACGGATTTTCCAGTTGCCACCTTCCGTCTTGCCTTTTGGAAGACTGGGATTAGAGAAGCTCAATACTGTGTCTGGCTTTACACAGGTTCTTCAGTCCTCTGTCTTCCTCACTCTGCTTGGTGGCTTTTAACAGTGAATTCTAATAAACATTAAAGGAGTCAATAATTATAGTTCCATAAAATATTTATCAGTTTAGATAAAGGAGATATGTTAATACCCAAATCCAACAAAGATAGCATGTGAAAAAATAGTTCAGGAATGCAGCGCACATCGCCCGTCTGCGCTCTATGTGCTACCATACAGTTCGTGAGCTTCGGGCAAGGGGATGGAGGTTGAAACACACAAAGACACACAGACAGAGACAGGGAGACAGAGACACAGACCTATAGTCACTGGTAAGAAGACCTTTATTCAATAGCACCATGGAGGCTTATATACCCAACACAGTCAGGTGGGCCAACAGGTGAAAACTTTATCCTCTGATCCTCAAGGTCAAGGCAACAAGTGCTCGTGAAGCAGAGTTGGTAAACAACTTTGACACAGCTTTTAGTAACTCAAATCAGAAGAAAAGTAAAGATCTCTAGCAGGGAAGAGCAGCTGGAGGCCAGGACTCCAAATGGTCCCAACACAGGAAAGCTATACATCAAAACTTTAGGGCTTGATGCTGTCCTTGGTGACAAATAAAGATAGCCTATCATGACCAGGTGTCTTAATTGAGAGGATGCAAGGTTGGTTGAATGGTAGAAAATCAGTTAATGAATCTACTGTGTTAACCAAGCAGAGAACTAATGTCACACAATCCCTGTTATGGGTGTGGGGAAAGTTTTTGATTCAAGTGCACACCCTCTCATGACTGAAAAAGCCCTGAAGTTCAGAAAAGCTCCTCTAAGCTAAAGCTGGAAGATGGTTTCTAACTGGTGCAAAAGTAACTATAAAAAAAATATGCACAGAGCCAGGTCTGGCGGTACAGGCCTGTCAGTCCATCTGCTTGGGAGGCTAAGGTGGGAGGGTTGCAAGCGTAAGGCCTGCATAGGCTACAGAGTGGCCTTCAAGTCCTGCTTGAACAACTTTGAGAGCCTGTCTCAAAATAAAATGTTAAAAGGAAGGCTGGGGTGTAGCTCAGTAGTAAGGTGTTTACTCAGAATGCACAAGGCCTGCTATGTTCAATCCCTCACCTCACAGACATAAAACCAAAATAAATAAGAATGCCTAATGCAGATCTGCTTCCGCATTCTTTCTCCTTTAAAACATAAACATACACTTATTGTGTGTGTGTGCATGCATGTGTGTGTATGTGACATTGCAGATGCCCACGGAGTCCAGAAGAGGGAATCAGATTTCTCTGAAGCTGGAGTTCAGGCAGTTGTGAGTTGCACGACATGGGAATAGGGAGCAGACTTGAATTGTCTGCAAGAGAAGTTTGTGCTCTTAACCATCGAGCCTTTCCTCCAGTGGCCCCTAAGTTTTGTCCTTAAGATCAGAACTGAAGCATCTCTGCTTCTATATCTTGTTGTATCCACAGTCTATCCTACTAAGGAAAGAAAAATAACAAAATTATGAAGTCCAAAGGAGGCAAAAAACTGCTCCTAAAGATGTGTATTAATATTTTTAACAACACAAAGTCTGGAGGAACATTCATATTTATAAGACTATAAAATCAATTTACAAAATCCAGAGTATTTATATCTCAACACAAACTTCACAAAAATAAGACAATAAGATTGACCACTTATAGATCTACATTTTTTTTTCACAAAATGAGCCTATGTTTGACAGAATAATTCCTTCCCAAAGACAGCTAAGCTCTATTTCCCAGAACTCATGAATATATTAGATTACACGGGAAAGGAGAATTTATAAGTGTACATAAAATTATAGTTGACAATCACTGGACCTTAAGATAAATTATCCAGACAGGATCAAGGGAATTAGAAGGGTTCTTAAAAGGAAAAAGAGGCCAAAGAGAACCAGAGAGGGTGACAGGAAGACAATGTAACCCATAGCCTTGGGCTTGGAGATGGAGGAATTGGTCATGAGCCAAGATGATCCTCAAACCCTAGACGCTGAGCTAGTCCAGAAAATAGATCCTTTTCTGCCCATAGAATTCTCTGCAGAAAATACACTCCTGCCAGCATCTCAATGTTTGCTCAGTGATATTCTATCTTCGGATCCCAGAACAATTAGATAATGAATTTGTGTTGTATTAAGCCAAATTTGTGGTCATTGGTTGCAACACCAACAGGAAACTGATTCAGAACCACAGAATAAATCATTTCTTTTATATGTAAGGCTTTAAGAGGGAAGATATAAAAATTTATTGAAGTACATTAAAGCACGGCTAAGTAAATGGACTGAGAGACTCTTTCTCATAAAGATGCAAATTCTTGCTAAGCGGATCTATAGATTGAATGCTATGCCAATAGAAACCTTAATAATTTTAAGGTGGAACTTGACAAGCTGATTCTAAAATGCTTCAGAAATTCAGAGAGGTCCAGTGATAGCCAACATATTCTTCAAGATAAAGTTTTAAAATGCCCATTGGAATAGGGCTGAGGAGATGGCTCCTTTAGTCAAGTGTTTGTCATGGAAGCAGAAAGGCTCTGGTTAGGACCCTAGAGCCCACTTTAAAAATCCAGGCATGGAGAGATATACATGGATCTAATCTAAAAGGGAAATAGAAAAAGACAAGATCTCCTAAATAAATTGGGGACATGAGGACCATGGGAGAGAGTTGAAGGGGAGGGGAGCAGAGAAAATGTTTAGCTCAATAAAATCAATAAAAAAGAATATAGTATTCTATATTCTAATATAGCTAAAAACAAAAAAAAAAAAATCCAGGCATGGACATACACTTATAATCCGAGTTCTGGGGAAGTGGTGTTGGAGGGATTCTTGTGGGCTTTCTAACTGGTCTAGACAAGTCACTCTGAGCTCCAGGTTCAGTGAGAGATGTTATCTGAAAAGTAGAGAGAGATATTGAGGAAGACAGTGGACATGGATATGGACCTCTGGTCTTCACATAAATGCACACATGTGCACACAGCCACACATATATACACAATGTATTGTTCCACTAAACCAATTAGTGTAGTGTTACAAGCCCACAAGTGGACCTGTGCACATATGTGCACCTGCCTGCCAGTATCGATGGGGGAAAAGGTGACTTCTCCTTTGCATAATTGTAATGGACATTATATTGATAGATTGTAATATGTTGTTTGAGCTCAAGAGAATCTAGATCTGGCAGAAGAGTCTCCCCCCTCCATTTCAGACCCAAACATGTTTATCTTATAGCATATTCCAAGACTCCTTGTCTGTGGATGGACTAACTCCCACCTATGAGACAGGGAGGAAAAAGAATAGCAAAAACATCCCAAAAAGTCAAAACATTATGCCAGTGAGCACAGCTAGAGGGTCAATCATTTCCAACAGACAGTACTATTGTCTGTTCCACAGTATAAAAGTACCCACAGAGGGGAATAGAATCCATGGAAGAATTTCCATGGACAGAAAACTCACTCAGGAATATCAACTGATTCCCTCAACTTTCCCAGTCAGTTTCTGCAGGATGTTGTGAGTACATGATTTGATGATGTCGTTCCTGTTACTAATATTTCTTTTATTTAGAAGCCTCAGTTGTTCTGCCTGTGACTCTTTGGATAGGGGACTCCAGCTGCTGCTTCAACAGGCCTTCCCTATTTGGTGTCTGCTGGATGCCTGCAAGCCCTGGGTGGATGGTGCTATTATTTCTTTTGCTCTCTCTATTGGGCCAGTCTAGCCATCCCTGCTGGATGTTGTAAGAACCCAATGTGATGTAGTTTTACCACTTTTTTCTGCTGCCTCTTGCTGTTACTTTCTATTTGTTCTTTTATATTTAGTTGCTGTGTATGTAATGAACTCACTCATTCAAACAGAAAGAACAGCTTTTGCAGATTGTTCTCTAGACTGTACAGAACAGCACTGCCTAAGCATCTAGGTAGCTGTAGGGAAAGAGAACTGTTGGGATCCACTGTCTACATTAGACACTTCTATCTTAGGGAAGTCCTAAATGTGAAAAGCAAAGTGTAAAAACATTTGGAAGATGTTTGTAGGCATTTCTATAATCTTAGCTTAGAGAATAGACATGCTAAATGTGTCACAAAGAACAGAAATGAAAGTGACTCAACAGTATAAAAACTGTCTTCAACTTTTCCTCATTGAAGCACATGTTATAATTTTAGAGTAGTATGAATGGGTGATTTTACAAAGACTGTTTCTGTTGCTGTAACAAAATACCCGAGGTTAGGTATGTTACACAGACAAGTTTATTTAACTCACAGTTCAGGAGGTCAAGAAGCATGGTACCAATATTTGATCAGTGTTGATGAAGGCTTCACAATCTGGCAGATGCCATCATATGAGAGGGAGAGGGCATGGTGAGACCAGAAGTCAGAGACTAGAGAGAAGCCAGGCTCACTCTTTTCATCATAGTCCTCTTATGAGAATTAGCCAGCTTTGGGATGCCAGTACTAATTCCTTCTGAGAGAAATGATGTTGCGACTTGACCACCTGCAGAAGGTGCCATGCCCTCAGCACTGACATACTGGGAAGATAGTTCCAGCTCATGGTCGACGGGCAACACCCTCAAACTATACTAAAGGCATAGTCCATTGTTGTAAGATTATTCAACCTAGGAATTGTGCCAGTCACAATGCATGTGGACAGCTTCTGATGTGGCCTACTTGGATCACTTGGGGGTGTCTCCTGCAGGAAGGAGAGAAGAAAGGGATGTGGCAGCAGCTATATACCAATGCCAGTTCAGCTCACAGGGGCATTAACAGAGGATCTGCCTTAATTAAACTTGGTCATGTTAGTGTTAACTCAACAGAATATAGAATAATGTGAGCATGGCTGTGATGATTATCTGTGTTATGTTAATTGCTGTGGGATGACCCATCTTAATTGTAGATAGGACCATTAACTGGTCAAGGGATCCTGAATGGTTTAAATTAGAGAAAAAGTGAGCTCTAGCCTACATTCTCTTATTGCTCTACTTCATGAGAATGAGTTCATCATCACCAGGCATGCTCATGATGTCATGCCTTCCCCACCATGATGGACTCAATGCTTCCTTGAACTGCGATGCAGAGTAAACTTTTTTCTTCTTTGGTTTGCTTTTGTTAAAATTTTTTGTTCTTGTTGTTAGATCATAGAACAAAAAAAGAAAGAAACAAAGACACAAAACGAGCACATGTGAAATAAATTACAGAATGTTCATTGCAAAATTATTAACAAAAGAACACAATTTTATGTCATACTGAGAGTAAGGTGGTTATACACATTGTGAAATTTCCATGTGGTAGAATGTTATACAGCAGTGGATATGTAATAACTGGCTCCATGACAAAACTGTGATGCTAAAGACATAAGGCAGAGGACAGGAAGGTACAATAAATTTAATCCCAGGCACTTTAAAGTCCAAAAGTGAATTGATGCATTTATAAGAGATGTGTACACTAGTAAAAATAGCAATCTTACCAAAAAGTAATCTATAGATTTGGTGCGGTGCCTATCAAAATCCCATCAAAATTCTTCACAGACTTTGAAAGAACAATACTCAGCTTCATATGGTAAAGCAAAAAAAAAAAAAAAAACCACCACCAACAACAAAAAATCAGGATAGTCTAAACCTGTACAATAAAGGAACTTCTTGAGGATCACAATTCCTGACTTAAAACTTTACTACTAGAGCTACAGTACTGAAATCAATCTGGTATTGGCATAAAAACAGACAGGAGGATCAATGGAACTGAATTAAAGACCCAGATATCAATCCACACACCTACAAACATCTGATTTTTGACAAAGAAACAAAAAATATAAAATGTCAAAAAGAAACTATAGTCAACAAATGAATATCATAACTGGCATAACTGAATATCAATGTGTAGAAGAATGAAAATAGATCCACAGCTATCACTATGCACAAAACTCAAGTCCAAATGGATCAAAAACCTCAACATAAAGCAAACCACACTGAGCCTCATAGAAGAGAAAGTAGGAAGCACACTTGAATGCATAGCACAGGAGATCACTTCCTAAATATAATGCCAGTAGCACAGGCACTGAGAGCAACAATTAATAAATGGGACCTCCTGAAACTGAGAAGCTTCTGTAAAGCAAAAGACATGGTCAACAAGACAAAACAACAGCATATAGAATGGGAAAATATCTTCACCAACTTCATATCAGACAGAGGACTGATCCCCAAACTATACAAAGAACTCAAGAAATTGGTCATCAAAAGAACAAATAATCCAATTAAAAATGGGGTACGGACCTAAACAGAGAACTCTCAACAAAGGATTCTAAAATGGCTGAAAGACACTTAAGGAAATGTTCAACATCCTCAGTCATCAGAGAAATGCAAATCCAGACAACTCTGAGATTCTATTTTACACCTGTAAGAATGGTCAAGATCAAAAACCCTGTTGACAACTTTTGCTGGAGAGGATGTGGGGTAAAGGAAACACTTCTGCATTGCTGGTGAAAGTGCAAAGTGGTACAGCCTCTTTGGATATCAGTATGGTGATTTCTCAGAAAATTAGGAAACAACCTACCTCAAGACCCAGCAATACCACTTTGGGGTATATACCCAAGGGATGCTCAATTATAACAAAAGGACATGTGCTCAACTATATTCATAGCAGCATTGTTTTTCATAACTAGAACCTGGAAGTAACCTAAATGCTCCTCGGCTGAAGAATGAATAAGGAAAATGTGGTACATTTACACAATGGAGAAAAATTTACACACAGCAGAAAAATTAATTACATCTTGAAATTCATGGGCAAATGGACGGATCTAGAAAACATCATATTGAGTGAGGTAACCCAGACCCAGAAAGACAAATATTTTATGTACTCATTCATAATTGACTTTTAGACATAAAACAAAGAAAAACCAGCCTACAAATCACAATCTCAGAGAACCTAGACAACAATGAAAACCCTAAGAGAGACATACATAGATCTAATCTACATGGGAAGTAGGAAAAAGACAAGAGCTCCTGAGTAAATTGGGAGCATGGGGGCCATGGGAGGGGAGAGAAAGGGAGGTGAGCAGAGAAAAGTATATAGATCAATAAAACAACAACAAATTAAAAAAATAAGAGATATGTATACAAGTAGAAAAAAACTAAAAAAGAGAAAGTATATTTGAATAATGAAAACAAAATTTAACACACCAAGGGGAACAAGAATGGGGTTTGTGAGGAGGAAACCGTATCTTTGGAAATTGGGTGAAGTTTTATTTCTTCATTCACATAGTGGAATCTTATTTCTATGTCTTGATCCAAGAACTGAGTTGCATTGTACGGATGTGGCTTTGGGGGAAAGGAAGTCCTTTGGCACAGACTCCGGAAACCTTTAGAGAAGGCTTCCTTTCTTCCTTCACTTTTATAATTTACTTTGCCATTTCAAACTCACTGATTAATCACATCTTGTTTCTGGTAGTTACCCAAGCCAGTCCCATGCCAAAATGGATGAAGCTGCAGAGGCTTCAGAACTGCGGACAGCGATCTGAGACGCTGATGTCAGCACTGTGGACAGAGACCTGCGGGTCCTCTTTCAGCACCGAGGACAGAGATCCGCGGTTGGTCCCCAAGCGGGGAGGCCTTTCACTTGTTCTCAACCTCCCTAAAGCTGCTACCCGTTAATACAGCTCCTCATGTTGTGTTGAGCCCCAAGCATAAAATTATTTTTGTTGCTACCTCATAACTGTAATTTTGCTACTGTTATGAATTGTAATGTAGATATCTGTTTTCTGATAGTCTTAGGCGACCCCTCTGAAAGGGTTGTTCGATTCCCATGGGATCGCGACTAATAGGTTGAGAGCCACTGCTAGAGGTGTTAGAAGGGCACAAGCCAACACAGCTAGATTCCCTTCCCCAGCTCCCACCAAACTGGTGGATGGCTGTAAAATTGAACCCAGGTCTCCTGAGCTCTCGTCTGTTGCTCAGTCTATCTTCCTGGCTTTGTTTAAATGCACAGGAGCTGGCAAAGGAGAGGTCCCCAGGAGGCTCATGTGACTTCCCTGTGAATCCATGGAAAGGAGGGTTTTGCAGCCAGCTTTCCCAGACTCAGATCTAGATTCTGCCCTTGTCATTGCGTGGGCACCTGGGTTACCCCAGTGTGGACTGTCACTTTTCTGTTGCTGGGAGAATTCAGCGATCTAAAGTAGAAGACAGCAATGTGTGTGACTGAGAAAGGAAAAATTTCCAAAGTCCTTTGTCTTTGGTGAATTTCAAATCAGAAAGAAACTGTTTTTATGGGATATTTGAACTTGAGAAATGCTAAAACATTTTCTAATATTGTCTCATTTGGAAATTAACCCATGCAAATTACCACACAAACCTTGGCCTCTTGTGATTTATAAACCTCAGAGACTGTCTTAACCCTGTCCAGTCCTATTTATTTCAGATCTTCAATGGTCCAGTGACCATTGTCTAACAGGTCCTATGTTGCTAAGAGAAACCAAAAAAAAAAAAAAATAATAATACAAGAGGGACCACTATAAGTGGTGGCACACATCTTTAATCCCAGCACTCAGGAGTCAGGGGCAGACAGATTTTCATGAGTTTGAAGTCAGTGTGGTCTACATAATGAGTTCCAGGCCAGAGAACTTCACAGTGAGACTCTTAAAAAAAAAAAATTCGAACTATCTCAAGGGTCAGAAATCATTGACTGCACTTAGAATTCCAAGAATAAATTTACACAGGGTAATTGATTCTTTTTATATGCCACTGGATTCCTTATGTTTGTATTTTATGTTGGAATCTTCACCTATATTCATAAATACCTTGGTCTGTAATCCACAGTCTTTTGCCTTTTTTATATGAAAGCTACTCTAGATATATGGAATGAATAAAGGAATTGCAGGAGTTTAAACACCATGAAAGTGACTAGCTCTTTAAAAGTTAGAGGAGACTGAAATGAGAATTTGCCTGAGCTTGGTCCCTTTGCTGACCTTCAAAGACTGTCTGATACAGCCTATGATAGTTGCATATTAAATTTTTCCCTTTTATGTTTGGATTGATTTTGGCCACATACTTTCACTTGGAAATTGTCCCCTTTTTTTGAGATTTCCAGTGTGCCATCATACACTTGTTTATTTCTTCTCTCATAACTGTTTTTATTTCCCCTGTCTCTGCAGTTAAGCTGACCATGTCTGTTTCTTACTCCAGTCCTAATTTCACCCTCCTTCTTTCTTCATTCTCTGTAATTAAAGCCTAGTTACACTCTTAAGCTAAGAGAGCTTTTTATTCCTATTTTAGTAGACACTTTGAAGAACCAGCTCTTGCACTTACTTCTTTTCACTATTAATTATTAATTTTTTATGAGACAAAAATCTCACTATGTAGCCCTGGGTGTCATGAAACTCTCTATGTAGACCAGGGCCTTGAACTCAGATCAGGCAGCTTCTGCCTCCTGAGTGCTGGGATTAACTGCGCCCAGCTTGATTTCCTTTCTTCCACCAAGTTCAGTCATTATTCTTATAAATCCTCTCCTTATCTCTTCTTGAGATAATTTCTTGAGACAAGCGGTAACAATGAAGTCACGTTCAGCCTTTTTCAGTGGAAGCATTTGAGACTATCTCAGTAGCGTTAACTTTGTTTCTTGTAGTAAATAGTTCGTTCTCTCTCTCTCTCTCTCTCTCTCTCTCTCTCTCTCTCTCTCTCTCTCTCTCTTTCTCTCTTTCCCCCTCAAAAGTCTGTATTTTCTCTCTTGACCTGCTCTTTGATGCAAGGTTGTGTAGGGATGTTAAAAATTTGAAGTTAATGTTTGAGGTTTTGCCTCCCCTTTTTGTTATTTATTGTTATGTGTGCAGGATGTAGTCAGCATATATGGCCTCTGAGAACCTTGAGTTTTGTGTTTCTGAATTTTGCAAAGTTGTCTTATTGCATATTGGTTCCCATCAGTGGAATTTAAAAGCGTGACTTTCTCCACTGTATATTCCATAACCACATATTCACTGTTCACATTTTACAATTTTGAGGTCATTGGCTTGGGTTTTGTTGTCTTGAAGTTTTCAAGAGATGAGTATAGTGGACACCATGCATACCCCAGGTTCAGCTGGGGACTGGACACACTCAGCCATGTTTGCTTTCCTGAGGTGTAGAATCCATGAGAATTCACCTCTAAATACTCAAGTCCCCCCTTTAATAAATAAAAGTCCTATCCTATATCACGGCCATTGTATTTTTGTACATGAGAAAATTACACCGTCTATAGTCTTCTAAAACAATGTCCATTTCAAACCCCCATAACCATCTCAAAAATGACTTTTTAAGGCATTTTTGCTCAAGTTAGTATACAATGAATGACCAAGAAATATTTTGGATAGTTATCAATGGTTAAACATTCTTTCATTTAATGATTCCTTTATTTTTGTTCCATTGTAACAGGGTCATGTATATCCCAGGTTGGCCTTGAACTCACTACATACATAGTCTACAATGACCTTGAACTTCTGGCCCTCCTGTTGTCACTGCCTCAGTGCTCGAATTACAGGTGTGTGCCGCCAGGCCAAATTATCTGTGCCCAGAGACAAAGGAAATGTGAAGTTGTCTTGAACTGACTTTCTTTTTTTATCAAGTTGTCTTTTCTTGACTAAGTTTTTATTTTTTATATTTAGTTCTTCTATTTTTAAGAATAGGCACTGAAAAAAACAGAATAGGCTCTGTGTTGCTTCATTGCAGAATATTCTAATTAATTCATACATTTAAATGTGCCTGGCATTTTTTTAATGGTAGGTCTTTGCCAGTCCTACTTTACTTTCACTTTTTTATTAAATTTTTTAGACATTGTCTCACTCTGTAGACCAAGTTGATCTCTAAAACATAGAGATTTGCCTGTCTCTACCTCCTAAGTATTGGAATTAACGACATGTGCCACTATACCGAACCTTTACTTTAATACTTCCCAAGCTATTATTTGAAATATTTTAAAGAAAATGTTGACGGTATTTCTGTAAATGCTTTTGCTCTTTTCTTTATTTTGCATGTAATCAGCATAAAAATGTCTGTCTTTTATTATTTATTTTTGGTATGTATGCATGTATATGCATAACCTGTGTGTGCACATGTGTGTGGAGGGCATGTCAGTCTTGGACATTGTTCTTCCGGAGTCCTGCACCTTGTATTTTTGCAGCAGGGTCTCTCACTGGCTGGGAGCTCACCAAATAGTCTAGGCTGGCTGGCCAGTGAGCCTTGAGGATCTGCCAATCTCTGCTTCCCCAGAGCTTGAATTACAAGCATTCCCCCACTACGCCTGGCTTTTCGAAATGTGAGTTTCCGAGATTGAACTCAGGTTCTTGTGTCTACAAGGCAAGCACTCCATCGACTGTACCATTACTCTAGGTTCACTGTCTAATGTTTTTTGTTTAATGGAAGATTTTAGTTCTTTCCATTATCATACTAACCTATTGATTGGTTCATTTTTAGACAGTTTTGCTTGGATTCCTGGCGGGAATGGAACTCTCTCTCCTTTTGTCTCAGCCCCCCAAGTACTGAGGTTACAAGTGTGCTTTGTCATGCTAAACTTATTTAATGACTTCATTTAAAGTAATTCCTATACTCTCTTCTCACCAGTCACTTATTTTTGCAGCTCATTCTTTGTCTGTCCTTGTTTTTCATAGATTAATCTTATTGTCTTCACTTCCTTTCCCTTTAAGCCACTTATTTTTAACTTTTAAGCAATTTTTGCTATGGTTGCATCATCTACCTGTGTTGGTTGGCTGAAAATCAGATAGGATGTAGGCTACTCTTTTTTTGCAACTTTCTGTTTTCTTGTCTGGCTCTGAGCCTATCCAATACTGCACACATTCTTCACAGGATCCCAGGACTCAGATTGGATTGCTAGCTATCATTGGGGTAGGATACTGAGAAGAAAATGAATAAATTACTAAGGGGGATGCATGGGAGAGAAAACAAGGAGGTCATTGGAAGAGGCCGGTAATGTGGTTACCATACTATGGTACCCTTATGTCCTAAGTAGAAAAGGGAGAGGGAGTGGAAGCTCACACAGGCTCTGGTTCCTGAACCTTGTTGTGAATCTTTTTTCTGTCAGTTTTCCATGGTGCTCTTGGAGAGAGAAGCCATAACTGAGAGAGGCCCATGTTGGGTTGCTTGCAGGCCAGTATAGGTGCTTCCAAGTGAAAAGGGGAAAGGGAGTGAAGACAATAAGATTAATCTATGAAAAACAAGGACAGAGAAAGAATGAGATTGCATAAAATAAATGATTGGTGAGAAGAGAATATAGGAATTACTTTAAATGAAGTCATTAAATAAGTTTAGCATGGCGAAGCACACTTGTAACCTCAGTACTTGGAAGCACCTTCTAGATCTTTCCATCTCATTAAGGACCACATTTCTTCTTTGTCTATGTAACCAACCAGCTTCTCACTATTATTTAAGAGCAAAATTCCAATTATTCTTAAGGTAAGGTGTTCTATTTCTCTGTTATCATTTCTCCTTGCTTCCCAAAGATGACGTTTCTAGAACTATTCTATTTTCTTCTGCTCCCTGCTCAGGTGAAATCTTTGTACTCATCATTACCCAGACATATCCCAAAGGTTGCTGAGCTTTGACATTTATAGGACTATCATTAGACTCTCCCTTCTATTTCTAGAGTCCTCTCTTAGCACTTCTGCTACAGTTGGAGACAAGTCTACTCTTATTCATCTTGGTTGAATTCTTTCACGTGTCAAGGTCTGCTTTTCGCTCCCTGGTTTTTAGCTGTCTCACAGGTTCCTGAGTGTTCTCTGGAGACTAGCCTCATGTGGATACAGGTCACATGCAAGGATGTGAACCCTCAGTATTCCCCTTTGGCTTCCTGGGGTATGTGAGACCCTAAGATGGGATCTTTTCACCAAGGTCACATACCTGGCCATGTGACATGCTGTAGCCCTGGAATGTATTCAGAGCAGATTCTGTGTGTTTGGGGGTAGAATCGCCCAGAAACAATGCCAGATCTGTTACTTTCCCTTTCCCTGTTGGGGATCACAAAGGCCAGAGAGAGCCTCATGTGGAGCTAGGGTGTCTCCATGAACACCTGCTGACACACAGACAGGAAATGCATCTTTGTCCTTTTAAGCCACTTATTTTTAACTTTTAAGCAATTTTTGCTATGGTTGCATCATCTACCTGTGTTGATTGACTAAAAATCAGATAGGATGTAAGCTACTCTTTTTTTTTCCCCCAAAGTTTCGGTTTTCTTGTCTGGCTCTGGGCCTATCCAATACTGCACACATTCTTCATAGGATCCCAGGACTCAGAGTGGATTGCTAGCTATCCTGGGGTAGGATGCTGAGAAGAAAATGAATAAATTACTAAGGGGGATGCATGGGAGAGAAAACAAGGAGGTCATTGGAAGAGGCCGGTAATGTGGTTACCATACTATGGTACCCTTATGTCCTAAGTAGAAAGGGAGAGGGGATGGAAGCTCACACAGGCTCTGGTTCCTGAACCTTGTTGTGAATCTTTTTTCTGTCAGTTTTCCATGGTGCTCTTGGAGAGAGAGAAGCCGTAACTGAGAGAGACACATATTGGGTTGCTTGCACGTCAGTATAGGTGTCTCTTCCCTCCTGTACTGACTGAGCCTTTTGCACAACCATTGCTTTTGAACTAGACTCTTCCTGAAGGGTCCTCAGCAACAGCTGACTTCAGGGAGTGAAAAATCATTGTTTCCCAAAGCTAAGATCCCACTCCTGAGATGGTACCATCAAATTTCCCTGGAGTACTTCTTAAAATCAACTTCCTTTTGGGGTTTTATGCAAAAATAATCAATTTTGTATTTAGAATTATTTTTGAGACAGAACCCCCCCCCCTTGTTTAGTTCAGGTTGATTCTCCTGTCTTAGCCTTCCAAGCATCAAGACTAGCTAGTGATTTGAACATGTTTTTAAAGGGGCCAGAGATTTCAAGCACCAAGTGACTGAGCAGGAGGGACCTGGGCTCTCTCTGTGTTTTGAGAGCCATCTTGTATTCAGCAGGCCTAACCTAGGCACTGGAAACATCATCAACAGAAGCAGCTGCTGTGGCTTCAGCCACTCTAGTGGCTCTGGTCCCTGTGACTGGCACCATGGAGGTCAGGGTGGCTAGGGATACCCAGTTGTGACACAGTGTCCCCAGCATGTTTAGAGCCATAAGAGTTAGGACCATTGTTGCTTTAATTGACCACCAATTTCTAGAACCTTTTGTCTTCCTCAGTCAGAAAAATTATCAGAGAGCTCTCCAAGCTTGCCCTATGCTGCCAAGACTAAGGAATGTGGGTGCTGAAATGCCATAGCCACCCAGAAAGGTGCCTGTACTTTGGTCCCCTCTTCCATGTGCAGCATTTGTGGATATTGGCGTGTGTAGATAAACCCAGGCTCCTTCCCATGCTATCTGGGAACTGTGTTATCTAATCTTATCTCTTGTCCTCTTAGAAGCCAAAAAGGCCTGACCTCTGACTCTTTCTTTTACCGCTTCCCACGGATGCCCACATTCCAGCCCCACCTGCTTCTTGATTCTCCGTCAGCACACCTGGTGCCAGCTCAGAGTATTTGCAATGGCTTATCCCACCTTTCCTCCTGGTCTAGATGTCACTCAAGTTTCAATACAAGTACCTTCTCCTCAGGGGAATCCTTCCACTAGTCCACCTGTCACAAGTACACGCCACACACAAACTCTATCTTCCTCAGCCTCTTCGGGGTTACCCAACTGGAAAACTCAGTTACTATCCATTGTACCATGAGAACACCTTTCCCACAAAGGCAGAGATTTTGTTGGCTTTATTGCTGGGTTAAAGTACCCTCCTATAGGTATTCAGGAAAAAATGGGATGCTGAACTTCTTAGTCACTCTAGGAGACCTCAGGGTACCCTGGGACAGTTGCATTTGACCTTGGGCAGGTCTGGGCTTCTGTGTGCTGTGTTGCCCTGGTTTGTCAAAAGGAGGAGACCCAACTAGCAATTTGCCTCTGGTCGGATGAGAAGAGAGGCAAAGCTTGGGCAAGCTCTTGTCGTTAACAGACACCTCCTCAGGCTCTGCTTCGGCAATCCTGGGAGCTGGGCCTTCATCCACCCTGCAGCCTGAGGGTGGCAAGCTAACCTTCTCTATGCTGAGGAGCTCTCTGGGACAGCCTAAACGGCCTTCTGGCTGCTCTCATGTGATCCTTCATGCTTCCGACTCCTGATTCTGTGGTTGTCTTCCACCTTGTATCACCCACAGGTGACATCTGGGGCAGAGAGCAGCTCAAAGATGGGGAAAGTAGAGCAGACATGTTGCCTGGACTCCCAGAGGTCACTGGCTTAATTCTAATTGGTCAGTGTTTCTCCTGATCTAGATGGGGCCTCATACCAGGGATGGGGACATAGGTGGTTTGCGTTTCCATCCTCCCTGTCCTTTGGAAGTGCAGAGGGAAGTGACAGCTATACTGGAGGCAGAAGCTGTTTGAAATGGGATTTTCAAACACTTGGTGTGTCCCAGAACCAGCTTGGGATCAAGGAGGGCTTCCTGGAAGAAAGCAGGGCTGGAGGTTGAAACACATAATGGCTCACACAGACAGATCAGACAGATAGAGAGACAGAGAGACAGAGAGACGGACCTCTAGTCACTGGCAAGAAGCCCCTTTATTCAGTAGCACCATGGAGGCTTATATACCCAACAGTCAGGTGGGCCAACAGTCAGGTGAAAACCTTATCCTCTGATCTTCAGGGCAAGTCAACACGTGCTCGTGAAGCATATCTGATAAACAACTTTGACACAGCTTTCAGTAACTCAAATGAGAAGGAAAGTAAAAGTCACTATCAGGGAAGAGTAGCTGGAGGCCAGGACTCCAAATGGTCCTAACACTTTTCCTTTCTCTAGGGAGATTTATCTGCCCCTCCCACTAGTCCTCGATACCTAACCTCAGTGGTTCTATGGTTTGTAGCTTGGTTACCATTTGACTTAATAGCTACTATCCACATTTAAGTTAATATATACCGTATTTGTCTTTCTGGGCCTGGGATACCTCACTCAGGCTGATTTTTTTCTAGTCCCACCAATTTTCCTACAAATTTCATTTTTTAATGGATGAGTAATACTCATTGTGTAAATGTCTTTACCCATTCTTCTGTCAAGAGACATCTAGGTTATTTCCAATGTGTAGATGTTATGAATAGAGCAGCAACGAACATGGTTGAGCAAGTGTTCTTGTGATAGGATAAAGAGTTTTTTTGTGTATTCCCAAGAGTAATATAGATGAACCTTGAAGGAGACCAATTCCTAACTTCCTTAGGAATTGCCACACTGATTTCCATAGTGGATGTATGACTTTGCATGTCAACCAGCAATGGGTGAGTGTTCCCCTTATCCCATGTCCTCAGCACCATGAGTTTAAACCAATTTTATTGAACTTAGCCATTCTGACAGGTGTAAGATGAAACCTGAAAGTAGTTTTTGATTTTCATTTCTCTGATGGACTAAGGATGTAGAACATTTCTGTTTCTCAGTCATTTGAGTTTACTCTTCAGAATTATGTTCAAATCAGTATCATGTTTTTAATTGGGTTGTTTTCTTGCTATCTAGGTTTTTGAGTTTATATATTTTGGTTATTAGCCCTCTATTGGATGTGTAGTTGGTAAAAAATCTTTCCCATTCTGTAGGGTGCTGCTTTGTGCGAAAGATGATGTCCTTTGCCATATACAAGATTTTCAATTTCATGAGGTCACATGTATAATTGTTGATCTTAGTGCCTGTACTATAGATATTCAGTTCAGAAAGTCTTCTCTTGTGCCAATGGGTTCAAGGCTATTCCCCACTTCATTCAGGTTTTGTGCATCTGATTTTATGTTGAGGCTTTTGATACATTCTGCTTGCATTCTTCTACATGCAGACATCCAACTTGACCATTGTTGAAGATGTTGTCTTTTTTTCTAATGTGTATTTATGGCTTTTTAAAATAAAAAAATCATATATGTGGATTTATGTCTGAGTCTTTCCATTGATTGGCATGTCTGTTTTTGTGCCATTACCATGCTGGGTTTTTTTTTTTTTTTTTAAATCACAATTTCTTTGAAATTGGAGATTGTGACATCTCCAGTAGTTCTTTTATTGTTCAGGATTGTTTTAGTTATTCTGAGGTTTTCGTGTTTCCATATGAAGCTAAAAACTGTCCTTTCAAGATATGGGAAGGATTGTGTTGGAATTTTAATGAGGATTGCATTAAATCTATAGATTGTTTTAGGTAGGATGGCCACTTTTACTACATTAATCCTATTGATTCAAGATCATGGGAGATATTTCCATCTTCTAATACCTTCTTCCATCTCTTTTTATCAGTGACTTGAAGTTGTTTATCATACAAGTCTTTTGCTTGCCTAGTTAAATATGCCCCAAGATATTTTGTATTATTTGAGGCTATTGTGAAAGGTCTTGTTTCCCTGATTTCTTGCATCTTTGTGGTAAAGCCTGCTTAATCAAGGCAGATGATTTTCCTTCTTCCCTCCCTCCCTCCCTCCCTCCCTCCCTCCCTCCCTCCCTCCCTCCCTCCCTCCCTCCCTCCCTTCTTTCCTTCCTGGTCAGTCATTCTCTTCTTTGTTGAGTATTTATGTGGTTTGGGTAACAGGGTAGCTGTGGCCTTGTAAGTTGAATTGGGCAGTGTTTTCTCTGTTTCTATTTTGTCAAATAATTTGAGGACTATTAGCCTTAACTCTTCTTCAAAAGATTGGTAGAATTCTGTGCTAAAACCATCTGGCTCTGGGCTATTTTTGGTTGGGAGACTTCTAATGACTGCTGCTATTTCTGTAGATGTTATGGTTTAAATTGCTATCTGATCTTAATTTAACTTTGATAAGTGGTACATATCAAGAAAACTAACCATTTTTGTTTAAATTTTTCCAATTTGGTGGAATTTGGGATTTTAAAGTATGTCTTCATGATTCTCTGGATTTCCTTGGCCTCTATTGTTATTTCCCCGCTTTCATTTCTAATTTTGTTAATTTGGATATACACTCTCTACCTAGTAGTTAATTTGGATAAGAATTTATCAATCTTATTGATTTTATCAAGGAACCAACATTTTGTTTCATTGATTCTTTATGTTGTTTCTATTTTTATTGATTTCATCCCCAAGTTTGATCATTTCTTGTCATCTACTCCTTTTGGGGGTGTGCTTTTTCTAAAGCTTTCAGGTGTTCTGTTAAGTTGCTAGTATGAGCTCTCTCCAATTTTTTAATGTAGGTACTTAGTGCTATGAATTTTCCTCTTAGAACTTTATTGTGTCCCATAAATTTGGGTACATTGTGTATTCATTTGCATTTAAGTCTAGAAAATTTTTGCTTTTCTTAATTTTGTCCTTGACCCATTTTCCAATCAGTAGAGGGTTGTACATCTTCCATGAGTTTGTAAGCTCTATGCTATTTCTGTTGTTATTGATACTCATTTTTAATTTGTGGTAGTCAGATAGAATGCAGGGTGTTGTTTCTATCTTCTTGTATCACTTGAGACTTGCTTTGTGTCCAATGATGTGGTCAATTTGGGAGAAACTTTCATGAGGTGTAGAGAAGGCATTTTTTTGTGTGTTTGGGTGGAATGTTCATCTGTTAGTTCCATTGCATTTATAACAACAGTTGGCTCCAGCATTTCTCTGTTTAGTTTCTGTCTGGGTGACCTGTCCTTTGGTGAGTATAAGGTATTGAAGTGTCCCACTATCAGTGTGTGAGGGTCAGCATGTGACTTAAGCTAGCATTTCTTTTATGAACTTGGGTGCTCTTGTATTTGGTGCATAAATGTTAAGAATTGCAATATCCACTTGGTGAATTTTTCCTTTGAGTATGTAGTATTATTCGCTATCTCTTACGATTAGTTTTGGCTTGAAGTCTATTTTGTCAGATATTAAAATGGTTACATCTGCTTTCTTAGGTCCATTTGCTTGGCACATCCTTTTTCAGCTCTTTACCCTGAGCTAATGACTATCCTTGATGTTAAGAGATATCAATGAGCAATGTTTGTTGATTCCTGTTATTTTGTTGTTGTTGTGGTGGTGGTGGTGTGTGTGTGTGTGTGTTTCCTTTCTTTTGATTTTCTGGTCTGGGATCATTTATTCCTGTGTTTTCTTGAGCATTTTAATCTCTTTTCATTGGAGTTTTCCTTCTAGCACCTTCTGTAGGACTGGATTTGCACACAGATATTTCTTAATTTAGTTTTATCACAGAATGTCTTATTTTCTCCATCTATGTTGACTGAAGTTTTACTGGGTATAATATTCTGGGCTGGCATCTGTGGTCTCCTAAAGTCTGCATTGCATCTGTTTAGGCTCTTCTGGCTTCTAGAGTCTTCATTGAGAAATCAGGTGTAATCCCAATGGGTCAGTCTTATATGTTACTTGGTCTTTTCCCTTTGCCATCTCTAATATTCTTTCTTTGTTCTGTGTTTAGTTTTAATTATTACATGTTGAGGGAATTTTCTTTTCTGGTCTAGTCCATTTGGTGTACTGTATGCTCCTTGTATCTTGATAGGCATCTCTTTCTTTAGGTTAGGGAAATTTCTTTCTGTTATTTTGTTGAAAATATTTTCTATGCCTTTTACCTGGGTTTCTTCTCTTTCCTCTATTTCTATTATTCTTATATTTGATCTTTTTATAGTCTCTTAGATTTACTGGATGTTTTATGCTGGTAGCTCTTTTAGATTTAACGTTTTCTTTGGCCAAAGTAGCCATTTCCTTTGTGGTGTCCTCAGAGTCTAAGATTCTTTCTTTCATCTTTTGTATTCTGTTATTGCAGTTTGTCTCTGAGATTTCTAAATTTTGCATTTCCAGATTTCTCTTAGTTTGGGTTTTTTATTGATTCTATTTCCATTTTTTTCAGATCTTGAATAATTTTCTTCATTTCCTTCCACTCTTTGCATTTTCATAGATTTCTTTAAAGGATTTATTCATTTCCTCTTTAAGGCCCTCTGCCATATTCATAAAGGCTATTTTAAGGTCCTTGCTTTGTGCTTCAGCTATGTTACGTTACTCAACACCTGCTGTGGGAGAGTCACTTTAGTGAAGACCTATTGTCCTGACTGTTATTGTGTTTTTATGCTGTTATCTAGGCAGCTGGTTTGAGGAAGATTGTAATTCCAGGTGCTGATATCTGGTCTTGTCTTCATTGGGTGGGTGTTTTGTTCCTTGTTTTTTGCTGTCTTCTCCGGTTCTTAGGAGAGTGGATCAGCTATGTGTTGTCTGGTAGGAAATTCTTCTGGAATTTTGATAGATGTGGTCACTGGGGGTTCTGGGTGAAATGTGGTCCTAGGTATTGGAAGCTGACACTTAGGAATGGAGATGGGATGGGGGGCTAAGGGGATCCCCAGGAAGGAGGAAAGCAGAATGTTCCACTAGGATCTGCTTAGTTTTCCGATAATGGTGGAAGAGAGTGAGGAGATGCTACAACAGGTATTCAGCTACAGAGCTGGGGATGAGCCTGGGGGTTGGATATGGAGGAGAGGAGGGAGAGTGAAGATTCGAAGCTTGCCTAGCTTTGCCTGCCTGCTTCACTGGCCTACTTGCCTCTCTGTCATCCTTATCTGGAGGGTTCCCAAAGAAATCCTTCCGGAGTTGGAGACTGTGCTAACAGGAAGGGTAGGGAGGAGGAGAGGATTTGGGACCTAGAGCTGGGAATGGGGTGGGGGATGGGCTGCGGCAGGTGGCCTGCTAGAGAGCCTGGGATGAGCCTGGAGACTGGATCTGGAAGGGTGGAGGGAGAGGCGAAGATCTGAAACCCACCTACCCACTCCCCTGGAGAATTTCCTATCATGGATTTTGAGCAGACTAGCTCTTTTCCCCCAACTGCTCCCAGATTCACCCTCATCTCCCCACCTACCTGCCTTTGAGTTTTCTTCCTTATTTTTTTAGTATGCCTTTTAAACCCATTAAGTTCAAATTTTGTTGGGTAACTACATTTTGTCATGGGGTCTGTCCTGGAGTGTGGTTGACCTATAAGGGGAGGGGGGGTCACATAAAGAAAATTGACTTTTCCTTCCACTCTTATGGAAGCTTTCAAATGCTGATAGCTTCTCAGCCAGTGGTGGGATTTTGTGCCCACCTTCACACTCCATGCTAGGATTTTTTCTAGCTTGAGCTTGTATAGGTCTTGTGCAGGTTGTCACAGAGATGTGTGTGTGTGTGTGTGAGTTCTATGTATCTGCCCTGTTGTGTCTGGAAAACACTGTTTCCTTGAAGTCATCAACCACCTCTGATTCTTTGTCTTCAGAAAAGATCCCTGTGGGGAGGGATGCGGCCTAGATGACTCACTGAGGGTTGAACATGCCATAGTTTCTTCTTCTCTGCATGCTGCCCAGTTGGGGAGATCAGTGTGACTATCAGGCCAGTCATTAGAGTAGCTAGCAGGGATCACAGCTGGGTGAGGTTGATGTGTTTGTGTAGACAGGACCTTGTGTTGTACCATGTTGGCCCTTAACACACTATGTACCCAAAGATGACCGTAAATTTCTGACTTTCCAGCATCTCTCACCAGAGTTCTGGGATTACAGGTGTGTACGGCCACGCCCAGTTTATGTGGCGCTGAGGCTCACACCCAGAGCCTTGCGCATTCCAGGCAAACACTCAACCAACTGAACTAGCTTCTTGATTTGTTTATTTTTAGAACTAAAGATTTTTTAAAATTAAAGATGTGTTTTATTGTGTATGTGTACACGTGTGCACGCACGTCGTAGTGTGCATTCATGTAAACACCAAAGGATAACTTATGGGAGTCAGGTCTCTTCTTCTACTGTGTGGGTCCTGCAGATTGAACTCAAATCAAAGGGTTGGAGACAAACACTTTTATACACTGAATCATCTCACTCGTCCTATTAAGTTTTATTTATTAAAAAGGCAGAAGAATGGGTCAATAAGTGCCCCTTGACTCTGACTATCTAACTACTACTAACCCTGAGTAGTGGGGAGGTGATGGAGAGAGGTCAGCAGTGTCATTTTTTGTCTACCCATATTCCCTGTGTCCATTTTGAGAGTGGGGGTCAGAAAATGACCCTTAACCTGTGTTCTGTGCCAAGGCTGGGCACTCAGAAATGTAGGCTGGGGTCAGGATGCTCTCTGCTGCTCAAGAGGCTCAGACCTGGCCTGCAGTGTCAGTTTGTGTGTGGACACATATTGTCCTCCTCTATTGGCCAGACTGCTGGTCCTGCCTCTCCAGCCTCTTAATGAGACCCTGATTATGGGCACAGGTTTACTGACTGCAGCAGTCTCCCTGGGAGCTGTCAACCAACCTCTGATTGATCCTGGGCTCCAAGCGGGAGTGCAACACAGCTTTTTATGGGCCGGGTGGGAGCTGAGCAGAGGACCAGACCATCTTAAGAAACTTGAATTCTACTAATCTGGCTTTCTCTAGTGGAAAAGGGCATCAGGGGGCCGCATAGTGCTCTGAGGCATGCTGGTTTCATGGCAGAGAGCTTTGTGGCGAGAGCCTCAGCTGGCTTTGCCTTTGGTTATTCCCTTCACTTGCAAGGTGACCTTGACTCCAAGAAGATCCCATTTACCATGAAATGATACTCCTACCATTAAAAATCTTTTAACCCTGGGTGCAGACCACATCCATCCGCAAAGAAGTTTATTCCTGCAAAGAACGTATGGATATCCTCTGCCCATTTAGGATATCATAAACAATGTATTGACAAGTTTGAAGCTTGGAAATCTCCAGCGAGATCACCAGGATTTGGCGACCCGTTTACGATCAATTCCGCATGTCATCCACCCATATCCTTGGAAGCCAGGATCCCGACAAGTCAAAGGCTATGTTCCCTGAGCCCCTGTAAGACCCAGTTCTCTGTGTCCTTTTTTCATCATCAGCTTGTGTCTCAGAAGCTCTAAACCATCTATTTGTGTTACCTCTGGTATTTACATTGTGGGCAACAAACTCTAAGGATTCATTTTAACATCTCTCAAATTTAACCCAGTAGCCACAAAACAATTTGGGGCACCTGCTGAGTACCAGGGTCTGGAGGTTCCCATCTTCCTTGTCAATCTTTATGCCATCAGATCATCACATGGCCTCACCCTTGTGACCTGAGCCTGCTTAAAAAGGGGGGTGGGGAATGGAGATAGCTCCCTACCTGCCTGCCATAGCCTGCAGTTCCCACCATTGTATTAATTTCAGGTACTTTGGCTCCTCACTAACCAGGGACAATACGAATGGCTTTCTGGGGTCTTCATTAGGACTTCTCTGACTACAGCCATGAATGGACCCTCCCACCTCCCTCAGAATGGCTCTCCAGCCCGAGGAACAGGGAAATTCCTAGAGGCACCAGATATAGCATCAGAGTGGACCCTTAGCAGGCAGACAACGGTGACTCAGATGAGAGGAGCTACAGGAGCCTGGATTGGAGGGTGGGAATGATGAAAAGAGGGCGTCTGCCCTACTCGTGGGTTTTCAGCATGGACATGCAAGGTCAGTCTGTTCAAAGGAAAGGTTTGGCTTCCTGACAGATGGACATGTTCAACTGAGCTGAAGGTAGGAACTCAGGAAGAAGGAAGCTGCCAGACCCTAGTACTCATAAGTGCTCCAGACTGTACCACAGATCCTGGTCTAAAAAGAGATGCTAAGTCTGAGTTCCCCAGAACCCAGACTGTCCACTTTTCTAATCCAGCTCTTTAGCCTGGGGCAGCTGCTTCCAAAATGGGCTTCTAGGACCTGGTGCTGCTTCACCGATAGGCAATTTCACCAGTGAGCGAGTTTGGAAAACTCTGGTCATGGTACTACTGTGTGGGGGTGATAATCCTTGTCAGCAGACGTATGTCTCCAAGAAGACCCGTGTTCTACTGTTTAACTGATGAAATGGTGTGACTTCAAACCATACTAGCTCATATACCGAGAAGAGTCTGGGGAATACTGGGTGGGCTTCCTGCCCCACACTGGGGGTGCTCTTCTCTGGGATCTAACGCTGGCGGAAAGCTTGAGTGAAGGCAGACTACCAGCTATACAAATCACATGACTTTGGGACTTGCCAAAGGCTGGGCGGGGGAGCCTGTTTTGGGGGCTTTGTTCCTGTCTCCAGTGGGGGAAAAGCAATTTGAGGAAGGAAGAAGGAAGGAAGGAAGGAAGGAAGGAAGGAAGGAAGGAAGGAAGGACTGACGGGCTTATTTTGGCTCACAGTCCCAGGTTAGACACAGGGACAGCATGGTGGCAGGAGCTTGAGGGAGCTGCCATATCAAGTCCAGTCAGGAAGCAGGCTGGAATGCAAATGCTCAGCTCACTCCCCTCCTTTTAGTCAGCCAGGACTCCACCCCAAAGAGTGCTGCTGCTCATAATTAAGATGAACCTTTCTACCTCAATTAGCATAACCTAGGTAACCCCTCACAGGTGTGCCCAAAGGTGAGCACAGTCTAGATTCTATCAAGTTGACAGTATTAACCATCCCAGGATTCCACGGTGGGAAGACTCCATACTGCTCCTCCTTCAAGGTGAGCCTGTGAGAGAACTCACCCTACCCCGTGGAAAGTGGTGATGGCTCTGTACCCTCTGCCCGCATTCAAAGATTGTGGCAAAACATTTGGCACTCCCAAGGATTCAGAATGTCCAGAGAGCCATTGGCAGATCTGGCTTACAACCAGCAAAAAGAAACTGCCCTGGGCTAGCAGTGGCACCAGCATGGGATACTTGGCACAGAGCACTGTGCCTCCTCCCTCCCCCTTCCTCTACCTGCAACCCCTGTAGCCAGACACAAGGTGGGGATGTGAAGAAGCACTACGTTGCTTCCCCTCTTATTCATCGTGGTGCCAGGATTTGCAAGCCCACTGGCCTCTCTCTGCGAGAGGGCTGGAAGCAAGGCTGCAGACAAGCACACTATGCGAACAGAACAAATAACTAGGTGGCAGAGTTACAAAACCACGGTGTGTTTTATTAGCTAACAAGATGCATCTACGTTTAGTAAAGAAAGAACCAAAGTGCAAGGAGGTCTAGGGACGGACTTCTGAAGGGGTACAGAGGGGCTGGGTGCCCACTCACAGGCCACAGCTGTGCCCTGTATTGACATCCCCAGAGCCTTGCCCTCCCTCCCTGTCTCAGCTTTTCCCTGAACCTCCTAGTCATGCCCAAGTCTAGCCAAGAAGCCCCAGGGTTGCACTTATCAACCTGCAGCCCTACCTGGGAAGCTGTCACTGACTCAAAGGTGGATAGGTGACCCCATGCCAGACAATGGCAGGAAGAATTTCTGAGCTTAATTGGCAATTATTCAAAGGATAATGACATTTTACCATAACAGATTTTTTTTTCTAGCATAAAAAAAAAGTCCATGGCCCAGCACCCAACCCTGGGAGTTGGGATCTCAGAACCAACCATGAAGCGCGCTGGGGGGGGGGGGGGTTGCTGTCGCTAATCTAATGCTCTCTGGGCATCAACCTGTAGTGGTAGCTGAGCATCTTTCTTGAGAATGGCTGAAGATCAGAGAAACAGAACAGCAAGCCATCAGCTAGACCCTTGACCTCTACCAATACTCAGAAGGGGTGATCTTCAGACTGCCTAGACTGCACCTTCTCCACAAAACCTCAGGTTCCTATGAGCTCCTGTCTCCTCCTCCTTGTATAACCCTCTCTGTCCAGCCACAGCACTAACTCCACCTCCCTAGTGCTGGGATTAAAGGGCTGGGTCCACCTTTGTGTGAGTTCTATTTCTCTTTTTAGACAGATTCAATCTCTCCTGTATCCCATGGTGGCCTTGAGTCCTGAGATTAAAGATGTGTGCCTCCACCCCCTGGCCCCTAGTGATTTAGTTCTGCAATCTTATCTTCAGGCGAGCTTTAAAGGGGTGAGACGACTGGGAGTAGAGGAGTATATTAGGGGGAGGAGACAGCTCATTAAAGTCTGAAATATGCTGGAGACAGTGCAGTCTAGGCAGCCTGAGGATAGCCCCTTCAGTCTGAGGATAGCCCCTTCAGTCTGAGGATCGCCTCTTCACTTTGAGAATTGATAGAGGTAAAAGGTCTCTCTAGTGATTTACTGTTTTGCTTCTCTGATCTTCAGGCAAGTTTGATTTATTAGAATGCAACCAAATTATCACTACAACTAGGGATGCAGACAGAATAGTCAGGACCCAGGCTCTCCTCCAAGGATCTCCAGTTCCATCGGCAATCAAAAGACATTCAAGGACTGGGTTGTAGTGTGTGGTCGGGCAACTTGGGTCTGAAAATCCACTGGGGTCCTGGTGGGAAAGTTGGAAAGAAGCCTGGAGACAGTTGGTCCAGATGGAGTAATCCTGTGGTCTTGGACAGGAGGCCCTTTCCTTCACCTATGAAGCAAGGGATTTGGGGGTAATTTCCAGCCGAAGTTCCTTTCCATTTTTCCGAAGGACTGCATGTAACTGGAGCCTCAAAAATCGAATACAAGTGTCTCTGCCCAAAGCCTGGAATCCTGTCCTTGGAGCTCAGTCCACCCCCCCTCGCCCCCTCCCACTCGCCTTTGGGGACAGCTTGGACTTCACTACAGTCTAGTTGACTCAAAAGTGGGCATATCTGTGGATCGGAGTCCAGTGCCCCCTGGTGGCACCGAGACACACAAACCTTTTGGGATCTCTTGGGTGTCACTGCTGCCAGAGCTGCGGGAGGCCTGATTGGGGTTCCGTCGTGGGCTGAGCCACGGCTCAATTAATTACCAGTTGCTGGGAATCCTTGTCGCTCGCTTGTGGTGACTCACCCCGCAGCCAGACTCACTTGCCAAGCACGGTGGTGGTGGTGTGGGAGGGGGGGGTGAGGGCTCGGATTCTAAAATGGATTTGGGGGAGTGCACCTGCTCCCGTGGGGCTTCCCATTCGTGTACCTGAAAGACTCCATGGAGACATGACTGTCCAGGCATAGTGCACAGTGCCGATGCCCCTGCCCTGTGGTGCACCCACAAGCCTTTGAATTTGGGTGAAAAGCTTTTTACCTAAAGCCTACAAGGAAGCTTCAAACCCACCGGGCTGTGTATGGGTAGACAGTGGCAGGGTATGATCCAGGAGGCTGAAGAACACGGGGTTTCTTCGAACTCAACAGCTGGGTCCGATTCACAGGCTGCTTTTATCCCTGTGGTCAGTTTCTAGCTCTGGCCTCTTAACTATTGCCTGGCAGGGGCGGGGGTGGGGTAGGGTGGTGGTGGTGGTGGTGGTGGGGTGTGTGTGTGTCACCAGATCCCTCTATCTGCATCTCTTCCTTGTCTAGAGATGGAGAAGATAGCCTAGCCAAGGAAAGCAAATCCGGGGGGCTCAAGACCTTGGTTTTACATCTAGGGGTGTTTTGTGTGCAGGAAAACCTCTGAGCGACCTGAAGAGAGGTGGATGGGTGGGAGATCCCGAAGGCCTAAACAGAGAGATACTGGTTTGTTCGCTGTAAAAGACTAGGTGCTCTTTGGCAAGATCTTCCTGTCCCATTCCCAAGCCTGAACTTAGAGGGTGAACTTCGCCGCGGTTTGCTGGAGGGACGCTCTCTGAGCTCCTCTCCTCTGCCATGGAAACAAGAAAAAATTAGAGAAGAAACAGGGAGCGTACTGGGGGAGAGAGGGAATGCGAATTCCTCCTGTCCTTCCTTTCTTGAGGTGTATGTGCCTCTAAGAGTGGCGGTCTTCCCTATTCGCCAGAGCTTTAGGGGTAAGTAGCTGGGGTCCCCAGGTGCAGGACCAACGGAGACACATCTGGCATCCCACCATGGGGACTGAGGAGGCTGTTAAAACCCCAACACTCTAGGAGGCAGTGCCCCAGCCAGTAGAGTGCTGCTGTGCCAGGTGGCTGCTGCAGCTGGAAGTCTCTGTGTGTGTGTGTGTGTGTGTGTGTGTGTGTTCCTGTGTGTGTTACGGGGGGGGGAGGGGCGGGAACGGCGAGGCCACTGTTGCGCACTCCCAAGTGCTCATAGCCCCTCCCCCTTCTATTCCCCACACTCCGGGTTTCTTCCTTAAGGCTCTAATCTGCCTCCACTGGCCGAATTCGTTTCTCATCTTCAGCTGCGGGTTTCTCAAACTCTCCACTTTTCCAAGGCTGTGTGCGCTCTTAGGTGAGCAGGATTAGAAGGAACCCAGGCATTCGTGTTTATCCACCCACATCCCAGCCGAAACTGACTAGCGGCTGGGCTCCTACACCCGCACCCTGTGGCAGCACCCAGTTTTACCCCCTCCCTCCCCCCCCTCTAGCCACCTCTCCTGGGTTCCATAGCAAGCATCCTGCTCAGCACTAGGTCTGCTGCAGGAGCTGCCAGCGCTGCCTCACCAGCTGGCTGGGGACCAGGCGGGAGGTGGTGCGCCCCTGAGGCTGCAGGAGGGAGGAAGGAAGAGAAGGGAAAGAAGAGAGGAGAAGAGAGGAGGGAGGGAAGCCGGTCCTCGGAGTAGCCTGCACCCCAACCCCGTCCCTCCCGCCGGAGCGGGGCAGTCAAACGCAAACACGCGCGCACGCACACTCGCGAATACATACACTCGGGCTCCCTCCGGCGCGCACGCACAGCGCCTCAGGCAGACCAGAGCGGAGGCTGCCTCTCCTGACTCCTGGACGCCAGAGTCTCGGGATCCTCCGCGGCTGATGAGCCTTTGCCTGCCCCCATTCCTACCCTTCAGTTCCTCCAGGCCCGCGGGACCACTCCCACCGCCACCACCTCGCCCGCCACCCCGAAAGGAGCTGGCTAGCCGACCATCGCCGCGCAGTTCCCTGGTCGCCCTCAGGTAGCTCCATTGTAGCTCCTGTCTTGGGCTTCGCCCTATTCCTGAGCTTCGGGGAGACTGAGTGAAACAAACTTCGCAGACCGGCTGACGCGCAACGGGGCCCGCATGCCCCGCACTCCCAGGTGGGCACAGGACATTAGGACTTTGGGGCATTGGGCTGCCTTGCCCATTGCACCCGCTAGATAGACGCTCTCCCTGCTTGCAGGGGATTCTAGAGACATCTTCACTTAGGAAACTTTTGTTTCCTCACCCAAAGGGGTGAGGAAAGCTAGAGGGAGAAGTTGGTCTCCTCCGGGCAACCGCCATCCTGGAGGCGATTAGCTGGGCGCCGCTAACCGCGGAACGCATCCAGAGAGATGCTGAACCTCTCCCCGGGTCGCCTTCTGTACCGACTCCTGATCCTGATCCTGCCCCAGCCCGGTCCACGGGCTCGAGAGGCCAGGTGCCTAGGACCACACAGCCCGCGCGAAATGAGCATGGGCCATCCATACGCATGACCATCCGCACCGGGGCAAGTCGCTTGACCCAGGCCTGGCGTAGGGTGTCCCGGGTCCAGGATCGCTGGCCTCCGCACCCTAGTGATGCCATGAGCCTGCCTACTCTCTTGCCTATCCCAGTGGTGGTCACCACGCCCGCGGACCCCATTGAATTCGTGGAATCGGCTGCACTGGGTGAGCCCGCTACGCCCGCAGAGTCCATTGTGCCCGCGGAACCCACTACGCCTGCAGAATCGGTTGTGCCCGCGGAACCCGCTACACCCGCAGAGCCGGTTGGGCACGCGGAACCCGCTGCGCCCGCGGAACTTGCTGCTCCCACAGAGTCTGCCGAGCCTGCCGAACCCGGGGCATCTGCTGAGCCCGGGGCGTCCGCTGAGCCCGCGGAACCTGCAAAATACAAGGAGTCCACTGTGACCATCGAGACCGAGGAGCCCCAGGCACGCGGGAACGCTCCTCAACTTGAAGGTGTTGAAGTTCGGAACAGTGAGGACCCCCAAGATGATTCTATCATTTCCAGCATCAGCTGCGGCATCTGCTGTTACCACCGCTTACAACTTAGACTCCATCGCAGAGGAGGCTTCGTCCGCGCGGCGCTGCATTGGGAAGCGCGCCCTGGTTTGGCTCATTTTCCTTTTGGCGGCTCCTTTTTCGCAGCCATGAAGCGGCAGAACGTGCGTACCTTGTCCCTGATCGCCTGTACCTTCACCTACCTGCTGGTGGGTGCTGCCGTGTTCGACGCCCTCGAGTCCGACCATGAGATGCGCGAGGAGGAGAAACTTAAGGCCGAAGAGGTTCGCATCAGAGGCAAGTACAACATCAGCTCCGATGACTACCAGCAGCTGGAGCTGGTGATTCTGCAGTCTGAACCCCACCGTGCTGGTGTCCAGTGGAAATTTGCGGGTTCCTTCTACTTTGCCATCACCGTCATCACAACTATAGGTAAAGAAGGGTTAAAGAGCTACCGGGCTCCGGAGGGAGGAGTCCCGGGGAAATAGTGTGCACTGTGCAAGGCTGGGTAGGGGGTTCCCAGGTTCAAGACAGCCCCATGTTTCTGTGGCTCACCCCTCAGGGGATGATCTCAATTCCTCCAGGGGATCCTATCTGATGTTCCATACTGCTCTGGTGGGCCAGGCTTGTGAACTTCAAGAGACAGAATGCTGTTGTCTTGAGGGTGGAGGTGCTGCCTTTTTTTTTTTTTTTTGAGTGGAGCGCTAAGAATAATCTCACAAGCCGACACCCACCCACCTATGAGGGCTGTGCTTCCCTGAGTGGGTTCTAAGCCTTACACTTACTACCTCTTGGGGAATGTGGGACAAAGCTGGCTGGGTGACAGAGGGCTGTTTATGGGTCTATGGGTGATGGTGGTACTGACCCTTCCTCAGATAGGAGCCATCTGGGAGCCAAGATTTCAGTACCCATTATCCTTCCTTTGAGTTGTAGAGTGTGTGTTAGGTCCCAGAAGAGTTTTCTCTTCGTTGGTTGGGATGGGGCTGGCAGCAGGTGACCTGTGATGTGGTCCTGATGGGTTGAATAGGCAGTGCTTGCTTGTACTGTGGACTAAGAGTGAGGACCAAAGGAGTCTGGATGTTGCTTGAAAACTAGGGGTGTTTAACTCACTCCGGGAAAGAGTCTGTCTGGTACAGAAGGGGTTGCCTCTAGATTCTCAGACTCAGGCCACTGTCCACAGAGCAGTCTCTGGTGGGTCCTAATGACTGTACCCCAACTGAGGTTGGGGTTGGGGAACACCTCTAGACTTGCACATGGAGACCTGTGGGAATCTGAGTGCCATACTTCACCCCAGGGGATGTGGTAGATACTCTTCTGGCAGGAGGCAAAATAGTGTCTCTGGCTGGCCAATTGAATACCTAGGGCCATCTCCTTGGACCTGTGAGAGCCAGAATGTTGTCTCAGAGGTGGTCTCTTGCCTCTGATGAGGGCCATTTTCCTTTCCTGGACCACCTGCTAATTTCCCTATGATACTTTTTTTCCTGAAAAGCCCTGCATTGCTGGAGGGGGGGCAGGGAAAGGACACAGGATTTCATATGCAACAGGAAACACCAGCCTGGGACAACCTGTCTTTTGTTCTTGTTTGAAAGGACTTTTGTAAGAGTTGCCTTTTAAAAATATGAGCTAAATCAGTGCCAGTTTTTATGTTTGGGGGAAGAAAGTCACCCTTCAGTTGTCTATATGACAGGTTTTGCCCCTGCTGGCCCCTAAGTACCCTCCCCCACACAGGTTAGAGAAGAGACCAGCAGGTGCCTGCGTCACTTGTGTTTTTGAACTGTGGTGGTGATATACAGATGTGCAAGTCATTGGTTCTGGTGGCAGGTGTATTTGCTGGAAGGCAAAAATATGCTTGTGACACAGACAGAGGGGAGACATCTCATAGTCTCCTAAAAGTGTCATTTGTCATCTAGCTCTGAAATGGGGGGAGGGGTTTCAGGTTGGTTCCCTGTAGTAAAACCAGTACAGAAAACTTAACCAGTCCCAAGATGTGTGTGGCACAGTGAGAGGGCTGGGGTTAAAGGCAAATACAGTTATGTTGTAGCATTCCTAAAAAAAAAAATAATTGAGGTTGAGGAGGCTCTCGCTGAGGTATGTTGCCTTTATTGATATTATTGGCAGTTCTTGACATAAGCTTCGAATATTTGAAACTTCCAAGGAAATAGTGTCAAGGGAAGAGGAGCTAAAAGCAACTGTTGTCTTAGCCCCTCGGATAGGGGCTCTAATTAGTACAGGATTAGGGCCACTTGAGAAAGAGCTAAGATGATTTTTCTCATTTCCTTTATTGGATTTTCTACTGACTTGGGGGAAAAGATTGCAAATACACACACACATGAATATGCTCTCATGTGCACACACATGCAGATATATACATAAACCCACATTCTCATACATGTTCATATGCATACATGTATACACGTACACACATGCACATACATATATCCACACTCATGCATATTTATATACATGTACAATACTCTTACATGCACGGACATACGTGAACACAATACTCTGACATACATGTGTACACATATGCATGCATATGTGTACACATGCAGACACATGTATGCAGGCAGATACACATTCAGATATACACATTCAATTGCACATACATCCACATGGATACATACTTGCTTGCATTCACACACACCGGCCTATATGCACACATATACACATGTATATGCACACAGACACAAACAGTTAAGGCAGCTGTGCTTGAGTGGAATCTGGAGCCTGTCATACAGGAAGACTACAGTGATGCCATTTTCTGACCTCCAGCCTCAGTTTCCCCACCTGTAGAACTTGTAGTTATTAACCATTGACTAGTGGCCTTTCTCGTCAGCTGTGGGAATGTAGGTTCCCCACCCCACTGCTCATTGTAGTGATTAGTACTTTTGCTTTTGACTGACTGAGCCCCTTAATGTCTGCTTGAGAGCTGTTCCACAAAAACACCCACATCTTTGGAAAGCAAAGCACCTTTACACTTACTTTTGTTTTCGTTCCTTTTTTAACTACAAATGCAAATGAAAGTGTTTTCGGCCCAGGATAAAAGCCAGCCCCAAGCCACGCCCTCAAAGGAATGTGTTTTCTATTGGGCAATGATACCAGCAAAAGTGAGTTTCATTTTCATAGCTATTCCTTTTCCACCTAAGTTTGGGTGATTGTGTGTGTGTGTGTGTGTGTGTGTGTGTGTGTGGACTTTGCACCCAAGTCTCTGTGGTTGTGCCAGGAGTCCTGGAGCTGGCTAATGAATGTGGCTTCTTAGATGCAGTTATTAGCTTACTCTGTAAAATGGATTTTCAAAACATATACAGTTACTTCTTCATTTTGAATCTGTGACTATGCTTTCCTGAAAGTCTTTGGAGGCTATTCCACAGACTCTGGTCCTAGCTCTCTGCGGAGTCCTGTGAATATCAACTGCCCTCGTAACCAGGTCCAGTTCTCGTGCCCATTCTTTCCTGTGGCTGTCACGTGGCTGCCACTTGTAGCTCTCCTTAAAGTGGCTTTACTGTCTGGTTTTCAACTTGGGCAAGACCCCCTTGCCTGTAGCTCACTGACCCAATTGGCTGTACAATTGAAACATCCCCTTTCCAGACCAGTTATGCAAGTGGGAGAAGTAAATGGTATTGAGGCTCAGGGTCTGCATTGGCATAGGAGTTTTATTAGAATTATCTCTGCTTGGGGCTGAGGTCTTGGAGCTTGAATAATATATCACTGGTATAAACTTATCACCTCCCACAGTGGGAGGGTCAAGCTAAAACTGTTACACAGTCAGCCTCTTTGCACAGTCATGTACCAGAGATGGGATTTCCATCACACTTTGTTTTTTCAATCTAACATCTGTAGTCTAGGTTGGCTACCTTCAGGACCATTAGAAAGGAAGCCGCCAGATGCCCTTTGCAGAACCATGGAGGACAACTTAAAGACTGGTTTGCCATAGGGGAAGAGGAGTTGGCTTGTGGTTTCTCTCCTCTAGCTACAGTTTTGGGGGACAGGACAGAAGTTCACACTTCCTGACTTTCTGGGCCCATCTGAAGCTGAGGTTGCTGCCATAGGAATGGAGGTGACTGGTTTAGGACTGGGGTCTTCAGGTGGTTGTAGGGCCCACTGAGAGAATCCCTAGGGGTCCTGCCCTGCTCTAGACAGACATTGAACTCCTTCTTTAGTGAGGTAAAAGCAGATCATCAAACTAACTTTTCCCAAAATGGACAGCATTCATCATGGGTTTATCATGGGTTCTGGGTGTGGTTCGTGATCCACAGTCTTGTCAAGTACCTGCCCTGCCTTCAATACTCTGGGGACAGTCTAGATGACAAGATAAGGACTGGCCTTGGCGAAGGTGCTGGAAATCCGGATAGTTGGTTGTAGTCCAGTGTGAAGCACAGGTATAAGTAAACTCAGTGAGAGCCTTTACCTGTCCTATGCCATCCACCAGCCCAGGCATCCTTACCCAACATAGAAACCACCTTCCTCCCAGAGTCCTCCAAGCCCCACCCTTGCCCTCCTCTCCTCCAGTCAGTCTCAGCTTTGTGGATTTTGCTCATTCTACCTTGGGTCCACACTACCTTTGTTCCCTGAGTCGCAGTGTCCAGTACAGTGCATCCCATGGAGCAGGCAACTCACAAAGGTCTGAAAAGTTGAAGCAGGCCCAATGGGTCAGACAGGCTGATACCTGAGAAATCATGGCACTTACGCACCCACACACTCTCTTCCTCTCCCCCCTCTTGTTTCACCCATGAGCTTGTGGGAACACCATCCTGCTTGACAGATTAGGAAACTGAGGCAGACAAGGCAATGCACACCAAGGTAGAGTGCATGGAAAACCTTTTGCAAACTGGTTCTCATTGTTGCAGGTTCTAGCTGGGAGTTATGCAGCTCATGGTGGGCCTGTGTGCCCCGCCTTTCACTTGGGGTGCCTGCCCAGCCAGATCCAGGTGATGGGTAGCCCTGGAGGCAAGACGGTTCTGGGCTCTTTATATGCAGGCTGGTAGCTACCATGCTGAGGACACAGGAAGTGCCTGTAGACAGCTCTGCCTTCCCAGGTCCTCCCTAGTCCTGGCCGTGGTCTCTCCTCATTCAACTCAAGGCTCTTTAGCAAGCTTCCTGCCTACAGGTGCCATGGGAAAGCGGGGGAGCAGGGGTATTGGTTTGGAGTAGCAACCCAGACACTTCTCCCTAGACACTCAGTGCTCTCAAATGAGAAAGAGATGAGGGACAAGGACTTTCAGGCACGGGTCACATTCACTTGCTCTGTCCTGGCTCCCCTATCCCAGGAAGCCCAGAGAGGGCAGAGTAGGAGTGGGAGGGGAATCAGGTCAGGGTGGGTGTCCTAGCAATGGGTTTCCACGTACTTACCACGGGGTTCTCTATCCACCCATGCCTATGCACTTGTATACTCATTTACACTGTGACCACAATGCCACTCAACCATTCTACCACCCACAAGTATTTTTAAATCTTTGGTGGGCGTTGCCATTCATTGCCTCACCCAACACTGCCACTATTATCCATCCCCACCCGCCCATCATTTGTTCTCCATTAGCCAGTCTTTGTCCAGTCGTTCATGCAACTTGGACACTTATTCCATCACCCAACATTGCACCGCTCAGCCCTGCAAACCCCTGCCGTTCAGCTTCTTCTACTGATGCACACTGTGGTCCTGGCGCTTTTCATTCAGCATCTGATACCATGTCACTCACTCCCCCTACCTAACATGCCATCGTGAGTTTCTGCCCAATCCGGTCATTCATTCCCCAGCCTACCACAGTACTGCTCAGTTCTGCATGTGCCTGCCCTTCATTTCCCATCAGCCACTGATTCATTCACCACTCCACGGGCACCTCTCACTGTCACACCTGCTCTCATATCACCCATTCTCCCATGAAAGTCCCGTCTGACACGGGTGTCACTTTGTTCTACATAACCTGTCATCAATTGCCGTCTTCGCGTGGTTCAGCCTGCTGCATGCCTGCCACTCCCTCCCCTGTCAACCAGCGCCCCATCCAGTTTTCTACACACATGCAGTTCTTCCACCCATCTACCTGTCACTCGGGCCTCCCTTCCTCTGTCATTCATGCTTGCACCTGACACTGTAGCTGTCACAAAGTTACTGGATGCCTATTACCCATTTTTCTAAATTGCCACGTGTCATGTGATCCTCCACAGAACTAGCTTTCATCTCTCTCCCATTAGAGTATCATGTGGTCCTCCACCCCCATGCCATCCGTTTCCCCATTCACTGTTACATCCCTTAGTGCTCCATGCACCTGCCAGCCACTTCTTTATCTCCATCTACTGTTCACTCACCTTCCTCCCTACCACTATCTCAGCCACTTTCTCCTTGCCTATTGGTTTTACATAGTCCTCCCCCCCGTTGGCATTCAAGCATCCAGCTGCCACCTCATCATTCCATTCTTCATGCCCCGTCACTCGCCTCCAGCCTGTCTTTGTATAACTGAGTTTTCCACATCCCTGGCCCTTGCCCCTATCCACCACTGCCTTTGTTTCCCTTGATGTCCTACGGTTCCCCTCTGACGTCATGACTGTCTCATCCAGGCAGCTTCCATCCTCCCAGTTCCCCCTGACGTCATGAATCTCTCATCCAGGCAGCTTCCATCCCTGGTCTCTCACTGAAACTTAGTTCCCCACACCTGTCACCCACTTCCTTGCCACCATTCTTTTAGTCACCCATATGCTGGCCAACCATCCCCCATCTTCTACAGTGTCTTTGATGGTGATATTCTGTTTTCAGGGCCCGCTGCCCAGAATTATTCTGGGTTTAAGCACCTTTGATTTTTCTACTTCCTCATCTCTGACATGTTGCCATTTGTTCCCGTGTTCTAGGCCGGAAGGGTGGGGAGAAGTCAGAAGGGCTATACTAGTTGAGATTACCCTAACGGGGAGAAGTCAGAAGGGCTATACTAGTTGAGATTACCCTAACACTTTTCTAGAAGTCCCACCCCACCATTGTTTTCTCTATCCCATAGTTTAGAAGTATGTCACATGGCTACATCTGCCTTCTCTCTTTGGGCTTTAGACTTTCGTGTGAAATGAGTCTGGATGCAGGTTTGGCTATTAGTGATCACGGCTGATGATGGAGCCTTCGGCCCTGCTCCCAAAGACAGAAGCCACCTGCTGCTGTTTTGATATCTCAGGATATCCTAAGGGACCCCCATAAAAGTGAGAATAGATTATGGATCCAAAACAGGTGCTGGCAGGGGAGCACCCCTTAGAGTGGAGGGGAGGAGGGTGATCAGAAGGAAGCTGGTGGCAGAGAGCACCTGCGAGTAGAGAGGAGGTGGTGAGGGGTGGGTGAACCTTTCTCTGCCTGATTTCTTATCCTCCCATTCTCTGGACACATGCTCTGTATCCCATCCCTCAGAAAAGGACTCAAAAGCCAACAAGATATTAATATCTGTCCTGAGCCCAGCAGTATTTCCTATAAAGCAGGATATTAAAGCACCCTCCTTCCCCAGTGCTTTCTCCTTCCCACAGGTGGCATTGTCAGCAGTGCTACAGTCTTGCCCTCCCCATACATCAGAAGGAAGCTGCCGTGCTCCCTTTGGTCTCTGCTATTCCTGGAGGGAGTCCTCCCTTCTCACACACTCAGGAGTCCCAGTCATTGGAAATGACTTTTTTTTTTTTTATCTCTAGGTTTTGCTTTGCAGCTCAGCCTAGATCCATTCTGGGCATATGCAAGGCCCCTGTCTGATTTTTGGCTTCCTTTGGGGATGATCTAAGCATTTGTTTAAAGGGCTGGTGGGGGTGGAGGGCCAGAGGGATTATACAACACTGCACTCTGACAGTGTTCCACACCTGGCCCCCTCCTAGCTGCACGCATGGGTGCTGGCTCAAGGTTCATGTTGATATACGTCAAGTCACTTCCCCACTTGAGAGCCGTCAATGTCTCCTTGTGACTCACATCAACGCTTACCATGACCTTTGAAGTCCAACTTCTTACCCTGACATGTAGCCCTGACTGTCACTCTACCCCTCCCCCATGCAGACTGAGTCACAGGCTATGGTGGACACCTCACCACTCAACTCCCCTCCCCCTGTATATTTTTCTTTGGCTGTTAGACATCTCTCTTTTGTGTCTCTGAAGCCCCAGGGCTCCCGCCAGCTAAGAACCTGTCAACCTGTGTCGTATCAGCTTTTCCCAAGCCAGACTTTGTCCCTTGCCCCCAGTGCCTCTGGCCAGAGACCGTGTTATTACCTGCCAGCAGCTGGGTTGCTCACCCACCAATGTCTAGCACTAAGCGGGCCCTCAGAGAATGTTTGTTGAATGAACATGTGCATATAAATGGGACAGCTTTCATGAGAGCTATATTTAGCTCTTCTAGAATATTCTCTGGGTCTTTCAGAAAAGAAAATCCTTGAAAAACAGCAGGTGCTTGCAAGAAGCAGTGGGTGGCTTAGCAGGAGCAGGAGACTGTTTCCCAGGAGGCCTAGGTTCATCCTGGGTCCTTCTGGCTCTCAGTGTGGCCCAAGGTGTCAGCTGACTTTACTCTTTTTTTTTTTTTTTTGAGTCCTGGAACTTTCAGATGGGGGAACTCTAGGAAAGGACCCCTTTCCCCCCACAGGGCTCCTCTTTCTGAACTCTTTGCATGGTGCTGTCTAATTGTCCTGCTGTTAGCTGTCCGTCTGCCAATTCCATCCCAGGGTCGGTGCACTGACATCTCTACCAAGTAGGAGGAATCTAGAGGGGTAGGGCAGCACTCTAGGTTGCTGGGGACCTCATCAGCATGGAGGGTTGACTCTGCAGAATCCCTGGAGAGACTGACCCTAACAAGCTTCTAGGGTTCTGGTTTTGAGATATATATGATGTGGGATTCTCCTCTGTATGCTATGAATATGTTTTATTATCATTGGTTAATGAAGAAATTGCTTTGGCCTATGGCAGGGCAGAATAAAGCCAGGTGGGAAATCTGAACAGAGACATATACAGAGAGAGTAGGGAGAGTCAGAAAGACACCATGTAGCTGCTGAAGGAGATGGATACCAGAACCTTACTAGTAAGCCACAGCCTCATGATGACACACAGATTAATAGAAATGAGTTCATTTAAGATGTAAGAGTTAATATGAAGCCTGAGCTAATAGGCCAAACAGTGTTGTAATTAATATAGTTTTTGTGTGATTATTCAGGTCAGGATGGCCAGTCAATAAAGTGAAGTCTCCACTTACAAAATAGCACCCACCATTGGACATGAATCCACATAAGTCCTAAAAAAGCTTAAAAAAAAAAAAGGAGGGCTTCTAGACCCACAAAAACAGGAGCCAAGCACAGCTTCTTGGTTGTTGCATTTTTTTTCCAGATAGGCTCTATTTGTGGGCTACAAGCAGAGGCACAGCTCCTTTAAGAAATGGTTTTCTGGTTTGTGCTGGCAACATGGATGACTCTGTCTCTTTCAGGAGGTCCTGTACTTAAATGGGGTTTGTGAGCAATGTGCTACTAGATGTTTAATGGCAATATAGACCCACTACATCCCTGAAGCTGGGGTGGTGAGCATGATTCGCATGTTGGATGGGGTGGAGCCAACAGGCAAAGCCACAGATTTAATCCTAGCCATGCCTGCTTAGCATTTAAAAAAAAGTGCTTCTGGTAAGAAAATGATTATGGATATGCAATAAAGACAAATTCAGATAAAAATAAACCTCTGAATAGGTCACAGTGTGTTTAAAATATGTACATAGGCTTGAAAGATGGGTATAGGCAGTTATAGAAAAAATGTTTTTAAAAATAAAACAAAATCTTTAAAGAGAGGGGCTAGAGAGATGGCTCAGAGGTTAAGAGCATTGTCTGCTCTTCCAAGGTCCCGAGTTCAATTCCCAGCAACCACATGGTGGCTCACAACCATCTATAATGGGGTCTGGTGCCCTCTTCTGGCCTGCAGGCATACACACAGACAGAATATTGTATATATAATATTTTTTAAAAAAGTCTTTAAAGAGACAGTAAAAGTAGTATAAAAAAGTACAGATAGTCATAGATTAAAGGAGTAAAGATAATAAATATTAAAAATAGAGAAAAATAAGCCATGTAAAGATGAAAAATATACAAAATGTCTGGATTATATATATTGTGTTTTCTTTGAATTTTTTGACTATCAATGAGCTAAATACAGAGAGACATTTTATTATATGGGCTGCCAAACTAAACTAGCATATATATTTTAAAGGTATCTTGACTTCAAAATTTGAGTCTATGGATATGTTACTTTGGAAAACAGATTCTGCTTTTGTTTCCACAGAAGATAAGAACTTGTGGATTCCTTTCAGGCTAATGTTGTTTGATGGAACAAGACCCCCCAAAAGGTCTCCTTGAACCCTAAAAATACTTTGCCAAACAAACAGCAGGAAGCAGTTTAGAGAAAACAATGCCCAAATTCCAAAAATAATTGTGTATAAATGTTTGTTTTCAATTAGAAGGTGTTGATTATAAATAGTTAATGGTCACAGTTAATTTCTTAAGAAAAATAAGGGGGATATGATTTTTTTTTTGGTTTTTTTCAAGGCAGGGTTTCTCTGTAGCTTTGGTGCCTGTCCCAGAACTAGCTCTTGTAGACCAGGCTGGCCTCGAACTCACAGAGATCCGCCTGCCTCTGCCTCCCGAGTGCTGGGATTAAAGGTGTGCGCCACCACCGCCCGGCTGGGGGATATGATTTTGTGATGAATACATTAGTATGGATCTTGGTCTATTGCTACAAATTTAAGGTCAATTTTGTTATATTTCTACTCTTGTTTAAGGTATTATGTTTATACAGTTTATTTAAAAATGTAATGTATAATTAAAAATTGCAGATTAATAGATAGTTATTTATAATAGTCAAATTTATAGTCAGGTTTTCTAGATATACAGAGATTTTCTGTTAGATAGATAATCTTTGACACTTCAAAGCCCTTCAAAATACGGCATTTAAAAGGTTTTAAGAACTTAGACTTTTATTGACAGTGAGACATGTAACCATTTACTTCAAGTGAGGTTGGTGGGCATTGGAAACTCATTATGGAATTGGCCTTCGGTGTGACAAGGCTAGCCATTTGGGCAAGAAATTTCACGTTCCTGGACTGCTTGATGATATGCTGTATCACCTGGACATGCAGGACCCACAGAAAAGTGACTGCTGAACTTTCCAAAAAATGGGATGATCCTTTAGTGCTCCTGCTTTATGGAAGAGTCTGCCAGATGTTCTGCAAGACACAGAAGAATGTGCCTGATAAATTGCCAATACAGACGAAACACTCTTTCAAATTTTCTGCTTCATGGAAAAGTTTGCCAGATACTATGGGCCTGTAGGCTGAAGATGGATGCCCCAATATTACAGAAAAACTTTGGGTGACTGTCCAGGCAGCGAGATTTCTGTCAATTTCAGAGTTTTAGAAGTTGCTTTTCAATGCACTTCCTGTTTACTTAGGTAATATTATATCCTTCTGGGGTCTTTGATGGAGTTGAAGACAGATAGTTATAAGTTTTGATAAAAGATATGATTATGATAAAAGATAAAGCAAATATAAATATTTTAACTGTAATTCTTGATATCTGTCTTGTTATATGTAATTTTATTATGTTAAAGTTAAAACCTTTTTTATTTAGACAGAATAGGGAAGATGATGTGTGATTCCCCTCTGTATGCTGTGAATATGTTTTATTACCATTGGTTAATAAAGAAGCTACTTTGACCTATGGCAGGGCAGAATAAAAGTCAGGTGGGAATTGTATATATGTATGTACATATATATATATGAGAGAGAGAGAGAGAGAGAGAGAGAGAGAGAGAGAGAGAGAGAGAGAGAGAAAGGTGGAATTAGAGAGATACCATGTAGCTGCTGAAGGGACAGATGCTGGAACCTTACCAGTAAGCCACAGCTTTGTGGAGATATACAGACTGATATACATAGGTTCATTTAAGATCTAAGTGTTAGTTAATAAGAAGCCTGAGCTAATAGCCAGTGTTGTAATTAATATAGCTTTTATGTAATTATTTGGGTCAAGGTACTTAGTTCCCAAACAAACCTTCAGGACCATTCTTTTGAAAAGTTTTTTAATTTCACCAAAGCTATAGTAAAAAACGCATGTGTTTCTTTGTAAAGACAAGCAGTTGTTTGCTACGTGTGAAAGCATTGTTAGAACTGAGATCAGTGTTCCTTTTCTCAGTACAAGCTTTACTTTGAGGATATCTGAAGGGCCAGGTCCAAACTTATGCCGGGTACAGATTACCTGTGACATCTTCCCCTTTCCTTTCCCCCCTCCTGTGCCCACCCAGGGTTTCCAGCTGAAAAGTGGGTAGAAATGACTGCTTCCCAGAGGATCGGGGAGATCTGATGAGACAGTGTGGATGAGGCACTTGGCTGGTCTCTGGGTCAGAGATGGATACGTTTTCATTCCTCCCCTCTTCCAGCCTCAGGACTGTCCCGTACGGCCCTTCCAAGGTGTAGTGCAGAATTCGCAGGAGTGGCTATCTTCTAGGTTAGGGTAGTGGAAAAGGACAGGAGACCAGACAGGGTGCTATAGCGATAGGGTCTGGCAGAGGCTCTTGACCACAGCTAGGATGCCTTCCTCTCTGTCACCCTCAGGACTTAGACATTGCAACTTCAGGCCCCTGCCTCCCACTACTGTGGTCCAATGTTGAGCCTGAGTCGTTCTTGGCTGGTCTAGGCAGAGGCGCTGCCAGCAGGAAGGGAAGCTGCCAGTTCCTGCTAGTCTCAGGCACCGCTCCAAGGTCCCTGTAGTTGTGGGACCAGGTGGCTCAAAGGAAGAGACCAGTGGGGTAGGGTCTGTGCCTGGGAGTGTCTGGTGTTAGCAAATGGTAACATTCACTTCTTCCGTGCAGCTGTGAAATCATAGGATGGTTAAGAGAAAGGCCAGGAAATGGGCATGGGGGATGCACATGCTCCCAAGAAGCAAGGTAAGGACTTAGTTCAAGCTGTAGTAACAAGCTTATAAATAACAGAAGTTTATGGCCCACAGTTTTGGAGGCTGGAAGGCTAAGGCCAAGAACGGAAGGTCCTCTTCCAAGATAGAAACAAAGACAGTTGACACCTCACCTCCCAAAGGCACTATAAACATGAACAAGGCTGCCCTCTGTGTCTGTCAGTTGATGTTGGGAACCTGTATGAGTGGACAATTCCATTTTCAAACCCAAGTGCCTCGGAAAACTTGCTGGCCAGGACCTCTTGGGCCTCCCCCTAGTCTGAACAGGCAAGACTTAGCTAGTGATGAGTGGGTTGAACCTGGGCTTAGTTAATCACAGCATGTGGATACCCTAGAGGTGAAGAGGATGAAGATGCAGCAAGGAGAATCCAGATGCCATGGAGTCCGAGTCCCTTGCCAGTGTCATGCCCATACAATGCAGGGGACTCCCCAGTCACAGGGCTCACCAAGCTTAGTTCCACTCCTGCTCCTTTCCCTGGAGATTCAGTGGAGCCTGAGACCCCACAGGCCGTGGGACTCTTACATGGAGTGTCCAGAGTCTGGGCCACCTCTGTCCCACACTCCCCTGTCTTCCTTCCTTAGAGACAGTCCTCAGCCCCAGGGCGTTGCCATGGGGATTGTGAGCTGGAGTCTATTTTGAGATCATGTTAGAGTGTGATTTTTTAGTTCTGTCTGGGCTGCCTGTTAGTTTCACTGTTTGTCCAATGACTAGCTAGAGAGTTTGGAATGGTTTTTGCTCCAGAGATATACTATTCCTTGACATGGAGGACAGGCAGGTGGTTAGCATCCAGTCTGATCAGTATGCACCCGCTAGTGGTCCATAAGCATCCCCATGACCAGGTAATGGTGGGGCAGGGGATGCCTTCCTGCAGGAGGTGTCTTCGGCCAAGATTCAGTACTCCTAGATGCTCACTCAGCTGACCACTGCTGCTGGCTTGGCCTGTTTACAGATGGCAAGGGAGCAGTGGATGCCCCAAAAGAGAGGGGGAAGGGCCCTTTAGAGCAGAGAGAGAGAGTGAGGGAGAAGAAGAAGGGGGGGGAGAGTGGGAAAGGGAGAGAGAGAGAGAGAGAGAGAGAGAGAGAGAGAGAGAGAGAGAGAGAGAGAGAGAGAGAAGAGAAGCATAACAAAGGTCAGAAGTGGAGGTGCTGGTGACATCTCAGAGGAGGGGTTAGTTTTAGTTCAGGGAGGTGAGGGCTGCCAGGTGGGCATTGCCATCTCCTATTTAACTTTTCTATCTGCTTGGCTTAGTCCTAGGCTCTAGGTGATGCTAATTCACCATCTTGACCTCCCTTGCTGTGCTCATGAAAAATCTGGCATAGAGGAGTCTGGGGGACTGAGCATGAAGCAGAGCTCTGATCCTAGCTTTATCTGCCTGCCTTCTTCCCTCCTGTTTCTGTAGACGGGGAAACTGAGGCTCCAAGGACCCCAGGGACTTTTTCAAGATCCAATGCCTTCTGCTCCTCTAAAGGGAATGACATCCTCCAGTACTCTGTTCCCTGGACCTGCTTAGAGTCGCAGAATCTTATGCTTCATCTGTTCCCCAGCCCAGCTCAGGGCCTGTGGAATCTGCCGAGTCAGGTTTGAATGGGGGAGAGCCAGCCAGCCTTGTGTCTGGGCGGTGAGAGGCTATTTTGGGAGAGAGTCAGGGAAGGAGTGCTTTGTTTTGTTTGCTCCTCGTGACTACCAGAGGTGGTGGAACCCTGCACGCCTGTCCTGGACACCTAGTGAGTTCCAAGCCAAGAACTGAACAGGGAAAGCAATGACCTGTTATAGTGCCTGACAGCCACAGGTCACATGAGTCTAACACCCAACCGTTACCACCGTCAGCTTGCCCACCAGCAGTATCTGAGAGAGGAGAATGGAGGAGAGCAGGAAACTCAGATTCTGACGTGTTAGGTTAATGCCCAGTTCTATCACCTACCTGTCTATTTCTGGCAACCTTTTGTCCCACCCATTTCCTCCCTCCCATCCACTTGGCCTATTTGAACTATTTAGCTAACCATTTATCTATCCACATATCTGTCTGTTCACCTCCCATTCATATTCCAGATACCTATCTACCCATTCGTCTGTTTTTCACCTTCCATTATCTATCCATCAATCTATCTTCCATCAAATTCCATGCACCAATCCATTCATTTTTCATTATCCACCCACTACCAATCTATTTGTTCATCCATTATCCATCTTGACCCATGCATCCATGCATCGTCCATCCATATACCATGCTTCCATCCTTCTGTTTTTTTCAATTCATCATTCATTTTTCTATTCATTATCCATCCATCCATCATATACTCATCCATCTGTTCACTATTCATCCATCTATTCTCCATATATCCCTCATCTATCAATACACCCACTCATCCTTTGGTCTTTCTGTTCCATACATTTATTTGTCCATCCGTTGTTCATCCATCCATGTATCCATTCATCTATCCTTCTTCTACTCACTCTCCATCTTCCATCAAACTTTGAACTATCCATCAATCCCCCTATCCATTTTCATCTCCATCCATGTTCCATGCATCAACCATGTATCATCTTTCACCTTCTACCAATCACCTGTTCACCCATTTCTCCATCCACTGGCCCACCCATCCATTTCCAAGCAACCACCCATCCATCCATCATCTATCTACTCTTTTTGTCTCCAATACTATAATCTGTGTTTTCTGTGGTACCGAGCCCTACAATAGATGGTAAACAAGTTACACTGATAATTTGCTTTCCCTACTAGAGACCACCACTGACAATGAATTTAGCACTTACAGTCAATTGTGTGAAAAATATTCAGGCAACGATTCCCTAGTTGCTTGAAAAGATTTTAGCATGGTGCTGTGACAATAGATGAGGTTTTTGGGTGGGGGCATCAAAGAGACACCTGAACAAAAGACTCTTGGCAAAGACCAAGTTTTAACTTGAAGGCCACAGAGAAGTCATTCTGTCCTCTTCCATTAACTAGCTGAGGGAAGAGCTCTGGGGCATGACCTGAGCGGGGATGGGCTCTGTGGTCTTGGAGGGACTATCCAGAAAGCCAGGCATCTGAGGTGTACTGAGGGATGTGGGTCAGGAAAGTTGATGAAAAGGGTGGATAGACAATGTCAGGTCAAGGGATAGGAAAGTGTCTGCCTGTCTGTTGGACACATCGGTCTATTGGACACAGTTGATGGCCCAGCCTCCTGTCAGGATCTGGATGTAACATGTGGCCAGAAGTTCTGTTCCTTGACCACTGCAGAGAGTGAAGCTTAGTGCTATGGGCCCTGGGCACCAAGGGTCTGCTGCCTTGTTCTGCTTGTGTAAATATTAGAAACACTCCTGTCTTTCCCTGCTCTATAGGCAGAAAATCTGAGTCAATCTCAGTTACCCTGAGCTCACTCCTAACCTGGTGGCTTCATTTTCCTCAGTGATAGCATATGCACTTCCCCCATGGTAGGAAATTAGAAGTCTGTTTTCCAAGGGAATTAATTTTTGGAGGGCCACTGGTTAGGTACATCTAGGCCTCTATCTAGTGTATCATGTGACCCTCTATGCCATCTCTGGGCCTCCCCCTTCCATGGGTAATAGGAGAAAACTTGAAGCTTCAGTTTTTTCCCTTTCTGCTCTCAGGTTCTAGCACTTGGGCATTAGGTGAGTTCTTGCGCAACATGGAGCAAGAGACGGATTCACACCCAGCATGGAGCAGACAGGTATCAGACAGCCAAGAGTCTGTTACCTGAGAGAGGAGCTGACTGGCATGGGGGGGGGCGTATAAACTCAGCAAAGGCCTGTGTGCTGTAGAAGATGGATCTTCTTTGAGCTGATAATGCTGCCTTGTGTGTGCAGAGTGCTTTGGAGGTTTTGAAAGTATGTTTTCATAAGTCTTCTGATGTGTGTCTTGAGAGTTGGTTAAATTGTTTGGGGCTTGATTAAATAAGAGTTGATTAAATAAGCGTTTGTATATAGTGGGTAAGTCACGACTAGTCCAGGCCCTGGGATGAGAGGGAGGAAACCTCAGCCTTCCTTAGACTCAAAGCGTATAGAACACAAAAAAACACATTTCCTGTTTGATTTTCATTATATTATGGTAAGTGAAAATAGACACAAAATATGTTCATGATATTTATCAATTCCAGTTGTACATTTAAGATATAATACATTTTAAGAGAGTGACCCCTGCTTCCCTGAAAACCACAGGGCTGGTAGTTGTGACTCCTCTGATATATCCAGTGTGTTGGACATGGTTTGTGTTCAACATGGCGATAGACATTGGGGCAATTACTTCTGCATCCCGCCACATGGCTATACCATGAGTAGCTGAAGACTGCTTTTATGGAGATGACAGATGGGGATCCTACAGACTTCATGAGATACAGCAGCAAGGCATCTTCACAGTGCACACGTATGTGTGGGCATCATCTCCAACTCCATCCTGATACATCAAATTCTGATGCTAACTTGAATCTAGAGCAGGAGCCCAGACCAGGCTCTGCCAAGCTTGGCAACATCAGACTGTTTGAGAGCCCCAGATGAGCACTGACATTTGGTTTGGACAGGGCTCAGACCTTGCCACATGTAGGCTAGAGTTCCTTGTCACTAGTAGTCGGTAGCATTTGGCAATACCAATGCTTTGTATACTTAGGACCCCCAAAGACCTGTAAATCCCATATACCTCCATTTGGAAGATAAGACAAGTTGCCTTTCAGTTACCCCTCAGCTCTCAGTATGAGGCGCCCATCCTGGAAAAACATTGAGGCAGGTATTATTAGTAGAATCTCCTATGATGCTGGGGTAGGATTTCAGTATGAGGCATCAGCAGGCATAGGGCAGAGCAGGGGAGAGTCTCTTTATACATATGTAGTCCCCTGTTCTTCCTTAACCACACCGAAAGGCCTAGCTTAGGATGGTTTGATTTTATCATAGATAAAAAGCAATATATGTTTGGCAAAAAATTCCAATTCTGAATTTTTATCTTCTTCTGTGGGGTTGGTGCTCTGCAGGTGGTATTCTGTCTGTAGTCTTGACAGGGGAAGAGACTGCAGCTCCCTCACGACACATCACAATGAAGGGAGAAAAGGACAGTGTGGTGTGCCGTGCTGTGTGTTAGTGTTAGCGGGTATATCCAATGTACTCTTGACTGCTGATATCTTTGACTCACACGAGGTTTATTTGGAGTCAACCCCGTCATTAGTGAAGGACACCTGCATCACACAGAGAACGAAATCCTGGTGGTGTGATAAGGAGAGAACATGGGTTTGGAGACAAGAGACCTAGAATGAAGACTGAGAATGATGCATTTCAGAAGTCAAGCCAAGCAACTCCATGTTCCTGTTTGAATTAAGGCAAAAATACATACTATAGAACTATTGGAAAGCATTAAGTTCAGTGGTATTTAGCTTTTAGCATTGAGCAACCATTACCCTCTGTCTAGTTCTATGCATTCTATCACCTAAATCAACGTCTCACCCCCATTATCGGTCACCCCATCCCATTGTCTCCTTACACCCATAACCATGAATTCACTTTCTATGTGGAGCTGGGTCTTACAAATGGTATCCTGTGATATTTGGTCTTTGGGGTCTGGCCTCTTCACTTAGACTATTTTGGGGTTTCACCCATGTAGTGAGCATTAGCTTCTTTCTGGTTTATATCAATATGATAGTTCATTGAACTATGCCACATTTTTGCTTGTGTGATTCTGGTTATGAGGAGGTTGGGGGTTTGCAGCTCTCAACAGGAATGCTACTCAGTACATGTATGTATCCTTATTACTTGGATTCCTGCTCTCTGCCTCTTTTTGTTATGTTCCTGGGAGTAGGGTGGCTGGGTTTCACATCAATTCTGTATTTGTTTGTCCCTATCTGTTACAATGACAAGTTGCACATTCTCTTGTAGCCTGCTCCAGAAGGGGTTGAAGTGCAATAGAAGTTTCAAGGCTGGCATGCAGAAAAGGTCTCCAGATAGCAGAATGATGCTGTATTGAATAGACGTACTAGTCTGGCCAACCATGCCCCGAGGAAGACAACAATGGAACCAGGCCTGCTGCTAAGCATTGGACCAGAGGAATTGGCCACCCCAGAGAAGGGAGAGAATCCAGGTGCTATTTGAGGGAGACTGCTCTGTGATGTAGGCATCATCCCACCCACACCTCATTCCGGGCCTTGGAGAATGAGGGGAGAGAAATCAACCTTGCTGGTCACTAAGAATTGTCCAGGGTTGAGCCCTCTGTGGCTCCCGTTCAGCATGAGAAGCACCTGCTAGATCCAAATCTTCTGCAAGACCCTGGAGAGGGAATGAAAAATTGTAGACACCCAGATCTCCTCAGAGGACAATGGGAAGGGTAGCCTCAATGGAATGGCTGCTGGCTGAGATTGGGACAAAGTTTAGGACATTCTGTTTGGGATACGTGCATATTTATGATTGTGGGACCTTCCTGATATACCAACTCTTATTATGTCAAAGTTCTTCTTATTTTATAATCTCTAGTGACATGTATTCATTTTAGACACAATTTTGTCTAGTGTTAGGACAGGCATGGCAACTTTTTTGGCCAGTTTGCATGACGTGCCTTGTGTCCATTCTTTTAAGTTTGCTCATCTCTTTGAATCTAAAGTGTATCTTTTATAGTCAGCAGCACATCCTTGGATCCTAGCTTTTGTTTTATTTTTGTCTCTCTGCCAACTTCCCACTGTTGATTGGAGTGTGTGGTTAATTTACACTTAATGTACTTACTGATCTGGAAGGTGTTAAATCTGCCATTATACTGCTCGTGTTCCGTGTTCTTTTGTTCCTTCATTTCTCCATTACTGGTTTCTTTTGTGATAAGTAGATATTTTCTAGTGTATCAGTTCGATTCTTATGCTGTTTCTTTTATGTTTTGAATTAGTTCCTTAGTAACTGCTCTGGAAATAACAATGGGTATCTTTAAAGACAGCTAGTTGGAGTTGATATTATCTTACAAGGTCAGTGGTTTACAAAAGTGTTTTTCTAACATATATCCATTCCATCTCCCATTGTTGTTGTACAAGTGAAATATTAAGGTACCTATTTATCTCTGCTTTATAATTAAGTGGCTGCCTTCAGCACTGCTTTGCAATTATTACTTTATAAGTTAAGTAGTTGCCTTTTATAGAGATGGGAGAAAGATTATGCATCAAAGGATATGATACTCTTGTCTGTTTACATATGTAGTTACCTTTATTGCTACTCTTTAATTCTTTTTATGAATTTGTGTTACATCCTTCCCCCTGCAGATTCTAGTCCTGGTTGCATTCCTCCCCTGCAGATTCCAGTCCTGGTTGCATCCATCCCCTGCAGATTCTAGTCCTGGTTGCATCATTCCCCCTGCAGATTCCAGTCCTGGTTGCATCCATCCCCCTGCAGATTTCAGTCCTGGTTACATCCATCCACTCGTGTACATACTGCCTTGAGAAGACTTGAAGCTTTGGGGCCAGAGAACTCAGGGTGACCCTTTTATATGTCACTGCTTACAATTTATTGGAGCTGGCAAATACTTGACCTTGCCAAGTACTTCTTCCTCTAGGAAGGAAAGTGGCCATCTACAACTGTGCGCATGCCACTGGAGAACAGGTCTCACTGGAGAACTAGTCCAGCCTAGTTGCTGGCTCGTACTTGACTTCTCATCTTTGCTTTGGGAGTAAAACCTCCCAGGCTAGGAACAGTGTGTTTTTGGCTAAAATACAAATGGCTGTTAGCAACAGAAGCAAATTAGAGTCCAACACATTCCCCATTTCGTCTATTTAGGTGAAGAAATTGTGGCGCCTCTACTTGAAGTTGATGAATTAAAAATGATGCTTATGAAGAACGCTATTGGCAATAGACTAGTGTTGGTATTTTCTTATAATTGCCTACGTGCAGTTCTCTCTCGGCCATGGAAAATGCGTTTCAGAATAGGATTCGGGAAACATAAAGGTTCATGGTCCAAGTGCAAAAATGGAGAGTGGATGTTTCTGAATCATCATCTTCCTTCTGTTTTCTCTTGTTTTCTATTATGTGAATTTCTCCAGCAAGAAATCATTATTCCTGTCACCAGCATCTCTCAAAGGGGGAAAGTCTAAAAAACAGAATGGAAGCTAAAAAGAATTGACCGGAAATCTAAGAGGTAAACAGGATTAGGTAGGTGGGGATAGTTTCACTTTTCTTGTTTGGGGTTTAGTGTCTCCATCCCTGCATGGTCAGGTGGCTTTCCCAGGCCGTTCAGCTGAGATCGGGAAGACCACTAGGACTAGGGTCATCCATCTTTAACTGTTATCATGCAGTAATTATGGCTCCTGTGCACCCCCTGGCAACGCCTGCTTGTACCCTTTGCTCGTGGTGTCTCACAATGCTGGTTGATGGGAATTGGCTGTGACAGATGCACAAATGTCCACCCCAGCAACTGTCGTCCTTGCTTTTTTAGGGAGGAAATCAAGCACAATGCTGCACTTGAGTATGGTTCTCTCACTGTGAAGCTTCGGACAAGAAGCTTAACTAGGTAGATGCTTGTCTTTTGGGGGACCTTGTTGGCTCCTTGGAATTCATCCAATCCACTGCCTCACCAGAGCCCACAAAGGGACACTGAACTTAGGTCCTCATTCAGACATTGGGAAACCGAGTGCTCTTGTGGCTCTGGGGAGAGGGAAAAACCCAGCAGAACTGAGATCAGGGTGGATAATACAGGCCAGCTTCTAGAATGGACGGCGGTCAGAGGCCAGAGATCATGTGAAACGTGAAGGCTGTCCCTCACATGGATCAGGCTTTCCTTGTGGCGAGGGCAGGGCTCCTCTACCGCTGATCACCCATAAGTCTTGCTTCACTATAACTGACCCAAAGCCATTTGAGCCTGACCCCATTAGCCTAGGGAGGGAAATAGCACATTTCCTCCTGCTGAACCATGCCAGCCTAAGGCTTAGCAACAGCCAACCGGTACTGACTTTTCTTATTCTATCACAGACTTCACAAACATCAGCCAAATTTCTATCTTTTTTTCACCCCCTTACGAGCCTTTTATTTGTCTTCCCACATTTTCTTGTAGAGATTTTTGGATGGTGGACAGTCCAGGAAAGAATGGCAGGAAGTGAAGGAGGTTGTGTGTGGAGGCAATGGGAGGATCAATAGGAGTTCCTGGATTTCTATTTCCCGACCAAGTACAGGTTACTTCATTTGCACCGTGGGTGTGACTGACTGCAGGGGCTTAGGGTCAAGGCCCTGATTGGTTTGAACTGGGAACTTAGAAAATCACCATGCTAAATACCCATCAACATGGGCACCACCCCATTAATGCTGGGGAGAATACTGATTACCTGGAAAAGTTAAAAATGTATTTGGGGTTTGTTTGCACCCAGTTTTCTCTAGGAGATGAGTTATTGAGTGTAAAAGGTTTTAACGCAGCTTCCGGTACCACATGCTCTCAATAAACACTGGTCATTACTGGTCATTACTGGTCTTATATTTTATATGTACCAAAATGCTATGTATTGATGGTACTTTCTGAGAGAAAAATCCACCGCGTAACGTAAGTTTTTCCAGTGAAAGAGTTTAGTGAGTTTCCCCTGTCATTCTTGGACATACCCCAGGAGGGAACCTGGTCAGGTGGGACCGGTGCTTGCATTCATGTTTTGCAGTGGAACATCAACCGGCAGAGGGCGCCCTTGCACCTCTGGTGGTAGGCCGAGGACGCGCACAGGGCCAAGCAAGCCTTCCACCATCCTGCCACCCCCTGGACTCTTCATGGACAGCAGGACAGCATTTCCAGAGCTGTTTCTAAAACTAAGCTTGTGTGGAGGAGGATAGGGGCCTCAGGAGTCCTTAAAAGCACGGGGAAGCTGTGAATCCAAGCCTGAGATACTTGCGGGCCAGAGTGTGTCCTGTCCCAGGTAACTTCATGTGTGGCTTGGGGTTTTCACATCACAGTCTGGGCCTTGACAGAGGCTTCAGCGGCACCGCATTGCCCTAGGAGACAGGGTTTTGTGGGCCTTTTACGGATGGATGCCATCTCAGCCCCTTCCTTTGCCCACTATCCAGGAGAAATTCATGTTTTGCTCACTTGTATGTTACAAAATGTATTTAGGGTTCGTTTGCTCCTTTAAGATACAAGTTAAAGGAGACTGACCAGGAAACCGCGTTCCTCTGGGGCATCGGAGAAGCACACGGAAGGGTATGCACTTTTTCATTATATAAAACAATCTGCCAGGTCCCCCTCTACAGAACCCTCTTACTCACAGAGGGCCCAGAGAATAAGCAACATGTTGGTATGTAGTAACCAGGGACACTGATACCTCCCTCTTCTAGAGGAAAGACTAAATTCAGGAAAGCAAACTATACAATGCCATGTGACTGAAAGAAGAGATTGTGTCTCTTCATGTCCTCTTTACAGAAGAGGGAAGTAAGGTCTAGACAATTTCCGGAGCTTGCGGGAGGATAAATGGAAAACTAGCTGCATTGTGGGCGGAAGTGGGAACCAGAAGCACAAGGGGCCGAGGTTGGCTCCCCCCCACCCCGCCACCCCCAGAATGTCTCTTCTCAAAGGTACCCTGAGTCATCCTTCACTGGGATTTGTGCTTTAATCCCTACTGTGATTAAAAAACCCTGCCCGTCATAAATATTTTATTCCTCTCCAGTAGCAAATTCCCCCAAAACTACCTACTCCACGCTGGGCGGCTGGAGGAGGCAGCATGGCACCCTCTCCTGGAACCAGGCCCCGGGCACTCACAGTGAACACTATAAACAAAAGGACAAGGTTGGGAGATGGCGGATACCGACTGTCGTCTCTAAGGTGGCAATCTCGGCTCCAGTCCAACCCGCCTGCTTCAAATGCCAGTCTTGGCTTCTAGGTGTAACAGCATTGCAGTGAGACTTCAAAGATGGCTTCTGAAAACGCTTGTGCCCGTCATCCAAACCCTGTGAAGTCAAGGTGAAGCTATGTAGTGAGTTCCAGACTATACTGGAGAGTGAGACCTTGTCTAGACTTAAAAAAAAAAAAAAGTCAGAAAAAAATGGTTTCTGTTGGAGGTTTATCCTACTTAGAGTTTGCAGAGATTATCGAACTCGTCAATTTGTCTTTTACAAAATGTGGGCCATTGTTTCTCCCATTTTCATTTTATCTTTCTAGAATATCTTTCTGATATCATCTTGTCTCTGAGGCTTTGTATCTTATTGCTTTCAATCTTTTTCTTTCTTCACACTGGTTGATTTCTATCCAGATATACATTGTAGTCCGTCTCTGCTTTTCTGTCTCCCCACTCTTAACCTCTCTAGCCTGGTTCCAGCTTTGTGTAATGCCATTTATTTTCCTTTGTAATGGGTGGGGGTCAGCTAGGGCAGCAGAGTTCAAGTGCTGGCTAGGGAAGAGGGTTTGGGGGCCAGAGAGGATGAGATTGGTCTTCGAAAGAGACCATAAGTATAGCAGATGAGCAAGGTTAGAATAGAAATTGGGGTGGAGAGACTCGAGCTTAGTAGGTTCCCATTGTGTTTCTGATCTCAGGAGATCTGCCCAACAGTCTACCTTGAAGCATCATCAGTCCACACGGCAGATGAGATGACAGAGACTCTCTGGGGTATAACATAATACAGGTGGTATCATGACCATAGCATATAACTCAGGAAAACAGATTTGTCACCTTCCTTGATGGGGCAGGCTTTGAAGATGAGTTCCTGCTTTCAAATTCTCAGTCCAAACACCGTCTGTGCTGTTCCCCCCCGCCCCCCAACCCCTATCCCTGGGCAATATTCATTTAAGAACTTGAAACAGAGCCAACAGGCACTGAGGTCTTCGAGGGCTGTGTGTTGGCTCTCTAGCAAGGTTACTTTTGATACAAGGTTACATTCTATTACTAGACCAGCATTGTACCTTTGAGGCACCTGCCTAGGCACGGAGATACAAGCACTGAACACATGGAACCAAAGCAAGTTCTTCCAGCCCTGCCATGACTTCTCCCAATTTAAACATGTGATTTTCCCCTCATTCTCTCAACATACCCAGCTGGAACCCCAGCTCTGAAGATGTCTTGTTAGTTACCCTGCTTTCTAGTTTGTGGACTTGGGATCATTACCCCATTTGATTAGGGTCATTATACGGTTAGGCAGATATGGCACACGAGGAGTCAGCCTCCCGCTGGCACACAGTGACTGTTCTTTCAAGTATTTACTCTATATGTGGATCCATGGTCAGGGTATTCCATTTTCTCTCGCGTGTTTTTGTTCTTTGGTAATTTTCCTAGTAGTAAAGATGTGTGTTGCTCTAAGAACATTGACATGCCTCAGCCTCCCTGGTTTCAAACCACAGCCTCCGCCTCTTAGATATCAAACCATCACAAGGGATGCTTTTCAAATGAGACTTCTTTGCCTCCTAGGTGGTAAGCTAGTTAAGGCTAATAGGCATCCCATATCCAAAATGCTGCTACCCATTCTTGTGCTTGGGGTTTGGGATCTTCTCAGATTTGGGGACATCTGTATCTATATAATGAGCTGTTTTAGGGCAGCAACTCCAGTGCAAATGCAAGGAGCTAATAAAGGCGATTTCTAGGTTGAGCGCAAAATTTCGTTGCATGGAATCTTCTACTCATGGCATCGGGCTGATCCTCCAAAAGCCTTGACAGCACATGCCTGTAATCCCAGCACTTGGAGGGTAGAGGTAGGAGGATCAGGAGTTCAGGGCCAGCCTCAGGTACATATTGAGTCCGAGGTTAGCTTAGACTGCCTGAGACACTGCCACAAAACAAAACAAAAAGTTTTGGGTTTTGTCGGAGTTTTTGATTTTACATGTTGAGATTAGAGGTACTTCATCTGTATGCTGAAGCCCTTTGTGTTGACGTCCCCTACCCCATCCCTCCTACTGCAGGGCTCATGGGACTTCTGAACTGGTACTTTGTCTTTCTGTGCTCCAATCTTGTTTGACAATTTCCGTCTTTCTCCTGGACTTCACAGAACCTTTCCTGACTACCGTCCTCATTTCTCTTTTCCTTCCTGTAGGATACGGACACGCTGCACCTGGCACTGATGCTGGCAAGGCCTTCTGTATGTTCTATGCTGTGTTGGGCATCCCTCTGACGCTGGTCATGTTCCAGAGTCTGGGTGAGCGCATGAACACCTTCGTGCGCTGCCTGCTGAAGCGTATCAAGAAGTGTTGTGGCATGTGCAACACTGATGTTTCCATGGAAAACATGGTGACCGTCGGATTCTTCTCCTGCATGGGCACCCTGTGCCTTGGGGCGGCTGCCTTCTCCCAGTGTGAGGACTGGAGCTTCTTCCACGCCTACTACTACTGCTTCATAACACTGACTACTATAGGCTTTGGAGACTTTGTGGCCCTGCAGTCCAAAGGTGCCCTGCAGAGGAAGCCATTCTACGTGGCCTTCAGCTTCATGTATATCCTGGTGGGACTGACTGTCATCGGTGCCTTCCTCAACCTCGTGGTCCTGCGATTCCTGACCATGAATACCGATGAGGAGCTGCTGGAGAGTGAAGTTGCGCAGATCATTGCTGGAAACCCCAACAGCGTGATCATCCATGTGCCAGATGTCCGCCATAGGTACCAACCCCGGAACTTCCTGAAAAGATACGGCAGAACCCTGTGCTATCTTTGTTTTCCTCGTGGGGCTGTTGCCCAGGACGATGGTGATGACGACATTCCTGATGATGTCGCTGTTGCCGCCGCCGCTGCCGCCGCTGCTGCCGGTGTGGGTAGCAGGCGTGTCCGGGCTACTGTCCACTCCATTTCCTGCAGGGTTCAGGAGATCTCCCCAAACACACTGAAGAACAGCTTCTTCCGGACCCCATTCGGCCCCATCCCTCATGGGATTCACACCTGCGGGGAGAACCACAGGCTGGCCCTCCGTCGCAAGTCCATCTAAGTGTGGGAGGGAAGTAGAAGAGACATTTGTCATGCTGATGTAAGTTCCATTGGCCCAACTCCTCTTTCCCTCCTTGTTTATTATTTTCTCTCTCTTTTTTGTGATTACGGTCATCATCATTCCTTTCTTCCGTGTCCTTTCCTGGTTTCATTTCTTCCCCACCTTTCCAGCCAGGCAGAGCTGTCCAAAGGGAAAATAGAGGCCCAATCCTCTCCGAAACTTGCTCCTGCCCACGAGGCATGGATTCCTTCCTTTCTCCCCAGCAGAGTTATGCCTTACATTCCTCCCCACCCTGCCTCCTCTACCCAGGGTGGCTTTCCTAGGACAGGTGTGAGAACAAGAGCACCAAGACAGAGCTGAGAGGATGCCCAGCCCAAAGCCTTTGACTGCCTACCTGTAGTGATGTCTCCCACCTAACTCCTCTCTTCTTCCCCAAGGACTGGGTGGCTGTATGTACGCGTGTGTAAAATGAGTGTGTATGTGCTTCTGTGTGCAGGTGTGTTGTGCGACAAGGTGGAAGTATCAGGTGTTCACTTTACTCCTCACTCATACCCTTTCCTTAGCAGTCTCCTTGAGGCTGCTTCCAAACAAACTAAACCCTGCGAGGTTGATCGCCTTGCCAAATTGAGCACATCCCAGAAAAGCACTTTGAACCTATGGCCATGGCTTCAAATGGCTAGCGTCTGAATCTCATCCGTTACTCATCAGGGTGCAGGTGGGCGGGACCACAGGGGTCAGGTTAGCTTTCTAGTTTAAAATTAAATCTTAAGAAGCATGCACTTTGTGGAACTGGTGTGCGTCATTGACACAAGAGAGCAAATGTTGCAAAGGTAGTCAGAAGCCACCAGTGCCCACTTACTCAAGACACTTTTAGTTTCGGCATTTCAAGTTCCAACAGTTTCCCCTGCAGCTGGAGTTGTCAGCGTAGACAGGAGAGTTGTTGGGGCCCAAGAGTAGCTATTTTATTATTTCCCTCTTTCTCACGATGATGACTATGACGATGACGACTCCGAAGCCTCTACCTGCATGGATAATTCTGGAATGCTTGGATGAGAATGGGTATCAGAATGATAATGTGGTTTCTTTTCCTAATCAGAAAGTGACAGGATGTTCCTTGTTTAAAGATAGATAGATAGATAGATATTTCAGGAAAGAGTCTCTAAATGCATTTTATCTGTGAATAGGGGCAAGTTCACATTGGTCTCAGGAAGAGTTTAGGGGCTATATCTTGGCCTACTGGGAAATTGTCAATCTCAGGGGATGCTTTTGTCTAGGTAGTGGAGAAACTCTTCCCCACTCTCAATAAAGGATGACCCCTTAGGGGACAGTTTAGGCTAGAGAACATGGCACATCGTATGTAGGCCCTTTCAACTGCAGGGGTCCGAGGGCAGCTCGGCCTTCGCACTCACTGAGGGACTCCAGTTTCTCTCATTGCCAAACCTGTCATCTCTAAAAGTCACCCATTCACCCATTCTCCCTCTCCTCCTTCGTACACTGGAAGTTCCTGGCTTTTGGATGGAAATGGGCTTTGGCTACACTACGCATGCACAAGGAATGCACTTGCTGGTCTTCAAGATTTCTTAAAGGACACAGCATCCAAATGCCACCAGTTCCAAGCATATGTGCCATTGGGCTGAAACCAGGAGCATCCAAGACTCCTCTGGAAAGTCGATGCATGCACTTAATGCCTACTAGGACACGGGACCTTCAAGAGGAGTCTGTGAACCTCAGACTCTCTTGGCCAAAGCTGACATAAACTTCAAGGTCTTTATCAGTTCACTTGTTTGAGATTCTGTTATATGGAATGCTCTGTGCAGGGCTCTCAAGAGAGAGAATAGAAGCAAGCCCTCTTCTTGAATGTTTTTGCTCTGTGATTGTTGGCTCTTTTGGGTCACAGGGGTGACAACCCCAGGCCTCTATGCAGAGTACTTTATGCTCTGAGGAGGCTTCCTAGAACACAAGTAGGAATCCCCTGGAAAGTGTTGTAAGATTTGCCCTCAAATGGGGAGTATGTGTAATCACCTCTGTATATGGTGCTAGGGCACTGAGAAAACCAAGGATCTACTCTCAGTCCCTACCCCAGAAGGTCCAGAAGGTGGACTTCCTGACACCAGTGTGCCCTGACTCAGCCCTCCAGTGGAGGAGGGACCCTGCTCTGTGTCTCCATAGGGCCAGTCGTGCGGCCCAGGAGTCAAGTCAGAGGGACATAGGCTCAGCCTGACTTCAGAGCTGGCTTCCCACTTATGTATTTGTGCAAAGTGGTCACACAGTGACCATTTTGTGGGAAAGATGTAATGGCAGGGAGACCCCGGCTTCCCAGAGAAATACAGACACCACTTTCTACATTCCCACAGAGCTGACCCCTCCTCATTTTCTGGAAGGTAAAGGCTTGTAGACTAAATTTGTTCTTGTAACACGCTCACTCACCATGCTTTTGGCTTTATTGCCAGTTCATCTTTGGAAGAAATGTTACCAAGCTGTCTCTTCCAATAAGAGCATGGAGGGAGGGAGGGAATGAAACTTGACTTATCTCTCTGTGAGTGGATTTTCTCGAAGGACCCATTTGGTCCTTAGCATGGGACCTGATGAGACTGTTCTGTGGGCACATCCAGTGATGTGCTTCCTTGGGGTGAGGGCAGGGAGAAGTCAAGTTCTGAAGGACTTTCCTCTTTACAAGAGGGGAGTGGGTCACTCCCATGAAGAGCCCACCAGTAGAGGCAGAGGACCTCCAAGAGGGGGAGCTCCACAGACTCCTTCCTTTTGGAAGAGAAGATTGAGGTTCAGGAGAGTCAACATATCTGAGGTCTTGTGTCAGAACATAGATCTTCATGCTTCCTTTTGCTCTTGTCCTGGCTGCTTTGCTGCTGTTTTGCACAGTATTCCAAAGATCCCCTGTTGCTGGACTGGATTGTGTCTCTGGCCAAGGCCTCTCTCCCTCTCTCACTTGGTATCTTCTTTCAGCCAAGTGATTGTTGTACCGTTCCCTCTGTTTAACCAAACCCCTTCAACAGCAAGGGAGATGACCTCATGCCAGGTGGTTTGCATAAGGAATTCGGCTTCAGGAGCCTGAAGGCTGACTTGCTGTCCAGTTCCTGGAAGTCAGTTTGCCTTGTATACACTTAAGATATCTGACTCACTTGAACTCTTCACTAAGTGATCTCCATCTTTACTTCATCCAGGACAGGAAGAGGTAGACAAAGCTATGGAGTAACCCAGAGCTCAAGGCTTGCTGATTTCTAGTGTCCATCCCATTTGGACCCTTAAAGGTACCCATTCCAAGAAGATGCTGTCTCACCCATCAGCCTGTTAGACACTGAACATCAGAAGGAACCTCACTCTCTAGGTTTTGAGATTCTCTGTTAGGTCCCAAACTGGAACCAGCTCTGTGCTTTATGGCTGCCCCACTCCAGTGGAGGCCAAGGGAGCAGCCTCCAAGACCAGAAATTGCATGCTCCAAATGCAATCTATCACTCGCTTTGGAAGGCTGAGAGCCATAGTTGGGTGATTGATTGACAGGAGCACTAGCATTCAGCATGGCCATAGTAGATGGGTGTACCTGATTGAGAAGACATCTGGAGAGTAAGCTGATAAGCTGAGATAGGTCATTTTTTTATCTATTTCATCTCGATATAAAAGCTGTGTGGCCCTTGAGTCCCAGTGCCAATCTATTCCAGCTGGAATCTAGAGGGACCAGGGCTCCTTGGAGCTCTCCCTTGTCTGTGCACTTGGAGGGAAAGAAAGATCAGAGAATGATCACCCAGCATGGGGGCTCCTAGCCTTGCTTCCACGTGTTCTTTCTACAATGATGTGCCCTAGGTAGAGACTCATTGAGAGTGTATGAGCGGTATGAGAACTGAGGCGTATGCTAGAATGTGTCCGTTCTCCTAGCTCCAAGCTTGCCAGAGTCTGTTAACTGTGGCTTAGTTCTGAAAGTGGTTATGATTTTCACACACATCTGAGCTGTATTTGCCTCCAGAGTCAAGGTCTTTTCAGGACCCAGGAGGCATCCTAGGTGAGGACAGGGTGGTAGGGCAGGGAATGGTCCTTCTGTCTTGCCTTACTGCTCTCCAGTTGGCTCACTCCTCGAGCCTCCGTAGCCTTCTCTATAACACGATGATACAGTGATGGTGGTGATCTAGGGGCCCTTAGCGGAAGATGAGCTTGACCCACAAGGACCTTTGGCTTGGATGAGCTGCTCACATTTGAAGACTGGGTCATCAAAAAGCCCAGCCAAAATCATGGCAGGAGATAGAGAGCTGGAAGAGACATGAGTGTTGGCATAGAGCATTGGTCATTGTGTTGACCATAGTGTAATGCATCATGGGTTCTCTACAGTAGGGGGCTTGTGTTGACTTTCTGTGGTCCCATCTTGACTACATGCTGGTAAAGGTTGCTGCTTCGGGAAAACAGAAGTCTATGATTATGATTTCCCTGATACTACCCTTGAAAAAAATATCCAAGGGTGACAGAAAAATTGATAGAACAGCACCCTGGGTTTTCCATACCTCTCACCCACAACCCCAGCCTCAGTACCACCTCAGCACCGAGATGGTTGGAAGATAAGGTGTCATGTCTACAGCTTTTAGGTGGTGCAGCCAAAGATAACATTGTATATCTCCTGCGAAAAGTGCATTCTTTTACAGGGTAGTGCCATTGTCACACCTAAGAAACTTAGCATAAAAACATCTACTATAATACACTCTGTATAGACTTCCCCAAGTGCCCCCAAAATGTCCTATTGAGCTTGTCTGTCAATCTAAGATGCCATCCAAATCACCCCTCACAACCCCTTGTCTTGTTTCCCAACCCCCCAATCGAGGGCACCTCCCTCTCCGTGTTTGTGTCTCTTGATAATCGATATTTTTGAGGCCCCCAGGTCCCTAGTCTTACAGAATGCTCATGATCTGCTGTCGTCTGCTTGTTCCCTCAGGTTGAGGAACTGTTGACAAGAATATGATGAGTTGATGTTGTTTGGCCCCGATTTATGCATTTCCTGTTTGTCTCTCTGGGGACCTCTGTGGTTACTGCTTTTGTTGTGAATAAATAAGTCACATTAAATATTGTTTTCCTCTGTTAGGGGACCTAACTGCATCTTCAAGAGAGGCGTCCATGGATGCTGGGTCTCACTGTAAAGCCCAAGCAGGCTTCGGATTTCTCACCTCTCCCGGGGACCTCTTCCACGAGGGGCGAGTGTCAGCACCCTTTCCCTTAAAGACCTGTGGGAATGGCCCAGCTATACCTAGACAGAAAGAACGGAGACATGGTCCTTGTAGGGCTCCTTGCCTGCAAACCTGTTGGGCCACCTTGGCACCTAGCGGCAACCTCACGAGTGGCGATGACCACTGTACTCTCTCCTCATTCGATACCATAGAAGGATGACTTATTGTCATGTCACTGCCCTGGCCGTCAAGGGCTACATTTGCTATCTCTGTCTTTGAGATGTTTGCTCTGGTATGCTCTAGAGCACAGTCCTTTCCCTTCTGACCCATGAGATGTACCTGCTATGGCTGTGCGACCTTTGCTTGCCCTCTTGGGAGGGTCTCCCTGTTGCTCAGCAGCGAGGAGCTAGAGATGGACCATATTGGTCCTCCCTTCAAAGTCCTTCCTGCCCGTTTTGCTCCCCTGTGGATTTAACAGTGTCCTTCTCTGTGTTCCTCTGTGTTTGCTTCTCATGGGTGAACACACTAAAAAGCAAATTTTGTATGGGTCAGCCTTAGGATAAAGTGCTCACAGAGGGGGAGGAAGGTCCCAGAATAAAGCAGGCCCAAAGGCAAGTTATCTGACTGATGTAGTCTTGGGATATTCCAATGCAAATCCCTGGAAACAACACAAATCTTGGTTTGCATTGCTTTGTTCGGTATTCAATTGCATGTGCCTGGAGGGGCTGAGTGTGCCATTAGCATGGGCCCAGGAAATCCTCAGAGCAAAGCACCTGGGTGTTGGAGGGTGGGTACATCTCAGACTGGAGAAGCATGCAGGGATATATCTTTGTGGTAGGTGGGGCTGGTGATGGGATCATCACAAGGGGGTCAGGTGGAGCCCTGTCATTTGCTTGGGGAGATCATACACTATGACCCAAGACCCTGGACCTCTGGTGCCCTGGGAGAGAGGCAAGAACACCCTTTTTGTTCCCTCTTCCACTCCTAGAGCAGCGTGGGGTGGCGAAAGCTGCTTGGGGCCGGCATTTTACACACCTGGGACCAAGCTCTGCCATTCACAGGTGGGTGGTGGATTTACCCCTCCGCGTCCGCGCCTCAGTTTTCACACTCTCGCGTTGGAGGGAGGTTCTGCTCAGTTCCCGCTGCACAGAGTGCTTGTGAGGACTACAATACCTGTGAATGTTTACTGAGCACCTGCCTTGCTCTTGGGGAAGTATATATCCTTGGCCCAGCTGGCCTCCCTTCAAGGCAACGGGTTGTTGTTGGGGCCCAAACTGTAAACTGTAGCTCGAGACCCTTTCTGGTGTAGCACTGTACAGAGGAAATGTAGCGTCCTAATGTACGCCTGTGCTCTGTACCGAGAGGGGGTGTAGGTGTTGGGCAGGAGGGCAGCCAGAGCTCTTCTGTACAGCAGGCAACTGACAAGGCTCAGAGGAGCTGCAAGACCAGATCCCAGAGGGCTGAGACTCACGTGTGTGGGTGGGGTGGAGTGGAGGCCTCAAACACAGAAAAATCACACAAGGGCACAACTTAGAGAATGGAGAGAGGAGGTGTTACCTTTGAGGAAACCACATGGGTGGGTTTCACCCTGGGATGGAGGCTTTGCGTGGATTCCTAATGGAGGGGAGAAGCTTCCAGGAATATATATATATACCTGGTGCCAGGAATGTCCCTCCTTTCCCTGCGTTAGTAATGAATGCCTAGACGGGAACCATGTGCTGTTGAAGCCTGTAATTGTCATTATTAGCCTTGTAGACATTGTCTTCAGGAAGCGTCTCCGTACCAATGGACCCTAGAGGACACACCGGGGACCTACGGTATTGAGTTCTCTGGCATGAAGGGTAGCCAGCAGGTCCATGCACATGGCAGAAAGTGCCTGCCACCTGCACAGGACAAAGGGCTTCTGTGGGACCCCTCCAATAACGCTGTGTGACACTGTCGCATGACTCTTCCTAAGAGGTAGACTTGAGAATGACTTTGAGCATAAAAATTGCTCAATCCTGTCATCCCAGCCCAGCCAAGGATGGTTCTGGAAGGATGCAGGGTAGAGCCTCACCCTACAGATGCTGGTGTAACTGACCTTCTAAGAACACAGGGCTGAAAATTTGACCCTGAAGGGTACCTTGTCTAAAATTGTGTGGGAACACAAAAGCAGACAGTGGGAGGGGTGGGCTTGCTCTGCCTCTCACTGTACTTTCTGCAAGGTGACAACCAACATGAAGAGCTCTGTTGGGGATAACTTATGGTCTGGAGAGAGGTGGGAGAAGAGAAAGAAGCTTGAGTTACTTGGTACATTTGGCTTTGTAGTTTCCCATTTTGTTCTTGGGTCCTGACCACTTTGGAGGCTCCAGTCCAGTGCTGGAGAGACTTGGTATCCAGAGAGCATGCTCGATTTGGAGTGTGAGGTGGGCTGAGAAGGATCTTGTAAACTCCAGGCATAGTATTGGCTCTGAAATAAGTGTTGGTTTGCCTTTTGCAGCATGCTGGGCAGTGGGTGGAGGGTACCCTGGACATCTCCCTGAGAGCCAGCCCTGACTTCCCTTCCTTCCTTACATACAATTGGGTCACAGGGCCTTGGCAAGTCATTTCTCATCCTCCTTGACAGCAGATGGAATTGCCGGGCCAGAAGTGGGTGCCTCTTGGATACATACTGGAGCAGAGGAGATAAAATTCATATCACTGCGCCCTAGTTCTTTGCTGGTATTTTGGTGGAAAAGGTCAGAGGAGAGAGTAGGTTAAATCCTTTCAAGATGAGGCTAGAGTCCCAAGAATGGTCCAGTTACCCTCTCTTGGGGCATTTTTCCTGTCCTAGGTTATGGACTTTTCACTGAAGAACTGGCCTGCCCTAAGTTTATTGTCCATCCAGTGAGCTCTCCTTTATCTCCCTTGAACAATGGCATGGTTGGGGGTGGGCCAACCGACTGTCAACCAAAGCCCTCCTTCTCCTAAAGGGTCCTTACCTTTCTCTACCTAGAGAGGATGGCACAGTTCCAGATGTGAACGGCAGCTGTGGGGACATTGCTGTGCAGTGGTGGCTAATGTGCACCTGCTGGTCCCACTGTCACTCACAGATCAGGTGGAGCAGCTGTGCTATATTGAGTCACCCTGGAGAGCTCCATGGACAGGCCCTCCCTGACCCCACGAGGCTGTGAGCTCAGTGGGGCACATGCCTCCATGATGTGTGAGCTCCTGCTACAGGTTTAGGGAACAGAGAAGGGAGAGCATGCTTTGACAATTGTTTTAATTTTATTTTTCAAACTGGAACTTTAGAAGTTGGGTAGAAAAATAAAAATCAAAGGAAATGGGGAAAATACGATGAGTGGGAACCCAGTGAAGCAGAACCCACAATTAACAAGATTTCTCTGTAATTTGATGGCTCCTCCGAGAAGAACATATTCCAGAAAAGGGCTAATTATGCATTCAGGCCACAAATAGCATTTTGACAGCTGGTTTTGGGTTGGGAAGGCCCCTCTGAGGTCATCTTAGCCCATCTTCTGCCTTATCAGAAACCTCCAAACAGACACTGTGCTGGGGGCAGACCCTGCAAATCCTGCTGGGCAAAATTTGCATAAGAAGTTAGATCAGACCCATCCAGAGAAGTTTGGGATACTTTGTTACTTTCCCATACCTTGATAGAAAGGTTTACAATTACACACAGAAGATGAGGAAAGGAGGATGTCAAAGACAGACAATAAACTGAGTTTTTACTACACAGTTGATAAACATGGGAAGAAGACTTTCTAGCCTATGGCTAGTTGTACTGTTTTAACCTTAGCCCAATGTGTTTGTGTACCTCATGACAGTCAACAGAACCAGCCCAAGAGCAAAAAGCAAAACGCCTGTCATTTGTGTTGCTGGGTATAGACATGAAGCTTGAGTTAGTGTCAAATGTGTCTCTGTCAAAATAACTGGCATGTACTCACAGGGTTCCTGGGAGTATGGGGGCTGTGGGGTGAGAAGGTGGAGACATGGGGATGTGGTCCCTCATGTAATCGTGCGTGTGTGCGTGTGAGAGGCAGAGGAGGAAGAGAGGCAGAGGAGGAGGAGAGGCAGAGGAGGAGGAGAGGCAGAGGAGGAGGAGAGGCAGAGGAGGAGGAGAGGCAGAGGAGGAGAGGACACACATGAACATTTTCACTAGGTATCTTTGGATCTTTTATTTTGCTCTTTTGGGGGTGGTGCCCATTATTGTTTTTGTGTGGTGAGGTACAGTGTGAGTACCTGGGGGTGTTTCTGAAGGTGGAGCTGCCAAAGGCTGGCTAAATGCCCCCGTGGGAAAGGCAATGAAAACCTCGAAAGTTCCACAGGAAATGAGTTTGAAGCACTGTCTAGACATTGTCACATTCCAGGAGGGTGGCATCGTTGTGTCCTGAGCCTGGTGGGAATCTACCTTTCTGTCCTAGGGTTTGTGGGTATGTTTGCATGAGAGGTTCACCACAGATGTCAGACCTTGGGCGGAGCCCTGTCCCTGAAGAGGAAGACCAGCGACCCCTGCCCAATGACAGAGTCACCTGCATTCCTGTGTGTGGCCTGTGTTCACCCTCTCTGGCCACTCAGCCGTCAGGAGAGAGCATCTTCACAAAAGGCCTTAGAACACCACCCCTCAAACAGATGTATGTATTATGTAGCTTACCAGGAAAATGAAAGGCATAACCTGTATGACCAATGTTTACACATCTTAGTAGCCATCTAGCTCATGTAAAATATGTACCTTATGCGGGGACCGGATCTTTCCCTTTCCCTTTTGTAACAAATGCAGTAAAGCAAGCTGTATATATTTTACATGTCTTTGCAGGAAAATCATCTGCTGTTGTAGAGTTGTAAACTATTGCATTTTTCTATTTTTTTTAAATTAAAGTCTCTGGCATGTTTGCATTGTGTTCTGGTCATCCTTCCTCAAGCAGCCAACAAGGGGTGGGCACCTTGATGGCATGTCACTCGTGTTCCCAGTTTCCTCGGGGCACAAAAACTTCTATGTTCACATGTTGGAGACCAAGCAATCTTTTTTTTCCTTATTCAATGGCAGCCAGCTGGACTGCTAAGCACCCAGGCTCTTGGGTCTTGCAAGGCTGTGGCTCCCTAAGGGCGCTTTCTGTGGGCTAGCCTGTAAGACAAAAGGTCACACTCCCCACTTTGCTCCAAGGTCTCCCTCCACCACACTACAGGATTTGAGAGCTCACTGTCCAGAAGAACCTGAACTTTCTCAGCTCAAAGCTTCGGGTATATTTAACAGATGAACCCATTCTTCCTCAGATCAGTTGACTCTGATCAAACTCCAAATCCACTAGAGAGGGGGTGGGAGCGACACCTCCTGGTCCCCTCGGTGGGAACAGTCATGTGACTCATTCTGCCAATGAGCCTTGAGTGAAGTGACTTGGATACGTCCCAGATGGAGTATTGAACAGCACAAAACCTTCCAGAATTCTCCTTTGTTATACAGACAAGGTGGTCTTAAGCTAGAGGCTGCTACACCTAGGTCCTGAAGCAAGGTGACCTTGCCACCAAAGGACTCACACAGCAAGAGAACCACTGTGCCTGTGTGTGTGTGTGGGAGGGGGGGAGGACTTGGAGAGCCACAAGCAATTCACGTCTGTTCCTGAGCACATGGGCTACCAGGAGCTCAATACCCATCTTAGGACTGGTTTACATCTCTAGAAGAAGTAGGGGTCTGCACAGAGATGCCCCCCACTTAAAGAATTCCTAATTCTGATTATTTAGCAAAGTTGAGCACTGCCCTGGAGTGGCCCTACCCTATTTTAGGCCTCTCCTTTAGTACAATCTTTTCCATGTACTCCTCTATTTAAAATGTGAGTGGCCCTTGCTTCTAAGTCTGCACAACCTTCTGAAAACAGGAGCACAAACCATGTCATGTTGTGTAGCAAGCATCTTACCCACCATGTCATCTTCCCAGACCCTAGTTTACTTAAGGGAACCTCTTCTAGTTATCAGGAATTCAGCCATGAACATTCTGGAACATGTCTTTGGGTTACAAAGTCAAGAGATCACCCCCATCACTAGGAGAAGACAATACCCAGGTCACCGGTTGCTCCCCAGAGCCGAGCACACAGTGCGTAGGATTCACTCCTTGTAGCGTTCATTTTCACATCACAGCATCTACACCGCCTCTGAAACCCATGGACACAGCTATCCATTCTGGATGTCCATCCAGCTTGGCAAAATCTCGAGGACAGGAAGGAGGAAGCATTATGTAACCTAGACTTGACCATCATTGGGCGATTCAGTAGCTCAGGAGCCAAGCCAATTCACACAAACCAGAGTCCCAGCCCAAGCCTCTTACAATAAGCCAGGGATGCCCACAAAATACCCATACTGGTCCGATTTTTCACCTTGGATTCCTGTAATTAATAATCATTGGATCTTATTCCTAAATTCCTAGGGAGAATCTGACTGTCAAAACTTAGTATGGGCTTGTATATATGCGACTGGTCCCCGGGGTAGCCCATAATATAAGGACCTTTCCGTGTAGGCATGATAGATTGTGCTTGGTTAGTTTGGAGTCTGGTGAGCAGATGGCATCTGTGGAAGACAAAGGCATTTTTTTCCCCCAGAGATATAGCTTTGGCCATAGAATCATAGCTTGGTGAATGACTATCCTGTTTCAAACTCTTGACAACTTGGCCTAGCTCACCCATGCAGGACACAACAGGTCTGGATGCATGCAGGAGCCCCTGGTGTATAGTGTAGATCAGTTGGAAAAATACGGTATGGTGACCATTTGGATCAGAGCCAAATGTGGGACCCTGGTGCTGACCCATGCTGAACCCCAAATGGTTCAGAATATTAATATAAAGCATACTAGATTCCATGGGTATTCTTAGCACATACATAATCCTCTTTAAAAAAAAAGACAGGGTATTTATTGAGTAGCTACTATGGTAGGCTTATCCTATATTTTGAATATTCAGTTTGAGAAATAGTTATTGAAAGTCAAGTATGTGCTGAACCCCTAAGAATATGGAAGCCAGTTTCTGCGCTAGCGATAGAATTCAGTGCCATATTTACTAATGTGGACCCCTGCCTGGCAAGACTGAGGACCTGAATTTGGATTCCTAGGATCCAGGTCATCCTTGGCTATGCAGTGAGTTCAGGGGTAGAGTGGATGTATCAGCTCATCTTTAATTCCAGAGGCAAGTGATCTCCTGGGCAAGCTGGCTAGCTCTGGGATTGAGATACCCGGCCTCAGTGAACGAGGTGGAAGACCAAGTAAAATTGAAGTTGACTCCAGCTATCAACTGCTGGCCTCTGTGTACACATGGAATATGTGTACAAACCACACCTAGACACATGGAAATGGAAAAAAAACCATGAAGGTTGTAAAGGAGTTTTAAGGAACAAAAATAACCCGAGTTACTCTGAGAACACTGCTGTTCCAGGACAAAGCCACTTGTTCCTGAGAAGAAGCTTGTCTGCAGCCCACGTCTGTGTGCTGGGTCACTGGGACTGCTCACCATCCAGGATTTCTATTCAGTCCTATCCTTACCCGCACTCCAGGCTTGAACCAAGGAGCACATATGTCTCTTATACCCTCAAGGTTCCCCCAAATAATCTTATATACTACAGAAAGAGGAAAGAGTGCATCTCCGAGTGTTTTTAAGCAAAGTTAAATGCTATGCTAAATAACATTCAAATATTTCTATTTTATTTAGGAACCATTCAGCTATCCCAATGAGCATCTGTTAATTTCCTGTTTTCTTTCAGTCCAGTGTTTTCAGTTACCAAAAGAGCTCTGAACTCACCATCAAACTGACAAACTACAGAACAAAGTCAAAATGCAATTCATCATTGTAATGGTTTGATTCAAAAACAGATGAGCCAAGTGTGGTGACACACACCTGTAATGCCAACACTTGGGGGATTAAGAAAGCAAGAAGATTAGGAATTTGGAGTCATCCTTGGCTACAATGAATTTGGGGCTAACCTGGGCTATACAAGACCATGTCTAATCACACAGACAACAGATTGATGCTTTTCATAGACATAGGAATGTCAATTCTTTGGTCAACAGACCTCATATTGGTTTAAGAACATATTCCAGGTAAAACAAAGAAATACATTTTAATGTTAATACTGATAAGTCAAATTATGAAGTTTTTTCTTACTAAGACAAAATTTGAGTTTGAGTGGGTAGTATTTACCTAAATATGAACCTACTTGAATTGTAAAATATTTGGAATATGTTGGAACATTAAGAATAACTGTTTTAAGTGTAAAGTGTGTAATTAGTGTTTTGGTATATTCATAGAGTGGTATAAAACGGCCACAAGCTAACTCTGTATCACTCTGTCACCTTAAGGAAACTCCACACCCACCTGCAGCAGCCCTGGGCAACTCTAAATCTCCCAATTCCATCGATCTTTCTCTTGTGGACATTTCATACGAACAGACTTGTACCATCCATATACATCCGAGAAGGCTGTCTGATGCCATGGAACTGGAATCCCAGGTGGGTGTGAGCCATCACTGTGGGAGCTGGGAATCAAACCCACGTCCTTTGGAAGAGCAGCCGGTGCTCATACCTGCTGAGCCATCCATCTAGACCTCAGTTGCTTTTAAGGTTTGTCCGTGTACTGATCTGGTATGAGGACTTTCATAGTTTGACAGCCTTCCCCTGTAAACACCCAGGCCATTTCCCCTTTGTAGCTATTATGAACAAAGCCACCATGAACATCAGTGTAGAATGCGCATATAAATGCATTCCATTTAAGCAGCAGCCAGGAGGACAGCTGGGTCATAAGTTACTCAGATTAAGATTTTGAGACGCCACTAACCTCTCTTTGGATGTGGCCGTAAGACATCTCATGTTCTTCCCTTGTCATTTGTACCAGATCCTGGTGGACACCCTGTGGTACTGGATATTACTTCCGTGTACTATTGAGTCTGCGTGTCTCTGGTGCAGATTTTAATTATCCTGATGTGTTTATTGGCCACATGGACCACATGGACAACGGCTGGAAGTATCTACGTCATTGGCCTAGGATTTTATTATTATTTTCCATTTATTTTCCATACTAACCACAGTTTCCCCTCCCCCCTCTTCTGTTCCCTTCCCCTGCCTCCCATCGAAGCCCTCCTCATCCACTTTTCCGTCTCCATTCAGAAAGGGGCAGGCCTGCCATGGGCATCAACAAAGCATGGCACACATAGCTGAGGCAGGACCAAACTCTTCCCCCTGCATCAAGGCTGGGCGAGGCAACCCAGCATGGGGATTAAGTTCCTAAAACCTGGACCTAGTTTTAATTGGGTTGCCTTTTAGTTGCCGAGTTGTAAGAAGCTTCAGTGACTTGGGGCATGATTTCCTTTGTTGGACATTGAGGTTTGCAGATTGTCCAGGCTGCCAGTTGTCTCTTCACTTTCTTTGAGGTGGCCTCTGTAGGAATAAATACCTTTTGCACAGAGTACATTAAAAGTATTGCACTTCAATCTCCTGGTTTTCCTGGAAAATTTGAGGGACAGTCTATTGATATGAGTGCATCTTTATCTCCATAAGCCAATTAGAAGAGAGCTCATTGACTTCAAGAGGCCCTGTGATCTAATTTATTAATCCCATCTGGACATAGAGCATTGCCCACTTACGTAATCAGAGCTAAAGGATTTTCTGAATTGTAGGCATGGCCGTTGATAGGAAGAAAGTGAAGGCTCCAGTTTGCAATGCCAGCCATGATTCAAGGGCAAATGGAAACACCCAGTGGCCCATACAGCACAGGGGTTGCTCACTGTCCTGGTTAGCACAAAATTACAAACTCCAAAGAAGATGCACAGAAAGACTACAGCGCCAAACTACCATCTACCAAGCAACAGATGAGACCTTCACTAAACATCCACCTTTTGCCGTGATGGCCAGTGTTGGCGCCACTAGCAAGCAGTAACTCAAAGACGGAAGCCAAATGCCAAACAGAGTTAACACATGTGGAGATTAAAAGTGAACTCAGTAGCGTTTACTGCCAGGTTGTGCTTACCTCTGTGAGAAGGTAAGTGTCTGGGTTCAAAGAGCCTGCAGGTCTCTAGTCATGGTCTAGCTGGCTCTGCTGGACACATCTGGAAAGCATCACAGATCCTAAAGGGCCAGTAACAAAACCCTTGTCAGTTTTTAAAAAGTAGTACCACAACATGGCTTCCCAAACAGACAACAATGACTGCATGCTAACTTGGGCTCAGTTTTATTGAGGCATGCTTGACAAACCAGGCGCGCGCACACACACGCCACTAAAACCACATGGTTTTATAAATATACATCACCATCATGAAGCTAATTAACACATTTATCATCTCACACACTTTATTATTCTTAAAACTTGGCCACCTCTTAACAGATTCCAAGCAAACAGTGTTTTTTAGAATCCCCATGCCAAAGTTAGCTTTCTGGAACTTTTCTTGTATAACTGACCCCTCATCTCCTGACACCTACTGCTCTCCCTTGCTTTGACAACTTGGGTTTTCCTTCCACTTGCATGCATGCTTATGCTTCTAAGATTTTATGTCACCGAGTATAATGATCTCTAGGCTCATATACGCAGTACTGCAAGTGGTAGGGTTTTAAGGATGTAGCATTCCTGTCTGTGTGCATATACATAACATCACAGTTGACAGCAGTGTTGGCGGTGGGCATTTGTGTGTTTAGTGGGACGGAGAGCCAAGTATATGTCTGACAGCATTCACACCTGCGACTTTCCTTTCCAGTGAGACTTTCTGTGTGGACAGTCCACAGACCCCACATTTCAGGGTTCTCCAGGGTGGCAGGTTTATATCTTCCTCACAGCTGGTTTAGGGCCAGTTAGTTTGCAAGCTCTGCTCCCCCATTGCCCTGGGGAAACATTCTGGAAACTGGCTTCAGTTGAATGTGAAGAGTCCCAGATGGTTTCTTTAGGACTTATAGAAATGTCTCCAGCTTACCGAACTTGCACATCTCCATAGGGGAGCCATCTCCAACGCTTTGGCTGTCTCCCTGGAGACACTCACCCACTTACACACTTGAGCACTCTCATCAAAAGTCATCTCTTTTTGTTCCTGCCTCCCTCTTAGTGGCAGAGCTCTGGTTCTGAAGAACTGACCTAAAGCTCTGTAGCAAATTTTCTAGGTTTTTCTCTTCGTTGGGCCCCTTCTCAGTGTCTGAGTTGAGCTCGGTGTTCTTTAGATTTAGTGTACCTTGTTTCTACTGATGGAATGCTGAATAAATATGGTGGTGTTAGGTGCTTTTGAGTTTCTTATTACACTGTTGAGAACTATAATCCATCTTCTGGTGGGCTAGGATGTGTTTGTGGTAATTGTTTTCATGTAACTATTTTATGTCCTAAGAAAACTGAACAATTGTGTCCACTTCATTTACACATCTTTTCAAAGTTATCGAGAGCTACTTACTTGGCATTTGCTTAATTTTCAGGTGTGTGCATGAGTACAGATATGCACTTAAAGTATATGTCTATATAAACATCTTCAAATGAGTAAACTTAAGATTTATCTTAATTTTTATAAATGACCATTTTGCCTGCATGCATGTATGTGTGCCTTGCACATGCCTTGTGCCTGTGGAGGTCAGAGAGGGTGTTGGATTCCCTGTAACTTGTTGCGGAAGGAATGATTGTGAGCCACCGTGTGGGTGCTGGAGTCAAACGTGGGTCCTTCGCAAGAGCTTTAAACCAATGAACTATTGGTCTCACCCAAGATGACTTTTAGTTGCTAAAAAACAGATTTTTTCAGGGTTTTTCTTTGCCAAGCCAAGATAAGATACAATTTTAAAATTTGGAAAAATAGTCACTAAAAACCCAGCATGCTGGTCATCGTGGCATATTCCTTTACTCCTAGCACTTGGGAGACAGAGGCAGGCAGGTAGAGGTCTATATAGTGAGTTCCGGGACAGTTAGGTCTATGTAAAGAGATACTGCTTCATCCCCCTGGCCTGAAAAATATAAAAACCTGGTCCACTCATTTTAAGACATATAAAGGCTCTTTGGAGGGTTACCAGTGAGGCTAATGTGTCTCATGATGATATAAATATATTTCCCTCTTCTACCCTGACTTAACTCTGCCTACAGATGTAGCACGTTTTGCCTGTGTTTAGGACTGTTAGATATTTGGAATATGATGCATATGCTTCCTGATTTCAGCCACATTTTTTCAGGCTTCCATTTAAAATATAATTCTTTTATTCAAAATAAAAAGGTCTTGTAAACAAAAATACGACAGTGGATGGCCCATGCACTAACTGGACCTAGTGGGTTATTAAGAGAGAGAAGACATGGGAGAGGGTGGGTTGGGGAGAAATCTTGGGAAAGGTGGAGAGGGCAAATAGTGGTGGATGTGATCAAATTTCATTATATTTTTCAAGAATTTTTTTTTAAAGACAGGTGATGGGGAACCTTGTTAGCCAATTATCTTTAAGAGGTAGGTCTTTTAAGGCGTGGCTTCACTGGGACCTAGGGGAAAACTGTACACTGCTTAGGTGTGCTCTCTGGGCAGTTCCTGTGGGATAGAGTGGAACTTGGCCTTCTCATTTCCCGTTTCCTGAGTTTTTCCCCTTAAAATTGTTTTGTCCTTCAGCTAGCCTGATTATTTCTACACAGAGGGAATCATTTAATAAGGATATAAACTCATACATATGAAATGTGTTTTTAAGCTGGGCAATGGTGGCTCACACCTTCAATCCCAGCACTCAGGAGACAGAGGCAGGTGGATCTCTGTGTTTGAGGCCAGGCTGGCCTACAGAGTGAGTGCTAGGCCAGCCATGCCTACACAGAGAAACACTCTTGAAAAACAAAATATAGAAAGAAGTGTTTGGGTAAGGATTAAAAATAAAAGGAAATCATTTTTATGTGATAAGATTTGTCCTAAGAATTGATCCAAAATGGGAATAAACAAGAACAACTAAAAGATTAAATTATGCTGTAAAAAATTAGAAAATTTAAAATGTCAGCCTAGGTATAAGGAAGTTGATTCTAATTGAGGGTCATTAGCATTCCTAAGCTCAAAAGTCAATAATACCCTGAGATAAAACTAGCCCTTGAATGAATACAGTGTAAAGATGCTTTTACTTCATCCACACTGTGCTGTTCATTTTTCTAACTTTCAATACAATGCTCACATTATGTCATTATGTAAGTGGTGTGCCAAATACAGAGGACAAGATAAAAATACCAGGCCTGAGTCATAATGGCAAACAGTAGTTTTGCTATTACCTAAGGATTTCTTCCTCAATGGTGTTACCAGCTGCTGCCTCTCTCTCCTGAAGATTGCCTTCCTACCTGGTCAGCTTCCTTTTTAACCAGATTACAGGAATGAGCTTATAGCAAAAAGGGACAGAATATTTGGCCTCTGTCAGGTCTAAAGGAAACTCCATTTCCCCAAACTTCAAAAGGCCGTCCAGATATCCAGAAATGGGCCCAATCTGGACTTTAGGAGGATTTCTGGTGGTTAGACCAAAGACAGCATTTTCAGGAACTTATGAAGCCTCTACCAGAAGGAGTCATTTTCCTTACCTCTGACAGAAGGAACACATGGCTACCTGGGGCACACCAGGCTACTGTAGTGTCAGGAGTCCCCCGTTACACATTTCAAAGCCCTTCTCACTTCCTCCCCTCCTCTAAACCCCCTCCAGCTCACAGGCTTCTCTTCTTCCAGCTACTGGCTTTCTTTATAACCCTGCTTTCCTCCACATGCGCTCTCTGCTCTGTTCTGCTTCTCTCGCTGCTTTCTTTATTCTCTAACCACCACTATGCTCCTCTATCTCACAGATAGCCCTGTCTAGGTCCAGTCTGCTGGCCATGTTCTGTCTACTTTCTCTTTCTGCTCTGGATTCTTCCAGATGCCTCTGGCTCTCAGATATACAATGAAAACCCTTGTCTTCAGCACAATATGAAGCAATCATGTCATCACATCCATTTATACAGTTATAAACTGTACATGTTTATATGTTAGACATCCACATAACATGTGATGCTTAGCCAACAGAAGTGCTGTGAACTGAAGGCTCCCAACAAGAGCTGCACCTGTATTATGTAGCTAAGGTTGATGGGCATGTCAATGATTGTAGAGTATCAAAATGTTACAAGTCCAAAGCCAAATTATCTTGGGATCTAGAAGTTTCTTAAGCAGCCATTTATTGCCCCCCTCTGTGTGTGATCTAACTTCCTGCGCTGGGAGAGTCTAGAAGCTTCTCTCAGTCAAAATACTCCTCTGAATCAGTAAAGGATATGACATTCTTCAGAAGACACTCCAGCCAAACCGACCAGCAGTGACTCATCAAGTGTGACTCATCAGGATGTTCTGAGGCACCCTTGTTCTGGGCCAGTTTTTCTTGGAGTGCCCCTTATATTAGATCTATGCACAGTGGCTGGCTTACTTCCCGTGGAATAAAATTCTTTTGCATGTTGGGGCTCACCCTAGCTAAGCCTTCCTCTGCCCACACCAAAGCCTTCTCCTGATTCACCATCCCTCCCAGAGTAGCCCGTAGGTTAGGCCTACTTAAAAACACTCTTTCAAATCTCTCCAGTCTCCATGACTCTCGCTCCTTCTGATTATCACCACCCTCACTGCCACCATGCTATTGGGTCTTTGCTCTTGGATTCATTTCTCAAGGCCGAGATTGGCTTTGCATGCACACGGAAAGCACACTCCCATTCCTGAACCAGACACAACTCAATTCTTGATCCCAAACCCAGAGTTATCCTTGGAAAAAAAACAAGACCACCCTCCTAATTCCCATCTATCTACTCCTGAGACCTGTGAAAGATTCCATACCCCTTTCTCAAAAACTGGGTTAAAGTTTCTTTCCTGCCTCTGATGTCTCTGATCTCTAAATCATTAGACAGAAACCACCTTCCAAATAATCTCTAGCTCTGTGTTGGTTTACTTCTATGTCAAACTTGTTACAAAGCTAGAGTCAGAAAGGAGACATCCTCAATTGAGAAAATGCCTCTGTAAAATGTGGGCAAGCACACAGTGCATTTTCTTAGTGATTGATAGGGAAGTGCCCAGTCCATTGTGGATGGTATCATCCCTGGGCTGGTGGTCCTGGCTTCTATAAGAAAACAGGCTGAGCATTTCATAATCAGAGAGCCATAAGCATCACTCCTCCGTGGCTTCTGCATCAGCTCCTGCCTCAAGGTTCCTGCCCTGTTTGATTTCTTGTTCTGACTTCCTTCAGTGATGAACAGTGATGTGAAAGAGTAAACCAAATAAACCCTTTTCTCCGAGTTAATTTAATTTGATCATGGTGTTTGAATATAGCAATGCACATTCCCCACTTTATTTTTCCTCTTTACTTCTCTTTGAATACACAGCCCCAGTTAAAGCGTTCAACTCTCAACAACGAGAACTACTCTTAGTATACTCAGCACTTGCTTGATGACTCCAACATCACTTGATCAATGACTATTAACTATGCCCTCCCTTCCCTCATCTGCACACACAACTACACTGATGGCTAGGATAAACTTACAGGCACTGATCTCTATTCCCAAAACAAAGGGGCCCACTTTTATTGACTGAACAAGTACCCTAACAATGATCACTAGAACCCTGAAATAAATGGTATGAAAGAAATTTATCCTGGAGATGATGACTGATACTAATAGTTACCCTTTTGATAACTATGCTGATTCTTATATCCACAGGCTTTGCTCTAGTCAGTCTACTGATCCAATTTATCCATACCACCACCCAACATGTGTGTGGACAATATTCTGATGGTATGAATGCAGATACTCTCTAACCCAGAGACTGCCTCCTAACTCACCATTGAACAAGAAAATTCTCTAACTTAGTGATATACCAATCCAACAATGAAGCTGCCAGAGAGCTCAGCTAACCCTAATCCTAGGTTCTCTTTCCTATCGTCTCTCCTCTTCATATACATAAGATGGAAAACAACAGATCGCATAGGCAGTGAATCCATCTTCCCCCGCCCCAGCAATGGGCTTCTCCATCTTGAAAAGCCCTATAAGGGCTACAGACGGGACATTGCCTACTATCACATCACAGATTTAACTAGGAACATTGTTCTTCCAGATGCCCCTTCTCTAGAAATGTCCTTGGGACATTTTAAACACCCACCTCAAGCAAAAAAAAAAAAATTAAAAAGTAATGTCTCAAGCCGGGTTAAGTGATGCCAGCTGACCCTGAACCCATACCCCTATGACAATGGCTCCCTCTCCTAACTCCCTGACTTTACAGGGTCTGCTGTCTGTGGGTGAACCTACAATTTTACTCCAGAACCCTGCTGGGCTGTGCTTCTCTGTTTGCTTGAAGAATTAATAAAGCTCTCTCTTGAAAGACTCAGTTCCTTTTTCTCAAGTCCCCATCTTCCCCTCTCCAACCCTAAAACCTAGGATCAAACAAAGTTGCTGTTTCACTAAGCTATGGCTGGAATCATTCCTTGGGCTTGTCATTGGTGCCCTATCTGGGTAGATAAACGGTTATTCCTGTCTCCACGGGGGGGAGGGGGGATCACAATAGCAGCTCAGATTGTTCTTTTTGGTTCTGGGATTTACCAGGTGCAGCTGGGTGGACCCTGCTGAGCAGAGTTCCTGTGACAGTAACTTCATTTGTGTGTGTGTGTATGCTCTTGGAGTTGTGATTGGAGCTATTAGAGTTCTCTATAGAAAGAAATAACATGGTGTGTGTGCATGCATGAGTCTGTGAGTCTGGAATGAGGCAGAGTGAAGAATGGACAGAGTCACTTTCAATATGATTATAGAGTAATGAGAATCCCAAATCTGTAAGGCAAGATGGTATCTGGAGAACCAGTGAAGAGCTGACAGAGTTCACCAGTCAAGAGACCCAGAGATGAGCCAGCACTTCAGTGCAAGGAAGAAACCGTCTGATGGAGAATGCCCTCTGATCTGGGAGGTCAGGTTTTTGGCTGTTCAGGTTCTTCAGCTGATTTGACCCACCCGCATTAGGCATGGAAATTAACTTTGTTCAAAGTCTACACATTTTGGGACCGTTTGGAGTCCTGGTCTCCAGCTGCTCTTCCCCGCTGGTGGCCTTTTCTTACCCTTTTGATTTGAGCTTCTGAGAGCTGTGTCAAAGTTGTTTACCAACCCTGCATGCATTGCCCTGGCTTCGACCTAGGATCAGGCAATGAGGTCTTCACCTGTTGGACCACCTGGCTGTGTTAGGTATAAAACCATGGTGCTGTTCAATAAAGGGCTTCTACCAGCAGCTTGAGAGGAGTATGTGTGTTTAAACCTGATGTCCTTTGCTCAGTTTTGGTTCCAGGCCGTGCAGGCACGGCAACATTTAAATGCCAATGTCATCTACAAAGTAACTTCATAGCAATGTGTCCACAGATGTTTGTCTAATCTACTGAGCACCATAGCAACTGGGAGCCACTGCTATCATCAAGAGTGATGGCGACCTTAAGGGAAGGATGATCCAGGGCTCCCTGGCTGGGTTGGCAGTGGATGCTGGTGTGGTCAACTGCTCTGTTGTGATGGCTACTTTATGGATCTTAGGATTCAGGAACTGGGGGGAGGTGTTGCATTTTCAGGAATGTTAGAGAGAATACACTGACCATCTTTCTAGAGGACAGGCCCAGACAAGCAGGACCCATATTCTTATTGGGATTTGACCTTTGAGTTTTTAATGTGAAACACTCATTGTCCCTTTCAGGTCTGGATTCTGAACTCTGTAGAATACTCACATTTGAACAAAACTGGCCTACTTCTTAGAACTGGAGGTAGGCAAGGGAGAGCTGAGTAGCATGGAAAATGGAATTCTCTTCCCTTCTTGTGATTCACTAATGTCCCAAGTGGGGGGGGGGCGACAATCCTTGCCACCTCATCCTACACTCACACTGCACCAGAGTGGATCTGTACATCAGAGAAGATGATTTCAGCTTGGGGCCAAGGATCCTTAGCTGATCTCTCATGAGAGCCAGCATCTAAGGAGGCAATAGTATCTTTGTTTATCTAGGCTTATGTAAGTTATTGACTTTTTGAAAACCTGTGTTGCACTTTAAAAAAATATTCTTGCACAGGATTCACACTTATTAAACCACTGAGGAGGAGGAACATTCATCCCTTTGCTTTCTAAGAGTGTAGTTGTGACCAGATATCTCCCATTCTTATCATGCCTTTCCCACCACGATGGACTGTGCCTTCAAGCCACAGCCAACATGTTTCCATAAGCAATGAAGCACGGTCAAGGGATTGCCCGTAGAGGAATCTCTCAAGTTCACTCAACTGTTCACTTCAGAAACTAGCAAGGACCTGGGAGTTGATATGGAATTGGGGGGAAAGTGAATCCATCTGATGTTGCACATTGACTGCAGGTGACAAACGTTTTAAGGTTGTACAAGTGACCATTCCAGATAATGACAAGATTAACAGCTATGAGAGCAAACAAAGGGACAAGTTAAAAAGATGGTGAGGAGATTGGCATGGGTGTCCTTATCAAAGTTCCCTATGTAGGAAGTCACCTTCCGTCTTGGGTGTGGCCATCAATGTTTGTCCCTGGCATAGGGTTGTGGATCCTGAGTAAGAGGAATACTCCATGTGAAGTATCCTGGATGCTGCAGACTTTTGAAAATGTAATCGTTAGACTACTTCCTGGATTTGAGTTTGGTAAGGTAGGAAACCCAAAGATAGACCATGAGGTTGATGTGTTTAAAGAACAAGAAAGAATTTCTGTGGAGACATACAGAATATATAACATCCTTCCCTGTTTAATAAAGTAGAACATGCCTGTATCTGAAGAACACAATCTCTGATGTAACTATCAAGCCAACTGTAACAAACATTGTGACCAGTGCATTTTGAGAGGGGACACACAGACTTGGTCATAGATTTTCTTTGTTGACCAGATGACACAACACATTGCGAGTGTCTTTGGAATGCTCAAATTGTGATGAAACGCAAGACCTCTTCACGCATCCCTCGCAAAACTCTGACTCTGAAAAAAGCACGTAACTGGAAGATTTCCCCACACCAAGATTGATTTCAAGAAATGAAAATGACCAGAAGCACATTCCCAGGATTACGGCACCGAAGACTGAGGCCAGAGTCAATTTTCCAAAGTTCAAATCTAAGAGCGTTTGCTCAGTTCAGCTCCCTCTGCTCCTCCATCATGAATAGTCCACAGAGGGAGCTTCAGAGAGAGGTTATTGACCTGTAGTGTGCATGGTGTTGAAAACTAAGTACAACTATGTGGGATTGCTAGGATCCTGCAAGTATCTCTGGAACAAAGACCTGATATAAACAGTCACTTTGCAAAGACACTGTCCATGTTCTGAAGTGTCTGGATCTGTGGTGTGTAGGGTGCTCACTTCAGGTTAAACACTCTCAGCCAGACACAGTAGCATATGCTTATCTCAACACTGGAGGAGCTGAGACAAGAGGACTTGAAGTTTGAGGCAAGCCTGGGATACATTGCCAGTTCAAGTCCAGCTTGAGCTACATAGTGACATTAGGTCTCAAAAAGGAAATGAAAGGAGGGAATGAAACTATGAATTTTCTCCACCCTTCCACCCACCCAGATTGATGTCTGGTTGTATCCTCATGGCATAGAAACCTCAAATAGTCTGGGGGTTTGAGAGGTTAAAAATTAGTCATTAAAACTTTCAGATTTTCTAGTTTTCCATGCCAGAGTGTAATCTTCAGTATTATGTGTATTTGTTTTATGCCTCACTACAGTTCAGTAAACATTTAACGAGCTCTGTAGTTTACAGGTGAAGGAAATCAGTCCCACGGAAATAGCTCAGGTGGTAAAGTGCTATTTGCGCACAAGGGCCTGAGTCTAACTCAGTCCCTGGGTTGAAACAGCCAGACAAGGCAACTACTCGGCAACTTTGAGCCTAGTGAGAGACCTCATCTAAAAAAAAAAAAAAATTAAGGAGCTCAGTCTGCTCACTTCCATGTACTCTTGGGTGGGTGCTGGGAGAAAGCTGTTAGGAAGGCACATGCATGTACACACACACACAATTTATGTCTTATACTTTAACCAGAATGCAAACACAGAAAACGAAGCTGCCTGTGAGCTGTGTCAGAGATGATACATTTTACCATTTAATAAACACTGCGCTTCTCAAGCTGGTTCCTGAAACAAAGTTCACTTATAGAACATTTCCCCAGCAACGTGTGAAGCTGGGGTCACAAAGGCTTCCAACAGTAATGGGGTTGGTGAAAGGTCCTCCTTCATATTGGGTTACTCCATTCTAAACACTTCAAGAAGAAAGCATCTGCTTCACTAGATATGAAAATCTGCCAAATTGCACAGATAATTTCCTCTAGACCTTCAAATTAACTGTCATGAAGCTGCAAAGTAATTTAATAAGCTTCCATAGAGTGGCAAGCACGACCGTATTGAAATAGAAATATCTTCCTTCTTCCATAATGCTGGGGATGGGATCCAGGGCCTGGCTCATGCTAGGCAAGAGCCCCACCGTTGGCCACACTCCAGCCACATCTTCCTCTAAAAAACCATCTGCTAATTTTTCTGTGTATATGGACATGCTTTCAGACGCAAGCGCATGCGTGTGCGTAGAGAGGAGAGTGAAAAATGCTGGGTGTCATACACCTTTAGGATTTTGAGACAGGATTTCTTATTGGACTGGAGCTTGCCAAATAAGTTGGCTAGTCAGGAAGTACCAGGGATCCTCTGCATGCATCACCTTTTTTTTTTTTTTTTTAGACTACTGGGATTAAAGGAGTGTGTCACCATAACCTGGTCTGTGAGGCTGACCAGTGGGACTGTTTTACTCTCAGATCCTCAGGCAGTATTTATTAAAATATAATTGAAATGCCACTAAAATCTGGGTCCATGTAACTATTGATATGCTGTTGTGGGAATTCGGTCCGCTAGCCAGTTGGACTGGGGAGACTTGGTCCAATGGGTATGGTCTCTTCTGGGGAGATGTGACGGGATAAGAACCAGGGGGCAACGATTGCCCGCTCTCTGGAATGGTGGATGAGCTGGCAGCAGGCCACGTCTTGTAGCTTCCCCATAGCCTTTTGGAAGCAAGGTTGAAGCAGAACAGCCGGTGACGTGGCACAAATTTCTCATTCCGTCTTATAAACATGGTGCATATTTTGATATTAAAAGGTAACAATCCACAGTCTTCCCTCTTTAATATGCCCACAGTAAGTGGCCACTGTTTAAACTGGAAACCATGTTGATAGAAACAAGTTTTTCTCACTTCCTGTAGGTGGTTAGCATCGTCAGGTGATGGTATCTTGGAAGCAGGCTACGATGGCTTGAACGTCTTGCAAGCTTTCAGTTTAAAGTGGGATCTTGTTGGTTGCACTATGCCTGTACATCTCCTTAAACCTGAGGTTATATTTTCCCAGAATCCCTGTGGCAGGCTGCTGGTTTAGGCCCAACTCCTCCAGCAAGGTAGGGAAGGGAACAAGAACTTTTGTTATGGTGGAGAATTAGCTTTAATCAAGGATGATCTTGACTCAATGCTCTGCAGGTTGCTGTTGTCTTTCCAAGTCATCTGTGGTCATATGGTTACTAGTGGGTGCTTGCTTGCTATTCCTCACTCAAAGGGCATCAGTGACTTTGGGGTTCTCTGGAGGGAAGTCTTAGTGCTGGCACTGCCTGCCTTAACTTCCTCCAGCTTCTGTTGCCAGAACGGCTCCTGTCCACCCTCACCCTGCAGTGAGAATTCCTTGCCACACATCTTCCTGCCATGTGCTGACCCCCACAAGGCATTTGCCCCCAACTTGAGGAATTTTAAGTGCTTATATTTCTTGTGTAGATATGTAAGCCTTTAAAATTAGGCTAAACGGATAGGCTTAGAATACATAATAAGTGAGGTTACCCAAATTAAGAAAATTTGAGTATTTTTACTCTTATGTGGATTCTGACCTATAGTGTGCTCATGTGCATAGGTAAACATAGGTAAATGTGAGTGTTGTGTGGTTACAAGGGAGTCCAGGAAGGCAAGGTAAGGTGACAAGAAGGACGGGATGAAGGTAAGAGGACACAGGGCCATGAAAGAGACTCTAAGGTAATTGTGGTTTAGTTCCAATTCTTTTTGTGTGGTGGATAAGTACATAAACACATAATTGACTGCAAAAGTACAACACCCAAGCAAAGCTCCATGACTTCAGGATAATTACTCCGACTGTATCAAACTTCACTGATGTACAGGACTTGGGCTGGATAAAACTCTGAATTTATGTAGCTACATAAAATATAGGTTCATGATGGAAAGAAAGCATACAGTATTTTTCTTTCTGGGTCTGATTTTGCAAAATAGTGTTATTGCAACTTTGCTACAAATGATACACAATTTCATTCTTTAGGGATGAATAAAATTCTGTTGCGTGTATATACTTTACATCCCTCTTTACAGCTATGCTGATTCTGTAGCTTGGCTATTGTGAATAGGGCTGCAGTCAACAGGTGAGACGCTGACTTAGGGTATAGACCCAATAGTAGACCATAAGGCTGTGTTTTTAGTTTTTTGAGGAACTGTAACCAGACATTTCCCTCCTGCATGCCAGTTCCTAAATAACCACTCAGAGGCTTAATATTAATTATAATTGTTTGATGGCTCAAGGCTTATTTCTGGCTGGCTCTTACGTTTAAATTAACCCATTTCTATTAGTCTATAATTTGCCATGTGACTTGTGGCTTGTTACCTTACTACTCTTGCTTCCCCAGAGGCTGCGGGTGTCTCATCTCTGCCCTTCTCCCTGTATCTCTGCTTGGGTTTCCCACCTGATTCTATTCTGCCTGGCTATTGGCCAAGTCAGCTTTATTCATCAGTCAATAAAAGCAACACATATTCGCAATGTACAGAAGGACAGCCCACATCACAGGAACTCTTGTCAGATAGTCTAGGCCTCTATGGTTAATTAGTGGCTAGCTCCACCCTCTGATCTCCAGGGAAGCGTTGTGAGAGTACAAACAAGACAGCACCACACTGAACTTACATAATGATTTCCAGTGACTGGAAACTACCCAGCTATAGCCTCCTGTAGAAAGATGCCAAAAACACACAGTAGAAAAAACCCCAGAATTTCAACAAATGGTGTTGGCAAAACTGGGTAGTCACATAGAGGAATGAAACTTGAAATTTTAAGTTAAGCATGTTAGTGTGCAAGAAAGACAAAGCTTAGACCATCACAATGGTAAGCTTGAGAGGTACCTGGTGTGCTAAGATCTACTGGGTGACGCTGAACTACATGCCTTTTCCCAGGGGAGGACAGTTTCACATACATTATAGGATGTGTAGTATAACATCCCTGATCAGAGGCAGTAGTACCCTCTACCCAGTGCAGCAACCCTAGGTACTGTAGATATTGCCAAATGCAACTATGTAACTATGTATGTAAGACACGTGAGACAGTCCGTGTCGTTCTCCTTGGTCCCATCCCAATGACTCTCTAAGCTTTTGTTTGTTTTTTTGAGACAGGGTTTCTCTATGTATCTCTGGCTAGCCTGGAACTCATTTCATAGACCAGGCTGGCCTCGAACTCAGATCTGCTTGCTTCTGCCTCTCAAGTGCTGGGACTAAAGACACAGGCTGCCAATAAGAGTTCTTGTCATATGATGTCCAGTATGTCAATGGTGTGACACCCTTTACTATACTACTGAGGTTCTTGTTGCCATCTGCCTATTGTTGACTAGTTTAAGAGCCTCATACTGAGGACCTCTCCGGTAGGCAACCACTGAAAAATTTTACAAATAGGCTTCAAGGAAAGGATTTCTGGACCAGTTAGCCCCTCACTTTTCATTCTCATGAGTGTTTCCTGGGATCATTTTCCAAACAAGGTACATGCCGTCAAGTGAGTTAACCCACAGGTAACCAGACCCCCGAAAGACTCAGCTACTTAGGGTGACTCTGTCCACGTGGTAAGGGTCTCACAGAGCTCATGACTGACTCAGTTCCTGTGTAGGATGGTGTCCAGAGGTCTCAGGTATTTGCCTCTCTGTGTGCATGAAATCACACAGGCTCCAGTGGTTGGAGACAGTGATGGGTGAAGGCGGCAGAGGTTGTCAGTGCTGGGGACGTGTACCCCCTCTGCTCTGGTGTAGTGTTGGAATTTTCACTACTAGGAACTGGGACTAAACTTTTTTGAAACCAGAGGAACCAAGTAGAATGTACTATACCAAACAGGGGGTGAGATTATGTAGAGGGGCCGGTTTTGAACTGCACAGAAACTCTCTGCAGGGGTGACTTGAGGTAGCATTCTTGCTGAAAGCCTTGGCAAACCAAGTCGGGAAGAGGCAAACCTCTCCCATCAGTAGAGTGCCTTACAATGGTCAGTCCTTGAGAACACAGATGTGCACTGTAGTTCAAAGGCTCTGATTAGGTTCTGGTTTGTCTTCTGATGAGGTGTTTTTACATATTACAACAAGAGTTATTCCCATAACACTGGGCTTTTTGCTTAGATTAGCTAGGGCATGAAGCTCTTGAAATTATTTGCAACCAAGTTACTAGTCTATGGAACTATTTTCATGTATTATGGGAACCTAGTTTGAATCATGATTTTGAGTATTATTTAAAAAAAGCACTGGCTTTGCAATAAAGTATGCAGTTGTATTTCCTACTCTGCATCCCCTGTGTCCTGATTTCTGCGGCACTACCCAGGGTCATCCATAACCGAGGAAGTTGGGGAAGGGTCCCCAACAAGGTTATAAGTCTGCTATATCCTGTTATCCTTTGGCCAAAGCAACTACCTTAAAATTTCAGATCTGAATTTGAGTCAAACACGGAGATGTGGACATATGCAAATGTCCATACAGCTCTTCTTAGAAGTGCTGGAAGGTAAGGCATGCGGGCCATCAAGGTGGGATGTTGTTAATGTTATAATTTTGGCGTGAGTGGGACCCTGGTGGTCCCATGGCAGATGAGGATCATACAAATAGACCTTTGTGGTGGATGGGTCCCAACCATAGTGGGTGACAAATACATCATATAGAGTTTGAGTGTGGAGTTTATTGAGACGGTAGAAGGGAGGGAAGGGAGAGGCAGACAGACGGCAGGCAGACAGACGGCAGGCAGACAGACGGCAGGCAGACAGACGGCAGGCAGACAGACGGCAGGCAGACAGACGGCAGGCAGACAGACGGCAGGCAGACAGACGGCAGGCAGACAGACGGCAGGCAGACAGACGGCAGGCAGACAGACGGCAGGCAGACAGACGGCAGGCAGACAGACGGCAGGCAGACAGACGGCAGGCAGACAGACGGCAGGCAGACAGACGGCAGGCAGACAGACGGCAGGCAGACACAGAAACCTGCCTCTTGAGAGAAAATGACAGAAGGAAGAGGAAGAACAGGCGGGGCTTATCTCTTAAAGGGGCCTTTTACACCTGCATACAGACTAGGACCCTGGGTTGGCCTGTGTCCTGCCTGTGTGCATCCTGCCAGATGACAGGGCAGGCCAGCATAATGCCTGAATTCTAACAGTTAGGCTACCTTTCTATTAGTGAAATGAAGGGGAGGCTGATAGAGTGATAGATGAAGCATAGGAGGTTGTGAAATGGACACATCAACACCCATAGCCTTCTAGTCTTTGGATTATTTTCTCCACATTTTCTTGATGTGGTTCTAGCATATTGATTGGTAGGGGTAGGTTTTGGAGGTTGCAAGCTCCCCTTGAGGGCCCATTTCATCGGGTGAAGCCAATATATGGCCGAAACAAAGGGAGTCTCGATTCTTCAGACGAGGGGATGGGCGCTCAATCAGTAGTGATTGCTCAGCAGGACCTGCAAGTTTGTGATTCATTTGAAAATACCAGTATCCTGAGCCTTGAAATGACGATATCCAAAATGAGTCTCATTTTTTTTTTTGAATTTTTCGAGACAGGTTTTCTCCATAGCTTTTGGTTCCTGTCCTGGCACTAGCTCTTGTAGACCAGGCTGGCCTCGAACTCAGAGATCCGCCTGCCTCTGCCTCCCGAGTGCTGGGATTAAAGGCGTGCGCCACCACCGCCTGGCGGAGTCTGACTTTTTACGTATGGATGATAAATTATCTCATAACCCAAGCGCCCTTGATATGGGTTTGATTTTATAACATGAATCCTACAGCTATCAGAGATGAGAAATTTTATTAAAAGTCTTAGAGTCACTCTGAGTCTCTAAGAATGCCTTGCATTGACAATGTAAAGATCCGCAGCTCTCATTTGATGTCAGCAGGCTATTGGTGCAATGGAGGGTATCCAGTCTCATCGGTTTGTGTGGATAAGGGTGATAACACCAATAACCATGGAAATCAGGGTTTAAAAAATTCAGGAAAAAGCTTTGTAGGTATCTCAAACAGAAATGATTTAATTCAAGGAATCACACCCCTAACACGACCACCTGAGTCAACAAAGGAACAAATGTTAGGGGAACTAACTCCCACTTGGAGGCACACTGCTATAGAGATCCAGTTAGCACCTGCTAGTCAGAGTTTAGGTCCTTATGGCAACCCCTAGAAATGTCACAGCTTTTCTCTAGGCGGGAGGGCAGTTTGTCAGGAGACCTGAGCACAGTGACGCTTCCATTTGGTAAATCAATACCCTAGAGATGAAGAAACAGATCAGCTTTAGTTTGCTTTGAGGCTTAGCATGAGTATTCCTCATTAAAAACATGGAAATCACACCCAGGGGCCCAGAGGTAAGGGACCTTGGCAGATACAGTCGTTAGAGGTCCAGCTCCTATGACACAGGGGACAGTGAATTCTCGCTCTTTTCACTTAAGCAGTCGACACCAAGAACCGGTTCCGGAGTTCATTGGATTGAGGATGCAGGAGTTCTGAAATGGTGGAAGAAAAAAAAAACAAATTTGACAGAAAAGTAGAATAGAAAGGAAATTTCTTTAGAACGCTAAAGAACTCTGGTCTTAATTTTGATTCATCCTGAAATGTACAGAGATACTTGGGTGAAATTAGTCCTCAGCATTCGTGAAGTTTTGAAAGTAATTGTTTGGAAAGACATAATCTCAATAATCAATTATCACACTTAATTTGAGACGTGAAGTTTCCATTGCCAAATTTGCCAGGTGCTTGTTTTAGAATTTTCTATTAGAATATGTTTGTGTCATGATCGAGTATTTGATAAGTCTTATTAATTTCTTAATTCTTCACCCAGAAAAACTAGTAATTTATGGTTTAATCAGCACCTCAGAGCAGAATGTACTCTGCAGAAATGTCAAGGTAGGATTTAATTTATATCCATAATTCTATTTATTCCTAATTTAATTTTACATTAAAGATGAAAAATTCTCTTATACAGCAATCAGGCCAGAATTGAGTATGGGCTTAAAATCAAGAGCTAAACGCTTTGGATTCAGCATAAAAAATGTATGCAAGTTGTACAAACTCTTATAAGGGTTTATTTTCTGTTAATGCATGTCAGGGTGAGGGTTGGCCTGATTTTGGTCTATTTTTCTCAGTGTGCTGTGGTTTCACTTAAGGTCTCATATGTAAGCTCATGCTAGCCTTGGACTCTTTATGTAACCGCAGATAGCCCTATAAATCTAATCCTCCTGTATCTAAAGTGTTGGGATTACAGATATGTACCACTTAGGTCCTGATGATTAAGTCATGAAAATATTAAATACCCAAAGACGTGAATCATTAGAAAGCAATTAAAATCCTTAAAGACGACGCTGATCCAAATTCCAATAGACAGCTTTTAGAAGCTGCCAGACAAGTGCTCTCTCAGATAGAGCATTCTATACAAAACAGAAGACACATTATATAAATTACAACCAACCTTGACAAGCATTATATTACCCACAAGACTTGCTTCTACAGCTGTTTTATGGTAAAATGGGCCACTCTTATGGATCCTGTATCGCCAGGTAAGGTATTAAACCCTCATTTTGATGCAGTAGCTTGCTTAGCACAGAAGAGCAGGATAGAAACTAGGAGATATTTTGGCAAGGAACCAGCTTATAATCAGTGTTCCTTATACTAAGGAACAAATTGAATGGTTATTCCAAAATAGTGATTCTTGGGCAATTGCATTTGCTCAGTTTCAAGGCCAGATTAATAACTTCTCCAGCTGACCCATTGCTGCAGTTTACACAACTGCATTCCTTCATTTTCCCTAAAACAGTAGCAAAAGATCCTTAAAGGATGCTTAAGATTTACCTGGCATGAGTGAGAAGGAACCACAAAACACACAACAAACCCGCTTAGAAGTTTATTAGAGGGGGTGGGTACAGGCTTGGGGAATTGGTATGCAGAGAAAGCTTTTAAAAAGCTGGCTGTGACATCTATCTAGCGCGTGTGCACAGGGGGGTTGACATGGCTATGTCATACACAGATGACAGGGCTCATGCATGCATGCAAGGGCTTAGCTTAGTCATATGTGGATATAACCATGCATGTACACACGTGGGTCATGCAGGGCCCTTTAACATTGAGGCACTCCTGAAGGTTTGTCTGCACATGTATGGCTCTAGAACCCAGAAGTACAGCCTTATGTGTGGCTGAATAATTACATTCTACCCTTCTGTTTATAATAAACATTTGGGGATTTTGAGGTCTTTTAATGGGTGAGAATGGGGTATCATAAGGTCTTTCATGACTGCTTCATGCTGATTTTGTGGGCATTGTCAGGCTTCTGGAGACTGCTTTTTGCTGATTTTGTTGGTGTCAGGGAGTTGAGATGCTTGACCATGTCCTGGGGTGGCTGATTATTGTTGTGTTTTTCTGGGCTCTGGAACTGACTGGCTGGCTGGCAGCTTGGAACTTGCAAGGTGCTGGAAAGGCAGAGAATTATGTCTGAAAAAAATTTTAGATCCTGGTGATTAAAGGAGGAGAGTCCCAAGATGGAAGATGGAGGGGGTTCTTTGGGGGGAGGGCGTGTAGGAGGGAAGAATGATAAGGGAAGAATTAAATGATATTTATTCTGGGAGACTCTGGTCCATTTGGGTAGGTCCAATTGGTTCCCTGAAGTTTATGAAAAAAAATGTTTGAAAAGAAATTTTAGACATATTAAGAGCTTATGATTATGATGATATAGTGTTGGAAGATGATGGGGAGGGGGAGGAAAAGAATGGGGAATTATTGGAAAGGGAAATTATTAGACCCCTCAATGTTTTACCTGAAGCGAATCTTAAGGTACTTGTTCTCTTTAGCATCATGGTATTACCTCAACATCAAGGAGACACTGCTGCAGTCAGTGATAAACCTGTTATATTAAAGTCTGTTTTGTGAGTTTTTGGAGTTTGGGACTGCAAACTCGTTATTGTTTCTTACCATCTGGGCTTTTGACAGTCCTTGTACCTCTGGCTCTATGTTTAATGATGGTCCCTGTAATAACAGCTGAGTGGTTAACTGGAAATTTAAGCATGACACTGGAGATATATAGAGAGGTTGGAAAAGCAGATAGGAGAAAGAGGAAGAGGGATAGTATATGGAGTTTTTGGCACAGGAGAGTTGAGTAAGGAAGAGACTTATTTTTCTATAACTGGGGAGAGTGGCTGATCTTGGTGCCCTCTGGAACTTAAGGGAGCAGGGCCCTGTTTGAGTTGCCGTATATGAGGGAGTATCTTGAGCTGGAAGAGTAAAAGGTTTAAGGTGGGACAGGTGAATCCAATGAGGAAGTCCCTCAAACTTGGCAGTTGTGGGAGTCACAAGAATTACTTTAAAGGGGCCTGCCATTTAGGGGAAAGGGGCGAGGGGCATTGGTCTGGGGAGAGAATAGAACCTGATCCCCTATTTTAATCAGCTGTGGGCATGAATTAGCACATGGTTGAGGTAATGAGTAGTCAGTAAAATCCCATAATAGGGAGTAAAGATGGGATGACAGCAGATTAAGCAGGTGATCAGGAAGGGGAGAGGCTTTAGGTGAGAGGCTGGGGTTAAAACCAGCCGCCCATACATGAGTGCAAAGGGAGCTTTGGGGGAGAGCCCTAAGGCTAAGAAGGGCCAGAGGCAAAAGTTTTTACCCAGTTGAGGTGAATCTCCCGTGACATTTTAACAAGAACATTTTTTAAGGAACTGTTATTTCGTTCTACCTTCCCTGAAGACTGGGGGTGGTATGGGATATGAAAATGCCAGGGAATGTTAAGAGCCTTAGACAAAGTTTGAGAAATCTGGGAAGTAAACTGTGGGTCATTATCAGACTGAAGAGAGGTTGGAATTCCAAACAGGGAGATGATTTCTTGGAAAAGTTCAGAAACTGTCTGGGCCCTCTTGTTAGTGGTGGGAAATGCTTCAATCCACCCAGACATGGTGTCCACCAAAACCAGGAGATTTTAACTCTTGACTGTGGGCATATGAGTAAAATTAAGCTGCCAGTCAGTTCCTGGACAGGAGCCCCTGGCCTGGTGGGTGGGTGGGAAAAGTGAAGCTATGATATTTGGTTTTGGGATCTGACCTTTTGACAGATTTACAAAAGGCAGTGATGGCTTTTAAGAACTCTAAGTCCTCAGGGGTGGGTTGGAGGTGAGCCTTGACAAAATGAAGCAGAGCTTTGCTATTAGAATGAAAGAGCTGATATAGGTAGGATAGAATTTGCTGGGTGTCAGGGAGTATCTGTGAGAATGCAGACTGTACTGTATGAACCCCCTGAGGTGATTGAGGTAGGTTTGGGCTCTGGAATGCTACTACTCTAGCTTCTTTGTTAGCCCAGTTATTTCCCTTGGAAATAATGGGACTGTCAGTCTGATGAGACCAACAGTGAATAATTCCTACAGCCTTTGGGAGATAGGAGGCTTTTAACATGTCCATAACGTAACCTAAATTAGTTATGGATTCTCCTTTTGTCATAAGAAGCCCATGCTCCTTCCAGATAGCTGCATGGGACAGGAGGATATGAAAGGCATAATTTGTAGTCTGTGTAAACAACTTAAAGATTGTCCTTTTGCTAACTAGAAGGCATGGGCAAGGGCTATTAAAACTCAGCCTGCTGATTAGTGTATGAGCAGGGAGTGCCTCTCTACTATTCCAGTATCTGACACTATGGCATAGCCTGCTCTTTGGGTCCCTTCACATAAGGAGCTGCCATCTGTGTACCAGGTATAAGTGGCCTGGGACAGTTTGCTCTCCTGTATGTGGAGTGGGATGGTAGATTCTCTAAGGTTTCTGTACAAGAATGAGATAGGAATTAATGTTAAGGTAGGAGATTTGAGATATTAAGGGGTGGGCAGCGTTGGAAAGTAAGTGTGGCATCTTCTACTAGTGCCACCTGGAGGGAAAGAACTCAGGAAGGGGGTAAGGTTTGTAAGGCTTTGTAAGTTAAGGGATGGGACAGATTTGGTGGGAGAAGACAGTGGTATGTGACCCAAAGTCTAGTTTTCTTGACTCACGAATCAGAAGCTCAGTGGCCACTAAAGCTCATATGCAGGGCACGCAGCCCCGAGTGGTAAGGTCCAGCTTCTTTGACAGGTGTGCTACAGGTGCAAAAGAAGATCCCAACTGATGTCCTAGGACCCAAGGGCATGTCCCCCCTTCTATTACATAGAGGGAGAAAGGATTAGTTAAATCTGGGAGATGAAGAGTTAGGACCTGAATAAGGGCTTCTTGGAGTCTCTGGAAGGCTTTAGTAATGAGATGGGAGAAGGGGCTCATGCAGAGAGCTACCTCGTATAAGGGATGGGCAAGGAAAGAAAGAGGGGATCCAGGTATGATAAATCTCTTTTGTGGAAGGAACTGAAAGGGACTGAATTAGCTTTTTTCTGCCTAGGGAAATAGCTTTTTGGGTGGGGTAATAGTTAATCCCAAGTAAATGACCAGAGTGGTGGACAGCTGGGCCTTAGAAGGTGAGATTCTATTGCCCTTTTTGGATAGGAAGTTTAAAAGAGCAGTGGTATCAGATTTGCTGATTTCCAATACTACAAAGTAAAGGATCATTTACATACTGTATGAGTTTAGACTTAGGGAGAGACAGTGAGAGTATAGCAGAAGCTAAAGCCTGACCAAATAGGTGTGGGCTGTCCTGGAATCCCTGGGGAAGGACAGTCCAGGTGAGCTGTGTGGGGAGGTGAGTGTTAGGATCAGCCCAGGTAAAGGCAAAGATGTTTTGATATTGGGAGCTTAGAGGAATAGAGAAAAAACCATCCTTGAGTTCTAGAACTGAGAAGTGAAAGGCTCCTGGAGGAATAGTGGAAAGAAGTGTGTAAGGGTTAGGCACTACATATGAAGAGAGACCACTGTGGAGTTAATGAGCCAGAGGTCTTGAACCAGGCAATAGGTTCCATTAGGTTTTAAACAGCAAGTCTAGGGGTGTAGTAGCTTTTTTCTTAGGTCCGAGATGATAGGCTTAAGTCCCCTAAGGTTCTGGAGAGGGGGGGTACTGAGCTTGGATAATGTACTTAGTAGGATCATGTAATTGGATAACAATGGGGGAATGGTGCTTAGCAACAGAGTTTTGGGTGTCCTAGACTTGGGAGGCTGGTAGAGGAAAAGATGCATTGGAGCTGGGAGGTTGGGAAGCTAGAAGGAGGAGGAGAAGGGGATAACAATGTGTTACAGTCTGAATCCTGTTTACTTTGGAGCTGGACTAGAAACAGAACAGATTGCCAAAGAGGTATTCAGTCTGCTATTGAAATGTTGAGAGAGCCTGAGAACTGAGATCTCAACTTTCCCCTCAGGAAAAAAGTACTGAAAGCCCTCTTCAAATAAGAGGAGGGTAGCCTAAGGGTTTTTTTCTGCTGTTCAGAGACTGGGACAGTTGCTTAAAAGCAGCATTGTATTTGGACTCTTACCGGTTACAAAAATCTTATCTTTTGATTAAAATGGATTTAAGAGAATCAAGATTTGTTAAGTGGTGTTATGGTATTGACCTGTTAATGCTTTAGTTCACTATAGGATGTTAATGGCGAGAAAATGATCAGAACTTGTTTAAGAAATTTTGACACTAGCAATGTTTACTATAAGGTATTAATGATCAGAAAATGTTTAGAACTTGTCTAAGTTTGACACTAGCAATGAATTCTCGAATTTTATATATTTGATAAGACAAATTTAGAGTTTGATACAGCTAAATACTCTAGACCCATTCACAAGTGGGTATTCCCAACCCTGATGATTCTCCATTCCATTAGTAAGGAGATTAGCCATTGAAGTATGCATAGCAAAAAAGTATTATCTGCTTGTTTATCATTAGCTAATTGCTAATGAATTCTCAACAGAAACCCAGCTTGAAGATGCGGAGCCCAGTACTTTCTCCCTTAGCCCTTTGTTTACAGAGGTCAGCAGTCAAGGATGGGCTTTGATCCCCACTTTCCCCAGGCACCTAAGGCTCGGACTTGCATAAATGAGTATGCATGTTCTGAAGAAGACAAGACTTGGAAGTGAAAATGTGTTCGTCCCAAGGTACATGCAATCATCTATCCTGTTGCAGAAGCACAGGCTTTATTAAAATTAATAAAAAGGAAGGAATTGTGGAGGCCCAAAGAGGCCAAAGGTCAGAGAGTTTGGGACTTGTTTCTAGTTCATTCAAGGTTATTGTGCTTCTAATAAAGGTCCCTAGTGTTTGAACTGCCTTTTTGGAGTCCATTCTCTTTGCGGGGATACCTTGATCAGCCTAGATATAGCGGGGAGGGCCTTGGTCCTGCCTCAAAATGATGTACCAGACTTTCTTCACTCTCCATGGGAAACCTTACACCCTGAGGAGTGAATGGGGAGTGGGTGGGAGGTAGAGAAAAGAGGGAGGAGAGGAGAGAGAAGGAACTGTGATTGGTGCATAAAGTGAGAAAAATGATAAAGATTAAGATGGACAAGCAGCACTCCAAAGATGTGGCTAATTTCCTACTGGAGTCAGTTTTACCAGGACATTCAGGTCCCAGCCCTATGCTCACAGGCATCTGTCTCATCTTTGAAGTGCGTGGCTCTTCTTCAGGCAGATTCTGCCTCACCACTCAAACTCTTATTGTAGACCGGAAGACAAATGAGGGAAAAGTACAGCCAGTGAAGAGATAAGATGTGTCTGCTACAGCTGGGGTGGCACTTCTAAGCTGCTCTATGTTCTACAGTGTGTGTGTGTGTGGGGGGGAGTAAAAGGTTGAAGCACTCAGTGCAAATTATTTTCATCCTTTTATATTTTTTATAGAGTACACATTTGAAGTAAAGAGTTCTTACAGCCTTGCTTACAACTATCAAGCAGGAATAACTTAAAATTAATGATTTCTTGAAATGGATTTGAAGTCGATGGGATATCATTGAATACTCTATTACCACAGCTGTCTTCCCCTCCCTGCACACACATCTTCACAATGGAATCTGTCAGAAAGCAGGGGCAATGGTACGAAGGCGAGAAACCACAGGCATGTCCTTAATTCACTCTTCCTGTTATTCACCCCCCAAACTCTATTAGAAAAGATGATTGGAGGCACCAAATTCAAGGTCATTAAAAAAATAACTCGGAAGCCTCAACATGACCAAAAGATCTAGCATTGTCTTCTCTGTCTTGCAGGACAAGTGAGCAGACCCAAGTCTCAGATCACCAACACAGATCGGGTCATACCAGTGTGAACTCATTCAGTTCACTACAGAAGTTCTGATCCCAAGGAGGAACCCATTGCCTGACACTGGCTTCCAATTACAGCTCCTGGGTGATGTCTGTGTTTCCAAGAGGCAATTCTGGAATTCTGGAGATGGTGCCCTAAAAAGTCACATCTGGATAGAGAGAAGTTCTTGAATCATCCACGAAGCCTCTGGATAGCAGTCTGTTATTGTTTCTCCAGAGCTTTACTGACCTTCCCCACCTCCTAAAAGTCATCTGTCCATCTGGTGATCACCCTCACATAGAGATGGGACTCATTTGGGTCCTTGCAACTTGGATGGAGAATTTTGTTTCCCAAGTTCTTGAATCCAAGGACTTTGGTCCAGGCACACTGGAAGAGAAAACTCGCTGTTTTAAAGTCAGCAGAGTCCCCCCAGTAGAGCTACCATGAGGACCAGCATCTCTGAATTTTCAGACTTGTACTCCGCAGCCTCAATCATGCAGCTTAGCCCGTCACCTTCCCCCTTTGGTCTCTGTGATGGTTTGGTTAGGAAGTGTTCAGCAGCCTCATGTGTGTGATTACTTGGTCCCACTATTTTGGAACTTTTAGAAAAAGGGAATCTTTAGCTCAAGAAGCAGATTGCAACTTTTGATTGCTAAATGAGCAGGGAAGGTAAAGAAAAAATGACTTTTGGCCCAAGAATCACCAAGTTACTGGTGAGATTGAGGTGCCATGTACACACAATTATCAGCTAATTAACTCACCTGTGGGTAAAAGGCAAGCAGGAGCAAAAGTTTAGAGAGCAAATTTAACCTCACACAGTCTATAGAACAGAGGAGAGGATTCAAAAAATTCTCCTAATTTTATGATTTACAAGTTAAAATAAAAAAGTTAAAAATCTGCCTGGCTAGCTCAGTCGATAGAGCATGAGACTCAATCTCAGGGTTGTGGGTTCGGGTCCCACGTTGGGCACCATTATGTTGAAGCCCATGTGGGTCCAACACAGATTCCCTAACTGGACTGGAATGGAGTCATGAGAAATAATCAGACACAGCTTACACGGTCATCCTTTAAGGGCAAGATCTCTCTCCAAAGATCTTGTTTCTTCTCCGAACACCTTATATATCACATAAAATGAGCTGGAAAACACATTAGGCTGTATTCTAAGTAACCAGGTAAATGGGCTTTTAGTCACGTCCACATCTACCTGTATTGCTAGCAGTCATGTAGGCCATGAATTAGCATCTCTATAAGACTTCCTCCAAATTACATAAGAAGGAAGCACCAAAACTCCTAACTCTTATGTCATCAAGTTTCAGCCAACATCTCTTTTTAGGTGATCTACATTTATAACAAAAGAAACTAGGAGCAGCACATCCTGGCTATTGTTAGACAGCTTGTCTACAGAGTTCATGACTACCTTAGACCGGGCTTATGGCTCTTGTGCCATACAGAAATATGGGCCTACAAAACAAGAGTAACATATATACAGTGTTACAAAATTTACTTTGTATTTGTACCAATATACCAAAATCCATGCCAAAGCAAAATATTAAGTTGTCTTTTTGTCCTATAGTCCCCTAAATTATAATAAATATCCACAACCCAAAGAATAACCAAATGGCACCCATACCTGCCTTGGCTCTTGGGAATGTGGGTGCAGTCCTTTTCATACTACTTCCTGCTGGCTGTGGGTGAAGACATCCCCAGGAATTTGAGATAATGACCAAGTCCTGGGAAGACCAGTTATAACCTTTGCTGATATGTCAAGATTTAGGAGGTCTCCCTTGATCAAACCAGATCCTTATCAACCTGGAATGAATCCACAGCCTCTCGTTTTCTGTGGAAAACAAAAGCAAATCCACTTCTCCAAAGCATTTTTAATTTCCATTTGACAAATACATTTTGATTTTTTTAAAGTTAAGGTATTCTTAAAATCTCTAGACTGGTTTATGTCCACAGTCCCTCTTTCAATTCCAGGTCTCAGCAGCTGTCCTTTGCTTTTCAGCTGTCAAAATATTCAAAATCAACATGATACTACACTAGATCCAGACACCCTGGTGTTTCCCATCTTTACATCATCTTTACATGGCTTTCTTTTACTCTTACTATCTCTTTAAATACTACTTTTAAACTCTTTCTATAACTACCTATACCCATTTTCCTTCCTTTCTCAAGCTTACACACATTGTAAAATATACTGTAACCCATTTAGAGGTTTTTGAAAACTGTTTAGAGTTTTTTTGTTTTGTTTTTTGTTTTGTTTTTTGTCCCCCCCCCAATCTGGACCTCTTTTGCTGCGTATCTTTTAGCCTTTTTTGACCCCACGAGCAAACTTTAGATTGCTAAGGTACACCTGGATCCTCCGCATGCACTGTAGGCTGGCCCCTCCCTCTCTCCGGTAGGGTCGTGAAAGCCAAGCCCAAAGCTTGCAGCCCCATCAGAGGTGTGGGACCAAGCACTCAACCTTCCTAGAGCTCTAGAATGCCAATGCTTGTGCTGTGGCAGGCACTTTTGTGTTTTGTTCCTCCTGGCTGTTTCGAGGGCTCACCAGCAGGCAGAAACCCTTAAAGGAGCTGAATACATTTTTTTTTCCAGCATTCTAAGGCCCTACATAGAAATACAGGCCCTTGTTGGTACACCAGGTGCTCTCTGAAGAGGGAAAACAGGTGAACGAAACGGGCGGGGTAGAGATAGCCACCCTCTGCACCTCGGTTTCCTTAAGAGCAGTTTTGTTCTTCAGCACGCCACGGTTTGATTTCTTTCCTGGACTCACATTGTGGGAATCTGACCACACTGTCCGAAGGTCAGCTACTCAGTGACAACTCCCTGGGCTCCTCTGGAGTAAGGCCACAGCCTGTTTTGCCTAGAACAGGGGTTGAGTCCTGGAAGGCCTGGTAAATTCTCTAGGGGACATTGGCTTCTTTATGCCACAGCACTCTCCTGAAAGCAAGGATAAACACATCTTGGTCCTCTGCCAGGGGAGGAAGTCCTGGGAAGATCCCACGTTTAGAGTTGTGAGCGCCATAAACATGTGGTTGGCTTTCTTAATGAAGACCTTGGGTTTTTTTTTTTTTTTTTTTGGAACCAAGAGCAGAGAGAGCCAGCTGATTTGAATATGAGCCCAATGACCATCTAAAGAAGCCCCCCCTTAGGGTGACTGGCCTGTCACACTGCTCCACCTTCCCAGGCTCCTGCTGAAAACCTCATCTTGTTTCCCTAAGCTTTGGTGTGTCTAATGCTGGCAGTGTCCGGACTCTCGGCTCTGTGCAGAAGCTCATGTCTTATTCTCCATAATGCTCGATTATCTATCCCTGGGATATCCCCACAAACCAGTTTCTCTCACTTTACACTTCCCAGCCCCATCCCTTACTGGGAACATACAGTGTGTATCAAGGACGCTTTAGAAGTCCCCTAGGATCATATATTTAGGACTGAAGTGAATTTGGAGATGAACAGCCTTGCCCTGCCTCCTTCTCCTCCACTAAGCTATGGTGCTAAGCAAGTCTTTCAGGAAAGGCACAAAATAGGGCTCCACGGTTTCAGGAAAAAAAGAACCTCTATTAAGGGCTCCCCTTTGCACATGGGCCAGTTTCTTTCAGAGGACCAGGACAATCAAGAGAAAGCCAACATTCCCTTCTAAGGTGGGCAGAGAGCTGTAGGCAGCAGCTATAGGAGCAGAGGCAAGATGTCAGCCAGACTGGTTGACCCCACACTACTACTGAGTCCTTTTTCTATGGCTCTGCTAAGATGACAGCCAAGCCACACCCTGGTCCACTCAGTTTCCTTCTGGCAAATTCAGTGGTATTTTTGGTAACTCCGAGTTTGCTTTACTTCTTTGGTCATTTGACAGAGACATTTCAGTGGAAATCACTTGCTTGTGTTGTGCCCTGCTTCTTTCTGGCAACTAGTTTTTGCCATGATCCTTGCATCTGATGAAATATGTGAAGTCATAAGTTAAACCAAGAAAACCTATAGGGCATTTCTATGTCTTGACCGTAAAGGAACTTACCATGTAATACTTGTTTTCAATAATATTCAATCACATTACCAAGTTGGAATTTAAATTTATATAAATTAGATAATTAAGACTCCGAGAAAGACTTGTTTCTAATGCTTGAGACTCAAGCAATTTGTGCCCCATCTTGCACGTAAGTGAAGCGGGGTTAGTAGAGCTGCCCGTGGGCCTGCAGGGGGAATTAAGGCTATGTCAAGTGCTAGCCAATTAAGTGGCCAGTATTTCCATCTCACTGCTATAATGTCCGAGGTGATGGATGATAATATTTTTACACAATCTGAGGTTCCTTATTTCCAGCAGTACTGTAATGATTTATAGCTTAATGCAATCAATTAGAAAAAAGCTATGCAATTTCTGGAAATCGTGTGTTTCTCAGTGTGGAGAGGCTCCTGCCTTGACTTCCGGGTGTTTATTTGGACTATAATTCACTTTCCCTCTCACTGTTAAAAAATCTAAAACTAAAACCCTGAAAAAGCTAGCACATGGAAGAAGGCAATTTAATGATTTACTTATTTTTACTTAACGTGCATTGGCATTTTGCGAGGGTGTCAGATCCCCTGAACGTAGAGTTATTGGCAGTTGTAAGCTGCCATGTGGGTGCTGAGAACTGAACCTAGGTCCTCTGGAAGAACCGTCAGTGCTCTTAACCGCTGAGCCATCTCTCTAGCCCCAAGAAGGCAGTTTTGTAGCAATCCCCATTTACTATTTTTGAATATTTGTATTACAGAGCTTTCTAATAACCTTTAAGTTTCAAGGCGATTTATACTGACTCCTTTCCCACTAAATATTTCATGTTTATTTTAGAGTTATCGCACTTGTGGGTGACAGTCAGGGATTGACGTCCCATGTCTTCCCCCAGTCACTGTCCACACCTTGTGTTTTAAGACAGGGTCTCCAAAGAGATCATTTAATCAGCTAGACTAACAGGCTAGCTGCTCCAGGAATCCCTCTTGCCCTTGTCTTCCAGTGCTGGATTACAGATATTCATCCTCCATGCTTGGCTATTAAGGGTGTGTGTGTGTGTGTGTGTTTCTTTTCAGATTCTTGTGGTAGCCAAGAAAAGTGAGCCAGATCTCCTAGGGATGGAGTTACAAGCAGTTGTGAGTAGCCTGATATAGGTGCTGAGGAACTGAACTCAAAACTCAGATCCTTTGGAGCAGCAACTAGTAAGTACTCTTAAGCACTGAGCCATCTTTCTATTCTTTGTGTGTGGCTTTGCCCATGGGTGTTGCAGGCTTGAAAAATCCTTACACTTGTGCGATAAACACTGTTCTGACAGAATCATGCCATTCCTGGCTTATAGCTTTTATTTTTCCCTTAAGGTTAAAAGGGGCCATATATCCAACTGAAGTCTTAAGCATACCCTGATAGGTTTGATTGACATAAGGTCAGTCATCCAAACCTCTGTCACCATATAGTTAAACATTATCCCAGGAATTGACATAGACACCCTTTCCAATTAATGCTTTTCTCTATTCCCATCAAGACAGTGAATGTTGAGACCTTCTATTACATTTAAGTTTTGCATGTTAAGAGTTTCATGTAAATGAAATATTTTATTTAAAAATGCAAACTCCTGCGAAAATAGTTAAGAGGAGTAGCTGGGAAGGGGTTGGAGGATATAAGAGAGCCCTAGCTAGATAACTCATGCCACCAAATTAGACCAGTGCTGGGAACATGCTCTGTCTGAGTTGTTGGCCAATGGGGCCCCATGGGAATCCCAGAACAACTCAGATTATTGACTAGGCTATTGGTTGCTCTCTGCAAACTGATGGTAGGGTCCTGTTGGTGATAACACCTACATAATCCTTATTGAACATGGAGAAGTCGAGCTGGTACCTAGAAGCCTTCACTCCTACTGACTAGTATCTTCATGGTACTAGAAGGTACTCTGTACACTATCAGGAGAATGTGTAGGAGAAAGACCAACCTGGCTACAAAACCCTTCAATCTATAATGGTGACCTGCCCTGCAGGATATGGTGGTGCAGTAGTTGACACAAAAATTGTGGGACTAAGGTGCACCCACCCACTGAGATGGTGGGGCTGATCTAAAGGGAGCTCACCAAGGCCAGCTGAACTGGAACTGATGGAGCTTGTGTTCATACCGGACTCTCTGAACGTGGCAGACAATGAGGGCTAACTGAGAAGCCAAGGACATTGGCACTGGGTTTTGATCCTACTGCATGTACTGGCTTTGTGGGAGCCTAGTCTGTTTGGATGTATACCTTCCTAGACCTGAATGGAGAGGGGAGGACCTTGGACTTTCCACAGGGCAGGGAACCCTGACTGCTCTTTGGACTGGAGAGGGGGTGGTATGGGGAGATGGGGAGGGAAATGGGAGGAGGTGGAAATTTTTAATAATTTAAAAAAATGTGGGACTAAACAGCCACCATTTGATTGGAATTAGGGCACACAGGGATGGAACCCATGCCTGACACTGCCTGGGTGGCCACAAACCTAGGGGAAAACCAACTACTGCTGTTCTGCTAAAGGAACTTAGCAATGACTCCCAAAGCGTTCTGCTATACTCAGATGAGTGTCTTGCTCAGCTATCAGAGAAACATTTTCCTGCTGTAGATGGGAACTAATATGGAGATATACAACTGGACAATGGAGAGAGAGACCTTGGGATACTCAAGTCCTAAATGGGACGTCTGTTAAATCTCTACCCTTGCTGCTTCTCTGTGGAAGAGGAGGTAGAAATATAGAGTCAGTGGGGATGGAAGACACCAAGGAAACAAGGCCTTCTCAACATGGCAGGACTGATATACAGTTCTGGGTAGTTTTATGTCAACTTGACACATACTAAAGTCATCTGAGAGGAGGGAACCTCAACTGAGTAAATGCTTCTATAAGATTGAATTATAGGCAGACCTGTAAAGGCATTTTTTAAACTAGTGATTGATGGCAGAGGGCCCTGCCCATTACAGGTGATGCCATCCCTGGGCTGGTAGTTGTAGCTTCTCGAAGAAAGCAGACAGAGCAAGCTAGTAAGCAGCACCCCTCCCCATGGTCTTGGTATCAGCTCCTGCCTCCGGGTTCCCACCCTGAGTTAAGTGCCTGTCCTCACTGCTTTGAGGATGAACGGTGAGCAAAAAAACCCTTTCCTTGGGTTGCTTTTTGTTATGGTGTTTTCTATCAGAGCAATAGTAATCCTAAGGCATACACAGCTGAAGGCACAGAGATGCTGGCAATGGCAATGTGCACAGGGCCCACACAGGTCCAAGCCAAATGTAGCCCAGTACTGAGATGCGAAGTGTATACTCACCTCCACTCCAACTCAGAAGCTATCTCCAATCAATAGCCACTCACAAAAAATTCTACAGCAGAGTCTCACTAGGTATATAAACCAGTTTTTGGACAACACAAAATTAATTCAATGGCATTTTTGGAGACTTCTTGCCCCATAATGCTTTTTTGGGCATTTTCCCTTACAGATCTTTTGCTTATATGTTTTCTGACTTTATTTTTATGAGTTCTTGTGCAAATGTGTGTCAATGCCTGCGTTTTATTTTTCTTTGGCTCATCCTGTTTTGTCCTATTCTGGTTATTTTGTTATTATCATTATTATATACACTTGAATTCTACAAAGAAAGAGAAAGTCGATTTAGGTAGATGGGGATGTGGGGAGGATTTGGGAATGGAGACCAATCAGAGTATATTACATTAAAATATACTCTGGAAAACCCAGATAAAGCCCTCAAAACTTACTATTTGTCTTTAGTCATTCTAATTGACCATCCTGACTTCAGAATTGGCAGCTGCTGTGGGAACTCCTTAAGCCAATAGCCTTTAAGATACCAGCCCACTAGGGCATGGTCTCATACTATAAATGCAGCCATAAAGCTTGCATACTCTCAGCTGCTTGATTTGGTTCCTGTCTCCTGTTTGTGCAGAGGACTGTGATCTACCCCTGAAGAACCCTTTATTTTACTCAGTACTGAGTTAGTGTAGGATTACCTTATAACGTCCATCTTCATTTGACACCCATGTGAATCCCAATGCCACCCTTACCGGGATAGTCCCAGAAGGCCTCCCACCACTGCCTGCATGAGTTAATTTTACCTACTAAGCAGGTTTTTTTTTTGTTTGTTTTGTTTTGTTTTTTGCCAGAACCCCACCACAATGGAGCTACTGCACAGAGATTTGGCAATTTCCCAGGCTCGTGCATGCTCCCCCCTCTGCCCAGGCCCACCAATTTCCCTGACATGCGGTGATTTGTGCAGATTCCAGTTTGTGTTCTCTGGTTGCTAGCTCTGCATTCCTTGATATTCTGGCCACCAAAAAACTATCCATTTTTGGAATTTATTTAATTGCTCTAAATTTGTCAAGCAAAGCAGATTTGTCAGTACTGAACCAGGCACGAACACACAGAACCAAAGCAGTACTGTTCAGGCTGCTGCTGGTTGCATCTCTCCACCATGCAGCTGAAACAGTGATACCTCTGGCCAATAATGGTTATTACATCTTTAACAATTTACTGGACTCTAAGGGAGGTAAGTAATAAATTTGAAAGTTTTACAATTGCAGACAATATTATCATTCAGGAATTTAATCTTTTTGCTTACACTATGGATGATATTCTGCAAGGCTTATATGGCTTTTTTTTTTTTCGAGACAAGCCTGTCCTGGAACTCTTGTAGCCCAGACTGGTCTCGAACTCAGATCTGCCTGCCTCTGCCTCCTGAGTGCTGGGAATAAAGGCATGTGCCACCACTGCCCGACTTTATATATGGCTTTTATGATACATTTTTTTTTGTTATTGGGAATTAGCTTTGTTCTTCATATTGTATCCTTAAGTGGTTTGATAACAGCTGAGAATGAGGTACTTTTATAAATGATAGTCTTTTACAGACTAATAATGAACAATTAGCCAACAGGATTAATACCACATAAAATCAAGAGTTAGCTGGAAATTACCATTGAAAAGAACAACATTAATTTGACCAACAAAATTCAATCCATGTCAAAGGGTGCCGAGAAATTATCTGAAAGACTTTATATGTTGAATTTGACAATCAAAATCTGCTAAAGATTTATGATAAGGTAGCAGATAGAGTATCTCTCCAAGAAGATAATCTGAACACCATCCTTAATGGAGAAACTATATACCTTGGAATCATGTCCAGAATAAGGACCAGAGGCTAAATGGACTCAATGAAAGCACTAGAATTATAATGCAGGTCAAGAGATTTAGGCTTTACAAAAGGCAGTTGTAGAAAGAGTTGAAATGATTGAGGAAATTATCAGGACTGATGAGCAGGGAGAAGGTATAAGATTTAGTCTCTCAAGTATGTGTCAGTCTGAGATGACTTACGGTTTTTTAGCTTCCTACCTTATAATCACCTCTGACAAACCATCAAGTTCTAAATGTTCAAAAGGATCCAAAGAATGTAGATGAAACCTATAAATATGAGCAATCTAAAAGAAATTAAGTACGCAGTAGTATCTTATGGCTTGCATCGACCATTTGTTAGGGAAGTGGTGAAAACATGGGCTTCAAGTAGTAAGTCAACACGATTGACTTCAGTTAGTCCTTGAAGATGGACCTCAACTGCTATGGAAATGCTACTAAAGAGGCAAAAATTTTAGAACAGGGAAAAGCACAAGGATTTGAGGCCTCCCAAGATCAAATTCTTGGCAAGAGCACTTACGCTGACCCACAAAAGATCAACCTTTTTTTTATGTTAAGCACATCTTGTCTCTATGCCACAGAGCAGCCTCAAATGCTTGGGACAAGATTCAAGAACTGGAAGAATTGAATCATATTAGGGTTAAACAGGGCCAAAGAACTCTTTAGTGACTTTTTAAAAAGAATAACTATGGCTGTATAAATAGGAGTAATAGGCTCTGAAGCTAGATGAGTACTTATTGAATTTCTGGCATTTGAAATGCAAAAAGATACTGGGACCTTTAAAGGTGAGATCAGCACCAATAAATGAATAGATCCTACATACAATGAATGTTGAGACATTTGACTATAATACTGAGGCTTGGGCAGGAGAAGCAATTTCCAAACCTATGAGGAGACATCAAAATGCCATGTGTTTTAATTGTGGTAGAATAGGACATCTGAGAAGGGATTGTAGGCAAAGAATTCCTAGAAATATCTCCTCAGAGAATGGCAAAAATAAAAGGTCTCAATCTTCTGGATTATGTAGAATAATGTAGCAAAGGCTGACATTGGACCAATGAATATAGATCAACAAGACAGACAAAGCAACCCAATACCACTGGAAAATTCCCTGGAGGGGGGTCTCTTGCAGGTCCCCAAGTCAAAAACATGGTCCTGTCATCCCCAGTCACTGTGGAGGACATGTCTTACCAGGAAAATTAAAATCTATTGCCAAAAAAAAAATACTGTTCTGGGTGATGGAATAAACATGGATGAATCAAATTCAGATAGGAAATAGGAAGTGTATATTTTGGCAGACTTCTATAAGTGATCAAAGACCAAAGCTTAGAATGTATATAAATAACACTGTAATTGAGGTATTTCTGGCTACAGGTATAGATCAGAGTATAGTTACTCTAGAATCTTGGCATTCAAATTGGCCTCTTCAAGAGGCAGATGTTCAATTCCTAGGAATTGGAACCCTAACCTCAAGTGAAACAAAGCACAAGATGGGTTGAATACATAGGGCCAGAAGAACAGAGAGGAAGGCTAAGGCCATGTGTGGCTAATAGTTCAGTGAATTTATGGAGTCATGACCTGCTGCAGAATGTTAATACCAAGATTAACATTCCTGCAGTTCCAGAAACTCACGTTTCTGGGAAGGATATTAGAAGGTACTACAAATGTCACCAGCCATTCAGAATGTACAAGAACACAAGGTAGAAAACTTGTATAGGTACCAAAGGCCCTACCTTTAAAATGGTTAACTGACAAACCAATAGGGGTTAAACAATGGCTTCTCACAGAAGAGAAACTGAAGACTTTAAAACAGCTGGTATAGGAGCAACTATACTGAAGAATCATCCAGTCCTTGGAATTCTCCTGTATTTGTTGTTAAAAAGAAGTATGGAAAATGGAGAATGGTGACAGATCTAAGAGCTGTCAACAAGGTAATGCAACCTATAGGCCCTCTACAGCCTGGAATTCCTTTGCCTTCCCCTATTGCCTAAAGGATGGCCTCTTATATCGTTATTGATTTAAAAGAGGTTTCTTCACTATACCCTTACAAGAAAGGGATAGAAAAAGTTGCTTTCACAGTGCCTACTTATCTCCTAGTATGCGGAGTATTTTTTATATCAATGGACCATCCTCCCAAAGGGAATGCTCAATAGCCCCACCCAGTGCTAATACTTTGTAAGTCAACCATTAGAAATATGTACAGTTTTCTAAATCTAATTTACCATGACATGGATGACATTTTGCTACTTTATTCAAAGGTAGATACTTTAGAAAGAATATTTGAAGTAGTAAAGGTTTTGCCTAAATGGGGATTACAAATTGTTCCTGAAAATTTCAAAGAGGAGATTTTGTTAGTTACCTAGGTTATAATAGGTTTACTGAACATTTGAACAGAAAAGGCACAAATTAGGAGAGTGATTGTTGACTCTTAATGACTTTCAGAAATTTAGACATTTCCCATCTATAAATGGCTGTAGGGATAACAGCTGATCTAATAATTCATTTAAGTAGTCCCAGGAAATTAACAACTGAAACTGAGAAAACTTAATGGTGGTTGAAGCGAAATTACAGGAGATGCATATGGATCGAGTGAATCCAGATCTTAATTGCATTCTAGTCATATTGCAAAGGGATTTTGGAATGGATCTTTTGACCATATAAACCAAGTAAAAAATCCAGAACTTATGCGGAAAAGGTCTCTGAATTATAATAGGAAAATTGAGACTTTGCCAACTAGCAGGAGTAGACCCAGCAGACATTGATGAAATAAAAAAATATGTGGGAAGCAATGAACCCTGGAAAATAGCTTGTGCTATTTGAGAGATTATTAGCAATTATCCCAAAGGCGATAGAATTAACCTTATAAAGAGAACTACTTGGATCCAACGTCACTCATGACTGAGCTCAGTGACTCAAAAAGAGGGTTTACATACTAGGTATGTTGTATGTAGGGATGTGAGCAGTCAGTACCCACAGGGACTACAGCCACGAAGTATGTTTGGAGCAGCAGTGGGGTGTTCAGACTATTAGTCAATGTCTCCTAAAAAGCTCTAGATAGTTCTTGTCCTCGAAATTTTGCTTAATAAATTGACCCATTAACAGATTCCCAGGTGAGCCAAGACAAGGAGAGACACTACAGAGCTATGCATGTGGGAGCAGTGGATTGTTACCAGTGACAGAGAAGAGATGCATAGAGATGCGTTCTTGATTCTGACAAATGCTGCCTCAGTTTATTTTGTTATGGATTACCTTGGTCATTCATTTCACACACTCTGGAAGAGGAATTGCCTCTATCAGATTGGCTGCTTTTGAACATCATGCAGGAATTTTTTTCAGTTGCTAGCAGATGTAAAAAGGGCACACTGTGCTATATGCTATACCATCTCTGGGCAGGTGGTACTGAGAAAGCAGGTGAATGTGAGCCTGGGCACAAGCCACAGTAGTCAGCGTTCCTCGATGGTATCTGTTTTAGTTCCTGTCTTGAGCTGTCCCGGAAGAACTGGATAGGTTTTTTTAGTTTATTTTCAACTTGACACAAAAGTTGGAGTCAGAAAAAAAAAAAGCCTCAGTTTAGAAAATGCTGCTACTATTAAGACTGGGCTCTAGGCAAACTTGCAGAACATTTTCTTAGCGAACGATCAGAGAAGGACACAGCCCATTTTGAGTGATGCCATCCCTGGGCTGATGTGGTCCTAATTTAAGAAGCAGGCTCAGCAAGCCAGTAAGCAGCACTCCCTCAGGGCCTCTGCATCGGCTCCTGCCTTTAGGTTCCTACCCTGTTCGAGTTCCTATTCTGACTTCTTTTGATAATGAACGGTGATGTGCAAGCATAAGCTGAATAAACCCTTTCTTCCAAGTTTTGTGGCTATTGTGTTTTATCACAGCCCGGTAGCCCTAGCTAAGACACTGGATTCTCTCAGTGACTATGTTAACTAAAAACCTTCCATCCTCAAGTTGGTTTTGGTCGTGACAGAGAAGCAAACTAGCTTCACTGAGAGGATCACTGGGCAGCTGGAGATTAGCCGTGATGGCAGACAAGCGATACACACCAACATCACTGCCTTCTATTCAGTCTTGTGTGGAGCTTGCTAGTGACCGTACTCAGTAAGGAAGCAAACGGGTACAGTGGCAGTGAGGAGGAGGGGAGCCTGGTGGAGTCGGGAGGAGGGTCCTTTCCCATAGTGGGAGCCTTAAGAGCAGCTAGATGCTTCACAGGAGCCAGTGTGATCCTTTCCCAAGCTGAGCCTCATATTCCATGCTCAGCAAAGCCCATGCTGCAGAGTCATCACACACATTGGTACCTGATGTCCATGAAGGAGAACGGTGTTTCGGGAGTCCTTTACTCTAGAGAACCTGCTGGGAGCTGGAGCCAAGTGGCTCCCAATGGCCTTCTCTTACTCTTAAGGCTCCAAGAGTGTTGGCACTCTTTCACAGACCAGGCTGACCTCGCAGTCAACAAGCCTCCATGGTATGATTAAGCAGTAAAGTGTTTGCACACTATCAGCAGCTCCATTCTCCCCATCTTGTCTTCATGTCAAAAATGTGGAAACTCAGGAATTCCTGTCACTGGCTCCACCAGGGACAGTTTCTTGGTGGAACCACTTTTTGCCCTTGAAGACCATGTGGTACAATCCTTGCATCAACATTAATAGTGCCTGAGTCCCTATTTCTTCGCAGGGCCATAGGAGATTAGCTTGGCTATTATTAAAATGCTGGGTTGATGAGTTCGATGACAAGAAGGTGTGCAGGGATCTAAATACTTGCCCAGAGGTTAAATTGAGTTTTGGAGCACTTAACCCTTGTTATTAGGACATCTTTATCAAACCTTTCTCTTCAGGATTCATACATGTATGAGAAAGAGTACCTATTGCTGGACTCTGATGGTCTTTCCACAACACTGTAGAAAGCCCACAAATTTATCTAACGTTAGTGAGGTTTTGCAAGTTCCAGCTGAAACTCTTGCTAGGTTTCTGAAGAGGCTATTAGAAGCCTACTGGACCTCTATTACCCATTGGTCCTGCAGTCCCAGAGAATATAAGGGCAATCGGTGTAGCCTTTGTCACCAAGCTGGCCCTCTAGAAGCATCCAGGGAATGAAGCAGGACTACTCAGACAACCTCTAGCCTTAAATCAGTGTGTCTATACTGTTAAAGTTACGGGGGGGGGGCGGCATTGGAAAAATGTCCAAACTGGCAGGTTGAACACAACCAAGGCAGAAGTGCTCCAATTAGAAACTGAAACCACCCAATAAATCAGGGTTTGATTCCATTAAGCCCCCACAAACCCAGGGTTACCTTGAAAGTGGGGGGCAAGCCAGTCAAATTCCTGTTTAGCTACCACACTGGTTTTTGTCAGTTCTTAAAAAGTGACGGACCCATCAAGAAGAGTCAAGAGTCTAAGACGCAAGGGGTGGGGGTGGGGATGGGGTTCCTGGTCTTGCTTCTGGACAGTCGATCAGGCTGCGGACCTGGGAAGGTAAACAGCCACTCTCAGTTTCCTAATTATTCCAGCTGCTCCTCTTCCCCACCTGGCCAAGACATGTTGTAGAAATGGCAGGCCCTTCCTCACACCTTTAAGCTGTTTCATCTGCATATAAAGCAAGGCCCTGGGAGAAGACCTGTGCCTGCCTATCCATGAGACTGGACTCAGTAGCCACCGAGAGGCCAACCTTCCTCTGCGCAGTAGTAGCCACCACTCTTTGTCAAGGGAATGACAAATCGACAGTGAGGTTAAGACCTCAGCCTGATAGCTCTACAGGCAGTGAAAGCCTTTGTTCAGAACACCTGACTGATGGCCCTCCAACACCCCACCTCACCATCTGCCTTTACTCCTTGAGCAGCCCCACATTCAGTGCAGAAAGACCACCACACTCTTAACCTAGCTGTGCTCCTCCCGGATGACCCTGATGAACCCCCCTTCCGTGTCTGCGTAGAAATAGCCTAGTCAATCCAAGGGTTTCAGTTCCTCCTCAGCTGTATCCCACTCGAGGCTCAGCTTCAGGAGACATTCTGTACACTCATGGGAAGAGTTTTAGTAATGGGATACAACGTGCTGAGGCAGCTGTGGCAAACATAAGGCCATTTGGGCTCAGGCACTGGATCATGGAGTATCCACCTAGAGAGATGAGATAATAGCTTTGACATAGGCCCTTGGCCATGGGCAAGGAATCCTAATTTATCTATACAGATAGCCCTTAGGCCTTTGCTATATTGCCCACATTTATGGAGACATCTATGAGACTCCTTATATAAGGAGGAAAAGAAAAGGCCATCACACCCAAATCCTAGGACCACTAGAGGCTGCCTACCAAGGAAAGTGACCAACATATACTGTAAAGGACAAAAAGACCACTTTCCTGAGGCCCTAGGAATCAGGTTTGCCAATCAAGAGGCCAAGGAAGCTGCCTAGAACCAGTGAGGTCCTCTGCAAAATTCTTGTGACCATGTCCAAACTCCATTTTAACTCCCTCTTCCTATGTGCAGAGGAGGGAACAGTTAGCTACCTAATTCTGGGCCACTTGGCTTCTATCAGGACAAGACTGGATAGCAGCATCTTCCAGATGGGCACCTGTCCTTTCCTAAATAATGGGAATTAACCTGAGTCAACAACTTCATCTAGTAACCCCCTCAGGAGTATAAAACTATTAGAACTATTAAATTTCATGTGCCAGGATCTAGAAAAAAGATACTAGACACTGTCAGGTGGTGTACGAGTTGTGCCCAATCACTGGGCCACCATCCAAGGTACCCACAGGAGTCAGGACTCCAGGCAAGATACCCGAATACTAGGTAAACTTCAGACATGAAACCAGGCCAAAATGGGCTTAAGTACCTCCTTGTATTTGCAACTACTGTCTGATTGTGTCGAGGCTTTTTATAACCAAATCAGGAACACAGAAACCATTACAAAAATTAGTCCCCCTGATTTGATTCCATTAATGGATGTAACAATGGCTTGGTTTTCTAGCCCAAGTCTCTTAAGTTACTGGCTAATATTTTAGGAAAATCATGGAATTTATACCTCTGAGCTCAGAACAGAGAAAGGATGACCCGAACCCTAAAGGAAACTAACCAAATTAAGACACTGATGAAGCTTGGGCAAAGCCTTCTTCCCTTTGCCTTCTTATGGGCTCTATGTATTTCCTAGTAGAGAGGATTTCCTTTGCTTCAAAATTTGACAGACTTCTCCTACCAGCCATAAATTGCTATACAATGTATCCTTGATCAAGGTTATGAGAACTACCTGATCACATTTTAATTGCTGTCTTTCTACTTCTGTAAACAATCCTTGCTTCCTGAAGATGTCCAGATACTTTTCTGTAAGTCACTTTTTTTTGTCTTTAAAAAGCTTTAAAAAGCACATTGGGGCTTGCTGATGCTTCTGACTACTCTACCTGGGACACCCGTATAGAGGGGAATAAGAGCTTTATATAATTTGACTGATTCACCCTTTTTTTTCCAGGTTTCCCAAAATGTATTTGTTATTTTGCTTCTTAAAGACACTATTATAAATCAGAGGCACAAGCCTCTTAACCATGTCATAGCTCTTACAAATAGAAGAACCCTGGTATCTAGCGAAGTCATAGCATCCTCTCTTCATTAAGTACAGGGAAGGCCACAATAAAGCAACCTCAGTTTAGCAGGGGATCTAGAACAAGCAGGCAAGCTTCAGCTCACGAATGATGACCTGTTATGTTTCGGTCTAGCTTTAAAGACTGGTTCTTCCTGTGTTTCTATTCAACCCTGAGGTTTAGCCTGATTACTCTTTGTCTATTTGAACTAGGGAGGATTAGGCTTAGTCCTCGAGTCAGGAAGGAAAGGAGAAATGGTACAGTTGTAGCGAGGACCAACCTAGGTCTGGGATTTCTGATGTTCAAATTCCCACACAGAACAGTGACATCTTTAAAGGCTATGTTTAGCATCCCAGGTTCTAGAAGGTTCCATACCATCCCTCCTGCACTTCCAACATCTTCCTTTATGTATGGTTCTAGGAAGACTAAGTTTTTTTTTGCACCCAGATAAGTAGGAAACCCATTAAGAAAGGAGGGCTGCATCATGCCTGTGTCTACAAAATAGGAGCAGGACCCAATCTAGGTCCTGCTGTGTCGAGGTACCTACATGTAAGGAAAGTGGTACTCCAAGGGGTCACTAAGAGATGGTGCTCTCTGGCAATGATTAGAGATCAGTTTTAGATTCGATGGAGAATTGTTTATCTAATAGCTATCACTGTGGATGTGGTCATCTTTCAGAGGCTGGGAGAGGCTGATTCCTATCATACCATCCCAGATCCTGTGTATATGGGACCGGAATGAGTTTGCCCATCCAAAGTTTAGGTTTTAGAATGGAAGTGGAGTATATCAGCTTCTGATAATACACCACCCTCTGTTCAGTTTGTCACAGTGACCACTCTAGGCTAACCGGAGAGGAGCATGTAAGAAGCGTGTTCATCGGGCATCTGGAAAGCCAGATGCTACATTTTGTATAACCCAATAGATGTCTACTTCCAGACACCACTTGAAGATACAGTTACAGATCCGGAGGCGGCTGGCAACTAGAGCAAGCGACTTAGTTGAGATGCTCTGCGCAGCTGCCATGGTGGGCTTCTGGCTCATGAGAAATAAAGTCAAGGCTCTCAATGCAAGTCAAGAAGTGACAGCTCTATGGGGGAACAGATCCATGTAGGATGCAGACTGCCTGAATTCAAACATAAACAGGCACTGAGACCATTTCTAGAGTCATATTAATGAAGGCCCAGGGAGTCAGTCACCTCCTATTCCCCCTCCCCCCACCTGCAGTACAGTCCTAGTCTAGGTTTGAAGTCAGATTGGGTCAAGTTGACATTTTTAGTGTGACTTTTGCTTTGTATACACTGTAAGTGACCACACATCTGTGGTCTTTATTGTCCACTCTCTTGCTCACTTGGATCAAGCTTCCTGCAGTGCAGGTGAAAGATGGAGTAAGGGGTTCAAGACCTGCATCTCTAGGGCATCCCTTAACCACCTGAGTTTTATCCTTTGCCCAGCCACTCTCAGTTGTACATACAGTGGAAACCTGGCATCGTGGCAGCCCCTGGATTCCTGTACCACTACGAAGAAAGGTGTTTCGGCAACCACCATGGTACTATGGTGAACACCGTCATCTGTGTCCCTGGGTTCTACACTCAATCAGAACAGACTGGCAGAGAGGATCCCAGAGCACAAAGCTGATAGCCATTCCATACTGCATGGATACCAAGAAAACTTAAAGACCCTGTAAAAACTTAAATTCAGGGTCCTCAATCCAGGATTTCAGTTACCTAAGTTCTGACCATGTATTGGAAGAGGAAGGATGCTACTATGTGGAAAAGTCTTTGGTCCCATGAGAAGTTACATGAAGCTCTTACAGACCCTCTTGTAACTAAGGTTGGCAGTTGCAACCTCCCTCATGCTAGCTGCTCCCTTTGTAGCCCACGATTCTTGCCCTCCAGCTCATAGCCAGTGCTTGGCCCCATCATCATGTTTAATTTCAGAATTATCCTCCCACTTGTGTTCAGTAGAAGCTTCAGCTCATGAAAAGAATCCAAGGGATGGCTTCAAAGTTACAGTCATTTAGTCTAACGCATTTGGTTTTGTTTGGGTTCTAAATAAGAGTCTTCAAAGACCTTTCAATAGACATGATTTAGCACTCTAAACCATGAGTTCTAGATACCTAAACTCAGATGAGATTCCTAACTTAGAAGCCACTGCCAATACGTTCAACTGTGGGCATAGTGATGGGAAGGACCCAGGGCTGTGCTATCCCTTCTGAGGTTGGGAGCACGCCAAGCCTTTTTTAAATAAAACATCTATACACCTTAAATTTCTGGGTTCTAATCTGAATTAAAGTCTGTACAGATGGTCAGTGGTTTAGTTCAGAACAGACTAGCAGGCTTTAAATGTCTTTGTTTCTTATAACAACCCCACCTATTTATCATTTTAAACACTCCTCGGTTTCTGGACATTCTCTATGAGGAACTGCTTGCCTGTTCTCTAACGTTCAGTTAGGCATCTTTCTGTAAATTGAGACCGAGTTGCTTGTAAAGTGGAATTTTATTTTGTTATAAGACATCTTTTCCACCCCAACTTTTCTCTAGACCCTGTGAACATTGTTCTCTGGACCATATGAACGAAATAGCATGAAGCCTAAGGCAGGGAACGGATGTCCAGTTCTTTAGCCGTTACAGCACCAGTCAAGGTTTTGAGGTGAATGGACAGCAGTCTAAGGTGGCAGATTCGGAGGTAGCATTTTTGTGTTTTTCACAGCGTCTGTCTCTTTCAAAATTTCTCATCATCTTCCTATAGCTGTAGACACATGACACAGCCTTCCACTCCCGGGAATGGGCAAACACAGGCTGGTAATAGAGGTGCCATCCTTTAGGGACTGTCTGGAACCCAGGTGTGACTGGCATGCATCTTCAGGCAAACCCAGCCTGCCTTATCTGCAGGGAGCCGTCTGCCATGGAGGATGGGCCACCTGCATCCAGTGGCTGGAGGCAGAGAGAAAATGATATCCAAGGGAAGAGGCTGGCACTTCCACAGCCCTAGGCCGAGCAGCTCTAAAATCAATTCTTCCATTTCTGAAGTTATAGCTTCAACTAATCCGTCCTCCTCCACTCTTCCCTCTTGAAACTTTGAGACCTGGGTCCCAAGTAAACTTCAACTTTGCCATCCGTAAGATGGCATTATTACAAATATGACAGCGATGTCATTTCCCAAGAGTGTTCTGGGACACATGAATAGGAGGCAGGATGGCTGTCAGGGGATGGTGGAGCTTTAGCTTGGGATACCAACCCCTTGGTATCCCAAGCTGGTATCAGGGGAACTGGTACTTGAAACCTATGGCTGAAGATTGTTGTAGCCATGTCTGTGGTGAGCACCTAGTAGTTGGGACCAGCGTTAACATGAGTTCGTCATTAAAATCTCCCTTGTCATAAGTGTCCTGACTGGAGAGTGACATTTTTCAACAGGCTTCAGAGAAGACAAAAGCAGCAAAGATAAGATGTCTGGAGTTCAAGCCCTGATATTTTTAAAATTTTGTTTATTTTTATTTTATGCACATTGCTGTTTTACCATGTGTTTCCATGCCACTGGAATTAGAGAGTTGTGAGCTGCCATGTGGATACTCGGAATTGAACCCTGGTCCTCTGGAAGAATAGTTCTCTCAACTGCTGGGCTATTTCTCCAGTCCTCAAGTCCTGATATTTGAACTCAATACTCTTGAAAGCCCCTTGGCCAGGAGATTTTCAAATCCTTGAACATAAGAACTGATGATGGCCGGGCTATGCTGAGACCATATTGGTGTCCTTAGCCCGTGTTGCCTTGAAGATCATGTGGATGTCTGCCGTCCATGCTCCTGCTGAGTGTATAGGGCAAGGAAGCTATTTTTTCAGTGGTATCTATGGACTGAAGACCCAGGGGAGAAAGGGTAGAGACTTCTGCCACACCCCCTGCATTTCCCTGCCAAAGCAACAGACTAAAAAGCACACCATTGGAGCGAACTCTTAAAAATTGCAGTAAAGATGCTGAACTGTAGCTCTCCTCTATTGATGGCTCCTGGGAGGGTCAAGGGTAGGAAAGGCTTCAGTTTTAAAGGGCTGGTCATTGAAGTTTGACATCCTCCAGTGAGTATATGGTCAACACCAACTGGACTTTTTTGGGGGGGTGAGGAGGTTAACTCAAGGGTGGAAGGGGCAGACCTGGGAGGTGGGTGTGATTGGGGTACATGTGAAATGTCCAAATAACCAATAATATGCTAAAAAATCTAGAAATTCTAGATTGGGGTGAGGGGAACTCGCGATGGTAAAAATCTCTTTGGAAAATTGTGTGAACACTCTACCTGAGCAGCCATCTCGAAAGCACAGATTTTAAAAGTAGTCACTAACTTCTAGAAAGATCTTTCACACTTTTAGATGTACTAGGGACGAAGTCTGTCTCTTGGGAGCTTGGAGTCTCCCAATTCAGCTACTAGGATCATCTGAAGCCACCAGGTACCTTTAAACAAAGCACCCAATAACTCCCGACCATTTAACAGTAGCACCTCAAATTGACCTAAAATGTCAGAGCACCTCCACCTCGGGAGAGGCCTCTACCCAACTCCATGTGTATATGCTTAGCTGGCTAAGGTGGCAGAGGGGTTAAGCAAGGTCCTCAAGACCTTTTTCCCCCTCCAGACCTCTTAAGAGACGTGGTTTAGACTAAACATGCGTGCTAGACACCCGAACTCAGATAAGATCCCTAAATTAGAAGCCACTGCCAACCCTTCCCCCACTGTGGGTACATCGGTGGGAAGGGCCCAGGCCTGTGCAATCTCCTCCTGAGGTCGGGAGCATGCCAAGCCCTGATATTTTTCTAAGTTTGTATTTATTTTGTGCACATTGCTGGTTTGTCATGTGTGTCTGGTTCCGTGGAAATGGAGTTACGGTGGCTATAAGAACTTGAACTCTGTCACTGAGGTGGCAGAGGTGTTACCAAGGTGTTCCCTTCCCTCACCCTGCTTCCTTTCTGGGCTTCCTTGCTTTCTTGCAAATGCTAGAAACCAGTACTTGTGCCGGTGATGCCTGACTAAAGATTTCTATGCAACTAAACCAATCAATCTGCAAACAATGTTGGTTTACAGTAAAACTAAACTTGTCCAAAGTGATCTGAGATGCCTTTGGAATTCTCCCAGCTTCCTATGATTACAAATTATCTTTAACCACTCTCACCTTCTGACGCCTTGACAGTAGTTACGATCCATGGAGATCCTCCCCCCTCCACACACAGAAATGACTTGAACGTAGTTCAGTTACATCAGAAAACCTTGGAACTACACTGATGTCATTCTATGTATCTTAGAACGACACCAGACGCATTCATGTTACGTCATGAATACTTTCCCTCCCCGTCCCCACAGTTGTAGGTCTTAGACTCCTCCATAGCAAAGCAGTTGGCAGAGAGAAGACAGACTCCAGATTCCTATCCTTCTCTGGCCACTGAAGATACTAGAAAGCTGTACCCTAGTTTACAACAGGACAGTGGAAAGCTCCCCCGACACAATGTCTTACTCTTCAGGGACCACGCCAAGAACCCTTACCCTAGCCCTGTGTGCCTCTACATTCATGGGGAAGGTGTACCTCGTGTAATCACTGAGAGCCAGCTGCACCTATGGGTGGTTTCTGTAGCAAGGAGGGGGGTTGCCTCCAGCCATCTATAGCATCTATTCCCAGCTGCCTTTGTGTGCTTACAGCCACAGGGCTTTCAGCTGTCTAACTTCAGAGTGCCAACAGCTGAAGGGGATCTGAAACAGCCTTGGGAATGGTCATCCCCGATCTCTCCTCTCTCACTTGTCAGGGTAGGTAGACCCTGATTTGCAGCGTTAAAGAATCAAAGCCGTAGCTCTGGCTCCTGGCGTCAGGTTCAAGGGTTGAAGGACTGAACAGAGATTAAGTTTATGTCGCTCCTTCACCAGCCATTAGGTTGTAGTTTTTGAGGAAGGCCCAAGGAGGAGAAAAGAGCTCTGCTAACCTTGTATGTGCAAGAGGATATAAGTGTGAACACATCTCCGTGACACAATGGCCTGTCTACCACACTTCCTAGTGTCACAGATGCTGGCCACCCTCAAAGCATTGTAGCCGACAAGGTACGCAGAATCCTTCTAGGTAAGGCAGTCTGGTATTCTATCCTAAGCCATCCCCAAGAAACTGAGCCTCACTAAACTGCCTAACAGAAAGCTTGATCTGTGGGTTGTGAGGAACTGAGACCATTGTATGTCTGTGGCAAAGCTGCTAGATGCACACTTCATAAACGAATGGGGCGGTGTGTTCACTACCTACCTGGCTGCCAGGTACAGCCCACAGCCTCAGGCGCCTCAGTTCAGACTGCAGGAATATTTGGCCTGACCTACTAGGGATTTTTTTTTTTCCTACTAGGGACTCTTAAAGTACCAGAACCTACTTTCGACAAGTGCCTGGAACTTCAGCTGCAAAGTTTGAACTCCATTCTGTGGAAGCTGCCTTGATCTGAGATCTTTCAGATTAGGTGACTGAACTGCTGGCTCTGGAGGGGATCAGGGTGTGGGGTCTTGCCAAGCCTATGTGAAGCTCCTATCTGAGAAACCCCAAGGGGAAGCGCTTAGGAAGATCCCAGCTGCAGGAGTCCTGGCCTTACAGCCAGCCTCACTGTTTGAGTATGACAGCATCAAGGGTTATACATCACCGGGCTTCTGGGGTTATTTCCGGCTCTGGAACACCTCCCTTTTGATCTGAGGAGCCGGTCTCAGATACTGAATTGTTGAGGTCACAGAATAGGGTTTGCCACAGGATTCAAAGTCCCGTTTCCCCCTATGTTTCCCAGTTTCTGATCCGTTAATGTGGGAGCGGCCCATCTCTGCTTCCTAACAAGGAAGGGGCTTTTATCCTGGTCCTACCATCCTGTCCCCACTCCACCCCTACCTTTGCATTGAGCCCAGCTTTAAATGCCTGACTTTCTCCTTCTTAACCTTCTTTAAACAGCCAGCCATCACTTCTGCTTTCTGACCCACAGACTGGCAGCCTTCAGATCAACCCGAAGCAGTCTAGAATCCTTGGGACAAAGAGGTCCTACTAGAGCAGACCTGTTTGCCTGAGGCAGAGGCATGCCCACAAAAGCTTTTTTCCCCCTCAGGCGTTAGTGGTTGAGAGAGAGAAAGAAAAGGTTATGAGCGTCTTCAAAGAGAGCTAACCTCAAAAGCTTAAAGGAAACATAGGACAAAGCCACTGCCCCCCCTTTCCACCCTTTTCCACCCCTTTCCACCCCACAGTCCGACAGAGCCCCTGGCGTATAAAATAGATGCCCTAGAGCAGCTCACACTAGCTGAGCTGACTGAAGGAGTAAGAAGAGCGTAGTCTCAGCTTTCCTTTTTATGTCCTTCCTGGTACCGCCCCTCCCACTAACTGGAACTACACCACCTGGGCCCCAGCATCTCACCTGTCCTAACTCTCCAGCCTACTGATGAACTGACTTTCTAGTGTATCAGAGGCAGTGGCTGGGCACACTGCTAACCTTACAACTTGAAGCTTGTGAACAGTTCCCAGAGAGGCTAGCCGCTCACTTGTGTCAATGCAAAAACAGCTGTCGCCTCACAAGGAATAGGAAATGGCTTTAATGAAGCTAAGTATGAGTGACCACAACTTAGGAACCCATATATTTAAGTTACTCTAAATTCTAAGGTTTGCAAACAAGGCTAACAGTTTTGTGAGATTTTTAAAATATATATCTTGAGTCTTTGTTAGAAAGGAGTTCCCCACTCGTGTTCCTGGCCATTTGTTTTTAGAAGTCTGGTTATCCCCTCTTGAGGGGTTAAATGTCAGATTTTCAGTGTTATGATTTTGTGTGCAAAAAAAAAAAAATGAAAGTTGACCCCATAAAGAAAATGTAACTGGCCGGAGTAAAGGATTTGGAATATTAATGCTACCACATGTCGGGGCTGACTTTATCTGACTGAGGAATACAGTACACTCCAGGAATTAAAATAGTTTATTTCTGCTGCCAGTGCTGAGGCTGAAATCAAAGTAGCTTGAACTTCATCAAACTGACGATGCCCCCTTTGGTCGATACATACATTGCTGAATGTAATCCATTAACTTTAAGCAAACTTTAAGTGCGCCTTGCATTTTGTCTTGTTATAGGCACGGGTAAGCAATATAGTAAGTTTGCATAGGTCAGTTAGCATTCAAAAGTGACTTAAAAAGTTTCTAAACTAGAAGGAACGAACTACGAAAACATGTGGATACCTTCACGTGTATCTAAGAAACACCTTCACGTGTTTCTAAGAAACATTAAAGCCAGTTCTTTTTTGGTGCAATGAGCCAGGCTTGATGTGTTGATGTTGCTCCTTTGTGTGACAGTGAGCACACCTCCCTATCCCTTCCTGAGTGTAAACTGAGTTCAGAGCCGCTTACCAGCCTGGGCTCTCTCTTCCCGGCTCCCAGTCTTCACCATCGTGGTGCCAGGTATGACTGGCTCTGCCTTGCTTTCATTGTGTCTGTCTCGGAGTGAAACTTTCACCTTCATTTTGAATCCCTGAACAGACCGTAGCCGCTAACTTCCCCTGAAGTTAGGAAAGCAGGGCGTGGGGCTGGCGGGGCTTGATTTGTTGTGAATGTGTGTGTTTATCAGAGCAGGCTGTAACGGCATGGGTGCTCTTCCGGACTGTGTGCATACATCCAAACACAGCATGGCACACGCTGAATAGACACAACTTTTACTTGTCAGTTGCTCTCCAGCAAAGCTGGAGTGAAGAAAAAAGAAAACAGGATCAAAGTCATTGTTATGATCTCTATCTTGAAATAGGGTTTCGGGAGACCCCCCTCATGTTTCTGCTTGCTTCTGTATAGGCCTGGTCCTGTTTTTAAAGACATAAATATTAACAGCATAAAAAGTGAACTATTGCTGAGTGGTTCAAATGGCCTTAGGTGATTTTGAGATAATATTTAGTAATCCCAAGTTTTTTCTTCCCTGTACTTGATTGACTTGGGTATACTCATTTGAACTAAAGAGTTTTTTTTGTTTGTTTGTTTGTTTTTTTTTTTTGAAATTGGTTCTTTATGCTCTGAACACAGAGTGGCTTGAGCCAGTGACCAAAGAATGTATGCCAGGCCAATGGGCTTAGATCAGGGCATCCCCTTGTCTTTAAACACTTGTCTCCCCGGTTTGCAGAGCACCTCTTCTGTACAGAGAAATGATGTTGCTACCACCAAGAGCAGGGGATGTAATAAACACCAATCTCTGTGTTGGCAGAACTTGCCTCTTACTGGGGGAAGCAGATAATAAACAAATGATATGTGTTCTTGCTTGTCAGAGGGAGACAGGGCTGCAGAGAGAAACGAAGCAGATTGATGGCGTTCAAGGATGTGTGTGGGATGCAATTTAAAACCGAAGACAAAAGTGACATTCGGCGAAGGTTGATGGAGGGAAAAGTCTGACCCTTGTGTCTATTCAGGGGAGAACCTGCTGGTAAGGGGAACTTTTTTCCCCCAGATCTTTGGTTGGATTATGCTTGGCTTATTCTAGAAATATCTATAAGTCTAATACTTCTTGATAGTGGGGAGGAAGAAGATTAGGGGGATAAGTCAAGGGAGAAACTTCAAGGCCACACCATATGGGCTTTCAAAAGCCATTTGCCAGTGAGCTGGGGAGATGGCTCAGTCAGCAGTGTTTGTTGCATACACATAAGGATGTGAGTCCAGACACCAAGCACCCACATAAAAATCCAGGCACTGCTGAAGGGGAGGCAAAAGAAAGGAGGGTCTCAGGTACTCATTGCTTAGGGCTGCTTTTCGACTGGTGTGAGCTCTAAGTTCAGTGAGTGATCCTCTCTCAAAAACCAAAAGGAGAGAAGTGACTGGGGAAGCCGAGAGATGTGAATGTCTGGCCTTCACACTCAAGCACACCATCCACACAGACATCCTCCCAACACACACACGCACAACACACACATATACACACATGTACACATATGCAAGGGGGCACACTCCTCTTAAGATGGTGGCTTTTACTATAATGAGCTTAGAAAGCTCTAGAAGGTTTGATCAACACAATCTGACATTTTTATAAAGAGACAGAAGTGGATTTTGATATGTGTGTGTCTCTGAGTCAGCTAAACCCAGGGGCCTGTTAGAAGGGCACATTCCTGGACCCTGCTTCAGGCCCAGTGACTCAGAGCAGTCTGAATTTCAGATTGCCCTCTTGGGATGATATAAATTACAGATCCCCAGTAAAGCTTGAATTTCAGATGATAGTGAGTATTCTTTTTTAGATTCTCACATGGAATATCAAGTAACTTTTAAAATTATTTGTTTGTCTTAAATTCAAATCAAACCAGGCAGCTTGTGCATTTTTTTTTTTAGCCCCACCTCTAGCTGATGCCAGTAGACACCACAGTCCTAGATGGCCCCACCTGGCCAGGGTAATCACTCTGACTTCTACCACGTTGATTGCTGATGGCCCTCAGCTGTCCCTTTGTACAACTGCCCAAAATTCACCAGGCTCAATCACCCCAGCTCCACACACAGGGACTGAAGATTGCAAAGGGCTGGACCTCCGACCTTGGGGGCTGGCAACTCTGCCACGAGGTTTAAGTTGCAACCTGCCTGATCACAGGTGGATCAAGTCAACGTGTCCACGCTCTGCTCCATCTCCTGGCCTAGGCCCTGGGACCAGGTGCGGAGCAGAGGCTGGAGTCTCTTCCTTCAAGCTGGGCCTTCCACACCCAAGGGTTGGATAGTGATCTTTGTCTTGTCTTGAACCTCCCTAGTCTGTCCAGGACACAGTGTTTTCTTCTTTTGGCCGGGAAGGAGAGCACACCTTCCCATGGTCTCAGTGGGTCAATATGTTTTCAGTGGCTGTTCAGCTATTCCCTGAGCTCCTAGAAAGTTGTTTCTGCAGCTGGTAGTGCAAAGATGAATAAATGGTTAACCCACGAGTAATTTATCCTTAGTAAAAAGGGCTGGAACGCTAATTAGCATCAGTTTCTGAGACGGATTATCTGCAAGATAACGCAAGAGGATATCAGACCCCCACCAACATCCCATCTTTCCAGAACACAACACAACAGGGCTGTTATGAGCGGTCAGCCTCTTTTTCCATGTCACATGCAGACATCAGCAAAGGACCTGGACCTGAAGGCTGGGGATGAAGCGAGAAGGAGTTGGCTATCGTCTCTGCCTTCGGGACTCCAGGCTGGTCCTCTGGATGTTGCTATCACCTGAGTCAGGTTTTGCAGTAGGCACATATGACGAACTGAGTGGGGAGCATGCTGTCTGGGTCTTCCCTCCATGGAGGACCGACCTTGAAAGGTGCTGCCAGTCCTTAGCCTCTTCATCTTTGGGGTTGGTGGTCCTTGTCAGGCCAGTTTCCTGTTCCCCAACTGCTCTAATTGGCAGCTGAGCATGCTGTGGACATCAGAGCCAGACTCTAGGTGTGGCCTTTGCTTGAGGCCACCCCGTTGGCTTAAATGAAGCATTGTAGAGATACTCAAGTTTCTTTCGACCTAATTCCCTCCCCGCATACCTATGAATGCTCCCTGCTCCCCCGTGTTTCCCAGAGATATTTTCCCCAATTAACCTCAATCCTGATGGATTTCTTTAGCATCTGCTTCCTAAAGGACCCTGACAGTCACATCCTCATGTGGAAATGCTCATATTTCGTCAGTACACAAGCCCACGAGTTCTCACAATTTGAATACACCCACGTCTGCAGCACACAGATTGAGAGAAAAACATTGTTCAGTGCCAGGAAAGATCCCCCTGCTCCTTTCCAGCCTCCTCCTACATAAAGGAACTAGCCACCATGGTCCCAACTCTTATTTAACAGCACGCTGATATGCAAGAGGGTACCCCAGAGAGGGAAAGTGAGAGACCTCTGTGTCCTCTGAAAATACACACACTGCTCCTTAGCCTCCGCAAACCAAAGCCAGAAATCTAACCACTTGCTGCTGTCCTTGTAAGCGCTCTCCAGATGCAAACAAAAGCTGGAAACCCCGTGATGGACTTCAGAGCTTTCTCATTAGTTGGGGCTCTGTTTGCCTCTTACGGAGTGACTAGCCTTGGCTATCATAAGAACCTCTCTAATTTTTCTTTCTACAACACTGGGGATCTGTTGTGGTTTGAATAAGAAATTCCTCCCACAGACTCATGTGTTTGAACACTTAGTCCCCCGGCTGATGGAGTTTTTAGAGGGTGGAGTCTTGCTACCAGAAGTTTGTCACTAGAGGTGGGCATGCTTTGAGGGTTTATAACCTTACTCCTTTAACCTTTCCTGTTCAGTCTGTCTGTCTGCTTGTCTGTCTGTCTTTCTCTGCACCCCTCCTCTCTGTCTGTCCCTCCCTTTGTTTCCTATGTGTGGGTGAAAACGCGATCAGCCAGCTTCTTGCTTCTACCACCATGCCTTCTTGCTGCCATGCCCTCCATGCTGCGAGAGTATTGATCCCCCTGGAACCATAAGCCAAAACAAGCCCTTTATTCTCTAACTTGCTTTTGTTCCTCGTGTTTTATAGCAACAGGAGGAAAGTAACTAACCCAGGAGCTCAGCCCAGATATAGCATGTGTCAAGCACGTGCCCTACCACGGGGTTGCATCGCAGCTGCCGTGAAAGCATCTTGATGGCTGGTCCAGGCTAAGCAGTGACAGATGAGTCAGGAAAGCCCCAGACAGATACAACTGAGAGTGGTATGGGTATCATATCCCCATCAGGTTTCCCCGACCATGTTATCCTAGCTTAGCGCCTCGCAGGCTTTCAACTTGCTTAATCACATCCCAGGGTTGTTAACCAGTCCTTTGTGATACCCTGAGGTCTCCATTGGTCCCATGACGCACACACGCACACACACGCACGCACGCATGCATGCTTGCACAATGTACTTGTAATTTCTCTGATTAAACCTTGTGGGTACGATCACCTATCACCGAGGCCATAATTATTCTGCTTGCGTTTTTCCAAAAGCCCCTGGGTGATACTGCCATTTTAGGCCAGGGTATACTTTTAGTGGCAAGTTTTGCAATGTGATTTTATGGAGACTACTAGACATGCAAGAGAAGAACTCTCCAGCCCACGCGCACTGCCAGCTGAGTGGACAGCCTAGAAAAGACCCAGAAGTTCTCTGGTGTGCTCTGCCATGTGGGCACAGTTTGAACACTAGCAACACTGTCCTCTGGATGGCTCTAATAGCCGGTCCTTCTCTGGGGCTCTAGGACACCTGCTAGAACCCGCGAAAGAATAGAGATGCAGACAGAGTTGTGACTTTGTGATTTCACTTCCTCATTTCAAGGTTGCTCTTTTGTTCAGTGACCTCTTCCATCCATCATGCCACCTGCAGTTTAGGCTTTCTTGCTGCAGGGAAGAAGGGAAACGTACCCTTAAAAAAGTGAGTGTAATGGGGACTAGTTTGAGGGTGGCAACGGCATCGGTGGATGGTGACGAATGGTACATTTAGGACAATCCATGACAAAGTTATAGATCTTATTATTTCATACTTTGCATTCACAGCCCTTGCTCAGAGGCTCCAGAACATGAATAATGACCCTTTTACAGAGTAAAGGTCTAACCTTTCCCTGGCAAATGAGATTGAATAAAGAGTATTAGGAACAATTTAAAGGACAAAGCAGAGGGGTTTTTGACATGGGGTGGTGACCCAGAAAAGGAATAAACTTGCCATCTTTCTCAGCCTTACTGACTGCCTGGGTTTCTAGAAAGTTCTTCCCATCAGGGATTTGAGTCCTACGATTGCTTCTTGCAGTGCACCCTTCCCTTCCAACATGGACTGTGGTCTTGACCTTGGGCAGGTGACAGAAAGTCTCCCAGCCCAGACTCCCCCCGGTAAAGCAGGATTCCTATGGTCCTCTCATCCTTGCTCAGGACGTCTCTGAGCATGCCCTCTGGATGTGGAATTTCAACATCAGCTTCCTTTGAAAAATTGAAAATGAAGTAATGAGAAAATGTCTCTGGCTCATTATTTGAAAAATGAAGGATTGGGAAGATTGATGTGTTTGCTTAGAAGAAAAACAAGCTCGGAGGTAAGGTCCGTAGAGCGCACCCTTTTATGAAATTGTGGTTTTGATCACGAGGAGGAAGTTCTGCGCTCCTGGGGTTGCTGCCTGACAGGAGGATACAGGTTATTTATAGCCCTGGCCAGACTAGGGCAAGGAGGTGGATGGAGGAAGGGAGGTAGAGAGGGAGAGAAGGACAGAGAAAAATTCTTTCAGCCTTGTGTGTTCTGCCTCCCTGCTTCCACTCTCTCCCTGTGCTGGTCACATTGTCCCCTCACCTTGCTATCTGGGTCACCCTGCTCTACCCTGCCACTGAATCTCCATTGTCACAGTTAGACCCTTTGTTCTGTTGTCTGGCATTGTTCCTGTGTAGGTTAAGGGAGGGTTTGTCTTTTGCCACCTCCTCCTAAGTTACAGAATAGGGAGGGAGTCAAACTCCACCTGGGGCTGTGCAGATGTGTGAATCGATTTAGGTCCCACCAATATTTGCCACACATGTGCAGGGGACTCTCCTACTGACGGAGCTTCCAGCTACACTGCCTGAGCCAGCCCTTGCTGAGGTAGAAGGATCACGGCGAGTGTGAGTCCAGGGGTTCCAGTCCTGCGAGAGCTCTGTGGGGAGACCTTGTCTAGAAATACACATATAAATAAAACACGTTAGCAAGTCTGCTGACAAGGGTCCCGTGATACAGACCGCTGCCTTACCTGTTCTGAGATGAAGGTCCACTCAGGTCCACTCTCGAGACCTGGGAGCGTTCCTTCTTCGGAGAGAGACCTTTGTAGAGAAAGCTGAGTTAAGGATCTTGCGATATAACCATCCGGGGTTATTGAAAACCCTCAACCAATGGCAAGCGTCTCATCGGAGTAAGCCAGAGTGAGATTAACAGAGAAGAGGTCCAGCCAATTAGTGTGGCCAATAAGGTGGAGATTAGACTTGGGCAGCCACAACCCAGGGTGACTTGCAGCCACTGGAAGCTGTAAGAGGTAAGGAGAGCCTTCAGAGAAAGCCGGGCCCTGTCAGCAACTTGATTCCTGACTCTGACCTGAGAACTATAAGAGAATGACTTTCTATTTGTTAGCCATTGTTGCACGACAGCAGCCCTAGCAACTGACCCCATACAGGTACCCACACAGCAGGGGTCACCAAGAAGAGCCCTTGGATTAATTTGCACCCACGGTCTCATTTGCAAGTCTGACTTCTTCCTTCCTAGGGAGACCTGCTTCTCAAGAGGTCACAGGGACAGATGACCCCACCTCAGCGTGAGGGTGTGCACTCATTTCTCATGGGGAAACCTATGGCCTCTTCTCAATCTGAACCTCCTGAAGATATTCTTTGTTGTCACCAGTGATCTAAGAGGTCTCATAAAATGTCCACGGATCTCGTAAGAAGTCTCTGAGAGTTTAAGCAGTCCTCCTTCTGGCACGATGGGGAAGCCCGCAGCAATGACAGCAAAGTAGAAAAATAAAGGAAACCCCAACCTATCAACCAAAAACCACCCCTGAAGGAACTGTAGGTCATTTTATATCTGGAGTCAAAAACTCAGGAGTTGATCAGGTTTCTAGTTTTCACCCAGAACCTTCCTGATGACAAAGAGGTTGGAATTCACTGTCTTCTATCTCTATCCCTTAGATACTGAGATGTTAGGGAGAGGCGACTATGTCTAACTCAGTATCACTTTAAGGGACAGCATATCGGGAGAATGAAGGGATCGATCTAAATCAGTATTCTGAAACAAACTATTGAAATTTAACCTAATATCTAGGATGAATTTCTATCTTAAAATAAATTAGTAGGGGCTGGGGAGATGATTCTGCAATTAAGAACACTGGCTGTTCTTGCTTAGGATATAGGTTCAGTTCCTAGTACGTACACACCCATGTATAAGCATCCATAACTCTAGTTCCAGGTAACCTGCACCCTCTTCTGGTCTCTGAGAGCATCAGCATGCATGGGGTGCACATACACACATGTAGGCAAAAAATAATTCATACAAGCAAAATAAAAAAATATTTTTAAATAGTGGTCAATAAATTTGGGGATAAGAATATGTAATAAGGTACAAGGTGGCTCAGCCACTTACTGGAGTCTTAACTTGCGAAATTCAAGCTCTGTTGAGCTTAGTTTTCCTGTCTATACTAGGAACTTTCCCTAGCCCTGTTCTCAGGTTCATACAAGCAAATGTGCTTAGGTAATAAAGACAAGAATTTCCTTGTTAGCCCCTTTATCATTCTCCAGCCTATCAGGAGAGCTACTGTGGCAGCTCTTTGCACAGCAAAGAATTTGAGTCTCAAGTTGCTAATTTTGCAGTTGGTCGGGTAAAAGGAGCATGCTCAGGACCACAAGGCATTGCAGGGCACCAACCTGAAAAAGAGCAGGTTACAATGGTACACATTTTTTCTAGTGGAAAAGTTCATGGGAGCTTCTGGGGATGGGGCTGCCCAGTTGTACTCATATCTCTGAAATTAATGGGCACGGAAAAGTTAGCTGTGTAAATGCTGGGAATATTGTAAACTGGATTAAACTGTTCTTGTGGTAGAAACACCCGAGAAGTATTTCCAGTAGAGCTGAGAAATCTCAGCTCTAGGCCCCAACCTTTCGTTTAGTAGGAACTATGGTTTTGTTATGGTAACACATTTTCAGTTTTTTTTTGTCTGTTAATCACAGGATCTGGGTCCACCACAGAAATAGGCAAAGGATGGCCAGTTAGACGGTTAAAGATAGCACAAGATAGCACATGATACATTGTAGTTAAGCTCTGGATCTGCAACGTTCCAACTTCTCCACATCCACTGATGGGTTAGGGTTAGGGTCCGATGTTCTAGTCAATCAGCCTTGCGAAGGTTCAGTTGGAACTTCTTTGTACGAACTTCCCTCAGGAGAAGGCACAAATCCCTGCCAGGCTGAACTCAGAAAATGGGGCTAGGTTGGAAGACAAAGGGAAGGGACAGGAAGGAATCAGGACCCCTTACCCTGGTGCAGGTCTTTCAGCTTTACTGGAGTGACCCCTGTGGGCAGAGTCAGTCGTCTCTGTGGGGAGGGAGATCACAGTTTTAGTCTGTTGATCACGACACGGTGATTTAACATCTGCCGCGTGGTCACCTTTCTAAGACCTGAGAGGACCTTCTGAAGTAGTTGCTTTGGTCTTCATTTTGTGTCATGGAAAAGCATCGTGGGCGATCTCAGACCTCTGGAGTCCAATCAAGGTGTTTCAGATCCCAGGATTAGAACCCTGTTCTGCGTGACTTTGAAAGTGTCTCCAAGGGCTAGCTTCTGACTCATTTTACTTCATATTCCACTGTACTGCTCAATAAATATTCATCATTCTCCTGATGTCAGGCTCTATTACATGGAAATGGGAATATAGAAGTGAATAATTCATTATCTATCTCCTGCTGGAGTTTATAGCCCTGTGTGAGGCCTTCACACACACACACACACACACACACACACACACACACACACAGCTAATGGGGCACATCTCACAATGCTAACGAATTTAATGCCATCTTCAATCTTTAAGTAGCATATAATGCTGCAGTATTTCACAAGTGAGGGAAACAAGGCAAGGTTCCTTGGAATAGGATATTAGTGGGCTCGCACTTCCCTGTTGTCTACCCTGTTGGTTTGCTCTGCGTTCTCTAGGCTGCTGAATAATTGGCTTCCACGCATGCTTCCTTGTCTTCTGTGGTTTCCGGGGATGCATGTTTTATTCTCTTTAGTTTTTTCTTTTCAGATGTTGCCCTCTTACTCACTCCCTCATCCAGAAGACTCACTCAACAACTTTCGTGAGACTGTGAGGCAGAGTGAGTTTACTTATTAAGGTGTATTTCTTCAGTTCAGTATTTTACATTCAGATACACCCACTGCAATTATGGATTGCAATTTTTAAAAAAATATTTTAAATCAATTTAATAAAATTTAAAGTCACATATTGTGTTCAAAGATATAAATAGGGTCGTTTGCCTGCTATATTTTAGGAGAATTATATGTTTTAATTCTTCGGTTCGTTTCATCTTTTCTTATTCTTCTAATGTTTTTCTCTTTCAGTGTTTTGATTAACACTCATTGATAACACAGCTTTCTTCTGGTGTTGACTACACAGTTATTTTCTGTATCTGTTGTCCAGTTACAGTTCTTAAAATAGCAGCTAGCTAAGCTGTACATAATGTTTCTGTTACCAGACACCCTTATGTACACCAATCCACGCAGCTGTCACCGCTCTGTAGAAGAGATAGTTGTCTTCAGCCAGAAAAAGCAAAGCAAACCCTGTGGTCTGAAGATCCAGGGGGTCTAGCTTCAGACCTGTGGATCCAACCGGTACTTTCCCTGGCACACAGACTGTGGTGGGGTTACGATACGCTTTAGGGCTGACGGGAATCTCCCTTTGACACTTGGAAGTATTAGTTTATTTCCATCTACAATTGTTTTCTTTCTGATGGGTAGTCTGTTTTCAAATGTATCTCTCGGTGGCTTGTCTGGTCTCTGTGGAAGGGTTCTAGGACTTCATTTCTCTTCAGGCTGGAAAGTTTCTTGATGCTTCGCTTAGAAACTCAAACGACCCTCTTCTACTGTGAGAGCCTGTGCCTTTACAACTGCTCTTTTCCTTTGGGAACGTTCTTGGTTGTGATCTCTTTTGTCAACGACACCCATTTATTTCCTTCCTCTGGCACCTTCAGTAGAGAAGTGATGGAGGGGTCCAGTCTAAGCCTTTGTGCTTCTTGCCAGGCATTGCATTTTGTTTGTCATTTTGTGACTGCCCTGCGCTGAGTCCGAGGTGATTTCATCAGTGCCATCTTCCTCCGCACTGTCTCATCTGTCTGGTCCTAGTCAAGTGCGTGCCCATTAGGAAATGAAACCTCTGCTCCCATGTGTACTGTAGCACCGCTGGCAGTGTCCGTGACATGGACCCAACCGATGTGTCTGTCTGCATTTATCACCTTTCTCGTCCCTGTGACCAAATATGTGACTGGAAGCAACTGAAAGAAGGAAGAGTCCGTTTCAGCTCATGGTTTAATGGGAGAGTTCATCTTGGTAGGGAATGGCATGGTGGCAGAAGAACGAGGCTGCTTCCTCATATCTGGATAGATTAGGAAGCAGAATCAAGACAAGAAGATCAGATTGTAACCATCAAAGTCCATCTGGAGCCGTGCATCCCACCCCACCTCACCCTTGCAGGCTCCATGTCTTATGGGTTCCACACCCTCTCTGACTCCAGTAGCAGTTGGGGACTAACTGTTCAAGCGGAGCCTGTGGAGGACACCCCACATTGAAGCCATAAGCACTACTCCCAGTGAATGAATAAAAGAAGATGGTATCATATGTATATATACACACACTATATTAATACTCAGCCCTAAAATGCAAAAAGCTATCATTTGTGACAGTATGAGTGAACCTAGAGATTGTTATAATACATGTAATAAATATGGTAAAGGATGGCAAGCGACCCAGGATCCCACTTTAAAAAGTGGTGGATAGAAATGATCTCATAGCAGCTGAGAATAACAGATGGTTTCCAGAGACTAAGGAGGGGTGGGGGTGGGAGGGGTGGGGATAGGAGATCAGTGGGCAGGGAAAATACCTCCTGGGGCTGCAGAGCTGCAAAGCTTCAGAGTTGATGAACTTGCTTATTAACAACTATTGTCAATTGGAGATTTAAAAAAGTTGAGTTTATCCTAACGTGATTTTAAAGATCACTGTGAAGAATACAAACTACAAGCCACAGATCTCCTCTGCTTAAGATGTGCTTGCCAATGCCTTTGTGTTTTATATTCAGGGAGGAGCTTGACGATCACCACAGTTTAATCTGGGGACATTGTCATTATCCCCGTTGGGCCCACACTCTCTGTCCCCAGTTCCTGCTGACTTACTTTTTGTCTTGTTGATTCACCTGTTCCGGACATCTTGTACAAACAGAATCATGTAATGTTTTGTGCCTGGCTTTCCCCATCAGCAGAACATTTTCAAGGTCTGTCGCTATTGGAGCGTGGATTATGTTTTGCTCCTAGTGTGAAGTCATTCCACCAAACGCTGTTTCCCACCTCTGATGGACAGGCAGATTATTCACACTTGGAAGATTATAAGTAAAATTTGTGTGAATGCTCATGTGTAAAATGTTTGCATGGACCACACGCTTGCATTTCTCTTGGGTGTACCGTGGAGTTGCTGGGGCGTGTGGCAGTGCCGTTCAGCTTTCTGAGTTCTCTAGCGTGGGTATCCTATTTTCCAGTCCCACCATCAATGTGTGGGGTTGGGATTGCTCCATGCCCTTGCCAATACTTTCTGTGTCTGTTGTCTTGATTCTAGTTGTGTTAAAGGTTTGTAGTAACTTCTAACTGTGGTTTTGTCAATATTAATTCATGTGGTTATTGGAGCCTTTGGAAAAAATGTCTATTGCCCATTGGTTTTATTCTTTTTGCTATAGTAACAACTATTTCAAGATTATTTTGTCACTATTATTGGTATGTGTGTGTGTGTGTGTGCACATTCACGTGCACACCTACACATATTAGTGTCCCAGGCATGTGACTGTCAGAAGACTACTTTGGGGGGTTGTTTCTTTCTTTTACTACTATGTAGGTTCCAAAGACCAAACTTAGGTTGCCAGTGTGGTGCAACAATCACCCTTTATCTTCTTAGACAACTAGCCAGCTCCAAATAGCTATTTGCAAAACATATATTTGAGAAGAGCTCCCTTTCTGGTGATACAAATTCAAACACTTTTTCAGTTCCACGAGTTTCCATATTCTTAGTGACAGAATTTTAGCATATAAGTTTTCTTTCTTTTTTTTTTTTATTGTTCTGGGTATCAACTTTATTATTAAGCTTTCCTATCAAAGCCATTGATATCCCACTGAGGTCAGGTGACCTTACATCAGAACTCATAAAAGAAACAAGCCTCAAGAATATGTACAGTGTCCAAATAACTGTATAAGAAGTTCCTTTTACTTTACATTCATATTTCCTTTGTTATATTATGATGAATATACTTTACATTTATTTTTTTTATTTTTTTTATTCTTTTTTAATTAAAATTTCCACCTGCTCCCCGTTTCCCATTTCCCTCCCCTCCTCCCAAATATTGCCCCTCCCCCCACTTCCCTCCCCCATCCCCACTCCTCTTCTCCTCCCCCCACTCCATTCCCCCTCCCTCTCGATACTGAAGAGCAGTCCAAATTCCCTGCCCTGCGGGAAGACCAAGGTCCTTCTATCTACGTCCAGAAAGGTGAGCGTCCAAACAGGCTAAGCTGGGATGAGAAATATGAGAAATATGAGAAATATGAGAAATATGAGAAATATGAGAAATATGAGAAGGGGAGGATGGGAGGAGCTCGGGGGATTGGGATTGTTGGGATATAGGAAGGATGGATACGGGAGCAGCGAAGTATATATCCTATCTAAGGGAACCATCTTAGGGCTGGCAAGAGACTTGACTCTTGAGGGGTTCGCAGGTGTCCAGGAATATGTCCCCAGCTGGTACCTTGGGCAACTAAGGAGAGGGAACCTGAAATGACCCTATCCTATACTGATGAATATCTTGCATATCACCTTAGAACCTTCATCTGGCGATGGATCGAGGTAGAGACAGAGTCTCAATTTGGAGCAACGGTCTGAGCTCTTAAGGTCCAAATGAGGAGCAGAAGGAGGGAGAACATGAGCAAAAAATCAGGACCACGAGGGATCCACCCACCCACTGTGACAGTGGAACTGATTTATTGGGAGCCCACCAAGGCCAGCTGGTCTGGGACTGAATAAGCATGGGTTGATTCCGGACTCTCTGAGCATGGCGGTCAATGAAGACTGATGAGAAGCCAAGGACAATGGCACTAGGTTTCAATCCTAATACATGAACTGGCTTTGTGGGAGCTTAGCCTGTTTGGAAGCATATAAGTTTTCAAAGTTTGTTGACACATTTAAATGCATTTTGAATCATTTTTATGGACATGGGCAATATTGTTTAAATGATCACACAGAATCTACTTATCCCATTGGGTATTACTGTCATTTAACAATACTAAATCTGCTGGGCTGTGGACACAGAATTCTGTCAATGATTTTTTTAGGTCTTAACTTGTGTCAATACACGTTTTAGTTTCTTTGTGTATGAACACCACCCTCCTTGTGTTAGGCACATTGTTTTACTCCTCTTGATGCTCATGTGAATGGGTTGTCTTTCTTTGTGGACCATTCCTTGCCAGTGCATAGAAAAATCGTTGGCTCATGTGCTGGTCTCATTTCTGCAGCATCACTGCCTTAGTCATCCTTCTGACTGTTTATGATTCCTTCATATTTTCTGTTTCTAAATGTCATTTGCAGACAGAAATAGTTGTAACTCTTCCATCCCACATTGTTTTTCTTACCCATTGCCCCTAGCTTGAAATCTCCATTAAAATGTCGCCTAGAGCCGGCAAGGGCAGATCTTCATGGTTTACTCCTGATCTGAAGGGGGAAACCAGTCTTCGCCGTCAAAAGCGATGCTAGTTATGGGTTTTTCAGCATGGACTTCATCAGGCTGAGAAATCCTGTTCTTAGTTTTCTGTTTTGAAATAATTGATTGATTGGTGATTGGTTGTAGTGCTAAGGAAAGAATGTACAGCCTTATGGATGCTAAGTAGGTGCTCTGCCATTAGACCCATACCCAGCCTAGTTGTTTTTCCTTTCTATTATCATAAAAGGATGTTGAATGTTACCAATTGCTTTTTCTATATTTGGTGTCATGGTCTTGTGAAACAGTCCAGGAAGTAGTTTCATCAACAGAGGTTTTAAGCTTCTGATTAAATGCTGGGAGTAGCCAGTCAAGGCCGGACAATCAAATAGATGCAGGGCTGAAACTTAAAAGTTCTGATGAAGATCAGCTACCCCTAACCTGATCACGCAGACCCCCCTTTCCCTTGGGGTTCTGGTTCTTTCTCTTAGCCAAGAAAAATGCTTCTGCACTCATCAGCATCCACCATGGGGGACATTCCTTAGCTCTTGTTTCTGATGGATCTTAGATCTTAAATTTTCATACTTGGTCTCCTTTGCATAAAAAGGTTATTAAGTGTTCTGTATCTGTCTGTCCTAGACCCAAGTAACCATGGCAAGTTTGCATACAAGGTTGAAGAGAGGTTATGTTGGCAGTGGTCATGCAGAGTAGAAAGTCAGATGACAAGGTTCTTATAGCACCAACAGTCTCTCTTGGGACTCCTAGACAAATTGGGGAGGATGTCACACCCCAGACCTGATGCTGATTTTGTTTCATGACTCTGGTTCCACACTGAGCAACCATATTTGATGGTGGTGTTTTACTGACAGAGCTCTAACCTGGCGCAGAGAATAACACAGTGAGGTAGGGAGTGTGCCAGTAATTTAGCCAACCTGGTCTCCACAGCAGACCCACCCTCCAATAACACATCAGTGTACTGAGCTACCGATTTATTAAAGACATGAGTGGATTAATGTACTCATGAGGACAGCTCAAACTAGACCAGGAGAACACAGAGCTTCCTGTTTACCCTACAGTTCTCTGCACACAAGGTGGTGTGTCAAGCCACACTGGGAACCCCCACTCGTGTGCATCATAAATTGAAGGAAAGGCTCCATCTTTCATTTTTATACACATTTAAGAGGAACCAAATTGTATGGCAGTCTTATCATCTGCTGAATAAGAACCTCCAGGACTCTTGGCTGGCACCAGGCATGCTAAAGTTCGAGAATGATGGCACGAGACTAGGGCACTGGGAGAGGCTTTAAGGGCTTTAAGCCATGGGAGGTAGAAGCAGAGGACCAAAGAGCAGGGGATGACAGTGGAGAGAGACAGTGGAGGGTGACCCTGGTTTGGGGTAGAGGCGCTTGGTCACATCATATAAACAATGGATAGAATGAGAGCAGGAGACCCAGTCTTGGAGAGGGAAGAAAATGGGGTGCTCCCTAGACTTACTGTATACTTTGGAGATCAGGGGACTTTGCCGTAAATCCCTAAGAAAAATTTTCAAGCTCTGTGAATTTTCAGCAGGTCATGTTGCTTTCTCTGGGCATCAGTTACGAAAATCCCAAGAAGAGACAGTTGGGAGTATCAACCCTGTCTTTTTTTCTTAAAATGTGTAGCCCAGACTGGCCTCAAACTTGTGATCCTCCCACCTCTGCCTCCTTCAGCAAATCCTACCGGCGTGAGCTACCAAAACTGGCATATCAGCCCTTTCTTATCATCAACAACGAGACAGTAGCAAATGTCAGAAATTGCTGCTGGTGAATGCAGGGCTCAGCCTGAAACACCAATCATAAAACACCAGGGCAGGATCTTCAGAGTCAGAAAGAACTGAAGGAGTCCCTTGGCTGGAACTTGGTATTTGGAAAACCTTGAGGTCACTTTAGTGACCTTGGTTGTTAAGGGGAAGGAAGCCAAGATTGGCATACTTGCTTTGTAATCTCAGAGGTAGAAGCTCAGGAGTTCAAGGTCAGCCATATGAGCCCTTACCTCAAATAAATAAACTAATAAGTAAAATTAATTGAAGGGGCCTGTAGATCCTCAAGTATTTTAATGGACTCCAAAGAAAGACGCTAAGTTAATTATGATCAATCCCAATGGGCACAAGAGGAATGTGGGCTGTGCTCTGCCCTCAGCATTGCTGTGGCAGGAACTGCTTTTCTTCAGGTGTCTCAGCTGGGAACTTACATACAGCATATGGCATTATCACTAAAGATCTCACGCTCCTCCCCATCTCCACCCTTGTGCTACCACTGGGGATCAATGCAGAGCCCCTGGCTTGCTCTCTGCTGATGCTCCGCTCTAGTGAACACACATTTAAATGCGTTGTGAGATGTTCCTCCAAGTCTCTATCTGCAGTTCAGTGCCGTGGCCGTATGTAAGTTCCTCCAAACCTCCATTCACAATTTGGTGCTATGGCTATTGTCCACACTCTTCTGGCTTCTGCAGAATGAGCAGATAACAGGACTTCATAGGGTCTCCTCGTCTCTCCTTTCCAATTTCTCTTTTCTTGTCTTCACTTTATTCACTGCCTGCACTGTCTTGTCACTCAAAGAGCTGCCAGCATAAAGGGAAAACCAGTTTTCTCCACTGGAGTGCTACTGGGTATTTCAGCTACACTCCAGAGCTTGCCTGAAGCCCAGGCCTACACAAAGTCTACACAAATGAACTGATGGGTAATTTTGCAGACTCTTTGTTTCATTTTGCTTTGTTATGGCTTTTATTGTCTTGTTTTATTTTCTGTTTGTTTTGCTTTTCATTTTTTTGTCTTTTTCTGTTTGTTTCCTTTTTTGTTTGTTTTGTTTTCAAAATTCCAGAATTTGGAAAGACACCATGACGATGGCAACTCTTATGAAGGAAAGCATTTAATTGGGGTGACTTACAGGTTCAGCCCATTATCATCACGGTGGGAAATGGTGGCATGCAGGCAGGCAAAGGGCTGGAGAAGTAGCTGAGAGTCCTACATCTTTCAGGCAACAGGAAGTGGTCTGTGTTTGGATGGAAGACTCACTCCAGCCTCTGGCATCCATATATCCAAAGAGTCTGGAATGCTTAGATGGAAGCTCCACCCCAAGCTCCCTTCCCCATCTCTCTCTCTCCAAACCCTTCTGCACCTCAGAAAGCCTGCCAAAGGAAGACCCCTCCCCAGAGATGCTCAAGATAACTTCCACAGGGCATTTAAACTGCCCCCCCCCCAGAAAACAAACACAGTTTTTCAGTCTTCCTTTTTTGTCTTCTCTGAGGGGCTGGAAAGCTATCCAGGAGCATGGTATACATTAAACTTGGCTTTTTCTAATTCAGTATGATTTGGTTTGATTCAGATTATTGCATTGGTGGAGAGGCTTAGTGGGGTGCAGAAGCTTTTCAGTCTGAGACACTGGGTAGTATCGTAAGCATATATAAGACCTCAAAGCCTGCTTCCACACATATGTACATACATACATACATGCATGCATACATACACACATATACACACACAGCCTTCACCATGCATTTCTGTATTTCTTTAAGGAATAAGAGAGTCCAGATTTTGGCTGTTTCCCCAGGGTCATACATCTTAACCTCTTGAGCTCTTTTAAGAATCAAATGTCTAGTTTTGGGAGTGATATGATTCCAATTGGCAGAAACCAGGTGCTCTTGTTCCCTTTCTTATTGGAATTCTGCAACCAACATTTTAAAATAAGAATGGTATGGGTCAGCACACCTATTTGGATCTGAGACCATTCTGTATACTTTATACGAACCAAGTTAATATTACAGTGCCTCTATAAGCAGGCAATGCTGTTTTTTAAGATGTTTTATCATCATCATCATCATCATCATCAAATGTACAATAGCTTACACAGTGGTCAGAGGATATCTTTCAAGAAACAGTTCTCTCCCTCACAGTGGGTCCCAGGGAGTTCATCAGGCTGGTGTGGTGAATCATCTTGCCAGCCCTGAGTAACTATTGTTATCCAAATTTTACAGATTTGGGACACAAAGCACATAATTTCTAAAGGCTGTGCTCAGTGACACCAGTGACAGACTCCGATTTCAGATCTACACAGGCTGGTCTCTCCTACTAAACAATCTATCCATAAAACTGCCATTTATTGGGCATTGGCCTGAGACCTAGTATTTTACTGGGTAATTGAATATGTTAGCTTTGGCGTTTTATAAGAACTCAGCAAGTAGTGTGTCAGTCATGTAGACCTCAGACAACAGATACTGTTCCCAGGGTTTCAAAAAGAAAGGCATTAATGTTGGCCAGTGGTTATGGAAGGGATTAAGAGAGTGGTACATGCTAGGTGTGGTAAATCAACCTAGCTTTGTTAACAGCTGGTATCACTGTCTGTATTTTTCTGGAAGGATAAAGCAAACAGTGCTGTTACTAGATCTCAGAGGCTAGAATCCTGTTGGAAAAGTAGAGGCTACCTATTGCCCCCATCCCCTTCCCCTGAGAGAGAGTCGTTTATGAGGCATGAGGTAATGAACCTCTGGCCACATGGAGAGAAGAGAAAAATCCAGATTCCCCCTTTTCTTCAGGCCTATATTCCCATCCTAGGATGTCTCATTGAATGGACATGGGAAGAACTGACCTTCTGGGGCTAACCTTTGAAACAGAGGTAGATTTTACTGAAGAGAGCATAGGTTTAGGGAAACCAAAGCATCTCACTTAGGGATCCTGTAACTCTTCACTCATAAATCTTTTAAACATCTGTTGGCTGCTGCCTGGCATAAAGCAAGGCTTTATGGTGTCACTAAGGATAATGCTGCCACCTGGCCACCGACTGTGGCTACAGGAGACGGAAGAGTGAGCTCGAGGTCAAGGAGCTGTAGGTGATAAGTGGTCCTTCCTTGGGGACTTCACGAGTTGTATGAACTAGATTACATGGTTAAGCATCAGCAGCACTGTTGGTTAAGCTTCAACAGCACTCTCCACTCAAAGAGTGGAAAGGAATAGACAAATGAAAGCATGGCTCATACTAAAATATGTACAGCTCTACGATCTCATTTCCACGTGCTGTTGAGAACATTGCCTGCATCTCTTACCACCTATTTCTACCACTGTAAGTTATTTTTTATCCTAAACCAGCCTCCTGTTGGGGTCTTATAATGGGAAAATATACCACATATGAAAAATTTTCCACATTGGTATTTTAAAAAGCACCAATTTTCGACCTGGTGTGGTTGTCTTTATTTCTGAAATTTCTGTGTCCTCGATTGTCCTAATCTTTATTGGGTTGTTGCTACCTCTCCTTGGTACTTACCATGGAGCCTAGATGCATTAAGAAGCATCCTAATGACCTCGGCTGGACGCCACTCACCATTCTCCTTGCTCTGCCCTGAGCAGTCAGGCCATTTCTCCTGGGTAATTTGAGCCAATCATTCTAGCCATAATGGAAAGCATATCTGTGCTTGGTGTTTTCTAACACAAGGGACCTGAAAAAGTCAGCTATGGTTAGACCCGGTAATTAGACCTATTTCGTGTACCTAATGGAAGAGTTCCATGTCTGGGACCTAAACATCTAACTCACCAACACCCAAAGTTTCAACACAGGATGTAAGAATTCATTTTGTGAGTGAATTACCAGGTCTCATCATCATGATGAGGGTATTTACTTTCACCCTCAATTTTCTGGATTCCTGCATTTGCTAGGAAAAACAGCATCAGATTTTGGTTACAAGCTCAAACATACATCAAAGAGTATAGCGGAGGATTCCAACTTTGCAAAGTTCTGTCCTAGTTAATGTTGTCTTTCCAACTTTAAAAGGACAGTCCATCCACCAGTCCGGTGGGCTACTATTTCTGGATATTGCTAGTTACAGGTAGAAGAAGAAACATGATGAGTGTGAGCCATGTATTTTGATTACAATGAAGCAGATTCCAAGTCAGGACATGTTATGGAATGCAGAAGAATGAAGAAGCCCACAGAGGAGATTACTAGAACAAGCATGATGTGTGGGGAGGCAGAATAGTTAGCGTTAACTGTCAGCTTGACAACATCTAGAATCACCTGAGAGATACGGGCCTCTGATTATGTCTGTGGGATTTAGCTTGCGCTATGTTGTTTCTTTAACCAGGAAGCAAAGAGAAATGCTGGTCCTCTGCTCATTCTCTCCTTTTTATTCAGGGCCATACTACAGCCCAGGGATGGTGCTGTCCACAGTCACGTCTTCCTATCTCTGTTTGACTTTCTGGGATTTCCCTCACAGGTACACCAGAGTTGTCTCTTAGAGGATTCTAAATTCCATCAGGCTGACAATCAAGATTGATTGACTATCATAGCAAAATAGACAGCACATCTTGTGTATCTGGTAGGTATATCTTTGGCATTTGGTTGTTGAGTGCTTATTAGCACTTAGTATCGTAGGATGAATGTGACATTTGGATAATAGCTAGTAAGGAAGAGGAGGGTGAGAAATGCCTCTAAGGACAAATAACTCACGAGTGGTAGATATGTTTGTTAGAGTTCTCCACATCACAGGGAGAACATTGACTCTCATAGGCAAAGCGATTGCTTAGGGCCACAATGCTAGACTGCGGGAAACTGGGACTCCAGAAAAGAATACCTCCCTGTACTCTGTACTGAGTACATGGTCTTTAAACCCAGGTGATGATCAATGACATTTATTCAATTTTGGAGGGAGCTACATCTCCCCATCAGCTTCTGGAGAGAAGAATGGTGTTTTCGATAAGACCAGGCTACCACACAGTATGCATACTGTTTATCAATATTCTGTCCAGTGCCTTTCCCAGGAGTGCTGATATGGCTGCATCAATCTGGACATGAGAACAACATCGTGTTGTAGTTCAGGAATAGGAAGGGCTGAGAGGAGTTACCACAGGGAGATCAAAAGATCTTATGTGCACAGTTGTTATGGAAAGGTTGCTGTGGAATAATTCCCTTGTACACTGTGAAGATTTGTCACTCAAATTGGTTTAATAAAATGCTGATTGACCAGTAGCCAGATAGGAAGTATAGGTGGGGTGACACAACTAAGGATGATGGGAAGGAGAAGGCTCATGCCTTTTATCTTAGCACTCGGAAGGCAAAGGCAGGCAGATCTCTCTGAGTTTGAGGCCAGAGTGGTCTACAATACCTAGTTCCAGAACAACCAGGGCTGATATGCAGAGAAACCCTGTCTTAAAAACAAAACAAAACAAAAAAGAGCTACCAGGCAGACTCAGAGGGAGCAGATGAATGCACATGTCATGCTAATAAAAGTAACCCCAAATAGCAGAGTGTAAACAAGGAATGTAGGTTAACTTAAAATGCAAGAGCTAGATAGTAATAAGCCTGAGTTGTCAGCAGAGTATTTATAGTTAATACAAGCCTCTATGTTTATTTGGCACTGGGCAGATGTGACAGGAAACATTGATCAATAGAAGGTTTCAGTAGAGGTAATGTTTCCCAAGTCCCCAAGGCCACTGTGTGCCATGGAAGGAGATCAAATCTTAGCTGTATATATATATTTTTTGTTTTGTTTTTGTTTTTTTTGTTTTGTTTTGTTTTTTCGAGACAGGGTTTCTCTGTGGTTTTGGAGCCTGTCCTGGAACTAGCTCTTGTAGACCAGGCTGGTCTCGAACTCACAGAGATCCGCCTGCCTCTGCCTCCCGAGTGCTGGGATTAAAGGCGTGCGCCACCACCGCCCGGCTTAGCTGTATATTTTAGTTAGTGACAAAAGAGCTTGCATAAGGAAATCAGTTCTTGATGTGGTCATATGTGATATCATAGAATTTCAGTTAAAAGGGAAAAAATGAGTAGAGGCTGTGTTCCTATCTCCTTGAGAACTGTGGGAGGAGGCTCTGAGCCAGAAACCATTTGATTTATTAGTCATTTTCATTTTCTGAGTTATTCATATACCTTTTGTATAAAGTCTCATTTTCATTTTCAATAGTTCAGGTTCCTAAATGATACACACCTCCAGGATTTGGGCCTCATCTTTGGTAATGCCAGGCAAGCAGATGCACCACGTGGTTTGGGCCACTGGCTCTGCAACCTGTTCCTATGCTTCTTACTGCCAGCTTCCAGATGGTGACTGCCAGACAACTTTTCTTCAAATGAGCTACCATTGTTCCTTAAAACTCTCTTTAGGTTAAAACCCACTAAAAAGGAAAAGTCCTTAAAAAATAAGAACAACGGTATCCCTTTTCCATTGCAAATATAAAAAATTTTTGAAAGCACAGACCCAAGATTTCTGACCTGCAACGGTTTCACCTTGTGGAAGTGAAGCAGGAACATGCAGGTTCTTGGTCACCCCAGATTCAAACTTCATCCTTTATGAAGACAAATCTTTAGGAGGTGTTTCTGAGAAATGTAATTCTTTAGGTTTTATACCCACCAGGATTTGTATTTAAGACTTACGTTGGGCTCCCTATAGGGCTTAGATTGTATCACATCCCAAACTTAATAAAACCTTTGAAGCTATTTCTGCTCCTCCAGGGGAGATTAATGACCAGTGCTTCCACCTCAGGCCGGCTACAATGCATCCAGTGTCACAGAGCACGCTCACAGAGTCCTCAGCTTCAATTCAATGTCTAGGTAGATTTTTTTAGTAACCATCTATCGATACCAAGATTATAGTTAGTTTGCATCAATTTTTTGGAGGAAAAAAGTGATGTTTTTAAAAAATATCATGGTAGATAGAAAAAAAATGCTGCTTGATCCTGGTTCCCACTACCTGGTTTTTCACTAAAGTTTGTGAACAAGTTTTACATATATCATTTAATATGTCTGTAAATAATGAACTTTGAAAAATGTGTGTTATTGTAGTTGTTCTGATTCTGTGCGAGGGGGACCTTGGCAGTGGTCCAAACGTGGATGAGAGCCCACGGCGATTCTGTACACAAAAACCTTGGCAGGTGAGAGCCAAAAGCCTCATGGCAAGCGGGAGACAAATACATCATGCAGGCAATGCTTAAGTGAAAAGCTTTATTAAGATAAAGGGAATGGGAGAAGAAAGAGAAAAAAGGAGAGAGACAGAGAAATGGGGGGGGGGGCGGAGGAAGAAAGAAGAGAAGGTAGGCAGAGTTTCACTTTTTAAAGAGACAGCATTCTGCCTGCCTGCATACAGGCATGACTCAGGGTGTAGAGCCCTCTGCCAGGTCCTCAAGGGGTGGGACCAGGTTCATCTGGATGCTAGCAATCTTCCCTTCTTTGTTTATTAAAAAAGGTGAGGAATTAGATGTGGCAGATTAGGGAACTGAGGGTATTGAGTTCTCAAGACTACTTTCTGCTGATCTGGGACATTGGCCATCTTTGGGGGACCTGAGAAAGCTGGGGTGCTAGCTGCATCTGATGTGGGATTCCCCTCTGTGTGCTATGAATATGTTTTATTGTTTTGCCCTATGGCAGGGCAGAATATAGCAAGGCAGGAAATCCAAGCAGAGACAGAGGAGGAAAGAAGGCAGAGATAGGCAGATGCCATGTAGCCACCCAAGAAGCGAGAGACAACAAACCATGAGCCTTGTGGTAAAATATAAAATAATAGAAATCGGTTAATCTAAGATGTAAGCTCTAGCTAAGAATATGCCTAAGCCATTGATCAAACAGTGTTGTAATTAATATAGTTTTTGTGTGATTATTCAGGGCCAGGTTGCCAGAAAATGAAAGAACAGTCTCTGCTTATACACATCCTAGGGTAGCTGGCTGCCTCACTGCTGTCCAGGTTATGTGGAACCATCTGGTGCCTCTTGGACCTGGCAAGATGTTCACAGAGCAGAGGACAAGGTTAAGTTCAGGGAAATGTTTTTTCTTATTCCTGGTAATTAAGGAAGGGAGTATGGGACCAGGGAATGGGGGAAGGCTTAGGTCATTTAGGTCCTGGTAATTGGGAATGGTGCATCTGACCTGTTTGAGGGGAATCCAAGTCAACTTCCTGGAACTTACAACCATTCTTTGAGTTTGTGAGAGCATAAGTGTTAGACACATTAGCATTCTCACTGTTTATAATCTGTCTTGAGATTTACATTATATAAATGGCAGTATATTCATGCCAGAAATGACTGTGACATGTTCTTTGCACAATGAAAATTATCTTTGAGGTCTATAGTTAGGAAACCATCAAAGAGAATTTGAAGTCTTGAGGTTGTGGCTATAATGATAGTGGTGAATGAGAACCCCCTGTGATTCTGTATGCAAGAGACCTTGGCAGGAGAGCCAGAAGTCTCACGGTAAGCGGTGGGAGAGAGACAAACACGCCATGTAGGCAAAACTTAAGCGAGCAGTTTTATTGCGATAAAGGGAATGGGAGAGGGAAGAGAAAAAGAGAGAAAGGAAGATACACAGAGAGTTGCAGAGAGAAAAAGGGAAAGAGGAAGAAGAGAAAGAAGTAGGCAAAGTTTCGTTTTTTAAAAAGTCTAGATCCTGCCTGCATGCAGGCATGAAGCTGTCATGACACAGAGCATGAAGCCAGGTCCTCAATGGGTGGAGCCAGATTCATCTGGATGCTAAAAGGAGGTATTTGTGATGGCGAATACTAATGATCGACTTTATAGAATCTTTTTTTTAAATCTTATTTCTAGTCATTTTTTGTTATTTATTTATTTATTTTTCTTTTTATTGTTTATTTATTTATTAAAGATTTCTGCCTTCTCCCCGCCACCACCTCCCATTTCCCTCCCCCTCCCCCATCAAGTCCCCCTCCCGGATTACTCTTAGGGATGATGAGGGAGGGGGACTTTATAAAATCTTGAAATTACTTAGGAGGTGAGCCTTCGGGCTTGCTGTGAGGGATTATCTAGACCCTCTACAACAATGGCTCTCATTCTTCCTAATGCTCTGTGACCCTTGAATACAGTTTCTCACGTTGTGGGGACCCCCAACCATAAAATTATTTCATTGTTACTCCATAACTATGATTTTAATACTGCAGTGGGTTGCACATTCACAGGGGTTGTGACCTGCAGGTTGTGAACCTTTGATCTAGCTTATGCTAACTGAGATGGGAAGACCCACCCTCACTGTGGGCAGCACTGTTTACTGGGCTTAGGTCCTGGACTGCATCCTGCATGAGGAGAAGAAAGCAAGCTGAGCACCAGCAAACATCACTCTCTGCTTCCTGACTGTAGGTGTCATGTGACCAGCTGCTGCTACCAGGACCTCCCTGCTGTGATGAATTGAGAGCCAAACGAAACCGCGTCTCCCCTAAGCTGTTTCGTCAGGGCATTTTATCTCAGCAACAGGAAAAGCAACAAAGTTCTTTTTTATTAAACATTTTATTATTATAAAAAATTACAAATAAAAAAATAAAGGTCTCATCTAAACATTGGCTGGTGAGGTCAGTCTCAACTCCCTGGGCTGCAGAAACCCAATGTATTATCACACTAATATATACACCAAGTAGATCCTGTGAATCCAAAGCCTTTACACTAAAAGTGTAACATAGGCACAATAGCGTATTCCCATAATCCCATAATCCCAATACTCAGGAGGCTGGGTCAGGGGAATAGCTAGGAAAAGGCTAGCCTGGGATACATATTTGAAACCCCCATGGCATGGGATGTCCTTCTGTATCTATGTTGCTCTTATAGGCTAATGAGTAAAGTCAGCCTATAGCAGGACAGAATATAGCTAGGCTGGAAGTAATATATAGAAAATAGGCAGAATCAAGGAAATTTCCATTTAGCTCCTGAAGGAGAAAGATGCTTGAACTTTATCAGTAGGCTGTAGCCTATTGATACATAGATTAATAGAAACGGGCTAATTTAAGATATAAGAGCTAATTAGTAATACAGCTAAGTGACTGGCCAAGTAGTGGTGTAATTAATATAGTTTCTGTGTGATTATTTGGGTCTGGGTGGCCGGGAAACACAGCCTCCGATTATAACCCCATCTCAAGAAAATCATTCACAATGAAACACATTTTCTCTTGAAAGCTTAACATAAAAGAACTGTCTGTGTTAGGAGAAAGAAAGATGGATCTTATGTAGCTTTTCTTCTGAAAAGTGGGCTCCAAATTGGTAATGGTCTTGGAATAGCTGAAAAGGGGAAAAAATAGCTGGGAGATTTGAATGAGAGAAGGTTACCGGGCAAAGAGGACGTTGTGGTTTCGTAGTAGCCAAACTGTGGGGTTATCTTCACACGGGGAATCATCCTTGCTCCGGGCACCAGTTCCTCTGCTTATATCAGAGATCTCAATAAGAACATAAAGCAAACATATACAGGGTGTAGACTGACCTTAAGTTTGTGTGCCAAAGGTCTATTCTGTTGAACAGAAAATCAAAACCCAATTCAACAAAGAACTAAATAATCTACCCAACCCAGCATTTCCCAAAGGCTACTAAGTGGTGGAGCTGAGATCTGAACCCACATCCTCATGACCCCTATGCTGCACATAATACTAGGTTATCTAATCCTTGCAGTTAGACAACCATAGTCCTTGGTAATTTTGTGAAAAGCTCTTTGTATTTTTGTTACTTTCTAAGGAGTTACAAATATTGGTCATGGTTCAACCCAGATAAGGGATATAGGAGTTGGGAATCTATTCAGTGACTTCCCATCCAGAGAGACTTTGACCCTGAAGGGAGAGCAGGCTGTGATACTGTTGGAAGCAGAATGCAGTTGGTGGGGGAGTTGCCTCTACCCCTGTGACTGAATAGCAGAGCTCCAAGCAAGCAGGTTCCCTCTGAGCACATTTGTTTCTCCTCTGTTTAAACTCAAGGAAACAGAACCACTGTGTTCACACAGTTCTTGCTCTGCTGTGAATGTCTTGTAAGGCTCATTAGGTCCATAGTTTGGAACCATCCAAATTACTTCTCATCAGGTGAGATGGTCTCCAAGCAGCTCCTCCTCAATATTATCCATTCAAGCTGATTTTAGGCAGTGTACTTACTTATAATTGTGAGTGTGTATGTATGTTGCATGCACATGACATGCGTGTGTGTACTGGAGGAAGAACCCAGTGCCTTTCACTACTATGGAGCTACACCCCAGCCCTCCTTGTAATCTCCTGAGCCCATACTGGAGAGGAACATCTCTGCACAGTGCCCATAGCAACGGCGCTCTCTCCTTGCTCTTCAGACTCTTACCGCACAGGCTCCATGTCTCATCTGCACACTGCAGATGCCCAGCCCTTAGGATTCTGCACATTTCCAGTGGTGGAGTGGGATAGATACACTCAGTATTTTTATTATATTTAACCTCAGATGTCAGTGAACTAATGAAGTCACTGGAAGAAAGATCTTCAAACCTTGGTCAAGTGAACAGATTTCAAAATCTGATCATTTTTCTTTCCTTAACTTAATCTTAAAATAGCCTCTTTACTGGATCCTTGCTGTTAACCTCAGCAGAGGGCATCTGCAGCTCCAGGCCTATCTACTTTATGTATAGTTTACTACAACAGGATCCACCCTATCTTTTTGCCTTGGGTCACTTTGGAGCACAGGCGGTTGGTAGGTTGGAGGATTTCCTGTAAGGACTGACAACTCCTTTGGTATCTTCAGGACCAGGCCTGACTTGCTCAGCACAGTGCTCCAGGATCTCCCTGATGATTCTCCATATCTGTCCAGTTTGAAATCTATGATGGGTTGTGTGCCCGATAGGCACAGTGGGAAGCCCTTATTTATCCATGGGAAATTTATTCCAAGACCCCAACGTGCTTTAATTCTGAGATAAGGCCCATTCCTCTATTTATCGATGTCTTTTTTCTTATGCTAAACATAAACACGCTAAAGTTTTAACTTACAAATTAGGCAGAGTAAGAGATTAATGGCACCAAATTATCGTAAAGTAGGATGATTATAATAATAGATTGTAAGATAAGTTACGTGATGAGCCAGGCAGTGGTGGCACACGCCTTTAATCACAGCACTCAGTAAGCAAAGGCAGGCAGATCTCTCTGAGTTAGAGACCAGGCTTCTCTACAGAGCAAGTTCCAGGACAGGCTCCAAAACTACAGAGAAACCCTGTCTTGGAAAACAAACAAACAAACAAAAAAGATAAGTTATGTGAGTAGTTACCATAATCTGTCTTGATAAAGTCTTATTGTATTTTTATCTTTTCAATTAAAGGAAAAATTTGGCATCTTCTCTTTGGCAATTTGAATTACAAGCAAGAGTATTCTTGTGATTTGAGATCATTATTAAGTAAAACATGGGGACCTAAACATAAGCACTGTGATACTGTGACAATTGATATGATAACTTAACTGGCCACTTAGTGACTACCAGATGGGTAGCATATACCACGTGAATACATTCAGTGGACTAAGAGAGAAGTTACATCATAACATAAGCTTCTATGCCACTAATAGGAACGGTGCAGAATTTAAAACTTGTGAATTATTATTTCTGAACTTGTCATTTAATGTTTTGAGGATGTGGTTGCCTAAGGATATCTGGAATTGTAAAATACAAAATCTGGATGAGGGGAGACTCCTACACAGGCATACCTCTCCTTACAGCTTTTCATTTTACTCTGCAGATACTATATTTCTCAGAGATTGAAGGTTTGTGCTGATCTGCCATGTGAGAAGCAAACCCATTGGGATCAGTTTTCCAATATTTAGAGAATGAAGAGACTTTTAATAACAAAGTGTGCATAAGCATATGCATGTGTACATGTAGTATATACATGTGTGTCTGCAAGGCAGGCTGCTTGGCCATCAAGCTCCTGAGAACTGCCTGTCCTGACCACTCAGTGCTGGTTTACAGTCTTGTACATGCTTTGCTTATCACATGGGTTCTGGTGATTCAGACTTGCAGCGCACCGCACCTGTCTGCGCTCTATGCACTACCATACAGTTTGCCAGCTTCGGGCAAGGGGCTGGAGGTTGAAACATCCAGAGACACACAGGCAGAAAGACAGAGACATGGACCTCTAGTAACTGGTAAGAAGCCCTATATTCAATAGCACCATGGAGGCTTATATACCCAACAGTCAAGTGGGCCAACAGGTAAAAACCTTATCCTCTGATCCCCAAGGCCAAGGCAACATGTGCTCGTGAAGCAGAGCTGGTAAACAACTTTGACACAGCTTTTAGTAACTCAAATCAGAAAGAAAGTAAAGATCTCTAGCCGGGAAGAGCAGCTGGAGGCCAGGACTCCAAATGGTCCCAACATAAATTCATGTCTCCATATGTTCACAGCAATCACTAACTCCTGAGTCCCCTAAATTATTTTTAAAATTGAGGTATACTGCTTGTTTTTAGGCATAACTGCACACCTAGATTAATGTAGAGTATTGACATAACTTTTACATGTATTAGAAAATCAAGGTTGTGAGATTTATTCTTCTGTGATCTTTTGCTTGGCACAGTGGTTTAGAACCGAAGGTGCTGCATTTCCAAGGTCTGCCTGTAGTCCCCAATTGTTGAGGGATATTTGTACACTGTGTGAAGATGTGTCTTGGCCATGGCACTTTCTGACTGGTTTAATAAAAAAGCCAAATAGTTAGGCAGGAAGAGGTTATGTGGGACTTCTGGGGACAGAGAGGACTCTGGGAAGAAGAAAGGCGGGGTCACCAGCCAGATGCAGAGGAAGCAGGGCGTGCAGGAGGAAAGGTAACAGTCACAAGTTACACGGCAGGATGTAGATTAATAGGAATGGGTTGATTTGAATTATAAGGACTAGTTAAGAACAAGCCTAAGTTAGAGGCTGAGCTTTCATAATTAGTAAGAAGCCTCCATGTCATTATTTGGTAGCAGACTGGCAGGAAAGAGAAAGTCTTGTGCCCAACGAGGCAGATCTTGACCAATATTTTATTATAACTGCTTGAATATTTTTTCATGAGACTCATGAAGGAAATGCTTGGCCTAGCAGACCTGGGACTCCCAGTCTTATAAAGAATTCCTGGAGGGGTGACAGACATTGGATTTTGAGGACTGTTCTCACCATTCCCAGAATGGGAAAGAGAGTGGGTGAATGAACTGCATAGATGGAGTCATTCACGGGAACTCAGTCCTCCTCCTGAGTCTGCAGCATCTGGCACGTGATAGGTAGAGTCTAGAGTAACATCACCACTGAAAACCTTGGACGTCAAGTCTCTAATATGCCTTTATGAGAGAGGACATCAGCATGTGTTTCCCAGTTCACTGCTGTGGGAATGGGGTGCAGCTCAAGTGACTCCCCCGGAGAAAGACCCCTGTTCCTATGCTGTGCTTTGGGCCTTTTCTCAATGCTGATTTACCTTCTCACCTTAGTAACACAGCTTTAAGTAACAGTATAAGCTAAGCCATACTGCTGAATTGTCTTGGGGGAAGATGTACGCCTCTGTGAAGTGGTAATCACAACCTCAAGGGAGACTGTATTAAGAGCATTAGCCATCACAGTCTGCACAGCTCACACTGGGCCCTCATTTAGTTCCAGCAGAGAAGCATTGCTGGCTCTGGTGAGACAGGCTTGTACCTCTGGTGGGGGAACTGTACTTGGAGAGGGTCCATTGAGGTGTGCTCTGTGTTTGAGCTCCTCTTGTGTTCCCAGAAGGATCAACTTGAAAAGGAAAGCAATCTCCTTCCAGCCATTACATGCTAAACTAGACATGCGTGCTCATGCTTAAATGGCTTTTCTGCCCCCCAATGCTCTTCTCTGTCTAACACAACTAACAGTGCGGGTAGGTGCTTTGCTGTCTCCCTGTTGTTTAGAATGAATTTCCATTTCTACAAAATCTTGAAGCTTTGGTCAAGACCTGATTTGGGGAATTCCTTGGTTACCTATTATTAACAAACAGATCAAGGCCTCCGGCAGAGCTCGAAAGTCATAGGCATGAGGCTGTGAAGATTATGGGGAACACCGGGGACCTGGGAACACAGCGAGGTTTCCTGCAGGTAACTCCGAGGATCCTTGATTTGCAATCATCTCCCTTTCAAAATAATTTAAAATCGCATTGAAGGCATTAGAAGCTTATGAGAGTGCACGCAGACATGAAATGCTGGGCTCATTTTAGATGAAAGTGGATGGATTTTTGCATCTGTTCTTTACAACTCATTATCCTATCCCCCACAAGTTCAACAAATTAAATCCTGGCTTGTTTCCCTCTCATTAGGGATCAATTTGCATGAATTATAGGTTTGCATTATTCAGGATTTGTGTTTAATTACAAGAGTTGCATCAGGAAAAGAAAATGAGAAGCGGCAGAAGAAGCCCCCACTGTCACGCTCTATGCATTGCTTTCGATGTTGCTGTTAGTAGCCAAGTATGGAAAATATTTTAGGCATAGAAGCTGCTTAGTGAGGCTAGGGAGATGAATCCATCAGTCAAATGCTTGCTGTGTGCACATGGAGACTTGGGTTTGACTTTCCAGCACCCGCATAAAATGCTGAGCTCTGTGGTATCCACGCTCAATCCAAGAGCTCAGGAGACAGAAGACAGGAGGATCCGCAGAGTCTGAGGGCAGGTGGGTCTAGCTCGAGGTTCAGTGAGAAACACTATTTCAAAAATTGAAGTGGAAAACAACAAAAGAAGACCTATCATTTATCTCTGGCCTCCTCATGCACGTGCACACACCTGCTGTTGTACGTACATATACCCTTCTCTGTCTGTCTGTCTGTCTCTCTGTCTCTGTCTCTTTCTTTCTCTCTCTCTCTCTCTCTCACACACACACACATACACACACACACACACACGATTATAGCCTTGCTTTGGCTGAATTCTTTGTTTTCTTCATGATGCATCCTTCCACCGTTCGTCTGCACTGTTGGATGATTTCCATCTCTGGGGCCCAGCCAGTTGCTCCATCTCCAGTAGGAAAAGGAAGTAGGCAGGAGACAGAAAAGCACTTCCCAGTTTTCTGGCTGCTTGGTTGACTCTTCTATTTTGTGGCAGATACTGGTGTGGCAGATACATCTTATCTCCATCATGAGACCACAGAGCACAACAGTGCACACATTAAACGTGAGGCTTGGGCTGAGGAAAGCGGTGATTTTTTTTTCCCCAAGCCCCTATTCAGGGTGACGGAGGTGACCTAACTGAATCCATGTCTATCTGCCTGTAACTGTACCTTTAATCTTGGTTGTAAGAGAGAAACTGGTACACACCATTCTTGGGCATTTAGCCCCCTCTTATCTTGTCTTGATTCTTCTCCTCTGTCTTCTTTATACCATTATTGATCACCTTTTCTTCTTTCCAGACTTTTCCTCATCAGTGAGGGTGTGTTAGTCATCTGTCCTGTCCTGTGAGCCTCCTGTGAAATCACGCCTGATTAACTTTCTGCTGAGCTAAGTTTCTTTCTTTGACTGTTGATGAAAGCAAACCCAGGGAGGGAAAATGAACTTCAGGTTCACACAGCAGCACAGGCATCCGCTTGGAAGCTTCAATCACAAAGTTGGCTCCTTGGTCTTCTCTCTTGTCTGGTTTCTCACTTTAACCGGCATAGACGACACTGCCAGATGCTTCATCCTCCAGATGATGCTCACCGAGGGATGAGGAACGGCCCTCAAGAGATCCCAATCGCCCTCATTTGGCTGTAATTCCAAGCTTAACCATCTGGATGCGCTACTAAACTGGGCAGGCTTTGTGTCTGTATTGCCTTATTAACATAATGAAGTGCCTGGGGTCTCACGCTATGCACCCCTCCCCATGTTGTTTTAAAAACGACCCAGCAATACCACTATTGGGAATATACCCAAGAGATGCCCAAACATACAACAAAAGTATATGCTCAACTATGTTCATAGCAGCATTGTTTGTAATAGCCAGAACCTGGAAACAACCTAGATGTCCTTCAATGGAAGAATGGATGAAGAAAGTATGGAATATATACATATTAGAGTACTACTCAGCAGTAAAAAACAATGACTTCTTGAATTTTGCATACAAATGGACGGAAATTGAAAACACTATCCTGAGTGAGGTAAGCCAGACCCAAAAAGAGGAGCATGGGATGTACTCACTCATATTTGGTTTCTAGCCATAAATAAAGGACATTGAGACTATAATTCGTGATTCTAGAGAAGCTAAATAAGAAGGTGAACCCAAAGAAAAACATATAAGCATCCCCCTGAATATTAACCTTCATCAGGAGATGAAAGAAGACAGAGACAGAGACCAACATTGGAGCACTGGACTGAAGTCTCACGATCCAAAGGAGGAGCAGAAGGAGAGTGAGCACAAGCAAGGAACTCAGGACTGCGAGGGGTGCACCCACACACTGAGGCAATGGGGATGTTCTATCGGGAACTCACCAAGGCCAGCTGGCCGGGGACTGAAAAAGCATGGGACAAAACCGGTCTCGCTGAACATAATGGACAATGAGGACTACTGAGAACTGAAGAACAATGGCAATGGGTTCTTGATCCTATTGCACGTAATGGCTTTGTGGGAGCCCAGGTAGTTTGGATGCTCACCTTAATAGACCTGGGTGGAGGTGGGTGGTCCTTGGACCTCCCACAGGGCAGAGAAACCTGCTTGCTCTTTGGGCTGAGGAGGAAGGAAGACTTGATTGGGGGAGGGGGAGGGAATGGGAGGTGGTGGCGGGGAAGAGGCAGAAATCTTTAATAATTAAATAAATTAATAAAAAAAATAAAAAAAAACAAAACAAAAAAAGATAAAAAAAATAAAAAAAATAAAAACACTTTATTCTTTTCAGTTCAAATGAATCTATTTTCTTGGGTGTGTATGGGGGGGAACAAGAATGAGACCAACAAAGTTTTAAAGAGAGGTTTGTTTATCTCATTCATTTGAGTAAAATGTGCATAATTTTTGTGAACTTTCCCAAACGTTGCTTTCTCTCTTTGTAGCTACATCTATATATGCTATAAACATGAGTGCTCACACATGGGTACCACACACAGTGCAGATGCCTCTTACGGGCTGAACTGAGATTCTCAAATTACAGATGTTGAGGTCCTAATTCCTAGTCCTTCAGAACATGACTGTACTTGGAGCCATAACTTTAAGAAGCTAGCTGAAGTTCAGCTGAGGTTGTGTACATGAGCTTCAGTCCAACCTGGAGTCCTTGTAAAAGGAGGAAATTTGGGTAGAGGCAAATATGGATGGAAGGCCACGTAAAGATACAGGAGAGAGAGGACATGGCCATCTACAGTCACAGGGAGAGGATACCAAAATCACCATCCCTTGGCACTGGGCTGTCAGGTTTTTACAGACTCTGGATGATCAGAAAATTATGTATGTTAATCTGCTCAGGATGTCGAACTTTGGTTGGCTACCCTCGCAGAGTTATACACTGTCCTCTGAAAACTGAAAGTATCATGGCGTGCTTGTGTTCTGAAGCTTGCTTGTCAAAAACCACTTTACTGAGGTATCATTGAGATGCAGAAAGGCTGTGTGTTTTGAAGGCATACAGTCATAGGAGTTTGGGATCATATTGCCACAATGAAGGCAGTAAACACACCTACTGTTTCTAAAGGTTCCCTTTGGTTTCTCATTGGTTCCTTTGTGGGCTGCTTGCTTTTCTTTTGTTTTGCGATAAGAACGCTTAACATATGACCCATCCGCTTGCACACACGATGCAGTGTTGTTAACCACGGGTTCTTTGTCACACAGTAGCTTTCCAGAATGTGTTTATCTTACGTAAGTATAATTTTATATCCACTGAACACAATTCGCTCCTTACTGCCCTTTCCCCCAGACCCTGTAAACCATCATTCAATTTTCTGCTTCAATGACTTTGACCCTTCAAAACTGGCTGTGCTCATTTGTGTTCTCGGAGGCATCGATAGGTAGGGCATAAAAATCTATTGCTATGCCATTCTTTTTAGAGCTTGAGTATGGTTAGATTGTGCTATAGCCTCCTTTGTGCAAAGGGACATGGGGAGCAATTTGAGGTCAACATAAGAATGCATGCCCAGACAATGTGTTGATTTTTCATCTAGAAATGTTCTCCAAGTTTAGCTACATGGACCAAACGGCAAGAATGAGGAATTTTGGAACAAAAAGAGTTTGCTACTATGGGTTATGATATAAGGATTAAGACCTTTCAGAATTCATTTACTGAAGATCTGACCCCAAAGTGATTATACTTGGAGTTGGGATGTTTGAGGAGGTGGTTAAGGTCAAATAAGGTGTCCTTACAGGAAGTGGGAGAGGCAGAGACAGTGAGAGTTAGGGAGTAAGAGCAAGAGAGTGAGCAAGTGAGAGAGGGACCAGGATGAAAGGAGAGAGAGGGAGGGGAAGAAGCAGGCAGGAAGGGAAGGAGAGAGGAAGGTAGAGAAGGAGGAAGAAATAGAGGGATGAAAAGGGAGGGAGAGAAAGGGATGGAGAGAGGGAGGGAGAAGAGAAAGAGGGAGGAAGAGGGAGGGATAGAGAGAGAGGAAGGCAAAGAGGGAGAGAGGGAAATTTCGGTTTGAGGAAGGACGGAGAATAATTCTGGGGTGATAGTCATAGCCACTCTGTCATTTCTGCCTTCTTACCTGTTCCTGGCTACCCTGCCATGTGTCTCCTGGACTGCCAAACCCTGCTCATACCTCTTCTCTTCCTTCTGACTAACCCCTCAGCCTCCAGGCTTCTGCCCATTCGGTCTGGTGAACCTCTGTATTTATACCCCACTGCTTTTCCTCTGAACCCCCATTTATGTATTCAGATATCTCCTCTACATCTACCTTTGGTTAGGACCAGACACCTCTTATATAGCACGTCTAAGATTAAACTATGAAGAACCAACCCTACCCGTCCTCCCATCATTTTCATCTCTGCTAAGGAGACTGAATGCCTCTAATTGCTGCACCAACAACCTTGAGATCACATAGTTTTATCCTTTCTCACACATATCAAATATTCAATTTTTGATCAAACAATATTTTCTCTATCTTGAAAATAGTTTTTAAAAATCAAATTCTGCTCATGGATCTAGCACTTTGGCCAAGCCACTGTTACCAACAGAATAGATAATGGCAGCAGTCTCAGAACTGGATGATGTTGTGTAATACCTCCAAACCTGTGATTTTGAACTGAAGCCCCTATCCTTCACTAGGGCACTTAACATGCTAATGGCTGGAGGCTCCCAGTAAACTCCCCTCTGGGAATCATCTTTCATGAAGATAAGTACCTAAGCAAGTCACATGTGTGTCTTGGAATTGGAATTCGCACTCACCGCTGACAGCTCAAAGTAGGACAGTGTGCTTCAACACCTTTGCAGCTTCAGTCTGCAGGTTCAAGGGAGACTTTTCTGCATCTCTCTTCCAACCATCCTTTTGCAGCTTCTCTTGTTTTTCCTTCCTCTCAACTAAGATCCCCAGCCATGTTCCTGCATGCAAAATAATTATTTCCAGATTTGTTCGGGGTATAGATCCAAGACACCCTCCTTGATGACCTTTATGGTATCTTTCTTACCCACTCAGGCAGTTTCTAAACACTGCCAGCAAGAAAGCAGCATGACAGTCCCCCAAAATGTTAAAGACAGTATTATTCCAGAAGCAACTGTCCATCTGGCCATTCCAGCAGCAAGAATGGAAATCAATCGGAATCTTGGAAGAGGTTTGTTTACGTTTGTTCTTTGCATACATAAACATTGCATTCATTTTCATATTAGACAACCCTAGTGTCCATTGTGGGAAATGGGGTAGAGAGTGTTGGATTATAGTCACATGTTGGAACATGGTTGAGCTTTAAAAAAGGGGGAGGAGGTGCCAGAAAGATGGCTCAGTGGGTTAATGCTGTATGCTGCTGTTTCAGAGGACCCTTGTTCAGTCTCTGCACTCAATTGTTTATTTTAGCTTCAGGGAACTGGATGCCCTCTTCTGGTTACCACAGGCCACAGGCATCTGCATTCATGGGCACATACACCCATCACTCACATACCACATAAATAAAAAATCTTTTTTTTTTTTTTTTTAAGAAAGGAACTTCTGATAGATGTCCAAATGTGATAGGAAATAAACTCACAGAGGGATGGATACTGTTTGATTTCACTTAGGAAGGAGTCAAATTCATAGAGCATGGTCATAGGATATAGGCTGCTTGGGGCTGTGCAGCACGGCCTGGAACTAGTGTGTAATGGGGATAGTTTCAATTTTGGAAGATGAGGATTTCAGGAGATGGATGGTGGTGATGACTGTACCACCTTGTAAATATATATTCGTGACACAGGTTAGTATATCCAAACATAGTTAAGGCAGTAAGTTTTATTGTGTGTATGTGTGTGTGCGTATGTGCGTGTGTGTGTGCATGCGTGTGTGTGTGCATGCGTGTGTGTGTGCGTGTATGTGTGTGTGTATTCATGTGCAGGCATGTAGAAGCAAGGTTGATACCAGCTGCCCTCCTTAAAGGCTCTCTACTTTATGTTTGAGACAGGGTCTCTCACTGACCCTGGACGTCACTGACTCAGCAAGCCCCAGGAATCTGCCCGTCTCTATCACTCCAGTGCTGGGATAATAAACCTGAGCAACCACACCTACTCAATGTGGGTGCCTGGAAAGCATTTCACCCAGTGAACCATATCCAGCACCTCTTTTGGTGTGTTTGATCACAAATTAAAAAGTAAGTCTTTTAAGTGTCCTATGTGAGGAAGACATCTTCTCAATGTCTTCCTTTCAGTTAGGGTAAGGCTAGGGACCTTGGTGATCTGGCCCAGTTTGGTGTGGGTCCCAATTTCTTCCTTTCTAACAGGAATCTCCCTCAAGTTCATAACAATGCAGACACCTGCAACAAGGTTTTGCTGTTCTGTTACCAATATGCTATTTTAATATATTAAATACATGGGTGTTTTTGCCTGCAAGTGTGTTTGTACACCACATACATACAGGTCCCATGGAAGCCAAAAGAGGGTGTTTGAATCTCTGGGGCTCACATGACTCTGAGCAGCCATGTTGGTGCTGAAAACTGAATCCTGGTCTCCTGGGAGAGGCAGAGAGCTCATGCATGGGGAACACGGCTAGAGCATGGCAGAGGTCCCAGCACAAAAGATCAAGGACATTTCCGGAAAGTAGAGGCAAGCAGGCAGTGGCAACATTTGGTGAATCACGATGAAGAACTTCCATTGCCACCTCTGGACCAGGGCTGAACCCACCACAAATCTGATTTTACCCAGAACATGGATGGTAGCATGTGAATTGTTAGGAATGTCCTGCTGTGCCTCAGAGACGGAAATTCCACAGAAGGGTCTGCTAACAATTGCACTGTGATTTTATCTTATGATGTGTCTCCCTAGCCATGGGCGGAGGAAGAGAAGTGGAGGAATTATTTATTTTAGCCGCAAGTTATTGGACCATTTATCAAGATGAATTTAGGTTCACGATCCATTATGCATTCCAACTTGTTTTGTGCAAAGGTGCTAATGGATTTTTCTGGGAATTTAGGCTCTGCCGCCTGCCGCACTCAGCCCACGCCTTTAAACTGACTTGTGGGCCTTCAGCACACAGCTGCAGAGCCTTGCAGGCATGACCACACTGCCGGAGTGGCTCCTTTCAGAGAACAAAGCCTTCCAACGATGCTCAGTGATAGAATCTTCCACTTTACTCCACATAAATGGGCCCACTTATTACCTTTTATTCTCAAACTCAGATAGAGGGGGAATTAATCCTTTGGGTTATTTTTGTTTTGTTCTTACTAATGAAGGCAATCAACTTAATTTATCAATGTTTCAGACTCTTCTGCTCAGTCCACACAAAGAACAAAGGAAATGCAGATACCGCACAAACCCATCAGGCCCAAAGCATCCCCCTTCTCCCAGGAGTCCCTCTTCCCCTCCCTCATCTGCAGATTCCTAGGCAACAGCTCCGCTGCTGTCTGTCATTCCAATACCAAATCTTTAAAATGAAAAGTGTGGCATGAGTATTTTGAAATTCATCCATATCTTGGTTAATTTATCTTATTCTGAGTTATAGTTCATTGTGTGACTGACTATACAACATTTGTCTGTCATCATGGTTTTGGTGGATGGCTGGGCCATTTCCTGCATGTGTTTAATTACAAACAAGGCAACTCAGTCTCCTTACAGGTCTTTTGCCTCCACCTGCACCCACACACATTTGAAATGTAGGTGAGCATCCAAACAGACTAGGCTCCCACAAAGCCCATCCATGCAGTAGAATCAAAACCCAGCACCATTGTCCTTGGCTTCTCCGTCAGCCTCCACCATCAGCCACCTTCCTGGATCTGGGGGAAACAGGGAGGACCTTGGACTTCCTATAGGGTAGGGAACCCTGACTGCTCCTTGGACTGGAGAGGGAGGGGGAGGGGATGTAGGGGAGGGGAGGGAAGTGGGAGGAGGGAAGGAGGTGGAAATTTTCAATAAAAATAAATTAATTAAAAAAAAGAAATGTGGGGTTCTCTACATGGGAAGAAACACACTTTGTTTTTCTGCATCTGTTATATTTCATTTACTGTATAATTTTTAGTTTTTTTTCTTGCAGCTGTCATTCATTTTTCTTTATGGCTGAAGAGAATTTCATTGCATATGTGCCCTATATTGTACACCCACTCTACACACACACACACACACAGGAGTAGTCATACAGTAGATTTAGTTTTAAATTTTTGAGGAATGGCAATATTGATTTGCATAGAGGCTGCACTGGTTCATGTTTCCACTGGTAGCAGGTAAGGGCCCCTCTTTCTTCACATCTTCCCAAGCATCGACTGTTCTTTGTTTTGTTGACTATGGCCATTCTGGCTGAGCTGAGAACTCTAAAATTAGCTTGAATTTGCATTTCCCTGTTGGTAAAGTATTTTTAACACTTGTTTAAAGTGGTTATTGACCATTCGTGTTTCTTATTTTAAGAATTTTCTGTTGGGAAGGCAGGAAAGATGACTCAATGGACAAAAGCACTTACCGCCCAAGTGTGGGGACCCCCTGTAATTTCAGTGTTCTGGAGCCAGAGATGGGAAATGAACCAGCTAAATCAGCAAGATTGGGGTTCAAATAAGAGACCTTGCCTCACTGTCTAAGGTGAAGTGTGGCTGAGAACACAGTGGATGATGAGCTCCTTGTCAATCTCAAGGTCCAGAGTAAAAGCAGCTAGAAAAAGAACAACCAAGGGCTCATTCACGCCATTTCTTCGCACCCCTCAGCCTCTCTGTGCTCGGATTATATAAATCAGCCCGCTGTGTGCATGCACCCTGGATCTGTGGTGCCAACCAAGTCCAGATGCATAATAACGTAGTGGCAAACAATTGCATTGATACTGAATGAGCACAGGTGGCTTTCTTACCAGTCTCTAAAAATACTATTTCATAATATGCTCATTGTGTTAGCAATCCTCTGTAGATGGTTTAAAGGACACAGGAGAGGTGGCTCAATGGGGGAAGGGCTTGCTTTGCAAGCATGCAAACCTGAGTTCATATCCCAGTACCTAGATAAAGCCAGGTGAGTGTCACTGCGCAGTAGAGACGGGAGCTCATTGGCCAGCTAATCTAGCCCATCAGTAAATTTCAAGTTCAATGAGAGACCCTATTTCAAAAAAGTAAGTAAGTAAATCGGTGGAAGACATGCATGGTGGCTCATATCAGTAATCCCAGCACTGGAGCTAAGACAAGAAAACCAGGAATTCAAGGCCAGGTGTAGCTACATTGTCAAGGCCAGCCTGGGCTACTTGAGACCCTGACTCAGAAAACTAAAATGAATGAAACACAGATATCTGCAGATTCAGCGCTAATTCTCCCAAAAAAGAAAAACACATGACATATGTCTTTCTGGGTCTAGGCTACCTCACCAGAGTGACTGCTTCCAGCTCTAACCATTTCCCTACAAATTTCATGATCCCACTTTTCTAAAAAGCTTTGTAATTCTTGACTGTATATATGGACCACGTCTTCATTATTCATTCATTAGCATGTTGGGACTATTTGGAGTCCTGGCCTCCAGCTGCTCTTCCCTGCTAGAGACCTTTACTTTCCTTCTGATTTGAGTTGCTGGAAGCTGTGTCAAAGTTGTTTACCAGCTCGGCTTCACGAGCACGTGTTGCCTTGGCTGCTAGAGATCTTTACTTTCCTTCTGATTTGAGTTGCTGGAAGCTGTGTCAAAGTTGTTTACCAGCTCTGCTTCATGAGCATGTGTTACCTTGGCCTTAATCAGACTGTTGGCCCACCTGACTGTGTTGGGCATAGAAGCCTCCATGGTGCTATTGAATAAAGAGGCTTCTTACCAGTGGAAAAAAAGGGTGGGGGCACTTCTTACCAGTGACTAGAGGTCCATGTCCCTGTCTCTCTGTATGTGTGAGTCTTTGTGTGTTTCAACCTCCAGTCCTTTGCCCAAAGCTGGGGAACTGTATGGTACCTCATAGAGTACAGACAGGCGTGCGAAGCATTAGTGGATGGACATCTGGACTGTTTCCTTTCCTGACTATTATGTACAGCAATGGACATGGGCAAGCAGATATCTCTGTCATAGGACATCAAGTCTTTCAACTATAAGCCCAGGAGTGGTATAGCTGGGTCACACAGTCAAGGTATTTCTAGATTTTTGAGGAACTCCATGCTGACTTTCATAGTGATTGCACCAATTTTCACTCCCACCAGCACTGAAAAAGCATTGCTTTTTCTCCACATCCAGGCCAGCATTTGTCATTTCTTTTCTTAAAATCTTAGCCATTATGACCAGTGTAAGATGAAATCCTAATATCACTTTTTAAGCTTCTGCCAGACAAAACCTCAGCATGAAGACAGGAGCTAAGCAGAAAGTCCCACCCCAGCTGAGGAGCTACTAGATGCTGAGAGCTGGGAGACCAAGAGTCAGTTTTGTTTTTATTTGTTTTGGTTTTTAAGGGTGTGACTTCTGGTAAAAGCCAACCACACTCTTGTGGAAGGGCACACATCCCGGGGTATATGGGCAGCACAGGTTGGACTTAGTGAATTTCAAACCAAAGAGAAAGAAAACAAGGTTGGGTGGGGAGGGGAGTAGGGTATATCTGAGAGGAGCTGGGGGACGGGTGAATATGAACAAATTATATTTTATTAAATTCTCAATAAAATAGTAAAAGTGAGGAAAATGAAATAAATTAGAAAACACAATAGAAATATTTTTTAAAAATGGAAAACAAAACAATTAAAAGATGGAAAACAATAGAGGCAGACATGTGATTTCAACTTCTGGCCTGCACAGGTGGCTGCACCTGCACACACCTATGCACATATATGCACACACACACATGCAAAAGGTGTACAGGAAGGTGTATGTAGATGACTGTGTCTAACAAGGGATTTGAGTACCACAGGATATCTGTGTCCAGGGGTGTCTGGACCCAAGCTCCTGTAGGTAATCAAGGGATAGCTGGATAAGCCCAGGGCTTTTCTGGTACTTAACAAGAGGAAAATTGGAAAAACTAGGTGTTCATCTTCGTGGAAGCAGAACATTCAAGGAGTCTGCGTTTAAATTATATCTTTAAATTTGTAGTTGACAAATACTAATTGTATTTATGAGGAACAACGTGGTGCTTTTTATGTGTAGACATTGCAGAAAGATTAAGCTAAGCTTTTAACATGTCCATTATCTCAGCTACTTATTTCTGTGCTGAGGACATTTTCTAAGATCTACTATTTTAGCACTTCTGAAATAAACAATCTATTATTATTAACTACGGCCATCACACTGTGCTCAATACAATGCTTTATTGTTTCTTGCTAATAGAAAGAAACACAATTGATTTAAAAAATATCGATTATGTATCCTGCAGTTGAGCTAAACCCACTCATTAATTCTCAGGACTATTTTGTAGATACAGTGGAATTTTCCATATAAATTATCAGGTTGACTAAGAGTTTTACATTTTTTCTTTTCAAACCAGATGCCTTCCTTGCTCTTTTTCTTCCCTCCCTCCCTCCCTTCCTCCCTCCCCTGCTTAATTTCCTTGCTGCCTTTGCTGAATGATGGAAACAATGCGGACTTTGTGGAAATGTGGAAAGCGTATATCATGTTTCATTTTCAATAGCAGAAAACATTTAGTCTTTCTCTGTATGGTGTCAGCTGTGACTTAGGGCACACGGCCTTTATTATGCAGTGGGAGATTTATTCTGTGGCTAAGATGCTGAGGGTTTTGAGTAGAAATGCACGCTTAATTTTGTAAAATGCCTTTCCCATGTCTATTGAGAGGGTTTCCCTCCTTAATTCCTTAAGATAGTGAATCATGAGTGAGATTTAAAGGTTTCTGACTGAGAATTTCACACATATACACAGTCTATTTTGATTAAATCTACTCCTCAGTCTCCTCTCCCCAACTCTTCCCAGGTCCCCACTCCCAGGATTCCCCTACCTGTTCAACCCCTACATGTACTCTCTTTTAAACCACTGAGTACAGTTGGTGCTGCTGGTATGTGCATGGGTATCAAACCAGTTATAATTCCACCATGATTGAGTTTTGAAGGTTAAATAGTCCTTGACTACTTGAATAACCCCATTGGGTCAGGCTATATAATCTTAAATATGGCTAGACCTAATTTAGCACTGTTTTTATCTTTCAGGAACATATATGAATTGTGTATGTTGACCCATCAATCACTGAACAGCATGGATCGAATCCACTCTCCCTCTTTACACTCCATCACAGTCTTTGGGAACGACTGATCTATTTCCAAGTGACTTTCATCTTTAGCTTCTACATATGAGAAAGAACACATGGTTCTGTTAATTTTTATGTCTGGTCTATTTCACTTAGAATGATGCCCACTAGATGCATCTATGTTTCTGCAAATGATGGGACTTCATTCTTCTAAGGTGAATCATATCCTGCGGCATATACATACCACACTTGTGTTGCCCACTCCTGTTAATGGGTAACTACACTAATTCTATATCATAGCTAGTGAGCAATTGTTGCAGTTGTAGTTTTTGATGATGCTTTGCACTGATGGTACAGAACCCTGAGGGTATTGAGGGAATTGATCTGGGATGCCTGTCTACACTTGCTTGAGACCTTTGCACCCCCAATTCCCACTGAACCATCAAAACCTGCAAAGAAGCTCCATCCTGAATTGTCACACCTTTCTTTTAGAAACTATGAATCCTATTGCCTGAAAATTGGTAAAAAAAAAAAAAAAAAAAAAAAAAAATGAGCGAAGATACAAGTTAGAAATTAAGTGTGAGATCGGTGCCTCCTTAACCCTCTGCTGACTGCTAGTCCCTGCTTGGTCAGCTAGGAAATTCTCCGCATATTGAACTCCCCAAAGAATCAGGCTTGGATTTCAGTTAATCCCCTCTATCTCTCTGTCTCCCTCTTCAATTTCACCAACTTTCAAGCTCTGTCCCTGGTCTGCCTTCTTGCCTCTTTTGGATTTTTTTTTCTTGTCTATTTTCCTGATGCAGAAATTGAGGTCACAGATATCTTTCTAGGTCAGACACTTGGGTTGTTCATGCTCTATGAGCACTTTGGGATTAATGGCATGCCTGAATATTGAAATTCGTGACATCATTTTTATCCATGACTAAAGACTTTCTAAATTTTCCTTGTGAGTTCATTTTGAGTTCTGATTATTTAGAATTCTGTTGCTTACATTCTCACTATCTGGGGATTTCCCAGATGCATTCGTGGTTTGCTTCTGGGCTAACACCGTGGTCTTTCTTGGTCAGCATTTCATTTGTACATTCTAAGGATATGTGCTTTGCAGCTCTCCTAGTGAGTGCCCCACAATACCCATCAGTTACAGTGACTTGCTCATGGGGCTTCTGTCTTTTGTGCATAACTGATCTTCGCAGACTGTTATCGACGTTGAGAAGCCTGAAGAGAACCAGATATTTATTTCTCTTTGTCACTTTATCAGTTTTTGCTTTTTTATTTTAATTCTTCCGTTGCAGCACTTGGGAGAGTGGCCCATGCACCTAACCTGGGAAACACAGTAGAGCTGGCCCTGATGGTATAGGGTAGATGAGCTGACCCTGAGGTTGTGAAAGCAGAACAGGCCCTATCCCTTGCTCATTGTTGCAAGGAGTGAATTAGCAGGGGAAAAGCTGGAGAGCTCGTCCTGGTGGTGACAGGGGAGAGAGCTGATGGGCTGACCATCCCTGTAACTACCCAGGACCAGAACCAGGGTTATGAGTTGGACCATCCTAATGTCCACCCAATTTATTATCTGCTGGTGTACTTGAAGGTGCATGTTGTGCAGATCCAAAGCCGCAGAATCTCCATGAGATAGGACAACAACAAGATTATCCACGAGGAACCCCAATGAGGGGCTACTATCAATGGTGTAGCAGAAACCAGAGGCCTTGAACTGGACCAATGACTCTTCGCAATGAACACTTGCAAGTAAAGATATATGGACAAAAGAATATATTAGGTGATGTAGTGTATCACACTGCAGCTTACATGATGAGGTTTTTCTTTTAAATTTTACTCTTTTTGGAGGGGTATGCAAGATCAGAGGGCAGATATGAAGGAACAGGGAGATGAATGGGATCAAGATGCATGATGTGAAAGACACAAGAGTAAATAAAAAGAAAGTTAAAAAATAAATACATTCTCATTAGGCACATATAAAGTTAAGGTTGCTATGTATTCTTCCTAAGTTTATTCTTTTAAGTTCACAAATGATTCATGTAAACCTCATTAGCCATTAATAACAATATCAGCTAAGTTTTTAATGTATGTGCACAAACCTTGAAAGTACTATTAAGTGTTTTCCTCAGCATTCTATTCTTTTGATACTATTGTCAATATGATTACTTTCCTGGTTGCATCTTAAGATTTTTCATGCAAAGAGTGTAAAGCCATTGGTTTTGTGCACCATTCTTATCTTCTGCTACATTCAGTAGCATTAATATACTTATAAAGTCTTTAGAATTTTTCTCTATATTAGGTAATGCCACCTGTAGAGTACTTTGTCTTCTCACTTTCCAATCTAAGTGCTTTTATTTATGGCTCTGGTTTAATGTCTTGGCCAGATCCTGCAGGTTAGTGTTGATGGAAGGGTGAGCATGGGCTCTGACTTTCATGGGAAAGTCTTCCACCTTCAGGATTAATTATTCTGCTTGCTACAGGTATTCATGGTTGCTCTTCTTCAAGAGAGAAGGTTCTCTTCTCTGCCTGGATGTTAGGTATTTCTTTTCAGAAGGCATGTAGGAAAATTTTTTGAAATTCTCTCTCAGCATTTGTTGATACAATGTTGTGATTTTGTTGTGTGCTTTGCAAAACATTGCATCACTTTGACATATCTTGTGTGTTGAATAAACCTTGGATTCTTGGGTCAATTGCAGTTGGTTGTTTTGTACAATCCTTTTTAAGTGTTTCTGGACATTTTGTTTTTTATTAAAAATTTCCGCCTCCTCCCCGCCTCCCTTTTCCCTCCCCCTCCCCCCACTCTCCACGCCCCACTCCCCTCCCCCTCCCTCTCCAGTCCGAAGAGCAGTCAGGGTTCCCTGCCCTGTGAGCAGTCCAAGGTCCTCCCCACTCCATCCAGGTCTAGGAAGGTGAGCAACCAAACAGGCTAGTCTCCCACAAAGCCAGTACATGCAGTAGGATCAAAACCCAGTGCCATTGTCTTTGGCTTCTCAGCAGCCCTCATTGTCCGCCATATTCAGAGAGTCCGGTTTTATCCCATGCTTTTTCAGTCCCAGTCTAGCTGGCCTTGGTGAGCTCCCAATAGATCAGCCCCACCGTCTCAGTGGGTGGGTGCCCCCTTGCAGTCTTGACTTCCTTGCTCATGTTCTCCCTCCTGTTCCTCATTGGGACTTTGGGAGCTCAGTCCATTGCTCCAATGTGGGTCTCTGTCTCTATCTCCATCCATCGCCAGATGAAGGTGTTGTAATAAGAGCGGCGGGCTACGTTCCTGGCACCTGGCCACCCGCACGGCTAGCTTTATACCCGAAATAATTACACGGAAACTGTATTCTTTTGAATACTGCCTGGCCCATTAGTTTCAGCCTCTTATTGGCTAGCTCTTACATATTGATCTAACCCATTTCTAATATTCTGTGTAGCACCACGAGCTGGCTTACCAGGAAAGATCTTAACCTGTGTCTGTCTGGAGTGAGAGAATCATGGTGACTCACTGACTTGGCTTCTTTCTCCCAGCATTCTGTTCTGTTTACTCCACCCATCTAAGGGTTGGCCTATCAAATGGGCCTAGGCAGTTTCTTTATTAATTAATTAACCAATGAAAGCAACAGATTAGAAAGAAATCACTCCCACATCATGAAGGTTCTATGGTGATATGTAAGATATTTATTAGTATGGCTATAGGATCGGGCCATTTCAGGCTCTCTCTCCTCAGCTGCCCAAGGACCTAGTTGGGGACATCTCTCTGAACCCCTGGGAACTCCTCTAGAGTCAAGGCTCTTGCCAACCCTAAAATGGCTCCCTTAATTAAGATATATACTTCCCTGCTCACATATCCATCCTTCCATTATCCCAACCATCCCATTCCCCCAAGCCTTCTGGACATGGTTTGTTTGTTGAAGATTTTAGATCTATATTCTTACTGAATATTCATCAGTATATTTTTTCTTCTTCTTTTTCAGACAGTTGAGTTTTCCAGTAGAAGAAACTTCCATTGGCTTTATAGAATAAGTTGGAATGTCTTCTCATGTTCATGATTTGCAAGACTTCAAGAAGAACTCCGTGTTAATTCTTTAAGCAACTGGCAGAATTCCAAAGGAAGTCATCACTCCCTGGGCAGAGCTTCTGTGATTACTGACTTGATCTCTTTCCTTGTTAAAGACTTATTCAGCTACCTGCTGCCTTGAATCAGTTTTTATAGTGCTGACTTTCTAGGAATTTGTTCATTTTCTTAAGACATGCAACTTATTTGCACAAACATGATGTTTCCTTATAGTCACTTTTTTTTTTTTTTTTTTTTTTTTTTTTTTTTTTTTTGGTTTTTTGAGACAGGGTTTCTCTGTGGTTTTGGAGCCTGTCCTGGAACTAGCTCTTGTAGACCAGGCTGGTTCCTTATAGCCACTTTTATGTCCAGTTTTAGTGGCATCTCCCTTTTCATTTCTGATTCTATAATCTTAATTCCTTTCTTTTTTTCCCCTGGCAGTCTACTTATGAGCTTGCAAATTTTGGTCCACTTAACTGAAGGTTTTCTCCATTGCTTTGACTTTCTTAGTTGTTTGATTTTGATGCCAATCTACTTCATTTTCCAGGTTTTTCACTTAAGCTGCTTTTCTTTTTCTAGTGTCTTAAGATAGGGAGGTTGCATTATCAGCTTGTGATCTCTCTCCAAATTGAAGTTACAGAGAGGAATTTCCCACTCAGCAAGCTTTGGATGAATGTACATGATTTGGTATACTCTGTTTTGTTTCCATTAGTCTCAAACTATTTCTTATGATCTCTGAAATGTTTGATTTTGATCTATTAGTTACCTAACAACGCTGCATTTAACATTAACATATGTGTGTATTTCTCAAATATTTTTACTTTATTTACTTTGAGATAAGGACCCCATTTCAAAATTGGACCCCATTTTCTGACTCAGCCTCTGGAGTGCTGAGAATATAGGTATGTACTACAGTAGCCAACCAAACTTCCCTCTGATAATGAATTCTCATTTCTTTATATTGGTGTGTATTTGGTCTGTCTTAACTTCTTTATTTATTCAGAGGGCTTTTTGCTTTGTCCTTAAGAATGTACTTGAACAGACCATGTGTTCTGTGGGGGGGGATGGAGGAGTCTAAGATGCCTGCTGGGTCTGATTGTTCAAGTCACTTACTTGTTCCTAATCTTTTCTCTGTTATGTTCAAGAAATTGACTGCTGTATGCTGAGTCATCTATTTTTATCTTCGGTCTGTTTTTGTGATTTTTGTTTGTCTGCTGTTGATATTTTACTTACTTTCTGCCACTCTGGGGGATTTTCGAGAGCTGCAGTTCCTAGCTGAGCTTTAAGAAATGTGCAGAGACAATCAGGCTAAGACACTCTGTTTTAGCTATTAACTGAAACCCAGATGAGAGGAGAGATCCTTTCTCCTCACATCCAATTCAGCTTTATCATAGTCCAAGTGGACTGTGTCAGAGATGGGGCTGGGAAAGTTAAGGGCTCTGATCTTCCCTTGAGAGAATAACTAAATAGACACAATATAGCACCTAACACAATGACAAAACAAAGAGAATATTAAAGAGAAATGTAAGTAAAATCAGATAAGTCACACAGTAACATTTGTTGACAACACTAATGTGGGAGAGAAAGGTACCTTGCTATACTGTAATGGCTAGTGATAATCAGACAGTCTTGGCAGCCAAGGACACCAAGGGGCAGGGGCTTCCTTTGCTTCTCCTCATTATAGGAAGACTCAGTCTCCTTTCACCTGTCTCTCACCCTGTCTGAAAAATTTAGAATCGTGCGTACAGCTCACTATATTAACATTTTAGTTTACTAGACACAAACAAACTCATCATCTACATGTTCACCCACGTTCATCTTTCCTCACTGATTTTAGACAACTAAAGCAATCAATATAGTCAGACACTTGGTTTTGTTGTGGTCAGAAACAAGATGCATTTAAGATCTTAATACCACTGGCTGGTCTTAAAGAACATGTTTCCCAGACAGGCCCAGACTGTGTGCCATCTGCTCTCAGACACAACTATTGGGCCTTGCGATTTTAATATGAATACAGAAAGCTTTATTGAAACACCACCAACAACAACAATAAAGCAGTAGATATGATTTGATCCATGAACTACAGCTTACACCTGGGTATTCAATTTGTTGAGACTCTAGAACTGAAAAATACACATATAAGTCCTCATGGGACTCGTCACCTTTGGGTACCTTTAAAAAATAATGATAGTTATTATTATTGTTGTTGTTGTTGTTGTGTTCTGCGTGTATTGGGAGGACATGTGCTTCATGGTACATGCAATAGAATAAGAGAACAACTTTGGTGAATGGGTTTTATCACTCTACATTCCATGGGTTTCTGTATCAATCTCAGGTTGCCAGTCCTTTGGGGCAAGTACCTTTCCAGTAGAGCCATCTCACTGGCTGGCTTTTCACATATCTTAAGAGGGCCTTCGCAGTAGGTAACAAACAAGCACAATTCTTTTAGTAATTTCACAATATCAAGAATATAAGGAATGTTTCTACCTCCTGACTGATTTTGACCAATAGAGAACTATGATGTCATGCTATGTTAAGCCAGGGGTCTGGGAGGGGTTGTGATCTTCTCTACTCCTCACAGAGGTTTTCATGGGGACAATCTGATTTTTATAGGTGACAGACTGTGTGCTGCTGAACCTTACTGCCCCTGCAAAGTTTCTGTTGGAATTCAGCATTCTAGAATCTCAGACCAAGCTCATGCCCAAACAAACCCAGCTCAGTCTGGCTGGATGTGCAGAGCTGCCCAAATGAAGTCCAGTCCAAGACACAAACCCACAGAACCAGGAACACAAAAATGATGCCATGGTGAGTGACTTAAACTTTTGGGTGTTTCAAATTAGTAAAACTATCCTGCAGACAGGCAAGGTAAAACATACTTTAAATCTTAGCGCTTGGGGAGGCAGAGATAGTTCCAGACCAGGCAGGCTACATACTGAAACCTCATCTCGCAAAAAAGAAAATCAAACCTCATTCTGCTTTTAAACATATGCAGTTAGTGTCCTTCTGGAAGATGAAACGATTAGAAAATCAACTGCCCTCTTGTGTAGATGTTTGTTCTCAGGGATGGCTACCTCTGCTTAATTAGGTTCTTTTTCTTAGAGTTGATTTGATTACATGAATAAATTTAAGAATACTGTATTTGTCACTCAAAATTATGGTGATAGACATATTTTTGATACATTTTATTTTTTATTGGGTCTTTTAAAAGTTAAGTTTATTTTTTTTACAATACATACAAATGTATTTATGGGATACAGTACTTTGATACAGGTATTCATTGTGTGATATTTAAGATTAAACATGCAGATATCCTCAAACATTGATCATTCTTTTATGAAAACATTCAAAATCATTTCATCTATATTTTCAAAATAAATATACATCATCATTATCTATGGTTTCCTTGCTATCCCATAGCTCATTTTAAGCTGCCTCTTTTGTCCACAACTCAGTACCTATTCATCAGCTTCGCTGCCTGCTGCTCTCCCTGGTCTCTGTTGGCCACCATCCCACTCTCAACTCCTATGACATCCACTTTTTAATATTCAGTGTATGATAGAGAATGAAAATTCATGTTTTGTTCTTGTTGTGCTCTGTGTGGTTTATTTCAGTTAACTTCGCAATCTTTAGTTCCTTCTATGGTGTTGGAAATGACAGTATCAAGTTCATTTTCTGTTTGAATAGTGTTCCCTTGGGGATGTCTGTTAGTCAGATAATACATGCTTATTTATTTAATACACGCTTTATTTCTAGGGCATTGTTGCTAACAATACAAGGAACCTGAGAGTTCAGGCAGATGTCTCTGACATATTCTTTTCATTTTCTTTGGATATAAGTCAGATAATGGGATTGATAGGTCATATGGTAGTTTTTCTTTCAGTCTTTTGAGGGAGTTCTATTCTCCATATGGTTGTACTGATTAAAATTCTCCCAATAGTGTATCTTTCTCCCACTATATGTTGTTCCTATCAGTCCCCTTCCCCACTGCTCTCTGCTGCTCCCAACCCTTTCCTGCTGGTCTTTTCCATTTCTCCCAAATAGTCCTTCCCGCTGTTTTCATGGTACCTGTAGTCCATGGCCCTCTGTTTCTCACTGGGGTGAGATGATATCCTGCTGTGGGTTTAGCTTGCATTTCCATGAGGATGGGTTATGCTGAGCATGTCTTGGGCCCATTAAACAATTATATGTCTTCTAAGTAATGTCTGTTTTGTTCTAACATCTTTTTTTTTTAACTTAGGTTATTTGTGTGTGTTCACTCAGGGAATATTCTGCATATGAGCCCTGATGAGAAGGACTCACACTCTGTAAACAGCCTCTTCACTGGGATAGCTATTTTCTTAGTCTGATGTATTTAGTAAGGTATTTTCCTTTGATTTACTTTGGCTTCTCCTGTCTCCTGTGCTTTTAGGGATTTGCCCCCCCTCACCAAATATGCTTCTCAATTTCAATGTCTCAAAGCACTCCCCAGACATTCTCTTGAAAAACCTCAAGCAGCAGAACTTACTGTCAAGCTCAGTGGTGACAAACCTCACCCCAGTTCATGGATTTTCTCATTTCATGCCTTCAGTAACTATTGACCACTGTAGGATTTATCCCCACATGCCCTAGAGGAACGAATGTTTCTGGAGTCTTCCTTTATTCAGCAATTTTTCATCGTTGCTGATGCATACACCATTAAAGCTTCCATTTGTAAAACCCATGCTTTTCTCTTAAGCATTTGAACTGTCTCTACATTAAAAACCCTCTGCTTTCTTTTAAAGAATAAGGACTCCTTTTTTGTAGCCCTTCTGTAAGTGCCTCACAATACATGTGGTTTCCTGCAATGGTTTGCCAAGAGCGTTAAATGAGAATCCAAGTTGGCATCCAGCTAAAACATACCAATTTTTCAAAAAACCATTGATTCAATTCTTTTAACAGGCTAACTTTCAATTTGACATGTGACATGTTTAAACTTTGTGTGATTGATTCTGTTTGTGGCTTATCTGTTTTATTCAGTCTTGTACAGTTTTAGAATAGTACCCCGCTATTTAAGTTATTCAAGATATGCTACACTCATTCCTTCAAAGGACAAATTACACATGGTATTTTTATTGAAAACATTTTGGGTATTTCTCTGTGTAAAATACTTTTCCGTGTAAAGTTTATAAATGCTCCATGAAGTTCACAGCATCACATTGGTACACAGGTTGGGGTTGTGTAATCCCAAGTGTGCCTGCCTGGGGCTCATTATCCTTCTCTGTTTATTCACACCGGCTTTGTGTCCGTCAATAAGCTTTCGTTGGGTTTTAGGCTGCAGGGAGGTGGTACTTGGGGATTCCATAACTTTGTTTTCAAATAAGCTGCACTTATTTATTCTAAGCTTGTTGGGGGCATTTCATCGCTGTTGACACTCCTTTGAGCCAAGCGTGTGTTAATAATAGTGTATGTTCATGCACATCAGATGTCCTTAAGAAACACCTTAGCAGAAAACAATGTTTTCCTTTGCTTTAGTCTGTAGTCGTCCACCACCTCTGGCTCTTACAATCTTTCTTCCCTCTCTTCCAAGATAATCCCTGAGTCTGGAAGGAGGGGATGTGGGCCTGGGGGTTCTACAGTCTCCTATTCTCTATATCTTGACGAGTAGTGGATCTCTATGTTTACCACCATTCACCGCAAAAGGATGTTTTTCTGATGAGGGAGCGGTAAGGGGTGCACCAATGTATGGGTATAGCAAGAAGTCATTAGGCATTAGTTCAATTCTATGTTCATTTAACTGCATTCTAGTGGTAGGTTCACCTCTAGGACCTAGGGCCTATTTAGGCACACATGATTGGCAGTTGCACAGATAAACTCACAGGGTTACAACAGCATGTACAGGACCTGTACAGCTCAAGCTGGACAAAATATCGGCATGGAGGTGGGGGTGTAGGTACAAAGTCCCACCACAGGTTAAGAGGCTATTGGTAACTGACAGCTGTTGGGATAGCGAGAGTCTGTTTTCTTTAAGGACCACACCTCAGTGGCTGGCCCTGCACCCGGTTGTGTATAGGGAGCACAAATTGGACTCCATGGGTTCAGAAAAGAGGACACAAAGCTGGGTGGGCAGGAAAGGGGAATGGACCAGGGAAGAGTTGAGGGGTGAATATGGTTAAAATATGAAATTCTTAAAGAGTAAAAATAGTTCTTTAAAAGAAATTCCTGATAGGGCAATTGAAGTGAAGCTTGTTCTTTAAGACACTTGACCACACAGCCCTTTCTTATCTCCCTTGGTACATTAGTATGCATCCGAGAGCAGAAAAATCATCTGCCTCTGGAAGTTTTTTAAATTGTATGCCTTCCATTGATCTCATCTTAGGGGAGACATGCTCTATTAATGCCCCGAGAAGCCTGCTCATCCATCCTCCACATGCTTTTCTGCCTGGCATTTGTAAGGAAGCCTTACTTGTTAATCAACTTAGGATTTACCCACCCTGGTCGGTCCTTTTCCTGAGCTGACTCAGAATTCTATTCTCTGGTACTGTCTCCATTACCCCCATGGATCCTAGTTTCTCTGGGCTCCAATATGGCACACGGCTCATACCATCTTTCCTTCTCCTTGGCAGAGATACCCATGTATCCTGACAATGATTTGGACTGACTTGAACCTTGGGGTTGAGGGGTGCCAGCCAGGGCATGAGACAGACAAAGCTGGTGCCACACGGCCTCTCCCGTTGCTCCAACATGCCAACCAGAGTAAACACACGCTGACACCATGTTCCGTGTGTCCCTGCCTGCCTGTGTGCTTGGGAGAGTAGAGAGTTCTCCTTCCCATGGAGTCCATGGGCACCCGGCCAGCCATCCTGCTTGGAGCCAGGTGCTGTCTCCAGGTGTCTCTCAGGGACTCTCACAGCAGGGCCCAGATGGTAGCTCTCACTCTATTGCTTCATGCGTTGGCAGCTTCGGACCAGCTCCAGGTCGCCCCCACCGTTTCCCTGGCTGGAGAAGATCTAAGGGTGAATAATTAGGAATTGGTAAGGGTGCCAGGTTAGACTCATACTGGTCCAGTTTTTAAGAACGCTTTACTAATTGGACTAGGCAAGTCTTAGTCAAGGTAATTTGAGTTTAAGCAGGAGGGCATACGGGATGGCTGCCTTGTGAAGTGTTCTAGCTGTGTGGGGGGAGAGGAGAGACACCACAGGAACTCCACTGTACTCTAACCAACCTGAAGAAGTGGCTCTTCCATCCTCCAGAGAAAAGCAGAAATAGGCGAACCTTCTAGGATATCACATTCAGTTTCTGTAGGAAGCGCTATTTTCAGGCATTGGAATCTTCAAAACCAGAAATAGCTTCTTTGACAGGAGGTGATCTCCTTAGCAACAGAAGGGCTCTGTGGCCAGCCAGCTTAGCCTACTTAGCCAATGAGAGACTGCGTCTCAAAAATTCATCGCCTACTTGGCCAATGAGAGTCCACATCTCATGAAACACTATGGATGATTTCTGAGGAATGGCACCTAAGGTTGACCTCTGGCCTTCGTGTGCGCACGCGCACCCACACCCACACACGTACATAGATGAACACACCCACAGGTTTAAAGTGAGCCCTTCCCCTTTTATTTCACTCATTTAGTCACTTAGCTGACACTTGTGGGCGGTGCCAGATGCCAGGTGTTCTTCTGGACGCTGGGGAGCCAGCTAGGGACGCACACCTGACATCTGCCCTCTGGGCATTCCTTTCTCAAGGAGCTCCAAACGCGAGCAAGGCAGTAGACATTCAGACAGTTTTAGATCACGTCAGGAAACTAGCTGTGCTGAAGTTAATCAGACAGGTGCCTGGGGAAGCTTCAGAGGGAGGTGATGTGGAAACTCTGTGGGAACATCTGGGGTGGGGGCCGGAAGCTGAGAAGATGCCTTCAAAGAGGGTGCCCTTAAGCATATTTCTCAAAGCAGAAAAAAAAAAATGACTGTCCTGGATTTAGGTAAAAAGGTATCCTCAGAGGTTTTGCCCAGAGGACACAGTGACTTTTAATTAAATCCAAAGGAACTGAGTCGCTTCTGAGATCTTTGGGTATTTTTCACAACACTTATTTCAAGAATCAGAACTCCAAGTCAAAGTGACATAAATTCAAAAACAGAAACAAGGAGGAGAAAGAATTTTACTGTCTCACTGTAATAGAAAGCTGGCTGGGCCAGCATTAGATAATCAGCTAGCCCATGGCTAGGACCTAGAGCATCTCTTAGACTCCTTTTTCCTCTGTCCCCTTTTGATACTGGCTTTCCTTGGTGAGATAGCAAGTCCAGGAACAAATTCTTCTGGACCTCATGTGAACCATGCGGCCTCTCTAGCATAGAAGGGGTGAAGCAATCTGTTATGCTCCCAGAAGAGCAGGAAGGCCAGAACCAGGCATGGTGGCACACTCTTGTAATCTCAGCATTTAAGGAAGTGTATATAGGAAGATCAGAAGTTCAAGGACACCCTATAGATAGAAAATAGTGAGTTCAAGACCAGTCTGGGATGCATAATAATAATTCTTCTTCAAAAAAAAAAAGTCTGGGTAGCAGAAGAAACAGGATAGCCTCTGTAGAACTGTTACTAAGCTGTTCCTGTTCATAGACTTTTTACTTTGTAATTTATCCTTTTTTGGAGATAGGGTCTTAAGAAAGTTAGGATGATCTTAATTAAGTTCACTATATAGCTGGGAATGTCCTTGAGCTCCTGACCAGCTTGCCTCCACCTTAAATACACTGGGATTATTGCCTTTATTCACACACTTTGGACTACAGCTACCAGCCAGGGAGGGGCTTGCTAGACACCTGGAGGGAGGAGGCAGGGCTTTTTCCCCCCTTCCTGCCTCTGACATGGGAAAGTGTGTGGAGCAGCTGAGTCACAAATGGGAGGGCAGGAGTGGGTGACAAATCTGCCCTCCCGGTGGTACTCTCTCCACATCCAGACTATGCAGATAAACTTGGTGTCCCTTGCAGTGAAGTCCAGCATTCCAAGCAGCACATAGCCGAAGGCTCCGCCCTCTAATCATAAATTACCTGGGGAGGGTCTGTGGGCAGGGAACACCAGTGTGGGTGCTTGAAGCGGCCTTGAGGTTTTAATGTAGTTACATCTCTCCCCTCTCCTTTCTACAAACCATCCCGTATACCCTCTCCACTCTCCTTGAAATTCGTGGCGTCTTTTCCCACTAATTGTTATAAGTGCATGTATGTGTATACATATGTACTCCTAAATATAACCTGTCCAATCTGTATATTGTTACTTGTTATGTCTGTTTTCAGGGCTGACCGTCTGGTATTAGACAACCACTTGGCGTGCTCTTCCCCGAGGAAGATCGCCTTTCCAGCTCCCATCCATCTTGGCAAATCCATTGGTGTTGTTCTTGTTCAGCTACTCTTTGAGCAGACAACCAGCTAAATAAGTCCCTTCCCAGAGAGTGCTACAGGGAGGTGAGGACCTATTTAGGCTATAAGGACAGGTCTAAAGGTGCAGGTCCAGGTACTAACACTATGGTTTGAGTATTTGCCACAGAGCATGTGTTAGAGATGTGACTCCCAGTGCAACCTATAGGAAGCGAAGCCTGGTGGGAAGAGTTAGGTGAGGGGGCTCCACACTCACGAATGGATTAATAGATGTAAAGACCCTAAGGCTAGAGATTTGATCTCTGAAGCACAATCTCAATCTCTCTCTCCCTCCCCCCCCCCGTGTTTTATTTTATGTGTTTTGTCTTCATGTATAGTCTGTGCATCCATGCATGCCTGGTGCTCATGGAGGCCAGAAGAAGGCATCAGATCCCCAGGAACTGGAGTTTTATTCACTGTGAGCTGCTGAGTGTGCTATGAATTAAACCAAGGTCCCCTGGAAGAACAGCCAATGCTCTTAACTACTGGGGCATCCTCCCAGCCCAATCACGAGCTCTCTTGCCCTTCTGGGTCCCACCATGAGATGACACAGTGGTAAGACTTTCAGCTATGAGCAGGTGCCAGCACTATGTCCGTAGACTTCCCAGATTCCAGAACCATGAGTCAACCAAGTCACTGTGATTTGTAAACTGGCTTGCAGTAATCTGTTATGGGCAGTCTACATTCACTCCATATAAATGCATGGAAGACAGGCACTGACTCACAAAAGTGCTAAGAAGGCACTGTCTAGTCAGGCAGTATCCTGTTCCAGGAGGCTGTCTCCTTAGGATGCTAAGATGGTTGATTATCTTTCCTTTCTGGACCCGGATTTGATTGTGAAAGCCCATGGCTGCTACTCAGGGCCCCATAATAGGATTATTTCAGCAGAAGGATGCTTCATGGCTAATTGGCCTGGGGCAGGCATCTGAGCCAAGGTGTCCTGCTAGAGACATAAGGAAAAAATAGAAGACCTGCATCCTGCAAGGTACTGTTGGAGATGTTAAAATGGCTTTGAGAAGGAACCTGTCACATCTGGCTGTTGCGATTAGATTAGGTAGCAAAGGGATGGAGAGGAAGAGAAACATCCAATGTATTCTGTTCAGGTCCTGCCAAGGCCCAGGAGGTATAGTTTAAAATAGCTTATCTTTGGAGATGCCCTCCAGAGAGTCACACTGGACACAGCCCAGAGGCATGTAGGCTCCAGGGCCCTGGAGCAATGCATCCTTGCATTGCAGCAACTCCCAAGCTCATGCTAGGGAGCTAATTGTGGGCTGGAACCTTCCATATGCTTCTTTGAAAAGATAGGTTCCCTATTCCTGCCCCTGAAACTTCCAGAACAGCTGGCCTGGCTTTGGCCCTAGAGATCTCCATTAAAAAAAAAAAAAGTTTCCAGGAGGTTCTGAAATATGGGTTAGCAAACACTGGCTTTCTTTAACTTAAGCAACCAGAGGGATATAGATATGAAGTGAGCAGAGTAATTGGGACAATGTTATGCCACAGCACACCTACTCTGTGTTCAACAGTTCACACAGCATGCGTACACATACACACACTCGTGTTGGCCTTCTTATGTCTGGGCAGATATTCCAATCCTTCTTTTTGCCTTGGTTTCTCTCCTATGATAATTCATAGACCTTTTGTGCGGGCGTTCAAAGCCCCCATTCCGTCCCACTTTCCTGCCTCAGAAGGATCTGAAATTGGGAAGGCTGTGTGACAATGAACTCCTGCATGGAATTAGACCTTGTCTTCTTGTTGGAGGAGTAAGAGGACCAGAAAAACCCTTAACTGCATTTGAGAAACCCTGCTTATCCAGCTGCAAAGTGGTGCAGGCTGAACACCTAACTGTAGCCCTAAGGACATATCATTGAGCCCTCACACAATTTCACCCTACCCCCATGCCCCTTGTCTCAAGCCCATTGGTTAAAGACAGACGGAAAAGGATGAGTGACAATCAGAGTGTCGGTCATTACATATTCCTGAATAGGCCTCTTCCATGTATATTTCTCTTTGGTAAACAATCACACATGATGCAAATATTGCCCCAGACATGCCTCTTCAGAGAGCTCTTTCCCGGAATTCTCTAACACCTAATTTCCAGTCATTTACTTTCAAGTTCCTACCTTCCTGTCAAAGTTTTAATCAACATTAATGACCCAGGACACATATATATTTCTGTTAACATATGCTTGTATAGAACTCTCCATACAAATTTAATAGCCAGAGTTCATTGTTTAATGTACTTAGGCCTTGCAGGTATGTTCATCCATCGAGTTCATAATCTCATTGTGAATGTGGCAGGAGTTGTCTGCTTTTGGAGGCTTTCCAGTCTTGTGCTGAACCATCTATTAATAAGACCTGGATTTATTTTCTTCTTCAGTCAGCTGGACATAAGGAGTGTGAGGCAGTGGGTTCTAAAGAAAGAGAAAAGACAACATAGAAAGGGGGAGAGGGAGGGGGGAGGAGAGAGAGAGAGAGAGAGAGAGAGAGAGAGAGAGAGAGAGAGAGAGAGAGAGAGAGAGAGAGATCAACTCTGGGAAGCAATTTATGCAGTCTTAGGTCATTTTGTCCCAGTCTTTGACACCTTATTTCCAGATGATGATGGATTAGTTCCACACCCACAGACCACCTCTGTCATTTGCAGATCAGACACTCTCCAGTTCTGTAGGGATACTGCAGTGGTTTAGTAATGTGGATCAGACACTCTCCAGTTCTGTAGGCATATCTCAGTGCTTTAGTAATGTGAATCAGGCACTCTCCAGTTCTGTAGGGACAATGCAGTGGTTTAGTAACGTGGATCAGACACTCTCCAGTTCTGTAGGGATACCACAGTGGTTTCGTAATGTAGTGAACTGTGATCAAGCATTCTGTGCATGACTGGTAGAAATCTAGAAGCCTCTGAAAGAACAGTATCCGAAGAGGGTGTAGCTTTACTTGAAATTCTTAAAGGTCTTTTCTGGAATTCTTCTGTCGTGGTCTGCTAAAGGCTCCACAGATGCAAACCCATCAAAACTAGACTGTGTGGCTGGAGTGACTGGGCAGTTTTGGCGATACCACGAGCTGATGGATGCCATTTCTTCTGGTTCTCAGTCAGATTGGAAGATTGATCTGTCTGTCTGTCTATCTGTCTGTCATCTATCATCTATCTATCTATCAATCTTTCTATCTATCTATCATCTACCATCTATCTATCATTTATCTATGCCATTTATCTGATGAGGAATTTGACCAAATGTTGACCAAATGAGGAACACTGTGTCTAAAATTCAGATGATTCTCTGGACACGAGGTCTTTTTATAGAAGTAGCCTGAACTTGACCTTGGAAGAAACATATTACTGTGTCCTGGGCTCTGAAATCCTTGGAAACACAGCAGCAGTTCCTTTGAGTTTAATTCAGAAGGTCAGCAATTTGGAGTGGGCTCATCGAGGAAGTTCTGATGACTTCTACCATTTATGCACATGGTCCAACACACCTGACAACTCACCTAGGGCAGGATAGTGGCCTAAAAGGGCCCTAATCACTTGTCTAACAGATGGTACCACTCCTTCTGCAGATCTCTTGTCACCTGATCACTCATTCTTAAGAAAGCTCACCTAGACCTCCAGTAAAGAAGTTCAAGGATCATAGAGAGTATAGGTACTGCATAGCCTTTTCAGACTTCATCTGAAAACGCACAAAGTGTATCAATGCTACATCCAGGAAGTCAAAGTAAGTCTCCAGCCAGCTCTGATTCTGGAAGATGGAGAGAAGGAATGGGGACAAATTAAACTTCCTTCTGGAAGAGCAATAAGCCACATTAGAGAAAGGCATGAACATAGGGAAGGGAGTCTTGGAAGATAGTGTTTGAATCTGCAATGGGTCCTGTTGCAGTGTGCAAGTCAGGTCAGCCTCAGGAGCACAGAGCATGGTCCAGGAAGTGGGTGGCATAAACCATAACACTTTAATAAAACAAATCACAGTGAAAGGACGAGATGCTGCCAAAGGTAACCTTGGATTTTCTCTGAGTTATTTATAAAGAGCATCATTCAAAGTGTATTAGTTCTTTAATGGTTATTAACCTCAAATTACCATGACACATCACTCTGCTCACAGATACGCACCAGACACTCAACACCATATTTGAGAAATGTTCTTCTAAATGACGGGCCATCTGAGAAGGTGCATTAGAAAACCATTTTCCTGGAATTTCTTTGTCTTAACTCTATTCTGGATAAATGTTATTTCTGAAATTTAGACTAATTAATTCAGAAGAAAGTTTAGATAGCTGAAAATTAAGCCAGGTTATGGAATTCAGGTCTGCCTCATCTAGACATATTCTCTGGGACTTTCCTTCCAATATAGGTAGTAAGAAATAAAAAATTATCTAAATACATGTGGCTGATGTATCAGAACAAGTGTTAGTAACATAGAAATGACTCCAAACTTGATGATTCCCGTGAAACATTCAAAAGTACACAGAGCTATTGCGCGGAACCTATGACTCATGAAACCCGTGTTGTGTGGTTGGAGGCAGATAACAAACCACACAGATTTTCTTGAAGTATCTAAGGAATATACCATGAATCATACACAGGGGATCTGAAATTAGTAAGTGAGGCTTTTGTTTGTTCTTAGAGGGATAATTCTCAAGAAATTTCAGGACAAGTTTGTTGTTGAGATGTTTGTAGTGTATAAACTCCTAAAGATAACATGTTAAATTTTGTTTTGCTGTCTAGTCAACGGGTACTTTTTTAATATTTGTCTTGCTCCTGAGCTCTTTCGAGCATCCGGAAGATAGCAATGAACAAAATCCACAATAGCTCTGCCTCGAAGGAGCTTAGATTTCACTGGAAGGTAAAGGACTTTGCTAATGGGAAGAAGGTTCTTAGAACAAATTCGCTGGTGGTAGACCAAGATGGCCAGACTCAAATGAGTTTCTAAGAAGCCCAGAAACAACAGGCCCAGTATTGATCCTGGTGTTGAAAGGCTATCATTAAGCCCTCCGGCTTCTTCAGCTTTTGTGCTTCCCATTGCTGAGTAATGATGTCTTGCTTCACAATGTCAAGATGGCTCCTGCAATGGTAAGCCAGCCATTTTGTCCCCACACCATAGTTAATGAGGCAAGAATCAAAAGGGATGGAAAAATGATTTTTCTCTGATTAGTTTTTTTTCTTTTGGAATGGAAAACCTTTCTTAGAAGCTCAGTTTAGCTTTTGAGATCTATATATCCAGAAGTAGGACCAAAGTTGCGATTCCATTGAACACTTCCACCACTGTTACTTTACATGCATTGCTTGATATACACCCTGGACACACATGAACATCACTGCCAGAGGAGGGCTCTGAATACTGGCATCTGAGAGCATCAGTTGAGTGCTTGACAACCTCACCTTCAATCATAGTCTTCTTGTTTTTCCAGCCATCTTTTCTTTTTAAAGATTTGTATACTTTGTGTATATGAGTGCTCTAAAATGCATATACACCTGCACTCCAGAAGAGGGCATCAGATCCCACTATAGATAGTTGTGAGCCACCATGTGGTCTCTGGGAATTGAATTCAGGACCTCTGGAAGAGCAGTCAGTACTCTTAACCACTAAACCATCTCTCCAGCCCCTGTCTTCTTGTTGTTCTGGAATTCGGTTGGAATTATTCTGTTTTTATGATGTTCATATTGACCTATAGTTGTTGGTCCCTGCCTCATAAATTTCCTTCCTCTGTATATGATTTTCCTGCCTGAAGAAATTTTTTGTTGTTGAGTTTAATGTCTCAATTAGGATGGGCTATAAAATGGAGAAATTTGAAACTTCCCCCTGGATTATGTATTTATTTCAACATTCATAATTTCTATATGTTTTAGAGAAATTCTTAGCCCTTTATAACTTTTTTCGTTTTAGTTTGGAATCACTAACTATATATGTTTTGGCTTCTCTTTCCCATACATGTCTAGTTGTTTATCTTTCAAAGATCCCTGATGATAGATACAAGGTGTTCATAATGTTTTAATATATATAGATAGAATGGCTAAACAAGCTATATCACATAGTCATTGCTTCATATATGGTTTTGTCGCTAAAACACTGCAAGTCTACTCACTTGGTAATTTCCAATTATACATCATATTGTTATACAATGTATTAATTTATTCTACCTAACAAGTGGGAAATGTATGTTTTCCTTTCTATCAAATATAACTGGCCTACTAATGGCCACTATTGCAGAAACTTGCCCCCACTTTAATCTTTCCCAGTTTGTAAAACTTTCATGCTTGTCTTTTAATCTCCTGGGCCAGGTAAAACATTTGTTTATGTGAAGGCCTTCCAGGCCCTCACAGCTGGATGGCCTGGAGCTGCGAGCATGCCCTTCTCCCTTTCTCTAGTTTCCTTTCTTCAGATCCTTTTCAAATTCGCTATCTGAGAAATTCTGAGGTTGGACTCCAGTCAAGGAGGAAAAGAATACACCACCTGCATTTGAATAAAATCAGAGAACTTCCTTTCCCGGTGAGCTTGCTGGCCCAGTTTGGGTTCTGGTGTACCATTTTTGCAAGAAAAAAATTCCTTGTTGAGTTACTTTCAATTTGTTAGCATATCCTTCTGTGAGACAAAGAGATTATTTGTTTCTTTCTAGCATGTCTAACTAGCTTTTTGCATGACTTGATCAGTATTTCCTAACTTCACTCCCAAACCAGCCCTGCTAACCTCTGTTGTTCTACTCTCTGCTTCTGTGGGGTCAGTGTTTCCAGGTTCCACATGGGAGTTATCTATTAGCTCACCTCAAACAATGTTTGTGTTTCTCTTTTTCGTCAGACAAAAAAATATGTGAAACCGACTTTCTATGCAATAGTTTAATAGCTAACCATATTTTCTTGGCTAATAAACTTAATAGTTCTACCATACCATTTGAATAAATCTTCCAAACATGTTTTAGATAAGGAATCCAATCCATTCAGGCTTTTAAAATCTGTGTAAAGGGAGGAAGGGAATCAATGATAACTTCGAAGAGTTGTTGATGTTTGTTCAAAAGATTAAGTTCGTCAAACAGGTATGTAATAAAAAGGCAGGAAGTTAGGCACAACAGGCTAAAGGAATTGGGACAGCAGATTCTCAAGACTGTTTCCTGCTTATTTGTAGGTATTGTCTGGGGAGGGGGAAGCGGAACCTGAGAAAGCTGGGTGCTGTTCACAACCTGGGGTAGCTGGTCTCTTTACTTCTGTCCAGGGTTTGTGGTATGGAAATGTCTGGTGTCTCTTAGACCTGTTTAAGGTATTGGCAGAACAGAGGACAAAGTTAAATTTAGAAAAAAGTTAGGATCAGGGAATTGAGAGGCATGTATCTGAACCTGTTTAAGGTGGATTCTTCATTTTTGCTCTCTGGAACTCACAAGAATTTTTTGGGTTTGTGAAGACATAAGTTTTAAACAGCAGCATATTTATACCAGAATGACTGTGACAGATTTTTTTGCATAATGAAAAGTATCTTTAAGACTATGAAAGGCAGCCTGAGAGAGAATTTTGTCCTCACATCTTTATAACTTGCAGGTACATGTTTAATAACTTGTATTTGTATCTTACTGAAATTTGTTTGGTGAGGCTGTCCTTTTAAACTGACAAAACTTCTCAGCTGTCAAACCGTATCAGCGATCTTTGAGAAGGATAAAATTTTACTTGAGTTATTGATTAAAAAACGACAGAGAACTTACTTAATTGGCACCTAGAGCTTCTCCTCAAGGTCCTCCAGGGTTGCTGAAGGTTGTATTTTTCTCTTGCTGTTTAGCCCTGGGCCTGCCAGGCTCCAGAAGATACTGTGGGTTAAGAAATCTGTAGGAAGACAAGCCTACCTTGACCTGAGCAGTTAGACTACTGATTCTAGTTATTCTTTCCATTGTCTGGTGATTTTCAGTTTAGATGAAAGGCAGTTTTACCCAGTGGTCAGCACTTGGCAGAATTGCAGATGGACATTGATTTGTGCCCATCTGTCTTCTGTCTTCTTTGGAGGAAGTAGAGTGCTGCTAGGAGCCAAACTGTCTCTTTCTGTTATGAAAGTCTTTTAATAATTAAATATTTAAATGCCATATTTCCCAGATCTCTGAGCAGTTGAGGGCTGTTTACCAGGTATAGATGAGTTATGACTGTATAGAATCTGCCTAGAGAGCAGGGTCCAAGCTTGACTGGCTGTCAGTTTAGTGGGTAAGATTTATACTTGTAAAAGACAAAGAAGAAAAACCTGCTTGCAATAGAAGCTTAATGGTAGAGCTGATAAAAGTAGAGAACAGCTTAATGTATTAAAAAGCAGGGTTGGATTAAATATACCATATTTTTGTAAGAGATTTAGAAGTACTTATCAACTTAAAACATGAGACTTATTGCTTTCTTAGTCTAGAATGAGATATAATGGACAGACAACTATAACATTTAACAGTAAACATACGTGCATTTAGGTTGCATGTATGCACACAAACACATACACATTAAACAGGAATTGGGTGAAATGGATGCTTCTAGTGGGCCCTACCAAAACCATGCTACTGCACAAAACATACATGTAACAGAGTCAATAAGAGGAATTTAGAGACAAAAACATAAGTAAACTGTGGGACTAGGCAGGGGCTATCTCAGGAAGATGGCGGGACTTAGTCACCTGACCTGGCCCTCAGTTAAGATGGTGGTGAGATCACCTGACCTCAGTTAAAATGGCAGCAGTGGATGAAGAAGCCACTTTTTTTTTTTTTTGAGCCGTGGGAGTTTTAAATATAATAAGAGACATATAGGCTGTGTAGAACATACATTTAAAACAGAATTACATTCGTGTGATAACAATGGTCATGTGTTCTATGTAGGTCCATATTTCTACATGGTATGGCGACCAGAATCCCCGGCCATAGTTTGCACCTGCCACACAGGAGGTGGTTGGTCACCTAGCTTGTTGCCGTCCCTAACAAAGGGTCAGGAATTGTTCTGCTCCTTCTTTGTAATTTGGAGGATGCCTGAAAAGAGATGTTAATTCAGCCTACGGGACAGAGCTGGCACACAGAGCAGAAAGACATGACAGAGCAGGCACAGGTAGACGTGGATGCGACCACAACCATTCACCTGGTTACCTAGGAAACAGCATGCTAGTGAATTTCCCCTCAGTTTATGCTTTGCTATATAAGGCTGTTTGGAGAATAAATACAGAGGAATTCTTCAGGATGTGAACTCAAGATTTCATGAGGGATCACTGAGAACCTCCCTCCTGATAAAGCCATGTGAGTTGTGTCTCTAATCCCACACTTCCCCTCTGATCTGGAAAAATAACTTAGGGTCTGGGCTGTCACAGGACCCCAACAGGTCTGATCATTGAATCCTACTCAGAGAAGCATGCCTTTTTGTCTTTTTCCTTTTTTCTATACTAGTCAAAGTCTGAGCATACTTTTTGGAGCCTCTGGGCCTTCTCATTCATTTGGGAAGCCCATCACCTTTCTGCCATACTGCTGCTTGCTGACCTATTGCAAAAGACTTTCATCTCCCTTTTCCCAGAAGCTGTTGAGATTTTCATCTTGCCTGCCCTATTTTTCTATCAAAGGCTAATAAAATTCTCCTCAAACTTCTAAGCCTGACTTTAAATTTATTTATCTAAACCAAAAACTTAAAAATGAACCACCAAGTCTCCTCATAACTGTTCCGTTGGGACTCATCCTTAAGAGGCTGTCACGGGAGAACAGAGAGGAACAGAAGGAGGCAGAGTGTTTGTGAGCAATGTTCTCTCCCTTCTGGGATGTCAATGGACAGTGCCGAGTGCTAGGGATGACACAGTTCCTGCTGGGAAGCTCTTCCCTCTAGTGTCAACATTATTTCATTAGCATAGATCTGTTATACTAAGTTATGGGTTTCATTATGTCATTTCCAAACATGCATATAGTGTACTTTGATATTCACTCCATCAACCTCTGTCTTTTCTTCCTCTAATCCCCTCCTACACCCCTAATATCTCCCCTTTTTAAATGTTCATATCCTTTTCCTTCACTAAATTCACAGATAAGAGAAACATGACCATATCTTTCTGAGTCTGGCTTATTTCACTCAGAGTTATAACCTCCAGTTAACCCATTTTCCTGCAAATGGTGTGATTTTCTTCTTCTTTATAGCCTCCCAGAACTTCACCACGTGTATGTGCCACAGGTTTTCATCTGGTCATCAGCTGATGGATATCTTCGCTAGTTCCATACTTGGCAATTATGAATAGTGCCAAAATAAACACGTGTGGCAGCTGGATCCCATGGAAGTTTTAATTTTAGTTTGTTCATTTCCATCATGCCGGTGTAAACGGCATCTCATGATGCAAGATTGGGCTCCAAAGAGAGACAATCCTGCCCCTCCTTTTGGCTAAGATGCTATCATCTTTCTCATTCACAAAATTACTATGTCTAGGAGGCAGCAGGGATCAGAGCTAGAAGCTGACTCTAGAGAAAAGATACACAAGGCTTCCCATCACACACCTGTCAAGTGATGGGCACGGGGACAAAGAACCTTGCCATGCCCAATAAGTGAGGTCATCAAGGCCCATGCAGCCAGGGTCCCATAAAGACTCTGACTCTTATGTTTTGAAAATGTGGGATTTTAGAGTTAGAATGACTTGCCCAATTTCTTTGGGCCTGAACCTGACTGTGAAACTGTCTTTGTCACAATAAAACAGAGACGGTGGAGACAACCGGAAGCCTATTCACCAGGAAGTGGTCAGTTAAACAGACTCAACCAAATGCACGTGTCTTCTGGGGATTGTCTCAAAATCTAAGACCTCCACAGGCACAGTGGAAACGAGAGGAGTTAAGTTCTGTCTCTCCCTAGTTTCATCAAAGGGTAAATAATTTCATTTTCTTTAACCAATTTCTGTTTCCCAATTTCTTTTTGGAATACAAAGACATTAAGACAGCAGGTTATGAACCTGAATTTCCAGAATTAGCTGGACTAATTAACACTCTTACTATCAGTATAGCAAGGCTCCTTCCCCCAACCCTAATCTCACAGTTTAGTATTTTCTTTTTTGGTCTCTTCTTTATCTCTCTTTCTCTCTCCCTCCCTCCCTACTTTCTTTTCTTTTCCTGTGGTATTAGGGATTGAAGCCAGGTCCTGACCCATACTAACATGCTAGATTATTTGCTAGTATTATAGATCATAGTATCTTATTATTTAGCTCTATCTACAGCTCATTATATACATTTTGAGTAAGGCTCTCACTGCGTTGAACAGGCTGATCTTGAACTCACTCCATAGTCCAAGCAGGCCTTGCATTTCTGATCTGCCTGCCTCTGCCTCCTGAGTACCTGGGAATATAAGCCTCTCCTGCCAGGCCTGGAACTGCTTTTGCTTTCTTGCTAACAGCAAGGAAGAGGAGTGTCGGTGTGACTAGCATTTCCTTGGTGACAATGAATGTTGAACTTTTTGTGTGAGTTTACTGAACATTTGTAGTTCTTTGGAAAAGCCCTCATTTCCCCTTTGATGGATTAGATTATTACTTTTTTGGATGCTTGTCCTTTAGAATTTGTGCTGTATGCTAAATATTAATCTCCTGTTCAATGTGTGAACAAAGTTTGCAGAAAACAGCTGTGCCTTCAGACTCAACCTTTTGCGAGGATAATTGACTGGAACCCCAATGACTGTGGAGACGTTGGAGTGTTGTAGGTTTGAAACCTAATTTACAATTTATTTTGTTGGGCTATCTTTAGTCCACTAAATAGCCGTTCCTTGCCTACCTCAGTATCAGACCTAACATCCTATAACGAAACGATCAAAAACCCTTTAGAATGTATTAATAATACCACAGTTTGTGCCAATCAAAAGGCTGAGAGTGTCATCAGACAGCATCTGAGGCCTATAGCTGAGATTTCTATGCTGCTGTCACTGTGCTCACCAATGTAGGTGAAAAACATGTTGATTTATGACTTTGTTCCGCTGCTATAAAAAATCTTTATCCAACTGTTACCACATTGGCATTTGGAAATCTGTGTTCTGGGACCACAGTTACTCATATTCGGCTACAGAACAAACTATCTCTTCTCCCCTGGAGATGAGAGTTGTGTATTTGCGTTTATAGATAATTATCTATCTGGCAAGGATTTTCTCCATCTTGAAGGCTATCCTAAGGCAGGAGGATAAGGCAGAAAGGTTGCCTCTAGAGGTGTCAGGATTAGCCCATGAAGGGAACCAATGGCAGAGAAAAAGACTAGAAACCCCTCCCTACTAAGAGTATGCATAGGAAAAACTCTCACTGTGTGAATGACCTAAAAGTCCACCGTATTAGATTACAAAGGTCTCAGTTGTTTGGACAGCATCTGTCATAGAAAGTTTAGGCATTCCTTAGCACCCTTCCTTGAATAAACTCTCTCCTATTGCTATCCACATGAATTGGTTCAAATCTTTGTTCAGAGACATAAGAACCTGGGAATCCTAGCAGTGCCAATACCTGCTTCCAAGTCTTTTTCCTCTGTTCTTTTTGATGGGCAGAAGCTGTTTAATTGAATGCAACCGTACTTTTCAGTCCTTGCTGGTGGTTCCTGGGCTAGAGCAATCTACCACACAGTAACACTGCTTATGCCTAGAACTTAAGTGTTTCACCTGTTTCTCTGGCTGGCAGCATGAGTGTCTTCATAGTCCCCTCAGGATCAGGACCATAGCAACTTCTTACTCCTTCACCATATCCTGTTAATCACCCCTGACATCAATAGCCCATTCGCTCCATTATTCCTCTTCTATGTCAGTTTCCTCTCTGACCAAGCTTGGTCTACCAGCACAGAAGCAGTCAGTGACCAGCATTTAGATGTGTCTGAGGTCTAAATGTGTGGCCGGGAAATGTCTAGTTCCCCCCATGTGTCTGATTTGCATACCATGGCTGCTTCTCTTTCATGGTGCCTGACTCTTCATTTTTTTATTATCCTGAGATGGCTTAGTTCTCCCTTTTTCCTCTCACACAGGAGAGGGATTTCCTGACTCATGGCCTGTTGTGTGTGAGACAAATACTTTCCTTCTAATAGCTGTGGCTCACAGACGCATCCCATCTACTCTTGTGGTTTCGGAAATTGCTAGAGGTCAGCCGAGAGGGTGTTAATCCCGCTGAGATAGATTAGGGGTCAGAGCTAGCAAAAAAATGAGTTTCTTTCTCTTGGAGTTTGAATGTCTGGTGCTAGGTTTTTTTCCACTTGTGTGGAGAGAATGGCCGACTCCATAGAGACAGCTCAGTTTCCTGCTTTTTCTTCGGGGTAGTCCCAATCCTGTCTCTGTTATGGGAGGCAGCTGAGAGGTTAAAGAGCAGCCTGGAGTCCTCAATTCTCATCTTATAAAAATGGGGCTGCTCCCTTGGTTTTCCTGTAGGGCAGGGAATTTGGACTGCTCTTCAGTATCGAGAGGGAGGGGGAATGGACTGGGGGGAGGAGAAGAGGAGTGAGGATAGGGGGAGGGGAGCGGGGGGAGGGGGCAATATGTGGGAGGAGGGGGAGGAAAATGGGAAACGGGGAGCAGTTGGAAATTTTAATTAAAAAAGAATAAAAAAAATGAGAAAAAAAATGGGGCTGCTCCTCATCTCCTTTAAGCAGGTTAGCCTGGGGTGCTTTGTTTGTCCACCAGCTAGGAATGCTGTTCTGCATGCACTGAGATTGCATGGAACAAGAGCAGCCCCCACCCCCAGCTGTCATTCATGGCTTCCTTACTTGGACAATTCTTTTCTTTGTTGTTGTTGGGTTTTTTTTTTTGTTTTTTTTTTTTTTTTGAGACAGAGTTTCTCTGTAGCTTTGGTGCCTGTCCTGAAACTAGCTCTTGTAGACCAGGCTGGCCTCGAACTCACAGAGATCCACCTGTCTCTGCCTCCCAAGTGCTGGGATTAAAGACGTGCGCCACCACCGCCCGGCTTACTCAGAATTCTATGTATTGTGTCCCTCACCCTGGGAAACCACATGAGTGAAGAGTAAAGTGATGCCTCTGAGGACCTCACACAGTAAGGAGTACAGAGAGCCGCATACCTGGGACTAAAGCCTTGGGTACTAAGTGTAGGTAAAAGGTGTCCTGGAAGTGTCCTTAGGTGACTAACAATAACGTGAGTCCTGACAGGGGACACGAGGTCCAGAACAAGGAGAAAGAAGGACAAAGAACCTGGAGGAAAATAGTGCAAAATCTAGGGTTATAACATTTTGAGATAGACGAGTCTAATGGGGATGTGTGGGAGATACTCGACTTTGAACAGTGCTCTTCATCTCTTGGGTATTGGGAGGAGTCCAGCAGAGACTACAGTAGAATACTGCTCTTAACTGTGTGTGTGTGTGTGTGTGTGTGTGTGTGTGTGTGTGTGTGTGTGTCTGTAGCAGGGATTGCAGGCACCACATTTCATCATGCTCTGCTAGTTGACAAATGAACCAGGTCTGGCTCCCAGCTCTAACTTTGCTCCTACCGGTGATTTCTGCAAGTCCGTAGGCCACCAAGGAAGGTACCCTCATCTGCAAATCTCACTAATCACATGTGTTTAAAAGCTTAGCACCACACTGCACACAGAACACAGTCAATAATGGCTAGTCTATGGCCCTCCTCGAGATTGGAGAGATGTGGGTGAATAATTGATGTGATCTGAGGATTGGAGAACAGAACACAAAGAACAGATCTTGTCCCCCAAGATCTGGGCTCAGGCTGCTTGAAATTCTTTTCTCTGGCTGGAGGCACTGTCTTTCACCATTGCTAACAGGCCGGTGTCCCCTGGGTAGGCCATTGTACCTCAAAACATTCTGTCAGCTTTTAAAAATCTTGGCATTGTTAATCAGTCTCTCTCCAGAGCTGGTGTGAGGGAAATTCAGATCCAAAGGCACAAAGGAGTAGAGGGTGGCTGAGGCCACTTGAAGTGCCGATTGGGAGATGGGAATAAGACAATAGCCTGTAATGGAGATGTGTTTTCCGGGTGCTCACTCCTGTAAACACCTGGCAGCTGCCCATAGGAAGTCTTTCCCCTCTACCACCATCCCCCATGACTCCCTATAGGGATACAGTCAATCTGGAGGCCTTCTGGTCCATATGAAAAATCCAAGAGAGCCAGTGATTCAGTATCTGCAGCAGCATCATTACCTTGAAATGAAAACGGCGTTGACCAAGAGATACTGGCAGCTGCCACCCACTGCTTGGTGACACATCGGACACAAGCATGGTTTTCATTTTCAGTTCCAAGATTGCTTCTTCTCACCTCCCAGATCTTCCAGCTCTCAGCCCTTCCCCTCAATGCCAGGTGGCTGATCTGCTCGGCAGGTGGCAGCCTCAGGCACCCTCCTCGCCATTCTGGCCTTCTGTGCTCTGCTCCAGGATGAAAATGTACTGCCATGGTGGGGTTTTTGTCTACAGTGTGCACACATAACTTTCTTCCCTCTTACTGAACATAGGGGCTGGGTGGTGTGTGTTCTTCCCCACTAATTCTTAAACTCCTATTCAAGATTCATTTCTAAACCATTATTTTGGAACCTCCTTGATCTGGCTGTCTAGAAGCAAGGGTTCCTCAAACAAAGCCTAGTGCCTCCAGTGAAGAAAGGCCGCTCATTGCAGGGAAAGGAGAGGCTGTTTATGCGACCTTCGCATCCAGCACAACGGGATGCCTTTGGGAGGCAAGGGAGTTGCATGAAAGAGATGCTCCAGCCCCCCCCCCAGAAGTTGTCAGCCTGGGGAAGCAGTAGACAGCTGACCAACAGGAGGGCATCCTATGCTACTGGTTTGGCAGCCACATTCAACTCTCCTGGTTAGAACTGAGCAGAAAAATGAGGCACACACGAGGAAAGCTGGCAGACATCAATCAAGCCCCGCCTGTGAGAAAATGATTACTTCCAAGCTTGTCATCTGGCTTCCCTGGGGGTTCTGTAGAGGCAAAGTTCCAGGTGATATGTCCATCATCCATGTCTATATTCAGTCTCCTAGCTCCCAAGCTTGGCTGCAGGCTGCAACAACCTGGGCTCAAAAACATGCTGGGGTCTAAGGGTCTCAACAGAACTCCTGCTACAGAGATGAGTACTTAATTTGATTAGAGTGATTTTTAGGCTTGGGGAGGCTTCAGAGTTCCCTAAGATGATCCCAGTGGTAATATTGGAAATTACATCCTCATAGCAAGAGTTCATAGACATTTTGTGAATAAAGTCACATCATAGCTACCTTAGGCTGTGTGGGTCCCATGGCCTGCATTATAAAACCATTCAGCTCTACTGGTAGAGAATAAGAGCAGCAAAGAACAACATATGATTAAGGTCACTGCATTCCAGTCAAGCTAGCACTGTACTGACTGGTTTTTGTATGTCAACTTGACAGAAGCAAGAGTCATCAATGACAAAGGAGCCTCAGTTGAGGAAATGCATTCATGAGAACTAGCTGTAAGGTATTTTCTCAATTACTGATCAATCTAGGAGGGCCCAGCCCATGGTGACTAACAACCTTAAGGAATGTTCCTACTTATCTACTTTCTGCAGTGAGACCCTGCTTCCTAAAAGTTTCACACCCTCCCCAAATAGTGCCATCTGCTAGAGACCAAATGTTCAAACTCATGATCCTAAGGGGACCATTTCACATTCAAACAATTGCAGTATAGGAGGAAAATGATTCAAGAAGGGATGCAGCAATGGAAAAGGGCAAAGACAGCTTCTGGTCCATCCTAGTGATGGATGATATACTGATGGCTGAGAAAAGAAAGTCAGAAGGAAGAGGTCTTGAGGAAGGAGTCTGTCCATCTGCCAGGTTAGCTAACAGCTAACAGCTTTGGGGCAAAACCCATCCATGAGAGAAGGCCCATGGCAGGATGGGAACACAGGTTCATGACCCATCTGCCATCATGGTGTCAGCTGCCAGCTTAGGTGAGTGGTGGAACCTGAAGGTGCTGTGGTGTGATAAGTAAGCTCCTCCTTCACTGTGGGAGGTCTGGATAATGTCCCTCCATGGCTGCCACAGATAAAGATAACAGTAGTATAATAGAGAGAGTAAGTCAGGCAGTGGTAGCACACACCTTTTATCCCAGCACTCTGAGTGTGAGTCTATAGCCTGATCTATAGACCAAATTCCAGGACAGCTAGGGCCACACAGAGAAGCCCTGTGCCAAAAAGAAGGCAAAGTAAAGAGGGGTGAGCATGACCTGGGAACATAAAGTTTCACATTTGTTCTTTACTTCATCCATGGAATCTCTCATTGTTTTCTACTGTGCCCCTGGAGAAGGAGAAAGCAATCATTTCATAGACCAATATAATAACATCAGGAAATAAGCCATGAGCAAGACCTACTTTTGTAAGAGTTTTCATTTACCTTGAATTTAACCACATTGTGACATTGGTGTGTTGAGCTTTTCTCTCTAGTTTCTGTCATGTAACAGATTTTCCAAAGTTTCTCATGACTCTGAGATGCAAACTTTGTTTTCAAGGCAATAAAACTAAGTCATAGCAGTTGAGGAACTTACCAAAGCCCACACAGCCACTAAGTGGAAAACTGAAGGCAATATAAACTCTAAGATGAATCTAGAATCTTTGAGAGGCTTCAGACATCTCCTGATAGCTCCATGCTAGTTCACCCAAGCCACCTACAGCCTGGCCCCCTCAGGGTCTACTTCCTTCACTCCAGTGGACACAATGAGCAAGTATACATGGAGATTTGTTTTAAAGGGACATCTAAACAGTCTTGTATGGAACCTTAGGCATTTGAATGGTGTAAGACAATGGTCTGTATTCTGTCAATTATATTTTAAATAATCGCTGATTGGCCAGTAGCCAGGCAGGAAGTACAGGCAGGACAACCAGACAGGAAGTAGAGGTGGGTCAAGAAGAACAGAAGAATTCTGGGAAAAGAACGCAGTCCGTGACCTAGCCACAGAAGAAGCAAGATGTGACTGTCTCGCTGAATAAGATACTGAGCCATGTGACTAGCATAGACAAGAATAATGGGTTAATATAAGTTATAAGAGTTAATAAGAAGCCTGAGCTAATGGGCAAACCAGTTTATAGTTAATGTAGACCTCTGTGTGATTTCTTTGGGACTTAACGACTGCGGGAACCAGGCAGGACAGAAACCCTGACAACATTTGAGAAAGCGAATTCTGTATTTATAGTGTCAAAGGAAAGAAAAACAATAATAAAAACACAGTATAAAAGCAAATGGAATACCTGAGGTTCCAGACCAGTAAAAAATAACCAGGGAAATCAAAATAGTAGAGATTCCTTGGTGGATAATCTTGAAAAAGCCTCCTGCTTTCACTGTATTTCATCCCCCCCCCCCCAAGAAAAAGAAATAAACCAGCACCTTCAGGAATAAATCTGTGCAAAATATGTGATTTATTCTGCCTTTCAGTATGCTACCTCCTGAGTAGGGTCTCTGCTTCTATCTACACTCCCTATGCTTACCATCTTCCCTCTTCCTCCCTGCTGAGCAGAGTCTTAGGTACCTGCATCTCTGAGGCAGACATGCAGGTCCTCATTGGCCTTGGAACCAGCACAAGGAACAGCCCACCACACTGTCTCCAGAGAGAAATGGAGGGGAGACTGGAGACAGTCCTTTAAGGCCTAAGAAGGGGTGCTGCCCCCATAGCTCCTGTTCTGTTCTGTTTACCAGTGAGTCACTGCAGTCAGGTCTCATTCAGGGAACGAGGGAGTGTCTGGGGTCAGGGTCCAGGCTGTTGATGCCATCTTAGAAGCGGCTCTCACCTTTGGGTTCTGACACCAGAGGATCAGCAGAACCCAGCTTAGCCTAAAAGAATCCAGAATTGCAACCTGCATCGAGACCAGCCCATGAGGAAGAATTGCTTGTGTTATTAAGTCACTGAGATTGGTTGTCACTGCAGTAAAGGTGTGAAAGCCTTAATCTTACAGAATCGACTTCGAGCTGAGTCTGTAGTTCTTCTTTCTGATTAGTTTCCCCCGTGTAATCTGTACTGTCTATGACAAGGTACACACTAAGCTATATAAAATAATGTCATCATTTTTACATTACTGGTGTGCTTACTGTGTACGATCCAAGCAGGCTGTGACTGTTGGCTGTGTTGTCCCTGACTATATACCCCAGAGTGACATGAGTTAAGACAATGTCAACAGACAATAATATTCCCTTGATAAGAGCTTTTTGAATGAATGAATGAGAAAGGCTGGCACAAAAGACAGGTCTGAGGTGGGGGGGATCAATGATGCCAAAGAGCATGTCTCAGCCAGAGGATGACTTTACTGACAGTGGATTTGATGAGGTAGGAACCTCAGAGATCATTTGTGAGGCTTTATCTTTACTTGGGTAGGCTGTTCTTTTATGCAATAGGCTTTTGATTCTTCAAGTTAAAGTAAATGGTGATTTGCCATTTAGTTAAATAGATTGGCACCGTAGAAAAGGACATTTCAACACATACTTAGAGCAATCACAAAAAGTAGAAAGGGAGGCACTTGCAATGAAGCCCCTCTAGATGGTCCTCAGAGGAGGAACTTTAGAGGCACATGGTGTTGAGAATGAGCAGCAGACCATGTATGACTCCTGAGGTGGTGTAAAAAAAAAATTATCACATTGGGTGACTCACAGATATAGATATGTATTGTCTGATTATATAAATATTTGGTTATTTTTTCTTCTTTTAATTGCTTTATTAAGCTATACATTTTTCTCCACTCCCTTCCTTTCCTCCCCTCTTCCTTTCTACCCTCTCATGTGATCCCCATGCTCCCAGTTTACTCAGAAGATTTTGTCTTTTTCACCTTCCTATGTAGATCCATGTATGTCTTTCTTAAGGTCCTCTGTGTTGCCTAGTTTCTCTGGGACTGTGGCCTGTAGACTGATTTTTTTTTTTTTTTGCTTTATGTCTAAAAGCCATCTATGAGGGAATACATATTATATTTGTCTTACTGTATCTAGGTTACCTCACTCAATATTTTTTTTTCTAGCTAGATCCAAAGAAAGCAATTCAACAAATGGTGCTGGCATAACTGGATATCAACATGTAGAAGAATGCAAATAGATCCATATCAATCACCATGCACAAAATTCAAGTACAAATGGATCAAAGACCTCAATATAAAACCAACCACACTAAACCTTATAGAAGAGAAAATGGGAAGTACACTTGAGCACATTGGCGCAGGAGACCACTTCCTAAATATAACCCCAGTAACACAGACACTGAGAGAAAAAAATAATTGGGACCTTCTGAAACTGAGAAGCTTCTGTAAAGCAAAGGACATGGTCAACAAGACAGAATGGCAGCCCACAAATTGGGAAAAGATCTTTATCAACCCCACAATTGGGACCGAGGACTGATATCCAAAATATACAAAAACTCAAGAAACTTAACATCAAAAGAGCAAATAATCCAATAAAAAAATGGGGACAAACTTAAACAGAGAACTCTCAACAGATGAATCTCAAAGGGCTAAAAGACGCTTAAGGAAATGATCAATATCCTTAGCAATCAGAGAAATGCAAATCAAAACAACTTTGAGATTCCCATCTGACACCTGTCAGAACGGACAAGATCAAAAACACTGATGACAGACTGTGCTGGAGAGGTTGTGGGGTAAGGGAACACTCCTCCACTGCTGGTGGGAATGTAAACTTGTTCAGCTGCTTTGGAAATCAGTGTGGCGATTTCTCAGAAAATTAGGAAACAGTCTACCTCAAGACCCAGCACAAAAGATGCTCAATCATATTACAAGGACATGTGCTCAACTATGTTTATAGCAGCATTATTAATAATAGAAAGAACCTGAAAACAACCTAGATGCCCTTCAACCAAAGAATGGGTAAAGAAAATGTGGTACATTTACACAGTGGAGTACTACTCAGCAGTAAAAAATAATGACATCTTGAAATTTGCAGGTAAATATTAGATTACTAATGAAAACTAAAATATTATGTTTAAGGAAAGTTAAGTGCTCAAAGCTCAGTGACAATAAGGTTGGTTCCTTTTGTGGGGCTGGAGGGGAAATCTATTTCAACACCTTCTAGAAGCTTCTGGTAGTTGCTACAATTTTGGGTGTTCTAGATACAGAGATCTCTGCCTCTTCATTGTTACAGAATACTACTCTTGCCTGTCTCTGGGTCTGGGTCTCTCTTCCTGTTCTCATACAGACAGGATTCATCCCATGAACTCATCTTGGCCTGATTCTATCTGTAAGACTCTGTTAACTTCCAAGTAAGGTCATATTTGCTGGCACTGGGGATTTGGACTTTTATGTATCTTTTGAGTGGACAAAATTCATCCATGGTGGACTTGACCTTCCTCGAACATGAGTGTAATTTGTGCAGCAGAAGGGTTAAGGGCAGAGGGTCAAGACGTAGTGCTGGCGCCAGAGATGAGGCAGGAACTGGGGCTGAGTACAGTAAATGGGGGATTGTGGGTGATGACTGGGCAAGCTGGGTAGGAACACATTGAAATCAGGCATGGGAAGTGGGCATGACAGAGCCTAATGAAGGTGCAGGGCATGGAGGGGCTGGGCAAGGATTTCTGAGAAAGATGATATCTGCTGAGTCAGAGCAAGCTGAGTTTGAAAGAGGAGAAGGTATTCCTAGCGGAGGAAAGAATAAATCTGGAAGCTGTGGATACAGCTCTTGACTTAGAGGTGAAGCTGCCAATGCTTTGCCATAAGTGTGGCTGAAGGACTGATGCAGTACCCTGCGAAGACAGGATGGGGTTGAGGTGTGAGAAGCAGCCCTGAGAACCTGTGCTCTTACGGGACAAGGGAACTATTGATAGCTTTACAAATTGTGGGCGACAGGCAATCAATCTGCTTTGTATTACACATCGACCAAACCAGCTGCTCATTGCAGCCTGGAGGTTCACACTGCTGTCTAGAACAGAGAGAGTAGCTTGAAAGCCGAAGTTCATACGAGAGAAGATGAGGTCTTGATCCAGAACAGAGTAGCAGAAATGGGAAGGATGGGCTGGATACAGAAATGCTTATGCAAGTTGAGTGGCCAGGGAGCAAGATGAAAAATGGAGGACCAATGAGATCAGCAATCAGGGAAAAGGAGAGGGCAGATAGAGGAACAAAGTCTAGGCCAATGCCCGTGAGCTCCTCACTTGAAGACCTCCAATCACCACACATCAACTACAGCTTCTTCATTTCAGGGATACAAGTGCTTATTAGAATAGCTTATTAGAATAGAGAGGAGAGACATCAGAAAAAGATTGAGGAAGAATGAAAGCATGGGGACGCACTTTGCTAGACAGAACAAAAGTACCAGAAGGTACTGGGAAAGGTGGTGAAAGGGACAGGGTTTGATGCACTTCCAAGTGGAAACGACTATCAGAGAACTATCAAAATGTATCGGGGAATGGAGTGATGGCTCAGTAGTTAAGAGCCTCGGCTGCTCTCCTAGAAGACCTGGGTTCAGTTCCTAGCATGCACACAGTGGCTCACAGCCATCTGTAACTCTAGTTCCAGGGGATTCAATGCCCTCTCCATGTCTCCAGGGGCATATGCACATGTAGTGCACAGACATACATGCAGGGGAAACATCCAAATGCATCAGATAAAAATAAATAAATCCTACTTTAAAATATTCTAGGGGATGGCACAGCAATTGCTGCATGCTGTAGCAATAAGATGATGTTCTCTCTATTAATAATTCATAACATTTTGTTAGCATATTGTAATCCTGCAGTGAATTTCTTGAGTACAGTTTTGTGACTCCTAGGGTCAGTTTTTGTGTGTGCATCTTTCTTTTTAAAAGAGAGCCAGAAGAGAGAACAAAGACCTAACTTTATTTTTGTTTTGAGAGAGGATTTTTTTTTCCAAGACAGAGTTTCTCTGTAGCTTTGGAGCCTGTCCTGGAACTAACTCTTGTAGACCAGGCTGGCCTGAAAATCAGAGATCTGCCTGCCTCTGCCTCCCAAATGCTGGGATTAAAGGCATGAACCACCACTGCCCAGTGAGAGAGCATTTCATGTAGTGTAGGTTGGCTACAAACTGGTGGAGGCTAAGGTTGTTCTTGGATTTCCAATCCCACTGCCTTCACCTTTGGAGTGCTGATGTTACAGACCAGTGTGCCACGGTTTTGTGTGATGTTTGGGATCAACCGAGGAGCCTGCTATGTGCTGAGTCGACCCTCTAGCTGATTCACAACTCCAGCCCCATGTGCCAGCTTTCACACTATAAATTCACTATGTTCTTTGTATGTGTGTTCTACATGATAAATTCAATGTTCTCTCTTCTGTGTGCATGTGTGTACAGTCACATGTGTATAAGCAGCTTTGCTTATAGCTTATACAAGCAGGAGGCCAGGGTTTGATGCTGGTACCCCCCTTTTTATGTTCCACCTTATGTATGTATGTATTTTGAGTCAAGGTTTCTCACTGTACTCAAAGCTCATAGTTTCTGCTACTGGTCAATGAGTCCCTAGGGGTCCTCCTGTGCTGATTACATGTGTGTGCTTCTGCTCTTAGATTTTACATGGTTCTGGGCATCCAAACTCAGGTTCCCAGGGTTGTGAAGAAAGTCCTTTATACGCTGTGCCGTTTCTCCAGTCCTTCATCTTGCACTTACAAGGTTTTTCTTGTTTTGTTTTGTTTTTTCCAGATAGCTGTCCTGGGTTGGCCTTTGTGTCTGTCTTCAGAACACAAGAGGAGATAAGTGGAGAGAAGCAGAAAGAGCCTCTGGACGGAGCCCTACTTCAAGGACACCAAGGCTTAATTAGAATGTGGGCACAAGGTGGGCGGGCTGCAGGAACAGGCTGAAACCAATGTGGTGTCGTCTGAGCTGCCTGCGCATTGTTAGCAAACTCCAATTAGGTCGGAAAGCTGGGCTGTGTGTGGACAAAGCCTAGCTAGCATCCCAGGCAGGCTTCTAATAAGCTCTCTGGAAATGGCACCAACAAAGGAGTGCCCAGGTCTGAGGCAGCGTCTCAGAATGAACAGACTGACCAGGCTGTAATTACAGTATCGTCTGGCTGCCCTCCAAGGGTGGGCTTAAACACCCATGCTTGTTGCATCCAAAACAGCAATGAGACGGTAGCCCTGGAATGAATGGCCTTGAAAGGCCCTATCCTGTGAAATCCCCAGTCCCTGGCTTTCCCTTGGCTTGACCTCCTCTTCTCAGGAGCTTTTCTTAGTGACTGTGCTGCCCACTCTCTTGCCCTTCCCCTGGAAGCTGATGAGATATGAAGTGCTCAGCCCAGAGTCCATTTCCAAGGAGATATTTAATCTGGATGTTAGGTCCTGATTCTATTATAAGCCGCTAGGATTTGGTGGCAGGAAGAGCGAGTCCTTTGAAGGCGACTGCCACTGCAGCTACCTAACACCTCTCAGGGGTTTAATCAGGGCCTGGCCCTGGTCTAATCACTGCCTAATGCAAGCTCTCACCCAGAACACCCTCTGCGCAGGCAGGGACAGTTATGTAACTGGTTCCGAGGAACCAAGCTCAGGAAAGACAGGTTGCCGTGACACCAGCTCAGCAACATGGGGGCCCTGTCCTTAAACCCATACATCTCCTTGCCATCTCACACTGCCCTCACCATCTTTACCAAGCAACTTGGCCTCCCAATGACTGCAAGGCTCCATTTTGATACAGACATGCCATTCTCAAGTGGGCATCCAGCTTATTCGGAGGTATGAACAATTTCCTGCATCTTTGAGTAGCGGATAGCACACGACACACAAGTAGCACGATCGGGACTCTAAAAATCTCTGCCTACAGCAAGAACAGCAGACATCCTTCTATACGAATTGTATTAGGGCCTGCTACCCTTGGTTGCTACATACTCTGTGCCCCAGAGGTTCTGACTACAGAATATAGAAGGTGTATTTGGACCTTGAATGTATGAGCTGGACTGCCCAGATGGTCCTTATTCCTTCAGAGAGACAGGGCTGAATGAAGGAGAAGACAAGAGGTGTTAGAATCTGGAACCCAGTGTCCGACTTTTCCTATTTTCTGATAGGAGACCCTGAGAAACCTGAAAATTCTTGATTCACCTCGTCTATGACTGGCCACTCCTCAGTGCAGGGCACTGGGCAACGTGTTAGTGAGAACAAGCCTCTTGAACTTGCAAGGACCAGATGGGGGCCTCCAGCTGTGCCTTCACCTTTTGTCTTGTGCATGTTGAAAGCCGACCTGGATCAGAGCTTGGGGAAAAATAAACCGAGGCTACTAGAGGGTCACAGTTGTAGGTGGAGAGGCTCTGTCTGAGCAGAGACCTCAAGGAAGAACAGCAGAGTCCTAGGATAAACTGAGGAAAAGTCAGCTAGCATGGCAGTGCCAGGCAGACATGATGTTGGGAGTGTGACCAGAGTTGGGATACAAAGGGAGTGTGTGTGTGTGTGTGTGTCGGGGGTTATAATTAGAGCCAGATATTTTGAGATCACAACTTATTCCCAATAATACTCGGATAGCAAATGGCTAGAATGACTTGTGCTATTGAGATTTCTGGTTGTAAGTCAATAAAAGAGAGATGAGAAAAATAAAAAATGTAAGTCAGCACAATGACATTCAGGAATCACAAAGGTCCTTTGAAGTCAATGTTTCCATAGTAAGAACAGAGATCATTCCAATATATAACATAAGTGTATTTGATTACATCATCTTTGATAAACTGGCAGCAAAATATTGGTGGCAAGATGAGTTTTGGATCACTGGACACTATTCCTTGTGGACTGAGCTTCTGAGGATGAAACAAGGATTTACCAGGAAGCAGAGGGTGAGGTTAGGCAGTGTGATTGATCATCTTCATTGCCAACTTCACTGGTTTAAAGTCACAATGGAAACACGTCTAAGGCAAGTGTATGATGGCGTGTCCCAAAAGCTTTTATATGAGGAGGCAAGACCCACGCTAATGTGGGTTGCATAGTTCCATGGGTTGGAGTCCCAGATTGGATTAAAAGAGGAAAGTGAGCTGAGACCAGCATTTGTCTCTCCCTGCTCCCTAAGTGTGGCTGCAATGATGCTCCTGCCACCATGCCTTCCTCACCCAACAAACCACATCCCTTCTTAAACTGAAGCACAAGCTATCCTTTCTCCCTTAAGTTGCTTCTTGTCAGATATTTGGTGACAAAGACAAGAAAAGCAACAGAATACAGGTAGCGTCCACACGAAGGGCTTGCCTTATGACCATGCACCCTGGGCCTGCCACTGCAGAGAAGGAGAATTAAGACCATTCACTCTAGAGTACTTTCACTGTAGAATAAAAACATCTACACCCCACAACCAGCTCTATTAAGTTCTAATATCTTAAGGTTTTTGCTACAGAGGATTTTCAAGCAACGGCATATTACAGATCCGGTGGAAGCCTGTTCTGCAGCAGTGGTAACAGCAGTCAGCTACAAATCACTGGTGTGCTGTGCCAGGGGCTCTCCATGCATCACAATCAGCATGCTCCATCCCCACACAATCCTGGGAGGCAGGCAATAACAGCATCTCAGTTTAGACAAGGAGAAAGCAAGGTGCATAACAATCTCCAAGGCAGTTCTTGCTGGTAGAGAGGCTGCTCTCTGAAGCAGATGCTAAACTCAGGACTGTATCCTGCTCTGATGACTTAAGATGCCCCTCTTGCATCTGTCCAAACTGGATACAAAAGGGTAACATGCAGCCCTTGCTTTGATATAGAGAACTCTTTCTACTCTATGAGATTCCTATGTAAATACATCTTGTCACAGTTCATTTATTTTTAAATGTTGCCCAGCTTTTCAACAATGAATGCTTTTTTCAAATTCATTATTAATTCATCGGTTGATAGATGTCTGCATATTTTCCATTTTTTCCCCTCACAGGTAGTACAAGCACATTTTGTCTTCCTAGGAACAGGCCTCCTTATAGACATTTTGAAGTAAAAACATAACTCAGTACAATAACAACAACAAAAGGCCTTGGGCGATGTTTCTGAGCTGTGTGGAATGCTAAATGTTGGATTTAAAAATTTATACCCACACAGGCTCTTTTCCAGACATCTGAGTTCATTAGCCTCTTTTGTGTTTTGCTTGCTTCTGTTTGTTTTAGTTCACTTGCCAGGTAATTCTAGTGCACAGCTGCTTTCAGAGGCACAATCCCCAGCCACAGATCTTCACCCAGTCACAGTGGTTTGAAATTTTGCACTTTTGATCGAATTATTTTATGAATAGCTTTCCCAATTTATCTCCCGTGTGTGACCTGTGAGGACCTGACTACTATTTGGTCCTGATGCTGTCCCATAGGCTCATTTTCCTTGACTAGATAAACAGTTGTGAAGTGCCTGCTGTGAGTTCTGGGTATTGAACCTGGGTCCTCTGCAAGAGCAATGCAGTTTCTTAATGACCAAGTCATCTCTCCAGCCCTGTGTATTTTTTAATATATGACTTTGACTGCTATTAGTTTAGCTGAGCCAATTGTCTTTGGGTTAATACTTTCATGATACTCTTCTGCTAAGTATATTTCTGAATTTTTAATGAAGGTAAGCAAAATGGCATTGGGTTTGCTTTTATACCAGCTCTGGTGGTCTTTTGTTTATCTGGATTAAAAGCTACAGTGGTGGCATGGGGTTCTGTCTGTCTTCTTTTTAGCTATTCCCTTTTGGACTTTTCTGGGTCACAATTTGCTCCTGTTCCTTAATCTTCCCCCTTTCTCCTTCTTTTAGACTAAAAGGATTACTGTTTCCTGTTTTATTGTGGTCATCGTTGTCCCCTTCTCAGTGTGTTCCATGTCTGGTCACACATCTCTCTGTTCTACTGGATGCAAAGTGACTAGGATTCGGGGCTTTGGTCTATTCTGGACTAAAATGACAGAAACACAAAGGCCATAATGGGAGCATGAATATTCCAGGGTTCTAGCATTTTGGGAGACATGACAGAAGGAAGAATTTGTATCCCGTGCATAGTCAACTGTGTATAGGAAGCAGAAAGGAAACAAGCACAGTCAGCAAAAGTAAACATGGAAGGTGAATGAAAACATTTTACAGAGCGAGAGACAATTTACCCCCAGCTCAACAGCACATTTTCACTAGGCACCAAAGGATGCTCTCCCAGCAGAAAAAAAGTGACCTCACATGGAACTGTGATCATAGTGGAGAGAACAGAGTCAATGTTTAATATAAATGCAGACATTAGAGGCATAAAATGACTGTGTGGGATATAAGAGGGAGCAAACAGTGAGAGAAGAGCATAAATAATTTAACAGCATAGCTATAGCTGCCGTTTACTTTCTGCGGGTAACAGAAGCCTTGACTGCGGGGGGGGGGGGGGGCAATCCTAAGGGATGCCTGTCCAAACTCTTACACCTGTGAGCTTGGCATAAGGTGCGTTTGCTGTACATTATTTATCAATAAAATTAACTGTAAGAGAGAAAATGAGCTGTGGAGATGGCTCAGCTGCTAAAGTTCCTTCCATGTAAACACGAGGGCGGCAGCTTAATCTTTATCACCCATCTGTTTTTGGAAAGTCACCCGCTGCACTGTGCACCTATAATCTCAGAGTTGGGAAGAAGGATTTGTGGGGCTCACTGATCAGCCAGTCTAGCTGAATGGGTGAGATCGAGGCACATTGAGGGACCCTGTCTCAAAAAGTAAGGTGAAAGGGAACTGGGGAAGACACCCTACCCGACCGCCCACATGCAGGTAAAAAGGTTTGTTCGGGAATGACCGTGAATGTGTGATTAATGTGTAAAATAGCTGATCTAGTTCCATGCCTTCAGCATGGAGAGCTTACAGTTGTCAGCCCACTGGCAGATCCTGTGAGAAAACCATCCCTGTCTCCATTATGGGAGATACATATGGTACATGTTTGTATGCATCTGTATATGTGAAAGTAGTATACATATAAGCATATACATGTTGACACAAAATCTTCATTTGTGTTTGCTTTGTGTTTTGAGTTAGTTTCTCTCATTTTTTTTTTTATCATCAACTTGCTCATGATCAAGCCTTCTTCAGATCTTCCTGTGAGAGTGGTTGTATTGGTGTCCAGAAAGGCTGTTGATTTCCGGGAGGATGCCACTTGAAATCCATTTCTCAGAACTGTATTCCCCACTGCGGTAAAATACATGAATTGAATTGTTGGAAATGAAAGGTCCCTTACAGCCTTGTAGTTCTATATTGTTCTTTTCTTAGGACCCGCTAAAACCCTCCAGAATGTCAAGGACACTTTAAGAATTACATTACATCATCAGGAAAGCTGGCTATTTTGGTTTAAAGCATGCCCGGCCCCTCTCTGGGTCGCATGAGGGCAATTCCCTCTGCAATTTATTCTTATGGTCTGAGCAGGCATTGTCTGCAAAGATTTGGTTTTTAAAAAAATTGAAAGCAGAGTGCACTTGATTTTCCTCTCAGGAAACACAAAATGTTCTGATGTAAAATATAGGTAAGATGTAGAAATGTGTACCGGGAAAAGCAACATCATTCTGAAATCCCATCTCAGCGAGAGGACCACGCTAATCAATTCAAGGGCCATTTCCCACTTTCTTTTGTTGCTTTGATTATTTGTGCATCTGTCTACCGTCACAAACATCCTGTCCTGAGAGGCAGATGCAGGATGTACCTCATGGTCACCCTTGCTCAAGGCCTCCAGGCTTCTCCCATGGGTTTGGGATGGAGTCCCAGCACCCAGGAGCTCCCTGATCTCATATCTTCCTGGTCCTTGCTCCAGCTTCACCTACGTCCTTTATAGCTCTCAGCTCAGGTTCAGGTGATTGTAATCCCTCCCACCCCTGTGACCTTGTGTAGCCTTCTGGTGGCAGCTGAAGAACCAGCCTGTGGCCAGATCCCCATCTTTCTGGGCAGATGTGTCCTTTACTGTAGATCCTGTTGCCCACTCCCCCGCCCCCTTCATCCAAACATGAGCCTTAGGCTTTGGTCCTTTCTGAACCAGGACTCTCTGTCTTTAGCACACTCACATGCCTGTCACCAAGTCTGTTGTTGACTCAACCTGGTCTGACGCTGGAGGGCAATGACAGATCATGTCAGCTCCATGTCTTTATCTGGGTAGCACCTAGTACTTTGTAGGCAATGTTTTTGATTTATAGATGTCATTATCCTTCCCCACCAGATGAGGCTGCCTCCCTTTGTAGATAAGCACATGGTTAGGTGTCAGCCCTGCCTCGGCTGCCCCTTATGGTCTGATACACTGTCAAGAGTGGATGGGGTTCTTGCAGCCTTGAGGATTAGCCCACAGCACCTGTTATGTGACTTTTCCTGGGGAGATGCAAAGAAACATCTATTCATCTCATATTACGTACCAAGAGATCAAAGGACAATTGCCTCCAAGCACATCCTGGTGAACCAGTAAGTTTGTCAGGGTTCATTACAGAAACACGGGTGAAAGGTCACTTATAGGAGCATGGATGACTCAAAGACAGCTGCATTGCCATCAAGTCCAATCCCAGCAGGGGCAAGTGAAGATGCAGGAAAGTTACACCATTGGAATTCCCAGCCCAGTCAATCTACCTCCTGTCATAACATGTAGAACCCAAGGTCACCAGCATAGAGGTGTGTGAGGGACCGGTTGATAGGATCCCAGGAGGGTTTGTTGACCCACCCCTCCTTCTACAGGGGAATGTTCATTATACCATCGTTTCACCTCAGAAATAGTTCTCATGCTGTAGTCACTGTGTTTATGTCATTGTCGTGGTCACATGGACCTCAACAGTCTTTGCTCCGTGATGGCAGTCATCATGGCAGACCTGGGAGGAAGTCGATTTACATCACACCTGCTACTGAGAGAGGACCAGGTACTTGCCAGGAAGGCAGAGTCACCCGTTGGGGGAGGCCTAGGAGTTGGCAGACCATGGATCATATTCATAAGTTCTGGTGACTTTGGATAAAGGCTGTCACATCCGTACATGTCTCGAATTTGAAGAACATGTCTAATTGATTTCAGGGCCACAGCAAGAGATGATCTGAAATATAGCAGTGAACCCTTGAGGTCTGTTTGGTATGTTTGACTCTCTCTGAAATGACAAGAACTGTTGAGGGCTCCAGTGTGGGACCCATTCATTCCTTGCCAGCTGGCAGGGTGGAGGCAGCTATCAGGGGCAAGCTGGTATGACCAACCAAGCTGTGCCTGCAAAGGGGAGTGGTCCACCGCCAGCTTGTCTTCAGGGCTAGTCCCTCCCAGTGTGATGCTCCTTAGAAACTGTCTTTGTTTCCTCTCCTATTTTGTATATATGACTTGAGAAGTGGCTTGGCCAGGTAGGCTGTGTTCTCACTTGGGGTGTGGGCATCTCACTGAGTTTCACTGGGGGGCAGTGTAGAAAAGAGACTCAATGCTGAGGATAAAATTCCTACCAAACTATGATTCTATCATATACTAGTTGTGTGATGTTAAATCTGGGATTTGGCCCTTTTCAGTTTGTCTCTTGATTTGAAAAAAAAACAAGAGGAATTAATGGGGGATTCTGTTACAAGTAACCCCAATGTGGACCATATTTCCATGGTCTTAGTACATTGTTCAAATATTTTAAAAAAGATTTATTTATTATGTATACTGTGTTTTCTGCATACATGCCAGAAGTAGGTACCAGATCTCATTAATAGATGACTGTGAGCCACTATGTGGATACTGAGTATTGAACTCAGGACCTCTGGAAGAGCAGCCAGTGCTCTTAACCTCTGAGCCATCCCTCCAGACCATAATCAGACAAATGAAGACACACACAGACTGTTAGGTGAGCAGGAATTTTTACAGAAACAACGTGGCAGTGTAACTCAAATACGCTGCAAACGAGCAGCAGGCTCCCTGAGGCAGAGTGGCCATCACTATTTGGGGTTTCCTTTTATGGGGTTAGGAGGACAGTTGGTTACCATGGGACATAACATGGATGTGGATGAGTCCCTGTTTTGAAGGACAGTCTTGGGTCATGAAAGCTTTCTCTTCATTGTGTCTGTCCTTTCCCATAATGCATCTGATTTAATAGTGCACACACCCTATTATGCACAGGCATAAGATGGTAAAGAGAAAAATTTCCCTAAAAGTTCACTTTAAGGGCACAATTTGCCTTACTGTATACAGGTTTAAAACCGGTTCAGGTCAGGTCAACTTCCTGTCTCCTGTTCCCTGATAGGTTTGTCTGAATGGAAGGTGAACCCAGGGGCAAGTCCCAACAAGTTTTTATGGAGAAATAAGACATGTCATTATTTGGAGCCGGCATGCAAGGGTTCCGGGTCACACAATACATTGTTAGGAAAGGGGCATGTGTGACTCAAGCCCAGCTGAATCCTGGGGTGCTAAACTTTCCCTACACCTGCCTGTCTCACTTGTGGGGTGGGACTGTCAGCATAGTGTACCCAGAACACATTGGACACTGGCATTCACCGGCATTCAAGTCTTCTGTGGTTTTATTTTATTTTGCTTGTTGAGACAGGTTGCAAGCTGACCTAGAACTCACTGTATAGCTCGGGTTGTTTTAAATTTTCTGGCTATTCTTTTTTAGTTTCAGCCTCCTAAGAACCACAGTGCTTGGCTTCCATTGTGATTTCAATTTTTGTTCCCATGGCAACTAGATTAAAGGTTTTGAGTCTTTTCATATGCTTATTTGATATTCTTACCTGTTGTTTTGTCAAGTGTCTGCTCAAATGTTCTGATCATTTTTAGGTGTGGTCTTCTATTTTGTCATTGATTTGACTGAGCTCTTTATATATTCTGCATTTGGAAGAGAGGTTTTGAATATTTTCCCCAATATGTTATTGACCTCACTATATTAATGCTGTGTTTGGTAAATTTATAATTTAAAATTCATGCTTTGAGTCCATGTGTCCTATTTAAAGTTATCTTTATTGGCTTAAAGTATGTATCATTCTAGAAGCATTTAACATTTGGCTTGAGCTAACTCTGTAGTATTGCATGAATAGAGAGAGTTGATTTCTTTCTTGTGTATCCATTGTTGAAAAAGCTTTTCCTTTTACCATCACGCTGCCAAATAACAAATTATCTACCACGCCATCGCTCACTTCATTCTGTCTTTTGCTACTTCCTTTTCGAATACTGCCACTTTACACTGTGAAACTCCAGCTTTTTGACCTTCTGAGATTGTTTTACCCATGGCTGCCTTAGGGATTTTGCATCCTAATTTATCTTTAGAGAGAACTAGGCCCACATTCACAGCAAACTTACTGTTAGTGATGAGGGAGAAGAATGGGGTATGGAGTAAGATCCGGGAAGCCTTGTGAAAAGCTTTACCAAATTAGTGTCTATATAAAAATGGCAAAAAGGAAGGCTAGACTAAGTCCAGACACTGGTGCTGGCACAGACGCACTCCAAGTGACTGGAGCTGACGTGGAGTACTTCCTAATACTGAGGTGCACAGCCCTGGGTGGACATCTAAGATGCTAATCAGATAAACGATACATGAAGTCCTACAGAGTGCACTGGGGAGATGGTTCTATTAATAAAATGCTACTACACAGGCAAGAGGACCCAAGTTTGTAAAGTAGGCATGGTGGTGAACATTTGTATTCCTGCTGTCAGGGAGGTGGAGATGTGTGGATCCCTGGGGCCAGCCAGTCTAGCTAAACCATTGAGCCCCAAACAAGTGAGGAGACCCTGTCTCATAAGAACCAAGCAGATGTCCTCTGGTGATGATCCTTAATTTTGACTTCTAGACTCCACATACTGGCTTGCTCCTCCTCTATATACACAAAAAGAAAAAAAAATTATAGGTAAAGCTATAAGTAAGTACAGCCATGTGGAAAAAAATGCCCATGTACACAAAAGAGCCAAAAAGCTCATAATGCACACGTGAGCTCTGTGGTGGTTTCAGTAATGATGGTCCCCATAGGCTTATAGATTTAAATGCTTGGTCACCAGGGGATGATACTACTTGAAAGGATTAGGAGGTGTGGCCTTGTTGGAGGAAGTGTTTCATCACTGGAGGTGGGTTTTGAGGTTTCAAAAGTCGAAGCCAGGCCCAGTGTCTCTCTCTTCCTGCTACCTGTGGATCTGGATGTAGAACTCGCGGCTACCTCTCCAGCACCATGTCTACCTACATGCCACCATGTTCCTTGCTCTTGTGATAATGGACTGGACCTCTGAAACTGTAAGCAATTCCCCGTGCTGGTATTTTATTGTATTTTAATAAATAAAGCTTGACTGAAGATCAGAGAGTAAAGCAGCCCCACTGGTCAGTCTTAGACCAAGCAGTGGTAACACATATCTTTAATTCCAATAGCCACATTAGTTGCCATAGAAACTGGGTGGTGCATGCCTTCAATTCCAGTGGTGCATGCCTAACATTCCAGCCCTAGAAAGGATTATAAAATGGGAGGTGACGCAGTCTCATTCTGAGATTCCTGCAGGCAGATCTCCATTTTGGACTGAGGTCAAGTAAGAGCCAGGGGCTAGCTGCTTTGCTTTTCAAATCTTCAGGTTGAACCTCAATTTCTCTGAGTTTTTATTAATCATGCTTCAATCCCCAGTTAAATGTTTTCCTATAAGAGTTTCTGTGGTCATGGTGCCTCTTCACAATGATAGAAACCCTAACTAAGGCAAGTTCAAAAGTCCATGCTCTATTACTTATAATGCAGTGGGTTCACTGGGCTACTTAACTCTCTTCTCTGGCTGCTCTGATAAGCTGACCCAGCTTCTGCTGTAACTGTTTCTGCTCCTTTCTGTTTTGGGATACAAGAACTTAGACTCTCTCCAGAGATGCCTCTGAGATCAGATGATATCAATGGTACTGGATACCAACAACAAATATTCATTGGAACTGTCACTATATGCTGGGCAAGACACTTAGCCTTTGGGACCCCTTGTCACCCTGAAGCTGCAATGCAATCTTAGGAACAAGGAAGGTTAGTGCACCTTTACAGCATAGACAGTGGGAAGTCAACATAGCATTCTAGTTGTAAACTCTGCTCTGTCCCCACATCCAGGGGTTTTGATCCAATTCAAGGATGCCTCTAAAGCTCACCTCTCTTGAGTGAGTGGCCTGGTTAGGGCCATGAAGGACAGACAGCTGGATTCCAGCTTCCAACAACACTGTCCTGGAGACCATCTCAGCTCCAGATCTCTCTCTCTGGAGCTTGGCAGACCCCTCTTTGAACCAACGGCATGAATCCTTGTCTCTCTCCAACCATGTTTCTTATTTTTCTTTTAAAATTTTTATTGCAATTTATTTATTGGAAAGTATTGGGATAAATATACAATTTCAAGTGTATCATGTTCTTTGATCGTATTCAACACTTCCCCATCTTCTTCGTTTTGTCTTCCTCCCTCTTCCCCTCCCAGCAGTCATCACTAGTCCTCTATTCTGTTTAACACACACACACACACACTTCCTGTTACATCTATTTTCTAGTGAATGACTTTCATTCTTACTGGATAATGCTCCTTTGTGTGTATTGTAGTTGATTTTTTTTTTACTTTTTGTTCTTTACTCTCTTGGGGACCCACCTCCCAGTTCCCAAGTAATCACATGGAGGTTTATTCTTACTTAGAAATGCCCAGCCTTAGCTTGGATTGTTTCCAGCCAGCTTTTCTTAAATTATCCCACCTACCATTTGCCTCTGGCCTTTTAACATTTACCTATTTCTATATATTTTTTCTGTCCTTTTTCCATGTCTGGCTGTATAGCTGGGTGACTGGCCCCCGGCATCCACCTCTCCTTTTTTCTCCCCCTTCTCCTTTTCTCCTTCTATTTTTTCTCTCTGCCTGACAGCCCCAGTCCCTCTCCTGCCTAGCTATTGGCCTCTTCAAAGTCAGAGTTCAGGCAGGGTTTTGTTTTTGTCTTTCAGGAAAATGAAAAAGACATCTAAAGGAATTTAACAATTTTTGGACAAATAAGCACCAAGGAGAACTGCCAGAAAAAAAATTACCAAGGAAATGAATAATCTGACCTAATATGATCTCTTAAAGTCTCCCAAAAGATAATGAGATCCACAAAAAAGATGATTCCACCAGGACTATGATAACACCATTAAGATGACACCACCTAAAGATCAGCTTTGAACTACAAACTGCTCAGGACGTTTTTTGAGGTGGCTAACTGAGATGATCCAACCTCACAGACTACTCTAGATAGGACTTAAGACAAGCCCTGTGCTTTCCCATTATGCACAGACTGGACAACAAATAATACAGTTACCTCTCCCAGGACTTGATAATTAACACAAATTTTTCTTTTCAGGATCCCTAAAGATGCTGTCATCCCCAGACATCGGGAAGTAAATTTAAAAAACATGGCACCCATATTCCCAAGAGGTGGGGTGGGTGGTTTTTTTGGTTGCTTGATGGGTTATGGATATTTGCCATCATTTAGGGTAGTTGATTACAAGTTATTATGGGTAATGGTCAGGGAAAGAGTTGAACAAAGGAGATTAGATTCAGAGTTCTTGTTTTGAAAAGAAAAAAAAACATATATTAGGATTACAGGGTAGATTACTGAATCTACTCAGAAAAAAGATATAGAAATAATAGAATAAAAGGTAGATTATTACATTTATTCTGAAAAGAAAAAAGAGGATATAGAAATTGGGCAAAAGCGGTGGTGGCGCACGCCTTTAACCCCAGCACTCGGGAGGCAGAGGCAGGCGGATCTCTGTGAGTTCGAGACCAGCCTGGTCTACAAGAGCTAGTTCCAGGACAGGCTCCAAAGCCACAGAGAAACCCTGTCTCGAAAAACAAAAACAAAAACAAAAAAAAAAAGAAATTGGGCAAAAGGTAGATTATTGAATCTACTTTTAAACCAAAAAAGCAACTACTAGTTTAAATATTTTACATTGATATAGATTTTTGCATATTGATACAAATTTAAGATTATTTTTGTTAGAACATACTGTAGATACATTTCTAATCTTGTTCATGGTATTGTACCTCTACAGCTTATTTAACAATGCAATGCAGATTTTTAATCCTTGAAAATTATTAGCTCCAGGGCCTTGTGTGAGAACCTCACTGTGCCAGCCACTGGTCTTGCGTCACACCAGTCAACATCCATCCCAGCAGAGCACTCTCTCAGGCTGGTAAAAATGTATGTTAGTTTATTTTCCTGCCACCGAGACAAATGCCTGGCAGAAACATCTTATGGAGAAAAGATTTATTTGGGTTCATGGTTTCCAAGAGTTTAGTTCATGTTCACTTAGCCCCATCCACATGGACAGAAGCTTGTCACAGAGTCTGTGACAGAGGCTGTTCAGTTCTTGGTCAGCTGGGAAAGAGAGGGAAGAACTGGGGAACTGGTATAAACTTCAAAACATGCCCTTACTCAGATAATCTAGTTCTTTCATCTAGGTCCTGCCTCTCTAATATGTCACTCATTGAGCAGCAAGCCTTCAAAACATGAATCCATGGGGACAGTACCCTTTTTTCAGTTACAGATGGCTTTTGCAACAGGTAGAGGTGGGGGCCATGATACACAATAGCTGTAGAAATGACCGTTATCAGTAAAGGTCCTTGCTAAATAGCTGAACCATGAGCTTGTGTGGTAAGATCCACCATGGAGGTAGGGCATCTACTAAATGTGGATATCCATCACTTGTGAAAGCCCAAGTGGCAGGGTCAAGGCCATACCTCACAGGTCTCTGTGTGTCCAAGGCAGGCTTCTCCCCACATAGCTGTTCTGAAGTAGACTACAAGGCTGTAGATAACAGCAAGCCATGCTTATTTCTGGATGAAAAACCCAGACCTGCAGACATTTTCAAGGCTTATAGGGCAGAATATGTCCAAATGTCTCTTTAGAAAATGCAAATTAATTCCTTCATGGTTTGGGGCCAACTGTAGCTACCAGCTTGATGAAAACCCTTATGGATAGCCGAGAGGACTGAGGACCCAAAGTTGTGATATGCCCTATCTTATCCCATCTCCAAACATCCCTGGGTAGAGGGAAAGCCCCCTTAAGTTCTAGAACATAGGGAAAGTCATTCATCAACATAGGGGACTAAATGGCACCTGTGGCCAGGTATGGAACAGTGGAAAGCCTTAGAGGAGCTGGAGATGAGACAGAGTTTGAGGGTACCCTGAAGGTTCCTTCCTACAGCTCTTTGGTCAAATTAGGTCTTATCCACATGTTTCTACAGTAGAAGCAAGGGTAGGATGGATCTTGGAGGAGCTATGGTGAATATCAAAATACATAGCATGAAATTTTCAAAGAATGAATAAAGGTGGAAGAATCTATTTCATTATGTGTTTTGATCCTTTTAATTTTTCCCCTGAGCCCTTCATCTTGTCAACTAGATCACCTTGGGGTGGTATTTTTATTATCCCATTTAAACAGATGGCCCCAGGAAGGGCAGTCCACTATGAATCTGAATTTGCCACAGACAAATCTTCCTTGCATGGGTGGGGTCTGCTTTTCCGGGAAGCAAAACTGAGGCCTTCAAATCCCTACACTGCCTTTAACCTTCTTCCTTAGGGCGCCTGTCAAGTTTCTATTTTCTTCTATCAAGAATACACTTGCTTCTCTGCTTTGGTACTTTTTCTTTGTATGAGTGGGATTCACCATGGCAACCATATCCTATAATCTTGCTGGACCCAGGACTTGCTGTGGAAGCAACAACTCTCTATTCCTCCTTTCCCTGCATGCCTGTTGTGAGTGATAGATGATATACAGTTGATACAGATGCACAGAAAGTCAATGACAACAGGATTGATTTCAGTCCCTGTACTTCGTGCTCTAGTTTGAAGTTATGTGTTTCCCAGCCCAAGGCCATATTTCACCCAAGCACTGGACTCTGAGAGCAGATGCCCAGTGTGGGTTTATATCTAGAACATTCCTTTTATATACAAATTTGGTGAATAATTTTTTCAAATGATTTTAAAGTGTTTCTTCAAAACAACAAATGAAAACTGATTCATTAGGAGTAAGAATGCCAACAGGCTTTCCAAATGACAGTGTACTCTACATAAAATTAGTTCTCTCCCTCATGTGATCCTTAGACACTGACCCACAGGTAGGCAGAGGTGTGTGCTCCCTTCCATCCTCACCCAGGGCTTTGGAGGAGTCCCAGTGAGGGAGATGCATTCCAGCTCCAAGGTCCCTTCCAGCAGGTCTTATCCATCTGTCTGCTTGCTCCCAGCCCATTCTCACATCCGTCACTGCAGCAAGAGGCAGAATCCCATGAGCAAGACCAAGTGAGACAAGGCAAAAAATAGAGACTGGGAAGAGATGATGACACAGTGGGATTCTGCACCATTTTAAGACTGGCATGCAGATCCAGCTTTGGAGAAAAATAGTGCTTTTCTGCATTTCTGGCTTCTTGCATTCCCATGCTCCTCTCTGTCCCAGGGTGGCAGGAACCATTGAGCACCTCAGTCCCAGGCTACCTGGAAGCACAGGATGGCATGATGAGCGTACCCACTAGGATCATTGCTGGGCATGGGTGGGACTCATGGTCAGTGGTAGAGCTTGGACTAGACTATCCAGCGGCCATGTGGTCATGTGTTGTGGAGTTCCTGGACGGTGATGAGGAGAAAGTATCCGATGTACAACTTTCCCCAAGATGAGCCAGAAAGCACACAGACGCTCAGCTACTGTCTGTGTTATTTGCAACCTGTGCTTTTGTTTGTCTCATTTTCAATTTTAGCTTGTGTTATATTTATCTACTGTGTGTGCATGTGCGGTGTGGGTCCCAGGGATCGAACTCAGGTCACGAGGCTTGGCAGCAAGCAGCTTTACTCAGTGAGCCATCCAATCAGCCCCAATTGGCATTCTTGCTTACCCTCTTGGCTAGACATAAACTGATAAGCTTCTCTTTCTGCTTGGTACCCATCTGGTCCCCCGTTTGTTTAAAGTTATGCCCAGTTGCTTTCCATACCACAAACTCGCTCCTGTTTTCTCAGGGAAGACACTCCTCCTCTGTTCCTTATTAGCATATATTTTCTCATTCCTGACCATATCCCATATGCCATGGCGTGTGCTGCTCACTAGGTTGGAGATAAACAATGAGTGAGCCTTGGTCATGTCCCTGTAGGGTAGCAGGTTCCAGAGGGCTTTAAGAGTATGTGAATTCAGGGCCCGGCTGCTCAGGGTAGCTCTGGGTTGGGAGAAGTAATACAAGGGCTTTCAAAAGTACGCTCTGGGCACTTAGTTTTTCTGACTCTTCAAAGCTCCTTTCATCAGTTTGGACAATGACACAGGCTTTGTGATGTCTATGGTGGCACCGAGGGAAGTGAGTGCCTACCAAAGTCCCTGGCTCACATCTGCCATCAGCAGTTTGTCGCAAAGTCTCCCCATTAGCCTCACCCTGTGTGTTCAAAGCACCAACAGTTCAAAGGCGGCTTTCACATTGCCCCTTTCCCTCCAGAACTACAGGACCTTGCAAGCTGCTAGGAGTTAGCACACCTATACCATACACAGTAAAACCAGAGACCAGGGAGGCTCGGGCATACATTTGGGACCCTATATGTAGCTGGCGGTAGAACACTGATAGGAGTCTATATTAAGTTTCTCTGATCATTATTAACCATCACAGGGCCAGAGAGATGATCAATGGGTTCTCTGAGCCTTTTCTGGTCTCTATTATTCCCTTAAACCCATTTGCTGCTTTACCTTGTGATAAGAGCAAAACACCACTGCTCAAGTTTGAGGAGCACTTTCGGCCTTCATCTTCCAGCAGCCCTGGCTCCCTGTGAAGCTGCCCTTGGCTCAAGCTTTGATAGCCCTTCCTGTTCTGGTTCTCTTTGTGCTATAATCTCTTGGGCACTCTAATGCTTTTGAGGAATTTTTTTTTCTTGAACGAGCTTGTCATTCCCTTTTTTTCTCAAAGGATCTGCCTTCTTCAGGGCTTTTCTGCTGAGCCAACTGTGCTCTTCATTCTGCACAGCTGCCCTCACCTGCCTTTGCAGCTTCACCTTTCCCTAGAAACTGGCCTGTTGATGCTAGCCACCGAAGTGTAGCCTAGGGGGCATCTGTGCAGGGGAGTGGCAAATGAGACCAACTGACCCACACCGTCCTCTTTCCTTGATCAGTTCTCTGGTTCTAAGGCATCCAGGGGTATACAGAGGTAGGGTCCTCCACACTCTTACACGATTCTTTGCCTTCCACTTCATTTTACCTTTCATCATCACCACCCTTGTTTTAGTCCATCTGCTATTCCTACATGAAACAGGATCCAACAACCCAACCGGACTTAACTCAGATGAGTGAGCCAGATGATCCCATGGGGCTTCTAAGTCCCTGGAATGTGGGAGTCACTAACACTACTGATGTGTTTTAGAGCTCTGTTGCTTCCGATGCATGGGTGCATTCATGCATGGATCCTTCTTACATTCCTTCCTATATATAGATACCTCCTACACCATTCTGTCCCCTACTGCATTCAAAGCTGCTTGAGTTTATGTACCCTCGAAAGGCCCACTGATATAGTGACCTTGGCTGTTATTAAAGAGCAGCCTCATACATGTTTATACTCACGGAGACAGACGATAGCATACATGCACACTTTTACCTAATGCATCTCCTGCCATTACACAGTATGAAGGGATCTAGAGCATATAAGATCCCTTAGAATATGACATTATCAACTACATATTGGTTGCAAAAGAGACCACCTGGACTTTCCAAGGTAGAAGCAGCATGTAAGTCATACATAGCCGAGAGATTCCTATATTCTATATGGTAGATGCCAAACCAATGAAGACTGAAGATGCATGCCTTGATTAAGTTATGCATTTGTCATATCCCTAAATCATGGTTTTCTACACTTTGGCCTACACACAGCTAGAGACAGGTAAGTTGGCTATGAAGCTGCTGCACTGTGAGATATTTAACAATATCCCTGGCTTCCACCATCTTAAACTTGGATAGTCAACTTGACCTCCGTGGGCCTCAGTTGATCTCATGGTGGGAGAAGATGGAAATAAGCTCCTGAAATGATTTAGTCAAGTGCGAGGTGCTGCAGGTTCTTATCTGGAAGAGTCACTAGGATTTAAGGATGTGACGTAGACAGAGGCATCTTGGCAGAGATGCACTGCTAGAAGCAAGGTCATAGTGCGTGGGAGCCAAGTGGGCTTGGGACTTGGTCAGTGTTCCTGCCCTTTAGAAATCATCCTGTCAACAGCTTATGAGCTCATGGAATCTGCTTCTTGGAGCACCTTCTCCCACACTGCAGTACTTTTGAGGCCCCATCTCCTTATTGCAGCCATTTTGGTTTCTTCCAAGAAGTTTCACTACTCCGGCTCAGTAAAGGATCCCAAGGGTTTGCAGAAGAGGAATATGGACAGGAGTTGGCACCTGCCTTCAGGATAACTTCACTGAACCTCAGGGCTCTGAAGTCATCATGCCTTGGACATCTGTTCCTACCAGATAGTTCCCATTTGGTATGAACATTTGACCTCCATGTGGCCCAAAACTTTCCCCTAGCTTCTCGGTTAGTTTTACACTATTCCCGAAGTCTCTATTATAAAGATGTCTGAGGTTTGACAGGCCTTTCCAGGCCATTTGTTCATGGTGGCCTCATTTAATTAACTAAGCAGCTGAACAGGCATGATACTAGAGGCTCAGAAATCACGGGTTATTTGTGGAGCTCAAAGGAAGAAACTGAACTGGCAGCTCAGATGTGTGGCTGACACCTCCTTTGCTCTGACAATCAGGGTGTCCGTTCTACAGGCCTGGGCTTTGCCTTGTCCTCTCCTGTCTTCCTCAGCAAGGCTTTGTGCTATGCTACCATCAACCTAGGAGCTGAGGGCTTCAGGATCTGTCTCCATATAACAGCTTATTTTTTGGGGAGTCACTTGCCTCATCTCTCTGGTCTTGTTTTCTCCCAATCTACTGGAAGCAGTGAGCCTCTCACCCATTACCTTCAGGACCCAGCACAAGAGGGACCACTTGAGCCGCATAGACTGTGGCCTTGATGCTGGGTTTGCTGGCTTGTGAGATTTACTTCCTCAATGGGGAGACAGAAAACAGGGGAGCTGGGCAAGGGATCTCAGGTATAGGGTGTTCTCTAAAAACAAACAGAAGAAAGAACGGAGAGTCCGGGAACACTGCCACATTCCTCTCAGCTCTGTTGAAGAGCCTACTGAAAGAGTTACACCTAACAGTCTTCTCTAGAAATCAGGATGGAAGATAGATGGAGCCGAGCTGGAAAGGGGAACCAGCTTCCTCTATATCCTAAAGAAGATAATCACTCAGATTTCAAGGAAGAAGTTGTGACTGACAGCTGTCAATATTGTGCAAGTGGCTAAGAATGGAAATTTTAAATAGAAATCTGATTTATACTAGGGACAAAGAGCTTTAACAATTGTTGACTGCAGTGTGAGAAAAGCTGACAAGGAACACAGTTATCTCTTTCCTGTCCCCTTTAGCATGCATGAGGTGTACATATAAGGCTATCAAGTAGAAATGGAAAAGGTGTTACTTATTTGCAACACAAACACTTTGGACAACATTTTGATCAAAGAAAATGATAGAGGATAAACAGAAACAAAATTAAAAAGTGATGTGGCACAAATGCAGGGTTGGGAAGATGACTCTATTAAAGTGTTTGCTATAGAAGGCTGAGAACTGGAGTTCAGAGCCCCAGGAACCTACATGAAGGCTGGGTAGGTGTGGAGACCCATCTGTAATTCCGGTCTGAAGAAGCAGACATAGAGGATGTACCAGAATGAGCTGGTTGCCAAGACCATCCCTACCATTGAGCTCTGGGTTCGGTTAAGAGACCCTACATCAGTGAATAAGGTAGAAGAGCAATTGAGGATGATTTTTGATATCAGCCTCTGTCTTCCACATGTTCACATGCATGTGCAGCCTCACATGCCTGTGCATATACACATGCAAAGAAGCATATCATACACACAAGGGCTAAGACTTTCCTAGTAGGGTATACCAACGTACCATGCCAAAGAACTTTAAAATCAGTATAAAACCAAGACTATTCCTAGAATAACAAGATTCAGGGATCTCTATGATTAGGATATACAACATTTACCCTTTATTATTTTCTAAATAAAGCATAACATGAGACCAACAATTTCTGTAGGTTTTAACAACTCCAGCGTATGACTTCATTCCCTTATCTTAGTATCTAGACAGTGACAATATGAGAAGGAAAAATTCAAGCCAAAATACACATGAATGTAGAGGCAAAACTTATTTAAGATCTATTATCTATGATCAAGCTAAAGCTACATTGAGGGTAGAAGAAAATTAAGTCATTTATCAAAGAGCTCAGTGTCACGTGTGGCTAAGCCTTTTTGCCTCTGGTGTTCTGCTCCATGGGTGTGGAGAAGTCTAAACTCCTATAAATCTCAAGCAAGACCTTGAGGAACTTCATGGCTTCTTTTACCAATATTGAAATTGGCCTACTTCTCTCATGGCTGTGACCAAGTACCTGACAAGAATCCTTTTAAAGGAAGGGAGGGATCATTTGGCTCACAGAGGATACATTCTTTCACCACAGGGGAAGGCGTGGAAGCTGGAGGCAGCTGGTCATGTGGCATCCAGAGTGAGGAAGAGAGGCAAATGCTGGTGCCCAGCTTGCCCTCACTTCCTTTTCCCTTCTTATCCAGTCTGCCCTCCCCCCCCCCACACACACACTGCCCCGTGGATGACAGGTCTTCCCTGTTCTGTTAGACCTCCCTAGACAGTCCCTAACAGATGTGCCAGAGGTGTGTCTTCTAAGTGATTCCAAATCTAGGCACGTGGACAATGAAGTTGAACCTTGACCATTCCCCACCAGTCCAGCTGATGGTGGGTTAGTTACCACCTGGCCCAGCTTCAGCCGCTGCTATGGTAGATCTGGAAGCCCCACCCTGAGGATGGCTCGGTGTTTAGTGAACAGGGTGTGCAGTGTGGGGACAGCAGTACAGTCTATTTCCCTGCTGAGTCTCTCCAACAAACACAGATGAAAGCTCAGGAAGACTCAGCCACTGACAGCTGGCTACAAAGGCTAGAAGACTCACAGGACATAATTCCAACAAGGCCCGACCCACTAAGCATGTCTTTCCTGCCACATCGCCCAGTGGGTCCTTTTACGTCTCACCAATGGTTACCACAGAGACCCGCAGAAACTTGTGTTTCAATCCCAATCTGTATGGAAAAAAGCAAGAAGCCTTTTAAGCAGACTCAAAGGTAAAAAGGAGGCTTGTGTGAATGAGCTCACCGATTAATAAAGAATTAGCAGCATAGCCTCCATGAAAGTCACAGCCTTGATTAGTGAGGTGGCTCCTAGCCTTCCCTCAGCCCTCAGCACGCTGCAGTGGTAGCAACAAGCTCCATTCCCTGCCACTGTGGAGCAGGTCCTCTCCCTCCTGAAGTGTGCCTCCATGCCAAACATTTCCTCTGCTCTCTCTTGCAGCAGGTAGGTGGCTGGGGCCTGCTGCAGCTGCAGGTCCACAGAGAACGCTGTTGCTTCAGCAGCGATGTTCAAGCAGCTGCGGACCAACTCCGCATGCCCAGAGCACATGGTACAAAGGACTTCTACATTGCTGCCGAGAGGAGAGCCATCATTCAGAGACCTCAGTCTTCCTACAAAGTCTGGACTTATATATTTTTTCCTGGTTCTTTTCTCTTGTTACTACTCTTAGTGTACAAAAACTCACTTTCAAAGCATCCACAAAAAACAAAACTGTCTGCATCTAACTAGGGAGATCCTTGTCTAGTGCAGCGTCACTAAATATCCGCCAATAGTGGTCACTAGAGGTCATGGAGGGCTAGGAGATCAAAAAGTTAGTTGCCCAAACTTCATCACTTTACATTACACATTTATCAAATAACCATGCTGTACCCTGGAAATATGTACAATAAAATTTAAAAACAGTTAAGATGAGGTTCAGTGGGTAAAGGTGATTGTCATCAACTTGGATGACCCAAGTTCAATTCCCAGACCCATGTGGTGGAATCAGAGAACCAATTCTCTACAGTGGGATGTGGTCACCATCGGACATAATTGGTTTCTTGGGGGCATTTTTACTTTAGGTTTCTTTTATTTAAGTTTAATGTTAATTCCATGCTGTGTCTCAGAATAATACAGATGCTGCATCTGTGGCTCCAGTCAGACATCCCGTAGTACAAATTAGCTTCAAGTTATTCAAGTTACGCTTACTGAACAAAAGAAGCTAAGCGAGCAGAAGAGGAGGAGGGGAGAAGGAGGCTGAGGAGCGAGGGAAGAGGAAGAGAGTTGAACACGCATGCAGGCTTCCATACCACCTTCTACGCTAACCTGCTTCAGACGGGGAGGAGTCGGCAAGAATGAGCAGCCTCGGATTGTTGAACCGTTACCAGCATCATGTCTTTCAGCAACACTTCAGCAGAGTTCCAAATGCATTTGACAGCAAAACGATTATAACAAACTCCTTCCACCCAAACACCTCAAGCTAATATCCAATTAGGTTTAAACATTGTATAAAATTCACTTAAACAATTAAAAGAAGGAAAAATGACAGCACATATGTCTCTATCATGTGATTAATCTTGCTTCGATGCATCACCTAGAAGTCTAATGGCTTTCAAATGTCATTTCCATTTCTAATGATCTTGCCCGTGTGGGTGGAGACAATACAGCAATGCTGAAAAAGCCTCTATGCAGTCCTATTAGTGTCGTAAAGAACCTAAAAGCTGGGACCAGTAAAAATCCACAGAAATTCACTCTTGCCTTTAAGAACTTCTGAAAACTGTTGATTGTTTTTAAATAGGGGGAAGGGAGAAAAGAAGAGGAAGAAAGAAAAACAACAGGGCAGGAACCTAAATTCTGAGACCAAATGTGAAAGTCAAATTTGGTGGCTCTCAGTGACAATGGGGAACTTCTGAGGGGAGGGGAGAGAGGGAGGGGGAACAGAGATGTGTTCTCATGTTGGCTTTAGTACGGCTCACTCATTTTCATCTTCCACATCCCACAGGGCTTCTTTGTTCTGCTCTTCACCATTGCCTTGCATGTCTGAGGTCCAAAGCGGCAGGTTATCGCATAGAGGCTGCGCGGTAAGCGTAGAGTCCGTATAGCTTTCTTCACTCAGCGTGTCCAGTTCTGCAATAGCGTCATCAAAAGCTGCTTTCGCCAACCTGCAGGCATGGTCAGGGGAATTGAGAATTTCATAGTAGAATACAGAAAAGTTGAGAGTAAGACCTAAACGAATGGGATGTCACAACAGATTAATGTGAGCTCAGTTTCAACCATTTGCTGGTACTCCTGAATCATCTTTAGTTGAGTATCCAGGATGCTCTTCTGGCTTCAATCATCGTTTTATATGCAACAGATATAAGGTTTCATTCTCCAACTGTCAGCTCCACATCCATTCCTGCTACTTTCTTCATTGATTCCACCATTTCCTTGTATCGCTTGCTCTGCCAGCTTCACCTGGTACAACAGCTCCACCTGATCATCCATAGAGGCAGTGCCTCCGGCAGGGTCTGCGTGACTGATGGAAGCCGATAGCGTCTCCGACTCTCAGCCTCTCGTTCTGCGTCCAAGCGTCGGAGCAGTAAAAATGGCGGTACATCTGGACATAACTACTAAATTTGTTAAACAATTAAGGTGGTAAAACATTTTTTTACGATTTTTATATATTTTGTCTTTTTTAAGCCATGGAACTTTAAAGGCAAGCTTATGGTGGTGCAGTGAAAGACTAAGTCAACATAAGTTCAAGGTTTCCAAGCTGGGAAGATCCCCTTAGGGTTTGGTACCCAACCATACTTGCTGGAGAATTACACGTGTGAATATGAGCTTCTTCTAGGTTCAAGGAGGGTGTCGGCACTCAGGCTGCCCCAATGCTCCAGTTTGTTCTTTTGGAGCCCATTCTTCCACAGAATTAGTAGTGCTTGTAGACAGAGACTGCTTGTTCATTTCCCCACCACCCAGACCTGAATAATCACACACAAACTATATTAATTACAACACTGCTTGGCCAATGACTCAGGTGTATTATTAACTAGCTCTTACATCTTAAACTAACCCAATTCTATTAATATATGTATCACCATGAGGCTGTAGCTTACTGGTAAGGTTCCAGCATCTATCCAGCGGCAGCTACATGGCATCTCTCTGACTCCGCCTATACTCTGTAGATCTCTGTTCAGATTTCCACCTGGCTTGGCTTTGCTAAGCCATTCAAGCAACACATACACAGAAGGACACCCCACAACCACTGCCCACCCCACTGCAGGCCTGAAAATGCATAGCCATGTCATTTGCTCATCTAAATGGGTTAGAACTTTCAGATTCTGATCTGTCGAGAGAGAGAGAGAGAGAGAGAGAGAGAGAGAGAGAGAGAGAGAGAGAGAGAGAGAGAGAGAAGTTATAGTGACGGTTTTCTGGGGATCCATTGTGCTGGCAAAGGCACAGCATGCATCCTGATTAGAAGGCCAGGTCATGATGAGGACTTCCTGCTCTCCAGAGTTTTGCATGTACTTTAATGGCTTCATTGAGCTTTGCTGTTTTATATTTGTGTTATAATTGGTTTATCCTCACTTTTAAACATTCATCTCGCCCAACTTTACTTATATCCTGTTTGCTGTTCTTTTCTAGACATTTGAGATAGAAATTTAAATTGTCATACTGAATGTGGGAATTGAAGGTATCAGAATTATGAGTCCAAAGCCACCCTGGGATACATAAAAGCTTGCTTCAAAGGGGAAAAAATGAGCAAAGAAAACAAAAACAAAATTTCTCTTTTTACCTTTTATCTGATCAAATTTAAATGTTTTGTTCTCATGTGCTTTTTCTATTATGTAATCTCAGCATACATTCATGGATCCTATTAAACATGTCCTGTGAAGCCAGGGTCAGTCTTTTCAAATGTATACCCACTGTAGATCATACATAGATGACTTCAGTGCATTTGAGAGAAGATGAAGTTTTATGTTGCTGGTCACATACATTGAAAGTTAACTATGTGGCTTAGATCTTCTGTGTAATTACTAGGCTATGGTTGGCTGAGTCTATTACCAACTATTGAGAAAGTTATATTAAAATATTCCTCAGTTGGTGACCTCAGACAATTGCATAAATGCACCTAGAAGTAGATTCTGCACTGATTGGCTTATTTCAGTCTATCAGATTTTGCTTTAAACGTTTTCAGACTAGGACATTGCATTCATACAAATGTATGCCTGCTGGATTTGCCCTGTCTAGCTGTTGAATGTCTCTATTAGACAGATAATATAGCTGCTGATACTTCTTGATTTAAAGGTTACTTTCCTGGCATTTGAACAGGTACTTTGTACAGACAGCTGATATAAACATTTCAATTTTCCATTTAGTTGGAGATCAGTCTTTGGTTATCAGCTCTCAAATTTTGTTATTGCCTAAGCTGAATGACACTGTTCCTAGCTCTTGAGTTTCTTTCTTTGCTATTCCCACTTATACTTTAAACAGCTTCCCACTGGTTCTTCCCACAGGGCTCTTGTGATCTATTAGACATTACAAAAGGCCTCTGTAGACCAAAGATCTTGGATAATCTTTATGGCCCCTAACATTTTGAGGATGTGAACTTGCCTGTCTCCTTACCTCCTTTTCTATGGATTCCCATTTCCACAAACACCAGAGATGGGTTCTATGACAGTACAATGCTCAGAGGCCCACTGTCCCCAGGTTCTCAGAGACAGCCAGCATCACCTGTCATCAGTGGTAGCTTGTTGCCTTAGTGAAGCAGCCTTGCTTTTTGGTAGCTGGTGAAGTGTTCTCTGGCTTCATACTAGTAATTTTAACATCATTGACCCATTAGCCTTTTCTTTCCTTGGCCACATTTTATTAATCTACTTATTCTTCTTGCTTCTCTTTAGTCTTCCTTTCCCCCCACCCCTGCCTACCCTTTTCTTCTCCTCCTCCCTTCCCTCCATTTCTCTTCACTCACTCACTTTACTCTTATTCTCCTTTATTTTTATTTCTAGGTCATTGCTAGATCAAAGTTCTAAGTAGTCATCCCAGTGGGCATTAGGATTAGACTTGGGAATGTCAACATCAATCCTCAACCTGTAGGAGTATACCACTTATTGGCAAATCTCCCCCTTCCATCCTTGTATTTCCTCTACACCCAATGCTACCAAGCTCTATCCAAACAACCAATTCCTTATTCCTACTGCCATATTTTAAATTAGTTCTGTCTGTGAGCCATTTTCCCCAGAGAAGGTCCTACAATTCCCTATGCAGCCCATCCTAAAATATAACCACTACCACTTGCCTAGAATTGGTAGGGCTAGGGGTGGTGTGTGTCAAGATCTTGACAGGGACAAGAGTTCCTTATAGTTTATAGAAGAGAACTTGTCAGGTGTCTGTTTCATCTGGGAGCTTTACAGGGCCCCTGATAGAGGAACATCTCTCTGGTAGCAGGTACACATGGCTGTGATGAAGTTCAAGTTTAAAAGATGCTTTGAATTGCCTGTATCTAGCCCCTTACCCAGCTCTTAATGGTTACTATATAAACGCTGAAGGAACTAATAAGTATAAAACTTACTTCTGGAGCTATGGTGTGACTCTTAAGAAGAAAATGCCATGTCCTGGTGAGAGAGAAAGACTGAGGTGGGCAGAGTGGACTGATTCTTTGAAAGCCTTTGATGTTGAACTTTTCCTTCTAGACTTGTGGGCTCTGTTACACACAGTTAGCAGGTGGTTGTCCTCTGTGCAAGTGGCTGTCTATTTTGTTAGTTATTGCCCCTCTCAGTGAGCCTTCTCAGCTATCTAGTGAAAATCTGGATTGGGGTTGATCCCTCTCACTGGGACTAATTATCTTCAAGATGATACACATGGAACACAGTTCAAAATTGCAATGGCTACATGTAGAGAAGGAATGAAAAATTATTCTAGATAAACGGGGTGTTTGTGCTAGCTGGGCCAAATGTAATGAACTACAGCTAGTGACAAGGGCTGGGTAGAAGAATAAGCTCAAGGCCAAGAACCTTGCAGGTGACTTCAGGTAGGAGGGAGTCTCAATAAATGGCTCACCCACTGCCCTAAGGATCTTTTATGACAGGAAAGGAGAGGTCAAAGTGGTCAAGGAACCAATCTTCTAATCTTCATCCCAAACCTTGTATCTCCAGGCATCACAACTGGCCAGTTGCTGTGGCCTCCCTTCTGATTTGAAGAAATCTTGATAATTTCCCACTTATCCCACCAGTCCAAAAGAATAAATGTATTTCCAAAAGTTTCTCAGAGGCATAGCCCACAGGAGTGGGTGGAGTCATTGGCATTTCTTATTCCTTGTTAAAAAAATGACCTCGTGTAGAAGCTGGAGAGGGATGTGTTCTTCATTTCCTTAACATCAAAACACAAAGGGATTAAGAGTTTATTCTGAAGCCAAATGTGATTGTGACTCAGAATATGGATTCAGGTTCTCCTAAACACAGCATTCCAGTGTGGTCACAGTTTAATGATGACATTTTACAGTAACAGAACAAATGAGGCTTAAATCAAGGCACTTTTCAAATGCAGTGGTAGGAATATCAGGAGGTAACAATAGAATAAGGAAGCCCTTGCTATAGTTCTCAGGGGTTATCTGAGGACATTATTAGCTTTGGGGCTAATGGAAGTTAGTGGTCCTGTTAACTTAATGTATCTCAAAATTTCACATGAGAGTCTCAAAAATATTAGGTCAGAACCGGGTAGGCAGCCAGTGGCTACTGACGGAGCTATCAACAGTCTTGGCTGATTTCCATCATCACAGAAGCTCCAACCAGCCAATCAGCCTCTTTAACCCTGGAGTGGCCACTTCTAGGAACTTGAGTTTATACTTTTCTAAAAAAATATGTGTGCTCAGAACAATACTTGACACATAGCCTGTACTCAGTGGGATTCAGAGCCATCTATCTGCTCAGCCTTCTGGACCTTTCTGTCCAGCTGGGAGAACTCAGAATAATAGCTGTGGCATTTCTATGTTCTCAGTTCAGCACAGTGTCTGGGTCCAGGGGATGCTATTTTATTCTCTGATCATCTTCTCTGTTCCTCCTGATACCCCCAGCACTGTGGGGCCGGTAATCAGCCTAAGGAAGTAACAGGGAGGCACGAACTTTATGGATCTGTCTGTGTGGGTGCCGATTCAGGATTTCCTAAAAGCCTGGGGCAGGAGAGACTGGAGCATGTAGAGTCTTGGAATTTGAGTTCAGTTTGTAAGGGTTTGTGCATACATTGGGACCAATCATGCCAGACCTCATTTTTCTTATCTGTCATGTGGAAGTCACCTAGTTGGGTGTTTTATAATTAAAGAGTTATTAAGCAGAAGAAATATGAAATACTGTGCAAACAAATTCCATTTTCAAGTAAGTCTAAACTTATTACTTTTTTTTTTATCGGAAAGGTTCCCAGAGCTTCCCTTGACTGGCCAGATATGCTAAGTCCCCCATGGAGACACAGTAACCACATCTGACCACCTCAAGCATTTTTATTTTTCTGGAGCATCTTACAGAACTAAAACATTTGGAACATAGTTTGATAGGCACTAGAAGTGGTATTGTTGGCATAATGATCACTGTTCTTCAAGGGCTAAAATGGCCCCAGGATCTTATTTCAGAATTCAGGTTTTCAATAGATCCCCACGCCAGGCTCAGCCAGGCCCATTCTCCTGTGACTTTTGCTAGTTTTCGAATGCAAGCCTTGAAAGTAGGCAAGTCCTTCTCATCCTTGCTAATTAGGGTGATGGATGGGGGAAACAGGTTTGCGCTGCATTGTGGGATGGATGATGCCTTTGCTTTTAATTGACCATGCTGGGATTTAAGGGGTGCAGAAAAATGGAGGCAATTTCCCGAAGACACACTACTCACTCCGTCTCCAACCTATCTAGGCATTCTTGAGGACCAGTGGCAGATGTCAAGGTTGTACACACTACTTCTCATTTTCAATCCTTTTTTCCCCTAGGAAATGGGACAAAGACAGAAGAAATGGTGCATTGAAAGCTTCAGTAGGGCAGCCTTTTTGAGCACTTTCCCAGGATACAGGCGGATGAATGAGTTTCCATTTTACACACACACCACCAGCACTCATAGGGTTCAAGGATGTATCTAGCCCTTTTCGCAACCCCTGGTCTCTGGGAAGTTTGGGGATTCATAAGGGCTGTCTGGTGAGAGCACACTTCTGGGTTTTCAACTACATCTACCATCCCTTGTTGTTGTAGGAGGGGCCGGCTGCGTTCTGCTGCCCGGCCAGCTTATACCCGAAATAACTACACAGAAATTGTATTCATTTAAACACTGCCTGGCCCATTTATCTCCAGTCTCTTATTGGCTAACTCTCACATATTAGTTTAACCCATTTCCAATTAATGTGTATTGCCACTTGACTGTGGCTTCCTGGCATGAGTCTAAGCAGCATCCATCTTGGACAGGAGAATCATGGCGTCTGCCTGCGGCCCTAATGTTACACCTTGTGCTGGGACCGTGGGAGGGTCTGCATTCCACACCTCTTTCCTTTCCAGGATTTGGGTAGATTTTGCTGTGACAGTTACGGTCTATGGCTATCCCTGTCTCGATTATCTCAATTCAACAAATACTCCACAGCCACCTTGCCTGCTTCTGAGCCTGGAAAACCTAGACAAGCCTAATGCTGATTCTGCATCCAGGGAGCAACCAATTTGGGTAAGTGGGCACGCATGGACATAGCATGCAAGCATGCACTCTATGAGCAACTCGAGAGAGGCTCAGTCATCACAAATGGCATCTGACAGGGAATTTCAGATGCACCTGAATAGGTTGCAGAACATTTTAAAGAGTATGTCAGGTGGGTTTGATGGAGGCAAAAGCTTTCTAAATAAACATGGCGCCATTACAAAGGAAAGTAAAAATAGAAAAGTATCATTTATAAAAAGATAAATCATACAGTGTTTTATTGGAACATTATATATCCTCCCCCACCCCTTGGTGTGTGTGTCTGTGTCTTTTAGAGACAGGTAGTAGCAGATGAGAAATAACCACAAACAAGAGGCTAAGAGCTAACAAAGCAGACTTCCTCCTGAGGCAAGTATGGCAGCCAGGAAACAAAATTAGATTAAAACAAGCGATTGATACGGTGCACAAAGGGGGTTCATTTTAAACCAAGCATGCCTTTGAAGTTCCTAACTATAGTGGGAGCCGCTTCCTGGGCTAGGGCTACTGGAGGAGCAGGGTGGATGTTTCTAAACGAGATGCTTGCCTAGACTTCCTAAGTCAGAGATGGTTATGCTAAATGTTGCCATGCTGAGCTCTCTCCATCCATACAGAAACCCAGGAGGAACTTATTCAGGCAAAACCCCGTCACACTGGAGCCCACCAGGCCACCTGCAGGAGTGCATTCTTGCTTTGCCGGCTCACTTTCCCCATTGTTTGCTGGTTTTGAAGAAAATGAATCAAATTTGCCACATTTAGTTGCAAAAGCAGTCAGCAGAAAGAAAAGACGTGAGCAGAGAGAGGGGAGGCTGTCGCTGTCCGTCTTGCTTTGGGAGGCGGTGATCAAGAGTTAAGGAAAATGAGCACTGTTCCCTCAGCTGCCTGCTGACTCAGCATGAGGTCAAATCTTCCATCCTTCGCCCCGTTAGTCTCATCTCTGGCACCTCCTCAGTCTCACCCCTGTGACAATGCATTATGATTAAAAATATCTTACAAGACTGAAATTTTGCTGGACCTCATAGCCAGAGTCAATAATACACCTTGAGATGGCTATCCTGCTATGCACTCAGCCTGTTTTAACCTGTCTTTTTTAAGAGAACAATGCAACAACCAACCTTAGTTGCCTTACACTGCCCATGTAATCAACTGTTATAATCTAAGCTAGAGTATAGCTGGGATTTTAAGTTATGTATTCTTCCATGCTTCTCAGAGTAATGCATGTGTTCTAATAATCATTTGCTGAAAACAGCAAAATAGAGATTGAAAGCAATCTTATAAAATTAATAGCCATCATAAGTGTTTCACATAACATTGGAATGTTTCTTGAAAGCATTGGTGTTTGTGGCACTATTTGTTATCTGGGTGAGTTGGGGGTCAGTGGTTTAGCTCCTTGTAAAACTCTTAAAACTTTCTGCAAAGTGTCCCTCATTCCTTCCCCATGTGATGCTTTCTGTGCTGGTTGATAAAGACAGAGCAAAGCCCCTTTGAGGCACAGATACAGAGGGATAGAAACAGGCACAGGGACAGGGTCACAAGACAGCCTTCCAGCAGACACAGAAGAGGATAGGAAACAGAGTGTGAGGTGGGGAGTTCGAATCTGGATTCAACCTTGGTTAAATGAGAGCAAGAGGGAAATGCTTTGATTTCTTTCCTTAATGTAACACTGGTGCATTACTACTGGTGACTCGGGGTTTAGCACTAATGTGTTCAAACTTATGGTACACACCCTCCCACCCAAATGCAAAAGCGCTGAAGTTTCCAGGCCTTTCTTTGTTCACCAAAGAATTCTTGCCCAAGGCCAAGTCTAATTGAAGATATGCATTGTTTAGGACACTTTCTCAAGCCCTTCTCTAGGGCACTGATGAATGAGAACTCCTGGCCTGTCTCTCCACCATTAGCCTCTCCTGCTGAGTTCCCTTTGTCTCACGTTCTAGCATTATGATCTTATTTATCCATGTTTCTATCCCAGTATGTATTTTGAATACCTTTGAGGCACAAATGCTGCCTGGAAGAGCTCACCCTGGAAAGCCCCACGTACTAGAGAAATTCTAGATGAACCTTATTGTATTGAAGGTGGTGATGGCCAAGAACTCTAGATTCCTAAGTGAAGTAGACGGAATACAAAAACAGGGCCACTTCCTGTGTGGTCATGTGAACCCAGGTGTGAGCATAGCCTGCTGAAGTCATAGCTCAGTTGTTTATCTTGAAACTAACTCTTAGTCTCTTACTGCCCTGCCTCTCTCTGCCACTGTTGGGGCCTACTACACAGAAGACTCAATAAATACCTGCTCTGATTTGTGGTGGGTTCCTTTTACAGAGAGCTTCCGTATCTCAACAGCATCAGTCAAAGCCCCATAGCTCCGAAGATCAACTCAGGTAGACCATTCTCTCCAGCCCCTTATCTGTGCAAATAGAATATCTGCGCTGACACTGCTGAACCACATTCATCTCCTAACCTCTTCAGTCTGCTTGGGCTGCCACAACCATGTACCACACAATTGGTGACTCCAACAAGGGACATTATTTTTCATGATTCTGGAGGCCATATGTATGAGATCTATGTACCAATGTGATGGAGGATATGAGAACTACTTCCTGGGTTGGCAAACTAGAGCTTTCTTGTTTTATCTTCATGTGACCAAGAGACAGGTCTCTTTCTCCTCTCTTCCTGCTCTTATTAGGCCCCTGTATAGGGAGGCCACATGTTGGTTCCTGGCTGCTCAACCCCAAAATTACACAGATTGTATTAATTAAATCACTGCTTGACCCATTAGCTCTAGCTTCCTACCAGCTAACTCTTATATATTAATTTAACCCATTTCCATCAATCTGTGTATCACCATGTGGCTGTGGCTTACTGGCTAAAGTCCCAGTGTCTGTCTCCAGTGGAGCTACAAGGCTTCTCCCTGACTCTGCCTTTCTCCCGGCATTCCGTTTAGTTTCCTCCCCCGCCCCACCACCTATCCCTGTTCCCCTATAGCTCTGCTATAGGCCCCAAACAGTTCCTTTATTAACCAATGATATTCCCAGCATACAGAGGGGAATCCCACATTTCCTTCCCTTTTCTGTTTAAATGAAAAGGAAAGTTTAACCCATTTCTATTAATCTGTGCATCACCACAAGGTTGCAGCCTACCAGCAAAGTTTCAGTGTGTCTGTCTCCTGTGGTGGCTCCATGGCTTCTAACTCTGCCTTCTTCCTCCCAGCATTCAATTTAGTTTTCCCCGCCTACTTCTATTCCCTATGCAGGCTCAAGACAGTTTCTTTATCAACCAGTGGTATTCACAGCATACAGAGGGGAATCTCACATCAGGCCCTCTAGCCCAGTCCTATTGTAGTCCAGCTTAATGACCTCATTTAACCTTAATCAACCTTAGCCATCACATCTTAAGCTTTAGCTAAGACAGTCCAGACCACAGCATTCACAAGGCCTTTGCAACGGTCCTCCAGCAATTAGCTAGAGTCACTTGAGTGCCACTTGAAGTGATCCTTTGGTGATTATTAGTAACATCTATTCATAGGCTCCCATTTTTTAAGTATCTTGTTAGATGTTCCTTTTTACTCAAGGAGGATGCCATGAGAGTATCTAGGGACACTTAACATCAGTTCCAGCTGCCTCAGATGTGTCCTGGTTTTGTGGTTATCTCCCAAAGTACCATGATGTTTCTGGAAGAATGCCTCAGCTTGGCCCATAGATCCAGCCCTATGCTGGTACCCAAGCTTTATTTATCTTAGTCCTATGAATCTTAGAGACTAAAAGTCCAGGGAACCCACTTGGGATTTGGTGTTTTTTAAAATTCCCATGGTGGCCCATTGCCCCTTTCTCCACTTTTCTCTGCCCCTGACCTTCTGAGAACTAGGTCTCCAGGATCCTAAAGTTTGAGGTGCCTGTCATGAAAGAACTCAGGTAAAGAAGAGGAAGGGAAGAAGATTACATCTTTGCCCTTTCTGGAGCTCTCAGCTGTAACTGACATGCCCCTTGTGAACACGGGGGACATTTACTGCTGCAACTTGGAAAAATAGAAAATTAAAAATTCCCCTGAAACAACTCAGTTAAGAGCAGTGGACACTGTGCTCACACCCAGAGTGGTGTAGGTTCTTGGCTCAGATCCCCCACTGGGTGGCACACCCATACTCTACCTGCTGAAGGTTCCCAATGTCCTTTTAACCTGGGGCCAGCTCGTCTCTTCAAATTTGCTTTCCTTGAAGCCTTTAAGATGTCTCTTGAGCATCATGCCCTGGAAAAGCTACATAATTCCAAATCAAAGTTTCATTGCCTGTGTGTGTGTGTGTGCACGCGCTCAGGGAAGCTGCCCTAAAACAGACTCCCCCTGAATGCAAAATACAGTAGAATCCTCATGCTCCATTTTCTCTGTCAAGCTCTACATCATGGGGCAACTTAAAAGTTTTCCAGAAATTAAAGAAACCTCAGAGATGGGATCATCCAGTTCAGAAAAGATCAATACTTGGCACTCACACCACCTTGTCTGTTGTTGTACACTGGCAGACATCACTAATCAATCAACAGCACTCTTTAAACCTACCACTGCCTGTATCCATTGACAAGCAATCTGCGTCAATCTACCAGATGAGCCAAAGCATATGCATCCACTGCCTGCTGGCTCCTGGAAATTTTGTCAATGACTTGAAGATAGAGGGCAGACAGAAGAGGGAGGGTGGGGATTGGTTCCTTTGTTGCTACCCTCTGCTGGCTTCTCCATTGATGCCTTTGTGTTCACAGCCTTGGTGTCCCTTCTCCTTGCTCCGTCTTTGAACCCACTTTTCACATTGAACTTTTCTTTTGCTGTAGGGTGTCCATGTCTTTCCTATCCCCACCTTACCCATTCTTGATGGTTTTCTTATTCCATTGATAAAGAGTGTCTCCAATCCATCTCCTAAAATTCCAATTTAGTAGGTCTGTTTCCCACTAGGTACCTTGATTGCTTTAGCTGACGAGTTGACTAAGATTACGAATAGCTTCCTGAAAATTTATGTTTGGAAAAAAAATCTGTTGTAGAATAATTTGATTGTACTGACACTCCTGAGACTCCCAATAAAGTTAAACCTTGAATCAGAGGCAGAGTCAACATTCAGCTTGCCAGAACTAACTATAGAGTTTTGGGCAGACCCAGATTAGGATATTCCACAGGAAGGAATATGAGGGAGGGACTTACATTTGTGGGCCTTTTCAATCTGGAAGTATAGAGAGTCAATGTCAGCCAATTGTTCTTTTATTGCTCTTTGGATCTATCAGGTTTTAACCCCAGTATCTGACTCCCAAGTTTTAATGATAGAACAATAAAAGTAATCACTTCTTCTGGGGCTTCAAGAATCCTGTGATTCAAGAATCCCTTGCCAGTGTGCAACAGGCAAGAGATGCCATTGAGTGACACATTGGCCTTTCCTAAACGAGATGATTCCATCTCTGAGATTACCTTCTTTTCTAGGAAGTTTCTAGCTCATTCATGAGCAAAGTGATAAAGTATCCTGGCCAGAAAATTCTAAAGAAAACAATTGAACTAGTGATTAGTCAACGGGCTGACAGTTTTTGGTCAAATAAACCATCAGCAGTGCTATGGGAAATTATAGTGTGACTGATTGATCTTGAATTGCTGCCCAGGCAGTGGAAACAGGAGACACAAAGACCCCTAGGCAGAAAGATCCTGGGCTTGGAAAGCAGGCCCTAGTATTCATACAACAGGTACGAGGCAAATCTCTGAGGAAGAGAAAAGTTTCAGGTCTTGGAGGGTTGAGGTCAGGGCATAGCAAAAGACAGCTGACCTGATCAACCCAGCAGGTGCTCCCCGAAGCTAAGAGCCCCGAGAGAAGTGGTTATGAGCTGAGCTCAGACAGCTCTCTTCTATACATTGTCCCAGAGGCTCTGAGAGGCTACTTGAGGTTCTGTATGCCATGCATTTATAACCTGTGAAAGACGGTGCTAGAATACTCCCTAGAAGGATATTAGCCATGATGTGTCTGGCCTCTGAATTCCTCCCAACTGTATGCAAGGAGTCAAAGGAAACCAGCTCATCTGATTAAAAACAGCCATCATCTAACTGGAGGACTCACCAATCAGAAACTACCAATTCACCTCCAAGTAGGTTCTTTCCCTTTCAACTGATCAAAGACAGCCATTGTCTTATCTTTGCAGATTCCTCCTAATCTATCTTTCTTCCTTCTGGTCCCCTCCACAGAGGGTGGAATCTTTAATCCCAGTTGTTGGTGAGGACAGGGCTGACTGCAACCTGAGTAGCAGTAGGTGAATGATATCTGCCACCCCAGGCCCCAGTGTCTTAGTCACCCCTCAGGATCTGAGCCCAGCAACCAGGAAGGAAGACAAACTTGTTGGCTGTCCTTTGCCTTCCTAGCCCAAGCTATCTTCTGCCTTCTTGACTGACCCTCTTTCTGTGAAACAACTCCAGATAACACTCTCTCCCCATCTTGGTTACTGTTCTGTTGTGATTAAACACTGACCAAGGCAATTTAAAGAAGGAAGCATTTAATTGGTGCGCGTGGGGCGGGGGGGTGGGGGATTAAGTTTTCAGATGGTGAGTTCATGATCATCATGGTGGGAACCATGGCAGCAGGCAGGTTGGCATGGTGTTGGAGCAGTAACTGAGAGCTCACATGTGATCCACAAGTTGCAAGCAGAGAGAGGGGAGAGGGGGAGGAGGAGAGAGGAAGGGGAGGAGGGGAGACAAGGGGACGGGGAGGGGAGACAAGGGGACAGGGGAGATGAGGGGATGGGGGAGATGAGGGGACAGGGGAGATGAGGGGACAGGGGAGGGGAGAGGGAGAAAGGAGGTGAGAGGGGAGAGGGAAGAGAGGAGGGGAGAGGGAAGAGAGGGAGGAAGGGAGAGGGGAAAGAAAGAAGTGGGGAAGACGGGGAGGAGGAGAGAGACTAGGCTTCTCTGGGGATTTTGAAAACCTCAAAGTCCACTGCCCCTGTGACACTCCCCACAAACAAGGCCCTCTCAAAACTCAGCAGCTGATCCTTCTCTGAGGATGAAGAGTAACCAATTTGCCCTCCATGACAGGTCCTTCTGCAGTTCACAGTATAATACCAGAAGGCTCCACTCCCCATATCTGCTGTTAAACTGTCTCCCTAGCACCTTCTACTCCCACACACCCAGAACAGGGCTCACTCCTAGTAGGGATTCATCATCAGTCTGTGCATAGTGGAGTGAGTGAACAAACACAAGTCCTTGGGGGGCGGGGGTCAACTCTTCTGCAAACAACTGGAGATGATCCCCTTCCACTTCCGCCTAAGCTTAGCACGCTGAAGGGCAGTCTGCCACGCTCCACATGGCTTATCCCATCCCTCCGAGGAAATAAGGCCATAAGGATATCATTTTGTCTTCCCTCTGCTCTCTGATGAGTGACCATAGAATTGCTACATCACCAGCTTCCCAGGGGCCAGACACTAAAGGGTGTACCTGCTCCCTCTGTTGAAAGTGAATGAGCCAGTAATAAATCCCCAATTAGTGATAAGGAAAATGGATTGAACCTTTTTTTCTTCCTCCACTTTGTTTAGTGTTCCCTGTAAACAAGGCTATGTGGATGGCATTAGAGAGGAAGGAAAATTGAATTTAAAGTCATTTAAAACTTACCATGATTAATGTCTTGCCAGGTAAGCAATGAAAAAGGCACATTAAAAGGCGACAAAAGTAATTCTACCTTTCAGCCAGCACAAGCTACCTTCCTGGATGCATATGAATATGCCTCCTAGACGCCTCTCCATTAACAACAGAGAGCAAGTCCCCATATCACTACATCCAACTGGCAGAGTCACAGAGTATACTTAGTGTGGACACCGAATCAGTTGCCCTGCAAGTATGTCATGTCCTTGTGGGTTGCTTCATGAGAATACCCAGGGATACCCATAATAGTCTCAGTCAAGTAGACCTGTTGTCAGAACCAAATAGTCACCCTGCGTGGTCCTACAGGCTTGACTTGGCTGCTTTCTCTTTGTTCTTAAGAGGATGCCAACTGTAGGGGTTTGGATGAGAATTTCCCCCATTGACTCATTTATTAAAATGTTTAGTTCCCAGTTGGTGACACTGTTTGGGAAGGTTTGGGTGGTGTCGCCTTGCTGAGGGTCTATGTCACTGGGGATGGGCTTTTGACATTCTAAGACTCACACCATTTCAGTTCCTTTTCTCTGCTTCACACTTCCCGTACAAGGCGTGAGCTCTCAAATTCCTGCTCTTATGACCCAGCCTGTTGCTTGTTATGCCTCCTCAACATGGCGTCTTATCAACTAGATACAGTAAATTTTTAAGTTCCCTTGTACGGGTTTGGCCACAGCAACAGAAAAGGAATTAAAAATACTCCTCATAAACTTGCTAACAGCTGATGGGATGCTGAGTGTGATGCAGTGTAAACAGAACGACCTGCTGAGAGCATTTGGAGTATGGCTGTGGACCACTCTTGTGCATATGGTATTTGAGCATGATTCAGTAGGATGCCTGACCCCTCTGACACTTTAAGGCTGAATATGGGGAAAGTGGCAACCCTTCCTCAAAGGGGCATGCAGTTAAGAACTCAGTGCTTTCTTTTTTTACTCCTTCCCAGGCTATCAAGGTCACCTAGGGGTAACACTAGCTGGGAACATGGCTGTTTTCTTTCAACATCTGAGTGCTGAAATTCTGTCACTTTCAGGTCAGGATTCACAGCAAGCTCTGCAGTTAGGGCTGACTCACATTGAGAGGCAGTCAGGAGAAGGATAGTGAGCCTGCCAGGATTCTGTGCTACAGATATTCCAGCCCACCATTCTTAAAGAAAGGAAAAGATGATGTGGGAGTGTCATATCAATCTGTTGATTTCATTGGTTAAGTAATAAAGAAACTGCTTGGCCCTCATAGGTTAAAACATAGGTGGGTGGAGTAAACAGAATAGAATGCTGGGAGAAAGAGGAAGTGAGCTCAGACTCGACAGCTCTGCTCTCTGGAGCAGAGGCCATGCTCCCCTCTCCCTGGCAGATGCGATGAAGCTCCGACCCAGGATGGACGTAGGCTAGAATCTTCCTGGTAAGCGCACCTTGGGGTGCTACACACATGAATAGAAATGGGCCAAGCAGTGTTTAAAAGAATACAATTTGTGTGTTTTTATTTCGGGGCATAAGCTAGCTAGGCAGCCATGAGCCGGGCTGTGGGAAGAGGCTCACAGCTCCTACTACAAAAATATCCCCAGAAATAGCTTACATAATGTTTTATTAACCTTGAATTTTCTTAATGCTAATGAGAAAGGAACAACAGCCTCAGAGAAGCATTGAATAATGGAAAAAACTTCTGAATTAAATCAGCCAGTATATTTCAAGGATGTGCTGACTTCACAATGGAAACCAGGAGACGTGCTACATTAGGGAAGGGGTTTCGCTCTTGTTTCCACAGGAGAAGAAAAGCTATAAGTACTATCAAAATTGATAAAATATTTAATTTAAAAAAGAGAAACCTCTTGAGAAATGATGGCTCATCCACAGAGGTGACAATCATACAGGTGGTAAGGAAATCATAAAGGGTTGTAGCAGGGTTCTTTTCTTGTCCTTGCAGGAAAATATTCATCTTCAAAGAGTGGAGAGATCTTGCACATCTAGATGCCTAAAGATAAAAATATAGCTATCCAGAAAGAATCAACAAGTAAAGAGAAATCTGCCTTATGATGCTGTATTATCTGCATGGTAAAATTTGATTATTTGGACACATATACATCTCTACCTAAAAATAAGAGCTGGTTTTGGAGTTGGGCAATGGCTATCCTTCTCTAAATCCAAATAGGCTGTTAAAGTGAAAACCTGAATAGGTGTCAATGGTGTGATGTACATATTTTAACTTTCCAAATTTTGTAAAGTGGAACACACCCATCTGCCAGATCTCATTTCTTTGAGTACCATTTGGGTTTATCCCTGCTGATAATGGTGTTTAGTTATAGAAAGAGCAAGTAGGACATCTCTTTAAAATCTCCTTAGCTTGTTGCCATGTAATAGAAAACTCTTTAAACCTTTGCTATTGACATGTTATGAAATTCTGAGGCCTTCAGCACACTTCCAATCAATAATTGATCAATTTCTGCATTACCTTGTGCTAGAGTACCTAGAAGACCAGTATGGGATCAGATGTGTGTTATGAATGAGACAAAGTCTATTCCTGATTGTATCTTGAACCTGTATAAATAATGAAGTCAATTCTGTATCATTTGACATAAATTCAGCAGTTTCAATATGCAAGACAACTCTTTCTGCATATTGTGAATCAGTAACTATATTGAGAGGTTCTTTAAATCCCTTAGTACCATGAGAATAGCATAAAATTCTGCATTTTGAACAGAATTATAAGGGCTTTGTTCTGCCTTAATTCTTCTGATTTGTAACCTGCCTTTCCTGATTTATTTGTATTTGTATAAAACATACAAGCGCCAGCTATTGGTGCATCATGTACAATTCGGGGAAGAATCCAAGTAGAATCCAAATAGTTCTCTTTATAAGGTTAATTCTATTACTTTTGGGATAATTGCTATTAATTTCTCCCAATAAATTAGCACAAGCTCTTTGCCAAGGTTTATCATCTTCCCATACTTTTTTTAATTTCATCAGCAGTAAAAGACACTATATTCTCTGCTAGGTCTATACCTGCTAGTTGACAAAGTCTCAATTTCCCTTTTATAATTAATTCAGAGACTTTTTCCACATAATTTTTTAATTTTTTACTTGATTTATGTGGTTAAAAAGATCCATTCTAAGATAATATCTCCCCTTTGCATTAAACTTCCTGTAGGGGAAATTCTGGAAGGTGATATGACTAGAATACAATTAAGATTTGGATTCACTCTATCTACATGTGCCTCCTGTAATTTCTCTTCAATGATTATCAACTCTTTCCACTTCAGCTGTTAATTCTCTGGGACTATTTAAGTCTTTATCACTATCTAAGGTTCTGTTTAAAAAACGAATTGTTAGATCAGGTGTCATCCCAACAGCTTGTGGTAGACTGAAAATATATCCTAACAATATTTGAAAGTCATTAAGAGTCTGCAATCAGTCTCTCCTAATTTTTGCCTTTTGTGTTCTAATTTTCTGTAAACCTATTTTGTAACCTAGGTAATTAACAGAATCTCCTCTTTGTATTTTTTTGGGAGCAACTTGTAATCCCCATTGAGGCAAAAACTTTCTTTGCTTCTTCAAACATTCTTCCTAAAGTATCTGCATTTGAGTCAGGAAATTGCTTGCGTAATAATTCCAATGTTTGACTCACAAAGTATTGGCACAGGGTGGAATTACTGATCATTCACTGTGTGAGGACGGTCCCTTGGTATCTTCTACTAGGCTAAGAACTATAAAGTAGGCACTGTGAAGGCAAATTTTTCTTGATTTTTTTCTTGTAAAGGTATAGTGAAGAAACAATCCTTTATATCAATAACTATAGGAGGCCATCTGTAGGGATAAGTCCCGCCCCTTAGGGGGCGTGTTCGCCTCAGGCTAATGTTTACCTATAAATCTGGTGAGCGTGCTCGCAGCGCTTGCTTCTGCTTTCCTGGTCTTCGTGGGAATGGTGGTTCTGTAAGTCTATTTCCCCATTAAAGCTGTATATATTTTTACAGTCTGTCTGCATTTGTTTACGCCGTTACAGTCATCCTTTTGGTAATAGGAAGGCAGAGGAATTCCAGATCATAAAGGGCCCATAGGTTGGATAACCTTGTTTGTTGACAGCTCTTAGATCTGTCACCATTCTCCATTTTCCAGATTTCTTTTTAACAAATATAGGAAAATTCCAAGGGCTGGTTGATTCTTCAATATGATGAGCATCTAATTGTTTCTGTACCAGCTGTTCTAAAGCCTACAGTTTGTCTTCCATTTAAGGTCATTGTTTAACCCATATGGGTTCCATATGGGTTTCTCAGTTAACCATTTTAAAGACAAGGCTGTTAGTACATCTGAAGGTTTGCTAGTTGCTTTGTGTTCTTGTACAGACTGAATGGCTGGTGACCTTTGTTTATAATATCTTATAATGTCCTTCTCAGTAACATGAGTTTTGGGGACTACAGGAATGCTAACCTGGGTATTCCATTTTTGCAATAGGTCATGGCCCCATAAATTCACTGCAATATTAGCTACATATGGCCTCAGCCTTCCTTTCTGTCCTTCTGGCCGTATGCATTCAACCCACCTCATGTTTTGTTTTACTTGAGATAGGGTTTCAATTTCTTGGAATTGAATACATGCCTCTTGAAGAGGCCAATCTGGATGCCAAAATTCTAGAGTAATGACAGTCACAGCCACACCTGTGTCTAGTAGTCCCTCAATTATAATGTCATTTATTCGTACTCTTAGCTTTGGTCTTTGATAATTTATAGAAGTCTGCCAGAATATACATTTCCTATTTTCTACTGGAGTTTTTGACTTGTCCTCCAGGTCTATTTCATCATCCAGAATAGTATGGATTTTCACCCAAGGCACTGGATTGTTTAATTTTCTGGTAAGGCATGTTCTCCACAGTGACTGGGAATAACTGGGCCTTGTTTGACATCAGGGCCTGGGAGAGGCCCCCAAGGACGTTCCTGGTGGTATCAGGTTGCCTTGTCTGTCTCTTGTCGACCTATGTTCATTAGTCCAATGTTGGCCTTTGCCACACCTCCTACATATACCAGAAGACTTAGTCTTCCTCTAGAGGAGACATTATTCATAGGAACTTCTTGTCTACAGTCCCTTCTTAGATGTCCTATCCCGCAATTAAAACATTTGGCATTTTGGTGTCTCCTCATACCACTGGAAATTGCTTCTCCTACCCACATTTTAGTACTATAGTCAAATGTTTCACCATTTACTGTATGCAAGATCCATTCATCTATGGGTGCCAATCTGACCTTTAAAGACCCAAGGATCTTCTTACATTCTATGATCGCATTTTCAAAAGCCAAAGATTTAGTTAGTACACATCTAGCTTCAGGGTCTGTCGCTCCTAATTGTATAGCCTTAGTTAATCTTTGTAAGAAGTCAGTAAATGGTTCTCTCTGGCACTGTTTAACCCTAATGTATGACTCAGTCCTCTTTTCTTATTCTGTCCCAAGCATTTAAAGCTGCTGTAACTACATAGGGACAAGGTGTGTTCATCATAGCAAGCCTGTTCCTGAGGATCAGAGTAATGACCCTTGCCAAGAATTTTATCTTGGGAAGTCTCAAATCCTTTTGCTTTCTCCTGATGTTCTAGAATTTTTGCCTCTTCTCTGCAATAACACTTCCAAAGCAGCTGAGGTCCATCTTCTAGAACTGCTGAGATTAAATGAAGTCAATCATGTAGGGTTGCCTTAGTGCTTGAAGCCCATGTTTTCAACATTTCTCTGACAAATGGTGAATGTAGCCCATAAGAAACTATTGCTTGTTTTCTTTCTTTTAGATTGCTCATACGTATTGGTTCCTGTGCATAGTCTTTAACTACCTTAGGTTACTTTGCGCCAGATGGTATTTCTGAAAATATTACTAGATATGCAGTTGAAACTCTGTATAAGTCATCCAGGGGTCTGGCATATACCGATGAGGCTAAATCCTTGTACACCTTCTGTCCTTGCTCATTAATATTAATAAATTCCTCAATCTTTTAAAATCTTTTCACTTCTGCCTTTTTTAAAGTCTGAATCTCCCGTCCAATGTTCTGTTCTAATGTCCTCACTGAGGATTCCAACTTATTCAGTAAAGATAATGTCTCATCTTTGACATATAACTTTAACAGATTCCAACAGTTATATTCAACAGCACAAATTCTTTCAGAAAATTTTGCCAAATTGATGCTATCCTTCTCCATAGTATTTAACCATTTTTAATGATATAATATTTAAAATGAAGCAAATTCCTAGAATCAAATAATAGCAAGGAAAATAGCATAAGTTTTGCACAATATCTTCCATAATATAAGCAAAATAATTATTGAACTCCTGGATGTTATCAGTCATTTTTTGTAGTTTTTCAGATCGTATTACCTGTTGTAACAAAATTACAATGAATTGGAGTTGGTGTAATAATCATTATCAGCCAGCAGGTGTCACAGTTGCAGCTGTGTGACCATGAGATGCTAGCAGCAGTGAACACCATGTGTTGCTTACTAAGGTTCTGAAAAATATGCTTTGTTTAACAAATTAAGAACAGTTACTAAGGTGAACAAATGATTCTGAGAGTTGGGGCCCAGGATAAATAGGAAATCCAAAGTTTTCCATCAATGTGAGTTGCAGACTGTGTGCACTGTGTGCAGGTTGTGGGCGGGAGAGTCAGTGCCCAGTGCCTTATGTGGTTGGAGGACAATCCCAAAAAGTGTGGACCTTTGGGTGCCAGATGATGGTGGAAGTCACAAGATAATCCCACAGTAGTTCAGAATTATGTATAATAAAGGGTTACTTAGGGGAGACTTACAGATCACTGTCCTCTGCACAAACGGGGAACACAAACAGAGTCTAGCAGCTGGAAGCAAGAGCCAGAAGCAGGAGAGTGAGCACAGGCTTTACAGCTGCATTTAATGTATAAGAGACCATACCCAAATGGGCTGGTATCTTAAAGGCTTTTGGCTGAAGGAGCAGAAGGAGCTCCCACAGTAACACACCAGGAAAGAGTTTGAATGACTACACAAGAGTACAATACCACAACTAAATGCAGATGTCCTCTGATGGGCAAAAACTGCTCCTGACAGGACTGGAAAGGAGCACCTTCCAGGTTGAGAGGAGCATTCACACCCCATGTGCATCCCTGCAGCCATGGGGAGGGACATTGTGACACATGTATCTAACAGGGGACTCAGATCTGGCACATCCATTTCTAAGAAAAGTATTTTTTAAGTTTATAAAAGTAGAGAGGACACACAGACATGTGGACCAACCATTTGGGGAATGGTGGGCACCTAAACCATGTTGCCCAACTGTAGCCAGTGATGGATTAGAAATTAAAGACACAGTGAAGCAATTATCACACTTACCATGAAGAATTTGTTGATAAATTTGTTAAGATCAAGTGCTAGTAAAGACATGGGGCCTCTATCATCCCCCAATTCACTGTAGGAGGAAATTTGTTCAGTTTGTTCATTATCATATCTATAACTCTACAGTTCCATTTTCCTGTGTGTTCTTGAAAGGGGGTGTATGGTCTGTTTACATGATTACCAATAGCAGAAGAATGTTTGGTTTGAAACCCTTCTTTGAGTTGTATATTGTTTATTTTTAAATGTGGTTTTCACTCTGACAATATCTATAAAAGTAATTTTCATGCCACATAAAACCAGCAGGAACTACCCCACCCCTCTGCACTTGATGCATTCTGGTGGCCTATTGCACCTCATAAGTATATATTATTCTATGTAAAAGACTGTTGAACACAGGGACCAACTTTCACCTGTTTTGCAAGGCATTGCCCATACTTTGCTGCAAGAGACCCCATAACACAGGCAGCCTGGAAGAGGTCTATTTTGAATCACATTGTCTGAACTGGATCACAGTTCAATCATGTGCCAACTGTGTGGCCAGGTTATTAATCTTTCCAAACCTCAGTTTACCCAGTTGTGAAGTTGAACCCAATAGAGTTACCATGATCCTTGGAATGAGAGAACACGAATACAATATTAAGAAAACTGTCAATTTATAGGATGCAATTAATAACCAGCTGACTTCCATTTCCTTGGACACATTAGGTTCTTTTGTCCCCAAAGAAGTTTCTGTATTTCTTTTCTTCTCACTTCACATCAAACAAAACAACCCAAAGAAACCCAAAATCTTGTGGCAGAGGGGTTCCACTTTGACAAGTAGTCCACAGGATTAGAACTTAACCAAGGTCACACAGCTTATAAAAATCAGAATTTACACTTGACACCACGCCTGGGTCTCATTCTGTGTTCACATATTTCCTCCTTGAAAGGAAGCCAAGCATAAGTGATCTCTAAGTTTTCTTATGGCATCAAAGCCTAGGAAAGCTTCTGATGAATTGAACAGCTTTCTCAGGTAGACACGGCTCCTGAATGAGCTTTCACTTTGGTTTAGGGAACAATATGTAACTGTTCAAAGTAGAATAACAAATGTATGTTCCACCACAGCAGTAGACGAGCTTTTCTGTGCAGAATGGCTAATTGCCAAGTGATTAGGACAGACAACGAGCAGATTCAGACAAACAAGACCTATGTGGGCTGAGCTGCTGGGAAGACTTCCTGCAGAGCTGAGGACACTGGCTTCCTGACTCTGGAGACAGCAGCACAGTGTGAACCGAGTAACCCTGGGTGGTGAGGTTGGAACAGCACTGCATAGCAACAAGCCTGGCTAGAACTCAATTTTTACCCAAGAAAATAAAGGGAGATTTGGTTTGGAAGTTGGGAGTATGAAATTCTGGAGAAGGATGGAGGCGGGAAAATAGATTAACGTGATTACTGATTTGTATTTTCTTGTTGATTGATTTTCATGTTGTGTGTGTTTGGAGATCTTTATTGAAGTGTGACTGTGAAATTTGAAATCCTAAATATTTAATGATACAACTTGGTTAGTGTAGACATACACAACACTTACACACAAGCAGCAACAAAAACACGGTTCTAAGAAGTTTCCTTCTAGCTCTCATGTTTTTGGTGTGTGTGTGTGTGTGTGTGTTAAAAGCATGATTAGTAAAACTCAGATACTGAAATTGGGGTTTGACCTGAAGATCTGAAAAGCACCTCGACCTCAGTCCAAAATGACTATCCTGCCTCCAGGAATCTCAGAACGAGATTGTGTGTTGAGAGCTGTTTCCTTCTGTTTTATAATCCTCTCTAGGGTTGGGATTTAAAGCATACACTGCTATGATTAATGGCAAGCACCACCCAGTTTCTATGGCAACAAGTGTGGCTAATGGGATTTAAAGGTGTGAGTCATTGTGGATACTGAGATTAAAGATGTGTGTTGCTATTACCTGGTCTGTTTTACTCAGATCTTTAGGCAAGCTTTATTTATTAAAATACAATTGAAATGCCACTACGTGCGTGTGTGTGTATGTTTGTGTGAGCCTGCCTAGTAGTAACTCTGCCCCTCTAACAGGTGCTTTAGTTCACAGTGCCATGGTGTCAATGCAGGCACTGGATCTCTAGAACTTGTCTTGCAAACCTGAAATGAAAAGCTCTATTTCCCTCGCTGGTTCCTGGCAGTTTCCATTCTATCCTCTCTGCTATGAGTTGACTGACTTGGGAACTTTGTACATAGGTATGACACCACCTCTCTGTGGGTCTTGCCAACAATTTCTTAGCTATATCACCAAAACACAGGCCATAAAAGCAAAAATAGAGAAGAGAGTTATAACAGACACAAACCCTTCTGCACAGCCAAGGAAGCCATCACGAGAGTGAAATGGCAAGCTGAGGAGTCGAAGAAAGCATCCACAGATCATTTAACTGAAGGGGTTAATAATCTAGAGAGGTAAGGTATCTGACTCACAGAAAAACCTAATGTGGAAAACAAAACTCTAAACAGCCAGTCTTTAAAACAGACCAAAGCAAGGATCTACCGAATGGATTCTTCTCCAAAGATACACGCAAACAGCCACCAGACACAGAATGCATCTCTAATCAACAGGAAATGCAAATCCAAGCTTCTGGGTATCCCATCAACCCTATGGGACTATTGCAAACAAAATCAAAAGGGCACAGGTTAGCAAAGAGGTAGAGAAATTTAGAAATATGGACCCTATTGGTAGGCTATTAAATGGTGACGTTACTGTGGAAAATGGCATGGAATTTCCTCAAAATTAAAAATAGAGCTATTACACCATCTAGAATTTCTACTTCAGGTTATACATTCACTAGAATTGAAACCAGAATCTGGGCCTGGACAGAGGGCTCAGCGTTTAAAAGTACTGCTTTTATAGAGACCCTGGGTTGAGCTGCTATGACCCATGATGGGGGGCACACAACCACCTGCAACTCCAACTCCAAGGGATATAGCGTCCTCTTCTGGCCTTGATGGGGAATCTTGTTCCTATACATGTCCACCCTGCATATACACATAATTAAAAATAAAATAAATTCTTGAAAACAAAATCTTAGATGTCTGAGATGATTCAAGACACACATAAGGAATACAACTGTCACAGCTGCTATGAGTTCATGTGACCATAACTGCTATATCCAGAAAACAGTTTTCTTATAGTTATTCACTGTCTCTGGCTCTTAGAATCTTTCTGACCCCTTTTCCTTGAAGATTCATGACCTTGGGTATAGTGGGCATAATAATAAAGTGACTGAATGAATTACTACTGTACCCGTAGATCAGTGCATCTCTCAACCCTCATCACAGGAACTCTTTCTTGCAACAAATCACATTTAATCCAGAGACCCACAACTGACCAGTTTGCAGAGAATGAGAAACTTGAAGTTCTCAGCCTTATGTAGGATATCTATACTACACTGATGTTCTTGCCCTCTATCCCAGCTTTAGAGAACCAGGTTGTGTAGTGGTCAAATGGAGAGAGTGCCGGGCTAGATTTGTTCGCATTGCATCTTTCAGCTATCATTTACTGACATCTCCAGCTGCTGCATTTGCTAGTGGGTACATTATGTCCCATGAGCCTCTCTAGAAGCTGGGCAAGGATGTAAGGATGTCTGTGGCAGGTGCATCCCTCCAAGCAACATCATTCTTTGGATGTGATGCTGCCTGGCAGCTCCTGCTGCCTGGTCCTCATTGTTTCCTCTAGCTATGTGGCAGCCCAAGCCCTTCCCACTCAAGTTTATGTACCAGGAAGCAAAGTGAGATTTGGACCTGTGGTGATGCTGAACAAAAGAACTAGAAGACTTCTGTGTACATGTGAGGTACCTGTTCATGACTGGAAAATGGAGTCACAACAATCGCTAGAATGATTTAGAAGTTCATTGCAGTTCCTGTCCAAATACTCACTAGAGGAACTAGAATAAACCAGGAACAATTGGAAGAACAGTGAAGAACCTACTGTGTATTGTTATAAGACTAATTTTAGGTCTGTAGCAGTTAAAACAACATGGTGCTGATGAAAGAGAACCAAATACAGAAACAGAAAAACGGAGTGTGTGGACACGAACCCATGTATGTGCTGTCACCCTGCTTTGCTGTGAAGACATCCTGGGTTCACAATGAGCAAAACATTTGTATTCATAATAAGTGTAGCGAAGAAAACTAGATACCCACTGGAACACTGATGACCTTGACTTTTGAATCATCCTTGAAGATGGTTTCAACTTATGTGTAAGAGACCAATACTAAAGCTTTCAGAAGAAATCAAAGCCCTGACTTTCTTGACATTGATAGAGGTCAGAGAAGTACACCATAAGTATTAACTGAAATGACATATGTAAGTGCTACATATTATTGATATGCACATGCATACATATATAAATGTATATACCTACACATATCCAAACTTTGATTCTCAGCTACATTCTGATGTCTCTGTGCTGTGGGATAATGGTCTTGTATCTTGTAAAGATTTGTCTGTTGTATTGGTTTAATAAAATGCTTATTGGCCAGTAGCCAGGCAGGAAGTATAGGCAGGGCAATTAGAATGGGAGAATTCTGGGAAGAGAAAAGGCTGAGTTTGCAGTCGTAACCCAGATGCAGAGGAAGCAAGAATGCCTCGCCGATAAAAGGTACCATGTCACATGGCTGACACAGACAAGAATTATAGGTTAATGTAAGAAATAAGAGTTAATAAGAAGCCTGAGCTAATAAGCCAACCAGTTTATGATTAATGTTAGACCTCTGTATGTTTCTTTGGGACTGAATGGCTGCAGGACCAGGTGAGACAAACCTCTCAACATCTGTGGCTTTGCAAATGCATAGAGGAGAGGTGGCCCCACAATTCAGCCCCTAGCAGCTCTCAGTGCATTTTATTATCCAGTCATTAGACTTCTATAGTAGATCACCCTGGGCAAAGATGAAGTGCCTTTGGAAATTAGGCAAGGTGTTATGACTTGGTCTCCTGGCCCTTTGTTCTTACTGTGTTCTACATGTGCGAACTGTCTATAGGGTGACAGATTACCCATCTATTTTCCCTGTGGGGACACCACGATCTGTCAATATCTCCACATTTCTCTTGAGAGCCATTCCAGACTTGCAAACAATCATGACAAGTGTGAGCTCCTAGGTAATTGTAGCCAAGCCTCTCAAGCTATTGCATTCAACTGAGCAAAGTTCCACGGCTGTCTCTTTCCATCAACCCTGAACTCTGGAGGAGACCTGCCAGTGGCCATTTTGGGTGATATGCATGCTTTCCTTGCTGTTATTTCCCTGTGGCCTTAGCAAGTGCCAAGACTGTAGGCCTGCTGTCTGAAGGATGGCTTTCTGCCACAAGTGAGCACCTATTCCTAAGTACAACCACTTTCCTTTGCTTGAACATCCCTTACCTATCGTCAGCTATGAACCCTGCGACACTGTGGCTTTGCTCATGTTTTCCAGCTTCTAGAAGTTAGCCTTCTCATAAAGTGTTCTAGGCTAGTGGCCAGGAAAGGTAGGGAAATCTCCCAGGGTATGTCCAGGTCTCTCTACTTCTTTCCAGGATAGGAAGAGGGCCATCTCATAATAGGGAACTAAGGTGGGCTAAATATGCAGCTTAGTAATGCCAATTTGTTCAGGACAAAGCTCTAGGGACAATCTAAGAGCTGTGGTCCCAGGTTTTCATAATGAGAATTGACTTGCTTAAGCCTTGCACAATCTCTTAAATTCTGTTGTTCTGACTTTTAAGTCTTGGACTTGAACCTCTCAGTTGCAGGAGGTGAGGGTGCCATTGACTCCAGGGTGACCTTTCTGGCACACAGTTGGCCTTCAGCTGCTGCTTCCTGCTTCCGACTGTTTGCTGCTGTCTCTCTGTAGAACATCTTTGGCACCCCACAGCAGCCTCTTCATGGCCTCAAAATGACAGATGCATCACAAGAACGAGCATTCTGCCTTCCATTTTAATGTCCTCCGTGGCTTACTGTCCATTTTCTGTAACATCTGGCAAAGGCTTTATTTACAAAGGCAAATGCCAAGGCAAAGTCTTGGTGTTGTGATGTTTATTGGGAATTGTCATGTATGAAAGGAAGAGGAAGGCACAATGGCTAAGATAAAGAGGTGGTTCAATCACAATAAAGATCCATAGATTCCTGGTGAACCATCAGGAACTCAGCACCAAGTATCCATCAATGTTTGAGAGTTGACGGAGTTGCTGGTGCCTTGGTTTCTCTATCTGAATCCAGGTGGTCCGCCGAAGGCCATCGCCTCAGACAACATGTCCCTTTGCTGCTGAAGTGGATATCGGAGGAGTTGATATCTGGAGGCTCCTTGTTGGATATACTTGCTAATGCTGGACAGGTGGACAGGAAGGCCACATCTGGGGCTCTGTTCAGAAATTACATACATGCCTGGGGTCTAGTACATGAGGCATACGTGATGAATGAACCCGTGGGAAAAGGCTATCTCTTACTGAGGTGTCTCCAGACACAGATGGTGATGACATCTTTGCATAAAGGGTGGGTGGGGGGGGCACTTGCTAGGATTCCTGTGATTTCTGGGTCCTCTGCGTTCAGGAAGGTGGGAAGTCTGAGGAATATCAAGAGCAGCCATAAAATCTGTGGGCACTCCAAAAATGTTTTTTTCTCTTCTCCATCTTTTCCTCTTTTATCCCCTGTAGCCCTTTCTTCCTTTCTTCTTTCTTCTACTTCCCCTGCCCCCGTGAAATGAAGCAATAAGATGTTTAGAGATCACAGCATGAAGGCTGAGAAGGATCAAGAATGCCTGAGGCTGATGTGAAATGAGAAAAAAAAAAAAAAAAAAAAAACACTATCATCTCTATAGTGTCTCCCAATCCACTACTCCTTGACTACTCAGAATGGTGACTCAAAGGCTGGCTTCACGTCCTCGGGTCCAGGAAGATGACAAACTCTTTGGAGACAGGTGGATTAGAATGCCTCATCTGATTACAGGCATTGGCAGAACGTGGGATAATTATCCAACACCTGAACACTCTAGCCCCAGGCTTTGGTGTACTGGCTTTCCAGAAAACTATCAGCACCCTGGGGTTTAGGGGTGAACAGCCTGTATGTGGCTTTTAGTCCTCATACGGCTGGTCCAGAGGGGCCACCTGGAACCCAGCTTGAACCTTTTTTTTTTTTTTTTTTGGAAGTGTCAAAGTCAGAGATGGCTATCATGGCTGCCAACTCTGCTGCCAGACTAGACCCATGTGATGCCTGCAGGGGGCTCAGATGTGGTGGGCAGAAGGGCTGGAGCTAAGGAGCAAAATGACAGTAAAGACGACAATGATTCCACCCACAGCAGCTGCTGAGCACGCTGGTCCTGGACTGACTTTCAAACTCTCTTTGCAAGACTTGCAATGACTCGCAAGACTCTTCTGCCAAAAGGTAACCATTTCGGTGAGTGTTTCGACCAAGCAGGTACGATTATGACCCAGCAATTACGATGAGACAAGGAAGCCTTAAACACATTAAATAAGTAGATTTATTTATTATAAAATCCAGGTAGATTTAGAGTCAGATCTGAGTGATGTCAAACCATTGGCTGCAATAGTGGGGGGTGGAGGGAACGAAGATGCTACTCTAAAGCTTGCTACCCTATTGTTCTGACGTGTTCGTCTGCTGCTGCAATGAAAGCACTGACCAGGAGCAACTCAGGCAGAAAAGGTTCAGCTCAGCTTCTACATCCAGGGAGATCGGGGCAGGAACTGAAACAGAAACCCTAGAGGAAGGGTTGCTTACGGGATGGCTTTCTGGCTGGTGCTCAGCTAGCTTTTCTTTTTTTTAAAAAGTATGGACCCACCTGACTAGGGATGGACACCCAGAGTAGGTTGAGACTCTCCTACACCAACTGTCAATCAAGACAATCTCTCATTGGCATGGCTGCAGGCCCACCTGCTCTGAGAAATTCAGTTGAGGTTTTGTCTTCACTGGACTCTATGTTGTGTGAAGTTGTCAGTTAGGGCATCTTCCCTGTACCCCATGGCACCTACATCATGATTGCCAAGCAGGTATGCAGAGAGAATGAAAATATAAGGCACCACAGGCCCAGAACACCAACAATCTTTCTAAGCACATCTGCCCTGAGTCATGAAGGGAAGTCAAAGCCAAAGCTATTACCCAAGAGGAGCTCAGAGCAATGGGGAGTCTGCCACGGTCACTTGGCACTGGATCAGGAATGGGCAAGGAAGACACATTTGTGCTTTAGTTTTTTTCTGTTTGTAGATAGAGACCCAAGAGGCAGGGATGTGTGTGACTGGTTAAAGAGCATTTCACCTCTAAGCCACGAGGGCAAAACCCATGACAACATGTAGAGAGATGTCAGGCTTATGACTGCTCTTAAGACAATGATAATGATATTGAAGCTGATGACCATGAAGATGTTGGCAAATGATGGCACCAAGAACACAGAACTCATATGGCAAAAGCGTACTATGTAATACAATTGTCCCCCCGACCCCATCATATGATCACAAGTGTTATTCTGTCAATTTTCTTGAAGGAGAAACTGAAGCCCAACAAGGTGAAACCATTTATTCAAGGCATAAAGCAGGGGAAGTGGTAGAGACCTGTGCTGCTAATAGAGAAAAACATGGACCAGAACAGCAGAGGAAGCTTCCCTGGCAAACCATAGTCCTCTAGCCCAGCAAGAAGTGGCCTTTCAGAGACCTCTCTACCAGAGGCAGAAGCCCCTCCTGCTCCCTGCCCACAGGTTAGATGCTAAGAAAGCAGCTGGACATGGTGATGGTTAAAATTCCCTTGGTTCTTGCTCTTTGGGATTCTATAAGGTTTCAAATGTCCTCGACTGAATTTCCTGGACCTTTTTGCATAAAGCCAAGATTGGGGTTAATCTGCCATCAGCTACAGGCAGCCATTTACATGGTCTCTGTGGGGAAGAAGGCAGATTTACAAAGTCAGATCTAATTAAGACGCACAGACTTTCTTAAGGAAACAGTGATTCTGCATCACAATGAGAGGATAAACACAGCCCAGAATAGAGAATTGCTAATTGTTCATCACAGCTGGGAACACTGCTCTCCCTTTGATACTAAACTTACTGCCTGTGCCTGCAAACTTCCCAAATTCTTCCCGAGTGGCATGGCAGAGGGATAAATCAGAACCATTTTCTGAATCCTTTTGGACTGAAAAGGAGTCCTAGTTCTCTGAATTTTGACTTACCCAGACTTCTGTCTAAAACATTTGTTGCCTTAGGGTTTACTTGGGAGGAATTCGCAATTTTAAAAGAACGACCAGGAGGGAGTCATGTTGGGAAATTGCTGTCAGATTAATTATACCAGCGTCACATTAACAGCATCCAGTACTTGCAACGCTCACCAGGACATCTCCAAACCTACCAAGGTCACCAGGGACACAGGTGTTAGGGGCACAACTCATCTCCTCCCCTCTACCTGCCCACTGGGTGATTCTTTTCCCCCCATCACTGCACAGTGCTCAGAAGTACATAGGCAGGTTCTCTAGCCCATGGCCATTGAACTAGGCAGAGAAACGCCTCCCCATAATGTAGCTCATTACATTTCAGATGGCCCTCTGTGTAGGATCCTGTTCTTTCAAACCCTATCCCTCTGTCCTCACTGTAGTCTTGGACTTGTGATATCTGTGGCAGTTGCTTGCTGGGAGACAACACTTCCTACAGGTCCCCTGTACAAAACACATACTAGAGACCTGAGATCTAAAACTGACCCTGGTCCTACTGGTGGGCCCTATTTTTTCCCTTGTCCTCACCTCTGGCACTTTCCTCCCTCCCGTGCCTCAGCCCATGCTCCTGACTCACAGACTCCAGTCATTCTGCCTGGATAGCTCTGGACTTAGCTCTTTGAACACCATGACTTGAACTCCAGATCTCCCCTCTATCTCATAATACTACTGGGCAATAGATAGCCATTGTGGCTAAGTGGGACCCTATCGCCTCATTGCTGAACTATTTCCTAACAGATAGATTCGGGGAGACAGGGAGTCATTGCCTTCAGTTTTGTGCCCCTTCATGACTCCTTCAAGCTCTGATAGATAGTCCATGTTAAGTAGGGAGCATAACCCCAGCCCCTGGCCTGGGCGTTGCTTTGGTCTGGACTCCAAATCCCAGCATGCCAGGTCCCGACCACTCCCACAGGGTATTTAAATGGACTCCCAGAGGCGGAACACGTGGTCCCGGGTTTGCATGTGCTTTCCACTTTCCTGTCTCCCCGCCATGCGCTCGGCCACCCAAGAGTGTTGTACTTAATAAAACACAGGCATTGTATTTGGTTTAATCTGACCTAGTTGTTTCTGTGCCGGCAGAGCCACCTGTCTTAGGATTTTTTTCCTAACATTCCAAATCCAGTGACCACAAAGATGGTCCTGGTTACACTGACTGGATCACAAAGCAAACCCCAAAGTCATTAATCTGAGAAAGGGACAGGCAGGAAGGAGGGAGGTTGACAGGGATGGGAGAGAGGGGGAGGTAAGAAAGGGTAAGCGGGGAAAGAGCAATGGGAACATATTAGATACACACATGAAACCATCAAATTAATCAAAGAATTACAGAAAACAAGCATGCTTTGGTGCCCTGTGTGTGGCAAGGCTCCATTAAACATGATTCATTGTGTGGCTTGCTGCCTCCAGCCCTGGATCTTTCCTCTAATGGGCTCTTTTTTCAGTTGTTCACTAGACAGTCACTTCATTTTAGTGAGTTCTTTACAAGGGAGGACCCTCAACTTTGGGACTTTCACATGGCAGTGACTGCATGGACCACTTCCCTGGTTTCTTTCATGTATCTTTCATGCATTCCCACTGGACAGGACATGGGGAACCCAATTTTGAATGTGAGGATAAAGGGGCTGGGAGATATCAGGTACCTTTCTGAACCATTAGGTACCACCTCAAGCCAATTGCTGGTAGAACTGGATGTCAAAGCCGGAGCTCAGTCCATCTCTGCAAACAACCCGCTAGAGAACTTGTAGCTCTTATGTAGGTGGGTAGTATTCTCTCCTACTGATGCAGCACCCAGATACAGAGGAGGGTGGAAGTCAAAATATTGGGTCTACCTCCCCCCCAAATCTATCATAAAATGGCAGTGCACCTCCCCTGACAGGCTTTGTTACTTAGATACCAGTTCCCTATACCATTGCTGTTCCCTTGCCCTCACAGTCGTTATTGCTCCAATGACTTTTTGATGCTGGTGTTTAAATGCTCATATCACTAACGCCAAGTTCACCTGTGAGGAGAGGCCAGCACTACGAGCATGGCAATTACATTCCAAGGCAGCTGGTTGTGTTTGTCTCTTTTTCTGATACTCCCTCTAGACTGGGAGATGATGATTCTTGTTTGCACATATTCTGAATTGCTTACTTGAAATGCATTTTTTTTTTGTCAAAATCTGTGCATCTTTTTATGTTACTTAGGACCGGAACAGGTAAGACAGACAAACTCTGTGGAGATACATTGTTACAGGTGGGCACACCTTAAAGATGGGATCTGGTGGTATTACTCCATTCTCTGATTTCACAACAGGCTAGCACCCAGAAGGAAATTGTGGCCACCACCTTCCAGCTGCTATGAGCCTCCTCCACATTCTGTTCAGAGTGGAGCTTGCTACCCAAAGTACACTAGTGATGTGGGATAAGACAGGAACAGTACAAAGCATTATGTGTAAGGCAAGTTCTCTTTAAGATATTAGTTTTTATTATTCTTTGGGCATGCATGTGTCTCTGCGTGTGTTTGTACATGTGAATGCAGGTGCCTACACTGGCCAGAAAAGGGTGTTAGAAACCCTGGAGCTGGTTTGTTGCAGGAGTAGTGAGTTTCCCAAAGGCAATTCCCAAAGACTTTGATGGTTTTTAATTTTGAGACCACAGCAAGAAACTGGTGTGCCGTTCTATGGTGAGAATTGGAATCGCTGATGTTTTCATTGACATAGTTGTTGGTCTTTCCAGGTAGAGATTACCAGACTGTGATGAGATTTGCTGGCTTCATTACCAGCTCAGAAACCATCATTTGTCACTTTATTCTGCCTGGATGCCTGGCTCCTGGCAAGTCAATTGTGTCCCAGTGTGACAGACCACAAATAAGGTGGCAGACTTCTTTTGTACAGTCCATGGCCTCCTGATACATGTAGATTCAAAAGGACCCATTTCTACATCTCCTGGAGTCTGAGTTGGCCCTGAACCTTGGTCTTGAACTTGCTTTGTATTCAAGTCAAGACTTAAATTTGCCATCTTCCTGTTGTAGCATCTCAAGCCGCTGAGGTTACAGACCTGTGCTCCCAGGCCTGATTCTGCCTGAACAGAGTGCACCACACAGGTGTGTGACATGCTACTGATGGAGTAGGGGACTCTACCCAGTTTTGAAAACCATCCTCAGGCTGACCAATTCACCAGGCAGCCTCAAAAATCAGAAAAATTGATATATTAGTGACTGCAGTTTTGGCGGCAAAAGAATACAAGAAGCTGCCTGTGAATGGGTCAAGCCTTTAGTGGTCTCTTTTTGCAGTTGTACAGAGAGCACTTAGTTCCAGGTAGTGGCTTGTGACAACATAAGCAAAATGCTGACTCCTCTGAGCTTTGGTACTGCTGGTTTTTATTGGGAGTCACTGGAAGAGGTAGACACAGTGTTTGCAAGTCTGACCTCTTGACCCGATCCTAGATTCACCCAGAGGTCAGATGCTAAGGCTTTAAGTATGCACATTCGTCCACAGTAAGTCCCATCTAGTATAACCTATGTGGCACGCCCTGAACCCTAAAGAATGGGAAGATACTCTTACCAGGCAAGATGTTCCAAGGTATCCCTGGTCCAGCGTCAATCCCAAAGACCTTGGGTGTATGTACAGGGCTTGAAAAGGGAAGAATTTTTCCTTTGTTGGGAGGAGAGTACTGTGCAATATTAGTTTTTAAAAAAAAGTTGTTTAACATTCATCTATGCTTTGGAATGTTTGTTTAATGATGCCAAGATGTGTTATATTCCTTTCTATTGTATTTGTTTAACCTGTAAAGCTGTGTTACTTTCCCTGTCTATAAACATTTGATTGGTCTAAAAAAGAGCCGAATGGCCAATAGCTAGGCAGGAGAGAGAAGCAGGTGGTGCTGCCAGGCAAAGACAATAAATAGGAGGAGAAATCTAAGCTTAAAGGAGAGGAGGGGTGAGAAAAGCAGAAGGAGAGGACGACACCAAGGGCAGCTGCCCAGCTGTAGAGAGCTGCGTGGAGCCGCACCTGATGGCGATGTGTAGAGAGCTGTGTGGAGCCGCACATGATGGTGCTGGCTTCCGCCCTCCGCTATCCCGAAAGTGAGTGCTCTCTGTAATAATCAACTCCTTATATGGCTAAGGCCTGACTTATGCTATTATCACGCAATGATCGTCAGCTGCTTGCATATGCGTGGACCTATGGACAGTGCCTACATGGCAATCCGGGGTTGGCGGCCCGTGCCTATTTAAGGGCTGGGAGAGGGTTCCGCGGGGGGGGGGGGGGGGGGGGAGGGAGGGAGAGAGAGAGGGGGAGAGAGAGAGAGAGAGAGAGAGAGAGAGAGAGAGAGAGAGAGAGAGAAGCTGTAAATAAGGTCCTGAATAAACTGCTTGCAAGAAGAGCTCCGGTGTTGCGTCTTCCTTGCTGGTCGAGGCGGGCGCGACAAGTGGTGGCCCATACAGGGAACCTCCAAACCTCTCTCTGTGGAGCCCAGAACTTGCTGCAGTCAGGGGGTGCACCGGTAAATCCTCAGGTAAGAGGACAAAAGCGGGTTTTCTGCTCTCACAGGTAGAAAAAGGGAGATCAGGGTAAAAGTAGAGCCGCAACAAGAGCGGACGGGTTAAAAGTGAAATTGTACAAATCTAACATTTGTTCAGATGGGCGCTTCACCTTCGCACCCAATTTTTTTGGCTCTTAAGAAAGGAGTCAGATCAGTCTGGAGGCTAGTGTGGCGTTGCTTGAAAGACCAAAGGTATAGTGAAGCAATAGAGAATAACCAAGCCACCTTAGAGATCCTACAGGAGGAGAGATCTGAGAAAGCAGCCTCTGAAAAGGCTATGTTTAATGCTGGATCAGGTAAAGGTACGAGGAAAAATGACCCAGGAAAGGGAAAAACAGGATTATATCCTAGTCTGTCAGAACTGGAGGAGTCGGATATTTCCACTCACTCAGAGTCTGATGATGATGACGATGAGGAAGAGTGCTTTTATGTGGTCCCCCTAGAATCTGTCCATAAAACTCTAGACAGGATAAAGATCAAGAGGAGAGAAAGGGAGAAACAGAAGCAAAAACAACTCGAAAGTACAGGGAGGAGTGTAACTCCTTCGCCTCCCCCCCCCCCACCGTATCCTGAGGTCATGGGAGCAGAAAGAGGGATTTCTTTCAGTCCTGGAGTATGGAAGAAGGTCAGGGCAGAAATGATGACCCAGAAAGGAGTTAGAATGATGACTGCTTTCCCAGTATTTCAAGATCAACAAGGTAACAGATATCATGAGCTGTTAGATTTTAAGGTTATCAAAGCATTGACCGAGTCTGTCCGGACCTATGGCATTTCATCCTCCTTTACGGTGGTTCAGGTGGAAGCTTTGCATAGATATGCTATGACCCCATCCGAACCTTGCAAAGGCTTGCTTATCCCCTGGTCAATACTTGGATTGGAAAGCTTTTTAAAATGGAATTTGCGAACTCACAGGCTGCAATAAATTTGGCAGCTGGAGGAGCCCAGGCAATCTGGGATATGGACATGCTACTCGGATAAGGTAGATTTGCCAATCAACAAAATGGATATCCCCCTCATGTGTATGAGCAAATTAACAATCTTGCTACGGAAATTTCTGCCAAATAGAGGGGAAGTAAGGGGTAATCTAATGAAGATTATCCAAGGACCTACAGAGCCTTTTTCTGATTTTGTAGCCAGGGTGGTAGAAGCGGCAGGAAAGATATTTGACGACCCTGACACCGCTATGCCATTAATCAAACAGTGTTTGAGCAATGTACTAAGGAATGCAGGGCAGCTATCACTCTATATAAGAGCAGGGGGTTGGAATACTGGATGAGAGCATACAGAGAGCTAGGAGGTCCACTGACCAATGTCGGATTGGCAGCTGCAATACTTCGGTTAAGTAAGAACGGGGGCACTATGGGAACTTGTTTTCGAAGTGGTAAAACAGACCACATAAAGCGTAACTGCCCTCAAGGAGGAAGTACTCGGCATGGAAATGCCCAGGAATCAGGAAGTGGCCAACGCCCAAGTCCAGGAATGTGCCCTAGATGTAAAAAAGGAAAACATCAGGCGAATGGGTGTAGGTCAGTAAAAGATATTAATGGACAACCCCTAGTAAATGTTACCATGCCAAAAAACGGACAGAGGGGCCCCTGGCCTCAGGGCCCCCAAATATATGGGGCAATGGAGGATCAGAGCAGAGAAGGGAGTCACGAGCAGTGGCCAACCTTCAGACACCCCAAGGACCATGGCAAGCCACTGCAGGTTCAGCAGGATTGGACCTTCGTGCCACCACCAGACTCATATTAACCCCCCAAATGGGAGTTCAGACAGACTCTGATTTTCAGGGTCCTCTTCAACCTGGTACAGTGGGATTATTACTAGGAAGATCATCCACTACCCTAAGAGGATTACATGTCCATCCTGGGATAATTGATCCAGACTATACAGGCATTGTTAAAATCATGGTTGAGTCGCCTAAAGGCATTACCATGATTTCCCCAGGTGAAAGGATAGCTCAACTTGTTATTTTGCCTAGTCTACATGACAAACATCCAGCTGAAGACATTGAAAGAGGAGATAAGGGATTTGGTTCATCAGGTACAGACTTCACATTTTATCCTTGGATTTGGACCAAAGGCCTACTTTACAACTAACTGTTAATGGAGTCAAGATCATAGGCCTTTTGGATACAGGGGCGGATAAAAGTATCATAGCCAGTAAAGATTGGCCACGAGGATGGCCTATTCAGACCTCATCACACACCTTACAAGGATTAGGATATGCTAGTACCCCTAATAGTGCTAACTTATTAAATTGGCAGGATATAGAGGGCCACTCTGGAGTAATTCAACCTTATGTTCTTGAACTCCCAGTATCATTATGGGGAAGAGAGCTCATGAAATCTATATATTTTAAATTAATGAATATTCAGAAAAGACTCAAACCATTATGAAGAATATGGACTGCCATCCGAATTTTGGATTGGGCAGGTATTTACAAGGACGGAAAGATCCGACAGTGGCAGAACTAAGAAAACCCAGACAAGGGATGGGTTTTTCTTAGGGGCCACTGGGGAAGGAATTCCCATTACTTGGAAAATAGAGGAGCCAGTGTGGGTTCCTCAGTGGCCTCTTTCCTCTGAGAAGCTCATGGCTGCCAATGATTTAATAATGGAACAGTTAACTCTGGGCCATATTAAACCATCCATTTCCCCCTGGAACACACCTATCTTTGTAATCAGGAAAAAAAAATCGGGAAAGTGGCTCCTATTACATGATTTGCGAGCTGTTATCAAATGTAAGTCATGGGACCAGTGCAACGCGGGTTGCCATTACTATCCTCTTTGCCTGCCTCCTGGCCTATTATTGTGATAGATATAAAAGATTGTTTTTTCTCCATCCCCTTGTTTGAAAAAGACAACGAGAGATTTGCCTTTACAGTTCCATCTCTTAATCATGAAGAACCAGGCAAAAGATATGAGTGGGTTGTCTTGCCACAGGGAATGGCCAATAGTGCTACAATGTGTCAGCTGTATGTGGGGGAGGCCATTGCACCCCTGAGAGAAAAATTTTCCACTCTAAGATGCGTTCATTATATGGACGATATATTGCTGGCTGCCAAGAATGAACGAATGTTAGATCAGGCCTATGTGGAGCTTATTAAGCTACTTGAAAGGAGAGGGCTGCATGTAGCTCCAGAAAAGGTACAAAAGAATAAAATTGTTAATTATTTAGGAGTAAGAGTTTGTGAGAAACAGATTATCCCTCAAAAGATAGAGTTAAGGAAAGATAATTTAAAGACGCTAAATGATTTTCAAAAGCTGTTAGGTGATATAAATTGGATTAGATGTTATTTGAAGTTACCAAACTACGAGTTAAAGCCCCTATATAGTGTTTTAAATGGGGACTCTGCTTTGGATTCTCCGAGGCAGTTGACTACTGAGGCACGAGAAGCATTAAAAAAGGTGCAAAACAGGTTACAAGACGCCTTCCTACAAAGGATAAAAGAGGGTCAAGATATTGCTTTATGCATTCTTCCCTAGCATTACCAGCCCACAGGACTCTTACGGCAGAGTGGGCCATTGCTTTGGATCTATCCTAAGATATCTCCAGCTATTACCAGCCCACAGGACTCTTATGGCAGAGTGGGCCATTGCTTTGGATCTATCCTAAGATATCTCCAGCTATTACCAGCCCACAGGACTCTTATGGCAGAGTGGGCCATTGCTTTGGATCTATCCTAAGACATCTCCAGCTAAATCTCTTGAGCATTATCCTACCGCTGTAGCGACTTTGGCATTAACCGGAATTCAGCAGTGCTTACAATATTTTGGGGTTGCCCCCGCAACCATTATAGTGCCTTATTCCAGCCATCAAGTAAAGATTTTATGTGCTACCTTAGACAAGTGGGCAATCTTGTGTTGCTCTTATCCAGGGCCTATAGATTGCCACTATCCTAAACATCCATTGCTGACTTTAAGGAACACCCAGTGATATTTCCCAAAATTACTACTTTACAACCCATTCCAGGAGCCAGTGTTATTTTTACAGATGGATCTAAGACCGGTTGTGGCGCTTATATGGTAGATTCCTCGGAGCCTGTTACACATCAATTTTCTCCTGGAGCCCCTCAACAAGTTGAACTGGCGATTGTAATAGAAGTGTTTAAGGCCTGCCCTTTTGCATTCAATCTAATTTCAGATTCATGCTATATTGTTAATGCCTTAAGATCCTTAGAATGCGTGGGACCCATTAGGCCTTCCAGTCCCGTACATGTACTACTTATACAATTACAGCTTTTACTCTGGCAACGCAAAAATCCCTTTTTTGTACAACATATCCATGCACATACGGGATTACCAGGTCCTTTTGCTGAGGGCAATGACAAAGTAGATCGTTGCACCGGACAAGAATGGATATTTCTTGCCTCTGCTTTACAGAGAGCATATAATTTTCATAAGGAATTTCATGTTAATGCAAAAACCCTACAACAAATATTTAATATCTCTCATGCTGATGCACGGAAAGTGGTTGTAGATTGCCCACAATGTGTTGTTTATCATCATCCTCAAACCTTGGGAGTCAATCCACGGGGGTTACTCCCTCTTAAAATTTGGCAAATAGATGTTACGCATATTTCAGAATTTGGTAAGCTGAAATATGTGCATGTTTCAGTTGATACATGCTCTGGCATTATTCATGCCATACCCATGACAGGTGAAAAGGCGACTCAGGTGATCGCTCATTGCCTGGAAGCATGGGCAGGCTGGGGCAAGCCTCAACAATTAAAGACTGATAATGGTCCTGCTTATATTGGACAAAAATTCACCTCATTTTGTCAACGTATGGGTGTTCAATTGACACATGGACTGCCATACAATCCACAAGGACAAGGCATTGTGGAACGTGCCCATCAATCTCTAAAGGAGATACTTCAAAAACAAAAAGGGGGAATAGGCCATGAGCAAACCCCTAAGAATAGACTTTCCTTAGCCTTATTTAAATTTTTTAAACTTGGATAACTCCATTCAGTCTACCACAGACAGGCATTCATGTCCGTCCAATCCTTCAAAAGGAATGATGACCTGAAAGGACGCTTTGACAGGGGTCTAGAATGGACCCGATCCCATGCTGGCATGGGCATGAGGCGCTGTTTGTGTTTTTCCACAGGATCATTTGGAGCCTATTTGGGTTCCAGAACGCCTGGTGAGGAAGGTGCAAGTGCAGACGGAGGTAGAAAAGGATCCTGTGCCTGTTCCTCACCCGCTCAATGGAGAAAGTGATGGCGAAGCTACGGTGGGGGATTCTGTCAGCCTTTCCCAAGCCGATGCCAGTTCGCCATGACCTGGATCATCATAGCCATGGATCATCTGAAGGAGTGGGTGGGAATAGGAGCCCTAACAGGCTTAATGGTGCTTGCCTCCCTGGTATGCCTATGGTGCATTTGTCACATGAGAGTTTCACAGCATCGCAATGCAGTCATGATCATTCAAGCCTTCATGGCCATTGAAGTAGGACAGTCCCCTCAAGCTTGGTTATCTATATTTGAGCACAGGATGCAAGGCTTGTGCACTGCACTTGAGTTCAGAGAAGTCGACCTCAAGAAGAGCAAATCTGATTGCATGCGGGTTGGTGTCTAACTCCCACCTCTGTAAAAAGACACCGGACAGGTCTAGTGTTCTCTGGGTGGATGACACCTGGACAGACACTAGTACATGTTCCATTTTTAACAGAGATCAGACCTCTACTCTTGCCTGTTGCTTTGCAAAACAAAAAGGGGGAACTGTAGAGAGCTGCGTGGAGTCACACCTGATGGCGATGTGTAGAGAGCTGTGTGGAGCCGCACCTGATGGTGCTGGCTTCCACCCTCCGTTATCCTGAAAGCGAGTGCTCTCTGTAATAATCAACTTCTTATATGGCTAAGGCCTGACTTATGCTATTATCACACAATGATCATCAGCTGCTTGCATATGCGTGGACCTATGGACAGCGCCCACATGGCAATCCGGGGTTGGCGGCCCATGCCTATTTAAGGGATGCGAGAGGTTTGCCCGGGGAGAGAGAGGGGGGGGGAGAGAGAGAGAGAGGGAGAGAGAGAGAGGGAGAGAGAAGCTGTAAATAAGGTCCTGAATAAACTGCTTGCAAGAAGAGCTCTGGTGTTGCATCTTCCTTGCTAGTCGAGGCGGGCGCGACACCCAGCCACAGAGTAAGGAAAGAAATAGAATAGAGAAAGGTAAAAAACCCCAGAGGCAAAAATGTAGTTAAAGAGAAATGGGAAAATTTAAGTTAGAAAAGCTGGCTAGAAACAAGTGAAGTTTAGCCTGGGCATTCATAAGTAAGGATAAATCTCCAAGTATTAATTTGGGAGCTGGGTGGCAGGCCCCCCAAAATTTAAAAAACAAACTACATTTTGACATACCAATGTGAGGCTAGGGCCTGAGAAAGCTGGGGGAAAAAAGGAAAAAAAGACATGGCTCCTTTAAGAGTCTCTGCCATATAATAGAGCACTTAAATAGACTTTTTCATTCTGAGGAAAAACAAACAAACAAAAAATGCCTGCCACAGTGCAGGGCTCTGGCATTCCAGAGCTGGAGGGTTGAATGCAGTTCTTGGTTACCTATCTCCAACCAGGTACTCAAGCTCCAGGCTTGGCTCTCACAGACCCCAGAAGTAGGCAGAGCCAGCCACCAAAGCTACAGTGGAGGTCCTAGCTGTGGAACTTAGCACTTAAAAGGTTTATGCAGCCCAAAAGACTAGAGATATACAGTAAAAGAGGTCCATATGGAAATTAAAAAAAAAAATCTCTAAACTGTTTCCAGTATTTTTAAAAATGTGTGTGGGCTTAAAGTATAGACAGAGGGTTTTTTTTTTGTTTTGTTTTTTTGTTTTTTTTTTTTGTTTTTCGAGACAGGGTTTCTCTGTGGTTTTGGTACCTGTCCTGGAACTAGCTCTTGTAGACCAGGCTGGCCTCGAACTCCCAGAGATCCACCTGCCTCTGCCTCCCGAGTGCTGGGATTAAAGGCTTGCGCCACCACTGCCCGGCTAGTCAGAGAGTTTAAAAATAATAAAGTCTTCAAAAAGAGTAAAATATAAATAAGTCACATAAAGATAAAAATACCGCAAAAGTCTGGATCCTGTATGGTATTGTGTTGTCTTTGAAATTTTTGGTTGCTGATAAGCAAATGCTTATGACATGCTAAGAGACACGGAATTGAAAGAGCTTGCTGAAATAAACCAGCCTAGATATTTGAAGAATGGCTTAATGGGGTGGGTGGTTGTTATTTGGTGGGTTATAGATGTTCATTATCATTTAGGGGAATATAGAATAAAAAGACAACTATTAATCTCAGATATTTTTCATTGTCATGGATTTTGGCCTATTGATAAAAGTTTAAAGTTATTTTTATTATACTGTATATATGATTCTGTCCTTATTTGGGTGCAATGTGCTTCTATAGCTCATTTAAAATGCAGTGTAGAATTGAGAAATAAAGCTAGTAGTTAATCTATAATGATCAAACTTGTAGTCACATTAGGTATGTTCAAGATTCAAATACTTTAAAGATGTACAGAAAAAGGCATTTAAGATGTTTTATAACCTAAGATTTTTCATGACAATGAGACACATCTGCTCCTGACAGCACCAATTTACTTCATAAAAAGATGATAGGCATTGAAGAAACTATATGGAACTTGTTTTCAATGTGGCAAGGCTAGCCATTTGGGCAAGAAACTGCTCTTTGCTTGACAGTATGTTGTACAAACTGTACAAGCAGGACACGGGAAAAAAAAAGACTGTTAAACTTTTCTAAAACCATGGTGTGGGAGAATGGTCTGTATTCTGTCAATTATATTTTAAATAAACACTGACTGGCCAGTAGCCAGGCAGGAGGTATAGGCAGGACAAGACAGGAAATAGAGGTGGGTCAAAAAGAGAATTCTGGGGAGGCAGAAAGCCCATTCCTTTGCAGTCCTGGCCCTGCCACAGAAGCAAGATGTGACTGCCTTGCTGAAAAAGGTACCAAGTCATGTGGCTAACATAGACAAGAATAATGGGCTAATATAAGTTATAAGTGTTAATTAGAAGCCTGAGATACTGGGCCAATCAGTTTATAACTAATGTAGACCTCTGTGTGATTTGGGACTTAATGACTGAAGGAACCAGGTAGGGCAGAAAACTCAAACATAAGACAAGGTAGGATAGTCCTTAGAGATTCCTGCTTCATAGAGTCTGCAAGAAATTGTGTAGGACACCAGAAAGTGACTGATGAACTTTGTCAATACAAGGTAGGACAGTCCTTCAAATTTCCTGCTTCACTGAAAAGTCTGCCAGACATTCTAGGCCTGTAAGCTGAAGATAAATGCCCAAATTTTGCAGAGGAACTTTGGTAGCCTGTTGTCTGTTATTAGGTAATATTACATCCTTCTGGGCTCTTTAATGGAGTTAAAGACTAAATAGAATTTTCCTTGGTTGTGACAGAAAGTAAATTAGTTATAAAACTTTGGAATCACTAAGATAATGAAGTATTTTCTCTGAATTTGGTAAATACAAATGGATTGAATATTGTAAATGTAATTCTTACTTTACAACTGTTTTTGCTGTATGTAGTTTTATTTTGGAGCTGGATGGTAAGCCCCCTAAAAAGATAAAAAGCAACTACAGGGAAATACTTAGGATAGAGTGATTGATCTGTGGTTCAGAGCCAGCAGGCATGTAGAGACTTAGGAAGTTCATGTGTTGGGCTCACAGGGTGTTCTCTTAATGAATGTAACAAATTTTATCATTGAGGTCAGAGGTTGAAAAACAGCCTTTAGGTTTTCCCATAACTCTGGTTCAGTCTCTTTTTCTGTGGCCTGTGTCTCCAGCATCCACACAGGCGAGGCAGGTCACTTACAACATTGGCAGTAGGAATCAAACAACAACAACAACAAAAAACCTGGAATAGTAAGGGATGCTGAAATATGCTGAAAGTCAGCAACACCTGCCTGGGAGAACTGGTAATCAACCAAACTGTCTCCAAAAAACAAATGTAAAATGTGGACAACTGAGAGTAGAAGAAATCAGAAGTTTTCTCATTTCAAACTTGCAGCCAGGTCTCGGGGTGCCAGCCTGCAGTCTCAAAGCAGTGGGGGGTCACAAGTTCAAGGCCAGCTGAACTGCAGACCAGACTCAGTTCAAGGCATGACTGGAAAACTTAGTGAGACCCTGTCTCAGAATAAAAAAGGAGGAGGTGTTGGGGAAAATAGGACATTGGTAATATGGTTGCCTAGCTTGGGCAAGACGCTAGATGCTCAGGATCATACATAATAAAACAAAAAAGGAAATGGTACATTTGATTAATTTCAGACATGAGTAATTTTAAACATGAAGTACCAAAAAGAACAGAAATCTTAGAAATGAACAAGTAGGAACACAAAGGACAGACATATTAATATAAAGAAAACACAGGCGAGGGGGTGAACTAGAAGTCTGGATCTAAAATGCAGTGCAGACCAAAGTGCTCATGGCAGAGAGATGGCAGGAACATAGAGCAGTGATGACAAACAGCTCTGTGGAGAGTCATCACCATTGCAGCCTTCCTTGTGTCTAATAAGCTATTTTCCAGGTGTATACTGGTTGTCCCTCTGGACTGAAACACACTGTCATTTTGTAACCTGTCTCCCAAAAGCTTATGTCATGTTGTGTCTTCATTATTGTCTGGGACTAGAGTGGTTTAAATTTCTATAGTGATCTCTGCTGCTATCTAGGGCTTCATTCATTCATTACATAGGATAGATAGACCAATAGCTAATTAGTAAAGAAATAACCCTCCATTTGAGATACAATGCATACACTCTCAGAACCAGACCCATGAGCAAACTCTGTGCCATGAGTTAGGTAAAGCTTCCTTACCCACAAGGGCAACCAACTGAAATGTTAAATCTAATTAAACTTACTCGAAAATTTTAAAAATTTAAAGTTTGCTTCAGAGGACAGCATCAGAACCACAACAAGAAAATAACGTGAAAGATGGGATTTATTTCCATTGTTAAAGGTGGGGAGGAAGCTGCTTTGGCTCAGTGCCACCTGACAGACCTCCCCGGGGACAGTGGTCATGATAGGGCTCCGAGTTCCTGACCTGCAGCCATGTATCTCCTGTACTACAACACGTGATGTCATCTGCTGCTGCCCCATCAGGAAAATATGTCAATCTGTTCATCCTCAGTCAGAGGAGGGCACAAGAAGATGTCACCGTGGATGCTCCTTCTGACCATCCAATCAGCAACAGTTAATGGTGGTGGCTCAGTGGGTAAAGGTGCTTGCTGTCAAACTTGACAGATGGAATTCAAATCCCTAGGCCTTACATGGTGAAATGGAAGGCAAGAGGACTCATACATGTTATCCTCTGACCTCCATGTGCACCTCTATACATATACACACATATATACATACACACACACAATCTAGGTACCCAGACTAAATGTGAAAACATTAAAACACTAATGGGATCTGTTAAGTTTACTACTGTCAAGGGATGTGACTGGTGGGATAATAAATTACAGCAGTCATTCCAGAAATCAATCTATTCTATGAAAATTAAAAATACTTATAACTTTTGATTCAATAATCCATTTGAGAGGTATTCTACAGAAATAAAATTACCAGCATTTTATATGTTCTGGGGCTGGAAAGATGACTCTGGTATATATAATACCTGATGTTTTTCCAGAGGACCCGAGTTTAATTTCTGGCACCCATGTCAGGAGGCTCACAGCTGTCTAGAACTTCAGATACAGAAGATCCAAGGCATTCTGGCCTCTGAGAACATTTGTGCACATATGATATACACTCACACAAACACATATACATGAATAGATACACTTTTAAAAAATACATATGCTGCATGAGGCTGGAGAAATGGTTTAGTGCTTAATAGCACATATTGCTTTTGCTGAGGGCTGGAGTTTGGTTCCTAGTACCCCAAAAACTTGAGAAACAGATGTGTTATGCTGAAACAGATATCTCACAATATTTAACTATGGGCCAAAAAATGGACCCAGGTGGCGGAAAGGAAAGATGGACACGGAATATATTAGTATCTTTTTCCCTCACTCCCAGATTGCAGTGTCTGGGGTAAATAGGCAACTCCTCTCCCCATTGCCAAGTTGATGCTCATTGAGGTCAGGCAGTCTCAGCTCTGGGTGACTGTGTGTTGAGGATAAAGTCACATATTGCAAGGAAGAAAGGACTCGATGGTACCTAGTCCTCTGGATGCAGCCTCAGGTCCTGAATGGGAGGTGCTTCCTGGGAACATGAAGAGACATCCTGATGCTTAAGGAGATGCTGCAGAGGTCAACAACCACTTTCCTTGGGTGAGGGGCCTGGCTCTGCTGCAGACACGTTCTCTCACAGAGGTGACAATGAGACATGGATCTGAGTCCCCCCTCCCAGACCACTGCATGGTTTCCTGAGGCTTTTAATCTCGTGGGAACTTGAGGGGATGTTGGTAAGTCAGTGTAACAGATCAGAAGAGGGTTGTTTGCCAGGCCAGAGGTGCGAGTGCTGGAAGAGGTCACAGGAGGGTAGAAGGTGCAAGATTGATGGACTGAGTTATGGGAGTCAACCACGCTCCCATTGTGTCAGATGCAAACTTCCCTGGGCTACCGTTTCCAAATGTGCACATGTCTTCCCAGATCCACAAGTGGCATCTCTGGCCAGCGCCACTTGCTCAGTTACCACGGGTTCCACAGCTCCAACCCAGAGTCGCTCTTCCTGTTCATGGTGTTTATCAAGAGCCTTTTCCACTCTGGCAAAAGTGAGCGAGTGAGAAGGCAGCCTTATGCAGTTTGTCAAAATGATTGATACTGCCCAGCCAGAGGGCCAGGGCAAAGGATGCTTGCACAGCAGATGGGGGAGAAAGAATGATCTGTAATATGGAGAGAGACATGCAGTTTCAGAAGATCTATTTTCTTCTCAAGCAGAAGGATGGATAGCACCACTGGATACCTAGGGTGTCTGTCTATGTGTATGTCTTTCTTCCTCTTATCCTCCCTTCCACACTCTCCCAACATCGTTTAGACTTTGCTTTCCTCATTCTCATTCTAGACTTTCATCAGAAGACAGCAGAGCTACAAGGAAGCGTTGACTCGTCTCTCAGAGCAGGGTCCTTCCTGCCAGCCCGTCTTATAGGTGGACGTGTTAGCCTCTAGTTAGGAGGCCTGTGGTAAACAGTCTTAGGGATCTGAGCAGGTCCTGTGGTCCTCAGGACTCTCACCTGTAGAATGGAGATGTCCTCTGTTTCATCTCACCACTGAAAAGTGTTTTGGAGATCTGCACCATTGCTTTCTGTGCGTCATAGTTTTAGAGAGGAAATATCTGACAGAGAAGTCAAGGGCATAGTCTATGCCTGTGACTTAGAGACTTTGTTCCTTTCTTCATGGCCCACTTTGCAAACCAAATTCTCTGGTTCAGTGTCCCTATTGGTGTACAGGAGGATGTCAAATTGCTTTATTGGTCAGATGCCTACAGTTAAGACGTTCGGGGTGGGGTGGCAGAATACATCAGCACTGAAGCCCCACACATCATCTCTCCAGGCAACCTCAGTGTTAAGAATTTATCTCAAGAAGTGAGATTAAGTGTTGTACACAGCAGAGCCATGGGTACAGACAAAGCAGCTGCCACAGTATTTGTGACAGAAGAGAAACCACTAAGAGCAATACTGAAATATCAAGCTATTTGAAAATAAACTAAAATGTTAAACTACTTGATAGATTGTAGTACTGTGAGGGTTTCCTAATATGATGGAAAATACTTGAAAGCACATAATAAATGAACAGGTAAATTAAGCCCAATGTGAACATTACAAACAAGATAGACGTGAACCGAGTGAGATAGATGCCTTCAGTGGATGAGAGACTAGCGGAACAATGTGTGTAGTTTGTTCTCGTTTTGGAACCTAGACCATGTGTCTCTGCCCCTCCTTTCAGGGTCTGTGTCTGAGTCAAATGCACCGAAGCTGTCAGTTAATGCCGCAGAGGAGGTTCTTGGTGCTAACTTCTGGAGAACGGTATTAGTTGACTAGCTCTCTAATTTATCTTTTTCATCCGATGAAATGCGTGAGACAAATTTACATGAAAACAAGCACGCGCTGCATCCCAGTCCTAATGACTGCCTAATACATCATTATGTGCAGTTTTCATTACTTGTGTTGATACTTAGGTTACGGGCCATTTTTCACAATTACAGATAGTGCCGAGATGAACATCCCGTGCGTATGTCTCTGTCTGCTGGTGCTGTATTACTAGGTGCTAGTGAAATTGAGAAGTTTTTCATGCTTATACACTTGACATTTTGCTTCTTGATTAATTTTAAATCCAGAACCTGCTCTGTCATTTAACCTGCTGTGGGCTGGTGGCTCAAATAACTTCTGATATGATCTCTTCTGAAAATAGGAGCCCATCCTGAGGAGTCTGAGAGGAAAGTGGGTAAAATTCAAGTTCAAAGAGGGTTGAGTATGAATCTACCAAGAACAGAAAGACCTGAGTAGGAGGAGCCCTGAGCATCTCAGAAGAGACGGTAGGATGTAAACTGTCTGGCAGACAGGGTGAGAGGTGCCATGTGCTCTTCTTACCAACTAAAGAGACACCATGATGGAGGTGGGTCTTGTATTAATCTGTTGCTTTTATTGGTTAATTAATAAAGAAACTGCCTAGGCCCATTTGATAGGCCAACCCTTAGGTGGGTCGAGTAAACAGAACAAAATGTTGGAAAAAAGAAGCCGAGTCAGGAGTCGCCATGATTATCCCACTCCAGACAGACGCAGATTAAGATCTTTCCTGGTAAGCCAGCTCATGATGCTACACAGAATATTAAAAATGGGTTAGATCAATATGTAAGAGCTAGCCAATAAGAGGCTGGAACTAATGGGCTCGGCAATGTTCAAAAGAATACAGTTTCCATGTAATTATTTCGGGGCATAAGCTAGCCATGTGGGTGGCCGGGTGCTAGGAACTTAGCCCGCTGCTCGTATTACAACACCACCCCCTTCTCATTATGACGAGAGGCCCTCGATGACCACAGGAATCACATCCTAAAGTGGGTGTGGCTCTCCCACTCAGGAAACAGAGGAGCCCAGGTTCCATAACCAGCAGGCACAGGAGCTGGGCTGATGGAAACTGCATCAAAGTTAGATGGTTTCTGTGTAGAGGCGTCAGAAGCATCAGTCTCTGGGTTGTTGGGTCCAGGGGCAGTATAGGGCTATGGCTGGCTGAAGCCCATTTTCCACGTTGGTCACAGACACCAATGCCCCGATAATTTCTAAGGTGAATATGTTTGTTTGGCTCAGGGTTCTGGAGGTTGGAAGTCTGATAACTGGAAGTTGCTTGTGGCAAAAGCCTTTTTGCTGTATTATAGGCTGGCGGATTGAATCACCCAGCAGGAGAAAGACAGATCCTGAAACTTGCTGTCATAATTAATTCCTTGACAGTAGCAACTGTATCAGTTCCTTTTCTTGTTGCCTGACAAGCAGCTTAAAGGCTTTGTTCTGAGTCACATACTGAGTGGACATTATCCATCATGGTGGGGAAGGCATAGCAGTAGGCAGGTAGTGGCTGGTCATATTGCACCCGCAGTCAGGAAGCCAAGAACTATAAATGATGACACGCCCCTCACTTCCATTTCCTCCAGGATCCCAGGGTGAATCTTCTCATCTCGGTTTGTCCTTTCAGAAACACCCCTTACAGACAAGCACAGGATTTTGTTTCTATAGCAATTCCAAATTCTACCAAAGTGGCAGTGGAAGCAGAGCCCCCGGTCATAGCCTCTCAATGTTGCCATAGGAATTAAAGTTTATATCGTGGGAATTTAGAGGACATAGTCATACCTGAGCAGCCATCAGAGTGGAGAGAAATCCTGGGACTAGAGAATGGGACAGAAGAGCAAGATAGGGGGGATCAGAAATGGAGTTGATTATGGTGCTTCAAAGGGCTGGTTTCTTACTCATCCATACTGCATACGAGAACAGACCCGGCTCCAGGAGTCCATAGCAGGGCAAGTTAGGATATTCTGAATGGCTATGAAGCTGGGATTGTGTTTAGCAACATTTATTCATGAACTTCACAGATACCAAAGAGAATCAAGAGAAAGGCTTATGATCATTCCAAATTCTGTGGTCCTAAAATCATTGCAGCAGATGGTGGTCATTATGGGAATTGCTGGTCTTTCTGTCTAGTGCAGTGGTACCTTCCACCCACCAGAGGCACTGCGAGCATCAGGTTCAGGGTGACTGGGTGGCTCAGGGGTACTATGGATGTGGTTCTTTCCATGTCCCTCCTACTCTGGAGCTCTACGGGTCTTCTCTGTAGAGCCCAGGAGGGCATTGTTTGGTATGAACCTCACCCGTCCAACTGATTGATGGCTTCTGTGTGTCATAGTTCTAATCCAAGGCAGTCAGCATGGGCTCTTGTGGATTTTTGCGTGTGAATGGGAGGTTTCAGATGATTTAAACAAAGGGAGCATGCATTGTAAGGGATGGTGATTCTAGGAGGCCTGACATTTTTCTTTGTAGCAACAGTCATCTGTGTATGTTCTCATTCCAGAGAAAGGAGATCAGGTGGTATGAATGCTGCTGACAACGGGAGATGGGAAGGACGGGGGAGGGTAATCCTGTTCAGACTTGACTGGCAGAGGAACCCTGAGACAGTGTGTGATTCCCCAGAGAATGTGCTTGGTACTTTGGAGGAGCATGATAGGAGCACATTAGCTGGAAAGGGGGTGCTGGGAAAATCAGGAACTCTATGCATGGGATGACTTGGATTTTGGTTGTCTGGTGAAGGGAACTTTAAATAATTCTTCAAATAACTTTTCATTAATTTACATACTAACTGTAGTTTCCCCTCCCTCTTTTCTTCCCATCTCCCCCTTCCCATCCACTCCTGTCTTCATTCAGAAAGGGCAGGCCTCCCATGAGCTTGACACAGAGCTTGAACACAGCATGGGACATCAAGTTGAGGCAGAACCAAGCTCCTCCCCTTGCATCAAGGCTGGGTGAGATAATCCAGCATAGGGAACAGGTTCCCAAAAGTCAGCTAAGCACCAGGGACAGGTCCTGATCTCACTGTGAGGAACCTTCAAAGAGACCAAACTGCACATCTGTCACACACATGTTGGAGGGCCTAGGTCGGTCCCTTGCAGGCTCCCTCTTCCAGCAGTGCTGAGGCCTGATTACATGTCTGGATCACTCCATGGAGGCTTGTCCAGCATCTCCAGGAGTAATCTTTCCATTTCCTCTTAGAGTTAGAGTGAGATGGGAGTATCCCAAATAAAGCAGAGCCTATTATCCCATCAAAGCAATAAAAAAAAAAATGACTTCAGCTTCCTGTGGGAAATGCTTAGTTTCTCTTCCCCACACCTTCTTTGAACATAGTGGTGAATGAGACCCCATGTGGCACCAGCCTTGGCTGCGGGTACATGCGACTCCATGCCCTAGGTAACTGATCATTTAGATTATGAGAGCCTGAATTCCAGGAGCAAAGAGGCTTAAACACCTGGCTTTGTTTTGCTAGGCACAAAGAGTTACTTCAAAGTGCCATGCAAAATCTTATGGGAGCAGATAAATGGATTCCAAGCAAAAGTAACATTTTGTGAGCAATTTTCTTTGCTCTTACAGTAAAAAATTGTAGGAAAGAGGAAGCCATCATCATAAAGCAATGGGGTAATGCATTTCTGAAGGTTTTTTTTTTTAAGCCATCATAGGGCTGGAGAGGGCTTGGAGGTTAATAGCACTTACTGCTGCAGAGGACACAGGTATGGTTCTCAGGAGCCACGCTGAGTATGCTCACAACCACCAATAACCACAGTGGATCCAATGCACTTCCCTAGCTCCTTGGGTACCTGCATGGATGTGGTGCACATATATACTCAGGCTCACAAACACACAAAATCAAATCTTGAAGTCCTCTATATAGTGTCCATTGTTCAAAAGCAGATCATTTGTAAAGTGTCCAATAGAAAGCTCACCAGGGAACCCAGGGAGGTGGGGGGGATCATACTGAGTGAGTGGGAGGCTGTATAATTAGCCTTTTCCCAATGCCAGTTGTACAGTGGCCTGGATGAACATGGCTAAGCTCTATAAATTGGGTTTTCAAATTTTTACCTTTGACATTTGTTTATCGATTGCTTTAGTGTATATGTTAGGGCATGTATGGGGGCCGTGTGTTTATGTATAAGAGTCAGAGGGCAACTTGAAGGAGTCAGTTCTACCATGTGGGTTCTGTGGAGAAACTCAGGTTGTGTGTTCACACGTGTGTTTCACTTCATGTGTCGTTTGTCTTTTTCTTCAGTAAGATTTCCAGACTCCAAAGAATAGGAGCTGCTCCCCACTGACTGTCTGGAGCCCCAGGAAGAGTTTCTATTGACAGGTGGGGTTATACCCTCCTAAGATTTCATGTTGCTTCCACCAGTTCATCTTGTTTTAAATCCCACTGCTTTTTTAAAATTTACCTTTATCACTACAGGTCATTCTTCATTCACTTTGGAATCCTGCTATAGTTGATACGCATTACATTTGGAATTCTTCACTCTTAAAGCATCCTTGCCTAGCTAGGCATGGTGACACATGCATTTAATCCCAGCACTTGGGAAGCAGAGGAAGGCAAATCTGAGTTTAAAGACAGTCTGGTCTACAGGGTGAGTTCCAGGATAGTCGTGACTGTTACTATTGAAACTGTCAAAATCTTTACTGTTTTGTTGTGGAATTTTCTAATATAAGCAGGGACAAGGTGCCAACACTCAGCGTCAGCAATCACTAAAGTTCATCTCATCTTCCTTTCATTTGGTAGTAGGGGAAGAGAGGGGTGTGCACAAAATTCAAGGCAGTGTTTCTCCAGCACACACAGTCAACTGCTTTGAGCTTAGAAAAGGCTGATTCAGTAATCACATTTATTAGAAGTTATAGCCATCATGGGTATATCTGCACAAATAAAGACAGATAATGTTCCAGCATATTTGTCTAAGAAAATGAAACAGTGTTTTGCTTATTATAATATAAAGCATATTACAGGTATACCAAAAATCATACTGGCCAGGCAGTTATAGAAAGATCAAACAATAAAGGATATGTTAAACAGAAAGGGATGGAAAATATTCCCAGAGATTACATAATGTTTTATTAACCTTGAATTTTCTTAACACTAATAAGAAATAATAGCAGAGAGACATTGGATAATAGAAAAGTCTTCTGAATTAAATCGGCCAGTGTATTTCAAGGATATGTTGACCTCACAATGGAAACCAGTAAATGTGCTACATTGGGGAAGGGGTTTCGCTCTTGTTTCCACGGAAGAAAAGTTATTGATACCATCAAAATTAAGATTCGGTTTGAAAAAAGTCTCTTGAGAAAGAAATGATGGCTCATCCACAGAGGTGACAACCAATCAGCTGGTAAGGAAAGCATATAGGGTTGGGGCAAAGTTCTATTTCTTTGTTTGCAGGAAAATATTCATCTTTAGGAAGTCAAGAGACTCTGAACATTTAGATGCCTAAAGAGGAAAAGATAATTATCCAGATACGATCACCAGGCAAAGAGAATTATCCCTTATGAGGACAGGCAATCTGAGGGTAAGAATCTCTAAATATTAAAGTAGTCATGACTCTTAAAAATTAAAGCTGGCTTTGGAGTTGGACAACAGCTCTGTCCTTCTCTAAATCCAAGCATGTTAAAAAAAATTCAGAGTTTCTGTCTCATATCAAGAGCTGTCTGGTATGGGACAGAAAGAAAGAACTTAGAAAAAATTTTACTTTTCTTCATACCTATTTTAGTCTCATACCTTTCATTGAATATATCTGTATAAATAATGTTTAAGTTTTCCACAATGAACAATGAATTTTCCTGTAGTAATCTTTGAAGTTTCCAGGAAGAAGATGGAGCCCCACAACAACAACTCCACTTGGTTGATATGATGTTGTGATGCTGATAGCACTACTATAAGACCTGTTTTGGGTACCAGCTGCTCAAGATGGTTACAACTTGGTTAGATGAAATGGTGTACTGCACTTTCCAATGTTCTGTCCAGAACTTCAAATAGGAACCTCAGAAAAACCCTATCAAGTACTCAGACTATTTGCAATTATACTAGACAGTAATGTTGAAACTTAATCATTTTACTTTCATAGTAAGATCACCACCCCCATGACAGCTGGAAGCAATTCTAGAAGATGACGTTCCCTCTCCCAACAAAGTTTGTTCTCAGGGTTAGGGACATCATGACATCATTTAGGGGTTGATTATAATTGGTATAGGGTTGGCGGTTGGGGGAAATTATGTAGGCTCAGGGATCTCTTTGGAAAAAGGGAAATTGGATGGGATAAGATTAATGTGAGCTTACACTAATAGTACTAGGGTGAATATTGTGAGCTATTATTTATAGGTAATTTACATTGGTATAGTTTCTGGTATATTGAAACAAACTTAAATTATATTGAATGTTTTTATTTTCATCTACATTATTTGTATACCCAGGCAAAGTTATTTTGTCATAGTGTATATATGCATGATTCTATCTCTGCTTAAGACATTTTGTATATTGATACAACTTTAGGATATATTTATCATATTGCAATATACATTTCTACCTCTGATCAAGATACTATACATTGTTTACATTGAGGTCATTGTCCTCATTTGTTGCACAGCTTTTTAAAGATTGTTTAATATTCTAATATGAAGTCCTAGTCTTATTTATATAGGTATTAAGAATTATAAGTCAATAGTCATCTATGGTGGTCATACTTAGACTAATTAGGTTCTTTAGATACATAGATTGTATTCTGTAGTGAGGAGGCGAACAGGCCTGCTTTTCATCCCACCCGGCTCCCGTGCAGCTAAGCTTTACACCCGAAATAACACACATTGTATTCTTTTAAACACTGCCTGGCCCATTAGCTCCAGCCTCTTACTGGCTAATTCTCACATTTTGATTAACCCATTTCTGTTAATGTGTGTAGCACCAAGAGGTGGTGGCTTACCGGGAAGATTCTAATTTATGTCCATCTTGGGTTGGAGCTTCATTGCATCTGCTTTGGAGAGGGGAGGCATGGTGTCTGCATCACTGCCTTCTTCCTCCCAGCATTCTGTTCTGTCTTCCCCACCTACCTATGTTCTGACCTATCAGGTCAAGCAGTTTTCTTTATTAATTAACCAATGAAACAACAGATGACCCTCCATCATTTCCCCTTTTTCTGTTTAAACAAAAGGCTTTCATTTTAACATACTAAAATTACATATAACAATATAGTTATCAAGCAAGAATTACAATTACAATATTTAGATCTATTTTATCTTTTACCATAACAAAGGAAAACTATAACCATTCTTCAACTCCAAAGACTCCAAAAGGATATAATATTACCTATGTAAACAAGAAGCAAGCAACTTCCAAAACTCTAGAAATGACAGACATCTCGCTGCCTGTACAGTCACCCAAAGTTCCTCTGTACCGTTGGGGCATCCATCTTTGGCCTACAGGCCCCTAGTATCCAGCAGACATTTCCATGAAGCAGGAAATTCCAAAGACAGTTCAGTCACTTTCTGCTGTGTCCTGCAGAATGTCTCGGAGACTCTCATGAATCAGGAACCCTGAAAGATCATCTCGCCTTTAGGCAAGTTCAGCAGTCCTCTCTCTGAGGGTTCTCTGTGTCCAGTTTATGCAACAGTCCAGGCAAGAGCAATTTCTTGCCCAAATGGCTAACCAACTCCATAAGGAGCCTCTTCAATACCCATCTTCCTCTTGAAGTAGACAATGTCTCATTGTCATGAAAAGTCCTAAATTATTAAAACATTAAATGCCATATTCTGTAGTCTTTGAAAGATATGAATGCCTATCTGAAATATATCTATGCACATCTAGAAAGTCTAACATAACTACAAACTTGACTATTATCAATAATTATCCATTAACAACCTATATTTCCTATTATATACATTTTTAAATTAATTATACAATCACAATACCTTAAATCAGAAATATATATACATATAATAATGTTGACCTTAAATTTAAATCACTAAAGCAAAATCCATCAATGTAAATTATTCATATCTATATCATATCCCCCTTTAACTGTAAAAAAACATTTATAAATAATATTTGGGAATATAGACACAGTTATTTCTCTCCAAACTGCTTTGTGCTGAATGGGGGCACTGTTGTTCAAGTCTTTCATGGTATAACCTGTGTGCTAGATTCATCTCAGCAGTTGAGTGAAGTAATTTTTTAAGGATGTTCACAGCAACCTTTCAGGAGGGTGTGGCCTATCATACCATATTGGGATAGAAGCAATCCACAGGGTCTCATCCTCTGAAAACAAAAGAACTTTTCCAAAGCATCATAACCTTAGATCCAAATATTGAAGTCAAAGTATTTTTAAAAATATCTGTTGGATTAGTTCAGCAGCATTTATAAATATCGTTTAGCAGCTGTTGCTCTTTCCTCAGCATTCAAACAATTCAAAGAGAGCGTAATAGCATACTGCATCAAGATTCTCTGTATTTTCCATCTTTATGCGGCTTTATTTAACCTTTATTTCTTTTATTTTTACTTTTACTATTTGAGACAGGTTCTCGGTAGATCTTTGTCCTGGAATAACTCTATAGACCAGGTTGTTCTTGAACTCAGAGATCTGTCTGTCTCTGCCTCCCAGGCATAGGGATTAAAGGGGTGTCCTGCCACACCTTAAAGTCATAGAGGTCAATCTACCTCTGCTTCCCCAGTGTTTGGATTAAAGGTGTGTACTACCACACCCAACTACTCCCTTTTTTTTTTACTTTTAAGAACTTTAACCTTTAGCTTGCATTTATTTTTAACACACTGTAAACCATTTAGAGGTTTTCTTCATCTTTCTTCATTTTGTCTTAGTGACAGGACACTGTCACTAAGACAAAAAGGCAACCCACTGACTGGGAGAAGATCTTCACCAACCCTGCAACAGACAAAGGTCTGATCTCCAAAATATATAAAGAACAAGAAACTAGACTTTAAAATGCTAATTAACCCAATTAAAAAATGGGGCACTGAACTGAACAGAGAATTCTCAACAGAAGAAATTCAAATGGCCAAAAGACACTTAAGGTCATGCTCAACCTCCTTAGCGATAAGGGAAATGCAAATTAAAACAACTTTGAGATACCATCTTACACCTGTCAGAATGGCTAAAATCAAAAACACCAATGATAGCCTTTGCTGGAGAGGTTGTGGAGTAAGGGGCACACTCATCCATTGCTGGTGGGAATGCAAACTTGTGCAACCACTTTGGAAATCAGTGTGGCGATTTCTCAGGAAATTTGGGATCAACCTACCCCAAGATTTATTAGCCAATCTTACAGTCTAGCTTTCATGATATGTATGTGATCTTAGTTAACAACCTACTCCTTGAGGAGCATAGGCTAGTTTGGGAACAGGCTACAGTCCATGTAGACAATGGTCAAACTAATGCAGCAACATCCAGTCAGGGCCAAGGTGGTCCCAGACTGTGACCCCCAATGGGATTATAATACCTCAGGGGACACTTGAGATCAATTTACAACCTGCCTCCTGGCAGTCCCTGGTGCTCTCTGTAAGGCTACCTTAAAGCCAGTAAACTATGAAAAACTTCACAAAATGGTTCAGGACAGGAAAAGACATCTCAGTTCCTAGAATGCCCCACTAAGACCCTCTTACAATATGCTAACCTAGACCCTGAATATCCAGAGGGATTTTCTTACAACCTTTTGTTTCCCCCAGAGCTTCTCTAGTATTAGGGCCAAGCTTTAGTATTTGGCGAGAAGGCCCCTAAACCCATAGGCAGAAGTCCTAGCACTGGCCTTTAAGGTGTACCATGGAAGATGAAAAAGCCTGTAAGCAAAAATGTCAAATGCTGGCCAGGATCATCTGACTTGGCCTTGGTGACTGCCCCGGTGTTTGAGGACCACTGGGTTCCTGCTTCAAATGTGGTCAGGAAAGTCACTGGGTCCAGGCTTGCCCTAACCCCCCATGTTCAAAATGTCATCAAGAGGGACACTGGTCACTTGGTTGTTCCTGTGAACCTTGTGTCATAGGGACATCTAACAAAGATCACCCTCCACCCAACCTTCTAGGTCTGGCCATGAATGATCGAAGGGATCCAGGCTCTCCACCCAACCATGACATCTCTGACAGGGAAGCCTAGGCAGACATTATGGCATCAGGGCAATCCATCTTTGTTCTCATGGACACGGGTACCATATACTCAGTCCTGGGAGAATTTTGAGGACCTACCTCTCCTTGTCTTCCTATTGTCAGGGTGAAGGGTCTAAAAAGAATGAAAATATAGAAATAGAAATATAGACAAAGATTAGAATGAAGTTTAAGATATAGGAAGGAAGACAAAGCTGTAAACCTAAGCAAACTACCAAAAGCTTTTCTCAGCAGATCAAGGATCATTGACAGTGAGCTATTTTCTCAGCCACTTAAGAAGTTTCTCTCAGCTTAGGGCATTTCATTTTACAACTAGCTGCTCTATTTTTAAAGCTGGAGCTTCTCTGCAAACTGAGAGTAGTTTCCTGGCCATTTTTGAACAAAAGAGTCAAGTTAACCTTTAGGAAACATATGTGACCTCTGGGTTAGGCATTCCCTGCTATAGGAAACTGGCAGCATCAAAGAGGGAGTACAGGACTTCAGTCAACACTACCTGGAAGTACCAACGAAGACATAGATTAAGCACAAACCTTAGTTTTGCTAAAAAAAAAAAAAAAAAAAAAAAATGAAGATTGAAAAGTAAGGCAATCTGTGAATTTTACCTCCAGATTGTAAAAATACCTTTATTCAAACCTTATGCTTGGTACTCCTTACTATAATAAGGGGACCTCGAGGACCCAGTTTTACCACAGTGTCAAAAGCCCGAACTCTGGTTTCAGCTAGCTGGTAAGCTGTGCCTCACGGTGTTTTTCTTTTTCCCTTTTTTTTTTCTTTGGGGGGGGGGGAGGAGGAAAGGGTTTATTTGCCTTACATTTCGGATTGTAAATGTCCACCATTGGAGGAAGTCAGAATAGGAACTCAAGCAGCACTAGAATGATGCAGAGGCCATGGAGGGGTGCTGCTTAATGGCTTGTTTTCCATGGCTCGCTGAGCCTGCTTTCTTATAAAACCCAGGACCACCGGCCCAGAAATGGCATCAACCACCATGGGCTGGGCCTCCCCCATTGATCACTAATTGAGAAAATGCCCTATAGCTGGAATCTCAGGGAGGCATTTCCTCAACTGAGACTCCTTCCTCTCTGATGACTCTAGCTTGTGTCAAGTTGACACAATCAGCCAGTAAGGTGGGTTGTTATTGTTGGTTTTGTTTCTTTTTTTAATTAATTTATTTATTAAATATTTCTGCCTCCCCACCACCACCTCCCATTTCCCTCCCCCTCCCCCAATCAAGTTTTCCTGAAATGTGGTTTATGGAGTAAAGCTTGCTTCTCTTTTATTAGACTTTGGTGGGTTGTCCCCATCTTTGCTTGATCCTCCTGGACCCAAAGATAGGGGATATCCTTACCTACCTCAGACCCCACCACTCAAATTGCATTTTCAGGAATATCCCTCTCAATCATTCATTTTTGGTTGTGCCAACCTGCCCTGTATCCTTACTGGGAAGAGATTTGTTTTTTTTTAGCCAAAGTGGGAGCTTCTATTTCTTTTGCTCCCCCCATTTGCCTGACCCCAGACTTGCCAGCAGCTCCTTCTCCTAGCTATCCACCCTACTGGTTCCAACATGTCATTTCCTCTACCAATCTCCCAGATGGACCATCAAGTCTGGGACACCCAGAATCCCTCTGTTGCTAGACACCATTCCCCCTCTGTCATTCAATTACAGGAGCCTAACCCAGTACATTAACCAAGGCAAGTATACCCACTCACACTCCAGAGCCTTAGGGAACGTAAACCTAGCATCTACTTTCTACCTCCTCTCCTTTTAACACCCCTACACTTGCAGTTAAGAAACCTAACTGGGATCTATCACCTAGTTTAAGACATCTGGCTCATTAACACTGCACTGTTCCCCCTCTATTCCTATACCCTTTCCCACTGTTTTCAGGAACCTCTTGTTTCTCAGTTCTAGATCTCAAAGACGCTTTGTGCTCTATTGCTCTCAGCTCTGTCTCAACATCTTTGCTTTCACCTCGACTGATCCTGACACTCACCTCTCCACACAGCTCACCTGGACTATCCTACCCCGGGTGGGGGGGAGCTCCAGGACAGCCCACACCTATTTGGTAAGGCCCTACCTAGCCTCTGACCTACTGTCTCTCCCTAAACCTAAACTCATAAATAATGTGGATATTTTACTTTGCAGCCCATCCTTAGAAATTAGCCTCTGCTCTTCTAAATTTCTTGTCCAGCTGGGGCTAGAGTCTCGCCTTTCAAAGTCCAGTTGTTCAGGCCTCACATCACCTACTTAGGACTAATCATGTCAGGAGCCATGTCCCCCCAAATTATTATAGGAATCACCGCCGTGAGGAGTTTTGCAGAGAGCTCTACTTCTCAATTGTATTGAGAATAGTTTTATTGACAAAGCCTATCCCACACCCAAATTAACTGTTAATAGAGAGCTATCTGTTAACAGAACCTGCCTCACATTCCAAACTATCTAGAGAACTAGGTGTGTCAACTTGTGACTTCCTGACCAAGGAATCGTGACCTGACCGATCGTAACCTCTTGGCCTACGTGTCAGGCGTGGACCACGTGGCAAGATCCCGTGTCCCAGCCCCCCAAGCTCCTCATCCAGGGGCTATATAAGCTGTAACCATGACTCTAATAAACAAAGGCTTTGACAAATATGCTTAGCCTCATTCCTCTTATCGACCCATGTCTTTCAGGTGGTACCTCTCCGTGACCCTGGAATAACTGATCAGCCAGGTGGGTTACAGACCCTAGACAGAATAACCTGTCAAGGCAGTCGACATAATCATTACTCCAGCCCACAGAGCCATTATGTCAGTCAGAGAGCACCTAAATCCAGTCTCTTGCAGTCCCCTCTACTAAAGAGGAAAGCTTACCATTCCTAGGAATAGCTGATTTCTTGCGTTCCTGGGTTCCCCTCTTCTCCTGGCTTGCCCCTTATATGAGGCAGTGCTAGGACTCCTCACATGAACCTCTTCTCAATCCTGTTGCTAAGCCCTTTCTCAGAAGCTCCAACAGGCTTCTCCTCCAGGCTCCAGCTCTTCATCTCCTAGACCTAACTTGTCATTTCTCCCTCTGTATAACAAAAAGAGACCCTCTTGGGGGTTCTAAGGCCACCAGCTGGGACCTTCCTTTGCACCTGTAGCATGCCTGTAAAAACCAACCACCCAACCAGGCTACCCAACCAGACCCCCCAGCCACCCAGCAGTGGGACCCTGTATATGCGCTTTTGCAGCTGCTGTGGTCCTCATTTATGAGTTAAAAAACTAACCTTTGAGTCACTCATCACTATCTTCTCCCACAACCTGTCCCATCTCCTAACTTATAAAGGCTTACGAACTCTACACCTCCTTTCCTAGTCCTTTCTCTCCAGGTGGTACTAGAAGATGCTGTGGGGGCCAGTCATGAAAGCTAAATCTGGGCAGATCATCCAAAGGAAGTTCTTTACTTCCAACCATTATCACCTGAAACTCTGGCTGTTGATAAATTTAAATGGAGTCTGGAGTATCAATAGTTTACCCTGACACATTGCCTGGCAGACCTAGATTACCCTATCCCCCCCACCCAAGAGCAGACCATTCAAAGGAAACTCCTGGCATTCCAAGCACTGTAGATAGAAACAGCTGCCAGCACTTCACCAGGACACCCCTAGACAAATGTCAGCCAATCTACTTTTACTACTATAAAAAAAAATCCAATCTTCACTACCTTTACTACTATAAAAACCCAATTCTAATTGAGCTTGGGGCTCTCTGGATATTCCAATATGTTGGACATGCAGAGAGACCGAGTTTTCAAAACTTGATTAAAATAAAGGCTCTTTGCTTTTACGTATGGGACTTGATCTTTGTTGGCTTTTATGGGTACCCATGGATTTGGGCATAACAATTTCACCCTTTCCAATCTTGCCCACCCCTCAAGATCTTGAATCTTCCTCAGCTCAACATTGACCACTCCCCACTATTTCTTGTATCGAAACCCTAGAAGGATTACTGCCCAATCCTTCACACATACAGGAGGGCGCATGGCCTCAGGCTACATATACCTGGTCCACAGATGGCTTTTTTATAGGAGGGGACCCAAAATGCAGGTCATGTCACAGTGTCAGAAACTGGGGTGGTTTCCCCGAGCTAACTACTAACCAACAGACTGAATAGCTCTCATCTGTATCTTCCAATTGGCACAAGGACAGCCCCTAAATGTTTATACATACTCCAAATATCCTTCTCCTTTCCAGATAGCAGCATGGGACAGGAGGAGAGCGCGTGGGCTACTTAAAAGGATCCATGACTAACTCAGGCCAAATGAAGCCCATGCTAAAAGCCACGTTAACTCCCCAAAGCTATAGGGAGAAACTCACTGCCAGTCTAACCAACAACTCCATTTTCTCTAGGGAAATAAGCTGAAGAGACAGCCAGAGCAGCAGCTCTTTGAGGCTCAGACTCACCCCATCCCACAGCAGGGCATCCTTGCCCTATGTACCCACATTCCACAGCCACCCCCTGACACTCCATAAATTCTTATTTACACCAGCTCTTTCATCTGAATAGCCAGGCTCTGTCTCATCTGCATTTCTTAAGAACTATTACCACCTCTTGTAAAACTTGTCAGGTGTCAGACCCTAATTCCAGGTATTGTAGCCCCTTTTCCTACCCATCAGGCAAGGAGTCCCCTCCCGGGGACTGACTGGCTCTAATTCTTCATACACAGCAACTCCAATAGAACCCTGATCCCTTAAACTTCAGAGGACATTGAGATCAACTGCCTTGTCTCTAAGAATAAGGCTTCACCCTACAACCATGCTCTGCTGGATTGGGAACCCCACAAGCTTTCCTCACCCCTCTCTCCCCATGTTTACTAATCATACCCTGCTTCAGCAATTTCCTCTCTGTGTATATCCTCAATAACATTCCAAACTTCAAACTAAATAGCTGTTGCAGGACTACCAACTGTTAGCCACAGAGCTGGGAGCTCAAAGACCACAAACATTCCTGGGGGGGGGGGGGATTAAGGTGAAGTAAGAGACAAAACCCCAGAGACATTCACACTCCCAGACTCAAAATGAAGACTCACAGAACAGGTTTCAATGCAATTCTTACTATTGGATGCCCTCAACAATCAACTACCTGTGTCTCCTGAGTGTTAAGATGATGTCATGATGGGGGATGCTTTTTAAGGTTCATTTATGCAAAGATAAAAAAACAATTGGTGATAAGAAGATAGGAGGCATTTAAGAGAATGAAACATGTTCCACATTTCTCTCGTTCTACTGCTGCATTAAGACTTCAGAAGTTGATAGTCTGGACATTAACTGGTAAAATCCTGATGAACCATTAACCTGGCAGGATGCTACCACTGTGAGAATGCCACCATTTCTGCAATGTAGACGAAATACGGTGGGAATGCCAATGTGTCCAGAGCTCATCTTTTCAGACAAAAAAAAAAAAAATTCTTTTAAGTTCTAGGCGGCCGACTTGGATTCACCTCAAATAGCATCTCATCCCATCCAAGAGATGTCGGATGTTCCACAGAGCCTCGACAGTGAAGAACAACCACATACCCCAGGACGTGTCCAGTTCCCCAGTTTTCTCAGGTCCCCCAAATGTTCTGATGCCCCAGGCCAGCTATAAGCAGTTTTGATAACTCAGCGCCTCCATCCCTATCCCACCTGCTATCCCCTCCAATTTCCCTACCTTTTTATAAGCGAAAATGGGAATGTTAGCATTTGAGCATTATGCTAGCCTGCCCCATCACCTGGCAAGATGCACCTAGCCAGCCCCAGACTCTTACAGCCATGCATGCGCTTGAAAGCTTTCAGGCAAATTCTTAGCCCAGGGCCCTACATCATGTGCTGCATAGCTGCATAAAACTATGAATGCACAAAGGGCTCCTTTTTAAGCAAACTCCACCTGACCCTCACTCTCTTCACTTCTTTCCCAGTTGACAATCATTACTCTATCAATAAACTTCCATGTGGGTTTGTTGTATGTGTGTAGCACAGGCTGGCTTCGAACTTGTGACCATCCTGCCCCTGCCCTCCAACAAATACTCCCATCACGGGACAGATGACTCAGCAGTTAAGAGCACCACCTACTCTTCCAAAGGTCCCAAATTCAGTTCTCAGAAACCATGTAAGGGCTCACAACCATTTGTAATAAGATCTGGTGCCCTCTTGATAAAGAGACCTGGTCAGTTGGCCTCATCAGCTTCGACCATGAAACCCAATATGGACAAGATCAACAGAAGCACCATATACAGGCTGCCCATGCATGCTTCAAAGGGGCATTAATTTCAGATTTGTTGTTTATTGTGGATCATTCTCATTGCCACCATAGACCACAACATCACCCACTGCTCTTACCATAATGGGCTACTAGAAAAATGTCTGGTGCAAGAATGTGTTTGGAGATTGCTGAGCAGCATCTGAAATCGGGAGTCTCTGGATTCATCAGGAAGACCAACCCCCACAGCCTACCCTGAAGCCCAGGATTCCACCTGCTCACTCCAGATATCTTTCTAGTCACCATACAAAGGCAATTCCATACTTGGCTATGCAAAGGACACCAACTACCTTAGAAGCATCACTGCTGTGAGATCAGAAGGTGGAGCTAGCCACTACTTAACCATAGAGGTCAGGAGGTGGTGGCTCCTGCCTATAGTCCCACACTTGGGAGGCAGAGAGCAGAAACAGGCCCTCAGATCAACATACTGAGGAATTAGAGAAAGGAACCAACTGGTGATGGCTCCCGATTCTTTGATCTCCCAGGTTTTTACCCCATATCTGACTCCTGGTTTTTATTAAGGCTAATTAGAATGATGCTTCCCATCACACCATTCTGTGCAAAGTCCATGCTCCAGGATCACCTTCTCTCTCTCCCCCTTCTTTTTTTATTCTTCCTGTTATATGGAAGGATGAGACAAGACCTGTCTTTTCTCCAGGTTTTTTTGTTCAAAACTTCCAAGGACAGAAATATTAACAGCAACAAGAGTTTAACTGTGACCATGATTACCTAGAGTTTTAATTATCATTTAATTGAAATAAGTTTGCTGCCAAGCCCAACCTGGTCTCCAATCTGCAATTCCCCTAGTACTGGGAGGACAGGCTTCACCCGACCCAGGTCTTTCAATCTTTCTTGTGCTGTACACAAGTGACTTTTAGGAAAAAGAGGGGAGGGGACATTAAAAAATTAAGCTTACTAATTAAAATCTCCCTCAGCTGGTGGCAGCCTATGCGTGGAACCAGCAGTTCATATAAAACCTCATGCAGCTGCTTTTCTACATATCAGCCGCAGTTTTTTTCTCTTAAAATGCCTTGGATTGGCTTCAAGTACCCATGTACCCTTCACCTTAGATGGTGATAAAGACTTGAATGGTCCCAGAGAATTAACAGCTGAAGCAGAAAAGGAATTGATGAGAAATTCCAGGAGGCACATGTGGATAGGGTGAATCCAAATCTTCATTACATTCTAGTCACATTGCCTTCCAGAATTTCTCCTATGTGATTTTAATGCAGAGGGACAATATTATCTTAGAATGGATTTTTTTTACCACATAGACCAAGTAAAAAATTAGAAACTTCTGTACATTTTATAGTGATGCAAATAACACAGGGAAGGCAGGATACAAGTCAGAAGAATTAAGTAAGGTGGAACAAAGCCTTTATAATTCTTTCCAGAAGGCAGAATTATATGCTATTCTTATGGTACTAATAGATTTTTAAAGAACTTCTCAGCATAGTTACCGATTCAGAATATGCAGAAAGTTGTCTTGCATAATGAAACTGCTGAATTTATACCAGAGGATATAGAATTGACTTCATAGTTCAACCAGGTGCAAGACATAATCAAGGATAGGCTTTGTCCTATATACATAACACATATCTGATCCCATGTTGGTTTGCCAGGTCTAGTACCAGGTAATGCAGAAATGCTGCGGTACTTTTGTTCCTTTAGCCAATAGCCTTCGAAATACCAGCCCGCTGGGGTGTGGTATCTTTTGCTTTAAAAATAAGGAGCCGCACCCCTCTCAGTCTCTTGCTTGCTTTGGATTCCGCTTCTGGCTATCAGATGCTTTTCCTGGTCATGCAGGAGGCTGTTGTCTAGGATGGTGGCCATTAAAAACTTAAGCTGACTAAACCTTCCTGGCTCATATCATAGAAAGGTGTCAACCATGGAACGTCCTGCAATAACAAGGCGAGTTTTACAAGAAAGCTAGTCACAAGTCACCAGGAATCTCCAAGCCACTTGGCCTTCAAATTATCACACTTGAGCATCCCTGAAAAACTTACAAAGCTGGGGGAAGGCTTTTACATGTCAGTATAAATGTCTCTGAAGTCTTGATGCTGCCCTATGCTTCTAGGGTATGAAGATCAGGGCTTTGCCTGTCTGCACTATCCAAGCGATCTTGAATGTGTATTCCAGCTGGAGCCGAACATGTCGGGAAGCATTCACACTGGTACGTTTTGCTCACTGCTCTGGCTGCATGAGAAGTCTTTGCAAGCTGTGCCTGGTACGTATCTGCAAGAAAACCTTCGACACGAGCAGCAGGACAACAGACAGGAGAAGTGTCAGCAAGGTCATTTCTCCAAACTCAACTTTGGAATCTGAGACCACGTGAAACAGGTACTCAGGTACCTGGCAACCTCCCTGGAGACTCCCCACCCCCACTCGCTGCCACCCATCACAGCGTGACTTGATTTCCCCTGGTGTCATTCTCCATTAGAAAAAAAAAAATCAGACCACGGGAGAAAACATGTCATTCACTTCATGTCTCAAGTCTCTTTGGGTCCTACCAGAGAATTTAGCACACTTTTCAGTCCATGGACTCAAAGGGTTGTAGGATGAAAGATTTCTCAGCTTACTGACCTCATACCTGCCCTCAGCCGGTGCTTTCCGCTCACCATGGTCAACCTCTGGGATAGCAACTTTTCCGTGCCCAAAGTGAACGACCTTTTCCAACAAACAGCCAACTTGAGCCAGATGAATGTGGAGCAGTACCCTGTCCTCTGCAGTGCTACAATGATTTTGGTTTCAACCATAGAAAGATTTACCCATCACTGTTGTGAGCTCATGGTACACTCAGAGCCATAAGGCAGCCTAAGCGGGCCTTCTCTGCTAGAGTTATCTGCAATAAATGTGGTGGGCACTGTGTCTATGACCTCGGCTGGGAGACTGACCCCCAAGACTACCCGGAACCCCAGGACTCCACCCATTGCCTGCTCACTCCAGATATCTTTCTAGTCACCATACAAAGGCAATTCCATACTTGGCTATGCAAAGGACACCAACTACTTTAGAAGCATCACTGCTGTGAGATCAGAGGGCAGAGCTAGCCACTACTTAACCAGAGGTCAGGAGGTGGTGGCTCCTGCTTTTAGTCCCACACTTGGGAGGCAGAGAACAGAAGCCATAAGGCGGGGCCGAAACAGGTCTTCAACTCAGACTGAAGAAATAGAAAGGAACCATCTGGCGATGGCCCCCGATTCTTTCATCTCCCAAGTTTTTACCCCAATATTTGACTCCTGGTTTTATTGATAAGGGTAATTAGGACCATGCTTCCCACTGTACCGTTCTCCTGTGGAAACTCCACGCAGCAGGATCATTTCTCTCCCCGTCCTTCTCTCACCTTTGTTACATGGAAGGATAAGACCTGTCTTTTGTTCAGATTTGTTTAAAACTTCTTAAGAAATATTAATCACAAGACTTTAACTGACCATGCTTGCCTAGAGGCTTATTATCATTTTAATTGAAACGAGTTTTTGCTGTGGAGACCATCCTGGCCTCCAATCTGCAATTCCCCACCATAACCTCCCTAGCACTGGGAGGACAGGATCTCCTGACCCAGGGCTCTTAATCTGTCTAGTGCTGTACACAAGTGAGTTTTTAGAAAAAGGGGGGAGGGGACATTAAAAATTATGCTTACTAACTAAACCTTCCTGGCTCATGTCATAGAAAGGTGTCAACCATGGACGTCCAGCAGTAAGAAGGCGAGTTCCACAAGAAACCTAGCCACGAGTCACCAGGAATCCCTAGCCACTTGGTCTTCAGATTATCACACACTTGAGCATCCCTGAAAAACTTACAAAGCTGGGAGAAGGCTTTTACATGTCAGTATAAATGTCTCTGAAGTCTTGATGCTGCCCTATGCTTCTAGGGTATGAAGATCAGGGCTCTGCCCGTCTGCACTATCCAAGAGATCTTGACATTTTTCCAGCCGGAGCTCACTGAGGAGATGGAACCAAACATGTTGGTAGTTTCTGTCCATGAAAGGCATCTACTTAGAGATCTCATGAAACAGGTACTCGGGTACCTGATGCCCTCCCTGGAGTCCCTCTGCACCCCTCGCTGGAACTTGAATTCCACTGGTGTCAATTCTTCAGAGAAAACAGACCATGGAAGGAATATCATTCGCTTCATGTCCCAAGTCCCTTTGGGTCCTGCCAGATAATGTAGCACACTCTGCAGTCCCTGGACTTCAAGGGTTGGAGGATGAAAGATTCTCAGCTTCCTGACCTCATACCTGCCCTCAGCCGGTGCTTTCCACTCACCATGGTCAACCTCTGGGATAGTAACTTTTCCGTGCCCACACTCAACCACCTTTTCCAGCACACAGGCAACTTGAGCCAGACGAATATGGAGCAGTACCCTGTTCTCTGCAATACTACAATGATTTGGGTAGTATCTCCATAGAAAGATTTACCCATCACTGTTGTGAACTCATGGTACACTCAGAGCCATAAGGCAGCTTAAGCGGACCTTCTCTGCTAGCGTTATCTGCAATAAATGTGGTGGGCACTGTGTCTATGACCTTAGCAGGGAGACCAACTCCCACCAGCCTACCCTGAACCCCAGGATTCCAGCCATCACCTGCTCTCTAAGTATCTTTTTCTAGACACCATAAAAAGGTAGTTCCATACTTGGCTATGCAAAGGACGCCAACTACCTTAGGAGCATCACTGCTGTGAGATCAGAGGGCAGAGCTAGCCACTACTTAACCACAGAGGTCAGGAGGTGGTGGCTCCTGCCTTTAGTCCCACACTTGGGAGGCAGAGAGCAGAAGCTATTAAGGTATGGTAGAAAGAGACCCTCAATTCCTCAGACTGAAGAACTAGAGAAAGGAACCAACTGGTGATGGCTTCTGATTTTTGATCTCCAGGTTTTTACCCTGATATTGTACTTGTTTTTATTAAGAGTAATAGGATCATGCTTCCCATCACCATTCTCCTGTGCAAACTCAATGCTCCAAAATCACCCTCTCTCTTTTCCCTCTTTTTCTCTGACCTTCCTGTTATATGGATAGATGAGACAAGACCTGTCTTTTTCTGGATTGTTTGTTTAAAACTTCCAAGGAAAGATTAATAGCAACAAGACTAACTGACCATATTTGCGTAAAGTTTTAATTATCAGTTTATTTAGCTGAAGCAAGGTTTTGCTTCAGAGCCCATCCTGGCCTCTAGTCTGCAATTCCCCCACCATAACCTCCCTAGCGTGGGGAGGATAGGCTCTCCTGACCCAGGTCTCTCAAGCTGTCTAGTGCTGTACACAAGTGAGTTTAGAAAAAAACGGGGGAGGGGCCAGTAAAAATTATGCTTACTAATCCTTCCTGGCTCATGTCATAGAAAGGTGTCAACTATGGAACGTCCAGCACTAAGAAGGCGAGTCCCACAGGAAAAACTTGTCAGAAGTCACCAGGAATCCCTAAGCCACCTGGGTTTCAAATTATCACGCACTTGAGCATCCCTGAAAAACTTACAAAGCTGGGCAAGGGCTTTACATATCAGTATAAATGTCTCTGAAATCCTGCAACTGCCCTATGCTTCTAGGGTATGAAGATCAGGGCTCTGCCTGTCTGCACTATCCAAGCGCTCTAGACTGTTTCCCAGCTGGAGCTCACCGAGGAGCTGGGACCGAACACTGGGTGATATGTCCACCGTGGCACATTTTGTTCTCTGCCCTGGTCCCATAAGTCTTTACAATCTCTGCCCGCTAAGTTTATGCAAGAACACCTTCGACATTAGAGACAGGACAACAGAGAGAAGTGTCAGAAAGTTCATTTCTCTAAACTCAACTGTCTGCAGATTCTGTCCAGGAATGGTGTCTACTTTCTCAGAGACCATGTGAAATAGAAACTCAGGTCCCTGGACCTCCCTGAAGATGCTTCTCCCACCTTGCTGCCACCTGTCTCAGTGTGACTTGTTTTTAGCTGATGGAGAATGACACCAGGGGAAATCATCAGACAATGGGAAGATTCATGTCATTCCCTTCATGTTTCAAGGCTCTTGGTGTCCAGAAACTGCAGAGTGTGCTACATTCTCTGGCAGGACCCAAGTGTTGTAGGATGAAAGACTCAGCTGCACTGGCCTCATACCTGCCCTCAGCCAGTGCTTCCCTTCCTTCCGGCTCACCAAGGTCAACGCCTATAAGTAACTTCTCCATGCCCATGCTGAACAACCTTTTCCAGCACACAGGCAACTTGAGCCAGATGAATGTGGAGCAGTACCCTGTTCTCTGCAGTGCTACAATGATTTTGGTTTCAATCATAGAAAAATTTACCCATCACTGTTGTGTGCTTATGGTACACTCAGAGCCACAAGGCAGCCTAAGAGGATCTTCTCTGCCAGAGTTATCTGCAATAAATGTGATGGTCACTGTGTCTATGACCTCGACAAGGAGAGGAACCCCCACAGTCTACCCGGAACCCCAAGACTCCACCCATTGCCTGCTCTCTCCAGGTATCTTTCTAGTGACCATACAAAGGCAATTCCATACTTGGCCATGCAAAGGACACCAACTACTTTAGAAGCATCACTGCTGTGAGATCAGAGGGCAGAGCTAGCCACTACTTAACCACAGAGGTCAGGAGGTGGTGGCTCCTGCCTTTAGTCTCACACTTGAGATGCAGAGAGCAGAAGCCACAAGACGGTATAGAAACAGGCCCTCAGATCAACATACTGAGGAATTAGAGAAAGGAACCAACTGGTGATGGCTCCTGATTCTTTGATCTCCAGGTTTTTACCCCATATCCAACTCCTGGTTTTTTTTTTTTTATCCCAGCACTCGGGAGGCAGAGGCAGGTGGATCTCTGTGAGTTCGAGACCAACTCCTGGTTTTATTGAGAAGACTAATTAGGATCATGCTTCCCATTGTACAGTTCTCCTGTGTAAACTCCATGGCTCCAGGATCACACTTTTTCTCTCCCCTCTCTCCTTCTCTGGCCTTCCTGTTATATGGAAGAGACAAGACCCTGTCTTTTCTACAGATTTTTTGTTTAAAACTTCCGACAAAAATCATTAAAAAACAGCAGCAAGAGTTTAACTGCCTGGCCATGCTTGCCTAGAGTTTTAATTATTAAACCTGGCCACCAATCTGCAATTCCTCCACCATAACCTCCCTAGCAGTGAGAGGACAGGAAATCCTGACGCAGAGTTCAATCTTTCTAGTGCTGTAGACCAGGGAATTTTAGGAGAAAGAGGAGGCCATTCAAAATTTAAGCTAACTAAACCTTCCTGGCTCATGTCATAGAAAGGTGTCAATTATGGAACATCCAAGCAGTAACAAGGCGAGTTCCACAAGATAGCTAGTCACAAGTCACCAGGAATCTCCAAAGCCACTTGGCCTTCAAATTATCACACTTGAGCATCCATGAAAAAACTTACCAAGCTGGGGGAGGACTTTTACATGTCAGTATAAGTGTCTCTGAAATCTTGATGCTGCCCTATGCTTCTGAGGGATGAAGATCAGGGCTCTGCCTGTCTGCACTATCCAAACAATCTTGAATGTGTATTCCAGCCAGAGCTCACTGAGGAGCTGGAACTGAACATGTCGGGTACCTTTTGCTCCCCACCCTGGCCGCATGAGAAGTCTTTGCAAGCTCTGCCTGTTACGCATGTGCAAGAAAACCTTCGACACGAGCAGCCGGACAGACAGGAGAAGTGTGTCAGCAAGGTCATTTCTCCAAACTCAACTTCTGCAGAATCTGTCCATGAAAAGCATCTACTTTCTCAGAGACTACATGAAACAGGTACGCAGGTACCTGAATGACCTTCCTGGACACTCTCCCCATCCCCACTCACTGCCACCCCTCACAATGTGTCTTGATTTCCCCTGGTGTCATTCTCCATCAGGTAAAACATCTGACCATGGGAGGAATCATGTCATTAGCCTCATTTCTCAAAAGTCTCTTTGGGTCCTGCCATGGAATGTAGCACACTCTGCGGTCCCTGGACTTGAAGGGTTGTAGGATGAAGGACTTTCAGCTCACTGACCTCATACCTGCCCTCAGCCAGTGCCTTTTGCTCACCAGCTCACCGTCCATGACAGTAATTTCTCCATGCCCATGCTGAACGACCTTTTCCAATATACTGCCAACTTGAGCCAGATCAATGTTGACTGCCCTCTGCAGTGCTACGATGATTTGGGTAAGTCTCTCTATGGAGATGCAACCATCATTGTTGTGAGATAATGAATACACTCAGACATAAGGCAGCCCAAGAGGATCTTCTCTGCTAGAGATATCTGCCATAAATGTGGTGGACACTGTGTATGACCTGGGGCCCCGACTTGGTCCTCACTGGCAGTAAATAAGGAACATGTCTTCTGGATTTGGATGCTCTCCCTCTGCGTCTTCTTCAGTCTTTAGCCTCCCTGCTAGGTTGAGGGTCTAGAAAGTCTCAGCAGGCTTCAAGAATCTACTGAATCACAGAACTGTGTTTGGTGTCTTCAGTTGCAATCTCTATTGTTTTTAAATGTCCCTATGCCTACCAGTACATTCTCATTTTTCTGTAAGGCAGCAGTAAAATAGTTCAGTTCCACAGAAAAGAAATCTTGGAGTCAAAATATCATATATCCATGTCATTGTTTTAAGGCCAGTACCACAAGCTCAGTTTTTGACCGAAGTGTGCTCCAACCCCAATGAACTCATTTTCTTCCCCACTGCAGCTTCACACAGAAGTAGGATTGTGCCTCCCCTTCCTGGCCTTATGAAAGGGTCAGTTCTATCACTGGTGCATATATAAGCAAGACACAATGCATCTGCCCCTGCCAAGGGAAGAGGGTGGATCTATGACCAAACCCCCTACTTGATTGAGCAAAGGAAGCCTGGCAGAGATTGCACTGTGGGCTTCTGTGCATATGAAACTAAGTGAAACAAAGCTGACTAAGGATTTTTCTGAGATCAGTGAGGGGAGGAGAGTAGTCAGTTACCCAGGAAGGTTTCCGAAGCCCCCCAGGGACTGAAAGGCTTGCTGCGTCTCTCTGTTGGGGTGGTTAGTTTCATGTGCACATCTTTACATTGCACAGGAAAAAAAAATAGCTTTTTATACTAAGTCATGGTGGGAAAAGCTGTAGTGTTTATTTCCTTAGCTCCTCTCTCAGTGGATGTTACAAAGCCAATGTAAGACTGGGTCCCTTTACAAAGTGACGAGCTGATGGCATGCTCTCTAAAGACCAACTGGGAAGGAAGGATACAGAATAGGGCCAGGACAAAGCTAAGATGCCTTAATCCACACTGATCTTCAGTCTGATCTCAGAGGCATTGGAAGATAAAGAGCATCACATGCCAGTCTCAGCTATGGAAACGGGCATGGGTTCATACTGCGGTATAAATGAGCCTTATGCTGTGGAGCATTTACTCCTCTAGAAAATGAAGCACGACCTCCAGCTCTTTCTGGAACAGATAGCTGTCAAAGGTACTTTATGAAAGTGGCAGAACGCTGGACATCTGGAGCATGAACACCAGCTCTGACAAGGGTCTGGATTGGGCAGGAACCACCTTTACTACCATTTCCAACATAGAAGAACAATTTCAATAGCTCAGGGTTGTTGACGTCTTTAGTTCAATAGCTAAGAAATTAACAAGAGCTATGTGGGATTACACGGATTACCTCAAAAGGGATGGCTATCCTGTACCTGTGTGTCCGAGAGCGGTTATTTGGCAGCGTGGAGAACTCTTCAGGAGAGCAAGCCTCATCTTGGAGGTTGGTATCCTTTCAGAGTCTCTTCTGTATCAGGTTGCTTCTGTCTCCTCCACCTCAGCCCCCTCTTTAGTGACATTTCATTGTGTTGTTGCTAATATTACACTATTTCCTCCTTCCTTTCCCTACCTTTTACCCTTCCTCTCATGCCCACCCCCAGCTCCCTTCCATATCTTTAGTCTCTCCTTTAGCCATTATAACATAGGCATATAAATGAACAGACATACATTATACAGTCTGCCGAGTATGTTCAGTGCTGTCTTATATGTTTAGGGCTGACCAGTCAAGCCTTGGATAACCAATCAGGGCACTCCTCCTTGGGGACAGGTAATACTCTCAGCAATTGTCAATTGCTTATAACTCTTAATCCAGGGATGGGGCATTGTGAGAATTTCCCTTTCCACTTTGGAATGTCAACTGTTGTTGGAATGGCTCAGGTATTATTTAGGCCGCCATGCAGTTTAGAATTCGTGGGTGTCATTTGCCGGTCATAGAAGGCATAGTCTTCAGACTTCCTGGCTCTCTGGCTCATGTCTCCCACTGTGCACTTTCCACACGCATGGCCAGTGGCCCCCAGAGTTAGCCTGACTGCTCTAGGTTCTATGCCTAGCAAAGGTTTGTGCTTGGTGTTTTGGAAAAAAAAAGTATAAAATTTGAAGGGAATAAATAATGGCCAGTCATTAAGTCATTGGAGAAGGTGTCAGGAAGATCACAGGTCAAATAAAATGATGACCAGACTAAGACACCAAAGATTACAGGAATAAGTTGAATAAATTGAAAGTAAGCCTGATATTACTTGATGAAAAGCCGGAATCCAAAACAGAACTGTCAAATTTGGGTAAAGCAGCCAAGAAACTTCTGAGGGATGAACCAGCCTCCATCAGGTTTGTGAAGGTGTGTGCCATCGACTCTAGACAATACAGTATTTATCCACTAGGGGCCCTACAAACAGACCAATGTACATAATTGCCATCCACATGCAGGCTCCCTAGCCATCAGTCCAGAGTCTGGGCACTCCTGTTATCTCAGGTCAGTGGTCTCTGTGAGTTTCCCTATCATAATCTTGACCCTCCTTGCTCATACAATCCCTCCTCTTCAACTGGACTTCCAGAACTTGGCCCAGTGCTTGGCTGTAAATCTCTGCAAATATGCTTCCATCAGATACTACATGAAGGCTCTATGATGACAATTAGGGTAGCCACCAAGGTGATAAGAGAAGGCCAGACACTCTCCACTCTTGCTAGCAGTTTTAGTTGGGGGTCATCCTTATGGATTTCCTGGGAGTTTCCCTTTTGCCAGGTTTCTCCCATAGCCCAAGATGCCCCCTATCAAGGTATCTCATTATTTGCCCCCTCCATCCCACCCCTACCTTGACTAACCTGATTGGGTGTGGTAGAGGGGAGGGGATGGGGAGATGGGAACATTTCCTATGTTCTATAGCCATCACCATTGTTTTCCCTTGGTCAGAGTTTCTGGCCTTCTGCTTATTGTGGTCATTGTTCCAAGCTTGCTTATGAAAATTGAGCCTCATGGTCTCCGAGATTGAAGGCTTCTCTGGATCCTTTTGCAGTGTAACTGCATTCTACCACCAGAGGACACACTGGAACTCCAGTAGCACTGGTACCTCTGTACCCCTGCATCCTTGAGTTAGGTGGGCTCTCTTCAAAACTGGTGAGTTTTCTAGATTTAATTTTATACACATATTTTAGCACATCTACTTCTGGAAACTGGTGCCCAACTTGACTGTTCCACTTCTACAGATCAGGGAAAAGTGTGAGCTCCTCGTTAGCCTAAGTCTCTGATGATGGAAATGCACCCTTGTGCTCACCACTTCTTATTAAACAGCCAGGACTCTGCAAACCCAGGGTGCAATGCTCTCCTACATGTATAAGTTAGATCTTAGGGGACAAAGCCTGTCTCCTGGAAGGCTCCGTGGTTTTGCAACTACATTGTCACATTGGTTAACCCTACAGACTTAGAAGTACTAGGGGAATGATGTGTGTTATCTTGCCGTCTAGAGGTTTCTGAACTCATTTTTAATCCTCTAGAAAAAAAAAACTGGAAAGTATCTGGCCACAGATTTGAAGCAATTTTGAGATTAAAGATTTTCAAGTGCATTAACTCATTTTTCGCATCTTGTTTTACTGTAGGTTCCTCAGGTCTTTATCCTGACCTCTCAACTTGCTGCAAACTTTCCAAGGTTGACAAGGGCACTCCTCTGAAGCTGCTCTGTTTTTGTAACTAGGCTCTGCTCAATCCTCAATGTTATCCTCAAGGCCACAAGAGCACAAAGTATCAGTGTACTAGATAGGACCCCTGACCCCGAACTTCAAGCTTGGCATTTACTTACTTACAAATTACCCATAGCTTTGGCTTGTAGGTACAGGGAACATGGCAACAAGGGTACCTGCGCAAACACTTCATCTCTCAGTTACATCTGGACCCCCTTAAACATGGCTTTCCTGAGAACTGTGAGCCCCTTCCCTCCATACAAAGCTGTTGATCCGGCCCACACAAGCTCAGACTCGCCCTTTTTATTCCTGACAAATTCCCACCCTCACGTTTGCCCTAACATCTTTCTGTATTATCTTTTGATTCCTTGTGTTTCAGACTACTTGTGAGAAGCATTTTCAATGTAGATAGTGTTAAAGCTCAGAGGGAAGCATATTAAAACTGGTGCCCAGTCACGTGAATTTAGGGATAGGCAAGATATTGGGGGCAAGTTACAGAAACCAGTTAAGACTGAGCTGTAGTGGAACATGCAGGAATTCCTCCACGAATGGTGAGGTGGTTGGGAACCCATCTCCTAGGAGCAGTGGAACCTCAGATTTTCCTACCGTCTTAGACCTTTTGGGGTCTGTGGAGGCCCAAAATTATGGGCCTGTTCCCATGTTGACCAAAGGTCAGAAAGTTGGAACTTTAGTTTTTTCAAGGTTATTGTGCTTCTACCTCAAAGGTCCTACCTAGGTATTGAGCAGAGAGTTCTGCTCTGAGTTATTGATTATAGGTGTGGCTAATAGACCTTGCACTCTAGGAATAGAGAAGTAGATTGTTTCTACCTCAGACAAGAGTAAGGATCCAACTACCTCAGGTTCCCTTTATGGTCAGAACTTGTGATTCCACAAGGGTGTTTGCCTACACAATGTTTTCGTCTAGTGTAAGCATGATTTGTTTTGTTCTAGCAACAAAATTGCATAACTATGTATGTAGCCTGTGACTTTCAATCGATATGTTCACTGTCTTGTATCATGTTAATGCAATCTTGTCTTACTCCTACCTTTTGGGGTCAGGCATATTTTAAGCAGTTGGAAATTAAAGGCAGACGAATTTTCAGTACTCACTGGAATTCCCTTCCAATACTATTCTATATGTTTCTCTGTTTTATTATTTTCACATCTCCGTATTCTTTACTACATTTCTAAATCCCCATAACCTCTATCCTGGTGAAAAGTATTTGTCAAGGCTGGTCCCCAACATTGGTCTGCTCTATTAACAAAAAACCTCATAAGCTGGGCAACTTTCAACGTAAGAAATTTGTTTCATACAGCTTTGGAGGATGGACAGTTCAAGATGAAGGCACTAGAAGATTAGGGGTTTGGGCAAATGTACTTCATATAACTCAAAGATGGTATCTTCTGGCTATGTCCTCATGGGCGCAAGAAAGGTTGCTGTTTGGAGTCTGTTTCTTAAGGGTACTAATCCTATTCATGACAACCATCATCTTATGACCTTCTCTGCTCCCAAGCCACTTCCTAGTAGTGTCACTTGACACTAGGGTTAGAAATGCGACACTTAAATCTTGAGTTGACATTCATTAAGTATCTTGAACCTGCAGTCCTCTGGGCCCATAGTAATTTGGATCCCTACAATTCTTGAGAATACCCATTCCAACTCTACATCTTATAACAGGTTGATTAACCTTTAAGATATGATTATTTGGCTATATTCAAATGAGCAAGGAAGTCAGGACTGCAAGGGGTACACTCACCCACTGAGACAGAGGGACTGATCTATTGGGAGCTCACCAAGGCCAGCTGGACTGGAACTGAAAAAGCATGGGATAAAACCGGACTCTCTGAACACGGCGGACAATGAGGGCTGATGAGAAGCCAAGGACAATGGCACTGGGTTTTGATCCTACTTCATGTTCTGACTTTGTGGGAGCCTAGCCAGTTTGGATGCTCGCCTTCCTAGACCTAGATGGAGGGGGGAGGACCTTGGACTTTCCACAGTTCAGGGAACCCTGACTGCTCTTCGAACTGGAAAGGGAGGGGGAAAGGAGTGGGGGGGAGAGAAGTGGGAGGAGGGGGAGGGAAATGGGAGGCTGGGAGGAGGCAGAAATTTTTTTTTCAATAAAAAATAAAACATTTTTTCTGGAAAGAAATACAATGCCATGGTGATCACTCATTTTCTTCTTGACCATTCCACTAGAAATCTATCTCCATGCTCTCCATGTGACAGGCTGCTGTGTTGTTGCTATTTTAGGTAAGACAGATGGATGTCAGAACCCTGGGCTACAGATGATGCCATCATTACCGGTTCAGACATCATTGGTGACACATTCAGTCAGTGATGAAGGGACCAAAAAGATGTGAGGCAGCTTAACACCCATGGCTAGTTTGCTTGTACTTTTCAGGCTGAAAATAGACTTTACAGCTCAAAAATCCTGTTTTTCAGTTTCAGCTGCTCATTTGTGTCCTCCGTCAATACAACTGTGGGAGGCACTGGGAGGCAGTGAGGGCGCAGAAGGAGCCAGGCAAGCACAAGGCTAGCCTTCAGTCCTAGAAGGAACTATTCTCATTAAATGGAATGGGTGAATAAAGATTAAATACCTCATAAGCTCTAACTTTGGCATCGACATCAACCTTGTCCGAGTCTCCTACTCTTCCTCCTAACAACTCCCATTAAAGGTAGATCACAACAACATCTAACACCAAAACTGCAATCAGGCTTCAACGTGAAGGATGACTTAGGCTTACATAATATAGTAAACTATGGTACTCAGTCGAGTCGTTCGTATGGAACCATAAGATTTACTCATTTTTCTGGGCCTGCCAGAGCTGTACTCACAAATCATTTATGCTATCGAAGCAGGACTCATTGGGGACTTGCTAGAGATCTGCTTGTTGACTCTGTGCATGAGGGTAATTCAAAAACATTTGAGACCAGTGCAGCTAGATGGTACCTTGAAGCCCAGGGGTTGGTGCTCAAGGCCTTAGACAGGGCCAATAGCAATTCAAGTGAATTTTTTTTTTGCAAACATGGGGCCAGGGTGTGGTATAAGAAATGCTCCTCTTGTATTATTGAGCAACCACATTGAATGCAGAAATTGGGGGCAATCCTAGCCGTTTGCAGCCTTTTCCTGCCAAAGCTAATAGTGAGAAGGCATGCATAGAACAAGTACAACAGAAACAGAAAGGATGGGAAGCCAGGTGAGCTATAATCATTTACCATGCACCTGGTTCAGGGCCAGGGTCTCTGCTGTTACTCCATGGGCACTGCTTCATTGACCTCTGAATAACCAAGAACAGTCTCCTCCTCACTCTCACTTCTGAGATGAAAGGATTGATGAGGCTCAAAAAAATCACTAATCATATTGCAATGTAATAGTGCTATGATTCACTCCCAGGCCCAAGTTGTTGAAGTCACCACACTATTGAGTCTGATGCCAATCTTTGGTTTGGATACTGTCTCCTCACAGTGAAGCTTCCTCCTTTCTATATGATCTTCCACTCAAGCTGCCCAATATTTTCTTCCCCAGGGAAGTTCCCATCACAGTTCAGGTTCACAGAGTCTAACTTCCACCACTATGCATGCATAGTGCTTAAAGCATGCTGTGTCCAGTGTGAGTTCTGTTTTCAAAATTCATTTGTCTTAGAAATGGGGCAAGTTTCTCTAAGTCATAGTGATGGGATGCCCAGCTTCTGGATTGGTGAAAAACAGAAATTTCCCACTGTACAATTGGTGGAACAGAAATCAGAAGGGATGGGAAGCCAGTGGGCCATAAACGCCAAGCCCCCCCACCCCACTCCAGTGATCTACTCTCTCCAGCTAGACTTCAACTCTCAAAAGTTCAACTCAAACAGACCACTACCTGGGGACCAAGTGTTCAAACGCAAGAGCCTGTGGTGGCATTTTACACTCAGACTGTCACAGTTGGCTACTGTGACAGCGCTGACAGCTGTCCGAGTGCTAAAGTGTCAGAGGTTCTCTTAGCAGGGCCCTAGAGCAGCTTCATTCCCTTATGGGGGGCTTGGGACACCCCACAGGGCAAGCACAAGACTGAGCGAGTCTTTACTTTGGCTCATGATAGCTCCTTGTCTTTGACCAGGCAATCTCTGAAATAGTTCAACCTTTTCAGAAGGTGGATTACAATGCTTAGAGTAATTTACTAGAAGTACATCATTGGAGATAATTGTCCCCACCATACCTAATTCCTGGACCACTGCATTCCAGGAATTAGTCTTTTATGGGCAGCTTTGAATTTTTTAACTTAAAAAATTTTTTATGTGTGTATACAGTGCGTATGTGCATGTGTGCACATGTGTGAACTAATGTCTAAAAATGTGGCCCCCATGTGTGGCATATGTGGAGGTCAGAGGACAACCTCTGGTAATAGACTCCTTTATTCACTTCTCGTAATGTCAAGGTCGCTGGCTGGATGGAGCAAGACTCCAAGAACTCCCCCACTGTGCTGCATCTCACTGTTAAGTGTGCTTTGATTAGACACCTATGCTCCTTCCCATCCAGCGAGTTCTTGGGATTCAATCTCAGGTCTTCAAGTATGCACAGAAAACTTTACCTCTCTGAGCTACCTCTCCTGCCCTCAGTGACTTTTATGACCCATCAAAATCCATCTAAGATGGTGCAAGTATCAATAACTTTAAAAAATAATTTTCAGTGTGTTGAAATGGCTCTGGTTCATTGAATCCAGAGAATATTTCTAGTTTTAGGATATTACAAACACTTCTCTCAACATGCATGCCTATAATTTTCTGTGTGGATATAAGTTTTCATGTCTCTGGAAATAAACATGCCAGGCCACATTGTTAGGTCACTTGTGGCAGGTCACTACCTGTAATGGTTGTTCTCTTTAAGAGACAAGCCACACCCACTCCCTCCCCCATCCGCTGAGGCAGGCTGATCTTCAGCTTCTGGCCTGAGCTCTCTTTCCTGTCTCTTCCTCTCAGAGAGGCAACCCTCCCCACTTCTCCCCTTCCCCCAACTTCTGCTTCTTCCCCTTCTCCCTTCCCCCTCCATAACCCCCTGAATAAATATCCAACCTCACTCTGTATGGCCGTGCCTATCCATGTCTCTTTCTCTTGCCCCCCCCCCCGCCCGCTGCCACACGTCTCTCCACTGGGATGGGCTGCTCTCAGGGCCCACTGCCTGCCACCATATGACCTGCTACCACCGCTTGGGGACCTACAGCATTTCTGCTGCCTGCTGCCACCGGGGATCTTGCAGCATTTTAAATTTTTCCTTAACACTACCTACTACAGTGGATAGCCCTTTTCTTTCCCTGTTGGTGTCCTATGGAAGATGCTATTTCTCGCATCCCTTCCAGTGATCCATTCTGTCATTCCCTTTAAAACTGCCTAGCAAGTGTGTGGCACTCTTTCATTTCCCTAATTGCTGGTGATGTTGAACGTTCCTCATGTGCTTATTGTGCTATCTGTATTTCCTCTTTGGAAAGAAGTTTCTCTAAGGTTTATTTTGCAATTGGATTGCTTGTTTGTTTTTCCTTTTGAGTTGAGAATCCTTAAGGCTCTACACAGGAATCTGTCAGAATGTCTGATTTGTGGGGTATTTTATGCCAGACTGCAGATTGCCTATTCATCTACTTCCAGAGTCTTTTGAAGAATAAAAGTTCTTGGTTTTGATAAAGTTCAATGTATCAATTTGTTCTTTTGTGGTTTGATTTTGATGTCACCATCTAGAAACCCTTTTCGAGGTTCTTCACTAAGGATGAGCATCCCTCGGGACTTGATATGGGTTGGTAGGGGTAGAGATGAGGTCACTATTTCCTCTGCAGCATTTGTCTGAAATAGACTTGTGGTCCTGTGTTGATGAGCTACACTTCACCTGGCCAGCTTTTGCTGTATTATTTTTCTGTTTGACTCACTAGAGTCTTTATATCACCAGTCTCTAAGATACCTCCCCCAGGATATTGAGGAAAAGTTTCAGCCATTTATGCATACAGGCTCCTTAAGAGCTGAGGGACTCAATTGTTTCTCTTTTCAGTGATTCAATATAACCTTCAGATTTGTCCATTATTGTGGGGAGAGGGGAATGGGAAAATGTGTTTTCTATCCTGCTAAGTTAGAAGTCCTCTGGTGATATTTTGTCACCCAATTACCTCAATATGCAATGTTAAGATAATGGGAGAAAGACATTACTTCTGTTAAACTTTTATAAAGGCTATTATTAAAGAGACAGAAGGGGCAACCATTTAATGAGGGGCATAGGATTGGTTTACAGTTCTCTGGATGTGAAACCAATGTACAAAATATGGCATCCCTACTACTGGTACCATAGTGGCTGTGAACACTCAGGTCCTCAGCTACCAACTAGAGATCATGATGGCATCTTCCTCAGAGCTTTAACTTGGAGGCTTCATGTCAATCAACAAACACAAGATGAGCAAATTCAAATTCTGGTGAGGCATTGAGCAAATATTACCTGTTTTAAAGGAACTCCAACAGAGGGTTCCTGGAAATGGACAGAATTCCTCCTTGCTACATTTCTCAGAACTGTCTGTGCTGGCTAGTTTTAATGCTAACTGAACACAAGCTCAAGTCATCTGAAAAGAGGAAACCTTAAATGAGAAAATGCCTCGATAAGATCGGGTTGTTAGTCAGGCTTGTAAGACATTTTCTTGGTGATTGATGGTGGAGGGCCAAGCCCATTGTGGTTGATGCCATCCCTGGGCTTATTGTCTTGGGTCCTATGAGAAAGCAGCTGAGAAGGCCATGTGGATCAATCAGCAAGTAGTATCCCTCCATGGCCTCTGTATACCAATCCCATGCCTCTAGGTTCCCACCCCGACTTCCTTCAGTGATAGAGTTGGGCTCCATTGTTAACATTCAGAGACAAGAGCAGCTAGAAGGACCGTGGCATAAAGGGATGGCCAAATTTTTAATTTTGGGGAAGGGGGGTGCACCACCCAGCTCTCAAATCAGAGGTTTACTATTTTTCATGAATGCCTTGCCTTGGCTTATTTCTAGCCAGCTTTTCTTAAGTTATCCCATCTGGTCCTTTGCCTCTGGGATTTTTCCTTTCATACTTACTCTGGCTAGCTGTGTAGCTGAGTGATTGGTCCCTTATTTTCTCCTCTGGGATTTTTCCTTTCACACTTACTCTGGCTAGCTGTGTAGCTGAGTGATTGGTCCCTTATTTTCTCATTCCTTGGTCTCTCTTGCTTCCAAGATCCCTCTTTCTCCCTTCTGTTTCTCTTCTGCCTGCCAGGTCCACCTATCCTTTCTCCTTCCTTGCTATTGGCCGTTCAGCTCTTTATTCAACCAATCAAGTATTTTAGACATCCTCACAGAGTTAAATGCAACATGAAAGAGGGCAATACGTCTTTGCATCATTAAACAAATGTTACCCCGCATAAACAAATGTAACACATCTTAAAATCTTATCCCACAGCATTAGGCCATTATAATAGACATGAGAATACCCACAGAGGCTCATGCCTGGGTTAGTGTCAGTGTTTCTCAGGACATGAGCACATGACACAATTTGGGCCTGAAAAGATTGCTCTGGGGTTACTCACACCTGCAGGACGACATTGGGAACTATCTAACACCAACATTTGAAGGTAAGGCCAAAGCATGAGGTTCCAATAGCCACAGATATAAGCAAAGATTTGAGAAAAGATCTCTTTGCCTGGTGAAATTCAGCCCTCGGCTACCCAGATGAGGTGTGAGGTGACACAAACTTAGATTTAAGGGCCTATGGCTCTACACAACATTTGTGTGAATGTGGATTTGAAGGAATGCTTAGCAAGATAAAACCCAAATCAAATGTTTTGTTTGTGGCAGGCTACATACTAGCAATTGACAAACAGGTGATTCCAGCAGCAGGCTCTTAACCAGACACTAAGCTAGGAACTCTTGGGCAAGAAACTCAGACATGACAGGGTATTCCTCTACAAATGACATAAATAACATTTGTTGGGCCATGTTATGCCATACAGGCATAGTTATTCCCATAACCAGTTTTGTGGGTTGGTTAGACTTGCTCATGTAGCTGTGTCAGCTGGAGGGTTGACTGGGTACAAGGTCCAAGATGCTTCCTTCACATGCTTGACCATGGCTGATGTCACATGAGCATCTCTATTCTCTATATGGCTGCTCATCTTCCAGTAGGCTGACTGGCCTCACACAAGGTGGAGGCAGAACCATGTTTCAAGAAAGCCAGAGCTTCATTACCTCTTATAGTCCAGGCTCCAGGAGCTAAAGCATTCCCTCCATTGCTTCCCATCGGTCTAGGATGATGGTCCCTACTTCCTAGGTAGAAAACTTCCTCCCATGAGGGCCATTTCCTGAGAAATCATCCCCATACTAATACCGAGTTTGTTTTCACTGGTTCCCTGAAGTTTTGTAAATATATATATCTCAATGTATATGCCATACAGAAATCTGTGTGGAGAATCTAGGGTAACATTTCCAACAGAAATACATCCACTTCAACTTCAAACAGCCCAATATCTACACAATGGATTTTATGATTTGAGCATTTGTGGATGGGGATGAAGAGGACATGCTAATCATGTCTTCCTTGTGCCTATGGAAACCCAAGTGGTTAAATCTATATTGAATTGTGGCCATCCTCTTCCATTGCTGTCCAGCCTGCCAAGACAAAATGCCACATGCAGGGTGGCTTAAGTCTGAAAAAGCATGGGATAAAACCGGACTTGCTGAACATAATGGACAATGAGGACTACTGAGAACTCAAGAACAATGGCAATGGGTTTTTGATCCTACTGCACGTACTGGCTTTGTGGGAGCCTAGGCAGTTTGGATGTTCACCTTACTAGACCTGGATGGAGGTGGGTGGTCCTTGGACTTCCCACAGGGCAGGGAACCCAGATTACTCTTAGGGATGATGAGGGAGGGGGACTTGATGGGGGAGGGGGAGGGAAATGGGAGGTGGTGGCGGGGAGAAGGCAGAAATCTTTAATAAATAAATAAAAAGAAAAAAAAAAAAACACAAATGCATTGTCTTGCTAAAGGCCAGAGAATCAAGGTCCTTTCCTGATGGGGCTGTGAGTGAGAAGTCTGTACTGTGTGCTCCCAGCCCCTAGTGGTTTGTTGACTTGAAGCACTCCCAGTTCTTCACATGGTATTTTCTACATGTTCCTGTCCATGTTGAGGCTTACCCTTGTTCCTTAGCTCACAGTAACATATCAATAGCTATATTTCCAAATAAGGTCACACATGATAGGGAAGAGCTGATTGATGTTCAGTCTCTAACACTCCCAAAGGTGGGAGAATAACTTTATATGCACTGTTAGCACATTTATAAGATTTCTTGACAAACACATGCATTTCTCTGAAGAGAAGCAAGTTTCTTTAAACTGTTCAAAGCATTGTCAGTAGTATCATGAGTGTTCCCCTAAAAACTACATGTTATATTCTGGAATAAGCACATTTTCCTGAAAATGTACTTTGTTTTTTTAAAGGAAACTCAGGATTCTACTAAAGAAATGCATGATACTTTCTGTGAAAGCAGCATGTTCTTTTGACCTTTCTTTGCACTGTTAGTAGAATTATAAGACTTCTTGAAAAACACACACGAGTTTCTTTAAAGAAACTTGCTTCTTTTCACTGTTCAAGCAGTTCCTTGTGCTTACCAGACTGCTGGAAAAGCAAAGGTTCGCAAGTCTGCTTTAGGCTGTATCCCCAGATGTTGTACTAAACAGCTGCTACCATGGGGGAAAGCTGTGAGGGGGAAAGCCATCCCTCTGTCTTTGGGGAGTCCAGTGAGGCGGTGAAAGTTTCATTCCTCAGAGAATCCCAAACAAAACCACACCTAATAGTGTCACTACTCCCTATGGGAGTGTTTTCATTCAAAAACATGAAAACCATAACAAAAGACCTATTGCTTCTGTGAGAGTTTTCAGAATTAAGATGGAGTCATTTGTGTCAAGCCCCAATAAATGAACTGGCAAAACTGGTAGGTTCCAAACAAGGCATCTCATCTTGTGCCTGCATCAAGAACTATCTCAGAAACTGTGCCAGAAGCATCATCTTTTATAAAGGCCATTGTAGCTTTGCATGGAAAATACTTCGTCACAGGCAGACAGCCTTGCAGGTCTATTCAGCCTTGAGTGGATTCCATCCTACTCATTAATCTTGTGGCCAAGGATTTTTGCCTCAAAACAACTTACATAAGCCTTGTTTGGCCTTTGAAAGTTTCCTTATACTTAACATTTTGAATATATCTGTGGTTTCCATGGCATATATGCCCCACACATTGCAATGCTCCATGTTTATTCCCAAATAATTTCTCTCATCCTTTAGAGTTTCCTATTAAAGTTGCCTATCTGTCTATCATCAGCCCAGCAGCTCTCCAACTGCAAGGTTGCCTTTTGCAGCAGATGGGAAGGAAGCTGTGTAGGAGTGGCCTCTCACTTTTTACACCCTGCAGTCACATCAGGCCTTGTGAAAGGCTGCCGTCAACAGCCTGCCTCCAGCCCTGGTTCATCCTCCCATATCAGGTATGAACTCTGTACACAGGGTTCATCTGCATTTTGACTAGCTTGAGGAAGCAGGGAGATGTTACTGAGGCGATTCTCATAGGCAGTCTGAAGTCAGTCTTGGTCCTGGCCTCGCTCTTGCCTTTTTTTTTACCCACCCCAAGGGCAAGGGGACCTAACGTTTTAAGTAAAACTTTAGAGCTGATGTCACAAGTAAAAGTGTGGCATTGTGTAGGGATTCACAACTGCCAATCTTTTAAATGTTTATATTTCATTACTCAAGGAATTTCATGCATGAATTGAATTTACATAATTCCCACCCTACTTCTAACTCTTCCCTGATCCCCTTTCCCCTCTCAAATTCAAGACCTCTTTACTATATAAATATGTATATATACATACAACCAACTGAATCCATTTAGTGTTGATAAATCTGTACATGTGTTTAGAACGTGAGATTGGCTAAATCACAGGGTATCTTAGGAGCTATTGCTGTCATGAATAGTTTGGAAAGAGAGGGTTTATTTCACCTCACTGTACTTCATTCACTGAGGGAAGTCAGGGCAGAAACTCAAACTCCCAGAAGCTGTGGAGGAACACTGCTTATTGGCTTGTTCCTAAAGTCTGTCATCAGCAGTATACTTCCTATTAGAGTGTTCTTTTCTCATGGGTTAAATCAGAAGTCACTCATAGCCCCCAAGGTTATAGGAAAAAGAACGAGCAAGTTTGAACTCAAGTGACTTCTTTAAGTCAAATGACTTCTGATGGAAACCAAGTCACATGTGGGCTCCCACAGAGAATAAAAAAGAGCTTGGATTGTGAACAGTGGCCTTCAACACCTTTGGACATTCCCAAGAGTCAGGATACTCTAGAGCATAAACCCTCCCATACCTCTATCCTCCGTGTCCTTGTCAGTGTGGTACAGGAGTAAGGTTTTCAATGAATGAATGAAGTGAATTCTGAAAGCAGCATTCAAATTGTAGTTTAAAATCCAGAAGTATAGGATTGGCATCAAAATCAGGTCTCTCATATCCAAGAGGCTCAAGTGTTGAATAAGTTCAATGTTGCAGTCTGGGGGAGGGGGGCACTGATTTGGGCATCTTGCCAATATTCTAGAGCCTCTTTTTTAGCCCCTCAGTTCTGCACTGGTGGGGCTGGGATAGAGCTCCTTAGACTGATAGTTGTTACTTCCCATTCTCCTCGCAATGCCTAGGTTGGTTAGCTGGCCTCATAAAAATGGATGAACTGGGCCGTGTGTCTGAGGCAGCCAACTCATCCCTTCCCTCCTCCGCCTCTTCTCCTGCCCACTTGGAATGCCATTTGTCTCCCTGCGGTCAGCTGTATTCATCAGAGACTGCTGTGAGGCGATGAATGAGCAGCAATTGCTTCCTGTCTGGTCCCCAGCTGGCTACCAGGTATCCTCCCCAGATTCTGCTCATCTTACTGACATCCCACCTGGATCTTACCATTTCAACACCTAGGTTCTAAATGCACCTGAAACTTAAAATCCTGTCATCTGTCAAAATGAATTTATAATACAGACCTTTCACTGTTTAGTCCCATGGGTTTTCTCAGATACAGAGAAAAATCTCCCTGTTAAGTAACTAGGGGCATCTGACTCCTCACAGGGTCCAGTGGATACTTCCTGAACCTTTACCTCTTTTCCCTGTGTTTTCACCATTGATAGGCTTCCCAGGCATACCAGAAGTGGAGGGACAAGAGGAGTACAGCATGCACACGGATCTCTGCTCTGCAGAAGGCACAGTCTTTAAGCCCTAAGATCTTTTGTATCACACCCATGTGCTTCTGTATCTCATTCTCAGCCCACCTTTACAACACCCCTTTCCATTTTGCAATGGAGAACAATTATCCCTTTGTAGCAAGTGGCTTGTCTCAGGCCACATCAATGACGGACGGGAACACTGCAAGATGGCTATACTCATGTTTATGGAAGACGTGTCCCCACGGTAGCAGCTGTGGACAGCGCATACACAGCACCTTCCTGATTGCTTCTAGTACTATGTTTCTCCTGCAGAGGCGTCTTCCTGACAGAAAGGTCTTAATAGGTCATTAGTGAGAAGTTCTGGGGAGGACAAAGTTAGATTACAGGAGAGAATAGTTTCTAATTCCTATCATAGAACCTTCTATGGTAGAGACAATTACAGAAAAGCACAGCTGGTCACAATGCAGAGAATGACTTATTGTGGGTTGCCCAGCCCCACCTGACACATCTGCAGCACAACTCCCTACAACTAAGGCTCGGGGAATAGCACAGAAGAGGGGGGAGACTTGTAAGAGCCAAAGGACCACGACCATCTGCTCTGAGATCTTTTCTGTATATGGCAGGGGAGCTGTGACCTATAAAATCTCAACATGGCTGCCTACGCAGACCTGCCCAATGATACCAGTCAACCTACCAATGCGGTTGGGGTCACCCTAGATGAAGAGGTACAGTCACGAAATGGGATGCTGAGGGAGGGAGAATCCGTCTTCTCCAGAAAAGAGCTCTCTGAGAGGTTAGTAGGTAGAACTGCACATGATGTACAATATAGTACTCATGAGTTTATTAAAATAAAACTAAAGTGGAAGAGAAAGGAGGTGACATGAGCAGACACTTTGTGGCAGCTGCTTCCCTTTACCTGCTATAGCTCAAGGATAAAACCCCCCAGAAAGATACAGTTCTGGGGTATTTCCATGCCTTGGTTCTTTGGGTAAGAGCATTTCTGGTGCCTAGGAGGTTGCCAGCAGAATCCACAGCTATCAGATGGGAACTGGGTTCTAGTCAGTGTAGTGTTCCCGTACAAAACCATGACATTTTCTTCAATACTCCCTAGCTGAACAGTAGCAGCAGAGCCCAGAAGGAAACTTGTACCCTTAGAGTGGGTCCTGAGGAAGACATAGGAAGCACAGACACTTTAACCTCAATGAGTCAATGGGACTTTGTGCGTTGACTTGGGTGACAAAGCTCGGACACCCCTGGCTGCAGGTCACAATTCCTCATAAGGCTCATTCTTTCCTTTGCTTCCTATCATTTTACCTACACATTCAATACCTACACAAGTGTAAGACCCACCTCTGCCCCAATCAAAGCATGAACTTTCCCTTTTCCAGGTACTTGTGTCTCAATTGCATGGACAGGTTTTGCTTCAAGGGAAACTGGGTATGAGGAATGTGTTATGACTGGAATAGACACACATCAACTAGTCCCTTGGACATGGTGACATTCTGAGTCAACCAGTTGCAGATTGGGGACTATAAACTCATGCTGTCTACTGAAGTGGAAAGATCATAGGGACTATTGTCAGTCAAGTTCACTAAAGTACCTTCCTCCCTAGGGGGACATGGCCCCCTGTGACCCTGATGGGCCCTACGTGCATGACCTTGTAGAGACAGATAAATGCTCCCTAGTAGTCTGATCCTCAAGCACCTTCTTCCTGTCCAGTGAAGAGCCATCTATTCTTTTATATGAGCCAGAAAACTCATTGAACAGAGACTATGTACCTAGCAAGAGGTATGGTGGGTAGACGGCTGATATCCAAGCAAAGCTGTGTGCTGTTGCTGTGTTCTGCTCCTCTGCCATCACAGAATTCCAGGGAAATAGATGGCTGCATCAATTCTATCTCTCTTGGACCCGTTTTCCCCAGTCATTTCAATACAACAGCGTATGTGAGCAGGGACTGATTTTCTGTGTTGGTGCCACAAATATACAGTAAACGTACAGCTGACAGATTACTAGACAGACCTGCCAATGTACGACTTGTGGAGGACCCATTTTGCAGAGCTGTGGGAAAATTTGTCCTCTGGATAAGTCACTGTCAATTCTGTAAAAATCTTGTGAAATCATGGCATCTCTCCCTTCATAATGCGATTCATTCCCCCCAAATACCCCAGCAATGTAACTTTCTCCTGTATGGGCAATAGAATGATCTGCCATGAGGCCTTAGAGCCATAACACCCTTTGTTCTAACAGTCAAATCTACATAAAGCGGGGTGGGGGGGGGACTTGTCTCAAGGGGACAGGGTAACCAGCTAACAGGACAGAACATTCCCATCTCTTATAATAAAAAGGTGGAAAATTAGACACAACAGGTTAAAAGAATTAGGATGGTGGATTCTCAAGACTATTTCCTGCTTATTTGTGGGCATTGTTTTGTGGAGGATGGGGGAAGAACTTGATAAATCTTTGTGCTGGTCACATTCTGGGGTAGCTGGTCTCTTTACTCCAGTAGGATCCACAGCCATGACAAGCTCAATAGAGGCTTGCGTCTTAGTTTACCCTGGTTCTGAAGACCAAATTGAGACTACACCACCACCCCCAAGGCAGGAGCAGACAATTCCTATCTACAATGGTTGGAACATTAGGATCACCTTCCAAGCATACACCCTCTGTCTCCTAGTTGGCTTTGGGGGGGACTTTGATCTGAGCATAGCAGCTATGTAAGCCCCTGTGCACATGCACTAGGCAGCCTTTAAGAGCTGGATATGCCCATTCCACATTCTCTTCCCACACTAACTTCCCCAGGCCTGAGCCTCCCAATAAAACTTTCTCCCCCCGCCCAATAAAACTCAAAAATGAATTTTAATTACATAATCCAATAAAAATAGAGTCCAGACCTAAAGAACTCTCAGCAGAGGAATCTAAAATGGCTGAAAGACACTTAAGGGATTGTGACCAATAACAATTGTTCCAATTCCAAGACAACAGTAGTCAAGCCATGCTTAGAAGACAGATGCACAACACGGGTCTTTCTCCTCGGCAAGGTCTTCAGGTTCCATCCACCCCTGCTGACAAGGCTTTTGGACTCAGATTAAACATTCAAACTAGAGTTTGCTAAATTTTTGCCTTTCCACATTTTCCACACCTTATCCACCCGCTGAATTTGTAGTCTTTCCTCAAAGCCTAACTCAAATATTCTACCACATCCTATAGGCCATATCATGACTACACACTCCAGAAGCTGAAATAGGCAAGAGCCCCATCCACAAACAATTGTCTCTATTAATGCTTGCACTCTGCAAGAAGTTGAAGGCCAGGCACAGGCCTGCCTTCTGTGATTTCTAGGTCCCAGATTTCCCAACACTCTCTTCCATTCAGACCACATCTCTTGGGTTTGTGTAGAGAGATCCCTAGGATGGCTATTTGGAAAAATGTCAACAGAACTTATTCTGAATGTGTTTGAGTCAACTGACCACCTAAATGAGCCCCAAAGTCTCCTGTCCACTCTTAGCTCCCAGGCTCCTGGGCAATATATGCCAAGGCCCAGACATGGCCATGAACATACGAAGTAGCAGCCTTTTTAGAACAGATCTAGGCAGGAAGGGCTGATGGTTAAGGACTATGGTTAAAAATTCCACAGGATGGTTACCATGGGCTCCTCAGTAACTGGGACCAGTGTTAAAAATCACCCTTTCCTCAAATTTTCCCTTTGAGTGGTTCTTGTGTTCTGACTGGAATGTGACATTTTCAGGCAGGCTCGGGAGAAGACAAAGGCAGCAAAGATAAGGATGTCTGCAAGCTCACCACTCCTGTGTTTTTATTTAAATGTGGAAAAAAGATATAATTCCATGAGTTGGATGAGGCACCTGGGACCTATGAGCCACAGAACCCTGAACAAAAGAGAGATCCTTTGGGAAAGGTCTGAAAACCCAGGTCCAACCAGTGTGCAACCCAGCTTGTCCTATCTGCAGGGAATAGTCTGTCATGTGCCATGCACCACCTGCATCCAGAGGTTTATAGCAGCACTTCACAAAAAAATCCAGTGATTTGAGGGGGCCCAATTCTTGTCCCTCTGTCTTTGCTTCTCTCTCCAACCTGATTTCAGAAGTGTTTAATTAAACAAGAGAAGACTGTCTAGGCAACGTATAGGTGTAGAAGGCCGGTTTTGAACTGCATAGAAACTCTGCAAGGGAGACTTGACGTAGCATTCTTGCTGATAGGCTTGGCAAACCAAGTTGGGAGGAGGCAAACCTCTCCCATCAGTAGAATGCCTTGCCAATGTTCAGTCCTTGAGAACACAGATGTGCACTGTAGTTCAAAGGCTGATTGGGTTGTGGTTTGTCTTCTGATGAGGTGTTTTTACATATATTACAACAAGAGTTATTCCCACAACACCGAGCTTTTTGTTTAGATTAGCTAGGGCACAAAGCTCTTGAAATTATTTGCAACCAAGTTACTAGTCTATGAAACTATTTTCATGTATTATGGGAACCTAGTTTGAATCATGATTTTGACTATTATTTTAAAAAGCACTGGCTTTGCAATAAAGTATGCAAGTTGTATTTCCTACTCTGCATCTCCTGTGTCCCGATTTCTGTGGCACTACCCAGGAGAGAAACATCTGGAGAGGGAGGAGGAGAAAGGGAGAGAGGTGGGAGTGTAGACTGTAGGAAAACAAGATTTTAGCATTTAGCTCATGGCGATAGTTGGCATTTGAATTTTCCACCTATTCCATTGATGTGGGAGGTCCTTCAGTCAATAGTCTAAGATACTAGCTCACTTGTGTATAGTCTCTTATAAGTGCAGCTGCAATGCATGCACTTTTTGCGTCCATCTCTCACTTCTGGCTGTTAGATTCTGCTCCAGTCCATACAGAGGACTGATCTAGGACAGTGATCTGTGAGTCTCCCCTAAATAAATAACCCTCTATTATATGTAATTTTGAATTAGTGTAGGATTTTGTAACTTCATCTGATACCCAAACGTAGGGACCAGTCCACACTTTATGGGATGGTCAGCAAGTCACATGGCACGTTAGACACTGACTCACCCTCCTGCAGCTCTAGCTGGCCCTAAGCCACAGCAGGCTGCAATTCAGTGCTCCCTGGTTCACGACCCACATGCTGCTTTCTCTGCATTACATGCCAGCTCACATACTGCTGCCTGTAATCCCTGCAGTGCACACAGTCTGCAAAAACTTGCACTGACAGAGAACATTGGGTTTTTGTTCTGGGCACCAACTCTCAGAATCATTTGAACACCTTAATAGTGTTCATAATTTGTTAAACAAAGCATATTTTTCAGTACCTAGTAAGCAACATGCGCTGTTCACTGCTGCTAGCTTCTCTCGGCCCCATGACTGCATCTGCAACACCTGCTGGCCGATAACGATTATTACACCTACTCCAATTCATTGCACTTGCCTTATGACAGGTAAGATCTGAAAAGATACAAAAAAAGACTGAATATCCGGGAGTTCAATAATTATTTTGCTTATACTGTGGAAGGTATTCTGCAAGGCTTAACGATTTTCCTTCTATATCCCTTCATTTGATTCTAGGAATTAGCTTTGTTTTCAATATTAACTCATTAAAGAATGGTTCAATGCTACAGAGAGGGATAGCATCAATCTGACAATTTTCTGAAAGAATGCTGTTTAATATAACTATCAATCCATTGAAAAGTTGTATGTCCAAGGATAAGAGACATTCCAAGGTATGAAACTTGTCCAGTAATCAGTGTAGATATTAGAACAGACCACTAGACAGGAGATTCAGACTTTAAAAAAGATAGTAAATGATTTGAAAATATTGAGGGATTTGTTGAAATTGAGCAGGGACAGAAGGTACAAGGACAGGATTTAGCCCCATGAGTATGTGCCAGACCCTGGGATGACTTACACAGTTTCAACTGCATATCTCATAATTTCCTTGGAAAGACCATCTGGCAACCAAGTACCCTAAGGTAGTCAGAAAATATGCATGGGAACAAATATGTTTGAGCGATCTAAAAGAAATAAAGCAATAGTTTCTTATGGGCTACATTTGTCAGGGAAATAGTGAAAATGTGGGATTCAAGCACTAAGGCAACCCCACACGATTGGTTTTAATTAATCTCAGCCATCCTAGAAAATGGACCTCAGCTGCTTTGTAAGTGTTATTGGAGAGAAGAGGCAAAAATTTTAGAGCAACAGGATGAAGCAAAAGTATGAGATTTCCCAAGATCAAATACTTGGTGAAAGTCATTACTCTGATCCTCAGGAACAGGCTCGCTATGATGAATGCACCTCGTCCCTATGTACCACAACACCTTTGCTTGGGACAGAATTCAGGAACCATGAAAGAGGACTGAGTTATATTAGGGTTAAACAGGGCCAGAGAGAACCCTTTACTGACTTCTTACAAAGATTAACTAAAATTGTACAATTAGGACAGACAGACCCTTAAGCTCAACATGTACTAATTTAATCCTTGGCTTTTGAAAATGCCAACATAGAATTTAAGAATATCCTTGGATCTTTAAAGGTTAGGTCAGCACCCATAGATCAATGGATCTTTGTTTTGTTTTTCCCCGAGACAGGGTTTCTCTGTGGTTTTGGAGCCTGTCCTGGAACTAGCTCTTGTAGACCAGGCTGGTCTCAAACTCAGATCTGCCTGCCTCTGCCTCCCGAGTGCTGGGATTAAAGACATGTGCCACCACCGCCTGGCAATGAATGGATCTTGCATGCAATAAATGTTGAAACAATTTGACTATAGCACTGAAGATTGGGTAGGAGAAGCGATTTCCAATGATATGAGGAAACACCAAAATGCCAAATGTTTTAATTGTGGAAGAATAAGACATCTAAGAAGGGACTGTAGACAAGGAATTCCTATGAATGTCTCCTCTAAGAATGCCAAGAAAAGGACTCAGCCTTCTGTTATATGGAGAAAGTGTTCCAAAGGCCAACATTGGACTAATGAACATAGGTCAATAAGGGACAAACAAGGCACCCCAATACCACCAGGAAACTTCTTGGTGGGGTGGGGGTCTCTCACAGGCCTCGATGTCAAACAAGGCCCAGTCATTCCCAGTCACTGTGGAGAACATGCCTCACCAGAAAATTAAACCATCCAGTGCCTAGAGTAAGAAACCATATTGTTCTGGATGATGGAATAAAACTGGAGGATGAGTCAAAAGCTTCAGTAGGAAATAGAAAATGTATATTCTGGCTGACTTCTATAAATGATCAAAGACCAAAGCTAAGAGTATGTATAAATGACATTGTAGTTGAGGGAATACTAGACATAGGTGTGAATGTGACTATCATTACTCTAGAATCTTGGATCCAGATTGGTCTCTTCAAGAGGCAGACATTCAATTCTTAGGAATTGGAACCCTAACTCAAAAGTAAAACAAAGCATGAGGTGAGTTGAGTGCATAAAACCAGAAGGACAGAAAGGAAGGCTGAGGCCATAGGTAGCTAATATTGCAGTGAAATTATGGTGTCACGACCTGTTGCAGCAATGAAATACCCAGGCTAACATTCCTGCAGTTCCCACAACTCAACAAATATCAGCCATTCAGTCTGTACAAGATGACTAAGCAACTAGCAAACCTTCAGAGGTACTAACAGCTTGCCTTTAAAATGGTTAACTGAGAAACCCATATGGATTAAACAATGACCTTTAATGGAAGACAAACTACAGACTTTAGAACAGTTGGTACGAGAACTATATGCTCACCATATTCAAGAATCAACTAGCCCTTGAAATTCTATGTTTGTTAAAAAGAAATCTGGAAAATGGAGAATGGTGACAGATTTAATTTATAGTTATTGATTTAAAAGATTGTTTCTTCACTATATCTTTACAAGAAAAAAATTTGTCTTCACAGTGCCTACTTCTCAGCCTACTAGGAGATACCAATGGACCACCCTCCCACGGAGAGTGCTCAATAGTCCCACCCTGTGCCAATGCTTTATCAGCCATTGGAAATTCACAAGCAATTTCCTAAGTCTTTAATTTCTCATTACATAGATGACATTTTGTTATTTGATTAAAAAATGCAGATTCTTTAGAAAAAAATGTTTGAAGTTTTGCCTAAATGAGGATTACAAATTGCTCCTAAAATACAAAGGAGATTCTGTCAATTACCTAGGTTACAAAATAGGTTTACAGAAAATTAGAATACAAAAGCACAAATTAGGAGAGACTAAATGTGGACTCAGTGATTCAGAGATTGTTAGGAGACATTTCTAGTCTGATTAGCTGTTTTGATAACAACTGATCTAATAGTTCAGGTAACAAAACCTTAGATGGTGACAAAGACTTAAGTAATCACAGAGAATTAACAGCTGAAGTGGAAAGAGTTGATGACCATTGAAGAGAAATTACAGGAGGCACATGTAGATAGAGTGAATCCAAGTCTTAATTGTATTCTAGTCATATTGCCTTCTAGAATTTTACCTATAGGGATATTAATACAGAGGGAATATATTATCTTAGAATGGATCTTTACCACACAAACCAAGTAAATTAAAAACTTCTATGGAAAAAGTCGGAATTATAAAAGTTGTCATCTAGTAGGTATAAACTCAGCAGAGATTATAGTCTTTACTGCTGAAAAAATTATGGGAAGACAATAAACCATGGCAAAGAACTTGTGCTATTTTTTGGGGGGGGAAATAGCAATTATCCCAAAAGTGATGGACTTAACCTTATAAAGAGAACTACTTGGGTTCTTCCGAGTTGTATATGATGCACCAATAACTGGATCCCGTACATTTTATACTGATGCAAATAAATCAGGAGAGGCAGGTTACAAATCAGAATTAAGGTGGAACAAAGCCCTTATAATTCTGTCTAAAAGGCAGAATTATATGCTATTCTCATGGTACTAAAGGATTTTTAAAGAACTCTCAATATACAGAAAGAATTGTCTTACATATTAAAACTGCTGAAATTTATACCAGATACAGAATTGACTTCATTATTCATAAAGGTTCAAGATATAATCAGAAATAGGCTTTGTCCTGTATACTTAACACATCCTGTCCCATACTGGCCTGTCAAGTCCTCTAGCACAAGATAATGCAGAAATTGATTATTGATTGGAAGTGTGCTGAAGGCCTCAGAATTTCATAAGAAATATGTCAATAGCAAAGGTTAGTGACAAGCTAAGGAGATTATAAAGAGATGTCCCACTTGCTCTTTCTATAACCAAACACCATTATCAGCATAAAGTAACTCAAAGGGTGGTCAAAGATGTGTGATCTGGCAGATGGATGTGCTCCCCTTAAAGAATTTGGAAAATTAATATGTACACTACATTGTTGACATTTCAGTGGGCAACTGCTTTGAGTTCAGAAAAGGCTGATTCAGTAATCACACATTTACTATAAGTTATGAACATCATGATTATACCTGCACAAAGAGACAATGATCCAGGCATATAATCAAACAATTTTTTGATTATAATATAAAGCATATTACAGGTATACCAATCCATCCTACAGGTCAGGCAGTTATAGAAAGATCAAATTAAACTAAAGGATATGCTAAGAAAGGTATGGAAAATACTCCCAGAAATAGATTTCATAATGTTTTATTAACCTTGAATTTTCTTAACACTAATGAGAAAGGAACAGCAACTGAATAATAGACAAAGCTTCTGAATTAAATCAGCTGGTATATTTCACAGATGTGCTGACCTCACAATGGAAACCAGGAGATGTGCTACATTGAGGAAGGGGGTTCACTCATTTCCACAGAAGAAAAGCTGTGGATACCACCAAAATAAAGATTGTTTGAAAAAGAGAATCCTCTTGAGAAAAGACAGCTCATCCAAAGAGGTGACAATCATACAAATGGTAGAAAAACTCATAAGTGTTGGGGCAGAGTTCTGTTCCTGTCTTTGCAGGAAAATACTTATCTTCAAAGAGTCAAGAGACTTTGGACGTCTAGATGCCTAAGGATGAAAAACCCAGCTATCCAGAAAAACAAGCAAAGAGAAGACTAATGATGTTGTATGCTCTGCATGGTAAAATTTGATTATCAGCACAAGTATACATCTCTAAAAATAGGAGCTGGCTTTGGAGTTGGACAAGGGCTATCCTTCTCTAAATCCAAACATGTTAAAAGGAAAATTCAGAATTTTTGTATCATGTCATGAGCCTTCTGGTATGGGACAGAAAGATGTTAATATTTCACTTTTCTCCATGTCTATTGTTTAAGTCATCTTTTGTTGAATATATGTCTATATGAATGTTTAACAATGAACAGTAGATTTCCCTGCAGTAGTTTTTGAAGCTTTCAGGAAGATGGGACCCCACAAGAACAACTCCATCTGGTTTATATGAAGTCATGATGCTGCTAGCACTAGGAGACTGGTTTTTGGGTACACCAGCTGTGGAAATGGTGCACCCTCTTACAATGTTCTGGTCAGAACTCCAAGTAAGAACTTCAAAAAACAAAAACCCTATCAACTACTCAGATACCATTTGCCATTATACAAAACAGCAATCTTGAAATTTAACTATCATTTTACTTTTACAGGATCCCATAGAAAGAACATTGCCCCATGACAGCAGGGAGCAATTCTAGAAGATGTCCCCATTCTCAACAAAATTTGCCCTCAGGGCTAGGGACACCATTTCAAGGTCAATTATTACTCTCATAGGACTGGGGGTTGGGGTGGAAATTATGCAAGCCCAAAGATGTTTTTTAAAAAAAGAAAAACTGAATGGGATATAGGATAATAGGTTAATGTGAACTTACACCAATAATAGAAATAGTGAATAAATGTGAGCATGTTATGATTTCCATTTTCTGTTACCAACATGCGGTTTGCTAACTATAGGTATGACTGCCCTATGCCAAACTGACACAAGGAATGAACGGTTTCCAATTCTTCTGTCAATGCTCTGAAGGCAAAAATGTGACTGCCTTTCAAGGATAAGGACATTGCAGATTACAAATCTATAAGTCTTCATTTCTAGAGGAGCTGCAGTATAGCCTATATACCAAGGCAGTTGACTGATTCAACTAAGGGATCCAGAAAGCCTGTTGAGTTCCGTTTGTTACTTTCCTCATGAAAACCTAAGATTTAGAGTGGCAGGTGCAACATTAAGGTGGGATAGCAGGATGAAGTGATGTGGTAAAATGGTCCTGTATTCTGTCAATTTTAAATGTTGATTGGCAAGTAGCCAGGCAGGAAGTATAAGCAGGACAACAAGACAGGAAGTAGAGGCAGGTCAATGAGAACAAGAGAATTCTGGAAAGGGAGGAAATCCATTCCTCTGCAGTTCTGATCCATCCACAGAAGCAACATGTGACTGCCTCGCTGAAAAAGGTACCGCAAGCCATGTGGCTACCATAGACAAGAATAATGGGATAAGTTATGAGTTAAGAAGCCCGAGATACTGGGCCAATAAGTTTATAACAAATGTAGACCTCTGTGTGGTTTCTTTGGGACTTAACAATTGTGGGAACCGGGCAGAACAAGGATTGGATGGGGCAGAAACTCAATGAAGATTCAGTCCTTCTGCCCACTCCAGAGCCAAGGTGGAATGTCTAGTCTTCTGCTTGTGTCTTCATTCTCTCCAGGCATATTGCTTAAGGTTCCCAAGTGGTTGGCTCTTTAGGCTCGAAAACTGGCCCCTCTGTTTAGAGCCCACAGACACAGAAATATCCATACACAAAAGCCCAGGGGAAATTTAACTCAACATTTTAATGCAGACAAGGCCATAGTTCTCCAAAGCCCCCCTGCAGTCTAGGCTAGAAGTCAGCCTGGACAGAGCTCAGAAGGGCCTGCTTTCTCAAGTTTTTTTCTAGCCTGCCATTATTGATCATCTTATTAGTTTAGGGCATGTTCCTTTCTATCACTGGCCACCATCTGGAGTTGTTTCTCATCCTTTGGTCCTATGTCAGTAACTCGAATTACCCTAGTGTGAGATTTGCATATTCGGAGACTGGGTATACAGGAGGTGACTATTTGAAGAATGCACAAGCCTATGAGACTTCCAACTCAAGGCAATCCAAGAAGCAGAAGACATCTGGATTCTGTTCAAAGATCAGACTTGACAACTGTCAACCTCCCATTCAGGTTCCCAGCTTACTCTATTTTGAGCCCAGTTCCTTTCCTACAAAACAGAAGCAAGCATGCTTGGCACTGCTATATGGAAAGGATGAAAAACCCAGGGACCAGGGCAGAGCAAGCCCCAGGTCCGGATGGCTCCAAGATTGCTCTCATGATTACGGTGTTCAACCTCAGGAGGATGACACAGTAAGCCTGGTTATAAGACAAGCTCAGGTGGATACTGTGGTCATCTGTCTGGTGGCTAAGTCACACTGGCCAGAGCATGGAGAAAGGTGCCTCTGGCGAACTATGAAACCTAGGAGTAGTAAAAGACATGGGCTGCTTTTGTTTTTCTGAATTGTGCTTTTCTCCAAGGTTGTTCCATAAATCCTAAAAAGCCTTTCAGAGCTGGCCTCGGAGACAGCTGAAGAGCCTTGCAGCCATCTCTTCCAGCCCCACAGTGCCCTCTGGTGGCTGGGAGCCTGTGAAATGGCTCCTGGCTCCTTGCTTCTGCTGTTGAAGGGATGCAAGTGTCTTTGGTTTTCTGGGCTATTTTGTCTCTGTGGCGCTCTGGGTGGAAAAAGGCAGGGGCAGGCACACATGGGTGGGATAGACAGAGTTGGCTACTGACTTGTGGGATTTCCCTGCAGTTTCCTGTTAAGGTTAAAGAGGACAGGAGGCATGGTGAACTACCTCTAGGATTTTGATACACAGTAGATCCGCATTTTAGAAAGTAGCCTTTACTCTGCTACATGAATTTTTTACAGTCCAAAACGATTGTGGCTATTCTTTTCAGGGGTGTTACCTGCTAAGGTAGAGGCTGGCAGATTTTTACCATTTGTTTTATTCCCTAGGAGCAGAGAAAACAGCAAAGAAAATAATGGTTTCTATACTTGCTGCATGACATTGAATGTTAAAAAATTTTAAGACCTTTTAGTTTTGATGCACAGTAATTGTGCATATTATGGGGTATTGTGTGATGTTTTATACATGTAGGCAGAGTCTAATAAATCAGGGTAATTAGCATATCCACCTCTAGCAGTTATTTCTTTGTAGGGAGAACATTAAACATTTCTCTTTTGAGCTATTTTGTATTCCTCTAAACTAGTCACGCAGCGTTCTCATTGCTATTCCAGGCTTGCTTTGTGGATAGCAAAGGAGTTAATGGTTCTAATAACCCCACCCAATCCACAGGGCACATCAAGGACTGAATTGCATAAGCAGAGACCTCAGGGGTAAACAGGGAACTGTAGAGGTTCAAAGTTTACCTCTGGAGACAAAGTCTATTGAGGATGGCAGACAGTGCTGGACCTGCTAAGTTATTTTAAGCAAATAATTTCAGCGAACATTTAAATTAATGAAACCACAGGCAGAAAATATTAAGTAGTTTTTCAAAGAACACAAAAGATAGAAATAGGCTAGTGGTAAATAGAACTACAAGCCAGATGGCTGATTAGGCAACCATTTAAAATTAGAAGACATTATGGTGGAGACATCGAACTTGGTAAGGCAAACCCATGAGCAGAATAAAATGCTACAGGTGCACCCACCTAAAAGGGATGTGCAAACCACTTAAGAACCTCATTTATGAACATAGCATGACTTGTGACTGTCCTGCCTTACGCTGACATGGAAACAAAGTTATCCATCTATCCAAAGATTTTTCTCCACTAATACGAAACAAAGGTGCAAGCTTATTCTCCACTGTGCAGTGTGAAGTCAAGGTGAGGCGCTCAGGTCTGAATTGTGACAGTATTTCTGAAGATTAACGGTTGGGGGGGCTTTAGGAGTCATTGGAGATGAATAATCCAGGGCATTAGAATCACGGGCTTTTTTGTGCCTCCTAAATACTTAGAATTGCTGTACCCATCTTGTTGGCCCAAGTTCTCTCTCTGACAAGAGTTCCAAGTAACGTTAGCATTAACAGCACTATCCCGCTACAAGCATTATGGAAGGGTAAAATATTGAACAACTTTTGGAGTACTTCATAGAGATAGCATTTTTTTTTAACTTTCATTATGGTAGTTTAATTCAAGAAGCTATGGAGAATTTGAATTTTAAGAGGCACACTCCTTTGTGGATCGCAGGGAAGATGAGAGATGAGCATGATGCCTCAGAACAGATTTAAAAGAAAAAAAATCCCTATCTATATTTTGTTGGACACTGGCATTCCCATCAAATTTTCCCAGCATCTCCAAACACATGACAATAAATATGGTTTCATATGGTCTTTATACTCTGACATTCACACCTGTGACACTGGGTGGGGGGATCCAGCAAGCAGATGAAGGCAACACAATTTAGAGGTTGCTGACTTGGCAGTAGACAGCCCTGGAGACTGCATAACCTTGAGTCTGCTGTAATTTTATTGTTGCTTCATTGTTCCCAAGGCCCATAAAACTGACTGAGGACAAGTGGGGGTGAAGAAGCTCCAAGTCCAAAAATAGCCAGAGCTGTGCTGTGTTCCCAAAGGGCTTCTTTCTTGAGACTTCCCCAAATGCTCTAAAGTAGAATGGCAGCCACCCTGTGCAGCATGCACGGTTGAGTATTCCATGGCTGAGGACCAGTGGCTTTAACAGGAAGATGTGTGCATGACTCGCCAAACAGTAGGGGAAAAGGCCATGGAGGGCCCAAGTCAAGGAATGTGGCATAGACAATAGGTAGTGTCAATCAACTGAGGATGTGTGCCTGCCCCTAGGATCTCAAATAAGTATGGCTCTGAGTACGTTTACCCTACATTCAAGTGTGGCTGCTAATATTGTCAACCTTATAAGGCTCTAGAATGCTCTAGGAGATAAACATTTGGGTAGGTCGGAGGGTCTAGATTAGGTTAGTTGAGGAGACTTACCCTGAAATGTGGGTGACACCATTCCTTGGGCTGAGGTCCGACTGAATAATAAGTTAGCTGAGCATCAGCCTCCATCTCTCTGCTTTATGACCGAGGATGTCATGTGACCAGCCACTTTCATGCCTTTCTCACCTTGATGGACTTTACCCTCAAATTGAGCAGTATAAACACTTGTTTGTGTCAGATGTTGCCTGTCAGAGAGCAAAGGGATACTAGAAAGATCAGATAAGGGCTTGGTGTGTTGTAAAAGGGAGCTCCCAGTTGCCTGGCTAGCTAGCTTACACCCCAAAATAACACATTGTATTCATTTAAACACTGCCTGGCCCATTATATCTAGCCTCTTACTGGCTAACCCCAACATCAATTAACCCATTTCCATTAAATCTGTGTAGTACCACGAGGCTGTGGCTTACCGGAAAAGATCCTAACCTACGTCAGTCTCGGGCTGGAGATTCATGGCAACTGACTCTTTCTCCCAGCATTCTGTTCTGTCTACTCCACCCACCTAAGGGCTGGCCTACCAAAAGGCCAAGGCAGTTTCTTTATTTGACCAATGAAAGTAACATAGGCAGAAGACCCACCTACATTATTGGTGTGTTATCATTTAATATCTTCAAATCAGAGGTAAAGTGGCACCATTCTTGGCACTTGTGGTCATGACCTGGCAAGCTTTCAGGAGCTGAAAAAGGCTCAAGGGAACCTCTGATTTCAACAGAAAGATGGTGGCCCAACCAGAGAAGCACTGGGTAGCAAATTTGTTTCACCCTGCTAAAGGTCATTGCCCCCAGTGGTCTGTTATGAAATATTTAAGATGTCTTACATTTGTTTATACTATGGAATATTTGTTTAATGATGCAAAGATTTATTTAACTCAGTGAAGCTGTGTTACTATGCCTGTCAGACACACCTGATGGATCTAATAAAGAGAAGAATGGCCAACAGCAGGGCAGGAGAAAGGATAGATGGGGCTGGCAGACAGAATAAACAGACCATTAGAGGGAAGAAAGCAAGAGATCCAGGAGCAAGAAAAGAGGCCAGACATGCAGCTACATGACCAGTCAGAGACGAGTGAAAGTATTATAGAAAAAAAAATCCCAGAGGCAAAAGGTAGATGGGAAAATTTACAAAACAGCTGGCTAGAAATGAGCCAAGCTGAGGCCAGGCATTAGTAAGAAACCTTAAGCCTCCAAGTGTGCTTTATTAGGAAGGTGGCCAATGGGCCTCTCAAGAGCAAAGTGCCAAAAAAAAAAGTAAAAAACTAGCCAATAGTTATCAGAAATACTTTACTCAGGATACCAGGCACTTTATTTCAGCCTATGCAGTTAAAACAGAAGCCATTTCTATTCTCCAGATAGATCATGGCTACTCTAACACCAGTGCAGTCAATGGTGTGTCAAACTTCTAAGCTACTACAAAGAACAAAGAAAGCAAGTTCTGCTCATTAGTTAGCATGATTAATCCAAGGCTCTATGTAGCAGGTTAAAAAGTGCAAAGGGAGTCCAGAGAGTCAGTGCTTAAGAGAGGGTGCTGCTCTCACGAAGGATGAGGGTTCAGTTCCAAGCACTCACACTGAGTAGCTTACAACTGCCTGTCACTCCAGCTCTACAGAATCCAAAGCTGCTGCCTTACTGGGTATCAGAACTCACATGAGTATATAGCCCCATATACATATAAAAAGATTAAGGGAAAGAGGATGTAGTACCAGCTCTTGCCTGGCAGGCACTCTCCTCTCCTGGGTCCAGGTGCAGGAAACAGGGACCAGTCAACTGCAACTCAGTGAACAAAGGACATGAGGGCTCCAACATCCTATGTCTTCCATGTGACCTATTTTAGGTGCAGGGCAAGGACATTTTAATCCTTTTTGGGAAGGGAATCAAATCTCAGTGACTTCTGGGAAGGAAGTGAGATGCTTGAGCTCCAAATTTACCTTAGAACTCATTGATCTCCGCTCTGACAATTTTGTGAAGTGACTAATTGTTGGGGCTGCCCTATGTATTGCATGGTGTTAGGCAGCATCCATGGCTCCTACCCATGCTTGTTTTCCATGGGCTTGAACCCTCACAGCTTAGGAAATCACTCTGGTTTTAAAAACTGGGAATGAATAGCTCAGTGAGTTGCAGACATTGTCAAATACCCCTGGGGTACAAGGCAAACATCATGCCCCCCACTTCCATTAAGACTTTAGCTCAGTGAGTGTGGGATGGTAGGACATCCTGGAGAAGTCAAGGTACTTGTGAAGGTGTGGAGGAGACTGCCAGGCTTTGGATGGAGAGCTGTCTCAGAGGTCATACTATGTAGTTAGAGGGGCAGGAGTAGAAATGGTGCTTCTAACTCCACTAAAACTCCAATTAGAAAATAGATCTGTTTAGCCACTGATTTGTCCCACCTTGAAGACAGTCAGTGATGCCTCAGGTATTCCTGCAGGCTTTGCTTGGAGAGATGCCATCTATGATGTCAAGGTCTCCTCTTAGAGAAATGATAGCAGTCAGCAAAAGCAAAGAACTCTGAACCAGAACCTGGCTATGTCTCTCATGTTTCCCATTATTTGAATCTAAATTTCAAACAGAGCTTTATAAATTTTGAGCTGGAAGTCAGGGAAAGCCATCTGGCCCATTACTGTCCTGAACTCCAGGGAGAATAAATCTACTAGTGCTCATAAAAATCTTTCTTGAAGACCCCCCTTCTGCCTGTTAAGCAACTGCTCAGTCTCCACACACTGGAAGAGAACTTGTAATTGCATGTGAAATAGCTGTCGGTGAGCAGACAGTGGACACCGCCTAGTCTACTCAAACACAATGGAGATACCAATGGCAGGGTGAGGCTCTGAAGGCCATAAATAATTCACCAGCCAACACTTGCTAATTTAGTGCCTGTGGAATTCTCATATCACTCACTGACATTCTAGATTTTTCCACGCTGTGACTTGTCACAGCACATTGCTGAATCTAGTTCCCAAACTGGAATCCTGATTTTGAAGCTGCTGGTCTGGGGATCTCAAACCATGTCTAATAAGTGGCATAGTATCCATGTCTAAAGATGTGTGTGTTAAGTATCTCTTCAAAGTTTACATACAGTTTACCCTCAATCTTGGTTGCTCATTGCTCACTTGATCTGTGCCCCATCTCCTATTCTTAGCCTGTGCATTACGGCACATTATTCACGGTTATTGAGTTGGATAACCGTGGTTGAGTGCCTTCTATTTTTACAGTAATTAAAGGGTTTAAAGGAAAATAAATTTAGCTGCTTAGGCGCCCTCAAATAGCCTCTTAGGCTGGGGACAAAATGCTAAGACAAGTGAGCTTTTTGTTCTGTCCATGGTGCTGAACAGGAGTTTTTGAGCTCATGGAATTTTGTAGACCGACAGAGCTGAATGAGAAGTCTGTGCATTTTCCTCCAGCTCTGGCTAACAGTTGCATGCCAACTTTACTTGGCCAGGGATTGGACTGAGACCTTAGAACACATTTGGTTCAGCACTTTAGCTTCAAGCCCAATGAAGAGGCAGCAAATGATCCAGAAGTGCCAGGACTGTGTCCAGTATAAATGTACTTGTCCATCAAAACTCACTTGAAGTCCTGCTTCTGTTGCACTTACAATCCTAGATAAGGCTAACCCCAACTTGAATTTTTAAGCATTGCATGATTAACCCAAGTTAACTGGGAAATCCCCAAGATGAATAATCTGGTATTCTCATCTATAAGTTTCCCATGAAAACAGTCCCTGCTTCAGAGATCAGGCAACTATTTCCTGAGTTATAGGGTAGGTAACATGCAACAACACTCTAGAAACATTAGTTGTGCAGCCCAGAACACCCATAACAAAGATGGTCCTGCCCAGTGGGCTGAGCCTTCATACCTATATCCATACATAGCATACAAACCAATCTGATATGGGAGAGGATAGACTTTGAGGAATTCCTGTCAAGATAACAAAGATAGCCAGCACCATTTACCATCAATGATGTGCTCTCTCCTTTACATAGCACTATGTGAAAAATGTTAGGGTCTGGGAAAGTTCTCTCCCAGGTGACCTGCTTCACCTCCTTGAATCTTCCAGTAGGTGAAGAATGTACATGCAAGAACTGCATACAAATGGCTTTCCTCATGAACATTCAACTATTGAAAGCTAATGTTTAAGAGGCTGAATCTTTGCCTGTTTTTTTTTTTCCAACTCCCAATGCAGAGGTGGCCATGGTTACAAACGGTACCTAAAATTCCAGATATCCAGAAATGGTGCAGGTGGTTCTCTTTGCATGTGAGCCCTCTATATTTCAGAGGGATGTATATACTTAAGAGGGATTCCCTTGCAGCACAGGGCATGTGGGAGATATCATATGCTTCCTGTTTTGGTTGATAGAATAAGCAATTTCAGTGGTGGAACAAGTTCATTTGTCTTTTAGGAGAGACAGGTACCATAGTAACATGTGGCCCCTTCTAGGCTATCAGCTTCAAAACAGGAACTGAAAACAGCTCTCTAAACTCTGCCCTGCACAAACTATTTACTTAGTGGTCAACAATAGGATTTCTTTCCAACAGTATCCCCAGTGCACCTGTCTCAACCTATGGCAGAAATTAGCCTAATTGATGTTCAAAGTGAGGCCTGCATTTGCACATTTCAGGTCTCCCAGGAAATTAGGATGCTAGGCCAGGTATATTATAGCCCAGGTATTACCCTGGAATAATTATTTCAGACCCTCATGTTGAGTTCAGCTACAGGACAGAGGTAGCAAAGCCACTGGAGAGATTCATGGAGTAATGTGGAAAGCAGCAATTTCCATGATGACATTAACTCATGAAAATCTAGGTCAAGGAGGCAGATTCTTAAGGATGCCATTTAGCAAGGGCCAGAAGACAATCTAAAATTTTATAGATCACAAGATTTTTAAAAGTTCAATTTCCAGTAATTTCTGTACTTCTGAAGAGCAGGCCTGGATGTAAGCATCTAGCCATGTGGTAGATATTTGGAGTTAAGACATCGTCCCATGCTACAAGAGCAATGAAACTACAAAACAAACAAGCTCTGAAGAAATGTTATACTTGAGAATGAACATGGTTACATGATATATTAAAATTAATCCAGCCAATAGCAATGGTACATACCTATGATTCCAGCAGTGGTAAGGCAGAGACAGAAGGCACACTTTAAGTTTAGGGGTAGCTGGGCTACATAAGGAGTTTAAGGCTAGCCTGGACTATGGTAGCAACACCTGTCTCAAACATGAGACATTTTATAAATTGGAAGGAAATAAAGTATACCAAGTCCCCCCCACACACCCAGTGTGTTTGTCTTTTACATCATTTCCTGCTCAGATGGATCTTATATGCCCAGCCTAACTTTATATAAATGTTTCACTAAGGAGACAAACCCAGTACTTTCTACTCCATTCCCTCAACAGGAAAGCTAGATGTGAGCCAAGCAAAATGGGGAATTTACCCCTCAATGGTGCAGAACCAAGTTCAGCCAGTCCATCACATTAGGGTGGTCTGAGTGTGAATTTCTTGGCATGAGAGGACATGGGTTGTGGTGAATAGAGTTAAGTGGGCATCAGAAGGACAAAGACTGCTCAGTGGGAATGGGGAGATATTCATTGGGATTGAGAGCACCCTTTCAATTAGCCCCTCCCTTGTGCCTTCAAGTAGTTCTTTGCAGTGAGACAGGGTCTTAAGTTCCCTATGTATTTCTACAATGTTTTATTCTATAGCCTGGGTCAACACTTGCAATCCTTGCCTAATCCTTTGGAGTAGTTAGAATTACAATTACTGCTTTATCGGCTCACTTTTTCCTAGGTTGTTGGGAGCTGCAGACCCTCATACCCTGAACTTTCTAAGACCTCTTTGCTTGCTGGAGTAAAAAACTTGTTTTTGTGTGCTTTCAGCTGCTACGAGCATGGAACCCTCATGAGTTTCTAAAAACAAGGAAGTAGTTTCTGGTAGACTTGCAGTGGAAAAATCGAGATAGGGTGTGGCCACTAGTCAAGAAGAGCACTATATAAGCTGCCTTGGAACATAAAAGTGGCATTCTTGCTTCAAGAGTGACCCACGTCTGTGTGTTTAATCCCCAGACCCTTGCTCAACCATGGTTCCAAGTGGTGCAGGCACCACAGGTGGAGGCCCTAGGGAACTAGGGACACCCCCTCTTGGAGGCTGGCCAGCAGGTAACAGAAGGTGAGAGGGTGAATTGTAAGGATGGGGGCAGATTCTTCCAAGTCTGCTCTAAGGAATTTGCTGGTACTACTGAAAAACAGGGTACCAGGATGATTAAAAGGCAACTGAAGAATTTGTGGAAACCCTAGGTAGGGTTAAGTCTATGGTTTCTACAGGTAGGCACCTTGAACATCCCTGACTGGGACCATGTTAAGAAAGGCCTATGAAAGGAACTGAGGGGAAAGGGACTGGAGTCCTTTCCAATTGTCATGCTTTCCCTATGAAGGCTGGTTAAAGAGTCTGTGCTTACTGAAAATTATAGAGTCAAGGAACAGCTTAAGGAAGCCATTAGGATACTGGAGGGTGTCCAAGACAGAATCCCTGGCATCATGCAAAGGAGATCCAGTGGGAGAGGAGCTGAAGGAGCCCGAGGAGGCTCGGATCTCAGTAGTGATTCTGAGTCATCTCTAGGGACTGGGTCTATTCTCTTGCCCCTCCCCCATGAGAGAATTTTACAAAACAACTGCCCCTCTGGCTATTGAGAGGGAAGTAGAGTTGCAGAGACAATTGGCAGAACTAAGGTTTAGAAACATTCAGGAGTTCCCAGTTATCAAAACTGGATCCTCGGGGGAATAGGCAGGGGCTGCAGCAGCAATTTCAGTTTAAGAATGTGAGACAGCCTAAAGCAGCCATAACCACTTGTGTGCCACATGCTCCGTTTACTGCTGCCTTGGTGGAGTCCTGCATGGATCAATTTGATTCTTAGTGATTGGAAGCAGCTTTGTAGGGCAGTGCCTAGTGGAGAGGATTATTTGCTTTGGAGGTCTGATTATCAAGAAAATTGAAGAGACAGCCAAAAGGAACACTGCTGCAGGGCACCCGAATAGAAATGTAGGCATGCTCACTGGCGCTGGACCTTATGCCCCGCTTAATCAGCAAGTCATATGGCCCAGGGGTGTATGCTCAAATTGCCACCACCACCTAAAGAGCCTGGAAAGCCTTGCCTAACAAGGCTGACAGGGGTCAGTTATCTAAGGTGCTGCAGGGGCCATCTGAGCCTTATTCAGATTTTGTGAATCAGCTCTTACCATTAGCAGGTAGGATTTTCCCTGATGCTACAATGCCAGTTATCAAACTAGCTTATTATGAGAATGCCAACAAGCATTGTCAGGAGGCGATTTATCCTCACTGGCAATGAGGGTTGAATGGTTGCATCAGACTATGTAAGGACATTGACAGAGCCCATACCACCAGGGCTGTGATGGCTGCTGCTCTGCAATGTTGAAGTTTTGGGCGTGGCCCAAGTCCTGCTTTACTGTGGACATGCTGGGCATTTTAAAAACCAATGTCCCAACTGCCCCGAAGACCTGTCTTCAAGGTAACCCTCAACCAGATGGAGGATCAGGTAGGAAGCAGCCTGGCTTGTTGTGCCCCTGTTGTAGGAAAGGACATCATCGGTCTAATGAATGTCAGTCTAAGACAGACAAATGGTCATCTGCCATCTGGTCAGTTGGGAAACAGGAGGAGGAGGAGGGTCCTGCCCCAGGGCCACACAGTAAGTTTACAGGGCACTAGAGACTTCTTCCATGACACTCATTCCTCAGAAAAGGGTACCATTGACAAGCTGGTTCAGGGATCCAGAGGGAGCACAGGATTAGACCTCTGTACTGCCAAACCCAACACCACAAATGGGTGTTCAAACCCTTCACATGGGAGGGTTTGGTCCCATCCCCTACTATATCGGTAGGCTTGGTGTTGGGTAGAATTAGTACCGCTTTTAAGGGATTAAGGGTGATTCCTGGTATTGTAGATTAAGATTACACAGGGGAGATTAAAGTGATGGTGGCTGCAGAATTAGGTATTGTAACCATCCCAGAGAAGGCTGGGATGGCTCAGATGGTGTTACTTGCTATGTTTAAATCCAATAACCCTTTTCCAAAAGATCTAAGGGAAATTCTGGTTTCAGCTCCACTGAGGAAACAGGCATATATTGGGTTGCAGAATTAGATAAGTGCCCCTCAGAGTTAATTATTGATGGGAAGAAGTTCCCTGGCATTGACACCAGGGCAGATGCCTCTGTCATATCCATAAGGCATTGTCCCAAGGCTTGGCCATTGCAGCAGGCACCTTCTATGGTACAGGGCATAGGAAAGGCTGCCAGTCCACAGATCAGTATCAAGACATTAACATGGGATGATGTAGAAAGGCATAAGGGAGTCTTTCAACCTTATGTGCTAGCTCAATTACCTGTAAATCTGTGTGGACGAAATGTGTTATAAGGCATGAGGGTTGCGCTAACCATGGAATCTCTACAGAAAATGTTTGACCAAGAATATATTCCTGGGCAAGGGGCTAGGCAAAGATCTCCAAGGAGATCCCCAGGCTGTTGCAGACAGAAAATTGTAAGGTATGTCAAAGACAAAGCAGGATTAGGAGTTTTATTCTGAGGGCCACTGTTGAGCCACAAGTTGCCATTCCCATTAAATGGAGAGAAACTAAGCCAGTATGGGTGAAACAGTGGGCACCATTAGAAGAAAAGCTACTGGCTCCTCAGCAGCTTGTGCAAGAACACTGGATCTTGACCTTGGCTATAGAGAGCTCAAAGGACCATGTGAGCCTCTAAGACCCCTAGACACATTGAGCAATTTCCAAGTGAAGGGTGTATCTGAGGAAGGTTCTCTAGAGAAGCTGCAGTATCAGCAGTCAGGAAGACACATCCTGATAAGCATCTGTTTCCTGGAATTGAACCTACCACCCTGTTTGTCATAACACCCTGGTCAGGCCTGTGGCAGACTTTGGGCACATTAATATCACTGGGAGTTCATGGAAGATGCAACTTCGGGGGTCACCCATATGAGGTTTGGAAGTACTTCAATAGCACCTATAGTGGTAGAACTCCAGGTTACAATCTTGCTTCCCATATCCTAGTCACCCTAGCATTTCCATCTTACCAACATATGTCTGCTTGTAGAAGCCAGAGGAAGTGTATTTAACATCAAATCATGCTGGCTATCTCTTTGGATCTTAATCCAGGTGGCACAGTAAGTTCTCTGGAGGAGCACAGTAAATGCTTTAAGCAGAAAGGATTTGATAATAGAACATGCCTTTGTAGAAGTCAACACTTAGGTCAAATTCACATTGAAATTGAAAAACCCCAATGGTCTATTCTGGACCATAGCTAGCTGATGTTCTGATGTTAGATGTTTAACAGGTAACAAAGCCCTAGGAGTGCTTCTCCAGGCTGCTTTTGTGGAGACTAGAGTTAGACACATGAGCAGGGATCAGCCTTCAGGTATGAAGGATTTGTGTAAGAGTCTAGGAGCAACAGTCTATGCTCATTGTAGACCTTCAAGAATACCGAAGAGTGTTCCTAAACCAAGAAAGATTTTAAAGTGTCAGACAGAAAGGACATAAGCTATAGGACTTGCTTGCCTGGTTCAGACAGAACTCTGAGTATTCCACAGGTCGCTTTACTAGGTTCAATAAAGCCAGTCAACACAGAGCAGAGCAGACTGGTAGAGCTAGAGTTTGTTAGTGCTGGAATTCCCTGGTTCTTGATTCACAAGATCACTAAAGGTGACCACTTTCTTTGATTATTTAGGTCATCTAGGCCCCCTATCAAGGGTAGGGAAGCCCTGGAGTAATATGCTGTGAGTGCAGATGGCTAGGGCTACCTAGATGTGGGCAATAGTCTGAGATTAAAGTCTATCTGGTTCAATCTACAAAGAAAACTGTGCAAATGTAAAATTCATCATGTTCATTCTCAAAGCCGGATGGTGTATCCCGGTTCTCAATCACCTTAAGTGAGCCAACCATGCTGTGCATGCAAAGTTGCTGGAGATTACACAATATTCTTGAAACCCTATGTTACCATCTTGGTCACCATCAGAATTCTATGTAGAGACTGAACATAGGATCTTTTAGAAATTGAACCTTTCTTGCTCAAGGATTTAGGCTAGCATGTGCTCTAGATTTTCCTATTTAGCTAATGCAATGAACAACAGAAAATGGTCAACATTGTTTTAGCCAGATTTCTCTAGCTGCCACTTTGTTATTAACAACCACCGCCGCATTTTAACTAGCATGCAATATTTTATTAAAGGTTGGATGAGGCTATTGAGAGATTGCCTACTATTCATGAAACCCTGGGTTTAGACACCAGCCATTACAACTCATGAACCTGACATGAAAGTATATATCTGTAATTCCAGTACTTATAAGACAGACAAGAGCTATCAGGAGTTAAAGATCCTCTGCTATCCAGCGACTTTAAAGCTAGGCTGGCAGACATGGATCCTATATTAAAGATTGGTAAGTCCCTCCTCTCAGAGGCATGGCTTCTGTTGTACTGCTTCTTGGGCCATCCCTGGGATCTGAAGTCCTTAAGGCAGCAATATCTGTCATTGATTAAAACAAGCACATTTAATTTTATGTTAAACATGAATACATGTATAACCTCAGAACATGTCATAATATGCTTTATCTTCATGACCATTGTTTCACTTTATTTGGTTACTTAATAAACCAACACCTTTCCCAGACTTAGGCACTAAAAATAGACACTCCATTAAATTATGGAGGAGCAGTTAAAACACACATCTGCCATGAAACTTTGAATCTAGAAAGGATGGAGAAGTAACTGGCTCACCATTTTTACCTTTACTCCATACTCTTACTCTTGCTTTTGGGATCCCGCCACCCAGCTCCCAAATAAAGTCACTCACACAAAGGCTTAATCTTACTTACAAATGCCCAGCCTTAGCTTGACTTGTTTCTAGAAAGCCAGATTTCCTTCACTAAAATTATCTCATCTTTCGCTTCTGGGATATTTTCTGTTTTCTTTCTTCTGTGTATCTTACTTTCACTCTTACTCCATGCCTGGTTGTGTAGCTGGGTAACTGGCTCCTAGCATCCTCCTCCCTTTGTTCTCTTGCTCCCATCTCTCCCCAGATTTCTCCTAATTATCCTCTCTGCCTTCCAGCCCTGCCTCTCTCTCTCCTGGCTCGCTATTGGCCATTCAGGTCTTTAGGTCATTTAGCAGTAACCATTTCACAGCTAAAAAGGCAACAAAAAGTCACACACTATATATATATATATAATCTCACTGTGTAGGCCACTTGCCACCTTCAGCTTTACTTCCACAGTATGAGGAAGAGCAGTCATTTGATTATGTTTATATTTCTTTAAGATCTTTATATAAGTTCATATAAGATCAGTGGGAAAGCACCTGTGGTGTTTGGGTAAGAAAATGCCCTCCATAGGTTCATGGGTTTGAATACTTGGTCATCGGGTGACAATGCTACTTGGTGAGCGACAGCCTTTCTGGTGAAGTGCATCACTAGGGTGGGCTTTAAGTGGTTCATAGCCTTGACCTGCTTCCTGTTCTTTCTCTGCTCCCTGTGCTACAGATGAAAATATAACCGGCTGGATTGATCCTCCTGCCATGTCATTATATGAACTCTCCATTGAGAACTGTCAGCCGAAATAAAGTCCTTAAGTGGCCTTTGGTGGTAGTATTTTATCACAGAAATAGAAATTAGGAAAGTGCCCGTGCTTCCCCCAAAGTAATACACATGCCCTGAGGGTGAGTGATGGAAATTTTCTTTCCAGAATATCCTGTGGACCTTTACTCTTTAATACGCACCAGGAACAAGGGCAATAGATTCAGATAGCTCTTTGCTAGAACACGTTCTTGTATTAAGAGACTTAAACCAGAGTCTAAATGTTTATGTGGACCAATTTTAACTACTAAGGTCTTCCCACTTAGGTAGCAGACCCCCCTCTAACAAGGAGATAAGCACTCGTTGGCCTTTGTAGACACTTCAAATAGAACTCCCTTACACCAGCTTTCCTCATGAGTTAGGAATTTATTATGACTATTTGAGTAATATATGTATACATTATATTCTTGATAGTCAGAATAATCTGTGGTATCCTTTCCACATTAGATCAACCCATGTATTATTAGTATTAATTTCAGAGTATTTCTAATATATTCCACATTTATGTAGAAAAAATGCACAGCAGTTTTTAATCTAAGTCTATCCTTCCCCACCCCACTTGCTCCATCATTTATTTCCATATTGCTACAGAGTAACTCATTTAAGAGCAGCAACCACTCCATTGTGTATAATGTAACTTAAATGCCCATTTAAGGTTCTTTCCAGTGTTTTCCTATTAACTATAATGCTTCAGAGAATATATTCTACATAGAAATTTCTTAGATATAGAATTATGTCCTTGGGCTCAGTTCCCAGATGTGAATTACTGAGTTAGAGAACACGAATATATCTGTAACTATATTGCCAAATCACTTTCCAAAATGTCCATTGCAATTAAGAGGTAGGGGAAATAATTATACCCCAATGCCATCAGCAACATTGTATATTTGTGGGTATATTTTGTGGGTTCTTTTAGATATGTTGTATTTTAGTGTGCAAAAATACTTCATTAGTTTTCAGAAAAGTTCTCATTTATGTATAAATACTTGCTAGAAATACCTGCATATCCTATGCTCTCTGTGCATGTGGAAATCATTAAATGGGGTTTGGCACATAAGTGATTTGGGCACAGAAGTCTGCACATATATGAAAAGTAGGGAAGGAGTCACACCTCATGGTCTGGTTTACACAAGAATGTTATTGAAATTTGTGTCAGAAAACTGAGGAAGTATTGGATACCAGTCACTGTCTGAAGCTTCAGACTCTTGTGCGGGTTTCAGTCAATTTGTTCATTGTGTCATACATCCACTGGGCATCCAGCTCCAGCATTCAGTACCAGATCATGAGCACTCTGCACTGCTAAAGCATGGGAGCCACAAAGCCAAGGCCACACATGGTTAAAAAAACCTGTGTCAATGCCCTTGTTTAACATGTGGGTCATAAACTACTAAATACTTGTCAAATTAGTAGGTTTCCTAGAAGTTGGTTGCATCGTTGATGTGAATGCAAAGTAGACTACCCTAGAAATAGATACATATGAATGAAAAAGGCTTACAGTGGGGAAAATGGTCTGTGGCATGGCAGCACAGCCATCAGCAATCCTTGAAAGAGTAGCAGGGGAATCCTGTATCCCAGCCAGTGGTTCACAAGGAAAGGGGCACAGACTAGCACCTCCCACCACGTGATGCACATAATGGCAGTTCAACAAATATGCTTCTTTTGCCTTCATCTTTTAATAGGACTCAACTCCAGTTGAGGATCTAGTATATGTAAACCAAAGCCTTTTGAAGGAAGCAGTCTGAGCTTCATGGAGCCGATAGGGAGGTTAAAGACAACCTTATTAAATACCTATGTTTTAGAAATAGAAGAACAGAAGGCCACAGAATTCTGATGCAGTGTCCTGGCAAGAATTAGAAGGGACGTCACAGCTTCTATAGCCAAAGCCTACCCTTTCCCAGTTTAGGCTTTTACTTCTGTGGCTCATGGGATCATGACGTGCTCAACTGCCCAGATGGCATCTCTCTTCAGACAGATTTGTGTACCCTCCCCTCTGCCAACCCCATCTACTACCAATGTTTGGACTCAGTCTAAATGTCCCAGGGGAGTAGAGTGTGCCTCTAAGAGTGAAAAAGCACTGGGTATGATGTGCAGAGTAGTGATGGACATTTATGGTTCATAGAGTGAAGTTTGGCTTAACCTAAATAGCACATGGGCATTTTTCAGTTGTGACACTCCTTGCCTGTACCTTGCAACCCTCAACTCTACAATGAGTTAGATGTTTAAATACCTGCCTCCCATGGATGTTTCTGTCAAATGAGAAGCCTAGGCTAAAGGTGTTACCCTTTCCCCCTAGCCATTTCATATAGATATTTTAATGTTTATATAACACACATAACTAAGGTTAAGATTTTGTCTTTTCCTCTGGGAATTGCAGAATTGGGCAGGCATACCCTAATAACCCACGTCAGTATATGCTGGCTGTGAAGATAGCCCTGTGTTCATCCTTGCATTTGCTTCCAGATGATAGTGCCCACATCTGCTACAAAAGCAGATCCTTGCCTGTATAGCAAATTTGCTCTAGGTACAAGAGATCATGGTCCTCTTTGGGTCAGTTTATTCCAAAGTTTGAGGGAATAAACAGAATGGGAGGCAAGATCAGAGAACACCATCCATGACATGTATGATGAAAATGAAGTCCGATTCCAAATATAGGCTGTATCCCAATGAAACAGCACTGAGAACATCGGTGCTAGCTAGTTTTTAACATAAAAAACCTAGGCATACCTGGGAAGAGGGAATCTCAAAGTGAGGGACTGGCTCCATCAGATTGTCTTGGGGCCATTGTGAGGCGATGTTTTCTTGATTTATTGGGCTGGGGTTCTGACTCACTTTGGACAGTATAATATTGGGGCAGCTGGTCTTTAGTTGTACAAGCTAAGTAAGCCAGTAAAAGCATTCCTCCATGGTCTCTGCTTTACTCCCTTGTCCTGATGTCCCTTCATGATGGGCTGTAAGTTATAAAATAAACCTTTTCTCCCCAAATGGCTTTTGGTCATGGTATTTTAGTCATAAGATGTCTGGTCTGTCAAAGGAAAATATGCTTTGTTTGAGACAGTTTGGGTGGTTGGCGAATCAGTCTTACAAGGAACAAGGTTTTGAGGTGTTCAGCACCTAACTTATAAAAGTCTAGTAATAGGATGTTCTGGGAGATGCTGAGAGCCTCGGGAGTCAGTTCATAGGACTTCCAACCTGACCACACAATTTCCTGAATTGTGGTTTGGATTATCCAATGTCTTTAGTTCTATACCTCAAAATCAGGAGTAATAATGCCTCTGAGAAACTGAGGATTCAATTAAATGAATGTGAAAATAAATACAGCTGGCACCTGGTCGATACTCCATAAATATTTAACACAATCTAGCTTGAGTTTGGAAGAGGCCATACCCTGTGATCATCCTGCTGACATGAGCAAGTTTTCCCCCATATTAATTTTAACTCTGCCTGCTTTTTTCAAGAAGAGCAGTCACCCTTTAGTGACAACAGCTTTAAATCTTAAAAAGGATTTCAGGTAAGACTTGATTCACCTTTATTAGACACCTTTTCATGCAAAGAAAGTGATTGTCTTCCTGAGTGCATATATATATATATAAAATGTGTATATGTTATACTATATATGTTTGTGTGATCAGTGCACTGAATCCACAACCCTCAGTCTCATTTGTTAAATATTTATTGATCAATGATTATTTCATGCAAAACCTGGAGACAGCATTTTCAGAGGCTGCCTCTATTCATCTAGGGAATTCCTACCTTGGGAACCACTAAGGTATCAAGCTTGAGACCCCAAATTATGGACTCAAACTTTGGCATGCTTTCAGAAAGCCACTTGGTGGCTGACTGGTTGTACCATTTTAAGTGAGGATGGGAACACACTGATGCTATGACATCACTGAGGGCCATGACCATGGTTTACTTGGTAGTCATTTGGAGAGAAATGCCACCCCAAATAGCCCTAACTACCACAGCAACTTAACTCTGCATTTTCCTTATTGAGCCATGAGGTTAACAGTATACAGTGTTTTATCTTTGGGATTGTGATCAGATTTGTGTAAACTCTGAAGACAAGATTGTATCCTACTAACCCTAGTGGACCTTATAGAACTGAGCAATTCCATAAAGTTGTGAGTCTACTTTAGAAATCTGCTAACTTCATACACATAGATTGAGTCCTACAGGAGCTAGATTGAACATATATCTGGTTCAACGCTTCAGGCAAGACATAATGTCAAATACAGACTGAGCTCTTGAGAATTGTTTAGAAGTAACATTTTAAGAGACTTTGGATCAGGTAGCAAAATGGCAACTGAACTGGGTGATGTCTACACTAGATATTGTTGATTCAGGGTTCCCGCTTTCACATTCTGACCAGAAACTGATAACCTTTAACTCCCATTTTCCAAGTTAGTATAACTTGTAGGTGTCAGGCAGCTTGTCCAGGAGCATGAACTTCTCCAACTGGACGAAATTCCGATCACAATTAGTCTCTTCCAAGCACACTGCTTTGTCTTTCAGTTTTGGTTGGCAGATGTTAAACTAGAAAATAGGAATGGATCAACATAGGCAGGGAAAGCACAATAGGTTCTGCTTTTGGGGACTAATTGGCTTGAGGGGCTATCGTGTTGGCCTTAGGTTAGTGCCTACTGGCCCCAAGGCCAGGCTAGAAAATTTGGCCCTGACCATGTAGGCATAAGGAAGCCTGATGTTTGTGAAGAGGAATGGCCAAGAGCTGCACTATGATAAAATTACTGGAGTGCGGAGATTGGTTTGGAGGATGCAGCAATGATTTATTCAGAACAGAACGAGGCCCTGGAAAGAGACCGATTTGCCATGCCAGAGAAGCGGGATGAACCTGAGTGAAGCCAGCTTAGTCCCGAGAAAGATGAGTCATAATTTCTAATAATCGAGGTTGTTAAATTGTCCATCGATTCCATTTCCATCAATTTACCTATAGGAAAGATGAGCAAAAAAAGCCTTTATTATCTCAGTGCTCACTTGCATGTACTTGCAGTGTAAACTCACCTGTAATGGTGAACACTTGCATGTGTGATATGCACTTATATATGATATGCATGGTAGAAGTGAGTGTACATGTGCATATGTACAGTTAATATGTGAACTTGTGTTCAACATGGTCATACAAGGGTAACTTCAAAAAATTACCATCCACCCTAAAGCATAATTCAGAAACATGGACAAATGCAGACAAAAATGCACATCAATGGATAGGCTGGCAGGTAGTTTGAATCTACTGGCAAACTAATCCAGCATTGATATGTGGCAGTTATGGCTTTCCTTTGGAACAGCTGGCTGACAGGCTAAATGCCTGCATTAGCTTCTTCCAATGGCTGCGATAGGTGAACTTGAGGACATATCAATGCTGGATTCACAACTGGTCTATGTTTATGGTGTAAAGAGGTACAGGTGAAAACCAGGGCCATTTTCATGCTCTAGAACACTTCTAAGTAGCAAAAATATTAAAATTTAAAAGTTAGGCACACTTTATTGCATGTCTCCTCCCCAAACAGTTTTATTGACTTATTTGGGACTTCACATTATGTATCCAGATTAGAACTGCTTCCTAGTTCTTGCAGTCTTACTCTCTTGTGATCTCCCAATATACCAAGTCCAATTTGTTGCCCCTATTATGCATTGGGATCATGGTTGAACTCCCAGTGGTCAGCCCATTTAAAGAAAACCTTAGATCCCCACCCCTACACTAGAAGCCATCAACTGATGAGCTACCCCCCAGGATCCCTATCAGTTTAAGAGGTCTCCTTCAATGGCTTCCTATCTACACTTTTAAGGGCTATGTGTGGGGCTGGGAAGAGGTTGCCACACAGAAGCCTTCTAAGGTCTCATTCTCAACTGGTCTGCAGTCAATTAAAATTTGGTTTTGAAGGTTTTATCTTAGATTCTAGTCTGTATAATCCTATCATGCATTGTGTGTGTGTGTGACTACAGATGAACTCAGCTTTGTGTATGCTGGGGCAAGCACTCTTCTTTGAGCCATATACCCAACCTTGTGTGTTTAGTTATTCAAGTATTAGTTAGCAAACATTCCTCATCCCCTCATCTTTTATTAAATGCAGTGCCACCATTAGAATACCTCTTCGTTGAAGTCAACTATTTGAAATTGTTTTCCAGCAATGATTTCAGACCCCTTCTTTCCACCTGCAGACTATACGAATGTCAGAAAAATGTCCTTTTTGGTACATGTTTAACTGAAGAATTTTACAAATCAGACATCTGATACCCAAGTTTTACCTTTGATCTGCACAGAATTCCTAGCAAGGTTCTAAGATTGTGGTTTTCAAGCCTAGATGAGGAAACTAAGCTTACTTCATTCTTGGTCATGTCCTGCTCTTCGTTTCTCCCTACCTCCCGATAATATTCAGATCACATGTTTGCAAAACCGGAGACTAAGTCTAAAACCCGAGCAGACTCTGGGCTGAAGACGGAACTTCCTCCCACATCTCATACAGGCTGGGACATTTCCATAAGTAAAAGTAGGTTAGTTACTGAAATACTCTGAACCTTAGCCAAGTTACACTTGGAAATAATTGCACATGCACCCACAGGGGAAAAGCTAAAATTTAGGGACATTTCTAAGAATGTTAAAATTTCCAAGCAATCAGTGTTCAGGGTAGCAAGGTGTAATAGTGTATTCAGCATTACACTGGAGCTGGGGACATCACATCTGTGCTTGAACACTTATTTTCACGTAGAGTCCATGTTCCTGGTTAAGTTTATGACAAGTTGGCACAAACTAAAGTCACCCGGGAGGAGAAAAATCTCAGGAATTGCCTCTGTTGGGGCCATTCGGAATCCTGGCCTCCAGCTGCTCTTCCCTGCTAGAGATCTTTCCTTCTGATTTGAGTTACTGAAAGCTGTGTCAAAGTTGTTTACCAGCTCTGCTTCACGAGCACGTGTTGCCTTGGCCTTGATCAGAGGATAAGGTTTTCACCTGTTGGCCCACTTGACTGTTGGGTATATAAGCCTTCATGGCGCTATTTAATAAAGGGCTTCTTACCAGTGACTAGAGGTCCATGACTCTGTGTGTGTTTTTCAACTTCCAGCCCCTTGCCCGAGGCTCGGGAACTGTATGGTAGCGCATAGAGCGCAGACAGGCATTGTGTGCTGCAGCCTCCATACAGGCTTGGCCTGTATGCTCATCTATGATTACGTTCCTCATTGATATGGGCCCAGGGTGGTGACATCCCTGAGCATGTGGGTCCTGGGGTGTATAAGAAAGCTGTAAAAGCAGTCACATTCAGCTTTGGATTCATCTCTCCTGCCCCAGCAAGCCTTGTTAATGCACTAGGGTGTGAAGTGTAAGTTAAACCCCTTCCCTCGCCTGAATTATTTCTGCTCATGTTAGATCATGGCAACAGAACTAGGATATGCCTGTACTTTAAGACTTCAGGCCATAGCATCAGAAGGGTTAAAAGGACAAGAGGAAGATCCAGAACCCAGCCAAGTAGCATGAGCGTTATTTGCACCCAGAGTGGCTTGCAGCACTCAAGGTGATGCTGTGCTCAGGCTCATTTCCCAGGGTACATTTTAAAGAGAAGATTTCTTCCTCCAAGCAGATAGGGGAATGAATTATAAATATACAAGTAGTCTGTATATGACCTGAATCCTCTGCCTATGGAGAACTGGGGCAACCGTTCAGCTGCCCATCCTCCCTCCCATTTCATCTCGGTGGGAGTCTCGTCCATCATTCTCTTTCCTTGTAGGAATTCAGTGTTTTTCCGTGGTACTTTTTAAATAGCCAATGAACTTGAAAGCTTGTATCACGGGCTTTTCATCTGAAAACTTGTTAGGATTTTAATGTCTCCCACACATTACAGACAGGGCAGAGATGGAAATCCAAGACAGGTCGTATTGAAGCCGTGTGTCAGTGGCGCTGCTGTTCAGGTTGCATATCTGCTTAAGCACAATCTTCGCATCTCCCTGTTATTTGGAAAACAAACACATAAAATGGGCAGAGATAAAAGCATGGGGATTGATGGGACTCTTTCTGGAAGATTCCAAGTCCCTGCTAACTCTTCCTTACAACAAAGCAGCTCAGTGGCCACAAATATGAGAAGAGTTTAGCTTTAAAGTATATTTCCAACCTCCTTTATAGTTATCTTAGTTAACTATTGCTTTGAGATGAAACACCAGAACCAAAGCCACTTGGAGGAAAGAATTGGCTTACACTTCCACATCATTATTCAATCCCTGAAGGAACAAAGGATAGGAACTCAAACAGGGCAGAAGCTTGGAGGCAGGAGCTGATGCAGAGGTCATGGAGGGCTGCTGCTTACCAACTTCTTCCCTCTGCCTTGTTTATCCTGCTTTCTTATAGAACCCGCACTACCCAGCACCCTCTTCCCTACCAACAAGGGGACAACGGCACCCCACCATCAAATCACTAAGTTCAATCTTTGTAGAAGCGGGAACTTCAATTAATGACTCCCTAAGACTTTAGCTTTTGTTAACTTGAGCTACCTAGGACAATAGGTGAGGACATCGAGGCTAAGTTATAAAACTTCAGAGATCAGAAGTTCATGATCCGTTTCCCCATTCTCTTTCCTTCCCAGGGAGTGCACATATTTACACCCATATATATTCCTTGGTTATGCCTCTTTCTTGGCCAATGGCATCTAAAGTATATCAGCAAAGCTTCATGGGTAAAGTTGAAGTTCCTGGTTGTCATAGTGATTTGGCTTTCAAATAGCGATTTTCAGCCTTGTTTATGTCTGCTATGCAACAGCACTATGACTCTTGAGAGCCAGCTGTGACAGCATGTTGACGCTAGCCCTCCAACTGGAGATGCCAGTTGCTTCCCCTCCCAAGACGTTGCAGACATAAGAACGCATCCTCTGCTCTCCCCGGAGAAATGGGCTAGTTACATATATAGTCAACCTTCTCTGCCCTGTTTGGGTTACTTCCTTGTGAGTGCTAGAAACTCCATCTTTTGAGACATTGTTTTCTAGGAAAGCTAACATACGCTTCCCCAAAGCAGATTATCTCACAACCCTTGCCAAGACAGATCCCTAAGCCTCGAGTCAAGACTCCGCCTTCTATCTCACCTTGCTTGTAACAGTGCCCTGAAGATCTACTCAGCTATACTCCTCTGGCTCCTTTTTACATTTTGGCCAGATTGCAGCTTCTCTGGTGAATCATTACATTCGCCTTTAAATATTACCGTATGAGGAATTAAGATGGGAATTGTTAGCAGTATCTTTTCTTCCTTGTTCAGAAAAAGAGTCGTTAGGGAGGAGTTTGATTTCAAGTTTGTAGAAGATAGTGAGGATTCATTGGAAGATGAAATCATTCATAGGGAAACAAGAAATCTCTTTAGAAAACCGAGAAGATGTAAAAGATTCACACCCAACTCCCTCGGCCCCACTGGCTTATAATAATGGTTGGTGGTCTCAGTTAAGTAGGGGCTTTGTACCAGTGATTGGAGGTCAGTGTGTCTGTTTCCTCAACCTCCAGCCCCTTGCCCGAAGCTCACGAACTGGATTCTAGCACATAGAGAGCAGACAGTGGGCGCGGTGTGCTGCAGCGGTAATAGAACTGGAGCAATGCTGGTGAGTCACGTTTATCGAGTCCAGAAGTGAAGTAGTCCATATTAATGGAGGGGCATATATTGGAATTTCAACTAAGGTGGGATGTTTGGAAAGTCTATAGATGACCACAAAAGTGGTCCAATATCTTTCAACAGTAAATGTAGCAACACTGCATGCCCAGCGGCCCCAGGGAACCTAGGATCTCTAGCAGTGTCTGAATGTTCCCACTGTAGGCTTCAGTACCTCACTCCTTCCACAGGAAAACCTTGGCTTTGACAAAGGGCTTCTCAGGCTGTAAGGGGAGCCTTCTCTGAAGTTCTCTTTATAGTTATGTTCAGGGTTTGTGCCCTGTGAACATGAGAGTTCAGAATCTTTAGATGGCAAACAAGAGACTGACTCAATGCCTCCATTTGGCATCAAGGGTCCTAACAGCAGCCACTACTTTCTCGCATCTAGCCACCTGCCTCGAACATTCCAGATCTAGCCACTGGTGAAAGTTTAAGTCATAGCATTACCCCATTCGACAGAGGCCTCTCCGTTTACCACCGTCAATGGGGATGGTCTTGGTCACTTACTGATGAGTGATATGGCCGCTGAATTCCATCCTTAGAATTGGTTTCCTCAAGCCACATTCCATAACTACTGCCTTTCATCATATTCCAGATGCCTATGTGTATGGCTCTTTAAGAATTGAAAATAGAGTGGATAAAAAATACACCAAGATCTGCTTATGTGAAATCATAATTACACCCTTAAGATACGCACATGGGTATAAGGTCATCCTCTAGGGCATGGGGAACCTATCAGTGGCCACATTCCTAAAGGTCGTTTTATCTTTGGCAGTTATCAACTGCCAATGGATACCCAGCCTAGGGGTGGAGCCTCAGCCTTCCACACCTTTAAGTTGGAACTGTTAACTGACTCAACTTTATACAGAGGTCTATGTATCTAACCATAGCTTCTCTGAATTCATGTGTACAACAGCCATTATGTCTGTGGGAGCCCACATGCTACTCGGTTTCCATCCGGAGTTATTCCTGACTTAGTCATTTGAGTTCAAGCTTGTTTGCCTGCTCTGCTTTTCCCAGGAACCTTGAGGGCTGTAAGAAAGTTCTGATTAAGCCCTTGAGAAAGAACATTTTTGCCCAGTTGGAAGAGCCATTTTTCTATAAGATTTGGGCTGGTGTATGCCAGCCAGAGGCACTCCTCATTAGAGATTAGAAGCTGCTTAACTGAAGATAATGCAGCTGTTTGAGCTTCTTCAGAAGGACAGTGCAGGGAGGTGGTTAGCTGACTTGTTCTGCCTTTTGCCTGTATTTAGTATATACACTGCCTGAGAAATAAACCCAGGGCCTGTTTGGTATTGACCTTCAGTCCTCTGTCTCTCCCAAGTTTTCATCTTCATTTCTCTTAATCTAACTTTTCCTCAATTTAGCAGCTCCTTCCCAGGGAATCCCCAAGCTGATTTCTGCCAGAGGGGGCTCCAACACACATCCAGAACAGACAGCATTTTAAAGCACTCTTCTCCATCCTCTGGCTTCTCTTTCACCCCCCCTCTCCCTTCCATCATGGTCGCTGCGCCTGTGGTAGATTACGCATTTATATATACGTACATCTGCGGTCGAATATTCAACACTGCATTGCTGTGGGAAGTGTTGAGAAACAAGCATCTCTGCATTAACCACTGCCTATATTAAGAAGCTTCTATGGCCAAAGACAGGAACACAAATCTATGCACATAAGTATCTGGAGGCAGTCTAACAGATTGGGAACTTTCTGACTTATTACCTGAAAAAGGCTCAGGATTCTTTAAGGAAGTGCTGGTTTGGGCTGGAATACACATTCTGGGAACTGCATAGGTGTAATTCAAAGAGAAAAGAACACCCCCAAACCCCAAGAATTGCTCCTGTACAGAGATCATTCGCCTGGTCAGGTTTGACTCAGGCTGCCAGTCTGCTCAGTCTCTGATATTACAGCAATGTGGCCAAGCTCCTGTTGGAATATCAGCCTCTACGACTCACCTGGTGTGAACTGGCCTACAGAGGAAGGCAGCAGACGAAGACCAACCGAAATCCTAGGGTATCTGAGTATAAGGATATAGATGTCCAACAGCTGCCACCTCCAGTTCCTCCTACCAGAGTTGACCTTTCCTGTGGCTTCCCACTGCCTTATTCCATGCCTTCCACACAATGTAAAAACCCAAGAATATTTACTATCCCATGCTTTAAACAGCCACTCTTTAGCAAGGTGTTACCTATTATTCTGACATTTCCCCTTATTTGTATAGATTTGGGTTCATGCTCTGAATTGTTGCCTTGAAATGTTTTGTTTTTATTAGCATGCATTAATTATGCACATCAATGGGTCAACGGGGTATCATTTCCTGAAGCACAAATATGATAACAGTGAATTGCTTTGGACTTTATGTGCATGAAAATTTACTTATTGCATGGAAACTTTTATAGGCTAGTTTTAGATATTGAATTCTCAGGCTCTTTCTCACGTTTAATATTTTATTTTATTTGCTTTTATGTTTGCCATGAACTACTTTTTGCTAGAGTTCACCATTGTTTCAGTAAGATCTCTCCTGCCACCTGACTTCTTGCTGGCTTTCAGCCTCTGGATTATGCACAGGTGGGCTAGTGGTTGGTGTTCTTTGGTTTTCTATTTAGCTTTATGAATCTGGTCACCTAGGTATGGAGGTCTGTAATTGGGGAAATATGCTAGTTTATGTTTTCTACTCTATCCCCTCTTATCAGATAACCTAATTGCCGCCCACTAACAGGTATTCCATTTTTAATTTCACATTGTCTTCACATTTCAGTTTGAGAAGTTCCTACTAACCATATTAAGATCTCACAGGCCCCTGTCCTGTACAAAGTCTATGGAGAAGCCTTTAAAAAAAAGCTCAGCAAAAGCAATTTTTACTGAAAACATTAATACTGTTCTACATTTCTATCTCAGCACACATTTATGTAAATGTCACTAAGTCCTGAATGTTTTCCAGAGAAGATGCCATCAACAGAGTAGGTTAAGATTGTGTCTCCACTCTAAAAAATTCCAAGTTCACCATCAAGTTTCTAGATCATCCTGTTTCTGGTGAAGCCCTTCTGGTTTTATGAAAGTCACTTTCACTGTGCAGTCTTTTCTCCGAGTATAGTCAGGTGAATGTGGAGAAAGGGTTCACCAGGATAGAGGAGAGCAGTTAGGTGTCTCTTATGACATGGATCTTTGTCAAGCATGCTCCATTTCTCGTGACCTACTTAAGACGTTGGTATAGTCTTTGTCAAAGAACCACGGGCAAGGGTTGACATGACTTCCTATGTACTTGAGACTAATTAGGGTTAAGACTGGTTAAAGTTATCTCCTTAAGATGGAACATAACTGAATTTTTATAACTGGAGTCTGTACCTGACACTCATTTAAGCAACTTTTACTCTTATTTTTGTATTTGATTTTGCTGGTAGAAGCTAGACATGTTGGAAGCAACAGGACCAGAGGCAAGCATATGCAATGAGAGGGCAAGTTAGTCCATGGAGCACCTGAGCGTCAATGTGTTGTATTGGTCCTTCCGTCCCAACTCCTGCCTTGGAGATTCCCTCCCTCTTTTCTTCATGAGTCTTTTGAGGGCTTTTTGTTCTCACCCATTATCCTGGAACCCTGCTGCAGTGTGCGCTAAAGGTGCAGGAGAGAAGAGAGGCTCCACAATCTAACATTTAAACCACTGAGATTGTCCAGTTACCCTTGCACGAGTTTCTTGTATTCCTCCTTACACTTTGGGAAAGATGGGACAGTTGGAGTGAGAAAAACCTTTGCCCCGGTGTTCTGGGGTGAAACATTTGTTATGCAGAAGGCCCTGGGTTTCTTGAGCATTACCTGCCAAGGCAAGGAGAGAAACCTTTCTTAGATCTCCACCATGAGGCCCTAGTGCTATTTTGAGGCAATTCTCAGAGCTGTTCCTCCCAAAGTGTAGCTCAAATTCTAATTGGTCTTAAAAGGCCGGGTAAAAGCTAAAGATCAGAGAAGCAGAGTAGCTTTTTTTTACCCTGATTTCAGACTGAAAGGTAGTCCTGTCTTTAGAAGTCCTCAGATTGAATGTGCTGAGCTGTCTCCTTCCTGCCTTATAATTCTCTGCCCAGTCATCTCTCCCCTGTCTTCACCTCCCTAGTGCTAGGAGATTAAGTGTGTGGCTAGTTAAAGATATGAGCTGTCTCCACCACCACCTGGCTCCTTTTAGACTGGATCCAATTTTGTGTAGCCCAGGGTAGTCTTGAACTCAGATCTGTCTCCCAAGTGCTGGATTAAAGGTGTGTGCTACCACTGCCTGGTCTCTGGATAACTAGTAACTAACCACTGTCTGGTCTCTATGGATAACTAATAACTAGCAATCTGAAACTCAGGCAAGCTTTGTTACACAGTACAAACAAAATATCCAACTGAAGGGTCCAAGAATATGAACATAAAAATGTAGATTTCAGAAACAGGAATGTAGAAGAAAGTTGTAAGCATAGAAGAATGAGAACAGACTGTCAGCTTTCTCAGTAGCTTAAGGATTAACTATTAACAGTGGGTTAACTCTGCTTTACAACCCATAACTCTAAGGCCAAAGCATTTCTGCAAGCTAAGAGCTAGCCTAAAGATATGAACTGGGTCAACTTTTAGGAAATAGATGTGACCTGGTCATGCAATATCCTTGCTATGTAAAACTGGCAGCAAAGGGGAGAGCACAGGGGTTCAGTAAACACTACCTAGAAGTACCAAGGAAAGCAATAGATTAAGTACAAACACTAGTTTAACTGAAACTCAATTGTAGAGTAAGGCAATCTGTATCGGAGTTTTACCTTGAGTGTTAACTCCTTTGCCTTACAAAAGTCTATCTCTGGTTATCTCAGCTAGCTGATAAGCTTTTTGTGCCACATGGAGTTTATTCCGGAAACAAAATCCAGGGGGAAAAAAAGTTTGCTTCTGGTTTATTAGACTTTTGTGGTCTGTCCCCATTTTTGCATGACCCGGAGGACACAACACCCACAAACTGTTTTCAGGTGTCTCCCATTCTAGTCATTCGCCTCCCCAAACAAAATTGCCACTCAGTAATTCTGCAGTTTAGGGTCCCAGGAGCATTTACTCTGAGCAGGAAAATTTTGGCCACACTCGTTTCATATGCCCTCTCCAGACATCGGGTGGTGGCTGGCTCTAGCAAACAGTTCTTTTTCCATGTAACACGAGTCCTTAAGCTTAAGAAAACATGGCTTATATAAACACCTTTACCTGATGAGGTAAAGCCACAAATCGTATACTTTTAAAAAATGTTTATTAAACTATTTTTCTCCTCTCCCCCTCCCCCATGATCCCCACACTTATATTTACTAAGATCTTGTGTCTCTCTCTCTTAGGGTCCTCTTTATTGTCTAAGGTTCTCTGGGGTTGTGAATTGTAAGGCTGGTTTTTCTTTATGTCTAAAAAACACTTATGAGTACATATATTTCTTTCTGGGTCTGGGTTACCCCAAAGTTTTCTAGATCCATTTGCCTGCAAATTTCAATGTCATTTTTCCCCAGGGTGTAGTACTTCATTGATGTAAATGTACCACTTTTTTTTTAAATCCATTCAGTCTAGGGGCATTTAGGTTGTTTCCAGGTTCTGGTTAGTACAAATAATGCTGTTAAGAACATAGTTGAGCACATGTCCTTGTGGTATGATTGAGCATCCTTTGGGTATATGCCCAAAAGAAAGAAGTGGATGGCCCAGGTGGTCCAATGTTTTAGAATACCTCTGAGGAGTTTCTTCTGAGTTCTACCATCCAGAACAGTTTAAGACTGCTGGCCGAGATGATCCAGCCTCAAATACTATAATCAGTACTTGACCATAATCCTAAATTTTCTTTGGAATTTTCCCCATAAGAATATCAGCACCCCCAATCAGGAGGAAGCCTAGAAAACTATGCCCACATTCTCAAAAAAAAGATTATGTGTGTTTGTTTAGTGTGTTGGTTTACAAGTCGTTTGGACAATAATCAGGAACAAAGTTAAAGGAGAGTAGAGTCAGTTCTTGTTTTGGAAAATGAATGAAATGCTGTGGGAAATGCTCTTGTTCCCTGTCAAGATTTGTTACTCTTATTGGTTTAATAAAATGTTGATTGACCAGTAGCCAGGCAGGAAGTATAGGCAGGGCAACCAGACTAAGAATTAGAGGAAAGGCAGAGGAGTCACCAGACATAGTCAAAGCAAGACGAGAAGGCTTCACGAGTAAGGTACCAAAGTCACATGGCTAAACAGAAAATTATGCATTAAGTCATAGGAGATAGTTAAATCCGAGCTAATAGGCCAACCTGTTTATAATTAAGCAGTAAACCCCTTTTTGGTTTCCTACCCAAACAGAGCGTGGGACACATGGGTGGCCTGGCAGAGATCAGAAAGCAAATAGAAGACATGTATGACTGAAGATGTCACAAGGACAGGTACAGTGTCAGTCTGCCACCATCAGCAACAGGGACTGCATTTAGCTGTGGCAATTGATGCCTTTTCATGTTCAAGAACCATCTTCCAGGAAAAGCAGGACATCTTCACACAAACTGTCCTCACCTTTGAGGGTTGGTGACTGCCTAGCCATCTTGAATGAGGTTTGTAGCAGAGATTACGGCTTGTTCAAAGCAGTAGGAGTCCGGAAGTGGCAAACAAATGCAGTCTGAACAAATCCCCTTTACCATTGACTGCACAGACTAAAGGACAACTATGGAACTATAGAACTAAAGCTCTTTAGTGTATTTAAATAGCTGCCGCATATAAGAGATAACCAAACTCCATAGATCACTAGCCAGAGTTCTCTTTAATCCCCCCCACCACCTTCCCTGAGGTAGATTTTCTTTAGTTCAACTATTCACATGGCATAGAATCGCACATAAGTCCCCATAGACTTATTGTCTGATAGGAGGAATACCCAAGGAGAAAAAACCCAGTAAAGCTCTCCCCCCTTCATGAGGCTGTCTTCCATACATACTCATTTATTATACCAAGTTGAAATTCTCTAACTTATACACAAAACAGAAATGCAGGTATGGTGTTAAATGAGGGATTGCATATGCATAAAATTCCATCAACATTAATTTCATAAACATAAGTGGACTGCATTTTCTAATAAACGTATTTCCAGGCACCTAGTTGTCATCTGGCCATAAAAATCTCCAAATCAATATTGTCCCATTTGTTATAAGTCAGGTAATTGAGTGTCTACAGGGTATATATCTCCAAAAGCCTTGGAACTTTGCAAGGTTGGAATTCGTTATCAGATTGGTGGCTGCATCACAAAAAGAGGGGTTACTTAAGATTATAGGATAACATGACTGGGAAGCGCTCTAAAGAGAAGCATGGGCAATGGGATATACTGAGTAGATCACTCACATTAGCCAATATTCAAGTGCATTAATCTGATTATTCCAATTATTACTATGCCATGTCATGGAAAATTATAGATAAAATATCCATCTTCATGGCCTTATGTTTGCCTGTCCTGAAATACCTAGGCCTAGCATCCTTCATGAAGTAGCAGTACTTTAAATTTAGAGCAGTTGAATTTTGAAGTTGGCATCAGCTTCTGGCAAGATATTTTGCACTCCTGTTTGTAATAAGGAAGCGTGAGCCACCCTTAGCATCCCCGTGCTGCAGTCTGCATTAAGATTCTGGGGAGGAGGCGCCTGCACCTTTCATTCTGCATATAAATTGAAACTCTGGGTAGCAAGAGTACCAAGGTCATTTCACCAGATGGACGGCTGTGATGAAGGAAAGGTCACCTGCATGACCCGGAACAGAACATCTTCCAAGTCTTAAAGGAATTTTGCTTATGAGAACAGCTCAACAGCATCCACTCTTCATGGACAGAGAAACAGATCTTAATTTATGACCAGCACTAATTCAGTTATATTATGGGGAAAATATCGCCTGACTGATTTCATGTTTGTCATTTACAACTGTGGTGGCTTGAATGACAGATGTCCTCCCCCATAGGCTCATGTTTTTAAGATTTGGTCCCTCGTTTGGTAGTGTTTGGGAGAGGTTATGCCGACATTTATAAAGTAGAACTTCTCTTTTAAGTATCTTGCAGAGGGTAGGGTTTGAGGTAGCCTTGCCCCACTTCCTAACTCTTTCCTGCTTGTATGTGGATAAAGTGATTGGCCAGCTTCCTGCTCCTGCTGCCACGCCATGCCTTTCCCAACAATGGGCTCTAGCCTCTAGAGTCATAAGCTATACTCAAAGTTGCTTTTTGTCATGTAACTAAGGCTCTTGGCCAGGTCATTTTCCTCCAGAAAGATGTCAATAAGCAGCTACTGCCCAAAGGGTAGTAAGCAGAAAGGGGCACTGACAATGCTGCCCTTCTCTTGGTGGAGTCCAACTTGAAGCAATGAGTCCCTTGAGTTACTCAGCAGCACGACTGACCCCGAAGGGAACTGCCCTCTTGGGAGCTCTCCCAGGATCAACTTATGGGCAGCTATACCACACCAACGCATCTACCTACAACATGAGATGATTCCCAAAGTCCATATCACTGAAACATCCTTTGGATAACTTACAGACAAGCTCTCCCGCTGAAGAGTCCCCCCCCCGCCACCAAGTCTACATACTGCTTATATAACCTTGGAATGGGAGGTCTCAAAAATCCCATCTGCCTGTATCCCAGGAGAAATTCACATCCTCCAAAAGAGAACGAATGTTCCTGAGATGGCTCCTGCAGGAAATTCCAACTGACTCAAAGGCAGTACAACCTTGAACCAGGTTCAAGCCCAACCTGGCAGAAATGGCTACACTAACTCTGAAACCTTATTTCATATGGCAGCCATCCATTCATAATTAGCACAAAATATTGTATTAAAACCTTGCACAGTGGCCAGCACAAGAGAAGCCAACTTCTACCGTAAGCAAGCAGTCTTCATCACACTTTATCTAAAAGACTCACCCAGATATGTCAAGTATTGATTAGCGAGGTCCAGGATCACAGTCTTAAGGGTTTTGGTTCTTAAGTTATCACTTCTTATTCTGGGGATCTAATTTAGAGTTTTAGATTGGGGTGCCATCATTGATCTCAGATTGTATTTAGATGGCCAATGCTTTTTATAGTATCATTAAAAACTTAACAGTAATATTAGCACTTCTGCTCTATAGCTAACAGGACTGGGGCTAAAGAGATAAGGTACTTGTGCTCAAGTTTATGCACCACTTACATGGCTGAGGTGGATTTTAATTAAGTCTTATTCCCAGTCTGTACACGTGCAACCGCTCTAAATTTCCCCCTTGGAACGAAGATGTTTTCTTAATTAAAATTGATCTTCAGGCGATTTCTTGCTTGCATTTGACTAAATTGTCAGACAAGTTAAGGTGAAGCCATTTTTTCTGAGGCAGTAAGCTACAGAAAAGGGCACCAGGCTTAAAGGTATCTGAAACCAGCCAGGTGATTTTATGCAAAAGCTTCATGCAAGATGCATGAGTAGCTCGATTCTCCACATCCTTATGAAATGGGGACTTAAGTACCTTATAGTTGTCGGGTTTCGCTTTAGAGTGTAATCTTTACTCATCCTTTTTGGAAAGAGGTTCATATTTTGTGCCATTGTGTTGTAAGTATGTAATGTTATTTGATTTTTATAGGAGGCTGGAAGTTGAGATTTGTGATGAGAATGCCCTCCCTTCCCCCATAGGCTCGGAGATTTGGGTAAGTTTAGTATGTGCAGCATTCCTTCATGAAGTCCGTCACTAGGGGCAGGCTTTGAGGGTTCAAAGACTCCTGACCCTCCCAGTATACTCTGCTTCCCTGTTTGCAGGTTAAGATGTAAACTTTCAGTTGCTCTACTTTGCCTATCTGCTGTCCTGTTTGCTCCACCACAGTGGTAATGGACCTCTTTCCCTCTGGAACTTAAAGTCCAAATACACTACAGAAAATGAAATTGGCAAAGGAATATACAAGAATCCATTGCTAGACCTACGAGAAATTGTGTTGAATATAGTTGGTTACTAAAATAATTTATTCTTTCCCCTCCCTCCTCAGAACAGAAAGCAAGAACGATTTTCCTAATTTGTATAGTGTTTGGGGGCATATGGAGTCTTTTCCTTCATGATTGTCTAATGCACCCACCCCACAAGATCCCCTGCTCAAAAGCAGCTGGAACAAACTGGAAGCAGGGTTTTATGGATCACGTCTCAACATTTCAGAAAAGCCTTTTAAGGGCTGCTGCTTGAGCCGCAGTCAAGTAGCTGGTGTATAGTTTTGACTTAGGCCTCATACTTCCCCCTCCCCCATAACACCTCTAAGATGTTCTCAACTGTTCCCTTAGTTGATCTATGTTCATGAGAGGCCCCTTTGCCCAACGAATGCACTCTTTCACACTTTCCACCACAGAAAAGCATATCTGAGCCAATCTCATGTATTTTGTTGCAGGAATACGTTAATGAGACAGGTACCCCAGAACAGGTGAGAGGCACATGCTAGAGGACAGTTCCTAAGCTCCGTGAAGAGTCAAGGTTCAGTCACATGGGACCTTAGTGGAGTCACAGTCCATTAAAATGAAATTACTCATGGTCTCCAGGAAAGATTTTGGCCATTTTCTAGGAAGGAACCACAGCTTCTTATGGATCAGATTCTCATTCCTGGGCCTGATGCTTTTAACTTTTGATCAAGGTTACCTGCTTAGGTCCCCATAACCTCAGTTAAGCCTCCCTCCCACCCCCAGAAGTCAATGGAGCATTTTTTTTTTTTTTTTTTTTTTTTTTTTGCTGGCTAGTTTGTCAACTTGACAAAAATCTAGACGTATCTGGGAAGAGGTAATCCTAACTGAAGAATTGCCTTTATAAGATTGACCTGTAGGCCATGGCCTTGGGGCATTTTTGTTATTGTTATGGGAGGACCCAGCCTATTGCAGATGGTGCCTGGGCTGTATAAGGTAGTATCCTAGGTTGTGCAAGAAAGCAGGCCAAGCCAGTCAACAGCACTCCCCCTATGTGGTCTCTGCTTTATATCTAGGTTCTTGCCTTGACTTCCCTCAGTGACAGATTAGGACATGGAAATAAGCCAAATAAACTCTTCTTTCCTTAAGTTGCCTTTTGTCCATGGTGTTTAAAACAATTGGGATAAGGCTTTACACAGTTAGCTGTGGGGCAACTTGTGAACATTCACTATGCTATACATGAGAGGTACCCCTTCATACCATCCTGTGGTTGGGCTCAACAGTTCACTTCTAAGGTGAAGTCAAATGTCTTTGCAGCAATTATTCCATTTCATTCTAAAGGCAGTGAGATAAAATGCCAACAGTGATATTTCAGCCTCTACGCAGGAGAGTTTAGGTGGCCCAAAGAAAGTTAAAAACCACAACATCCTTAGCTAATAGAATCCCTCCCTAGAAGGCTTGCCTATTGCCAAGACATGGATCTTGATTTGAATTTGACAGTGTTACCTTGGGAAAGTGGCTATTTGGTTCTAAACAATGGCATTTCATCAGATCACTTGTGTTCTCTGAAGGGAATAAAGAGCCAGTGAAGATTCTGCAGCATCTTGATTTGATTAACTAGCTTTGAACATGGAAGCTGGGAGATGGTCTGGGGTTTCTCGGTGTCCAGACTTAGAGAATGAAGTTTAATATTCAAAAGCAGGTAGAACATAGAGACAAAAGGGCCATAGCTATGGGAGGAATTACTCACCAACAGCTAGTTTTGAAGTTTTGACCACATTCGTGTTTCTGTATGTGCTCTTAAAGGCTCTATTTTTACCAGTTCCAAATCTAATAGATCACCTCTCCATGTGGAGTCACTGTTCATGCCTCTCATTTATCAACTCTGTCTCCACATTCTGAAGCCCCTACTTCAAGTGGCATAGCATACCCCTAATTGGCTAAGCAGTATTTATAACGGTAGGTCTGATGGGGATTAATATCTTCAATACACAAGGCTCTCCTATGTCATTTAGTAGGAATCAGCAACCCAATGAAAGATTAAATAATGATGGAAAACTGTAGCCAGGTTCAGAGAGACAAAGCAAAGTGGTACAGTGACTGAGGAAAGGAGGGAGAATTAAGAGCTGGAAAGTTTTCACTTTGTAAGATGGAATTGTTAAAAAGATGGTGATGTTGCTAGTGCATTTAATGTCACTGAATCTTATGATTAAACATTAAGACTGGTAAAAAATTAAAATTGAAACATTTCAAAGCAAATTAAAAGTGGATATGAGGGTAGGGTGTAAACATTTTGTGTGTTCTGCTCTATAAAAGTGAGACAGTCTACCCCATTCCTAGTGATCCCTCATTTAAAAACAAGCTCACTCATTAGAATCAATTTGTCTCAAGACTGAGATTAAGAGATTAAAAGAACTTAAGATTTCTCTCTCCAGGCCAACATGCTACATTTTGCTCAATAACTGGTGGTTTGAGTAATAAATGTCCCCCATAACATCCAGCACTTGGATACTTGGCCTTTGGGTTGGGTTGTGTTGCTTGGTGAAGCTTGGGAGGGTTTGGCCTGGTTTTGTTGGAGGCAATATGTCACTGGTGGCAAGTTTCAGAGTTTAAAAGACTCACCAATTCTAGTTTGATCTCTACTTCATACTTGTGAGCTTCAAGATATGAGCCTTCAGGTTCTGAATGTTATGTCTGCTGACATACTTCTACACTATGATGGGAAAATCTTAAACTGTAAGCCTAAACAAATCCTATATGTTGGCTTGGACATGGCTTTATCACAATAACAGAAAATACATTAACTAGAAGTGCCAAGCTACTGTGAAATCATAATACTGAGTTCCTGGTGCCTATGTCTTAGTGGGTTACTGGCCAAACTTGTGTTAAGTCTGCCTTTCTTCAGGTAAAGGAGAAGCAGGAAGGGAGTCCAGAAAAATGACTTTAGTGACCTTGTCTAGTGATTAATCAGTAGTAGGCCTCTTTTCTAAATTTTCTAAGGAGGCCCAAGCTCTTTCTAGAGCTCAGTGTGCAGAGGGGACTTCTGCAAAGCCATCTCCCATCAATCCAGAGGCTATTTATGGCATCCAGACAAATTCGAGGGTGGAAGATGAGGACACAGGGTCCTCCCGGGTCAGAACCCGAGACCTATGTCGCCTTCTAAGCCTCCATGAGTCATGGAGTATTTCCATTTTTGCATGGTTTATATAGAAAATAAGATCACATGATTCTAAGTTTTCTCTATCTGTATCCATTGACTGCATAAATGCTGGAATCTAGAGCTAACTCTACATGCTTTTCTGGGAGCTTTGCTGAAGAAGGCTCTGCAAGAATTGAGGTTTCTGAGTTTATAGTGAACACGCAGAAGCTCTCTTGAATCATTGAATTTAAGAGTTAAGGTGACAGACAAGACCTGGAAAACAGATTACATCACTCCATTATACGCAACACTAAAAGTGTGTGTTGTTTTGTCTTCTGAACAAATAGTCTAAGATACAAAGCCCAAGCACCCCAGCCAACTCCATTCAGACCCCTTTGCAAGTAGAAGTTTTCATTGCTATACATCTTCCAGAGTCCTAATGACAACCAGTTCACCTCCTGATGGCAACTGGGCTCTGGAGCTTCTTCAGGGTCCCAATACCTGTTTCCCCAAATCCTCCTTTATCAACAGTGATTCAGCAATGCTCCTAAATGAATTCTACTGTATTTCTCTTAATAGGAAATCTACCTCAAAACCCATTTGATTTTGCCTAGAGTATTCCATGAATTATGGAAGCTAAGCCTGGGACCCACACTCGCAAGCAATAGGGAAGTTTTTCACTAAGAAAATTCAGTGAGACCCATTGTCCAGTATTCCACATGGCCATCCATTTAAGAAACAAGACTACTCATGTTTTGAACTTGGAAGGCCAATGTCCTGCGTCTTATTTAATAGTGTGACATGGATAATAAGTATCAAATCCTCACACATAGAATTTAAACAAAGGAGGCCTTGCTACTCAAAGCCCTCAAAGGCAATCCCTGGAGATATAAAAGTCCCCAGAGTCCAGAACAGAGGGCTCACTGGTGTCCACTCCTAAGCCAAATAAACAATTAAACTAGGCAATGTTGGAGCCTGAGGAGAAAAGTCTTCCATTGTAGACTCTCCCACAGACATCTTGTCTGGCACAAACAAGCAGGCAGAAATAGACACCCCCCTCCTCACAGAGTTCTTTCATCCCTCATCTCCTGCTAGAGTCCTTCCATTGTCTAGGTTATTTTTGGGAAAAAAAACCCCTCATCTGTATAAAACCTTGAAATTCACCCCGATATATGGGAGAAGGCAAAGAATGGGTTGGAAAGCAAATCAGGATAGTTGTACTATCACAGGAAATAGTATTACAAGGATCAAATTTAGATGTTTTAACATTTTAAAGACACATTTAAAAGCAGTGGAGCAATTTTGAGGCTGTTGATAGGCAAAGACAAGACATCCCTGTCTATTTTAAATCTGAATTTCAAATAGGTACAAGTGAGGCAGCTCCCCCATTCTATACAAAGTCACCCCCTTCATTCCTGTCCTTTAGCTGGTAAGTCTTTCCTTACTCTGCTTAAGACAGTCTATCCCTTCCACTTGCACAAGGCAAGATAAAAATACTTGAAGTCACAGGTGCAGAAAGCATTAAGTTGGGTCAATATTGGCCAAGTTGAATATACATGGTCATACAGTTTATGGTCAGCAAACCTATGCCATGTCTAAAACATGCTAAAGTGATCTAAACCAGGACATTTTAATTCCTATTTTGATGGAAGTTACAGTGAATATGGTTAGTAAGATCTGAGAATATGGGGGAAATGAACAAAGCAATAAACTTCAAATATAAGTGAAATAGTGAATTTACTGCAAGCAAATTAAGTGGCCTGAGACATGCATAGGTGATCTAATGATGCAAAAAAAGGTCAAAATGCTTCAAATTTTGAGAGCAAATCAGTGTGCAGATTTGTAGAAGGAGCAGCGGGCTGTGTTCCTGGCGCCTGGCCCCCCGGCTAGTTTTTACCCGAAATAAACTATTTAAACACTACCTGGTCCCGTTAGTTTCAGCCTCTTATTGGCTAATTCTCACATCTTGCTTTAACCCATATTTAGTAATCTGTGTAGGACCACGAGGTGGTGGCTTACTGGGAAAGATCCTAACCTGTGTCCATCTCGGAGAGGAGAGGCATGGAGACTGCCTCATTGCCTTCTTCCCAGCATTCTGTCTACTCCACCAACCTATGTTCTTGACCTATCAGGCCAAGCAGTTTATTAAACCCCAGATGCACAGGAGTCAGTGAAGCGTGGCTTAAGCACATACAGAACCAGCCATTTGCCAAAAAATTGGACCCATGAGAAACAGATACCCTCTAGTTATTCATAAACTATCTGCTTTGAGTCAGTTCAATGCCCCATGGCAGATACTTCAATCTTGTCTAATTATAAAAGTGGAGATAGACAATGTTGAGAGAAAAACCATCTTAACACTAACAAGCCTCCCAAAGCAAAGAATAGCCCCTGCCTTTAGCAGGGAGATCCACAGCCCTTATCTGACATTTTTCAAAAGAAATAATTGTAATCTATAAAGTTGGTGACCCATATTATTGATTTAAGGTCATTACAGTGAGGTCCTTTTTGATAGTAGCCCTTGCCTGGATGGATGGCCCATCCCTAAACCATAGCTGCATTTACTGGAAAACATGTATTCCTCGAGGCAAGGGTCTTTTTTCTCAGTGGTACAGACACCCACACTTCCCTGATCTAAGGATTCTTTCTACCTAACAAATTAGACCATAAACTGTTCTTAGGAATATGAAGATATTTCATTTGCTCTCAGAGAGGATTAACCCTGCTTAAGAACTGCCAGGTAGTGTCATCGTGCTAACATTCTTACTAACTTTTATACCATGGGAAGCCCTTTCCAAATGACCAGGCATTTAGACTATAGCTTATTTTGAGGGAAGGTTGTCTAATGTTTAATACTTGTTGGGTCCTTGTGTCTAGTGTAATGTCTTTGGTTCCCTTTGTATGATCTTCAGTCAGGTGACAAACATCAAAACACTGACCATTATATAGCAAATGACTGAGTGAAATATAGTTCTCACAAGTTCAAGGAAGCACTGGGCTGTAGACATAAGTCACAAATCACCAGTTTGGAATTATAAAAGGGTTGTTTTTCAAAACAGGGTTTTGTTGTAAAACGGTTATTTAAGGGAAAATCTTACAGATTATCCTAGACAACAGCACTCTACATGACCAGGAACAGTCTAGTAGCTGTACATGGAGCCGAGAGGGGGGAGCAACTGCTACTTTTTAAAGGAAGAGAGACCACACCCAAGTGGGCTGGTATCTTAAAGGCTATTGGCTAAAGAAGCTCCCGCAGCACTGGGCTATATCTTATTACCTTCTGTCAAGTCATCCCTTGAGCCTCAGGAGACGCAACCCGAGATTCAGTGGTGAGCAAGGGTCAAACAAATCTACCCATGAGCTTTTGACTATGTCCTCACATATGGTAGGCATGGGGAAGAGAGGCCTTGGAACAGCCAGCAGTTAAGTTGCCTTAACTAAATTGGAGGTGCTGTTATGTGTGCAGAGCTAGGCAGCTTAGAAATGGAGACGGTGTTGACCCACAGGGATACAACACTATAGAGAAGCCCAAAGATAAGACTTTGATGACTGGCTGCTTCTGATTTTAATTTGAAAGATCAGACAGCAATACTCAAAGAATTGATAAAATTGACAGGTGGTGAGAGTCCAAGATGGATCTCCCCAAATTGTTTCAACACAGAAGTGATCAAGCATCTGGACCAGATAAAGAGGAAAGATGAACATAGTCCTGAGGAACACCATGCTCAGAGGAAGCAGATCAGCTTTTGTGAACACATAAGTGCCTCCACGACAGTACACGATAGTACTCTCAAAACGATGCATCTCTATTTTCAAGATGACAAACAAGATGCATTTGAGTCTGTATAAATTAACCATGTTTCCCATAAGCTCTGAGAAAGGCAGAATTTAGAGTAGAGAAGCAAGGAGGTGGTATACTACTGACCATAGCATATCAGGAATGTGACCAACCTAATTCTAGACAGCTCTAGAACTGACTGGACCAGTTATCCCTTGAGAATCTTCTCTCCAATTCTGTTATGTATGATCCACAGGAGTCAAAGGCCTCCATCCATGGCTGCCTCAACAGATTCAGCAGTTAAGCCTAAGACTAAAATTGGTGGCCGTGTTATGTGTGCAGAGCTAGGCAGCTTAGAAATGGAGACAAAAATGTTAACTTTGGAGGGCCCTTGTTCATCCCTCTGATGGGTGAAGTTTGACAAGGGTACTCACATAACCAAGAACATCTAATCAGATCCCCTAGTAACAGAAGCCAAGTTAAAGCTTGGTCCAGGGACCGACTCAAACTTATGTAAGACAGTCAGATTCCAAGCAAGTCTCAGACAATAGATGGCTAGTGATACAGAAGTCACAATATGTGTGCTACTGAGATAAGAACTTAGTCTTCTAATTGCCCTGAAGCTTTGTTCTGAGGAATGGGAGCTTGTTCTACTCAAATATACAATCGTGTTAGCTAGTAAAGATCAAAGCTCTTACCATGAACACTAAAGGCTATTAAGGAGAAACAAGTTAGGCATGGAACTGGGAGAATTCAAGTGAAGGTAGTATATACAATAAAGTCTAGCCCAATAGATCTTGACTAATCCTCACTCCATAGCTGAGGATATGGAGTAATTTTACTTTGGGATGAGACAGGGTATTCCCCATTGAGTAATATTCTAGTTTGCTTTTCTGTTGCTGAAAAACATTGACCAAATGAACTTCAGGGAGAAAATTCTCCCCTCCTCCCATTTACAATTCAAGTCACAATCCATCAATGAAGGGCACACAAAACTTTGGAGCCCATTGTATGTTGGGTCAAGTACTCCTGAACTGCCCCGAGTGGTTGATAACCAGTGTTACTCCATTGGAGAAAAGCAATTTTCTAGCAGGAAAAAAAAATGTTCCGTCAACCTTTACCTTAGTGGTTGGTTTTTCATTAAAACAAACTACCATATTAAAGTTGGTCAGGACAAATCAAAAGGGATGCACAACAAGATGCACAAGAATCAGACTTTTGCACATGCAGGAATCCCATGAAACACTAAGCTGGAAGCCATAGCATATACACTGAGAACCTGGTTCGGGCCAGTGCAGCAGGCCCTATGTATGTTGCTTTAGTCCAAGTTCAAACGACCTTTGTTCATGCTGATGTAGAGGGCCTTGCTTACCTGTCCTACACGCTCCTCTCTGGATCCTACACTCTTTCCTCTTTCATTGGGTTCCCCGAGTTCTGAGGAGATATTTAATGGAGACTCCCATTTAGGTCTGAGTGTTCCAAGGTCTCACTCTGTGGGTTTCTGTTTCCCATCTGTAGGTAGAAATTCCTGATGGGTAAACAAGGCATTGATTGAGTCTAGCAGAAAACATTGTCATTTTATAACTACATTTTTAAGGCTAGTATATTTGGTTCTACCCTGGGTCCCTAAGCTATCTATAGTCTCTGGTTCTTGGTCATCCAAGCAGTGTCAGATATGGGTTTCCTTATTGTGGAGTAGGCCTTTAAATCAAATCAGTTATTGATTGGCTACACCCATAAGCTTGGTGCCACCATTGCCCTGGCATATGTTGTTGTCCTGCTTTTACTACTCAATACCACTACCCAAGGGTAGCATCCGTTCCAGTGGGCTGGGTCCTCCACCTCAAGTCAAAAAAAGAAATGCTCCACAGATGTGCACAGGGCAACCTAAAGGAAATTCCTCAATTTGAGGTTCCTTTTCAGGTTGAGTCTAGTATGTCAAGTTGATGAAAATACTGACCAATGAAGGCAGTCACTTTGAGGCTATCTGTAACTGTTGCTCATCTGGAACTTGCCATGTTAAAGACAGATTAACCTCAAGCAATCTTGCCTTCTGTGCCTCCCAAGTGCTTGTATATTAAGCGGAATTACTACCACATGGAGTCTCTTTATGACTGAGTATGATCCTGAATGAATATTGTTTTATCCTCTGAACAATGATGTGCTTGGTCATTATAGGTCTTAATCAGGCAATATCTGGTTCCCACTATCACGTGGTTTCCTCAAAACATGACATCTGGTACCACAATCAATGCCTATTCTGAGATCCTGAGGGAGAGGTCTAGAAATGCTCAAGAATTTGTAATTCATGGAGGACCCAATAAATAGTCTCTTGGAGCCAAATTTAGGCAGGTTCCAATGAAGTTTAGAAGGTCAAGTAACGTTAACAGAGGTTCATTCTGTGGTTAGCTTTCAGGCCAACATGTCAGCTGCTTTATCCATGTCTCACTTCCCACTGCTCTGCAGATGCACAAGGGGCTGCTTTCCAAGTACACTCACCAAGCTGATTTGTCTTAACATTAGCAGGGAACTCACAGATTCCATTCTAGGACTGTCTTTTAGGACAGGATATAAAGCTAGCAAGACTCCAACCCAAGCCACAATGCTAGGCTTATGCTATGAAGTCTTGAAAATGGGACTTATGCCACAGCATCTGGAAGCATCCAGAAGAGATGCCAAGAGGATTTGGGGCAAAGCTTCCCATTGAGATCTAACCTGTTCTGTTGTGTTCTTGCCCTTTTTTTCTGGTGGCAATTTGTAGAGTGCAACTTCTCAAAAGCCCAAATGACCTTACCAGTGGCCAGACTACATCACTACGTCTCTAATCTCAAGCAGGTAAAACACACTGGATGCAAATTCTTAGGCGATCTGTCCTCATAAGTACAGTTAACCAAACCCACGCAAGCTTAGGTACCACGCCTGCATGGCCTGGAACTGAAACTGAGTGAAGGACATCAGGATTAAACACGCATACACCTCTCAAGCTGCTGGTAGAAGCCTTATTGAACAGCACCATGGAGGTTTTATACCTAACCCAGCTAGGTGGGTCAACAGGTGAAGCCCTCATCACCTGATCCTCTGTCAAGGTTAGGGCAATGCGTGCTCAGGAAGCAGGGTTGGTAAACAACTTTGACACAGCTCTCAGAAGCTCAGATAAAGAGGGCAAGAAAAGGTCACTAGAGGGGAAGAGCAGCTGGAGGCCAGGACTCCAAACGGTCCCAACACTTAGGTGGTGGTGGGGTGGTAAGTCAGTTCTTAACATGGACCCAAACCTCTGTTCCAAAGGCCTTTTTGGAAATATTTGTTTCAGTGGTTGAGCTATTGTGGCCCATTTCAGGAGGTCTGCCTTACTAAGAGCCCATCATGCAGAGCTGTGCAGGTTTAAAACAGCCCCTGTGGTCAGAGCATCTGGATCCTGACGACCCAGCTCCTGGCTTAAGAATCATCACCCCAGTTCCTTCACTGGCATGCTGTTGGGGACCGTTTGGAGTCCTGGCCTCTAGCTGCTCTCCCCTGCTAGTGACTTACTTGGCCTTGATTTGAGCTACCGAAAGCTGTGTCCAGCTCTGCTTCCTGAGCACGTGTTGCCTTGTCCTTAAGGATCAGAAGACGAGGTTCTCACTGCTACTCACTTGACTGTTGGATATAAAAACCTCCGTGATACTATTCAATAAAGGGCTTCTTTACCAGTGACTAGACGTGTGTGTCTGCTGTGTGTGTTTCAATCTCCAGCCCCTTGCCCGAGGCTCACGAATGGTCCTGTAGTGCAGGCGCTGCAATACAGGAGTAGTGCTGTACTGTCACGTGGTACAGGCGAGCAACTGCAGCATGCAACCTCTGTATTGGCACACAATGGAAACAAGTTTTAGAAACCTTGGGCCATGGATCCCAGGTTCTCTATCTTGAGAACTCAGAACTAGCGTCTAGGCTTAAAATAGATTGCTGAGCCAAGTTCGGATTTGAGGGAAGTTCTGAGCCTCTGTCCATTAACTAAGGGGCTCTGAGGTTGTAGCATCCTTCAGTCAAGCACAGGTTCTCCAAGAGCTCAAGTTGCTTCTACTGTCCAGACAAAGGGCTTCCAAAGCCCCAAACCTATCATCATGAGTTAAGTCACAGCATCTCCCACACACCGAAGGACTTCAGGAGAGGTACTTGCACAGTTGAGTTTGTCAGTGTCCCAAAGCCCTGCATTTTGGCATTACTAAAATGTGAAAATCTAACAGCCCAAAGATTTGAGACTGAGGTCACATTCAATGTACAGGAAGAAACCTCGACATGAAGTAGCTTTTAAACATCTGCAGAAAATTGTAAACTCAAAATAGTGAAAGACTTCAAGTTGAGGTCCCACATACTGATTATAATCAGTCTGGGACATGTTAAATCCATATATATAGAGAGAGAGACCCAGGAAACACTCAGGCTTCTCTACCACCCAGACCCTGACTGCTTTTATCTGCTTTTATTAAATGGGTCCTGAGCTAAGTACTTCCTGATCTGAGTACACTCAAGAGCTGGCCAAGGGCTTGTCTGAGAAATGGCAGATAAGGGCAGAGATCTCAAGTCAAGATTAGTTTTTCTTCAAACATAGTCCTGCTAGATTTAAGAAAATCCACTCCCAAGTCTCAAAATTGGAACTTCTTGGAATCTTGGAGTCCAAAGAAAGCACTTAAAGAAATGCAGTCCTTTCCAAAATTTTCCTAAAACTCATACCATAAGAAACCTCATGGATGCAAGCCACAACTTGCCCCAGGGTTTGTGGTCTGCATTTGCCCTACCTAGGGAAACCAGCAGACACTAGCAGCTAATCCCAGAGACTGAACAGTCACCAGGCTGAGTTTCAGCTGTACAATTGACCAGGAACAAGTCTGTCACCTGAGGATCGTGCTGCATAAGAGCTAGGTTAATTCAAAAATGTGACCATGAAAGGAGGACCCAGAACAGGTCAGATAACATGTCTGCAGAGATCCTCTCAGTCACAGGGAGAGACTGGAGAAAGCAGAGGACAGACTTAGAGTCCTCAGACTCAATTGTCATCGATCACAAGGATCAAGAGTACAAAGAAAGGTGGAGAGGCAGAAGGACACGTCCTTAGAGACTCCAGCAGTGGAAAAAGAAAAAACTACGGTTAACCATGTCTAAGATTGTCTCTGGAGAACTCAGATTTAGAACATGAGCAAAGCTCAGATAGAACAAGGCTGGACCAGAAAGCTTTCCTGGCAGAGGCCACTCCACTTCCTATTTGACTCGCCTTTATTCACACACCTCATCTGGTCTCTAAAGTACAAAAGGACACAGATCTGATGGAGGAATGTGGATGGCATTTTTCATGCCAGCTCCATTAACGATAGCATGGAAAGAATGGATTCTAAGGCATATACATTGTCCCGCTTCCAAACTCTATTTACAGAGCTACAGTATTGAAAACAGCTTGGTATTGGCATAAAAACAGAAGTAGAACAATGGAATCGAATAGAAGACCTGGACTTTAACCCACAAACCTATGAACACCTGATTTTCGATAAAAGAGCTAAAAGTATACAATGGAAGAAAGAGCATCTTCAAATTGTGCTGGCATACCTGGATGTCAACCTATAGAAGAATGAGAATAGATCCATATCTATCACCATGCACAAAACTCAAGTCCAAGTGGATTAAAGACCTCAATATCAGTCTGAACACACTGAACCTGATAGAGAAAGTGGGAAGTACTCTACAACACATGGGCACAGGAGACCACTTTGTACCTATAATCCCGCTTCCAATGTTGCTCAGAATTCCATGTAATGAAGGCATTAAAAAAAGCAATGGACTTATCAAATTGGGAGCCAAGCACTGACTCCACAGAATTCCTGTGGTCTTTATTTTCTACATTCCAAGCAGTAGGAGGGGAAGTCTAAGTCTAACTTTCTACTCTCTGGGTTATTTTTCCTTAAGACACTGCACTGCTTCCAAGCTACATGTCTTATGAAACTTGACAGGATCCTGCTGTCTGACAACAACTTGGCCATCCCATGTGTGTAGTTAATTTTTTCTTGGCTATTTGGTTCCTTGCGGGGCATGGGGGTTGCCATCCAGCTCCCAAATACAAAGGCTTATTCTTATAATGCCTAGCCTTTGAGATTCCAGGGCCCCACCCACATTCCTGCAGCCAGCAGTGCAAAGCCTGATGAGAAGAGACCTTGGCCATCTCTACTTTGCAGGACCTGCCAATGGCTTTCTTCCCCCTTCCCCCCAGAGGCGGCCAGCACTCAAGAGCAAAAACGATTAAGGTCCTGGCTGCAGACTGGCCCTACCCCTTGCCTTCCCTGTTGGATTGCTGATGAACAACCCCAACTTGGAGAACTGCCAAGCTATACTAGATAATATAGACAAATGGCAGCTATGAAGGTTTGGGCCCAGAAGGCAGAAGCCTCAAGTGGTGAACTCAGGGATGTGCGCACTGGAAGAGGGGGGAGACCACTTAGAAACTTTGCCGGAGAAGCAAGTAGTGAAGGCCTTCTATAGATCCACACTGAGGCGGCATTTGAAGGTTTGTCAGTGAACTTCAGAGCTCCCTAGTATGAACACCAAACAGTTGCTGCAGTGGGCAGAGAAAAGGACTTCCTTGCAGCTGTGCTGTGTGAAGCTGAAGTTTGGGACGTCTTAAATTCTCTTCTACAGCCAGAGTTCATCGATAAGCTGAATACAGCGTGGAATCTCTCTACACTGGCGAATTTTGTACCTCACATCAAGATGATCCCTCAACAAAACCATGCTACCGCACCTCTTCAAAGGCCTGCCACCAACATGGAGAAGTCATGATCGCCAAGATCATTTCTTTGTTCTCCAAACTGTCTCCAGCACCTCTCACCATGGGCAAAGTCTCATTTTTTCCAATGACCATATAAAACAGTTTGCTTAGGTACCTGAAGACCCCCTTAACACCTGGAATCCCCCCCATCCATCTGTGCAAGTTCTTAAGACTTGGTTGGATTGCTTTGCCCAGTGGAGTCTGCATCAGCTTAAACTTCTGGACTTCAAAGGTATCATTGTAAGTGATTTGAATTTCATGCCTTGCAGATTTTAGTATTGCAGACACTCTGCAGATGCTGAAATTAGAAGATTGTAGGAAGAAGGGCCCATCTCCTCAGGGTCCCTTTCTCCCTGTCCTGAGCCAATGCTCCCAAGCTCACCAGAATCTTGATATTTCCAAGGTCCTGAAAGACATTTTGTTCCACAATGCCAACCTAAACCAGTTGACCAAAGAACTGTACACTGCTCCTAAAGAGGCCTATAATTGCTTTGGTTAATAACATAGAGGAATTTTCCCAATGTTGTGCTGATCTGAAGATCACTGAAGATCATAACACTGTAAGGCAGCTCAAGATCAATCCACTTTGGTAGCAATGCTGGGTTATGACTGTTATGTCTATAAACTGGAGACTACACTTTGCTGACTAAATTCCTTCTGGGCACTAAAATGCATAAAGACAGGCTTCTTATCCAAAGGACCCCATGACACATGGTTTTGGACATAGCTCAATTTTGTCTCCATCACACTGAGCAAAGTGGGGACAGAACATGGGGCTGACATTGAGGAGCACATTGAGGCAGTGAGGTTAAGTGTCTTGTGAAAGTCAGAAAGGTTTGTCTCCAGATGTAGCTCTTGTCGGGACTGGCTCTTCAGAGACTTGCTCCCACCAATCAAGTAATGGTCAGATTCGGAGAAACTGATTTTCTGTGGTATGCCTCTAAGTCAACCTGGTTCTCAAGATCATGACCAGGACAGTCGTTTGACTAAACAAACGAAAAAAGTTTTCTCGAATATTGAGAGGATCTGATATTGTCTTCCCACTTGCGTACCTCCCAATGAATTATGTATTCAAAGCAGCCAATGTATGCAAAGCCAAGATTTGATGAAGAGTTTTGCTGGATGAGCAGATTACAATCCAGAGTACTCAGGCTAGGAGGAGCCATGGGCACAAAAAGATACCTAAAGCAGAGCAAAAGACAAGAGCAAAGGAATAGGGGATACACACCGTGCTTTTCCATCCTTTTAATGTAGCCCAGGCTAGCCTTGAAGTCATCCTCTTCCCTCCACTTACAGATTAATGGATCTCTAACAGCTTGTAGGCCACCTGACTGTGGGCCACACTTCGGTGCCCCCAACTCTGGCTGGCCGCCTGCACATTAAGACCTCCAGGAGATGGACATAGGTCCCTGTCCTAAAGGATTGCCAGTCCCTAGGCTGGAAACTAGGTATTCAGGCAGCAACTTTTAATGTCACTGAGAGCTCAAATTTTAAACTAGGTCTATCTAGGACAATAGTGTGGAGGGCCCTAGGTTTGATCCAGAAAATTTAAGTTACAGCAACTTATTTGAATCAACTTCTCCTCGGACTCACAGTGACACTGCTTCTCCAAGGTGCATCTGCATCCATACTGAGTAGAAACCCCAGATCTGTGGCCCCAGGGAAACCTCACTTTTCGTGATTAGAAAGCAGTTGGAGGCAGGTCCACCACCTGCTACCCCCTCAGCCCGATGTGAATACTTCCACCCACGACCAGTATTCACATGACTTTGTTACTAATATATTTTTCCTCATCTTATATTTTTAAATTTAATCTTATTTCATGTGTGTGTTTTCCCCTCATGCAAGTTTCTGTACTATATACATACCTAGTGCTGCCCCCTATGGGTCCCCCAAGAAGAGCGCATCAAAATCCCCTGAGAATTAGAGCTGGTTGCAAGCTGCCATGTGGGTTCAATGAATCTGACCCGGTTCCACTAAAGAGTGGTCCATGCTCTTAACTGCTCAGTCATCTCTCCAGCCACTGTTAAGACATTGAGGTAAGTTCCTCTAGTTTTCCCTTGAAGACGGAACACACCTTATAGCACCTTCCATCTTTTTGTAGGAAAGACCAAAAAGGTTATGTCTGTATTTTTGGCTTTTCACCTGGTACCTAAAAATTTAGAATTTCTACATAGAAAGTCAGGTCTGCTGTTACATGGACCTATGATCTGGTTACTTTGGAGGCTTGGGATAAGAAGATCAAAGTTGAAAGCCTGCCTATTCTACAGAGTGAATCAGTCAGGATGTTTCAAACTGAACAAGACCCTGTCTCAAAGATGGAGATTAAGAGATCTCTCGATCTCTTAATCATGGGGACACAGAGTCCCGAGCCTCATTAAAATGAGACCAAGTATTGGGATTGTGTTGCATTCAATTGAGTTATTGGCCAAGGGGTTACATATAAGTCCCCAAACCACCGAGGATGTTGCTAAGGCAATGGGCAGTCACTGCAGGGCACCATTGCCGAGTCCACCCTGCAACACAACTCACTGCGCATGGAAAGGCAAGATGAAGCCTACGTGGACCCTTCATTGTCGTGAATATTTCGGCGCGGGTGTGTGGGTCCACAAGGGTCCAAAAAATGAAGACTGACATTGAGAATAAACTTAGTCTCTGCAGCTGCAGGGGCCCCAGTCTCAGTGAACTGAATGAAGTGCCTTCCCTTTGCCTTTTTCCTGTATTTACACTTTGACTAGTAGACTTCCATATATAAGCTGATAGAAGCTGCCAACAAGACAATGCCAGGTGTGAACATTTATTCACCGGGTACCAAGGGTTTCCAAGTTTCCTCTAAACCAAGTTTTACAGAGGCTTTGGATCCATGGGAAACCAAGTCAAGATTCACTAGGACAACAAAAGGTATTAGTAACACAAAGGAAGGACTAGGGACTGTGTGAAATCTCCAGAACTAGACCAGGAATAATCCAGCAGGGTTTCCATGGCTAGTGGAGGTGATTTGGTATCCCTCCGGCAACTGGGCCAGAGGGACATTATGCCACATTTCAAAGACACTAGAAAGTAGCAGTGGTGTGAGAAACTACTCTCTGCATGCTACCAAGAGAAATTTAGACACCAACCCAGCCACAAAGTACTTTGATCTAAGTTCTCTGCTGCCTTCAAGATATGCTAGGGCCATGGTGGGCACAGACATTGTGGGAATAGGCCAACCTACCAATTCCTGACGACTTAAGGCTCATTAAGACAGAGCCTGTATCTGACAGTCCTATGGTGACAAAGAACCAGAGACTAGATAGCGCAGAGACATAGGTTAAAAACAAAACACAGGTCTAGAAAATAAATGAAACCCAATGATATTCTGCCATACTCAGATCAGTGCCTTGTTCCTTCAGAGAAGCAAAGCATCCTCCTGCAGTCGATGGGGAACAGGCACAGACCTATATCCAGACACGGAGTGTTTTTGGAACACAGCCCTAAATAGGATGTCTTCATCAAATCCCTCCCCCCCACCCAGCTCAAGAAGCCCCATGGAAAAGGAACAGTAAGATCCAGAAGTGGACAACAGGAAAACAAGGCCCTCTGAAGTAACTGAGCAAGGCCCATATGAACTCAAGACTGAAATAACAAGCATACCACATGGGTCTGCACACCAGGTCTTCATCCATGTGCACATGTGCACACAATAGCTTTCAGCTCAGTGTTTTACAGAGCTCCTGAGCATGTGAACCAAAGTCTTATTCTTGTGCTTGCTCTTGAGACCCTTCTGTTTAGTTGGCTTATGCAGCTTCAATGTGATAGTTTAATTGTTATGCTTGGTTTTTACCTTCTAGAATCCAGTTCTTTTCTAATGAGATTAAGGGAGAGGATCCAGGGAGTGCAGGGGAGGTGGGAGTAGAAAGGTGAAACTCAGATTTTATAAGAAGTCTTTTTTTAAAATATACATTTAGATCCCTTCGACGCTGAGATGGTTGTCTAACATGCACAACTCCCTGGGCTTACGTGTATTAAGACTGCACATGTTAATGGGCCCCATGAATTTCAATGACTCTTGTACAACATTTTACAAGGGGTTAAACTTTGATCTTTTCAAACTTTGTTCTAATCCTAGTGATGATTTCCAAAATCTAACTTTTTGGATTTACAACATGTTCATAAAATCTTAAATTACCTCAGTGCTTTTCCAGTCTGTTTTTAGAATAGAAAAAAGCCAACATTTATCCTTATATTTCTGATTTCTTTCAGCCTCTAAAAAGGTCAAGTGAACTATCAAGTTTTGGGCTCGGTGTGGGGGGGGGTCACACAAAAATGGAACAGACAGAAGTCTTAATAAACTAGAAGCGAACTTTATTCCGGAAACCAGATTCCAGGAAAATAAAACTTCATGGGGCACAAAAAAAGCTTATCTGCTGAGACCACAGCCAGACATGGATTTTATAAGGCTGTAGCAAAGACCAGTTTCTGAACCCAGCTTCTTATAAGGTGTACCAAGCATATCAAGTCTGAACAAAGGAATTTTTACAACCGAGGTAAAGCTCAGATACAGATTACCTTTAACTGAAAAATTGTTAAGATTGTAAACCAGTGTTTGTACTTAACCTATTGTCTTTCCTTGGTACTTTTCCCAGGTAGTTTCCCAGGTAGTGTTTCCTGAAGCCCTGTGCTCTCCTCCCCACTTTTGTTGCGGCCAGTTTCACATAGCAGGGATGATGTGTAACCCAGGTCATATCTCCATTTCCTAAACTCAGCTCATATCCATAGGCTTGCTCTGTTTGCAGAGAGAGGCTTTGGCTTTGCAAATAAAGCTATGAGTTTTAAAGCGAAGTAACTCACTGTTAGTTAATCCTTAAGCTGCTTGACAGTCTGTTCTCATCCTCCTAGGTTCACCAACTTTCTACATTCCGGAATCTACATTTTATATTCTTATTCTTGGTCCCTTCAAACACAATGCAAATGGGGTCTCTCATGGACCCATCCCTGCAAACTTAAGCTTAGCCTTGTAACCATGAAAGTTGTGCTCAGATTCTAAAGAGAAAATAAGATTTCAGTTCACAAGCTCATGGACCAAATCAACCAATGTAGATCTGTTCTGACTTCTGAGGCCTCATTCCCCAAGGCTATGGTCTGAGAAGAGGGGCCCAACTATACATTTCCTCCACAGGAATTCTCAAGTTATCTTAAACAACCACCCACAAATTTAACCAGCGACCCTTTCCCATGCCAGATACCCCTGCTCGGACTATGGCATTCAAGTCAGGAGTGCTCAGCCTACCGACTGTAGTGACTTTTCCAGAGGGGCAATACCATCATTTCTTAAGTACAGCTGCCAAGGGAGAGAACATTAAAGATATACAGCATCACACCACTGTCCATTTAGGACGTCAGCATGTCCACTCCTAAGGGACTCTCCACTACAGTCCTATTCTGCAGGTTCACAGTCTTCCAGCATCCGTTTTGCAGTCATTAGCATCCTTTGTAGGCATTTCTCAGAGCTTGAAGGAATAGCAGAAATGCCAGGTTGAGTGCAAAACAGCACAGGGTAGACCAGGACACCTCCATTTCAGTTTGTCACCTGAGGAATAAACTACATATTAGAGGCAGTGGCTACTTAGTCACTTGAGTACATGATCATGCCTGTAAGTCCCAGAGCCAAGGGGACACAGGCTGGAGAGTAGGGTAAACACTCCTCCAAACACTCCAAGTTCTCAGGTATCAAGACTATGACAAAAAGGGAGGCAGATAAAAGGCTCATTCTGGGAATTCGACAGTACAAGATGTCAGGCATGACCTAGAGCCAGTAGCCCCGCCCCCAGACATCTTCTGATACTAGTGGAATGAACAGCTCAGATGGAACTTAAGTGCTGGATCAGACTTCCTAGCACAGGCCAAGAGCACCCCTAACCTCAAGGGGGCAGAGCCATCTTGCTGGAGAATGTTAGCTTAAAGAAACAGAACGCAGCTGAGTCAATTCCCCAGCAGAGTTTCAGCCCCTGGATACACGTGCTGGCTTGCCGCCAACCCGAAAATGAGCTGGGAGTTTGCTTCAATCCCTCTGGAAACTAGGTTTTTTCAACTACCAAGACAGTCCTGCCAAATCCTTCTGTGGGAATACCTATCTAAACCCTGGGGAAGATGACATTCACTGTGTTCTCTACATTGTTTTTCACTCTGCAAACAAAAGGCTACTGCAGGAGCTGCTAGGCTGTGGATGCCAGACACAGGCCGAACACAGCTTTGTGTTATTTTTTGAGAGCCTGTGCTGTAAACTGACAATATTGGGAACTGCCTGCCCCTAGATCAGGCTGCTGTTTCCGTGGGCCAAGAGAACTGGTGCAGGAAATAGGAGTGAATGAAGGAGACCACACAATTGGGCGGAGAGGCAGGCCTGAAAGACAGCTATCAAGAGGTGGGCTAGAATCAATCCCCATTTGCATTCTTGTGATAAAACTCCCCTGGAGCATGAACAGAATCCCCTACCCCACCAGCACCCAACTGTGTGCTCCGAGAGCATACAGACTGAAATGCAGCCACCCTTGCTGCACAGTAGGTTTTAGAGAAGGGGAGGAACTTTGGGTGGGTCCTTTTGAAAGGCCAGTGAGCAATATAGTGTTTGTGAGTTTTTCCTCAGGACATGTAAGCGTCTGCTCCCACCATATTGGACAGCAATAACCAAAGTAAGGAGCAAGTCTAGTTGCCAGAGGATTTTTTCGAACATGAGTTGACTAAACAGCCACATCATTGGGAAAGCTCTTCAGAATCAGTAACTTTTCCCATGGCTGCATAGATGGGAAGATAAGTCATTCTTCAGTTATGTGTTCTAGCTCTCAAGCCTCCATAAAGCTCTGACAGAACTGCATAGAGTTTGGTAGGGTACCCAATAGGGAGTGCCTGGGAACTCAGGTGAGGGCATCTTGGACCTGTACATCCTGTATGGACAGATCATAATACCCTATAGAGAGAACTAGAGTTTTCATGGCTACCATGGTTAAGATGGTACTGGCTGGATATGCCCAGACACAATCCATCTAATACCACCCACTTGGTGAGATCATGGATAAGAGGCCCACTGTATTTCCTCTATGGGTATCAGCAAATGAGTAGAACCTAATCATATTATACCTAGGCAGCCCGTTCCATCTCCAGATGTACCTGTGCGATTATGGCCACTATGCTGGCCAGTTTTATGGCCATTTAATAACAAGCTACAGTCAAGAGGGAAGTTCCAATGAGAAAAGTCTCCATGAAGATCAGGTTGCAGGCAAAGTCAGTAAGGAATTTTATCCATTGGTGATCAATGCGAAAACCCATCCCATTGTGGGTGGAGCCACCCTTAAGCTGCCAAATCCCGAATTCTAAGAAAGCAGGGTGAGCAAGTTATGAGCAAGTCAAAAAAGCAGCACCCGCCGCCCGCAGCCTCTTCCACCAACTCTGGCCTCCAGGTTTCTGCCCTTTGACCCGACTTCCACATCATAGTTCATCTTCAGAGGAAGTGTAAGTAAACCCTGTTCTACCTAAGTTGTTTTGGTCATGGTGTTAGATCACAGCAACCGTAATCCTGACAGAAATTGGTACCAGGATAATGGGGCATTGTTGTGTCAGATCTAATCTAGCAGGGGACAAACTCAAAGAGTCCTTACATCAACTTTCATAGATTCACAGGGATGGAGAGACTGAAGGATCGTGGGAAGCCAGATAAGACATGTCCCAGGCTTAAACAGTGGCCAAGAAAGTGTCAAGCATGTGTTTGAGGTTGTGATGAGGCTCCCGGTCATCTTCCAGTGCTGACAACTATGAACAGAGCTCAGATGGAACCCAAATGCTGGGTTAGGTTTCCTAGCTGAGACCAAGAATGCCCTTGTCTAAGAGGACACTTCTAGTTTACTTTCTCATTCCTTTCTTCCCCACATCCCAGTACAGAAGGACACAAGGCCTCAAAGGATAGATCAGCACGCTGCTGGGTCAGGCCCTTAAGGCTAGAAGAACTGACCCCCTGAGAGAGGGCATATGCATCGTCCAAATTCTCAGTGTCAGAAGAATTCCATATAGCGAGGAGTCTAAGAATAGCAAGCCGATTGGATGTTTGAGGTCAATAAATTTAACTGGGCTCCTTAAAGCAGATCCTAGAGCATTTTAAAGCCAAGGCCTCACTATACTTAAGTCTGTACTGTTCCTATCTCATGCAAATAAAGTGAAGTCAGAGTGTCTTAACACCTAACTGGCAAGGAAGATACTTTAATACATTCTCATTTGAACTGATGGAGAATTTCAGAGGTTTTATATGGTTATCAAAACTTGCCTATCAAAACTTTCCTTGAAGATGCTGATGGGATCCTGAATCCCGTATCCCACTTCTAGACTGCTGCCATTATATTTGCACAGTATGTTATGCTCACACACAGTAACTGTATTTAATATAGAACCGAAAGAGACTGAAGCCAAAGTTATCAGTTATCCTGACACACTTCAGTGATGGAGACTGGGTTGTTATTCAGAGCATGAGGACCCTTCACCTAAAACTGTCACTATTGTGACACATCTGAAGAGCAGTAGCTAGCCCATGTTACACATTGACCCGAGCAGAAACTTATTCTCAGAATTTCCATTCTCAAAGAGGCCTCCCGTCCCCATCACATAAAACAGGCATCGGCACCTATATATATATATCTTCTCTAAGCACACATTTGGTCCACATGAAGCTTCCCTGTGCAGGCAATCTCAACTGATTCTATGACGAGGTGCTTCAGGGATCAATTTGGATGCTACAGAGACTGGCCAGAAGAGTGCCCTCCCCTAGAGAGTGCCCATATAAAGTATGCCAATGAGCTTGCACCTTAGCACACACAAAAATCTCCATCCCAGATGTTGCATAGCAACTTAATTAGGTTCAGCCTGCCCCGTTTCACAGCAATAAGCCATTGTGGTGGCCCTAAAGTTCCTCAGTTTCTATCTGGAGTCCGCTTTGACTTGTAACCTCTAACGAGAGGTTAGGTTTCAGTCTCCTTGAGAGCCATGAGAATGTTCCTTTTAAGTCGGAAAGAACATTAAAAAACAAACTGCTGTTGCAGGAGACATGTTGAGACAGCGAAGCTGCCTATTCGATTCAAAGATAGGAGGTGGGTAACTGACTATGCTGTGCTTTGTTCTGTGCTTTTTGCCTTTGGTCTGTATGTCTGCAACTTCTGAAATAAACTCAGGGCTGTTCCAGCATTGACCAGACCTCCTGACTTCATCCTGTCTTATTTTCTCAGTCCTCCCCGCCTTCAGGTACCAGCCCCCCTAAGCTGACTCGTTGAAACAGGCTCCAACACCTTTTGATGAGGCAGAGTAAGGTTAAATGTGGAGTAAGAGGTCAGATGAACTGCAAACAGTATAGACTGAGCCATCATTCCACCATGCTGAGAACATGGAGTTAGACGTAACCCCGAACCTTCAAAAATACAGAACCCTCTGTCTCTTTAAACCCAGAGGGCACAGAGACTAATTGCTTCTTCAGTGAGCACAAGAGAAAATGCAGAACACCAACTTGAAGGGCATGCTAGAGGGGAAAGCAACTGCACGCTCTGGGTGCTAACAGCCCCAGGCTCTGGAGTAGAGATATGCCTTCAGTGTATGTGCTGTGTGGAGAGCTGAAGCTTCTTGGGTAACTGTATTGGTTTCCATCTAAGAAGCTTAGCATGGAGCTAGTCTCACCTATTTTCATGGTCTAAGCAGACTCAAATTTCTCCCTATGCAATTCCAACGCCACCTTTTCTGGCAGACTAGAGTTCAGAATCACAGCCTATAAAGTCCTTCAAAAAAACTATGCACCGCTAGTAGCTAGCTACAAACTCCTAGCATCATCAGGAGTGGAGAAAACAAGAGGCAGCTGGTACAACAGCTGAGGAAGGACAGGCTGAGCAAAAGCTGGGAAAACTTGGCCTTTAGAAGGAGTGCGATAATGTAATCCCACCCACCCTCACTCTTGCCAACAGAAATGGCTGACCCCAGAGCTCTCATGCTCAGACCCCTGTAACCATGAGCCACCGGGGTCAACTGGGATGCACTGTCATAAGACCCCTCTTGGCTCCCTCATTCAGTCATAATCCCTCACCTGACAGAAAAGATAATTTTGCCTAAATGGGGATTACAAATTGCTCCTGAAAAGATTCAAAGAGGTGATTGTTAATTACCTAGGTTACACAATAGGTAACAAAATTATGACACAAAAGGCACAAATTAGGAGACTGGTTACGGATCCCCGACAGAAATCTTTACACGCTGCTGGGCAGCTGTAGACCTTTCTATGCAGGAAAGCGTGCCTTTATCAGGGGCAAAGCAGCTGCATGTGAGCCAGAAAGTCAAATCGGTGGCAGAACAGTCCCTTCACTCCCCGAGGCAGACCATTTGCTGCTTCAGGGCATGGGAGAAAGTTGGCTCATTTGTACCTAAATTTTTAAATTTTCTTCATTTTACATACCAACCCCAGGTTCCTCACACATCCTGTCTCTTCCTCCTTCCCACCTCCCATTCACTCTTCAGAGGTGGTAAAAGCCTTCCTTAGGAAGTCAAAGTCTGTACCTAGTTTCTTAACTACCACGCCCTTTTCTACTCGGGTTTCTCGGGGATATCGAATCTGGATTCTTTTTGGCGATTTTCCCCTCCGGAGGCCCTCATTCCAGATAACGAGACCACCACAGGGCAGTAACATGAGACTGGTAAGGGTGAGCAGAGCGTTTTGAAAGGACGGCTCCAGGAGACCCTAAGCTTTCCACGATTCAGAGCAAGGAGCAGGGGGTACTATGATTTCACACCTCCAAGTGCTCAAAAGATTGCCTCATATGTACAGCTATTACCCAAGTCCAAAAGTTAGAGCCTCGTGCATCCTTATGTTGCTGCCCAGAGACTCGTGAACCTAACCAACCTTACTACGTCAAAAGCTTGGCCACCATTTCCTTGCAGGGTCTGTTGATTAGAAAGGCAAACACTGGGCAACCCCATGAAGAGAAGCTATCCATCCCCCAAAAGCAGCTATAATCCAAGTCAGTCCTTACCCCCAGCACAATACCATGCAACTCTAGCCCGTGAGCAGTGTACTGAGTGTTGGGACCATTTGGAGTGCTGGCCTCCAGCTGCTCTTCCCCGCTACAGATCTGATTTGAGTTACTAAAAGCTGTGTCAAAGTTGTTTACCAGCTCTGTTTCACAAGCACGTGTTGCCTTGCGGATCAGAGGATAAGGTTTTCACCTGTTTGCCTACCTGATTGTTGGGTATAAGCCTCCATGGTGCTACTGAATAAAGGGCCTTTTACCAGTGACTAGAGGTCTGTGTCTGTTTTAATCTCCAGCCCAGTGCCTGAAGCTCACGAACTGTATGGTAGTACATAGAGCGCACACGGGCGTTGTGCACTGCACTGAGGGTTCTCAAACTAGGAAGTAGCTCTAGGAGCCAACACTCGACACACCTTGGCACACTCTACATCATATGCAGAATTCAAGTTATGGAGTCAGGTTTCTACCCAAAAATTTCAAAGGAAAGCCTGGGAGCCAGGTCATGTGTGACAGGACAGAATTCTCTGCAGGAAGCCCCTGAATAGCTATGTGTGAGTGCATGAGCGAGGCCTAAGCTGACCTGGGACTTCGGAGCTTTGTGGTTTGGGGGGCTTAGAGGTGAAGTAAAGGTATCGTGCATGAGATGGGCTTTTCAGGAACAGGCATGCCGTGGTTTACCCATAACTGTCTCCACAGGCTCACTTGTTCACTGTTCGGTCTCTGCCACTGCTACCTGGCAGATAAGAACTTGAGTTAGAACCCAGCTGGTGGAAATGGGTTGCTAGAACTTCGTCTTGGAGCAGGTCATTGTCAACCAATTTGGATTTGTGGCATAAACAGTCCAGTGCTATCCATTCTAGAAGTATCCAGAGCTCCCCCACCCCCCACAACTTCTGTTATTTAAGGTGGGCTATGCTCCCGATCTATGGTACAAAAAAAATAGTAAAATAGTTGCTACACACATTGTGCCCCATTCTTCCTGGTATATCTCCAAGGAGAAGCCAGGTAGGGCTCTACCCAGAAAAACATCTGAAGCTGTTCAGTAGTGGCATTTTACCAGATACACTGATAACAGGTACGCAGCCAAGTCCAGTGCCAAAGAGAGGTATGTGAGGGGGAGGGTAGACACCGAGGGCTTAAACACACCTACTCGAAAATAGCGGGCCACATTTCTAGCACCTAGGAGCTGCATCTCTGATGAGCCACTTAGCCACAGCTGAAACACCCCTTTGTCATGCTCACGCCAGGGAGGCCAGGTGCTTTCCTAGAAATCAAGGGATTAGGTGCGAAGCCTGTGTGGACAAGAGCCCAAGAAACTCGAGAACCAGGAGCTACCAAAGAGGCCCAGTCTAAATAGTTTTGTCCAAGCTAAAGAATTGAAGTGCCCAGTGGTGGTCATAAGCTATCTTCTACTGGAAGAGCTGGGGAACCCTAAAGTTTCTCTAGAGCATAGAAGGGCTACCATGAATGGCCCCTGCACTGGCCATCTTCCAACAGAGCCCCAGAGCCACTCACATGGGGAATGCAGGTGCCCCTTAAGATGTCCATGTGATAACTGTAATCCATTACCTTTGATCCTAACATTGCACACCCCCTGAATGATTGGGTTCCCCGATCTAAAAGCAGTGAAGATCAGGTACAAGTACGGCTTAGAGGCAGCAAAGGAACTCAAATGATAGCAGAAGAATCCTGCTATTTCATCACTTGAAGTACGAGACAAAAGCAGCAGCACTGACCTTTCAGGTTAAGAGTTCTGTTTGCGATTAAAGCAGTGAAAGTTCTTGTCCTACAATCCCTGCACACCAGGGTGTCTAATTGTAAGTTCGTTTGTCCTGTGTTTGTCCTGTGTTAAATCCTCAAGAACAAGTTTGTTCTGTGTTAAGTCCTTGCAAAACATGTTTTGTAATTTCCTGTTCTATGTTAAGCCCTAGTTAAGGCTAAATCCCTGTTTGTCTTAAGTCCTTATTAAGGTTTGAAATTAAAAGTTCCCGGTTTCCTAGGTCTGATGTAACACCTTGCAAACCCCAATCACTCCCTGTGGATCCTTGTTTTTCCTTCCCTTCTCTCATTGTACCCTAACAATGTATTAGCCACCGACCATCTTGCCCCTGTGAATACCCTTTTCTCCTATGAGACATCAATAGACTAGCAGCGGCTGCTCTCAAATCCCGTCTAGGGTGAGGCAGCCAGTTGGTCAGTCGTAGAGCACCCCACAGCTTGCTTTAACTAGACAATCGTGGGCTCAGATCTTTTCCCCTCACAAGTCTCAGGTTTAGCAAGTCTCAACCAGAAAGTCCAGATTCATTTAAACAGCAGTGTTTCACTCTTAGAGGGGGAGGGGGAAGATATGGCCCCGTTTCAGAGAAACTATCCTGAATGACGAGGATTTATAGTGATCCTCCATGAAAAGACGTTACAGGAAATTAAAGTCTCAATAGAAGCCCGTTTTGTTTCCCCAAAGATTCTAGATGCACAGTAGAGTATTAACCAAGCCTGTCATCTACCGTGAAGTGACCACAGCACTTTGGGTCCCGGGCTGATAAAACTGACGAGTTATCTGGAGAGTTGGAGGCTTTTAGGTGTGAAGAGTTGAGAGAAGTGCAAGAGTCCGGAGCAGCTTCGGTTCGGCCGTGAGCTTTATCACCTGTGCCCCGCCACAACCAAGCCACCCCCACCCCACCCCTCCCCCTCACGAACGAAACTCTGCGCTAATGGGGACTGAGCCACAGCAGAGGTCATTTATCTTTCACAGCTGATGAGCTGCCATTTTGGTAGCTGAACTTCAGGGTCATTTTAACTTGCTTAATGGGTTTCTACGGAAAGGCTCTGTTTAAAGATCTTGGGCTCATCCCTCATTTAATCCTCAACGACTGGAACAGGAGTAATAACAAAATAAAGGATCAAATGAGCCCCGTGGTGCCTGCCGGGCATAGGCTAAGCAACCTTCCCATCATGAGGATAGCATAGGTTTAAGGCATTCCCTTGAACCTTTGAGGCAGCTCGGCCATGTTTACTTTTAAAGGGAACACAGGAAGAAGACAAGAGATCCCACACCAGAACTACCTCCCTTGTGTGCAAATCCTCTCCAGGGGCTGCAAACCCTCACAACTGGGTTCCCTCAGCCGGGACTCTAGGGGAGCTGAGGCTCCCCCTCCCCCCAAATGAGATTGTAGGTTAGATCTCTCCTTCATCTTCCTTCCACCAAACCCTGCCACATTCCCTTCCCAGCCTCCCCTTCAAATTCATGGTCTGAAGTCTTTTGAATCTTTCATCTGGTCTCCACCCTCCCCCACTCCCAGGTTAGGAAGGAAAAGCTTCTTGGCTCTTAGAAGAAGCTGACTCGGATGTCTACCTATGTAATTCCCAGGGACATTTTCTGAAAGATGAGGAGGGAAGTAAAGCTTTTCGGTGAGGGAGAGTTACAGGTTAGAGAACACTTCGGAGAGCTAAGCAGTTCATGTCCTTTGCGGAACACAGGGAGCGTGAAGGCACAGGGAGGCTGCCAGTACAGCAGTTGAAAGGAAAAGTGAGCAGGCACAAGCAGAAAATTTTTTCCCCCTAGAAAGAGTGAAGATGTGGAAGTCTGCCCACCTCAGCCTGCCCTCTGTGGCATAGCTAGCTGCCCCCAGAGATCACAGCCGCCTAGCAGAGAAAGGAGCCACCATACAGAACCACCCCTCTCCAGGAGCTTACTGGAGTGGGCAGGACTTCTCCTCGCCTCACTGTCCTTTTTATAGACCCTCTTCCTCCTCCCCCTCAATTAGCATAAGCATTGCTCATTGGCTGAGTTATTCCTTGCCCATTCATTGCTGGGGCACCTGGAGCCTTTCTTGTCCTCGAGACCTGCTGTACCACCTGAAGATAAACTCGGGCTGAGGGTGTGGCAACTAATCCAGGGAGCCCACCCTTTCGCTTGGAAACCTGTGGCATACCTAGCAGGTGTGGTGAGTGGTGACACTCACCCTTCCTAAGCTGGGGGAAAGTTAAAAAAAAAACAAACATCGCCCCAGTTTCCAGGGGGAAAACTCAGTATATAAAGTAAGCCTGAGGCATGGCTTAACTGAGAGCTATGACGCTACATGCTTGCCCTTCACCTTAACAAGTCCTCAGGAGCTCGGCTGCCCTGTAGATGCCCGTATGAAAAGCACCTTTAAAATATGCCTTGGCTCCTCAGAGGCTTCGCGAAATCCCTACAGCTTTCAATTCAAGTTAAACTTTGCCTCGTTAGCCAAGGTGATATGCCCGTGAAATTTAAATTTTATATTTTCCACATGGATATCACATCTCACATGTAGCTTTCCAGGCACCAAGTCAGACTTTAAAATTTACACACACATACACACACGTGCACACTTTGCACTCACACACACGCATGTAACAATAATGAAAAAAGAGCCCAAGAATTTGAAAGAGAATAAGGAGAGGTGTATGGGAGAGTTTGGGGAAAGGAAAGGGAAGGAGAAATGATATAATTAGAATCTTGAAATAATTTTTAAAAAATACAGTTTTGTAAGTTATTTTAATATACAAATTTATGAGCTTCCAGATGATGTTGTGATTCGTGCATACAGCATGTAATGATCTAATCATGGCCAATGGAATTTCATCTCCATACACATATTTTATATGAGTTAACATGTAATCATTGTTTGTATTTATAGAATATAATATGGTTATTTTGATGCAATTATACAACGTATAAGAAACAAGTCAAAGTAAAGTTGCTATGGTTTCATCATGATAAGTTTGGAGCCATTGAGACCCTCTTCTAGCTATAATATATTACATATAATAAAAGACAGATGAGGTTACCGAGGCTTGTTCACACTGAGCTACAGGACTTAAGAACTTCATTCTCACGATATTTTTGCACTTGCTCTCTGAGTCCCCACTTTGGCCCCACTTCAGCCTTTAATATCACTGTCATCATGCCAATCAATGTTTCTAGTTATTCACACATGAGAGAGACTTGTAAAATTTGCCTTTCTGCCCGTGATTTACCCCCATTTACCACAGTGTCTTCTATTCTCATTTTGCTGTAAATAGAGAGGGATACTGTTTTTATTTTTTAATGATTGAATATATTCCATTATGTTCATAAGCCATGTTTCCTTTGTCCATCATTCCCTTGATGAGTAGGTAGAACAATTTAATATCTTTGTTATTAGGTACAGGGTCACAACTAAACAGGCATACAGGAAACATATAGGATAAGCTAAGGAGCCAGGGTTTGGCTTAGGGATGGAGCACTAACCTAGCAACTACACTCACAAATAAAAGATAGACCCAAGAATTCAGGCGATGCTTTGCACTTCCTGCAAGAGCAATGTGCTGAATTGCCTCTGGATTACCTTCCAGTGGTGGCTGCCAGACAGGCATATGCTCATCCTTTGGGCTAGCCCACACTGGGACATCACAGAGAGTTCCACAAATAACCCCTTTCACTTGGGCTATCCTTTGTGCTTACTGCTGCCTAGAACCTCAGTATCTTTCCAGAATGCAGTCTACCCAGAAGAACAAAGACAATGAAGACCGAATAAGTCTTGTCCCCAAGATGGGGACAACAGAGCTCTCCTGGATTAGTTGGAAGTACCTAGGTCATGGAGAGGAGCAATTGTGATAGAAGAAGCCTTGGAACCTTGTGACTACATTCTGTGGTGTGTTTGGGGGATACTCAGAACTTGTTTAAGAGGTGACAATATTGTTCATCTTCACATTACAAACTGAGTGTGAACATGTGAGCGTCCATGGGTGTGTAGATATGCAGACCTCTTCATAAGACATCAGGGGTATTGCTTTGTTACTCCATGCCTCCTTCCTATTCAGTCGAGACAAATTCTCTTTTAAACTTGGGGTTCACTGTTTGGGGCTAGGCTAGCTGACTAACAAGCCTCAGCCATTCTCTTGACTCCCTCCTAACCTCAAACCTCTGCACTGTGGGTTTGGGTGTGTGAAGCCACACCTGCTTTTATCGAGGCACCGGAGATCTGAACTCAGATTCACATGCTTGTGTAGGAAAAGGCTTTTCCCCAGTGAGCCATCTCGTGTGGCCCCTTGTATCCCCAGCTTTTTACTCAGCTCGTAAACCGAGAACTTAAAAGTAGCTCATTCAGAAAATTTAAGGGTCATTTTATACTTTGCAAAAGTGTGTGGAGCTAGCTTAGGCATAATTTCGATGGAATGAGCTGGAGTATTGAAGCAAGTCCTTTAGGAGTGGACCAGCCCTGCCTCCATTCCCTTTGGTTCCAGACTCCTTCCACACAAAAGGAACTGAGTTTATCCAGAATGTTCACTCGGAGGATTTGCTCAAAACTATTTATTTAGAGATGTATAGGTTTTCTTGCTAACCTTAAACCAATTGATACAAGCATTTCAAGTCTTCTCTCAGTTATGTGTAGTGGACCTCCTGTGATTGCCACAGTCATACTGGGATGTCCAAATGACCATAGAAGAGTTCTGGATAGAGGTGACTTGGAATATGAAGCTACTGCAGTGACCAGTGTGACACCATACTGTTCTGATTTTATGCTGACTCCATTTTGTGTTTAATTCTTTCTTCTTTCCTTCCTTCCTTCCTTCTTCTTCTTCTTCCTTCTTCTTCTTCTTCTTCTTCTTCTTCTTCTTCTTCTTCTTCTTCTTCTTCTTCTTCTTCTTCTTCTTCTTCTTCTTCCTCTCTCTCTCTGTCTCTGTCTCTCTGTCTCTGTCTCTCTCTCTCTCCTTCTTTTTTTTTTCCTTTGCCTTTTCCAGACAGGGTTTCTCTGTGTAACAGCCCTAGCTGTCCTGGAACTCATTCTGTAGACTGCACTGGCCTCCAACTCACTGAGATTCACCTGTCTCAGCCTCCCAAGTACTAGAATTAAAGGTGTGTGCCACCACCATCTGGGAATCAGGCACTTTGCAACTTCCAGTGCCCCACAGTCGTGTCCACTTTGGCAACACACTTTGGAATTTCTATTACCCTGTGCATGTGTAACCAAAATAGCTGGTGTGTTTTGCCGAGAGAAACGCTACAAGGGTTTCCTGATCTATCTTGAGAATCAGTGTGATTCATCTGGCTTGTGCCTTTGTAAATGCAGCGTCCCTGAGTTTCCATGCCAAGAGTTCTTTGGTATCAAGAGCTTGTTCTAGATTGCTGGCTTTAACAAAAGACTCTCATTTGGCTTTCTATGCATGGGGTTTGTAACTTCCTTGCCTGGACTATAATACTATGCATTGAGCTGTTTTAGGTTCCCTGGTTGATAATGAAAATCCAAAGCCAGATAAGATTCTCCTAGAAAAGGGGAATACAGAGCCTAGGGGATGCAGGGTCTAAACTGGCTACCTCCTTCCAGTGGAGGGGTTGGGTCACCAACCCAGTCATATAACCTTCAACCTCCAATTTGTCCTACCTACAAGATGTGCTGGAGTAAGAGTCACACAGAAATTATGGAAGTGGCCAACAAATGATTGGTCCCAGTTTGAGACCCATACCATGAGAGGTAGCTGACCCCTGGCACTTCCTAAAGGGGCACAACCTAGAGGCTGGATAGTCCAGAGATCTACGATAAAATCAAACATGACTGGCAAAAAAAAATCAGTAAAATGATCCCTAATGATATCCTGCTATATTCATAGATTGGTGCCTAGCTCGGTTATCATCAGAGAGACTTCATTCAGCAACTGATGAAAACAGATGCAGAGACCCACAGCCAAATATTAGGTGGAACTCGGGAATTCTGAAGAAGAGGCAGAAGAAGGATTTTAGGAGCCAGAGGGGTCAAGGACACCACAAAAAAAACCCCACAGAATCCACTAACGTGATCTCATAGGGTCTTACAGAGACTGAACCAACAACCAGCGAGCCTGCATGGGATGGATAGATGTCCTCTGCACGTTACAATTGTCTAGCTTCTTCTTGTGAGCCTCCTAACAGTGGGAGCAGGGGCTGTCTCTGACTCGGTTGCCTACTTTTGGAACCCTCTCTTCCTAGCAGGCTGCCTCATCCAGGCTTAATAGGAGAGGAAGTGCCTAGTCTTACTACAACTTGATATCTATGGATGAATGATAGCCCTGGGAAACCTGCTTTTTTTGAAGAGAAACAGGAGTGGATGGAAGGGGGACAGAGAAGGGGCAACTGGGAGGAGGGAGGGGAACTTCACTCAGGATATAAAAACCCAAATAACAACAACAATAAAAATAATAAAAAGATGAGCCCACTCTGGTTTGAGGACCAGGGTCCATGGACCTTATAGTTTTCTATTAACAGAATTGAATTTTGGTAAATTGGTTAAACGCTCTGCTTCTCAGATTCCTGGGATGTATGTGGATCATATTTCTTTCCTTAAAATGTGTATTTTTGTTTTAATTATGTGTATATGTCAGGGTGGGGTGTGCAGATGTCTACAGAGGCCAAAGGTGTCAAATCCCCCCAGAGCAATGAATCCTCTGACGTGAGTGCTGGGAACTGAACTTAGACCTTCTACAAGAGTAGTACATGCTCTTAACGGCAGAACCATCTTGCTAGTTCCCTCCCAGGTCACGTGATTCCTAACATTACCCTTTACCCAATTCGGCTGTTAGAGCCCATGAATATTTGAAATTTCACAATTAGACATGATTAAGGTCAATTTCACTCTGTATTAAAAAATATTTAATGAAAATTCAGATAAATGGTGACTCTTTCTTGCTCAGTGTTTGGAAAATGAGTCATTGGGACAGCGTTGTCCAGGAGATCAAAAACCCAGGATGTTGTTTTCTGGTCAGACAAATTATAAAACTATGTGTTTCTTCTTAGGAGAAAGAAAAAGCATTAGAATCCTTTATAGACAGGCAACAGTGTGGTTGTGTGGCAACAGACAGGCAACTGAGAGGCGTGGATGGTTTTTACCGCCCAAGTGTGAGTGGATGGTGTGTGATCTTGGATGGAGTCCACTGTAACTCTGCCCAGCCCCAGTCCTGCTGAGACAACCACCTTGCCTTCCTCTGTGCCATCTGGGTCAGCTGGGGCGTGCTTTTCTTACTCTGCACCCCACAGCTCCGCCCTTGGTCCTATTGGCTGGCTACGGTTTGTGGAGATGGAAAATGCTCTCCACTGCCAAGGGTACTGTTCCAACCGAGCCAGCAAGGACCTAGAAACAAATATAGAATCAAGCATGATTTATCTAGTGCCCACTGGGTTTCAGTCCTTGGAGCTTTAAATATACTGTCTCACACCACCCAGGGATATAGTCGTGCATTGCGACTGATAATTGAGAATAATCTTTCAAGTAGCTAAAGCCAGTAGTTTCCTGACTTATTTTTTTAAATAGATCTTTTTGTCTTATTTCAAATGAAACCATACGTGGATACTTCTTCACACACCTCATTAACTCTTGTATTTAGATTTGATTTGTGGGTGATCTTCCCAGCAGTTATTGGCTTTGTGCTAAGAGCAAAAAGCCTCAATGGTAGCCAGTCTTGCCCTGGATGTGGTGACTCTCCATCACTCTGTGCAGGGAAGGCTAATGGAGCATTCTGGGAAGAGTTTCTTTCCCTGCAGGGAGAAGTCTAGTGTAAGGCACTTTCCCTTCTTCCCCTGGGTAATGGGTTGGTATTTGCATCATGGTATTGTCTTGGGCTGGACGCAAAGGCACACAGCATGGTGATGCATTAGGAAGACACGAAGATCACATTACTCTTTGACATTTAGCATTGGCTCACTGACCTGGCAACTGCTAGGTCTCCTTTTATCTTTAAACCTGGTGGCGAGGTAATTTTGGACCTGGAGTCTGATGACAAGGAGTTCCGATCCTCCTCCTTGGGGAGGGCACCTCATGGAGCCTACCAGACGTCTGCCTTCAAGTTGGATACTGAGGCAACTCGAAGGACTGTACCGAGAATTTCTAAGTCATGAGCTGTGGGCAGTCTAGCTCTGTGCTATCTGTATTGGTTATGTTATTCTATTTTATTTCAATACCATAACATGTAATTTCACTGTGCTCAGGGGGTATGGACTGGCTAATAATTTCATTTCTTGAAGGTTTTATTAGATAGTAACTGGCCAAAATACCAACCGTTTCCCATATATAGGAGGTGATTATTCCAGTTTAAGTTATGCTTTCTAAGAGACCAGCTATATTGGTGTAATCTCTTTATTATTTCGTCTCACTATGTAGCAGAATCAACACTTGTGGTCCTTGCATGGAAGCGACTGTAGTTAATATGCTTAAGTTTTGGTTCCTTCTTACGTTGTGATGCTGAGGACTGAACCAGGACCTTGTGCGTGCCAGGCAAGTGCTCTTCTACACTCTTGGCTAAAGGCGTCTTTTAAATTGTACCAAAGACACTACAGTCACATGAGATACTAGCAAGATAATCTGTTCAGGGGAGAGAGGGTGGAGAGAAGCTCCGTAGTGTATACTCATGATTCCTACAAATAGAAACGTCTTCTACATAGAGAAATTTAACCTCAAGGGTTTGCTCAATGGATAAAGTGCTTGCTTTGCAGCCGTGATGAGTAGAGTTTGAAACTCCAGAAGCTGAGTAAAAGACTGGTCCAGCGGCCCACCTGCAATCTCCATGCTTGGAAACTGAAGGTGAGATGATCCCTGGGGTTAGTGGGGTAACCAGGCCAAATCTGTGACCTCTGAGCTCAGTGAGAGACCCTGCCCCAAGAAATGAAGAACAGAGCGATTGAAGAAAATGCCTGGCACTCTCATTTCTACCTGCAGGCTCCCACGCTTACACTTATATATTGAGAACATGCATACACACTTGCACAAACCATACACATGGCCAAAAAAAAAAATAGGGTTTATCTTGAAAGAAAAAGGCAGTGTGAACTTGGCAAAATGTAACAAGGTTATCATGACTGGCAGGAGTCTTGGGCATCCGGGTATACAGTGTGGTGCTAGAGGATAGGAAGGGGTTGCTGAGGGTGGCGGTGGGAGGGGCTAGGCAAATGACTTCGCCAATGGTGACGACATGTGATTGGACAATAGATTCTGAGTGGATATGGGAGACACATTGGACAGCCCATGAAACCATGTAGGAAACAAATTTTACCCCGTAGGTAAAGAAAGGATCACTGTGGGTTTGAACTGAGGGGTATATTATCGTGTTTCCTCTGAGATGGGGATTGGCAGTGGCTCTATACCCTGTCTCAGAAAGTACTTTTCTTGTCATTGCATCAAAACCCCTGGTAGACACTACTTAAGAGAGGTGACGTTTATTTTGGTTCAGAGCTTTGGGTGCTATCAGCCCATAGTGGTGGAGATGGCAAATGGATGCCCATGGTGGCTCTGACGTGGTGATGGGAGACAGTAGCATGGCATGTTATTTTTCTGGAAGAATTTGGAAGCAAAGGGAAAAGGACCAGAGCAGGGAGAGGCTTAAACTCCGAAAGCATCACACCTGATGATGATTAAACATTTTTTTCTTATCTGCAAGGGCTGCATCTTGAGGGGACTCTGTTCCCTCAGGCACCAACTCTTTTCAAAGCTACTAAGGGAAACTTTATCTAAATCTAAAGAACTCACAAATCAAGGTTTGAGGTGGAATGCTGCTAGAGAAGCTGAATAGCAAATAGCTAACTTTCTCACTTTGCTGGCGTCTTCCAAATAACCCACCATCCTTCACTCCGCCCCCACTCAAAAACCCTTATTACACCTGGTTCCTCCTTACCACTTCTTGTCAGCTACTTGCTGACTCAGCCTCCTGCGCGCAGGTTCATTTTATTCAATCAAACACATCTTTGAATTGTTAACAAAAGCAGTAGGAAAAAAAAATGCAGCACACTTTAAACTAATATTCCTTTAGGACCCGTGATCTCCCAAAACTTTCTGGAGCCCAGAACACATGCGCCTGTAAGGGACCGTTTCAGACTTCAGTCATAAGAGCACTTGTGCAATTGAGAAGAGATAAGCCAATCTAAAGTGCTTTCTGGTCGGGAAAATCTGCAAGATATAATACGGTGTTTCTCTGTATGGAGAGAGAGGGTGCCTGTTTAAGCAGTACCTTAGGGTTTCTAGGTGGCTCAGAAAATGCTTACACTCAAATGGCCTGTGTAGCTTCTGTCTTTTTACACAATTGAGAGACCTGCCAAGAGACTGATGGTAACCTGTAACCCTCAGTGATGGGCTGCTCTGGAAAGAGGTAACCTGCTTCCATGTGGAATTTGTGTGGGGAGCACCCGTACCAGACTTGGGATGGAGCAAAACTCTAGAAACTGAAATTCAAAGCACTTGACTGTGTCAGAATCCAACTCTCTTAACAGAAAGATGCAGAAGGAAAAAGACAACAGTGCATATAACATTAAAAGCACAGAAGTGGATAGAAAGGATGTTTTGGTGGCTGGCTCAGAGAAGAGTGATTTTGTTTCCAAGGCCTTGGTCGATTACCATCAACAGCCTGTAGAAGGAATGGGCAATTAATCTGGGTATAAAAATGGGGATTAGCCTTTCTAAGCACTTTCTGTGTGTCAGGCATTAACATCCTTTCTGTTTGGGTTGGGGTGAGGGTAGTTACCTTGGGATTTTGATTCACTTACCTAGAGTCAATGCCAAGCCTTCAGGTGGCAGAACCAGGGTCAGAACACAGCAGCCTGAAAACCCTCCCTTCCCTGTCACAGTTTTTATCTCTACCTCATACCAATCAAATGAAACACACGGCATCTTAATTACTCCCAAGAATGTTTTAAATGTCAGTGTCCATAAGTGGAGGGAGTGTTCAGGGAGTACTATAGACAGAGACAGGAGGAGGTTAACCCTAATTCACACACTAGGCTTTGGACAGAGACAGGAGGAGGCAAACCCTAGCTCAGAGGCTAGGGCAGGTGAGGGCGCAGGGACTCCACTAGCCCTGGGGACTTCTTTTGTAGAGTCACCATTTGAGTGCCGCACTGTAACATAAATGCGATGTCTGGTGCCTGGCACTCACAGAAGTTCAGTGCGTATCAAACAATCGCTCATCCTTTCATCCTTCTTGATTTAGGCTCCTGAATGGATTTTCCCAGCAGGAGGGAAGGAACTTATTATTTTGGCAGCTAAGTCTCTCCAGGAAGGCAAATAAATTGGTGCCCAATTTGGTCTTCCTAGTTTGGTAAATATGAGTCACTCTGCAGAGGGAAGTAACCTCTTGGGGAACTTTGAAGTGCCATTTAAAAAAAAAAAAAAAAAAAAAACAAGAAAGGCTGTAGATCAGAGATGAATTCATTAGTCTCTGAAGTCCCACCAGAGCCAGCCACCAGCCTAGCCTCTCTGATATCAGTAGATACAAAGTCCTTCTTTGATGACTTTCCTTTTATGGCTTCTATCACTGACAATATAATTACATGATTATTAATATCCTAAATGCTTTACCTGGCTGGCATACCAATGACAGTTTAGTGAGAACAGAAACAGGACTTCTCAGTTGGTGAGCTCAGAAGTGCACATCCTTCAAGGCATCCATCTCACCTCTTACTCTGCTTGCTTGAGTGAAGAACTCAAGAGTGACACAGGGCCATGGTTACAGTTTCTGTCTAGATTAAGATTTCTTTCTTTTTTTTTTTAAAGATTTATGTATTACATATACAACATTCTTTCCATGTATGCTTGCTTGCAGGCCAGAAGAGGGCACCAGATCTCATTACAGATGGTTGTGAGCCACCATGTGGTTGCTGGGAATTGAACTCAGGACCTCTGGAAGAGCAGTCAGTGCTCTTAACCTCTGAGCCATCTCTCCAGCCCCCAAGATTTATTTCTTAAATGTGTGTGTGTGCGCGCGCGCGCGCGTGCACGCGTGAGCATGCATGCACGTGCACATGAATGCCGATGTCCACCAAGGTCAGACGATACCCTGGAGCTGGAGTTACAAGATGTTGTGAGCCACCTGATTTTCATGCTGGGAGCAAAACTTGGGTCCTCTGAAAGAGCAGTGTGCTCTCTTAATCATTGACCCACCTCTCTAGTTCCTAGAGTTACAGTTTCATAGGATGGAACCACCCTTTCCTGACATCAAAGCTGGGAGACATGCTTCTCCACCCTAGCTCTCCATCTTGCTGGCTATTCGATACAAGCTTTAAGGGGTGGGTGGGTGGGTAAGAGGCACTCACAGATGAATCCCTGCATGGTGATGGTGAGAGGTGTCCAGTCCAGTTATTTCTTGTTCCATCTTGACTGCCTAAAGCAATACTTGGAAAAGTCAGCATCTCTGTTCTAAAGAAGAAATCCCTAATGTTGAGGACAACACATAGTGGATTGCATGTTTTTCTCACACATGTGTATGTATATGAGGGAAGAGATCAACTGTTGTTGGTTACTTTTTACTGTTCATCTCTTTTGGGGGCCCGCCACCCTGCTCCCAAATAATTATACACATGGAGGCCCATTCTTACTTATAAATGTCTGGCCTTAGCTTGACTTCTTTCTTAATTTAAATCGTCCCTATCTACCTTTTGCTTTTGGGTTTCTCCCTTCCTTACTTCTATATATCTTACTTTCACTCTTACTCTGTTGCTGGCTGTGTGGCTGGTCCCTAGTGTCCCCCCTCTCCTGATTCTCTTGCCACTCCATCTTTTCCTCCAAGATTTCTTCTTCTGTTTATTCTTTCTGCCTGTCAGCCCCGCCTACGCTTTCTCCTGCCTTGTTATTGGACGTTCAGCTCTTTATTAGACAAATCAGGTGTTTTAGACAGGCAAAGTATCACAGCTTCACAGAGTTAAACAAGTGCAACATAAAGGAATACAGCATATCTTTGCATCATTAAACAAATATTCTACAACATAAACAAATATAACACATGATAATATTTTACAATAGTCAACTTTAGGTGACAGTCCCCAAAAGCTATCCATCTTGTTTGTTTGAGACATGATCTACCACTGGTCCAGATCTCCCCCAAATAGGGTAAAATGGCTGGCCAGCAAGTCCCAGGGGTTTGCCTGTTTCCATACCCTCTCTTCTGGGTTTATAAGCAGACTTCATCTTGCCCCCTTTTTCATGTGAGTTCTGGACATTGCACTCAGGTTCTGTGTGTGCAAAGCAAGCAATTTATTGGCAGAGTTACTTCCCCAGACCATGACTCCTTGCTCTTTTTTTTTAAGTTTTATTTATTTTTATTTTATATGTATAGAGGTTTGCATTTCTCCACCCCTTGTGCATGCAGTGACAGCAGAGATCAAAAGAGGGCATTGGATCCCCTGGAACTAGAATTAAAGATAAGTCGTGAGCTGCCATTTGGGTGCTAAGAACCAGGAACTGAGCCTGGATCCTCTGCAAGAATCAACCTACCTCAAGACCCAGCAATACCACTTTTGGGTATATACCCAAAAGATACTCAATTGTACCACAAGGACATGTGCTCAACTATGCTCATAGCAACATTGTTTGTCATAGCCAGAACCTGGAAACAACCTAAATGACCTTTGACCAAAGAATGGAAAAAGGAAAATGTGGTACGTTTACGCAATGGAGTATTACACAGCAGAAAAAAAAATGACATCTTGAAATTTGCAAGCAAATGGATGGATCTAGGAAATATCACACTGAGTGAGGTAACCCAGACCCAGAAAGACAAATACCATACGTACTCATTCATAAGTGACTTTTAAACACAAAGCAAAACAAACAGCCTACAATTCACAATCCCAGAGAACTTAGACAACAAGAGGACCCTAAGGGAGACACATGAATCTAATGTACATAGGAAGTAGAAAAAGACAAGATATCCTGAGTAAATTGGGAGCATGGGGCCATGGGAGAAGGAAGGAGGGGAGTGGAGAAGAAGAGAGGGGAGTGGAAAAAATACATAGGTCAATAGATAGATAAATAGATAGAAAAAAGAAAGAGAAAAAGAGAGAGAGGAAGGAAGAGAGGGAGGGAGGGAGGGAGGAAGGAAGGAAGGAAGGAAGGAAGGAAGGAAGGAAGGAAGGAAGGAAGGAAGGAAAGAGCTTTGATCTAAGTCTTTCATTTGGAACTTCCTCAGACAGTTGCATGGGAATTTCGATAAGTGAGATGATCCCAATCATCTTCATGCGGATATTGCTCTAGAAAAGGTTCTCACCAACCTTCAGCTTCAGACTTATGTTCATCCTAGTAAACTTAACAGTTCAGGAAGCATCTAGGGAAGACAGCATCATCCAGTGAAGCCTCAGGCAGGCCCCTTTCTTGAACAAACACACAGATTGTTAGAGTTTTGGAACGGATTCATAATTTCTTTTAAGAAAATTGCCCCTCTCTTTCAAAACACTTTTTGTAATACAGGGCCCAGGTAAACTTATTGAGCCATGGGACTTCTGATTTTGCAACCTGCATCTGCTGTCATCAGATGAGGCATACCCGAACCAGAAGATCCTCAAAAGCCTTGTTTGGTGCAATAGAAATTCTCTAGGAGACGAGGACAAAGTGAGTCCCTGGCAGCCCACACAAGACATGGATTTCTTCCTCAATGTTTCCTTCTCCTATGCCTCCTCTCCAACCTAGACTCAGACCTCCAACTTTATGTGCAACTCTTCAGCCCCGGTTAACATAATGGAAAAGCCACAAAATCTCTTTCATACTAATGCCTTGACCTCTGAATGTCTGACTCAAGTTCTCCTCCTGTGTGGTGGTGGTGGTGGTGGTGAGCAACAACCATAGGGCAGCTGTGAAGGGATCTTGGTGGAAGAAATTTGTGTGGTGTTTTTGAAGGTTTTCTTGGTGATGAAGAAAAGCCCTAGCCTGTAGTGATTACAGATAGACTGACTGACATACATAGGATTTTGCAAAAGTCACTAGTGGCAGTTAGATGCAATACAGAGGAAAAACATGAGGGTAGATTTCTTCAAATTTACACCAGGAACAAATATATTTGTAAAAAAAAAAATCAATTAAAACAACTAAATGAGATTCTCAGGGTACATCCTACAAAATGAAACTCCCAGAAGAGTATCCTGTGGATTTCATAGTGTCTTCCTTTGCCCTCTGTCACTTGCTCTGTGAGTCTGCACACAAAGAATGTTTGTGTCAGGAATGAAGACTTCGTATGGGATCTGTAACTCTCACATCCCATACCAAGGTGAGCAATGACAGTGTCTTGAACAGAGATGAACACTAAACATCCAATATGGAGGGCAACTATGTCTTTGTTTTCCTGGAGATTCTCTGTTTACACATCTTTATCCCTCTGGTACTCGACTATCTATTCCCTGCTCAAGAGTGCCCCACTCTAGATAATCCATCATGTGGTCACTCTATTGAAATTGTGCCGCGCATATGTGCAATCATCTCGCCAGTTCATGATAGATTTAGTGCGTTTTCCCTTCCACACTGCAGTGGGCAGCAATTTAATTTAGTGGAAACATACATACCCTGAATAAAGATTTATTTGCCCCACAAAAATGATTTTAATGAACTATTATTCAATGACTTTTAAAGTACCTCTTTGTCACCATAGTAATCCCATTTGTGATGCTACTAACCGAGGAAATCATTTTACTGTGAAGAGCCTGTAATGAGCTTAAACCTACAGATTAATTTATTTTCATTACGGCCTCATAAAACAAAATAACTTGACTTGATATGCAGATGGAATGGACTTCTGGGATACAGGGCACAAATTTGAGATAATGTTCTGCGAGATTGGGGCTCTATTCCACAAAATAAAATATGCCTTTTATCAATAACTATTTGTGTCAATCAGTATCCCAACATGAGAGAGAAGCCACATGACATTTCCAACCTGTAAAATTTATTATAAGGAATTCTTAACCATATGACGGGATTACCCACTATGGAGAAAAAGGAAGTATAAACTACAATGAGGTTCAACTGATAGAGCAGAAAATACTACCCGACTGGTACTTAGGTACTTGGGAACTCAGGTGGTGAAGATGATGGGAAAGCTCATGTAGATGTTTCGTTGGTGGAACTCATTGAGAATCTTCCTTCTGAGACAATGGAAGGAACTACCTTCTCAAAGGAATACAGTGTAGTTATTACTGAATGACCACTGCTCTAGGCTGGGGGAAGCTGCTGGGTTTGGGAACTGCTCTAAGAGAGCTTGGGGAAAACTTCCCTCCTTGGCATAAGAGAAACCCAACAGCTTCAATTTCAGAGTCGGTGTTCACGAGGCAGAGCTTTAGAAGGAGAGCATCTGGCATTCTGAGGAAAGTGGATTAATTATGCCTTCCTTGATAGACAGAAGGAATGGATTTCTGAGAAACAAGGCCTGAGTCTGGATAACGCCTTGCAAGATTCGGGTGTTATGCCAAAAAATAAAAGATGCCTTTGATCAACGATTCATAACTATTTGTATCCTTTGGGATCCCACCATGAGAGAAAGAAAACTGCTGTGATACGGCTTATGGCTCTATAATCCATAAGTGACTTGTGGGATAAAGAATATATTTTGGCTTACAGTTCCGGAGGGCGGTCCCAATTGGTGAGGAAGACATGGCAACAGGTTGCTGTAACAAGATGTTGAGCTCTTCAACTGAAAACAGAGACCTGGAAGAGTGAACTGGAAGTAGAGGTGAGGCTATAAACTCTCAAAGCCCACCATCCCTGACAAAGTTCCTCTAGTAAGGCCACACCTCCTAAGATTGCTTCCCAAGCAGCACCGCTAACTGGGGACCTAGTGTTCAAATTTGTGAACCTGTGTGGGATGTTTTTTATTCAAACCACCCCAGAAAGGATCCTATGAGAAATTACAGAAAGCCCTGCAAGACTATTGTAGAAAAAAATTCTGGAGCCAGGAGTTAAAGTTCTATCCCATTGCTTGGACTTTCCACATTCCTAAAGACTGAGTTGGCATGAGACCATCTGACCAGACTATATTGATGGGTGGTTCTCCACTATCACAGAACAGGCAGCACACATTATTATCTCTGTTCAATGGTCAAAAAACTCTGTGTTAACACATATCTCCTTCTTATCAGTTTAGAATCTCAATCTCTCTCTCCTCTCTCTCTCTCTCTCTCTCTCTCTCTCTCTCTCTCTCTCTCCAAAGTGTCTGGTCATTGTGTCCATAACTGGTTGGTAATTACCCCTCTGTTTTGCCAACACACAATGACACTGCATTCTTTTGCAAGCTGAATTCATGGCTATGAGTCAATCGGTACATTTCTTTGCTGTGAAATGAGCTCCTTTATCACACACAGTGTTGTTTGGAATGCCATGATGATGGATAGTAGTACCTGCCAGCGGAAACATTACAGGCAGGGAAGGAAAACCTATATCCAGAATATGTTTCTATTTTGGTGGATGGAAATCTGAGACCTCTCCATTATGGAAGAAGGCCAACGCAATCAAGCTGTCACCAGGTGGCTGGATGGCCCCCTTAGGAATCGGGCCACATTAGAGGCTTATTTATGTTGTCTTCTCTCAGAAGATTAGGTACTCAGCTGTAGCATTGGCCTAGATTATAAAAGGCCATTATTAGCCCTAGCTGAACTCACTCAGAAGATACCTGTTGAGATGTCAGAGAAAGTCATCCATTGGGAGATGCCAGGCTGTGGAAATGCACCCAAGGGTACCCCAGTCTTATTAGCTTTCTAGTTTATAGAGAAAGTACTTTGTCATGGAGTTCATTCTAAAGCCACTTCCAAGGGTGGGTGCCAGCAGGTCTCTGGGAAATACTAGCAAGAATCTTCTCTGGAAAGACATGGCATGATGGGTAGGCCTCCAAGAAAATGAGCACTTCGGACCTGGCTGGGAAGTAGAATGTCTTTCTTCCTTCACTGTCCCACTGGCATCTTTTAACAACATAACTTAATACTATAATAATTGCGAAGGAGAATGGCTGACTGAAGCTGACGAGACAGCTGAGTGTGTGGCAGATGATGGGTTTGGAGATGAAATTAATGACAATACCGTCAAAGTATGCTAAATGTATGTGTCAAAACAGGAGTAGTTCGTCTGGTTTTGCCCATAGTTTAGATTCCCACTGATAGTTGGTCTTAACTGTCAACTTAATGAGATCAAGACTCAGGGCCTTGAGGCATGTCTGGAGGGGTTATGTTGGTAGCGCAACTGAAATGGGCAGATCCAGCCACTGTGGGTGGTGTCGTTCCTTGGCTGGGATTCTGGACTGTGTAATTGGAGAAGAGAGTTAAGCAGTTTATGTGCATTCATCCCTTTCTGCTTGCTCGCTGTAACACAATGTGCCCAGCGCCGTTAAGTTCCTACTGCCCTGACTTCTCCACTATGATATATTATATCCTGGAACTGGGAGTCAAAATAAGCCCTTTCTCCTTTAAGTTGCTCATTTGAGCTTTTGATCTTTTTAATCACACCAACAGAAAAGCAACTAAGGTATCCATACTGCGTCTTGGATTTGATTTCGTTGGTAGTGCTCAAGTGAGGGCAACTCTGACTAGAAGTCACATTAAAACCAGTTTTCGGAGGCAGGCCCGGGCAGCGGAGGCACCAGCACGCAGGCAAGTCCTGGCGGCAGAGGCACCGGCGTGCAGGCAGGCCCGGGTGGCGGAGGCATCGGCAGTCAGGCCCGGCAGGCAGGCCTAGGCAGCGGAAGCACCGGCGCACAGACAGGCCCGGGCGGCGGAGGCACCAGCACGCAGGCAAGTCCGGGCGGCAGAGGCACCGGCGTGCAGGCAGGCCCGGGTGGCGGAGGCACCGACAGTCAGGCTCGGCAGGCAGGCCTAGGCGGCGGAAGCACCGGCGCGCAGGCAGGCCCAGGTGGCGGAGGCACCGGCAGGCAGGCCTAGGCGGCGGAAGCAACGGCGCGCAGGCAGGCCCGGGCAGCGGAGGCACCAGCACGCAGGCAAGTCCGGGCGGCAGAGGCACCGGCGCGCAAGCAGGCCCAGGTGTCGGAGGCACCGGCAGGCAGGCCTAGGCGGCGGAAGCACCGGCGCACAGACAGTTCCGGCCGGCGGAGGCACCGGCAGGCAGGCCTAGGCGGCGGAAGCAACGGCGCGCAGGCAGGCCCGGGCAGCGGAGGCACCAGCACGCAGGCAAGTCCTGGCGGCAGAGGCACCGGCGTGCAGGCAGGCCCGGGTGGCGGAGGCATCGGCAGTCAGGCCCGGCAGGCAGGCCTAGGCAGCGGAAGCACCGGCGCACAGACAGGCCCGGGCGGCGGAGGCACCAGCACGCAGGCAAGTCCGGGCGGCAGAGGCACCGGCGTGCAGGCAGGCCCGGGTGGCGGAGGCACCGACAGTCAGGCCCGGCAGGCAGGCCTAGGCGGCGGAAGCACGGGCGCGCAGGCAGGCCCAGGTGGTGTAGGCACCGGCAGGCAGGCCTAGGCGGCGGAAACACCGGCGCACAGACAATTCCGGGCGGCGGAGGCACCGGCAGGCAGGCCCGGGCGGCGGAGGCACTGGATACAGGATAGTGCGGGCAAGAAACAGTGAAGCCTGCACTGAGAACAGATTGCCCCGCTACAATTAAATCAAACCCAATAGATAGCATCGGTAAGAGGAGATGGGCAGACGCCAAGGCAAGAATTCACCCAACAATCTGAAAAACAACATGAAAACACCAGAACCCAATGATCTTACAACACAAGGACTTGAACACCCTATCACAGGAGAAGAGGAAAAAACTGACTTTTTGAAAGCAATAGAGTCCCTTAAACAACATGTAAAAAACGCCCTCATAGAAATGGATGAGAAGTATAACAAAAAGTTTGAAGAAATGAGTAAATACGTAAATGATACCCTGGGAAGCCAAGAAAAAACGATCAAACAGGTAATGGAAACAGTCCAAGAATTGAAAACTGAAATGGAAGCAAGGAAGAAAACACAAACTGAGGACCAGCTGGATATGGCAAATATAGGTCAACGAGCAGAGACTACAGAAACAAGCATAATCAATAGAATACAAGAGATAGAAGAAAGAATCTCAGATTCTGAAGACACCATAGAGAAAATAAACGGACTGATCAAAGAAAACACCAAAACCAACAAATTCTCATCACAAAACATTCAGGAAATATGGGACACAATAAAAAGACCAAACCTAAGAATAATAGGGATAGAAGAAGGAGAAGAGGCACAGCTCAAAGGTCCAGAAAACATTTTTAACAAAATTATGGAAGAAAACTTCCCCAACATAAAGAAAGATATTCCTTTGAATATTCAAGAAGCATACAGAACACCAAACAGACTGGATCAAAAAAAAACGTCCCCTCGCCATATAATAATCAAAACACAAAATATACAGATTAAAGAAAGAATATTAAGAGCTGCAAAGGAAAAAGGCCAAGTAACTTATAAAGGTAAACCGATCAGACTTACACCTGACTTCTCTATGGAAACCATGAAAGCCAGAAGGTCCTGGATAGAGGTACTACAGAAACTAAGAGACCATGGATGCAAACCCAAACTACTATACCCAGCCAAGCTATCGTTCACTATCAATGGAGAAAACAAGACATTCCAGGATAAGAACAAATTTAAACAATACGTTGCCACAAATCCAGCCCTACAGAAAGTAATAGAAGGAAAATCACAACCCAAGGAATCCAACATTGCCAACACTGCCTACAATAACCCAGGCATCTAGCGACCCTTCAACAGCACAACTCAAAGAAGGGAGACACACAAACTCTTCTACCAAAAGCAGTAAGAATAACCGGAGTTAACAACCACTGGTCATTAATATCACTTAATATTAATGGTCTCAATTCACCAATAAAAAGGCACAGGCTAAGAGATTGGATACGAAAACAGGATCCAACAGTCTGCTGTTTGCAAGAAACTCATCTCAACCACAAAGACAGGCATCTACTCAGAGTAAAGGGTTGGGAAAAGGTTTTTCAAGCAAATGGTCCTAAGAAAAAAGCAGGTGTGGCCATACTAATTTCTAACAAAACTGACTTCAAACTAAAATCAATCAGAAGAGATCGAGAGGGACACTTTATACTCAGAACAGGAACGATTCAGCAGGATGAAGTCTCAATCCTGAATATCTATGCCCCTAATATAAAAGCACCCACTTATGTAAAAGAAATATTGCTAAAACTCAAGGCAGACATCAAATCACACACACTAGTAGTAGGAGACTTCAACACACCTCTCTCACCAATGGACAGGTCAATCAGACAGAAAACTAATAGAGAATTAAGAGAATTGTTGGAGGTAATGAATCAAATGGACTTAACAGACATCTATAGAACACTCCACCCAAATAGGAAAGAATACACCTTCTTCTCTGCAGCTCATGGAACCTTCTCGAAAATTGACCACATACTTGGAAACAAAGGAAACCTCCACAGATACAAAAAAATATCAGTGTCCACCTGTGTCTTATCAGATCACCACGGATTAAAGTTAGAAGCCACCAACAAAGCTACCCCCAGAAAGCTGGCAAACTCATGGAAACTGAACAGTCAACTACTGAACCACACCTGGGTCAAGGAAGAAATTAAGAAAGAAATTAAAGTCTTCCTTGAATTTAATGAAAACAAAGAGACAACATACTCAAACCTATGGGACACGATGAAAGCAGTGCTAAGAGGAAAGTTCATAGCACTAAGTGCCCACTTAAAGAAAACGGAGAAAGCATACATTGGGGACTTAACAGCACACCTGAAAGCTCTAGAAAAAAAAGAAGCAGACGCACCCAGGAGGAGTAGAAGACTGGAAATAATCAAACTGAGGGCAGAAATCAACAAAATAGAAACACAGAAAACAGTCCAAAGAATCAATGAAACAAAAAGTTGGTTCTTGGAGAAAATCAACAAGATTGACAAACCCCTATCCAAACTAATTAAACGACAGAGAGAGAACACGCAAATAAATAAGATCAGAAATGAAAAAGGGGACATAACCACAGACACAGAGGAAATTCAGAGAATCCTTAGATCTTACTACAAAAGCCTGTATGCCACAAAACTGGAAAATGCAAAAGAAATGGACACTTTTTTAGATAAGTACCATATACCAAACCTAAACCAAGACCAGGTGAACGATCTAAATAGACCTGTTAGTCGCGAAGAATTAGAAACAGTTATCAAAAATCTCCCTTCCAAAAAAAGCCCAGGGCCAGATGGTTTCAATGCAGAATTCTACCAGAACTTCCAAGAAGAGCTAATACCTATACTTCTTAATGTATTTCACAATATAGAAACAGAAGAGTCATTGCCAAATTCCTTTTATGAAGCTACAGTTACCCTGATACCAAAACCACACAAAGACCCAACCAAGAAAGAGAATTACAGGCCTATCTCACTCATGAACATCGACGCAAAAATTCTCAATAAAATACTGGCAAACCGAATCCAAGAACACATTAGAAAAGTTATCCATTATGATCAAGTAGGCTTCATTCCAGAGATGCAGGGCTGGTTCAACATACGCAAATCTATCAATGTAATCAACCATATAAATAAACTGAAAGAAAAAAACCATATGATCATTTCATTAGATGCTGAAAAAGCATTCGACAAAATTCAACACTCCTTTATGATAAAGGTCTTGGAGAGATTAGGGATACAAGGGGCATACCTAAATATAATAAAAGCTATTTACAGCAAGCCGACAGCTAACATTAAATTAAATGGAGAAAAACTCAAAGCCATCCCACTAAAATCAGGAACACGACAAGGATGTCCACTCTCTCCATACCTCTTCAATATAGTGCTTGAAGTTCTAGCAATAGCAATAAGACAACATAAGGGGATCAAGGGGATCCGTATTGGAAAGGAAGAAGTTAAGCTTTCATTATTTGCAGATGATATGATAGTATACATAACCGACCCCAAAAACTCTACCAAAGAACTCCTACAGCTGATAAACACCTTTGGTAATGTGGCAGGATACAAAATCAACTCCAAAAAATCAGTTGCCTTCCTATACACTAAGGATAAGGAAGCAGAGAGGGAAATCAGAGAAGCATCACCTTTCACGATAGCCACAAATAGCATAAAATACCTTGGGGTAACTCTGACCAAGGAAGTGAAAGATCTATTTGGCAAGAACTTTAAGTCTTTGAAGAAAGAAATTGAAGAGGACACCAGAAAATGGAAGGACCTCCCTTGCTCTTGGATTGGGAGGATCAACATAGTAAAAATGGCAATTCTACCAAAAGCAATCTATAGATTCAACGCAATCCCCATCAAAATCCCATCAAAATTCTTCACAGATCTGGAGAAGACAATAATCAACTTTATATGGAAAAACAAAAAACCCAGGATAGCCAAAACAATCTTATACAATAAAGGATTGTCTGGAGGCATTACCATCCCTGACTTCAAACTCTATTACAGAGCTACAGTACTGAAAACGGCTTGGTACTGGCATAAAAACAGAGAAGTCGACCAATGGAATAGAATAGAAGACCCTGACTTTAGCCCACAAACCTATGAACACCTGATTTTCGATAAAGGAGCTAAAAGTATACAATGGAAAAAAGAGAGCATCTTCAACAAATTATGCTGGCAAAACTGGAAGTCAATCTGTAGAAGAATGAAAATAGATCCATATATATCACCATGCACAAAACTCAAGTCCAAATGGATTAAAGACCTCAATATCAGTCCAAACACACTGAATCTGATAGAAGAGAAAGTGGGAAGTACTCTACAACACATGGGCACAGGAGAACACTTCCTACGTACAACCCCAGCAGCACAAACACTAAGGACATCATTGAATAAATGGGACCTCCTGAGACTGAGAAGCTTCTGTAAAGCAAAGGACACTGTCACTAAGACAGAAAGGCAACCCACTGACTGGGAGAAGATCTTCACCAACCCCGCAACTGACAAAGGTCTGATATCCAAAATATACAAAGAACTCAAGAAATTAGACCGTAAAAGGTTAATCAATCCAATTATAAAATGGGGCACTGAGCTGAACAGAGACTTTTCAACAGAAGAAGTTCAAATGGCCAAAAGTCACTTAAGATCATGCTCAACTTCCTTAGCAATCAGGGAAATGCAAATCAAGACAACATTAAGATACCATCTTACACCGGTCAGAATGGCTAAAATCAAAAACACCAATGATAGCCTCTGCTGGAGAGGTTGTGGAGAAAGGGGCACTCTCATCCATTGCTGGTGGGAATGCAAACTTGTGCAACCACTTTGGAAAGCAGTGTGGCGGTTTCTCAGGAAAGTCGGGTTCAACCTACCTCTTGACCCAGCAATACCACTATTGGGAATATACCCAAGAGATGCCCAAACATACAACAAAAGTATATGCTCAACTATGTTCATAGCAGCATTGTTTGTAATTGCCAGAACCTGGAAACAACCTAGATGTCCTTCAGTGGAAGAATGGATGAAGAAAGTATGGAATATATACATATTAGAGTACTACTCAGCAGTAAAAAACAATGACTTCTTGAATTTTGCATATAAATGGACGGAAATTGAAAACACTATCCTGAGTGAGGTAAGCCAGACCCAAAAAGAGGAACATGGGATGTACTCACTCATATTTGGTTTCTAGCCATAAATAAAGGACATTGAGACTATAATTCGTGACTCTAGAGAAGCTAAATAAGAAGGTGAACCCAAAGAAAAACATATAAGCATCCCCCTGAATATTAACCTTCATCAGGCGATGAAAGAAGACAGAGACAGAGACCAACATTGGAGCACTGGACTGAAGTCTCACGATCCAAAGGAGGAGCAGAAGGAGAGTGAGCACGAGCAAGGAACTCAGGACGGCGAGGGGTGCACCCACACACTGAGGCAATGGGGATGATCTATCGGGAACTCACCAAGGCCAGCTGGCCGGGGACTGAAAAAGCATGGGACAAAACCGGTCTCGCTGAACATAATTGACAATGAGGACTACTGAGAACTGAAGAACAATGGCAATGGGTTCTTGATCCTATTGCATGTAATGGCTTTGTGGGAGCCCAGGTAGTTTGGATGCTCACCTTAATAGACTTGGATGCAGGTGGGTGGTCCTTGGACCTCCCACAGGGCAGAGAAACCTGCTTGCTCTTTGGGCTGAGGAGGAAGGAAGACTTGATTGGGGGAGGGGGAGGGAACGGGAGGTGGTGGTGGGGAAGAGGCAGAAATCTTTAATAATTAAATTAATTAATTAATAAAAAAAATAAATAAAATTGACAAAAATCAAAAAAAAAAAAATAAATAAAAAAAAAAAAAAAAAAAAAAAAAAAAAAAAAAAAAACAGTTTTCGGCCAGAATCAAATGTATCCCCATCAGGACACATATCTTGGTGTCCTTATGCTTCAATGCCACCATGAAGAGAAGAGGATTCTCGATCTTGCTGAGGGGGCTCATTTAGGTTATCAGTGGAAATATTCTTCTAGCAAGACACTATTGTTGAGGAAGACAATTTATAAAAGCAAAGCAATACACCTGCCTTTTTCTTAGACATCCCATGCTTCAGAGTATCAAATCAATCAGACATTGTAGTAACTGGGTAAAGAAATGATCCAGTGAGACATGAATTCTGTGGGAATAAAGGATCAGTTACACCACCAGGATACACTGTCCAACTGCCCAAGAGACCATGGGATTGGGAAGACAGACTAGGTGGTGGTAGAGGATGGCTATGACCTATTCAATTATTATTACCGAAGAGCTTCATAACAAGTAACCAGAACACGGGTTCTGCTGTTAATTTAACTTCTCCTTCCCAGCAAATCTTATAAAAATATCTGGTGCTGCTGATATTTTTAATCTCAGGTGAGAATTGAAATATATTGACATCCTCCAGATCACTCACCCTTATAAATTGTGTAATACTCAGTGATGTGAGTAGAGTTTAGAGTTATAGAGTTTAATGGTCAAAGGCAACAGAATCTCTAATGTTAAGGAATAAACAAAAGAAGCCTATGCATTTTATTGTAGGTCTGATACAAGCCTTGGTCTGTCAGCTGATTGATTACCCTAGTAGTCGAATTCCTCCTGCTTGGTATTTTCAAATCCCAGCCTTAGCATTGGTTCAGTGCCAAAATCTAAGAGGATGAATGGAAATCTCCCTTTATCAGGTGTACAGTCACAATGATGACTACCCCAGGGTAGTTTCTGTGATGTTTTCATAAAATACTTTATAACTTGTTTCTTTAGCAAACCTTGATTGCATTAATAAGCTTGAAAACAATTTCTCACTTGAGAACCTTACATGTATTTTTAATTTCTGAATCTGTTCTCAGAACTACTAATTTGAATGAATGATTTTAATTTGTGCTCCTTTCCTTGGAAACCTGAAGTCTTTTTGACAGCATCATTTATTTGCACCAACATGATCTTGCATCTCACATCTTTTGTCCCATTTTGTGGCTTTCCAGTGAACTTTCTTGCCAGCCACTTTCTTGTTTAGTTTTCGTCCAAAGTTTCAAAAGTTAAACCATTTAATTCCCTTTGAGATACAATTATCTTTCTTAGATGAAATAACATGTTTTTTGGCTTGTTTTTCTGTTTGTTTTTCGGGTTTGTGTGTGTGTGTGTGTGTGTATGTGTGTGATTATTGCTGAACAATGTAATTTTGTGTTTGGGTGTTAAAGTGTTTTTAGCAGACTAGCCCACCCACAATGTGCTTGTAGCTGTCTATGGTACTGAAATGCTTTAGGCTGCTTGGTTGGTTTAAATCCAGGACGCTTTGGTATAGCTTTCTATGGAATCTGGAAATGAGGCCTACCTGCAAGTATTACTGTATTCAGTACCCATTTGTGTAAATATTTGCACATATGTGCATGTGTCTTAAAACATTTTTATTAATTTATTCATCCCTCCATCTAATAAGATAATGTATCAATAAGATAGGCCATCTATCCACAATTCCTCCTCATGGTCAGTGAAAATCCATGTTATTCCTAGCACATTCTTTCAGATGCTGAAACCCCTGTGTAACAATCACTGTGGAGCTCTTACATAACCATCAACATTTAGCTTTGAGAAATCTATCCTGAGTGTTGATGCTTACAGTAATAACAACAAGCTCTCCCATCCTCGGAACTCCAAACACTTCCTGTCCACTGCACAGAACATCTGCTTCTTAAGCATCTTGAGTCCCCACTGTATAAAAGTAAGTTCTCTAGAATCCCCCCCCCCACCAACAGCTCAGCTTCCATTTTTGTGTTTTCTCTTCAGTACATTTTATTTTTGCATTTCAATTTTACTTTCTCAGTTTTCAAAACGCACAAGGTTCATTTTGGAGTGGAGCCTGAATCCTTGTTTTGCAGATGATGTAACTTCAATGAGAATTTAAATGACTTACGTGAAGTGTAAGTTATTTGAAAGCTTTGGATACAATAGATGGGGACAAGGCCACTTGAAAGCACAGACATAATTATAAAGCTACAGTTCTAATTCCTACCACTTTTTCCATGACAACTGAAAATCTAACTCAGGTTCCTTTCCCCAGGCCCAGGGTAGACAGATGCCATACTGGCTGGTTTTATGTGTCAACTTGACACAAGCTAGACTCACTAGAGAGGAAGGAGCCTCAGTTGGGAAAATGCTTCTATGAGATTCAGATGTAAGGCATTTTCTCATTTAGTGATCAATGGAGGAGAGCCAGTCCATGATGGACGGTGCCATCTCTGGGCTGACAGCCCTGGATTCTATAAGAAAGCAGGCTGAGAAAGTCATGAGAAGCAAGCCAGTAAGCAGCATCCTCCATGACTTTGGCCTCAGTTCCTTCCTTCCAGGTTCCTGCCCTGTTTGAGTTCCTGTCCTGAATTCCTTCAATGATATACAGCAATATGGAAGTGTAAGCCAAATAAACCCATTGTTCTCCCCATTAGGAGAACCATAGAAAAGACAGAAGATGTAACAAAATCAGTCTGGAACTTGAAGCATTTATTCCAAATTATCTAGCTTTTTACCTCTTATGTATATTTAGTTAGTCCAAAAACTGTGCGTAACAAGTCTACTGCCCACAGGGCAGAGCAGGATAATTTTACTCCCAAGAAAGAGAAATAAATATTTCGGAAAACTGTTTTAGTTCATTAAAACACTACACAAAAATATGGAATTAGAAAACAAATTTTTATTTTTAAGCATCTTTATTTAGTTTCTCACCAGTTAATATTTAACTTTTACACACAAGCACACACATGTGCACACACACATATATGTATATATGTTGAATGCTGATGTTAACTATACTTAAGCCATTTTAATATATACTCCATTCTTGTATCTTCAATTTCCCCTAATTTCTACAAAAGCACTTGTTTGCCTTCTGTGGTTTCTCATTGTTAAAGATCTGCGACTACCTCTCACAACTTGAGCCATCCCTTGAGACTCACACAATGGTCTATCAGTATTATTCTGGATCCCTCATAAGTCTATGGATCTCTTTAGCAGTCTGTCTCTATGTGTATGCATTTATATATCTATGTAAATACATGTTTAGTTACTTTCAACTCTTTAAATTACTTGTGGGGGTTTGTGTGGCATATCCTTGTGTATGAAGGTGTGTGTGCCTGTGTTCATGCACTCAGAGGCTGTTGACTGTCTTGTTTTCTAACATTTTCCACCTTATTTCTCTGAGGCAGGGTCTCACACTAAGCCTGAAGCTCGCCATTTCAACTAGACTGGCCAGCAGTGAGGTCTGGTGCATACATGGTAATGGCCAGGTTTTATGTGGATGATTGGGATTTGAACTCAATTTTACACAGTAGGTGGTCTTACCTACTGAGTCTTTTCCATAGCCCAACATTGACATTTTCTGAATAGCTACTAAAATCTTAGTGGATTTATTCTGGATGGCTTTGAAAGGCCTGGTGACACCTCACCCCTCTAGCATCTTACAATGAAAGCATCAATCTCACTGGACTTCAGTCCCTATGCATGCCCCCTCACGGACCCTTCGCATGTGCTACTCTAACACCTACGAAGGTCTCTTCCCATCCTTCTTGCTGCCCTCCCTCTCTCCCCATAATCTATCTCTCCGTATCCCCACACATCAAGGGATGGGGGAGATTCTGCACAGATCTTAGGACTTTTTAAGTAAAGCTTCCCCAACAGCGTCATCAGTTTAGTGTGAGCAAACACTTTGCCTATTTTTTTTCTCGCCTTTAAGCCAGACATAACATTTATCATGGTAGACCCCAAAAGGAGCACATAGTAAGCTAATTAATAATCCCTCGCTTAAAGCTTTTCTGAAATAACCTCATTCCGTTTCTGATCCCCTGCTGAAATTAGAGCAGTTTATTACGTTTTAATGTGGGATGCAGATGAGCAGCCTTCCAAGAATGCCCAAGGCTCTGTTCACAGAATGTGTGGCTGATGCCACTTTGCATACAGAGGCGACATTAAGCATGTTATTAATACAAAGCTCCAGAGGGGAGACCCTGACTGCTGCAGTAAGATGGGTACAATTACGGGAGTCCTTCCAGATGACCAGGAGAGATAAGAAAGCCAGAAAGGGCACCAATTTGAAGAGGCTTTAATGGTCTTGAATGGAGAAAGGGATTGTGATCTAAGGAGGTCACCTGACTTTCAGAAATGCAAATAAAGCTAGTGACTGGATTCTTGTTTAGAAAGTTCAGAAGCAAGAGAGCCCTGCCAACACTTGATATTTTAGCCCAGTGACCTGGCTTTTCTAACGTGTGACCTCCAAGGAGCACGAAAACAGATTACTGTCAGTAAGTCACTGAGTTGTTTTTAATTTGTCATGGATATAATCAGCATCCAGCTTTAATTACATTATTCTTCCTGAACAGTTCAAACTCTAAAAATAGGGTCTATCCTTGAAGCCTACAGGTAGCCGTGCCTCAGACAATCTGACTTCTTTGAAGGTTGATTTAAAGTGGGGGGTTTTATTATTATTTAAGGAAGTCCTTGAGGTCTTTGTGTAAATTACAGGTGAAGAGAAGTGACAGAGAGAAGCACTCTTGAATTATATGTCATTGTGTATTATTTCTGAAGACAACTGGCATGCCAAGGATGAGTTCCACGGAGCACCCTGTTAGCGTGGAATTGAGATAATACTGACTCACCTGTCCAAAGCTAGCTCCTCTGTCTACAACAGATGAAGCTGCCACCTCTTTGCTCCCGCTCCTGATGCTCCTGCCCAGAGAAAAAGACCCGCAGTGCTTCCATGTTGCTCATAGAGAAAGTTGCAGGAAATCCCAAGGCTACCATTCAGGTTTCAGTCAAGGTGTTTACTGACAGCTGCAGGAAATGAGCTCCTGGTGGGAACCGGAGAAGGATGAGGAAATGGTAGACTCATAATCGTCACTCAAACCCCCTGCCAGGAGTGATTGTCAACTAACAGGGCAGTAACGACGATAATGGAAACATAAGATGCTTCTGAGAACGAGCTAGGGGGAAAATATCTAGGCTCCTGGGGTAGAGAGGGACGCGTTTTCCATTTCTGTTCTCCTAGTCATCGGATTATGTCACACAAATTCAATATTCTAAAAGTCAGCTTTTACCACCAAATTAGGGAGTCATCAGCAAAGTATAGCTTTGCATTACTGGAGGTTTGTGCTTAATCAGAATTTGGTTATTGAGAGAAAGCAGAAATGACTTAAGTTCTTTCCCTTGTTTTTTCATTTGTATTTACACCCAATGCTGGTGTTTGCAATGTGATACCACGAGGTACAGGTATTCTGAGTCTCTCTTTCCTCATGGGTTGCTTCTATCACAGGAAATGATGTCATTGCACCTTGGTTTCATCCTTTTCTGGCACCAAGGAGTGATATGAGTGCCCCAGTGGCCTTTGAACCCTCAATATCTGATTTTGACCTTGAGTCCACGTTCACATATAAAGAAGGTTTGGCATTGGAATGACCTAAAATTAGTAAGGTTCAGCTTCACAGGTCCCATATGCTTTCTTCTTCTGAAATGCCTTCCTATCTTCTGTCTGCACATACAAAAACTGTCCTGTGGTGGCTGCCATAAAGTGTCAATCTAAAAAGAAACTGTGCAAGAAGCAATGGTGTTTATTAGATCCAAGTCCCCTGTGCTCCCAGGACACTGTGCTGTGGTTCTAACAGGGACAATATCGCTCTTTGTGCTTTCATAAAATGTTATTTGAGGTCATCCTCGAGCAGTGCTTTCCATCATTCTCGGACAGAGACGCTTATAAAGACAGGGTGACTCACCGCAGCCATGGAGAGCCAAGGCGGTAGGAGGCCAAGCTGAAATCGCTCATCTCAGTCAAGCTCCTTATTTTCTGAGCGGTACAACCAAGACCGAAGGAAGAAAAGTGAATTTTTCAAGGTTTCCTCTGCAAGTGGGGATCATGCAGATTCTGGGCTTGTGTGTCTGGATATTTTCATTTGCAGGTTAAATAAACCTAAGTGTTTAATGGGAAAGCTTCCAGGTAGCCTCACTCCCATGTTTTGTTGTCTGCTAGCTGGGGACCATTGAAGGCAGGTAGGAACACTTGAACATCTACATGAAACCCTGTTAGCTGGTCTGTTAGCTGGTCAATAATGCCACCTACAAACTCTAACCTTTGGCGAAAGTATAAAAAAGTGGTTTCTATATAAAATTATTGACTTACTGAGGACTCAAAAATATCCCATTTTATTTGTCCAAATAATTTTCAGATTAAAAGAAAAAGGTATATATAAAATGTGGCATTATCTCCTCCCCCTATTCACTCAGCCCTAGGTAGATCCTCAACTACGTAAAATTTCTATTAATAATTTGTTGTGTATTCTTTCACACACTGATTGACTGCATTTTCAGACTCATACAGTGTTGGTGTTTAAAATGTAAGTAACATCACAATGTGTGTATATTTTAAAGTCTCTCCTTCTTCATGTGTTGCCTATATCCCAGCCATCTATGGCACCACATACTGATTTTCTCCAGGTGTAGTGTTAATGCATCAAAAGTCCAACTGCTACGTGCTTACTGAGACTTAAAGACCACATTAAATGAAGTCTACAGCGGAGTCTGCTAATCGCTCTCTTTATAAACATTTCTGAACTGACTCATAAGACTTGGTGACCAGAACAAGGATTTGTAAAGTCAGAAGACAAAGGCATGACTCTCTGTGTCTGTCACCCAGGCAAGTTCACAGGGTTCCCTTTTCTGTAACACAGATGGAAATACTGAGCTCACAGGTTCTTTTGCATGATATAATGTAGGCCCCAGCACAAGGGAGTCTGCCTGAAATACTAGTTAACTCTGCTTCCTGCCATCAGATGATGATGAAGGGGAGTAAGGATTCTTCTCTTCTCATAGTGATTTGTCTCGTTGTACAACCAAACACCCAACAAAAGCAACTTAAGGAAGGGTTATTTTGGCTTCTGTTTCCAAGGGAATTGTCCACAATGGTGGGAGGGGAATGGAAGCAGGAGCGGAAGGCAGCTGGGTATACATTGTGTGCAGTCAGGAGCTTAGCACAGAATGCTTTCAGATGGCTTTCTCCTCCTTATCCAGCCCACGGAATGATACCACCCACATTAGGTGTAGTTTATCCCACATCACTTAACCTAATCTAGGTAATGCCTCACAGATATGCCCAGAGATTGGGTTCCACAGTGATTCCAAATCCTATCAAGTTGCAAATCAGCATTAACCACCACACCCCTCTTATATTTAAATCGATACCCCAGAATGAGATGTAGCATCTCTAACTCCATCCACCTCTTGTCTTTCCAAAGGTTTAGGTGGTGTAGCCTTGCTGCTGGAAGTACATCACTGTAGATGAGGCTTTGAGATTAATGGCCTTGTGCCACTTCCAGTTGGCTCTCTCTGATTCCTATTTGTATTTGAAGATATAAGCTCTCAGCTTCCTCCTCCTACCTCATCCCTACCACTAGCTACCATTCTTCCACACCACGATAAACTTTTATCCCTCTAGAATCATAAGCCAAACAAGCTCTTCCTTGAGTTGCCTTGGTGATGGTGTTCTAGCACATTTTCAGAAAATGAACTAATGCAGATGCCAACAATTGCTCGTCCCATTAGACCCTGTTAGTGAATAGAACAATCAGCTATGCACCGTCACGTGTCAGGGACCCAGCATACTCAGCATATTCATTTTCATAGAAATTCCTATGTTAACTTCTTACATAACATCCGCCTTTACCCATCTTATCTCTCTTTATATTACTTAGTGGGCACAGCAGCCAAGTTTAGTTGTAGATTTGATTGCTTCCTTATTTCTGCATCTCTGCTCCAGTGTATGTGCAGTTAAAGGTGCCTGAAGGGGAAACAGTGGCTTACACGTGAGTTATATGGTGACCATGGTCCTTAAATGGGGCATTGAATACCCCCGAATCTCATCACTACCTTTTCTATTCTATTGCTTACATGGAAATTTCATCATACAATTTTTTCTCAAAGCATACAACTTACCCATCCTTATCTCTTTTATTCTCTTTCAATAAGAAAGCAGATGCAGTCAGAATGATTTAACAAGGTCAATCTGCCACACTACCTGCCTGCCATTGTCTGCATACTTGATGTCTGTCCTACTACCATGTTGTCTTGACTCAACCCCACCTTTTGTTACCACAAGCCTATCCATTTTTTCATATTCAAGGACATCACTCTACCATTTATAGCATATTAACCCCCTGTCATTGCCTTTCTCTTATCACTAGATTTCGGCTGTCAAACACATGTAGCTGTCATCAAATGCGCCCTTATTTCACACCATAAAGCATGGACTCTTGATCTCAATTCTCAACTGCCACTTGATTTTTATTTTAATGTTTGAAATACTCTAAAATGTATCTCTATATTTACCATCGCCAATCTTTGACATCCAGTTAGTTCAACTCAGTAAGGTTTTCACCATCTTTTCCAGAAAATCCTACCTGTCAAAGTCATCAAAGACAGTCACGTTATATAGTCTAATGGTATTGTGCCTCTTCATGTCTTATTTGATATTTCAGAAGTATGCAGTCAGTTGGCCCTCTCTTCTTCTTGAATTACTAATCTTGGTCTCTACATTGTTATACACCCACTATTTTCTGTCATGAACACAGTTTCCTCTCTCTTAGATACTCCTCCATCTCTTTGTCTATACTGAGTTTATTATAAACTTCAAGCACCATAGTGCCTCAGGATCTCTTCTCTTCTCTATGCTCACTCCCTATTCTTGGCCAGTTCAAGACATCTAGTATATATGACACTGAGAACTCCAGTGTTTTGTTTCCTACTTTATTTTCAGACTAAACTTTTCTTCTTAATTCAAAATTTCCATAAATTTCTAGCTTTGAATTGAAAAGTTGTTCCACACACATCAAAAGTCAAAATCTGCACTACCTATAAAGGAAAATTTAGTTTCCTCCAAGGGATACTTTATAGGGAAACAAACTACTCTTCTGGATAGGCTGAATGCCCAGAAATAGATAGTCAACAGAAAACTAACTCAACAGCATCTCTGGAGGTTCCTTGTCTCATAATGTCATGTCAGGGCTTTTCCTTATTTGTAAGTTTTGTCGTATTGTTATCCTTATTTTTACTTATTTATTTTTAATTTGTTCCTTCTGTTTTTACCCTACAGGTCTTTTAGTATATTATGCCCTCCAGTTTGATTTTTTTTTATAGGAGTCCTAAATGTGCAAATGAGTGTGTCTCTGTTTCTTGTGCACTCTCTTGGGTACTTTTCCTTCTGGTTCTTTGCTTTGTTCCATTCTGATATGTTACTTTCATTTCATCTTATGATATAATATGATATGCTATGACAAGGTGCTATTCTTTAGAAATCTATTTGTTTTATAATGAGGGACAGAAAGGCAGTGGATCTGGATGGAAAGAAGAGGTGGAGAGGATCTGGGAGGAACAGAGGAAGGGGTAAATAATCAGGAAATATGTGAGGGGTAAAAACTATTTTCAATCAAAAGGGAAAAAGAATCAAAATTTGAAACCTCCAGCTTCTACACTGACTATCCACATTAGAGTTGATATCAACTCTAGTTCTGTGGTTAATCAAACTAGTAATAATAGAGTCATCCTATTAATTTCTACCACACAACATGTGCCATACATCAGCAATTCTGGTAGTGATACCTTAAAATTCATCCTGAGCCAGATGGTAGTGGTGCACGCCTTTAATCCCAGCATTCGGAAGGCAGAGGCAGGTTGATCTCTGTGAGTTTGAGGCCAGCCTGGTCCACAAGAGCTAGTTCCAGGAGAGGTTCCAACGCCACAGAGAAACTCTTGTCTTGAAAAACAAAAAAGAAAAAACTCATCCTGAATCTCAGCAGATCACACACTATTGCTGGACTATATCATCCATTCCCTGTGTCATCTAAGGAGCTTCTTGTCTACTTATTCTACTTAGTTCTCTTTTGTCCTTGCCACCTGCATTACTTAACTCTTCCTACTGATATGATAAAATACTTCAAAGAAAACAACTTAAAAAAAAACAAATTATTGTAGTAGGACAGTCCTAGAAGTAGGAGCTTGAGGCAACTAGCCACCTTGCATCTATAGTCAGGAAGCATACTTGTATTCAGCCAGCTTCTTTATTTAATACAGTCTATGACCCAAGTATGGGGAAATGTTCTACCCTCTTAGTGTAAGTCTTCCCACCTCAGTTGACCTATTCAATATAATCACTCACAGGTATGGCCATCGACTGACTTAATAAAGGTAATCCCTCATAGATACATTTGGAAGACATCTCCTACGTGGCTCCAGATTCAGTAAGATTGGCAATCAGCTTTAACTAGCACATGTCCCCTATATCCCCTATTAACTACTGTCATCAAAGTTACAAGAGCTTGACTTAATCCCAGCACTAGAAGCAGAAGTCTTTCTGAGTTCAAGACCACCATGGTCTACATAGTGAATCACAGGCCAGCCAGAGTCACATAGTAAGTTCCATTAAAAGAAGTCACATGGGTAGTTTTTGGTCATTCAATGGATTGTGGATGTTTGTCATAATTTGAGGGGCTGGCTGCAAGTTGTTGGTCACGGCCAGGAAGAAAGCTAAACACAGGAGATTAGATTCAGGGAATTCTTTCTGAAGAGAAAAGGGAAGGGGGAATGACATAGTATAGAAATGATAAGTAAAAAGGTAGATTATTGAATCTACTTTTAAACTAAAAATATTTACTCATCTTAAATATTTTATATTAGTGTAGAATGACTGTATATTGATGATACAAGTTTAAGGTTATTTTTGTTATAATATATATATATATATATATATGTTTCTACTCTTGTGTAAGGTATTGTACGCATGCAGCTCATTTAACAATGTAACATAAATTTCTAGTCCTTGAAAGCTGTTATTAAGTAGTGCAGGTTGGTAGTCATCTATAACAATCAAATTTGTGGCCATGTTAGGTATATTTTCAAGGTCAAACAGATATTTTAAATAGATGGTTGGTCTTCAAATACTTTAGAGACCTACAGAATATGGCCTTTAAGATGTTATAATAGAATAAGGCTTTTCATGACAATGAGACATGTCTGTTCCTAGCAGCACCAATTTACTTCAAAAAAGGATGATGGGCATTGAAGAACCTTCATATGGTGTTTTCTTTCACTTTTGACAAAGTTAGCCACTGAGCAAGAAACTTCTCTTGCCTTGACTGCTGACAGTATGCTGTCCAAATTGGACAAGCAGGACACAAAAGAAGGTGACTAGTGAACTTTTCCAAGACAAGGTAGAACAGTCCTTCAAAATTCATGCTTCAAAGAAAAGCCTTTCAAATGTTCCAGGCCTGTAGGCCAAAGATAGATATTCCAATGCTACAAAGGAACTTTGAGTGACTGTCTAGGTAGCTAGCTGTTTCTGTCATTTCTATAGTTTTGGAAGTTTCTTGTTCTGTACTTTCTTTTGACTCAGGTAATATTATATTCTTCTCTGGTCTCTGATGGGGTTGAAGACTAGATAGTTATAGTTACTATTTTTCTTGTTACAAAATTCAGAAAAGAATATCACAAAATAGTTATAAAGTGTATAAGGTTGTGAGACATAAAAGCTTAAGTTGTTTAAGAAATGTTTTTAGATCTAAAAAGATATTTTTAGGATGATATATAAGTTATGGTAGAAAGTGGTTTAAGTATAAAATTTTGGACTCATCAAGATAGGATAGATAATAGGGTATTTCTCTGAAATTGCCAAATATAAATGGAATGGACATTGTAAAATGTAATTCTTACCTAATAATTATTCTTATTGTGTATAGTTTTACTGTGTTAGTGGTAAAACCCTTTCCTTTTTATTTAGACAAAGGGGGAAATATTGCAAAGCATTTGTTTACACTTTAAAGATGTATCTTTGCCAAGGCACTTTCTGATTGACTCAATTAAGAACCAAATGGCCAATAGCCAGTCAGGAAGAGGTTATATGGGACTTCTAGGGACAGAGAGGACTCTGGGAAGAAAAGAGGCAATTTCACCAGTAGATTGGGAGCAGGTCAGATGTGCTATACTAAAAAGAGGTAGCCAAGCCATGTGGGAGAATGTATATTAAAAATATGTGTTAATTTAGTTATAGGAGCTAGTTGGGAAAAAGCCTAAGCTAAGGTGAAGCTTCATAATTAATAATAAATCCCCAAGTCATTTTTCCCAGACTGGTGGTCCAAAGATAGTCTAACAAGATAGCTTACTCCAGGTCTAGGTACAGAATTGATTCATGATTCACATACACTTTACCTAAGAACCTGAAGACAATTTATAAAGCTTTCCTGGTGCATCTGCATGTAATTTTCCAATGTGGCATCACGCTGAAGCTCAAAAAGCTCTGAATTTTGGAGCATTGGGGTTTCAGCACTTCAAAAATGCTCAGCATGTAATATAAAATTATAAATTCTTCTTGCTTTTATTCATCATTAGAGATAAAACTTATAAATAATTCAAGGCATGTGCTTATTTTCCTGATATGAAGCTTAGATGGAGTTGCCTGCCTGTGAAGGTCAGAGGCGGGCTGTCTGTAGGGTGATAGAGGAATCTAATATGACTTCAGTTTCTGGCGTCCCAACATTATGGCCCATCACTTTAAAATACTTTATACTTAGGGTCAACAGCTTTTATCCACAAGATATTACCCAAGAAAACATGAGTGGACATGTCCCCTGCTGCTGCCATTTAATTTATCTTCGATATAATGCAGATGCGTCATGCAGCACAGAACTCACAACTTTCCAAGAGTCGAGATTTATTACACTTGGCACTATTACCCTATCTCTGGGGGTCATTAGGCTGCCACAGAGGATCAGCCTCACCAGCAGAAAATGTTCCCACAGGAAATCACTCTCCATTCTTTTTCATGCTCCCATAATAAAAATTTGTTCCTTTTGAAGATGATGGTTTCAGGTACCACATAAAATAGCTGTTTTCATTATCACACTGTTATACCTGTCTCTTATATTTTGGCCACATTCACCTCCCTGTTGCCAGCCCTTATTTCTCTCCCCATTTTTGTTGCTCTCTTTTCTCCTCTTTCATAGTCTGGACCCCTTCTGCTTTCAATTGTATGCATATGTATGTGTGTGTGTTTATACACATTTATGCATACACACACACATATATATATACATATACATATATATTCTGAATATTAGGAAAAGCCCAATGATTCTCAGTCAAAGTCTTTTGGTCCATTGTATATTTTTCTAGAAATTTTTGTACATGTATACAATGTTCCTTGGTTATAGGTCATATTCACCAAACCCCTCTCTTCAACTCCCCCCCAAGCAAATCTTCGATCTCTCTCCCAACTTCCTCTTATTTTTAAATAATCCACTGAATCCAATTATTGATGCCTTTCATTCCATACTTCCACTGGATGATTTTTTTTCTTTCTCATAAAACAATTTCATGCATGTATACAATGTACTGTATGATTACACTCAGTTCTCCCATTACACTCTGTTATCTCTGTTCCATTTTTGGGATCCCCATCTTCTTCCCAACTCATCCCTACCTACTTTCATTTCTTTGTGTGTATATGCATATGTGTGCATATATGGGAATGTCTCTATTATGTGTATGTGTGCAGCATGTGTGTATATATGTTCGTGTTTACACATATGTGTGCATGTCTGTGTATGTGTATATATGTATGTGTACATGTATGCCAGGGACCAGCCTCAGCAGAGAAGTGGGTCTCGAATCTGGGATGTTTGGAAGATGAAATGAGTACAAGAACACAGGATTCTGATGCAAGCTGACAGGCTATCAGCTGCAGAGCAAGTTCGTCTTCCTCCTCCTCCTCCTCCTCCTTCTCTTCTTCTTCCCCTTCCTCTTCCTCTTCCTCTTTCTCCTCTTCTTTCTCTTCCTCCTCCTCCTCCTTCTTCTGCCCTGAGCTGCAAACCTCAGTCTTTTATTGTAAATTTTACACAAGGAAAATCATTATTTTTTCTTGCCACAGGTTAATCATTACTTGGGCAAAGCAGTTTACAAGAAGTAAAAAGATTCTTTGAAATCAGAACATCATCATTTATTAAGACATTTTCCCAGTTCCCAAGCCCCACGCCAGCTACTATATTCTTAATTAATAGCTGAGTTAATCATAAAACAACTTCTGAGGCTTTCACCTCAGAGGCTAACTACCTGAAGTTTACTTAAGCATAGTTAAGTGGGTTTTACTCCATTGTTGTACCCTTTCCATTGTTGTTCCTCGCGATTTCCCATAACCTGCTTTACAGCTTCAATGCCTGCCCACTCTATCAGATCAGAAATACTCATATTTTTGCACATCACATTCATATTTTCAAAAGTCACTGGTGTGGAAAGAGAAAAAGAACATGAAGAACAAGTACACTAGTAGAATTGCTATAACCAGAATCATCTGTAACATTGCCAAATGCGTATGCGGGCACAATAGAAGCGGTCCTCAGGGCACGTAGGTGTTTCCTCCTTGCCCTCAAGTAACACGCCCATTTAGCCACCACTCAGTTGCCTGGAGGGAATTGCTTACTGTATCTCAGGAACCGCACATGGAGGGGGCTATGCTTTGCCGTCTCCGGCACATGTATATAGGTGTGTACTTATATTTGTATGTGTGTGTATTTGTGTGTATGTGTATATATTTGCGTGTGTGTGCATGTTCACGTGTGCATGCACATGCCTTTGCAGGTAGTCATAGCTGCTATGTGTTCATGACTACAGTGGCCTTGTCATTTCTAGAAGGAAGTGTTTTACAGCACATATCCCCATCCTCCCGCTTTTATACTCTTTCCAGTTTTAAGGTGTTTTTTCATCATGCAAGAATTTTTTCAAGAGCAGTTAAAAAAAAAATCAGTGAACTCTACAAAGACAGAGCAGTGGGCACCACCAAGCCAAAGCACAGATAGAGAAGAAAGGACAAAAGCTAACTGTGAAAGAGCAGAGATCTAGTTGAGGGGTGCAGTCAGGCAATCAGATGTGCACCCAAAAGGGGGATGAGTCAAAAGAAGATGACCAGAATACAATAAAAGGAGCAAATGAGAATGGGGGTGCAAGGAGGCCGAGAGGAAGAAGGCAAAAAATCACATCTGAAAATCTCAGGAAAGCACAGTCGAACACCCAGCTGCACCTCCCAGCCAGGTTGATAACCTCAGAGATGCAGACAGTGCTGCCAATGAAAGCTGTGGAAAGAAGCCGACCCTTCTGAGAAGCCACGAGTGGCGTTGGAGTTCCACACAAAACCCGAGTCACTCAGAACAGCAAAGTCTGGAGAGTGTGAAGGAAAAAAAAAAAAACACAACTCTGTTGCTAAGAATGCAACATCAGTGTCTCTGAGTGGAGAACTTTCTACAAATAAACATGAAATGTGGGCTGCTTTGAATGAAAAATGTTGAAAAAGTCCATAGTTTACAGACTTATACTATAACAAATTGTGACCTGAATTCTAAAAGCTCAAAAATCAATATGAAAAATTGGATCAGAACAAAAGGAGGCATAAGTGCTACAAAATAAACCAATAACATTTTTCTAATGTTACTCTACCTTAAAATCATAGTCTGCATAAAAATAGTGAGACCAGAGCTTGCAATTATTGTGAATATAAACAAATAAAATTAAATCAATTTTTAAATGAAAAATTTTGCGGAAAGCATTTTTAGTGCGCTAAAAATAATGAGATTCAATACAATTCTGTCGAAATTCACATTCAGGGGAACAGTCCGCTCATTGCAGTCAAACATCACATTTGCTCATTCGTTGAAAAATAAAACTCCCCTACATGCTCACTGTCGGATACCTACCTTACTTATAAGGCTGAAGTGGCTGAAGGCAGAGAGAGGGAAAATACGTGCCATGGCAACGTGAGTCCTAACAAGGCTGGAGGATGGTTATGCTAATGCCCAAAACGGGAGCTTTTAAAACAAAGAATATCCCAAAGTGGTGTTTTGTTTTGTTTGTAATTATTACAGAAAGAAAGAATGAGCCAGTTCACCAAGAGATAACAGTCCTAAATATGTTCCAGGAACTGACATAATCTCAAAGAACATGATTCAACATATAGCAGAACAGAAGGAAGGAGCAGCCAAGTCCACAATTGTAGTCTTAGGCACCAGCACTTGCCTTGCAAGTGAAAATGTCAGTAGTGTATAGTATACCACTCTACAGTGGAGTACAGAAGACCATGGCAAGCAACTCCATCAATCAGTACACATTACTGCAACATCAGAAGATTCTAAGTATATGTGGGGCATCCACCAAGATAAAACACAGCACCATAAGTTGTACATTATAAATTTGGAATAATTCAAGATGATGGGCGACTACATAGTCATTATCTCGCTCTGCTTAACAGATGACTCACAAAGATAGAAACTTAAAAGTACAGATGTTCCAGGTGTCACGTGGCCTCTCTAAGTCTGGAACTGGGAACTGGCTTAGCTGGGTGGGTCTAGCTTCTGACTCCCCTTGGGGATTCAGCTAAGACGCTGTCCAGGCCTGCAGTCAAAGGAAGTCGAAGGCTTCCCTCCCAGGCTCAGTGTTAAGCGACTGTCCACAGCCTGCCTGATTGCGCTCTTACCACTGAGACTGGCTCCTCTCGGAACAAATGCAACAACTTCTCTGGTAAAATGAGGAAAGAGACTAACAGAGGAAGTGTGCAGTGGAAAAATTAGGCTCCCAGGAGAGGGTCTTAAAGGTGACTATCGAAGGCCTCATCTGTAAACCAATACCATAAAGCTATTTAAACGAAAGGAAAAGCACTCTGTTTGTGCAGATTGCAGTTTATCATTTAAGGATCCCCATTAAACTGTGTAGCAAATGGGTCTATGATAATGACTCAAGCGAAACTGTTTATCTGAGAGGGAGCCTCAAGAAACAAGGATGGGAGGATTATTCTGAAGATGCCAGCAAAAGGCATCTAAATTCATCTTCAGATTCAAAATAATTCAAATCATAATGTGGCAGATAAATATCCTGAAGTCAGAATTGAGAGAAAAATGCAAATAAACCTGACTGCTCTTCGGGCTGATGAGGGAGGGGGACTTGATTGGGGAAGGGGGAGGGAAATGGGAGGCGGTGGCGGGGAGGAGGCAGAAATCTTTAATAATTAAATAAATAAATAATAAAAAAGAAAAATAAAATAAAATAAAAAATGCAAATAAAAATAATTATTTGGGATGTGACTACGTGAAACACAAGTGGAAGGATGGGGGAGGGGAGAGGGGAGGAAAAGTAGATGATAAATGTGACTTAGTGGGAAACTCAGGTCTTAATAACAGAACAGAACTTCAATCTGCAATACAGATCTCAGGCTTTCTGCTGTTGCTGAGAGTGTCCTGCTATAATAGCCCAGCCTGGCCTGGAACTTGTGACCCTCCTGCCTCTGCCTCCTAAGCTCTGGGATGTACTACCATGCCAGGCTCTGTAAGCGTCCCCCTTTCCCTCTAAAATCCCCCATGAGACTGTAGGCTTTATATATCAACTACTGTGAGATACTGAGGAGAGCTTCCGGGGATTTAATGGCATTCCTTCCTGGGTAATTCTAGGTAGCGATACGTATTGGCAAGGTGGTCTGTAAACACCTCGAATCTAAAACAAAACCAAAATGACTGAAAAAGAAACTCAGCAAGGCATCAGCAGTTGAAAGGGGAGTCAGCTCGCTGCAGAAAGAGCAATGACAGCTCCCACACAGAACACACCTAGAATGACATCCCCATCCTTACTGAAGTTCACAGTTGCTGCAGATTAATGGAAACAGAACCATACAAAGGTAGTTATAGCTTCACCTGGCATTTTTGTGACTATGGTTCATCCAAATTATCAGCAATCTTGACTGATGAAAATGTGTGTACATATAAAAACTTCTATTGCAGTCCCAAACACATGCCCCGAGTGGTCCACGCATCCTTCTTAGCTCTGTCTCCACATGGAAGTGCTCTTGCTTTAGTATCAGGGATCTGTTTACTCTAAAGACACCTCTGGACAGCAGCTGGTAGAGGCAGTCTATCAATGCCCGCCAGTCCTTTCAGGTGAGCAACGCTAAGAGATAGTCATCACACGTTTTCATAACTCCACCCATCACCATGGCCACAAGGAACAATTCCTGTTCCTCTCATTTTTTCAGTCCCATCTCCCAGGATTCCCTCTTTATGCCTCTTAGATTATCCATAACCAGACAAAACAAAAACAAAACAAAAATGTCAATTCCAAACTAAAAAGGTCTGAACAAGTAACCACCTATGCATAAGCAATTACCAGCTACCGAGCACTAGTTTTGGTTAGAGTCCTGAACGTAATTGCAAAGGGTACTGCAAACCACATCACCATTAGTCGTCGGCATTATCCTCACATGTATCCTGTTGAAAATAGCCTTCATCTCCACAATCACATATCATCTTGTTTGAAAAGTGGTTTTGGAATGAGTCACCCCATTTTCCACTTCTTTGGGTGAAGCAAGAAAGGTAATTACTAATAATTTGTTTCCAAGAGAGAAGCACATTGTAGCTCTTTGGAGAATTCATCCTCATCTTTGGGGCCTCAGTAGAGTCAAAACATAAATTATAGTCAAGTCTCAAGCACTATGAAAAATGAGGCAAGATCAAAACAAACCCTTCCTGGTATCCTTTGTTCCCCCTAAGAAAGAAAAAAGGGATTTTATTTTTTAAAAAAGAATAAGTCAAGAGTCTTCTGACAAACAAATTGTGTACACAGCCAGATCCTGAGTACAAAGCAGTATTTTCTAAGACTTTTCTCCAGATATAGTCAGTGTTGACATATGTCTATCGAGACTTTTTCTCATGTCTAGTGTACATCATCCTTGTCCATGCTAAAGTTGCAGTTTTACAAGCTCAAACCCTATCTTTCTGTATCTGCATGTGAATCCCATCTTCAATTTTCTTTTATGCTTTTTTTTAAACCGTGTGTGTGTGTGTGTGTGTGTGTGTAGGTAAGTGCACATCATCACATAAATGTGGTGGTCAGAGGAAAACTTTTAGGACCTGCTTCTCTCCTTCCACTATATTGGGATCTAGCTCACGTGATCAGGTTTTGCAGCAAGTGCCTTTCCCCCTATGAGCCATCTTGCCAGGTTCATGCACATGCACTAGATCCGAGCGCATCTGTCTTTGTATTGCTCTGGTGCTTGCTTAAGAAGAGTTATCTGGCCCTCTGTTCTACCAAATCAGCTTCTGAGAAGCATAAGATCATGGACGTGCTTGTCTCCAAGTCCTCCCTAGTGATTCTCTGTCCACAAGTGTAAGAATGACAGCTCATCCTCAGACTGTATTTTCATTGTATGAAAGGGAAACTGAAGCCCTTCCAGACAAGAACCTCAGGTACCAGCCATGGCTACAGCATCTCACTCTGGATGCCTTGAGATAAAAGCCATCATTCCTTCCACTGGGCACTGAAATTCTGAAAACTCTATTATCTTTTGTGCAGAAAAATAAGCATAAATTTCTTGAGCCAAAAGACACTTAAGGTCATGCTCAACCTCCTTAGCGATAAGGGAAATGCAAATTAAAACAACTTTGAGATACCATCTTACACCTGTCAGAATGGCTAAAATCAAAAACACCAATAATAGCCCTTGCTGGAGAGGTGGTGGAGAAAGGGGTACACTCATTCATTGCTGGTGGGAATGCAAACTTGTGCAACCACTTTGGAAATCAGTGTGGCGATTTATCAGGAAATTTGGGATCAACCTACCCCAAGATCCAGTAATACCACTCTTGGGAATATACCCAAGAGATGCCCTATCATATGACAAAAGTATCTGTTCAACTATGTTCATAGCAGCATTGTTTGTAATAGCCAGAACCTGGAAACAACCTAGATGCCCTTCAATGGAGGAATGGATGAAGAAAGTGTGGAATATATACATATTAGAGTACTACTCAGCGGTAAAAAACAATGACTTCTCGAATTTTGCGTGCAAATGGATGGAAATAGAAAACACTATCCTGAGTGAGGTATCCCAGACCCAAAAAGAGGAACATGGGATGTACTCACTCATAATCAGTTTCTAGCCATAAATAAAAGACATCGAGCATATAATTTGTGATCCTAGAGAAGCTAAATAAGAAAGTGAACCCAAAGAAAATCGTATAGTCATCCGCCTGGAGAGGGGAAGTAGACAAGATTGCAGGACAAAAACTGGGATCTTGCGGGTGAGGTGGCATGGGGCAAAGGGGAAATGGGATGAGAAACGTGAGAAGGGAAGGATGGGAGGAGCTTGGGGGATTGGGATGGTTGGGATATAGGAAGGGTGGATACGGGAGCAGCGAAGTATATATCCTAACTAAGGGAGCCATCTTAAGGTTGGCAAAAGACTTGACTCTAGAGGGGTTCGCAGGTGTCCAGGGAGATGTCCCCAGCTGGTACCTTGGGCAACTGAGGAGAGGGAACCTGAAATGACCCTATCCTATACTGATGAATATCTTACATATCACCTTAGAACCTTCATCTGGCGATGGATCGAGGTAGAGACAGAGACTCAATTTGGAACAACGGTCTGAGCTCTTAAGGTCCAAATGAGGAGCAGAAGGAGGGAGAACATGAGCAAGGAAATCAGGACCACGAGGGATGCACCCACCCACTGTGACAGTGGAACTGATTTATTGGGAGCCCACCAAGGCCAGCTGGTCTGGGACTGAATAAGCATGGGTTGAAACTGGACTCTCTGAGCATGGCGGACAATGAAGGCTGATGAGAAGCCAAGGACAATGGCACTAGGTTTCAATCCTAATACATGAACTGGCTTTGTGGGAGCTTAGCCTGTTTAAACGCTCACTTTCCTGGACGTAGATAGAAGACCTTCGTCTTCCCGCAGGGCAGGGAATTTGGACTGCTCTTCAGTATCGAGAGGGAGGGGGAATGGTGTGGGGGGAGGAGAAGAGGAGTGAGGATTAGGGGAGGGGAGTGGGGGGAGGGGGCAATATTTGGGAGGAGGGGAGGGAAATGGGAAACGGGGAGCAGGTGAAATTTTAATTAAAAAAGAATAAAAATAAAAATTAAAAAAAATTTCTTGAGTCAACCATAAAACCATGTAAGACTTAATATAAACAAAATCCATGGAGTCACAATGCATGAGACTTGGAATTGTTTCGCTGTTAAAGAAGCAGGGTCTATTTGGAACATTATATGGTCACAGCCATGATCTCTGGCTGTGAAAGTTGTTTTGATAATGGCATGTTTTACTTGTTTGATCCAGCTGATTTCCCATGGCTACTGCTCTTCTAATTCCTAATATTGAAACAGCAAACACACATCTATGGCATGACTCACCATGAAACCATCTATCTTACTTGACTGTCTGTAAATACATCACCTACATATTAGACTCCTTTTAAATTTTCTTATTAACCTGAAAAAGAGAAATCGGTATTACTGGACATCTTATACCACCAGGGTGATAAAGAAAAACCTGAGTCTTGGGAATAGTAATGTTTGGTTTTTTCCCCATACATCAGGGGTAGAAACGCTTACCCATTTCCATCCTCATTGAAATAGATTTCTCTATATGCACGTGCATTTTCATAGAGGATGTCAAGATTGTTGACAAGCTAGGTAAGCCATAATTGCATAAATACCAAGTAAGGCCATAAAAATTCACATACTTTATGACTTCAATTTCCCAAGATATAAGAACAATTAAAAAATCAATCACACCTTTTGGTTTTACATTTGGACTCAGAGTTATTTGGTTGGATAACCAGGCCATCCTCTTGTTTGACTGGAGGAAGATTTTTAAGATCAACCTCTCACACTGAAACAACATGGACAAGGAAAGCACATAATTGGGAAACATGTTTTTGTATCACATGCCAATTTACCTGTCTGTCATTTAACAGATCATTTTCAATTGACCCCGCAGAACCATTTGATAACCCATTGTCTTCCAACACACACACACACACACACACGAAATAAAGACATTTTCTTTTTCAGTGCTTCTCCAAACAATGTCCTCCTGTCTGATTGATTACTCACTACCACTTAGAGAATTTCCCTTGCATCCTGCAAGCAGCTTCGTGCTCATCTGTTAACTGCTCATCCTGTATTCACGTCTAGCATCTGTGCACATACAACCGTTTATGAACAGCATCCACATGGGAATCCCATCCAGCATTCTATCTATGACTTTTCAGTGTCTATAAAAATTTCCCCAAACCTCTTCTCCTATAGGCACATTTCATGTTGAGGCTTTATTTTCTCTGCAGTGAGCATCCCTACTGGTGAATATCTATGCATCTCCATGAACTGAGTTTCAGGGCATCATGTATCATTTTCACCTACAATGGGAATGGCTGACTTTCCATGTATTAAAATTTAATAACAGATTGTTGCTCTCTGCCATGATCGCCTCTCCCAGCACTGAAGTCTTCAATCCTTTGAGGTTTACAGTGAGTTTTATGAACACATACCCCCTTCCTCCAGAGGGATGCTGTTATAAAACTACCTTGACTATGGTATTATGTTTATTTGTTTCCAGATTTACCTTAGCTTCACTCTTCCAAATAGATTAAAATTGTTTTAAAAATTGCACTTGGACTGCATTCATTACAAATGAATTTGAGACAGATCTTAATTATCACAAAATTATATAGGCCTCCCCTGGAACATTGAGGGCTCTTTGTTTTAATTTTTTTGTATTTGTTTTTAAACAGTCCCTAGGTTGTTCCTAGGCATTTTGTTGTTGTCCTTTGTCAGATACATTGTAAATTATACCAAAGAAAGAAGGCTGAGAGACTCTGGACTTAGAGATAAAACAATAAAGTGAATTTTATTCAGACCACTTCTTGAGGTTTCCTGGGCAAGAAATTTACCTTCATCTTGAGACTTCTTTCTCTGTATATATTTGAAAGTCATAACATGACCCTTTCTGAGGGTCTTTGAAAATATAGAACTTCTATTCCATCTTGCATTCAAATAATCACAGCTCCTGCTCCCTTACCCCCCAGATGCTAGACTCCAGAGCTGCACCTTCTGGCTCTTCACAGAACCTTCTAGCGGTCAGTTGGTGGGTCTTTCTCAGCCATATGTCCCCAATCTCTCTCCTGCTTGGTCCGCGACAATAGTTCTTCCTTTTACTCCTTGGCAGGGACCTAGCAATACTTTTACAATGATTCAGTGTGACTCAGATCTTGGTAGTGAAAAGACCAAAGCCAGGAAGTGAAACATATAATAATGATGCCTCTTGTCCTTCTTCCCAGCCCAGCTCACCAGGCAGTGTCCACAACATACCCAGGAAGCTCTGAGCTGCATCATGTCCTGCCACTTGCCACCGACTGCCTGTTGTTCTCACTGGGATGGATGTCACCGACTGACTTGACTTCCCTCCATTCCTACAAGCGAAGACAAAGTCACGCTTGCAGGCATCTCTCAGGTACCATCTTTCCCACTTACCAGATGGAAGTTTCCTCTACTGCTCCATAGACTGGCACCCTGAAACCTCTTCCAACCTATCTTTGTTTCCATAGAGGTGAGTTGATAGTGATTTCTATGTCATGCCAAATTTTTAATAATCCATTCTTTTCAAATAATGGTCTATGCATTAAGGCTAGTCACTCATTAAAAGACCGGGCAGCCTCTTGACAAGGAACTTGGTTCACTAAAAACATTGTGGTGGCCTAGCCTGTGGTCATTAGAACTAGAGATGTTCTCTCTGTGAATTGGAAATTTGCTCCAATTTTATTGATTAAATAAAGAGATTCGGGCATTCAAAGTGATGCTCTTCTTTGTTTATTCCAAGGAATCTGAGAAGTTGAACAGACTCCATGGATGCTCAGTAGTCTTTCTGCCACTCCGAGAGAAGCATGTGTGAGTCACCTGTGTGTGTGTGTTTACCAGATAACAACAACAATTATCACAATGCCAAACACTTGAGAAACAATTACACAGAAACATAAAGGATCCAGTCACAGATGTCAAGAAAATAGGAATTTCATAGCCGTGCAACTTTAGAACACGCACCCAGCAGAGCTCAGGTGGCTGCGACATGAGGCAGGGGCTCTGCAGGTGGCTGCTCTCTTGCTGACACACACTGAGGTCCTTTCCAGTCCCTGCTAACTTGGAAGCAGAGCTCATTATCAGAGCCCCGCCCCCCAGAATCACCTGTCCATTCTGAAGGCTCACTGCCTGTGTCTGACATTCCAGAAGCTTCCTGATGGATGGGACAAAACACTTCATGTTCCCCTCAGAACAAACACCTCTCCAAAAAGCGTGAACCTTTTCCCCGAACCCCTTCCCACTAATTCTTCTGCAGGCATCTGGTTGTCTTTCTTTTCTCCTTGATTCCTTTTCCATTCTGCCTCTTGGACACAGACCTTACCCACCCTTCTTGTTCTCAAAACTCCAGTCACACTTGTACCTTTTGGTCACAGGAAGATGTAGCATGCTCTCCAAGGGGCTTCAGCCTTGAAGGTGCTTTTAACCCTAGGCTCATTGAACTACAGAAGACGTCTTCCCTGGGAGCTGGAGGTGGGGGAGTTTACTCTCTTCAGAAAGGTCTATAATCACCTTACTGTCAAAACAGTTCCTCTGGGTGTGGTACCTGGGAATTCAACCACACTCTGGTAGAGGGCCCCACAACCCATGAACATATGGATGGCACAAATTTATCTCAGTAGATTAGCAATAAGTAAATAAATAGAAGAGATGGACTGGAATGGGAGGAGTTAGAAGGTGGAATTAGAAGAGAGAACAATCAAAATGTACTATGTGACATTCTCTAAGAATCAATAAAAACATTATGTGAAGGAACAAAACAATCCCACTGAAGATTTTTAGTTTTGAGTCACTGCATTAACAGTGTTACACACCACTCCTACCATCTCCTTTATAAGATGATTAAGATTTAATGACATAAAATATGCAGAACCCACTGAAGTGTTCCTCCGCCTAGAGAAATAAAGAAAGATGGAGATAATTGAAGATATCCCTGGAAACAATTGTCTCTGGGTGAGTAAATTAATGCATGCTAGAGGAATTGGCACCAAACTGTGTGCTGCCCAGAAAAATCACGGGTTGACAACCTCTAGCCCTGAAGGGCATGACATTTAAAAGTTGTGCCTTGAGAGTAATAAGGTTCAGATTAAACCAAACATCTCTCTCCATCTCTCTCTCTCTCTCTCTCTCTCTCTCTCTCTCTCTCTCTCTCTCTCTCTCACACACACACACACACACACACACACACACACTAGGACATGGTTAAGAAGGTAGCCATATACAAGTCAGAAGAAACCTCGCCAAAACAGTCATGCTGGCATAATGACCTTAAACACCCAGCCCCTAGCACTGTGAGAACTCTATTGTTCCTACCACCTTGCGTTTGGCATTTTGCTATGCTAACAAGCTACCTATCAAATGCCCCTTCCTTACAATGCAGACAGACCCCCTTGGCCTACCTGGAACACCTTGTTCTCTCTCTAATCTCTCTGTGTAGGCATCCACACTCTACCCTGTGTGCTCTGGGGGAGCCATAATCAACGAACCCTTCTGTCTTCTTCACCTAGCTGTGTTGGCTGTGAGACTGGGGCAGTGCCAGCAGAAGTCTGAGGTCCGGGAGACCATGGATGGGTTTTCTTGGCTGCCCCTTCACTACTGTGTGCCACAGCTTGGCAGCAACACCTGCTTTTTGGTGACTCCTTGCCTAGCTCCAGCTCTGTTGGGCTGGCTGCCCCACGTCTAACCTTTGCTTCGCAAGCTGAGGCGATGCCAGTCTCCGTGCATCTCCGTGGTCTGTGCCACTTCTCTCGGTGCCCCCTTTACCCCAGCAAAGTTTCCCTTTAAGGCATTTGCTGTGGAACAATGAAGCATAACTCGGTTTCCTCAATACAGCGCTGACCTGAAAGATGACTTCCCCTAAGCATACTGGCGCTCTCTTCCAGCCTAATTTTCTATGAGTTTGCTAAATAAGATTTAAGGTGGAAAATGACTATATTGGAAAAAACGAATTATAAATAGAAACTGTTTTAGCCTGAGGGCTGCATATCTCAGGGTTACAAAGGATGCTTAGAGGTCAATGACCCAAGTTCTTTCGCTCCTTTTATCTTTTTCAACCCAGGCGCTCTTACAGAAACAGAATATTCTATTATTTAAGACAATTCAAATCAGATTCCAGCCAACATACTTATCAATGTACTTACTTATCAAGTGATCATGGGAGAATATTAAAATTCTTAGTCTGGTTCTGTTACCCCCAAACACTGACAGCACAGGCAAGCTCAAAATGTCTTACCCAAAAGTTGGGTCCAAAAATGTAGCACAGCCCAGCACATTTTCAAACAGTAGAAATTCAAGACCCAAAGTACACATTTCAAATATTGTAAACACCCTGAGAGTCAAGGGCAGGACGCTGCAGTTGAGTGCAGCTGTGCTTTCGCAGGCAAACATGAATGTTCATAAAAAGAAAAGAAAAGAATAGTGTCAGGTTGTTTCTAGCCAGGTTTTTGTGCGAAACTGGTTGCAAAGTCCTTGGTTTCCATTTTGCATTTTTTTGTGGTCTTGCCGCTATTATTGTTAACTATTATTGTTATTATGCTTTTTCTTTTGCTTATCTGTTTCTATTTTGCAGCTATTTTGCAACTCCATTAATTAATGCACCTGCAGCTAGTGGTCCAGTTTTGAACAAACAATGCTCATTCAACAGATATCAGTGGCTGCCACCCATTAACATAACGGCAGAAGCAACAATATCCTGGTATACTCTGCCCATTCACACAAGAAACAAAGGCCTTGCACAGTATCCAGTTAGTTGGTTGAGGGTGGGTACTGGACCCTGGAGAGCATCATGTCCAAGCTCAGAGAGGTGCTGATGGGATGTCAGTTCAGTACCTGCATCTTCAACTCTGGGCTCTCTTATTTTCTGTATCTATGCACTCCTTTCAAGAATAAAACACACTGTAAGGAGGGGTCTAGAAGGGAACACAGAAGACCGGACAGTATACAGCATAGGACTGGCTCTTGCGTTGTGGAGGGCATATTGGGATAGAGATTCACAGATGGGTGTGTGCTAGTTGGGGAGCTCTGCAGACTAGGCTAAAGGGATTTGCATACATACATTTACTCTCCTCGGAGGAAGACATGTTTGCCTCCATCTCGTTTCAAAAATACTGAAAGAGGTGCAGATGCACACGAGTGCTTGAAGACAGAGGCTGTGGCAGGAGGCAGCATTCTGTTCCAGAAGGCTAACCCTCTTGATGTGTCTGCTCCCACTGGATTTGATTGTGACAGCCTGCAGCTGCTCCTGGGCCCTGTAATAGGATTATTCCGGCAGAGGACACTTCGGTGCTAATCAGCATAAGGATACCTTCCAGGTTTCTAGGGTTGGGGCCAGACAAATGATAAAAGGGCCTCAGTCTTGGAAGGTGCCCTCTGAGATATTGAAGTGGGTTTGAGAGAGAGCCTGTCACATCTGGTTGCTGTGCTAATTAGATTAGGGAACAGAAAGGGAGGGAGAGAAGGCAGCCAAGACAACCTGTGGGGTCTGGGTGGGGAAGCCAGCCACAGGAACGACTCTCAGAGTCACACTGAGCAGGAGTGGCAGCATCAGCAGGACACTGATTTATGAACCATCTAATCTCGGAGGGGGCTTCAAGGCTGTGTGCACAGTTTCCCAATAACCAGTGACCCCCTGTTCTTGCTTAGTCGTGATATGCAGGTCATGCCCACTCTAGGTCAGCGACTTGGCATTGACTTGGGTGAAGCTAGGCATCTTATCTTAAGGGACCGGATGCCTCTGATGAACAGAATTCCCTTGACTCCAGTGTTAGTCAACATTAACAGTGTGCCAGTGGGGAGGCTGACATGAAGAGACCCTCCTGAGATCAAACATGACAAAGGGCCAGGACTCTCACCACACTGAGCCCTTCACCCATGATGAAACTGTGATGACCTCCCAGCTGATCCTCAAGTGCTGACTGTGTTGATCTTGATTGACAGATGAGGATACTGAGATGCTGAGAAGACCCAGGGCTGTGTACAGCCAAACAGAAAAGACTTATAGAATCCGACTCAGTGCTTTCTCCAGCTCCCTCTTGTTGCTCATGCCCAGCATGCTCTGGCTCCTGATACTCCTACCATAATCTCACCCCATCTGCGCCTCAGTCACAGTACCCTAACCCATGAACTTTCCCAGAGTCCTCTGTTCTTAGGAGCTTTCTGCAGACCCAGCCAGCCTCTGACCCTATATAACTGTATTCCCTTCACTCATGGTAACACAGAGAAATCCTTGTCTTATTGTATAAACATCCATGCGTGCTTTAGCACACATGAACAAATGCATACACACATAAAAATACACACAAAGTTTATACACACATGCGCTAATACATAGATTTATGGGTGTATACATATAAACACACATATATAAATAAAAGAAATTCACAACCATAAATACATGTAACTGTACACAAATACACCCTCGCTTCCATACCCAGAACTAGATAGATAGATAGATAGATAGATAGATAGATAGATAGATAGATAGATAGATAGATAGATAGACAGACAGGCAGGAAAGCAGACAGGCAGGCAGGCAGACAGACAGACAGACAGGAAGGCAGACAGACAGACAGGTAGACAGACAGACAGACAGATGCCATGTACCTCTCTCCATCCATCCCAGATTCAAGCTTTTCCTTGCACCCTGGCCTGGCAGCCCCTTGTCTTTCCGGCCTTAGAGGTCCTCTCTACTGGCTGCTGCTAGCAGGGGTCCACCTCAGCTCACTCTTGCACTTTGCATGGTTTGGGGGTTCATGGGAAAGTTGTTTCCTCCTCTGTGAATAGATTGCTAGCCAGAAGCAAGAACCACTTTCCTTGCTCCAGGAAACCTTCATGACCCCTAACTGCACTGAACAACCTTCATGGATTTCCAATAGACCTCGTCAGTCACCGTCATTACACTAGGCATTTCACGGCTTCAGTTTTTGAAATTGATTGCCCTTTGCTCAACATCAGGTTTTTCTCACCATCCAGTCCCACCACGGTGCTCAGTCCACAGTGGGTACTCAATAATTACACTAGGATGATTAATGACTTGGCTCAAGTATATATTTGAATATTGGCAGAAAGTTCTCCCCTGGCTGCTTCCTAAAGTCAGTTCCCCTCCTTCACTTTAGTCAGGACTCAAGGAAGTTAGCATATTAAAGTATTAAAAAAAAAAACCTTTCTGTTTTGCCCATCAGAATGAAGGTCAAGAGGCTGGATCGAGGCCAGCCTTGACCACTTCGAGAACACGGTTTGGCATGTGTCTGGTACAGCTATGCAGGACACAGCGCTTCAGAGTTTAGCTCACAAGTCTTTGCACTCGTGACACACGATGAGCACCTGTGCACTTAGATCCTGGTGGCAGAGGCAAGGATCCACTGCTTCTGACAATGGTCACGTGACAGGATGATAAGAAGAGCCGGCAGGACACAGCTTAGAGGTTAGTTATGGCCGAGTTATGGCAACGCTTCCCCCTTGCACGGTGCACATGATGAATGAAGTCAACTTGGGACTCCAATCCTATGAATTACCAGGATCCTTAAGTAAGACATGCTGGCAAAGAAGTCATCCTAAATTCTATTAGCTAATGTCTGGCAGATGGCACACGTAGATTTAAGGGGAATTTACACGGGGCCTATTTATAAAAGAGCCTCTTCCTCCTATGAGCTACAAGATCAAGGCATCCAGGAAGGACAGTCATGTTCTGAGCGAGTCACAGTAGTGAGTTGGAGCGCCAGCCCACTGGAGAAGGGCAGATGCACCATTGTTGGGACACAGACAGAGTTAAGGAGTTGAGTCTGTTAGTCAACGACTGTGGCAGGAAAATAGCATCCTTAACCAGTGACAGTGGTCAGCTGGGACGCCAGTCTCGCAGGGAAGGGGCAAGGGTCTTTCTGGGACACAGCTCTAAGGAGCTAAGAGTATTAGCAGGGACAACAGCTACTTGCAGGATCTTGTCAGAGTTTGTGCACCTCAATGTCAGCACTCACCTCATCTCTCCCTCCCCTCAAATAAACTCTCCGGGATGCAGAGGGCATCCAAGCCCTTTGACTTATGCAAGTCATGTTAGGACCTGCACCTTTACAACCTGGGGGAAAATGAAGAGATGCAATGGAAGATGGAAGTAGAAGGAACATTTAGAACACATAGTCTAAAGCAGGGGACAAGCAGCAAGCTAAGAAGCGGGAGGGTGGACACCAGAAGAGGATGGAACAAAACCAGACTATGTTGTCATACACAGATGAAAATGCCATAATGAGGCCCTTGATTTTTGCATGCTAACTTAGATGGGAATGAAAAATGGGGGCTAGGGATATGAGTGGGGTCAGGAAAGTGCCTTCTGTGTAAGCATGAGGTCCTGGGTTCGGATCCTCAGCATTCACACAAAGGCCAGGCATGGGCACGTGCATCTATATCCCCAGCTCTGGGGACACGGAGACAAGTAGGTGGCTGGAGCTGTTGGCTGGATGGCTGGCTGAGGTGATGGGCTCCAGGTTCAGTTGGGGCCCTGTCTCAAAACATAAAGTGAAAGGTGATACAAGAAGACAACCAACACCCATCTCTAACCCCCACAGGCACGCGTTTCCCTGCACCTGCGTGCATAGATACACACACACACACAAAAAAAAAAAAAAACATGTACAGATACCATACCCACAAAGAAAATTAACAAAAATGAGAAAAATAAATCCAAATCCAATCAAGGAAAGTCTGAGAGCAATAACATTGGATTTACAAAGCAGACCATTTGCCGACATAAACATTATTTATTATCTTTTTTTATTTTTTTTTAATTAAAAATTTCCACCTCCTCCCCGCCTCCCTTTTTCCTCCCCCTCCCCCCACACCCCACTTCCCTCCCCATCCCTCTCCAGTCCAAAGAGCAGTCAGGGTTCCCTGCCCTGTGGGCAGCCCAAGGTCCTCCCCACTCCATCCAGGTCTAGGAAGGTGAACATTCACACAGGCTAGGCTCCCACAAAGCCAGTACATGCAGTAGGATCAAAACCCAGTGCCATTGTCCTTGGCTTCTCATCAGCCCTCATTGTCCACCATTTTCAGAGAGTCCGGTTTTATCCCATGCTTTTTCAGTCCCAGTCCAGCTGGCCTTAGTGAGCTCCCATTAGATCAGCCCCACCGTCTCAGTGGGTGGGTGCACCCCTCGTGGTCCTGACTTCCTTGCTCATGACTCCCTCCTTCTGCTCCTCATTTGGACCTTGGGAGCTCAGTCTAGTGCTCCAATGTGTGTCTCTGTCTCTATCTCCATCCATCGCCAGATGAAGGTTCTATTTATTTTGGTAATCCAGCAAATCTGTCTTCATTCCATTTATTTTTATTTTTTTAACCCATGGAGTTCAATTGGTGCTGCTCTTATTTATTTATTTATTTATTTATTTATTTATTTATTTATTTGCTTACTTTGAATTATGTGTATGCAGTGTGCAGTGTGTGGAGTGTACAGAGCCAGAGGATGACGATGAGTGTGGGTGTCTTTCTTTACCTCCCCCTACTATATATATACATGACAGGATCCCCCACTTCATCTGAATTTCAGCATTTCAGCTAGGTGCAATAGCCAGCAAGCTCCCAGAAGCCCCCTGCTTCTGCCCCACCCCCAGTGCTGGTGTGACAAGCACTTTTGGAAATGCCCAACTTTTGACAGGGGTGCTGGAGATTTGAACAGGGATTCTTGCTTTCACAGTAAGAATTCTTACCCACTGAATCATATACCCAGGCCAATATTAGAGCATTTTGATGCCTGCTGATGTCAAATTACTCATGCCACATTTCAGAATCAGGTAAATTCCATCAAAGCATCCTCCTTGTTCTGTACTGGGGCATCAGTGAAATTGTGAAAGTGACCACTGCCGTGGAGCTCATGTGACCTTCTTTGATCCTGACAAATCATATCTCTGGGGATGTACATATATCAGTTCAGACATATTCCCTTTAAGAAGCTAGGCATCATCATCCTCTTAAGTATAGGAAATAGGAGACAGGATGTAAGACTTTCTACATTGACACAAAATATAATTCAATGGCTCCAAGGGCTTTTTTTTTTAACCCATTAGCCAGAATAGCTTCCAAGAAGCATCACAACCCCTGTTTTATCAGCAAAAGCAGCACTGCAATAATGCACTTGCGTATGGTCCAGTCCACCCTGTCTGGACTTAATGGCCTGGATTAATGGGGCATAGTGTCCAATTACTCAGAATGCTTCAGACCTCTCATTCTGCTAATGCTGTCCACAATGGAAAATTGTTCTGCAATTAGATCTTTACCTATGATTGTGACAGAACCAAAATAGTATTGGGTAAACACCCCCACCAAGAATTACTGTAAGGTCTGGAAAATTTACCTCGCAATTGTGATCTACATGTACTTTCATATGTGGTACTTCATTCCATGTGGACATGTGATGAAGAAGTTTTATATGTGTTTTACATACACACATGAAGCACCCTAATATTTGAGGGATTAATGTAACCCAAATAATGTATCTTCTTGCAGTTTTGACATCAAGACAGAACCACAGGAGGAACGGTATCTATGATATACAGAAGGGTGATTTCTTCCAAATGAGTCATTCCAATTAAGTTAAATTAAATTACATGGATGATAAAATATAACCACAGTGACTTGAGAGCTTGCTCAGTGGTTAAGAGCACTCTGTGGAGTGCCCTGGGCTCAGTTCCCAGCACAACATTGAAGCATTCAACCTTCTCTCTGGTGCCAAAGAGTATGATGCCCTCTTCTGGGTTCTGTGGTTACTAAACACATGCAGTTCACAGACAATGCAAACAGGCAAAACACCCATACACAAAAAATAAAGACAAATCTTTAAATATATGTTCCACACACATACACCACACACACACACACACACACACACACACACACCACACACAATGCCAGAGATTTTGTTTTGTTAGAATACATGGTATCTACTGCATGGTTCATTCATGTGGAGTCTGAGAAATCACATGATCCCTGAGAGACAAAAGAGGAAGACATGCTAAAGTTTGAGAGCCACAGAGCATGTGCTGTGGTTAGCTCAAAGAGGAAAACCACCAACTGAGAAGGAACACATCTTACTTTATAGGTACTTGGAGGCTCTTTCTTCTCTGAGCCTCCAGAGTCTGCTAATACCTTGGCCTCAACCTTTTGAGAACCAAGGCAGAGCATCTAACTGAGCTAGAACATGCCCAGATTCTTGATTCATGCAAATAAAGTAGATACCGACTAAAGTTGCCAAGTGTTGGCAAGTCACTAGGGCAGAAATAAAAGGTCAATCTGTGTCTTTGTCCCATATGATATTGTTGGGGGGACAGAGTACACTAAAGATTCACTTTTAACTTTTTACCTTTTGGTTGTTTTGAAACTTTTGTTCAAATATATATATATATATATATATATATATATATATATATATATATATATGTTGAATCTATTCTTCTTAACACCCTCAAATTTCCTTTTATGCACTATACCCTCACCTGTTGGTCTCCTTTGTCTCCCAGGATCAGAAGTCCTGTTGGCAAAAGAGAAAGGTGATTTCCCTCCGACCCCATATCTTCAATATTAATGACAAAGCAAGGGCAGAAGAGGTGCAACAGACATTTCAACCAGAGAGGGGACAGGCTCCCTTGTTCTGTACATTAAGACCCAGCAAGTTACACTACACTAAGCCCTTGCTTCCCTGGTTCTCCTCCTGGAAGTGGTTCTCCATAAATCTTGGCCCCTCCCTGATTCTATCCCGAGTCTTCATGACTTTTCCATAAAAAGACATTAAGTATATAATCGAATAGGTTTCCCAGCCTGCTTTATGCAGTCAGCAAAAGAGGCTCAAGGGCATCTCTACCTATCACAAATTCCACCATCCTTTAATTTGCTCATATTTTTTGTATCAATACAAGTCTCTTAAAGTCAGGGTGGGTTCCTCTGACTGTAACCAGGGTTTGATCCATTAGATAGAATCCCTTCCTCCATAGATACTGATAGAATCCCATTGGTCATCAAGCCTCTTGCTGTGCTATGCTATCACTTCAGGTCTCTGGAAAAAACACTTGTAAGATTGTCAGGTCCCCTTTTATCAGGCCGAAAAGTCACAGGAGGTAGGCATAGATTCTTAGGACCTGTTTTGTCCAGCTGCATCGACGAGGTTCTTGTGCCAAATGTTTGAAATCACAACCACCAAATCCAACGGTCCCACTCTTGAACCAAGCTTGACCCCGATACGGCAGTTTACAGACAGTGCCTTGGATCTTATTTACATGCTGTTATCTGCTACTTTGAAACCTTTTGGTGAGAAAGACTAGAGGGAAGAATCAGTTTATGTTTAAGTCCAGAGGTTTGATTTCTGGCTCCTTCATAGTCTCCAAGCACTGCTTGGAATCAGCCTGGTCCCTTACATCTCTCACCTCTCCCCCATACATCCTCACGGTCAGCTCAAAAGTCAGCTGCATTTTCAACCGTCTGCCTGGAAATCTCCAGGCCAACCCGCAAGATGATTAGCTAATGGGTTTCCTTCCTCACGTGACAGTTTTCTTCTGTCATCTCCTGCTGGTACATAACCCAGATAGCCTGTTGTCCAACCTCCACTTGTGCTTTCGTTCTTCCTGTTTCCCCACTGGCCAGACCCGAAACAAATGCCAAGATTCTGAATTCTGTAATGTCAGCAACCCATTTCTGATACTATTTCTATTTTAACTAGACACCATTGCATAACCCACCGCCCCAAGGGCAGGATTGTACAGCAAGCGTTAGCATGCACTCATGAGTTTGCAGTCTGGGTAGGACTCGGTGGGGGCGCCCCATCATTCTGCGTATGGCTGCAGCTGAGGAATGGTGAGGGTGTTGAGTATCTGCTTCCAGAAAGACTGCCCCCCCCCAGGCCTAGCCAGCTTGTACTGGCTGTAAGTGGACCTCAAGCAGGTCCTCAGTTCTCATATGGCTGTGCTCCATATAGCATGCCACCTGGGCTCCAAAACTTGAACCTCCTGGGGTCAAATCCTCAGTTGCTGTAATGGTGGCTAAAGCATCAGTGAATGTTAGAGCAATCACGTGATTGGGCAAAAGGCTGAAGTCAACAGACACAACAATATTTTATGTGGACCAGGACACTGGGTATATCATGTGCGTGTGTGAGAGACAATCTATCAAGGAGATTTGAATTTGGCCCCAAGAATCATAGACAAAATTGCCATACACCCAAGAGTACACAGGCAGCACAAATCAGACTTGATATATTTTTCTAAATGAAGACACAAGGCTTGGCAGGTGTGGAAGAGAAAGTGGATCTTGGAGTATTTAAGGGGGTAAATAGGATCAAAATACATTGTATGAAATTCTCACAGAGCTAACAAAAATTTTAAGGAAAAAAACTAAGTGAGGTAGTACAAAATTGAGCTACACATGATGTAATAGACTTGTGTCAACTACTACAGTGGTGGGGAATGGATTGACAAGGAATAAATAAATTCATCAGTTAGACTAGAATAGGAAAATGACTTACTGTGTATACCCACTGCAATAGCCAGATACTGAGCTGTGTGTAACTACGTGGCTAAATTGCTCTGTAGCTTTGTGGCTATGTGTAGCTGTGTGGCTATATGTAACTGAATGACTGTGCGACTGTGTGGTTGTGTATGGCTATGGCTGTATACTGTGTGTAGCTGTTGGTTGTGTGTGGCTATGTGTAGCAGGGGGCCGGGACTATTGGTCTCTTTCTAGGAGAAGTATTTTAGTATGGATTTAGTATGGTTGGAGTGAGCTTTTTAGTATGCAGAAATCTGTGCGATGGGAAGGAAATTAGATAAGATTGGCTGATATGGTGGAAGCCACTGTGAAAACCATTTCTAGTTGTGCAACCCTCAGCATGCAAATGATGACTGGGTAATGGGCAGTCCTGGTCAAAGAGTCTGGACACAGGCTTCCAGGCTCTGTGCTGTCAGAGTAGGACATTTCTGATGCTAGTAATTTGGGTTTCCCAGACCATGCTGGTGATTATTCTCTAATGTGGGGCTTTCTTGCCAATGGCCTTCCCTTAAGATTAGGTATTACTTCGTTTATTATTGTCTTTATTATTATTATTATTTTTAAAAACAGAGTGTCACTACGTAGCTCTGGCTGGCCTGGAGCTCACTATATGGATCAGTCTGGCCTTGCACTCATGAAGACCCACCTGCTTCTGCCTCCCACAAGCTAAGATTAATGAAATATGCCACCACTCTTGTCTACATTAATCATTTTATGTAAATAAAATTAGCAGGAACATTCAAGGCAATCGTCAAGAAGTAGAGAAATACAGATGACTCATGTCTTCAGAAATTATTTCCATAAAGGCTCAGAATTAAGACAGTGCACAATTGATATGCAATAGGTTAATAGAGGAACAAAATCCAATCTCATTTTGCAAGCACACACTGAAACACAAAGTCATGTAAATGCAAAGGAAAATGAATGATGTTCAATCAGTTGTACATGAGGTATGTATTGATTCTTTCTTCATTGTGGGCATAAAGTTCATTACAGATAGATTTTAGATCTAAGTGTGATTTGATTGTTAAAAATTCCAAAAAGTAACATTGGAAAGAACCTCATGTCATGGCAGAGGCAAGACATTAAACAAGACAAAAGCCTGAACTGACCATGGTGCAGGTTTCTTTACAAAGTTTGCCTAAGAGAAATATTCACCAAAACACATAATTGATAGAGAAATCGTACAAGCCACAGATGGGAAAAGATGACTGTCAGAAAGAGGTTTGGATACGGGATGAATTTATCTTCTAAATCAGTGAGGGAAAAGAAGATTACTCAACAGATAACAGAGTAGGAGATGGTACAGTCACAACATGCAAGATTGTATCTTGGAGGCGGTGAAGGCACTAGAAGGAGATTGACTTCTCAATTTGAATGCTTATGTAAGCCACAGTGAGACCCAGGAAATGCCTCTAGACCCCAGAAGCATTGAGGAAACCGACTGACAACATAATCCTGATCGCGTCTCATCCTGATCGTGTCTCATCGTCAGCTCTTCACACTGAATGACACACTGCAGATTGTTAGAGCCGTTTTGTAAAGTTGGTTGACAGCAGCTATAAAACTTAACCAATGAGGACTTTATTGCCTGAAAGTCCACTCGGTAATGACTGCGAGCTAAAGGTGCTGAGTGTAGAAGTTTTCGCCGTTCGCCGTCTCACCACACGACAAGAGACTTTCATGCTTGGTGGGATGGATAACGTGTAGCACATTCACATTCATAGAGTCATAGCTAGCTGTGGTCATACCGCATGGCATAGACTATTCTCTAAAAGACAGTGTGGAGGGAACAGACCCCAGTCACACCCCTGTGCCGGCTGCCCTGTGACTTTCTTGCTTGTACATGTATCAGAATGTGCCTTTAAGCCTGAGTGGTAGCTCAGGCCTATAATCTCAGCAATCTGTGGGCTAAGGCAGGAGTTAAAACCCAGCCCGTGCCATAGAGTGATTTGTAGCCTGTCTTGATACAAACAAACAACAACCACAAAACTCTACCTTTGGTGACAGAGACCAAAGTTCCTCTGTAGTTGGAGGCCATAGTCAGCTCTGGAAGCTGTGGCTGGAAGGGAACCTGGGTACTGGGTACTCTTTTTTTTTTTTTTACTTTTTCTTTTTTTTTTAAATTCCTCCTTCCACCCAGATGGGGGTTATACAGGCATTTTTAACTGTGTGAAAATTTACCCAGTAGGACATTTTTTATTTCTGTATTTGGGGATTTGACTTTTTTGCTCAATTAAGAAAGGCTATTTTTATGTTGTTTACTTCTTAGATGGACAGTTATTCACTGTTTGATGGTGTAGCTCCTTTATAACCTGAGTTACAGTTGGCCATCATGTCTTCACTCAGTCATGAAAGAGCTGATGGACCAATGTCCGATAACCTGACTTCAGCTCCAGGGAGGCTTCTGCAAGGAAAGTAGCAGAACTGCCTTCTGGGAGGAGCTTATGTTTGATAAAATCAGAAGACCTTCTTAACTGTGGGCTCCTCTGTTCCCGTCAGAAAACACAACTCAGAATCTTGTGCCTGAGTAACACCATTTGTAGCCCTCAGCTGCTGCTCATTGTTTTTTTTTTTCCTTTGTTCTGTTTTTTTCCTTATCCTGCCAATTACCCTAAACAATATGCTACTTCTATCAGAAGTAACCCTAGGAAGCAAGCCATTCTGGAATAGAACCCTGCAATGTAATTGATGGTATTTTAAAGCCATGCACATCAGCCATCGGTGCAGTGCTGAGCCGCAGAAGCATGCAAAGCACCTTGTGTCTGGTTTGGGGAAGTAGAGGTAGGAGGAAGATGATGGACCAGACATCTCCATTGCACTGAGAAGCTGGGCTGGAGCATAGGCTGGTGGCATCTTTAGAGAACACAACAGTCCACAGGCATACCATCAAAGTCTCTCTGGCAGTTCTGGGAGAACCACTTCTCTGCTGCAACAGGTTAGCCCTGCGTGCGGTTAAGCCCAGGGTCTGTTTGAAAGGCTCAATAACTCAGATTAACAGATGGATAGCTCTGCCAGCCTGTTATGCCAAGGCCAGGAAGGTGGAAGACACTGGGACCCCAAGTTGTGAGGTACCCAGGTAGATATATACAAAGTTGAGAAAAGCTCCCCAAAACACCTAGCAAATCTTACAGTGGAAACAACACTCCGTGCAAGCAGCAGTGTCTTCCTGTGTTTGATAAAATGTACTTCTGTCTGACTGTGGTTAATACGAGGAATCATGGTGCTTTGAAGGTGCCGAGTGTAGAGTTAAAATTCTCTTGCCACAAAAAGCAAGTGTGTGAAGTAATGAGGGTGTTCATTAGCCCACAAAGCTTATTTCAAAACACCATGTGGTATATGATAAATACATGCAATTTGTACTTGTCAATTAAACTATATATGTGGTGTGTGTGTGTGTGTGTGTATCTCCATTTATAAAATTTTCAGTGACTTCACAGGGCCTTCTGGCTCTCCTCCAAATGCTTCCCTGCACTCTCTGCCTCTGAGATGTTAATAGGATCTTTATTCCAGCAATTGCAAACTCAGGATGTGACTTTCAAAACAACCCAGTCACAGCTGTTTGACAGTTCATTGACCCGAGTCTGAGACACATGGAATGTGTGAGTGTTACACCACAGGAGTGATCACAACGTGGGAGTATACCAAGCTCTTGGCAAAGGGTACTCATGTATGGTTATCTAACATGTAACCCTCAGGGAGATGAGCTCACAGGACACTGTCACCAATCGTAACTTGAAGGACTCATTTTAACAAACACACTGAGCTGTGCCTATGGGAGAGAAGCACCAGCTTCCTTGACAGTTCATGGCATCACTTCAATGGAAAGAGGAAGTCCTGGAGTGGTCCAGGCCTTGTGATGAATTAATAACGGGAGAAAAAGAGGCACCTTACCATAAAAAGCCACAAGTGAGAAGAGAGGGTACTTTCACTGATAGGTTGAACAAGGATGATGGCTTTGATCATGCTGTATTAGGACGGAAGTATGCAGCCTCTTACAGTGCTCCTAAAAGAACATTACACAGAAACCTTTTCGGGTTTTGGCAGGCATAGAGTGGATTAGAGCCACCAAAGGAGGATATGTGACCTTTGCGCCAATTCCCAGATATGAATCAGTTCTCAAATGGAAATTCTCTTTAAAGAAAGGAGAACGATTCACTCGAGAAGGAAAAGCTATGGGCATCCACACAAACGGCCATGCAGAAGGTCTTCTCAGGAGCCAGCCCAGCAGACAGAAGCATTTTGCACTGGGGTCATTGCATTAAAGAGGTTGACGTTTTTCATGAAGGACAGTGGGGGAAGCTGAGGGACATGGCTTCATCTTTGCCTCACGGTCGTCACGGTTGAGCCCATACTTGGGTAGAGGTACAAAGGACAGGGCAGCTGAAACAAAGGCAAGGGTTCTACACAAGAGGAACAGAAAGCAATTTCGAGATGGGCATTGTGTATCCGCTCTCAGGAAAGAAAGAAGAGGAGCAGTGAATCCGAAGATGAGATCATAAAGCGTGGAGGGCACAGTATGCACACAGAGTTGACTGGAAGTCAGAGAACAAAAGCCACTACAGCATGATAAATAGAAGACTCGGGTAATTAGGCATGCTGTTTCCCCCTAAAGACAGGCGAGGGCTCCCCCAGAGCTCTGTGCTGGCAGACTCCAACCCAACGCTCCATTAGACTGCTTCAAGGTCACCGGCCCCAAGTGATCTATTAGAATGGGCAGTTCTGCAAAAAGGCAAAGATGGCTCAATATCTGAGCATCTCGAAATGAGATTCAGCACATTTGCATAACAAAGAAGGAAGTGGGTGGCTTTGTGGTCTTGGAAAAGGAGATGCATAATTTAGGCATGGCTAAGAGATGCCAGAAATGGGGATGAGGGGACTTCTTTAATTCATATGACTAGAAGCTGCATGCATCACAGAGCATTCATCGACTGGGTCGTGTTTGTAGATATTAAAAGCATTTCAGCTTCTGGAAGTGCCAGGAGGACATCCCAGACACCAGGAAACAGCTCAGATGGGAAGTCAGTTCAAGGTGGAGAGAGAGGAAAATGAGCTTGAGCCTGGGCTCAGAGATGGTCACCCTCGGTCAACCTGGCCTTTCTCCCTGGGTCCACGCGGTATTTTTCTTATTGCTGTGACAAAATTAGCTTAAGGAAGAGTTTATTTTAACTCACAGTGTGAGGCCAAGGCCTTTCAGGACAGGAAGGTCATGGTTATGGGAGCATGAGGCAGCTGCTCGCATATACAGGCAGGAAACAGAGGGGGAGGAACGCCAGTTTCCGGCTTGCCCTCTCCCATGTATGTATTATGGGACTCAGCCCGTGGAATGGCGCCCTCCACAAGTAAAGTAAGACTCCTATGCTTACTGAATCTGATCTAGAAACTGCCTCGCAGGTGTGAAGATGGATATCCTAAACCTCATCAACTGATTGACGGTAGGATTAGCAATCTAGTGTATTGACAACAAAGGGAAATATTATGGCCACATATGAATAGGCAATGAAACTCATTAGTTAACACATTGAGTTTTTCTTTCTGTATTATTATCATTATTATTAGTTCAATGTGCTAGGGTCTCACTCTCTAGTCCAGGCTAACCTTGAACTCGCAGTGATCCTCCTACTTTGGCCTCAGTCTCAGCCTCTAGTGCTGGGATTATAGGCATGTGCCACCACACCCAGACAGTAGTCTGTGCCTTATTCTGTGTTTTAAATACGTGAGATGAAGATAGTGGGGACACATATGCAGGATAAAGAAGATGTTCAAGTGGCACATAAGAGTAGGTGGTAACATGTGACCCTTTCTCTACCTTTCAGCCTAGGGCCCGCTCATTGCCTCTCAGCTCCTGGGGGAGTTATTCCAACCCTAGACTGTTGCCACACAGACATCTAACACGCCCAGGCACGCAGGCGTATTCATGTCTCCCACAAAGCAGTACACCTGGTCTGTTGAAATAGCCAAGCAAACCCCGTGATGTCAGAGTGGGTTCCTGTCCAGGACATACTAGCCTCTGCTTCCTCTTGCCCCACCCTTAGCCCTGACCTTCTAATCTCCTCTAGTCTGCACTGCACACAGTAAAACCCACCTTTCTAAATCAGAGTCCTAGCTGATCATCTCCAACGATACCCCTGGAGTCGGACACCTTCCCAGCTCTCTCTGCCAGTGAGTTTTATGACATCATCATAGAATCCCCGAGCCTACGCCCTTTAGTGAAGGTGGTATTTAGTTCACAGTTCCAGGTGTTGACAAGGTCATAGATGGAGCAGAGCTGCATTAGTTTAATCCCTCATGAGGGCCCCCTTTGTTGGGTCACAGTGTGAGAGACACAGAAAGGGGAGCCTCCAGGCGCAAGAGGGCCCGCTGAGTAAGGGGCTTACTTTCTAACAATCTACTCTTGAGAGAATTTACTTATTCTGCAATTATTAATCCCTCCCAAGGGAACACGCCTACAATACCACACCTTTAGAAACTCTCATCATGACAGTCTTGGCAACACAATCAAAGGAGCCAAACCCGTGCATGTGAGCCCTTGGAGGACGAAGCAAATCTGCATGGCAGGTGCTTGCCTTGTTGGCTTGCTGCAAGAGAAAATGGCCATGATACAGGTCACGTGCTTAGGAGAATGCCTGGCAATTCCGCGCTCAGAGTTCAGCAGCTGCTATGATTAATGGTTATTTACTTGTTCTCAATGTCTACTTATAAACAAAGCCACGGCTTGCATCCAAGGCCTTTAAAACTCTGGGCTCAGCTTGCGTGTCAACTGTACTGTCTTAGTGGATCTTTCTCGACTCCTCCATGCCTTTTCCCACCAGCTCCTGGGCTCAGAGCCCTCGCTTATGTTATCCCAAGGATATCACTGACACCTCTCTTTTCAGCCCACTCTTTCTGAGATACTCACCCTGGTTCTGAGCTACTACCCTCCCTGTGGTCCCCATACCTGCCCAGGTGTCCCCTGCTCCCTATCCATGTGCCAAAACAATAGCTTTAAGGTCTAGAGTACACTGTGGTCATGCTTATGCCCTGTTCCTCTGAGTTTGTTCCGACTCGGATTAGCCGTGCATTGGGCCACCCCTCCGGCTAACACATTTTAATCCCACAACTACAGTTCTCTGCTATTCACAGATGGCTCCCCATCCTCACTTGTACACTGGGGCCTCTGAAGCAACCTCACTTCATGTGGGATACCCTTCTCTCCCTCCTCCATGCCTCCCAGTCTCTGTGTTGGTTCCACCATCTTATAGCCAACATATCACCTACCTACACTGTGCATCAATGTGCAGTTATAAGGCGGATTTTACTAATAGTAACCAATCAACAGCTAAGCACTTGGTTCGTAGGAGCTGACCAAGCCTCCAATCCTCTCCATGACAACCTTAGGAAGCAGGTACCATCTCATCTTACACATCCAAATGCAGCTAGTGGCTGAGCTGTGATCCTCCGGCAATCGGGGGAAGGCCACCTTTTCTTCTAAGTCTCATCTTTCCATTTCCTTCACTAGCATCTGAATTTACAGACAACCAAATCAGCTTCCCAAGCAAATGCAAGCTGTTTTCCCAGCTAAAATCGTCTCTCAAACAAGATAACAGTCATCCTTCATCTTCATTCTGCCTTCCTAGCCAGCCTCAGAGACTGCAGCTGATGCCTGTTTTCATTCCAGAAAGTTCCTCCCCAGGTGAGCCCTGCACAGGCTCAGTACTGCCACACTGCAGGGGTGAGCAGGACACACAGAAAGTTCGTTGCTGCCCCCTGCTGGTCACAATGAGCTATGACACCCTTCGAACGTCATCGGCAGTTTTCCATGAATTTTGTTTTGCAGTGGTCTCTCATAAAGCAGTTTAGTTTAGTGTGGCAAATTCCAAACTTAATTTCAATTTCCCCGTGCTTATATATTAAGCGAGTCCCCCATTTAACTTTGGTTATAGCCCAGTGTATGGCGATCACACTCAACAGAAAGAGCCTACCTAGGTAACTCTGACAGATGTTAGCTGTCTCTCCCTGCCCCCCCACCCCCACCCCCCCCCCGCCCTGAGACTACCTTCCATGTACATCACCTTAATAGCAGCTCTTCCTATTAAAGGTGGAATAAATGCACGCTTCCCTGGTGGAGATTCTGTACTATTTAAGAACTACTGGCCCATTGACACTGGTTCATTCCCTGTTTCATCTGCACAGAGAAAGGGACCAAGTGCTAAGGAGCACCCGAACACACAACAAAAGAGAGGAAGTAGAGCTCCAAAAGCCAAGAGAAGATTCTGAGACCGCTTTGAGGTTCTCTTCTCTACTGCAAGCATTGTCTTTCTCCCGGTCGACACACATCAACCCTCAGAAATGGTTCACCTGGGAGAGCCTCATGGTTGGTGGAAGAACTGACCTTCAAAGGTTGTGGGAGGGATCAAACCCCAAAGGAATAGAAGCCTGTTGAGCAAGAATGGCCAGCAAGTGTGGACCTCAAAGAGGATTCTGCACTTGTCTTCGTGGTCCTCTGACCTGGGGGCACCTGGCTGTAGGTGCTTCTGCCAGCTCCTTCAGCCAGTCCCAGTGACCCAGGTTAAAAGACTAAGGAAACGAAGTTACCTCTAGTGAGGCCTTTGGCACCTGAAGATGAAGATGAGTTGGCACGGTCATGCTTCAAGGACCCTACCACTGTCTCATAGCACTCCAGAAACATCTCTCATTTTAGCACTGAGGCTGCCTCCCACACGTCCACAGGAAGAGCAGTGGGATCCAGGGCCCAATTCCAGGCTCCACCCTCTACCTCTCTGCTGCTCTCTCTCACTCCCCCTTATTTTTTCTTTCCCTCCCTTTCCCTCCCTCTCCCCTCACTCTGTCTTCCTCTGTCTTGTTTTTAGATTTATTCAATAGTGCATATTAATTGTACAGCATAATGAACCTAACATTGCTATACATTTCCATAATGTTCATCTCATTCCTTATTGTACTGCCTCCCCAACCTGTCCCCGATTCCTGTCCCAAACAGTCCCCAATCTACTTTGAAGTCTCTTTTTGAAAAGCTGGTTCTCTGCATTATGAACGAAAACATGCTTGGGCGAAGTAGAGACACTAGCTGGCTGCAATCTGGTCATAAGAAGAACTTGGTGACCATTTGGCCCATCACCACTGTGGACATGGCTTAGTCAGTCCTGTCCTCAGGAAGCAGCCTGTGCCGTTAGCATGAGGAGGAGACGAATTTTAGATGCTGAAGAAAATTTTAAGGAATGTTTTTGAAAACCTTTCGGTTGCTTTCTCCCACAGGTTCCTGGTCACTCTGTGATCCAGTCAGTTTCTCTTTTCCCTGTGTCTGTGGATTGGGAAAGTAGCCTCTGTGAGTGACATCTGGGTTCTTTTTCCTGCCTGACACCCGTGGATCTCACCCAGAAGTTTCAATATTCACGCATGTATCCCTAGGGTCTGATTACACAACACTGGTGTCTTTCCCCACTCCCACCTCTCATATACAGCTCCAATCTCAGGGTCTCCCAGTGAATGAGCATGGAAGAATCACATGGGGTTCAGGCTATGTGACTGCAGCACACTGGCATAGGAGAAGAACTCCTGCAGACAGCCTACACTGTGACTTTCAGAAATCATTCTTCCAGGATCTCAGAGCTGAGATCTCAGGTCTGCCCTTGGTGGCTCTCAAACTCCAGAGAAATCACTGCGCCTCTCATCTCTATCCAACTTACCTTCAAAATGTCAAGGAGGTGCTAGTATTGGTATTTAAAGAACAAATTAAAGGGAAATAAAACGAAACCCATGTGTGATTCAATGGGAAATGGCTCTTTGAACTGTCTGAAGCAAACATTCTTCATAATGCATTGCACACACCACAAGGACCCATGTTTAATATGAGCTGCTATTTTGGTGTCCTCTTGGGTCCATTGGTCAATGATGCTTTGAACGTGTTAAGTGTTGTGACCCTTAAAAGTGTCGAAATGATTTACAGGGGTCATAGCTGGGTAGGACAGTTGACTGCCTCCCTCCTTTGTTAGCTAGTGTGATGCCTTCTGGTACCATTAATGTCAGTCCTCAGGGAGGAAGCACAGATCAAGCTTATGGGTCTGTCTCTAGGCTCTGCTATACTTAGGAATACTGTGATTTTCATTGTGGTGTAGGAGTTCCTTCTGTCTTTGTGTTGCTTTCGTTGGTTAATAAAGAAACTGCTTTGGGCCCCTGATAGGCAGAACTTAGGTAGGCAGAGAAGAAAGAACTGAATGCTGGGAGGAAGAAAGCAGAGTGAGAGAGAGCCGCCATGGAGCCGCCAGAGTCAGATGTGCAGAATCTTTCCCAATAAGTCACTGCCACATGGTGATATACAGATTAATAGAAATGGGTTAAATCAAGATGTGAGATTTAATAAGAGGCTAGAGCAAATGGGCCAAATAGTAATTTAATTAATACAGTTTCTGTGTGGTTATTTTGGGGCTAAGCAAGCTGGGTGGCTAGGATGAACAAGCAAGTCCCCCCTCTCCTTTGCAACATCATTGTGTATCAGTACCTGGATGTTGGTGCTGTTGGAAATCAGAGGTATTGGATCCCAGGAGCTGAAGTGAAAAGCAGTTTTGTGCTGCCCAGCATGGGTGCTGGGAACAGCACTCAGGTCCCCTGGAAGATCAGTCCATGTTCTTAGCTGCTGAGCTCTCTCTCCAGCCTGCTCCGCTTCTTTCTAGTGTTCCTTTCTCCTTCTCACAATTTGTCTTCTTCCCCTACTCTCTTTCCTGCTTCATTTTACAGAGTACCAGACAGGCTGCCAGACACAGATGAGGTCACAAGAGGCACCATGACCAAGTCTTTTCATCAAGCTGACAGGACAAAGAGCAACAAATGAGGAAGGGTCTGGGCATATAGTATGGAGCACCCTGGCCTGAAATACAAAACTAGAAGGTTCTCCCCAAACCATCACATAGTCATTAATGTAATAGGAAAGAGCAAATAAAGACAGGATTCTAGAATTTTGATGATTAGAAACTGACCTTTAAAAGTCATAAATGATTCCTACACTCCAAACGTAGTTGTGTTGGCCCCAGAAGGAGGTCTTATCATCATGTCTTGGGAGGGTGGTTAATTTGGCAAAACTGAAAGGACATGTTCTGATTAGCTGTGAGAAATAACGATGCAGAATCAGATTCTCAGACACTGCTGGTGCTATTGGAGAGATGTTCATTTTATGTATGAAGTGGGACACCGGCCTTACCTTGTTCATCTGGAATGGGGTGACTTCTCAGAACAGCAAGGGTGAGGTGGGATCCTGAGGTCTTAGAAAAGATTCAAGACACTAAAGATTCTCCTTGTGCTTCAGGAGAAAGTAGGGGTGAGAATAATTTTTTGAACACCAGCCCTTCAGCCGGGTGCAGACACAGCCAGTCTATGTCTGAGGTCATTAGTCAAGGCTTTTTAATTTTGATCATGTTGTGGCTCTGCCTTTGACTCTGACCCAACAAATCATAGGCACAATTGGCTCTTAATATCTTGATGTTGAAGTCAGAGCTCATAACTGAATAGCCCCAAACAACCTCCCAGCTTTGCTTCCCACAATCAGCATAATATATTTCCAATCGCTCTAATGAGAGGCACAAACTCCCTGTGGCCAATTCTCTGTTGGCTGGGCTGTGAATACCCGTCCTTCTATTTCTGCTTCTTCAAAGAGCAAGTGACAGTCACGTATCTACGCGTGTTCCCCAGAGGTGTTCATCTCTTCTGCTCACAGATTCCTTGTGGACCTCCATTCTACCCACTTTTCTATTATTACATCCTCTTTGGGAATCAAGCCCATCACGGAGAGGCTGCTAAGAAAGTGGTCAATAGAATTAACCCTTGAGAAACAGTGTCAACATGAGCATGTAGATCTTAAACCTGGTAGCAGGGTGACCAGGAACAATATATTTAGCTGAATCTCATCTCTCTTCTCACAAGCATGCAGAAATCCACAGCAGCTATGAAAAATGAATCCAGGAGAGCAAATATCTCAGCACAGAGATGAGGCTCGTGTCCACTCTCAACATCATTATAACATCAACACTGTTATCAATATGCCATCATCTCAATCCTATCATCATTAATCAATGCCATAAAGCTACTACCATCCTATGTACATCAACATTATCATCACCACCATACACACCATTCACACTATTACCACATGTGTACATCAACACCACCAACATCTCATGTAAATCAGCAGCAGCAGCAGCAGTATCTACAGTGTAATTCTATCATTGTCCCTTGTACATAGTCATCACCATCTAATTACCACTATGTATGCTTTCAACACTGTGGCCCTTCAGGTACATCATCATCACCATCATTGCCACCATCCATGCTTTCAACATCATCCCTTACCATTAGCACTGTCCTTACCCTGTATACATCATCATACCACTACCACCACCATCACCGTCCCATGTACCTCATCATCATCAATGCTATAAACAGTATCACCATTCTCATGCATATTATTGTCAACATCATCATCATCATTACCAACCACCCCATCAACACCATCATCCTGGGTCCCTTGGCCTTTCTATTTCAATGTCACAAGGAAGGCCAAATGCAGATGACAGCAGCTAAGCCCTTTGTTAGAGCAAATCCGGAGTAAATAACCTCTGTTCTCATCTGGTAGTTTTGTTTGTGTCTGCATGTTTGAGATAAAGAACACATTTATTAAAGCATAGTAACCAAGAGACAAATGTGAGAGAACACTGTAGAGAAGGCCAGAATTCTTCTCATGCAGCCTGTGGCTCCAAAAACACCCACGCTGTGGTTCCTCAGCCACCACTCAAATCTCTGTTGCCCGCCTTTTCTATGAACTCCGGGGTAGGACTAATGGAGTATCTCTACCTAGAGAGACAGAGGCAAGGAACTCCACTGCTTCAAAACGACAGATACAGATACTTGAAATACTCCAGATGCTACTGTAGGAAATGAGATGTGCCATAAAATGCACACTAAATTTTCAGGACATTTTAAAAACAAAACATGTTATTAATAAATTTAGCATTATGGAATAGTTAAGTAGGTTCATCAAAATGTTATTAAAATTAATTTTACCACTTTCTTTGTACTTTTTAATAGAAATCTAATAAAGGTAAATCTACCTCTCTGTGGTTCACTTTCCCTTGCCATTGGACAAGGTACTCTAGACTGTAGTGACTTAAAATTCTTAAAAGTTCTAGATAACTACCCATCATCTGTCTATGGGGGAAAGAGCTAAGAGGCACTCACATTTTTACCCTTCAATGACCCCATCATCTATACACTTGAACAATGCATCTGTATTCTTGTGTTGGCCTTTGCTGGCAGTTCTCAAGGAAGTATACTGGGTCAGTGATGGAAGTCCCTCAGAGATCTGGATTCTGCAGACACCCGGCATTCACTTCCTCAAGCTTTCCTGAAGGTTCTCATTCACACAAAAGCACTCTATCTGAAGGATCCTGTTGGGAAGCAAGGCAGCATGAAGACAGACATGGTCCTAGAGAAGGAGCTGAGAGTTCTTACATCTTGACTCACAGGCAACAGGAAGCGAACTGAGACACTGGGTGTGACTTGAGCATGTGTGAGACCTCAAAGCCCACTGCCACAGTCACGTTGTTCCTCCCAAAAGGCCACACCTATTCCAGTAAAGCCACACCTCCTAATAGTGCCACTCCCTTTGGGGGGCATTTTCTTTCAAACCACCACAGAGCATCCTTTACTCCTTTCCTTCCAGCTCAGAAACAGGATGTCTCTCAGATGGTTGGGGTGGGAGTGGCCCATCTTCAAGCCCCACAGATGAATCCGCACAAGTTTTCTTTGAACTTAGCTGCCACTTCTCATTAGATACCACTTGTTTCCTGACCTTGGAAATAGAGTTATTACCTATAGTTACAGGGTCCTACTCAGGTGGCGCAGGAGTGGGAAGGGATGCTAGGGAAACCTTCGAGGTCTCTTCTGCGGCAGCTTTTGTTTCCAGACAAAGTGAAGTCCCTTTCTGTCTCGAACTTTTCCTTCACCCCTGGAGAAGTTTTGGCATAAGGACAGGTGGCTAAGAGCAGTTGTAGCCTTCCCACAGTGTTGAGAAAGAGTCCAGGAGCAAGAGCAAAAGCCTAGAGGCCTGGGGTCAACTGAGCTTCTAGGACAAGGCAGGTCTTGCTCTGCTCAACACTTCCCTTGAAGTAGGATATAAACTTCCTTTCCTATTGGCCTTTGAGGATGGAGTATTCTGTTAATAGCAGCCAAACACATTCAAAACTATAAAAGCACTGGACTTTGTACAGCTGTTCAAACGATGGCCATCTATCCAGGCTGAGGGCAGGTTATGTGTTATCTTGCTGCCAGGCCAAGCTGCAGCTCATTTCTCTCATTCTAAATTTATCCAAGGCATGCTCGAAGGGATGGTTGTGATTAAAGACACCCAACTCTACCTCTGGGTTCCAGAATACAGTCTACTGAGAGCGTCCCCTTCTTCACAGGCTCACAGGGACTTCCAAAGTGATGGTTGCCTTGCCTGTCACTTTCTTTAATTCTGAAGGATTTACATCAGTTGTAGCTTACATTGTAGGTTCATACAAACTTAAGATCATTCTGTCTCATTAAGATAAACTGAGCTTCTTTTCTTCATAAAAAGGTTCTTCTTTATCTCTGATCAGCAGCCTCATCTTAAAGGGTCCTTTCTTATAGTGATATTGTTCCGTCAGATTTCTTGTGTTCAGTACCTACATGGGCATCTGGCTTCACCCTTCTCAAATGTTCTATGTCTTCCGAATAAAAAAATTACATTAATTTGAAGAGTAGGGGAGGGATGAAGGAAAGTGGGGGACAGAGAGAGAATCTGAGGACACCTCCCAGAATTTAGTTCTCTCTTTTCACAGCGTGGGCTCCAGAAATCAACTCAGTCATCAGGCTAAGTCACCCCATCGGCACAATGCCTTTCTAGTTAAACGCTAGTGGTTCTGGTTTTTTTTGTTTTTTGTTTTTTATCTTAAGGTTTTTCATGGTGCATTTATCCGGTTACATGGAATATACAATTACTATGTTTAAGTCTCCCATTTGAGTGACTATTCGGTTTTTGTCAATCGCCTCTTCTTCATGCCTCTGTTCCCTTGATCTTCTTTTGTGATGTTTCAGTTTTGATCACGGAAGATCTGAGGAAACACTGATCATTGTCGCAGCACTTCCTTGAGGGGCTGCCCAGTCATTGCAGCAGATCTCCCTGCTCATCCGTGGCTACTGAATGTCTGCTGTGGTCAGTTTCCCATATCTTGTGACCCCTCTGCATCCGACCTACTTCTCCAGGAATCCAGGAAGGAGATCTTGTATAGGAGTCTCCTTGAAAGACTTTTGTCCAGTGGCCTCTTGGTATATGCGCATCTATAATTTGGAAATGGTGCCCATTTGATTTATTCATGTGTTCTTTTTTTCCACAAGGATGGAGATGGTGCCAGAAATGATCTCCGCCTACACCTGAAAGACGTATGTATACTCAGAATGCCACAACCCCCTACTCGTTTCTCTACTTTCCTTAAATGTTGAAGCAGGGTGGCCCTGTTCTTAGCCAGTACCTCTAATGGCCAATCTTGGACATATTTTGAGAAGCTTAGCAAGTGGGTCGTGGTCTGGAAATGCCCAGGGTACTTGTTTTGCTGGGTCACCACTAAAGATATGAGTACATGGAATAGAACCAAGGCTTATGAGACAATGCCCTAGGGAACTGTGTCCTGAGGGTCTGTGTTCACTTGGTAACCAGGGTACTGCATCCTAGCTCTCACCTAGCACATTTCAGCTTTCCTCTCTTGACATGTCAACTCTTAGAACTCCGAACCTGTCACTAACAAAAGGTGTGAACTGGGTTAGAGAAAGGTTCTGGCCCCAGTGAGCATTGTGATTTTAATTCCCTTTCATTGTACTTGCTAAAGCTTTCAAGGATGTCCAGGACATGATCTGTGTTGCGTCATCAGAGACCTTTTCTATTTATGCTTAATGGTACTTCAGACCATGTCCCGACCACAATTCTAGGAAAAAAATAATAAAAATCTGTTATGAGAGGGGAAAATGAAACAAATTTTAAAAATCATCCTCACTAAATTCAAATGTGCTCCTGTAAAATATGTAATGGGTATTGTCAAGTATAGAAAGAACACGACTTTCTCCCTTCACCAGTTCCCAGAGATGACCACTGCACATAATTCATGCTCATGGTGTATTTGTGTTTTTATTCTATCAATACATGCTTCCGATATCCTGTTGTGTACTAGAACACTCTGCCAAAATACCAGGGTTCAGAAATAACTGGAAGGTCACTGTCAGAGCCTGTGTCCTCCAGTGATGAAGACACATGAGGAACCAACAGGAAAGTGACCAGCATCGCATCATTCCACTGAGAAGGGGCCTGGGGCTGGTCCTTCAGAAAATGCCTATTTTAGAGACTGGACGTCCAAAAGTACAAAAGAACAAGGCACTGTTTCTCTATTTGCTTATTTATTATTTGTATTTGTTTACTGAGATAGAGTATTGCTAGATTGCCAAAACTGGCCTGAAACCCACCATCTCCCTGTTTTCGCCTCCAATATGCTGGGTTTATAAGCATGCACCACTGCACTGCTCTCAAGGACTTTAAAACATAAAGTGAGAGTAACCAAGTGAGAAGACACAAAAAGTCGCTGAAGAAGAGCAAGAGGAGTCTACTCAGACCCCAGCAAGCATGGCCAACAGGCACAGAAGGAGAGAGTGGCATGAGATTCATACAGGAAAGCCATATAGCTCTGAATCCCTCAGTCTCCTCTCATTAACACAGATGTCTTCTGAGCATACTACACAGACACTGGAAGGCTTTAAACCAACAGTTTAGTCTATGCATAATTTAAAATGTAGCTAAATGTAGATGCTTGTGTGATGCGTGCCTATACTAAATGATTTTATATGCTCATTCAATATATGTTTCAATGGAAAATAGAATCCAGCAATAAAGTAGGACTTACCTAATATGATCTCATGATGTACCTTTTACTAAGTGCCCAGTGTTGTCACTTATGGCTTTATGCAGACCACACATGATTCGTTTTAACGGTACCTCATGCTTCCTGACCATCTTCTACCATAAGTTTGTAAGTTCGACTTGCTCACTCAGGTTCCTGCTCATTCCCTTCCTCCTTCCATGGCCAACAATCATGATGTGGGATTCACATCTTGCCCACTAAGCATCTATAGGCATGTAAGTTAAGAGCCTTGGCCTTAAGAAGTAGCGTTGGAAAGCCAGAATGATGCATGGCTGAACTCCTTTAAGGTCCATGAAAATGTGAGAAAGTCTGCACGGACTGGAAGAGGTGCCTGATAGAGGATGAAACCAACTCTCAAGATGTCAGGGACCGGGAAGGATTCAGTGTCTAGCCAGGAGAAGAAATTCAGAAGATGAACATGGTATGTAGAGCACAGGACCTGTGATGGGGGATGGGTGTTAACAGTGGAGTGTGCAGGGCAGGATGTAGCTCAGTTAAGGACAGTCCTCATGCTGAGCCCCCAAAAGTAAGGATAAGAGGAATCATCATCCTGGCACACAGGACATGTGTCATTTCCTTTGGCTAATGACTTCCTGCATCTTTGCAGATGAACTTCTGTCTGTACATCTGTCTCCATGTCTCAAAGAAGTCCTTTGACTCTCATATTGTTTGACTGGGACTACAAAAAGCTGACATATTGTAGAAAAACTATTTGCTTTGACCGCATCTGAACTCTGAAATGCTGCCAAGTCTTTTCCCAGCAGACAATAATGAAGCAATGTCATGCGGGATGCTGAGCTCAGAAAGGCCACCCTCAATAGAATAAGAAGAGTAATTGAATAACGCTGGAGTTACAGATCCAAAATAACAAGGAGGTAATTTGTTCCAGCTTCCATTTGATAATTTGATAATCCTCAACAGCATTGCCTAGAGGTCACTCAGCTATACTGTCCCCAAGGAAGGTAAAGAACCTCTCCTGAGATGGACAAGATCACCCCCAAGAACTCTAAAGAAATTTTGTTTGTTTTGGAAGATTTGGGTTGGTTTGAAATCCTTCCCCAACATTCAGTGTATATGGTCTTGATGGGTGAATTCTATCTTTCCCAACATGTCAGCTTACCTAAGCCAGAAGGGACATGTACCCCAGACATCTGTGGTTCATGGACCAAGGACTTTGTGTGGAGTTCAAGCCACAGGGCCTTATCCTGTCTACTTGTAGTCAGCAAACTCAAAGCTTGGGACCTGGACTGCCATGTTAGTTTCTTCTCTGTGAGAAGGTACATATGGGAAGGAAGCAAAACCTATCTTAGTTTTGATATGGTATGTCTAATAGAGAAAACAAACAACCCTAGAAGTTCTCAAAGGAAGGAAGGTAGGATTACATGGCCCCTTTCATACCCAGAGGTCCTGATGTCTGTTGCTCCATACCTAGTGATCTAGATGTGACACTTGATCTAGCTAAATCCTGGGCATTCTATATTTGTCACATCTTCTTATCTTCCACACTCTGAGACGGATTTGTTGCAGGATGTCATCTCCTGAGCATTCCACCATAGCCCTGCCCACATCTGCAATGAGGCCTGTCTCATCAGTTAGATGTGGGATTTATTCTCTAGTCTTCTAGACCTATGTTGCCTCCTTCTATATCCTTCTGACCACCTTCTTCATGTGTATCTATGTGTATACATGTGTAGCAGCTCCTAGTATGACATAACATTCTGCTACCATGCAGTGAACCCTGTCCATTCATGTATTCTGGAACCCTGAAGTCAGACTCAGGGCTTTGTCCCGGTGTGGCATGGCATGCTTTCAGAGACCATAGACGGCCACACCTCTATAGCAGACAAGAGTTATATGTCCTGCTCAGGGATGTAATGAGAGCTGGCAACTCATGGAACGACTATTTCGTCTTCTGATAAATTCATAGAAAGACCATGGCCCTGTGCTGCCCTGCAGTTAAGAAGAATGTCTAATTGAGTTCTGACACAGGGAAGGGCTCTCATGAAGTTTATGGTCAAGTCTTTAACATAGACAGCTTGCACCTCTCTGCCTGCTAGTGTGATGGAATTGTCTGTGTGACTCAGGAAAGCTCTCTTGATGGAACTAAGGGAATGACAGTTATCCTGAAGCGAGCTTGGAATAAACACATGTCTCAGGATTTTTACCTTGGCCCCAACACTTGGGAGCATGGGTTCCCTAAGTGTGCCTTAGAAACTAACTGTGTTTCTTGCTTATTTGGATAAAGATGAAAGAAATTAAATGACTGGTGAGTTCATATGGTTTTTAGCAACATCCTTCCTGGGTCACAGAAGGGGGTATCACTCAGTGTGATGTCCTAAAGTCTAGTCTTTGGAGTCAATTCATTTGAAACCATGATAATTATGAGTATATTGTCTAAAATACTATAATGCAGCTTCAGAATGAGTGTCTAGTGTGGAAAGGGTGAGCAGAGTTGCTGGGTGCTTACAAACGTTTAGCAATCAGCACAGCACGTCTCTTCATGGAGAAGATGTTTCAAAATACATTAATGATTTCTTCAACCAAAAAACTAGCTTAATGTAACATCCCTTTAAACTCTGTGTGGTAGAGAGGCAAAGGCACCCGAGGTGTGCAGGAATTACCGAATGAATGAAGAGGGGACTTTGGTGTCATTTTTTTTTGTCATAGGCTAAAGTTATACCTTTAATTGCTCAAATTAGCATTTTAATTACTAGGTTTGAGCATTTTTAATAAACGTGTTAGAAATTTAGACTTCCCCATCTGCCGGGAATCTATTTATGGCTTCTTCTCTGGTTTCTCCTCCATTCAGTGTCTTTTGTTTCTATTTGCAGGAGTTTTCATTCTGATTACTGATATAAATCATGTGCCTGTTTCAGAAGCTGAAAGAATCTTTTCCTCGCTTGTTATTAATTTGATCCCTATGATTTTGAAAGATAGGACTCATTATTTTCCATGTAACAAAAGCCCCTCTGCTTCCCCCGAAGTTGGGGCTCTCTATTTGGTCACATCTGTCATTATGCATCTTTATTGACCATTCCAGTGTTCCCCATCTCATCAGAGTCAAAACCCACTCATACTCCCTGAGTTTTCCACCCCGCTCCTACTGACGACCTGTCACTGACCTGACACACGTGTGTCTGTTTGGAATTGACTCCCTCTCCTTCCCTCCTCACTTGCTGCCTTCCTCATCCCTCACCCACACTGTCCATGACAGTAATCTGCTGATGAGTCTCCCTGCCTCCAGCCCCCGCCACATACACAACACACTCCAAAACCACTGGGCAAATCTTGTTTCAGTACCTACATCCTCTAGTTCTTACCTTCTCCTGCCAAGAATCCATTAAGCAGCTAATATAGACCTTCTCACCCCTACCCTGTCCCCATAGTGGGGCATCCCTGGAAGAGGCTACCTTTCTCGTTCTAATCATAACTCCTAGTTACTAGACAACATTGCAGAATGAAAACATTAGGGGGCAACATTGGGGAGCTGTGTTTAAGGAGCCAGGTCACATGCAGAAGAAAATGCCTCCATATTGCCCTCCATCTCTTTTACTCTCCAAATTCTAGAGATGGCATCCCCCACCCACTAGAGCTTGTGGTCAAAGCTGTCTTGATCACATCTTCTACCACCCTGGGATAAGCCATTCGTCCAATGCTAGAATATTTGTGATTCCAAGCATTAAACTTTTTCTTACAGAGCAAATTTTGTACCACTCTCTTGTGATAGACACTGTATGTCTTATCTGCAATAATAATGATTAATTTATATGGATTTGATTTTATAGTTTCAAATGCATAAGGAAAAATTAAAGAACTAAAAGAAAAGACAGGCAAATTTGCCACTGTAACTGCCCAATCCCAACAGAATAAACAGATCAGTAGATTCAGAGATGATTTCAATAATGCAATTAACCTAACAGTCCTGCAGGATATTTGCCAAACATGACATCCAGCAGCTGCATTCTCTCCAAATTTTTATGACATAATTTCCAAAACAAAATTGCGAGCATAAAACATATTTGCACAAATTTCAAGGGGTTGTAAAATACGATGTTTGTCCTAAGAGGAAAGTTTGCAGCTGTCGGCGCTCACATTAGAAAAGAAGAGCGATTGTGAATAAATACACCAAAGATGGAGAAGCCAAACCCAAGGGCAACGGGTGGTAGCAAATAACCAAGACTAGGGCAGAAAGCAATGAAACAGAAACTAAACGAACAAGACACAAACCGGGGTTGGCTCTGCAAAGGTGAACGAAATTGACAAACCCTAGCCAGACCAACGGAAAGAGAAAGATAAGACTCAAACTAGCAAAATTCAAGATGAAAAGGGAGCTATGACAGCAGGTGACAATGGGATCCAAATCACTAGTGAAAACCTGGAAAACTTTTATTCCAAAAAGCTGGAAAAATGGAAGAAATAGAAACATTTGTAAATGCATAGGAAGTGCTGAAATTAAATTCAGAAGATATAAATGATTTAAATAAACATATAACGAGCAATAACTCTGCAGTAATGTTTAAAAGTCTCGCCACAACAAAAGCCTGGGATCAGATGGCCTCACTGGTGAATTCTACCAAACTTTTGAGGACGATAGAATCCCAACATTCCTCTAACTGTGCCATAACACAGAAAGGGGAGGGACACTACCAGACTCTTCAATGAAGCCGGTATTACAAGGCTACAGATACAGCAAGGAGGAAGGATAGAGGGGTGGAGGGAGGGAGGGAGAGAGAGGAGGAAGAGAGAAAGGGAGGAAAGCAAGCCGTAGACCAGTTTCCCTAGAGAAGATAGTTATAAAATTTCATAGTAATAAACCTCAAATGAAATTTAACAACATCGTAAGAAGATGATACATAGTGATCAACTTGGTTTTATTCCAGGGATGCAAGGTTAGTTCAATATATACAATATATATTAACTTTTGAAATGCATCTTATAAATAGATTTAAGACTAGAAACCACATGACTATCTCAATAGACGGAGAAAAGACAGCATGCCTTCAAAACAAAGTGTCCAAAGAAACTAGGGGTGGAATGAACATACCCCAGCATAATAAAAGGTGTACATGATTGAATTTCAGACAACGCACTAGATATGTAGACACTGACATCATTTCCTCTAAACTCTAGAGTAAGGGAAGAATCACCATTCTTGTCACTCATTCACTGAGTGCTCAAAATCCTAGCTAGAGGAATAAGATAAAAGAAAAAAAGGTACAAATAGAAAATGATGACATTAAATTTCCTCTGTTCAAGGGCTGCATAATCCTGTCCTTAAAAAACACTACAAACTTCCAGGTGGTTATGGCATACACCTTTAATCCCAGCACTCGCGAGGCTGTGAGTTAACTCTCTGTGAGTTCAAGGCCAGCCTGGTCTACAAGAGCAGAACTAGTTCCAGGACAGGCATCAAAGCTACAGAAAAACCCTGTCTCAAAAAAACAAAAAAACAAAACAAAAACAAACAAAAAACAAAACAAAAAAATCCCACTATGAACTCCTTTAAAAATTTTATGCCCGTTGATAAACACTTTCAGTAAAATTCCAGAATACAAAAGCATCAATCAAAAACCAGTAGCTTTTATGTATACCAAAAATGATTTTATTGAAAAAGAAATTTGGGGAAATACTCCATTTGCACACAATAGCTTCAAACAAACCTAGAAACCTACCTGAGGAGGTGTAAGACCTTCACAAAGAGACTTTGGGGACACTGAAAAAGAAAAAAAAATGAAGAAGATGCAAGGTGTTGAAGAGACTCCCCATGCTCTTGGATTAGCAAAGTTAAATAATGTGGAAATGACTGAAAGTAATGTACAGATTTAAGGCATTCTCCACCAAAATTCCAATGACACTTTTCACAAAACAATGAAGTTGTATTAAAATTCACATGGAAGCACAAGAGACCGGAGCCAGCCAGAGCAAATGTAGGCAAAATGAATAGGACTGCCAGAGGCATCATAATACCTGACCTCAAATCAACCTGCAGAACTCTAGTGGCACAGCGTGGCACAGACACAAAAATGGAGGTGCCTGGCCGGGCGATGGTGGCGCACGCCTTTAATCCCAGCACTCGGGAGGGAGAGGCAGACGGATCTCTGGGAGTTCGAGACCAGCCTGGTCTACAGAGCTAGTTCCAGGACAGGCTCCAAAGCCATAGAGAAACCCTGTCTAGAAAAACAAAACAAAACAAAAAAAAAAAAAAAATGGAGGTGCCTATTTTGTGTCACAGGTAGATTTCCATAAAGCCCCCAGAACAGGGATGGTTGGAATTCCAAAAATTTAAAAATAAAATAAGTAAGTTTTCAATAACTTACGGAAGTGGCAGCCAGGTATTAGCAAATATTTTAAGTCATATGACAAATTTTTTAAAATTTAATCAAAACCCAAGTCATTCATCCCAAGAGGGCAAAATTTAGAAATCCATAGTTTTCGATGTATGAATCAGAAATAAAAGAACAGGCAGATATCAATAAATCTTCCAACTGAGGAATATAAAATTGAACATGAAGAAAGTAGAAGCAAAGAAATAATAGCAAATAGATCAATCAGCCAATCACTGTGTTCACCAGAAAGCAGAATGCCTAGTGGAGAGCAGCTAAGTAAAAGGCAGATTTTTCAAAAATCCCGTTGGTTTTGAGCAATACTGTTTATAAAGGAAAGAGAAGAGGGGAGAGTATCAATCTAGGGATTAAAATATGAAAATTATATTATAAATTCTTCAGATGTTGAAATGATAGAAGAAAAATACTTCCAAGTTATTGTAAAAGTGTATGGCCAATTATACTGCTTTTGAAAATGTGGATAAAATGGGGATTCCATGAAAAGCAGCGAGGCGCCGAAAACACATCAGTGTGATCCATGGGTATGCTGAATTGAAAGAGAAAGTGCATCAACAAAGAACAAAAACAAAAACAAAAAACAGCAGAAACAGTCTGGGAGTCTGGGGGAGGGGATGGAGAGGTTGTTTGTTTCATCTCAAAGTTCCAAGGATTTTAATCCATAGTCCTTGGTTCTGCTGATAGCACCTGGGAGACAAAGCTGATGGTGAGGGAGCCCACGGAGGAAGCTGCTCACACAGTACTTGAGAGGAAGCAGAGAACAAGGAAGGACCTGGAGACCTAGGAACCCACTTCTGTTAACCAGGTTCCAACCCCTGAAGCTCCCAACCTCCAAAAATAGCACCCCAGCCTGGAAACTAAGCATTCAACAAAGGAGGTGATGGGACACATTTTGTATTCAAGCCACATCACCTCCTGGTAGATTGATTGTACGCAATACAATCTCCTGAACCCTAATGCACAATACAAGAACTTTGCAAAATCAAGTCTGAGAGTCAACAACTCAACTGTGATGTTTTGAATGAGAAATGCCTCATATAAGTTTGGGTATTTGAACACATGGCATTATTTAGGGAGGTTTAGGAGGTGTGGATTTGCTGGAGGAAGGACTTCACAGCTTGGGGGCGGCGAGGGGAACTTTGAGAGTATATACCCTCTCTCTAATTTGTTTGTTTTCTCTATTTTGTGCCTGTGGATCAAGATGTGATCTCTCAGCCTCCTGCTCTCACCATCATGCCTGCTGCTTGCTGCCATGTCTCTCTGCCAGGGAAGACTCATCCCTCTGGAACCCTGAGATAAAATAAGCTCTTTTCTTTGGGTAACCATGGCCATGGTGTTTTATCACAGCAATAGAAAGCATGCTAGGACAGAAGCATCATTAATAGAATGCCTCCAATGATGTGCATGCAATTAAGTCATATATGAAAAGGGAAATACAATTAGGTAAAGTTGGATCTATTCCACAATTGTGTGTTTCAGTTGATATTACATTTCTGGTCTCATGATCACAGAGTACAAGTGAATAACGAAGCGAAATCTCCCAAACTACTTCGTGATCCTTACCAGTGAAGTGCTGACAATCAGGACTGGCAAGATTCAATCCACAGCCATGGTAAAAAAAAAAAAAAAAAAAAAAACCACGGATGTGAATCAAATGGAATCTCCTTTATCCAAACCCTTTCTGCTCACTTCCTATCCAGTGGTTTAGTCTTTAGAACTTTGCCCTCTGAAGTTCGGAATGGAAGAAAAGATCTACTAGCCCTGCTTTGAGTCAGCATTGTGCCAGAAGGCCTACCCAGTGCAACCATGAAGAAAAACGAAGAAACAGCACAGGGATTTTTAAAAGCAGTATGTGTAACCACGTTTCTCCTTCAATGGCATGATTTCAGATTTTGACATCAGCTAATATGAAATTTAGATTAATAACAGATTCAGAAAGATGCTGGAAATAGCTCCATACAAAAATAACTATATATATAAAACTACGTATATATTCTAAGCACAAAACTAGAAAGATACATTTGAAAATAGTACTATTTGTAATTATACAGAAAAATATCAAGTATATGAGTCTATGGAAATGAGTATAAATAATCAAATATATAAGTCTCTATCTAGGAAAATACAATGGAACATTCCACATAGAACAACACAACAGACCACTAAGGAAAGACACATACCAAGACAGCTACACAAACATCTTGCTGATCAAGACATTAGGCATTATGAAGATTTTAATCTTCAATGACATATAGATTGAATATCTAATAAGAATCTCACTCTAGTATTTTGAAAGCATCCTTTCAAATAACATTTTTTAGACTTTCCTTCACTTTTTTTTTTTTTTTTGGTAGTAATTTCCCATAGTACCACGCTCACTCTCTCATCTTTTTTTGACCTCTACCAACTGCCCCTCATCCTCATTGCTACTTGTCTCTTTCCTAGAATCATGCCTTTTTGGTTTATTTTCCATTTAATTTGACCAGGGCGATTTGTGTGACCATTGTATTGGGGGTACCGATTGGAGCCTGGTGTGACTTTTAATGGGTACACACCTGACTATGTCATTATTTTTATGTTTGTCTTAGGTACATTCCTAGAAATTTTCAGTTTTGTGAAAGTGCTATGGTTATAAATGACAAAGACACATTTTTAAAAACTAAAGAATTTATAAGTTTTAAGACTCTGAAGCTGCAGTGATTAGATCAATATGAATATTGATAATATGAATATCAACACATAGATAAATAGGTCAAAACTGAGGCAAGAAAGAGACCCACACAGTTTTGTGATTTACAGTGACATATAATTTCACTGGGAACCACAAGATCTCTTCGATAAATTTTGCCCTCCCAAAACTCTATTATGTGTGCTAAGGAAAAAGGCCCCTCTGCCTATCTCACACAGTATGTGAAAAAAGATTTGAGAAAACCATAACATCAATCTAAAAGTTAAAGCGATAACCAAGCTTCAGAATAAAACAGTTGAATGCCTCCATGGCCTCGCTCCAGGCAAAGATTGCTTAAATAGCCTACAAAGAGCAACAGGAGAAGAGCAAGGCAGCTGAGACCTTAGGAAAGGAAGAGGTGTTCAACAAAAGAGTCAACACACACACAATGCTAAGATGAGCCCTGCCTCAGCGACAACACGTGTCTCACACATATGTCAGTGTCTCTCTGTACCCTATCCTGCCTGAAAAGACAAGGTCTATTTTCTCCCTGTCTCTTCCTTTCCTTCATCAGCTGGCTTTGTGCCTCGTCACCCTGGGCAAGAACTCAAAGCAATGAAGTGATCGGAGTTTCACCTGTCTCTCTGGAGACCCAAACATAAGTCTGGGTTATTTTGCCAACATAAAGATGCAATCTTCAAAACAGGAGGGATGGAAGACTCAGCTTACACATCCAAGTTCATTTACAAACCCAAATCTATGTGGCCAATGAGGTATGTTTATCTAGAGAACAGGACTTTGGAGGCAGGCAGATGGGGATTTCTATTTGAGGGATGGAATTTACTTGTTAGCTTCAGACAAACCATCTCTCTGCTCCAAGTCCCATCTCTTATCTGCACAAGGATGGCTATATGACAGGTGGATTTTCTGATTAAAACACCAAAAGTTATTCCAAAAATACCAATGCTCACAAATGCTAACAAATATCCCACATATAAGCCATTCTGGTATCAAATGTGTTTCAACAGTTTTGAATATAAATTACTTTTTTGGACTACAAAACACATAAAAGTAGAAAACTAGAGAAAAGAGGATTTTCTTCCCCAGTGAACACTGTAATTCTCGAAGGGGTGTGAGGGTGTTTGATTTTACAATGTGAGTCCGATCCAGTGAAGGATTGTTCTATAATCTAGTGCTGTTTGAATGTCCTTGGGGGAAAGATGGTGTCAAATACAACAGGCATAAAGGTCTATCGCCCACTCTGATAAGAACTGTTGAAGAGTCTTAATCCTTATGAGTAATATTATCATACAAAAGACCTCAGTCCCCACCAGCCCAATCTACATAGAAACATTCACGAAGCATCATTTTCCAAACAAAAACTTTACGAGTGGAATTGTGCCTGACTCACCGCTTCTGAATTCTATTAGTTTTAGCTTTCACAACTTGGAAATAGTCAAATCCCTTCTCACCTTGCTAATTAGCATGATGAATTGTTGAAGTGGGATCATTCCATCACAGGAGAGATGACGCCATTGCTTTTAATGAACTATATGGGGATTTGAATTGATGCAAAAAGAAAATCCTGAATCTGCCCGTTTACCTGGCTTAATGTCTAAAGCCTTCTGAGAACGAGCACAGCTGTGGGCTTACATTTTCTCTCTTGAGCTCCTCCCATGATAACAGGATTATACATGACATTTTGCAAATTTATAATTGTGTTTCTGTGACAGGGGGATGATGAAAACGTGGACAGAAAATGGTAGACAATACGCAATCCTTCAGTACCGACCTTTTTCCAACTGCCTGTTAGATTACACTATTAGTTCCTCAGAATGCTTCAGTCACAATAGTTGCTAGGTGATACATAATTTTCTTTATTCATGAGTGCATTCATGTATGTAAACAGCCTTGCTATGCCAGTACCAGCTTTATTCGCTGTTATAGAGGCCCTAGACCTTGCTGCTTCTGGGTGCAGATTCTTAAGGCTTTACAGCCTCCCAGGCTGCCACCCTTGAATTCCGTACAAATCTAGACCAGGAGCATGCCTCTGGGTTTCTCCACGGACTCTTTCTGCTCTGGAAAAGTTAGGCAAGGCTGCTTGCCATTCTTCAGCTCTTTCTCATCTGGGAACCACTGTGAGCTCAACACCTTCACTTTACAAGATGATTAGATCCCAAGGCTTACGTTTAGCATTGTAACCAAACCCCACATTGAACAGAGATTATGCTTGGTTTATCGCTGGACCTCACTATTTTATGTCTGACTAATGGGCATTTACAGAGCATCTGGCCACCTGGACTTGGACACTGAAGAAACAGAGGGTCGCGCCTGAACTAGGAAGATGAACACGGGCAAATAAATCTAATAAAATATGGGATCGTCGGTGCCACTGTGAAGGTGCCACCAAAGAGGGAAGCGAGGAGGTGAGAGAGTGCAGCAGGCTTCACAGATGTCACACCTAAGATTTCTGATGCCTGACCATAAGCGTTGTATCAAGATAAGATGCACACAGAGGTGCCTGCAACAGTGTTGGAGACCAAGTGAGCAACAGCCAGACCAGATGTAAATATAGACACCCACAGTCAGAAATAGAAGCCTAGGAAACAGCACCATAGCTCCTGCAGCAGCTGATCTCGAATGGCCAGGCAGCACTGAATAAAGGACACCATATTCAACCCTACCCCACACCCATTTCCGACTGGTGACGAACCAGGGAAATCAACTATTCCCTCCTGTCTCCCTTAGGGTTTCTAATGATGTGAAGAGACACCATGACCACAGCAACTCTTATAAAGGAAATATCCAATTGAGGTGGCTCGCTTACCATTTTAGAGGTTCAATCCAGTATCATCATGGTGGGGAGCATGGCAGCATGAAGGCAGACATGGTGCTGGAGGAGTAGCTGAAAGTCCTGCATCTTGCAGGCAACAGGAAGTTGACCATGACACTGAGTGGATCTTAAGCCAAAGACCTCAAAGCCCACCTCCACAGTGACACACTTCCTCCAACAAGACCACACCTCCTAACAGTGCCACACCCTTTGTGAGCCATTTTCTTTCAAACCATTGCACCTCTTAAACAATCACATTCATTCTCCCTGTAGCTGGCCCACCTCCAGCTTCCCTGGGTTAGCAACCTTCCATCAGAGTACCTCCAAAACCCTCCCTTTCCCGTTATAAAGCCTTTCTGCACCTTTCCCACATTAGCATCTCTGCTGGTGGCTGACTTCTTTGTTAGAGCAAATGCACACTGCACGGTCTTTGCTGCTTCTCATTTTATTTACATTTGCTGATTTCCTCAGTGCCTGAGCACAAAAGTCCCTTGTGGAATTTCAAGAGACCCCCAAGGAACCAACACAGCCTTGAGTTAGGAGAAGAAAAGAGCAGGAGGCATTATCCCTTCTGAGTTTGAAACATCTTAGGACATTACAGCAATCAAGACAGGATGGCCCTGGAGTACCTACAGATGGGGAACCTGAGGGACACTTCCTGAGACACTGGAAACGTTTGTGACTGGTGGGGAAGGCCGTCCGGGGCTGCCTCTGTTTAGGTAGAAGCATTCTGTTGTCCTTCATTCTGTTAAGTTTCCAGCTCAATCCATGGTGCCTTTCTTGGACACTAGAAGAAACATTCCTTCCTTCCCTGGGGAACAGGAAGTAGTTCGCTAGAGTGGATATTTAAAAGCGATAGCTGGGCTCTGCCTCTGTGGTTTCTGGTCTGGATTGTACCCACAGCCCCTTTACAGATAGCTGCTGCTGCTGCTCCCTGCCTTTCCCACCTTGGTGGACTGAAATCTCTCCAAAATGAGGAGACCAAATAATCCATTCTGCTAGGATTCAAGCCATAGCTGCCTGCTGTAGCCTCTTTTTTTCAGTGACTCTAGGGAAAATGGCATCCCCGTCCCCACACTGCCAAGAGCCTGTGTACGAATCTCTAACCCCACCTAGAAGACTCCTCAAATTTCCAGATTCCAGGAGAATGGCAAATATCCTTCCCACTTTGTCAGGGAAGTTTACAGGTTCATGCCATCAGGCTTTGGGACAAAGCAGACTCTAGGTGGTATACTGGCTGTATTGTATCAATTTTTTTGAGGGGGGGATTTTTCGAGACAGGGTTTCTCTGTAGTGTTTTGTTTTGTTTTTGTTTTTTTGTTTGCCTTTTTTTTTTAATTTCTGTCCTGGAACTAGCTCTTGTAGACCAGGCTGGCCTCGAACTCACAGAGATCTGCCTGCCTCTGCCTCCCGAGTGCTGGGATTAAAGGTGCATGCCACCACCGCCCAGCTGTATTGTATCAATTTGACACAGGCTGGGGACTCTAGGTGGTGTGCTGGCTGTATTGTGTCAACTTGACACAGGCTGGGGACTCTAGGTGGTGTGCTGGCTGTATTGTGTCAACTTGATACAAGCCGGGGTCATTCTGGAAGACAGAAGCTCAGCTGAGAAAATGCCTTCACCAGTCTGGCCTATGGTGCCTTTTCTTGATTGCTCATGGATGTAGGAAGACCCAGTTCATTGTGGGTAGGGAAACTGCTGAGCTCATGGTCTTGGGGACTTTAGGAAAGCAGACTGAGCAAGCTGTGAGGAGCAGCCCAGTGAGCAGCAATCTTCCTTGGCTTCTGCTTCTGTTCCTGCCTACAGGTTCCTGCCTTGAGCTCCTGCCCTGAGTTCCTTAGATGATAGACTACAGGGTGTACTATTAAATAAACACTTTCCTCTCCGGGTGGCTTTTGGTCATAGTGCTTTGTCCCAGCAGTAGTACAGCTATAATGAATGGGTCCATGTCAACAAAACCTTCCTCACATCCTCTGAGTGACACAGTCTTCACTCCTAATTTAGGACCTCCTTTCCTTCCCTGTCATCCAGGAATCTGAAACAGCCTGACTGAGGCCTGCACTGTGGACTACTTACCAGCTATATGACATAAAACCTCCACCTTCTGTGGCCTCTAAGAGGGGACACTCCCTCCTCCTGACTCTGCCATCTGGGCCTGAACTCTTTGCTTTGCCAGTGTCTGCCAATATATGGTTCTAAAAAGTCTCCTAAGAAATTTATTACCCAAAAGGAAAATCTGCTATTATAGTGTCACCCTTGAACTCTAAAACCCAAACCTTTCGACTTCCTCTCAAGTTGCTTCTATCAAATATTTCCATCTTGGGGAAGCCACAGTAACTCATGCAATTATTATGAAGCAGTAAACAACTGAGAACAACTGAAGCTCACTTGTACTGTCTGGAGATGCCTATGAGCCCCGCCACAATTCTTGCCATCCATCTCATTGAAGATGAGAGTCCCAGAGGGTCAAGTCCCATAGGAAGCTCTCCCCTACCCTGTGCCATTTGCCATTTTTCAGTGCCCTCCTAGAGCATCCTCTTGTCACCATCTATGGGAATTGTACCATCTGTCCAGGTCCCATCACAGAAGGTTGCTGTTTTGTCTGACTGCTGTGGCCCCAACTTAGTTCTATGTCCTCTGGACTCAGAGAGCCTTGAGGACCAATCAGCCCTGCCCTCTGGGCCTGGCAATGGCACAGATGCCATCAAGTGATTCTCCTGAGCCGCATACATGTGCTAAATGGAGGTATAAAAACCATTCTGTGGCTGAGAAAAGAGTCACTGTCCCGCAGGCGTGGGCAGTGATATTCTTTCCCTACCAAAATGGGGGCTGAGGAGCGTTCATGTCGGATGGTGCTGACAGGGGAAGAGAGAACTCTGGGGAACACGGGAAGGGTTCCAAACATGTCGTCACTTACACAGAATTGTGCCGGGGGCAGCCCAGTACAGAGCCTGGTTTTTCTACAGCTTCGTGCTGGGAAGATGAGCAGCCAGTGTGAAGAGGTGGCCTGGGATCTGGATGCTCCGTGTGCAGGCATCCGGGAGGATAGTTACTTACATCGCTGATGCTGCACCCCAAGCTATGGTTCCTTCTAAGTGGCTAAGAAGCTCAGAAGGTCAAGGACAGATAGGAGGCTGCAGAGAGGGAGCAGATGTTAGTAGCTCTATGCGCCCAATGAATGAACCTTGGCCATTCTCTGGAATCCATTTTAAACTTGTCTGGGGAGCCAAGCGGTAGTAGTTCATGCCTTTAATCTCAGCACCCAGGAGGCAGAGGCAGTTGGATCTCTGTGAGTTCAAGGCCAGCCTGGTCAACAGAAAAAGTTCCAGGACAGCCAGGAGTGTTTCACAGAGAAATCATGTCCTGAAAAACCAAACCAACCAACAAAAAACTTTGCTGGGAAAGCATGCATTTTGTTAGCCACAATGGGCAAATGTGAAGGTCTACAGATGGCTGTGGGGTGGGGGGGGCGCTGGAGGAGTGGCATCCTACTAGAGCTTGAGAGAAATGCAATTGTAAAGAGGGCATTAATATGAGCAGTCAGCACCTACCAGCTCTTATCAGCCCTTCAGGATTCTACTGACCCAGCCTCTACCCAGAACAAGCTGCAGGTTCAATTTCGCTCCACAAACAATAGCATTACTCACAGTTACAGGCTGTTGGGTCTGCTTACCAGTGCCCACTGTACTAAGCAGGGCCCACACTGCCTCTTCTTTTACATTTTATTATTTCTTTCATTTTTATTTATCTTATGTATATAAGTGTTCTCTTTGCATCTATGCCCCTATGCTAGAAGAGGGCATCAGATCCCACTGGACATGGGTGTGAGCCACTATGTGGCTGCTGGGAATTGAACTCGGGATCTCTGGAAGAGCAGCCAGTGCTCTTAACTGCTGAGCCATCTCTCCAGATCCTCTTTCTTTTATTTCTAAGATTATAATATCATTACATTATTTTCCTCTTCCCCTCTAAGCCCTCCCAATATAATCTTCCTTACTCCTTTGTCTCTTTCAAATTCATTTCCTCTTTATTCATTAAATGTTGTTGCGTGCATGTGTGCGTGAGTGTGCATCCGGCTCAGTCTTCTGTATAATGTTACTATAATGTGTGTATTTTTTTCAGGGACGACCATTTGGTACTGGATGACCAATTGGTTGTTCTGCTCCTCCCTGGGGAAGACAATTCCTCCCACTCTTAGCATCCTTAGTTCATGTAGTTGATTGTGCAGAGCTGCCCTACATCCTTTCAAGGAGGCAGCTGAAGAGAGACCCGAAGATTCCTCCTTAAGCTTCACCCCGCCCCCAAACATCCCTGCACAGAACTCGGTGAATTCCATATGCATTTGGGTTAAATTGTACTTTCCTTCTTTAATCCTTCTGCTTGCTCTCAAACTTGTTTTCCACGCTCTCCTTGCCCAGGCCGGGTACCAGATGCAGGAATCATTTCAGTTAGGTTCCGTCGGGACCCAGAAGTGCTGTGTGTGTGAAACAGAAGGGTCTAAAGGAGGTGCATTCACATTCCAGGGCTGCCTCCACTAATCAACATCATGTCACAGTCAATGGGAGATGTGTCCTCTGCGGCTCTGGAGGCTTGGAGTCACACTTTTTAAGGTTCTCAGAGCGATACGATTTATGGGTCAGAAGCACAGTTCCACCCCTAACGGGGGAGTGCTTGTAACATAGGTGATGGAAATGCTGAGAAGCCTGCCAAGGAAGAACTCTGCCACGATGGTAAAGGACGTCTATCCTTTGACCAGGAAGGAAAAGGAAGTGGTATCAGCTCATCCTGAATAGCAGAGTTTCCCAGAAGTATCTAGAACTACTGGGGATGCTGTGGTTGTGGGATCAAGGAGATAAACAATTATGGCCAGAAAATACTACCAGGAATGAAGGAAAGGGTGAGGAGTACCCTGGCTTCTCTCTTCCTGCTGTCCTCTAGATGTGAGGCTTTGTGCTGGATGGCCCTATAGGGAAGAAAATCTTAAAGCAAAAGGGTTTGGTTCTGAAGGCAGAAGGTCCAGCCTGCGGCACGCTTTTTACTTGCATGCTCACAGTGCCGTTCTTGACTACCACACAGAATAGGGATATCAGTCCTTGCACAAACAAGGAAACTGACGCTGGGAAGTGATGAGTTTCCTTGCCTAAAGTCTTAGCACTGTACCACACTAGAACAGAGTCCCAATTCTTTCCTGCTGACACTGAAGCTATGTTCTTTGTCCTATGCCTATAAGCCTATTTGAATGGCAGGTGCATGGAAACCTCACTTTTGTCCATCCTGTGACTGCACAATCTGGTGAGTATCAGATAGCAGTAAATAAATATTCCCTAAAACATAAATGGAAGGGTGGGTCATTATTGAATAGCAAAGATGGCAGGTGTCTTGGAATCCAGGAAACAGAGAGCACAGGTTTGGCCAGGGAAGTTCTGGGAATCAGAACATGGAACTGAATCTGGGACTTGTGGGTCCAGCATGAGGAAGGGTTTCCAGCTTGTGAGCTCCGAGGATGACCGAAATGGTACACTCCTCATGCCCCCTCCAGGGCCCAGTGTCCTCATCTACAAAATTAGCTATGCCTGAAATCGGAGGCTGTAAATGGATGTGGGAAAATAGGCCACGCCTGAAACGAAGATGAGGCAATGGCAGTCTGGGGACTGGTGGTGGCAGGGTGGTCCTCCTTGTGGCAAACTGCAATGCCCCCGAGGATAGAGACCTCCTCTGCTGCAGTCCTGTGTGCTGTGTGGGACTGTGCATGAGTCCAGTGTGGCCTTTGGGACTCTTCTGGAGAAGAATCATGTCGTTTGAGAGTGAAACAGCAAGATGGTGAGTGATGGTGATTAATTTAAGTTGTAAATGCTACATATGCAGTGATAATAATATTCATGATAATCTTAAAGCTACATTTGGCCAGCAGGCCACCAGCGGTACTGCTCCTAATGAATTAACATAGTTCATCTAACTACTGTATCATTGGGGATAGCCTGGGGAGACACAGAGAAAGAGAGAGAGACAGACAGACAGACAGACAGACAGAGACACAGAGAGACCCCATACCTGGGTCATGATCTAGAAGAAGGATCTTAGAGCTGTAGGAGGAAGGAGGGACCTGCATCTGATGTGGACTGTACTACCATTTGCTTTGAGCAACCACAGGCCCAGCCATCTGTACACACTGTGCATCATGAACCTACTGCCCGGCACCTACACTGTCTTAATTCATATTCACAGTAACTCTGTGGGCTGGATACAGCTGTGGCCCCGTTTACAGAGGAGAAAAAACACAGAAGGCCTGATGTTTGGCTCAGGAAAACAGCGAGGCTGGGTTTTCACTGCACCCTACAGAGGCCCAAGTCCCTCACACACATACCATTGCACCTCCAGACTGCCCAGGAAGCCGCTGATGAAGTTCAGAGGTCTGAGAAGAGATGAATTCTGCATCCTAGGGCCCTTTCCTCTCTCTCAGGTTCACCCTTCTTCCTACTTACTGATCTCAAGCTTACTAATGTAGCTGAGGGTGGCCTTGAACTCCTGGTCTTCCTGTCTCTGCCTCCCAAATTCTGGGATTGCAGGTGTGTATCACCATGCAAAATTTCCTTAGTTCCACTTTACTGTTTCTATTCTATTTTTTCCAAGGTTAGGGTGTCTTATCATGGAAGTTTAAGCTATGGAATTTACACCCTGCTCATATTTACATTAGACTTGAAAACTTCCCTCTGAGCGTTGCCTTTCCAGAATTCCGAGAGTTTTTTATCATCTCATCCATACTCAGCGTGAACTGTTAAAATCATGGGCACTTAGATACACATTGCTTAATTTATAAATATCCATTGTGCTTTAGGTGTCAAAAATCTTACCAAGATTGAGGATAATTGACTTCCATTTTATTCAGAGAATGTCCCAAGTTCGTTTTCAACACTTTATAAACCTCTTTGGACTTGTCTTGTTCCTCCCTCGTGGTCTGGATCCACAGATTTTTTTTTTTCCGTGGGAAGGTTGGCCTGACCCCTTGTCTCAAAGCTTCCAGACATTTGGCAATGTCTGGACATAGTTTTGTTTGTCACCACAGGGGCAAGGATGCTACTGACATTTAATGGGCCAGGCCAGGTATACCATTAGTTGTTATGCAGCACATGGACTGGATCTGGACATCATCACCAAGGAAAGAAACTGCTGATGTAGAGGTCACAGCGCAGAATGGGAAGGTGCTAGGTGATGTTTCCATAGGTTTTACCCAACTGGTTTCTGTCTACGTGTTTTGCTGATCGCTCTAACATCTTTGTTATAACTTTCCGATACAACTGTAAATTTGCCTCTTCTTTGTTCAGTTAGTTTTGTTTCCTGTATTTTAAACCTCTATCCTTTTTATTATTTGAAAATTCAAGCATTTATTATACAATATGTTTTGATCAAATCCATTGCCATCCCCTCCCATTCATTTCTCCGCTATTCCCTTCTACTATATTTCCCTCCCAACATTACGTGCCTTTGTATAAAACAAAGTTAAGTTTTATTCCTAAGTGCATACTGTATTAGAGTACTGTACATTCTTGAAAAATTGACATCATCAGAGAATCTCTCTTTCTCCCTCCTTTCCCTGTCTTTCCTCCTCCCCACTATTTCTGTCTTTAACTGATTTTCTCAAAGTTAGCATAACTTTTCATTAAAATTTTAATTTAAGTGCTCGTGAGATGGCCTGATGATCAAGAGCACCAGCTGCTCTCACAGGGGATCCACGTTCTGTTCCCAGCACCCATATGGCAGTGCACAACCATCCAGGAATCAAAAGCCACTTCTGACTTTCTGCAAACACACCAGGCATGCATGTGGTATGCAGACAAACAGGCAGACAAAACACCCAAGCACACAAAATAGTAATAAATTTAAAGCCAATTAAATAATAATAATAATGTAAATGTACTTTTATTGCCTTTTAATCTCTAGTTCTTGAGGTTTTTTGCAACATAAAAATTTAGCAGATTATAGCCTACCTTCAAGTATCATTATATACTTTAAGAATGGCATAACAACTTTCCAAGGGTGTGATTCCATTAATATTTGTTCTGTTCCCTTACCTCCTTGCAGGTCTAGCCCGTTTCTGGACCCTCTCTTTACAGTCTGAAGAACTACATGTCAGCTGGATGCAAATTCTCTCAGGTCTTGGTTTTGCCTCTACTGTCAAAATATATTTTGATGAGTTGAACATGTATCATTAATTTGTAGTTGTCATAGTTAGCTTCAGCTATCGGCCTGACAAAAGCCTACAGTCAATCTGAGAAGAGGGATCCTCATCTGGAGAAGTGCATTGATCTGATTGGCTTGAGATCATCTATGGGGCGTTTTCTTAATTGCTAGTTGCTGTAAAAGAACCCAGCACGCTGTTGGCAGAGCCATTCATGGGTTGGTAGACATGGGTTGTATAAGACAGGGATCTGCGCAAGCCAGGAAGCAGCATTCCTCCATGGTCTCAGCTTCAGTTCCTGACCTCGGGTTTCTGCTTTGAGTTCCCGCCTTAGTTTCCCTGGACGTTGAACTGTAGTGTTTAAGTCAGACAGACCTTTTCCTCCTCAAAGGGTTCCTGGTCGGTGTTCTACCACAGCAGCATAGAAGTAAACTTAGACAGCAGTCATGTTTATCCTCCAGCGTTTTAATGATACCACTTTTCCATTTCCAGCATGTCTAGTGAGAAATCGGCCTTATCTGTGTTAGTGTCCCTTTGTATGCAATGCCTCCTTCCTTTAACCTACTAAAGGGTTCATCTGTTTGTATTTTTTTTTAATTTTGGCATTTTTGAATGGATTCTGTTCAGGCATGCTTTTATCTGTGTGCTTTATCATATTTCTGGCATCCTGCTTTAGGAGATCGGCAGCTTTCCACAATTGTAAAACTCCCTCGCCATTTTCACTTCAGATACTCTTTCCTTTCCTTTCGTTTCTTTCTGGGATTCTAATTTCAGCCAAAGGGACTGCTCAGTATTGCTCATCAGGTTTTCAGTTTTCTCCCCTCCCAACCCTCTTTCCCTCCCCGTGTCTTGGTTTTGTATTTGCCTCTTACTCACAAGCCCACTGTTCCTTTTCTGTGCTAGGTGGTTGATAAACCCTTGAAATGGACTTTCCATTTCTTCTCAGAACGGTTGAATAATCAATGGGCTCTCTCTCCCACTCTCTCCTATACTTCAAATGATCTGCTACCACATTCCTTAGCTCCAGACAGCAGTGGTCCCACAGCCCATGCTGTCAGCAAAAACTTGGTTCTAGACTGTTCTAGAGAGCATCCATGTTCTACTGCCCAGGTTCTTGCTTTTGTAGGTCATCTACCTATGCTGAAGATGGTCTAGCAATGTGTTTGAAGGCTTAATGTCACTCAAAGGACTTCCATGTCCTACTCAGGACAGTAGAGAAAACACCACGTAGACATGAGGCACGGTGGGTTCTCAGTGACCACAGCTTAAGCATGCCTCTTCCCTCCAACTGGCGTCATCCGTACTGTGGCCTTCCTACCTACAGTTCAGCTTGGTCCACCATGACACTGTCTGTGCGCTCTCAGCCTGGAGTATCAGTTGCTTCTTTTAACCAATTCCCTTGAGTCTGCATCTTGCCATTCTACTTACTTTCCTTTCCCTTTTGAACGGTGAGTTTTCTTACGATGGAAGCTGTATCCCTTCATCTGTGAGTCCCTTAGTGCCTGGACTGTTCCTGACCCACGGTGGGTGATCAGCACATGCTGGGGCCTCACTGGTGCAGGTTTTGCCCAAGGTAAAGGCATCAGGGATCCAGCCTCAGCATTATGTTGGCAGCTAAATCATTCTCTCAAATTGCTTTAACAAATTGGTTGTCTCAAGGTTTGAGGTTAGATTTAATGTCCTCCTTTTTTATTAAGCAAGAGATGAAGAAAACCATTAAAATAGTGACGGAGAACATCTTGATGAGGTGGCATTTAAAGGTCATAGTCAGGAGGCCAGTCCCCACCTCAGAGCCTCCTTATACGACATTATTGAACCTGTAGTTGTCTGGGCTTCTGGAATGAAACAGGACCTTGAAGCTATTTGATTCAATCTCTTTATTTTAAATAGGAGGAAGGAACTCCAGAGTCCAGGGAGGACTCTGGACCACTTTCACTGAAAGAAAAAAATGCATCAATTTGGCTTGAAAAAAAAAATCCTGGCCTGGAAATAGAATCTTATCTATAGCCTATCAGAAAATGGATGACAATAGTTACTGCAGCAAATATCCCTACCAAATTCCTATTCCCTCCCCAAATACGCATGCCCAGGGCTTCTCAGAGCCTCTTGCCATCACATCCACCAGAGTCTCTGAACCATTTGTCTCACTTTCAGGAGGAGAACCATACCCACCTCCCACATGTTAGCCCTTCCCAGGTGCTCATAATATCTGCCTAGTCCCATACACGCCCAGCTGTGTTCTTGTCTATGTTGGCAACTGTTTCCCCCACAAACAAGGGTGCCTAGAGGGCTGTTAGGCCAGGGCTCTGGCACTGAGTCACCCAATGGCTGGGGCTATGCCCCCCTTTGATCCCTGGGTTTAGGACCTAGGCTGGGGCTTTGAAGCTAGTAAGTGGGAGTCAATGGCCACTCGCCTTGCATTAGCCAATGATTTCAGTTCTTCATTGCATCATCGCTTCATCTCCATGGGACTTTACCAAGAAGGGACAGGGACAACCCAGATGACAAGATCCAAGTGAAAAAAGATGAGCTAAGTTATCTGAAAGTCGAGCAAGTGGAAGCCGAAGAGCAGATATTGAACTCCTGTCTTTTGGTTCTATGTCTGTTTCACTCTCAACCGTTCTTTCAGTTGGGGAGAGAGGGGGGTTGGCATGCTAACGTGTTCTGTGTCACCCGGGTAGCTGTAGCTGCATGGCAACCTCACAGGCAGAAACTGTTCCCTGAATCCAGGCAGCCCTGCATAGCTGCTACACTGCAGAGTAGCAACCGCACAGCAAAAGAAAGGAAAACATTCATAACGACCACAAACAGATTTTTTGCTTGTCATTTTCTAAGTAATACTGTACACAACCCATTTTCCAGCCTTGACATTGTGTGAGGCACTGTGCAAGTCATCTAGAGATGGTGGACAGTATACAGTAAGCGAAGGCCATACAATCTTATACAAGGAACCCAAGAAGCTTCATATATATATCCCTCATATATATAATACACATATAGATATGCATGTGTGCCTTAAATGTAAATACACACATTAATCCATACACATATTTGTGTATAATACACATAAACACAACACTTTATGTTTTTAAATAACTATTCACATGTATATCTTATATAATTCGCATTATATATGCAAATATATAATGTGTGATACAAATATCACTCACATTATAACACCTGGACATCTATTTTAAATTATGCATGCATCTTCATACAAAACATTACTCCATCCAGATGTCAGAGAGTCCTGTGTCTATTTGCTGATTGGCAGTAGCATGTGTCCCATCTACATGAGGAGCACGGTGGTTACTGAGTGCTCTTGCAGAGCCTACCGGGGTAAGTCATAAGGCCATGCCATAGTTGCCCTGTGCATCACTACACTGAGAGAATGGGCATTAGCATTCTTTTCTTTTTTTTTCCTGCACCAGGCATCCTGGGGAGCTAAGTTTGTCCATACACCATAGGGAAGCGACAGGACCACAGATGAGCAGAAAGCAGAAGCTCAGCTGGGAGGCGACCCCAATCCAAGCAGCAGGAAGGGGTCTGTCTACCTGGGCTGGGGATTTGGGACTATGGGCTCATCTCTCCCTCTGACGGATCCTCTTCCTGTTCCTTGTGTCGTTTCCAGATGTTCTGGGAAGCCAACAGAGCTTTGCTTTCAAGAAAAAGCTTTTACTTTTTATTTTTTCCTTGAAGAACCCCCCCCCAGGACCTCTGGGAAGTTTTTTTTCCCTCCATTGAAGGGTTCATCTGTAGAAGCCCCCGAGGGGTCTCATAAAGTGAAAGTCATTCTCTTGCAGCCTTGTTTTTGTCTCTCTCCTTCCTACATCTCATCTCTCTGCTCTCTGGGTTCCGGAGATGAAGAACCCAGGGGTGTCCTCCCTTCTTATGTCCGCACAGCTCACACAAGAAGCTCCAGAGGCAGAGGCATTGAAGAGGCTCAAATGTGGAAGGAGGGGCAAGGGGCCCTGGACAGGGCATGTCCAGAAAAATGAAGCTTTTCTTTCTGTCCAGCAGAGGGAGCCCAGGGACTCCCTGGTGGGCATTGATGGGTATGTGATGGTAACCTGAAGCTCAGGGTGATCATTTAGGGATAATCCTCTGTGTGTGTGCATGTGCATATGTGTGTGGTGGGTGTGGTAGGTGTGGTGTGTGTGTGTGTATGTGGTGGTGTATGTGTGGCTGTGGTGTGGTGTTTGTGTGTGTGTGTGGTGTGTATAGTGTGTGGGTGTAGCGTGGTGTAGTGTTTGGGTGTGTCTGTGTGTGGTGTGGTGTGTAGTGGGTGTGGTAGGTGTGGTGGGTGTGGTGGGTGTTTATGTGGTGGTTTTTGTGTGGCTGTGGTGTTTGTGTGTGTGCGGTGTGTGTATGGTGTGGTGTGTGTGTATAGTGTGTGTGTGGTGTGGTTTGTGTGTGGGGTGTGTGTGTGTGTGCACACGTGCGCGTGTGTGTTGTTAATCTACTTAGGGAAGGCCAGTTTGTTGCTTCATTCAGACTTCAACTGACTGGACGAATCTGCTTGTTTAAGGGAAAACAGCATGTGTTACCCAAAACCCATGAGCTTAATGTTAATGTCCTTCGAAAACTCCTCAGAGCAATTTGTAGAATAATGTTTGACCACACATCTCTGAACCATGGCCCAGCCTAGTGAGCACAGAGAATTAACCATCTAAAGCGAGAAATGTAACCCAGCCTTTCCTCTCTGGTGCACCCCATGAAAATGTTCCTTATATGTTGGCATTTAAGTAGCCCGTTGCTGAGATCCTGATGGACCCATGTGGGGAGAAGTTCCTTGGTTGCTTTATCTAGCATGTGAGTTAGATAAACTCACTAGCGGGCAGAGTCTGCAGGCGGCCACACCGACCACTGAGCTGGGATCCTGCTGGATGAGCTGTGGTTGGGTGGTGGTTACAGTTGGTTGTGCCTGGGAATGACTTCTCCCAAGTACAGATACCTGTAAAGGGGCAGGAACGTGCTGGCATGCAGAGTAATTAGTTCCATAAAAAGCAAGTGGGGGTGGAAATGTTCAGAAAGCAAACAGCTGGCGACTGCTAGGAGCAGCCGTTCACCAACTGCCCCATCCTTGGAAATGTGTCCACTGTGAGACGCACTCTGCTGAAGGCTTGAACAAAATCGAGAGGGTCCACCTGCTGTGGGTCCTCATCCGGATCCCACCCGCTATTCCCTGAGAGCCGGACCTCTGCAGCAGCAACTGGAGGGGGTGAGGCAGCAGGAGCTTCTAGAAAAGGCTCTGGGGGAAAGGACACCAGGTCTTAAAGTGCAGCTCTTTAGCTTCCCTTCCACAGAACCCCAAGGACTGACTGTCCCTTTCCCCACCACTCTGCATCAGGGAGACCCTGGTCCTGGGATCACACACCCCTGGAAGGGGTCACAGCCCTGACCAGGACCATTGCTTCCATTGCCCACCAGAGGGCCCTCTCCCACCAGGAATCATCCTGGCAGAGGCACAGCCCTGCTGTCCAGTTCTAGAAATGGTCTTCTCTCATCCCTCTCTGTGCTGGCCTGGCCCTTTGTGGAGATCTACGGAATGTGCTCCCTCTTAGGATTTGGGCTGGTCTGAGATTGACCCCTCTGTGCATAGGAAGCCAGAGAAGACTATCTTAGTCACTGTTCTAGTGCTGTGAAGAGACACCATAACCAAGGCAACACTTATAAAAGAAAGCATTCAGTTGAGGGGTTCTTTACAGTTTTAGAAGTTAGTTCATTGCCATCATGGTGGGAAGCACAGTGGCACACAGACAGGCACAGTGCTGGAGAAGTAGCTGAGAGTTCTATATCCTGACCCATAGCAGGGAGAGAGATTGGGCCTGGCCTAAGCTTTTGAAACCTCAAAGCCCATCACTAATGACACATTTTCCCTAAAAAGTTCACAACTCCTAATCATTATAGCCCTTTCAAACAGTTTTCACTCCTTGGTGATTAAACATTCAAATACATGAGTTTACAAGGGCTTTTTTTTGTTTTTTGTTTTTTGTTTTTTGTTTTTCGAGACAGGGTTTCTCTGTAGCTTTGATGCCTGTCCCGGAACTAGCTCTTGTAGACCAGGCTGGCTTGAACTCCCAGAGATCCCCCTGCCTCTGCCTCCCTAGTGCTGGGATTAAAGGCAGGCGCCACCACCACCCAGTTTACAAGGGCCATTCTTATTCAAACCACCACAAAGGCCCAGTAGGCCCTTAGGCAAGAGCAATACCCCTTCTAGTGCTAGCTCACCACGCCCTGCACTGGGGGCATCTGGCTTTATCTTGGCTGTTCCACTACTTCACTCAGGAACTTTTCCCCCAGCCTCACTGTTGCATAGCACTTTGCTCCAAACAGAAATATTCTGTCAGCTGGGCAGTGGTGGCGCACACCTTTAATCCCAGCACTCGGGAGGCAGAGGCAGGCGGATCTCTGTGAGTTCGAGACCAGCCTGGTCTACAAGAGCTAGTTCCAGGACAGGCTCCAAAACCACAGAGAAACCCTGTCTCAAAAAACCAAAAAAAAAAAAAAAAAAAGAAAGAAATATTCTGTCATGGAAGGAAGTCCATGAAGCCTAGAAAGTTCCAAAGAGAGGCTCATTAAACCTCAGGAACCAAACAACTCACAAGTCTCAGGATGTCCCTGAAAGCAGATTCACAATGTCCTTTACTCTCCAAGGTTGTATAAGCAAGCTGTAAGAATTGCTGAAGAGGGGAGACCTGCGGACCTACCTGAGAGTCCTGCAGACGACCCCAGGGTTCCAGCCTTCCTGAGTCATCGGCCATGCTTGACTCAGGTGAAGGAGCACCTGTAAGCAACCCCTCACCCACACTCTTGTGAGTAGCTCCACTAACATCATTGGTTCACTGTGTTGACTGTGATAGTATCACTGTTATTTTTCTCTGTTGTCCATTCTTTATCTGGGATGAGTAGACATTGTTTCACATCTCCCCAGGAATGCCAAACAATAAGCACCAGTCACTCCTGGCTGCACTTTTTCAATGTAGCACCCAAGCTTGCAGCCAAGTCAATGAACAGTCAGTACTGGATAAATGGATATGTGTGTGTGTGTGTGTGTGTGTGTGTGTATGTGCACTCGCGTGCACGCATGCAGACACATGCATGTGTGTGTACATATGCACATGTGTACCTGTTACTAGTGATTGAAGACAGGTTCTAATCCATGCTATGCAAGTAGTTAACTAGTTGGCTATTGAGCTACATCTCCAGCCCTCTCTCTGAGGAAGTGGCTCACTACGTATTTTTAAATGTCTCTCCACAGAGTAACCTGAAACAGAAATCATGTGATCTGCATGCTTCTGCCTGCCAGTTAAGACTCTTATTTTGCTTTTGAGACTGTCATCATCCAGGACAAAGATGGAGAATAGCATTTCTGCAAGGTGTGTAAAAGTTTAATTTTTTTCCTTAGACAACATTAGATAGGAAATAAAAAACTTCAGTAACAGTTCAAGAAATGGTGAAAGAAGAGAAAGTTGTATTTCTGTACTTTTGATAGTAATCTGCCCCGCTGTTTGCCAAAGGCACCCTACGTCTTTGCTTTGCTCTAGATATTGTGTAGTTTACAATATTCTAAAGATGAAAGAGAATTTGCAGTGTTGAAGCCCTGTCTTTTACAAGTGTGGAAACCGAAGCTCAAGCTGTGTTAGTGTGGAAGTGAGCCTCCTGCATAGAGCCTAGATCACTTCAGCTTAACTAAGCTCTCCCAGAGCCTTTGGAGCTTTGCCAAGAAGTGGCATGGTCCCAGCATCCCGGCCAGTGGGGGCATTCTATGGGGACCTGCGCTGAGGGCAGACACAGCCTATGGAACCATTTTCTGAGAAAGCCCTGGATCCTTTGCCCCTTCCCAAAGGCATATCTTTAGCCGTGTGAACGCCCATGCTGTGAGTGCTGTTCTCTGAAAAAACCATTCATTGTGGCCTACACAATGCAGGAATATCCCACCCAGCTTGGAATCCCAGCCATATTCACCGTATTGTACCCAGAGAAAGAAGGGTACCTTCTAGTACAGAGAAAAGCAGAGGGGCATGTCTTGTTAGAGCTTGGGGGATCATGCCCACCCTTTGGTTGCTGGTGCCTCAGCTTTCCCACGACTTCATCCTCCTGGTGGCTTTGAATCTGAAGGTCATTTTCAAGGTTAACTTGTTCAGTTTATCTTGATGGTAAGAGAGGATGCTGTGCTATGGGTGTAAAAGCTGCCTGAGGACTGAGAGCTGGGTGTGCACAAAGGGAGAGGGAGAGGGAGTGCACAAAGCCCTGGGAAGGGCTCTGGAAAACCAGGTTTGTGACCAGTCTTCTTGCTGCCCTTTAGGCGGGCTTCTTCAACAGTGTTTTAGGTTAGAAGTATGTTACTGTTTCACTCCTTACTAAGTCTTGGTCGCTCCTCAAAACTGCCCCCTCAACTTTTACCTCCCTTTTTCTCATGTGACCTGCCTCCAACTTGCAGCACAGAAAGGTCCTGGCATCATTCCTTAGCTACTGGATTTAGTCGAAGCACCTCTGTCTGACCCTCTGGGTCCCTGCTCTAGACAGGTCTAGGTCCACCCCTGAGTGAGCCTACGCTCACCCTGGAACCTTAGATCTGTCTTGGTGGCCAGTCCAGTACTGGTCCAGAGGTTTAACCCTCCTGTGTGTACAGCAAACCCCTCTTTTCAGCGTGACTTCCTCTCTGTGTGAGTGCGGGAATCCTTTTCTATATCCCGGGCCCCTGGAGTAGTGTGATAGGGTAGAAACTCACATTCTGCACTTGACACTCCAGCCCTTCCCTGCTCCCACCACTGTGTGTGTGTGTTTGTGTGTGTGTGTGTGTGTGAGAGAGAGAGAGAGAGAGAGAGAGAGAGAGAGAGAGAGAGACTAGGTTTTTCACTGGCCTCAAGTTTACCTTAGGGTTCTTTCTGTGCCTGCCCCCAACTGCTGGGATGATAAGCACATGTCACTGTTCCCAGGTTTTTTTAAATTTTAAATAAGGAGAGTAGTCGTCATCTTAGGTGCTTGGGGTTGCAAGGTATCTCAGTTGCAGTTCTATTTCTATGGCAAAACACCATGACCATAAGAAACTTGGGGAAGAAACAGCTTATTTTACTTATACATCTGTATCACAGCTTGGGCAAGGACTCAAACAGGGAAGGAACCTGGAGGTAGAAGCTGATGCAGAGGCTATGGAGGAGTACTGCTTACTGGCTTGCTCCCCATGGCTTGCTCAACCTGCTTTTTTTTTTTTTTTTTTTTGGTTTTTTTCAAGATAGGGTTTCTCTGTGGTTTTGGAGCCTGTCCTGGAACTAGCTCTTGTAGACCAGGCTGGTCTCGAACTCACAGAGATCCGCCTGCCTCTGCCTCCCAAGTGCTGGGATTAAAGGCGTGCGCCACCACCGCCCGGCTCAACCTGCTTTCTTAAAGCACCAGTCCAGAGACGGCATCACTCATGATGAGCTAGGCCCTCCCACATCAGTTATCAATCAAGAAAATGTATCACAGGCTTACCCACAGGTCAGTCTGTTGTGGGGCATTTTCTTAATTGTGGTTTCCTCTTCCAAAACAACAATGTAGCTTGTGCCACATTAACAATACACTCGCCACCATACATGGTAAGCACTGGAGGACTGAGTCAACTTCCCAGCTTGGGCCCTTAATTTCTTGTTGTCCTTAAGGCTGTTGGCAAGGTGACACCCTCTCAACATGTATTTATGGGACTGGTGGCTGAAATTGCTTCCATATGTTCCAGAAGAAATCTGGAGCCAGGAGTGAAAGTAATCTTCAGGTAAAGACCAAAGAAATTCCAAGGATGACAGAGAAAGGAGGGCTCAGGTCTCAGGTTATCCAGGAGAAGGAGGCAGCCTGCACCATATCATGAGTCCTCGCCTGGAGATGCTATGTCAGCTGATGCCTTCTACAAGGGAGAACTCAGATGAGACCCTTTCTTCTTCAGTGTCTATCTCTGAGGATGGAAACACCAGAACAACACAGGGCCTTTCTCAAAGAGAGGGGCCTGGACTGTACCCAGCACCTCTGACCCCAAGCTAGTGTCACGTCTTAGCCAAAGTAGAGAGCCCTTAAGGCAAGAAAGGGAACTGTCTAAATTTCTAAAGCCTTGTCCAGTTCTGATGCTCTCTAGGTTGGTGCTTTCTAAAACATGGTCACTCACGTGGAGATGTGTGGAACCTACCCCACGAGATGAAGCATATTTTGTGATCTGTTTTCGATTATTAGTGTATTTTGCATATCATAGGCATACTTACAAATAAAAATCAGAAAATCATTGGCTATGGTCTTAATAGGAAATGTCTCTGACTGGCTCAGAATTCAGATTCTTTATTTCCCTGCTGGTGGTGCTGTTTTAAAGACTACTGAGCCTTTAGTCCTAGGAGGCGGAACCTGGTTATTAGAATTAGGACCCTAGCAAGAGGCTTTTGAAGGCTGTGTCTGTTTCTGGTTCCTGATACTTCCTCTGCTTCTTGGTTCACCATAGTATGAAAGACCTTCGACCTCGCATTCCCACCACTACAGATAGAGCTGCCTGTCATGCCACCTCCTTCATGATGACCTGACACCCCTCTGAAACCACGAGCCAAAACAGACCTCATATCTCCTACCTTGCTTCTAATGGGACAAAGAGAAAGTAACTCAGCGTATAAAATACAAACACAAAACCAGACACAATCTGAGACAAGAGATAAAAGGAGGCTTCAAATTTGACCATGTAGGGGGCTGGAGAGATGGCTCAGCGGTTAAGAGCATTGCGTGCTCTTCCAGAGGACCTGAGTTCAATTCCCAGCAACCACATGGTGGCTCACAACCATCTGTAATGGGGTCTGGTGCCCTCTTCTGGCCTGCAGGCATACATACAGACAGAATATTGTATACATAATAAATAAATAAAAATTAAAAAAAAAAATTTGACCATGTAAAAGATGGGATTACATGGAAGCAACATTAAAGAAGAGCAGTATTATAACTGGTGTGGGGTGTCACCCAAAAGCAACAACACAATGAGAACTGGCATGTGATGATTAAACACAGCAGAACCAATCTGTGTTTTCCACTGGCAGGTGGCTGTCCATGCAGCAGTCCACCCGTGACCCCAGCTCCAAATGTGCAGGACTTGGATATGCTTCATCTGAGAGTAGGGGCCAGGCAGACACATGCTAATCACCCAGTGAGTCACGGGATACCTGTGGCCCCTTGAGATAGAGTCTTGTTTGCTTTCTTGGACCAATCTATATCTCCTTTTCTGCTCTCATTGCTCCAGACTGTCTTCTGACTACCCTTCAAGGACTCTCTAGCTCCCTAAGAAGGCTACCACAAATGCTTTTTGGAAATAATTGCCAGGACTCATGAGTAACGTCAGCTTACTAGATGTCCTATTTGTCATTGGGAAAATGCATTGTAAAAGAAGGACCCTTTTCTGCGATGCCCACATTGCAGGTGCCTCACGTATAGGGCCAGAGAGGGTGGAATATTGTTGTCAAAGCCACACGGTCAAGTAATTGGAAAAACAGAGATTCAGAGGAGTGCGGCGGAGGGGGGGGGTGTCTCTCTCACTCTCTGTGCTCTTTCATCCTCTCCCATGTCCAACGTGCCTGCAGCCCGAGTTCACCCACACTTACAGCCTCCCGCTCTGGTTTCTTTTCACTCTGGAAAAATGCTTTTTTCAGAAGCCTTTCTTTCTCCCAGTAAAAGGTGAGTGAGTGCAAAGCCAGGCAGGGCATGTGGGCACAGGCAGTTTGTCATAACAACTGATCCTGCTAAGCCAGAGGCCATGCACAATGGATGCTTGCGGAGCCGATGAGGAAGACATGTAATCCCTGTAATACAGACAGAGGCATGTAATCTAGGAAGGCAGATGTATTTGTCTTGAACAAAAGGAATGCACAGTGCCATTCTGTGCAGCCAGGGCTAACTTCGGAAAGTGTTGAAATCATTTCTTTGCCCCACTTTCTCAACTTTTTCTCCAGAATTGTTCACCGTCGACTGGTAACCCTGCAAATCCATCCTCTTGAGCCTCCTACCCTGACTATCCCAACCTCCAAGATGCTGGTTATGGAAACTGGTTGATTCGAGACTCAGTGTAGCCAGGGAGTGAGGCTTCAGGTAGATCTCAATAGCAATAGTCTTTGGCTTTATCTATTCAATGTGCAGGGTACTGTAGACTCCAGGGGCAGTAATTCCTCTATTTCCAGTACATCCAAGGAACACCCACACATGTCTTCCAAGCAAGGCAAGTTAGTGTGTGGGTGGTTTATAACAGATGATACATGTGAATATGTGCCTTCCTCACTCCTCCACTTTATTGATAACATTGCAGCTTCAAAGACTCTCTGTGGCGTTGTCCTGCCCAAAACAAAGTCCTTTTTTTGTTGGTGTCTAATATTTAAGGTGATCTAGAAAAAAATGTGTCAATCAAAATTTCAATTGTGTGCTTCCTTTGCCAACTTAGGGCAGTTTCTTCCAGCAATTTTACAGACCCCAAATCTGCATTGTGTTTGTACACAGTCTACTTTAAATCCTCTGTATTACTTGTAGTGTACCCAAATCGGAGCAATGCTTTGTAAATCACTATTATACTGTATTATTTATCCAACAATCACAAGAAAAGTCTATGTATAGTCATTAAATTTAGATGCACTTTTGTTTACCATAATCAATCCATGGTATTTGAACTGAGGGAGGTGGAACCCATGGATTTAGTGGACCAACTATATGTACAAAATTGTATACTGCAGCATACTTTAACTACAGAAAAGAAATAGAAAGAGACATTTATCAGCTGAGGCCTCATAAAGAAAGCAGCAGTTTATGAAGCTCTCCCCAGCGTAGTGCCTGGTGTAGAACAAGCATTAAACATCTGTGGAAGAAAGGAAAAGCAAATGGAACACAAGGCAGTCATTGGTAGAATGAGCCAGGTCTAGACAGACTGATGTTGGCAGGTGCCCAGGGCGCATGGCTGACTGAGGAAGTGATTTTGTAGGATGGGATTTGTAGACTATGTCCCCACTTTCTAAAACAGGAGGTGTCTGTATCAGCAACGCTCTGGATATACTAAATGCATAAAAATGCCAGGAAGCCACAGAAAATCACGTTGTCAGTAATTTTTTTGAAAGGAGAAATGAGGATTTCTGCCTTATGAATTTGATATTTCTCTCTCTCTCTCTCTCTCTCTCTCTCTCTCTCTCTCTCTCTCTCTCTCTCTCTCTCTCCTATTTGACATCTTAGCAAGACCATGATCATGACTATAACCCCATCTCACCACTCAAGTGATTTCTCATCACTTACTTAACAATCCCCTTGTGTTAATCCTTCAGTTATTGCAAATTCTCTTTTTCTTATGCAGGGCCGAGCTAGTTGTGTTTGGGAATGTTATTTCCCATGAACAATGCAGCAACAGAAACATAGCTGTCATTGTTATTGATGCTGCTGCAATCACTATGTGCTATTTGACTGCAAAATTGGGGAGCTCAGCCCTTCCTGGTTCCAAACCTAGGAAATTCACTTTCTTTTTCTATAAAGTGGAAGTCTTTAAGTTGAGGTGCTGCCAACTAAGATGAGGATAGGACAGAACCAAGGATTTAGTCATCCTGGCATGTGCATGAAAACCAAGGAGAGATCTTGATAAAGAAAGCAGTTATTGACATTGATGGAACTGATAGGAGTTCTAAAATAAGGAAACTAGGCTGGGGAATTGGCTCAGTGGTTAAAGTGCTTGCCACACAAGTATGAGGATCTGAGTTTAGATCCTCAGAGCACACATAAAAAGAGATGTAGGAGAGCACATCTCTAATCCCAGTATCCTTTAACAGGCTAGGAAGTGAAGACAGATGCATCCTTGGAAGGTCATGGGCCTGTTAGCCCAGCACATGCAATGCTGGATAATAAGAAAGCTTGCTTCAAACAAAGTAGAAGGCAAGGAGCAACACCCGAGGCTGTCTTCTGACCTCCAGTCTCATGCTATGGCAATGCACACTTGCACACAGGCACACACAGAGAAATGGACAGACAGAGGAAAGAGAGGAATCCCAGCACTCGGGAGGCAGAGGCAGGCGGATCTCTGGGAGTTCGAGACCAGCCTGGTCTACAAGAGCTAGTTCCAGGACAGGCTCCAAAACCACAGAGAAACCCTGTCTTGAAAAAAACCAAAAAAAAAAAAAAAAAAAAAAAAAAAAAAAACCACATCAGGAAAGTTGTTGGGCCTGGAGGCTCCACACAGTGGCTGGTTGTACCATCCCTTGAGTTGCTTTGAAAGGAGAATTTGGTTTCTGAAAACAGACATCCACAACTAACTTTCCCTGAACAGCAGCAGACTTGAAGTCATGTCTCAGACCAGCACAGAAAAGTGTAAATCTCTGGAAAACATAGACTTGGGCAGGTTCTGTCCCTTCTGGCTAGTTCCTTGCCAACCCCCAACATCCTTCACCATGTTCCTGAATTGAAGATGACATCATCCTCTTACCAGGTACGATTTGCATCAGAAATAAGATGCCCCCGGGACATCTGGAGTTGTCTCTGACCACAGGCACTTTACCAGTGGCCATGAATGTTGACATCATTACTGTTTTCTGGGGGTTGTCAGGGTGTCCTAGGGTATCAGGACGAAGTCTAAATTTCACATTCTACACTACTTCTGAGAGTTCATGAAAAACTATAAAACTAACTTTATGCACTGGTAGAATGTGAATGCATTAAAAATTAAAAACAACTATAATTTAAAAGAAAGAAATAAGAATATTAACATTATGATTAGTTTTCCCTGAAAAAGATAAATGTCACAAAACTGAAGCCAATTCCACCAGGTAGGAATTGTACGATGCACACTAATTTAAAACAAATGAACACATTAAGGAATCCTACTCAAGCTTTCATCCTTGTAAAATGGATTTGAAGGATGTTTTTAGATGATCTCAGAGGAGTTTAAAAACTGAACACTTAATAAGTTGAGAAAAATAAATGACATCTCTCTTTAATTACACTGCTCTTGTGCACATAGCAATTTTTCTAGATGTCCTGGGAAATGTATACTTGTCCTGCCCCATGAAGTTATATAATACAGTTGAGAGAGACAAAATCCAAACACACGGAGAAAGAGCCAGTTGAAAATGCACTGTACCTTACTCTGTAGCTAGACTGATGATTATCATAAATATCACATAGAACCTTGTCCAACAACAGATGGGAACAGAGGCAATGACCCACATCGCAGCACTGGACTGAACTCCCAAGATCCAGTTGAAGAGTGGAAGGAGTGAGAGTATGAGCAAGGAAGTCAAGACCATGAGGGGGTTATCCACTGAGACAGTTTGCTTGAGCTAATGGGAGCTCACCAACTCCAACTGGACTGGGATTCAACTTTGAAGGGGGTTGACAGTTGGGGAAGACTGAGGGGCCACTGATAGTGACTCTGGGATTTGTCTCTAAGGCATGTACTAACTTCTTGAGATCCTATTCCCTTTGGATGTAAACCTTGCTCAACCTAGATGTGGTAGGGAGGGCCTTGGACTTTCCAAAGGGTGGGGTGCATGACCCTTTTTTAGGATTGGAGGGGGTGGGGTGGGAGGAGGGGACGGAGTGGGAATTTGGATTGGTATTTTTTTAAGTAATGAGAAAGAGAGAGAGAGAGAGAGAGAGAGAGAGAGAGAGAGAGAGAGAGAGAGAAATGCACTGTACCAATGATTGCCAAAGAAACACCCGATCCAGCCATTCATGAATGTATTCAATATCCATGTCATTTGAGGGTCTCAATGAAGCATTCACACCCCTTCCCTCCCGCAGGGAGATTTTGTTTCAGGTCAGGTTGAGAAAGGAGTTAGGAATACTGGCAGTCGACCCTAAAGAGAAAAAGTCTGTTATGGGCAAGCCTGCGCTGACAGATAGACAAAAAGCAAGGACCCGTGGTGAGGGGCTGGACAAGGGCTGCCAACAGCCTGAACCCTACAGGGCTTCTTCTGGAGACCACTGAAGGACACAAGGCCTGACCAGTGCCTCACTAAGTCCTTTGGAGGCCCTGATCCAGAGGACTGAGGTAGGCATATACATGTAGGCATTTATTTAAATATAAAATGCAAGACATTTCAGAAAGCTTTAAGTTACTATCCTCCAGTTTAAATTGCTGCCATCTTCATGGGATGAGCTTTGCCAACTGAGTGTCCCTAATCTCTGACCTGTGGTCTACTGATAGTCCCTCAGAGGAGGAGGAGGGTTACTGTGCCCTCACCCGACATCCCAGCTATTGTATGCAGTTTTGCACTAATTGCCCAGGGTCTCTGGTCTAGGGAGGGACAAGAGTATGGTTGGGGAAGATTAGGGGGGGGATGGGGCCCTATCTATGCAGCTACAGTGAAGCCATCACTTACACTGGGTTAAAAATTCCCAGTGAGGCTGCTTTGGGGTCACTCACCACCCACCCTTCTGTTAGCATTCCCTTCATCAGTGCTCTGTAAGTAAGCCCAATAAAGTCATTGTTTCTCCAGAGTGAACTGGGGTTGAATTGTACTTCAGGTAGTTGAGAAAACCTTAGGATGGGGTCGATGTGGTTCACCCCACCCCGACTCTGGGGTCACAGATTGTGACTCATGGTGGCTGAACTTGTCTGTTTTATTTATCTTTCATGTTAATTATCACAGTGATTGAAAAACAGGAAAAACAACAAGAGCATATCCCAGAGGAGACATTCTTCCTCTCTGTTAAACGCATATCCACATATCTGTGGGTCCAGTGGCTTGTATACAGATTTTCTATTCCTGTTTAGTACATCTCAGATGTTTGTATGGCTTGTCATCCTGGCAGAGACGAGATCCAAAAGGGGAAGAAGATGAGATGGGGGAGCTTCTGGAAGTACCTTTCCAGAATGCCTGCTCATGTCTCTGGCCTGATGGTCTCATCACAACAGTGAGAAGTCAGAGCAATTGCTTCTGAGTTCCTGTGTGTTGTGGCAGAGCAATTCCTTACAGAGCCACAAACCGTTTTCACACAGTCAGTTGGGCTCAGGCCATGGTGGCAGGGTCAGGGTGAATGGCAGTTCTGCCTCTCTCCTGGAGCTCCGCTGCCCTTTGTGAAGAGCGGTGCTGAAATCCTGACATCTACAAAGGTTTGCAGGTTTTACCCACTGGTGGAGATGTTTGTCTAGTTTCTCGGGAGGAAAAGCAGAGTGTACAAAGGGAGTACAAACTTCATACCTCATCCCTCAAAAATGTACAGCCAGCATGTGTTAAATAAAACAAAAATAAGATTCACGAAACAAGGGAGGGAGGAGCTACCTGAAGAAGAGACTAGGCTGAGAGGCCTTGAGTCCTGTACACTAACTGATCTCAGAAACTCTGGCCAGAAATGACAAGTAGGGTGTGTGTGTGTATGTGTGTGTGTGTGTGTGTGTGTGTGTGTGTGTGTGTGTGTTGAGCTACAGGAAAGCCGTGGTGCAGGAGCTCAGGATGGAGGCAGATTCTGTTCTTACAACCAAGCATCAGTTTTATCACAAGGGACATCAGACGGGAAAGGCCATTCTGGGAACCCCATCACAAATGTGCCACGTCCATTTCCAGGGGACTCTTGTTCTGGCTGTCCTATCTGCCCAGCATATTCTTTCAGTTTTTCTATCCTGTCTCATTTATGTGTCTACCATATCTAAAGCAGGAAGCCCAGTTATCATTCTGCCTTTCGACTACCTGGATGGAGACACTGTGGCTTGTATAATTATCATCCCCCACAGGTGACAAGTAAGCCTACAGAGTCACCTCAGTTTGTCTAGTAATTACCATATTTCCAGCACCTGGATGCACATTGTTGAATGACCGTCATTAAGCCTTTCGCAGTCTCTGGTCCCCTTACCCGTCATTAAGCCTTTCGCAGTCTCTGGTTCCCTTACCCAGCACCTAACACTGCCACAGGGGTAGTCCGAACATAAAGCAGGAAAGGGGAGGGGAGGGGGGGGGAGGTGTGCCGGGGGTGTGTGTGGGGGATCAGCTGTCGTGATTCTCTTGGTCACAGAGGAGCCCAGAGTGTCTGTTTATAAATGTTACTACCCAGGCAGCCAACTAGAGGCATTCTGCAACATAGGAGACAGAGTGTAGGGGTGAGGGTGGGGCTGGGGTGGGAGAGGCCATACCAATTAAGCAAAGGTCTCATCGTGCCCATTTCAAAATACCCTGCCTGACCCATTTTTAGGAACAGTGCTCAGAAAGAAAAAGTCGAAGGGCATCTGGGCCAGCAACACCTGTTCGTGTTCTTGCCTTGGTGACATTATCAGCTCTAGCCGGGCTCCTTCCCTGCCTTGACGGGGGATACTAGGCTGGTGGGTGACCAAGGCTCTTTTTGAGCCTCCACAGTCTTCATCAGAGATGGACAACAGAATCATAGACAAGGGGCGCCCTGCACACACACTTCCTCCCCCGACCTGTCTCCTTGTGCTCCAAACTTTCCAAACCGGTCCCAAGCAGCTGCCTCTAAACTTGGTGGGTTATTTCAGAGCTCTCTGTAAAGGGACCAAAATATCCAGTGAAGTCCTTAACTGGACAGTTGTCCATGCTCTCCTGGGCTTCTCAAGGCCTCTCTGACTCAGGAACCTCAAGACCCTCATCTGCGCAGCCGCTGCCTCTTTCCCCTCCCCAGCGTGGCCCCTCGTCTTCTCCTAAGCCTCAGCTCCTGGGCCAGGGTTCGCCACCAACCCAGGCCCCGCCTCCTGGGCTCCCTGAGGGGAAAGGCTGAGCCCACCCCTTCTAGCCCCGCCCTGCCCGTGTTCGCGACCCCGCCCACTCCTGGCTCCACCTCGCGCTGAGAGTTCTTAGCTGGGGAATCCCAGAGCCACCCGGCCAGTGAGCCTCTGGGGAGTCCAGGGGCAGCTTTGTTCCTGGGCAGCCCTGACTGGAGAGGGCTGGGGCTTCTCCCCCAGGACCTGCCTGGCCCGTTTTCTGCTTTGCCCTCTCTCACACACTTGCCATTCTGCTCTGTAAGTTTCAGCCTTGCCCTCCAACTGCTGCCTTTAAAACTAGCTCTGTTTCTGGACCCTTGGCCTAAGAGAAAACTCTCACGTTCTGCCTGGAGCCTGAGGGTGTTAGATCTTTTTTGTTCAGTGCAGGCAGGGGGGCTGTATGCTACAGGGAAGTCTCAGGACAGGCTTGTCTGAGCCTGGCATTTTTCCTGAACACTGCTTCCAGTAGTTCTGATCTCAGGACACAAGCCCAGGCCGGACCCCTTGAACATCTCCCTCACAGGTAAGGCCCAGTTTTCTCAGCTGCCTGTGTTGGGGGTCGTAGACTTTCAGTGAGGTATGAGGGGGCATGAGAGTTAGGTACACAGTGCTCCTAGTGTCCCTGCTCAACTTCCTGTTGAAGCTTTTTGGGGAGCCTACAGTGTGAAGGAGACAAACTTTGCCTCAACCTCAGAGGGAAATGAAATCCTTAAAATGTACCTGGTTGAATTCTTAGGAGCGACCTAAGAAGGCAGAGAGCAATGGCCACAGTGTCTGTCACCAGAGCCCACTGGAATTGCTCTTAGAGCTGTTGGGATGTACCAGCCTCTGGTGGGGTGAAAGGGACCCTGGGGGAGCCAAGATGTGAAGAATAGCCTCCCTTTGATTTGGCATTGATGGGCAAGGGGCTTTGCCTTTTTGGTCCGAGTTTAGATGTCTTTCCTATTTGAGGATGCCGTCGTCCTTCCTCTAGACCAGAGAGGTGCCTTAGTCTCTCTGCTTCTGAATATCACGTTCTATAGCAGACCAGGGTTTCGTGTCCCACTCGATGAAGATTAACTTGGATTGGTTTGTGGGTGGACAGACTAGGCGATGACAGGCACTCATGCTTCGGTGACATTTGGGATGTCCCATGACTCCGAACATCTCTGTGACCATCCGTTGTCGTCCTTCAGCCCCTCTGTTGCTGTGTGGGCACTTCATGTTGATGGGGATCTTTCTTAACTCCTCACCCACTTCTCATTGATGTGTTCCTGGGGGAAGGCTACGAAAGTCAGAGATGCCTTTTGGATTAGTTCTGCTTGTCCTAGGAAGTTCTTCGTGGGGGCTCGGATCTGCTAGAGACAGAAGCAGCATGGGGCTTGGTGTTCTGCTGTGTATGGACCCGGCTCTGCCATATACTACTTCCTTATACTGGCTGAGATGAGGGCTGTACCCAGAGGACTTCCATTTCCCCGTTTGTCAAGGTAGAAGGGATTGACTTCTTTACAAGGGGCCACTTGCCAGGCATTTGATATCTTCTTGTTTCTGCCTCATAAACCTGGGAGCTGTGGATGGCCCTCCTCCCTGTGCTAACTCTCCTCGACACTGCTACTGAGGGACCCCAGAGGATCATCACATGTCGTTGGGAAAGAAAATGAAAGGGTACGGGGCTCCTTTCCAGGGGTCCAGCAGGACTCTGGTCAGGGGCCCTTGGAAATGTTTGCAGTGGAAATGAATTTGTACCTGGTTTTCCTGGGTTTGTTCAGAGTGTCAACACATTATTGCTCCTGCCAAATGGGAGTGAGTGGCGCGCCAGCCACTCACAGAGACAGCAACAATGCCCCCTGCAGCTGTTTTCAGTACTCATTCAGTACTCATTCACGCACAGATTGAACCCTCAGGATCCTTGTTTCTCTGAATCCCTGCAAGATCTTCGGTGGCTGGCAGAGAAGTGCTGGCCGCTTCAGGCGTGCATGGACTCTCTGGTCATCTGAGCTTTGGGATGACCCTGAAGTGTGCCTGTCTTGGTTGATGACCAACTCACCTCCCTCTCTATGAATCCACTGTAAGAGGGTCACGTGTAAGGGGGCATACATTCGAGAAATGTCTCTGGGACAGAAGCCTTCCTTGCATGAAAATATTAATAATACTTAGACATGTCTTTTGGTGTGGAGAAAAAAGACCTCTGTGCTGTGAGGTGTCTTGAGGAGTAGACACTGGCCTGTCCTTTTGTCCTGATGGGTTGGATTAGGACTAGTGGGGCAGTTTCCTTGAGCTCTGAATTCCAGGTCAATTAGAAAAGCCATCCAGATAACTCTTCGCTAGGTGGTGAGTTCTCTGTTATGGGGAGCATTAAGACAAAGGCTGGACAGCCATTTTCCAGGGCATCTGAAAGGTCACTTTAAATCTGAGTGCTGGTTGATGAGTCTTTATGGGTTCTTGCTAGCTTGACATCCAGCCATTTGGAAGCACTTGACAGGAATAGCTACCAAACCTGGTGAGATGTGGAGGGTGCATCTTGCCCATTTTACAGATGAGAAAATGGAGATCTGGAGAGTGGTGGTGACCTGCTTGTTTGGCCTCGTAAAGACAGCACTGAGTCTCTAGTACAAGCCTCAGGAGGCTCTAGGATAGAGAGACTCTGTGTGTATGTGTGTGTGTGTGTGTGTGTGTGTGTGAGAGAGAGAGAGAGATGGGGGGGCGAAGAATACAGATATATACATACATGTATGTAATTATGTGTGTTGTGGGCAGGCAGAATTAATTGGCAAGCAAGGAGGCCAGGCTGAAATACCTTACTTTGTACCTGTCTGGGGTCCAGCACAAGGCTGACTGGGTTAATGACTGTATAATGAATAACTGAGTGAGTGAATGTTCTGATACGAGCACCCCTTCATCTTTATAACTTAGTGAAATCCATCACTTGTTCTTTGATCCTAACATTTCAGCTTGCCTCGGAGCACCCCTTCAGTGGACGCACCTCCTTGGCTAACCGCCATTTTGCAGTGGCCTTGAGCATCTCTGGCGCTTGGATATAGACACGGATGTGCTTCAGATGGATCCAGAGGAATAGGATTTCTGGGTCAGAAGTTATGGGCAGAGCGCTGGTTCTCAGAACACATTGGGACTGATGATTCAGGACAGCCTGAAAACTGGAGTGTCATTAGCATGCACAAAGGACAGCTTGGCAGACACCCAGGGAATGTGTGAGAGAGCGCGACAGTGCCTGCTTGCTGTGGTCCCGAAGACACTCTGCCACAAGCCAGGCAGAGGCCTGTGTGTGACAAACTGCACACGGTCCCTCTCAGGCCTTCCTCTCATCCACACATACCTGCCTTCACTTTCACTTGTCCATGCCTAGTGCCTGGGATTGCTACTGCTCACTCGCCATGGCTATGGTTTGATACACAGGAAAGAAAAAAAAAATCTTGTTTTTTTTAAATATAGTTTGTATAGTGATAAGATAGTGGAAGTATTCAGAATTTACCCCATCTTTTGATTGGAACCATCTCTAGGGAGAAGCTGTTTCTGGGACGGTCTACTAGCGGATGCCGGGCAATTGTAGCTGGCCTGGTCTGCCCAGGAGCCAAATTGCAGGGGTGTAGTCTTCTGTCAGTGCCAGAAAGACAAGAAAAAGCAAACAAACCACGGCACCAAGGCAGATGAGATTTTATTTGAAAGATGGATCTAAAGCTTCAGCTAGGCCGGTGAGGCTCTGTTCCAGCTCCTCAAGTTCTGCTGCTGTATTGCCCGGCGCTGTGCCTGGGTCTGACAGTACCATGTTTACAGTCCCCATTCTGGTAGGAGATCAGTTCTTGGGTTACATGCCCCTACCACGGTGAAAGACAGCCAAGAGAAATCAAGTAAAAACAGAAACACAAACATCACTGAAAGAATCCAGGCTGACCCCAAAGGGTTCTGAAAACAAATCTCCCTGCTGTAGGATCTTGACACCAAGCACTCTGTGTGTCCGCTGTGGTACCCTGGGCAGGGCCCTCCCTGAGTCCTGGACCCACTGATTATTTTCAGGGTCCTGGACTTCTGCAGCATCAGCGGTGCCACTAAAGCAGCCCGCAGTGTGAGCTTGGGCTTCCAGTCAATCTTCCTTCATCCAAATGGAAGTGGTCTCCCTGCCCCTTCCATCACTCTTCAGCCCCTAGTTTTGGATGTGCTTAGAACAAGCTGAATCCATTTCCCCACAATGCACTTTTGAGTTCTGTGTCAACAAGAGCTGAGCCTTTCTGATCCCATCTGAGAGAGTTCTGGGTAGAGGTTAGGTATGATCTGCCGCACTGCTGTCCTCTGCAGACTGCTGTCCTGAGGCTCAGGAACATTCCTCCCTGCCACTAGCAAATGTAAGAACTGGGTTTCAAACCTATGACTTAAACACAATACCCTGGCCCTTATCACCCCACATGAATCTGTGTATTTTATGCTGATGAATAGAAGGCAAATCTGTGTAATTATATATATTATATAGAGGTCAGCATATGTAATTCACGTAAGAAGGAATGCAGCTGTTGGGAGTATTATTTAAAATGGCACCTGACAGAGGTAAATTATAAAGGTGCTACCAGCACATTGTGACAAAGGGCAGCAGGCCCAGCAGCCCTTCTTTGTCTTCTCTATGCAGTGACCCTAACTGGTAGTCTAGAGAATGTCCCTTCACAACTTTACCCATAGCCAAACACACATGTCGATGAAATTGTAACGTTTGAACAATTTTGGAAGGGCGGTTGACAAATGTGAAAAGGAATGTTTACATGTTGTAATGTCTAGCCCAGGGGAGATGTCCATTCATGGCTTTTGGTTTGCCTGGTCCCATGCTTGCTGTGAGTCCATTGTGGTACAGGTCTGCCTCTCCCCGACTTTGTCAGCAATGTAGACTGGAGAGTGAAAAATAGATGGGAAGCCACCCGTGGGAGGTGCTGGAGAAACATGCACACAACACTCATCTGGCTGTAACTCTATGTAACCTCTCCACCAGCCATGATCCAACACTGTTAACCACCTGTAGTCACCTTTGGCATATCTAGGAGGCCAGGCAATGAGCTCTGAATTATATCCCTTGGAGCCACCAGTGTCTGTACAATGCTGGGTGAATGTGATTTTTAGCCAGTCTTTCCAATTGAAATCTGCTCATGGTTCATGGTCTTAGATTCATTAATTTGCAATTCAATTTACATTGCAGTCACATAAGCCAATGATGTATTGAAATTGAGAAAGGCATGCGGGCATGAGTGAGTCTGGCACATAGGTTCAGGGCGGGTCCTAACTGCTTGCCAGACACTCTGGCACCCTGACCGTGTAGAGACCTCCCATTGGGCCTGGGGCCCTGGTTTATGGTCTGGTTTATGGCCTAGGTCTGAATTTAGCCATGCACATTCCAGAGCCCTGCACAGGGTCTCTGGACTGGAGCTTTAGGGGCTGGATATGGCAGGCAGGTAAGCACCATCTAGTTAGAAAGCAAATATGACACCCTTGGGTCTTGGCAGGCTGACTTTTGCCAAAGCCTCAGACTTCTGCAGGAAACTGGCTGGAGTCCCTCCTGTGACTGATGGAAGAGCCCTCTTTGTCCCTTGCATTGGGCATGTTTGTGGCTCCTTTCTGTGGTAGAGACTCACCCTGCAGGCCACTGTCCTTGGTTCATCGAGGGCAAGTCTGACCTCTGTGTGCTCACTCACCCCTGCAGGCCTGCAGAGTTACGATAGGAACTGAGACCATCACTTTGAAGAAAAGAAGCATATGCCAGGGTAACTAGGCGAAGAGAGACTTTGGCTAGCCTATGCTTCCTCTGCTCTCTGGGGAAAATATGTATGCATGCATGCATGTTTATATGTAATAATAGCTCCATTTTACTAGGCTACATATGCAGCTCAGACTATCAATGCATGAATTCATTGCTCTATTGCATAGCCTCTCCGAGTACCCACTCATCTCCATCATTGTTCCAGACATTGAGGAAGACAGACCAGAACCACAGAGTCCCTAATTCTAAGGAGTTTAGTAGTGAACACAATCAATGGGTTACCTCTTTTCTTGAGGCAAGGTCTTACTATGTAGCCTAGACCATCATTGAACTTTCACTGTTTCTGCCTTAGCTTCCTGAGTGTCAGGAATATACGCATGTGCTACTGAGTTCTGTCAATACGCCACTCTTAATATACCTAAGAAGTGTTAAAAGCAGGATGTCGGTGAGCTTGAGGAAGATAGTGGCATACTTGTTACTTGAGAAACTAGGGGAGGTTTTGCTGACATGAAAGCTGGAGTTTGAAGGATATAGACCACCTCTTAGTGTCATGAAGTCAGGAAAGGAAAGCACTGGTGTTATAGGCAGAGCGGCTTTTGAGTTGGAGAATGAGGGTCATGAGCTGGGGAGAAGAGCCATGGAACAGGAAAAAGGGGCTGGGGGCAACATAGAAGTTATCCTAGGAGAGCGCAGAGAAGGTTTAGAGCTGTAAGAATCCAAATGTAGCTGGGTGGTGGTGGTGGTGGCTCATCCCAACACTGGGGAGGCAGAGTCAGGTGGATCTCTGTGAGTTCAAGGCCAGCCTGGTCTACAAAGTGAGTTCCAGCACAGCCAGATTTGTTACACGGAGAAATCCTGTCTCAAAAACCCAAAACAAACAAACAAACAAAAATCCAATTGCCCTCCATGAGGGCATTTGAATTTAGGATTGGTGAGTAAGCCATTCACAAATTCAGAGGGACTGAAGCAGGAGATTTGTAATCTGGTAAACTGAGATACAGATCAGAGGGAAGGCAGTACGTACTCCAAGACAGGATGGGGAACCGGCTTACAGACCACAGAGATGCCGAAGTCAGGGCCCCTAATAGCCCTACACCAGAGGTACCTTGAACGTATGAACGTTGTTGGAGCAGGGGTGGGAACAGGATTCTGCCGTCCCTCAGCTGCCTCATCTCCAGATGGGCATCTCAGAGCCCCTTCTCTACACTACTGGAATGATGAGTTGGACTTCCTGTTTGACAGGGTCCTGAGCTCCTGTCCTTGGGAACAGCTGAGAGAACCCAGTGAGGAAGAAGGGCGACGGCAGTCAGGCACAGGCTGATGGAGGGTGTTGGAGAAGCCTGTGACTTCGGATGAAGTTCTGGGAACACTATTACACCGTGGTGTAGAGAGCTCTGACTACAGAAACAGACTGAAAAGGATTCTCTGCTTCCAGAATCTTCCCCTTATCAAGCGCCTGCCCATAGTTCCCCTTCTCTTTCTCCCTTAGCTGCTCATACCCCCTCCATTGCCAAGTAATCAGGGTCTTCACTAGCAATTACCTCTCCCCACAAGTAACACGTGAATCAGATCCATCTGCCCTTCTTATGGGGTGACTGAAGCTAGAAGAGACTGGTCCCCGTAACACCGCTATAACGCGACAAGGCAGAACTGAGCCAAAGTCAGTGTGGCTCTTTGGAGACCTGTTGCTCCGTCAGCTCACTGCTATCCTGCCATGTGCCTTCTCATCTACCCCCAAATAAAGGGGAGCCCTCTGAGACAGCATGGAGTCTAGAACACTATTTATATGCCTTGCTTCACCAGGGCAGCAGACACTCTTAAAATACATTAAGCAGAAATATCCTGCGTCCTCAAGCCCCCGTAACCTGAGCTGATCTATGAATGAACTGGGCAGAATTCCATGCTGAAAATGTGAAAGAATGAGGCCTGGTGCTTTGATAGCCCTCAGATGCCTGAAGAATCTAGTAAGCAGTAGAGAGACACTTGAATTTTCTCCTGCTGATTGAGGAACTGGTTGCGGGGCAGCCACTACTTATCTGTTCCATGACAGTGTTGGCTCCAGAGGGATGTGCAGTGTGTGAGTCTAGATGGGTTGGAGAAGTTGGACCTTGGAAGGAGAGGTCAGACTGGGTAATTCTCAGAAACCATATCTAAACTGAGGTTTCAGTCCAATAAGAGGAAGAGGCCAGGCAGGGAGGGAGTTGGAGGAGGCAGGAATACTTCAAAGAGGAGAGGGCACTGTCTGAGGCTTTGTGAGACAGTCAGGAATCTGCTTCCTGCTGTGAAGTGGAAGGACCCCGCTTGCTTCTGCTTGCATTTGAAAAAGAGAGTTGGGCAGATGCTTGTCTCACGAGACTCAAACACTGGACCTTGGGAAAAGCTGGCTCAATGTGGCAAAATCAGGTATTATCTTTCTCACTTAGCATATACTTACCTCCCTGTGGTGACAAGTGGCCATTTGCACCTCCAAACTCAGTCACCTTCTTGGGAACACACCCCTTTCCCTTCAGGAGGACATAGTGGAGCTCTGTGCACTTGTTCTTGGCATCAGAGTCCAGTCGTTGTGGAGATAGGAAAGTCCCAGGTGACCCAGGTCTTTCCCATGCCGCCTGCTAGACAGGGACGAGGCTGCATTCATGTGGAGGATTTTGACTAGAGCAGAAGGATAGATGGATTCTGATGCCTGAAGTTCATTGTGTGGCCAGTGAGCTGGGATGCGGGGACCGTAGGGTATCCAGCAGCGCTCATCAAGGGCATTAACACATGGGTAATGCCTGGCACAGAGCAGTCACAACATACAGTGAGTATTCCCTTCCTTCTACCCTCCAGCCAGGCCTGGATTCTAGTCTCCTCTCTGTCTCACACTGTTGATATAACCCTAAACAATTATAAAAACAGAACAGGGCGATCTAGCACCCGGATGGGACTCCTGTTCACACTGTTTTGTTTAAATATTTTTTGTATATGCTTGAATTTTCACTTTGTATAAATATGAGGATATGTATATATACTATTTAATTGGTTTATCAAACACTACATTATTAAATATTTGTAAATGGAAGATGATGCTTTGCCACATAGCGAGCGAGGCTCCCCCTGAAGGCAGTCACCTGTACCGCTGACCTGGGCAACTGAGGGACTAAGTGCGTTTTGGGGCTGAGTGGATTTATGGACTTCTCATGGGCATTTTTGCCCTGCAGGTGTTTAGGTGTTTAAAGGGCAAGTCTTCCATTGTGTCATTTGTTTTTCTTCAATTCATTTGCTCTCCCATTTTTCCTTCTCTCTCTCTCTCTCTCTCTCTCTCTCTCTCTCTCTCTCTCTCTCTCTCTCTCTCTCTCCCCCTTTCTCCCTCCCTCCCTCTGCCTTTTTATGGATTATTTGAGCAATTCTTATTTCCCTTTGATTTGTCAATGGATGTTTTGAATACACATTTGTCCAGGATGTCCTTGAATATACGCGTTAGCCTAGGCTTGCCTTGAATTTATGGCCCTTCTGCCTCAGCCTCCCTGGTAGCGCATCTGGAATTACAGATCTGAGTCAGCGGGCTGACTGCAGTTTTAGTGATGGTCGTGAGCACTGCCATGGGCATGCAGAACTGACACCGACTGCTGCTTTAGCTGTTTTACCATCTGTGGTGGAGGAAGCCTCAGCTCACTCACCTTTTCTCTTTTGAATACAAATCGCATCTTCAGGATTGCCCCTGCATAGGCTGAGCGGTGTGTTATCTAATAATGTTTGCTTCACTCATCAAATTGTTGAAGCCCCTCAAAAGTGGTCTTGTCTCTGTGCCACCGGAGACAAGTCCTCAAGCCTAAGCCTCTTTCTCGTGTACTTTCCTTTCTGCTCAGGCAGCTTGCTGTGGCGGTTCTTCAGGACTCACTGTCTGCGAGCAGCAGGATCTCTTATTCCCACCATATAACCTGAAGGATAATGTATATATGGTTGCTGGTCAATAAGTCTTTCATTTAACACTTGAAAAATGTGTCTTTTCCTTGACTTCATAACTTCCTTGGTTTTACGGGAGACACCCTCTCATATGTTGCCTTTTACCTACAGACAATATTCTCCATCTCTCTAGGCTTCTTGAGGAGTTTTATTTGTCTTTAATTTTCTGAAGATTAGTTATAATAATGTGGAACCTGTAACTGTGGAACCTGTAGCTGTTAGGGTCTCAACAAAGTTGGGAGTTTCTCACTCATGCTCCTTTGAAAAATATGTATGTTTCAGCCCCGTGCATCCTCTGTCTTCAAGGATGCTGGTCATCTGAGTAGTAGGTACCATGCTATCATGTCCTGCATTTCCAATGCTCTTCTTGTGTTCCCAGACAGCCCCTTGCTGCTGCTTGTGTAGTGAAGAGACTGTGTCTGCCCATTTGGTGGCTGCTCCTTCAGCTTCCTTGCCTTGAGTGTGCTTTCGGCCAGAGCTTGCTAAATGTTGGCTCTCGTGGTTTTATTTTAATTCTTTACTTTCCCTCAGTTCATGTCCCCTTTCCTCCTTTCTATATTTCTTCCATGCATTCTTTCACCCTTTATACCTTCCCTTGTTTGATAATTTCACACATGCACATAGTATGTTTTGATCAAATGCGTCTCCCCTTTCCTCCTCTCCAATCTATCCCGTCTTTATCACTTCTCCTCCTGACTCCGTGTACTCTCTCTTTAAGACCCATGGAGTCTAGTGATGCCTGTATGTGCAGAGGTGTAGACCCATCTACTGGAGCTGGTAGCCTCTCAGAGGCCTCCTCTTCTGTTGTTTCTGAGATGGTACCTTGCTGTGTAGTTCAGACTGGCTTCGAACTTGAACATCTTTCACCTGTCATTGCTGGGACGACAGGTATGCACCACCATCGACCAGCTACACCTTCTAATTACTCGCTGATTTCTTTTCTTTTAAGAGGTTTTTTGATACTCACTGAAATAGTTGCATGAGTGCACCTTTAAAATTATTGGAGATAGTTTGAAAAAATTGTTGGATTATAATCCATTGAGTGAATTTTCCTGTCAAGTTGTAACTGCCCTGATTCTTTCTGTTAGTAATCATCGGCAGTCATATGTGTAACTGTATTATTGGTGCTTTGGGAAACATTCTCTGAAAGTAAGTACCTCATGTAGCTTTGTTGTTTAGCAGACACTCATTTTGTGTCAGGGTTAGTGACATATGCTCAGCTCCTTGGACTTTGCTGATGTTACTTAAAAACAAAAACAAAAATGAAACTAATTATTTTAAAGATATGTATACATGCCATTAAGTTTTCTATCCTGAGGGTCACTGGAAAATTGGGTGGGGAAGAGAACCTAACACACAGAGATACTGTGGCCTTATTCTTACATTGTGGATGCCCTCAAATGTGGGGCACTGTGATTGTCTTCCTCTTTCAATCTCTCCCTTGGACCCTCTTCACCCTCTTTGCCTTCTCAAAAGTGCCTCCAGCTCCATCTGCTCTTCTGATCTACACACTCAATTAGCGACCTGACCCTCACTGCGCCACTAGCTATGGCGGTGGGTCTAGCCTGAACTCACCATTCTGTTTCCTTAAAAACTGGCTTCCAGAGGCTCAGGCTGAACATAGCTTCCTTTTGGATGTTCTTCTGTCTATATGTCCCTACTCCATTTGTTCAGTCATCTGATGCCACAGAATCTGTAGCTGGGGCAGTGGCTGTCCTACGGGATACTCTTGGCATATCCTTTTTGATATGATGGTGGCCTCCTCACTGGTCCCTTTAGTTCGTCTTTTTACAGTTTCTGATTTCTCATTGGTAGATGTCACTGCCGTTCAAGTGAACACCTGCAGCCCAAATCTGGACTCTGCTGTGCTTCATAGCACAAGTCTCTGGGCTTCCTTGCTCGCATTCTTGCCTCACCCCTGAGGGCTTTCTCCCCACAGATTGCCTTTCTGCTCTAGCCTGATTTTGTCATCCTCTCATCCCTCCTCCAAGATTTGTATTCTGCTTACTTCATAAGCAATCACAAACAGGAGGTGGGTTGTTCATTGTGGAGTAGCTGCTGCCAGTCTGCTCTCTCCTAGCATGCTTTCCCAGGCTCACCTCAGAGTCGCCTCCTCCAGAAACCCCTTGGCCTCCTGAGCCAGAGTTGGAGATTGTGCTCTTGGTACCCATACCCTGGTATCCTCTCTGATGAGAGCATTGATCATATGGATATGTAACATCTCCTTGCTTGTCCCTCTGTACCATGGTCATCAGAAAAAAATGTATATGAAGCTCTTGACATCCATTTAGAATGTGATTAGATCAGAGATGGAAACTGGTACCCTGTGGAATCAACATCCATGGAGTCAGTCAGGTGACTTGGCTGTGTGGGTAGCCAACTGGGATTACAAGAGTAACATTCTACTTCTTGAAAATTAGCATACTGATTTCTTAAGCCATTGGCTCCCCAGATCTCTGAAGTGGGGGCATGGTTCTCATTTTATGGGTGAAACATCTAAGGATTTGTCCTGGACACTCTTCATGGCCCAGTGTGTTCAAAGCTTGCAGCTCATGTGACAAAACACAGCGAGCCTGAGCGGTGGGTATTTTACCCCAATTGAATGCACGAGAGAGCTGTTAAGGAGGCTAAGGGTCTGGCTTGCATACTCCTGGAGCAGCCTGGAATTTGACCATGGGTCCTGAGAGATCAGCTTCTTCACTATGTGAGCGGCTTCAAGGCAAACCAAGAGTGACAATGACAGTGTCTGTCCTGACGCAGACACCGTCCTCTGTATGCGTGTGTTGAAGAATGAAGACATGTACCAAACCATGCAGAGTTCAGTTTTGAACCTAGGTTCTTGCCTGGCTTCCCAGCAGTCTTATTGGGCTGGAGGCTGCCTCACCTTCATCTGCCATCTCTCACCGACAAGTAGAATCTGCATGTTGCAAAGTTCAGCAAGTCTGGGCCAGAGGCTCAGAGCTTCCTATCTTCATGATAGGAAGAAAGATGCATCTCAGTGACCTGTTCTGTCCATGCTGTACCTTTCTGTCCTAGTCAGATTCCTGCCCAGAACATGGTTCATCACCCAGCAACTCAGCAGCCGTGCTCCGTGACACCCTGCCCCCACCCTCAGCAGCCTGGACTCTGCCCAGGCTGCCCTAGTAGTATGCCGAATCTCATTTTCTCTCTTAAATTGGTTTCTGCCCAGTATTTGTCTTTCTCCCCTCTTGTCTGGGTCCCTGGATAAGGAATGCTGGTTACTATGGCAATGGACTGGCTAGTGGAAGGAACTCAGCTCACTAAATTAATTGCTAGACTTTTGGGGGACTAATGGCAGGACTCTGCCTCCCAGGGGCATTGGTGGGGCCTACGTCATTACCGCTTGGCAGCTAGCCCCTAGAGGTAGCTCAAAGCCAAGTTGGAGGGAAATAGCACAATGGTTGTTCCTACCCACTGAGATGCCACCCAGGGTGGGGTAGGGAGGGTGGGGGATCGACAAGAAATTTTACATTTCTTCGGTTCTGTCAGATCCCTGCTGCAGAAGTCATTTTCTTGTTACCACCCTGGAACAGAGATGGACCTCTTCTGATGGACAAGGGAACAGAGAACTAGAACTGCTCATTCAGTCACTGGGGAGCACAGTCAGGATTCTACCCCTTATTCTGGACATATAGGGAGCACTCCATTTATCATGATGGAAGGCAATTCTCTTTTCTGCCATACTATCTGGAAGGAAGGAGCAGAGGGGTCCTAACTCACTCTATGAAAACAGCATTGCCCAAAGATCGAAGCCAAGCAAAAACGTTGGAAGAAAGCAGGACTACAGACTAACATCACTTGTGACAATAGATATTAAACACCTCAGTAAACTTTAGTCATTCAGATTCAACAATTAAAAAACTATGCGCAGATAGATTAGGTTTATCACAGGTATGCAAGGTTAGTTCAATGCCATCAAACCAATTACTGTCAGCCATGAATATCTTAATTACCATATCAAACCATAGGCTGATCATCAGCCTATATGTATTTCACCTATAACTGTATTTTCTACTTGCTGTGGAGACAACACATTCAGAAGAATTGGGATGTGAACATCTTTGTTTTATTTGTATTTAATTTAAAAATATTTGTTTCCTATTTCTGTTTACTTATTTTGACTTAATTCTTGTTTATTTTTGAGGATATTTTAATTCTTTGAGAAATACAGTGTATTTTGAACATATTTACTTTCTCTCAACCCTCCCATCTCTTCCCACTCAACTTTGAGATTGCTTTCACCACCACTACCACCACCACCACCACCACCACCACCACCACCACCACCACCACCACCACCTTCTCCTCCTCCACCACCTCTTCTTCTGCTCTTCCTCTTTCCCCATTGAGTCTAGTTTGCCTGTCTTAGCTAGTTTTGTGACTGGGGTCCTGTTCTAGTGTGCAGTCATCCCACTAAGGGTCACATCTTTAAAGAAACCGACCTCCCTGTTAGCAGCTATCAAATGCTCATAGCACATATGAACTCATAGTGATGGTGACAGGATACACAAGACCCCACAAGATCCATCCAAACAAAATCCCAGCAGAGAGGGCGGGAAGATGGATATGTAATTAAAACACTTTTAATGTATTATTTGATAATACCATACAAGTCTATAACAAAATAGGATCATATCCATTCCCAGCTTCATGTCCTCTTATTTTATTTTTAGTGTAATCCACTAAGTCTATTTAGTGATGTCCATATGTGCTTGGGTGTGGGACCATCCATTTGAGCATGGGAAGCCTGCTCAGGCTACACTCTCAAAGAATGATTCTCTCCCTGCAGCTCTCAACTGCCAATTGTTCCTTTGTAGGGGGCATATCCTCAAGAGCTCCTCCCCCAGTATGACAGAAATTTGACTGACTTGATATTACGCAGGTCTTATTCCAGTACATAGAGTTGCTATGAGTTCCTGAATTTTATAAGCATGTTGTGTCCAGAATTTCACAGCACTGTTTCCCATACTCTGGCACTTCTGTTCTTTATGTCTCTTTATCAATGCTTTTCGGAAGCTTGGGGAAGGGCACGGGGGAACAGAGTACATATTTATTTGTGTTTTGTTTTTGTATGTATGCATATGCTATTTAGTGGATGTACACATACCTATAACATAATGTTCTTCTCGGCAAATTTGAGTGCACAGTTAAACATCACTAATTAGATTAGCAAGTTGTAAAACAGTTCGTCAGAACAGTTCATGAAAGCTTTTTCATGTCCACAGATAGAATTGTTAGTCTCTTTAGTGATGACACAAATCCTTCCACACTGACTCAAGCCTCAATTTCTTTTTCAGTGGTTTGTAGTTTTAGACCCTCTTGGTTATAGGTGTTCTAAGTATCTTAATATCTTTCTTGATGTTACTATAAGTAAGTGAATAACACTCCTTTTTGGATGGTGCATTCTTGGCACACAGATGCACAGACAATACTTGAGTGCCAGTTATTCATTTTATGACTCTGGTTGATTTGTCAGTTCTAATGGTTTTGTGGATGCTCTAGTATTTTGTGTAGATAAGATCCTGTCATTTCCAGATACAGGGACTTTGACATCTTGTTTTCCAAGTCAAATGACCTTTATTATTAATTTTTTCATTGAATTATTCTAGTAAAGTGTTGAACACAGTTATGTAGCAGGGATTGTATTGGTTTTGACCTTAAAGGAAAATCAGTCAACATCTTACCATTAAGTATGATGTCTGCTGTGGATGGTCATATTTGGCCTTTATTTTCTTGAGGAATGCCATTGTGGTCTTAATTAATGGAGTGGCCACCTTGTATGTTGAAAGATATTGGCTTGTGTCACATGCTTTTTTTGTGCTAATCGGAGTCATGTGTGTTTTCCTTTTCTTTATTGATATTATAATTACATCAGTGTGTTATTTTTTGTTGAATCATGTTCCTGACATAAATTGCATTTGGTCACAGCATTTGATAACTCAGTAAATCACACCAATTAGCCTGCTTATCCTTTGTTGCATAGCTTTGTTCATAAAGATATGTACCTGTATTTTTCTCCTGTGTGTTTTGGGTAAGCTATGCAATAAAAGTTCTGAAAAGTTGAAGAATATAATGAAGCCTGGTCTCCTCAGTCAGGGAAATTATCAAATTTCTTTTTTTTTTTTTTTTTTTTTTTGGTTTTTCGAGACAGTGTTTCTCTGTGGTTTTGGAGCCTGTCCTGGAATATCAAATTTCTTAATCCATGAAAAATATTGAATAAAGGTATATGCCACTTCTCTATCTACCTATTTCTTATTTTCCCCCATAGTCACTGAAGAGGTTGGTGCTATTGGATTTTCTGCATCTATGGAGATGATAGCATGTGGGTCAGTCCAGAAGAGGCCTGGGTTCAAATCCCAGCTTGTCTCTGGGTTCTCATCAACTTAGAAACCTGGGAAAGATGTGCCAGTCTCTTCCTGACCCTCATGGAAGTGATAGAGCCTGCTTTGAGAGGACACAAGAGATCACACCAGAATCAGAGCGTGTCTGGCATGTGGCAGATGGTGGCTATCTGTCTAAGTTCATTGCTCTCTGATGACATTACTATTCATCTAACCAACAACTCCCAGCCACTACAAGATAGTAAGATGATAGGTTGGCATTGATACTGGCTTTTGATCATTCATCCATAAAACTAACATTTACTGAGATCCACTGCCTTGCTTGGAACTGTCCTAGGTCCTGGGCAACAGCAGAGACATGATAGACAAATCCTGTCTTCACAAGTCATTGAAGGATGGATGAGTTGGGCGACTAGCAGATTTGTTTATTCCTTTCCTGTAGGAGTTCCTTCTGTTTGTGTGTTGATTTCATTGGTTAATGAATAAAGAAACTGCCTTGGCCTAGCTGAACTTAGGTAGGCGGGGAAGACAGAACTTCATGCTGGAAGGAAGAAAGACGGAGTAGGGGAGAGACACCATGGAGCCATCAGAGACAGATGTGCCAAATCTTTCCTGGTAAGCCACTGCCATGTGGCGATACACAGATTAATAGAAATGGGCTAAACTGAGATGTAAGAGTTAGCCAATAAGAAGTTAGAGCTAATGGGCCAAGCAGTGTTTTAATTAATGCATTTTCTGTGTGATTATCTCGGGGCTAAGCTAGCTGGGCGGCCCGTACAAACAAGCGGGTCCTCCTCCTACACTTTCCTACTTGGGCCCTCTGACTCCTGAGCCCAGAACTATGACTGCCCTGCTTGTTCTGTTTAGGTACAGAGTCCTTCTTTTGATCCTCCATCGCCTCTTGATGTTCTCCTCTTGTCTTTATTCAGGCCCATTAGAGCCCAGACACTTGTGAGGTTGCTTTCAGTGCCTTAAGAAGAAGTGTGCCACACTGCTCTGAAGGTGGTAGAGATTTGATTATCCAGAGTTCATTCACCTGTCCTGAGAGGAACTTTCCTAAGTACCCTGCTGTGCTATGGGGCCTGGCAAATGATGTTCCTTTTGTCTAAAGTTGTTACCTGCCTTGGATACCTTGATTTGACTTCTGCTCAGCTTTCCAAACTCAACTAAAAAAAAAAAAAGTCTCAGGAAGCCTGGCCTTTTCCCAAATGTTCTGGTGATAGCAGCTGTGTACCCGGTCCATCTGCCTGTGCTCCCATAACTCCCCAGGCTTTCTTTTTCCTGTGCTTGCTGGAGCCTTAGCTGCCATGATGTGCAGTGCATCTTGGATCCCAAAAGTCAATGAGGACCTGTCCAGGGTAACTCAGTGCCCTTTGCCTGTCTGTCCTAGGCATGAGATGGGAGTGAGGAATATTTACCAAATGAGCAAATCAATGCTGAACATCTATAAACTTTCTTCTTTGTCCAGATGGCTTTTTATTTGCATTTTTTTTAAAAAAAAAAAATAAACTACATTTACAGGCTGGGGAGATGGATCAGTGGGGAAAGTGCTTTCTGAGCAAACATGAGGAACCGAGTTCAGATATCAGAAGTTCACAGAAATGCTGTATATAGGGGCATGTGTCTGTAACCGCAGCACTGAGGTAGAGGCAGAAGTAGTAGGAACTTGAGAGCTAGTCTAGCTGAAACCAAGGAGTGCCCATTCACTGAGAGACTCTGCCACGAAATACATACATACATTACATACATACATACACATATAAGACCTCTTGTCTTTTCAGGTACATACATGACTGAGTACACCCCATTTAACACTCATGTGCACCACAGCATGTATACACACACACACACACACACACACACACAAATGCAATATGCACATACACACACTTCAAATAAAAGGATAGCTGGACATTTGAATAAGCAGAATGAGCAAAATATTTGAATAACAAACCTCATGGTCCAAAGATAATGCATATAAAACAAGAAACCATGTATCCCATTTGAGTTAGGAAAGATTGAAGGGTCAATCCACTCAGAGCTGCCACTGACTGTGTGGTGAGGAGATTCACATGCTGTGGCCGGCAGAGGACACTGGTGCTCTTCCATAGAATAATTTGGGAACTCGCCTCAGGGTCATTATAAAATGTGTAGGGCCCTGCAGGCATTTCCCTACATTCATGCCCCAGGAAAAGCATGGCACATGAGCAGGGCTTAGGTACTGAAGTATGCTCGGTAGTATCTTAAGCAAATGTAATGTCCCAGAGTAGACATTAAAAAGAGTTAAGAGCATATGGAGAATGTGAAGTTGACAGGACATATATAATGTCAGCAGAAATACATCCCTGGCATGGAAGGGAGGATATGGGGTGGCCTGGGGACTAGCCAGTAGGCTTCGACTTCAGGGCCCAATTCTGTGTGCCATTATCGATATCCATGAGGCTATCATCCCTCTATGCTGTAGTTTTTTGCTGGTATAGTGGAGGGAGATCATGGTACCAGCATGGGGCCTGGTCCTATGGATTAAATACAATGGAAAAAAAAGGAAAGCAGCTCACCATGGGAACAGACAGTAGTACCCCTGACTGTCAGTGACAGACACTGGGGATATCTTTACTGTTCTGTTCCGGAACTGAAAATGGAGTCTGGGTGTGACTGTGTCTGGAGAGAATGGCCTGGCTGATCCTGTCCTCAAGTCGCAGTCCAGTCTCTGAGCTCAGTTTTCCCCTGTGACAGCTGTTCATTACTCACCCTCCCTCCCTCCCTCCCTCCCTCCCTCCCTCCCTCCCTCCCTCCCTCCCTCCCTCTCTTTCTCCCATTCCTCCCTCCCTCTCTCTTTCTCCCGTTTTCTCCTCTTTTATCAATATAAACTGTGTTGTTTTTTGCTAGGTTTTGTACTTGTCATCGGGGCTATAGAATCTATTAAGACCCTTTCCCCACCCTTGGAGTGCTCCCTTGACACCAAGGGGGACACACTCATGGGTAGATGATTGCAGCATGGATCAATGTCAGGTCTCATAGAAACAAACATGCTTAAACCTCAAGTAGCGGTGTCACCAGCTACAGCTTGTCACTAATTTCACAGAGAGGTGCAGGGTGGGAGGAGGAACCCTCTAAGTATATGCCTTCAGCCCACTAGAGGATTACAAGAGATGTGGAAAGAGGTGTCAATCTGTGAACAGAATTCAGATGACATATCTCCCTTAAATAAATTGTGGGGAGATACAGGTCATGAACAGAATCCCTTAGTCATTGGTTATCCATGGCTTGTCCCCATCTCTACTAAGGGGCTGAAGGTTCACAGACTAGACTAAAAGCCTAGCCTCAGGGATGCCTGGACTCAGTATTCATGGGGAAGACTCCCTGAATTACATGCCTGCTGGTTTCAGTGCATGCAAGCCTGACTCCACCATTGCTAGGAGTATAGCTGGCAGTAGCCAGCTCCTCCTCTGGGCAACTTATCATCTATACAATGAGCGTGACCACAGCTACCCATAAGATGTGAGAACCCACTGAAATCCTACAGGCTCTCCAGCCCTTATGGCAATCTGGAGATGGCATCCTAGGATGGGTGATAAAACCTTCAGAGTACAGGGTGGCAGGGGGTGTTCTGGGAATCACAAGTAACTTTGTGTAGCTGGAGGTGAGTTGTTGCTTGAGGCGAGATGGGCACAGCTATTCTCAAGTGAACCATGAGGCTTAGGTTTCTATCAAATGTATATTCAGCATGTAGTGTGTCTTTGTGTGTGTGCAAGAGTGAGAGAGACAGACAGACACAGACACATACACACAGGGCGGGGCACTAGTGGTGGTGTGTAGCTGCAGCATGCCAGTCCATAGGTGTGATTTCATAGACCTCTCTTTTTCACACAGATTGTGATATAAATACCTGAGTCACACAACAGCCTTGAAAACAATGGCAGCATAAGTACATTTGCTCTCAACTCACTCTCTTGCCACCTGCTTGATGCTCTTTTGTTTACCAAACTCTGAAAATGTATTCATCTATTATTTGAAACATTAAGAAAATCTCCCTTCCATTTCAGCTGTTTAAGTTTGGAAGATGGGTCCTTTGGACGATTCTTATTTGCTACTCCTGTCGTAGGTACCGGTTGTGCATGCGTAACCAGTAGATTCATGTGTGTAAATTTATGCCCCAGGGAGTCAGCCCCTAAGCATGAGATGGTGGTAGGTGGTAGGGAAATGGGCAGAGTGATGGCCCATTGCTGAAAGGAAGGAAGTTCATTCTTTACTGGACACTCCAGAGGGTGGCTCGCAGCCACATGGAGGGCCATGCCTGGGGAAAGAGCAACATCTGGGCTGATTTCCTCCAGGGCTCTTGGTAAGTGTGGGGATTGGGCAGAGGGAAACTTTCCCCGTAGGAGAGGTCTGCTGCGGACATGTATTTGTGAAAAACTGCTTGGAAGTCCGAAGCTGCCATTTTGAGCTTGCTGGGCTGGTGGGGTCAGGGGTGGCAGGTCATGGTAGGTCTGTGAGTCATGTGAATTAGGGGACTGGAATGGTACAGATGAAGGGCTTTAGGAATAGCACAGCTGTGGGTCACCCAGGGTCAAGACCTCATTACTCCTCTCTGCAGCCCCTGCCTTGCCAGGAAGGTGGTTGTTCCTCAGTACAGCTAGCTGGGTGGATGGGGAGGCAGATGGATGAACCAGGAAAGGAATGGACCAGATCCTTTGACTTCATTCTTTAGGAGGTTACACTGTTGGCTCTGGGGAGAGGTTACACTGTTGGCTCTGGGGAGAGGTTACACTGTTGGCTCTGGGGAGAGGTTACACTGTTGGCTCTGGGGAGAGGTTACACTGATGGCTCTGGGGAGAGGTTACACTGATGGCTCTGGGGAGAGGTTACACTGATGGCTCTGGGGAGAGGTTACACTGATGGCTCTGGGGAGAGGTTACACTGATGGCTCTGGGGAGAGGTTACACTCTTACCTCTGGGGAGAGGTTGCACTGTTGTTCTGGGGAGAGGTTAGGAGAGGTTATACTCTTACCTCTGGGGAGAGATTACACTCTTACCTCTGGGGAGAGGTTACACTGTTGTTCTGGGGAGAGGTTACACTGATGGCTCTGGGGAGAGGTTACACTGTTGTTCTGGGGAGAGGTTACACTGTTATTCTGGGGAGAGGTTACATTGTTGGCTCTGGGGAGAGGTTACACTGTTGTTCTGGGGAAAGGTTACATTGTTGGCTCTGGGGAGAGGTTACACTGTTAGCTCTGGGGAGAGGCAAAGCTGAGGGCTGGAGATGGGCTGGCTCCTGCATGTGGGATTCCTCTGTTTCTCCTGACCCTTCAGCTCTGGAGTGCTTCTCAGGGTCTATCTTTTTCCACACAGGAAATGCTCCACTAGATCCCGAAGCATCTCTCCCTGACCAAGATACGCCTGTCCTCAGGAGCAGGAAAGCCATGGCTGTCCCCAGAGGGAGCCCTTCGGCCTGCCTTCTGTGGATGCTACTGCTGTGGGGAGGTGATGGTGGCTGTCAGGCCCAGCGTGCAGGTGGGACATTAAATTGGGGATACGATAGTCAGCATTCATGTGTGGGTACAAGTGAAGGTGCAATCCTGCGAATTAGTTCATGACTGAGTGTACAAGAGTATCAGCTATATAGTCCGTGTATCAGTGTCCTCCAGCTGATGCGTGTGTAAGTGCCATCGGTTCAGATGGGGCCTGTGAGAGCAAAATAATGTGTGAGAGAACGTGAGAGTGTGCTGTAGTGTGTGAGAGACTGTGAAAGATTGGGCCTGTGTGTAAGAATGTATGTTTGTGAACATGGTTGTGCGAAGAATTTGTAAGCAAGTGTATGTTGAGAGGGGCTATAAAGAGAGTTTTTATGAGAAGGCTCTGTGAGAGAGGGTGTGTAAGAAGGGGTGTGTGTGGGTGTGAGAGAGGCAGGGGGTGCTGTGTGAGAGGAAGGGTATGTGAAGAAATGTGAGGAGGGGTGAGAGTTTGGCTCAGCTCTCTGTAGATTGTACGGAGGGAGATGTCCGTGTAGGAGATTCAAGTAAAGCATTAGCTCAGGCCATGCTGTGAAGTGCATGTGTGTGTCTTTCTGGGATTTGCTTTTTAGTGATTTACAAATATCAAAGCAAAACAAATAAAATAATAAAAGTATTTTTTTCATAGCTCTGCATACCTCAGGTTTCCTTAGGCATACCTGCAGAATTGTGTACACATCCATGCAAAGAGGGAGAGAGGGAGGAAAGGAGGGAGGGGAGAGGGAGGAAGGGAGGGAGAGGAAGAGAGGGAGGGAGGGAGAGAGAGAGAGAGAGACCAATGGACATACAGACAGAGAGAGAACCAGGGTGGGAGTGGGGGGCAGGACTGGAGAGAGAGAGAGAGAGAGAGAGAGAGAGAGAGAGAGAGAGAGAGAGAGAGAGAGAGAGAGACCGAGACCAATGGACATACAGACAGAGAGAGAACCAGGGTGGGAGTGGGGGGCAGGACTGGAAAGTCTCTCCACAGGCCTCTGTTGCTCTGTTGGGAAGCACATCCTCACTGCTGAGCTGCTTGCCTTCTGCTCCCGCTGTGATGGCTCCTGCAGTGCACTGTAGGAATCCCCAATAAAGCTTATAAAACACCATCTCTCAGATAACCTAACTGGGAAATGGATGAGTAGACCCCATATTAAGGGCTTCCTTAATGAGGAAAATACTTATATTAATGCTTGTTTTTGTTTAATCAAAAGCATTATGTAGTTTATGTAAAATTTATTTCTATAAAACATGCATTTGAAGCTTTATAATACTTCTTTATATAGGCATATTTAATATACATAAATATTTTACATTTGATATACTTTGTAATGGTAAAATGCTCCATGCAGTGGACTCTATGAAGCCTTGGAAATCTACATGAAAATTGGAAATCCACTAGAAACTTGTTTCTAGCATTCAGTTAAGTGTGGGAAAGCAGACCTTAGACCACCGGGCCTGGCACATTCCCAATACCATATAAAAGTTGGGAGCATGATAGAGCACATGCTGTAACCCAAGCGGTGGGATGGAAGGAGGCAGAAAGACTTAAGGGGCTCAGTGGACAGGCAGTCAAACCAAAATCCAGAAATCTCCAGGTTCAGTGAGAAACCTTGCCTTGGAGAACTAAGACAACACTATGGAGCAAGAAACCCAAAGTTTTCCTGTGGCCTTTGTACAGGTACTCTATGTACACAGACATGAATAGCACACAAATACACAGACACACAACACACATACACACACACTAATAAAATGCTATCACTTTTTTAACCAAAGTTAAAGAGGAGATCTTGACACCTTGTAGTGTCTCAGGGACATAAATCACTTCCTTGGGGTGTCACACATCCTCAGTGGGTCCTCACTGTAACTCTGTAAAGCCATACCCTGCTGTGGGCTGTCAGTAAGAGGCAAGGCAGGCAGGCACCAGAGTGAAGTCTGAGGGGCAGGGGTTGGAGGGAGGGGATTAAATCCCGCTACCCATTCCTTCCGGTCACCCTTTCTCTCTCCCATGCAGGCTGCAAAAGTGTGCAGTATGACCTGGTCTTCCTCTTGGATACCTCTTCCAGTGTGGGCAAGGAGGACTTTGAGAAGGTCCGCCAGTGGGTGGCCAACCTGGTAGACACCTTTGAGGTGGGCCCTGATCACACCCGTGTGGGGGTCGTGCGCTACAGTGACCGGCCCACTACAGCCTTTGAACTGGGCCACTTCCGCTCCCGTGAGGAAGTGAAGGCGGCCGCTCGGCGCATAACCTACTATGGGGGCAACACGAACACAGGTGACGCGCTGCGTTACATCACCAGCCGCAGCTTCTCTGCCCAGGCAGGCGGCCGACCTGGGAACCGTGCCTTCAAGCAGGTGGCCATCCTATTGACGGATGGCCGTAGCCAGGACCTGGTGCTGGATGCTGCAGCTGCTGCCCATGCAGCGGGCATTCGCATTTTTGCAGTTGGTGTGGGCGCGGCCCTGAAGGAGGAGCTGGATGAGATTGCTTCAGAACCCAAGTCTGCGCATGTCTTCCACGTTTCCGACTTCAACGCCATCGACAAGATTCGTGGCAAGCTGAGGCGTCGGCTTTGCGAAAGTGAGTGGGCTTCCCTGTGGAGCTTTGTTTCCTTCCGAGACCAACCCCACCTGCCTCCTACACTGGCCGCAGAATATTCTGTGGGCAGAGATAGGCAGTGTGCCAAGCTCAGAGGAGGCGTGGGTAGGCAAGAATCAGAAGCAGGGCAGGCAAAGTCACCATTCCCTGGGGTTAGCAAAGCAAGGGGCCGAGTAACAGCCCCCACCCAGCAGAGGGTGTTCAAGCACCTGTTTGGTGTCTTCCTCCTCCAGTTGAGGTGGTGTTGGGCAGAGGTGAAAAGGACTTGGGGAATTAAAGTGACCTGATCCTCTTCATCTCTATTCTGCTGACCACCCAGAGCTCCTGAGGTTACAGGCAGAACCCGCGTGGTCTAACTGTGCAGAAGTTCATTGGGATAAAGTTTGGGACTCCCCAAGTGCTTGTTTGATTGGCTACGGTAACCTGGCTGTGTGATGTTTTAAATTTGTACGTTCCTTACAGTAAGGAGATTTTTATTTTTAGAAATTCAAAAGAATAAAATTTACAGAGTTAAAAAATAAGAGGCAGAGCCTGATCCTGAGGCATAACAGGTTCTCCCAGAGAGTTACAGTGAGTGACCAGGAAAGGAAACGGTGCCAGGATGGCTCCATGTATTCTTCTTGGTAGCACCCAATCATCTGTGTGGCCCAGGGACTGTTGATCTCAGACATACAAGATGATCCAAGTCTTTTAGTTTGTTTGCTTAGAAATGGTGGAGTGTGGTGGTTATGGGGTTGAGTGTGGAAGGGCACGAATGTTGGACAACAGCAGATGTACAGACATTGGCTCCAGGACTGACCTCCAGGACTTTAGAGGGGTCATTCTGAGGACAGTCCCTCCCCAGAATGGGAAGTGCAGAGAGATTCCTTTCCCTAGCCTGCCTGTGGTTTTTACCTCTCACCTCTTTATTGTGGTGATACTGGGCGTTGGATAGCAGTAGATTGCCCTGCGGCTTTCCCCTCCAGGTCCAGCTAGGGCCATGGTTGGAAGCTGGTAGGGGGAGGAGGTGCTGGGACCAGAGTTTCTGACTCCCTTTTTGAGCCATCTCTGGATGGGAATCCCACTGGGTCTTCTGCCAGAAGTACAATCAGCCTTGGGGACTTAGGAAGGTGGTGGATAGAGCCTGGAGTGGGACAGCTGGGTGCACCTTAGAGGGAGCAGGTCCCAGGGATATCTCTGGCCTAAAACCCAGTGAGGACAAAAAAGTAGATTATTCCACAAATTGGTGTGGCGCTAGGTTTTCTTACCTTAGTGTGACGATCTGCGTTGTTTACTAACCCACTGTTTAAAATGAAATAGGCACACAGTAAGGTTCTATACCTGAGGGGACCATGTGCTGATTTCTGGACTAGTTGTTCCCCTGTCATAGTGGATCCTTGTCCCCAAGTTGATGAAGACTCATGAGCTGTGTAGTGACGCATGGAAGCAGACTGGGGCCTCCTGTGTTGGGTGGGGGAGGCATTGCTGAGAATGGGGTGGGAGGTCTGGGGAAGTAGTGCACTTGGGATGATCACAAATGTGTGGGACTCGGCAGATGAGATGAGGTGGGACCTAGGGCTGCTCTGATCCACCAGGGACTCTAATATCCCTGTGTACTGCAGTGGGCCTGCTCATTTTCCAAGAGTTTAGGAGTCTGAGTAAAGAAGATGCTGAGGCGAAAGCGAGGACACTGTAGGGTGTCATCCAGGACCTGGACATGCTCAGAACTGGTCAGGGAGAGAGGTTGTGTGAGCAGCAGGAAGAAAAGTCCCATTACAAGAGAGACGGAGTCATGCAGAGAATGAGTTTGGAGGAGATCAGCACTGATGACGCGTTCTGTTTGACAGATGAGGACCCTGGTGCCCAGAGGGCTAAGTGAAGATAACCCATTTTCTGGCATGCAAATAAGGCACTGACCATGGACGTTGAACATCAACTGTATGAAAGAAATGTTAGTTCCTTTTTTTTTCAACTGCTAAGCTCCTAGGAGGCAGAGCTGAAGACAAGCCATCCTTAGCAGTAGAAAAGGGTAGAGGTGGTTGGGGAGGGAACAGAGCCGGAGTAGACAGCCTGGGTAGGACTGGTCGAAGGGGCTGATGGAGGTTAATGCTGGGCTGAAAAGAGCCAGAGAGCAATGCGATGGCCCTGACAGAGGGGCAGAAACCCAGCATGCACGCTCAGGGGTAAGAGCTCCAGCTGTCATTCCAGAATGTTTTGGGAAGCCGGAGGCCTCTGATATAACCACTGTCATTCTGACGGTCTGCTTCAGGCTGGTTCTAGGTCTTGGCAAGGCTGCCTCTAGACCTGTAAGTACCTCTTTGCATGAGGAATGTTTTGGGAATGGCAGAAAACTTTTTCAGGGAGCTCCTGAGACATGCTGCACAGCTCATAGGACAGCAGGGCTGCGAGCAGACTGCTGCCTCCAGGCTCGGTCCTGCCCAGGTTGGCCTCCTCCAGCTGTGACTGCTGGTAAGGGCTCACCGTCATAAGCCTTGCCTCTGAATCTGGGACAGTGCTTCAGCGCACAGGTGATGGAAAGCCCTGCTCCAGTGGCTTAAAGAAGAAAGCTGTCTTGCTTTTGTTTTGTGTGTTTAGTTCTGGTTATTTTCTCAGGAGACAAAAATTCTCCAAATATAAATACGCAATATTATTTTTAAAAAAAATCAGTTTGCAGACATCAGCATTAGTACCCTCTCCCATGACTGTGCACTTCAAAGTCACGCTATAAATTGGACACAGGATTTCGATTACATTTTCTTTAGGCAGGCACTCCTGTTACCCAACTGCTCTATACCCGGAGGCCTATGGCATTTCTAGAGATATGTCTGTTTGCTAATTCATGTGTGTCTGTGTCTGTGCATTTTGTGGAGGTGTGTCCACCGGTGCATGTGCAGGGGCTGGGGGAGAACATCAGCTGGTTTCCTGTCAGTCTCTGCCTCTTCCTTTGGAGCAGTCTTCCCCTGAACCTTGGGCTAAACTGGAAGCCCAAAGACCCCTGTAGACCTTCTGTTCTGCCTACTGCAGAGCTGGCCTTACAGATGTTTGGTGCGTGGGTGCCGGGCTCATCCCTCTGGTCCTTGAGATTGCACAGCAAGATCTCTTAACCATCAGGCCGCCTTGCCAACCCTGGAATTTACTTAGAATGATGAAATTGTGGTGCTTCTATGGCACAGTGAGTGAAGCTGACCCTTAGGGATTCTCCAGGTGCTGGCGGTTGTTCCCAGGGTGCCTTACAGTAAACATCTGTCTGTGCGTTTCACCACTAGAAATAGGCCATGCTAGTTCTTCTACCCACCTATTGTAGATTTCTCCTGTTTGTTTGCATGCTCTGGAATTCACTTTTGGTAAAGTTAGGCTTCTCCACTGCCCATCATGGTGCTCCTAGTATCTGTCCTGCAGGTCTTGGCCCTGTTCCTATAGCTTCTGTCTGGGGTTAGGCAGAGTACCCCTGCATTTCGTGCAGGGGTGGAAGGATGAAGACCTAGTTTATCCTGAGGCCCAGTGCCCTGAAAAACACCAGCCTGTGGCTGGCACTTCACAAAGCATGCCAATTCTCGATCTGTATTTCTTTTAAAAATTGTTTTAAATACTTTTTGATGTTATAGTTCGTCTCTTTCTGTTTCTTCCCTACAACCTCTGACAGTGTACCACTTACTCTATCACATTCATAGCCTCGTTTTCTTTAAATATTGTTGCGTGTGTGTGTGTGTGTGTAGTGAATCTAGGTCTTTTGTTTTGTTTTGAGACAGGGTTTTTCTGTGTAACAGTTCTAGCTGTCCTGGAACTAGCTCTTGTAGACCAGGCAGGCCATGAACTCACAGAGATCCATCTGCCTCTGCCTCCCAAGTACTGGAATTAAAGGCGTGCGCCATCACCACCCGGCATGAATCTTGTTCCTCTCTTTCCATTCATAGGCGTCTGTCTGCAGAGTGACGCTACTTGCTGTGAGAAGCAGAAAGTGGGTTTGATTGAAGAAGACATTCTGATGAACGTGTTTGAAGAATACTGGAATCCAAGGATGCATGAGTGAGTGAATGGATGGATGGATGGATGGATGGATGGATGGATGAGGGCCAAGTAGAGGTTTACACCAGGAAACTCTCAGCTATTTCCTAGACTGTAGCTAAAAAGAACAGAAAAGAAGTCCCTTATTCTTCTCTACCCTGGGTGCTGCCTCCCTTGGCCTGGCTTTGTGGACATCAATCACCCAAAGACTCCATGCGATGCTGTCATTGGTCACTGTGCCCCTGGGACTGGGAGTGGGGTGCAGGGTTGGGTGGGTGTGCATGGGCAGAGAGGATGCCAGCACAAGCCTGCCTTTTTCTCTATAGAACCCTGTGGCCTGCAGACTGAAGAGAGGAGGTTTTTTCCTAGGCCCGGCATTCAGTCTAGTTTGACCAGGACAGGTCATGTGACTGCTCATAGTCCAGTTTCTAGCCCTGGAGAGGAAATGGGTTGAATATTTGAGTCTGAAATCTAATGATCTTGTTTATTATTTGGGAGTGAAGAATTTGTAGATCTTCTTCAAGGAAGGGGATTTTATACTGAAGGAAAGCTATGGTGAGTAGAACAGGAGAAGGGGAGACAGATGCAACTCAGTCCCGAACAACACATGCTCACTGGGATACCCTCAAAAAAGTCACATGGTCCTCCATAGCCAGGATTCCCCAAATGCCTCAGAAGGAGTGAGATTTAAGTTAACGCTTAGCCACCCAGGGAGAAGGCATTTTTGTAAACACAGCTGTGAGATGAGGAGGGCCTGGTCTGTTCTGGTGACAATTGCAGCAAAGTCCCCTTACAGTCACTTCAAGTATAAACAAAGCAAAACAAAATTAAAAAAATAAAAACTAACAATAACATATTGGAAACATCTGGGAAGATCAAATCAAAGCACATCACAGAGTCCAGACATCAGAAATAGCCTCTGCATATGGAAGATGTCTGTGAGTGACATTGCAGCCTGGACTGAATGGGGACTATTCTGAAGAGGGATTGCATATCGACTGGTGATGTGAATTGAGGGGATATTGAATGGGATGATACTGAATGGAGTGGATGCTGCATGGCTATGGTACTGATGTTGTTGCTGTTTGTGATGCAGAATTGGATGATGCTCTATGGAGATGATGCTGCATGGCTATGGTACTGATGTTGTTGATGCTTGTGATGCAGAATGAGGGTGATGCTGCATGGTTATGGTACTGATGTTGATGATGATGTTTGTGATACAGAATGGGGTGGGACTGAGTAGAGATGATTCTGAATGGAGGCACTGTTGATGAAGCCAAATGCCGGTCTGTTTGCTCTCAAAGCCCATACTCTGCCATTTTTAACCAGCATAGCTACTGAAGGGAGAAAAAGTAGCTTAGAGAACCAGAAGGCTCTCAAGGCTGCCTGTGGTGCTGGGTCTTACTATCTCCATAACTTTAGGCACTCCCAGAGGAGTGCCTCCATCTTGCGGTACCCACTCCCTATTCTCTGTGGCCTGGGTAAGGTTCTCAGGGAAGCCAGTCTTGGTGTCAGCTTCCTGCAGTGTGTGGGGTGGAGGCTGTGGACAGGCTTAACCGAACGCCTTGGCTGTAATTAAGAGCCCTTTCTATCTTGGTGGACTCTGTGGTGGCCACAGGACAATCTTTATATAGCTTATCTCCTATGTGAATGGGTCTCTGGAATGCTAGTTAGCTTCTGTGGAAGAAGCCTCCACCTACTTCTATTCTGAGGACAGTCTGTGCTGGTCCTCTCTCCTCCATCCCTGTCAACAAGGGGCAGTTCTTGTTCTTGATTTTCTTGGTGACCTGAGATGCTGCTATGAATTTGAGGAGCGGGGCTCTCTCCCTGCTTCCACGGTCCTCTAACTCTCATGACTCACGGCCACCCCCATTTACTCCTTTTCTTGCTCTTTTAGCTCACTTTTATTCCCAGTGCCACTTTGATCAGTAGATGTCCACTCGCCAGTATGATTAGGGGTGGGATGGGAGAGGGGGAGAGTAAGTCTGTCACCTAAGTGTGCATCTGGATTCCTCGTCGGAGAGACTCTACCCTGCATTTTGATTGGTGTGTGACAGTGCTGTCTACTTCACTCCCTCAGGTCTGTGTCTGGGGAGAGCAACCATTTGCCATCCAGTTTGCTGACACCAAGAGACCCTACACCATACACATGTCATGTTCATGCCACATACACATCATAGACTTCACACCTCATTTATAATCCACTCCACTCCTCACGCACTCACGCGCGCGCACGCGCACACACACACACACACACACACACAATTTACGCTCCATATACACATCTCAAACATACACATTGCATATCTGGGGACATACACGTGACCACAGAGAGACCCACCCATCCCATCTCTTCTCCCTGGATGGATCCAGAGCCTGGAGAGAAATGGGTGGCAACCCAGCTGTGGGTTTAGAGTGCCACGCTGGGCCTGTGGCTTGGCACTGAGGACCATATGGGCCGCAAGAGGCAGCTGGTCCAGGCCCCACCCTCTCTGAAGGTCACTGTGAGTTCTTTTCAGGGAACCTTTTCATGGCGTTGCTGCCCACCAGAAATGGTAATCTCGCTAATTAACTCTGTTTGTGGGCCAGGAAGTTTTATTAGGAAATGACTGAAAGGGAGGAAAAACTGAAAACCACCCTTCATTTACTGTTAATGAATTAGCTTTTAATATATGGGCTTAAGAAAGACTTCCACTGGCTCTGCCCAGCCTCATCCACAGCTGCTTACTCCATGTCCTTGGTGTCCTGCTCATACAGAGGGCATGTTCTGCCCTCCAGTTATTGCTAAGCTGGAGTGATCAGCTCTGTCTCATTCTCCAGAGCAAAGCTGTCTTCTCTGGCATCAGGAATGCACCATCCTCTCTCATTTCATTCCACATGACCATTTATTTTGCTTTTGTTTCTTTGCTGGTTAGACTGTCTCATGATGAACTCATATATGCTTATGAATTTGTTCCTGTGGGTTATTTTATTTTTTAAAAGTTTTATATTTATTTACTTAGTGTAGGAGGTCATGTAGAGGTCAGACAACTTGTAACCGTCAGACTTCTTCTACGATGTGCAGCCTACGTATTGAACTCAGGGAATCATGCTTGGCAGCAAACACCTTTGCTTGGCAAGCCATTTGACACCCCCCCCCCCAAAGGTTGCTTCTTAGCCAGGGTCAAAATGCATGACCCAGTGTTAAACAAAGATAGAGGAACACGCTGGCCGAATCACAGTACCAGGAACTGACCACTGCACTGGTTTCTCAGCTCCCTTCCCTCTCTGTGACCAGAGTAACCTCCTTTTGCCCTGTTGCTCAAGGTGATGTCGTGTACTCCACCTCACAGAGATCCAGTGAGTTCATGCCAGGAGGTGCCTGCCATTCTGGTGGCCCCGAGCAGGGCTGCTAAGTACATACATTAATACTCATATATGAGTAAATAAAAAGTGGCTGGTTACATGTGATCAAGTCTAGTGATCCTGTAATCAAGCCTAGTACATTTTATTTTCTCAACTTTTATCATCCTCCTCCTCATCTTCATCAACAACAGCAGCATCTTATTATTGCCGTTATCTCCTCCCAGAGGAATCCATAGAACCGTTTTCCCTTAGCATCCCTTTCTCTGAAATTGAATTCCTATGCACTCACAAACGCATGCGCTGTGTGTGTCTGCTTATGCCATCAGCCAGTACTGAGCTTTGCAAGGCCACGGGCCATTGCATTTCAGGTTGTCTCCCAGCATCAGTGGATGCACTGCAGGTACGGTATGATGCCAGCCTTCTGTGAATACCCAGCTAGGCAGGGGACCCCAGGAGAACTGGGGAGGGGGTTGTGGTGTGGGCATCCCATTTCTCTCTCTTTTGGTTCATGTGACTTTTTAGTACCAGGGTCAGCCAGTGGAGTCAGGCATCAAAGCCTGTGCTAAATCCAAGCCTTTTTATTTATTTAGATGAATGGCTCCTTTGCAGCTTAGTTTTCTCCCTTTATTGAAGATGAGATAATCACAGCAACCATTACTGCCTCAGTTTCCTTATCTGCCAAATTGAGATGGTGGAAACAGATTCAGTGGCTGGCAGGTTATGGCTCTAAATGCATGGTTATTGTTAGTACCTTATTTGTATGGAAGGACTGTAAGAAATCAAATCAAAATACACTAAACAGTAGGACTCCAGCTCCCTGTTATGGGTAGGGCACCGGGCAGAATCCAAAGATCTCTGTGAGTTCTGGAAAAGGAACTGGCACCCGAAGGATACAGAGACCTTTCTTGGTTCTCTGTGGTGGGCGGCCAGTGATTGCCCTCAGGCTAGCCCTAGCAGGCATCCTGTATAAATGTTTGATTTTTGGAATCCTGACATGTCATCTCCAGATGTCATCTCCCAGCAGTTTGACTGCTTTGCCTGACGTAGCAAGCTGGCTCTGGCAGAGACTGTGTGGCCTGAAAGTCCCAAGGTGATGGTAACCTACTCTTAGGTGATGACTGAGAATCTGAAGTCACTGCCGCCAGCTTCTGAGTGACCTTTGTAGGATGTTTCCCAAGGCCTCCAGCCCACCCCCCCCGGGGGCCTGAGCGTGATGTGATGTGTAGGTCTCATTGAAGGGGTCTTCTCTTTCATTCTGTTTTCATGATCAAGATCATGCTAATAAGCTGGCCAGTCCATGTGCCAAGCACAGTGTCTCCTCTCCCTGTCACTGCTCTGTGCTCCCCATAGATTCCTAAGATATCCTTATACCTTCTCAGGCTTCAGAATGCCCCTGCAGGACCAGAAGATGATGTGAGTTAAGATATTCCCCGTGCCTAGCCTTGCCCTACCCAGCTGTAGGGTCTGTGTCATTCCCGTCAGTTTTGTGCTCGTGCCATCCTGGTAAAGTGAGCTGCATCCTCCCAGATACAATAGTCCCAGTCACTGCGGTCATGTCCTGTCAGAGCATTCCAGCCCGAGGAAAGCTGACTGAATATCAAACCGTGGTTTTAGTTTTGAGTTGATAAAGGGGTAACTTACTGTAACCACAGTAAATTGACATTGCAATAAGTATTTATAGGTTAAAAAGTATGCCCTCAGAATCTATATATGAATTAGGTTGTGTATATAAATAAACATCTATATAATTAAACTCATGGGGCATTTTGCATTTCCCGTGTCCCCTCCCCCCCAGCTAAATGCTTTTTAGCGAAACCGACAGAGAACAAGTGGGGATACGAGGTTACACAGGGTCTTGGGGCTTTCCAGGAAATGTGGCTGACTAATTACCATGCTTCTGATTCATGCTGTATTTACTGGAAGATTGGAGGCAACAGTTGTGCACACTGTGTAAAATAAGTGACTTATTTTACTGTAAAATGTGCCCATTTTGTTTTTGCTCTTTGCATTAACATTGCCTTGGGTTTTATTGAATTTGATCACAAATGCAGGCTTGACACATATTAGTTATACAGACACATAGGCAAAGCATACAGGTACACTCTCGTAGTCATGGAAACACACATGCACACACGCGATATCTACAAGGAACTATCCATGGGACAAGAGATTATGCTCAGGGCTGTAAAGACTTTTCTCCTGGCCCCACATCCTGGAAGAGTTTCGTATGCAGTTGTTCAGAAAAAAAATGGTTTATTAAAAATCTATGTGTACAGTTGTGACCTACCATATCATATTTTCTTGAAACTTTAAATCAGCCTTAATTGATGCATGAGTGTGGCCCCTCACTGACAGCATGCCTGCTTGTTTATTTATAAAGGGTTTATAGTCCCCACTCTAACAGGCACACAGGAGAACGAAAGAGCAGAGTGGTGGGAGGTAATGATGAGGTGCGTGCTGGCGCTGCCTGAGTGAGTGGACAGACAGCTCGGCATGCGGGGGGCTTATGACCCTCCGCAGAGCAGGTTCTGCACAGCTTGCTCTGTTCAACATCGACTTGTTATGTGTTGGCTACTGTGGAATACTATCTAGTTTAATGAAGATTCTCTTCCCAGGTGGTTTAAGGTGTCAAGTTGACAGTTAAAACTATTACCCCATACTGGAGGCACAAACCATTGCTCTCAGTTGCCTGGCAACAGGCCAGCCTCTTTGGCTGGTCTCTGCTTATACTCCCATTCTGTGAAGTCATGATAGTCCCTCTTCAGGGCATTTTTGGTTCCATCCTCTATTCTGATTTTTCCTTTATTGGCTGTCCGCAAGCTATGGTGTCTGGATTTTTTCCATTTCCAGACCCTTGCCTGGATCTCCAGTGAGTCCCTCTTCTCTTTCCTGCCTTCATCTCCTTCCTTACATCCTGTCTTAGTTGAGACGTCCCTCCAGCCATCTGTTCCCTCTCCATTGTCTTAGCCTTACCTTAGTTACCTACTCTTTACAATCCGTCTTCTTTGCTGGACATAGCTCCCGTGGATAGAGGACTTGTCATTTGGCCCATTCTTTTTGCTCATATCTCCCACATATATACCTGGCCTTAAAGACTTTTGTTTCCGAGTAGCATATGTCATCTCCTGGGCACCAAGGACTGATAGTCACTGACTCGCTAACTGGAATGTGTTACCTGGGCTGTCCTGAGCTCTGCTGACACCCCACCTCCCTGTTAGCACTGCTTCTATTGTCTGCCCTGCTCAGGGAGCCATAGTCACAGTCTCTGGTGACACCTACTGGTTCTGGGCCAAGAGATGTTCTTGTGAAAGAAAGTGAGCCTGTGCCCTGGGACACAGTAAGCTTCAGATGACAGGTGTCCCTTCCAGACTTCCTTGGATGGTGACACTCCACACTGAGCTCCACCCTCACAGTGAGAGCCCCTTCAGGAGCAGAAAGTAACCTTCTACCCAGTTCTAATACACTGTCCTTGTGCTCTTGGGCAGGGGTCTCTTTATTGCCTTGAATTCCAAACCCTGCCTTGGGTTATAATGGCCCACCTTTTCCCCTGACTTTGCCACTTGTTCCTAGGTGGTTCTTGTTTCCCACCTCCCCTGCCAAGCAGTGCCCTCAGCCATAGCCCTTAAGGCTCTGGGGCTCTTCCGTTACCTGCTGTGCCCTCCCCTTTCCTGGTTGTTCTCCTTACCTCTCAGCTCAGATGTCACTCCCCTGAGGGGTCCAGTGCCCATCCTAGAAGCTCATGCATCACCCTATAACCACGTAGGTGTGTTTCCTCTGTAGCGGGGGTGATGCTTCTGTCCAGTTTGCTTGTTTATGTTGCATCCACCAATGGGGTGGGAAGCCTCTGACTGCACTCAGATGCTTGTGTTCCTTTCACCGACTGTAACAGATGTGTTAGACACAAGGAAAGCATGTCTTGGATGGAGGCATGAATATATGAATGAGTAGAACTTGTTAGCTGCCGGATGCCATGCCTCGTGCTGCCTATGTCCTGCCCCACTTGCCCTTTAAGGCAGCCCAGATGGAGGGAAATTCTGATTTTGATCCTTCCTTCTAGGTTTGCCTGGCTATAATATTTCACAACACCGAGGGGCTGGATTGGAGCTTCCTATTCTTAGCCTTGGGGACCAGTTCTCACAACTCACTCTGAGTTGTTCAGCAAGAGGGTATATGATTGGTGTAGGAGAGGAGAGATGTCTCTGCAGGACCCTACCTTTTTATTTACTCTCCCTCTCCAGTCTGCAAACATGGCAGCTCCTAGCTTGCCATCTGAGAAGGGTCAGTTGTGTCTGCTCCCTTCTCCTTCCCCTGCACCTGCTCTTTTCTGAGGCAGTGACAAACAGGGAGGTCAGGGGCTGTGTGACCAGTGAGTGCAGCTGTCTGCAGGTCTGGCAGAATTTTTCCCCCAAGTATTACTGTGTCTGCCACATCCCCTAGCACAATGGCCCCGATGCTTACATATATGCTCTCCAGAAGTTTGGCATCCTGAGTATACCTCTCCAATCCTGAGGTCCTGGGAGGTGGGGACCCAGCCAGAGGAGCCAGGGCCGCTGCAGAGGCAGCAAGTACTCATTCATGCATGTTGGCCTTGTCTCTGTTGGGTTACTATTTGCTGTGATGAAACACCACTACCAAAGAAAACCTGGGGAGGAAAGGGTTTATTTGGCTTACGCTCCCACAGCACTGTTCACCATTGAAGGAAGTCAAGACAGGAACTCAAACAGGGCAGGATCCTGGAGACAGAAGCTGATGCTGAAGTCATGGAGGGGCGCTGTTTACTTGCTTCCATGGCTTTGCTCAGTCTGCTTTCTTACAGAACAAAAGACCACCAGCCCAAGGACGGCACCATCTACTACGGGCTGGACCCACCCCCATCAATCATTAATTAAGAAAACACCTTACAGCCAGATCTTATGGAGGGATTTTCTCAGTTGAGTTTCCTTCTTTTTCAGATAATTCTAGCTTGTGTCAAGTTGACATAAAACTAGTCAAAACAGGCCTGGAAGAAAGACAGGATCATGGCCAGGAATCTCCAAAATATCCAGAGCAGGTATCAGGGGTGGAACTGAGCCAAGAACACAGCGTGTGGCCCCTGGATGGTTGCCTTCTCACAGGATCAACAAGTGACCCTTGGATGCAATTCATGCATCTCCCCCATTAACAACTGGTTCGACTGTAAATTACTGATAATTATGTTTTTCCTGCAGCTCGGTTCAGAGGGTTGCATTAGGGCACACGCGTGACTTTGAGGTAGTAGCTGCTAAACTATGGGTTGTTTTTCGTTTATAGCCAAAGCACTTTTCAAGGTGGGGATCAAATGGATAATGGTTGAAAGTACATATGCTTCAGTTAGACTCCCTGAGCGTATGTCAACCTCTGCCACTTATTGACCTTGTGATTCTGGATTATTTTCTCAATCTCTTTGAGCTTTGGTTTCCCCACTCAGAAAAGCAAATGAGTTTTACTGGTGCAGAGTTTGGGGGAAGATCTTGCCTCTGTAGGTCAGAAGTATTCAAAAGCCAGAGGGTATTTCAGAAGGTAGAAAGTCATCTGGATGCTATATAGGCAGGCTTTGGAGGCAGACAAGAGTCCCTGGTCAGGAGACCCAGCCTCTAGAGAGGCTGCAGTGTGCTGAGGACCAGATATGGGAGACTATACTAAATCACCACCTGCTAGCTGTGTGAGCCTTTGGCAGTTCCTGCCTTCTGTATACCCCTCTTTGTGTATCTGTAATTAAGGGCATCTACTCCAAAAAGCTGTAGTGAGGATGTAATGAAGCATGTTCATGTATTTTACATGCTTCTCAACAGAGTCTGCTCACAACAAGCCATCTACATATGTCTTCTGGTCCTGGAGATAATTCTTTCCCCCAGTTGAGTAGTGAAGAAACCCACAAACAGCCCACACAACATGCCCAATATTGAACCTGGACATATGGCCACTCCATCCCTGGGAAGCCATTAGGGTTGGAATGCCTACTGATGTTATGTCTAGAGTCGTCGGCCAGGGTATTGTATCTGCTGCCTCTGTAAGGTAGGAGAGCATAGACAGCCCGTAGCTGAGCAATGGAAGGACTGGGCTATGTGTCTATGAGTGAGTTGTCCCTTCCCTTTTCCACCTGTTCCCTTGGCCACTTGGAACATTATCATTTCCCTGTGGTCAGCTGCACCCAGCAGTGCTTTCCATGAGGCGGTGAATGAGCAGCAGTTGCTCTATGTTGTCTTTATGCAGCCACCAGATGCATGCCTGGCCTCTGGTGTTCCTGCTGATATTCACCCCTAGGACCTGTCATCCACTACAGAGGTCTAGATTCAAGGTAGTTTTTAATTTAAATACAGGTGCTCCTCATACCTGGTGAGTTTCCCAAATTTTATTAGATATAATTTGCTGCATTTGTGTAATAGAAACAAATTCTACTGAGGATGGCAATGTGTCTTCAATTCCAGGCCAGGCAACAGGCATGTATTTGGCTCATAACAATTGCCAGGGTCCTCGTTTCCAAACTGGAAGACACTTCCATGAGAAGCAAAGCAGGTGGTGTGACTGTGTGTCGCACAGAAAAGTCCATGGGTGTGCCAACATAAAGTGCGAGATGTCATCAACTGTCCTCATTCCATGATATGCAGAATGGACTCTTTGTCTATGTCGCAAACTGAGGGCAAGCAAGTTCAAGGGCTTTTCCAGAGAGACTGAAGTGGGTGTCTAGTGTTGTGTTCCTCCTTGAGGAAGCCCCTCTGACCAGTTCCTGGCATGATGAAGCCTGATCTGGGTAAAGACAGAAGCATCTCCATGTTCTTCTGTCTCCTGAGATGCAGGGGATATTTGTTCTAAACAATGCATTGGATGAGTGAACCCCCGCTGAGGGAGCAGCGACTCTGCAGTCACCCATTTGAATTCTCACGCTTGTAAGAAGGAAATCCAGCCAGCTAAGAACACATTACGTGTCTCTTTTGATTTCTTAGCTCTCGTCTCTGTTCTAAGTCCAGAACTATTGCTCAAGTGGATCCCCAGTGGCTATTGGATAAATTCATGTATATGGCACAGTGAAGGAACCCTGCTCTGTCAGTAGCTCCTCTCCCAGGGGAATAATGCATTGGTTCCCATAACCTGTTACTTCTCACACATCCAGAAACTCAAACTTTCAGAGAGTTCTCTGCCCTAGCATCTTGGTGCAGCCTAGAAGAAGAAGTGGGTTTTTGCAAGTTTGGATGCATTTGATTGCCAAGAAAAACAAACAAACAAAACTCAACTGTAGTGACATAATTAATTACAGTCAGATTTTTTTTCCTGTGGGTTGAAAATGCTGTCATTTCTGTAGCCAGCAGAAGTAAATGATAGGGATTATGTTGGGGAAAAGTGAGTGTCACGCCCCATTCCAGGGGTCTTGGACCCTAGGATATCATTTCTTTTTTTTTTTTTTTTTTTTGGTTTTTCGAGACAGGGTTTCTCTGTAGCTTTGGAGCCTGTCCTGGAACTCCCTTTGTAGACCAGGCTGGCCTCGAACTCACAGAGATCCGCCTGCCTCTGCCTCCCGAGTGCTGGGATTAAAGGCGTGCGCCACCACCGCCCGGCTAGGATATCATTTCTTTGACTCTTCAAAATCATGGTGTGCAGGGCGCCTTGAAGACTACAGTCTGCCTACTATTGTTTTCCTCCCAGCTCAGGGTCAGTGGTTGTTTCTGTTGTATCGTATCGTATCGTATCGTATCGTATCGTATCGTATCGTATCGTATCGTATCTACAGGTCTCTGTATTAAATCAGAGACCTGGGCTGCACCTAGTGGAGACAGTGGCCATATGCACTTGAACCAAGATCTGGCTACCCACAGCAGGCACACATACCCAACAGTGACTTGAGTATTATGCCACGAGCTCAGGAACTTGATCTCTCTCAGGAGGGGCCTTCTCCAGGTAGGACTGAGTAGGAACGTCACAGCCCACAAGCACCTGAAGGAAAGGAATGCAATATGCTCTGCCATTCCTTTCTGTGTCCTTTTAACAGGATGGGTGTTGGGGACATATCTAGAGGTCAGTCTGTCTCTCAGTTGAACAAATAGTGAATTGGAAATAAACAGGCCATGACCCAAGATGTAGAGGTGTCTTTGTGAAAGGAACTGGAAGATGACTGAGTTGGGCTTGGGGTACCACCCTTTCCTCCCTGAAAGCAGGCCGTGTTAGCTACTTCTGTGTCACTGTGCCTGATGGGGGAAACAATTTTCAGAAGGAAATATTTTATTTTAGTTTGTGGTTCCAGAAGGTTTTAGTCCATCATACTAGGGAAGGAAGGCATGGTGGAGTTTCTGGCATTGAGAGCCTTTGGTAGAGGTTGTTCACGTCACAGCTGTTAGGAAACAGAGAGAACAATGACAACCAGGCCTAACCTTCCAAGTCCCCAACTCCTGGTAGTCAGCCACTTCTGCTGGGTGTGCTCATACACCCAAAGTTTCCAACACATCTCAAAACCGTGCCACCAGTAGGGGGAGAGGAGTTGAGAATGCGAGTTTCTGGGGTGGATGTCAGATTCAGCTATGACATGTGTGACCCACAAGGCCCCTGCCATTGTTGGGAAGCCTGACTGGGGAGTTATATGGGGAGCTATCTGTGCTGATAGGCTATGAATTGCCACTTGAGCCTCCTGAATGGACGGGGCTTAGCAATGGCATGTGCTGAGGGCCTTTGGCAGTCTGCAGTTCTTTCAGGAATGGTTCCTTCCTTAAAGCAGTGTGGGCAAGTCTGTCTTCCCCAACAAGACACTCAGTTTTTCTTTTTCTTTTCTTTTCTTTTTTCTTTTCTTTTTTTTTTTTTTTTTCTTTTTGGATTTTCGAGACATGGTTTCTCCATAGCTTTTTGGTTCCTGTCCTGGAACTAGCTCTTGTAGACCAGGCTGGCCTTGAACTCACAGAGATCCGCCTCCCTCTGCCTCCCGAGTGCTGGGATTAAAGGCGTGGCGCCACCACTGCCCGGCTGACACTCAGTTTTTCTGACCTTCAGATTGTCCTTGTCATCTGAGTCTTCAAACCACGTCCTTCCTTTCCGTGGGATATAGGTAGATGTGACCTAGTTACCCATCAGCCTCTAGTGTTTTACTCACCATCCTGGACAGAGCCACCTGAGTCAACTCCATGGACCGTATGGATTCATTTCAATGACTGGCCATCCCCAGCCTGTCTTTCTGGAGGGCTGCCAGAGCTAAAGCAGTCGTTCAGTACCCCACAGCTGCAGGCTGTGCTGGGTGGAGCTGTCTAAATACTGCCCTGTGCCTGTTCCTTCCCTCAGATTTAGTCCCAGACAGACAGCCTGGTGCTGCTTCCAAAATAATGTTTTCCATGTTGTTGTCAGACCTGGTGGTGCCGTATAGGGGATCAACATTAAAATCCATCCCTCAAAGCAGGGCCGCTCTCACCCACTCCCTTACTGTGGAGAGCTAAGCATGCCCCAACAGTCCTGAACTCAAATGTTGATGTCCCCAAATAGGAAAAGTGATCAGTTGCTACACATAAAATTAATGGGATAGTGAAAATGCCTGGTGGTTAAAATAATAATGCATAATAGCCAGATTGCTTCCTGGGCAGGGCTAGATCACAGGGAGGTGAGCTCACCCTCTGGCATACAATTCCCACTCGATGAATGGCTCACTGACCTAGTATTTCCATGTATATGTTCATATAGATATTTCATATTTCATTCCTCCACAAGTGGGTTTTCCTCAGCCTGTATCTCCTTTGGTTCTCTTTTCCATTTTGCTGAATCTTATTGTTCTTTAAAAAGTATCAGTTCCTTGATTTGATAGTTTGTACAGTATGTTTTGATCATATTCACCCTACCCTGAACTCCTTCCAGATCTGCTAGCCTTCCCTACCAACCTAAATTTATATGCTCCTTAAAAAAAAAAAAATACATGTATGTTCTTGGTTGTATAGTCTTTCACTGGAACATGGCCTACTTTCCAGGGGATTCCCTCTTAAAGAAAACTGACCCCTTCTTTCCCTGAATTTTCCATTTCCACTCGGCTAGGAGTGAGATTTTGTACCCACTTCCCCTCTCTATGCTGGAGATTTGGTCTGTCTTGAATTTACACAGATTCTGTGCTTGCTGCTACAGCTGCTCTGGGTTCATATAATCAGCTGCTCTGCTGTGTCTAGAAAGCACTGTTTCCTGGTAACCATCCACTACCTCTGGATCTTAAAGTCTTCCTTCTCTTTTGCAACCATCCCTGAGTCTTGGGAGGAAGGGGTGTGATATAGTTTCCCCATTTAGGGCTGAGATAATGTCTTCCTCTCTCTATGTTAGGCAGTTGAAGTCCTCTGTGTTAATTGCTCTTTAGTACAAATAGTAAGAAATTTAGCTTCTCTAATTAAGAGTTGACGGATGCATCAGCCTACGGATATTGTTGTAAGTCTTTGGGAGTCTTGTTTAATGCTATGTTAATTTAACAGAATAATAGCAGAAAGTTCTCTCCTAGGGTCTGTGACCTGTTAATTCATAAGTTCTTAGACCAATGATAGTGCCGGGTCTGGGTTTCATCTTGTGGAGTGGAGTTGAGGTCTAACTGAAAGCAGATGGTTACTCCAATCAGGCTCATGCCATTATTGCATCAGTGGGCATGTCTTGTCAGAAGTCATTAAGGTTCACAGCTTGGCAAGATGGGCGCTGCCTTTTCTCCTCTGGTAGCATGCTGGCCCTTTCCAGCACTAGGACAGTTAGCCAGTCGGAATGAAGCTTGCAGATCAGTACCAGCATGACATTTCCATGTTCTATGACTCAGGTATCTTTAGCAATATGTGTGTGTGTGTGTATCTGTGTGTGTGTGTGTCCCCTCCACAGGTTTTCAGGTGACTTTTTGAGAAGTCTTCGGAGTTATTTATCTTTCCCTGCACTCCTCCCTGTTCCTCTACCCGACCCTTCCATCCTCTAGACCTCTTGTTCAATTCATCTTCTTTTAGCCTTTATACCACTGATCATTTCTGTATTTTGTTATTGTTCCTTTGAGAAGAACATTTCTGGGAAAATCTCACTGTTCTTGGGCAGGCTAGCAGATGCAACTTGTCCTGGTGTTCCTGTGAGTTCCTTGGAGGTGAAATCAGTGCCATGATCCCGTTTTACCCTAGTATGATATTTCCCGAGTCAGTGCTTAACAACCACACAGGTACATGGAAGAAGAATTAAAGACTATGGGGCCACCAGCACCTTCTGTGTTCTCCTCTTCACTCTGGGTAGAATAGGGCTTGCTGCTCTCACGCGCTACAAGGATGTAGTAGGCATGCTTTCTCACTTGTCTGTTTCCTCTTGCTTGTTTTCAGACGTCCTCTGCCCCAGTGTTCGGGTAGAAGGAGACCGCTTTAAACACACCAATGGAGGAAGCAAGGAAATCACAGGTAAGAGTGACTCCAATATGCACAATTGCTTTCGCGTGCAGCCTGCACACCTCAGGGTGGCCTCCCTGGCTCTCTTCCCTCATTCTCGTCTGTCACCAGTGTCCTGGTGGAATGGTTAGAGATGTGCAGGTGGCGGCAATCCCCCAACACGGAGGAGCATCTGTAACTAGTTTTCCTTTTGGCGGGTTGGGGCCTTCCAAAAAAATTTTATTACACCAAGCATAACAGGAGTTGGTGAATGAGCGAGCAAATAATAGCAAACTGAGTGAGTGAACGAATAAAGACACTTCAGAGAGAAAGGGGGCTGAGTCAGCATTATAAGTGGATGAGGAACTCAGCAGGTGGGAGAACAGACGTGTGACTAAAGACTTAGGCAGAGAGAAGCTATTAAAAGGGCTGCCATCTCCAACAATGCCGGGCAGACAGACCATAGCAGATTGTGGAGTATGGGGAGGTGATGTACCCATTGCTCACCGTGTTGTGTGATGACTAGCTCTCCTGTGGTCAAAAATTCCATTTAGTGTGTGAACTGTTTGCTTCTCCTCGGCTTTCCTCACCAAGGTCTGCCCTCTGGCTCCAGGTCCTTTTCTCAGTCTTCCCTCCTCCATCTTCCTCAACTCCAATTTCTGTCCTGTGCATAGCTCCTACCTTAGGCAGTCAGCATCTGAGGTCAGGACTGGGTATGGTTCAGACACGTCCAGTCCCAGGAAGACACATCAAGTCTATCAGTTGCCCCTGTGGACTGCAGCATTGCAACATCTGTAACTTTAAGACTCAAAATTTTTCTAGCAGAAGGCTGCTACACCTGTGTGCTCAACAAAAACAACATGCAAGGTAGCAAGCTGATTCTCCTTGAAGCAACTCCCACCGCGATGCTGCAGGGTCAGGTCTGTGCCATGTCCCTTGGCCTTGCTTATAGGTCCACAGCAGACCCTGGCTCCCAGAGTTTCCACGGAGGATCCAGTGTGGTAACCTGCCGAGTAACTGCTTTGTACCTTAGACGCCTTTGCTCCATCTTGCCTGTCAGGCAACTCCAGTTAAACCACTGGGACTTTTGGAGGCAGCCACAGCAGACAGAGGTGTCCCTCTTTTCTTGCTGATTAGGCCTGTGAAGCACAGTGGATACTCAAGGGGTGCTGTCATTGTCACAGCTGCTTTGTCCGACTCTCGAGATGCGGGTGACTTTTAGTGTTTCCCTTTGACAACCCAGGTGCTTTGAAGTTCGCGTGTTTGTAGCTGAGCCTCTCTGCCCAGAGTGGGAAACTACTACACAGTTTGAATTAGATGTGTCCATTTTGTCCCTTGGTGATTCCCCAGCAATGCTCTCAGACAATCCTGCAAGGGGAATGTGCCCACTCAGTTCTATGCCGGACGTCTCCCTTTGAAGTCCTTTTCAAAGCCCATTCGTACCTGGTTGCTTTGTCTGCATTTGGCTTTGTGAGCCTCATGCTTTGAGAACAGCGTCTCCCGGGTAATTAATTATTCAAGAAGTATTGGGACACATATTTTAGATCAGCTTGCCACTTGCCAGCTAGGTGACTGTAGATCAAATTCCTGATTTCTTCGAACCTTAGTTTTTCCATCTGTACAAAAGGGGGTCTCTGAGAGTCCTCAGTTCGAATAACTTCAGTGCTGGTGCTTGGTCACCAAAAGTGTCAGGCAGCCTACTTGAACAGTGGCCTGGGTCTCCCTTTATATATGGTCAGCTGAGTTGTGAGGCCCTGCATTCAAGCACTGCTGGCTTATCTCAGGATGTCAGTTTATCACCTCAGAGCTTTCCAGTTTCCTTCTAGCCCTTATTTATTTCAGGCAAATTGATCCCAGTTAGGTTTCAAGCCTGGGACAAAAGTCATGTCTTTCCATTTTTCTTTTTCCTTTATGCACCCCCCCCCTTATTTAGTCTCTGGTTTGATCCCAGGTTTCAGCACCGAATTAATGGGAAAAAGAGAAATAAAAAGGAAAGGAAACAGGACTCTTCCTAGGTATGATGGAGGAAGTTTGTTAAATATATATAAGAGAACATAGCCAGAGCAGGGGCTCTAAGAGAGTCCAGAGTATACGTGAGCTGTGCTGTGTGAGGAGATGCGTAGGGCGAGGAGAGAAGGGAGAGAGGGCAATCAGGTGCAGCAGCCAGGAGGCCCAAAAGGTACAAAGAGAGACAAGGGTAACCAAAATGTCTAGGTTGTATAAGGAAGAACAGTCCAACCTCCTAGGCTGGACAGTGTAGGGTGCGGGGGTGGGGGTGGGGTGGGGGGTGTAAGCCAGGAGGGCTCTGTAACAAGTAGGGGCTGAGGGATGCTGGGAGAATCTGGAGGCCAGGTCTGCTTTGATATGTTAAGTAGGCCCCTCAGCTATTTGTCCCTGGTTTGAAACTCAACAATACCATTTTATCACCTTGTTAAATGCTAATGTTAAATGTGTTTGAAGTTTTTGAATGAAGGGGGGGCAGTAAAGAAAATAGCCTCTTGTGATAAAAAGAAAAAATTTATTCCAAACTGCCTAGGCTGCCTCTTGAAAATCAGAGAGAAGCAACAGGGGGTGGTGGTGGTGCTTTCCCAGTTTTAAGGGAGCAGGTACCTGGGAGGAAGGGGGGGCCTGTAACCTGAGGTGGAGGACTTTGAAGTATATAACAGGTACTTGTGAGTAGGGATTGATGGGAATTTAAATGCTAGCATATACCTTGATATGCTAATAGGAATCACAGATGTATGTTAATAAAGGATCAGAGGTCCCTTTTGCCAGAGATAAGGAGAACACTTCCTTTAAGCAGGTAGGCACTGTTTATTTTTTCAAGTCCCTGAGGGGGATGCTGGGTACCTCTGCCCTCTGATGAGTTCAGATTGCTGTCACTGGGACAACCAGTTCCTACTCCAAGTGTTCTTGGGAGTAGTTAACTTCTGGCCACGCCAAATGCTGGAGACCTCAGCTGCATGTCACTAGCTTTCCTGCAGCTCATGGATTTCATAGGGACTCCCCAGGACCCCTCCTTGCTGTGGGAGGTGGTTGCTCTGTGCTCTGCCTTGGTCATTTCTTGGAGAATGTAATTCACTATTACACAGGAAGTGCAGTGTTCTTGGAAGGCAAACTACACCATGATAAATATTGTTATAACTGAAATTACCTGGTGCAAGTGAGAAGGAAACACAGAACACGCAACAAACCTGCTTACAAGTTTATTAGAGGGGGTGCATACAAGCCTGGGGAATCGGTGTGCAGAGAGAGAGAGAAAGATGGCACGTCCAACTTTTTAAAGTCTGCCTAGTGTATGCGCATAGAAGGTTGGCGTGACTACGTCATACAAAGATGACAGGCTCATGCATGCACACAGCTTACAGATGGGGGAACTGTTGTCTAGGGAGAAGTGAGTCAGTCATTTTCCCCAGGAACCAGTATTGGGGAGACCCACCTCACCCTCTCCATCTGCTAATTTTCTCCAGAGTTTGTTATGGGAAAGGAAGTACTCACACTCACGCAGTGCTAAGGGTTGTGTAGAGCATCTGGTCTATTGTCAGCATTTGCTGTGGTCTTCCGTGCCTTTTCAGTTAAAGCTCAAAGTGAACCATTCAGTGCCATGGGCTCCCGTGTCTGAATTCCATCCCGTGGTCAGCCTCTAGAACGGGTTGTGCTCTCTGGAGGCTTGGTGGGCCTAGGCTGGAGGGTTTTCCAACTCTCCAGATTGGTCAAAGCAGCTTGCTTAGAGCATCTTCTTTTGGAAGGATGCACTGCAAGTAGTGGTGATGATTGCTACTGATGGTGCACACTCAGGGTCTCGTGACATTGTCAGAACAGCCTCATCTGCTAGGCATCCTCACTGTCCTCTGAGCAATAACCAGCCAGAGGCCTCTGCTGGCCACAAAGCATGCCAGAGTCCCATAGATAGGTGTCTGAGAAGATTTAGACTCCCATCTCCATACTCAGCACTCCCCAGGTCCAAAGCCCCCAGACATGACTTTTACTTTACACAGACAGGGCCTCTCAGTCATCTTTTAATGGAAATCAAAGCAAGCTAAAATACTCACTGTTCACTAATGCAATCCCGCAAAGGCAATTTTTGTCTCTCACGTTTCACTCTTTAAAACCATGAGATCCCAAAGCTACAGACAGCAACCTAAGAAAGCTCCAAGGAAAGGGCAGTAATATGGTTGGAGGAAGGAAAGCCTTAAGTTGTGAGTGTTTCTAACCTAAAGTAGCGGTTCTTAACCTGTGGGTCACACCCTTTGTAAAGCCTCTATCTCCCAAAATATTTACATTATGACTCACAACAGTAGCAAAACTACAATTATGAAGTAGCAGTAAAAATAATCTTATGGTTTGGGGTCTCCACAACACAAGGAACAGTGTTAAAGGGTCACACAGCATTAGGAAGGTGAGAACCACTGTCCGAAAGGATCTACATTTGCATTTGAGCTTCTAGAACACAGAGGTTCCCACAGCAGGAGAAACCAAAACACCTTCATGTGTCTTGTAGTTAACCATGATCCAGGGTGGTCATGGCTATCACATTCCAGTGTGGTGGTCAGTGGCTGCATTCCCCAGTGCCTTATCCTGGCATGGGACTCGAAGCTACAAGGGTCATGGCTCAGCTCCTCTTGTCTTCCTAATATGTATTCTTATATCTAAGTCCTCACCCCTTGAGGCAGGGTGGGTAGGCTACCTTTGAAGAGAGTGAACTAGCTTTTTATTGGTTATTTGAAAGAAAATGGGCCCCAAAGGGAGTGGCACTATTAGGAGGTATTGCTTTGTTGGAATAGGTATGACTTTGGTGGAGGAAGTGTGTCACTGTGGAGATGGATTTTGAGGCCTCATATCTGCTCAAGCCATGCCCAGTGTCTCAGACCACTTCCTGTTGCCTTGAGTCAAGATGTAAGAACTCTCAGGTCCTTCTCCAGCACCATGTCTGCGTGCACACGGCCATGCTTCCCGCCATGGCGATCGTGAACTAAACCTCTGAACCGTAAGTGAGCCACCACAGTTAAATGGTACCGTACACGTGTCTCTCATCCTCTTCCTCTGCTGAACTCACTCCCAGCTCTTCTGTTCACACAGGTTTCGATCTGATGGATTTGTTCAGCGTGAAAGAAATCTTGGGGAAGAGAGAAAACGGAGCCCAGAGTTCCTATGTGCGGATGGGCTCCTTCCCCGTGGTGCAGAGGACTGAGTGAGTGGCTGTTTCTCCTTCCAGAACTTCTGCATGCTCTGGGAAAGCAGGGTGCAGCCAGCCACAGCTGCCCACTCAGCACCGAGCTGAGCAGTACCACAGCTAGTAGCGCCTGGTGAAGGTTACACCCAGAGGACACAGCTTAGCTGCTCACCTGGGAGGTTAAGGGCTCTTTGCAGCTCCATGATCATTGTGCTAATGATTTTCTCATCATTTCGTGCTCATCTGTTCATTTGACACTAATCATCCATTTGTGGATGCAGTTTTCTTTCAGCTCATTAGAGATCAACCATTATGGTTATCACTGAAGCACGATTAGTAAAAGCTCAGGGTCAGAAATTGGGGTTCAACCTGAAGATCCGAAAAGTAAAACAGCTAGCCCCTGGCTCTTACCTTGACCTCAGTCTAAAATGGCCATCCTGCCTCCTCGAATCTCTTCTAGGGCTGGGATTAAAGGCGTGCACCACCATCATTAAAGGCATGTACCACAGGTTTTATGGAAACTGGTGTGGCTACTGGGATTAAAAGTGTGTGTTACCACAATCTGGTCTGTAAGGCTGACGAGTGGGACTGTTTTACTCTCAGATCTTCAGGCAGTCTTTATTTGTTAAAATACAGTTAAAATCCACTACATATCACCAGATAGCACCTCCTATGGACCAGCCATGGCCTCACGTAGCTGATGTCTATCTCTTAGAATCCTGTAATGTTTTTGGTCAGTGAAGATCCAGTTTCCATGTTGACTGGGTCCTTGTTTATACATTACCAAATGCTCCAGTTTTCTTCTATTTCTGCTTCATATGAGTATCCCTGCTTTGTCATGTTGAGAAGCTATGCTGCCAGTATTTGCCTCTCTGCAGCTCCAGTGAAGGGCTGAAAGTGATCCCAACGATGAGTGGAGACCCAATGGTCACGGGGGACAAACAGGTGGTCTGAAAACTAGGATGCTCCTGCATCATCTGACCCATTTTCCATCTTGTAACTCTTTAATTGCTTCTATGTTTTCTTAAACTCGGAGGCCAGAAAGGGCAGACTGACATTCGCAATCACCATAGGAGTCTCATGTCTTGACCCAAGCCACCTTTGTGGATTCCTGTATGTTTAGAGAATTCCAGGTACTACCTCCTACTGCCAGGCCTTTGTTGGTGTCCCTCCCTCTAGTGCGGATACCTGCTCTGCTCCGCCTCCAAGTATAGTACAACTGCTGGGCTTTAGCTACTGCTCTTGGGAAATCTCCACCTTTAGTCAGACCGTTTCTTCCTGTACTCTCCGCAAAGCACATTCCTGTATTGAGCATGGTGAGCTATGTCGTCAGTCCTTTGCAGACTGTCTTTGCTGCTTCTTTAGAGGCATTTAGAGAGACCTAAGTATCGGTCCTTTCCAGAGTCCCATCGTTGAGCTAATCACTGCCTGTAGCAGGGGGTTGGTGGCTCTCTCTTGAGAACATGAATTAGACCGCAGTGAGGGAAACCAGATTTCAGCTACCCATGGTGAACCATGAACACAGCCTGGAGCACAGCACTGAGTTCAGCAGGTGTTCTCCGAGTGCCGACTACGCATTAGACTGTAGCATCACCTCACCCAGAGCCCCAAACCTGCATTCCCTGAGAGTAAAGGAGAATAAGGCACATGACTCCTCTCTGAGCATCATCTTTTCACCTGTGGAACAGAGACTGCACTCTGACTTCCTAGGTACTGATTCATTCTCTTCTGCAGCCCTGCATGGATGCTTGGGTTGATGTGATTCACCTGGTCCTGGGCTCATTTAGGGGAATGTAAGGATGGTCAGACTCCAGACTACACTCTTGCTTTATCCTTTCTCTTGAATTCACCAGCGACACAGATCATACTTGAAATAATCACACAGAAACTATATTATTTAAATCACTGCTTGGCCCATTAGCTCTAGTTTCCCATTGGCTAACTCTTAGATCTTAATTTAACCCATTTCCATTAATCTGTGCATCACCATGAGGTCATGGCCTACCAGCAAAGTTTCAGCACGTTTGTCTCTGGCAGAGGCTCCATGACTTTTTCCTGACTCAGCCTCCTTTCTCCCAGCATTCAGTTTAGTTTTTCCCACCTAACTCTGTTTCCCTAAAGCTCTGCTATAGGCCCAGAGCAGTGCCTTTATTAACCAATGATATTCACAGCATAGAGAGGGGAATTCCACATCACTACTCAGAAAAAGAAAAGCATCATATGTAATTTAAGCATGTAGGAAAAGTCACTGGAGAAGGACTAAAAAGGCGAGTGTTATACAGATATGGTGGATGCCTTGCAGAGGTCCCTTTCCATTGCTGGAGATGTCTTGATCTTCTGGGACACCTGTCAATCAGCAGATCATCTTTCAGCTCTTACTCTATAGAACAGAGGACTGGGCACAGTTTCTGAGTGATGAGTTTAGCTTATGTGACATTAGTGTTTTCCTGAGTGGGGATCACTGTGTCATCTGTTTCATACAGCAGAGCTTCACAACTCAGACATCCCAAGAAAGGGTAATTTCCCTCCACTTTCTAATGCTTTGAAATGTATTCATCCTTACACACACATGATTTAATTTGCAGACTAATTTCATTCATAATGAAAAAAGAGATGCCACTTTCAACATTACTCAATTTTTTAACATGTAAAGGGAATTTTTACACATCTTTATTTGATTCTCACTATGATATGAGGTGAGCAGGGCAGGAATTGCTCTCATTTATCAGGTACAACATCTGAGCCCCTAAGGAAGACAATCACTTGTTAAAATTTCACAGATAAGCCGGGCGATGGTGGCGCACACCTTTAATCCCAGCACTCGGGAGGCAGAGGTAGGCAGATCTCTGTGAGTTCGAGACCAGCCTGGTCTACAGAGCTAGTTTCAGGACAGGCTCCAAAACCACAGAGAAACCCTGTCTCGAAAAACCAAAAAAAATAAAAATAAAAAAAATTCACAGATAACAGGGAACAGAAACTAGCCTCATGGTCAGGTAATTGAAGTCCAAAGCCTTGTTCTTTGCTCTGTAATCTCATATCTGCTACGTTATTGTTGGAAAGAATTGTTCATTGGATTTCCTACCCTTGATTAAACTTATTCAGTCCCCAAGAGTATATATGTACCGCTCTGTCTCTGCTTACCTGCCTGTCTTTCTCTCTCTCTCTGTATGTGTGTATGCATACAAACATTATATTCATACACACATCTTTTGGTTGGATGCACATACTTGCATATGTCTGTTGAGATAATTCAAAATTATAGGTGAAAGCTGTTTTCAGAGAGAGAACAATAGACAGATTCATGAAGAACAAAATAAACAGAAAAGGAAAAGTGTCTTAGGTAGGGACATCCTGACAGATTCATGAAGAACAAAATAAACAGAAAAGGAAAAGTGTCTTAGGTAGGGACATCCTGACTCTTTCCATGTGCATGGAGGTTAAAGAAGTTTCTAATTCCGGAGGGAAGTCTAGGTGCTGAAGGTGAGAGGCTCTTTTCCTCCTTTCTGTATATGATCCTCAATGATGTCAGACCAGAGGATGATATCGAACAACTGGGTCACCTCTCAGCTTGGATCTGTGAGAGGAGAGTCAGTGAGGACCAATCTGAGCTCATAATTTCTGTAGCTATGTGAAGGATCCCTGAGGATCTGCAAATCTAAGAACCAGGAACCCAGACGCCTCCCCACTTCGCTTCCTGGATGTCTGGCCAGACAGCCTCCATCTCCTCCAGCAGCAAAATCCATGCTATGCGTGTTCCCAGAGGCAGTTTTCCACCCCCAGGGTAGACTTTGGCTCCTTCCTGGCCAAATTCTACAGAAGGAAAGAACAGTTGGCTGGTGGTTAAAAGAAAAACTATGGAGAGACCAGACTCTCTGGGTGTGAACTCTGTCTGCTGTATCTCCTTGAGTTAACCCCAAAGAGTCCGGGTGCCCTGACCTACAATGCAAAGACCAAAATACATCCTTCCCAAGTCATTTCCAGGGTGGAATGAGATGAAAGCTCACCGTCCTCCTTTATTAAGTTTCCCAAAGTACTCATTTTAAAATCAAGTCTTAGATGATTTTTTTTAAAAAAGAAAACAAACTATCTTTTTTTTTTTTTTTTTTAACATACCAATCCCGCTTCCCACTCTCTCCCCTTCTCCCATCCACTCCACCTATTCCCTCCCTATCTACTCCTCAGAGAGGGTACATTGCTTTGGGGGAAGGTCCAAGACCCTCCCTATTCTATCGAGGCTGAGCAAGGCATCTATTCAAAGAGAATAGGTTCCAAAAAAAGCCAGTACAAGCAGTAGGGATAAATCCTAGTGCCACTGCCAGTGGCCCCACAGTCTGCCCAACCATACAACTGTCAACCACATTTCAGAGGGTCTAGATCGGACCTGTGCTGTTACCTTCCCTATCTCGTTGGAGTTGGTGAGCTCTCATTAGCTCAGGTAGACTGTTTCAGTGGGTGTACCCATCATGGTCTTGACCTCTTTGCTTATATTCTCATTTCTCCCACTCTTCAGCTAGACTTTGGGAGCTCAGCAGTTCTCCAATGCATTTCTCTGCCTCTGCTTCCATCAGTTGCTGGATGTAGGTTCTATGGTGATATTTAAGATATTTAAGGCAAGGCCAGTTTAGGCACCCTTTCCTCGATTGTTTAGGGTCTTAGCTGGAAATTTCTCTAGTATTAGGTTTCTTGCTAGCACCATGACAGCTCCCTCAATCAAAATATCTCTTTCCTTGCTCTTGTCTCTGTTCTTCCTCCATCTGGACTATCCCAATCCCTCAAGTTCCCCCCAACACTCCCTTTCTCCTCTTGTCTTTACCTTCTGCCCTCCCTACTCCCCTCATTTCCATGCTTCCAATTTTGTCAGGAGATCCTGTCTGCTTCCCCTTTCGAGGTGAATCTATGTATGTTTTTCTTAGGGTTCATCTTATTACCCAGCTTCTCTAGGATCATGAACTGTAGCCTCAATATCCTTTGCTTTACAGCTAGTATACACTTATGAGTAAGTACATACCATGTTCATATTTCTGGATCTGGGTTACCTCACTCAGGTTGGTTTTCTCTAGTTCCTTCCATTTGCATGCAAATTTCAAGATGTCATTGTTTTTTTTATTGCTGAATAATACTCCATTGTATAAATATGCCACAACTTCTCCATTCATTCCTGGATAGAGGGACATCTAGGTTGTTCCCAGGTTAGGGCTATTACAAATAATGCTGCTATGAACATAGTTGAGCAAATGTCCTTGTAATATGATTGAGTATCTTTTGGTTATATGACCAAGAGTGGTATTACTGGGTCATGAGGTATGTTAATTCCCAATTTTCTGAGAAACTGCCAAACTGATTTCCAAAGTGGTTTTACAAGTTTGCATTCCCACCAGCAATAGAGGAATGTTCCCTTTACTCCACATCCTCTTCAGCCGTTTGATCTTACCCATTCTGACTTGTATAAGATGATATTTCAGAGTTGTTTTGATTTGCATTTCTCCGATGGCTAAGGATGTTGAACATTTTTTTAAACTGTCTTTTGGCCATTTGAGGTTCTTCAGTTTAGAATTCTCTGTTTAGTTCTGTACCCCATTTTTAAATTGAGTTATTTGGAATTTTGATGTCTTATTATTTCTTGAGTTCTTTATATATTTTGGAATTCAGTCGTCTGTCTGATGTGGAGTTGGTGAAGAACTTTTCCCATTTAATAGGCTGCCTTTTTGTCTTATTGACAATTCCTTTGCTTTACAGGAGGTCCCATTTACTTATTGATGCTCTCAATGTCTGTGCTACTGGCGTTATATTTAGGAAGTGGTCTCCTGTATGCATGCATTGAAGGGTACTTCCCACTTTCTTTTCTATCAGGTTCAGTGTGGTTGGATTTATATTGTGGTCTTTAATCCACTTGGACTTGAGTTTTGTGCATAGGGTTAGATCTGGATCTATTTTCATTTTCTGCATGTTGCCATCCAGTTATACCATCATCATTGTTGAAGATGCTTTTTCTTTTTTTCCATTGTATACTTTTAGCTCCTTTGTCAAAAATCAGGTGTTCATAGGTGTGTGAATTAATATCTGTGTCTTTGATTTGATTCCATTGGTCAGCCTCTCTATTTTTATGCCAATACCAAGCTGTTTTCATTACTGTAGCTCTATAGTAGAGCTTGATCTCAGAGATGGTGATGCCTCCGGAAGTTCCTTTATTGTACAGGATTGTTTTGGCTATCGTTGTATTTTGTTTGTTTTTCCATATGAAGTTGAGTATTGCTCTTTTGAAGTCTGTGAAGAATTGTATTGGTATTTTGAGGGGGATTGCACTGAATCTATAAATTGCTTTTGGTAGGATTGCCATTTTCTTTATATTGATCCTACCTATCCAAGACCAAGGGAAATCTTTCTGTTTTCTGGTATCTGGCTCTGCCTGTGACATGGGTGAAGGTGGAAGGAGAGGTGGTCCAAGGTGCTCTGGGCAGGCACAGCACGACTGGCCTTTGGACCTCCATAGAAACTGAATTTGTTTAAGAGGATGTTCTGTGTCTCGGTGACAGTGCCATATGATCTGCATGGTTCATAAATGTCAGAAGCTTCTTAAAAAGATATAGCTTTGTTGTCTAAGGTCAGGTCTTCATCAATGGTGTCTTCTCATGGTAATATCACGTGACAGAAATGCTGAACAATGCCAAGGGGCCTCTCTTACAAGGGCACTGATCTGTTACAGGGTTTCACTCTCAAGACCTAAAAATCCTCCACCACCTAGGCATTAAAATTTTAGCACATGGGTTTTGTGAAGGCAAACCCTGAGGCTATATAGCTGCTTGGTATAGAATCCCTGGTAAAAGAAACTGGGAACAGGACTGGAGAGGTGAAGGTTGGAATTCTCCAGTGCAGGCATTCCTCAGGGAGGGTCACCTAGCACTTACTGGCTGTCAGTCATCGGGAAGGTGGGGATCCAGTAGATGATCACTGAGGGTTGGGGCAAAGGCAGTGAAGGGGCCACAGTGCTTTTCAATAGAAGGTCTCACTAAGACACCAGTCTTAGAGCCATCGGTACAACTGAGAGGGTGCTGTGGGCATCCTTGGGGGTCACACTGTCAGGACTTAGTAGCTGAGCAGACATAGCCAGCTTCCCATTCTTCTCACTAATCCTGGCACCATCTGTCTGTCTGTCTGTCTCTTCTCAGGGATATTTTCCCCCAAGGTCTGCCTGATGAGTATGCCTTTGTCACAACCTTCCGGTTCCGGAAAACATCTCGGAAAGAAGACTGGTACATCTGGCAGGTCATTGACCAGTATGGCATCCCACAGGTATGGGTAATGCTGCCTATCTTTGGGGCAAGTGCTGTGTCCTCCTCCCAGGAAATAGTTTGACCACTGTGTTTTCAGCAAGATGCTTGGTTCTGGGCCTAGGCAGAAGGGTGTCAATTCCATGGAGCCCCAAAGAACCTGTAGGTCCAACTCCTCTTTTCTCCCTGGTCAAACCGTCTAAGTTACCATCCTCTGAGGAATTTCTACCTAAACAGAGAAGTGACCATCTGCTCTGTTGTCTTATGGCACCTTGTCTGTTGGTGACCTCATCTAGTGCAAGAAACTGGTTCAACAGTCAGGGTCAGGTGGACCTGACCAAATATTGTATCACCTTCTTTCTTAGTATGGGACATGGAGTAGGATTGTCCATGAGTCTTAGTTCCCTTAGCTTGAAAGTGGAAAATGACAATACTTACCAAGGAGGACTGTGGGTAAAAGAGTCAGTTGAGTATTAATAAAATCACATTTGCAAAGCATCCAGCAGAGTCTGATGTGTAATAGGATCGGTCACGAGTAGATCTCTTGTATCACTGAAGGTTGTTCTCGGTTTTCTCATGTGTGAAGTTCCAAATGCTTGTCTTTACCCACCTGTAGAGTGTCAGCTTTCATTTGGGCAATTCCTCAACAGCGTGCGGCCCAATGGGGAAGGGCAGATCTCAAAGCCAAGTTCATCGGCACAGGGCATCAATCTGAGAGGAATGCAATAGCTGTTCTAGTGCTCAAAGGCCTGAGCTCTAAACAGTGTCCTCTCATTGGAGATACACACACACACACACACACACACACACACACACACACACATAATAGGCACACATGTAGACATTCTCACTTTCAGTTGGGAGAAACTCTTCTTGATTTTCATATGGGGCTAAAACAAAACAAAACAAATTTCCTCGGAATTGGACTCCAGCAATCATGGACTGTGGTCGGAGACAAACAGCTGCAGCCAACTCTTGTTCCTCTCTCTTGGATCACGATCACCTCCTTCTAAGTGCTCCTCTTCAATTCTCTCTCTCTTCCTTTCCTATCTTTTCTTAAAATAAGTATATGCAATGATACAATTGAGGTGCTAAGAATGTTGTGAGGAGAAGGGAATAATGGCCAGGACATTCAGCCACTACTTTTAATCTAATCTAACAGAATAGAATATGATTTATTCTAACAGAATAGACTAGGGTAGAATAGAGTAGAAGAGAAGAATAAGAATAAGGATAGGATAGGAAAGAATAAAATAGTCTAGACTAGAATAGAATAGGATGGAATAGGATTGACTCCTCCTGTGGTCAGAGAAGACCTTAGCATTGCTCTTCACTGGCGCAAACCTGCTCATAGCACAATTCAGATGACCCACCAATTCTTAATGCAGCGAGCCCTCCTCATTACCCTGCATATAGGTTGGTTCTACCATACCCATTTCCGAATAAGACATAGAAATGTCACAAGAAGTTCAGGAATTGGCTGCAATTTGCACAAGTAGTAAAAGCAGAAGTTGAGATTTGGATTCAAACAGTTAAGGCCCCGAGTCTGTGCTTTTGTTCTCAGCCTGTCTAGGCCTTCCAGTCCTGTTGAATAACTCTGCTGTAGCATCTGTGGTCACACTGAGGTGCAAACTCGTTTTTAGTGTTAGCCATGGAGGGATCCAGTTTACTATGCGTGGGAGACTGAAAGCATTGACAGACTTCTGTCGGCTCTGGGTTCCTATTCACCACCGCTGCCTGGTAGCCATAGATTTGCTTCTCCAGTTTCTCTGGTCTGGCAGGGTGGGACTGGGCACCTGCCATGACATTCTTGTGGCATGAGACCCTAACACCCCCTCAGTCTGGGTCTTTTCTTTCATGGCATTTGCAGAGCTTTGTGCTTTCTGTCTGCCACGTCTGCTGATGCCCTCCTGCTGGAGTAACCAGGGTTCAGATATAGCTTGAGAATAGAGCCAGCACAATTTGCTGATGCCTCTGAGAGATGAAGCGGATTCCAGGAGGTCACCCAGCTAGTGTTGGTGGTCACATGACTTAGGTCTCTGAATACCTTGGCTTGCTTTCTTACTTGCTTGAGACAAACATCTGAGGGAAAGCAAAGTCTACAGGGAGCTCTGAAGATGGTCAGGGCCGGAACTGAGGCCTGTGAGACCACTCTGAGGAAATGGAGGACGGTGTTCAGTCACAACACAATCACACTGTATATGTTGTATTATGCAATTCAAGAGGAGCCCATTATTTCTGGTCATTCATTATGCCTGTAATAAGTATGCAGGTGAGCCAATTAAAATAAATATAAGGAACCCTTTGGTTGTGGTGAAGGGAGATTGAGTCAGAAAGAGAACCTAGAAGACCAGGGCTGTGCTGTGAATACGTTGGCCAGTTCTCTGCATTGCATGGCTCCTTTATGTAGTCTCAGAGACCCTTTCCTTTCCATTTATTGATGAATTTATCCATTCAGTACACTTTTCTTGAATGCCACCATGTACCACATGTTTTTCTAGCCACTGGTATTATAGGGATTAACAAAGGAGAAGATCAAGTGTCTGTTTAAAAGGATGGGAAAGTGGTGTGCAGATATGCACAATTACTAAACAAGATAGCTTTAAATGTTGATCTATAACTGTAAAGGCAAGGAAGTATTAATCAATTAAAATGTCTGAAAAAATGAGAAGTCTCTTAGACTCTAATGGTATACATGTATTGGTGTGACGGTTAATTTTAATTTTTTTGTCTACTTGACATAAGCTTGGGTCATCTGGAAAGAGGGAGACTCAGCTGAGAAAATACCTCTGTACAATTGACCTTTAGGCAGTTCTTGATTAATGATTCATCTGGGCGGGCCTAGACCACTGTAGCCAATCCCACTCCTAGGCAGGTGGTACTGGGTCATATGAGAAAGAGAGCTGAGAAATCCAGGAAGACAGCTAGGTAGTGACACTCCTCCATGGCCTCTGCTTCAGTTCTTGTATCCAGGTTCCTGTTCTGACTTATCTCAGGGATGATCTGGGACCTGGGTAAACCCTCTCTCCAAGTTTCCTTTGGTCATGGTCTTTATCAGAGCAATAGGAAGCAAACCAGGATCATTAGAAGAGACTGTGGTTTCTGTGATCTTACCTGCTTAAGCCATTGTAATTAAGATTAAGCTCAGAGCTCTTAAGGTCCAAATGAGGAGCAGAAGGAGGGAGAACATGAGCAAAAAATCAGGACCACGAGGGATGCACCCACCCACTGTGACAGTGGAACTGATTTATTGGGAGCCCACCAAGGCCAGCTGGTCTGGGACTGAATAAGCATGGGTTGATTCCGGACTCTCTGAGCATGGCGGTCAATGAAGACTGATGAGAAGCCAAGGACAATGGCACTAGGTTTCGATCCTAATACATGAACTGGCTTTGTGGGAGCTTAGCCTGTTTGGACGCTCACCTTTCTGGACGTAGATAGAAGGACCTTGGTCTTCCCGCAGGGCAGGGAATTTGGACTGCTCTTCAGTATCGAGAGGGAGGGGGAATGGAGTGGGGGGAGGAGAAGAGGAGTGGGGATGGGGGAGGGAAGTGGGGGGAGGGCAATATTTGGGAGGAGGGGAGGGAAATGGGGAGCAGGTGGAAATTTTAATTAAAAAAGAATAAAAATAAATAAGTAAAAAAAAAAAAAAGATTAAGCTCAGAACCTGGGGTATATGTACTATGTAAATTGTTTATATGTATACTTATTTATTTTACCCTCAGCCAGCCTGTGATGTAATCAATATCATTTTACAAATGAAGAAACAGTGTGGACAGGTTAAATAGCCTGAGGTCTTAAATGACTTTCTGGTTTAGGATAATCAGGCAACATCTAACCGACTGAACTATAATGATGATGATGATGATAGTGGTTGGAGTTAAGAATGGGATGTGGGAAAGGAGTGGGAACCAGCAAGGGGATGCTGACGCAACCCTGGGTTAGCAGCCACAGGAAGCGATAGCATGGACCGGGTCTGAGTCAAGACAGAGGAAGATTAACCATAGTCAATGCCCCTGTGTTCATGCACTGCCGAAGTCTCCACACATTCACTGCTGCATTTCTGATACCTGGCTTGCCTGTCACACACAGCATGCTCTGCCAGCATCCTGGAGGGGAAGAAGAAGTGAGAGCATGGGTGAGAACGTAACTGTTCATCCATCACAAGCAAGCAGAAGTGACCTTCCTTGCAGAGGTGTCCTGTGTGCAGCCACAGATCATTCTGAATGTGGCCCAGCATAAAATTGTAAATGTTCTTAGAATGTTATGAGATTATTTTGTGTGAGATTTGTTTGCTTTTTTGGAACTTGATTGTCTGGTTCATGAACATGAACTTTGAAGATGACAATGTAGCCCAGAAGAGCCCAAAGGTTAGACAACCCTGGGTACTTTCTCTGTGCTAGGAGAGTATGCAAAGGGCTGAGTGTGCACAAGTGACCCAGATATTTAAGGCCCTTGCCAGTTAAGAGACTTCATTTTCATAGCTTCAGATGAATCTTCTAGATGAGAGACAGGAGGGGTTACCCATCTGGTTACAGACTGGCACTTGGTGTCTACATTCGGTAGGGCAGGGTCTTAAGAGCCCCTGAGATTAGTTAGGATTCCTGGTTGGTGTCATGCCTCAGGCCCTCTTCACTGGGCATTTCAAGTCTCACAGAGGCCCCAGTAGCCTCTTCTCATACTGAGTACATGATCTCTGCCTAGTGGCTGAGCACAGTCAATCTAATTATTGTCCAGGTTGAGCAGCCTACACATTGGCTACTGATACCAGCATGCTGAGGAGGAATCAGAGGCCAGAAGGCACCTAACCGGCCTCAGCCTAGACAGCTCTGAGCATCCTGGTGCAAGAGGCACAGTTGGCCGTGTCAGCATTGTCAGGGCTGACTCCTCCCTCCCCACTTCTGCCCATGCTTGGTCCCATGATGCTCAGGGGATGTATTAGGTTTTCAAGGACTCTCTGTGCCTGTCTCCTTAGGTCTCTATCCGACTGGATGGTGAGAACAAGGCGGTTGAGTACAATGCTGTGGGTGCCATGAAGGATGCAGTCAGGGTGGTCTTCCGAGGTCCCCGAATTGATGACCTCTTTGACCGTGACTGGCACAAGATGGCTCTAAGCATCCAGGCCCAGAATGTGTCCCTCTACATTGACTGCATGCTGGTTCAGACGCTGCCCATCGAGGAGAGGGAGAACATCGACATCCAGGGCAAGACTGTGATCGGCAAGCGTCTCTACGACAGTGTGCCCATTGACGTGAGTACCCGAGGGGCTCTTGTCGGCAATGCCAGAGCCATCAGAGTAACCCCTAGAATCTGTAGTTCCAATTTATCATCAATTTATCAATCATCACCATGGACTTTCTGAGAGGGGAGGACACTTGACTCAGAAAGCTGCATATTAGAGTCCAGATTTCACATTCATCCATTCATTGTATACACATTGTGATCCTTCTGTTTGCTAGGCTCTCTGCTGGGCATTAGTGATACTGGTGCCTATAAGGGAGCATATGATTGACATGCAAACACTATATGTCTTTAAAATAAAGGGCTCAACATCATTGGATGTTATAGGGAGGGCTTCTAGGGTACCAAGGGACAGCAGTACTTTGATGAGTTTGGACCAAATACACACAGTATCACAAATCATATTCATGTGGTGCACACCATCCTGGGATGTATAGGCATGGAGAGAGCTTGCAGGACTTAAATCTAGTATCCTTTACATGGCAACCTGGTCCTTCCAGGCCATATTAGTAGCAGCAGCAGTAGCAGCAGCAGCAGCAGCAGTAGCAGTAGCAGCAATAAAGCAGCAGCAGCAGCAACAAAGCAGCAGCAGCAGCACACCCATGTTGTGCTTACTGTGTTTTAGTAGCTTCTCGGGTCAATGAAGCTCCATTATGGTGGTTGCTTCTTTTCTGTCTTCTGTATATGCTTGCCTATGTGCTATAGTGCAGGCATCCAGTTATGTTGAGCCTGAATAGCAAAAAAGATATATGAATTTAACCAGCCCAGGGTTATTATGAAAGGAAGACTCAATGAGACCATTCATTCTGGTTAAGTAAATGCCACAGTAGACATGGGCATTGTGTACCATGGAACTTAAAGAATAAGTGTCCATACTAAACAAGTCTCAGGATAGGTGTCCATGGGCTGAGGAACCCAGGGATCCTCTCTTCCATGAACCTTGACCTTTGACCAGTTCCCACTGGCCCCACATCTGGCTCAGTTGCTTTAACGTGGCTCTGAGAAATGCAGCCACAGGTGATCTTCCTCCTTGGAAGGGCTCAGCCTCATGAACATTGTTAGGCTGTTCACTTCCCTGCTGTGACACCTGCCAGTTTTGTATCTAGCCACGGTCCCGTTTTTAAGCAAAGAACCAGAGAGAGCTCAGCGCTCCAGTGTGGGGCAGTGTTTGTTGCTCTTCTACTTCGGTTTATGCATGAGGTAGAGACTCTGGTCGCCTCTGGGCAGTGCACCCTCCTGTGGTTGCTGTCAGCTCTGAGCACCTCACTCGGTGCAACACTGTAGCACTGTGATGTCACTTAGTCCGGCTTAGGAGGCAAAGGCCAGCACAGAGATGGAAAGACCCGCTCTACATTGTAAATTCACAAGGAGCTCAGTGTCTCTTTCACCTTGGCCTCAGCTTATCGAGGCTTGATGCAGGACAGGCATTGTATCCTGTGAGTCCTTCAGTTCCCTCTGTAGCTCTGGGAAATCATATCATTGAAAGACAAATGGAGGATAGGAGAATTGTCATGTGACTCCATGGTAGCTGAACCTTAGACTCAGCATGGTAAGAGCCCAGCTCACGCTTTCAGCTCTTCCCAATCTGTTTCCACAGCAGAGTTACCAAAGCGCCATTTCAGTGAGATATGGGGGGAGGCTGGGAGCTGACCCAGGAGATAGTTCAGCCCACGGCTGCTGTAGATTGAACCTGAGTTTGGCTCTCAGACAGGAATGAGGCCCAGAAGGATAGAAGGAGTGGAGATTTTGGGACTTGGGCAGACAGTGGGTGGGGAGGGTTAAGGTAGCAAAGTAACACAGATCAAAGGCAGTTGTGGGAGTTTGGGGTTCCTCCCAACCTCAGCTCTATAGTGTTGTCCGATGGCCCATCTCTGGTCAGTGGATCACTGCTAATGTAGAAAGCAGACCACCTCCTAAAGACCAGCATTGCTCAAAACCAAGAATATGCAGTCTCATTTTCTCCTGGTCTGGATTGGTGTCTCAACAGGAAATGAAATAGACATGCATAGATCTGCTCGTCCTTCAGTCGAGAACCAGGTGGCATTAAGGGGGTGTGCTTTGAGGAACACATGGTAGAAGCAGAAGGCAGGGGAGCCCCACACAGGCAGAGCCCCTCACCCACCGGTTCTGTCTGTTAAAGGTTCTTTCATCCGGTGATGATCTGCCTGGACCACATCTGTCTTGTGGCAGGGACTGCTTTAGAGCTGGGGGCAAGAGAGAACAGAGCCTTGTCCCACAGAGATTTTGTTATGGCAGAGGAAATAGGTGCTGGAGAGCGGAAGAACACAGTAGACCTGCGGGGCAGGTCCTGTTGTGAGGATGAATGGTGAGGGGTGGGGCATGAGCCTGGCCAGCAAGAGGAAGATGGGAGCTAAGAGCAGCCTGCCTATGAACAGTGGGCCGAGGAGTCTCCTAGGCAATGGGACTCTGAGGGGTGAGTGCATGGGAAAGAATTTAGCATATGGAGAGACCCAGGTCAGTCCAGAAAAGGGAGCTGACGAGAGAGCCGGGTGGATGGTGGATGAACTGAGCCCAGGCAGCAGCCTGAATTTGTTGAATTGTATTGATTGCACGACATCCAATAATCTCAGCCAGAGCTCAAGGAAAGGTTTCTGCAGACCACTCTCTGGCTGCAAGAGCCTGGGGCCCAGAAAGCAGACAACTGTCAAGTTTGCAATCACTCTACACCTTGCTGCCATGTGAACAGGCTGGAGTGTGGCTAAATGTGTATGTGCGAGTGCACGTGTGCACGCGCGCGCACACACACACACGTATGCATACTTCACTATTATTCTCAAATATTGAAATCTTTGTTTTAAGTTTTTAAGGCTAGGTAGAAGGTATTAAAATTGAAATGGATAGTAGATATTTATCTCAAAAGTTCAGGTAAGCTGTAGTATGGAGATGCCCCCAAAGGATGAGAATAGGGACACACAGAGTTTTCCGTCTGGAAACTGTCTCATCATCTATGTACTAGGTTGCCTGCAGTGGTGGTGAACGGATAGGAGTGGGTGTGGCTGTGTGTATAGCTGGGGCTAAGGCCATGATCCCTGTACAGTGCAAGTGAGCGTGGGCCTCCCATGCAAGGGGACTTTCTCTAGATGGCATTTGGGTGCACAGACAATGGAGAGCCTCCTTGTGCAGCCCATCAAAGCAGCACAGGGTGGGAAAGATCCCAAGAGCAAGTGGACTGTCTCATACTGGGGATATTTCAGTTCTTTCCTCTTTCTTCTTTTTCCTTTGCAGTTTGACCTGCAGCGGATTGTGATCTACTGTGACTCGAGGCATGCGGAACTGGAGACTTGCTGTGACATCCCGTCGGGTCCGGTGAGCAAACATGCAGACTGGGCTGGAGACGTGTATTTCGTATGGGACTTGAGTGTTCAGGGTTTGGGAATTAGCAGTTGATCCCAGGCAGCACTGGACACCAGTGTATGTGGGGATTCTGGGTTCATGTTTTACTTTTAACCATTCACACAGAACATGAGTTTGGGGGAAATCATGTTAAACAGAGCTTCAGTCAAGGTAACCCAAAGCTTCTAGCTGTGACCCAACTTTGGGGAAGTGTGGAAGGCAGAGGTTGGAGGGTGCCCCGAGGTCACAATGAGCTGATGAATTCCGTGTTCATGGTAGGGGAAACTACAGTGCTTTGGGATAGGCACTCAGAACACTAATGGCCACAAGATGAGCCTTGGACCCACCAACTAGGCCTCTGAATGCAGGGTCTGCACCCCTTAGGCCTCATCACCCACTCCTTATATCCCATTTCCTCCATATTTCTCTCCCAAATCCTGCTTCTAAGATATGCTTGAAATGTGGGATGGGAATGGTACCTGTTTCCCAGGGCGGGCCAGGCTCAGGGACCCAGAAAGGCCTTCATTACTGTGCTCTTCTTAGCCCTCCTACAGTATGCAGGGGCTGGGGATCTGGAGACACCTTGATATAAGTATGGGTAGGAGAGGAGGAGAAGGAAGGAAAAGGGGGGCAAAGGAAGCTGAGATTTTTAGGGAGGGCAGGAAGAGGAGGGTCAGGCTATGGAGTGTGTAGGTAGGAGACAGTAAGATGGACGTCTCCCTAAGTGTTCTCGCTTACCCCATCTCAGAAGATGATAAAGGAAACACCCTTGTCTCCATCCTGCATGGTGAGCCATGCGACCAGGGTGGTTCAGTGGTTCTTCTAGGTTGCTAAGCTGGTCACTGTTTAGGGTGTGGCTGCCTAGCCTGTCCTCTTGAAGGCCTCAGGAGAGCAGAGCCCTGTTGTTAGATGTGTTCTGTCTACTTGTGTGCCCTTGGATGCTTTTTGGTTTCCTTTCCTTGCCCCGTTCTTTCAGTTCCAGACCTCATGCTCCTCACCAGGGGACGGCAGATTCTGACCCCTTGACCCTTCCTTTCAGTGTCAGGTGACCGTGGTGACAGAGCCTCCGCCTGCACCTCCACAGCTGCCCACACCTGGTAGCGAACAGATCGGGTTCCTGAAGACCATCAACTGCTCATGCCCTGCCGGAGAAAAGGTAATCCACCCTGCTTTCACCGTCCTCCCTCAGCCCCCTGCAGCATCAGAACTGAGTGTGGCAGGCCAGGCTGGTTGGCAGGACCCCTCTGATAGTGAGCTGAAGTTGACAGCTTCCCATCACACCTGGCCTACCGGACCAGGGTGGCCCCAGGCTCACAGTGGCTTTCAGACCACCATCGTGTTCCTTGGAATGTTTGTTTCTTTACTTTTGTGCATGATGGAAGGGAGGTTCTCAGACTTCGGTCTAATTAATGTTTTTCTGCAGCTAATAATGCGTTATGGGGTCTCCCTGGCTGTTATTTACGCCCTCACCCTTCTTGCTGTTTCCTCTGGTTAACCACACACACTAATCTGAATATATATCATTACGTGTGTGGGGTGTGTGTGGGTGTGGATGTATATTTATGAATAAAGGTTTGGCTATCATTTTAAGTTTTACAAAGTGCTTCATGCTTGTGAACATCTATACCTATATCCACTGGGCACATTAAGTTCTTAGTTTGTACCCAAGACTTTCATTTATTTGTTTATAAATTTCTATAGGTCAGTGGTGGTCTTACACACACACACACACACAACACACAAAACACTTACTATTATGAGTAGTAGGAACAAGATTGTCAAGGTGCAGAACTCTCTGGAGACAGTCTCTGTGGGACCCTCTGGGCTGGTACCCCCAGGGCCTTAGTCTACCACAACAGTTGTCCTCACCCACGTGGTGCTAGCCACACACGAGGACTGTGAGGCTCTGCCCAGTACTAGGTAGCTGGATCAGTCACTTTGAATGTAACATCTGGCCAATAGACTCTTCCCTTTCCTTTCCCCTCGTTGTTGTTTTTCACACCTCCCATCTCTTGTTCTATGCAGAGAGCCAGGCTCTTGGGAAGACATGGATAAAGTAAGGAGCTCCTTGCCATGTCAGCTTGCCAACGACTAGTTATCCCTTGAGCTTTTGTCAGGCTGTAGGCGACATTCGGATACCCCATGACCAGTGTCTAGGTTGGGGAAGAAGCAGGCAGCGGAAAGATGGGATCAGCACACTCAGTCTGGGCAGCTGGTCTTCCATCTGCAGGCTCAGGCTCAGGCTGCCTCAGCCCATGAACAGATCTCTTCCACATGCCAGGGAAGCCCCAGAGAGGCAGCTGTCTAAACCCACATCCTCCTGAGTCTCACTTGCAGTTAGAGCTCCAGTGGGAAAGGGTGTGGAGAGGTTTTTCTCTCCTGCCACTGTGTCCAGACAAGAGGTGCAACCCAAGCCCACCCTCCCAAGGTCATTGCTTCCCCTTGGATCCAGGTCTGTGTCTGAGTGGGTCCCATGCTTGTGTGGTCACTGCTGGGAATCTCAAGAGGCATCAACTTCCTTTGCCACTCATTTTCCCACTGTCTAACTCACCAGTGCTTGGCTCTCCACTGACCTCCTTGGCATGGTTTAAGGACACCTCCTCAGTACATCCATCCCCGCGTGACCCCTGCCACATCCCCAGTGCTTCTAGTCTCATGTCTCAGTATCTCTCCCTGATAGTCCCCAGGAAAATAAAAACTGTTTTTTTTTTTTTTTTGCAGGGACACTTATCTCATCTTTGGCCATTTGAGGATATAGCACCTTTTGCATGAAACATCTTTTCCGTTTCTTGAGTAGCTTTCCCTGACTGACACCTGCTCATCTTCAAAAGCATGAGCAGTGAAACTTTGCTGAGAAAGTTGGTCTTGTGATTTTCCCTCCAGGCTTCCTTTTTCCCCATATTATTTCCATTTGATAACTGTCCAGAACCTTCTTTGGTAGCAGGTTTCTTCCTTTAGGCCACCAACTAGACATGCAGACTTTTTAAAAGAATGCTCACGTTTAGCTTAGCTCTTATTTTAATCTGTTTCTCTTTTTTCCTTCCTCCCAACCTCCCTCCCTTCCTTCCTTTCTTACTTTCCTACTTCCCATGCCTGGCTAGCTGGTGGCAGCCTGGCTTCTGACCTCGGGCATGTCCCTCCTTTTCTCCCTTATTTTCATCTCCCCCTTCTCTCTCCTGAGCTAGATCTCTCCTCCTATTTATTCTCTCTGCCTGCCAGCCCTGCCTATCCCTCTCCTGCCTTGTTATTGGCCATTCAGCTTTTTATTAGAACAACAATCAGGTGCTTTAGACAGGCAAGGTGAAACAAATGCTATGTATCTTCACATAATAAAACAAGTGCAACACTACTTAACTTGAAGCACATCTTGACATCATTAACAAAGGCATCAGAAACAAATGTAACATACCTCCACATAGTTAAGGTAACATTCTGCAACATAAACAAATGTAATACATCTTTGCCTAGTTAAAATAATATTCCACAACATTCTTTTCTAAGAAAAGTCCCTTTTCTCTCCCCAGGCTTCAGTATACTATAGCCATGACCACACCGGACTGATAACATTTCCTTGTTTTTCCTTGAGCACAATCCTAAGTTCCAGTTGACAGAGATTGAATAGTGTCTGTGTTTGGGGGCTGCTTCACCTTTGGATACATATGCAACTATTAGATAATGGTCGAATTGATAGATAAATAGAGTGTGCAAAGGTGGATGGATAGGAAGATGGACAGAAGGGGCTGAGGGAGAAAGGCACGCATCCTCTCATTCTCTCCCGATTGAGCTTCTCAAAGTCTGTGCAGTCTCCACCTCTTACTCTGTGTGACATCACCTGATAACCTATGTTTTTTTTTTTTCAAGTCGTTCGTCCTAGATTTTGGCCATAGACAATAAACACCCGTTATGTCCTTCACACCGTTTTGTACACTGAGATTTTAAGACCAGCAGGATATGGCCCTTGCAAGTCTTAGTGTGGTTAGGGAGAGAAAACTCTGGGACCTGGATCATCCTAGGGAGCTACCTTCACAGGAGCAGGTGGACGGACAAGAAGACTTACTCACTCTGCATGGAAGACAGGCCACGTGCAGGAGCTACCTGCCCACCTGTGAAGCTGGTGTGGCCCCCTGCCTCCTGCATCTTTGTGTCTATTAAAAACTCAGCATGAGACCCAGGAAATCACAATCTTCTTCAAAAGGCAGAGCTCTGGCTACATGTGTTTTGTTTCCAGCTGTTCAAGTCTTTTTCAGTTAATAAGTGATATCAACCCTCCTTTGGGGTCCGCATTTACATCTCTGTTATCAGTCATAGTGATGGAAGCGAACAATGTCCAAGACATTCTGAAGGACACTATGGAGCTTCTGCGTGCACATGCTGAGGACATCTGTGATTGCTCTGAAGTAAATGGGCACCCAGGAATAGAGTTATACCAGTTAGTCTTTCTTGTCACTTTGGAAAAGAAACCTCAATTGAGGAACAGCCTCTGTCAGATGGGTCTTTGGGCATGTGGGTGGGGTAATGTCTTGATTGATGATTGAGGTTGATTTATGGCGGGCCTAGCTCTCTACATTATCCCTAGGTAGTTGTATCTGGCCTGTATAACAAAGCAAACTAAAGGGCTGGAGAGGTGGCTAAGTGGGTAAGAGCACTGACTGATCTTCCAAAAAACCAGGGTTTGATTCTCAGCATCCTTATGGTGGCTTGCATCCATCTGTAGCTCCAGTTCCAGGGTGGCTGATGCCCCCTTCTGGTTTCTATCAGTACGAGGTACACACATGGTACATAGGCAAAAAAAAAAATCATGAAAAAAATACATATTTTAAAGAACGCAGGCTGAGTAAGCCGGATGGAGCAAGCTGCATCTCTTCATAGTCTCTTCTTCAGTAATTACCTTCAGGTTTCTGACTTGGGTTCTTGCCTTGACTTTCCACATTGATAGACTGTGACCTGGAAGTGGAATATGAAATAAACATTTTCCTCACCAAGTTGTATTATATCAGAGTGTTTATTACAGCAACAGAGACACAGACTAGAACAAGAGTGAAAATATTATTATTGATGGGATTAGGTAGAAATGGGCCAGTAGTATGGTGATATCTTTATTTATAGCATAAGAATTATGTGTTTGTTCTCAGCTTGGCAATATTAGAGGTGCCCACAGCATACAGAGCATGTGTGAACACACTAACAAGATCTTTCACACATTTTAAAATCTGAATGCAGCCGTGTATCTAGAAATTGCCTTAGGCATGTCGTGCTTTGTGTTTTAGTAAATAATCATTACACAAATTGATAGTAGCAGGCATCATAATTTTCTTTCTAAATAAGGTACACATTCTGAGAAAATAATAGCCCATAAAATGACTTTGTTTATGCTCATTTATGTTGTCTATTGATCAATTATATCATTTATCTATAAGGTACAAACTGATGCTCTAATGTGCCTCTTAGATACATAATTTTGGGTCAAGCTAAAGAGAACATCAGTCACCTCACAGACCTATAGTTTATCTCCATCTAAGTGAAATTTGACTCCTCTGACCAGTGTCTTCTCCATTCTCTGACTTCTCAGCCTGGAACCCTTGTTCTTCTCTCTGATCTCTATGTGTGGCATCTTTGGCTCCCATGTATGAATGAGAACATAGACTACTCCCTTCCTGTTCCCCGGTGTGTTTACAGCTTTGATCCTTCAGTGGCTGCACTGGGAAGTCGTGGTGAAAGTTGTCCATGCATGTTTGCAATTGGGGAATGGATTCTCAGCTGAAGTCAACAGTTCTGCTCAACTCTCTGACCCTCTGGCTTAGCATATGACTAGATTTTGAGCCCAGTAGTAGGCAATTAGCCCATAGGAGAGATGAGGAGAATTAATATATCACCTTTATTGTTTCTTCTTGTCTTTCTTCCTGCAGGGTGAACGGGGCTTTGCTGGCCCTGTGGGACTCCCTGGTCAGAAGGTCAGTACCTACATGGTATAGTGTCCTTTGCTTTAACTTCTATGGAAGCATGTCAGGGGTGTGTTATATCACTGTCCCACAAGCTCAGAGATGCCTTGGAGAGAGTTAAGATGCTACAGTAAGAACAAGTGGCATGAGATTCAAGCTATGAGACCCTGACCTTTCCAGACCTGCACCTCTTAGCCTAAAAGTTTACTGAAAGAAGGGCAGGGTTGCCCAGGCTCAGGTTCATAGCCCATGTGCTCCAACAGGCTCTACTCTCCAGAGGCAAATAATCCTGCATCAGTCCTTGCAACTTGATTGTTTCAAGAAGCATTTAGGACTTGGGCTTTAGGAGTTACTTAAGTTGTATAAATTGTATGCATTTCTTGTGCACAAAATTTGCAAACTCGGTAGTTGCGCGAAGTCAGGTGCTCGCGCAGAGTACTCCGCCTTTGGTCACAAGCAGCTTCCTCCCCTCCCACATTCTCCAGCATGCTACCTTCTCCATCACTGCTTCGATCTTTGAACACTGATGGCTAGAGGTACCAACTATATGGCAGCGTGGGAAGTCTTTACTTTTGCACAACTAATACCTTGTCTGGGGCTGAGGGTGATGGTAGAGAAAGAGGCCGTTGCATGTCTTCACTTTTATTGCTTCTGTCTTCTTCTGGGTGAAGAGCTCTATCATCACATCTGAGCACTACAGTCCTCCCCATACCACCCCCCTCCTTCCCAACCTTGGCCTTTCTGTCTCTCATTCTCACTCTCTTCTGTCTGTTTTCCATGTCACGGTATTAGTACACACCTTCTCAGCACCAGGTTGACATCATGATAAAGGTTTGTTCCATCATTCACTCAAAGACTCTGTACTCAAATGCCCAGGTCTGGCAGGGCCCAGGGATTTGTGAACAAATTCAATGAATGTGAGGGAGTGTGACTTAGGCGCTTCTTTACCTTTCAAGCTGGGGCAGGCGACATCATGATACAGTCACCCAGGATGGCATCAGTTCTGGGGAAGTAGGGCAAGGTTGGCTGTGGTCAGCCTGTGAGTACAGAATCTGGGAGAGCGGTTGGGAGGATCTGACCTGACGTTCATTTTGCTTCTAACCCTTCAGGGTGAATCAGGACCCATTGGACTGATGGGTGCTCCAGGACCCAAGGGAGAAAAAGGAGATACTGTAAGTAAGATGCTACTTTTCTACTTTGAGAGAGCATGTGGCTGGTATGTGAGGCCCAGGGCTCCCCCAAGCACCCCGGTCTGGTCACATTGGTTAGCAGGTGTGGGCCAAAGGCTTGGTAAGTACAGGCGCTGAGTGCATCCAAGCCATGGGAGAAAGCACCTCTCTTTTTCACCAGGAAGAGCTACATTCTGGATATGGCCATAGTATTCTTTAGCCTTGTACTTCATTCTTTTCATCCCCAGAATTCTGCTCTGCCAAAGTGGTACCCCTGTGAAGCCTGAAACTGGCCATTTCATAGTGGCTCCTTCACTCTGGCCATCTCACATGTTTGTTTTAATGTATATAAATCAGTCTTGTCAATAATTGCATTATTAACAAGTATATTAAATAGACCACCTAAAAAGCAGATTTTCAGACAAGGTGTAGATATGTCTGATTACAACCCTGTCTAGGGGAGCTTCAAGAATACAAGTAGGGGACTGTGAGTGTGGTTCAATAGTAGAACTCTTGTCTAGCAGACACAAGGCCCTGAGTCCTATCCCCAACAAGTGTGCATGCATGTACACTCACACACAGAGGGACACACATGCACAAATATCACACATATACTGACACACATGAACAAATACACATAATGAGGAAGGAGTTTTGAATATGCACGTTTTGAAATTAGAAAACAAAAATGGGAACGATCATACGATTATCAGACACAATGGACTTTAGGATAGAACAGTTCATAAAAAGAGAGACTTTAGTCAGTTCTTTAAGGTTTCTCCAAGATACACAACAATTAACATGATAACCAACAACAGAGCCTCACAAGGCGGGACATACAACTGATGGATTTCAAAGGAAAGATCAGCAACTTCACAGCAATGACTGCAGCCTTGCATACTTCACTCCCAGGGAAAGCTAAAAGAACCCCAATGTAGCAAAATGGGAGTCATCCCACATTGCTGCTGAGGAAATGTGCAGCTTCTGGGCGAGCAGTCTTGTATTTCTCCAAAGCCTACAAGGGGAGAGACACAAGCATGTGTGTAGGAAGAAGGCTGCTTGCTTGTTTCCTGGTTTCCCAGACTCCCGAAATAATCACACAGAAACTGTATTAATTAAATCACTGCTTGGCCCATTAGTTCTAGCTTCTTATTGGCTGACTCTTATATATTAATTTAACCCATTTCTATTAATCTGGTTATCACCACGAGGCTGTGGCTTACTCGGAAAAGTTCTGTTGTCTATCTCCATGGGGCTACATGGCTTCTCGACGACTCCACCTTTCTTTCTCCCAGCATTCAGTTTAGTTTTCCTTGCCTACCTAAATTCTGCCCTGCTATAGGTCCAAAGCAGTTTCTTTAATCATTGATGATAATCACAGCATACAGAGGGAAATCACACATCATATATTCAAACAAAAACATGCACACACATCAGAGTGCTAGTCTCTTAGTAATAAAGTAGCAGCTACCCACTGGCCATTATTTAAAGGGTGAGTAAATAAAGTGTCCTGGGTTTCTGCATTCTCATTGTTCTATAACAAAGAAAGTTATGCTGTGGGGTACAACATGGATGAAGCTTTAGAAGACTTTGCTGAATGAGAGGAGGTAGTCATGAAGGGGAACATTATTATACCTTATATAACATAAGAAATATTATAGAATGTAATAGAAATACAATAGAATTCATTTCTATTCTAGAATAGAATAGAAAACAGATTAATGTTTGTCTAGGGCTGGGGATGGGAAATGGGGAGCAGCTGCTAGTGGGCTGGGCCTTTTTGCAAATAGTGAAAATGTTCTTAAATGGATTGTGATCGTTGTTGTATAACTTTAAGAAAATTAAAATTACTAATTAGATACTTAAAATAGGTGAATTATATATTATGAGAATTATATCCTAATAAGGCTCTTATGGAAACAATAGTATCTATAATGTTACATTATTAGAAAATTAAATGAGAAGACACTCATAAAGAATCCGTATTCAGTGAGTAACAGTTCCACCTCTTTCAGAGGTGCCCAGGCATAGTTCATGAGATAGTATCCAATTGCTTGACTCTTGGGGTGATGCCACACTACACAGATGCCCCCTCAGTAGACCTGTGTCTTCTGATTTCCTTCTCTAGGGGAGAGGACCCTTCATCCAAGGAGAAAAAGGTGAGAAGGTAAGCCTCCATTTATTGGTTTCCTCCAGAGTTCAGGGCGGATCTGTGGGAGGTGTGTATAGCTATGTCACCTTCTGTGGATTTGAGTCGGGCAGAATGCCTTTGGCTGCAGGTCTAGCTTCTGGGTGTCTCCTGAATTGGATGGCAGGAGCAAATGCAGACACAGCAGGAAAGGATAGCAGGTGGAGACAGATAATGGAGGTTGAGAGAGGAGGGAAGCAGGGACTGAATGTCTCCTGGAGAACAGGCCACCGGAGCAGTGCTTGAGAAGAAGTAGAGGCGTGGGCAGGACACCCTAGTGAAGTGAGGAGCAGGAGGAGGGCTTGCTTTAGATGGAGATGGCTTACTGTGCTCAGGGTAAAGTGTGACTCGTGATACTCAGCAGAATGGAGATGGAGCCAGAGACACTACCTGAGGACCACCAGGTAGGACATCAGATATCAAAGCCTGTTTAGGTTTCATGTATTGTGATAGGGAACCAGTGAAAGGTCTCTGTTTGGTTAGGAGGCTGAGGATGCTCAATCCAGCAAGAAGAAGATAGATCTGAGAGGGGATCACCAGCAATAGTATTAGAAGTTGGGTATTTGAAATGTGATGAAGTTGTAAGATTAGAAACTTTAGGAGTGGAATAAGTGTCCTTATGAGAGGGCTCCACTCTTCTGTCATATACATGCCTAACAAGAAACTCCTCCAGGAACCAGTGGGTGAGCCTCATCAGACAGGGAATCCACATGTTTCTTGGCCTTGGACCTGCAGCATGCAAGACTGTTGAAAGGGTTTACTGTTGTTTCTAAGTTCTCCATCTGGGTGGAGACAAGGAGTGTCTAGGAAGGGAGAATCGTAGGATGTAACAAGGAACAATGGTTATGCCTTTAATTTGCTGTTTCTTTCTGTAAGCGGAATGTGTTGTTAGCTATGACAGTTATGCAGGTCCACTGACCAGTGCTGATGGTTCTATCTAGAGTGCAGATTGGACTTTGTCTGATGACATGGTAGCTTGTGATGGTCAAACTCATGACATCAGCCCTTGATTAGCCTTTTAACACAATCCAGTTTTTAGTTTTCAAACATTCTGAAGAAGGCTGGATTGCATTCAAGATCATCGAGCAAGTCAGTGACTGTATTGAGGCTGAGTGTCTCTGATACATGCACGGTTGGTCATTCTGTCCTTTTCTGAAAGAAATGGCGGTATCTAGGATTTCTTGACCCTCAAAACTGTTCTGTACGTAAATCAGCTTGTTTTATATAACGATTTCATTGTAGAGCTTTTGAGTAGGAAGATACAAATGACGTTTGTGTTTATGCACATGCTATTTTGTTTGAACCTTTGCTCATCAGTGTCATTCGTTCCTTGCTCCTTGCTCCTTGTTTGTGCTTCCGTGTTAATGTGAATTATGTGGTTATAGAATTGGGGGACTATATCTAAGTTTCTCCTGCCTTGACAAAAATGAATGGATTTAGGGGGAAGTTAGTTTCTTTGGTTGTCTGCCTTCACATATCCTTGGAGGCTGAGGGCAAATACTGAAATCCCCAAAGCTGCTCTAGGAACTGTCTGTGGTGCTGAATGGCACCTAGGAAGAGATTTGGTTTTTCAAGAGTCTTAGAGCCCAGAACTGAAATGGAGGAGGGAAAGTCGTCAATTTTCCCTCTCCTTTCATCTAACACACAGATGCTTGATAAATCTCAAGGCCAAGCACTTCAAAGGAGAGGTTGAGACCCTAAATGGGCGAGGTTAATGTTGGATTGCTGGACTGTATCAGGCAAGGCTAAGTGGGAGACATCTAGACACTGGTTTACTGGGTCCAGACCTTAGCTCAGCCACTTAGCAGCTGCTTGGCAAAGGACCATGACTTCATCATGACTTCAGCTCTGTAACCCTGGCTTTTCTCCACTGTGACCTGACAAATATAATAATACTAGAACCATATGGGTTTTTGCAAGGATTAAATGAACTAATAACTAAAATAAATGACTTACATTTGTGAAAAGAACTTATGCATTATGTATAATTACTCTTATACCAGCAGTATTCTGTTTTTAATACCAAATGACATCTTTTACACCCTCATCACAAATAATTTCTTATCCCCAGGGGTTGGCAGCTGCAGAATGTCAGAACTCTGCTGTGTTCTTCCCCCAAGGAGGAGTTCTGCAGCATCCAAGACAATAGGCATCTGAGGGAGTATTCACTGACAGTATCTCCCAGGTGCCAGTGTAGAGGTCCAATCCTTACTCCAGTTCACCTAAAATAATTCACATGACATCTAAGAGTAAATAGCAGCAGCAAGAGTTTACAAGCACTACCTCTCAGTAGTCTGGCACTGCTGTTTCGTTTAACTTTTGAGCTGGACATTCTTGTCCTCATCTTACAGTAGATCTGGGATCTGCTGGCTTTATTAATGTATGTGGTCATGGTTGGATTTGATATCAGGTTGCCTGACTCTATAGTCTGAATTTGTCTGTGCTGAGAAGTGGTTCCCGGAGTGTATCATTCATTAAGACTGCCATGGATGAGGGAACATGGCTGCCTAAAAAGGTTCCAGGCAGTGCTGCTAGTAACCGGCCCAGGATCCTCTCACTTTGAGGGTCACTGTCTAGAACATTCCTAATACTTTCTTCGGAGGGTCAGCTTGACATGCCTGCTGCCAAATAGATGAAGAATCACATTGGTACAGTTTCTCCAGCTGAGGACACTTAGAAATGAGCCATGGCATCATCTCTTCAGACGAGCAAGAGACATCTGCAGTCCAGTAATTACATCTGGCTAATAAAGTATGGAAAATCCCCCCAAGGCTCTGGATACTGGCAAGGGGGCGTCAGTGGATGAGTAATGTCCTGCTAGATGTTGTCTTTTGTGGCACTGCCAATGGAATCCTGGAGACAGTCACATGGGTCAGAGGAGTCAGAGTCTGAACTTGGAATCGGAACTACAATTTTGAGTCAGAATTCCAGGCATGGAATGTACCCCTCCCAGCGGCCTTGGTTGTCTTCTTTTAATGGACATATGCGATGTATCTATTTGAAATTTTTCTAACAGACCAAGTGATGATTTCCCTTTCATAACTGAAATGTGCAGGCTTAGAAAGCCACTCAAAATGACAGCAGCACCATGCTTGGTTTGAAGTTTCCTGTCTTGAAAGCATTTCCTGGCCACCCTTGGGCTAGAAGCAGTGTTCCTCCATGTATCATGCCATCTGCGGTCGATGAGGTCAAGACACAGGAGGAAATATATCTTAGCTTAATACTGATGCTACCAACAGAGACCAGGGATGGGGTAAATTTTAATTTACTCCTTGAAAATTTTATGCGTGTATATCGTGTATGTAGATCATATCCACTCCTCCTAGAAACTATCACATCTCCTTCCCACGCTCATTCATTCATTCATTTCATTTCATTTTAACCCATAGAGTCCAGTTAGTGCTACCCATATGTAGTTAGCGCTGTCCATATGCACGTAGATGTGGCATCATCCACTGGGGCATAGGGAACCTTACCAATGGCTGCACTTCAGAAAAAGGTGATTCTCCCTTTCACAGCGTCTTTCAACCTTAAGTAGATAATTTTATATAGCGGAAATAAATTGGTCACTGTTAAAGACTAGGAAGTCTGAGATGGCAATGCCTGCTGTCTGTGTCAACCAAAGGATGGGTGCTTTATAAATGGCAGCTTTTGTCTCTGTCCTGACATGGCAGAAAAGATCAACAAACTCCCATGAGCCTCTTTTGTGAGGCTACTAATCCCATTTCCCAAGGGTCCTGACTCTGGATAATACTGCATGGGGATTAGGTTTCAGGACACAGATATTCAGACTTTAGGAGGAAATAAATGTGTTTCTCTGCTATCAACCACGAAGAGTACATGGAAGTTCAGACCTCTCTCTTCCTTTCTTTTCCTACTTGCCTTCTCTGGCTTATCTTTTGACACTTCATTGTGGATATTCAGCAAATTCCCTTTGAACATCTTCCCATGCTGACCTTACCAATTTCAGGGTGGCTATCTACTCTTTACTGGCTAACTTTGTGGTTGTGGAGGGTATAATTTTTTTTTTTTTAATTTTTGCATCAGGGTTTCATTGTATCGCCCAGTCTAACTCTCTCAGTCCTCTTGCCTTCCCATTCTTAAGAGTGTCAGCTTGTTAAATGTGGGGGAAGGGCATATTGTTATTGTTAGTTTTTAACAGGGTAGATAGATAGATAGGTGATAGATAAATGAATGGGTGATAGATAGGTGATGGATAGATAGGTGATAGATGAATGGGAGATAGATAGATAGATAGATAGATAGATAGATAGATAGATAGATAGATGATAGGTGATAGATGGATGGGAGATAGATAAATAGATAGATGATGGGAGATAGATAGATAGATAGATAGATAGATAGATAGATAGATGGATGATAGGTGATAGATGGATGGGTGATAGATAGATAGATGATAGATAGATAGATAGATAGATAGATAGATAGATAGATGATAGGTGATAGATGGATGGGAGATAGATAGATAGATAGATAGATAGATAGATAGATAGATGATAGATGATAGATAGATGATAGATGATAGAAGATAGATAGATAGATAGATGATAGGTGATAGATGGATGGGAGATAGATAGATAGATAGATAGATCGATCGATCGATCTTGTGATGCTGGTGATCAGGCCCAAGCACTTTCACATGTCAGGCAAGTGCTTTACCGCTGTCTATACCCCAACTTCTATAATATTTTGTATTATATAAGATATGTGCATACTCATTTCATTTTCACATCTGAAAGCAGCATCAAATGCATCTTACAAATAATGAAACTGGAGCTGAGAGACGTTCAGTGGGATAGAACCAAGCTGCTGCAGATTGTGACTCTCTCTTCTCAAAGACCCTCACGGTAGCTAGAGGTGAATCTGGGGAACATTTCGGAGGCATACTGTGGTGGGAAGGCAGTAAGTATTCTGTGGTGTCAGATTAGGGGGCCCTAGAACATTTAAGATGTATTTGGGCCAGTTTGACTCTCCATATAATGGAGAATTTGGATGTTATGACAATCTCAGGGTGGAAACTGCTCACGCTAGGTCAGTTTTCTGACTTGGTTATCTGAATGATACAAACATAATACAACCTTGTCCATCCCAACCTACAGACCCCTCCCACATCACGTCCAACCTCTCAGCCCAGCCAGAGCCTGTACAATACGCACCAGAGTCTAGCCTGACAGAGACCATTGCATTGCTGATCAAATGCAGAGGCGTGATTTAGTGGTACCCAGCCCCAAAGGATACATCTACAACACAACCTCTGTGCCTAAGGCTCAAGGGATTGCCAAAGGAGAGAGAATGGAAAGATTCTAAGAGCCAAAAGCATAGGGAGTTTACCACGAGATGGCATCTTCTAGACATGTCAGAGAAGCTGAACTTACGAGGTCTGACCAACGTGGCTGCCTAAGTAAGGTCTAAACAAAGGCAATACTACTACATGTGCTAACATGGAAGGGAGAAATCTTATGCAGGGGGCCAACCCTAAATAAAAAACCACAGGCAGCTAAGGGATGCTGAGAGTGGGAGAAATTGTCTTCCCCAGAGATGAGCATCCTAATTGGTCAGTCCCGAAATCATATATATATATAGTGTTATACAGATCGGGCAGGTGTTAGGAACACACACACATACACACACACATATGTAGCATTGTACAGATTAGGTAGGTGTTAGGAACACATACACACAAATACATACACACTCATTTATGTAACAAAGAAACAGAGGCCATAAATTTGAGAAAGATCAAGGAGAGTGAAGTGGCATACATGGGACAGGTTGGCTAGAGGAAAGGCAAAAGTAAAAATGGTATATTTTAATTTGAAAAAATAAAAATTTATAACACACATTTATATTTGAATGAGAGAGGAGAGTGGGGGGAGTTGTTATATGTTCTGACTTAGAAAATGATCCTCCAATATTAATTATACAAAGAGGGATAGCTCACGCTGTATTAAATCATTACGAGATCACTTCTGTTAGGCAGTCATCTAAAACTGAGCTGCTAAGTTGTCCACGGTCTTGGACAGGCCAGCTTCTCATGTGAGATGTAGAGTCCCCAAAGATGCACACTGTATCTTTGTACATAAATACATACATACATACATACATACATACATACTCACTCTAAACCTGTCCCTAGCTTGCCTTAGGCCATCAAGACTGAGGGATGTGGGAGACCTTAAAGATTCAGTGTGCCAGCTCTTGAAACCATTCTCTTTCCTCTACACGGGGTTGTTCACCGTGCTCGGGTGGACCATATGACCAAGATTCATTTTGGAACAAGGTTCCATCACAACCTTCCCTTAAAAGCCAAAGGGCTGATATCCAGAGAACATCCACAGAGCCCTGGTGCCTTGTCAGGAACTGGTGCCATGTCCTCTTGTTTCCCGTCTCAGAGTTCCCAGATAATGTCTGGGCCAGGCTCAAGGGCCTTCCCTGGGTGTCCCTTTGATAGAACCAACAAGTTACAAAAAAAGACAACTGTGAGGACAGGCAAAGGTTCCGGAACTCTCCGGAGTTCTCTTGGGCGTTGTCACAGCTCACACCCATGACTCCCTTTATTAGACTCCCTGTGGGCCAATTGTGCCCTATTGTGCCCTCACTTTCCTTCCCAAGGCAGGAGCCCCTCTGATACCACTTGCCTGCATTCAGCTGCAGGATATCCAAACCCATAGGAGCCGGAAGACAGACAGGCCTTTCCAAGAACACGCTATTTTAAGTGGGTAACCAGTGTGTCGGGAGAAGTCTGCTCTCAGTGCCTAGATAGACCTCATTCTGAGGGAAGCACTCTGCAGGGGGTGGGGGATTCCTCAGAGGTACTTATCTTTTTGTGATGTTTCTCTTTTGGAGGACTTTGGACTTAACTTTTTAGGATAGAGGGATATGAAGTTAAGGAGGCTGGGGTACTTCTGATGGATGAGCAGTGAAGGAAGGGATCTGAGACATGGGCCTCGGAGAGAGGTTAGAGCATATGGGGTTTTATCTTTCCCTATATGTGACCTCCATTTCAGCCTCATGGACCTGTCCCATGACATCAAGAGACTGCACTATTTCCAGCATAGTGGGATTTGCTGAGGCTGAAGGGTGAGAGCATGGTCCCTGGAGAGGAGAACAGTGATGGCTTACTCAGGCGTTAACTCCCCCAACCTGTCTCCTCTTGCCACGTGGGCTTCCGTGTGGGCCTGAGAGACCACTCTATGCTCTGTGATGACGGCATTTGGTCTATATGTAGGATTGTGAAACATCACTGGACCGATGTGTCCAGATGTGGTAGCAGAGTGAAGAGGCATTCTCTGGGGCCCCAAGTCAAGCTTTCTACCGTAAAAACTGTGGCTTTGGGTGAAGTACTTCACCTTCCTGTGCTTTCATTTTGAGAGCTAAGTGAAGGGCGGATAAATGTTGATTGTGGGGATGAGTTCCACTCAGAGGTGACTCCAGACCCACCTAGTGCCAGGCTCATGGTAAACATGCAATAACGATCAACCCAGGGTGGCAGCACCTTCGTTGTTTCTTTAATAAATCAGGATTGTTATGGCTCTACTATCGCTGTTGACTCTTCCCTGACAGACCCATTTATGACAGTAATTATTTGCATCTAGTCAATGTTCAATCTCTTCAGGACTCACCTCTACCTGAAATGATTAGCCCTTCCTATCCCGGGAGAACCAAACAAGGTGATTTCTTCCCAGTTTGCTGATGGATAAATGGAAGCCATGGACATCTTGCCATGGTGGCGTTCCCCAGGGAAGATGGTTGTGACAGTCTGATCCAAAAAGACCCCATTGAGCCCCCTGTGTCCTAGAAAGTGACTGACCACAGAAACCCTTGTTCGCTCAGAGCAACTTTTTTCCTCTTGGGAAAATTCCCCAGTTAGACATATGTCTCATTATACTTGGGTAAGGATGGACAAATGGACCTGGAGACCAATGGAATGTCTTTCCTTTTCCCAAACCCCGAATAGATAGGAGTTGCTGACCAAATACTCTGTTAGCTTCCTCTTTTTGTTCTATGCATGTGATTGACCCTCGAACTCTTCTGAGTCCATGGTAAAAGAAAAGGAGGCCACAGTGGTCTGGCCATAGCCACTGTTTCCCAGAAACCTCCTTTGTGCACTCTGTATATGACTGAGGTTTATTCTCCAGGTTCCCAGGACCTGTTGCCCACCTCCCACCGAGATCTATGGCACTGCTGTCTCTTCATACAGGCAAAGATGGCATGGAGAACTGTGATCAACAGAGCCAATTTGAGGCTATAGGAACGCTCATAATCTTCCAGCCCCTCCTCCTGTCTGATGCTTTCTCCACTGCCCCACTGCTGTCTTTATCCCATGCCGATGGGTGTTCTCTTACTCTCTTTTAGGGATCCCTGGGCCCACCTGGGCCACCCGGCAGAGATGGCAGCAAAGGCGTGAGAGTAAGCTCTGTTTTTACCACTTGAGTTCTTCATCACTGGTGGTTGGCTCACTTGTGATGAGTTCTGGGCTGTGGGGAATGGACACCCCAGGCATCTGGCAGCCACTTTGGGGTGCCTGGGGCCTGCATCGTGCTGACTGTGACCATGTGACGATTTTGCTCAGGGGGAACCTGGAGAGCTGGGAGAGCCGGGACTGCCTGGAGAGGTGGGCATGCGGGTAAGTATTGCTGGGAGCTGCTTATGTTCTCAGGGTACAGACAGTTCTCAGGGGTGCAAACCAGCTGCTTTAGATACTGATGAGGTGCTTGGATTGGTTTCTGCCTCTTTCTCATGTAACTTCATACATATGGATATATGTCTACACATGTATAATTCCTCATGCATTCTTACAGAAACTGGTCATACAGTTGAAAAATTTATTATTTTCTATAGCAATAGAGACTTTCCAGGCCAATCCAGGTAGAGCTTGCTCATCCTCTTCAGTTGGTGCCTGGCAGCCAGTGATTTGGATGCCATTGTTATGCACATAGCATTTACGTACTTATCGCTCCAGGCATTCTTTTTTATTTTTCTTTTTTTTTTCAACTAAAATCAGTGAAACACTAAAGCGTGTAGGTGTGTGTGTGTGGTGGTGTGTATGGCATATGTGTTGGGGGCGTGGTGTATGTGTGGGAGTGGTGTGTGTATGTGGACTGCATTTTTGTTGCTGTAGGGTAGTTTATAAAAGTTGGGATAGCTTTGACAGAAGAAATGCCCAATTCTTTTATTCTAGTAGATTTTTCATAGATATGTACGAATGTGTTGTCCTCAGATGGCAGAAGTTTCTGCTTAACCAGGCTGTGCATTAGAATTCTGGTAGATCCTTTCACGGGACTTGTCCAGGCTGCACAAATCCTGTGACTCCCTGAAAACTTCAGGCACAGCAATCAGCTGCACAGATTCAGAAGCCACCCACCTGTCTGGGTCAGACCATGAGAAAGAAGGCTGAGGGACTTGGGGCAAGTGGCAGTAGGACTCTTACATGTAGGCTCCTGATGGCTCCGAGGCCATGCCTTTCTTCCAAGTTCAGCATGCCTTCCTGTGATTGTGGCTTCACCACGCATCGGGTGGGAGGAAGAGCCGTGGGTGTTCTGACCAGGCATGAGGACAGGGAGTGTCCACCGGGCACCGCGGCACAGGCAGTGTGGGTAGCACCTGTGACATAAGAAGCAGTGTGTCCTTCTACAAAGAATGTTGAGAAGCGCTTGTCCTTTTTTCCATCCCATCCTTCTTTTGTGGACTCTTCTGCAGGGCCCTCAGGGACCCCCTGGACTGCCAGGACCTTCTGGGCACGTTGGAGCTCCGGTAAGTAAATGGTGGGGCTGGGAGGTGGCTCTGTCCCTCTGCACAGCTGTCAGCAGCTGGCTCTCCAGCCCACCTTTCACCTCAGTCTATACAGTTATCACTTTCTGGTTGGGTGTTAAGGACAACTTAGATTCTCTTAGAGTAGAAATTCCTAAATGCTGTGAGACTCATGAGTCACCAGGGGAACAAGTTTAAATGCACATTCCTGGGGTTCCTTTCTCGATGAAGCAGGGCAGAGCCTGGGAGTATGACACTTGGTGTAAGCCATTTCCACCCACATGCACAGTGCACAGTCATCTACTCCAGAAGGAGGGTGGAGTCTTCCCTTCGTCAGGTGAGTTGGGTTCCATAGCTTTGAGGACTGGCCAGGGAAACAATTCCAGGGCCTCGTCTGGAAGTGTGTGGGTTCAAGGTCCAGGTTGAGGCTTCCTGGTGGTTGTCGTTGGGTGACACAGGACCTTCTCTTCCACCTTGTCATGGACATGGGTGTGAGCTGAAGTTTTTCCGGGGGCCTCCAGAGGGTGAGCACTGGGAGGCCACATTGTGAGGCGTGTCATTGCTTTTTCCCCCCCAGGGTCTCCAAGGAGAACGAGGTGAAAGGGGGACTCCAGGAGAAAAGGTATTTAGTGTCCATACTGGCCAATTAATGCCTATTCCACAGAAAAGAGAAAGAATGTGTGTGTGTACGTGCATATGTGTGTTTATGTGTGCACATGCGTGTGGCAGGTGTGCATGTGCTAGCTCATTTTGCGCCATGGCAACAATCTGCACAGATAGTCAAAAGTTTGGTGCTATGGCTTTCAGTCCTCTTGCCCAGGAAGAGGTACAACTTTCCAAGCCAAAGTTCCCTGGATTGGAGCTCGGAAGGCCTAGTTGGGGTCAGGGACTCACATCTTACATGAAACCTTATATAATTTCTTAGTTCTCATTTGCTCCTTCAGTCTGTGTAATGCCATGTATGCTCAACATTCTTCTGGAAGCCAAGGACTACAGCCCCCTCCCTCTCACTGCCCTCTTCCCTAGTTCATACTTAACTTCTTAAGACTCAGATAAAGTCCAGTTCTTCTTAGAGCTGGGACTTGTTCCCTGCCCTCAGGCGGGCCCTGACCCCCAATCAGGCTGCACCCCATTATCTTTTCCTATAGCACATGTTTCTTCAGTCTTGAGTGGGATGTTACCATTAAGTAATTTAATTTTATTTCAGTTCACTTGGAACATAGTGAAAATTACTTTCCAGTCTCCCCATTCTGGTGTATCCGCAGCCTAGATGCTGATAGAATCCTGTAGACTTCATTATGTGTACCTAATTCATTTAACACAGTCACATGAGGTATGCTGGTCTGTGACCTATAATCCCTCTTTGTCTTTGCTGTAGGAAGGATATTTAGAAAGATTTATTTTTATTTTATGAGTGCCTGCTTATTTGTATGTAATGCACTGTGTGCATGCACAGTGCCCATAGAATTCAGAAAAGGGTTCCACTTCTATGAACTAGAGTTTCAGAAGGTTGTGAACTGTCTTGTAGGTACTGGTAAGCAAACTTGGGTCCTCTGCAAGAGCAGCCAGCATCCTTAACTGCTGAGTTCTCCCTCAAGCCCTAGGCTATTACTTTTTGCGTGTTGTTTTTGGTATCTTTCATTTTACGAAACATATTCATCAGCTGGGGGAGTTTCCTGGAAGAATCTTTAGAGTCTTTTATGTCTCTGAATTTCCATTTTCCTAACTGGTTGAACATGTTGAATTGGGCCCCTCTCCAATTCTTTCGGCTCCTGTGCACTTAAAATAGCTTGTGTTCTTGGGACCTGCTTGGATTTCTTACATCAGCAGGAAGGAAGTTTCCATCTTCTCTTGAGACAGGTCCTTCCAGCTGCTGGGCCTCATCTCAGCATGCAGTGTCTGAGACTCCTCCTCCACTCTGTCACTGTGGTGTGGTCCCCCTAACTGGGGAAGAGACCTTCCTTCAGAGTTTGTCAGGTGTCTCGGATACAACTGAAGTATCTGTAGGACAAGGAGGTCCTTGTGTTTGAGGGACCCAGAAGCCCATGTGGATTGTTCACGCTGCTGGTTATGGCATGGTTAGTGAAGTGTGAGATCTCTCTACCAAGATGCAGAGAGGAACAAACCCCTTAATGGTACCGATGACCGTGCATTGTGAGCCCTGGTGCTACCTGGAAGGCCATGTCCAGACTGTTGTGGGTGACTGTCAGCACTGAGCGTCTGAGATGCTACAGGTGTTCTGCACTGGCAGGACAGCTCAGGATAAGGTAGACATAGTGAAATGACAAGTGTCTCAGCATTGGAGTAAAATAACCTGGGCTGAGCCTGAGACCTTGGATGAGGTGTTAAGTTCTCAGCCCTCAAGCCCTAGTTTGTCCTCCAGGAATAACCCTCCCTTTCTCAGGAAATAGCTCTGAGATCAAAAGAATCGTGAAAGAAAACACAGGAGCTGACATGTGTGAGATGTGCTCCCTTACATGTTTGAGGGGTCTGGTGGTTTATGGGACTGAAACCAAGGCCTGTCAGGTGAGGGAAGTACTCCTGTGTTTTGTATTTTCAACCTGATCCTCTCATATGAAGTTATCATCAGTCAGTCACCCACTCCCCAAGGACTTTGGTCTTTAGAGTTGACATGCTATCTGCTGGGTCTCACTTGTAGCAAGTGTTTCTCCTCTGTGGGCATCCCTGGTACATCAGACATATAGAAGTGCATCCCTTGGTTCATTGGGTTAACATTTATGGGAAAGCTACCTAGAATCTTGAGATCTCAGGCGACAGCTGCTGAAGAATTCTCAGAGTTTGCCCTCAAGGATCTCTAGGTTAGGTTACTTTTAAAACTTGATTACTCTTTCTATCCCCTCCCTCCCTCCCTCCCTCCCTCCCTCCCTCCCTCCCTCCCTCCCTCCCTCCCTCCCTCCCCTCCCTCCCTCCCCTCCCTCCCTCTGTACCTTTCCTGTATCTAGCCTGGCTTTCTGTCTCAGTCTCTGTTCTGTTCTTGTGCCTCTCCACGTTGTTTCTCTCTCTCCTGTCCTTGTCTCTTTTCCTGCATTTCTCTCACCCTATGTCGTATCTACCTGTGTGTGTTCTCTGTATCTCTGTCTCTTCAGTCCCACCTTCCTCTTTCTCTCTGTGACTCCCCACCCCAAGCTCTCTTGCCATTGTCCCTTTCTTGCCACCTCTGTTCTCCCCCATTTCTTGCTTGTCTTTGACTTGCTCTCTGCCTCACTGCCTGGCTGTCTTCTTTCCCTTCTGTCAGCCCCCTCCCTCTTCCCCTCATCTGGGCTCTGATGTGCTCCTGCTCCTCTCTGATGAATGCTCATCTGTCTGCGTTCCTACTTGCTGCCTGGTGCATCTGTTGTTGAGACATGGTGCAGACTATTGAGCTGACACAGTCCAGATGTCCAGTCAGGTCTGCTTCATCTTTGCTCTGTCCCTGTTTGAGCTACATCTGGGAGATCTCTGGGCTCTGGACTTTATTCAGTTAGGACTTCAGGTGTGAAGACACAAGAAATGGAGGGCCAAGGCGTAGGCAGAGCCTTCTGTTTTGAGGCAGAACTTGTAGATTTGTTCCTGGTCATCAGTCCTGAGGCCCCAAGTGCCAGGTGAGATTTCACAGGGAGAGCATTCTGCATTGGAAATCAGGAGTTCCTGCTATTTTTCATGGTTCCACCACGTGATTGCATCCCTATGGCTTTGGACGCAGGCGTAGCCCTGTCTAGAGAAGAGGAGTGATGAACCACAGACACTGAGACTCTTAGAATTCACTCAGCCTAGCCATCCAAAGGGAGCCTGGCATGTTGCTCTGAGGACCCTACACAGGCCTTGGAGTAGTGGAAATAGGCTGAGGATTTGGGGTCAAGATGCCCCGAAGTTGTTTCCACCTCCACATGCTCAGCTTGATCACGTAGCTTCTTAACTCCGAGCCTTGTTTTTTTCATGTGCTCAAGCTGGCCAAGGGATAGGAAGGAGGTAATGTATAATAACAGGTGTGGAACCAGTGGGCAGAGAAAAGACATACAGACATCACTTCTCCCCATGGCCCCGAGCCTCCTGTGGTGGTGGGGCTTTCTAAAAGAATCACCACAGAGTCCTTTCCAGTAGAAATCAACATTCAAGACATACAAAATCATTTCTAGAAGATAGAAAAAACACTGTGGAGGTTACCTTTGCATTGGTGCAGATGAAAGGAAGTCATAAGTTGCATGGTAAGAGAGCTAACTAGCTGCTAGTTAGCCAGTAGGTTCCAGGAGGAAGGCGCTGGGAAAGCTGTGAGTGATTAACTGGCATGTAGCACTTGGGCAGCCCTGTCTTAACACCTTCCTATTTGCAGGAGAAGCATCAGGGCTTACCCCACCTCCATCCCCAGAGAGGAGCATTCCCCTGTTAGCCAGCAATCCCCAGAGGGAATAGGAGCAGGGCAGCCTTCTCCTAGAGGAAGACCCTCCTGCCTGCATTCACAGAGGTAGGCTGTAGCCAACAGAGTTTGTCTGCTCAGACACCTCAATGATAGGCATCAATCTTCAATCACAGGGCCAAAAGCAGCTTCTGATAGGAGGCACCCATGTTAAGGAAACAAAGTAAATGAAAACGGAATAAAAAAATATTTGAAAGAAACAGAGAACAATTTGGAAAATAAAGCCAGCCACAGGGAAACAGAAAAGTTCAGAATAGTTTTCATGTGTTTCTGAAACTCCGTTAATGTTACCTAGAGCTGTGTCATGAGGTTCTAGGCTGGGCCTGGGGGACACAATAGTGTGGAGGACCGTTAGGCCTTGTGTCTTCCTGTAGATAGGATAATAAATGCAAATTGAATTAGGAGAGATGAGCAGAGGAAAATGAGTGCACCCTGGAGCAGAACAGGGCATCTAATTAACCAAAGAGGTCAGGGAGTGAATCGAAGGTGAGCCATGAGAAAGAAAGAGCCCATGCCAGCGGAGGTACCCAGAGAGCATCCTATTCGTTAGCATGAATGACCCCCGTGGAGTATCTTTCTCCCACACCTGAGCAATTGCAACCCTTCTGGATGATGGCTCCAGCTCAGGACATAGACATCAGCTCACTCATATGGAACACAGTGACTTCCATTGACTTGAGCTAAAGCAAGCTGGCATGTGGCAGAGAGAAGGCTGGCACATCTCACTGACTCATCAGTGTCTGGAGGGAGGGATTCTTATTCCCAGGAAATACAGAACAGATGCTTGTCCAAAATAACTGCATCGAATAGGAGAGTCAAACCAACTGATCATGAATGTGGGCAGATGGGTTGGGGATTAGATGGATGAGTGGATGCTGGCATGCTGTTAGTTAGTGGTCAGTTCTTAGGTCCATTCCAAGGGCAGGGAGCCTGATGGATGCTCATATTTGCTGGACAAAGTGGACAACACACACACTGTGCCTGCCATTTTACCAACTGTGTTATGACACCACATACCTACGTTTTACACACATAAAGACCTGTGTGATGAGGAGACCGCGGTACCCCTGGGCCACAAGGGAAACAGAGATAAAATTACAGTTTCTCAAGTTTTTCCCCTCTGCTCTTTGACCCCAGTAACTTCGATTCTGGAGATGTTCTGTGTGATGCGCTTAGCTCTCCTGTATGTGGGAGAGTCTGATGGAGAGTGGGATTGGGCATGCTTGACACTCAGGGCCTAGGTTCCCCTTACCTTCTGTGACAGTGACCACAGGTTGTCCAGCCAGCTCTTTCCATGTGACTATTCATTCTTTGTTTCTGCTATTTCCTTCTTTGCCAGGGCGAGCGAGGCCTGGATGGATTCCCTGGGAAGCCTGGAGAGCCAGGAGCACAGGTAGGTGGGTACTGGGGTTGGTGGGCAGTGTTCTTTGTGACAGGAATGCTTGGTTAGCTTGGCACTAACCTCAGCTTCTTTCCTGCTCAGCAAGGGCAACAGTAGTGCAAGGTCCAGACCTCACCTGTGTTGATTCTGTAAGTGTTAACACTACAGGGATTCCAGCAAACACACTGGTTTGCATCCATTATACCTTGGGTAATAGGATATATTGCAATAGTGTGAAGCCCATAGGTGATGCACATGCTCACCGGGGCCAGTATACAGGAGTATTGCCTTCACCGCATCTCTAGAAGAAACAATTAGAAGCAGCCCAAATGCTCAGCAAGAAGAAAGAGTTGCATGCAGCAGGATGCGTTGATGCAGATGAAGGAGAAGGAAATGTGTACAATAGGATGTAGTGGTATGGATGAAGGAGATGAAACTGTGAAATCCATTAAGGAATCTGGACTGTGCCACCATAGACAGAGCAATTGTTCATGAGAAAGTGCATCTATAGCTTAGTCTCTGGAAGGATAAACGGGGAACTGGAGACTACAGTCCACTGCTCCTTGCAGTCCACTCCTGGTGGGTGCCCATAACTTGTCCAGCTCTCCTTCAAGTCCTTTCACTTTATTTCCCAAGGAGCATAACACAGTCATATGAAGGGCAGGCCCTGCTCTCTCCTCCAGTCCCTTGTAAGCATGCTCACTCTTTCCTGCTGGCTTCTTTCAGTAGGATGCCCTACACCACGAGGACCTGAAAAGCAGGTCCTTTGGCATCTCATAGGCCACCTCTCTGGGCCTTAGGTTCTTACGTCAGTTTCTTAATCCTGGCCCAAGTCTAGGCTGACTCTTGCCCTTTTCTAATTTTGAAACACCCATGCCCAAGACCTCTAAGCATTTCCAAAGGGCTCCATGAGACTCTGCCCTCTGCCTTCTGGTGCCAGGCAGATCTGGGTGGTTTGTGCTTTTGCCTTTTGTAAAGTTCTCTCTCTGTCATCCTTGTCTTTAGGCAAAAGGTGGCCTTGTGCTGTTTTCTCAGACTGTGGTGTCCAGTTGCAATTACCAGCATGATTCTAAAGATGGCAGCGCGGGTATACAGGGTTCAGATTTCCAGAGGAAGAGCTTCCTAGCTGGGAAGGAAGCTGGGAAGCCTAGAGCTGGGAAGCCTGGCCTCCGAAGGATAACCCTGTTCAAGATGCAGTTTCCGGAAATCCCCCTCTTCTCTCACTTCTGTGTATCACGGGACTTGTCATAATCCGTCTCTGCTTTCTTTCCACCAGGGAAGACCTGGACCTCCTGGTGTGGCAGGACCCCAGGGAGAGAAGGTAAGGAAGCCAGAATCTGGGGGAGGGGCACAGTGAGCTCTGGGAAGAGAGTGCAACACAGAGGAGGCTCACTGGGTGTCGGGAACTCCCAATCAGTTCTCCTGTTGCTTTTGAATTGTTGTCCTGCATTAAGAATAAATACCCACCCTGTCGGTGGCCCAGCTATGGTGGCCCAAGTCTTTAATCCCAGACCTTGGGAGGCAGAGGCAGGTGGATCTTTGCAAACTCAAGGCCAGCCTGGTCTACAGTGTAAGTTCCAGGACAGATAGACAGATAGGGCTACACATAGAAACCCTGTCTCAAAAAGCTAAAAAGTGTGTGTGTATGTGTGTGTGTGTGTATACACAAAATAAGTACCCATCAAAAATAAACTCTGAGTTCAGGATTCATCCATATTGCTTGTTCTGGCCTTTTGGAATCCCTTCTCTCTGGAGGGACAAGTTGCTCAGTCTAGATATAGGTGGGAGGCCTTGGTCCTGCCTCAAAGCAATGTGCTAGACTTTGTTGACTCCCCATGGGAAGGCTCACTTGCTCTGAGGAGTGGATGGGATGTAGAATGGGCGATGGGTGGGAGATGGAGGGAACAGGAGGAAGGAGGGAGTGGGAAATGGAGTTGGCATGTAAAATGAGAAAAGATAGTTTTTAAAAAAATAAATTAAAAAATAAACTCCATACGATTCCATTGGTCGACTTCTCTGTTTTTATGCCAGTACCACACTGTTTTCATTACTGTAGCTCTGTAATAGAGTTTGAAGTCAGGGATGGTAATGCCTCCAGAGGTTCCTTTATTGTATAAGATTGTTTTGGCTATCCTGGGTTTTTTGTTTTTCCATATAAAGTTGATTATTGTCCTCTCAAGATCTGTGAAGAATTTTGATGGGACCTTGATGGGGATTGCATTGAATCTATAAATTGCCTTTGGTAGAATTGCCATTTTTACTATGTTGATCCTCCCAATCCAAGAGCAGGGGAGATTCCTCCATTTTCTGGTATCCTCTTCAATTTCTTTCTTCAATGTCTTAAAGTTCTTGTCAAATAGATCTTTCACTTCCTTGGTTAGAGTTACCCCAAGATATTTTATGCTGTTTGTGGCTATCGTGAAAGGTGATGATTCTCTTATTTCCCTCTCTGCTTCCATATCCTTTGTGTATAAGAGGGCGACTGATTTTTTGGAGTTGATCTTGTATCCTGCCACATTGCTAAAGGTGTTTATCAGCTGTAGGAGTTCTTTGGTAGAGTTTTTGGGGTCACTTATGTACACTATCATATCATCTGCAAATAATGGATTTAAAAATGTGGATGGATTTAAAAGTACATTTAAAAAAGGAGGAAGGGTTGTAGGAGCCAAAGGGGTCAGGGACACCCCAAGAACACGCCCACAGAATCAACTAACCAGGGCTCACGGGGCTCACAGAGACTTAAGCAACAGTCAGGGAGCCTTTATGGGTCTGAGCTAGGTTCTATGCATATGTGTGTGTGTAGCTTGCTGTTCTTGTGGGATAGTATGAGTTGTCTCTGACTTTTTATGCCTGTTTGGAGGGCCCTTTTTCCTCCTACTGGGTTGCCTTGTGTAGTCATGATATAAGGATATGTGCCTAGTCTTATGCTAACTTGTTACACCGTGTTTGGTGGATACCCCTGGAGGACCTGACCTTTTCTGAAGGGAAAAAGAAGACAAATGGGTCTGGAGGAGGAAGGAGGTTAGGGGAGGAGGGGAGGGAGGAGAAACTGTGGTCCAGATATAATTTAGGGGAGAAGAATGAATGAATAGATAGATAGATAGATACATAGATAGATAGATAGATACATACATACATACATACATACATACATAGATACACAGATAGATACATAGATAGACTAGATAGATTTAATAAAATCTGTTGTGGAATCTTGGACAAGATACTATTTTTGGTCTGCTGTCTCTTATCTGTAAAGAGGGAATTCAGAAGATGGTCCTTCTAGTTCCAATGGTTTTCTCAATGATTGTGAAACAGCAAAGGTCTAGAAGATCTTCTATTTTCACTCCCATAATGAGATGAGAGGCACCAGACCATCTGAGCCTGACTGACTTGTTAATTATCTCAATGAATGCCCCCAAGTAATGTGATGATCTGTGAGCTGACCTTCCACCTTTGCATCTGCCATGAGAAGCAATACCTCAGTATTTCCCCAAGTAGGATAAGATAAACTAAATCTTCAAATACAAGAGAAATACCCAGAATATAGACAAAACACACACACACATATACACATAAAATAGCACCATTAGTTCTTACTGACTTGAACTAGTAACTTACTTTAAGATTTTTAAGTCTCTGCAGGGGGAGTATTAAAATCCTAATATTTGAATAACACAGCAATGCAAATCTCAGTTGTAAAATCGCCCAGCAGGGGAGAAACGTTAACTTACCTAGAAATGATACTGAAGTTGAGCAAGGGAGAAACAGCACTCTCCTGCCCTGTCCAGTCCTGTCCCTCAGTGCCTACTTCTATCAACTGACTCACTGACTGATTTTCCGTGCACACTGCACAGCCCATGTGCTTCTGCCCTGTACTTTAAGTGTCTGCAGGGAGTTTGACTGTGCCGAGATGGCCACCATGAACTTAGCACAAGGACCACTTCAAAGGCAGAAATCCTGTGGTTTCCGCCTCCAGCACAGCCTGCTGCATCAGGTATCCCCAGAATGGGGGTCCAGCGCTGTTTCTGGAACAGTAGATAGACGTGACACACCTCACACAACAGCTGCTGAGACCCTGGTCTGAATGAGCACAAAGAGGAAATGAAAAGACCTGTGTCCTCCAGTAGCATCTGAGCTTGAGAGTGAGATGGGAATTGGATGCAGCAATACTCAAGGTGGGGGACGTCCAGCCATGATGGTGCTGTGTGTGGTGGAGCACAGAGAAGATCCTCTTGGTGTTTGGAATAGGCAACAGAAGAATGTGGAGGACATAACTGTTTATCTACTTTCTCTTCTCTGCAGGGAGATGTGGGGCCGGCAGGACCCCCTGGCATGCCAGGCTCTGTGGTGAGTGACTGAAGGTGGGATGCACTCATGAGCTCATGGAATTGGTCATAGAGAACTGATCTCTCTGCATAAAGCAGAACTCATCCGATTGAGAGAACTTGGATAGGGATCGACAGGCAGTTAGTGGTTGCCGAGGGAGGAGTGAAATCAGGAAATACAATGTACGTTCATTAAATAAGGCTATCATGAAACCCACTATTACGTATGTTTAATGTGTGCTGTTAAAACCTTTATCAAAAAGGGCATTCGATATCAAACACTGAATCAGATTGGAGAAGAATCATAAGCCACTGCATTGTGACATGCAGTGGATAGCTGGGAAGGAGTTGAGAGTATCTGATGACTGTTGAGGACATGATGACACCGTTGCTAACTCCTGTTTGTCTCTCAGGTGCACAGAGAGGGCCTGAAGGGAGAGCAGGTATGGAAAACAGGTCTTTCCCATGTTGGGATTTAAGCTGTAGCAGAAGAAAAGCCACAGCTATGGGGTTGAGCTCAGGAATTCTTTCAGGGATGTGTTCATTTGACTTCCAGTTGAGAGTCAGAAGCCTTTGTTGCCTTCTGAGAGCTTGGGGAGCTTGGGACCTTGTCAATGAAAGGCCTTGGGTGGTGGTCTTCCTGTTCAGGTAGAGAGGAGAGTGGTGACTAATGCATATTTTCTTGTCTTTTCAGGGAGCCCCTGGACCAAGAGGTCACCAAGGCCCACCTGGACCTTCAGGAGCACCGGTAAGTCACTCCTCCCCCATGGCAGGGTGTACTTAAACACCTGTAAGTCTGGGAATGCATATTCTTTCCTGTTGCTAAACAGGGGAGTATTTCAGTATCTCACTCGGGATAGAAGCTGTGGGCTTTTACCATCCTCCATGGGACACTGAACTGTGGACAGGGGGCATTGTTGCTGACACACAATCAAGTGCAGAGATCATGCAGCCTGCACTCAGAGCCCCTTGTCCCCCAACAGGCTGTGATCAGGACTCTTGGTGTATCCGTTTCTGCTCATATTGGGCACTGAAGTGACAGTTGAACCACTTCATGCTTATTTACTTTTCCCCTCCTCTCCGATTAGCCTTGATCGCTTAGAGGCTCTGTGCAGGCGGCCATTGATTTCTGCCTGTGTTAAGAACTTAATGATGTGGAAAATAACCGTTTGGGGGGAGAACATTGAAGGGTCCCTGTGATCATTTATGGTGGAAGTTCAGATTGTAAGGCTAATTAGTAAAAATGCAGTGAACTTTATGGGGGGCATTAAACTCTCTCTAACTCTCTCTCTCTCTCTCTCTCTCTCTCTCTCTCTCTCTCTCTCTCTCTCTCTCTCTCTCACACACACACACACACACACACACACACACTCTGTGTGTGTGTTAAAGTTTCATTTCCAGGCAACATGATTCTGATTTCTTTTTTTTTGTAAAGATTTATTTATTTATTATGCATACAACTTTTTGCCTCCATGTATACCCATACCCCCAAGGAGGGCAGCCCTCATTACAGATGGTTTGGAGCCACCATGTGGTTGCTGAGAATTGAACTCAGGACCTCTGGAAGAGCAGACAGTGCTCTTAACCACTGAGCCATCTCTCCAGCCCCTGATTCTGAGTTCTTTACATTGTTGTATTTTTTTTTGAGGGAAATGAAGCAGCTGTATCTATAAATTGATTCACTTTGAGCTTTAGAGCCTGTTCATCGTGAGGGCTCTGTGACAAGGGGTGGAACATAAACCAAGCCTAGATAGTGTTTGATTACAGTGTAGTTTTGGGGGAGGCTGCCTGTTTGTTTCCTGGCCACCCAGACTCCTGAAATAATCACACAGAAACTATATTATTTGCAGTCCTGTTTGGCCAATAGCTTAAGCATATTGGTAGCTAGCTCTTACACGCTTGGTTAATTATTATTAATCTGTATTGTCACGTGACTGTGACTTACTGGCAAGGTTCCAGCATGGCTTCTCCCTGACTCTGCCTACTCTCTCTGTATATCTCTTTCAGCATGGTTTTACTCTGTTAAGCCATTGGCCAAAAGCAGCTTTTTTATTAACCAATGTCAATAAAACATTCACAGCATATGTCACCTCCCACATCAATGTAGCTAGAACAATTTAATATCAAAACTTTTGGATCAATAAAGCTATCTTCTGTTCCACCATCCCAAGGCTCATCTTCTCATAGCTGTCTACCTAGCATAGCTGTAAGCTTTGAGAGATTTAGGTTCTGTGTGTATGTGAATATACATTCTACATCCATTCTTGGAAAATGATGAATTTCTGTACAGAAGTTGCTCATCTTCAGCAGTGTAGGGATTGACATGATGATGGTTGACTGACTTAAAAAACTAGTAAGAGGCAAAACACAAAATTGAACTGGATATCTATCTACCTAGCCTTGGTGCTTCTCATTGTGAAGGATGTGATGGAGACGGCCTTGGAGCTTTGCTAAGGTCCTTCACGAGGGTCAGAACTGCTGTCGGGAGAACCGAGGTTACTGCAGATGTTGTTCATGCTGTACACGCCTGTCATTGGAGAGCAGGGCTTCATGCAGGAGAAGGTGTTGATAGTGGAATTGCTTATGTTAGCCAAGGTTCTGGAAACACCCAGGGGAGGCTTTGTTAAAAGGGAAACAGGATTCTAGGACTACACTTCTTTAAAGCATTGTTTTTGCTTATTTTTTCCATGCAGTGTATTTTTAGAATCACATTTGTCTGTTTCCTTGTGTATTTTACTATCTTCATTCATTTTTATTTCCTTTGCTTTCATACAATATATTCTCATCATGTTCTTTCACCTCCCCCAACTTCTCCCAGATTTTCCCTACTCTCTCTAATGAAAATTGAAAAAAGACAAGCTAACTAAAAAAATAAAACAAAATCAGTGAGATATAATACCAAACCAAACTCAAAAGTGCATGAGCATGCTTGTACACACACACACACACACACACGCACACGCACACATGTACACACACCCTCCCCCAAACCAAGAAATCTCTTGTGGATGCCAGCTACTCCTGGGCATGGGGCCTACCCTGAAGTACGGTTGATATACCAAGGGACACAGTTTGGGAGGAAACTGATTTTACCTTTCCCACAGGTGTCTATTGCAAATAGACTCTTGGGACTCTTGGTTAGAGGTGTGGTATTGTAGCCTCTTCCTTTGTCAATGCTGGGATTTTATCTGGTTTGACCTGTGCTGTCGTAGGTCTGTGAGTTCATAAGTGCATCAGTCCTGTTCTGTCTGGAAGATGCTCTTTCCTTGGAGTTATCCGCACCTCTGGCTCTTTTAGTCTTCCTGCCTCCTCTTCTGCATAGATTTTAGAGTCCTGGGAGAAGGGATTTGATGAAGACAAATAGGACTGAGTGCTCCAAAGCCTCTCACTCTCAGTATTGTCCAGTTGTGGATCTCTGTGTCAGTTCCCTTCTATTTCAGGAAGTTTCTCTGGTCAAGGCTGGGTGATACTCTAATCAATGGCTGTAGAAAGATGACATTAGGAGTCATTTTATTGCTATACTAAGACTAAAATTCTTAAGGCCAGGACCGATACTATTCCTATTTGAAATCCAGAAGGTTTATCATATGATGGAATCTTAATGATGCTCCTGCCGGTGGACACTCAAGAGAGTGTTAGAATGGGACTTGACTGGAGTGGATAAAAAGCAGAGTGACCATGGAAGGCACTCACAGTTAGATGCCAAAGGCCTTAACCACACATCCTGTTGCATCCTTCCAAAAACGTAGCTTTGCATCTTGGCTAACAGTACCCGATGACTCTAATACTCAATTGATTCATCTCCAATTTGAAAATTATCATTGCCGCCACCCCTTACATAATTATGCTGTGGGGGTTGAATGGACTGATGTACAGAATAATGCTCTTGGAGATTTCCTAAGCCCAAGATGGGCAGCAGTCTGCATCTCTTCCTTCTTTTGAATCCCAGGCAGCACCTACCTCAGAGCCATCCACAGAGCAACTGCTTCTTAAATGTTCATTGAATTGAACAAAACTGGGAAGCTGGCTTTAGTGAATTCTGTGGAGAAAAGAAAAAAAATTGAGTCTGTGTTCAGCAACTCCAAGGAGAGGAAAATATATCCTGTTCCATAATTGGAAACAGCATATGATACTCTACAGACAAATGCTAGCTCCCTTCCCTAGGATGAAGTAGGCTCTGCCAATTGTACCAATGCATGGCTAAGCCACTAAAGGGCCTGTTCAATGTCAGGCATTTTTCTATGCTTAAAGCAGAGTAACTTCTGTGGGGGGTCTCCTCTGGGGGGTCTCCTCTCTTGGTGTGCCCAGAGCTCAGCACGCTTCTCCTTATGAAGAAGGAGAATCGCACATACTGTCCCCTACCATACTATGCACACACTCTCTTTCTCACTTACACAGTGTTATAGAAAGAAAAGACCATGGCTCTAAATAGTATCTGATTGGTTACCAAGGAGTTCTGCAACATTTGCCATAGGGACTGTGCATATATGATGCCAACTCTTTAAGATAACGAAAGAAGGTTATGGACAAATTTTACCAAGGCATAGTGATAGAGCCAGCCCTTGCTTGAGATGAGGATCTAACCTGCCCATGAAGCTTTCCCACTTGTTCTTTACAATTGAAACAAACAATGCACTGAGCCTAAGGGTTTGCTCTCCATATGGTCCGCTCGAATGCTCAGCACATGGGTACATCACCTCCATTTTAGAGAAGACATGACCAGGATTTGGCAATGTCTGTTGATCCCCATACCAGAGGTCACACATCATTTATAGACATTAGCATTCTTTCTCTAATTGACATGTACCTTTCCTGGATAATTGTATTTGTGACAACTCTGTCTGTCTGTCTGTCTATCTATCTATCTATCTATTTTTACATTATGTGTATGAGTGTTTAGCCTGCTATGTAAGTGCATCACATGTATACCTGGTGCCTGTGGCGGTCAGAAGAAGGAGTCAGATCCATTTGAACTTGTGCTGTAGATGGTTGCGAGCCCCCATGTGGGTTTTGGAAACTGAACCTAGGGCCTTTGGAAGAGCATCAAGTGCTCTTAACAGAGGAGCCATCTCTCCAGATGGTCTGTCCTAACTTTCATACTTTGGTTATTGTTCCCCAAGACTCAGAGAACCCAAGCTGGTTCCTATGGAGGAAACAAGATGAAAGAATGGGCACAGACTTAGCAGTTAGACATTTGGGTTTCAGATGCTTCTTCTCTGTGTGTTCCATGCAGACTACTGAGTTAACTATGCGGTTCCTGCTGGGCTCTTCTGTAGTGTGTGCGACATCGCCTGTCTTCTTGCTTATAAGCCCATATCCATCTGTATGTTTTAGATAGATTTAAGATCATAAATTGCTGCTTCCCCTCTGACCATATAATTACCCGTTTGGATGCCGTGACAAGTTCCTGTCCAATGAGAGTGAGAGGCAGAGCATATGCCATGCTGTGGAACCCCACACTTAACGTTCTCTGTCCTTTTTCTTTTTCTTCTCTTGAAGGGTTCGATTGGTCCAGAAGGCAGAGAGGGACCCCCTGGGCCTCCAGGTCTCCGAGTAAGTAAACCATGTTCATTTTCTGATGTCCTGCTCATCCACTCTGGCTTCATCTGTGTGGCCTCCATTGTCTGACATCCAACAGAGGACTCAAGTCCAACCTCTGCCCCCGAAGCTTGCAGTGAATATTGAAAACTGAAAGACTGGACTCGGCCCAGTCATCTTGTTTAGAATCCACTTTGTTCTCTCCCTTGATCTGGGCCTTGGAGACATGACATGTAGTCTGTGACTGGCTGTGGCTCTGCTACATGGGAACATACTAGCCCTGTGAAATCAGAATTTGGCCAAAGTTTCTCACAGGAGATGATGAGAGAGTTCAATTTTGAGAAAAACGTAAGAGAAAATAGAGACAAAGGTAGTAATCTGCTAACATGTTACAACTTTAATTTGAATATCTGCATTATTATTGAATATTGTAGCTCATGCTAGTTAATTTGATGTAATTATCTTTAATTAAATTTAGTAACTGCCTTCTTCTGTAAAATTTTGAAACCAGGCATAGTGTCACAGGCTTTTGGTAGGAGGGCGGTCACAGCATACAAAAGTCGGATACTCAGCCGGGCGGTGGTGGCGCACGCCTTTAATCCCAGCACTCGGGAGGCAGAGGCAGGCGGATCTCTGGGAGTTCGAGGCCAGCCTGGTCTACAAGAGGTAGTTCCAGGACAGACACCAAAGCTACAGAGAAATCCTGTCTCGAAAAACAAAAAAAACAAAACAAAACAAAAGTCGGATACTCTGCAGTATGGCTCATGGCTAACTGGACCAGGACTCAGGCTCAGCTCTGTGATGCTGGTTCCCAGCCCAGCCCACCACCACAGGAATGTACCCCTGAAGCTTGTGCTCGCTTTTCTAGTCCCACACGGTGTTCTCCACAGGGGAATTAGATCCAGTAGAGAGACAGGCAGCTCCTGGCACAGATAACTCCTCTACCCTGCGTTTTCTTATCCAGAGGCCATGGAGCCACTGACCCATGGGTGGGTAGAGGTCCTGGTGTCTTATGGAGGCAGTCCCTAACCTACTGGATGCCCCATTTGTCCTGAATATCACACAGCTTCTTTGGAGGATGGTTTTGTATACATGCCGTGGATTGACTCAGGGAGTGGGGCGTACAACATCCCACATGTTCAACTGTGAAACCATGTGTGACTCTTGTCACTCATCAGCTATACCTGTCCTTGCTCACCGGTGAACCCTCAAACAATTCTGTTGAATTTAACCATCGTGAACCTCCAGGAGTCTGAGAGAAGCTCATTGTAAAGGTCAGGGGAGATGTGGAAAGGTGTCTCCAAGGCTCCATGGGTGGGAGGCAAGAGAGTGACTTCACATTCACATACTCAGCCATAGCCCATCTTAGGTTCCAGTCAGTCAAATGAAGTCGCTACCATGTTGCTCTCTCTCCCATGTAGTAGAGGATCCTAGGCTTTGAAAAAACGTGTATGGGTTTGACCTCAAGGCTCTGTGACTCTTGGATGCCTCCTGGTCTTTGCAAACCTGTGGCTTTCTGGCTATAGCAGTGAAGCCTCATAATGACTGCGTTGCTGTGAGAAGAACTCCCAGGATGGGAAGCAAATTGTCCCGCTGCTGGGCTTTTATTCTCTGAACATGTCCGTGCGCAGTCTTATGAGAAGGCAACATCGTCACACGTGATGTCATTAGTGTTTATGAGCACCTTGCTTTGCTGGCATTGAACTTCTCCAAGTGCCACCTTTCCCCATATAGTATTAGATGGTCCACGGAACTCTCTCTGTAAAGATGACAATGAGCAGTTTTTATTCACTTACGTAATTTACCCACCAAGAGGAGAAGGGGTATCTTGTATGGGCTCGCCCATCAGGCCCACCCTTTATTTGCAGGGATTGACTGGACCTACCGTGTGTGCTTCCAAAATCAGCTGTTCTCATGCTGTGAAGCTCTCAGCCTTGTGAGCCACGTCAACTGCCGATGAAACGCGGGCTTGGCTTCCTTCATACTTCATACTGAACACAGCTTGAGGAACTTGAGAACTGAGCAGATATATTGATTTTTGAGATTTGGGGAATGGAATAGGGAGACTCAAGGGGGAGCAGGAAAGATGGAGAGGGTAGGGCAGAGCTGTGTGTGGAGTGGGGTGTAGATGTGGATGTAGCAAGCTCCAACTGTGTGCTGAACCTGGCAATAACATCTGTGAATTAAGGTCAGATTCTTAAAGAAGACAGTTGCTCCATGGCCCCTCAGGGATTCCTACCCAGGACTACAATACCTTTCTGCAAAGCTTGTCTTACTTTTGCTCAATCTTCCGGTGCACCATATGCCCACAAACCTTATTTTGAGCTCGCATGATACACAGATGTTCTGCTATCTGCCACAGGATTTGCCAAAAAGACATAGGGCTCTACAGACTGATGCTCAAAGTCACCTAAGGCTAAGCTTTGTCAGATCTCCAGGGAGATGGATAAAGTCTCTGAGATATTCAGAGGAGAGGGGAAGTTCAGTTTAGACAAGGATTCTGAGTCTTCAGGGAGTGATGTGGGAGCAGGTGCTGCTTGGGGCAGCTTTGTAGTTAAAGGGACGCTGATGATGGTCATGGGACAAAGGAAGTGTCGCACAGAGGAGACTACTACGACTTCTGTGCATAGATTACATCCAGCAGTGTCATTTGTAAGTCTCTAGTTTGAGCGTGCATCCGTTACAACCCCAAAGAGCCATAGTCATGGCTTCTTGTCCCAGCCCTGCTGAAACTTTACTGGGGACTTTGCCCCTTCCATTCTCCTCTCAACATTTTTTTCTTTCTCATTTTTTCCCTTTTTGGTCTTCTTGTTCTTATCGTACCCTAGCCTTTCTCCTGTTCTTTCTAGGATAACTTCATCCTTTCAACAAATGTTTCTTCTTCATTGGCTGGCCACACTTGTGGTTCCCTGAGGGTGCTCCCTGTTGATGTTCTGGCAGGCAGAGGAAGGCACACACAGTAGTTAGCATTTAAGCAGGGGATGCAGAAAGGCCCCAGAGAGAATGATAGACTGGGTCAGTCTGGGAGGCAGTGAGGTGGCAGCTCAGGCTGGCAGCTGTAGGGCCTGAGGCAGTGGCTGCTTGGCATATCTAGGCAAGGCATGATTAGAGCCATCAGGGGTTTAGCAGGGGACTTAAATAAGAGGACCTGAGAACAATTAGCATTTAGCCTTGGAGGCCATTGGAGGATGGTGGCTTTCATCGTGTCTGAAGTGTGGGGCAATTGGCTGCCTTCACTGTGGTCAATTATGGAAAAAAATATGCAAAAGTTGAAAAAATAACTAAGTGAACCTCTATATCCCTAATATCTAATTCAACATTTATGAATTCATTGAAAAAGTCTGTTTTATTTATAGCTACACTCAGCTCTGCCCATCACTGGGTTAGCTGGAAGCAATGCTTAGTCCCATAATTTGTATATGAATATTTCAGCATATTGTCTCCCAAAGATAAAGGATTTTAAAAGAAACCAAATCATAATACCATTATCCAACCCCAAAATCTGTTTGAAATTTCATCAAATATTTACCCAAGTATTCAGCATGGTCTGTCTCCTCTGTGCCTGGCTGCATTTGCTCACTGTGATGTTTGATACCACACTGGAGAGTCGGACTTGCATTCTAAATACATCCATTTGGATTTGGGGTCAGTTACAGGGAAGAGGAGAGCATCACTCAGGAGCTCCCTGATAATCAAATGATACAAATGGCAGCTCAGGCCAGAGCTGGAGACATGGAGCCAACGGGTTGTGGAAGTCCCATCCTGACCCAGTTCACAGGCTGGGCAGTGAGGTGACCAGGTAAGCGATTGGATCCTGAAGGGCTTTTGTAGAGCAATGGAGGCAATGAGGAAGACATTGCTACAGGGTGCATCGGAAGAGTTGAGGGCTGTTTCTCTTGCCCTGCTGCCTCTGGTGAGTCACAAGTGGTGACTGGAGGTATTTAGGGGCCTCTGCTCCTCTGATAGTGTGTGGCTGTACATCACTTCCTCCTGTGTTCCATCCTGGGAATGTTGTTTGACTTCAGTGCCTGCAAGAACACAGAAAAGAGAAGCAGTTAATTGAGATGTTGTGGGCTAGGAAGCAACTTCCTGTGCCATTAGCCCCTGGCTGAGTCAGGAGAACCTGAGATAGAATGACTTACTAAAAAATTCCATCTCTGTTTCTCTTGCTTTTGACCTGTCATCGTCTCCCCCCCGCCATCCCCCAACCCCCCCCTCCGTCACTTTCAATTGAAACATCACCAGGAACTACTCCTGAACATCAGGATGCACACACAGGCTATGGGAAGGAACAGAGCAGCTAAAACCAGGCACAGAGACCTAAGCATGCAGACACAGACTAAAACATCAGGTAGGGGAAGGAATCTGGACCAGCTGCTTTAGAGATTAGCCACAGGCAGACAGAGCATAATCATTGGCAAGGTGAATGCATTCATTTTAGACAAAGCTGATGTTTTTCTCCAATGACATGGTGAAGGCAGCGGACTGGTGCCTAAGCCGCAGCGATGCCCAGCCCTCGTTACAGTATACTAAATAAGGAATGCCTGCCCAGGGTGGAGCGAGCAACAGTGTGATTTGATTTAGCCTCCTCCTGCCTGATCTAGAAGGTAAGGAGGAGGCAGGAACGACTGTCAGCTGGGCCTGGGAGAGGAGCAAAGATATCTGAATCTGGAATGTTCCAATGGAAGAAGCAGAGTGAGCCTAAGGCCATTCTAACACTTGCATGTTCCAGGTTTCCAGGAAGCTCATTTTCTCCAAGAGGTCTGTCTTCCTTATTGTCCACCCCTAGACACTTGTCCCATCAGCCGGTATCCATGTTCTGAAGAGGACTTTGTTGATACTCTTCATGCTGAGGACCCATCTTCTCACCACTAGGATGTAAAAGCACAGGAGTGGAGACTTTTCTTATTTCTGTGTCTAAAGTATTAGGAGTTCACAGCCATAAAACACAAATTTGTATATATGTAAAATACTTATCCAATATACGGAACCATGTGGGATATACAGTAATATAAAAACATTGGTAAATTTCTTGGATAATTTGTGTGCCAGAGCAAATGGATCAGACATGGAGTCAGATCTCTGAGCACACACATGACTGTGTGGTGTGGAGAAAGGCAGGATCCAGGACTGGTATCTGGTCCCCCAGGCACTGACCTTGTCCAGGAGATGTCCAGTATAGGTGGAGGGAATGTGGTTGTCGCCTAGCTCTTTGCTGCTGAGTCCTGAATGGTGTAGCCTACATATTTTTTGATTCCTCTTGTCTTGACAAGACAAAAAAAAAAATCAAAATTTTAACTTAAGTGTAAAATCTGGAATATTGACTCATGGGGGGAAGGGGCTGGAAACTCAGAGTGAGAACTCGGTGCCCTGGCCAAGCTCCCTCTGGTCTCTGTTGTCTGCTCTCTGCTCAAGCTCACATCAAGCTTTTTGCCCCTTTGGATTATTGTCACGTCTGCTGGTTTCCTCTCATCAGGTAATGAGAACCGAAACAGTGATCGTCTCAGACTTCATTCTTCCCTTCTGAAGACACAGGTTCCTCTGGTGCTCATGTTCTTTCCTGTGTACCAGTGTCTGGAGGGCGCCCTCTTTAAATGGAGTTCATCTTGGCAGGCATAGAGCCAGCAGCAGGTGCAAACAGATAATTGGCCAATCACCGCAGGGCAGGTGTGCAGCTCTGCAGTGGGTTTCTCTGAATGTGTGTATTCTGTGTGTGTGAGTGCATGCATATGTGCATGTGTGTGGAGGTCAGAGGTCAACATCAGACATTCCCCCCCCCCTTTGTCTATGCAAGGTTTCATCATTGGGTTAGGTAGACTGCAAGGCCCATGAGCTCCAGAATTTTTCTCTTCCCCTTGGTGCTAGCATTACAGATGCTCCAAACTTGGGCCTTCGTGCTTATGTGCCAAACACTTTACCCACTGAGTCATTTCCGCATCCTAGCTTTGTAAATTTTGTTTTCCTGTTTGTTATTTAGTTGTCTCTAGGTATCACAGGGTATGGTCGCTTAATCTCAGTTGACTAATAAGGGATCCAAGACCTGAAGAAATGTGTGAGTCCCCAGTGTTGAGAACCAGGTCTGCCTGGCTCCTCCACACCCTCCCCAGATTTAGAACTTGGTGTGTTTCCCATTGCAGAGATCAAAACTGCGAGCTGTTTTCCCAACTGGGAGCACCTCACAGATAGCTGACCGACTAAGCGACTGGGCACATCCTGTGTGGTACCCCAGATGCATGTCATATTCATCTGTTTTCCTTGGCACTGAGGTTTCATGGTGGCCAATCTGCATTAGCTGCCCCAGCTCTGACTTCTGTCAGGTTTCAGAGAGAAACACGGGTAGACCTTGTCACTGGCAGTCTGGGTGGCATTTGTTCCACTCTCCATGGTTGAAACTTCCTGCTGAACCAGATGGGAGCGCAGCGTTTGGGCCAGAGGCTACTGTTTGATTCATTTCAGGGCCTGCAGCCAGGCTTTTGTTAGGCTGTTCTAAGTAGTCCCTGAACACTAGGTTTCAGATCCAAACAGTAGAAAATGATCATTCTTGACATTTGGAGGCATGGAGAGGAGGAGCCGAGCGAAAGACCATATGGCACACATTAGCTGACTCGCACAGCCAAGCCTTTTGTGTGCTAATGGCCCTGCCTGTGGCTGTGGTAACACATCCTGGCTAGGAAGGGTTTGCTGTCCAGAATTTATAGGCCTCTCCTTGGTGGATATGCCCTGTCAAGAGCTGGTTTGCTCAGCGTTTTGGCATCCAGAATCACTCGAAAAATCTGCCCTCGTGATCAATTACGAATAATTACCCAGATATTATACTGGGCCACAGTTTGAAAGAGAAGAAAAGTAAAAATTACTGTTAGCAAAATAGCTCTTTGTTACAGAAGAACCTGTCAGATTCAGGAAGTATGCAGCAGCTGCTCACTGACTTCAGCTGAAGTTAACACAGCTGCTTGGGGCTTTGGGTTCAGCCCTCGAGATTCTAACTCATTCATTTGTATGGCATACGAGGGAATATATATCTCAAATGTGGTTTCTCGTTTTCCCCTTAGGCTCCTGGAAGAAGCGGCGTGGCCCCAGGATGTGATTTTGACATGATGAAATGGGGGGAAGTGTTAGAGAGGCAGTAGTGTGGCCGTGGTCTCAAAGGTCAGAAGTCCTAAAGGGGTGTGGGAACTATCACTCAGGTATGGGAGTTTTAGTGCTGGATGCTGTTGAAAAGGATTTTCTGGCTGTGGACTCTTCAGCCCAAACAGCTCCAGTGTGTCGTGTATATGATGAAGAGCCTCTGACTGTTTTAGAGGTGGGAAGCTTAGACTCATCCTCTTTCGCCTTAGCAGGGTCAACCTGCTTCACGAGTGACCCAGAAAGTCCTACGGGGGATAACGCCAAGAGCAGGGCTGCCTCCTGCAGCTGTGATTGCACGAGGGAGGGAGCTCTGGGAGGAACCTAGTGGCTGTCAGTGGCCTTTTCTGGTCTCTTATCACATCCTAGGGTTCTTTCTCCTTGCTGAAAACCTAATGCTAGCCATGTCTACTTTCCTTGGTAGACTTCTTTGCGTTTCTCTTTTCTTGCCATAACCCACCTCCCTGCCATCATGTCTTGTAGTAGTTTTCTGATGCTGTGTTAAAACATGATGACCAAGGACACTTAGAGAAGCGTTTACTTGGGCTTATGGTTCCAGAGCTTTAAGAGTCCAGCGTGGCGGGAAAGCCTGGCAGCAAAGGGCAGGCACAGTGGCAGGAGCAGGAACTCAGTGCTCACATCATTAACTGCAGATCTGCAGTAGAGAAGAGGACAGGAATGGAGTGAGACTATAAACATGTGAAGCTGGCCTCCATCCCACCCGCATTTCTTCAGACAGCGCCACCATCGAGGCACCCAGTGTTCAAATATCTGAACCTTTGTGGGAGCATTTCTCATTCAAACTGCTGTATATGTCTGCCCTTCCAGAGCGTTGGATTTCACAGCCTGGCAAGAGGGCCCTTCCTGAGCCAATGACTGTTAGATAGCTCATTACCGTTTTGTCTGAGGGCATGTCATCCTTTGAGTAGCACGAGATCTTGGCCGACCCCACAGCTTCCTGTCTGTGAGGGAGGCTCATACCCTTTCTTCCCTACCCTACACAGGCAGGCAGGCTTCTGAGTTATTCGGCACAGTCCACAGCCAGGTTTTCACATCCTTCCTTCTCCTGTTTGACTCCTCCCAAGATCCATTCAGTGTTTGCTTCCTATCAACAGAGGGATTATTGGTTGATCCTGAATTCATCTTGTAGATAATCAACAACTTTCTGTGAAATAACCTGGGGAAAGGGGAGGGGCGTCTGTCCAGGCCGAACATTAAAGGTGTCTGTTTTCCATTCCCTGAGGAGGGAGGAACAGGAAATGGGCCCTCTATCATCAGCTCCTTAATGTCGGCTCTCACCAAAGCAGGGTCAGATGCATCTGAGGTGTGGCTTACTTCTGAAGGCATTTGTGACTACATTTTGAATTTTACCTGACAAGTGTCCAGAAACTCATTTTGGCATGGATCCCATGTGCCCTGCAGGCCAAGTGCTCTAGTGCCAGACCTGGATCAGGGGGCTTTGGCCAGACAGTTGCTCTCTGAAAGACAGTACATTGCCACATAGACTCTTCCCATCTTTCTAATGTCATCTGCCTTCGACTCACACAGCTCTCCCTACTGCTATGGTCTTTGCTGTGGCTCACATCCACCTCAAAGACAGTTTATTTATCCAGATCACAAGTGTGTACTAAGCATGCCACCGTGTGCCTTCAAGGTAGAGTATCAAATAAAACCAGAACCAGGGCCTGCTTCCAAATGATGTGTGTCCCAGTAGGGCAGAGAGGTGGTAAATAAACACAGACAGCGGTGGGGGTGTTGGTGGTAACACACACTAAGGGAGGCCCAGTAAGGAGAGGGGCATAGCAGGTGGAGAGAGTGATGCTTGCATGAGGTTTCCAAGGAGACATTCAGGTGAGAGGACCATTGAGCAGAGACCAGATGGACCTCTAGAGAAGTAACTCTGCAGGCAGGAGGAAGACATGAGAGAAAGGCATTGGGTTTGTGGTTATTTGGCCTGTCAAGAAAGAGGCAGGGAGCCATTATGCTTGGAGGTGGAGGAGGGTAAAGGACATGAGGAAAAGGTGCAGGAATGGGGGTCATGAAGGGCAGGCTGGGGGGCATTGAAATTTGGATCTGAATTAAGAAGCACTGTTATATTTGGGAAGCAGGCATTCCATGGCGGTTTTATGAATATAACCCTGGATTCTCAGAGGGGAAAATTGTGAAGGGAGGCATCTGTTTGGGGGTACCGCAGTAGTCCAGGGGTGAGCTGATGCTTGGGTAGCATGGAGTATGGTGAACATGCAGGTGTGGTTTGACCAGCCTTGTTCTGTCTCCAAGCCCCACTTGATCGCTCGTGTGCTTCAGTCTGCACATAGTAAACCAGATATGACTGTCTTCAGCTCTGGACTCGGCTTGGTCCAGGGAATACACATTCTTTGGGGGCTCTGTGCTGACATCCTTTGCCTCCCCCCATTCATGTGCCTCAATATTTGCACAGTAGGATGTGAGGAAGGTCCTATTCTCATGGGCTTTCTGAGTACACATCCCATCTTTCTTTGCCCCTGGTCTGTTCCCCATGAAGACTCCTTTTCCTTCCAACATTACCTCCACACCCCTGTTCCGGGGAATATTCCTGAGTCCTAAGTGCTCGTGTGATATGGGAAGAAGATGAAGAGAAAGAAGAAAAGAAGGATGAGATGGAAGAAAGATGACAGGAAGGAGAGAAAAGAGGGAGAAAAAACAGGAAGAAGGAGGGACAAAGGAAAGGGAGGGTAGGAAGGATTAGGGGACAGAAAAAGACAGAAAGCAAAGAGAACGTACTGGGGCTGCATCCAGCGAGTAACAAAGCCTGATATTCGTGTACGTGATGGGGTTCAGGATCACTGGGGACCAGCAGGAGCAAGCTGGGGAGCAGAGAGCAGAGGACCAAAGACACTGAGAGAGCTAACATTTGCAAGTCCTTTTCCCCTAAGCAGTCCTGGGCAGTGATGTTTTGGAGAGTTGTGTTAAGCCTGAACATGTTCTCAACCATGGAGAACTGGATGGAACCCAGCCCTTTGCCTTCCCAGCTGTATAACAGGCAGGCTTTGTGTTCTAGACTTTCAGGCTGGGCCTCTGAACATCTTCACAAGGTCCCCTTGATGAACAGATTAAATTGGAATATGCAGGTGGGGGAAACTAGGCAGTTTCCTGCTAAACCTGTCTTGAGAAATGTGAATTTTACAGATTTTTTTTTCCTTTCTAACTAGTCCCTTCATTGAATCAGGCAACATTCCAGGACCAAGGGAGTGGTACAGAGGAGACTACTTTGGGTCACTTGTGTAAATTAAGGTCATTGTGTAAATTAAATGCAACAATACACTTCCCAGCTGGTTTGATGATGGGGTCTAATGAGGGTGGTTGCCCCCATGATCTCATCAGAGAGTCAGTGCATCCACTGCACGGATTGGAATCTCACCACAGAAGGGCACAAGCAGACTCAGTGGACTTCTTCTCCATGGTTGGGGGCATCTATACGGATGGAGGAGCGCACACTATGTGTCTGCACAGGAAGGGGGCAGGGGCACTCAGCATGTCCTCCTGTAGGATGCAGCTTGGGGAAGTTACTGTTAGACAGCCAGGCTCATGAAGACAGTAGGTACCACACAGTACTGAAGAGTGGAGTGTGGGGGAGGAGAGGGAGAGAGGAGAGAGAGAGAGAGAGAGAGAGAGAGAGAGAGAGAGAGAGAGAGAGAGAATCATACTTTTTCAGACAGTTTCTCTAGAGAGACTGAGAATCATTAGGCAGGTTAGGAAAGGGACTCGGGTTGTGAAGTCATGGAGTTGGGTATGCAGGGAGGTGAGGAGGATCTGGGAGGAGTTGGAGGAGGGGAGAATGTGGGGGGAGAAAAATATTTTCAAATATATATATTATTAGTATATATATCAACAACAAACTATACACACCAAAAGCAATACTCTTGTTTAATCTGCCTTGGGAAATTTGGGTGGTGTATTATCTTTAATGTTACTTGCAGAGCTAAAAACCATTTGACCTCCTGAATCCCTAAGCATGTACCCCCTTTGCTGACACCACACTTAGCTCTGTTGAGTGGGCCTGTTTAATAACCCATTAAGTAAGAAGCTTGAGTCATTGAGACAGGATTTCCCTGAGAGACACTGTTCCCTGGGCTTTGTGGGATGATATTTTACTGTTAACTCTGTTTTCCCTTCTGTCCTTAGGGGAAGAAAGGAGAAGTGGGTCCACCAGGAACCCCTGGAGCACTGGGGCCACAGGTAAGGACTGCTTGTCAATTCCCCCATTGCAATGCTGTTTTCTCTGATGCAGTAACTTGGTACCAGTCCGTAGCTTGTAGCCAGCATCTTTGTAGTCACCATCAGAGAATGCGAAGGGATGATCACCAGTTACATCCATTTTCCTGAAAGAAGCAAACAAAGGAAAAACTCCAACAACAAAATTCATAAAAAGTAAGCTAGACTCTTCTTTCTCAACTGGAACCCTGATCACATGTGTATGTGTGCATATGCACATACAGGGACACACACATGCACATACATATACACATATATGACATTAACTCATTTATATTAATCTGTGTTCTGCCATGTGGCTTGTGGTTGCTACTTCTGCTCCTGCACATTTTGCTTGTGCTGTGTATCCTGGTCCTTCACATGCCTCCTTGAGCCTTGATTCTTCTCCTCCTCTTCCTCTCTCTTTCTGCCTGGAAGTCCCACCTATACCTCCTGCATACCTATTGGCCATTCAGGTTTTTATTACAATCATAGCTATACATTTTCACGTAGTGTACAAACATCCCACAACATTTCCCCCTTTTGTCTAAATGAAGAGGAAAGGTTTTAACTCTAATACAGTAAAACTATATATATATATATATATATATATATATATATATATATATATATATAAAGAACAATTATCGGATAAGAAAAACATATTCAGTGTCCAGTCCATTTGCATCTGGTATATTCTGAGAAATCACTTCATTATCTGTTCTATCTTGGTGAGTCCAAAGTTTTGTATCTGATTGACTTTCTATCAAAACTATAACTATATTCACTTTTGAATCCATCAAGAGACTCGTGAAGGATATAATGTTACCTGGATAAACAGGAAGCGCGAAGCAAATAATTTCTAAAACGAGAGAAATGACAAGAACAACTGACTGCCTTGACTGTCACTCAAGGTTCCTCTGTAATGTTGGGGAATTCATTTGTGGCCTACAGACCTAGAATATCTGACAGACTTTTCTGTGAATCAGGAAGTTTGAAGGACTGTCCTATCCTGTCTTGATAAAATTCAGTAGTTGCTTTCTTTTGTGTCCTGCTGGTCTAATTTGGACCTCAGCAGTTGTGGCAAGGGCAGTTTCTAGCCCAGCTTCTAACTTAGCCAAAAAGAAAGCAAACTCCATTTGGAGGTTCTTTGATGTCTGTTATCCTTTTTTTTTTTTTTTTTTTTTTTTAGTAAATTGGTGCTTCCAGGAGCAGATTTGTCCCTCTGTCATGAAAAGCCTTATGTTTTTAAAACATCTTAAATACCATATTCTGAAGTGTTTGAAGTCCATCTGTCTATCAAAAATATATCTTTTTGGACTTGAAAGCATACCTAACAAGGCCTCAAAATTGATTGTTAGAGGACCACTAACCTATATTTCTTAATTATCCTAAATAGTGTGTAATAATAGCTTTCAAGGAGTAGGAGTAGAAATTTACATGGAATTGTTAAATGAACTGTGTAGGCACAATACCTTAAACAAGAATAGAAGAATATATACATTACAACAAAAATAACCTTAAATTTGTATCAATATATAAAAATCCATGCCAGTGTAAAACATTTAAGACTAGTAGTTGCATTTTTAGTTTAAAAGTAGATCCAATGATCGATCCTTTTATCCTGTCATTCCTATATTCCCTATTTTCATTTCAGAAAGAGAACCTTAAATCTAACTTCCTTTGCTTAGTTTCCTCCCTCACCGTGACCAATAACAACTTATAACCAACCCCACTAAATGATGACAAACATCTATAATCCATTTAATGACCAACAACCACCCACCCCATCGTTTAGAAATGTGGGCGTCATGTTCTTAAAATTATTTCCTGTTGTCTGGGGGTGACAGGATCTCTAGAAGATCCTGAGAACATGGAGATAATGGTCAAGTCCTGGGAGAGCTTGCTGTATTGTTTCCTGTCTCTGTGTAATGAGAAAGTGTAGGGCTTAACTGAAGTCTTGGCTGGAGTAGTACATGAGGCTTGACCATCTTGGCTAGCAGCTTTGAAGTACCTTCTTTGAGTGCTTTCTTTGCACTAAATGTTTATAAGTTTCCTATATATGGTAAAGTGTGTAGAATGGTACATATTGCTACATAAGTGTTTGATAATCATGTTGGCTCAGACAACTCAAATAACAACTACTTCATTCATAAGTTCATGTCACTGGTATATTTTTAAAAACGATTTAATTTATGTGTGTATGCCTATGTAGGCCAGAAGAGGGTGTCAGACCCTTTGGAAGTGGAGTTGCAGGTGATTGTGGGTATTGGAATCCAGACACAGGTCCTCTGGGTGAGCAGCAAGCACTCTTAACCACAGGGCCGTCTCTCAGCCCTGTATTACACGTTTAAATGTGCAAGTTTTTACAGTTTTTTTGTTAGTTCTTATTTACAAATATTTGAGTTTTTGATAAACCTAAAAGTGGTGTCTGTCTTTTCATTCCTAAATTGAGAACAGGTGTTGAGCTTTTTCAATGTTAATCTTAAAATTTCAACTAATGGTAGAGTTTTGCTTTCTAATCAGACAATTGTCAACCACAAATCTTAGTAAGAACATGAAACTTACCCACTGAGTTAGGGCTGCACACCAGTACACGAGCTCCCTGCGTGCCACCCACAGCGACATTGCATTCTGTGTTTTATTATCCTACAGCCTCACAGGTGCTTTTAGGAAATGGGAGCATTCAACACTGCCAGTGTTGAAAGAAGGCAAACGTAAGCCCAAGTTCATTGGCACTGCCTAGGAAATTGCTCATGAATGTAGGAAGTTGGTAGCTTGCTGTCTGTGAAAAATCACATGCTTAGATTCTTGCTCCTTTCTGATAGCAGTTGTGGTATGAACTGCTGACGGAAGCAGCTTACCTTTGCCACGATTTCCAATTTTGTGGCGGCTTTCTAGAAAACAGCAGGCCCTCAGAGTCCAGCACAGCCACTCATGCAGAAATCTTCTCGCATAAGGAAAACAGAAGTCTTTGTGGGACACATCCGCGTGTTTGTGCAAAGGTGACGATGCCGGGGACTGTGTGTGGAATGAAAACCCTCGGATGGGAGGAGACACAGCCACAGCACAGGGCTGGTTCGAGAGCTGGGTGGACTCATAAGACTCTACAGAAATTTCCTGGGATGGGCAGTGATCACAGTTACACCTGGGGGGGAGGGGACACAAATTCTGCTCTCAAAAGTGTCCCAGCTGCACATGGAATTAACTTGATTGCTGTATTAATTCATGCAGGCAATTTTCATGCATCTTCAAATTCTGTCTTATTTCCTAAGTATACCACAGTTGGAACTACTGTTATAGAAGCAATTATTTGCTATTTCTTTATTAATAATTAGATTAATTGGCTACTTATATATCATTATATCTACTAATTACATCAGATAGCTGTTTAGTCACTGTATAGTGATTAAATGTTGATTCATTAATAATTAGTGAACGAAGATTAGTTAATTAATTATCGAAAGTAATTGCTTTGTTTTCAGTAGTGTTAATGCAAACAGGCATGCAGTTTGTCAACATTTATATCTACTGGCTAATATGTTGCTTGTTAATAGATTAATTTGGCTAGATATTTTCATTAATGTTTAAAAGAAAAAATAAGGAACACACACTCACACAAGTTTACAGATAATGATGTACAACCTTATGCTGTATTTTAGGAGATAAAGGTTCTGAAAGTGAAGTCCATTGAGGTTGCATAAGGCCATCTAGAGTTTTATCTAGGGCATCCAAAGCCCTAGACATCTTACGTTTTTGTTTTGCAGTGATGTGGAACCGTGCACATCAGGCAGGTGCTAAACCACTGAGCTATATCCTCAGCTTCAAGCCTTAAATTTTCACTTCAGTTCCAGCCTGCTCTTCTCTTGGCCCCGAGATGAGTTTCTTGACCTGCAGCATCCAGGGAAGCTGCAGACATGGAAGGTTGTCTTGATCTCCCTCTCCCTCTTCCATTAGCCACGTTTCTTTCTCAAGACACCATCATGTGTAAGAAAGGGAAAAGACGGTGGAGCATCCTGGTTTCTAAAGGTATTTCTTTTGAGAAGGGAAAGTAGGCTTCCTTATCCTCCGAAAATCCACATGCCAGCTAGGTATCTGTGGGAAAAATGAACAACGGGAGGCTGAATAGAAGGAGGATCCAGAGGCAAGACAGCTGTTCATGCAAATCCATGGTCACCTATAAGCATCACCACCCTCAGAAGACAGCGAAGGCCAGCTGAGCAGGTCCCCAGGGCAGGCTGAATGCTGCTTTGCCTTGCCTCATACCCCAAACTAGACTTGCAAAATGCTCTATGTGAATTGGAATGGATGCTGGAGGCTGTGTGATGCCTCCTGGGAACAGCTCCCAAGCCTTCTAACAGCTGTTTCCAGCTGCATAAGCCTTTCTTCCTCTCCATGGCGGTTGCAGTGGGCGCATTTAATTTACAAGGATACCCCTAGTTGTTCTGTGCTTACAGCCTCAAATCTTTGCAAAGTCCCTACTGTGTGCACAGCAGAGAACCAGGTGCTGAAGGATTGGACTCAGAGAGCCCCAAGATGTATTTACACTCTAGATTCTCCTTCAGTCACAGAATGGGGCTGAAAGAAGGGCATGAGACTGGAGTGTTTAGCAGGACTTGGGCAGGCCAGACTGGAGTATCAGGGTTGGGAGGTGTGTTAGACCATGGAGCTCTCTTCCAACAAATTCTGTGTACTTCCAGTTGATTGAACTCCCCTTTTCCTTCCCTCCTTTGTAGCTTGGGTTGGAAAGGTCTGCCTCACTTGATCAGTATGGGGGCTCAAAGGAGGTAGAGCAGGTGCATAAAATCTGGACAATTAAACATAAAATCTGAATGGCAAGTGGAGTGCTCTCGGGCAGTTCTAGGTTTCTGCCTTCTTTTCTGTGTCTCCCATGCATGATGTGCCTTCTCTCTGCTGTTATGCACATGGCAGCAACAGAGATAGGGCTAGAGTGGAGGTGGCTATGGATGGAGTTGGTGATATGGTGGAAGGATCCCGTACTAGAGATATCAGGACCACTTGGCATCACACCTGTCCCTGACCTTAGGCACGTGATCCTAACCTGCTGCCCGGGAATCTAAAGAGGGAGCTCTTGTCCCTATGTGTATGGCCATGTGTATGTGTATGTTCAGGTGGCTCTGACTCAGCTGGACCCTGCAGGAGGCATATAGCTCTCTTCCACCTGATGAAGATGGAATGGCCTCTGGCAAAGTCCTTAAACTCTCTGAGCCTATTTTCTTCATTGTCAAACACTAAAGGTTTCCTTTTCACTAGATAGTCTCCAAAGATCATGAACTGTAGAATTCTGTGAGCCAGAGCCACCAACAGAAACAGGACAAGGATGTTTACAGAAAGCCTTGTGTGTGTGTGTGTGTGTGTGTGTGTGTGTGTGTGAAGGAGGTCAGAGAAGTGATGGGCTGTCCAGGAGGCCCAATTTCTGAGAAAAGTGTTTTTAAGGCACAAAACATTTCAGTGCCATCTGCGTGGCCCGGTATGTAAGGAGGGAAGAAAGGGAAATATACCCATGGTCTGTCTGGGAACGCCCTGTTAGGCTCCATTGTTGGGTGCTGTGAGGCCGGCGGGATCCTCTGGAGTGACGGTGGGTGGCCTGACTTGTGCTTTCCTGGCATAGTGGGTCTGGTGATTCCTGCAGGTCCCTTAATGTGCAGAGAGGTGAACAGGGTTGATCCAAGCAGCACATGGTGCAGTGCCGCGGACTGACTGGGTGATGGGGTGAGACAAACAGGCCACCCTTGATGCCTTCTCTCCCCGGCCCTTGTCCTTCCAGGAGGACAGGTTGGTGCTCACCCAGGGCATTTCCTGACCATTGCCTCCCCAGTTGCTGCAACCCAGTGCAGACATCTTGGTCAGGACAGATGCTGCTCCAAAACCTCTCCAGGTCTAAGTGAGCTACTGAGAAATAGAACTCCAGCTGCTACTCAAAGCCCTGTTTGGGTAAATGCTCTTGTGTATGATGGTTTGACTCCCACAAGCCACCCAGAGGCTGTAAATGGAACTGTTCGTGCTTTCGACAAATATGCCATTCTTTGGTTTCTATCGCCCTCCAGTGGCCATCTTGTATTATGGTTCTATGAATGTAATTAGCCCCTTGCAATACTCTTGCAGATGCCTTTGGCATTTTCTGAATGCCTACTCCCTGTCATGGCCTGGGTTAGTTTCTCTGTAAGATACAAAGGAAACACAAATGTTTGATGCTTGAGGATCTGAAGGTAAGATTAGTAGTTACCCTGGTCTTGATCACAAAAAGGCCCAGGTAACGGGAGCCATCTCAGAAGAGAGGGCCATATGAAGAGGATTACTCTGAGCTTCCAGAGAAGAGCTCGTTCTGAGGGAGCACGGGAGGTAGCGACTTCTCTTGCTTGGAGAAGTTGTGTGGGGTAGGGGAAGGCTGTAAACACTTCTGGAAGAATACAGAATGCCAGGCCAACAAAACAAGAATGTGCTGCCACCAAAACCAAGAACAAGAACCCCAGAGTCCTCATCCGCCATGTGCCTGAATGCTCTCAGATGAGCGGTCACTTGGCAAGACTGTCATGAACCTAAAAATGCTTAGAATGATCTCCACCCTCTGCCCGGGCCCCATCATTGCGTAGTGACCACTAGCCCATGACTGGTGACCCAGCACATGTCACATGACTCTGTTCGTGTCCTCCATATGCCATCTGAAAATCTAAAAACACACATGGTTGACATAGGTCTTTTTTAGACTACCTGGTTACTCCTAAGTTGAAACCACAGCTCTTCACACTGGTATCTCAAGGCCTGCTATGGGAACACCCTGTTCTCTCTTGGAGCTTTTGACTATTGTATAAAGTCAACTCTGCTGGCCTTTATTCATCGGGTCCCTACCTGCTGATATGTGTCTCGCCTGTTAGTCATTTCTTCTTCCCAGGGCTCAGTTGCCTGCTCTGAGCCCCTTGCCTCAGTCTTCCAGGTTCAAAGGTTACCTCCCACTCATTGATCACAGGTTCCCCCACCATGATCACGGACACATGAGTTCTGGCTTCTTGTCAGATAACACTTTTGCCATATTCTTTGCCTTTACAGGACCCAAAGCGTCAGCATGGGTAATGGATAATTGAAATTGCATACAGCTACAGATGTATACACCCCCATACAGTACACAGCTCTAGATGCATACACCCCCATACAGTACACAGCTCTAGATGCATACACCCCGATACAGTACAGAGCTCTAGATGCATACACCCTGATACAGTACACAGATCTAGATGCATACACCCTGATACAGTACACAGATCTAGATGCATACACCCCGACACAGTACACAGATCTAGATACATACACACCTATAGAGGGCACAGCTCTAGAGGCATACACCCTGATACAGTACACACTGTACACAGACAATGCACCTCCCTACTCCTGGTCAGACTGGTTCCCATGGAGTAGAAGTGTGCAGGGGAGAGATCTCAGTGAACCAAGGAAATCAGCAGGCTATGGCTGAAGACCCACAGTCTGCTCTGCAATGCTAATGCTGGCATCACCTTGGGCTGTGATTGGTGATTTAAGAGGACTCTGGGAGAGTCTTGCACATGTGTATGCATGCACATTTGTGTATGGTCTCCTTAAATGTTCAAATAATTTAGGTTGCTCCTAATTTGGTTTCTTGTTGCTGCACTAAAACACTGGCCGTAAATAACGGGTGGGGAAAGTGTTTATCTGACTCACGTGTCCATCATTGAGTGAAGCCAGTGAGGCAGAATCTCAAGGCAGGGACCAAAGCTGAGACCATGGGGCTGCTCACTGGCTTGTTTTTCTCTGACTTGTTTTACTCCTGCTTGCTCCCCTATCTTTCATGTAAAGCCCAGACCCACCTGCCCAGGGGTGGACACTGCTCACAGTGGGCTCCCCACCCCCCATCAATCAGCAATCAAGATGATGCCTCCAGTCTGATGGAGGTAGTTCTTCCATTGAGGTTCCCTCCTCCCATATGACCACTGTTTGGGCTAAATTGTCCCAAATTAGCCAGCATACAAATTGGACATTTATTAGTCATTTGCCATTTTTGCTTCACATTTTTTCCTTTCTCATTTCTTTTTCTTTCTGCTTGAAATCCGACGAGACGGATGAGGCCAAAGTCCTCCCACACTGCCACCCTTTTTTCCCTCCAGCACCAGTTTGTCCCAGGTAGTTTCTCGGGGTTCTTTTCTAACCATTCACTCTCTTTATACAGGGCCCGCCTGGAGCACCCGGTGTTCAAGGGCCCTCTGGACCTGGAGGCCCTCCGGTAAGCCAGGCTTGACTTTCTCTCCAAGAGGACTTTGGATAGCATTCTCAAGGGCAGGGAAGTACCTTTCTCTGTCCAAGTCCAGGATAAAGCTTCCAGAGACAGGAAGATTCAGGAAGCAGATGCCTCTAAGCTGCTACACTCCCAGGCTCTTGGATCCAGTGGTTATAAATGGCATACAAGCCAGCATAACACCTTGGTACCTTCCTGTGACATGGCATTGGGGGTGTGGCATGCTACACTGTTCTTCAGGTGTACCTAACTGATTGTGGGCTAGCCTCAGAATACAGGATACCTAGGGCAGTATTTGTTAACATTCTTACCTCTTGTCCTTTAAGGTCAGTTGGGAAACTGTCCCCATAGCAGGTCCTGGGCAAGGTAGACCCAGCCGTGGGCAGAGGGTGGTGAGTCCTGACAAGTAGTTAACCGTGGGTGGACATGACAATGAACTCCGCTGCTGAGCAGACAAGCTGTAAGGTTGCAAATAGGAGACAATTCTACAGTTTACAATGGCTGTCAGGGAGTGTGGTAGACACGCTGAGGTACTCTTCTTTGGGCCTGAGGAGGCCCGATTCTGTGCAAGGGCAAGACTCTAATCTCAAATTTTCCTTTTCAGGGTTTACCTGGAGAACTGGGCTTCCCTGGAAAACCTGGGCCCCCTGGTCACATGGTGAGTTCTTTCAGCTTATTTTATTTTATTTTATTTTTTTTTGGTTTTTTGAGACAGGGTTTCTCTGTGGTTTTGGAGCCTGTCCTGGAACTAGCTCTTGTAGACCAGGCTGGTCTCGAACTCACAGAGATCCGCCTATCTCTGCCTCCCGAGTGCTGGGATTAAAGGCGTGCGCCACCACCGCCCGGCCTCTTTCAGCTTATTTTAACTGGGCAAAGATGTGTTACATTTGTAATTATTTGTAAATACTGCAGAGTATTACATTAACTAACTGTGTAAAGAAGTGTTACTTTTGTTCATGCTACATTTGTTTAATTATGTAATTATGTGTTATTTATGTAACTAATGTAATTATGTTATTAATGATGCAAATATGTGTTTTACTTTGCCTAAAGCACCCAGTTGGTCTAATAAAAAAAGCTGAATGGCCAATAGTTAAGCAGAAGAGGACTAGGCAGGACTGTCTGGCTGAGAGAATAAATAGGAGGAGAAATCTAGGCTCGGGAGGAATGAGAGACGGAGGAGAGAATGAGGGAGATTCCTGAGGCCAAAAGTCGGGTAACTGCCGGCCAGCCAGACACAAAGACAGCAGGAAAGTAAGACATATATAAAGAGAGTAGGAATAGGTCAAAAGCCCCGAGGCAAAAGACAGATAAACAGGTTACGTTAAGAAGAACTAGTCAGAAAGAAGAGAAGAGCTAACCAGAAAAGCACCTTTGCTACATCAAGCATTCGAAAGTCATGATTTGGAAGCTGGTTGGTGGTCCAAAAGAAGAAGAAGAAGAAAAGGCCTGCCACAACACAATGTGGATGGTGCTGTATTGTCTCCGGGATCTCTTGGATTCGGAATAGAATCCTGTCCTTCACTCTCATTCATCTGCATGTATAGTAAATGAGTCAGGGCATGGACTGGAGGGCAGTGTAGCCCTGGAAAAATGTATGGAAAGCCTGGCTGGCAAAGACTGGCACTTCCTGAGCAAGAAGACAGCTGGAGAGTGGGTAAGGTTATACCCCAGTCTAGCTGCTGAAACACCTCCCGGTTTTAAGCAACTCCAAAGAAGTATTCCCTAAACGTGCCTGGGTTTTCATTTTGTTTCTTTCCTCTCTTGGTTTAGGGGCCACCTGGAAAGGATGGGCTGGATGGACCACCAGGCCTGCCTGGCTCCAAGGTGGGTACTCACAGGGTGGCAGTAGATAGAGGATCAAAGAACAAAGAGCAGAGGAGATTCCTGGTGGTTGAGCTCTGAGACAAGATGCTCTCCCGGGCTTTGGCAAGGCTTAGTTGAAATGGTTGGGTTTGCAAGGTCAGATGTAACAGGGAGAACCAGGAAGGGTCTGAATGTATTAAAATCATTACGGAGAGAAATTAGTCATGGGGGACTTTTAAAGAGTTTTAAGAGAGTTAAAGTTTAAGAGAGTCTCCAGTGGGGGCTCCAGTCATTAAAATGGGCTTTTGAAGGGAAGCACCAAAGATGAGATTCTAGGAGGTGGGAATCAAATCTGTGCTTCAAGTGAATAAATAAGTAATGGATAATCTTTAATTTTTTAAAAGAATTTAAAATTTGTGTGAATGAGTATTCAGTCTGCATGTGTGCCTGTGCACCACGCATGTGCAGTGCCTCCGAGGTCAGAGGAGTGTGCTGGCCCCTGATGTCCTGGAACTGGAGCTGTGGGTTGACACCTGGGTTCTGGGAACCTACCAAAGTCCTCTGCAGGAGCAACAACCTCTCCAGCCCTAGCAGCAGAGAGTTTGAACAAATAAACTTTATTCTTAAATTGCAAGTGTGTATCTGGTCAGATGTGTCTGTCCACAAAACCCTTGTAAGGCAGCTGTAGAAGAAAACTTTTAATGTTTCAGTGGAATTCATTGGTATGGACTCAGATTTTTTTCCATAACAAAATATAGAATAAGTGTGGTTGTAGACACATTTACAGTCATTTTATTCAGGTGTGCCATGGACTTTGACTAGGATCAACCTTCCCCTCTCCCTTCTCCTTTTTACTCCCATCCCTTCCTCCAGCGTTTTGTTATCTTACATACCGTATCCACACCCATGATTCCATGTGTCTAGAAAACCTAGGAACCACCAATGAGAGAAAATAGATTTTTTTCTTTTAGTCAGACCCATTTTATTTAATACGGTGTTCTGAAGTTACATCTGTTTTTCAGCAAATGATATGATTTTTATTGTTCTTTATGGCTGAATAAAATCAACACACACATAGACATTTCTGTGTGTCTATTCATCTGTTGAGGAGCACCTGGGTTTGTCAGAATAATTCCGTAATTTGACTATTGTAAATGGTACTGTATCTCTGTGGTATGCTGATTTAGAATCCCTGGGATGCCACCATTTAAGGCCATTTGTGTAAATATTATTCACTCCTCTCCCTGGCTAACCAAGCACTTCATAGTTTCAAATCAAAAGGTATTGTCATGCTTTCTCTAGCCTAAATCTCTCAGAAGGGAAAGAAAGAACGCCATTTGTACTCAGAGCTAGGGAGTATGGGAGATAGGAGCTGTCCTGAACTTAGAGAGCCACAAAGAATGGGGGTTCAGAACCTCCTCTCTATAGGTGGCCCTGTTCCAGACCCATCCACAGCCAGGAGTGAGTAGGTGTGTTCAACTGTGCTTGGTCTCTTTTGTGTTGACTCAGAATTGTTTTCTCACAGGGAGAACCAGGGGACCCTGGGGACCGTGGTGCACCTGGAATGCCCGGACCTCGGGTATGACTCTCCCTATTCATGTTCTGTCTGTACCTCCAGTTGGGGTTCTGTATGAGTAACTTACCTCTTCTGGGTGTGGCACTGGAGGCATCAAAAGAAGCACAAGGACAATTGGAAAAGAGCAAGTTAGCAGGCTTGGCAGATCCGTGGGGCTCTGTTGTGATGCCCAGAGTCTGGTCACAGCAGAACCAAGGTCACCCCCTGGGGACAGGTGCTAGGGGATGGAGTGCTTCTGCTAGAGAGACTTGCTGCATAGGATAGGCCTCAAGGAACCTTGCAGACCTAGGAAAAAGAATTCACATCTACTGACTTGTTTGCCCCGCTAAGGGCTGAACAAGGGAACAGAGGCATTTTACTTCCTCCTTCTCTTCCTCCCCACATTTCTATCTTTCTTCCCTCAGTTTTCCCTCCCATGGCCTCTGGTGTCTGGTCCCCTTCATAAATTCAGTGACGGAGAAGTCCAGCTGGGACAATCTGCAAGTTCATTGCTCACTGGGCTTCCATCAGACAGAGTAATGTGAAACTTGGGTGGGGAAGCAGGCTATTCAACCTGTGATTGACAGAATGCTGCTATGGAAGTCGACAACCCAGTGCCTTGTGCAATAGCTTTCATTCGATGCTTGGATTCATCACTATGGACTTTCGTGGTGGGCTGCAGGGTCCTGCTTCCCAAAGCCCTCAGCTCAAAATCCCAGCACAAATAGGGCTCAGAGAAGTTAACATGGAAGAAGGGAGAGCTAGACCCTGGTATGCATGTACATGTAATGCCAACTTTAAGTTCTGAGGGATGTTGTAGCCAGAAAGACTGTTAGGAGACCTGCCCCTCCATCTGCTCCACAGTGTGTGTGCTGTTTAAACACAATGCCTGGCTCTCTTCCCACACTACAGTGTCCCCTTCCAGCCCACAGTCAGGAACAGTGTGGATCCTACATCAGGACTTGCAGAATGGAAGGGTTTAATTCATCCCAATTAGAGTACAGAATGGCCTGGACTGTCCAAGTTAGCTGGTACTGACAGGGACTGAGCCAGGGGAAAGCCTGTCAGGTCGCCTTGCTGATGGCCCGTGATCAAACTCAGAGTGCTCTTGAGTGGCGTCCAGCGTTTCCAGCCCCACTCAGTCGCTTATGTTTCCCCAGCTCCACCTAGGAAGCAGTTCACACAACAGAGGAGTCCATTCCAGCTGAGTTCAACTGAGAACTTGAGTGGTGAACAATTTGCATCTCTGTTTAGGGCAGTTTTTTTTTACGAGATGTGTTGTAAACATGGGGTTATTGATGGGTACTGTGGGGTACATAGAGGATTCCAGAGTGTGCTAACTCCGTATGTGGGATCATTTCATGGAACCAGAGCTCCAGGCTGAGATGGATGTGTGTGCCAAACATGTGTTTGTTTTCCACACCCCCACTACCTTCCTTCTCTTGCTTCCTTCCTCTCTCCCATATCTCCTTCGTCTTTTCCCACATCCTTTCCTTTGTCGTCCTCTGATAAACAGCGCTCCTACTGGTCTCACTACCAGTTGATTTGGCACAGCTCTGGGAAGAACCCACATCATTAGCTGGTCCAATCTTTCACTCATGTGTCTGCTCATCAGAAAACGACATTTCCTAGGGATATGTATATTAAACATATGTATATATTGTATATACACATATATAATAAACATGTATATGTTTATTAAGTAGTATGACAGATACTCAACGTAGATTTCTTTTGAGGTAATTGGCGATTTTTAAGACATTCGTTTAGGAACTAACCTGCCATGCACCTATTCTTACAAGTACCTAGTGACACAGCAGATGATAGCCGTGAAATGGGACACTTCTGATCCCATCTCTCATGTCAGCCTGCCTGCAAAGTGCTAGTGGGAGAAATGTCTTAATTCTTTGGTGTGCTATGACAAACTACTTCAGGTAAGGTGACTTAAAAACGACAGAAACTTGTTGCTCACAGTTCTGGAGCTGGAAAGTTTAAGGTCCAGGTGCAGGCAAGTTTGGAGGCTGCCAGATGCTTTCTGCTTTGTAGATGATCCTTATATCTCTAGATGCTATGGTGGCACCTGAGGTACAGAATAAGATGGACACTTACAGGACAGCAAGATAGCAGCCCCCATGACAGCTATGACAGGCTCACTCAAGCCTCTTTTTCTCTTTTTTCTTTCTTTCTTTCTTTCTTTCTTTCTTTCTTTCTTTCTTTCTTTCTTTCTTTTTTCTTTTCTTTTATTTTTTCTTCTTCTTTTTTTTTTTTGTAAAAGCACTAATCCCATTCATGACAAATCTACTGAAATGAATGATTACCTCCCAAGGGCTCCACCCCATAGTAAGTCACCGAAGAAAGAGTATGTTTTAACGCAAAAGTTTTGGAGCGAGCATTCAGATCACAGTAGAAATGTCATGAATGAGAAAAAAAAATTGACAAGGGACAAGAACTGGTGTGAACCTCTTCATGGCAAGCTTTCACCTAGAAGCCTGGTTTCTTAACAAACTTAGTCTCCTAGGATGCTCCCCATTGCAACACATCAGGGAGGAGGAGAAATTCAACACACGGAACTGCCTGACTTTATGAAAAGACTAAACAATAACCAAGAACCCTGAGTCATAGGGACACATTCTGCCCCTGCTTCTCCTTTATTTCTGAGCCAAGAGTTGGCTCTCAGGCTCCCTGATGTGTCCCTGAGACCTGGAGTTACCATGGATCCGAGAGTCCTAGGTATAGGCTCCTTGTTGATTGGAATTACGACTACTTGGGTTCACGATGAGCAAACACTGTGCGCATGAACTCTGGGCAGGCCAAGAGTTGTTTCTTTTTGGGAAAGCAGAAAGCAGTATGAGGGAGCATGGAATTCCTATCTGTAGAAATAAGACCCTGAGGTCTTTGGGACTTAATGTTCCTTTTGAGAGAGCCAAGACCCGTTGCTTGCAGTTACTGTGGTCGTTTGGGCCCAGCTGGGGAATGGCAGCCATGTTTGAAGGCGTGCATAGATGATGATGGAGTTTTGTTATTCTGTCTACAGGGAGAAGTTGGGGAGCAAGGCCTTGCAGGTCATCCAGGCAAGAAGGTTAGTTTGATCATATTTTTACTTACTTAGCTCATTCTTTCAATTAACGAATCAGCATCATACAGCACATCTTAGGTAAACATTTTCAAGTGTCAGGAAGGATACTGTCTTTTGAAAGTTCATTACATTTATTTCATGTCTTCATTTGTTTGCTTAATGCATTTCAGCATGTCCTATGCATCAGTAGTGTTGAGCACTAGAGCCCAGCTAGGAACTGAGAGACTCTAGATGACATAAGAACACTTGAACAGTGTGGTGACGGAGACATGCCATCCTGAAGAGGGGGCTAGGGATGTCAGAAAAGATAGTGAAGGAAGGGCTGACATTGTGGCTGAGTCCCAAAAAGATGGAGAAGTCAAATACCCAGAGAGGTGGGGTGACAATTCCTGAGAGAGGCAACGGCCCAAACAGGAAAGAGCTTGGTACCCTAAAACAGATTCTCCAGAATTTTCCCTTGTGCAGAGCTCTCCTTTCACATCACTAAGCATGAGATCTATGAGGGGACGAAAAGCATGCGACCCAGGACCTCTTTCACAGGGACAACCTCCCACTGGTATTTACTGGTTTTGTTCTCTTAGGGGGAAGTTGGCCTTCCCGGTGCTCCAGGCCTCCCAGGACTGCGTGGAGAGAAAGGAGACCAGGCAAGTGTGACTGTCCTTTCCCACCAGGGCTATTGTGCTTGTGCCCAAGAAAAGAGCCTCTCCTGGAGTCTAATACCTTTAGGATGAGGTGGTGATTTTGACTGGGAGAATAGAACTACTCTAGGCATTGAAGGGAGAGAAACACAAGAAGATCAGAGTCTAGAGTCCTGAAGACACCTCTGGGAAGATTAGGGCATCCTCAGAGGAAAGGAGGGGTGGAGGTACCAAAGTCCAGGAGTCAGATGCTTCAAGAGCCTGCTTGGAGTTAAGCTTCACGGTGGCCGTCCTGCAGATGAGGCAAAGACAGTGATGAGGGGTGGGGAACACATGTGATGCATGTTCCCATTGCTCAAGGTCAGAGTGCCCTTATCCAGAGAGGCAGTGGTTAATATTGTGTTGGGTTCTAATGCTTATGAATTGTATTTTTTACTTTAGGGAGAAAAGGGTGAACTGGGACTTCCTGGGCTAAAAGGTGCCCAAGGTGAAAAGGTAGGGGCTGCCTGCTTTCATCCTCATCACTGATTTTTCTTGCAGAGAGAGAGAGAGAGAGAGAGAGAGAGAGAGAGAGAGAGAGAGAGAGATGTTTTACAGGATGTATTTGTATTGCCGCTAAGCATGTTTCTGAGTAATCCTGACACCCAGAAGCATTGTTGCACTGTCTTACTATTTTAGGGATCTATCAACACTGATATTCTCTTTTTTTACCCCTAGAAAGTTTCTGACTAGATAGTTATCTTTTGATCTTTGGGGCAGTTTAGAATGTCATTTCTCCACCCAAGACCAGAGTAGAATGCTGCTCCTTTCCAGAAACTTCTATTCAAACTTGGATTCTCAGAAATGCAATTTCTCTTAGAGACACTCCTTTCCAGAATCCAGAGGCTCAGGGAGACCACAACACTGTAACTGTTGGCTGAATTTCCTGTAAACGTCTAAAGAATCTGGGTCATCTTAGCTTCCCCTAGAGATCTGGGTATTAATAAATCTAAAATAAGACACTAAAGCAACACTGCCCCTTTCTTCCTGGGCTTTGCAAGTCCATGCCTCAGCCTTGCCTTCCACTGATGCATTCCCACCCCAGTGTTTTTGTGCTGCAGATAGAACCTTGGAATTGGGGATAGTAATTCTTGCTTGTCAAGGGCAACTGAGAGCTGAAAGCACACAGAGACACAGGACTGGAATCCAGACCTATCTATGTCAAACTGATCTCAAACCCATGGCTTTTCTGAAGTCAAGCCTCTCACTCGGAGTTGGAGGGTATCCTTCCTGCAACTTGCCCTGCTGGCAACCATTCTTCCTGTACCACTCTGGGATGGGCAAGGAGGCTGCTGCCAAGGCATCCTGAGTCCTCTGCTTTAGACACATCTTCCATTTGCACTCATTTGTGTTTTTCCACACGCCCCCACTAGGAGGCGCTGGGGTTAGGTCTCTTGACTTTAATGGTGGGATGATAGGGTAGACATGATCATCTCGAGAGTGCTAGAACAGACTTGTAGGAGGCAGAGTCATCCTGTGATTCTGGTGACAGTGCTTCTGGAACTTCTGCAGTGTCTGTCCAAGTGAAAAGCTGGTTCTGAGTGTGAAACTGGTTGCTTGGCTGGCTGCTCGCCTGTGGTTGTGCAACGGGACTGAGGCTTCTGTGTCTCAGGACTGAGGATTCTGTTTCTCAATGTCTGTATTTTTGAAATGGAGAGGAAATCACGTTAGCAAGAATAAATCAGACCTAAAGACAAGCACCACATGGTACCTCTCTTATGTGGTATCTAGATTTTATAAAATATCTATGTGTATGACACATATATGATGATGTGAATGTGTATGTGACATTAAAGTAAAGTGGACTATTTGGATGAGGAAGGATCCATCGGGAGGATGGTGCAGGACCAGAGTACATCACATATATTTATACAATGTCATTATGAAATCTATCATTTTGTATACATAAAAAACTAAAAATATACCTTATGGACCTGTCTACAGAGATGAATTAAGTTCACAAACATGAGATACATAATTTAGAATGTTCTTTGTAACAGAAGATACAAGCAAGAGGAACCCTCCTTTTTAGTGCTTATGGATATGGTAGGGTTTCAAGCTTGGCTCCCAAACTTATGCCATGCACAATAAAAATCCTAGTTTATGTAGGCATGTGAGTGCAGTCTGCCTCTTCTGAGAGGGTGGTACAGCTCTGGGGGTGTCTCTAAGGGGACGGGACTTCAGTGTGGCCATTGAGCTAAAGTACCTGTGTGAGAACATTTGCCGTAACTAGTGAAACACTGGCATTGCTGGCAGCAGTAGAAACAAATTCAGTGTCCTCATTATTATTTCAAAATGCTGGAAGGGCATATGGAGCTTCAATAACCTGTAGATATACAGGTCAGTCTAGATGCTTTAAAACACGTCTGAGATAGTTTATAATGTAGAGTGTATGTGTGTGTCTGTCTGCCTACCCCACAAGCCCTACCACACCTAACAATAATCTACTAAAGTTGGTGTAGGAAGAGCGATTTTGTTTTCTAGAGTGGACATGTTATTATAGACATTTCCTGGCATAAGCAGAATTGACAGGATTAAGATCACATTTTATTATCTTTCTTCATTTCTTCTAGGGTGAGGCTGGTCCAGCAGGTCCCCCTGGCTTACCTGGAAGTGTAAGTTACCCTCATTCTAATCTTATCTCCTCCGAATTCTCAAGGCAGTGGGAGTCCCTCTATGCCCATACTCATGCATGTGTACACGAGCACACTACACACACACACACACACACACACCACTTAATTATTAATATGCCCTCTTTAGTTCACCATTAACAAGACCTACTCCTAGCTCTTCCTCATTTATTCACTTTTTCAACAGAAGCACAGTTACTGTTTATCAGTACTTGAGAGTACACATCCACCTGCTGCATGCAGGGAAGCTGAGATCTGGAGACAAGAAGTCATCTGCTCAGGGTGGGACCACAGTAGGGTTCCTCTCCCACGGGCATTCTCGGGGTCTAGAGACAGGCTATCTAATGCCATCCTTAGCTTTGCAGTTGGTGGCCTCTTAATATATTCCAATAGATTTTTTCCCTGATAGTGAGCAGGGTATTAGATCAGGTACAGCAGTGAACATGAGTGGCTGTGAAGGGAGAAAGAGATGCCAAGATATTATGATTCTGTTTTGACAACATTCTACTTTTCCCTGATCCAAAAGGAGTAGCCAGAACCCCGTAGCATATATAGCATAGATGTAAAGGCATCTTTAGTTTATAATAATAAATATAAAGTGGCCGCTTTTATTATCAATTATCTTATTCCCAAGAATTCTGCAATGGGCCTAGTTTTGGAATCATTTTTATTTCAATATTTCCTCTGCTTCCTGTGGTTCTGTTTGGGCAGTTGACAGAGGCATTGCATGTGACTGTGTTTGCAAGTCCTGACAGAACTGGAGATAAATTCCCCTCTGGCTGAAACCGGATTTTAGCCTTTTCCTTCTACCAGTGCAATTTTTTTTGAGGGGTTCATTCAACGTCTTTATAGAATATGTTCTCTCCTGCCACAATGGCTACATTTGTCCAAAAACTGTGTGTATATTGTAATGTTGCTTATAATGATGACAAAATAATCTACATGATTATAACATAGTAAGTCCTGGACTTCCCATATCACAAAATCCAATTTTATACAATACACACGTAATCACTCACAGACACATAGGCACGCCTATCCTCACATACACACACTTACACAGCCCCACAGACATATAAGCACACACATATTCGTGCACACACATGAATACAAATACACTCCTGCACACACATACACACACTCGGCCGTTTTGAGATTTTATGGATGAGCACACTAAATAGAACAAGCTAAGCAGGAAAAATCAGTATATTGGTTGTTGAAGGATTGAGAACAAAGGCTTCCGTCCTCTGCACAGATGTCAGTTTCTGACCCTCCATGGTCTTGCTCAGATGCCTTCAGGAAACTCATGCCTCTGTCCTTCAGTTCCCTTACCCATAAAACATGGCAGAGGCACATCTCCACCTGTCAATGGCCAGTGAAATCATCCCTTAGTGCATGGGAGCTGCTATCAATCATGTACTTAGGTTTACTAGTCATATACTTCTTGCACTAAATGATGTATTTCCATATCTTTATAGTTGCTTGTAACCATTCATGTGGGCTCTAATGTATGAAACACAACAGTGGTTTAACTGGGAGGAGTCTGGAAGTAGAGACTTGAAGGCCAAGAGTGGAAGCTATGTTTTACCTTTTGTGGTGAATCTTCGTGTTTCTTTGCCTACTTACTATGTGCCTTGGGGTTTGGCTCTGGGACAAATTCTGACACACCTCAGGCCTCACAGAGCACTTACAGGCTCCTAGAGGCAGGAAATTAAGGTATATAAATAAGAAAAACGGTCAAGTTATCCCTATTTGTTGATGATGTATTTTACATAAAACATGCTGAAGCTTCCATGGGGAGCTTCTAGAAATGATTGACACTCTAAGTAAAGTGGCAGAATACAAAATTAAGTTAGAAAAACCAGTATCTTTTCTATTTGTTGGTATCAAACATGCTAAGAGAGAGGTCCCGGCCATGCTCCACTCACAGTAGTCTGAAACGATATCCAGGAATAAATCTAACCAAGGTGATGACGGACCTACCTCTACAGTGAAAACTTTAAATATTTGATGAAAGAGATAGAGGAAGACACTAAAATGCAAAACATCTCCTATGCTCATGAACTCATAGAATTAATATGGTGTGATCATCTACCAATTTGCAGATTCAATGCAATCCCCCCAAAAAATTACCATGACCTTCTTCACAGAAATAGAATAGAAACCCTAAAATTCAGATGGACACTCAGAAGGCCCCAGATAGCCAAAGAGACCCTGAGCAAAAATGAAGGATGCTAGAGGGATCACCGTCCCAATCTCCAGCTATTTTACAGAGCTATAGTAATACAAACAGCATGTCACCAAGTCAGACATGTAAATGAGTGGGACAGACAGAAGCACCAATGGTGGGAATGCACTCTAATCACAGTTGCAAAAGAGTGCCGCCCAAGAACATCCAGTACAGTTGGTGGATATATTAAGAGAACCCAACGACTTCTTAATTACATTATTTATATAATTACTTATATGAATTATATTGGAGTACTAGAGGAGAAAGGGGCATCTATGGGGACAATCAGAGGAGTCCTGAAGACTGGGCCCAAGTTAAAAGAGGAACAGTGTTTCAGGCCCAAGGAATCGTATCTGTGAAAGGATTGAGGGTAGACAGTGCATGGCCTCAGTGTAGCTTGGGTGGTGGGGAAGCTGGGGAGTCACTGAAGTCATGATGGTCTCCACTGGCCTCTCCACGAGCCAGTGGCTGGGCCCTCCTCACTAATCTTCTCTTCACCCCTGTCCCTGGCTAGCACAGGACAGGTTTTAATACTGGAAAAGGATGCAGTGACCTGAATTCAGTGTCCTAGGCAGCCTTCTAGTTGTCTGCATGGAGTATTCCATTTTGGCTTTCAGGAGGTGTTTATCCCCCTCTTACTGATGAGGGCAGAGAAGCTCAAAGATCTTATCCAGAGTCATAGAAGGGTTGGGACCATAGGTCTTTTAAATCACACCCCTCATTAATGTATGCACACACATAGAGATCATTTAAACAAAGCTGGTTCTCTTGGACACATTTAATGAAAATAAAAGACACGGGCAAAGCTGGACACACATATAATCCCACTACCTGGTGGGTAAGCACGGGAGACTCGGGAGTTCAAGGTTGTTCTTGGCTATTTAGAAAGTTTGAAGCCAGCTTAGACTATGTGAGATTCTGTCTCAAGAATATAAACCCAAAAAGATAACTTTTCTTTGGCGAGTGTAGCCACTAGTAGACTGTCTATGCCCCAGTGGACTACCTCACACCTCGATGGACAGCACTAGTAATACTCAGTGGACCATCAAAACAAGAGGACATGGAGCTGGGAGAGGGGAGTGGGGAATGGATATGATCAAGGTACATGGCATGCATGCATACGTTTTTCAAGAAATATATAAAAAATCCTGACAACTCTTCCCCCTCCCCCCCCCAGAAAAGACAAATATAAAAAAGGCACTTCAAGGCTGTGCTCTTTGACTTGGCAAATCTCTGAGAGGCAGCAAGGTTTTGACAAATGAAATGGAAGACTCCTTTGGTTGTGAGCATTCTAACGTGTGTGGTTTCCTTTCCAGCCATCAGTGTTCACACCGCACCCTAGAATGCCAGTAAGTAGCAGCGGGCCCTGGATGCAGCCTGTTGCCCCAGCTCATGTAGTGATGGTGCGGGGCATGGGCGAGGGGAGGCCTTGGCAGTCCTGTGGATTTGATTCTCAGTCCTTCATGCTGGTTAGGCAGCATCAGGGTTTCTAGAACTTGTCCTGGCAAAAATAGGGATAAATTACTACAAGAAACTTGTTCTGATGGCAGGCAGAACAATTATGTCACCTTCTCGGGACATAATTCGGTGGTCAAGAGCATAGGCCATACTCTGTTTGTCTAGAGTCCATTTTTGCTGTGGCCGGAAATGCTGGTAGCTTCAAGACTAGAAATATCAGAGCTGCCAGAATATTCTATGCCAATGTTGGCCATGAAGAGACCAGCAATGGGAACACTTCAAACCCTTAGTCCCCTGAAGTTGGTTACTCCATAGAGAAAATTTCCAGAATATTCCATTCAGACTGCTTGCAGGGTAGAGTTTCAGTGTCTTCCTGCACACACTGAGACATTTAACAGAAAGATGAAAATCAGCTCCATAGCCTGCAGACTGAAGGCTCTTTTCCTCCTTTTTCTATGAAGACTTCTGAAAAAGTATTTTCAGGATCTCTTTATGCTGCTGGCAGCACGGAGGCCAGGAAATGTTATATTTGGCACCACCACTAGCAGCAGCAGCAACAGCTGCCCACCCCTCCTCGTTTTAAGACAGGCTCTCACCCTGCAACCTTGATTAATCTGTAACTCATTGTGTAGAAAAGGGTGGCTTCAAGTGCTGAGATCTTCCTGCCGCTGCCTCCTGAGTGCTTGGATGAAAGGCCACCATGCCTGGCTCCTCTCCTCCTTTTGTGGCTCTTCTCTCACTGTGATATGATCTGTGTTTCACAACACAGGACAGCTGAGAGGGCGGAGTGGAAAGACCCATGGTCCACCAATGCTGTCTCCATTTCTCCAATAAGTTGATGTGACTTCAAAGACACAGATCTTCCATGTAATAGAAAGACACGTGGCAGGGAGACACTGAGTCCGATGATGAAGTCATGGAAGGATGAGGAAGGACATTAAGCTTGAACATGAGACAGGAAGGAAGTGCAGGGAGGCATCTCCTTGCTGCCTGGATTTCAGGAGCGGCCAGATGTCTGTCAGTCACAGCAGGTGCCTTTTGTGATGTGTTCGAAGGCTAATCTCCTCCCATACACAAGCAGGGCACCCATCCCACCACCTCCCTTCCTGCACCCCTCTTCCATCTATTAATTGAATACCTGATTCTGAGCCTCCCCATTTCCCCCAAACTGGCCACATCCTCCTATTAAGCATCTTTAGAGTCAGGTGCCTCCTTCACGGAGTCTGCTAAGGTTTCGACTCTACACTTGAATGGTCTGACCCTCTGACACAGAAGAGACATCCACGAATACAATGCAGAGCGAGGTCTTTCAAAACCAATCTCTTCCTTGAGGAAGACATGGAGAGAGATGTGCTGGGCAGATTCAGTTCTTGACAGACAGAAAATGTGAGGAAACCTTTGCCTCAAAATGCAGAAGAAATATTTCTCTTTAGATGTCATTTCCTCACTTTGAGCCGAAGAGTGGCTTCTAACTGCCTTAAAAGTACACACACATTCTGAAGGAAGGATACCTACTGGGACTCAAAGTTGGAGACAGGCAGCACACTCACCCCCTTTCTCCTTCTTTGCTCTTCCAGTGGAATAGTCTAGAAATTGTCTCTACAAAGCAACTTTAATCCCGGGGCACAGTTTGGGGCTCTGTTGCTCTGAAGAAGAGACTCTTGTTCTTAGATCTGAGCAGTAAGTCAGGATCTCTGAATAACGGGAAAGAGAGAGGCTCCCACTCAAAGACCCAGCCAACAGGAAGAGCTTTGGCTGTGATCACCATGGAGGGGGTCCTTGTGTCAATGCTGCAGGGTGTACCCCGTGTGCTGGAAGCATTGGGGGGTCATTGTCAAGTCACCTGTATTATGTGCTTCTAACCAACAGGGAGAGCAAGGGCCGAAAGGAGAAAAGGGTGACCCTGGTAACCCTGGCACCATGGTGAGTAGCTATACCCCAGATACTGCTCTCCATTCCCAAAGTTACCTGAAGACCAGAAATCCAGGCCTGGCTGGCTCTAGGTCTGCACCCCACGGGCCACTCTACACCCTGGAGGAATTAGTAAACTGAGTATGTCCCGCTTTAGTCCTCAGGACCTTGGTATTATGGCTTCTGTAGATCTCAAATGACAACCATTGCATGGCCCCACACACAGCCCCATCCCAGAACAAGGGTACTGAGCTAGTTCACGAGCACGGTTTTCTCTCATTGCAGGGACCACAGGGTCGTCCAGGAGAACTGGGCCCTCGGGGACCCACTGGACCTCCGGTAAGAGAGCCCTTTTTCCATCTGTTAGTTCCTGGACCATGCTGTCCCTGGTCATGTATTCCTTCCTGCCTTACCCACCAGCCTTCTCATTGGACATTTTGGGAATTCTTATTAGGGTGGGTATACTGGAGACATGGTTTGTGCTAATCCCCAGAATTAAGGGTGTCAACACCTTGCAAAGTTGTCCCCCAAAGCAACAACCTGGGCCAGGCTCTGGGGTGCTGGTTGTCCCTGTCTTTCTACTAAGGGGCTGCTGTGGCTGAGGAAAGCTCCCTTAGACTCAGTGTTCTGAAGAGAGGTTGCCCAGAAGCAGGATTCCTCTCGGTGTCCAGTGCATTTTTCAGATGCAGGGAACTGGCTTGTCCTCCCCAGCCATTGATGGGCAGGCAGGTTAGCAGATGCCAGGTACATATTAACAACTTCCTTTTTTTAGTATGGTTTGGGCTGAGAGGATATTTCCTGACAATTGTTCAGTTATTTGGGGGAGAGGGAAAGGAACCCTATACAGTTTTGAAGGACCTATTAGTTGTTTAAAACTCCCGAGGTCAGGGCTGTCTAACTCTGTGTAGCTTATTTACATAATGAGTCAATGATGGTAAATAGACGACTGTAGGGGCAGCGATGGAGATGAGCTGGGCCAGCGAATGGTGACTGTGCCGCACTTGATAGAACCCATTTTCTGTTCTTTGTTCTGATGAGTCACTTTTGAGCAGCAGGCTAGCGCTACCTGAGATGCGGCCTCTGATCCACCTCCTTTTATCTCTCCTGCACAGGGAGCCAAGGGACATGACGGTGCACATGGGGCTCCTGGAGCAGCTGGAAGCCCTGTGAGTCCTCCTGTCTTGCCTTACTTCTGGGGACTTAAGAAGGGGCCCCAGATGAGCATTTTTTTTCTGGCTCACTGTTCTGGACCAACTGGGATGTGACTAAGAAAGAAAATCCCACACTGGTGGGGCAGTTCAGGCATGGGAGGAGGCATTTGAACCTGAAGCCAAATTGAAGCTGTTCTGGTCTGGTCTACACACAGTGTTCTTATCAGGCCTGGACATTGTTCCATGTCCAGCCCTGAGACAGATTCCCTCCTATACATGGATGCTACAAAGGCACAGTCTCAGTACAAGCCCGTGCTGTACGTACATGCCCAAGAGTGAGAAAATTCTTCAGTGCACATAGAGGACACTCAAAGGATTTTCAGTACACAAAGAGGACCATTCCCAGATGTTTGCCATTCTGAGGATTGTGCCTGGATTCAGATCCACATAGATACACTCAAAAGATAAAGTCCAAGTTACACACATCTATTTCTCTTTCTTTTTATGTGTGTCCTTATACCTCTATCTCACTCTGTTTCCTCAATGCTTTTCCCCATGCCCCTCTCTCTCTCTCTCTCTCTCTCTCTCTCTCTCTCTCTCTCTCTCTCTCTCTCTCTCTCTCACACACACACACACACACACACACACACTGACCCTCAAACACAAAGCAGCAGTCAAGTCATTGTACAGATAGACACTTCTCTGTAGGCACCCATTGAACTCTGAGGCTGCTGCTCCCAGCTTTCCCAACCACATCCACAGATTAGAGGTGCTTAGTCTCAGAGAGGCAGGCACTCTTCACGTTGACTGCATGGAGCTGTGCTGTGTAGCCAAAGCCCCAGAGCTTAGATGTCACCGTGGTACTGGATGGTGGCAGAGCCAGACTGACCTGACTGGCCTGCCCGAAGTGGTGACCAGTTAGCCAAACAAAGCATCCAGCGTCTAGTCTGGTCCGTGGACCACAGACCAAATGTCCTGGCCAGAACATCATTATATGATCTGGTATTCTGTGACTGTGTCTTAGAGAAGATGGGACCAGTCATGAATAGTGGCTCATGTGGATGATACAGAAGAAGAGAGATGGCTTTTTCCTGCAGCAAGGACAACAGCCTGCCTTGTGCTCAGCGTAGGTAGAGTGGGCTTGGGATCAACACACATGGCCTGTGATGGCGGGCAACACCAAGACCCTAAGAAATCTCTAGTCCTTTGAGTATGCCTTAACTCCCATTCTATGGCACTGATCCTCCGACATGACCTCAGCCACACCCCCTCTCAGAGTCACGACCCAGGTGTCAAGTTCTAATCAAAGTTCACTTCAGGAAATGGTCACCCATCATCCAGTCCAGCACACACGTGCAATGTGCACACGGGCTCACATACATGCTCACACTCACTCGTCCACTCCCTCCACAGATACTTTTGCTCTGTGGATGGAGCCAGCGTCTTCAGCATGGTGTTATTTTACAGCAGCCTTTCCAGGCTCACACAGACCTGTGATCACCTGTCACCCAGTGGCTCATCACAAGCCCTCTCTACCCACCCTCTAAAAGTCCCTTTCTGTCCAACTCATGGCGAGCCACTGCTCAGCCTGTCCTCTATCCTCTGTTTGTCCTGTAAGATTTGCCCATTGTCCATTAACGCCTCAGTGTGCCAGGGGCCTCTTCTTCATAACTCAACTCAGAACAGCTCCCTGTGCATAGGGTCAAGGCTGGTGGTCACCTAAACTTCTTAGGCATGCTGGATGGCTTTCTTCTCTGCCCACCCCTGCCATCTACACTGCCTGCCCCGTGACATCACCTGGTTTGAGGAACTTTGAGAGTCTTCCTGTCTCTGGTTCACTCTACCTCCAAGCCCATTCGCTTGACTCTAACCGGTGGGGATACTGTAGTCTCAATGAGGGACAGTTTTAACCTCTGTGATAGTCAGTCTGGAGGCTGTTCCCGCAGTTGAGGGGGAACTGAGTCATACAAGACATTTATGGAGAGTGGCTGGGGTCGGTTATACGAGACATTTATGGAGAGTGGCTGGGGTCGGTTAATTGTGGCCAGTACATTTGGCTTTTCTCAATTGCTCCATCTCTGTTTAGGGTGCTCCAGGACCTGCAGGACCCCCTGGTGTCAGTGGTCCCCCAGGAAGTTTGGTGAGTATAGCAAAGAAAGGAAGGGTGTCGTAGTGAGTCATAAACCTGCAGAGTCTATCACGGTTCACTTTCTTATCCTCCTTCCCATTCACATAGAGGTGTGGGCAGCACAGCCTCACAGGAGTGTACACCAGTGTATGAATGAGGGCTACCCAGAACATTACCAACCCAGGGTTCTAGGAAGCAGCACTTCAGCTCCCTGGGTGATAGATGGATTTGGTGAGGGCGGAGAGGCTGTACATTTCACTGATGCTGGAATCAACATCACCATTTGCCTTCAAAGAAATTAGTGAACCCAAAGAAGTCAGAGGTTCCCGATGTCTGTTAGATACCTGGATTCTCACCCAGCTCTCCCAACAGCTGGCATTAAGACCTCGGTCAGTCATTCCTAAGCTCTTTCATCTGAAGAAATGAGGCAGGGTTAGACCAGGTTAGACAGGATTAGATGCGTCATCTTTCAGGTCTCGCTGCTGAGATTCCTCCTTTCCCTCTCCCGGATGGCAATCCGAGATGCCTCTTAATAGGCTAGTATTATGATTCAACGCAAGCATTGATTTAGACCTTAATGATTTTCAGTAAATTATACAGTGGCATCTGGTCACATGCTACAGGGAATTTATCCTTTGCATTAGATTAGTCCAGGCTTGTTCCCTAAACCTTCCCAGGTAGCTGTGACCCAGAGGACAGATGCATGACACTTAGAATCTTAATGCACAATATGTTAGTCTATTTCATCCACACAGCAAGCCTCTTAGGTGGACACCATCCCTGACCTGCTTTATACCAGAGGAAATGGAGGCAGGAGATGAGTCATGGGGAAGTGGTTGGAGGGGCTTTTTCCTGTATAGTCTTTCCTTTCCAACTGTACATACATAGTCAATACTTTCCTGGCTTTTGGAGAGCACTGTGTCCAGTCATCCACAAGAAAGGGGCAGGATTGTCTCCTGAAGTAGCTCCAGGGTGATGGGAGAAGAAGCAGCCCAACTCTTTAAATATATATATATATATATATATGTGTGTGTGTGTATATATGATATTTTGTGTATGTATGGCCATTTCCCTTCAACACACTGTGTACCGCCGTGTGCTGGTGCCTGTGGAGGCCAGAAAGGGGCTTCAGGTATCCCCAAAAGTGGAATATGTAGTTGTGAACTACTTTGTCGGTGCTGGGAATTGAACCCATGTCCTCTGGAAGAGAAGTCAGTACTCTTCACCACTGACCCATCTCCCTAGCTCCAGTGGTCTCATGCTTTGTCCCAAGGTGAGGTAGTTCTGCAGGGTGTCCTAGATGGGCTCCAGAGTCCTCAGGAGGACTGAGCTCCATTGGCTTGGTGACTGGCTAGCTATTTCCTCGTTGCCATATGTCCTCACTGGTGTGTCTACAGAATGTTTATCTGTGAGATGCTGGGGGAGAACCTACAGACACTCGAAGGGTTGGTCTCTGACACACAGTCAGGTTCTTTTTTTGGTTTGGTCTGTCCTCACCTGGTCTGCCTACTCAAAGACTAAGGGTTTAAGGGGCAAGCACTTGGCAGATCATATCTATTCTCAAAGTTTTGATGTACAAGGTCCATAGCCAGACTCAGGCAAGGAGATGGGCATTAGTGAGTTTAAGTCAGGATGGGAATCGTGAGCAGAAGTGAAAGGGGGCCTGGTGACATACTCCAGGGGCTAATGTTCTTTAAAAACTGACCATATGAACACCTTCCTTTTTCCAGGGTCCCCCTGGCCTCAGAGGCACCCCTGGGAAAGACGGGGCGCGTGGGGAGAAGGTAAGAGCCATGCAGACTGCAGAAGGGCATTGTTGTTGAAGGCTTCACTTGGGCAGTAGTCAAGGCGCTCACGCTGCTCAGGGCTGACCTGAGGCTCAGGCACAAGAGGGACTGTGTGAGAGAGATGAGGGGGGGATGGGACATCTCACACTTCTCACTGTCACAGGTCGTCCTGGGGTCAGAGTAGTGTCCCCCTTACAGATGCCAGCAGAGATCCAAGGGACATTGTATGTCCTTTATCTCATAGCTGGTGAGCAGCCGCATGGGATCTCACTGTACATCCCACATTCACTGAGCACCGTGGTTGCCAGGGAACCCTCCCAAGCCTGGGAAAGCATTTTGTGTCTTAGAAGAAGGAAACAAGATCCTGCTTCCTATCATCAGAAATTGCCTCCAGGTCCGGGAGGAGCAAGGCACCCTCTGCTGTCCTGCTGCTCATTGCTCTGACATGACCATGGGCTTCGGGACGGTGCTCATGTCTTAGCAATGCTGAGTCAGAGCTTGGGAAACCACAGTACTCATCAGTGCCCAAGGGAGATAGAGAGCTTTAGACTCACTAAAGGCTGGTTCAGTGTCCTGGTTGTGTGACTCTAAACGAGAGTGACAACAGTGATTATCAGTAGGGACAGTCTCACCTCCTCTGGACTTTTGGTTGTCCTCCCGCCAGGGGGTGGGGTGCAGCCGGCATGGTACATACAGAACAAGGTTCTGTCTTAACTGTCACAGAGCACAGTGAAGGATGCTGTCTGTCCTCAACACTCTCAACATGCACTATTCAGCCATCCTCAGTGTCAGCAGGACCAAGGCTGAGAAACCATCACTAGAAAATGGCATTCTCGTTGCGTTGCGTTTCAGTTTGCTCGGCTGTAAAATGAGGAGGGTAGTAGAAACATGGGGTCCAAGCTATGGACATCACTCCAAGGACTGGGGCTAGGGGCATGGCCTTGAGAGAGGACGTGTGACAAGAACATGATGGTGTGTCTTGTTCCCTTTACACATAAGGTGTCCTTTCTCCAGATTTCCCACCTACAGAAGTCTACACAGTTGCCCAAATGTGGCTTGTATTTTAGATAGAGTCTCACTCTGTGGCTCGTGCTAGGCTTGAACTCACTCTATAGCTCGGGCTAGCCTCTAACCCATGGTGATCCCCTTGCCTCAGACTCCCGAGTGCCAGGATTAAAGGAGAGAGCTTCTCCAAGTTCATCAAATTGATCCCTTCTAGATGTTTCTCCTGAAGACTGTTAAAGACGTGATTGTTTTTTTATTATCTTTTTGTTTTGTTTTGTTTTTGCTGGAAGTTTAACAAGAGTGATTGTACTTTTTATTTTAACAAAAGATTTGGTTTTAAAATAAAAATTTCAGGAAGAAAAAATATTCTCGAGGAAAGAGCGAACTGTAGAAAATATCGTTGACTTGTGGTCTGTTGATCACAACCTCAATAATAAGCCCTGGTGGTGCAGGTACAATGTGTGTGCGTGCGTGCGTGTGTGTGTGTGTGTGCATGCGTGTGCGTTTGTGTTGGATTTTGGAAACAGGGTCTCCCTATGTAGTCCACGGATGCTGGAACTTTCTGTGTCAACCAGGCTGGTGTACAACTTGCAGTAATTCTCCCTGCCTCTAATTACCAAGTGCTGGAATTATAAATGTATACCATAATACCTTGCTGGTGCTTAAAAAAAAAAAGATAATACCACCTTAAGTTGCAGAAATAAGAGAACACCTAACTTAAAAATGGATAAATCCTAATTGTATTTCCTGTGTGCTGTTGATCATTTGACCTCTAGGGGGAGCCAAACACTTCTTGACTGATCAGAAACAATATGAAGGTTGTTGAGTCAGGCCCGGTGCTGGAAGGGTCCAGACTTAGGCAAAACAGCAAAATTCCTGAAATCACAGTCTACTCTTTAGCATGTTCTGTGTCTGGCCTGGGGAGCTTATAAAGATGAACTTGCTCTCTAGTCTTGAAGAGACTCCCCTGCTCCCAATCCCTGCTTGCAGCCTTGGCTGGTTTTCCTGAACTTCTCCATCAGAGAAGGGATAGGCACAGGCTATGTGAAAATTGGTGGAGGCTCTGCCCAGTAAAGGACTTTAGCACGTAAATGTGGATGGGGCTGTTGGGGCGGGGGGAGCAGAATTCAACTTTTGACAGCCTATTGAGCAGTCTGTCTTCTGATGCCCCAGAAGAACACGTCTTTTAAAGTTCTCCAGGCAGCTCTGAAGCCTCCACGCAGACTCAGGCTGACTTGCCTTTCCTAAGCTGAGTTCTGTGCTCTGCTGATGCCAATCGAGGTCTCTTTTCTCCCCAGGGAGCAACAGGGGAGGAAGGCAGCCCGGGGCCAGCTGGTCCACGGGGTGATCCTGGTGCTCCTGGCCTCCCTGGGTCACCTGGAAAAGGGAAGGACGGGGAGCCGGTAAGTGGCAGGCAATGCTCTGAGCTTTGGGAAGCCAGGCTAGTTGGGGGTGGGGGGAGCAGGGAAAGAGCCAAGCAAAGACTCATTTTAGCAAATGAGTAGCCATAGCTGACGAAGTGGACCTGGGTGGGGAGGGGAGCTGTAAGGCTCGGGATGCCCCCTGACCCAGGGATACAGTCCTGTCAACCGGCATGCTTAGTAAAAATCAAGTAAAACACGCACAACATGGTACTTCCATGCCAGTTTTTACTAACTTTGTGAATTATTGCTGAAATCCATAACTTAATCCTCTCAGCCTGTGGTTGACCACAGGAAGCTGGAGCCTTGGAAGTGAAACCACAGATGGGCCTGTGTGGCGGCAGCCAGGAACTCATGGAGCTCAGGTTGCTTGCTCTGGATCCGGGGGAAGCCAGTCATGCAAATGAGTTTCAAATTACCCAGTGGTCATAGCATACACACACACACACACACACACACAGACACACACACAAAGAAGGGTTTCTCCGTTCATGCTGGGCTCCTCTAGCCAAAAATAGAACCTGGATTTCAAGCGTGTTCATGAGTGCCATTTAGGCCAAGCTCATTAGCTGGAAATGGAAGCCCCTCCCTGTGCTACCCCAGGTCTCTGTAGTGCAATAAAGAAGAAGGAGATTAAGCTTTGGGGTCATGGGGTCAGGTGAGCCTGGCTTTTGGGAGCCCTTAGCATGAAGATCGGAAGAAAAAAACCACACCAAGGGATAGAGGGGCTTGTTTTTGTCCACATGGGGCAGGAAGCGGCAGCGTCAGAAATCATACCCAGGCCCTATGACTGAGTGTCCTCACCTTGCAGTGACAGTCCCCTCTGTAGCTGTTCTACTCCTGCTCCAGCAGAGGGCAGGCAGCCTGGTATGTGGTGAGGGCTTCCGCTCTAATGGGTCCTTGTTCATTTCAACAGGGACTTCGTGGACCACCTGGGTTACCTGGCCCCTTAGGAACCAAGGTAAGTGCTTGTCCCAGCAAATTAGAGATGGTACGTATGGCACTTGGAGAGTGGGGACCTTCTAATTATATGCATCTCTGGTCACCTCAGCCATTCCCACATTTCTCATTCTGAGACGCGAAGTGTTGTACACAGCAGGGCTTCATACAGGCTAATTAAATGAGCTTCAGACAAGCTAATTAAAAAACGCTGCTGGCTTTCACCTGGCCAAGCCACGGTCCAAGTCCTCTCTTGTTACTGGTGAAGTCTGAGTAGTAGATGATCCCAAACTTTAACATAATTCTAATAGGAATCTAGGCGTCTGGTGTGTGTATTGGGGCAGGGGAAGGGGGTGCTGGTCTAAACAGCCCAGCACTATCCCAACACTGCTCTCTTTCCCCAAGCCGTGGCATAAACGGTGGGGCGGGGTAGGGAGGGGAGAAGCTGCAGGGAGCATTTTATGGGCCAGCGCTGGAAATCGGTTCCTATGTCCACCCACTAAATTCTAGTGACCTTCATGACAAAGGAAGGCCAGAGAATGTCACCTAGTTGGGCATCAAAGAGGAAAAAGGAAATGGACGAATACCAGCCAAACTCTCCCTCAATTCATCGGCAACCATGGACAAAATGGATATGTGGAACGAAGGATCCATACAGAAAGACCTTGGGGCAATCCCCTGCTTGCTCAGGGGGATATTGTCTTTGCAGGCACATGGTTGCCGATGAATTGACCCTGTTGACAGGGGTGTCACACCACATATCCTTTTTGTCCATATATCCTTACTGGAGCTGCTGAGGGACATGGATAGCTCTCCCATTCTAACGACCTCAGGGCCAGCTCTCCCAACTGCCACAGGCAGCCAGGAGCAGGGGTGGGGGTGGTTCTCTCCCTTGCCCCTACTACTGTATGGCAGATGAGGAGTGGGATCATATCCTCCAAGCTCACCCTCCGGTTCACCCACACCCCTGTCAACAGGGTTAATTCATCGGCAACCATGGGCCTGCACCAACTGTTCCCCTTAAATGTCCACTCATCACACTGTTGATGTACAAATGTGTAAGATACTGTGTTTGAGGAATAAAGGTTCCCACTTTGAAGGCATGTAGAAAGTAAGTTGAAATTCAAGAACATCTTTATTTGGAAATGGATTGCTCAGGGGGACCGCAGAGGAGGGGATGCAAGGGAGAAGGGAAGGGAGAGAGAGATGGAGAGAGATCTTCAGCCCTGTCCCAGGTATGGAGAAGGCGTACCTCTTGGTATTAATGGAGGAAGTGGTCTAGAAGTTTCCTTCAGCATATCTCATTGCGTCCTGGTTGGTGGTAAAACAGGCAGCTCAGTGAGGAACACTTGCTTCCTGCAAAGTGAGCATGTTTGGACTTTATAGGGAACTTACTGTGAATTCCAGCTCAACTCTCTCAAGGTAGAAAGCAAATGGCTTTAGCTTTCTGAGATTGTTACTTTCCTATTTGAAGAGGTAAAGAATATTTGACACTAAAAGGGCTCCTTGGGAGTGAAATGATCTTATGTCATAGAGCCGTTGTTTGATAATTTCTATCTTTTTGCAGAACCCCAAACTTATTCACACATTCCTCTCTGGAGTGTAGGTTCCAGATGCTAGCTCTGGGCTCTGCTCCCTCTTACCCACTGGTCCTCTTGCTCTCAGTGACAGAGTGCTAGGTTTATTTTTGTGTCCTTTGGGGGCCATTTTCTGAAAGTGTCCTTCCATTAAGCTGGGAAGTGGTTTCTTGAGGGAATTTTTAGCATCACAATAGGCTATAGGCACAGATGGGGCCAGACCTGGCCGTTGGGCAGAAAAATCAATCATGGACTCGCGGCTGCTAAGTTGGGTCAGAATATGCTAAGCATGGTCTATCCTCTGGGGTATAGGAGAGAAGCTTATTTTGGGGAAGGCAGAATTCAGCGTCTGACACAGTGCAGCTGATGAAGATTACTTGTTTTCACATCCAGGCAGAGGGCATTAAAGCCAATATGTGACTTTATGGCAGACACTTGGTGCATAGATACATAGATATCTACTCTATATTTGAGATATGTGGTGGTAGATTTTATTGAATAGGCAAATGAGTAGGGAGTCTACTTTCATGCAGTTTACAGGGAAGCCAGAGGTGAGATGGACACACGGATAACGTGTGACATTGTGAAGATTAATGGAGATGTATGCATATAGCTAAAGTCTAACAGATGATAGCCAGAGAGGGCAGGCTCAGATGCTCTGTGGAAAGGGAGTGACTGGACCAAGCCAGTGACTGGGTCTGTGTTTTGGGGAGATTGGGTCATACACGTTTCAGCATGCTCTCAGAGGCAATGGCACGTACAGGAAGCAGGGGTGTGTCTGTTACTTTGCTATTGATGTGGCAGAATACTACTGCAAAAAGCAAGTCAAGGAAGATGGACTTTATTTTGACATGCAGTTGCAGAGTGGGTTGAGTCCATTATCAGGAAGGTACGGCATCCAGAGTGTGAGGTCAGCCTGACAAGGTTTTAACCATACAGAGGAAGCATCACACTAGGCTCAAGGAAAGAGAGGTTGGGGTATAAACCCAGCTGGAAGTAAAGAGATTAGATTGTACCCATATGCGAGAAGCAGGAAGCAGAAGGTAAGGGGAGAGGGGTGGGGAGGGAGTGAAAACAGGAAGTGGGGACCATCTATAAAACCTCAACCCCATTCCCACCCTAATGAAGTACTCCCTCCAGGAGCACTGCACTTCCTTAAGTTTCTGTGACCTTCCCAAACAGTGACACCAACTGGGGACCAAATGTTCCAATGCATGAGCCAGTAGAGCGCATTTCTTATCAAGACCATTACACACGGGGTATAAACATCAGCACAGAAGAACACAGATTCATAGTGTAACTTGTCATTGGAGGGTCAGGGTTACTGATGTACACGGAATGTGGCTTTGGGAAGGGAGAAGAGGATAGCCACAGCAGGGAAGTCTGCATCAGTCACTTCAAAGCAAACCCAAGGTTCAGAAGGAACGGTTTCATTTGACTTTATATGTGTCCATCTGATTTTTCTTTCTGCTAACATCAGTAAAATGGGCACAGTATAACTGGAGTAACTCGGTGTGTCTCTCAACTTCGTAGTCACTTCCCTTCGAGATGATTGCACAGAAGATGCAGAGGATCTTGGTAGAATCATAATATTTTATTGATGAAAGTCTTAAGGTGTAGAGACACCATGAGGCCTTCCCAGGGTTACAGTAGGGGCCTGACATTATCTTGACAAACCAAGCAACACTCAGCTATGCCTGAGATATTCCTACCTCAATCTCCACTCTTGTAAAGAGCCGTTGGCAGATGACCCATGGGTCAAGATGGGTCAGGTTTGCCTTTTTTTTTTAAATTAATTTCTTTGTCCCCTTCCTTGTACTTCTTAATCAGATTTTCTAGATCCAAAGCATGTTATACTTTCAAGACCTAGCCATACTACATCAATATAAAGAAATGGAATGCACTAAATAGGAATTTGAAGGGAAATTAGGAAAGATCTAGTAGAATAGTTGCGGGTGGGGCAATGGCTGATCTGTTTCTCGGGGATCACCAACAGCTGGTGGCATAGCCAGGTTGGGCTTGGGAGGACAAGGAAGGGCAATAGCAGGAATTAAGGGGGCTTAATGAGGGATTTGGGTTTGGGTTTTTACTTTTTTTTTGGTAAGGACTTTGTAAGTTTCGTTCTTCCCATCTTCATGACTGATACTCCACTTGAGGACTTAGCAGTAAATACTGACAGTAAGCAGGCATCGTGACTGAATTGCAAGTAGGGATTAGAGCCCAGATCTCGGCTTACAGCGACACACAATGAGTGTTGGCTGACTGAAGATCTAACTGTCGTCATCACGGAAACAAGAAAAGCAAATCACCTTAGCAGCATGGCTTTTCTTCTTTATCTTTGAATAATGTCTCTTATTGATTCATCTTTGAAAATTTCATACATGTACACAATTTATCTCGATCATCATCATCCTCCCACTTAGCCCTCTCCAGATTTCCTTGGGCTTCCCAGTACATCTCCCTCCCAACTTCATGGTTTTTTTGTTTTGTTTTGTTTGTTTGTTTGTTTTTGTTTTGTTTTTTTGGAAAGAAAAATAACCCACTGGAGGCAATCTTGGCTTCCTGTATGGATGTGTAAGTGGGGCTCTGCACCAGGGATGGGCGCCCTGCCAGCTGTTTTCAGAGATGCTTTCCATACTGCTGGCAGTTGTTAGTGCAGAGACTCAATGTGCTAGGAGTAGGTGGACGTGGATATCAGCTCTAGAAGAGACATCCTTACTACCCTCTGACACACAAGGCTCCGGAAACACTGAGAAGCAGGAGTAGCCGTTAGGGGCAAAAATATAGCTTATTTATTATCTATTTTTGATGCTTAAAAACAATGTTAACATTTCTTAGAGTCAGCTTTCTGATTGTAGTCCCTTTGGCTCTTTTCTGAGCTGGTTGACTTAAGGGATATTAAGTGGTCTAAGCAAGGACACCTGCCACTGCTTTGTCAGACTGGAGGGATAGAGCAATCCCTTATGTAATACTGCCATGTTTGTTGAATTTGGGTTGGGAGAAACAGTCTTAGGCATATCGCATCCCTGATGTTGCCTGTAGTGTTGGGGAGGCATGGCGAATAAACTCATTAGCAACTAGGTATCCCAAATCTGAACATTTGTGCAAAGTGTGGCGATCCAAGACTGGAAAAGCCTGTGTTAGCACCAATTAGGATTGCTGCCCGTGCAGAGCCGGCTTTGGTCAGAGATGCTTCTTTGTCTGCCACTGAGGGAGTTAAACAGCAGAAACTGGAACCTCTGCTTCCTTCTACGGGAAACAGCAGTGTTTACTCCTTTCTTCTCCCATCAAGTTCAGAATGTCACACATGTCACACGGCAAGAACAGCAGCAAAAGCAGCAGTTGGCTTGTGCGGGCTGAGTGACAGGGCCACAGTGCATTCTCTTTCTGCTTAGCCCTTTTAAGCAGTGTGCTACCAGGCTGACTCAGCTGTTCCTGCGTGCCTCTCTGGTAGGTGAGGACACATGCTCAGGACACTTGTCATAAGTCAGCAGTTCATGAGTGCCGAAGCCACAATTTAAAGTTGAACTTCCAGTACCCAAATCCATCCTTTTAACTACATTGCTGGAAGCTTTGCTCTTACTTGAGTTATCTTTGAGGCTCCTTCTCCGAACCCTGGAAGAACTACTCATGAAGTGTAGGTATTGGGAAGGTTTTGAAATATTGATGTGTTTATTTTCTGATGATGTGGGGTCTGAGTTGAAATGTGGGTGCACGTCTGCTTAGGATGAGGGTGTGATGTGCGTGGGGGAAGCACCATAGCTAGGTGGTCTGCACTTGGGGAGCATACTTAGTTTTCTAATCACAATTGGGGTCATGCTGAAATTGGGGCTACTTTGAGAGGTATGTGTTCACAGTCGTAGAGCTCTGGTTCACGTAACGCTGGACTAGGAGGGAGGATTGGCTTCTTTGGTGCATCAGGGAATGGAACATGAAGGATAGGTTGTGGGTGAGGAGCTGATGGCGCAACAGTCAGGATTCTGTGGGAAGCATAATCCTGTACATTCTTCCTGATCTTGTCAGCACTAACCTGTTCATCTTCTTTTTCTATCTCCCTAGGGTGACCGAGGAACACCTGGGATCCCTGGCTCTCCCGGCAGCCGTGGCGACCCAGGCATTGGGGTTGCTGGTCCACCTGTGAGTCCTTGTTTAGCTAATGTCCTTGTTCTTAGGTTACACTCACACTGCAGATTCCTGCGGGCTCCCTTGGGAGTCTGCAGCGTAGGTTCCTGTAGAGACAGTCCTGTTTCAGCTGATGTGGCAGCAGGCTCTGCGTCCTTGGGTCCATTGAATGCAGGGTTTGTATACATGGCTGCAGTTGGTACAAAACTTGTAGTACTTCTAATGGGAATAAGAAGAATACAGCTTTTGGACCAATGCATGGGGTATGATTCAAAACAAGGGCAACAAATTAACAAATCTCACCAATTTTGTATTTGTTCTTCATAATTCCATTACATGCATATGAAGTACATATACTTGGGTCACCATTACCTTCGTTTCCTTCCTCCTTCTACTGAAGCCCTTCTTCCCACCAAGTTGTCCTATTTCCATGACTCTTGCTTATTGCAAGACTGAATTTAATTAGGGTCGCCTGTGTGAACACAGCTGTGGGCTTATTTACTTGAACAAGGAAACTATACAAGGGACTACCACTGAGGGTATGACTTGTTTCCCCAGCAAACGTGTGTAGCTCCTCAGGGTTGGGTGGGGTCTTTTTAGTCCTGCGCTTTTCTGTGATGCAGTGTTGATGTGAGCCTAGCCTTTAACAGCTGAGCCATCTCTCCAGTCCGCGGTGTTGATGTGGCCAGCATTGTGCAGGTAGTTTCTGCTCTTGTCATTTCACACAGTGTAAGACTCATAGAGCTTGTAGCTCTGCTGCCTCTGAGGTACACAGGCTCCTCCATGTTCTCAGCCAATGGAGGTTCACTCTCTCTGTCCTCAGCCAGGCATCCCCTGTGGAAGACACGCTTTGTCTGTATATACGTGATGAAGTTTAGACTGTTTTCGGTGAAGAACTAGATTTCTGTTGTTGAGATTGGAATCATGTTTTGCGTCTTTTCACCATCACAGAATTGTCTTTTCTTCCCCCTGTCACTGAATGGTAGTTTTCAGAACTTAAGGACAACTTTCAATCTGAGGCTTTCTCTTCTCCCATCTGCTCTCTTCTTTGCTAAAGGCAAGATATTGATTCAGCTTCAACCGCATCTTTTTTCTTGACAGTCAGCCATGTCTTACTATTACTTGAGAGAAACTCACACTCAGCTATGCCTAAGAATAGCTCAACTACCCACATATAATTATTATTGTAAGCCATGTGCCCAGTCTAACTTCACCCCTGCTAAACATAACAAAACAGCACATGGCCTTGTCTCTGCATTTTCCACAATTTGAGAAATGCAGACCACAACCAAAAAGATCTCAGTAGCATTCTTTTCATTATTTTATGGAGAATTTCATATAGAGTTCTGTATTCACATCATCTCCCTCACTCAGCTCCTCCTGTGTCCATCTCCAACTCCTTAGCATATTCAGGACCTCTTATCTTTACTACTGTGTGTGTGTTTGTAAATACAACCTGCTGAATTCAGGTAGTGTTGCTTGCGTGTTTATGTGCTAAGGGCTGACTACTTGGTATTAGATAGCTATCGGTCGCCTTTATCTCTTCATTTAGGGCTGGAGTTTGTAACATTTCCCCTACCCACAATATTGTTGAGATTTCCTGGGTGCAAATTCCCTGTCATATACAGAAGAAACACTCTTCTGGTAGACATCTTGATCCTTAGACTCTTGGAATCTTTCTTCCCCCGTCTTCTATAATGTTCTTTGAGCCTTTGGTGTAAAGAGTTGTATTGTTGATGTGTCACTTGAAGTCGGACATGCCATTGTCAGTGTTCTTTGCATTTTGACCAGTTGTGGATTTCTAGAATGTTCTTTGCTGCAAAATGACATTTCTTTGTTGTGGGTTGAGAGCTACATTTATCTGTGGGCATAAGAATAAGTATTTAAATGTGGTTAGCAATTCTTCTGGCTGAGGACAGTGGCAGTAGGGGGCTCTCTAGGGTCTGTGGCCTTACCACTGTGAATACTTGGCTACATTTACAGTACCAGGCATAAATTATCTCTTTTTTGAGCAGCCCTTAAGTCAAATCAGACTGCATTTGTTTACTCCAAAGATGTAAGTGGCACTGTTGTGTTTTAGGGGCTATCTTGTTGTGTTGGTCATTGTTATTGTTCATAGGCTAACTAACATAATTTTTCATACATAACTCCCAAAGAAAGAATGATCTAATTTATTTTCTACAATATCGCATAAAATAAAAGTTCCCTTTGCTTTTGTCTGTAGCCTTCATGCATCTGAGTCAGGTTAGAGTTCCCTCCTCACACATGGTTCTCTGTTCTTCCACTCTCCCACAGGCCTGAGGGCCTCCCCACTGGAAAAGACCATCTGCTTCTGCTTCCTACCAGCAATGGGGACCCCTTCAAGGTGTCAGAATTGCAGTGGAGCTCTCGGTCTTGCCACAGACACTGTGGCAGGAGCAAATGAATTCCCTTATGGGAGCTCTGTCTGGTTTGTTTTCTTTCACGGGAAATTTCAGCTGGAATTTCTGACAATCAACACCCTCCGTCACATCCATTGTATTTTCTGTCTTGGACTTTTATTTATTTTAGTGTCTAGTAATTCAAAGGAACAAAGATAAATAAACAGTAGCCCAGACTTATTTCTGAAGTCCTCCTCTCAGAAGGGCCCCTTTCCCTAGAATTAGGAGTTTGACCTTATGAACTTGACCCTTAGAGCAGAAAGTGCCATGTTGTGTGCCTGGGATGTGCTTGTCCCCTTGTGTCCTGCCTTCTCCTCAGGGATACACCCCATTAAGCTCATCTTTCAGCAGTCCATGCTGAATGCCTAGGATGTGATTGTCCCCTTGTGTCCTGTCCACTCTCCAAGGATACACTGCATCGAGCTCATATAGACAACCAGGCAACAGAGGTGGCACAATTCACCCCAAATCCAACTAGCAGAAATCACCATGAAATATCTTCCTGCCTAGCTGATTCCACAGGAAAAATAATTTGCTAACTGCAGCCAAGAAAGAGACTGTAAATCAACTCTTTAGTGCATTCCTACCACCTGGGCTTATTAAAAGCTTCCTGGCTGATGAAATCTTATTGCATTGCCATAAATCTCATTGGCCAGCAGCCTAAGCTGGTGCTGGCCCGAGGAGCTACATGGGAGGGAGTTCAAGGACTTGCTGATAGCAGGTGTGGAAAGGAGGTGAGGAAGGATGTGTCGAGGTATTGGGGAACATGGATCTTTCCTGAGCAGCCCAATGTCTCTCTCTGTTCCATGCTGGGGTACAAAGGATCATATCCTGCACCCTATGCTTAGAGAAGATGGGCTTTCCTTCAGAGTTAAGGTAGGTCTCCAAAGCATGAGTTTATTTGAGAAATGATCTCAGAAATCTACTCTTAGATGATGACAAAGTAAGTCAGAGATAAGAAGAGAACCGAGGTAGAGTTTGTTATCGAGCAGGTGGGCACTGTGGGCAACTTTGTCTCTACTGACTTCTGGGTGACTACATGGTACATTCCCAGAGACTCCTGCAAAAAGAGCAAGGGAGCTGGAGTGTTAATGTACCAATACCGTAACTAGTGAGCTGTTCCCAGGAACCATCAGTCAGACCTTGGGCTTGAGCCCCACATGTCCCTCTTGCTAAAGAAGCCGTGGACAAAAACATGGAGTAGATTCTGTTGTAGGTTGCTCTCTGCCTCTTGCCTCATCCAGAGCGTGTTCTTCAAGGCTTTGCTACCCTCTGTAAGAGAGCCAGGAGCTGGTTTGTTGACCCTTGCTCCATCAGCAGACAAGAGGCAGTAAGGTGGTGCAGCTGCTTGTGGTTTTAGCTTCTTGCTATAGGGTCTTCACAAACAAAATCCTCCTTTCATCTTCACGTTGTTTCTGATCTTCCTTTGTAAGATTTAAGAGCTAAATCATGACCTCATTCAGGCTTTGGGGAGATCAAAGTGCTCTTGGATACCAGGAACTTTGTAAGCATAAGACGCTCACTGAGAGCCATATAACCCAAGACAGACTCTTTCCTATTCCAGCCATCAGTTTCCCTGTATCAGCAATTACCCGACCAAGTATCATCAATTTCAGCAGCGCCATCAGGGGAACTGGGACAAATGTGGCGTGATACTCTTGAAAATGATGTCTAGACTCCTATCTTTGCTTCTGTGATGTCATTGAGTTCCTCTTTAGTACTTCAGCACCTTCAGATTCTGGCAGTTAGCTGTAGGATGCCTTGACCAGTGAAGAAGCTCAGTGCACACACACTGGGGCATCCTTACAGTTCTTCAACTGCTTGATAGTTTTAAGAGTGATAGAAGGACCAGAGTCAACTGATTTCAGGCAAGGAAGTATTTTGAATGCACCACACAAGTGTGTTCTGTGCATTTCTCTAGTTTCTATGGAATAATATAAAAGTCATAGAGCGAGCAGCCTCTGAAATGTGAGAATTAGAATCATGTTATCCACCATCACCTGCCTCTGGCTGGCAGTTTGAACGGAAGCCCCAGGTGAGGTCTTCCTCCTTTGTTCTCATGTAATCCTTCCAACAGCCTACCAGACCATCTCTGCTTGCCCATGTGTGAGGAAGCAAACCTAAAGATATGAAGCCATTTCCATGAAGGCAAATGGAGGGTATGGGGAGCTGGCCTTGAACACTCAGCACTCTGAAAGCAGACGTCTCAGTGTCTCTTCTAGCAGGGCAGAGGGGATGTGTCCACTTCGTATGTATGGCCTTCAGTGCTTCTTATGTGTTTTCATGTTCTTAATTGCTCCTGGACCTGACTTGCGTAGCCATCCAAATGCTTTCTCCATTTATATATCTTATCTGTCTGATTTGATACCCTTTAGTTTTAGAAAGAGAGAATTAGGTTAGGTGTTGTTGTAGGGAGCCACTTGTTTATTCCCAGCTGCCCAGACTCCCAAAAATAATCACTCAGAAACTGTATTATTTAAATCACTGCTTGGTCTGTTAGCTTTAGCTTCTTGTTGGCTAACTCTTACATCTTAATTTAACCCATTTCTATTAATCTGTATATCGCCATGTGGCTGTGGCTTACTGGATAAAGTTCCATCTGGCGTCTATCTCTGGCAGGGCTACATGGCTTCTCCTGACTCCACCTTCTTTTTCTGATTGTACCTTTTCCAGTCTAGCTATAATCTGTTAAGCCATTGGCCAAAAGCCAATTTCTTTATTCATTAACCAATAAAAGCAACACATATATAGAAGGACTTCCCACACCATTCCTTTTTTTTCTGTTTAAATGAAAAGGAAGGCTTTAACTATAACATAGTAAAATTACATATAACAAGAGTTATCAAGGAAGAATTACAGTTACAATATTTGTATCTATTTTATCTTTTATCATAACTAAGGAAAATTATAACTATGTATTCTTCAACTCCATCAAAGACTCCAGAAGGATATAATATAATACCTAAGTTAACAGGAAGTGCACTGTAAGCAACTTCCAAAACTCTAGAATTGACAGAGGCATCTTGCTGCCTAGACAGTCATCCCAAGTTCTTCTGTACTAATGAGCCATCCATCTTCAGCCTACTGGCCGATAGTATCCAGCAGACTTTTCCATGAAGCAGGGAATTTCAAAGACAGTTCTGCCTGTATTGGCAGTTTTTCAGTCACTTTCTTCTTTGTACTGCAAAATGTCTGACAGACTCTTTCATGAAGCTAGAACACAGAAGGACAGTTTCACTTTCTTTAGGCAACTTCAGCAGTTATTTTTATGTGGATTCTGCATGTCCAGTTCATACAGCATAGCATCTAGAAGTCCAGGCAAGAGCAGTTTCTTGCCCAAATGGCTAACAAACTTCATAAGGGCCTCTTTAACGCCCATCTTCCTCTTGAAGTAATTGGTGCTGCCAGGAGCAGATGTGTCTCATTGTCATGAAAAGTCCTAAGTTATTAAAATATTTTAAATGCCATATTATGAAGGTTTCTGAAAGATTGGAATAATACCTATCTAACTGAAATACTTCTCTACATATCTAGAAAACCTAACTAACATGACTACAAGCTTGACTGTTGTAGATGGTTATCTATGAACCTATATTTCTTAATTTTACATTACATTTTTAAATGAGCTGCACAAACACAATACCTTAATCAAAATACATATGTACATAAATATACATATAACAAAACTGACCTAAAATTTGTATCAATAGACCAAGATCCATGCCAATGCAAAGTATTCATATCTATATCATATCCCCCTTTAAATGTAAACAAACATTTATAAACAATATTTGGGAATTTGGGCATAGTTTTCTCTAAGCTTCTTTCTGATTTTTGTTGGGCAAAGTAACTTTTGTGGGTGTTCACTGTGGCCTTTCAGGAGGTCATGGTTCATTGACCCACATTCGTCTGAAAGAAATCCACAGGTTCTCATCTTCCGTGGAAACAGAAGAACCTCTTTTCCAAAGTAACAAATCCTTAGACCCAAATTTCAGAATTACAATACCTTTAAAATGTATGGGTTGATTTAGCTTAGCAGCCCATAAAACAAAATTTCTCTCTGTACTTAGTTCCTTCACAGTCAAAAAATTCAAAGAAAATACAATAATATACATAATCTAGAATCTTTGTATATATTCCATCTTTATGTGGCTTATTTTTCTTACTCTATTTTTCTACAAGTAATCTTTACTCCTTTAACCTATGACTGTCTCTACTCTGTCTCTCTTTTTTTTTTTAATATTTATTTATTATGTATACAATATTCTGTCTGTATGCCTGAAGGCCAGAAGAGGGCACCAGACCTCTTTACAGATGGTTGTGAGCCACCATGTGGTTGCTGGGAATTGAACTCAGGACCTTTGGAAGAGCAGGCAATGCTCTTAAGCACTGAGCCATCTCTCCAGCCCCCTGTACTCTGTCTCTTTAAAGAATTTGTTTTTTTTTAAAAAAAACATAATACTTCTTTTTATAATTCTCTATACTCTTTTCTTCTCTCTCCCAAGCCTATGTACATTTCTTAAAAACACACTGTGTCTCATTTAGAGAACTTTTATGTCTGATTCTGTCTTATTGTGTATCTGTAATTATTTTCTGACCAGGACTGCTTCTTAAAATGCCTAAGCAGGCATGGCTAGGGCCAACATGGCCTTGCCTGCTTGCCCTGCCCAGTTCAACATGGTGAAAATCTGTTTATTGCTTCTGAGAGTCATTCTCTCTGCCCCAGATCCAGTGTCAGGTCGCAGCAGGTCTGTGTTGTCATTAAGCAAGTTGTAACACTGTGTTCACAAACCCCATTTAAATGCTCAGCCTCCTGAAAGAGCTAGAGTTTGTGCTTTTAGCATGGACCAGGAAGTTACTGTTTAGAAATTACACTTTTTTTTTGTGCTCCCGCTGAATCAAGAACACCTCTCTTAAAGGAGCTGCAGCGTGCCGCCAGCAAGCAGAGCCCATCTGATAAAAAAAAAAATGTGACTAAACTTTGTCTAGAATTCCTTTCCAAGTCCTCTCAGGTTTTATGTGGATTTATTTGGCACACGTTGGCATGGCAGTCTGTTTGGGGGGGGGGACTGCTTGTTCATTCCAGGCTGCCCAGACTCCCAGAATAATCACTCAGAAACTATATCATTAAATCACTGCTTGTCCTATTAGCTCTAGATTCTTATTAGCTAACTCTTACATCTTAATTTAACCCATTTTTTATTAATCTGTGTATAGCCACATGGCTGTGGCTTACTGGATAAAGTTCTGTCTGGTGCCTGTCTCTCTAGGGGCTACATGGCTTCTCCTGACTCCACCTTCTTTCTCTGTATATATCTTTTCCAGTCCAAAGAACTGAGTCAGTACTTTGAAGACCATCCTTCCCCAGGTGATTTCATAGTTAAAAAAGAAAGGAGCAGAAGCATATTTGCATATCCTGACCACCTGTCAGGATGGCACTGAGCTATCTTAACTTCAGAAAGGGGCCAGGCAGTCACCTCCTGAGTTAGGAGGTGCAATTATGCCTGTTAGGCTCCCAAACTCTGATGGTCAGACAATGGTGAATGGGCCTGCATTTCTCGGCCTCCACATCCCTGTTTGCCTTTTCTTATCCTCTTGATTCTCTTGTTTTGAATCATGACCAGGAATACATACTTTTATCCCCTACATATTTTTAGACTTTATTTATGACAAATAAGAACTTTTAAAATGTTTAGTACAGCCCCATCATCACACATGGAAAACGGAGCGCCAAGGATGCTGCCACCACTTCTCTCTTGCTTGTCTCACTCGGCTGTTTTCTGTCTGAATCAAGAGCCAATTGAGCCAATAGCAATTGCTCAATCTTTAAAAAGAGAACTCTGGCTGATTTGTAGACTCCCTCCCCCTTTTGATTCTGTTACTTGTTTATAGAGAAAGTTGGGATTATTCTTATTTTGATTCACTGGGGCTTGTTTTCGGCTTGCTAACAAGGATTCGCTGATCACACAGTTTAGCAGGAGCCACCACCCCTGTGGCTCTCATTAGTCAGTACCCAGGTCCAGAGGTTTGATCAGACTCAGGTTTGATGTTTTTGGCAGGACTTCACAGATGGCCTGTTGCACATCAGGAGGCACCTAGGATGTCTGGTGGTTCTTTTTTTTTTTTTCTGTGATGTTCACACCTTTTGATGTCCAAAACCCCATCAATTAATGCATGAAGGGCTACAAATTGGTGCTACGGCAGTTCTGTCAGCTGATTCTTCTGTCTTTATTAGCTGGACCATTTCTCTGTAGAGGGAAGTTCTCTCCTCTACAGCCCATCTGCTGAGCTCATATACCCAGTGCTAGAAATGCTGGGTGTCCCTCATGGAATGCTGTCACTAAATGTCTCCACAGAGAGTACTCATTAGACTTGCTTGAATATTTTTAAAGAATGCTCGAACCCAGAGATTTAAATGCATTTTGTGTTTTCATATATCTTTTTGGTCCTCAAATTGTTTTTAGCTTACTCCCCAAAGAGCATAGCTATTCAAGTTGACCCTGAGTCCTTTGAGACAAGCTTAGCTGTCTTTGGTAACTCCCTTGCTGTCTGTGGTGTGTCTAGGTTTGTCATGTTTGTGTGTGTTAGCTAAGATGACTTTTGAACATGCTCATTATGTGTGAGTTGCCCTTCTAATCACTGTGACCAACCAAGACAATCCCGAAGGCTCATCATTTGGGAGATACAATCCATCATGGCTGTTTATGCATGGCTGTGGGGTCAGCTTACAACTGAAGCAGCAGGAGCAGGTTATACCTGCTTGTGCTCTGAGAGCTACTAGGGACTGTAGTTTAGGTGGGGACCAATCCCAGGCTATAACCCTTGGATTCTACAGCAGCTACCCTCTTCCTCCGGGTAGGCTCCACCTCACTAATGTATCTATCAGATCTTGCCCAATAGCATCCTCATCTCAGGACCAATTGTTGAGACATGTGCACTCCTGGGACCATCACACTCTCAAATCATAACAGAGTACCCAGTCTTACAAAAAGATGCTAGACTTCAGAACTAGGAAGGAAATGATTATGCAGTCCCCTTCTATGGCCCTGAAAATATTTTAATTGATTTTTTTAAAAAAATAATATTTGTATACATCGTATTTTGATCATATTTCTCTCCTACTCCTTCCTCTTATTCTTCCCAGATACATCTCTAAGTCTATCCCAAATCCATCTCCTCTTTTTAAAAATAATTTGTATAGTCTACTGAGTCCGGTTGTGCTATGCATATACTCAGGTGTGGGACTCTCCATTAGAGTGTAATTGATCTCCCATGAGCCACATCCTTGAAAAATACTGACTTTCCCTCTCTCAGAAGCCACCAACTGTCCATGGTTCTACAGTTGGGAGGGTGTGGCCTTCTACTCCCTCCCTGTTGGAGTGTTCACTGGCTTGATCTAATGCAGGCAACCGTGACTACTGTGAGCTCAGGAGCACAGTGGTCCTGGCATGTCCAGAAGATACTGTTTTGCTCTGGTCTTCCCTCACCTTGGCTCTAAGTCTTTCATCCCCCTCTTCTGTGATGGTCCTTGAGTGTTGAGGAGAGGGGTATGGCATAGGTGTCCTGTTTATGGCTGAGCATTCTGCTTTATTCTTTACACTTTCGTCAGTTGTGGGTTTCTGTGTTAACTTTCCTTCACTGCCCAGAAAGCCTTGGAAAGTACACTGTGAGTAGCTGTGGGATGCTTTTTATGGTACAGATATCAGGTGGCTTTTCCACTCTGTATTTTCTTTTATTTTTAAGAACACGAGGAAAAATGATCATCTAGTTTTGTATTATAATTGGAAAAAAATTCAGAGAGTTAAAAGAATTTTCTTAAAATCAAGCTGGGTGTTGGTGGTGCATGCCTTTAATCCTAGCACTCTGGAGGCAAAGGCAGGCAGATCTCTGTGAGTTCAAGGCCAGCCTGGTCTACAAGAGCTAGTTCCAGGACAGGCTCCAAAGCTACAGAGAAACCCTGTCTCAAAAAACCAAAACAAAATAAAAATGTAAAGAATTTCTTAAAATCAAACAGCTAATATTTGATAAAGCTAAGATTTGAAACGGACAACTTTGAATGCAAAGTCCTTCCATCAAGTAGCATAAGAAAGTAATTTGGAACCTGACTTGATGAGCAAGTTAAATGTTTTAAAGTTAGAGCTTAATTATAAAACAAAGCATGACACTAAAAATGGAATGGCGGCATTCCTCATGCCAAGGGCAAGCATACTCTCGTTACATTTCTTTAAATAATATATTACAGCCCCATTGCAAACTACCTGAGCTGAACAAAATTCAGGTTCACAATGCATTATGATAGCAAAATCAGTGGCCTCTGAGCCAATACAGCAGGGGCAACTTCTGAGCCCATAGTTTCACCTGCTTGTTTGACTTCAGCTAATTACTTACTGCATTTCAACTTCAGCTTCTCTGTGTCCAAGGGATAATAGAGGTGTGCAGCATGCAGGCATCCTGCTGGGGCTAACATGAGACTCTGTGTGTGTGTGTGTGTGTGTGTATGGTGTATGTGTGATGTGTATGTGTGTGATGTGTGTGTGCATGCATGCATGTGTATGTGGCATATTTGTGATGTGTAGTGTGTGTGTGTGTGCATGTGGTGTATGTATGATGTGTAGTGTGTGTGTGTGCATGTGGTGTATGTATGATGTGTGTGTGTGATGTGGTATGTGTATGTGTGTGTGGGGGGGCATCTGGTGCTTCTCCTGGCATGGAGAACAAATGTGGAAAGTCCCCTCCTTTGCACACCTCTGAATGCCTTTAGCTAGTCTTCCTTGTGTGTGGATAAGGATTCAGTCATTACTGAAAGCTATGAAAGTTTGAGAAATGGGTAAGAATTTATCAGTGGTTAAATGATGCTGTTCACATTCCAGCGGCATTTATTAGCTGGAATACCTCTGCCTAGAAAATTGCTTGCTCTCGGATGATCATAGCCCAGTTTACAGTGTCTGCAGAAAGAGTGTAGAAGCGGTGTCTGTGGGAATCATTTGCTCATGCTCTACTCAATAGCAGCCTGCAGTGTTGTGGTGGAGACCCTGGCATACAAAGCCTGTGATATTTCCTCCATTAAAAACAAACAAACAAACAACAAACAAAAGAAAAAAACAACAAAAAAAAAAACAGATAAATGTTTGGTTTTTTTTAAATGATCCATTAAATGTCTGAATTGTCGTCATTGTTTATTTCTCTTTGTTTGCTGTGTGTTTCAAACATCTTGATCTAAAGAGCCCTTGTCCTCATTTCCTGCCCACAAAGCTCTAAGAACTATCCCCCCACCCCCACCCCAACAGACCTACTGTCCTCTGGGCTCTGCCTCTCTAGTGTCTCTTTGGATATCTGCTTCCCTTGGTGCTCCACAGTGCACTTGCGATGATGCTTTTTGACTGTCTGGCTGCTCAGGGATGTACACGATAGGGGATCTGGGCACTTCATCACAATACAGGGACAATGGCCTTTATGTGGAAGCTCTTCTCCATCTTGGGAATACTTAACCATGTTCTGGGAGTTGCTACATCCAGCAAGATGCAGGGCATGTTGATCTTAGGACAGAGGCACGACTAACTCCACTGTGTAAGGCCTTCCCAAATGTGAGTCCAGACACCAAGGCATGTCAGCCTTCCATTCGAAAACACCCATCTGCTAGCCGAGGCCCAGGACACAGACTGATCTATTCCTGGGAAACTGAGAGCTGCTCATTGACAAATTAAAATCTGGCCGAGGCAGGAATAACCAGTGCCTCGCTAAGGGTGTGTAAGGTAGGAAACCCTGGGCACACCAGAGGTATGGGGGAGTGGTGGGACAGGACTGAGGAGCCATGTGGGACTAACGGTGGGTGCTGGGTGGCACTTGTTCAAGAAAGAATGGATGAAATTTGGCTTAGCAATGAACTTTACAAAACAGGTTGGTGGTGCATATCTATAGTCCCAGAACTTGGGAAGGGGAGGCAAAATGATCAAGTGTTAAAGGTTTTCTTTACCTACTTAGTGTTTGAGGCCTTGGTTTCATGAGGCCCTGTTTTGTTTCTGTTCTTAAATAATGCCCACAGCATGTTTAAATGTTGAAATGAGCCTTCCTATTTTGTTTGCTAATCTGTTTGTTCTTTTCTTAGGGCCCTTCAGGACGACCAGGAGACAAAGGACCCCCGGTATGGTATGCTTTTAATGGAGGACTGTCAACACTTCTAAATTAGAGACAATCAAAAGTTACTAGAAATGCTTCACACTAGGCAGACTCTTTAAAATGCAAGCATAGACTTGTGAGACATATGGGGAGGAAGGAGTGGGGAGATCATTTAATTCAGCACAACTGTTTCATATTTGGACATACTGAGACTGGCTTCACCTCTTAGCACCTATCCACTACGTAAGTAAAGCCCCAGTTTAGGGAATTTAATCAACTAGCCTGAACTGTTTTTAATTCTGGCTTTACCCAGACACAGAGCCAAGAACATATAAGTTTCTCTTGATTTGTAAGATGGAGGCAGCAATACCTATGAGCCATTGTGGAAGCTCCTTGGGCTGATTTTATGCTAATGCACCAGAACAGCTGCCAGGGTGCATCTGTTCTCAGGAGCAGCCACAATTGTTCTTTGCCACTTTCAAGCACTCACTGAATGTTGGCTGCTGTGTCTTCCACTCCTAAGTCACCTCATGAGCAGAGGAGCTGCATGTCAACAACTGGGCTGATACCCAGCCTTTGACTCTGTGCACATATTTTAAAGTAATGTTTCATTCATGGTTTCTGATTAAGGAGGGCAGGGAGTCTTGGTCCTATTTTGCTAGATGAAGAAACAGAGGCTCAAAGCAATTGAGGTTCATGACCATGAGATTTCAAAGCAAATTATACTAAATAAAGCTGAGGAAGGTGGGACTCTGGATGGAAGGGTGGGTCTGAGGTGAGGTCCACAAAGACTCCAGAGGGAGCAAGGTCACCTCCCCAGAGCAGGTAGTGTGAGTTCAGCCAATGCCCCGAGAAGAGCTGGTTTTTCCCCTTGTAAATTTAAGGTGATGAGTTCTGTTGCCTGTGCCACTCTCTGCTGTTGCCCAGAAAATGTCAACAGAGTGAGAATGGACTTACAGAAAGTGATCAGTGTCATGCACAAGCCAAACTTTTTGTTGGGCCTTGTGCCAAGAAACTTGTGTAACCAATGAGGAGCTCAAGGGGCTGGCTGTCATCAAGGTGCACAGGAGGTGCGTTCTGGATGGGTACCCAGACCTGGTTCTCCACAGAAGTTGTGCCATCCACTCTAGCATGGGGCCAATGCCCAGGGCTCATGTCAGACTCCCAGGGAGGGTTTCTCTGAGCATTGTATCTGCACACAGAACACAGATGTCCACAGAGCACGTCCTGTTCATTAGGGTGTGATGGAGTGCCTTTGACAGATGCATTATTGTTGAATGTCTGTTCGTGCTGCTGGGGTAACACACACTGACGGAAGCATCTCAGGAAGAAAAGGACTGACTTTAGCTCTATTCAAGGTGCGGTCTGTTTTAGCAGGGAATTCAAAGCAGAAGAAGCAGGAAGCAGCTGCTCACACCTCATCCACAGCCAGGAGACAGATGTGAACGCAAGCTAGTGCTATGTTCACCATCACCAGCCCAGCATTCCCTGACCACATTTAAGCCAGTCTTCTCTCATCACTTAGCATAACTGTGATAACCCCCACAGGCATGTCCAGAGGCCCATCTCTGAGGTGATTGTTGACACTTCACACCAACTATGGCTCCCCACAGCAGGTCATTTGTGTAGTCATAACCAACGATTGTCAGACAAAGCTGTATCCTGTCTTCTCCCAGTCAGAGCCTGTCTTTTCTTCTGTTTCATCAGGGATCTCGAGGTTTGCCAGGATTCCCCGGCCCCCAGGGACCAGCTGGCCAGGATGTAAGTAATAGGAAAGCCATGGGCTTAGAGAGTGATTAGAGTCTCCCCTGTGAGCTCACTTCCTATCTCCTGGCCTCCCTTGTCCACATGGCTAGCACCAAATCCTTGCTCAGTCAAGGATTTCTGTGAAGCCCCAGGATGCTTATTTATTTTATTTTCTGTCAATTGTGACTTTTTGCATCTATTGATTTTCTTTCTTAAGCCTTTGTATCCTGTTTTCAGAACCCTAGATACTCCCAGGTCTCCACACACTGTCTCTTATTTTTTGCTCATCTGTGTTGATGAAATACATCCTGATTCTTCCATGAACAACTTCCTGGCCCTGTTCTGGCCTCCTCTCCTCAAGGGAATTACATAGACTCAATTGAGGCCCCTTGGGACAAAACCCTTTTATGACGATGACAACAGTCAAAAGTCTTCATCTCTTGGCCTTTAATCAGATAGCTCTGAACTGCCTGAATCTTCAAGCATCTTTAGGTCCCTGATATTCAGTAGCATGCCTGGGACCAGAGGCATTCCGTTTGCACTCACTGGCAAGATGAACAAATGGCAGCTATGAGTTTTTATAGGACAAAGATGCATGGCCCCAGTAAGCAATGGTACTCACTCGCTTATCTCCTTCCCTTGCTTGTGCCCCTTTAGTCCCCATTTAGTCTCCATTATCCAGGGGCAATCCAACCTTTTTCCCTTCCTTGGATTCTGAGCCAGAAAAGAAAACCCCTCTAGGCCTTGTTCCCCAACATCCATTTTTAACCACCCCCTGTCGTTCTTACATTCTTATAGCCTGTCATCAATGAAAACATTTTCTCTCAAAGCTTATATTTCGAATAAAAGATTAAGAGAGGTTTGTGTGTGAATGTGCACAGGTGGTTTTAGTCTGGGGTTCTGGATGGGACTTAACGGAAAGCCTTAATTTGCCCTATACACTTACTACTGTCATCTGGAAGGTCAACCAGGGCCCATTTTCAGAGCTGGGTGAATTTCTCCCCAGCTAAGTCATACAACTTGCCCCAACTGGCAGAGACAGAGTTTGATGGAGGGCTGTATGGAGTAGACAGAGATTATCACCATAGTGATGACTTTCTTTTCTCTCCTAGGGTGCACCAGGAAATCCAGGAGAAAGAGGGCCTCCTGGAAAACCAGTATGTTACCTGTCGGGTCTGGATAAATGCTGACTATATCAGTCAGGGTGCCAGCGAGAAATAAAGAGCAATTGAGACAGTCCAAGAGGCTTTAACAAGGGGGCAAATGGGCAGAGGGAAGTGATTCTGGGTGCAGCGCGAGCAGAGATAAGCCATGGTGGGAGCCAGGTTTGCACAGCTAGGTGCTGGCTAGAATGGTGGAATCAGAGCTATGCATTGGAAGCCACTGCCAGAAAACCTGGCCCGAGACAGGTGGGCATCTTCTTGCCTTCCAAGCCCCTGATAATGCCTCCCTTTGGTCCAATTCAGCCATGGGCTAGCAGGCAGGCTAGCCCTGAGATATAATGAAACAAGACAGAAGTCAGAATGTGGAACTAGGGCAGAAGCTTGCCCATTTCCTGTCTTTTGCCTGGGTTGCCTGTTGGCACTGTTTAGACAACTAGGAACAATTATTTTCTTTCACACGAGAATGGGAGACTCCCCAAGAGTTCAAGGAGAAGTCGACAGGTCCTTAGCTTGAGAACAAGCAAATTGGAGGTCTAACCGGTGTCTCTGAGGTACTGTATCCTCATCTTCTGGGACACCTCCTGAATTGGCAGTGGCAGAGAAGCAAAGGTTTAGCCAGGTGACCAGGTCGTCTGTTGACAGTCATGGGAGGGACTTGTGAGGCTGATTAGGTCTGGGGGGTGAGAGAGGCAGCTCCAGGGGGAGACAGACCATTAGAAGATGCTAACCAGGGTCCAAGAGAAATAGGGCATCAGACAGGCCTCAAGACTTACCCCACAGTCTGCTGCTGGAATCAAGTTGTTCACTGCGACAGAAACTTCATCTCATGATGGATTGAAGGGTTGCTTGTCCTCTTTACAAACATGGCCAGGTTTCAGACAAGTGCCCAAGGTACATACAGTCCTCCTTATCTTGTTAGAGCTAGTGGCCACAGCAGAGAGCTAGAGTGGGGTCTTGTTCTGTCTTGGAGGCTGTGACACCTATCACTGAAGACTTCCAGAGGACTGGGTATGCATCCCATTGCACACTGTGGAGATACACCTCTTTTCCTCCATGGACTCGGTGGAATAGCAGCCAGAGAAGTTGTTTGAAAGCCATGCCATTATCAAAGGGCAAGGCCACAGTGAAGCAGGTAGAAGAGAGAGACTCAGGCTGGAGGCATTGAATAATGTATAAATCATGTCCACCACATGCCAGTCCTGGACATCACCCTGCAAAGATATACTAGCAAACAGTGTAGGCGGCTGTGTCTCACTGTCTTTATCCGACTGGCCCCATCTCTCATGGATCTCTCTAGTGAGTGGCCTATAGAGCTGTTTCACCTTCAGGCTAGGCCTAACATCTGCATCTCTGTGTCAGTTGCTGCCACTGTGGCTTTTCCATAAGTTCTAATAAGTGTTCCCAGCAATAGAAGCTGGCCAGAAGTAAGGAGACTCTTGGTGTGTATAGATTGTGTATCCTCTGGCCTAACACATGCCACCATGTGGTTCCTAATGTCATTGGGCCTAATCTGCAAGTGGTCAACTCCTGAAAGGCATCTGTGACACCCTGCTGTGCATCTCGTGTCCCATGCCCTAAGGTTACCATGTCCACACAAAGTCAAAACGACTTTCTTCAGAGCTCTCCTGAGGCTTACAGAGAAGTAAGAGGAACAAGATTCTTGGTGATGTCATCAGAAAGCCTTGCTGGTGACCGTATTCACCCCTTGCTTTCTGTCACTCTGTAAATAATGGCCAGTACACTCAAAGGGCTTGTGTAAGATATCAGTGCAAGATATAAAGGTACAGTGTCTACTGCCTCAGAATGTCTCATTGTGTGCTATATGAGCCCCCCCTCCCCAACTCATGACATTCTCAGGGAAACACATAAGACCTCAGACTAAAGCTTTCCCCTTTTAAATTAAAACGTTAATAAATTGTTATTAGAAGGTCAGATTTTTTTTTTTCCTCCAGAGTGTCTCACTCTGGTATGTCTTTCTCAACTGCATGCTGCATGGGTTCTCCTTGCCAGACTAGTAACTCTACCAAACCTAAGTAATTCTAGCCTCAGTGTCTCTCAGAAACCCTACAGTTGCCCAGAGAGCTGATTGAATGAATTGTTGAACTTCTCTGCACAGGAGACAACATAAACCCTCTGTAGACACTTCCTGGGTAATTATGTGAAAGTCAGATGGCTTGTCAGTTGCACGGTGAGACAAAGCCTCTGAGCTAGGGAAAGTGGAAACTTGTAGAAGAATTGTCTTGGCCTTCCCCTCTTCAGGAATCACTGCTACAGATGATGGTGGCTCAGGCTTCTCATGATATGGGATGGAGTCCGTGGCCTGTCTCCGGGGAGCCGTCTCAGTGTACCTCTTCCCATTGCACAGTCTGCAGCTTGCAGCCGAGACTTCCAATCCCTAGTGAATACTTACGGATCCTTCTCACCTATAACAGTTTTCTTTCTTTCCATTCACCCCGTGTTAATTGTACCCAATACAATCTGAGTTCTTATCCTGCCCTTTGCTGCAGGTTGACTATAGTTACCGTAAGACATGTTCCGACTCAGTGGGTTTGTGAGTCCGGTGGCTGCAGCATCTTGCACACATACCTTCAGACATGTCTCAGGCCCCCTTTTCCAGAACCAAAGACTTCCATCCCAGAAAAGAGGGTTGTGTTTAGAATGTTCTTTAATCCATGAGAGCAGAAGACACTGGTTTGTATTCATACTAGGCCATTAATGATTAGCAGCAATAACTATTGGCTATCTAAAAAGTCCATGGCAGGTGAATTGGAGGCAGCCTGTCCCATATTTGTGTGACCCATCATGCTTTGATGAGGGCAGGGAGGGATAACAGAAGGGGACAGCATGAGAATGGGGACAGGAAGGCCTAAAGTCCTTCAGATACGTCCAGGACTAGGCAGCCTGGGTGGCTGCTACTTTGGCACGGTCTCCTTTGGTGAGTCCCAGGCTTGGGACTCTGCTGAACCTGTCTGCATCCTATGATTGCTCAAATCTGTTGGGAGTCACAGCTTGCACTCTTGAAGGCCGTTCATTCTCTGAAGATGCATAGAAGATACTGTACATCTGCATGCATGTCTGCACTTACCTATTTTTACTTTGACAGGGCCCTTCTTCACTGCTGTCTCCAGAGGACATAAATCTGTTAGTCAAGGTAAAAATGCATGTGTGTTGATAATTGTGCTGGGGGTGTACAAGCCTCAAAACACCCTTTCCCCCCACCTCTGAATCCTATAGCATTAAGAACAGCAGCAGCAATGTCTTTTATGAAACCATTGTGTGACCATCTGTTAAATCCACATGATCCAGTAGGACAGCAATCAACTACTGACATCAAAGATTTACTTATTTTTGTTTTATGTGTATGGGTACTTTGCCTGTATGTATGAATGTGTACTATGTTCATGAAGTACCCATTATAGGCAAGAAGAGGGTGTTGAATTTCCTGGAATTGGAGTTATAGATGATTGTGAACCGTGTAGATGCTGGAAATCAGACTGGGTCTTCTAGAAGACTAATCAGTGCTCTCAAGTTCTGAGCCATCACTCCAGCAACCTCATGCATCTACCTAAATTACAATTAAGTTCAACTAAAATTCAGGTTCTTGGTCATACTAGGCATTTTACAAGAACCTACTGCCCCCCATGTGGCTGGGAGCTACCTTATGGGGCAGTGCAGACACGGAACACAAAGTTCTCTGAAAGTTCTCCATGGAGTAATGTCCAAATGCTTGATGGAAATTGTTTATTCAGTTTTAACCTCCAAGAGGTAGGTATGCTCATGTTACTATTTTGCAAATATGAAATCACACACATAAATAGGCTCGATGGATAGAATAAACTGTTTCAGAGACAGAATCCAGTGTTCATCAAAGACTGGACTTGGCCTATAGAAGAATGTCTTCTCTTTGGAAGCTGGCAGGTGGCAGAGCCAAACAGTTGGTTTCTGGATCCTGTTGGCTCAAAGGTAGAAGCACAGGCTCATGGAAGTAAGGACAGTCACAGTCCTGACTTGGTGGGCTACTTGCCCACTTTCCAGAATGATGTTTGTTTGTTTGTTTTCCCTGAGAGGTACAAAGCACTTACCATAACTGGGCCAGAATCAAATGGGATCTCGTCAGAGTCATCCCCAGAAGCCAAGTTATGGAACTCTACTTTGCTTAAGGGCCTTGAATCTTGACTGGTAAAGAGCTGGGCAGGGCTACAACAGCTTTAAATTCATGTTCAGAAAGAAACACTATGATCATGGTGTTGGGAGTAGAGGGCCCTTGGCTGGCTCTTTTCCAAGCCTTTGTCGCAATACTGTATTTTACGTGGCTATAGGTCTCTACTTCCTGTATTCTAAAAACCACTGGATGACAGTAGAAGGTCTCTGGTTAACATAGGAACCCAACTGAAAAACAAAACAAAACAAAAAACCCCAAATACCTTATAAGCTTGAGGCTTTTTATCTTCCTGTACACTGAGATATATTAATGGAAAAATCAAATTTTATGAAACTAAGAGTAGACTAATCTTTATAGATTTTTATTGTTAGGATACTTTTTAAACCATTAAATAGATTACATTATCATTTATTTGAACTTTATTAAAGGCTTTTATTAGATAGTTCCTCCTGGTTTTCAGGCTCTGTGAGGACCTGGGTTTGTATCATCCCCTACTTCTCAGGATTTAAACCTATCCTTATCTGTGTGCCAGTGACAGCAGGGGAGGATGTGGCTGCAAGGGTCAAACCTCCCACCCCAACACCACAGAGCTGAGTCAAACCTTAACCCGGTGCTGATTCTCCAGCTGCTGTTGGATGCAGTTGTGTTCATCTGGGCATCTGGAAACACAGAGGCATGAGCAGCTGTGGTCAGGGCAGCTGCCCTGTGCTTGGAAAACTTCATACTGCAGTCTACCTCCTTGGGATTGGCTGGAGCTGCGGAGCTGGCCATCTTTAGCTTTCTGATTCTGGAATCTTCTGCCACTGTGATTCTAGAGGCTAAAGTCTGACAATCTAGTCTCGGTGACTGGGGACTAAGGAGGTATCTTTTATTACAAAAATCACTGCAGCGCCTAAGCATTTTAGAACAGCATCTCATCATGGCAGTTTGGACGCTGCCTAGGTAGAAGGTCTATCTAAGACCTGCCCTATGAGATGGACTTCTGTAGTGAGATCTGTTTTCTGGGAGCCCAGCCTCAGGGTGCCTTCATGAGATGACTCCATTTATAAATCCTGATTATCTACCCCTCCCCTAAATTCTTGGGCAGTGTTCCAGTACTGGCTTCTTTTTATAGAGTAGGAGGTTGAGGAGTGGATGAATCTGTAAATGGAGCAAGGCATCAGATTTAGGCTGTAAAATAATAAATCACATGAATATATAGTGACTACACTTCAGTGTTCTCATTCTGTGCCTGATGAGATGTTGGACACTTTCCATTCTTTTTTGATTTGTTTTTAAAAAAATACAATATTTGGTTTCTTTTTTTATTTATTATTTTCTCATACAATACACTCCAACCACAGCTTCCTCTGCCTCCACTCCTCCCAGTTCCTCCCCTCCCCCAGATCCACTGCTTCTCCATTTGCTTTCAGAAAAGAGCAGGCCTTCCAGTGATATCAACCGAATATAAGCACAAAAAGATGCAATAAGAATTGGCCAAACCCTCATATCAAGTCTGTCCAAGGTAACCCAGTAGAAGGGAAAGGGTCCTAAGAATTGACAAAAGAGTCAGAGACACCCTCACTCCCACTGTTATGGGTCCTCCCCCCCAAAAAAACCCAAGCTAAACAGTCATAACATGTATGCAGAGGGCCTAGCACAGACCCACGCAGGCGTTGTGATTGCTGCTTCAGTCTTGAGCGCTTATGAGCCTTGCTTTGTTGATTCTATGAGCTGTGTTCTCCTGATGTCCTTGACCCCTCTGGCTCTTAAAAGCCTTCCCCCTATCTTCTGTGGGGTTTCCTGAGTGCCCTTAATGTTTAAGTATGGGTCTCTGCAGCTGCTAGAGGAGGGCTCTATTATGACTAGGCAAGGCGCAAATCTATGAGTATAGCTGAATATCATTAGGATTCATTTCATTATTTTTTTTTGGCCAGTTTTTAGTTCTGTGTAGGTCTCTAGGTCATCCAGCTTTTGGTTCCTGGCTGTCCAGGTAGTTTTGGGCATGGTTTTTTTCTCATCGCTTGGGCCTCAAGTTAGACCAGTCGTTGGTTGGCCACTTCCACAAGCTGTGAGCCACCTTTGCCCCATCATTTATTGTTACTTATTTGGAAGCCCTTATTTCATAAGCAAGAAGATTGAAGCTCATAAATTTGAGCCCATATGCCAAGTGGGCAGAAGCCTTGTGAGGTCATATGCCAGAGATAGGTTATATGCCAGCAGGGCCTGGTCAAGTCCATCTGGTTGGATAAAAGACCCTGTTCAGCCTCTAGAAACTTGGATAATATATGACCCACCCTCTGAAGGTATGTAGGATCTAGAAAATTGGGGATCCAGGGTGTCAACAGCCAAGGGGAACCTCCAGTAGGACTGTAGGTAGGGCTCCTCTCACTTTGTGCCGACTGGTGTTCTAAACTGCTCAGTAGGCCGAGTCTAGCCTTCATACCGGGGCAGCTGGGACTGCAGGTATCTCTGATCTTCAGGAGACAGTCTTGTATAGCCTACTAGGGAAGACCTGAGCTTAAAGCTTTTCTGGAAACAAAAAGTGGCAAGAATTTTATATTTCCAAGTCCAGAAAAAAAAAATCCCAGTCTCTTGAGTTCTTGCTGTCATCAAGCAAGCTTCATTCTTACCTCCTATCCTCCCTCCCTCCCTCCCTCCCTCCCTCCCTCCCTCCCTCCCTCCTTCCGTCCCTCTCCTCTCCCTCCTTCCGTCCCTCTCCCCTCCCTCCCTCCCTCCCTCCCTCCCTCCCTCCCTCCCTCCCTCCCTCCCTCCCTCCCGCCACTTACTCACTGAAATATCCACCCACCCTTATATCCATCTGCCATAGACAGCTATAGCCATCCATCTGTACATCCATCCATTGACACAATAGTCCATTGATGCATTTCATTTAAAAGCACTCAAATAGAAAACCTAGTTCATCTCTGTTTTTCCAATTTTAAAAGAAATAAACTAGGAAATGTAGTTTGCTCCATTTTTCCTTACCCCCTCCTTACTTCATATATTCTGTTATGCTATATACCTTCCAAATTTTCAGTGAGTTTCTCAAACAACATACTGAACTATGGTGGAAGAGGACATGAAAATGTCGGTGATAGATTAGTTGGTCTGTTAGATAGTTGGTTCATTTATTAACCTCAGCACCATGGAAACCATTTGTTATGAACCGGCCCTGTGAAGTTCTAGACTGTTCTACTGTCTCCACTTTGTGGGGGAGATAATGGAGTTACAGTTGGACTACCCCACAGTGCGACAAGTCCATGGAAGCACGATGAGCTTTTCCTGTCTGGATGCCATCAGGGAAGCTTAGAGTAGGAGATGCATAAAGGATATTTGAAGATTACATAGGGGAGATGCAGGAGAAAGGAGACCTTGCCTTTCTAACAGAAAACCTACATTCTGAAACTAGAGGTCAACCCAGGTGAATATGGATTTGCTTTAGACTGTAGGTCACTGAGTGTGAACCCATAGAGAGGCCACATGTTTTTATTTGCCCTTTCTTAGCATTCAGTGGACCTTAGCAAGTGCATGGGTTAATGCCAACCAACCTTCAGGGTCATACAGTCAGTGGTCTCAAAGCCTAGCACAGTATCCAGCAGACCAGAGGCTTTGCTAGTATCTTTGACAAGAGTGCTTCCTCAGAATGAACAACGGGCCAGTCATCATGGCTGAATGTCGTGGGCATTGTCTACCTGGTCCCAGTCTTCTTAGTGTTTGCTGTGTGTTAGCCTATTTGATTTTACTATAGGAAGAGAGAAGGGGGAGGATGGGCGGATGAATAAAAGAACTTAGGAGGAGATGCTCCAAGAAAGGGGTGTTGGAGAGGAATCATGTGACTTGGTACTTAGCATGCTGTGAACTTTTCAGATCTAGAGTTGACACAGACAGGTATGAAAGTTTAAATTTGCCCCAGGAACAGCATTTCCCTGTCTTGACGAGGAACAAATCTGGGTTCCGAGGAACATTTATGAAATGCTGTCCTGGGAAGAAAACAGTGCTAAGCAGAGTCCGCGCATGGCTTTGTGTCACAGCCAGGACAGACTGTGCTAGGTGCCTGTGGCCCCTTTGTTCTCCTTTCTTAGGAAGCCACTTTCTCTTGGCACACCACAGAGACTTTTCCCTCCAGGCATTGTTTGCTTCTGTCCTCCGGGCAGAGTATTCTATTTCTAGTAATGCGACATATTTGCCTTCGGTGTGCACTCTTAATGTTTTTGTTCATGCCCACAGGCATTTTTATATGCATTTTGACGTTATTTTCTCAGACTATACTTCCAACCAGGTGACTGGCTAGAACTAGAGAAAAATGGGATAACAATTTAGATACATTTGTGCTGAAATAAATTTGGACACAAAAGCGCCTGGGCCATGACAATCCATCAATTTATTTTTCCATCTTTGTTAGCTTTTATAACCAAATATCACCCAGAGGGGAAGGACATGGGATCACTTTGCCTTGTAAGTAGCTGCATTATTTACTTTGTTTCATTTTCTTCTCTAAGGACGTGTGCCACGACTGTCCTCCTGGTCCCCCAGGCCTCCCAGGTCTTCCAGGTTTCAAAGGGGACAAAGGTCTCCCAGGAAAGCCAGGGAGAGAAGGGACAGAAGGCAAAAAGGTAAGGAGAAGGGAGCGGAGCGAGGCTCCATTCCTGCAATGAAGAATTCCACTGTCTGGATGATTCAGGTTTGGGGACTGTTTAGATCGCAGGGGAGGGCAAGGACGGCAGATTGGCTATCTGCAAATCTTTGCCACTTTATGAAAACACTGCCCGTGGCATTCCAGTGTATGGTGATGTCTAGAAATCCACGCTCCTTTGATGCATCTTTCCCGCTGCCTCTTTTCCTTCCGTCTGTCTGATGTTGAGTGATGAGTATGTGCTCGCCGCCACAGCAGACCTTCACACCCGTGTTTGCTTGTCACACAGACAAAGCCCAGGAGCTGAAGAAACTGTGGCTTCTTCAGAGCTAGCAGTCTGGAAAACCAGAGCAAACTCTGCCTTCCAGATCCTCTTGCTCTTTAGCGTTTTTATAGAGAACCAGATCAGAGGCGATAAATCAATTAAGATTTAGATGTGGCCTTCTGGGTTTAGTTTCTGAGATTCCCTTCCCTGTGTTATCATCTCTTAGAGACAGGGCAGAGACACACACCAGGACTACTGTGTCTTGTGTATATCTCAAGATATCTGATGACACCAAGAATTAAGACTAACCCAGAAGAAGCCAACCATTAGTAGTGTGTACATAAAGATTTCTCTTTCTTTAGGATAATAAATGTATTCTTCTTATATAGATTGTAATGTGCTGTTTTCACCCATTTATCCATATATTCACTTCTTCACTACCTATTTTCAATACTCCATTAAGTGTGTACTAAGAGCCAGTGGTACACAGCTGTAACTTCAGCACTTCACAGCTGTTCACAGCTGTTCACAGCACTTCACAGTGGTTACACAGCTGTAACTTCAGTGAGATTGGAGAGGAAGATCACAAGTTTGAAACTATCCTGGACTATATAGTAAGTTCCAGCCCAGTCCAGACTTATAGTGAGGGTGTCAGTTAATCCTCTACTCCACAAAAATGTGTATTCTGTATGCTGGTCAATATGTAGACAGTGGAGAGACCCGAAATAAAAAACTCGAGTCCCAGTTCTCATGGAGTCCATGAGATGTGAAAGCCATTTCCTTGCTGATTGTATTCCAGAGATGACCTGTGAGAAAGATACTCATGGGTTAAAAATTTGGCAACAAAACAAAAAAAAAAACCAAAAAAACAATTTAGCTTCGAAAATGAGCTGGGTGCATTTCGTTGTGAGAACTCACCATGGCATTATCCAAAGGGCTTGCTCAGGGAGTGGGTTAGGGGACGGTCTCTTCTCTCTTATTATCAGAAGAGAGTAAAGTTTCTAATTGATAATAAGTTCCATAATTATATGGTTCAGATAGAAACATATCTGAAATATAGTCTTTATTTTTTCTCTCATGCCTTAAGCACACTGCCTGCTTCCCTTGCAGAGGTCCACACATGTAGGCGCATTGAGCCTGTGCATGTATGACAGAAACCAGCCATTCCCCTATATACTGTGGAACTAGGGTCACAAAACAAATCCTAGAGCCACTTTGAGTTAGAATGTGTGCCCTTGGCTCAGTTCCCCAAGTGATCAGGTCATCAAAGTAAACATGCCTTTGTTTGTAACATTGTTCAGGCACTGTCTTACAGGCTGTGAAGTGGGCATGTTGGATTCTCATAGATCTTTATTCTCCTGACTTATTTTTAATAACACAAAGAACTTTTTTAGTCTATAGGTCTGTATAAAGAAAGGGATAGGGGTTAGGGAAAAGGAGGCAGTGATGGGATATATGCAACATTGAAGCAATGTTGTTGCAGGAGACGGGGGACCAGTGATGTGGGGGCCAGGAAGGGCAGCATATGGTTAACTAAAAATAAAGTATAATGACATATAGATATGACCATACCATAACTAAGTCCATTACTTTGCATGCTAAACAATTAGTTTTAAAACCAAAATAAACAAATAAACAAATGGATAAAGGAAGGAATAAAAAAGGAAGGGAACAAAGAAAGATGGGCAGGCAGCCTCCTGTTTAAGTTGAACATGTATGGTCACTCTCAGGAGCCCTTACTTTGGGGTGCTACCAGGAGGTGGCTCTCGGGGTGACAGCTCTAAATCACTGCGGGAGTTTTAGATAAGTCCTTCCAGGACTCCCCACAACAGACTCATCACAGTGCCGGTCAAGGGATTGCATCCTGTGGGTTGGAAAACCCTAGCAGCTGCATCTCAATCCCTTCCGGAGTTCAGATCTACTTGGCTCTGTTCCTCGTGGAGGAGCTGGTGGGTATCCATGATCCCCATCCTGCCCCCTGGGAAGCCCCTCTTCACAGCCAAATGGCTAATGTTCTAGGTGTGATAAGGCAAGAACAGCCATAGTAAAGTGTCTCCCATGTACAATCATGTATGTATGTGTACATATAAGGCACATGGGCATACACAGTGGACACTCCATGATCTCAGCTTCATTACCCACCTTGAATACCCTTGATATTTGTCAGGTCATTACACTTTTGCTCAAAGCAGTAGGTGTATGTGGCCAAGTTGTTTAGTTCTGGATTGGGTCTCCCCAGTGGTGGCCCTCAAGCCCTGAGCTATAATTTCTTAAAGTTCTATATGACAAACAGGCAAGGTTTTTCCTTGGCTTTCAGCTCGGTGCTCAGCTCCACACTGTCCTAGTCCCTTTCTTTCCACATGAATGTGCCCTAAAACTGTTGAGCGGAATTGAGACTAAGCATCGGGTTTTCCTAGAATGCGTGGTTGGGCAAGGGGCAAAGATGGAGGAGGCAGTCCAAGGTGGGAGCCTGCCAGTTTTTTACCCTTATTATGGACACAGTACACTCTTAACTCCAAGCCTATTCTGCTGGTAATGCAGAGCAATCAGGATACACGTGAATGTGGGAGACAGGGAGTATCAGGCCACCTTAGTACCTGAAAGCCACATCGTCACTAGCTAGACATATTAGTGGTGGTTAGGCCTACGATTTCACGGCCACATCTGAGACCGTTGCATGCTTACACCTGTGACGTGTGAGGAAGACTCTGGCTGCACTGTAAGGCTGATGCCTGGGGGTGATTTCAACTTGAGCTCCTTTTTGACATGATTATTTTCTTAATTTTATTTGTTTTTTTCTTTCTGTTACAGGGAGATACTGGGCCTCAAGGCCTCCCAGGGCCTCCAGGAGTAGCTGGACCACAGGTCAGTGAATCCCAGTAAACGTCCTCCCTTCTTCTACTTCAGTGCTCCGTGTAAGCTTGAGGGAAGTAATGCCTCATAGCCTTAACATCTGGAAAGTCAGGTCCCAGGTTGTATATGATTTTAGTGACCTGGGAAACTCACTGCAGCCCACTGAACCTCCGTTTCTCCCCTAACAATCTCCAGTCTGCATTATACACTGTGGCCATCAAAGGCACCAAAATGTGTGGCACTTATTAACTGGTTTCAAACTCCTCGGCTTCACGACACAGAATAAGATTCAGAGCAGTGTTAGCACTGAGTTATAGCACACAAAAAATAATTGGTGATCACCTATACAGCAGTGAGGAAAGTGCTCCATAAATGTGACTGAGCTCTGCTACCTTTGTGAGAACATGAGGCACATGTTTAAAGTCAGCTGTGCGAAGCCACAGAGACGAGGTAGGGGAGGCATGATCATGATCTCAACCAAAGAGCAGGCAGGAAAATGCTCCTTGGCTCTCAGAACTGGTGTTCTTGGCCTGGAGCCACAGAGCCTGTCAGTGTTGACATTCAGCTTTAAAAAAAGAATGTCCAAAGCTGGGATAGGAACAGGAGAGGTAGGCTTACCACCCTTGTCCCCACTGATGCTCTCTCTTGGGGAGTACTCTCTGATCTACTGTGGCCTCAGTGCCGGCGCTTAGGGAGGAGTGGTTCTTTGTGTCTCTTCCTGTGCCCGGTCTGGATGGAGTGTCATTCTTTTAATAGTATGGGTAGCAGGGAATTTGGGATCAGGAGAGAGACATGGTCTTGAACTCTCAACCTGGGATCTTAGAAGAGTTTCTGGATTTCTCTGTTTTGCTGTTTTAATAAACTGGGGCGGTCATCATGACTCAAGTAAAATGCTGTCGTCAGCACCGGGTAAGCTACAGACTCTCGGTTTATTGTTCTTTCAGTCCCTGGAGTCACAGCCTGTGGAGGGACCTAAAAGAAGGTTGATATAAAATTTAAGAGGTAGCCAGAAATCTCAGGAACCAAGGTAGAAAAACATACTTGAATGTAATACCTTTGGGAAACTTGCAATTAATATAGTAGATTCAAAAGGAACCAAAAAACAATCAAAATTTAAACAAAGCAAGACTGACCCTAACTTAAATGACTGTTTTCACCCCCATTCTGCTAGTTCCAAGTGGTCAGAACCCCTATCAGGTTGCATTTTGAAATTCTGTTTATTTTGGTTTCTATTAATTGATTTTAGATTTTTAAAATGTTGCACTTTAATCTTGGCTACTGAAAAAAAGTTACCAAAGTGCTGGTTAGATGGTTCAGCGGGTGCAAGCCCTTGCTACCAAGCCTGATGACCTGAGTTTGATCCCCAGAATTCATACGGTAGAAGGAGAGATCCAACTCTTGAAAGCTGTCCTAGAACTAGGTGCACATTCCCTGTGGTGTGTGACCCGCTCAAAATGAATAGATTAATAAATGTAAAAATTATTCAAAGGTGAGTACTTGCCTTGCCTTAATCTAGACCAAACCCTTCAACATGGTGTTGAATTGTTTTAGATTTATTTACGTTTATTTTGTATATATAAGCATTTTGTCTGAATGGAAGTATGTACAGTACACGTGTGAAGTGCCTGTAGAGTCAAGAAGAGGTTGATGGAAGCTCTGGACCCACGGTTACAGATAGTTTGAAGCTTCTGTGTGGGTACTGTAAGCTGTACCCGGGCTCTCCGCAAGAATGGCCAGTACACCCAACAGCTTTATAGTTAGTATATCACAAATGATGAGAAATATCTAGGTCTCCCAGGCTCTGCTCGGCAGGTTGAGATGGCTAGCATTTGTGATCCATATACTTTGTCAAGATTTAGTGGTTTTGATACAGTTAAGAGTTTGGTTTCAAAAACTGCCATTATTAGTTCCTATTGTATACAGACCAGGAGATTTTGCCAAGGGTGCTTTTACATTGAGCAGGACCAGTGTCCAGCATCACTGAATGTCCCTCTTGCCACTGCATGTGAATCTCCCTCTCTGATCCAAATGCCGGAAAGGTTCAGCCACTCCCCTGGAGAATTCTGTGCAGCAGCTTCAGCTTTTCCTTAGTTGACCTTTGCTGCCATTATGCTGGCTGCCGGGCTTAGCCTCTGACAAGAAGGAGCCTTTATCCAGAGAGACAAAAGCAAATCAATTAAACCAGTCCAGCACACTTCCTGCATCACAAACAGACAATTTCCCTTGTCATCTCAACCGGGCAGGAAGCACTGATCTTTCGGGATGGAGTCTCCATTCTTGTTCTCTTATGACTTACCGCAAGGGTGGGTGTTCTTTAAATATTTTGAAAGAGCTCTTGCCAGAAAAAAGAACAAAGCTCGGTGCTGCATCTGAAAGCCGAGGCTCCTGCTCCTCTGGTTGGTTACTGGTGGTGATCTTGAAAATTCTTTGGACTCAGGCAGAACCTCCACAGCAACAATGGCCTAAGGGCCAGGTGATGGCCTATATGGTATGGCCTCCTGCAGTACTGAGCATGATCCTGCAAGGGACACTTATCTTACAGACGAGGACACTAAAGTTTAGCAACGCAAGATGCTAGGAACCAAACCTGCAGGTAGTGTAGCTGAAGTTGACCTACGAATCCATGGGTCATCATACTTCTAAGTAATAACAACACCAGCACCCAGCACCCAGAAAAGTTCCCAGTGCTCCTTCATTCTAGGCTGAGAGTAAGACCCTTGGGGTAGCCTGTTCTTGTCACCATGGAGTGTTGATAAACGAGTCACAGAGGCATTGATGCCTCTTCTGAAAACCCACAGGTTGGCATCTTGGTTCTTGGTTTTGAACTCAGACTACTTTTTTTCTGCTCTTTACTTTCCCCATGACACTGTCCAGAAAACAGGCTTGTTTTTTTTCTATCCATTCTCACCCACCAAACAAAATCTTTGCAAAATTTATGGACACAAAGATGTATTTGTCAGCAGAAAGTGCTCCCCATGACAGAGAAGCAATGACCACTGTAAGCATCCATTGGTCACTGAAGAACTTGAGTGCTCACTGGTCTCCCTGCATTGCCAAGAAGGCTTGGTTTGGGTTTACCACTGTAACCCAACAGCCTCCTGTGATTTATCCTGCCTGCCTCTGTGTAGAGTCTGTCTGCAGAAGCTGGGTTTGGGATGAGGAGCTCAGCACCATGGATAGCTTCAGAGTTCCATCCTGAGTTTAGAAACTCTAGGGCAGGGTGCTGTAGTGCTTGCTATTCTTGTAGAGAAGGAACAGGGAGTAAGATAGCAGTCATGGTGACAGCCCTGGGAACACGTGGTTCTGCGTTTAGCTAGAAGAGCTTCTCCTGCATTGGTGATGGTGATTGTTTAACAGCTGCCTCTGCTGAGTACTTTATTTTCTGTTTAATGCACATTGTTAACCAGGCCATGGGTCTGATGGAACCCTAAAATGGATCTGGAGACATCCCAGAGAGCAGACATCCTGTTTGGGAAGTTCCGAATAATTCGGAGGAGGCAGAGGTTACACTTACTGCTGTTTCTGTTGACAGAGCATACTAATGAACCCTATCTGTCAGAGGTCACCAGGACCATTTGCTCCATGATCTCTTTATGAGCCAGTCCCATCTTCCATCCCCAGGTGCTCAGTCCTGGGGGCTATCACTATATGATTCCTTTAACAACTTCCTTCCAAGTCACGTGGTACAGGGAGAGGTCAGATATAGGTCATTCTTCTGATGCAGGGAAGAAACCAACAGTCTGGTGGGAGCACACAGAGAAGGCATTGTGGCTGGAGACCCTTATACTGGCAGACATAGGCTTGGCTTTGGAAGCTGGTACCTCTCTAAACTCCCCTGCCTTCTGCTCCCTGGATGAATTAACTCACTAATTACAGTAATTGGACATTTTGTTAACTTCTCTGACTCTTCAGTCGGTTATTTAAAGATATAAAGATACAGACTGGACTGAAGGTTTGCTCATGAGTTTTAGTAGCACAAACTCTAATCATAACTCTACTTGTAAAAACGTGGCAAGGAATGTCTAGGAACCAAACAAAAGAACATTTATAAAGTTCAGCATGTAGGAAGCATTTAATACCCATGACTGATGGTGGTCCTCATAGCTCTTAGGCCATTGTACGTAGTAACAAACATAGCAGGAGTCTGGAGAGAGCAGACAGATGTCGTTACTGAAACTAGTGTCGTGGGACAAGGGGTGACCCATGATATCCGCTGAGGAGGTGGATTTAGTTGCACCTAGGGATTAGGCAGGATTTGTCGTGCATTTTGGGGGATGGGGATGAGGTGAGGTGGAGTTTTAGGCAGGAAACAGCTGGGCCTCTGGTGAGAAAAGCAGAGAGCCTTATTTGCTCCAGGAGTTCATGCCTTCTCCTTTACGTCTTGCAGACCCCATGAGGCGATCTATCCATCAGATTTGACTGACAGGATAGCACAAAGGGGAACTCTAAATAATGGAAACACAAATAAAGCGGTACCACGGTTTTAAAATCAGTGCTTATATTAATTTATAATTATATTAAAAAGTCAAAATCTCTTTCCAATCTAAGAAACCTCTCCAAAGATAGAAAAAGAATCAATCTTATCAATATCCAAACATTGATCCAGAATGCAGTTTGCACCACATACTCAGGAGGAGGGTGGAGAGTTAGAGAAACTTCAGTCTTAGGAGCCATTGTGTACTGTTGACCTCAGCATTTGCATTCATGTCTCAGGCAGTGCTAACTGCTGTAAACAGAGACTACTTGACCTATTAGCTCAGGCTTCTTACTTACTAACTCTTACAGTTGAAATTAACCCATTTCTATTAATCTGTGTATCACCATGGGGCTGAGCTTACCGGTAAAGGTTCTGGGCATCTTTCTCCTTCAGTAGCTACATGGCATCTCCCTGACTCTGCCTACTCTTTCTCTATATCTCTGTTCAGATTTCCCACATGACTTTATTCTGCTAAGCCATTGACGGACACAGCTTTATTCATTATCCAATAAAAGCAACACATATACAGAAGGACATCCCACATCAAACTGCTACTAAGACAGAGGACATGGAGACTCCATTTGTCAACCACGTTCATTCCAGATGTGCCAAGTACCTGGTGGTCATCAGTAAACTAGTTGGCTTACTTGCTGTAGAATCAAGGGGCATAAAAACATCTCCAGTCCTTGTCACAGAGGGTAGTTTTGTGTCTGTGATCCAGACTTCTGCCAGTGTTAGTTCCTGCTATCCAGCAGGAACTGGGAAAGGTACTGTTCCCCCCCCCATGTTTATTAAATTCCAAAGAGATGATTACTAGGTTCTGAGAAAAACATAATTGAGTTCCTAGCAATCAACAGGCAGAAGATTCGTTTATTAGTAACTTTTTTTATTGCTGTGATAAAACACAGCAGTGGAAACCAGGTCACCAGGTCCTTAGAGTATGACTTGCCCTACATCCCCCTGGTATCCTCATTCTCTGTTCTCAGCTTCCTGGTTTCCCTGATGCTAACTTTTCTGCTCTCTTATGCTGCTTTGACTACCATGACTGATATCTCTGAAAATGGGAGTCAAGATGAATAATTCATCTTTTTCTGTAAGGTATTTGGTCATACATATGCAAGAGTAACAAATACACAAGTATTTTAAGAAAACTATGCATGTGGAGCAAGATCGTCCCTTAAGTTTATTTATTTCTTTTTACTATGGAATCATGTTTATTTCTGTTATGTCATTAGCTATTTGAAACAGATATCAGGCAAAATGTACCCAAGTTAATTTATAATTAAAACAAAAAAAAGACAATAATCACAACATTTCTCCCTTCCCCCATTTCATCCCTTCAAACCCCCCATATGCCCTCCTTGCTCTGGTTCAAATTCATCTCTTTTGCCATTAATTTTTATTAAATGCATATATGTATATACATATATATTCCTAAATATGACTTGCTCAGTGTGTATAATGTTACTCAGACATATGTTTTTAGGGCAAAGCATTTGGTACAAACAAGCAACTGGTTGTGCTATTTCCTGGGGAAGACGATTTCTCCTGCCCACCGCATTCCTTAGTTGCCTGTAGTTCTTCATTTAGGCTTGAGTTGGAAAACAAGAGTGAAGCCTTTGGAAAGGATGCTCACTAAACATCTAAAGAGAACTGGACGAGTACAGTGGTCCGATAGCCTTGCAGGGACAAAGGCCCTGGGAACGTGGGATTTAGACCTGTCTTTTGATCATTATGTTTCCATGTGCCCTATCTGCTGTTATCATGTTAGGATGGTTGATCTGCCTTCTCCACCATCAGTCAAATCTCAGGACACATAAACCACCCAAACCAGGCATCATGGCCTCGGAAATGAGTCGGGAAAGTAACTTGGTCAGGGAGAGGCTGCTGCTTGGATATTTGATAATCAGACAAGATTGGCAGAGCATAGATCCCTGAGCTTACTTATGCTCTGAGACCACAGGTGGGTGATTGAATCTATTGATTGACTGATTCTTTCTTTCTTTCTTTCTTTCTTTCTTTCTTTCTTTCTTTCTTTCTTTCTTTCTTTCTTTAATGAGACAGGGTCTCATGGTACCCAGACTATTCTGGAACTCACTATGTAAATGATAATTATCTTGAACTCCTTAACCTCCTGCCCTCCTTGTCCAAGTGTGGAAATTGTAGCAGGTGCCACCATTCCCAGGTCAGATTTTTATCAGTCTGCAAAAACCAAGGTCAAAAGCAATTTCAGTGGCTACACTGGGTGTCTTAGACATATCGCCTACTTATCCATGAGCTCAGCATATCGACAAAGAGCTGCAAGGGACAGGATCTTTTGTGGAAAGTTCTGACACAGTGCCCAGCACGGCAGGGGATCCATAAATGTCAGACCCCTTCCTGAAAGGAAGTGAGTCATGTTTGGAGGTGGCTGTGTTTGTGCAGCTCTTCGGCTGTAGTGGGCACAGAGACAGGGACAACTGTGGGGATTCTGAGCTGCTGGCATTTTCATTGTTGCCAGCTGCACGTTGAAACGGCTCTGCAGCTAGGCTGAAGACTGGGATTTGAAAGGGATCCATTTACCTTTAAAACCAATTGTCCTGAATGTCAGTGAAGCAGTGTGTAGCTCTATGGCACTTCTTTGATTGTGAGGTAGCTGCAGACAGAGTGCCAGCTTTAGACACCAAGCAATGCTAAATGTAATAGCATGCAAAGATGTTGGAATGAGTTCTTTTTTTTTCTTGCGAACCGCTTTCTTTCTTCCTCTAAACAATGGCACCTAGCACTTTGTAAGCATCATTTCCTCTAACCCTCACAGCACAGTCTAGGAACCGTTAGCATGACATCATGAGCTGCTGTGCACTAGAGTGAGATGGATGGAAAGAGGGCTGGACTTTACACCGCATGAGAAAACTATGGTACCCTGGACTCTCTGGACTCCCATACATTGACCATCTCCCACCCCCAGTCATTCTGGATGGACAGATAGAGGTCTAGGAAGAGATGAAGAGGGATAGGAATGAAACCAGTACCAGAGCAGTTCACTGCCAGGGACTCTTCATGGCACAGCTGGATATTTTAAAGGACCCAAAGTGCGGCTGTGTTATACAGTTTACTGTAATACATTTGTTAATACAGTAGTGTACTTGGTGTGGTTGCTCACTTCTGTAATCTTAGCGCTTGGGAGACTGAGGCAGGAATAGGGATACAAGTTTGAACACAGTCTAGGTCACATAATGAGTCCTAGGGCAGTCTTAGGCACAGCATAAGAGCCTGTTTTATTTTATTTTATTTTTTTTAAAAAAACAAAGCTACAATCTGGTGGCTCATACCTGTGTTCCCAGTACTCATGAACGAATGAAGGAGCATTGCTGTAAATTTGAGGCCAACCTGGGCTACATAGTGCTAGGACAGCCTGGGCTATAGTTAAAGAATATGTCTCAGAACCAAACAAAGAAAAAAACAAAAACAAAACAAACAAACAAACAAACAAAAAACAGAAAAAAACAACCACAAAAAGCAAAAGACCTACAAGTAGACTGGATGAAATGGGCACAACTGTAATCCCCGCACTAGTGGAGGCTGGAGAATTAGGAGTTCAAGGCTATCCTCAGCTACATAGTGAGTTGGAAATCAATTTGAGCTTTATGTGATTCTGTCTCAAAAATACAAAAAAAACACCAAACAAACAAACAAAACATGATTGCCCAAACGTGAGCTGAGCAAAAATACCAATAGGCATACCAAAGTGGATAGGGAAAAACCCACGAAGCCTCAACCCTATACAAAGAATTATAGGCAATTAAGAAATGCTAGGAGCAGGAGAGGTGCTCTTCCCTAGTTATTTGTCTGGTGCCAAATGGCCAGCCCTGAAAACATATATACAAATAACATTATATGGACTAAGCAGGTTATATTTAGAAATATATATATGGATATAATAATGTATATATACATATATGCATGTAATAGCAGTTAATGATAAATGAGGCTATGAATTTCAAGTAGAGCAGGAGAATGTGTGGGAGCGTTTGAAGGAAGGAAAGGAAAGGGAGAAATGTACTTATAATCTCAAAAAGAATTTAAAAACTAGCCACAGAACAAGGATACATGACAGTGAAGATTTTGGAAATTTGAATCATACTTTTATGCTTAGTCCATAAAAATACTTCCCGTAGGTTGCATGCTCTAAGTATTGTGGTGACTGTGCTGATGGTAATAGTGATAAGGGGGTAGGAATGGTGCTGGTGGTGGTAACCATGGTGATGGTAGTGATGCTTCTGATGAGGGGATGATGATGGGCGATAATCATGTTGACAGTAGTGCTGATGATGGTAACCATAGTGATAGTGATGGTGGTGATGATAGTACTGAGATGGGGATGGTAACAGAGGTGATGATTATGATTATAGTGATGCTGCTGACCATGGTGATGGTCAGGTAGTGAGGATGACGTCTGTGTTCACTAAGAACTAGCACTAAGCCTATCACTGGCCTATGAACTTCCTAGACTTTTAGGTTGCTGACAGTTTTCACTGTACCTCCAAAACGCATTATCTGTATTCTTATTCAGAAGGAAGGGAGGGTTCAAAGCACTCTTTCCAGTGACACGCAGCAAAAGATAAAGCAAGGATCAAGGTGCCAAGTGAGAAAATGATATATAACAAATAGTTAGGAGTTCCCCTTATACCACACTCTGTGGAGGTCTTCCATGCATCATCTAGCGGTGTAATCCGGGCATTCTCTGAGTTGGATATCATTAGCTATTTTTGTCGTTGTTGGTAATTTGTTAGGAAAAGTGCTACTGAGTGTCTGTCTGAGTTGTTCCTTCAGGTCCCACAGCCAATACTAGGAACACAAGGAACATGTATGTGGAGAAAGTGACCACAGAGTTAAGTGTGCAGAGCTACCTGCCACCCCCCTGCCCGTCTCTACCTTCCTTCTACCTTTCTCCCACACCTGCTCTTCACCAACACTCATTTCTTCCTCTGTCTCACCTTCCTGGAAGACCTCACACTTTCTCTTTCCCTCAACCTGGACCTTTGGATCCACTTCTGACTGTGGTTACAGATCTAATCTAGGACCATCATCTACGCTTCTAGTGACATCTGCCATCCATGACTACATTCAGGTTCAGGGGTGATAAACCAGGCTCGGAGAACTCAATTCTGCCTTCCTCCCAGCCCTGTTGGCTTATGCTCCCCTAAGGGACCTGAAACTCAGCTGGACATTTTCGCCAACAGTCTTTCAAGCCGGGCCTGCTTCTGCCCATGTCATCATGGTTGGCGTGCAACCATATGATAGAAAATTTGAAGAGTGGAAGAAAGCACCGAAATATACTTGTATATTTGCAGTGAAGCTCTGGTGACATTTCTTGTGACCTAACTTGTCTTTTCTGTTTCCTTCCCAAGGGAAACCAAGGAGAACGTGGTGCAGAGGGTGAGGTGGGACAGAAAGGTGATCAGGTAAGGCCATTGATGTCATAAAGAAGCCTGTATTGTAAGAAAGGCCTCCCTCTCAGCGTGTCCACCTGTTCCACTTCCGTACCTGCAGCGGAATGTCTGAATCTTGTTTTCCTGCTCTCTGTCGTGACCTCTATGCTGGCTCTCACCCCGATCCATCTCCCAGTGGTCTGAGGAGCCTTCATCTTTCCATTTTCTTTCCTCGCTCCCCATGATTATTTCTCCCTCACTGAAGTGTTCCCATTCTCCAGTAAAAAGCCCTCTCTCCCTCCCCCCCATTTCTGAAGCCCTTCTTTTTACACTCATGGTACTATTTGAAATGCTTCATAGCCCTTCTTGAGTCCGTCATTGCCTGGTCAGGCTAGCTGGACCCCTCTCCTGATGCATGGAAGGATGACACCAATATCAAAGCTCTCTTCCTCCTATGGATCTGAAATACTGCTTCCCCACTGTCCCCAGGCAGTAGCGCTGGCTGATTCTGCACAGCCTTGCTTGGGCAGTTTTAGTGCTTACTAAGTGACTTGTGCATTGTCTCCACTGCTGACATTTCTCCTTCCTTCTTGGTCCCACTCTCTACCAGCCCTCCCTTTCTGCTTTCACACTGCTTTGCATCTCACTTCAGTGCTCGTGGTAACTCATTCCATGCCAGGCACTACTCCAGAATCTGAGATACAAAACGAGCAAGGGTGAATCCTAACCTCAGGGCATATTGGTGCAGGTGGGTGGAGGGTGAGCCACCAAGTCCATGATCCTCAAGCAGCTATATGAGGTCTGTGTTTAAGGTTTCCTCCTCTGTATTTTGGAGAAGCAAAAGTATCTGGGTTATCACATTTAGAATAGCATGCCAGCACCAAACACTCTGTACATTGTACTGAGTATTGTTTATGTTTTCCAAGGGCAGGTTTGGAGAGGTAGGCAAGAGAAAGAATTTCCGTGGTATTAGTTTGTATCTTTAGCATTGCCATACAAGACTGAATGTTAGATACTAAATTCTACATGATAAAGAATGAATGGCTCATTCTGTAACTCACAAGAAACTCCACATGTGAAAATAGATTATTTCTGTAATATTATCATAGTAGTAATGTCAGAGCTAAATTATTCCAAGCTTATTCTGTTAAGGAGTACACACGCAGAGAGACACATAGAGAGAGAGAAAAAGAGAAAGAGAGGAGGGAGAAAGAAAGCTATAGATATGTCTTGATGGATAATAATAAAGTATTTATCTTGAAAGCATGATGTATGGGTTTGATTACCCAGGTTTTATGTTAAAAATAAAAACAAATAAACAAACTAAGATGGTGTGGTGACCTACAGTTGTTACTGGTATAGACAAGTGACCCTTGGGGTTTGCTGGCCAGTCAGCCTAGCCTTCTTGGCAAATCCCAGGGAAGTGAGAACTCTGTATCAGAAACGTAGTGTGCATATCTGCAAGGTTGGGAGTATAATAAAAAATAAAATTTCAGGTTCCAGCTAGATAGAAGATGCAGTCCCTTTTATTTGACCCCTGAGGGACATTTCTGGGCATTGTTCATTGGTTTGTATATGCATGTTCATGCATGTACATGAATGTGCTCTCTCTCTCTCTCTCTCTCTCTCTCTCTCTCTTTCACACACACACACACACACACACACACACACACACACACACTCACACACACATACAGCACTTTATATCCATGGCCTTGATAGCCATAGAATAAACCAAGCATGACTGCAAATGTATTATTATCTCCGAAATAATGTGATAATAACTCTTCCTTTAGTGTTCCGTTGCAGTAAATATTACAGGTAGTCCAGATATAGTTAAAAGTATATGTACAGGTGTGAATGACTCATAGGTCATTTTGTATAAAGGACTTGAGCACCCCTGAATTCTGGTGTAATTCTGGTGTCTTGGGAAGATACCCTGGAACCCTGTCGAAGTGGCAACTCTGTGGCATTGCACATGGCCACTTTGTTTTCAGTTCTTCTTTAGTGGGACACTGTATGCATATCTGGAAGGTTGGGAGTGTAATAAAATGATTTTTCAGGTTCCATCTAGATACAAGATACAGTCCCTTTTGTTTTGATCTACATCCTCAGCTACCTCCATATGTCTTCCCGCCACCCCAGATGATTTTGAAGTAAATCCTCTTTTAAGACATACTCATTTCTATACATACTGTGATGAACTTTTTTTAAAAAATTTTTCGAGACAAGGTTTCTCTGTAGCTTTGGAACCTGTCCTAGAAGTCACTCTGTAGACCAGGCTGGCCTCGAACTCACAGAGATCTGCCTGTCTCTGCCTCCTGGGTGCTGGGATTAAAGGCGTGTGCCACCACTGCCTGGCTGGATGAACTTTTTTAAACCTATGGAGTCACTAAGGTTACATGAAAAAGAGACCTTTTGTGCCAGAGTCGTTAACCAGTCTTATCACTTGGCTTAAGAGGCAGACTTGGGATTGGTTTCTGAAACTTGTTATTTGTTTCAAGTTGAAAGTTTTTTTTTATGAGTCACTTTTGAATAATTATCTTCTGTGTATTCCTAGGGTCACCCTGGAGTTCCAGGCTTCATGGGCCCACCAGGGAATCCTGGGCCACCAGTAAGTAGACTCTCTAATGACGTTTGTCTCATGACTTTGGCATTCAAGGCATGTGTCCATTCTCCATGGAGACCGCATCACACTGGACCTATCTTATTTTAAGGGATGGGATTGCCATTAAAAAAAACACCTAGGGATGACAAAGAAGTAATTGGGATGAATATTGAGGGATTTGACTACTCAGGGTGATTTTGGGCCTGAGGACCCCTGGCAAAGAATGATGAAGCCAGTATTTCAAGGTTATGATCTTGAGTAAATAACTCATTTACATTGAACTTGAAGATGCCCATATAAGCCTAGATTCTCCTCATTGTTCTGGGATAATTACAAATTATTGTTCACTATTATTTTTTAACCACGTATTGTTATTCTCAGACATTTTTGATAATTATAACGTCTATTATTAATACCATTCAATTTATTGTGCCTTTAAAGCAAATAATTTCCTTGCTCTTGTAGTGACTGTAGCCATGACATTGACACAGGGCCTCAGCATCTTTCTGTTCCTACAGATTAGTCATGTTGTTTTCCTGCGTGGATCCAACTGCAGTTGCAGCTCTTAGATTGATTGAAGGTAGCCATGACAACAAGCAGTGTCAGTTACTGTCCCTGCTGAGCCCAGGACCCCAGAGATTTTCATGGATTCTTCATGAAACTGCTGTCTGTCAGACCTTGCAAACAAGGCCACTCTGAATGACTCAGAGCCTATTGAAAAGGAACCTGTGCCTAGCAGAAATCAGGATTTTTAAAATTTTAAAAAAGATTGTCAGTTTGGATAATAAAGTCAAACTGGATTTGTTGTTTTATGCTATGTGTACACTGTATATTTGTGTGTGTGTTTGTGCACGTGTGTATATGTGTACGTGTCTATGTGTATGCATGGAGATGCCCTTAGAATCCAGAAAGGGGGCATCGGAGCTCCTTAAACTGGAGTGACAGATAATTGTAAGATGTCATGTGGGTGCTATGTCCTTTGCAAGAGCAGGAAGTGCTCTTAACCACTGGACCATTGCCGTCTCTTCTGTCCCTGCTCTTAACCATTGGACCATTGCCGTCTCTTCTGTCCCTGCTTTGTCTTTCTAAGTAGCCACTCACATATAAGAACATGTAACAGCATTGGCTTTCACAGTAAACCTCTACTTCAAGTTCATAATAAAATGATTCATTTCAGAGAACGAGAAGTTTACCTTAAGTCTTTGTTGGATCCAAAAATCAGGCAAAGTAAATCCTGACAAAGGTGAGACTCCAGTGGATATTGGGGACAGTCATTAGAATTAATCAAAGAGGAACATATGAGAGACAGGTGGCTTTATTAAAAATTAGTTCATTAGTGAGTAATTCCTTGTCACGGCAGTTTAACCTCCAAGTGCACCCGTCAGCTGAGGATCACAGAGCTGGGACACAGCCTTAAATATTCATCCCTTCACCCTGATAGTTCCAAAGCTAGTACACGGCTCTAGTACCTTCCCATCAGAGATCGCTATAACTTAGTGCTCCTCAACAACCATAAGGGTCCTGGCTTTGGATACTCATGCTAAATGCTGAATCTGAGGCACAGAGGCCAGCACCATCAGACGCCAGTGGGTCTGTTTCCAGTTGAGCAATGCTTACAGCTTATGTAAATGCTTACTGAGAGGCTGTCTTTTTTGTGCCCTGCTTTGTGCTGCAGTGCTGGAGCTTAGGTGATGAGTCAGCCCATGGGCTCAGTGGCCAGTCCCACAGGAGCAACTCAAGAACAGAGAAGTAACCAGCCTGGCCATTTATTCCTAAGTGCTTGTTATTTGGCAGGATCTGTCCAGGGTATTCATGATCTAGGCTCCAAGTCCTCAGAGCTCTTCCAGCATTTATTTGCTGCCCGCAGCCATTGTCCTTCCACCAGATAAAACCTTTACCACTTTCCTACTCTGCTTTTGAGTCCAACTTTCAGGGAAAGAAACTTTAACAAACTTTGTGTAGAAAAATCCAGATTTGAGAAAGAAACTACACGTAGCTTTGGACTAAATGTGTAGTTTCACCAATGACCTCATACTATTTGTTTAAATATCACTGATCTCCCTATAGTTCATGAATATTATTTGACATTGTATCTAGCCTAAGAGATGTGGGCAATCAAACAGCATTCTGCCTTAAGAACTTGCAATCCATGAAAAATCAGTCCTATTCACAACATAAACTTTCATTGAGGTACAAGGCTATAATATGGTCACTTCTTTGTTCCTATAACATGGCTAGCACCTAAAAAAATCACTTAGTCCATACATATAAATCAATCAAACACTGCTGAATAGTTATCAATGCAGATCTGTGAGAAATTGTTTGTGCATGCTTCAATGACTAGTCCATACCTACTGTAGGTCTGGTGCTTGGATGGAAGATAGACATATGATATTAGATGGGCCTTTGTGCAAAGTCCTTGGGATTTTTTTGGTGATGTTTAATTCTTTATGTGTGTTGCCCTTTTCAACCCATCCAGCAACATCCAATATGTGGTGGTTGCTTGCTTTTTCTGCATTCCACAAAGGAATTGGGATGTGGAGTGGGTAACGTGACTTGCACTGGGTTACAGAGCTACTCTCTGAAGAGGAAGGATTCTGAGTTTGAGGTTTGGTCTAAGTTAATCTCTTTATCCTGTACTAAACACCTCTTCTCACTCATCTCAGACATCCCCCATCTCCCTAAGATGGAGGCCGTTTCCTTACTTTCAGAGAGACAGGAGCTGAGCTTAGGTCACATGCAGCTCATGAATGCTAGCGAGAGGCAAATGCCTCAGCTCACCTAAAGATTGCTCCCTTCATCCCCCACCGCATTCTGCCTCCACTCCCATCTGGTTATTCAAAAATACTGACTGAGTGTACTCCAGGAGCGTCTTTAGTTCCCAGGAAGAAATCACGTAGTTTGTGTTGTAGGAGGGGTTGGAAAAGAGGACTATAGACACTAAGCAAATTTAAAGTCAACAAACATTGGGGTATCAGACATTGGCATGTGCTACAGAAAAACAAAGTTACAAAAGGAGAAAGATACTATTGTGGTTTATGAGAGGCCAGTGCTTGAACTTATCAATCTTGCCAGTAGCAAATATCTTAGAAACTGATGCCTGAGTTGAGCCTGTGGGCATGGGGGCAAGGATGAAGGCAGAAGGACCAACACTCCCAAAAACAGTGGTATAGAATCATGCCCGAGGCTCATCTGTACTGCCTATTCACTTCTCTGGAACCCTTTTTCCATCTTTTTAAAAGTGTGAACATTTTTTGTTGTCTTAGGGCTGATTGTCTGGGCAGTGCTTTGTCCCTTCCTCATGTGGTTGCTCCCCCGGCCTCATTTCAGCTGCACATAAAACTGGTCTTATGCCTTGTCTTTTTAGGGAACTGATGGAAATGCAGGCCCTGCAGGCCCACCAGGACTTCAAGGGGCCCCGGTAAGTTTTGTGGGAGACCCAATAACCATCCTTGTGTTGACCTTTAGGACTTTTTAGAGCCCCGTGTTTGCCAGCTCTCCTCCTGTCCTCTCCTGTGGTAAGCCCACATGTTCATTGCCATGGTTTATTGTAGGGAAAATGCATGACACATTGCCTTCTAGGTATCTCATTACTTTACCACTAAAATGAACGTTTTGATGAGATGGTCTGGTGACCTGTGATTCCCTAGTGGAAACAAGCTCTAAATGTATATTCCATCTCACCTTGTGAGAGTAGCTTCTGTCCCGAGTAACCCAGGTGAACGGAGAGGCCCATCCTGTGCTGTGGTGTGTTCAGTTGTGTTTCAGACCACAGCTCTGTTATCACAATTGTTCCAGAGAAAGGTACAAGTCAGAAAAGAAGGTTATTGCTCAAGGTCCCCCAATCATAGCTGGTATCTTTGGTGGTTGAACTCAATGCCCTTTAATCTCAAAACCTAGAATTCTTTTCTTTCCATCAAGCTGCTAGAACCAAATCTGGATTCAGTGCCATAAAGCAAAAACTGAAATACAGGTCGGGAGTCACTGTGCTGGTTGAGTACATGCATGACATTTAAAGTAACATCCAATATATCAATGTTTTTTATCCCTTTTGGCCTCTCTCCAGCCATTTCAGTCTTCTAACAGAAGTCTTTTAAGCCCAAGTTTCTGTCCCCAAATGAATTTCCAATGCAAATTACACAAGGGTCTTTAATTCATACTAGAGTTTGGACTACACCATCACCACACCAACGCAATGGGTGTGGGAAGTACAGCTCTGAACCCGGGGAAAGGGCAAACTTTTAAAGGGGAAATGCCACAATCAGGGGAGTTTGAGTCCTGCCGTCTTGGGATTGGGTGAGGAGTACATAGGATAAGATAGTTTCTGAAACCATTGGTCAGTTTTGGGGCACGAAAACCTAACAAAGAACCATCAATTACTGATAAGGTATCTTCAAGGACAGGATGCCTCCCAAGAACATCTGGACCTCCCAAGAAATTTTATGGCCCTGCTCCCTATCTTCTTAATTGTCCATTTTTAGGATTTCTGCTACGGCGTTAAATTTCTGGAACTGATCACCCCCCCCCCCCCCCCGCTCATTATATGGCTTAAAATGAAGTCCCTTATTTAAAATGGAGTTTGGAAAGTCAGGTCCTCACAAGTCTAGGACCGTTACACCCATTTTATGAATAAGGAGAATGAGACTGGAGAAGCAGTCAACATTTAACAGACGAGTCAGAGCCAACAACTGGTTACAGAAAGCTCGACAGCAAAGTCACAAAGAATGAGGTTGGGCTCCTGCTCCTGTGTCTCTGGCAAGTTCATGTGCAGAAGGACCCTTAGGGTACAGTTAGCAACCCCACATCTTTCTTTGCTAGCATGGAAAAGTGGTGCCCAGTTCATAAAGACATGCAGAAAATGAATGTCCAGCTTGGGACTTAAATCAATTTGAAGACATCACTTTGGTGTTCTTTCTACTATTTCACACCAATTCACCATGGAGCGCTGAGATTGAATAACCAGCAGCCCCATAGCCCTTCGTAGGATCATCCTTTGGTCAATCCGTTTGAAGCAACCAATGCATAAATCCCAGGTTAGAAAGCACTGCAGGCAGCTTTATATTGATTCTCAGACCATAAAAGATTTTCCCAATAAAACTAATGGACTGTTTGCCTGAGGAGAATAAGATACTGAGCCCAGTTGTAACATCATTACATTGCTCTGAATTAAACTCTATTAAATAAGACTTTGATTCTATCATGGGACCCCTTGGTAAGTTATGGGAGCAGTTGGGGCTGCCCACAGACCTGATAGATTACTATAAATATTAAATTGGGATATGGTTGAAGTTTTCTTAGGTGAAATGATGTTGGCTGGGCAATGTGGATACACAAAGTTCATATAATCCTAAGTATTATCACTGTTTTGAATTAAAACACATGAATGACCTGCCATTATTTTGATACAACATGAAGGGCAGTGGTATGATGTCAAGTCCCCAAATGGCATCTCTTCTAAACACTCTTATAAAACACAATGTCTAAATAGCCTCTCCTTGCTACCATAAGTGGTTTGAGGGCATAACTCCTCTGAAGCAATGTGAGTGGAGAATTTTAGATTGTTGGGTTTTTCTTGATCTTTTACAGCTGTGTTATAGCTATCTATTTACACAGCAAGGAACTTGTGTTTTCAAAGCCAAGACTTAATTTGAAAAAAAAAATCATTATTTCCTGCCTGATTTCAATTAGTTGCTTAATAAATATTTAAATGCGTTAATTCCACGAGCAAACTTAAGGGGAAATGTCCCATGTCACCTTGTTTGTATTCAGCTAGAAAGAGAGATCACAGAGGTGCCATGATGCATACTGGACCAGGGTGTTCTGGAAGATCAGTGGTGCTGGCTCTGCGTGCTGGAATATATAACCAGAGGCTAGGTAGAGAGTGTCGGCTACTGTGTCTATCTCCTGAACTCTAGGTCAAGTAAGCTGCTTTGTAAATATTAGAGAAGTATTTATGATGGCTGGAGAGTCAGGAGGCAGAGTCCTTTCTAAACTTGCCTCCTTCACCTGAGAATCAAGTGAATGATTTAGCTCGAGGCTTAGCAAACTTTATCTCTGAAGAAACAAATAGGAAACCTTTCAGACTTTGTGAGACACTGTTCTCTGTTGTAGCCAGTGAGCTTGGGTAAGGCAGCATGAGCTGAAGATAGTACACATGCTGATAGGGAATGGATTTCCCCTAACAACACTTTATTTACAAGAACAGGCAGAGGACTGGACTTTGCTGACCCTCTTCTGGGGTCACTATTTTTCCATTTTAAGGTTCCTGGTACAATGAACATCTAGAAAGTAGTCCAGAATATGCCATTATCAGTACTTAAGATTCCCCAGTGTTAACTGAATGTTTGATGGAGTGTATCAGTACTACTTGCATACATGGTGGTAGATTCTGTAATGGGGGAGGGCTGAACGCTGTGGTTCACTGGATTGACTAATTTGCATACATCTGAGAGGCAGTGTGTCCAGATCATCCCAAATGTCCTACAGCATAAAGCTGTAAAGACACCGCACAACCCCAAATCGAAGTCAACTCAAAGGCATGCCACATTCTCTGTATTGTTTTAGACTTATAAGTAACTTTTCCCATGCATGTGAAATATGTGGATATTTTGCCAAAGCTTTTAACAATGATAAAAATTTAGCACGATCCTTTCTGCACCAAACTCAAGCGTCAGTAAAACAACCACTCTGTGTCGTAAGCATGTGTTGCTGCTGTCTTCTTCATGGCTGAGATTTGGCTAAAGCACAGTGATGCAGCTTATGTACGGTACAAATAGTGCTTGATAAAGGAACTGAGTTTTGGTTCCCTGATGGGGCCATTTTTTAAGATCTGCATTGAAATGTGGAATAAATACCCACTTTTGCATGTTTTCATTTACATTTTAAAGGTAAACTCATAACCTTTTAGACCCTTTGGGGGTCTAGTATCCCTTTCATAAGAGATGCCTAAGACCATCAGAAAGCAAATATATTTACATTATGATTCATAAAAGTACCAAAATTGCAAGTTATGAAGTAACAAAGAAACTACAGCATGAGGAACTATGGAACAAGGTAGCAGTATTAGGAAGGTTGAGAATTTAGACTATCCCATCTTATATGATTAGAGGCATCAGAATCTTGCCTTGCAAAGGCACTGGTGGAGACTGGAAAGTCATCAAGAGCCCTGCATATCTTGGAAAAGGCAGGGAGTGATAGGAAGCCCAGCAGTGTTTCCCGAACAGAGGCCGAAGCCCCGAGGGCAGCTCTTGGCCTTCATGAATAAAAAGGGAAACAAAATACCAATTGATGCATTTCGGCCAAAGGGACTTTCAAAACACCACGTGTCTTTCATGGAGGGGATAATGACTTGTCGCTATTTCTGGTTAAAGGTTTGGGAATCTCCGGAGAAATACACAGTGAAAATATTGAAAGCATGGATCTTACAGGCCTCCTGGCCAGCCTTTCACTTGTGCTGTTCTGCAGGTGTAGAACACAGCCCTAGGCTGTGCTGTGGGGAAGAACAAATCCTGGGTTGGATCTGGAGTCATGTCTTGTGAACTTCAAATCTTTCACAGACGTCCGATGGTGGATTTCCCGAGTTTCTAGTGTAGAGTGGGTCTCTCTGCGCCAGTACTGTGTGAGCATGCTCTGTTGAAGGTGTAACAGCCCTTGATGGGGGGTGGGGGAGCATAGCCTGTGATGCCAGGAGGCTGCAAGTGCAACCTCAGCTTTTAACCAGCTCCTCCTAGCTCACGGGGCAGCCCCCTGTGAGATTTCTTTTCAGGACAGCCGACCAAGATTTCATGGTATTTTTATGTCTTGACTCTTTCAGGGCAAAGAAGGCCCTCCTGGTCCCCAAGGCCCATCGGGCATTCCAGGAATCCCAGTAAGTATCACTTTGAAGTCTGGTTTCTCATCAGAAAAGTTAGCAAGCACAGATACATTCCCAGCCAGGTGTGATGGTACACACCTATAGTCCCGGCGCTAGGAAGGTGAGGCAGTGTTTAAGACAGGAGATGCTGTCTTAAAATTATTTCCTCTTCCCCCCACCAAAAAAAAGATTCATCATAATAGCATAATGTGGCCACTAGTGGAACTTATGGTATTTTAGAAAATTAGGAGAAAAAATAATCTTGCACCTGGTTATTACGAAGGACATCTAAATTTGAGTGAAGCATGTCGTTAATGTCTTAATCTTCTTTTAGGCTAAAATTGAGTAGTTTCTTACTGATTTAAATATTCCATTTTCTCTCTCCTTCCATAGTTACACAAACATATACATTCTTACATGTATCTCTACAACCCAAACACATAGATTTTTTTTATTTACTGCACTGTTGTTACATATTCATAAAATTTTCATATCATATTTAATGGGTACTGCATTATATGTGATATTCCCCTGTGGTCTCATTAAACAATTCTTTCATTTAAAAACATACAGTGGGCAGCTTAACATGCATATCAGTTCTCCGATTCCTTTAGGATGCCCCCTAGAGTGGACTTTAATTGTTCTACTGTAATTATCGCTAAGGTTTTTGATATGCGCTACAAAATGCCCTCACACAAATGTTTGTTCTCAGCTCTGCAATTTACACACCTCAGTAGGGTTGAGATCTCCAGCTTATGCTAATTGTCTGTCTGGGAAGACCTTCTCTCATGAGATGGAGCTCTTGTGATTAACTGCCCACAGCATCCCCCTCCTGCTCCCCATCATGCGTTCTTTTTATTCCAGCCATACTGATAACCTTTTGGCTCTTCTTAGGACACACTATAGTCTCTCCTGCCACAATTGATCCCCTCCAAGCTATAGGAAATTTGCATGTGCATTTTTGTCTGCCTAGATTGTCTTCTGGTTACCCTTCTTCACTATTTGATGCTTCTCAGCTCTCAGGTACTGGGAATGGTACAGCTCCACTGACATATACACTGTGCCACATTCTATACCCTGTTTTTGTCTTCTGTTTTCCTCCTCCTTGGATTTACTATGTATATATGTATATGCGTGGAGTCATATATGTGTGTGCAAGTACACATGCACACATATAAGTTGTTACTATTTACTGATTCTGATCAGACCTAGTATGGTGAGCATGCTAGGCAGTTTCAGCCCCCCTTGCTTTAAACCTTTGGTCTTGTTCCCAATCCCTGTCCAGGTATTCCTGCTTCCTTCTCAGCCAGAGTGAACTCCTCGTCTCTTGTCTCCGTTCCCTTTATTTCTGAGTCTCCACTCTGGCTCTGCTCATTCTCCCTCTTTTATGTTATTCAGTATCTCTAGTTAGGAAATTAATGTTTACTATGTTGGGGGACATAGTAAGGAAGAATAATTGTGAATTGTATTATGGGTTTCAGTTCCTCTGCCTTAGCTTCCCACCCAGCAAAGAACAATAAAAGAAATGTGGTTGTGGATGAATAGCACTTTGAGGTCCCTTTCTATTAACTGTCTAACAACCATAACCACTGATGGAAGGGGCTTCTTCTACAGCTCTCATGTAAACCATTATAACTCTAGAAGTTAAGGAACCTGTTGAAGTTTACAAATTGTACTGATTTGATTCTATCAAGGTAAAGTCAAGTAAAGAAAATCTCCAGTTTGGATTTTGCACCCACCCCTTATCACAATACGCAATGAGACTAGAGGCAGGAAGCCATAGATATAACTGTGCTGTTTTCTTGAATCCATTCAGTTGTCTTCCTCACTCTTCTCCTCTCTGGCCTTTAACACTGAGGTCACAGGTCTCACTTTCCGTGAGGACCAACACCAGGAAGTGAAACAATGAGTTTCTCCATTTTTTGAGGGCCATCTCCATGCCTTTCATGCTGTGTGAAACTCTGAATCTGGTATTTTGTAAAATCTTAACCCCACAGCACGGACAATGTGTCTCTGTTACTTTAAAGTGAAGAGTCCAAGGTTCACAAGGTTAGGGACTGCCCACCCAAGCCACTCCCAAAAGGCAGCTTTCCTATCTTTGGAAGCCTTGTCTATTTCTCAGATTATACAGGAAGCCACACAACATTCTCAAGTCACTGCATTCAGGTACAGAGGGTTACACCTGAAGTCCCCAGACATTGCTTTTTCTAGCCTGAGTTTGCTGGTTTCCTTCCTTCCCATGGCCTCTTTCAAACTGTCTGTAAAGCTCTCTGGACCCTCTGCCCCATGGCCTCTGTGTATAGGGAGGAACAATTGAACATTTTAATCTTGCATATTTTTAATTAAAATATTAATTACATCATTTCCCATTCTCTTTTTTCCTTCCTACAGTTTTTCCATGTTTTCCCAGAACATGCTTTCAAATTTATGGCCTCTTTTTCTTTAACTTTATCTATGTATAAATATATTCACATATATATGTAAATAAAAATTTGTATACAATGTCATATATAAATATATAAATAATCATATATTTGAATATACATGTGAACACATGAATATATAAATATAACCTTCTGAGTCCATTTAGTGTTGCTTGGCTTGTGTATATGATTGCAAGGCTGACCACTTGGTATTGATAATCTGTCAGGGGAAGACAATCTCTCTCTTTTCCAGCAATACTTAGTTTCCTGTAGTTCTTTGTCTAGGAGGGGTACCCTGGCATTTCTTCCTTCTACATTAGTGTGTGCATTGGTGTCACTGGGTCCTGTTTAGACGCTGCTGTGTTGTTGTGTATCAGTGGTAAAGCTTTCCTGTCATTTCTAGGGGATGTAATTTCACAGCAGACTTCCCGATTCTCTGACTGCTCTGGTATAGTCTTTCTGCTCTTTCTTCCATGATGTTCCTTGAGCTTTTAACTGCAGAGAAGATGGATCTATGAGTTGGTTTATTTGAAGTACACATGATAATTTTGGGAGCAGCATCCATAAAAAAATGACAGATCCCAATGAAGCAAGCAGCAGAACAGCAGCCTGGACAGGCAATACATTCTGGTCATTGCTTTGCAGCATCCTCCTCCTGGCCCAGGCACTACAGGCTAAGGCCACTAGTGGAAAAAACGCACGCTTTCATTGGCAGCTGTCTGAAGTGTGGCTGTCTCGCTAGCCAGTGCCAGTGCTTGGCTGAGCATTGCAGCTCACTGTGAGGTGTTTTTAGCATTTCTTCTAGGCTAAAAGCCACCATGAAACCAGGGTCCTATGCCTCAGAGGTGCAGGTAGTATTTCGTACTCACTTGACTGAATTCTTTTTTCTTAGCTTTGCTGCTGGCTTTTAAATTCAGAGGCCTGAGATTACACTCTCTTCTGTCTTACCTTTGCCGTCTTCTGAGACCCTGAATGTGTACTTCAAGGTTACAGAATCCTCATCTATAGATGGGATCAGCGCTGGGGTAGAGGGACTAGAGAGAGACTCGAAGCTTGGTTTTGTCGAGAGATGTGTAAAACACCACTGGACTTTCTAGAACCAAGCAACCTCAGTCCTCTTTCCCTGTACCCCATAATGTCTCAGGAGCAGTAGTATTTTGCTGTGTGATTTTTTTTTCTTTCTCTTGCCACCTACACCCTAGTCAACTTACTTATAGAAGAGGTCCACAGTAAGGAACAAAGTGGGGGCTTTAGGCGATAAATAAAAAGAATCACGGTGCAATTGCAAAGGGGTCTGCTTCCCAGTGAGGTCTCCACATTCCAGGGGGAGACGCCCGTGTGCCACTAACTGAACATAAAGCTGCTGTTGCACAGAGGGGTGCACACAGTTGCCTCTGTGTCTGCTCTTCCCTCTTTCTAATGTTCCTTGACCTACTAAGAAAGCTGTTTTTATCTTGCAGGGAGAAGAAGGCAAACAGGGCAGAGATGGAAAGCCAGGTCCCCCTGGAGAACCGGTAAGGGAATCTACACTTACCTGCCCATCAAACCCACCCATTCTCAACAGCTCTTCTGGGATGTTGAAGGGCTCCTATGATCCCGACACGGTCATGACCTATGTACCACTGCCCTTACTTCTCATAGTGCCACAAGGAAAACACCCTGCTCTGCAGCTGAAATAAGAAACTATTTAGGTTGGTAGTTGACCAGCCTGAAAATTCTGAGTTCAGGTCTGCCATCCTTCCATACTGTACTTCACTGCCCGTGTAGCCTCAGCCCTGCAGCTATGTAAGGGAATTTGGGGCAAGTGAGCTATACTGGCTCCTGGTCTTGAGAGCTGCTACCCAGCTTCATGTTTTAAATCTGGCCCACAGGCATTTGCTGTTGCTTGTATTTTTCTGTAATGACACTCATTAGAACCTCCAGTGAGGTGGACAGATGCAGTACTCCTAAGGCTATCATTGGTGGTCCCAAAGCATGACTTACCCATGACCTCAAAGTCCTTTCCTAAGGCTTGGGGACCTCTCTTGCCTGGATTCAGGATTTTAAAATGATGATAATGGCTCCATAGTTTCTGACATTACTTCTGTCTTCACAAATCTAGAGGTGTGGTGTGGCTCAGTGGAGTGTGCTCCGGTCATGCAGGGCCCTAGAGCACAGAGAAGCCATGCACCACCAAACAAAACAATACTCAAGCAATTCACACACGTGGTGGGGAAGATAAAGGGCTGCGGGAGAGAGAAGCCTGGCTTCTCCTCTCGTCTGTCTGCCTACGTAATAGGCGTGCATCTACTAGAACACTGGGCAGCTCTGAGAAGGGTGAAACGTCCACCCAGGGAAGGATTGTTCTGCATGAAGGGAACACGCGGGTGACATTTTACCCCATGGTATCTTAGTTACTTTTCTTTAAAAATACTTCTATTGCATTTGCTTGTTGATCTGTCCTATGTCTGTGCAGCGCAAGGCAAAGGTCTGAGGTCAGCTTGCAGAAATCAGTTCTCTCCTTCTATCATGTGAGTCCCAGAGATCTAACTTAGGTTGTCAGACGTCGTGGCAAATACCTTTACCTGTCAGACATCTCACTGGGGCAGTTTCTGTCTTTTAAATGAATTAAATAGACAGTTTAATTAACGAATGAATGTGTGTGCTCCTGCAACTGTTTATGCGTACAGCGACTGTGCAGTGTCAGAGGGCGGGGCATAAGAGGGCATCAGACCCCCGGGAACTGGAGTTCGAGGCAATTATGAGCTGCCTGATGTGGGTGCTGCTAACAAAACTCTGATCTTTCAGAAGAACAGCAAGGGCTCGTAACAAAGAAGCCATCTCTCCAGTCCCTCTTTTTATATTTTAAAGCAATCTTTATGTGTAACTTATTGATAGAACTAAATTTAATATAAGAAATTAAATCATGTTGTGCCCAGTCTCAGCAGCAAAGTGGCGCTAGATGCTAGCTGGCATTCCTCCTCATAAGCTGTGTAACCTTCGGTGAGTCGGATAACCTCTCTGAGCTTCAGAATTCTTCAGTGAGATGGAGGGTAATATCCTAGCTTGCTAGTAGTTGGAGATCAAATGAGGTGAAAAATGCACAGCGCACCAGATTTTGCTAACTCTTAATTATTTTAGTGAGGTCCTTTTTGCGACTGCCCCATTTTAAATGCTGGCGAGGTCAGAACTGTGGAGCCTTTGCAGCCGCTAAGTGGTATTACATAAGTTATTTTTTTCTAGCGGAGCTCATGATCTGTTTAATTTACTTGGCCGTAAACTGTTATGACTCAATCCAAATCTTACACAGCTTGCCCAAAGCACTCTCCTCATCATTTTATACCCTTTGTCGGTTGCAGCAGCCCAGGCTCACTGCTGAGGGGAAAAGAAAAAGCCTTCCCAGGGAGAACAAAAGGGATGCTCTGTGGAGTTGCCCAAAGAGGCAGATGGCAGACAGAGGGTGGAGGGATTGGGGGGGGGTGCACAAGGGAATGAGAGGCGTTCTTGGGACTACCCAGGGCCTGGAGCACCAAGCCTTTCACTCCTTTTCCAATTTAAATCCCAGAAAAGCCTGGGGTTATGTATGCTCTTAGTCCCTAGATGAGGAAACAGGATACACAGAGGCTAATAGCTGGACCAAGGTTCTCCAGCTGCTGAGTCAAGTCCCTGAGAATCGTGTCTCTGAGGCTGACCCAGAACTCAGTGCTCAGATCTCAGAACTAGGACCCACCTTTGTGCTGAATGAGCATCGTCCCTAGAAGTTGTCCCTCTAGTGCAGGGTCACTAGTCTTCATTCAATCAGTTCATTGAATGCCTGCTCCGGGGACTGCCATTGTGATACAAGACTGTTCCAGGAAGTCAAGGATCTCACGGGAGGTAGCCGGTTCTCGTGGACCAGGTCAGACTCAGTAACTCTGAGACCCTGAGTTATGTATCCCTGAACTCTTCAGTTTGCTGTGGAATTTCACTACAGAGTCATCCTGATAGTCTGTTACCCTGAGCTGTGTTAGGAGGAAGTTGTCATTGGGTAGGTGGAGTCTGAGATCCCCTGAGATCTACAGGTAGAGGCTCTCATGTCAGGAGGGTATCCTACAAAGTGGAGTCCATAGAGTGAAGGAACAAATGGACCATGGGGAGGAGAAGTCATAAAAGACAGGCTGGTGAGTGGTACTTCTAGAACCAGCCGATATCCAGGCTCCTGTGAGTCTCCTGGGAAGCTGTCGGGAGCACACTGAGACTATCTGCATGTTCTATTGCGCTGGGTGTCCTTTGTCTGAGGATGATGGTAGTTAGTACATGGTGCTTCTCCACTTTGACCCATTCTCATGTGAGGGGCATACATGGAGAAATGGATGGATGGGCAGATAAGAGGTAGATGATAGCCCAGTGGATGGAGGAACATTTCAGAGTATAGATAACATTGTATAGATAACAGATATGAAGCCTTCTGAATTGTTTAACATTTAAATAAGATAAAGTTGAGTATCCATTGTTGTTTAGGATGAAATGCAGAGTTTCAGCTATCCTTTCAATTTCAGCCCTCGATGTATGTCTTTGAATAGATGACCTAACCTCCCTCTACCCCTGTGGTTTTCCTAAGGTATCTTCCGATGGTTCCCAGTGAGGATTCATCATAATTCCAGACACACTTTAATTATGACTAACGCAGGAATAACTCTTCATTGATACTGGCTGTTTATCTGCTAGCAACTAGACTAGTAGTGACAATGATCTTGATGATGGGGCAAGGTCAAGACCTATAAGGGTGGACCATCTGAAAGTTAAAACGGCAGAAACAGATGCCTGAGGAAATGACACCCAACATCTCACAACTGGACTTGGATAAGTTGGGTCAGAAAGCCACAAGAAAGATAACATGAAAGCCATTTTATTTCCCTTTAAATCTAAGAGTGCCCCCATTCCCATTCCCTCTCCCTTCTCCTGTAATGTGAACCCCATGTAAGTCCTCAAAATTCACTCTGTATAAAAACGAGTGCAGAGTGTTCAGGCATGGCCATTTTCAAGCTACCATGAAGAAAGATCCAGAACTGGGCCAGCTGTCCATCCAACAGTGCCCTTTCACCTCTTCCTCTGCATACTCTCCCATACCTCTGAGCCATTTGTCTGGATCTCAGCTGCATTTCTTCATGGCTTGGTTGTGTCTGGGGTTATGCCAAACTGCAGGCAGTAATTTTGTATAGAAATGCCCTTGTATTCCTTTGTATCTGAGAACATGGGGTGTGGAAAGGGCTGTCTAAATCAGATCACAGGCCCCTGTAAGTGGTGCCCCTGGTGGCCTCAGCAGAGCCTCTGCCTACGTGACGGGAAGTGGAGGTTTTCTTTAGCTTTGTCCTTAGAAGTCTCATAAAATAAAACTGCTCTGATCTTCAATGTAGCCATTGGAAAAAAATATAATAGTTCATAGCTGCCTTGAAGTGGTTTTATGAATCAAGTCAGTAATAACTAAAATGGTTTTGTAGTTTCTCATCAGGGCAGAGCAGTCTGACAGTGAAGGGACCCTTGAGTGGTTAACCGGGGATAAGGTTTATACTATCATCACAGCAGAAGAACTGGGAACACATCAGGTCTGGATGAACTGTAAAGGCTGGGCTAAAGGAAATACACTAGGAACGCGGGGGCCAGGGCTGATCGCCTGCTTGGCAAGTGGTATGTGGGAACGCAGTGGCATGAAGGGCAGGCAGCCACACGTCTGAAGATCATAAAGATGGGAGCCTAACTCTCTCCTTCCTCAATTCAGGGCAAGGCAGGAGAGCCAGGTCTGGCAGGAGCAGAGGGAGCCAGAGGTCCGCAGGTAAGTGCCTGTCCCTGCTGTCCCCAGGAAAGTATGCAGGCTTTCTGAGTTCCTGAAGTCTGTCCAGTATGCTCGTGTTTGTGTGACCAACTCTGCTTTCTCTGAAGGTTGCTCTAGCTTATATTCCCTAGATTGTAAGCCATCTCAGGCTAGTTAGTGTTACTCTGAATAACTGCAGGGAAATAGCGTGTTTTGTTTGCTTGTGGGGTTTTGTTGTTTTGTTTTCATTTCTGTCATTTCTGTATTTCTGTTTGCTTTGACTATAGGGTTTTTTTTTAATAATATTTATTTATTTATTTTACTTGCTTTTGAATCACGGTTTCATGCAACCCAGGCTGGTCTTGAACTCATGTCACGTCACTGAGGATGACCTTCGATTTCGGGTTTTGCGTCTCCCTTCTGCTTGCTGGGATTACAGACACACATCACCATGCTGAGTTTTGCAGTGCTGGGAATGGGGGGTGCAGGGCCTTATGCATGCTTGCACTTTGCACTGGAAGTGTATCTCCTGCCCTTCCTGTAGTGCCCTCCCTAACCCTTTTTCCAGTTGTGTAAATCCATCTAACTACACACTATGGTGATGGTGATACTGGAAAGAAAGACAAGCATGGTGCAAAGAAGAAAATAATCTGCTTCTGATTCTGGAACAGAAGAAAGGACAGTCAACATTTACTGTATTACCAGGTTTATTGCTTCTTGAATAAATTACAACCTCTCTATTTATTTGTCCTTTTAGATTGAAAATACATATTTAAAAATACAGTAAATTCCATTCACAGTTTCCCCTCCCCCAGCTTCTTTCAGATCCTCTCCACCTCTCCACCCACCCAAATCCACACCTTTTTCCCCTCTCATTAGAAAATGAGCAGCTAAAAAGCCCCAAACAAGAAGGCAGAATAGGGAAGAGAGAGAGAGAGAGAGAGAGAGAGAGAGAGAGAGAGAGAGAGAGAGAGAGAATAAGAAACACCCGAAGATGCAGAGATACACATGGAAATTCCATAAAAACACAAAATCAGAAGCCATAATATATAAGAAAAGGACCTATAAGGTTTTTTTTTTTTTTTAAATATGCTCAGAAAACATTGTGAGGGAAAAAAATCCTTCAAATATCCCTGATTTTGTTGTGTGTTGGCCATTTACTGCTGGGCATGGGTCTCATGAAATGTGGTGTATATCCCCTCCATTGGAGAAAACTAATTTTTCCTTTGCAAGAGGTTGTCCGCTGGAGATAGCTTCTGGGCTAGAGATGGGGGCTTGTGTCCACTTCCCATCTTAGCACTGGGACCCCATCTGGCTTAGACCTCTGGAGGCCATGTAGATGCTGCCATGGTCTCTTGAGTTCCTATGTGTATCAGCCCTGTTGTGTCTAGAAGGCCTTGTTTCCCTGGCGTTCTCCATCCCGTCTGGCTCTTACAATCTTGCTGCTTCCTCTGCTACTAAGTTCCTTGAGCCCAGTGGGGAGGTATTTCATAGGGACTGACTGTTTCAATGTCTCTCCCTCTCTGTATTTGTTTCCATCTGTAACAGGAGGGAGTTTCTCTGATAGTGACTGAGCAAGACTCTGGTGTATGAGTTTAATAGAATGTCATTAGGAATCATTGGATTGCTATGTTCCGTTAGCAGAACAGTAGTATTTGGTTTTCCCCTAGGTCTGGGGCCTATGTTGTCTCAGGTTTTTGGCCACCTAAGCAGTATTAGGCATGGATTTGCTCTTACTTTTGTGCCAGCATACCATGCAGGCAGGACGCCATTGCTGATAGAAGGGTTTGTAACCGCCTTTCTCCTCTGGTCACCACCAGAGGAACACCTTCTAGTACCATGGACACTAGGGGCAAAGACTCTAGCAGCTGCTAGGTCATTTTCTCCGTGTTCATTGAATTGTGTAGGTGTGTGGTTGTGTAGGCTTCTTAAGCAGTAGGGTCTTATCATCAGTTTGTGGAGAGAAACCCATAGCCTTGGCAATAGCCTGGGATGCTTGGAGGGTGTCCACGGGGTCTGTTTGGATAACAGTTCAATTGGGTATAACCCATTCTGCTACGGGAGATTGCATTCAGTGGTAAGAGACATCTACTTGGGGCTTTGTCTCCTCCATTATCTGGTGATTCCATTGAGATTTTTAATACATATATACAGCTTTCACCCCTAGTGTCCACGTGCTGGAAGGGGCTCTGCACACCACCAGAGGAGAAAGGCGGTTACAGACCTTCCGTCTACAGCAGCGTCCCACCTGCATGATATGCTGGTGCGAAAGTGGGGCAAAAGTTGTGGGAGTAACCAGCCTCTATCTGATTCTGTCTAAGGTGCATTCCATGAGATCGAACCCATGCTGATACTCTTCAGGTGGCCAAGGACCTGAGACTACACACACACACACACATTCACACACACACAAAGTTTAAGAAGCATATATATATATATATATATATATATATAATAACACATAATGTGTATTTAAGAAGCATCTACTGTAGTAGTTTTCCATATGACCCCTCAAATGGCCCCGTGTTTTAGCTGTCCCTCCCCATATGCCCTTCCTCATCCCCCTCCCTTTAATACTTCCATCTCAGTCCCATCAACCCCAGCCCATTAATTCATAATTACGTATTTATTCTGTTTTCCTTTTCTCAGGAGGTCCTTCCCACTCCCTGGTTTCTTACTTTATGTCTAACATCTATGGTTATATGCGTTGTAGCTTTAAATCTCCCTCTAATTAGTGCACTAAATACAGGTAATTTTCTATAATAATAAAAATGTTATCTAGATTTTAATTTTTAAGTGCTTTACCTCTTCATGCTGTTGATTTTTTTTTAATATTTCTTAATTTAAAAAATGCTGTTTAATGAAACTCCTGAAATCCAATTATCTGCCGAGAAGTAACGGATTGGAACACTGCTTCTGTTCTCTTGTGTTATTTTTCTTTTGAAAAATCAATAAATCCTCTGGCTACTATTCATTAAAAAGGAAACAAAACATGAAAATCAATGTTCATTTTCCCCAATATCCCTGCTTTTCCCGAGTGCAGCAGGAGGAACCCGGGCGTGGGGATGAAGGCTTCGGCCTATGCAGACTAAAACCATAAATCAGTGGCTGGTTGTTTTTTCCAAAACATACTTTAAATTGATGATCCCCTTAAATCCTTTCTTAAGGCACATTAAATATGGCAAGCGGTTGCTGACTGTGGCTGGCAGTCTCTTCTCTAACTAAGTGGTTCTGGTGAGAAAAGGTCCAGTCTCATCAGGTGGCTCCTGGCTTGGGAAGAAGAGGGATACCTTGGCAGCTGGGGAGATGCATTTGCTGCATCCTGACTTAGGAGTTGGACCCTCTTCTGCCCTGGGAATTTCAAGGCAGGGATGCAGTGTAGCAGGGATCTGAACTGGTGAAAGAGGACAAGGTCCTCTGGTTGGCTTCACTCAGCCAGAGCAAAGCTTTGAAGAGTGGCATGAGTTTGGAGAGTGATATATCTGGGTCCTTCCCTTTGTCATTTATTGACCAAAGTGGGGGTGCTTCTGGACCTGTTTCCTCTTCTGTGTAACGGACATAATAGTAGCAGTACCTGGCAGTGTAGGGCTTCCCTAGTTGGGGCTTTTGTCCTGGGTTTATGGAATGAGAGCAAGTTAGAGTCCCGTCTTGGAAGCCAGCTGGCCTTGGAATTCGATCATTTAAAGAAGGTCCCAGAACCTTGCTGAGTTCTGAGTTATTGAAGAGCTTTGTTCTGCTCATTCCAAACAGCATCTCTACAGACCTGGGTCTCATCCTCATGCTCTTGTGTGGAAACCGAATCCTAGCAGAGAGAAGTGAAACACTTGAGTCCCACAGCGGCAGAGGAGAGCAGAGACCTGATGTACCCCCAGCCCACGGTCAGCCCTGGCACATCCGGTGCAGAGGCCCAGAGAGCATCTGCAGTTGGAAAGAGAGGACTAGGCATCTCAGTATTTCTGTTTTCTTACCCATAGTGATTTTAGGGATCCAGAGTCAAAACCCGTTCTTCGGCTGGCATGACACAGAGTAGTCGAAACTATGAATCTAGGACTTAGATGACTCCACCCCACTCTTCCTTGTTTCCCTCTTTTATCCTTCCTCGTCAATGACTACCATGTTCTAACAGCTTCCTGTGTGGTTTCTAGACAGACTCTCATTGAGACCCAGTTATAAGCCCAGGTCTAGCTGAAGAAATTTTCATCCATTTAGACTGGGGTTCTCCGCCCACTGCCCCTACTGGTACTAGAGGGACCACATTCTGTTATCCACTCCTACTCTCCCATCCTCTAAAGGACAGAAGACTACATTCTAATTGGCCATGGTGGGTGGAGATGCACAAGCCATATTTCTCAGTTGTGACCTTAATACCCTGTAGGGCCTTTTAAGATGAAGTTCTCCTTGGACAGCCTCCCCCTAGTGCTTTCTGCTTCCTGGTTGTGTCATCATTTGCTCCTATCATCAGGAGATGAAACCAGAGTGAAGCCTGGTAGATGCATTCAGGTGGTAATTTGATTCTGTGGGTTTGCTGTCCTCCTTGTGTTGAGAATGGCCATGGAGAGGTGTCCTCTATTTCAGATTGGCATGTGTGTGAGTCATGGTACCTCTTCACTGTCTGAGTGATACACAGGACTGAGCTTGGGTTTCTTTATACAATGGTGAGAACAGAACCCATGTTTCAGAGCTTCAAGGCCATGAAATGAGCACTTCTGATGCTTCTATCACCACGCAAAGCGGGACCCCATAGAGAAAACTTTCTCTCTTCCCTGCTTCTTGCCTTTCTCCCTGATTTTCTTCTACCCACGCCTGACACCCTGACATGAGTGGCAAGCGAGAGGTAACAGGGTTAGCCACAAGCAGACGATGGGATAACTCAGGACATCTTTTCAGTTCTCTGTCTTTCTGCTGCCCAGCCTATTCTTTGGTAGAGTCATAACTTCATCGTATTTCTTCCAGGGCTTCAAGGGACACACAGGTGATCCTGGCCCACCTGGTCTGCGGGTAAGTAGATGACTCTGAGCTGACACTCAGCGGGGAGAGGATTCCACGATTCGCAGGGCATCACCTTGCTGTTCTATTTAGGAAAGAACAGTAGATGTGCTGGCCTGGTGTCACAGTGGTTGGCGCCATCCCATCTCTTGGTTTGAATCTTGTCAGTGGTTCTTCTGGGCCCAACATTACATGCAGCCAAACTATCCAAAGCAACCTGAGTTTAGGTCACCTGTATTGTGTGGACTGTTCACATGTCCCCTAAGCCCTGTGAAGCAAGCCATGGTGTTAGGCTTCATTTGCAGTGGAACAAACTCAGGTTAGAGGTCATGGGTGACTTTCCCAGGTCATAGAGTGTGTATGTTAACACACAGGCCTTGTCTCAGGTGGGTAGCCCCTCGAACTTTTTCTTATTCTCTAATACCTGCCTCTTCAAAATGCCCCAAACTGAATGGAATGCTGGGTCATTGGTAGGATCCCTTGAATGTTGTGGATAACCATGACAGAGAGAAGCTGTAGAGAGAAGCCAGAGATAAGAGGTAACAGGGGACTCAACAGGTTCACCCAACCCATACAGTGCTCTTCCTGTCCTTCCTGTTGGGGAGGCACTTAGGGCTCCACTCCCTCTACTGGAATCCAGCTCTGCTGCTTCAGAGGCTGTCATACTATGTGTGGGAGGGGTCACTTCTGTCTGTCAGCCTTCTGGGGCTTTGCATCTCTTCCACATATTTAGATACTATGTATTTATCTGTGGTGGCCTATATCTAAACTAGTCCTGTTCCTAATGGCAATTTTTTTTTTTGTTTCTAGGGAGAACCTGGGACTGTTGGCCCCCCTGGAAGGGAAGGATCACCAGGAAAAGATGTAAGTTGGGATGCTTTGGCCTTCAGTGCTTGAGGAACAAGGGAGGGGCACCTAGGAACCCTTCCAAAGTGACAGGTGGCAGTTCTATGAAGGACGTGGAATGACACATAATTGGTTTTCCTTAAGACTTGAGCTTCTTTCATCCTTGGGGTCAGCCTGTATCTCACAGTTCACGGAGGCTTTTCTGGGTTCATCCGATTTGTCTAGTGTCAGATGGTGCACCCACTGTATCTAGCTTACATTATTTGAATGGCCTTTCATGGTTTCCCACAAACTGTTTCTCCATCTCTTGATCTTTTTGGTGTTACTAGTAACTATGAATCCCTCAAGCTCTCTCCCATTATTTCAGATCCACACTGTTGCCTTCACCTCTGCCACCACCATTGCCACCACTGTGTTTGCCACCATTATCAACAACACTACGGCACCACATCCCCTTTTATTACTACCATTACTGTGAATGGTAGTGATTGGTTGTGTGAGGGCCAAGTCCATTTTGGGTGGCGCTACCCTTGGGCTGGTGGTCCTGGCTTCTAGAGAAAGCAGGATGAGCAAGTCATAAGGAACATACCAGCAGCCAGGACTTCTTAATGGCCTCTGTATCAATTCTACCCTGACTGACTAGGATGATGAACTGTGATAAGGAAGAGTAAAGAGAGTAACCCTTTCCTCTCTGAATTTTTTTTTTTTTTTTTTTTTTTTTTGGTCATGGTATTTCACCATACAGCAATGGTGAACCTAACTAAGACATACTTATAAAACCCATTGAGTAGCTGGAGCCTGTGAGACTTCCCTAGACACTGTGTGGGTGGTGCTGTTGAGTGACGACCAGAGAAACAGGTGACCTCTGTCTACATCAGTAAATAAACATACTCATTTACAAATGTGAATTGAAAAGCATCCTTCATGTGGGTGAAAAAAAAATGGTGCATGTTTGAAGTTCTTGGCATTGAAAAGAAAGTGTTTGGACACAGTACTGGGTTCCTGTGTCTGTTGGTGAAATCTGGTCCAAATTAGACCTTGGTGATCTGACATGTAACTCTGTGATTATAAGATTCCTCTCTGTTCCAGGGTGACACTGGACCTGCAGGACCACAGGGTCCCAGAGGACCAAGGGGCCCACCGGTGAGTTTTCTTTGACATTAACTTGCTGCACAGTTCAACCAAGCTATTACCATGATGATGTTTGGTGTTTTACCCTGGTGTGGGTGCATATATTGCTTTAAAATGATGCTGTGTGTCCTAGAGGATGCTAAACAGCCACTGCCCTTTGTCCCAAGAACCTTCCTACATGTCTGCCAAGACAACTCACTGACAGTCTGCCCAAAGGGATTCCAAGAGCTGCCATACTTCCAGTTTGGGTCTATTACACAGTTTAATGTGCCACAATTGAGTTTCCTTTAAGTACTACAGCTGATAGTTTCTATAGAGACATTTACCTTTGTAAAGGTAAGGAGACCAGAGGAGGGAAATTTAGTTACCAGCCACAAGGGTGAGCATCCCTGCATCTTTAGCTTTTTAGGGTGTCAGCATCCATGTGAGGGGACCAACAGGCGGCATTGGAGCTCAGTGAACACACTGTGTGGTTGGGAAAGCTACACTTGAGTGAGCCTTGGAAGGCAAAGCCATGAGGACTACGTGTCCTGAGGAACTCATGCTCTTATTCAACATAGCTCTGATTGCTGCCTTCATGGTCGCCACCTTTCTCATAGTCTGTGGTTTGTATGAAAACTCTCAGGGGTTTTCTATCCCCTCACCAGGCAGTGTTACTGGTACTGACAATAATAGTAATTGATTTTTTTCCAACCATTGCTGCTGTAGCAGATTAATGATTCAACCACTACCCTTAGAAAGAATTCAGATGTAGAGTTGTTAGTAAGGTCAGCTTAATATGTTTTTGCTAATGGCCTTGAAGTGGAAAGTCTTCAGGATCAATTTAAAGTTTATAAAGACACACTTTTAATAGTTGAACAAGGGACTTGCTAAGGTCAGGGAACAGGACCAATGGCAGCCTGGCTATTGCTGGCTGATGTACCTTTCTTGCTAAGATGGGTTGATGATCAAAGGTGATGATTAATTCTTCGTACCTATTTTTGCTCTCAGCTTCTTGATGTATATACTCTTGTTGGATGGGTGTAACCTAAGGATTTAAAGTAGAACTGACTTTTTCATAAATAAAAGTTTAGATTTGTGATTTTTAAAATATTTTTTTTCGTTAGATTACCTTTTAAGATAAATAACAAAATGATTGGTCCTTTCTTTGAAACCAGAAAATGCAGCCTACCAGTAAAGGAACTGACTTAGAAAAATACCTTGCTTACTTACACATCCTTAATCTAGATAACAAGTTGCTTGGGTATGAATGTATGTGGGTTCTTGGGACAACGTGTTTTTCATCTGTAATATGTAAAATGTTTAATCGTAAAAGGAATATATAAAACATTGTATTCATTGTAATCATTCACTTGAAAAACAGAATGTAACCACATTGTAATTTTCATACTGCTTGAAATATGTTTTTTCTGGGGTATATAAGCTGTAAGGGAAAAATAAAGTTAGCTAGAAGGAAAAATTAAGAATGAGCAGACAGGACAATCAGAGTAGAAGAACAGAACAGAAAAAGAATAGAGTAAAACAAGCAACAGAAAGAATAATAAAATAAAGAACTAAGCTTGGGGCCTCAGGAAAGTCCTCGTGTGTCTGTTTGTCTGTCCAGTAGCTTGCCTGCTCTGCATCTCTTCTTCAGTGTCTCTGACCTGCTAAAGGCTTGCCATTCATCAGCACCCTAGGAGAGATCCTGACATGTTGGAGATGTGTGTGTGTGTGTTTTCCTTTTTTTTTCTTTGTCACCCCTTGAGAGTTAAGTTTGACACCCTTGCTGGCCCCAGAGAATTAAGTTTTGCTCCCTCAGATAGAAAAGTCAAGTGGATTGATTAGTTCACTGTCTCTCTGGATTTCCCTCAATATCTGAGTTGCTGAAGGCTGGTCCTTACAGCAGCAATATTAGAGTTGACTGACTATAATAACAAACCTTGGCTTAGAGAGAGGTATCACTCCATCTACGCTTCTGTCTTCATGGAATATTCTTCCTGTATATGTGATGTATTTGTGTGTGCATGTGCTCTTGCGTGTGTCCCAAATTCTCCTTCTGTTAGGCATTAGTCCTATTGAATTAAGGGTCTAATTTATTATACCATAAGCTGACATAACTGATTACATCTTTGATGATTCTGTTAACAAATTCAAATTCCAAGGGCCTAGGCACTAACGTTTCAACATGTGAGTTTAACATACAATATTCCACGTGGTGGTAGATATTTGGGGATTTATTCATTCCCATTTATACGCCTAAGCAAATCCACAGAGTGTAAGCAAAGATAGGAAGTAGATAGATGTTCAGTGCTATGTATAGAGGAAAGCCTGGGAGACCAATGAGAGGCAGCTGTGCATGTAACTTAGCACACTATGAACAGTAAACTTTGCTTCTGGTAAATAAAAGTGCACTCTAAAAGATGGAAATGTGTCATTTCAAACATATAAACCAGTGCAGTGATTGATTGTCATTGGCAAGTGTGATGTTCCATGGATCATTTCAGCTTGTGGCATGTTTATACCTGTTTCTGTCATTTGCCCAATGCCATTGCTCATGTCTCTGTCATGTGCCATGCTGTGACAGTGGGATGGCTATGGTATTACTCAGAAATGTGAACTTTTCAGCTCCACTACATGCTTCTGAGGTCACTATTAGGCACAACACGTGTGAGTGGTGTGTGAGTAACCTCTCTTGCATATGATCATATTTGGAGATCAATTTTTTTCATGTTGTGGTAATTGTATATTTGTATATAACCCCCAAACTTCCATTTTGCTTTCTTTAAAATCTGCAGTCACACAGGGATGGGTAAGGCTCATGTGATTGCTGTCTCACCGCCACCGGCTTCAGAGAAACATGGGGTGTTCGTTGCACAAAGCACAGATGTCATTCATTTGGTTTCCTCCCAACACTTCTGAGTTATGAAACCATGGTATGAATCTGCCTGTGCAAGGACAAGGAATGAAGATGCAGAGATGCTCATAGTTTGCCCAATAGCATACATCTCGTCAGTAGCTGATGTCAGTCTTTGGACTCAAGCTGTCTGGACCAAGAGTCTGAAGTTTAAGACTCTACCTTAACTGTCTGTGGACTCAATTGTCTTGACAGAAAGGTTGTCCTGGAGGAAGGGGCTTGAAGAGAAATTTGGAGAACAGAAGCTTGGGAAGGGGACTACATCCTCTATTCATGGGCAGCATAGTGGCCAGAGGGGCTAGAGGATGGTAAATAGATAGATGACAGATAGATAGATAGATAGATAGATAGATAGATAGATAGATAGATAGATAGACAGACAGACAGACAGACAGACAGACAGACAGACAGACAGATAGAGTGGTTCTATGCCTCAGAGAAGACCTAGTCCTAACATCAAAACACCAAACTTTACAGGGAACAGGTGGCTACCAAAACTAGCATTGGCACCATGTGCTATTGTCTGGTGGCCCCTCCTCCTTCCGCAGAGGCAAAGAAGGACTAGAGCAAGAAGCAGGAGAGATATCATTTCCATAGGGATGAGCCAAAGTACATATTTTTAGAGAGACACAGATGGGTTGGTGGGTGGAGGGAGTATAGGGAGGGGCAGCAGGCAGCACTCACTAGAAGGTCTGAGTGTGCCTGCCAATCAGAAAGAATGCTCAGGGCTTCCATTTTTGTACTCACTAGCTGAGATCCCAGGCAGAGCTTGGACTTCCCCTATGTCTTGATTTCCTCATGAACTAAGGTTAGCTATTCTACATGTTTTCTGGGTGCATCTGGTGAGATGAGGTGCTTGAATACCCATGGTCCCACGGGCACATTTTAGGCCAAAGTTAGAGACTGTGTTTCTGTTTACTGACCTGCAGACACGTGCTTAATGAGGGCGGTACAGTATGGGATGGCCAGTACTGACTATGCTCAGAACTCAGCTTTTCCACTTCTCTCTGGGGTGTGTGGCTTAGCATTTCAATGCCTCAGTTTCCCCACATGTAAAATGGTAATGACATTTGCATTCGGTATGAGAAGTGAATGATTTATAAGAGGGATTGGTGTGTAATATAAGAGATTCCTGGCCAGGGTCAGCTGAAGGTTGTGGATTCTATCAAGTTTTGGGGATGTTGATACCTTCATGAATACACAATTCACAGTTACAGGACTTTATTCAAATCTTTCATTTTCAGGATTAACACTGTAGATATCTGTGATGTTCTCAGTCTTCCCATTAAACAGAGAACCCTAGTGTGTGTCACTTACTACATGCTGGAGATATAAGAGCCACAAGTCACAGACTCAGGGCAGGGATGTGAGCTGAGCACAGAAAGAGCATCCCATGGGAAGTATGGTGGGCAGAAGGAGTTGAGGTGTACATTTTAGGCAATAGGCATTTATTTGGGATTGAGACAGGGTGGGTAGCTAGGAGACTTTTTCAGCTTCCTGATATTTACTCTATAATGGATTTTTTTTGTGTGTGTGTGTTAACTTTGACAAATGGTCTCATATAACTAAGGCTGACTTCTAACTCACCGTGTAACTGAGAATGTCTTTGAATTCCCCCACCCGCCACTACCCTCAGAATAGCTGGGATTGCAGGTGAATGCCACTGTGAGAAACCTTATTGAGAAGAAGTATTTTCCAAAATTATAAATATGCTCAAAATGACTGTCAAGTTAGAGAATACTAGATTCAAGACCCTCAGTCCTAGAACCTGTGATCCTTTCAATCCCTAACTGCATGACAGAGCAAGCCAGCGTGTACCCTACAATGTGTACCCTAGCCCCCTGTATCTTTGTGCTTTAATGCATTTATTGCATTTGTGATAATACCCTAGGGGAGGGGGCTTGCAATGAGAAGAGCAGGCAGAGCTGCTTCCTCAGACACGCCTTCCGATGGAAGCAGCTACTCCTGAGCTGAGTTGCATTACATGCCTGTATTGTTCACAGCCCAGCCTGTGAGTTGAAAGATAAATGGAAGGATGAATGAAGCTGGTCCTGCTCATTTACTGTGCGGTGCAGTGGGCACCAGTCAGTGAGCTAGGCCTTTTCATGCCCACGGACTCATTTAATTCCATAATCATGCTATGAATTAAATATCATGGCTTCCTTTTACAAGTTGAAAAACATCCTCTGCAAAATGAAGTGGTTTTCAGAGAGCTCTGCCAGCCCGAGCGAGAACAGCCTGTGTAATTAAGTCATCCACCTGCAGTCAAGTTTGTTCCAGTGCCCTGCTTGGTGATGCTCTGACACAGAGAACTGGCAGGATAAATATTTCTGTTTCTCCCACCAGGGTAACAGCGGATCACCTGGAGCCCCCGGAGACCCTGGCCGTCCAGGAGCCCCAGTGAGTGCTCATCCCCAGCTTCCTGATGGTGGTTAGGCCAAGGGTTTTATAATACCGTTTGTTTGTTCTCTGTCCCTGAACACACTGGGGAACGAATCCTTATTTAAATGGTACAAATAGCCCCGAAACCAGAGAATCAGGGTATCTAGCTATCTCTTTAAAAGTTTACCGTACAGTTGGCTATGTCGCTCAGTCTCTACTGTCTAAAATATAAATACCTTCAACTATTCCATGTAGAAATTATGTGGTAAGCTTTCACAGTACGTGTCTAATGATTGAAATAAAGGGCAGGGTCACATCTGCAACCTTGAGCATGTCAGGTAACAAAGTGATGTGCAGCCTGGGAAGAGGGATGGGAAGCATGGGTAGAGAGCAGGAAAGTTCAGTGGGAGGTGGGGGAAAGAGTGTGGCAGGTAGAGTCGTGGGCACTGATTAGATTCTGGATTTGGGGTTCATATGAGGTCAATGGGGAGACACACTGGAACAGATGGCTCTTTAATGGATTATAGGCTTCAATACGTTCAAATATGGGTATGAATTTTCTTCTTGCCAAGCCTGCTTATATTTTTATTTGCTTAGATTGAGATCTATTCAGGAGCCACTTGCAAGTATAAAAGGTCATTTAAAAACTGGCAGGACAGTGTGCTAGCCAGTGCTTTCCAGATAATTGCTAGGACTGTAGAAGCAAGGGTGACCAGAGACCCAAAAAAATCTCAGGATGTCTAGTCACAGCAGTTAGTCACTCTGCTGGTCCAGGGACAACTACAACCGTGTGTCTATCATGGCAATTCCAGTCATCTTCACCAGGAGCTTCAATGTAGGCTCTGTCAGTCCTACTGAGTCAGAGTAGATACGGTAGGGGAGCATCCTGAGGGTGGACCCACCCAGGGGAGGAGCTAACTCCAGAGAAGCTAACCCATTCATAGGCACTTTGTGAAAAGCTAAAACATTAGACTAACAAAGGCTGCAACCACCACACCTCGAGCCTTAGAAGCATCATGGGAAGCAGTTCCCACTTCAAAGAGGCTGCCCACATCTAGATCTTGGTGTTGTTTCTAAGAATCCATCCATAAGATGTCACAGCTTGAATGGAAAGGCTATCCTCTGTCTGTGGTCATTTCCCCTCATCTTATCTTCCTTCCCTGGCTTTCTGTGATGATATTAAGTTTCACAAACCCCTTATCTCTTGCTAACTCATCCTGTCTCCAATGCAAGGAAGGGGCAGGGGTGTCAGGACTCTACAGATTGGGGTGCCCTCAAGTTTCTGAATCTGATGGACTTTTGCTTGACCTTGAATAATTAATCCCTTGTCTTTCTTTCACAGGGCCAGAAGGGAAACAAAGGAGAAAATGGCAGCCCAGGACTTCCAGGTTTTCTGGGTCCCCGTGGGCCTCCGGTAAGAAGAGAACCTAATGGTGCAAGAATTCTGGTTCTAGATGTGAGCTTGAGTTTCACTATTGTCCCTGCCACTCAAATCGTTTTTCCACCTCCTTACCTCCCCTCCAGCCCAGCCTCCATCCACTCCTAACAACCGGTAAGGGCCTCCCATCGGGAGTCAACAAAGTCTAGCACATTAAGTTGAGGCAGGACCAAGCCCCTCCCCGCTGCATTAAGGCTAAGCATGGCATCCCACTATAGGCAATGGGCTCCAACAAGCTAGCTCATGTAACAGGGAGAGATCCTGGTCCTACTGTCAGGGTCCCCTTAAATAGGCCAAGATACACAACTGTCTCCGACAAATGGAGGGCCTAGTTCAATACCATGGAGGCTCCACAGCTGTTGGTCTGAGTTCATGAGTTTCCACTAGCTTGGTTCAGCTGTCTCTGTAGATTTCTCCATCACGATATTCAGCTCCCTTGCTCACATATCCCCTCCTTCCCTTCTTCAATGGGACTTCTGGAGCTTGGTCTGGCACTTGGTTGTGGATATCTGCATCTGGTTCCATCAGTTACTGGATGAAGACTCTATGATGATAGTTGGATATTCACCAATCTGATTACAGGGGAAGGTTGCCAACTCATGTCTTACAGGCCATTTTTCTTTCATGTCATGATGAGGTTGTGTGGAGTCGGAGTGCCTCATGATTTAGTAGACAGTTGAGGGCTCATAATTGACAGTTGCATGGGACCCAGTGCTTTCATCATGAGACCTTAGGAAAATGGTATTAAATCTCATTATGTGGATACTGCCTTAATCTAACGGTGTGACAGCATCACTCATCAAATGTGAGAATCCACATAAGGGATTGCAGTAATGTCCAGCCCATTGTAGTGATCAATAAGTACAGGTGATCATGATGGCATTTGTTGATGTGTGTGATGGATAGTGCTGGCAGTGATGACCCTGGAACTTGAAGGATGATTTTAATGATTGTAAAGTTGAACTAGTTTGGGTCACAGGGTCAGAACATATAGGTGATTGATTCAAGGCCACTGTATAGATTTGTACCTACCTGGAGCTTTTGTCTGGCTCTTCTTACTTGACCTTGGAGTGTATATTGGAGCTGTTAAAGGGTAGTGAGGACCCATTCATAGCCACACTGAAGTCATTCGAGTGTTCTGCAGACTCTGGCCTGCACTGATGGATGGAGAAAGGTTGTATGTGATACCTCAAGATGAAAATGCTCCTATAGTCCTGCATGCACCCTCCAGTGGGATTCTGCCCTTTTCATGCAACCACAGAGCCAGTGGAATCATCCTTTCTTCATGGTACCCTGCCTGCTGTTTTCCACTTCTGCTCCAATGTGTATATGGTTTCTCTAGTCCCGTGCATTTACTCAATGGTTCCCTTTACCAGTCCTTGCTCATAATTTGGCTGTCAGTCAGCAGCCAAGTATGTACTTCTTTTTGTGAAAATTCCCCCTTAATCGTAAAAAACAGATTGAACTACCCAGCTTTATTATATACTAGTCATTGTACTTTACATGTTTCAATGAAAACAAGTATCATTGTAACCTATGACATAGATAAAATGACTCCTCTTAATTTATAGATGAAAAAACTGAGACACAGTGAACTTAAGAGATTGGCAAGGAGGCAATATAAGGTCAGAAAGCCAATCAATAGAGGAATCAATTTGAAGTTAGAATCCAGCGCCTTATTTAGCGCATTGTCCCCTGATGATGAGTGGCCTCCCTCACACTAGACAACTAGTACCATTGTCTTCTGGAAAACATGCATAGTAGAGACACGTTGACCCCATCGACAAAGATCTCATAAGCAGAGGTTTGTTCCCATGCTGGGACAGTTCTCTACCTTCTTCTGTATAAACTGGCCAGAAGGCCGCCTGTGGGATGGCCTTGTCCGGTAGGCTATGTGGACTGATTGCTTTCTTCTCTGGAACATGTTTGTGAGATGTCTGTCATGAAGATTGACATCTAGCGGTCTGATGCAGCTGAGCCCACTGGTCCCCATGTTCTTTTTATTTTTTTTTAAACAGGGAGAAGCAGGAGAGATAGGCGCTCCAGGCAAAGAGGCAAGTATTACCCAATCCTCCAATCCTGCCCGTTCTACTTGATAGTCCTTTCCTGTGGGAACCACAGATGGGTGATAAGGCTGAGAAGTGAGTCTGAGCTTAACCAAACCCCTCCACCAGCTTCAGTGTGCTTATAGTACTGGGGGCTTACATTTTAACTTCACAAAATCTCACACATTAGGCACCCACCAGGGGCACCAGGTAGATGACTATATCTCCTTAGCCACCCTCCTTTGGGAGCATGTCAGCAAAGCCTTCCATCTTTATCTTTGTGATGCTTCTCAATTCTGTCCATCACTTATGAATGGAACCTGCCCAGTCCTGAGTCCTTTTTGACAAGGACCCTTGCTGTAGGCTCCCTAATGGTTTCCTTTGTCCATCCATGACCTTCTCTAGCAGCTGGAGATCTGTGGGAAATCAACATTCTGTGCCATGTTACAGCCCCAAAAGCAGCTGTGTTCTTTCTCCCCTTTCCATGCAAATAACTCCCGAGATGCCCTGCTCCTTCCCTCTTTTTCTTCCTCCTATCAGCTCCATCCACTCTGGTCTATTCCTGAAATACTAAATTAGTTTGCAGGGCCCTTTCTTTTTTCAAAATGCCCTCATCTGCTGTCCCCTTTCCTTCTCCTGTGGACCTCTGTGGGTCACTGGAGAGAAGCGTTTGTTGACCTATTTCTGCTGGTCATCCGCTCTGTTCCATTCCAGCACATGAAACCGAACACGGAGAAGATGCTAAGAGAAGATGCACAGAGTGATGAATGACTAGATGAATGAAGTAGAGAAAAAAAACTTCCAGAGAAATCACTCATGTGTATATCAAAGCCAGCACTCTTGCCTTGAAAGAAGAAGAGAACAACACCCTTGTCACTGTAATGCCTTTAGGCCACTGTTATAAGTGATTCCCTCCTTGAGGCCAGATCAAATATTCAAAGTCTGAGTACCTTGTGCTTTTAGCCCGGACATAGTTTGTTGTTCACTAGACCTGCTCCCTCACTTGTTGACCTAACCTGACCTACATTCTCTTTCAGATGTGACCTCCTCATTTTGGGTAGGCTACATACAAAGGGCCCGTACTTCCTCTAGCTCTGAGGCTTAGCTTTCACTCCTACCCTTTTCCTTCATTAATCCCTGTTGGAGTCTCTCTGAACTTCCAGCTTCGTGCTGCCCAGCATCCAGTGTCATGGGTTTTTTTTTTCCCCTGGAATTACTGTGGGACTGTCTTGTGATTCTATTACAGAAAGAAAACCTGTCTGCTGAGTATTAGAATTGGGATATCCATATCTACTTCTGAACTAGGCTATGAGCACCCTGAGAAAAAGGACTATGTTCCTATGCCATTCTTCTTTGGGCACGGAGCTTATAATACTGCTCCAGGAAGTAGGGCAGTAGGCACTTCTGGAGTTAGGTGACTGAGTTGGTCAGGCAGTACATGCCCTTAACTCCTAAGCCATCTCTTCAGACCATGCATGCGCTCTGAATGTATATGCTGCCTACCAGCTATGTCAGGCTAGGCTTTACTGGTTGCTGCAGTAGCAAACCTTGGAGTTGGCTTATTTTGAATGCCCACAAGTAAAGGGATAGGAATATGATGCCCCATTTGATAAATAAGTATAGGCCCTGCTTGCCAAACTTTTGCAGCTTGAGGATGAGCAACCAAGCATGTCTGTGGTAGGAAGAAGTTAGGTGGCAGCTAGAAGGAAGGTGATTTCTGTCTGAAGGTGGATGTTGGTCAGAGAGGAGAGAAGAAGGGAGGAGGGATGGAAGGGAAGAAAGTAGGAAGGAAGAAAGGCAGAGAGGGAAGGTGGGAAGGAGGAAGAGAGGGAGGGCAGGAAGGAGGGAGGGAAATGATGTTCCAGGTGGAGAGGATGGCAGTAGCATAGGATGGAAGGAAAGCAGTGTCTTTAGCAGTAGGAAGTGTGGAGGTGTGTCTTTTATTCTTCATGTGACTGTCCCATACCCTGAGTGCTTTGAGAACATAGCAACAGGCTGATTTTTCCCCATATACTCAGTGAAAAGAAGAGAGATTCCTAGATAGGAAGTCTGAGGCCAGGCCAGGTCATCTGGGGTGAAGGGCCCAGGGGAAGATCATAAGCAGAGGTTGTGAGACTGCAGAGCCTCAGGTTCTCTGCTTTGGGAACCTAAGGTTGCGATATTTGGCTATAGAGGAGTGAGCCAGAACATCAGAGGTGATGTGAGCTCATCCAAAAGCCAGTGTGTGGACAGCCCTAGGGGTGTTCCAAGGGGAGTTGAGTTTTTCTCTAAAGAAGACATCAAAGAAGCCACACTATTGGCTTGTGTTGTCCCAGCTCAACAATGGACATGGTCAGGAGTAATGGAACGAAGACGAAGTGGCTTGATTGCATATCTAGACTGACCTGTTTTTTTTTTCTTTTTCTCCAATACCCCCTTTCCCAACAAGTGCTGTATAAAAGAATCAAGAAAGTCAAAGACAGAGGCACAGATGGCCATGGTGAAGTAACTAGTGTCCTGATATCTCATTGCAGGGTGCTCCTGGGAAGCCTGGAGAGCCAGGAACCAAAGGCGAGAAGGTAAGTGGGGGTGTGGAGCCGTCTGCGCATGCTCAAGGTGACCTCCCTACAGTCTCAAGGGCAGGATTTATTCAGGACGGTTAACAAGCAGCCCCACTGCTCTGCAGTCTCCGGCGGTGGCTTTCCCTGGAACATCTCAAGCCCCGGAAGTGCCGCGGTTCTTTTAGCCCAGTCCCGACACAGTCTGTTTCCCCTTTCTTGTTCCTTTTCGGTTGTTATTTTGAGGAATAAAATCATGGCCGTAATTACCAATGCAAGGCGAGTGTTGGGAGACTCTGACAGATTCCATGCTCGCCATGTGTGAAGGCGCACGCAGGATGCGCCTGGCTCCCTCCCTACGTGCCAATTTGCTGGGAGCCAGATTTGTCATTGGAGGTGACAAGGGAACAGATTTTCCCATAATGAGTCGCCTTGGCGCCACACTCCGAAAGCCTTTCTTTACATTTCATTTCTCCAAAAACCAACAGGGGAGAGTCATTTTTCCAGCAGAAGTGCCGGAGGAGGCAGGGAGCATCCTCACACTCACACTCACAGGCCCTCGCTCCGTTCGGGGCTCTGCATGGCTGGTTTTCCCACAGTCCTTTGTCTGGTCAGCTGTCATGATGTTGTGCTACATGGATGGTATCCGCTTCCCCACCCCCGCCCGTGCTTGTTTTCCGTGGTCCTGCAAAGAATTTATCTCAGCTTTCTTCACAAGTTGGATGGGTGGCGAGCTGGCAGGCATTTCCTGCAGTTTGGGAAGAGAGACATGGACGTGGTGTCTGGCATTTATCCCTTCCCCTGGTGTCTCTCCTGCTGATGACTTTGGTTCCCCCGTCCTGAGGCCCTTTGATCATGAATACTGGAACCTTGCTCTTGCCTGCCACTGAGATGATTTCCTCCTGAGAGTGTCCCTCCAGGGTCTTGAGTGTGATTGCCAAGGAGCTTGGGCATGAGTCCTGGCACAGAGCCAGGGCGTTGAGCCCACAGACAGGAAGCTGTTCTTCATACATGATCAGTAGCTGGGGAGCTCGTCTGTCCTCTGTTAAGTGGTTCCATGGAACCTTGCCACCAAGCCCTTAGATTCCTGAGCCCTTCATCCTGGGAATGCTTAAAATAGGGAGCCTTATCTTTTAATGGCGAAGTGATCATGACAGGAGGGTTGTGGGATAGAAAAGCTGTGCCACATGTGTGATGGTAGCTGACATCCAGGTGACTCAGGAAAAGGGTGTGCTAGACCTGAATCCAAGATCAGACCCCATGGAGTGCATCAGACCTGGAAGACTAGAGCCTACTCCCTTGGGTTTCCCCAAAGTACAATGTAAAAAGTCACTGACATTTTTATTATTGTTGAAAAATGAAAGCCATGCAGGGGCCGGGTTAAAGAACAGAATTTACAAGAGCGAATGAATACAGTGGAGCTCAGGTATCCCTCCCACCTTGCCTCAGAGCGCCCCTTCCTCTATGCCTGTCTTTCATCTAGGAGTCTGGGTACATAGGTGGGGGTGCTCCAAACATGCATGAGACTTCACTTTTATCCCCCTGGCCCCAACACATCACAGCTTCTCCATGCCATGTTTCTGTCATCCCTTGTTTTAGCACACACAGTAATGACATTTTAGAACCATGAGCATGCTCTGTTACTTCTCAGAGGCTCCTGATTTGTCTGTGGCAGCACCACATGTTTGGTTCTGCCTTGATCCTTCTTTCTCCTGCCCCTCTCTTCCTGTGCTATGTCACAGTAGCATTGGCTCCATTGTCCTCTGATTGCCTTAATAAGGCTACTGTGTGTTCAGACCTCTAGCCGCTGAAGCTTGCTGGCCAGACACACAGTAGAGTACAGAAGAGCCAGACTGCCTGCTCTGAGGTTGCTGTGCCCCAGATCACTGACCCAGAACTTCAGGATCTGATTCACTGAGTGGAGAAAGGGGGCCTAGGCAATGCACTGCAGAATGAGCTTGCCCATCCTTCATGGACCCGCTGGAGCTGAGGGCTGACTGGCAAAGAGAGGCCCCTCCTATTGACAGAATCCAAACCTGCTCCAGGAGCGGAGTGATAGCTCGGCCTCAGTTTCCATAAATAAGCAGCCTTCTCCAGGGATGCACAATTGGGGTTTGGCCTAGGAATAGGAAATTATTTTGTGTGTGTTTCTCTGCTCACGTGTGTGTGTGCGTGCACACACACACACAGAGTATAGTACAGATTAAATGTAGAGCCTTGTGCATGTCAAGAAAGTACTCCATAACTTAGTTATATCCCCAAAATTGCAGTTTGTGACCTAACAGTCTCACTAAGTTGTCTAGGCTGGCATTGAACACACTGCAGCCTGTCTGGCCTTAAGCTTGAACACCTTCCACCTTGACCTTCTGAGTAGTTAATTGAGCTCATTGAAAAGTAGCCATTGAGCTCATTGAAAAGTCATCCTTTTTTAAGAACATGTAAAAGGACGGCTGTGTTTCTCCCCTTTTCTTTGTTATACATCTGTGTGCATGTGTATGTGCATGGTATATGGTCCCTGTGTCAGATTCATATGTGGTGTGTGGATGATTGTATCCGTTCATGTGTACATACGTATGTTCAGGCCAGGGTTGGCATTGGGTGTCTCCCTCAATCACTCTCCATTATTAGAAATAAGCTCTCTCATTGAATCCATAGATTATCAAATTGCTAGGTTGGCTGGCTGGTCAGCCCCAGGGTGCCTGTCTCTGGCACCAGATATAGCAATCATGTCTGGTTTTTGAGATCCGCATTCAGATTCTCATACTTGTGAGGCAAGCTATAGAGTTATCTCCCCAGTCCCCTCCCTGTCATCCTTCCAATTAACTACCTAGGGACCCTTCCACTATGTTTTATGTCCACAAGGAAAATTTGTGAATATTTTTGTTCTTCTCCAGCTTTTGCACACTGTGGATACTGCTCTGCAGTTTGATTTTTTTTTATGTAATAACGATACCTGGTGGCCTGTCCATATCATCCCTGATGAGCCGCCCCAGTGTTGGCAACTGTAGTGTGCTCTGTAGTATGAGAATACCGGTCCTCCTGCCTGCTCCCATGGCGACTGCCCTGTTTGTGGCTTATTTGAGAGGGTGGGTTTGAAACGTTCTTCTCCTGGGTTGCACACATACTGTGTAAGGTAGGAGTCTATCTCTGGGCTCCCTTGCCCTGTTTTGTACAATAGGGACTCTGGATATGCTAATTCTTGCGCCTTCTTACTTGAAGTCATCCATGGCTCACTCAGTACTGAGAAAGATACAATAGAAAGATAATGGTACCTTGGGCTGCAGCTGTGTATCCAGGTCAGTTTCCAGCACATACCTACCTGATGTTATTTTTCTCTCCTGTTTAGGGGGACCCTGGAACCAAAGGTGACAAAGGATTACCAGGAGGGAAGGGCCAGCCTGGAGACCCTGGAATCCCAGGCCACAAGGGTCATACTGGCCTGATGGGTCCCCAAGGACAACCAGGAGAGAGTGGCCCTCCTGGCCCCCAGGGCCCCCCGGCCAGCCAGGATTTCCAGGACTGCGGGTAAGGATGATAATAAAATTTCAGACATAGCTTCCATGGGAATGGAGGGGAAGCAGAGTCTGTGACCTTCAGGGCATATGGCATGTAGATATCAGGCTTCTGGGTCTGACTGTATGGCAAAGGGGAAGAGTACTCCCTCTTTCTGAGCCTGTTTTTTGAGAACATGCTCTTGAGATTTGTTAGGATGAAGGGATGTGATGCACATAACACAGGAGGTGCTCAGAAACAGATTCTCTTTTCCGTTGTGCTCTCTGCCCTAGGGATGATGAGTCTCAAGGCTTCATTCCTTAGGCTGTAAATCCATCTTCCTTGGCACCCTGAGCAGAGGTAGTGGAGAAGATGGGATCTCAGTGGTCAACCTGCATGGTGGATGGTTCACCATCTATTCGCTGTGGTCCTTGACTCTCTGCTCTCTGCTGTCCTGGACATTGAATGTAAGCAGAGAGCCTGGTTGCTTTTCACATATGCCATTCTAGTGGCAGAACGCCTGTTTCTTCCTCCCTTGGGGTCACAGACACAGACTGGCCACTAGATAACAAGATGGGGTTTGTTGTCCAGTCCCTGTGACCTTTTCTTCTCCTCAGCATCAAGCTTAGTCATCTGGAGAACTTTATGTTCCCTCAGCATAGACATGGCTGCTCCCTGTCCCTGCTGGCTATGATACTCTGTGGTTTCATCACTTGTTTCTGCTTGTGGTGACTCTTAAGAATCTTGATGCCTAGAGCCTTCTCTTCTTGGCCAAGACCAGGGCAAATCAAAAGGACTCATTTGGCACCTAAAACCCCCATGAAGCCTTGCCAAGCCCTGTGTGTCCTGTTCTGTGGGAGCAATGGAACATTTGAGGCCGTTACAAAGGTTTCTAGCCAGATAAGAATAAGAGAACAAGGGAAAGAAACATATTCCATGCAACTTAATGGACTGATAGAAGTACAGGGGCCCCAATCTCAAGGGTAGCACTACTCTACATGACTCACACAGTAAAGTAAGCCTCATAGGGCATAGAGAATTCTTTCCTAGGCCCTTTTGAGAATTGTTGCCACACTGTGAGCATTCAGCCTTTCTTGTAGATAAATTCCTTCGCTTCCATGATCCACTCATTTGCATATGACCAGTATATACTTGATCATGACAGATCTGGCTCTGGGGAGTATATGGACAAGACACCAACCAGGAGACTGAAACACAAGCTCACATAGCAGGCAGCCCATGAGCTGTATTCTGAAGCCACTGAGGCCATATTGCCCACACCCAGTGCGGGGCTGGTTTTGTAAGCATAACGGTTTGTACTAGGAGGAAATAAACTAAAGAATAAATAAAGGTCTGGAGGGAGAGACATTATGGATCAGAGAGTCTCAGGACCAAACTGCTATGCAGTTGGAATGGCATGATCTGAATGGCAGAGAGGAAAGGAGTGGGCTGCAGATTCATAATCGGCTAGACAGAGGGTATGGTTGCCCATATCTGTGCTGCTCACCAGCTTCTTGATTTGGCGGGTTACGCTGGGAGTCTCTGATGAGAGTTACTGGGATGACAAGTAACTCTCCTTCCCTCCTGTGTTAGGATTCTAGTGCTGTAAAGAGATGCCATGACCAGGACAACTCTTAGGAAGGAAAACATTTAATTGGGGATGATTTACAGTTCAGAGATTTAATCCATTTTCATCATGGTAGAAAGCATGGTGGCCCACAGGCAGACATGGTGCTGGAGAGGCAGATGAGAGTTCCACATCTGGATCTTCAGGAAGCAGGAAGGGCAAGTGAGCCACTGGCCTGGCTTGAGCCTCAGAGCTCTCAAAACTCACTTATCCTCCAGTGACACATTTCCTCCAACAAGGCCACAGCTAAGGCCACTTCCTGTGGGCCTATGGGAGCCATTTTCATTCAAACACTTCTATCCTAGGGCGAGTCTCCATCCATTGACACCCTGCGGCGCCTGATTCAGGAAGAGCTTGGAAAGCAGCTAGAAGGTAAGCAGCTGGGCTTCGTTGCATCTTTGAGGGTAAGATCACTGCTTTCATCATTGAATACCAGGACGGCACCCTCAGGGCAGGCTAACATGGAGCAGCAAGCTTGAATGGTACCTTGAAGGCCCGGCCTTACTTAAACTGAGGCCTTATGCTCCAGAACCTCCCTCAACAGGTTGGGTCTGCAACTTCTGCCTTGTCACATCTAATAAAGATGATTCCTAGTGAATGGTGACAGCAGATGTCACCATCTTCTCTGTGATGATCATCTACACTTTCTGTGGATTCAGCTGTGTATCTGGTTAATCACAATGGTGGGAATACTTGCAGTTGGCCTCCCTGAACTCCAGGTGAAGAGATAAGTCAGGAGACAGACAAGATGGCTGCAGTACCCTCAGAAGACTTCTGTAATTACCTCAGGCACAGAGGGCACTGACAAAGGGCAGTGGCTCTGCCTCACATGACTCTGAGGTGGGGAATGGGGTGGGATGGTCACATGGGGGGCAGCATTAGCAGCAGAGCAGGTGTTCCTGTCTCAGGAGGGTTCTCAGAGCTTGAACATGTGGCCCCTGGCAGCTGAGCAATGGCCATGTGAGACAGCATGGTTATTGGGAGGATGATGAAGACCAAGGAGCCTGAGCTATTGGTCTATAAGGCTGGGATTCATAGCCTCGGTATCTGCACTATCCTACCAGGGTCTGTTTAGTTCCCATTTCCCATGTGACAAAAACTTAGAGGATTCTCACAGTAACTCCATTGCATGAAAGAGGAGGAATCCCTGCTTCCGTGGACAGGCACACCAGAAGGTTCTTCCATACACAGGGCCATGCCTCAGTCATTGTGTGTCTGTTATTCATAATGCCCTACATATAAGGGTATGGACATAAAATATCTCCCCCCGCCCCTTTGCAGTCTGAACATGGATGGTCTGTGCATGAGGGAGGTGATGGAGAGGCAGGAGACAGGCTGGAGAGAATGTAATCCCCATAGGGCAGAGCAAGTCTGAGAACTGACTGTTAGGGTTCCACGTTCTACCTTTTAAATGTTAGACTCATTAGTGATAAAAGGCCTTTGCCCTAGTGCAGGGCCAGCCCCTGGTTTTAAATGGATCTGAGAACAGCTTCTGGGGTGAGTCCCTTCTTCCAAACAGTCTTTGAGGAGGACATACTGACTTCTACTAGGGGTAAGAAAATCGAGACTCAGAAAAGTTCAGCAAAGGGCTAAGGTCACTGAGGCTGACTCCACAGAGCCCTGGCGCCTTGTGAAGGTGCAGTGGTGGAGAGACTCAATGAGGCACTGAGAAATCCCACCTCTTTCATAGTCTTAAACAACCAAAATGTTAGTCCTTATTTTGGTCACTCCACCCATTGGACAGGAATTTGGATCTAGCTCTCTCTGACTGTACAAACTTAGGTGATTTTTGGTAGTCACTAGGTGAGCACTGAATTCCTTGTCCATCAGGGAAGTGAGTCCACCCAGGTGGAGCCCTGAGTTTTAAATGGATTCTGTGTTGCTAGCATCACAGATGTTTAAACACCTCTAATTAACAGCTCATGTATCACTTCAGTTGTAAACAGAGAGAAACCTGATATCCAAAAGTTTAAAGTCAATAAATAGCTCTTTGTGTAAGCCACTTCAACATCCCATGCCTCAGTTTCCCCAAGTGACAGTCATGGTAACTGTTACTACTGCTACCACCATCACAAATGCCAATGATGCTGCTACTGCCAGGACCAATGCTACTACTTCGCTAATACTGCTATTCATTATCCCTACTGCTGCTGATGCTGTAATGGTCCACATAGAGGTGTGTGTGCAGGGGCTGTCTCTTGTCTGTACTCCTAGTCGGTTTTGTTTCTTATTTCCAGCTTGTAGTGAGCTGCCACCCTGTCCCTCATCCCCAATCCATTCTTCACAAATGTCTCTGGTTTTCCTATTCCATAGCCAAACTTGCGTACCTCCTGGCCCAGATGCCTCCTGCACACATGAAATCCTCTCAAGGCAGACCTGGTCCCCCAGGACCTCCGGGAAAAGATGGGCTCCCAGGCCGGGCAGGCCCCATAGGTGAACCAGGCCGACCTGGCCAGGGTGGTCTAGAAGGACCCTCCGGACCAATGGGCCCCAAAGGTAAGTGGGTAGCATTTCAGAAATTGAAGGCTGAGTGGGGACTTGGATGTGGTGCGCACACCCGGCAGAGCCTGCATTACTCAATCTTGTTTTCATGCCCATCAGTTCAGCAACACTGAATTTTGGCATCATGTAGTTTTTTCATACATTGAAGATTTTCATACTTGACAGTTTTGAGAAATTATGCCAGGAAGATTGAAGCTATTTTCTCCTAGTTTCTTGTGTTCTCTCTACCTCCCTTGCTCAAGTTACAGGGGTGATGTAAATGCTTTCTTCTCCCCTCACCCAGTTTGGAACTGACAGAGTGATGTGACGTTTACTCTCCAGGCAATGGATATTAAATATCAGCTACATGACTTTGCGCTACAGCTAAACTGGGTGCTAACTGTCTGGCTCTTTGGCTGGGTAACCTATCTGAACCCTGGATCTCAGTACAAAAGAAAGCTCTCCTTCAAGTGGAAGATCCTGTCCCAGATTTACAATGGCAAGAAGGCCAGAATGCTTTTCTTGCAGGCGAGCAGACATGAAGAACAGAAAGGAAGAACTAGACTCCAAACTTCCCAGCCTGGGGTCTACTCCCTCTATGAGTGAACTTAAGGGTTTCTTTTAGTGACCTTGGGCTAGGGAAATGGATGATCCTAGCTTCTTTTCTTTTGGTCTCTCATATCCTTGTGATTTTTTTTAGTTATCCATCCCCTGTGATATTTTTCCTGTTTAATAGTTAGTGTTTTTGTTAAATTTCTGTGCTCTTGACTATTGGTATTAGTTTATCAAGCAAATCACACAAAATAAATATCTGTTGGAAGCATAATTTATAGACTACATTGGTTTGTAGCAGAATACTGATAAATAGCAGTTAAAACTGAAGATGAGGATCTGGAGAGATGGCTTTGTGGTTAAGAACTTTTGGTGGTCTTGGAGAGGACATGGGTTCAATTCCCAGTGCCAACATGGCTGCTCACAGCTGAAGTTTGGGGGTACACAGTGCTGCTCTCTTCTGCTCTTCTCATATGTGCCCTACTAGGCACACATGGTATATGTTGAATTATTTAATTTATCAACCTAATTCCTTCTTCATGAAGGTTCAGATGAGAAGCTTCGAGTATACTGTCAAGGACGCCAATAATGGGGGCACATATGCACACTGACATATGTGTGAGGGCACTGATAATGAGGGCACACATGTAGGCTGATATGTGTGTGCATGAAGACACAGGTAATGAGGGCACACATCCAGGCTGATATGTGTGTGCATGAGTTGTGAGTGTGTGAATTTGATTACCTGTGGCTTAGTGAATGTGTACTTTGTATTTACTTTTCTCTGTGTGAATGTGTACATATGTATATAGCTGGATGGATAGGTGTTTGAATGAATGTGTATGCACAAAAAAGTGTATCTGAAGTGTGTTCAGAAGGAAGCATCTGTTTCTCTCAGGGTTTACATATACATGTTTTGAGTCTGAAAAATATTCTTGTGTGTGTGTGTGTGTGTACATGAGAGCTGGGGTATTTTACAGGAGTGTGTATGAATAGGCTGCTATATGATTTCAGTGATCTTGAGCTGCATCTGTGTTCGGTGAGTTGGATTCCCCATCTCTGCTCTCATGAGTCTGCACCACTCAAGGTGTGTTTTCTTCCTATCAGGTGAAAGAGGAGTCAAAGGTGACCCTGGAACACCTGGAGTTGGCCTCCGAGGAGAAATGGGTCCCCCTGGAATACCAGGTATGAAGGTTAAGCATCTCAGGCTCGGTGGACACCAACCATAGAGGCAGGGCACAAGGCAGTACCCCTTCTTGTGGGAAAAGGATGGGCTGAGCCACTCTAAGGAGAAACAGAACACTCATTGTTTACTGAAATATTTCTCAAGTCCTTGAGGAATACCTCCTAAGTCAGAAGTCTCAGACTTATGTACTCCTTCAAAATAACCAGAAGAAAGGATATTAGTGTTTCCGACATAAAGATATGATAAATATTTGTTCATTTCATGTTGTGCCCATGTTCTGAAAAGAAATCACATTGTGGGACTGAATATTTGGCTCAGAGATTAGGATCACTGTCTGCTCTTGCGGAGGAAGATTTGATTTTGGGTTTAATTCCCAGCACTCACATGGCGCCTCACAATATCTGTGACTCTCGTTCTAGGGGATTTAATTCCCTTTTCTGGTATCCACCAGGACTGCAAGCACATGGTACACATTCATGAATGCAAGAAAAACAGAGCATACATAAAATAAATATTCACTAAAAAGCAAATCATGCCCTAGAAATATACAAAATTGTTATGTTCCAATTAAAAATAATAAATGACCAGATATCACAAGAAATGGTCCTAGGGGAGAGAGGGATTCACATATGCTAAATGAGACTAGGCATATGTGGAGACACATCTCTTTTTAGGACTTCTACATTTTTAACTCTCCTTAAGTGGTAAAAACCCCACAAGGTGACATTCATCTTCTTAAGACCCTACACTCATTCATTCGCAATTAGTCTTTCTCAGAATGTACCCAGGGAACCTTAGCCAAAGGTTCAACCAAACTAAGCTCTCCTGAAGCTGAGGGGTTGTGAGGTCTTGGGACTTTCACTTCTGAAAGCTGAAAATAACTGGGTAAATGGCAGCCAGTTGACACTGTGCCTGATGTCTACACTGGAAGAGCTTCTGAGGACAGCAGTTGTCACACTGGACAGGAGGTGTGAGTGTAAAAGACCCTCAACTCTAGGTCGTCAAATTCTACCTCAAAACAGCCATGGGAATGTCTGTATGTTTTTAAGTATGTGTATGTACCTATGTATGCATTATGTGTGAATATGTGTTTGGGGAGGCAGAAATTGAACTGAGGCCTCATTCATGTTCTACCACCACCACCCCACCAGCCCTGAGGATTCTACTGTTTAAATTTAACTCTGTCATGCTTACTCTGGTTCATCTTTGAACATTTGACCAAATGTAATTTAACTTTAGATTTTTTTTCTCCCACGGTTTTCCACATTTGCTACAGTTGGATACCTGTTCTTATTTTTATTAGAGATGATGACTTGGCATAAGTATTGTTTATATCTTGCTGACTTTCAAATAAAATATAATAGAAATGCTATTCTGAAATAGGAGAACTTGTAGAAAGGCAGAGTGAGAACCATCTGGAAGAGGAGGTGTATAGAATACCTGGCAGGTTGCACCAGTGTGAGGTCGAGTCAGGGACCATCTGACTCAGTGCATCTCAGCAGAAGGCATGGTGAGCACAGCTGCAACAAGGACTTCTCAGAAGCAGGGCTGCGCATTAAATAGCAGTTGCCAGAGCATCAGCAGAGTTCCTGAATGCTAAAGACACTCACAATGGAAAGGTTCACTTTTTATCTACTTCATAAAAGATAATTTGACGGAGTGCTAAGAAGCGAAGGAAAATGTAGCATACCCAAGCGTAGGGCCCCACTTTCTCATCTGACTTGAGTGGAAAGTTTACACCCAATGGACGGCACTCACCCATTTCTGATTCTCCTTCATGGTGCCTGGATTCCTTCCCTAGCTCAGACAGTGAGGATGCCCCCCTGCTGGCCAAGGTGCTGCTGGCCAAGGTGCTGCTCTGCCTGATGTCACATGCACCACTCTCTTCCTCAGTCTAGAGCACCAGGCAGAGGCTATTCTCTCTGAGTGCAAGTTGAATCCTATTTCAAATCATGTAGGCACAAAGATTACAGGGATCTTTCACTCCTGGATATACACCTGCTTCTGAATGTGAAATGCCTTCTGTTTCTTTGTTTTCCTGGGCCAGGTCAACCTGGGGAACCTGGCTATGCAAAAGATGGACTCCCAGGAAGCCCTGGTCCTCAAGGAGAGACAGGACCAGCTGGACATCCTGGCCCCCCAGGCCCTCCTGGCCCTCCTGGCCAGTGTGACCCCTCCCAGTGTGCATACTTCGCCAGCCTTGCTGCCAGACCAAGTAATGTGAAGGGCCCATAGAAGATTCTAGAACATCAAAACACTACTATGGATTTCTGAAACTTGAACTCAGAGCTCAGTGGGAAGCCAGAGCCTTGAAATATTTCAGATCCTTTTTTTCTCTACTCACCCTTTCTCCGTCTTTTTTTTTCCTGTTCCCCTCCCTCCTACTCTTGCCTCCTTGCCTGCCTACCCTCAATTCCCTCTTCCCTTCCTGAGAGACCTCACAGTTATTAAAAACCAACAGATGCTGTCAATTATATTATTATTAATATTATTATTGTTTGTTATTTCAAAATGTTAATGCTTCTGGGGGAGCTTCCTTGTGGACAGGAAGTGGTTTCCTGGCTCAACTCCCCTGCCAGCACCAACTGAAGAGTGGCAGCCAATTCTGAGGAACCCGCGGTGCTATGCAACCCTGACCACACCCTTGCTGAATTTACCTCTTTCCTGGAAAGGAAACTAAGGGATGGAACCCATGAGCTTCTTTTCTCAGCTGCACGTAGAGATGACCCAGGGAAAAATAAGTTGGGAATCCCCACCTCCCAGGAGAAATGAGAAGCAGAATGAGAAAGAGTTTGCAGCCTGGAAGAAAGCATTGACCTCTGGACACAAGGTGCACACCTGGAGTTCAGAACTACCCTGGGCATGGGCTTCCTTGGTGCTTCAAGCTACCGGAACCAAAAGGAGTCACACAGAGGGTTGTCCATGGCTTGTGTCTAGGCCCTCAGTGGACAAGCTGGTGGTGAAGAAGAGTTCCGGAGTCTGAATTTGCTTCTTAGACATGGCCTGGACCCCTTCAAGTCCCTCATGCTGGTTTCATTTGTGTGAATTTCAAAATAAAGGTTTCCAGTGGCCACTTGCCTATCTTATTTTTGGTGGTTCTTTATTGCATACTGTTTCAATCACACCCGTGTGTGTGTGTGTGTGTGTGTGTGTGTGTGATGTACAGACCATGAACAGTTGCTCAATAAATGTGTTTTTATCTCAGTTGCTCTTGAGCATTCATTTCCCTTCTCTAGCGTCTCCTGAACATCTTGAGTACTAGGTGAGTCTTCTTGGAACAACAGTATCTGGTCTACTTGTTTGCTCTAGATGTTGGGACAAAAAGGTGTGGCATGGGGCTAGCTGGGGGTATTTCATCCTCAGGCCATTTTTGAATGCATTCCCCTGTTTTACATATGGAAAGAAACCGTTTCACTGTGCTCAGAGCCATCATGTGCAGGGTCTGCTACAAATTGGAAAGTTGACTTCAGTAAGACATTTCCTGCAGCCTGAAAGAGTTTCTCTTCCTCCCCATGTTCTTCACTGCACCGAGTACATTGATGGGTTGTCTGATGAAGCTGTCCATCCATATGTTGCCTTAGGTAGGGTTTCAGTTGCTGTGATAAAACAGCATGACCAAAGGCAAGTTGTGGAGGGAAGGGTTAAATTCCTCTTTCAACTCTCAGTTCACACTTCATCACTGAGGAAACTCAAGGTAGCAACCTAGAGGCAGAAACCTAAGTAGAAGCCATGGGTGAATACTGCTTACTGGCTTTCTCTCCATGTCTTGCACAGACTATTTTCTGACACCATCAAGGACAACCCTCCCATAGAAGGAACTACCCACAGAGAGCTGAGCTCACCACATCAATCATTCATCAAGAAAATGCATCACAATCTTGGCTACAGGCCACCCTTATGGGGGAATTTTCTCAATTGAGAGCCCCCTGTCTCAGATGCCTCTAGCTTGTGTCAAGTTGACATAAAATTAACCATTACACATGTCCACATATCGAAGTGGTCAGCTCCCCCCACACTTAGACAGCATTGGTCCACTATACTCCTCCATTGTACCCTTCTACTTAGACACTTCTGGTTGACTTAGGAACCAGAAGTAGAAGCATCCAAAGAAGCCTAGGATTGCTTAGGTAGAGAAGTATTAATTTTAAAATGAAATCTGAGACCTGTTCCTTCTGTTAGGTAAGTTGATGCTGATGCAGAAGATGAATTTGTGATAGGTCTGAGGGGGAAGCATACATCTGTGCAGCAGAGGGTTCCTTTGGAACTTCTCACATCTACCAGCTCATTCATTTTCAACACTACATGAGATGACAAAGTAATATCATATTTTTGTTTGAAGAAATCTCAAGGACCCAGAACTCTCTCCTCCAGTGAGCATGACCTACAGCAAGAAGCACGTTCTCTCTCTCTCTCTCTCTCTCTCTCTCTCTCTCTCTCTCTCTCTCTCTCTCTCTCTCTGTCTCTATGTATATCTGTTGTGTGTGTGTATACCTGTGTGTGCTTGCCAAGAATTTTGAGATAAAATATTTACCTTGACAAAGTATGAAGCCTTCTAACATTTATTTTATTTTTGTTACTACTTTAAATGGAATACATTTAGGGAAAATTTAAATCTACAGAAAAATTAAGAAGAGAGTAGTAGAATTTCCTATGTATGTTCTATCCCTGTGCACACATAACTTCCCTCTAACAAAACTCCATTGTAGAATATGCATTTGTTATAATTAATGGCCCTAAACCATTAGCAACCAGCACTCAGATCCTGTGTTCTGGTTCATTGTTGGACTCTGAGTTTGCTCTAAAGCACAATACATGTACCCACCATTGTAGTTTTGCACAGAGAAGTTTCAGTGTCCCAGAGGCCTGTTGTACTCTGTCAGACCATTTGTCCCCCCATCCCCTAATAAATGATGATCTTATTATATTTTTCCTGTACTTTTGCTTTTTCCAGAATCCTGTAGTTAGGGTAATATAGAAATAAGCCTTTTCAAACTAGTTTCTTTCACTCAGCAGTGTACATTGTGCATTCAACATTTTTCTATGTCTTTGTGTGGCTGGATTCATTCCATATTTTATTCGGAATAATATTCCATTGTTTAAACATACCATAGCTTTTGTATCAGCTCATCTACTGAGTGCTATCTTGGTTGATTCCCAGTAGTAATAATTATGAATAAAACTCCTATAAGTATCTATTTATTAAATGTGAAGGAGAGTTCTTGTTCACATTTTCTGTGATCAGCATTTTGCATCTTGTCTCTTATGTGTATGGAAGCACTACTCATTTTTCTTAGTGTAGGCAGAGGCTGCTCATTCATTCCCGGCTGCCCTAACCAGAATAATAACTCAGAAACTATATTAATTACAACACTTTTTGGCCAATAGCTTAGGCTTCTTATTAACTAACTTTTACATCTTAAATTAACCCATTTATATTTATATATTGCCATGAGACTTGTGGTTTACCAGTAAGGTTTTCTGGTGTCTGTCTCCTTTGGCAGCTACATGGTGGCTTTTTGATCTGCCTACTTTCTCTCTCTATCTCTGTTCGGATGTCCTGCCTGGCTTTATTCTGCCCTGCCATAGGCCTAAAGCAGTTTCTTTATTAACCAGTAGTAATAAAACATTCACAGCATACAGAGGGGAATCCCACAGCACCTCCTCTTTTCTGTCTAAATGAAAAGGAAGGTTTTTTAACATTAACATATTAGAATTGCATATAGCAAAACAAGTATCAAGCAAGAATTATAATTACAATATTTAGTTCATTTACATTTGACAAATGAAGGAAAATACTCTATAATCTATCCTATCTTTGTGAATCTAAAGTTTTATATCTAATTTATCCATTATCATAACTAAAGGAAATGACAACTGTCTTTCTTCAAATCTTCAAAGACTCCAGAAGGATATAATATTACCTAAGTTAACAATAAGTACCTTGTAAGCAACTTCCAGAACTCTAGAATTGTCAGAGACATCTTGCTGTCTGTCCAGTCACCCAAAGTTCATCCATCTTCAGCCTATAGGACCATAGTATCTGGCAGACTTTTCTATGAAGCTGGAAATTTGAAAGAATGTTTCACCTCTATTGGCAGTTTGTCAGTTACTTTCTTCTATATCCTGCAGAATGTCTGGCAGACTATTTCATGAAACAGAAACCCTAAAAGATTATCTGACCTTTAGGAAAGTTCAGCAGTCATTTTTTTCTGTGGGTCCTGCATGTCCAATTCATACAGTATACCATCAAGCAGTCCAGGCAAGAGCAGTTTCTTGCCCAAATTGCTAACAAACTCCAGAAGGAGTCTCTTTGTTACCCATCATCCTCTTGAAGTACATTGGTGCTGCCAGGAGCAGATGTATCTCATTGTTGAGAAAAGTCTAAGTTCTTAAAACATTTAAATACCATATTATGTAAGTCTTTAAAAGGGTTGAAGAATACCTATCCCTCTGAAATATATCTCTGTACATCTAGAAAACCTAACTAACATGACTTCAAGATTGACTATCATAGATGACTATTAACCTGTATTTCTTAATTACATTTAAATGAGCTGCACTAACACAATATCATAATCAAGAGCAGAAATAAATGTATAACAAGATTGACCTTAAATTTGTATCAGTAAACCAAGATCCATACCACTGCAAAAGTATTCATCTCTGTAGTATATCCTCCATTAAATGTATACAAACATTTATAAACAATCATTTAGGGAATTTAGGCATTGTTCTCTAGACTACTTCCTGCTGATTGGGGTGCTGTTGATCAGATCTTTTATGCGGTATCCTATGTGGTAGGTCCATCTTAGCCAGCAGTTTTGAAGCTGTCATAGATGTTGGAACATCTGTGCCAATGCTTCAGGGAGTCTTGTTTGATCAAACCATATTAGCCAGTAAAGAATCCACAGCTTTTTATCCTCTGTGGAAATAAAAACAGAACCTCTTTTCTAAAACAAAATATCCTGAGACCCAAATTTTGAAGTCAAGATATCTTTAAAATATGTATGTTGGTTTAGCTTAGCAACCTGTACAATTAAATGTCTCTCTGTACTTAACTCCTTCACATTCAAAAAACTCAAAACAGAGTATTAAACATAACCCAGACTCTCTATGTATATTCCATCTTTACATGGCTTATTTTCTTTACTCTATAACTGTCTAACTCTGTCTATTTAAAGACTTTTATTTTTAAAAACCATTTACTTTTAAAAATTGTTGCGGCGTGAATGAATGCAGACAGATTGTAAAAATATATACAGCTTTAATGGGGAAATAGATTTACAGAACCAGAGGTTCCTGCGGAGAACAGGAAAGCAGAAGGGGCGGCTGGGAGCACGCCCACAATCTTTATAAGTAAAAAATATCCTCAGGGGACCCCACCCCCTGCTAGCAAGGTGATTGGCTGGGTCTCCCCTACATCTCCCCTTTTTGTCTAAATAAGATAGAGCCAAACCAAATACAACTATATACAATAGAAACAAATAATAAATATACTAAACGTTCTATTTCAAAGAATCTAAACAATGTAGAGAGTAACCACAATTATCTAATCTTCAACTCCGTCAAAGATCTGAGAAGGGAATTAATATTACCTAACAAACGAGAGATATCCAAAATGTGCAACAATTGACAGAGACAACTGACTACCTGGGCAATCACCCAAAGTCTCGTTTGCAATGTTGAGTCAACCGACTTTGGCTAAGGCCTAACATAACTGACATACCATTATTAAAGGCAAGGAACTTTCTTAGAACTATCCTATCCTGTCTTGGCAAGATAAGACAATCCTGTTTCATCCTCTTCTGGATATTCTGTATCTTTGTCAGTATTTGAGGTATGGGCTTTTCTTAACCCAAAGGCCAGTTCTGCCAAGAAGACAAGCTCCCAGTGGAGTGTCTCTGGTGCTCAACGTTCTCTCGGGACTAGAGTGGTGTTGCCAGGAGTGTTTGTGTCTCATTGGCACAGAATTCTAGGTTAGATTAAAGGCCATTTTTCTACAGTTCTTCAAAGAGGCTGAAGATCATACTATCTATACTAAATATAATCTCTATGTATCTAAAATCCTGATTAACCTAAAAATAAATATGACAAACATATAATTCTCAATACCTATCTAACTTGAAGACTAAGAGAATAAACAACTGTGCAATATATGAAGACAATGATCTTCAACTGTAAACAATGTCATTACATATCAAATGTAAACAATGTTATTATATAAATAGTATCAGAGGTAGAAATGTACATTGTAATATGGTAGATGTATCAATACAATATAGACAAAATTATAAGCATACTCTTATTTTAAGAAACAGTACCAATACAATTTTCTAAAAACAGTAATTCACAAATACCAATCATCCCATCAAACCATTTAATCCCCCCCCTTTTTTTTGAAAATACCCCTAATACCATAAAATATCTCCCCATCCCCTCAACCCTAAACCGACCACTAAAAGATATAACTGTCTATATTCTTTTTCTTCTCTTTCCCAAGCCTACGTACATTTATCCAACACTGTGACCCATTCAAAGTCACTTTTCACCTAAATTAGTCTTTATTGCTATCTGTAATCATTTTCCGACCAGGAGTGCCTTTTTTATTATAAATGCTCATCAGGTATGGCTAGAACCAACTCCATGGCCCTGCCTGTTGGTGCTCCATCCTGTCCAACATTGTGAAGGAGTTTTTACTACCAGCTCTGCGAGCCATGCTCAGTGCCCCAGCTTCAGGGCAGCAATGGATCTATGTCACCATTAAGCAATTTGTAACACACTGCTCATAGAACCCATCTAAGTGTTCCCTAATGGGACCAGCATGAACCAGGAAGCCAGCTGTTAAAGGAGCCTTGCAGCTTTCACTGCCAAGGCTGAGTCAGGAAGACCTCTCTAAAGGAGCCGTGGCTACTCCTGCTCGCCACCAGCAAACAGAGCCTGCCTGAAAATATGTGGCTACTACATAACTCTGATCTTTTGTGTCTAGAATTCCTTCAAAGCTCTCTCTAACCCATTGTGAAGATCCATATTGAGGTCCTCCCGTCACCAATATTCTGTAGCACAATGTAGGCCATAATGTATCAAGTTATAGATGGTGAGCCAGTAAAGCCATTTAAAGCCCCAGAGTCAGCTGAGATGTGTGAGGGGAGGGCTAAGGCTGCCTTCAAGGTATCAGTGGCCTGAAAAGGTGTAGGGAAACCAAGTGATGCCTCACCAGCCATATCCAGACCTGTTCTCCATTGTTGCATACAGACATGTTCAAGGTGCTCTCAGTGACTAATTGGGTCATTCTCTTCAAATCTCATAACTCTGAGGTTGGGGAAAGAGAGACTGACAAGGAAGACAAACAGTTCTGACGGCTGTGCTGAAAAAGACTTTGGGCAACTTGACCTTTGACAAGCAAGCATCCTATGCTTAATAGACAAACAGTTGCCATGGAGATACCTCTTGGCTTGGCTGGCCTGCTTTCACCTTGGCTTTCTTCTGTGATGCCCTCTACAGTCACACAAGAATAGAGTTGCTGGCAGGAAGGACTCTGCTGGCTGCCATGGCAGTGCCTCTGCTCTGAAGGTCCTAGTATGTGGGATGCAGCAACCATGGACATCCTGTAAGTCCTACAAACATGGTCCCTGGTGCCAAGATACTAAAGAGAACAAGTCACAGGCCCATTCTGAAGGAACCCAAAGTCTGATAAGATTTGTGCATTTGTAACTTCAAAAGAAAGTGTTCCTAAACAGCACACAGTGGGACAGGCATACAAACAATATCTCATAATTTGATTAGTTGCACAAATGATAAATCTACAAATATAACAGAATTCTTGACAGGAAAAGTTAAATGCCACGTGACAGTTGTACCTATTTTGTGCCCATATCCTTTGTTTCACAATTGAAAGGGGATGAATATTTCTAGCTTTGTTTTTGATAACTAATAATATAAAAAATTCAGAGAGATGCATTGCTCTAGCCACACAGCAGTTGATAGTCAAGCCCTGTATACTTTTTGGACTCTAAGGAGGTCAAGTTCTTTTGTCTGTGCGAGTTTGTAACTGATACAGTTTTAATTATTCGGTAAAGAGTTGGCCCTTCCATTTGATGAACAGCCATACTGAAGCTGTCTAGTTCCAATAATGTTTCCAGGCAGCAACAGTGACCTGATTTTGATTGGAACCCATAGAAGGAAATCATTTTGGGGTATGTGGAAGCCCTACAGTATGTGGCACGTCCCTCCTAATCATAGATGGGGTGCTGAATGTCACAGATGGAAGGGCAGCCCACCACCACACTCAGCTCCTCATCTGTTGGAGCAGAGAAGGCACTGAGGGGAGCCTAGGGGTAAGCCAGCAGTCTGGATATGGCCCATGGTCCATAAGGACCTGTAGTGCCCCACCTGCAGAAGATGCTGCCAGGCTTGGCTGTTGGAGTAGACAGCAGAGAGGAGAGTCAGAGAAGGGATGGAAGAGCTTTCAGCTCACATTCACAGAGGCTCTTTAATAGGAAGAGCATAGCCACAGAGGACATGATGCTGGGAGGGTCCTTTAGAGGACAGCAGGTGCTATCAGGGACTAGGGAACACTGTGGATAGAACCATCTGGAGATAATGCCATACCCCTGGAAGTTGTGTTCAGCCAATGAGATAATACATCGCAGGATACCAGGTACTTATCAAGAGAAGCACAGATGAATCAGGTCCCAGGTTGGTCAGGGCTGAGTAGGATGTGAATAGGAGACAGGAGGTTATTATGAGTCATCTTCTAAATGGTGGGTGGGAGCTAAGACACTGAGAAGACTTTATTTCATGTGCCGCTGGTGTCAATAGCTTGGCGGCAGCTAAGTAAGCCACCTTCATGGGAAAGTGAACCATACAATAATTGCGAGAGGTAAAGCAACCTATGCCAGGCCTAGCAGCAGGTGTGTAGTGTAGCATGATCAAGACAGAGCCTGTGAGCATCCTTTCTCTTTTTCTCAGGACAGCAGCACTCCAAGTTCTGCTTCAGTAGAGCTCAAGGGCAGGTGATACTGTGATGAAGGTCTGGAGTACTGCCATCTGACAAGCCAAGTCAGCCTTTGCAAGGTCAGAGGCTCAGTTCTTCCCCCGGGCTCCAGGTGGATTGACTCGTTGAAGTAAGTGAGACATTGGAGGACACATGAAGTGGCATTGTGGTATAGATTAGTGAGGCCCAAGTCCCCTGGGATTAGGGTTCTCTTGACCATGTCTTCTTAGGAGTTTAGAGGAAAGTCAAGACTAGTGATAAGAGCCAGGAGCATCCATGGTCCAGGCAAAGGTAAGAGAAGCATATTCAAAGCCTGGGATGACACAGAGGTTCAGTATGCTCTGACCCAAAGTGATCATGAACTTCTGTAAGGTATTAATAATGACTTTACCAGGACAAAACATCTAGGCTCCAGGCCAGCTGAGAGTCGCTTCATAGCAGGAAGAGCCAAGGCTCACAAGGGGGATGTGAATTGCCTGAGGGAAATAGCAAAAGAGTTGCTGTAGAACCTGTCCTGCTGTCCTCTACAGGAGTCACCTTGACCCCTTTACAATTCAGCCCCCTTCCTTTCTTAGTTAATTTGCCTCCATTTTAAGTAGTAGTACTATAATGCTTAGTTTTTATGGCCAGCACAAGGCAATGTAGGATTCCCCAGTGAGAAGGAACTCTGAGAACTGAGAGATTTCCTTAATTGCCTTAACTGATGTGGGAGGGTCACTCTACTATGAGGGGTACCATTCCTTGGGCTTGGGTCTTGAATTTTATGGGGGGGGGAGTCTTAAGAGGACTAAAGTGCACAAAGTAACTCTTTGCTGTCTGCTCTTGACTAATGTGTCCGGTTGCTTCTGATTCCTGCCGCTTTGCTGCCTTGACTTCCCTACAACAATGTCCTGTAACCTTGATTACTGACAGAAATAAATCCTTTCTCTGTCAGTTGCTTTGATCAGGGTATTTTACCACAGCAGCAGGGAACACAGCTGAGGCCAATATCTGTGAATTCTGAACATCTGTTGAATATGCTAATCGTTTTCCCGTCACAGATTGAAATGAAAGCGTAATTACTAAGAGGAACTGTGTTCTCTGCTCAGCCAGGGCCTGTGGGCACCTTTCGGCTAGCATCCCTGGATAGAACATGCATGTGTGCTGATGGGTGTCAGAGGGAAACTGGCCAGCAGCAGAAGCCACCAGGCAAAGTCATATGACCTCCCTGCCTGTAAATGGAGTGGTAATCGTGGTCCCTGAGGTTTTCAGTGAGGCTGGTAGGGAGCTAATAATATGAAAGACAGCAGTGTCTATCAAGACAGGATCAAGAAGGATGCTGTGTCAAGCCTTTTTTTTTTTTTTATTTTGCCTGAAGCAGAGGAATAAGTTAAAAACATCGATTCTGTCTTTATTTTGAGTGGAATAATTTATTCTCTGTGGATTTTTCTGCATTGATTTAGAATCAGAAAACCTTCCATCTATTATTTATTCATTTAATATTATTCCTAGCATGTTTTTGAAAGATCTGTGACACACCTATTATTGGACCTCACTCCTCGTAAAAGCCACTATGGGGTGGGATGTCTAGGTTCAGGAAGCAGCACATGTAGCAAGAAAAACCAAACCGTCGCCCTGGCTTGGCTGGGTGAACAGATAAGTTTACCTGACAAGCTGGCCAGATTACCAAATAGAGAAATAAACCAGGGAATGAGACAAAGTACAGAGTGCTCTGGCGCTGTGTCTGCCCCAGGCCTAGAGCACAGACCGAACGCTGAGGCCCAGGTTGAGGAGTGGATGTCCAAGATGACAGGAGTCCAGCACTTCAAGGGACTCCCTCCTGTTATTTGCAAAGCCCGACGCTGGAGGGAACTCACAGCAGCCTATGGCTGCTTCAACTGGAGGGTCTGCATGAGTCTAGATACACCTCAGAGATCGAACCAGTTTGTGGTGCATTCTTTTTAGTGGAGCCTTCGGTTTGCCACACGACTCTCTTCCCTACCCATATTGCAGCTGCCAGCTGAGCTGCCTCAGAAATGGGCTCAGTGCGTCTGTCTAGTGTTTACCATTGCTGACAGTCTTTCGCTGGCCCCTTGGCCCCTTAAGCTAGTGCTTTTGTAGACCTACAGGATCAGCGGTTGGCCAACAACAGTTGCCTGAACTATAGTTAGCTGTGGGAAGCTTTAGAGAAAGATAAAACGGGGTCCCTGAATTGTTTGCTAAGCCTCGAAGAGAAGCGGTGGCAGGATTCAGAAGGAATGTTCAGCTTCTTTGATGCGAGGCTTATTCAGTGTCAACTCGACTGGATTTATAATCACCTAGGGCACACCCCACTGGGCATGTCTGTGAGGGAGTTTCCAGGGATGTTTAATTGAGGAAGAAAGATCCTCCCTAACAGTCGGTGGTACCATCCCATTAGTTGGGATGTATTTCGGTCACATTTGTCCCCTCTCCCTAATCCTCATTCACTTTCCCTACTCCCCATACAACATTGTGTCCTGTTTTGTTTTTTGTTTTTTTAATCTGTCAAGCATAGTTGGTGTTTCCCATCTCCCCTCAGATATGTGGCCATCTACTGGAGCTGTGGTAAACACACTAGGACCCCACCCTTAAAAATATTGATTCTCCGTTTCTCAGAAGCTATCAATTGTCAATAGCTCTTTAGCTAGGGATGGGATTTCCTGCCCACCTCTCCTCTCCATACTGGGTTTTTTTTTTCTATCTTGAGTTTGCACAGAACTTGCAGATAGTGTCCAAATCTCTGTATGTGCCGCTTCCCTTCTGTGTTCAGAAAACCTTATTTCCTTGTAGCCATCAGCCCCTTCTTTTTCCATCTCTCTCAATCCTCTTCCACAAAGACTCTGAGCCTTATTGGGTAGAGGAGCTCTGATAATAGATGTCCTGTGTAGGAATGAACGTTGTGCAGCCTCATTCTCTGCCCTTTGTGCAGTCTCGGATCTCTGGGGTCATCACCATCTCCTGCAAAAAGATTTCTCTTATGTGGGTTGAGTGATGCACTCATCTTTGAATGTAACAAGTCATTAAAAGTCAGTTTAATACTGTTTCCATTGAGCAGAATAAAAGTAAGTTTCTCTCTAGGGCCTAGGGCCTGTCTAGTTACAGGTTCATGACTTCAGTGCTAGTGTCAGGGACAGGCTTTGACTTGTGAAGTAGGCCTTAAATTCAATAAGAAAGTGCACGTTACTCCTGTGATATCTGTGTGACGATTGCACCAGTGGGCATGTCTTGATGGGTTAGGGTTGTAGCTTTGTAATGTTGCCTGTGGAGTAAGACAGATGGTTCCTTTCCCCTCTGGTGGTGTGCAGAGCACTTCCCAGCACTATAAAAGCTAAAAGCTAGCCAGTACAGGCGAAGCTTCCAGGTGAGTCACTCCTTGATATCTTCATGTTTTCTGAGTCAGAACTGTCTTTAGCAATGAAATTTTACTGTCAGGTTCTCAGAGGTAACCCAAAGCAGTGGCGGTGCCCTGCAATGATTAGGGCTCTATGGGATTTCACTGGCTAAAACTCCCAAGAGCTAACCTGTCCCTGGCATATGGTCTTTTGTGTGTTAGCCTATAGCATCTTGTAGGGGCATTGTTGCCCCCTTATAGAGTTAACTCCATCCAAAATCTGTTTTTGTATGTGTGTGTAGGTATTTGAAGAAGGTGCTGCTACAGTACGAGGTTTCCATATGAGTTTAAAAATGGTCATAGTGTTATTAGTCCCTACCCTTACACCCCCACTCTATTTAACCCCCTTTGTTCCATTATTCCCCTTTAAGATTTTTAGCACTGTCTTCTATTCCCCTCACTTGAAATCCCCTCCCATGACTCTTTAGTGATCTCCTGACCTCTATGAGCCTTCCCAAATGGAACACACACATCTGAAGATCCAAAGCTAACATGCATGAATGAAAGAAACCATGTGACATTTATCTTTCTGAATCTATATAATGGGATGAAAAAACTAAGCTTTCCCAACTATATCTGACAGAGTGTTAGTATCTAGAACATACAAAGAAATAAAGACCATAGACATCAAGAAATCAAACAAACCAATTAAAAATGTGGCATGGAATTAAACACGCACTTCTCAAAGATGAAATACAAATGACTGAGAAATATTCTTAAGAATATTCACCATGCTTCTATCAAAAAATGTAAACTAAAGTTACTTTGAGATTCTAGTCCTCTTTATTTGAGAAATCCCCAATGAATCATATTATTTTGCATTTATCTAAAATTACATACAATACATAAAGTGTTTATATATTAATTTATCTCTTTAGTTTTGAGATTATAATTGTATCATTTCCCCTTCCCTTTCCTCCTTCCCTACAGACCCATAAAGTCCCATACAATCCCATGTAGCCCCATACAGTCCCATACAATTCCATATGGCCCCATATGGTCCCACACAGTCCCATACAGTCCCAGACGGCCCCTCCTTGTCCTCTTCCAAATTCATAGCATCCTGAAACTAGTCCTGTAGACCACACTGGCCTTGAGCTCACAGAGATCTGCCTCTCCCCCGTGAGTGCTAGGGTTAAAGGCATGTACCACCACTGCCATTCAGTCAGTCCACTAGTAATTTCAGTTTTTTTAAGTCAAGGAATACTAAAGTGTCAATGAAAAGAGAAGAATATCAAGGTAGCAGAATTACTTCAAATGGGGAGGAGGCTATAGCGCAGAGGAAGGGACCATAAAGAGGGGAAGATGCTGAGTCTGGAGAGAAGCATTAACCTAGACCTTCTAAAGTCCTGAGTACTGAGCAGGCAGCCTTGGGCTTTCCTGGATAAGATCACCCCAAGAAACAGCCACATCTCCTTCTATAAGAACAAGTCTCTCAGACCCTACACCAATCCCATTTATGAAGAATTTTTTCTCTTTTCTCTCACCCCTGTAACTTTTTGCCTCCATTCTTCTCAAGCACTGTATAATCACAGTTCCCCAGTTGCGAGAGTCTTGAAGGAAGATAAATAGCGTAATTACCTATGTGTCAATCCATGTGCTGTTATTGCACCGAGCAAACATTAACTTGATCTGCTACTGCTAAAACAAGATTAAAATCTAATCAAGATGTTCAAGAACTACACATCCCACCTGTAATTTGTGGTATGAATCATGGCTAATATTTTTTTTCTTTTCTCTCAGTTGTTCATTATAACCTATGCTGTTCATGTGAAAAATGCAATCACCTGCTCTCCCTGTCCAGTTGTATATATAGACCAATTGATCTTTCACATGCTGTAAGTGGAGGGGCTCATGTCTTCTTATAGCATCTGTTTATATACTTGAGCTATAATTGTTTGCTGCAGCCTGGGGTACATCCCTTTCTTCGGTGTGAGCCAGGAAAGTCTATAGTGATATTTTATTTGTGTTTAATAATAATAAAAAAAGCTTGCCTGAAGATCAGAGTACAAAGCCAACCAAACTAGTCAGCTATACAGGCTAGGAAGTGGTGGCACACACCTTTAATCCCAGCAGCCATACTAGTTAGCCATAGAGGCTGGACAGTGGTGGTGCACGCCTTTAATCCCAGCACTAGAGAGGAATATAAGGGGGGATAAGACAGGAACTTGCTTTCTTTTCAGTCTGAAGATTTTGTAAAGATAAGAGCTCTTTAGTGGTTGGCTGCTTTGCTTCTCTAATATTTCAGCTTGAACCTTAATATCTGTCTCTGGATTTTTATTAGTCATGCTATAAAGATTTAGTCACTAAAAACTTTTCAGTACCATGTTCATCCAAAAGTACTGGTCCAGGAAGAGTATCAGTGTTATCTGTTGCATGGTCAGTGTTGTGGAAGAAACCAGAAAAATAGGAGGCAGATAGGATGCTAGAGACTTGACCTGATAGCCAGGGATGCCCCATCATAGACCTATCAAGAGTTCAAGGAAACAGAATGATAGGAGCTATAGCAAAGCCCAAGGAGATTTTCTTCTACAAAGGTTTTATTAAAGTCCCATTCTATGTGAGGAATCACAGATTTGGGGCAATTGTAAACTTGACGGTCTCTGTCCTGAGGCATGTAGAAGAAAAGCCTTGATCCAATGGTTACATATATGTTGAGCATGAGGAACTTTCTCCACGATGACTCTTACACTGTCCTCAGGCCCCTCGGAACCCCTTTGTTCAGTTTTAGGCAATATGGCATTTCCAAAGTGGAGCTCTGCTCTTCGCCCTCTCTACCACCCTCATAACCCCTCTGCTCACACACATGGGGTGCACTTGTCAACTCAGAAAGCGTCCCTACCCATGCTTCAGGTGCCTGCCTCTCTGACCCTTCAAAATCAATTCTTAGGAAAAACATTTGCATCCTTGCTTTTGCCAGAAGCTTTCTTTGAGGCGCCATAAATGCAAATGAAATCATTACAGTGTTTTAAATGTTTAGGTAGATTTGCTTCCCCACTAAAAATACTATGTAACAGTAGATTCTCCATGCTCTGTGCTTGTCTGCTTATCCTCCATCTGGTCATTCCAGAAGGCTCGAAATCCCTCCAGTCCTGAATGCCCCCACTCTTCATGCTGCCCTTCTTCAGGCAGATATGTATCCTCAACACTCTCTGAGTGTCTTCTTCATCCTCACGTCTTACTTTTTATCCCCCTTGTCCTCTTCCTCCTTCTCCTCAGCCTTCTGAGTAATGGATCTCTTCTTGCTGGCCTACCTACCATTTGGCCTGCTGGAATTCCTTCTCCTCCATAAACACTTCATGACTGTTATCAGTTTCTCCCACAAATCCCCATCCCAAAAGGATCTGAATGGTGTACCATCAGACCCTATCCAGTCTCACCTAACCCTATGGCTGTTGTTATTATTAGATTTTTCTCATTCCCTGAAGATTTTATTGCCTCACTATTGGTACTAATTATTCATGTGTTCTTGCTTCACAGGCAAGCTGTTAGTACCTCATCCTCTAGACTACCTGACTCTTCTCTGGGGGTCTCGATTTGATTTCCACCTTGCTTCCATCATTGACTGTGTTGAAGTTTATTCTAGTTTTGACTGTGATAGTAGATCTCCTTCTGTAACATCACCCCAATCATTCCTTTCTTCAGTAATCTCTTCCATCATTCAACTGTTTTTTCTTCTGCTCTGTGTTTTTCTGTCACTCTAGTGGGAAAGGCCTCCAGCCCACTGACCCTTCCTTCTTTCTTTCCCAAGATTTTGATGTGTGGTCCTTTGTGACCACAACCTCTACATCCATCCACCTCTGCCCTCTTTCTCACTATTACTGTAGGAGCAGAGGCACCAGTGTTTCTAACTCTCAATTTTTCTGTTTTCATATTTTTCTACTAGAACAGCCATCCACAGTGAAGGAAGTCCTATAATACTGCTCAGTGCTTCTTTATATTAGTCATAACTTATACTGATTTCTTGGCCCTATTGGTCAGTATTACTATAATTTCTTGCTCTGGGATCACTGGTCCACATTTCTTGGTTTTTCTTTTTGACCCATTAAGTTCTTTTTTAAGGTATATTATAATATTGCTTCAAAATATTCTGTTAAATCTTTGAAAATCTCATACATGTATACAGTGCATCATAAGCTTTAAAACAACTGTTAATCATTATTTAAGGATTTTATAGATCCCTATTATGATAATATGAACCATCAATTCCTCCCCTTTCACCTGCCACATCTACCTCTACCTCCTTCCCCAACTCCATGCCTCTATGTTTTTATTCAGTAATCCTATGGCTCCACTTTAGACTGTCTATACAGTTCTGAGTGTCAGGCATCTACTGGACTGCTGTTGGTCTTACAAAGTCATGTTCTTAGAGAAAACTGACTTTCCTTTCCTGAGAAATCATCAGCCTTCCATAGCTCCTCAGCTAGTGATGAGGGCTCACAAGCACTCCCGTTCCATGCTAGAATATTGAGTGGACTGATCTTGTGCCTGTCTTGTGCAGTTACCCATTGCTGCTATGAGTTCATGAATTTGTTGGTCCTGGCACATCTAAAAGATACTGTTTTGCTCTGGTCCTCCCTGACTTCTGACTTTTATAATCATGCATTCCCCTCTTCCATGAGGATACTGATCCTCGGGGATGAGATGTAATATACATGTTTCATTTGTGACATGACTGAGTACTCTACAGTCACTTATTCTTTGCTCCTTGACCAGCTGGGATTTTAGCCACTGCCTCATATACAAAGAAACTTCTCTGATGAGATTTGAGAGCTGCATCTGTCTATGGGAATAGAGATAGAAATTTAGAGAGATGCTTGATAGTATGCCCATTTAGCAAAATAATAATAGCAAGTTTTTCCTTGGGCCTATGAAATTTCCAGCCATGGGTGCTTACAAGGAATGTGTTTCTTACAATAGTTTTGGCCTTAAATCTAATTAGAAAGTGATTGGGTACCCCATTAACACTGGTATACCCATGAGCATATGTGCAGGTTGGTCATTAATGAAACTCATGGTATTCAAAACTGGATAAAAGTGTTGATGACTTTTCTTCCTCAGCAGTCTTCCAGTACTGTGAATACCAGCCACCAGGGTAGAAGGTTCCTGGTCCATACCAACTTGATTTGTGCATCAGAAGTGTGTTTTCTCCTCAGCAATAGGTCTTACAATCAAATTCTGGTGGGCAACTAAAAGCAATGGCAATGACCTGTTTTGTTTGGTAGGTTTCTAGGGTACCTTTGACCAACAACTGGAGGGGAGGTGTCCCTGTTGGCACTGGACTTTTTATTTGGTAACCTATATTTCCTTTTTTGTTGTTCTAAATTGATCTTTTTTTATTATTAATTAATTAATTTATTTATTAAAGATTTCTGCCTCTTCCCTGCCACCACCTCCCATTTCCCTCCCCTCCCCCAATCAAGTCTTCCTCCCTCCTCAGCCCAAAGAGCAATCAGGTTTCCCTGCCCTGTGGGAGGTCCAAGGACCACCCACCTCCATCCAGGTCTATTAAGGTGAGCATCCAAACTACCTAGGCTCCCACAAAGCCATTACGTGCAATAGGATCAAAAACTCATTGCCATTGTTCTTCAGTTCTCAGTAGTCCTTAAAAAATCTTCACTTTCAGCTGAAATCATTTATTTCTATTTTACTGAAGTGGGGAGACAAGAACTCACACTGTCCCAGCTTTGTGCATCTAGTTCATCACCATCATCACCTCCTGATGCTCAGAGTGGGATCACTCTGCTCTTTCTTGCAGTAGACTCTGTTCCTTATGCCCCATCTCCAAAGTCAAGTACGAGGGGTATCCTCTGGCTTTTTCCTCTCCTTCACACATGTTCCTTTCCTTAGAGCAGTGATCTCAACGTTTAATGCTGCAACTCTTTGATAGTTCCTTATTAATATTTTTGTTGCTACTTGTAATTTTGCTGCTCTTATAATTCATGATGTATATTTTTGGAGACAGAGGTTTGTTAAAGAGGCCACGATTCACAGATTAAGAACCACTCCCTTAGACCGTTACAGTTAGCATGCTTTTGTAATATCTTTTCATTTAAAATCATCTACAGCGTTCCTTGATGTCCTGCTCTTTTCAGTTGATCCTCAGAAGAAGTTTTGCTCCTTTTTCAGTACATTTCTCTAGAGAGTTACGAATATTCCCTGCATCCCAATCTTTTTTTAATCTGTCCCTATCAGCCATTATCTAATGATCTGATTTTTGATCAACTCACTCATTTTATCTCAATGGTGAAAATTCATTGATCTGTTCTCAATTTTCATTTGAAGCATAAAAATCAGAAATACTTGGCTAGGACCACATTTCCACTCTGTCAAAGTCTGTTTTGTTTTTGTTTTTTTTTTTTTCTATCCAAATTCTATTGTTTATTTATTTATTAAAGATTTCTCCCTTCTCCCCGCCACCACCTCCCATTTCCCTCCCCCTCCCCCATCAAGTCCCCCTCCCTCATCATCCCTAAGAGTAATCCAGGTTCCCTGCCCTGTGGGAAGTCTGTTTTTATTTGGCTCCTAGGAGACTTCCCATGTCACTAATGGGTCTTCAGCCTCTGTCTCCTTCCCTTTCTCTCTCTCTTCAGTCATGCTCACTTCCTCCACTCTTGCCACCGCATAAGCTCAGGATTCTGCTCCTGAACCTCACTTCTGTCTTTATGACATTATTCATCTCATGGTCTGCAATACCCAATGCATGGAGATGACATCCAAGTTTAGGCTTCTCTGTGTCTCCCCTGAACTTCACATGCTTTGCCCTTTGTTCCATCACATTTCCATCAGGACACTCACTAATCTTAAACAGTGTTAGTGGGTTAAGACCACATGCTCTCTTTCCACTTTCTTGTACTTGTACCTATTCTTCCTATTTTTGCCCATGTGTTATGACCACCTTCTGGTCATCCAAATAACAATCCCTTGACATGAATATTGCAAGAGTCCCGAACTCATGAGAGTCTCCACGGAAGACTTAGCTTCAGTTTATTAGCTACACATGCAGGCTTAGAAGGTATGGTATTGCGCCATGCAAAGCTCTGCTGTGGTTTCACTTGATTACAAGAACAGAGATCATAGAAGGCAGGCTATACAACGAACAAAGGGCAAGTTTTCCCTCATTTCCCAAGGCAAGATATAGCTGGTTTCTTAGAATAATACTGTAGGCTGGTAGGAACTGAACTGAAGCATGTTAGCTTGAGAAATGGGTGTCCTGATGGTCTAGCTGGCGGGGAACTCATGTGTGGAGAGCCTCTTTTCCTTTTTTTTCTTGTAGCTTAGGAGCCTGTTATGAAACCAGTTCTTGTAGACCAGGCTGGCCTAGAACTCACAGAGATCTGCCTGCCTCTTTGCCTCCTAAGTGCTGGGATTAAAGGCGTGCACCACCACTGCCCGGTGGAGCCTGTTTTTCTATATGAGAAAAAGCATCCTGTTGGGCTCACAACTGCCAATGTAGCAAATAGGAGCTTAGGTTTTATAATACACCATGCATGGAGATTCCATCTTTGTAGTTACATAAGCTAACAGATTTGTCAACTGGACTTCTCATCCTCTAGAATTCCCTGAAGCAGATGTCTGAGGTAGGAAATACTCCTGTGGCATCTTGTTTACAGAAATGAAAAAGACTAAATCAAGATAGTAAAGCTAATCACTGAGTCTCCAGCGTGTGATTGAAACAGTCTGGTTTCAGACTCAGCATTCTTAGCCCCAGTGCTGTAAATTCTGCCATTGAAGACTTCTGTCTCTTCCTTTTGAACATGGAGTATGTCTACCCTTCCATCCCCTGAGGTTTCCAATGTCATCTAATTCTTTCTGACCAAGGAAATGTGCCTGATGTGACCTATATTATCCCTTGGTTGTTTTCCAGGGTATATCAGTGGCCTCTCTCCCTCACAGATGGTAGGAGGGATTCTACATTAAGATAACAGGATGGTCAGATGAAGGGTTCTGGCAACCTACAGGTGTCTGTGATTGGTTGATTCTTCAGGCTGGCAGGGAACTGTATTCTAGTAGCCAGTGATGACTGTAACTGCGCAGGGTGCCATTGATATGGGGGGTGCTCAGGCTATGGAGGCATACTCAGGAGAGGAGACAGGAAAAAGGCCCTCCCAGTTTCATGTAAACTTTGGGTAGCATGTAATACTGAGCTCAGATGGTAGGCTTAGCACTTACACAGTCAAAGGAGATCTCCCTATGTGTTTCATGGTGGAAGGATGTGTGGAAATGAAACAACTCCAGATTGGGTCGCTACCCGGCTTTGAGCTGCAGAGACCTCAAACCTTTGCCAAGAGTGGCCTGGATCTACAGAATGGAGTCCCACAGCGCATAGAGAGTCAGTCTCATTTGAAAGCTGTAATCCTATTACTATGGAAATGCTATCTCCAAAACAGGACACGCCCATGATGCTTCTCCGCAGATCTACACTCCTCCTCTTAGGTAATTAACCCACTTCTAGTCTGAAAAGGGAGATTTGAAGATATAATTAAGATCCTTAATCACTTGACTTGGGCCATTGAGCCCTTCAGAAAGGTCAGACACTTTGGAATGGTAGAGTGCATGAATATGGACCAGACTCATGATAAGAATTTGAGGAGAGATACTAGAAATTAAGAGGGATCCGACCGATGCAAAAACAAATAGAGGGTTACTCTAGTCATACACGAGAAGAAATCCTGCCAAGAGCATCAGGGAACCAGCTCACCATCCTCTAGTCTGTCTTACAGATGATGGGACTCTGCATCTTGGTTACCACATTGGGTATCTCTGAGTAGAGGACTCTGCTAATATCTGCTGGATTCCCTAGTGACATGATGAGCGTGTGCTCTTATGATCCTTTATTTGTGGTAGTTTGTTTTCTTAACATATACAGCTGCATTCGCTTAGCTTAGCTGGCTTAGCAGTGTTAAGATCTGATTGTCTGTCAGTCATGGTGGGATCATCACAGCAGGACCTTTCCATTTGACCTAGTGGATGCATTTTGAACCACAGCCTCCTTTGCAACAAGGAACCCACCAGTTATCACCTAAGTAGACAGTTATTAATTTTTTTTGAACAACATGCAGTATTCCCAAACTAGAAGTAGGGTTGGCTGTTTGTCTGATTTTTGAATCCTCAGTGTTCTATTAGGTGGGTACTGAATGGCTCTGTGTGAAATGAACATAAGAAAGGAACAAGGAGTTCACATCCTGCAGAGGCACCAAGCAAGGGCCTTCCGTGATCATGCAGGAAGGTGAAGGAGTCAGAGTGGGCTGCCCAGGTAGGGAGGGATTCTTTGCAGAAATAAAACCACAAGCAGGAAACGGGCAGCAGCCCAGCCTGTGTGAACCTTTGCCAAGAGTGGCCTGGAGCTACAGGATGGAGTTATTGAGATGGAAATTTTGAGTCAGTTCTTTAGACTCTGAAAACTGCCTATTCACAGGGAGAACACCAACATGTTTTAAAGGTCTCACCTTGTTTCCCTGAATATTAATGCAAGTAGTGAAAGGTGTCAGACATTATCAAATACTATCTAGCTAGTGTGACATTATGAGATCTTTCACAATAAAATACCAAATATTTTCCCTCAAAATACCAAATAAAAATCTTGATCAACCATTTCGGGTCAATTTTTTATAATGTACTAATGCTGAACTTTGACAAAGATAACGTTGGTCTAATGATTTTCTTTTTTTTTTTTTTTGAGAAGACACAATGGCCTGGGTCACTGGGACATGAATGTATATTCTTTGCAGTGCAGTTCATACTTCTCTTTAATTAGAATACCAGACTGAAAGATCGAACCTAAGCATACATTTCAGAGGCTGACTTGCTGCAACTCCATGGCTTAAACCAAACCAGCTTTTGTTTTTCTAGCTCCTGTTCTGTGTCAGGAATCTGTATACATCTTGTAACATCCTGTCAGAGCCTGATTTATGATTAAGGGATGGAGGGAGACACTGTCTATCTCTCCTCAGGTAATAGAGGTACATGTGGAACACCAAGGTATGTGAAGGTGAAGCCTAGAGATATAAGCCTATATTTATTTTCTCTTCTTCTCTTCTTCCATCTCTCCCTCCGTCTTCTTCCCCTTCCCGTGCTATATTTTTCTCTATAATGCGTTAGTCAGTATGTGAAAAGAAATCAGAAATATGGGACTGGAGAGATGCCTTAGTGTTTAAGAGAGCTGACTGCTTTTCCAGAGGTCCTGTGTTGAGTTTCCAGCACCTGTATCAGCAGCTCACAACCATCTGTAACTGTGGTTTCTTGAGATATGAAGCCCTCTTCTTCAGTGTGCTAACACATATGCAGGCAAAATACTCATCCTCAGAAAATAAAATGGAGAATGAATCCTCTGAACTCAGTGAGCTCAAAATCAGTGCACAAATGTAATATGGGAAATATTTAGTTGGTCTACAGACATGGGAATGAAGACTTGACTCTTGGTATTACCGAGGATTGTGTAGGGTGGTGGATGTGTTATGATGCGTGAGCGGCATTCTGTAGGAGTATAAGGCATGTATGGGATCCCCTCAAATAAGAAAAGGTGTGCATAGCCAAGATGCCTTGTGTACTCACTTGAAATTATTGGAAGATAGTACGGGTCAAGTGTCAAGGGAGGTTCGGGCAACAGTGATATGCTAAATGGCTGCCCGTTTCCCAGACTCATGGCTTTAAAAGAAAATGTGTGAGTTCTGACTCTACAAGAATCAGATCCCCTTGTGTTATTAACAGGCAAGTATTTTATTGGGGAAAATGTCTATGTAAATCAAAGTAAGCAGGAAGCAAGAGGAGGCTAGTGAGATACAAATAGAGGTTCAAGTCTGATGTGAGATGGACGAGCAAGGGAAAGAGGTTAGAAAAATTCCTAAGTTTCTGTGTTACGAATCCCACGCTAGTGGTCAGTGTAGACTAAGTCTCCTGGGTCCATCCTGTCCCGGACTTCTGATAGTCCTTGATCACAGCAGGCATCTGTAGTAGGTGTGGATGGCCCTGTTGCATATTTGATGGATATCAGAGCATCAGAGCTGAGTCATCTTCCAGTATCTCTCTCCTGCTAGAGGACAGGAATGAACTATTCTTAAAACCACCACAAAAGAAAAAAAACCCATCAAAATGTATAGGCATCCATCAACATCTACAACAGATGAACGTGTACTCTAAGAACACATAAAATGAGTTATCCCAGCCATGACAGAAAGGGCCCTTAGGGAGGTGATGACTGGACTAACATAAAAAGGACCCAGAATGGGGAAGGACTCAGGAATGACTGGAGTGTGAGAATTATAACAGTAAAATTCCTCAGATATATCTGGTGAGCATGAAACAGCCTAAGAGCCTGAGGAGTCATTGAGGAGGACAGTCGAGGCACAGCCAGCCAGGGATTATGGGGAGCTTTCTTTTGGTATAAGAAAAGACTGTTAGCTTTTTGGTCCAAGGTGGTAAAAAAATCATATGAACGTTAGCTATGCCAAATCCTGATGGTGGATATTTGGTTGCCCTTAAAATGGACTACAGGGATAGGTGCTCTGGACAGAGTAGACCAACAGAGAGATAAAGGAATATACCAAGGATAAGGCTTGGTGTGAAAGACCTGCCTTCTTGTCTGAAGTCCAGCATTTAGCTCTGGACTTGCCTCAGCACATGGCTGGTGTTCAGAGTATTGAGTCAATGAGCCGCCGGTCTTATTCTGCAAAGGCAAGAAGAAAACTGCCAATTCTCACCATCCCAATTTTCAGTACAGAAAAATGATTTGCTTGAGGCCAGAGAGAAATTACATCAGAGAGAAAAGGATTATTGGGTTTTTTGTTTGTTTGTTTTGCTTTGCTTTTATCTGAATCCTATTAAATGTAAACATCACTAGGATGGAATCTTGATGATTTTTTTCTACTAAAAATATAATACTGTGTGTGCATGCATGTGTGTGTGCACATGTGTGTTCATGCATACATGTGGGATCATGTGTGTGTATGTATGTGTGTGCATATGTGTGTGGGCATGCACATATTTCTGGAGTATGCTATGGGTATTACTCATAAAAGTGTTTACCTATTTTCTTGATAAAATTGATTCCTACCTCTTCTAGTATTTTGTTGCCTCTCTACTGGGAATTTTGATAGTTCTGCTTACCAGATTTCCCACTTGCGTTTTAAAGGCAATTGATTCTTGTATATGAATTTCACACATCTGAAGCCCCCTTCTTCAGTATGCTCACACATACACATAACGCAAGCAAAAATACTTATACACAGAAAATAAAATGGAGAATTAATTTTCTAAACTCAGTGAGCTCAGAATCAGTGTACAAATGTGATTTAGAAACTGCAGTACTTACAGCACAATGTGGAAATGCTATGACAGAAGAATGTGGCATATTTAGCTGGTCGACAGACGTGGGAATGAAGACTTGACTCTTGGCAGTTCCCAGGACTGCCCCACATGGTGGATGAGTTATGATGGGTGAGTGGCATGAATGGTGTGGATTTCATACATACATATAACTGAGTTACCCTGTTGTTTGTGGTAGGTTTCTGCTACGTCTCTTGAGAATTCCCAGTCAACTCATCTGTGCAAACTGATAAATACACAACTTGTATTCCTAATATGATGCCTCTAATTATTCCTCTTCTCTAATTTCACTAGATAATTATCTCCTATGTAACACACCTACTTTATTGAGTGTGCTCGACTATGCATGAACATTTTTGTAAAATGCTTACATAGAATTTATGGGAAAGGATAGCTCAGTTTTAATAGTTTAATAATAAGAAAAACATACCATTAAATATCAAACTATCTTTATTTTCTGTAATAAGCTGTATTAGGTCATGGAATACTATTGTGTGAACTCTGCTATGTAAAATTTCCCTTCAGGTTTTGAATTGATACTTCTAAACAGCATATGTCTTATGTTTTAAAAATAAATTTTTGTTCGGTTTTGGCATTAATATTGCATTCTGTAAAGATTATGTAAAAGCCCTTATTTTATGGTCTCTAGAATAGTTAATATGGACTGAATTTATATGGTCTTTATGTCTTTTAGGATGAATGATATATTTTGATTTTTGGTTCTATATTATCTATTTGTTAATTATATTTATCTAGGAATTGTAAGTACTTTCCTGAATTTCACATTTATTTCCATAGAGCTAACAAGGTGTATCTTGTAACTGTTTTTTAATGAGCCCTGCCTCCAGTGGTTATTTTATTCCTGGTATTCATTCTAAAACATTACCTCTTACAATTGTCTTGATTTTGATTTTCATTAAAATGGCTAGCCATCCCAGGAAGCTGATGCAGCTCCTGAGGAAAATCAACTGTAATAAAGGAAAGCTCATGGGGACGTCGTTTCATTTAAGGAGCAAGAGTTGAAAGCATGATATCTGAACATAAGTGGCTCGAGTAGTTAAGAGCCAGAGGGATCCATAAGAAGGGAGCACACACCCAAGGCAGCAGAAAGGTGCTGTAGAGGAGCCCTGGGTTATGGTCAAGGAATTCAGCAGGGCCAGGCAGGCTAGGGTCTGAAGTGAAGGGTGAGGGTGGACTTTTCCCTATATGTCCCACTAAACAAGTGGAGAGATTTAAATAGAGGGGTTCATGATCTAATGCAGGTTGTCGATGTTTCCTTTGGCTCCTCTTGTCAGCCAGAGTGGTGTGTGCAAGGGTAGAAAAGACAAGGTTGGGAGGCCTCCTGCATCCAGATAAGACTTGACAGTGGCCAGGCGGAGGTCGGCAGCTAGAGTTTGGAGAAATGGTTCGGTTTGAAAATGAAATGAAGGTAGAAGTAATAGAATTTCTTGGTTATTTTATCCACGACTTTTCTTTGGGGCTTTTATATATTGTACATGGATGCTTTATTTGCATGTGTATGTGTGTATCACATGTGTGCCCAGTGCCAACTTAGGCCCAAAGAGAGCCTTTGATCCTCTATAACTGGAACTACAAGTTCCAGTGAATTGCTATGTGCATACTGCAAACTGAGCCGAGATTCTTTGCAAGGGCAGCAAGTACTCTTAACCACTGAGCCATCTCTCCGGCCGTGTTGAGGGCCTTTTGAGACAAGGTTTCGTGTAGCTCAGACTGAAATTAGTTTCACTATGTAGCTAAGAATGGCCTGGGACTCTTGATAATCTAGCCACACCTCCAGTTGCTGGGATTACAGGCAAGCACCATCATATATAACTAGAACTTCCATTTGTGCTGGCACCTCGTGTGTACCAACTTTCTCATGAGACTAAGCAAGAATAGGTTGCTTGTTATCAGGAGGCATAATGTTTACCATATTTTAAAAGCAGATATGGGCCCTGGGATGGTTTAAGCAGGATCAGGTTTGTATTTCACATTTCAAGATGCATGTTTAATGAAACCAACCCAAGAGGCTTAATCAGAAAACTTTTCATTTCCTTCTAGATCTTACCCCACATGCTGTGGCAGGGGTGTTTACTGGTCTGCCATGCGAACAGGTAGATGGGTGTCCAGGTCTTCAGAAAGTCCTTCATCTGTCCCTTCTTCCCAAGGCAGCAGTGTGGAGGTGGAAGAGGCATAAAACGCACTGCCCACACTAGTTACATTACCTTCCACTGACATCGTGAAGGACCTGGGATACTTGACATCAGTCTGGAAACCATATTCAGTGCCTAAAGGCACAAATAGCAGACACTGGGAGGAGGTTTAGTAGTTTTGACCTCAATGATACTTAAAAAAAAATTAGCACATTGTAGCTTTTCACATAGGACAAATGTACAAACAAATATGTGGGAATAATCTATTACTTTTCAAGACGAATACTCTGGCTTGTTTTTTTCTTGATATGCCTGGTGGTGGGAGAACATTGCGGAGGAGGAGGCAGGAAGAATGTCAGTGCAGGATGACGGGGAGCACCCCTGTGAAGTGCAGACTTGTGGACATGAAGCGGTTGGGGCACGAATGAGCTCACAGCAGCTGTAGTTACTTGCACAAGACCTACACAAGCTCAGTCAAGCCAGCATCCCAGCATAGATAGGAGGGAGATGCTTGTCACACCTCACTCATTACAGAAGAGCCATTGATGGTGGATAGCTGTGAGGGAAGGAGAATCGTTCTTTTTTATGTTTTGAATGTGTGATGCCTCATAAATTTCTCATGCTCCGGTGGATGGCCCCATACCCATACATGTGTGGGTTGAACTAATTTGACTAAATGAGTTGCCAACAAATAAAATAGAAGCATAACAGAACATGAAGTTAGGAGAGGACTTAGTTGGGACTGGGGGACTTGGGAGGATAAGGTGAATAAAATTAGGCAGGAGGTGCAATCATTCTTTATTGTATGTGTATATGTATAAAAAATCAAAAATAAAGAAAAATTAATATAAAAACAAAACATTCAGTGATTTGTGAAAATAAATACAATATATTTTAAAATAAACTAGATGATACAAATGTTACTCAGTATTTCGTTAAAAAAAACATGACTGGTTGTGTAAGGAGTACAGTCACCTTGTGGTATAAGAATTAGATGTGTGTGATGGTAAGAATTAGAGATATATCATTTACTTGCATCCTTGGTTTGCTTTGGTTCTAATACAGAAAACCATATTTGTGCTAGGAGTAAAATATCAGTGAACACCAGTCAATGGAGCTCACTGGCCTGATGTGTTTGTTAGTCCTGTTTATATTGTATCATTTTTGCAAAGATAAATCACACATCTGAGCTAAAAAATCAATTGGTTGTTAATCCATGCATTAACTTCTGGTTTCCATTTGCTTGCTTTGGACTCAACGCCTGTTTCCTGCCAGAGCCACACTGGTTTGAACCAGAGCTTTGCAGCAGATTTTGAGATCCTGTATCACAGGACTTCCTGGTTTGTTCCTTTTGCTCAAGATTTTGTTAGCTGTTCAGAGTAAATTCGTGGTTCTGTATGAAGTTTAAGAATCCTCTATTTCTTTGAATAGATTGTTGATATTGTTGCTGTATTATGCAGAATCTGTAGACCACTTGGGACAGGACAGAAATTCTAATAGTCAATTTTTCTAACCCATAAGTACAGATTATATTTTCATTAATGAGAGAGTTACAGGATTCACATTCAGCATCAACACCTGTAGTATTCTGTACCAGTACCAGTTGCTCACACCTGAATCAAATAATTCTTTGACAACAGCAGCATCCGATCATTGTTAGGAAAAAAATCCAACCAATGAACTCTCACTATTCCTAAATCCCAGTCATTTCACTGGGGACCCCGTGTGAAAGAATCAAAAGCCTTAGAGTTCTTTGATCACAACTTAAGGCCTAATGAACCCCTTTGTAGTAGGATAATTCCCTGACATTCCCCAATGAGCTCTCTGAAGATTTGTGATGGTCAGATTGGCTTTCTATAGCCATGTTTCCTAGAATACCCTTCTCTGCCTGGTTCTTACCTGGTGCTAACTTTAAGGAAAAGAGTACAGTGGGGCCTATTTTTATGATCTTAACATTAGTGTTGGGCACAGGTTTTATGGAAACTACGTACACCATTGTATATCTTCCAGAGAAAAAAACGGGTTATGACTCCCACATTCCTCAACAGGTCCTCTCTTTCAGTTTCTGGGCCTTTGACCTGATATATGTAAATCTTGATAAACTTCCTTGTAAGTCATTGAATCATTGAAAATGGCAGACTGTTCTTGTAAGTTCCAGTTCGCCTTCATGAGTTCCCTTTTTCCGTATTTGGTTCTGCTTTGTGTCTAACTTTCATCTCCAACTCTCGAGTTGGCCATGGAGGAGCTGTGCATGGACTTTGTGGCCAGCTTCCCTAATAGTAAAATGCTGGATCCAATGACAGATTTCTCATTATCCAGTGCTTTCTGTTGTTCCAATTCTCTAATCAAACTTGCATGACACAGGAAGCGTTGTAAGAGCAAATCAGAATATAACTTAGATTTTAAGACTATAGTTTATATCTGCCTATAAACTTCTGAAGAGTTAACTAGACTCTTCAGAATAAATAAAACACTTTATGGTATTGTGTAGTTGCTTGATCACTATGCTATTTGAAATCATAGGAAAGAGGGACTTATGGGAAAATGAAATTTCACTAGTAATGAGCAAACTCTTCACAGTAAAAAGTTTAGGAGACAAGCTTAAAGTGATAGCATTATTCAGTGTTTGCAAATTGATTTACTTAAAAAAAACTGGCATAGGGTTTGCTTGTAAACTTGGCTATCAGAAAAACTAAAGTTCTGGTGTCCTTGGGAAGGATCAGAAGATCACTTATCTAAATGACTTATCTAAAACGACTTGGATGTAATCAGGTTAGATGCTCCTATCTACAGAGTCTAGGAACAGAGAAATAATCAAGGGGAACAGGAAAGAGGTCACTGCTGTAAGGGAAATAGCCGTGGAGGAGGAGAGACATGAGGAGAGGCTGGGAGATGATGGGTGAGTTTGATGACAGAGTTGGCTGATGCATTGACATAGACTGTGAGATAGAGGCCGAGTAAGAACATGAATGAGAGATAACACTGGAGGACTTTAAAGAGCTTCACATTGTTTAATCTCTGTCACAACTCACTGTGCTCAGAAAGAGTGATGCAATTAGGCATGATCTCTGATATGGAGGCCATCGCTGGGGCAAAGAGGCTGAATGTGAAGGTGTACCCTGGAGGCAGTCAGACCTGCTCTTTATATAGCCAGGGTTTAGATAAACTTAGAAAATTAATTTCATTTCTCTGAGGACCCCATCTTCATCTGAATAATAGGTTATTGTAACCTTCTTTCTCATATGTTTTGGACATTCATTAAAGAAAATACTTCAGCAAAGCAGCAAGCTCTATGGTCTATTCATTGCAAATGTCAGAAAAAGCATAATATTGATTAAAACTAGAGCTGTCCCACAAAAGACAAAGCTAACATCCATAGTGAATGTGCAGAGGATTTGGTGCCTAACAATGGAAGCTGGTGTATCTTTGGCTCTTTTGCCTACTCTCTTGTAACTTTTTTTCTCCTATTGGGTTACCTTGTTCTGCCTGGATATGAGAGCTTTTGCCTTGTTTTATTGTACCTTGTTTTGTCCTATTTGGTTGTCATTTCTTGGTTGCCTGTTCTTTTCTGAAGAGGAAACGGAGGAGGGGGTGTAGATCTGGAGGAGAGGGGGGGATAGGGGAAATCTCGGAAGAGTGGAGGAAGGGGCAATTGTGGTTAGGATGTATTGTATCAGAGAAAAAAATCTGTTTTCAATAAAAAAAATTTAAAACCTAAATCATACAAAAGACTAGAGAGATCTATATATGTCATGGACCCTTTGGGGAAAAGCCTACTACTATTATCTTGTTAAGTGAATATAGAAATTAAGTGGCTCAATGGCATTCTGCTATACCCATAAATCAGTGTACCACTCACACCTTATCAGAGAAGCTTCTTGCAGTAGATGGGAATTAACACAGATGTCCACAACTGGACAATGTGCAGAGAGTAAGAGACCTTGGAATGCTCAACCCCAAATGGGGTTTCCTTAACAAACCTTTCCTCTCAGGGCTCAAGGATCTACATGGAAGAGAAGGCAAAAAGATAAGAGCCAGAGTTGGTGGCTACCTCGAAGGAAGCAGTCTTCCAGATACAACAGGACTGATACACATATGAATGCACAAAGATTGCAACAATAAGTACAGGACCTGAACAAGTTCAAACCAGACAAGGCCTGCAATGAGAAGGGGAGGTAAATGCAAAGTCCCAGTTCTAACCAAGAAGATGTTTACAATTGATCCCTTCAAGGAAAAAGAGAATCAGCTTATTCCAATGAAGTGATGCTGGTCATATCCATCACTCTGAAGGACAGAACTCACGTTCAAGAGCAGTTGGCCAACGCAAAATGGACTGTGTTATTTTGGTGTGATTCCTTTGCTTTTGGTTTGGTGTCCTGTTTTGCTTGTCTTTTTTGTTTGTTTGTTTGTTTGTTTGTTTGTTTTTGAGAGAGAGAGAAACGGGTGGGAGAGAGGGAGAGAAGTAAAGGTGGGTGGGATGGAAAAGGTGGGTGTGTTCTGGGAGGACATGGGAGAGGGGAAAGAATATGATCTAAATTTATTGTTTGAAATTTTAAAAAATAACTAAAAATGTAATTAAAGTGGCCTGAGCTCATGTCTAGGGCACAATCTGACTGCCAAGGAGGGAAATGCCTCACTGATGCTCTGCCCTGAGCAAGGTCCAAACAATGGGCACCCAACCTTACTTCAAATGCCAGGCGAGTAAGTTTTCCTTCAGCCTTGGTTCCACTATCTGTAAGGATAGTGGGTTATTCATCTCTAGCTTAGAAGGGTTCAGTGAACATAAAGTAAATTCTGCCTCATTTAAAATAGCATATCAGTCTCACTGAAGGCTAGTTGCCTCTCAAATTGAATGAATACGTTCGGCACTAGTCAGGGGAATTTTATGTGGTTCCATGAGGGCAACATCTTGGAACAGGATTTTAAAATCTCCTCATTGTCATCTTTTCCTAAAAGACCATAATTCATAATTGCTAATGACTCCAGCTTGCTAGTCCCTAGAGTCAGAGCCCTGCTAGTGTGGAAAGAAATTATTCTAAGAAATATTGGCCATCCACCCTTAGTACATTAATTTCAAGCATCTGCCAGCTGCCTAGCAACCATCAAGTGTCCATTTGCTCTCTATGCCAGTGTGACTGAGTCACTAAAACCCGTGTTTCATCCTGCTTAAGGGAAAATTGAGTTTGATGCCTCAGTGTGCTGATACCACCCCTTCTCTTCCCACAGCAGGAAGTTCATCCTGCAGGGAAGATGATCGCTCGTCACCAGTCTTCCCCAGAATGAGTCCTGTCGTGTGTCCTCTTGATGTTTCCATCTCTGAGTGGCCCTGGGAGGATGAATCAGTAAATATCTCAGGTAACCATACCTTTATCTGTAACTCATCCATGGATCCATGAAGGGTGGCTATTCTTAGTGACTCTGGTAAGTTCTCTCAAGTTGAAGTCCAAAGAGATGGGTTCTTCCTGGGCACACTTAGTGATCAGCTACCAGCAACCAGCAGTCGGGTTGGTTCATGTCCTTTAACTTCTTCTGTTTTTTTGGGGGGGGTTGTTGTTATTTAATTTAAATTTTTATTATTTTCAGAATTATGTACATGAGTACTATAATTTTTTTCTCTTCCCTCTTCTTCCTCAGTTCCTCCTATGCCCCATACTCCCTCCCAAATTTATGATCTTTTTTATCTTGAGTTATTATTATTACATAGATACATGTACATATGTTTGTAACTTACTGAATCCATTTAGCTAGCATAGCTCGTGTGTATATATGTTTAGGGCTGACCACTAGGATTTGTATAGTGTGTCAGGGAGCTCTTCTGTGGATTCTCCCTCTCTCATCAGCCATTGGTTACCTTTTGCTCTTCATCTAGGGGTGAAGCCTTGTGAAATTCTTCCATTTACATTGGCATGTCAACTGTCATGTGTTATTGATGCACAATGACATGATAGTGTTATTGTTCAGGGCTTATTTAGACAGTTGTATTGTTGAGGTTCCATAGGTGTAAGTCCTTACCATGTCTAGATGATGCCATCTAGCCATAGGTATCCTGGTCTTCTGGTTCTCACAATAGCTCTGAGGCTTTGTCTATAATTTTCCCATGAATCTTTGGTGTAAGGGTTGTATTATAGATTTATTAATTGGGGCTGGGCACCACTGATTCTCTGCCATTTGACAAGTTGTGAATCTCCATAATAATATCCATCTGTTGCACCAAGAAGCTTTTTGATGAAGGTTGAGAGTTGTACTCACCCATAGGTATAATGATAAGTATTTTGAAAACAGTTAGAAATTATATTGATTCAAGAAAATGTTAGTAATGATTTCTCCTCTAGGGTTCACTACCTCACTGACCACAGGGAGCTAGGAGGGTTCATAGTACTAAACATGAATTCCTGTCTTAAGTCCAATTAGGCAGCTTTGGGTGACTCTCGAGATAAAAAGTGCCATTATTGCCCCATTGTGGCTATCTTACTGGGCTGTCTATTGTTGTAGGTCATTGACTTTGAAGTTTGTTAGGACTATTGATTGCTTTTCTCCATTGGCAGCTTGCAGAGCACCTTCTGACACAGTGAGAACTAGTCACCAGGAATGAGACTTCAAGATCAATTCCAGTTCTGTTCTTCTAAGACTCATGTCTTAAGTGTGTGGTGTTTACAACAAGAGAGTTTTAACTTCAAGTTCTGGGAGGCAATCAAAGGCAATGATAATAGCCTGTGTTACTTTGGGAGTCTCTTGAACTATCCTGACCAACACTTTGAAGGCAGGTTTCCCATGCATGGCACTGGGAGTTTTATTAGATTGCCCGTGGCTCCTGGAATGAGCATTTTCACCCTTTATAGCATAATTACATGTAAACTTCACACTCACACAATACTAAATATATATATTTAAAGTTAGTTTATAAAATAATGTTTCCCTATGACTTTTTCAAAGATCTTCTGTGCTATTTATCTTTCTTTCTTTTCCCTTTCTATTGCCACCCTCCTTCCCAACTAAAGCCCCCATCACATTTCCTCATTTATAGTCCCTGTATCCTGCTCTTGCCCTTCCTAGGGCTTGTCCTCCACCGATTGTCCCTTTTTTTCTTTCTTGGCTTCTGTGCTTACTTTGGGTTATATACTCTCATTTTAAAAATTTGGAGCTAGGATCTACTAATGAGACCGAATATTCAGTCTTTGTCTGTCTGGCTCTGAGTTTGCTCCCTCAGTGTAATAACTCATGGTCTTTTGTGACTGTGGTGCCCCCTTGGTTGGGCACAGCATTTGGATCTTGCTCATATTCGAACGTGGACACTCCATGTACACAAGAGTGTCAGGAAAGACTGGAGTATAAACTTCTCAAGGTCAGGCAATGTGTCTTATTCATCTCTACACAGGGCTTAAAGCAACACATAATGGACCGAGACAGTAAATAATTGTTGGGTGAAATCTAATTGTGAGCAGGTACATGGGTAGTCTCCTGAGTCTAGATTCTGAAGTGGAACTATATCTGTGCTTCACTTGATCAACCAGAACAAGATCAGTTGCAGGATCGATCAGCTGTTGTGTGAAGGAGTAGGAAAGCTGATGCACTCCATGAAGGGAGGCAGGAAGGGCTAGTTGACTCTCAAGCAATAGGCATCATAACTGTTTGCTGTCGGGATCCTTGGCTTGGTCGAGAATATCACACATGGAGCCGATAGGAGCTGTTAGCAGAGGAATAGTGTTCCCTAAGGGACGGCTAGCATAAGCAAGAGGATATGGTCTTTCCAAATACCATAGAGAAACTGATGTCCTCTGTCAGCAGCCCATCAGCCTCGCGTCGTCCCAGCAAACTCTCACTCTCTTTCTTCCCCTTTCCCCTAAATCAAATGCTGTGTTGGGGATGGAAGTACAAACAAAATTGTCTCTACTCTCCCGATCATGTTACCCTTAACCAGTTAAGTACCAGTTAGCTTTTGGAGGTCATGAGTGGTGTGGCAGAGCTACAGAGACCTCTGAATTAGATATGAGCTAGAGGTGTGGAAATGGGCACGACAATGAAGGTCAATTAGACTATAATAGTACAAAGATGTGACGTGTGCTTGGTGAGTGCATCATTTTGTGCCCATTAACAATTTAAAGTGATAAACTCTAGACAGTTAATGTAATAAGTGAAATTCATTATATATAACACACTGATAATTTTTTACATACTTGATGCATATTGAATCTGGCTTGCCCTCATTTTGTATAAAGACCCTAAATTAGTGATTCTCCCAGAGCTGTTCATTAAACTTCAAAAGTCAATGAATAATGAATAGGAAATCCATTTGTTCATTAACTTGTAAAATGAAAAGAAATATATCTCCCTCTTTGGTGTGTCTTGGATTAATTTGGCCCTGAAGCAAGTTAGTGAGTAGGTAACTCTCTCTTTAGGGTTATATGTGGCCCAGGAACCTCTATTTCATATAAGGGATGCATATCTGCCTCTGCTCTTTCTAGAAGATTTTTGAACCAGGTAATGAGTGACCTTAGCTTTCATGTGTATGCATTTTGCTTTGTTGACAGTCAAGGTGGTATCTGTCATCACCACTGAAGACTCTTCTTAGGGAGTGTCTCATTGGAGGACAGTCAAGCTTATCGTGGTCACTTGCTGTTTTTAGGTTCTCCAGAAGTGAGAAACCCAAGTTAATATGGAGCAGGAATAGCCAACAGAAACTCAGTTTGGATCTCTTCTGTGGACCATTTTGTATTTAAGTCTTTGTCAAATGCTGCAATAACTTTGACCACATTGCCTTTAATTACCTGCCCCATCTATAAATCTACTGATTGAGCCCCATCCATATACTCAACCATTCAGTATTAATGACCTCTTTGAATGATCTGTGGAACAATACCTGTAAGCAGACAGAATTCTCCAAATTATACATAAGGCTGACAAAGACTTTGTATCAAGGAACTTATTTACGTTCAACTGGGAACAAATAAACAAAGCAATAGGCCAAAAATAAATCATGTAATGATAGGTGCAATGAAGAACACAAATGGGCACTCACAAATGGGCACTCATTGTTGCAGGGGCAAACTGTTCATAAGCTCTGTGGAATATTTAGAAAACCAGCCTTGAGGACACTGTTCAACCCTTGACTCCCTTCTCAAGCCAAGCTCAAGGGAGGTAGAAAAAGAGGGAAGAAAATGAAAGTGGGGAAGCAGTAAAGGTTGCTAGAGGAGGAAAGAAAGAAGAGAAAGAGAGATTAGAAAACTTACTGGGTGTCACATGGTTAAGCATTTAATGCACCATCCCCTTCAATTTTTGCAAACAGAGAAGAAAACTGAATCTTAGAGAAGCTGAATCTTCAAGATTGTACATATAGGAAGGAGAGAAACAGGTGTTTCCAGAAACAGGTGGAATATGGAGGCAGGAAGGGTGAGAGAGAAGGAGAAAGCTCTGAGAAGGACATGGGTAAGCAGGTGAGCACACAAAAGAATGAGGAGCGTAACAAGATGCTTGCTTCTTACAAGCTTTCAAACAAGTTTTTAAGATTTGACAGCTTCAAGGAAATGAATTCTCCCTACAACATAAGGATGTTTGAACATGGATCCTTCCAGATGAGGAGGCAGTCAAGTGAATAATTTGAGTTTAGAATCATTGGACCTCGGCTTCTAGTAACACTCCTGATCCTTGAGACTGAAAAAAAAAAAGACAAGACAACTGACTATTGTATCAAGACTGTGTTTTTTGGATAAGTTGCTACACAGCATCAAAAATGCTTTCATCATTCTATTTAAGCACCTCCTTTGTGATGGAGACAGGGGATGCTCACTTCCTAGCATAGCTTAGAAAGATGAAGTCTACAATTCCCATGAGGAGAAAAGACACTGATTCCTACACATGGTGGGGGTAGTTTGCATCTTGAAAGGTGAATTTCTCAAATTATGATATGATCCAGTCCTCAAACATGCAAGTCTGACCAATCTGTTGGAGGCTGATTTAAGAACACAGATGTCTTTAGAACAGCTGACATACTTATGGCAAGACACTTTTTCTTACTCTAGGTCCCTTATGTGTTAGAAACAGAAAGAAGAACAGCAACAGAATATTGTTTTCTATGGTGGTCATACAAATTGTCCCAAAGTAACTTACCATAACATACACCAGGTATATTGCATACTCATCAGTTAAGAGTTGCCTGTGAGCCTCCCTAGGCTGGCATCAATGTGTGGTAGTTGTGGTGGGCCCCCATGGACCCAAATATTGTCTATAAATGTTTGTTTACATTTAAAGGGGGATATGCTATAGAGATTTGCATTGGTATGAATCCTGGTTTATTGATACAAATTTAAGGTCAGTTTTGTTATATGTATATTTCTGCTCTTGATTAAGGGATTGTGTTTGTATAGCTCATTTAAAAATGTATAATTTAAAAATATAGGTTAATAGATAATCATCTATAATAGTCAAGCTTGTTGTCATGTTAGGTTTTCTATACATATAGAGATATATTTCAGTTAGATAGGTATTCATCAAATCTTTCAGAGACCTTCAAAATATGGCATTTAAAATGTTTTAAGAGTTTAAGACTTTTTATGATAATGAGACACATCTGCTCCTGGCAGCACCAATCTACTTCAAGAGGAAGATGGACATTGAAGAGGCTCCTTATGGAGTTGGTTAGCCATTTGGGCAAGAAACTGCTCTTGCCTGGACTGCTTGATGAACTGGACATGCAAGACCTACAGAGAAATGAGTCCTAAACTTGTGTAAAGGTGAGATGGTCATTCAGGGTTCCTGCTACACAAAAGATTCTACCAGACATTCTGCAGGACTCAGAAGAAAGTGACTGACAAACTGCCAATATAGGCAGAACTGTCTTTAAAATTTCCTGCTTCATGGAAAAGTCTGCTGGACCTGTAGGCTAAAGATGGATGCCCCAAGTGGTACAAAAGAACTTTGGGTGATTGTCCAAGCAGCAAGATGGCTCTGTCATTTCTAGAGTTTTGAAGGTTGCTTACAATGCACTTCCTGTTTACTTATGTAATATTATATCCTTCTGGAGTTGAAAAATTTATAGTTATAGTTACAGTTTTAAATATTGTAAGTACAATTCTTACTTGAGACCTGCTTTGTTATATGTAATTTTACTATGTTAAAGTTAAGACCGTCCTTTTTATTTAAACAGAAAAGGAGAAGTGATATGGGATTCCCCTCTGTATGCTGTAAATACCATTGGTTAATAAAGAAACTGCCTTGGCCTGATAGGGTAAAACTTAGGTAGGTAGGGAAAACTAAACTGACTGCTGGGAACAATAGGAGGCAGAGTCAGAGAGAAGCCATGTAGCCCCACTGGAAAGAGATGCTGGAACTTTAGCTGGTAAGCCACAGCCACGTGGTGATACACAGATTAATAGAAATGGGTTAAATTAATATGTAAGAGTTAGCCAATAAGAAGCTAGAGCTAACAGACCAAGCAGTGATTTAATTAATACAGTTTCTGTGTGATTGTTTTAAAGGTCTGGATGGCCTGGAAATGAACAAGCTGCCCAGCAGCCTTCTTCAACACCCATGGACTGGCATCAAGATGTATGTGGTGGTGGTAGGTACCCATGGGCTGGCATCAAGGTGTGGGAGGTGGTGGTTGGTACCCATGGACTGGCATCAAGCTGTGGGTGGTAATGGGCCTCCTTGAGCTGGCATCAAAGCGGGGGTGGAAATGTGTACTTTATGAGTAAATCCCACTTCTTCTTTAAAAACTTTTTCCTCTGCTTTGGAAAACTGAAAACTTGTAGTTGGTCCTTAGTCTCTTCTAGCGTCTTTCAAACTAGCAGTGTGGCCAATGTCCCTGAATGCCTTCCCATAGAACTTGAGCCATGATTACATCTCTTTCTCCAACTCTGTGTTTTTGCCTTTAAGATCTCCTGCCCACATTGTGCCCATAGCAGTGATTTTTTTTTCTTCAACACCACTCCCTTTGCATATAGTGTGACTATTATCTGGATTCAGAATTAAGATATAACCATCTTTTGTGAGGCAGTAATGATCCTAACTACTATGCCTTGCAGGAAAACTGTAACTATTTCAATAACAGATTGAAAATGAAAATGGCTTGCTCTATATTTGACACATATCAAGGGCTGAAGAAATTGTAGCAGTCATTACAGTGTCTTGTTTTAAAATCTGGTTTCCCACAATGAGCTTGGGAAGTGTATGAGTTAGTGTAACAACCACTCGTTTTCTTAGAGAATAGATTGGAGCCCAGAGAAGTGCAGAATTTTGCTCAAGGTCACCAGCAAATAGAGAAGCTACTTTCAGATCTGTCTTAATAAACCTTGCCATAGGATTGTGGGATAGGATCAAAGAAGAGTTTTGAATGACAAAGCAGTTCCTGCCCTTTAAGGAGAGACAGCAAAGGCCCCAGGCATGCCTCTCTGCTGGGCCATGCCAGAACTCTAATGGAAAGCATTAGTCAAATTGGAAACAGTCTGTTCTCATTAACCATAGAGAAAACCCTATTTCACGCCCAGATGGAAAACATTCCATTATTTTCATCGGGCTGTGCTCCTCCTGGCTGCAGTCTCTGGGATGGATAATTCCTTCTACAAGCCTCACCTTGAGGGATGTCTATGCCCACTCCCAAGGGTACCTAGTGAGGTTAGGAACACTCTGAGGGTTCACAGAGGCCTGAGCATCAGCTCCTGGGGGCAATATTGGAAGGGTCTGGAGCAAGACCTATTCTGCGCACAGCTGGAATTTAGGTGCTAGGATTCGCTGACAATGGGATAATGGAGGCACTCTATTCCAGAAGACTGTAAGAGGGTGACAGGAAGAAAGATCACTGAGATTGAGGGCTACATGCGTACCCCTAAGAAGAGCTGAGTATAGAGATGTGGAAATACTGGGGAAAAGTCTTGTGTTTCAGGACCATCTAGGCTAGGGTACTGGCAGCTGTCCATGTAGGAATGCCCTCTGCTGTATCTACAAAGAAGTGCAGATGATATCAGTCTCCTGTGTAGCCTGGGGAGTGGAGGGAAGAAAGGCTAGCAAGCACCCTGGTTTACCTGCTGAGAGACAATGGCCTTGTACCCTGTAAAGATTTGTCACTTGTATTGGTTTAAGAAAACACTGATTGACCAGTAGCCAGGCAGAAAGTATAGGTGGGTGACCAGAACAGGAGACTTCTGGAAAGAGGAAAGGCTCAGTCTACAATCATCACCCAGACACAGAGAAGCAATATGAGAATGCCTCACTGATAGAAGGTACCAAACCACGTGGCTAACACAGACAAGAATTCTGGGTTAATGTAGGATGTAAGAGTTAATAAGAATACCGGAGGAAATAGGCCAACTAGTTTATAATTCATGTAGGCCTCTGTGTTTCTTTGAAACTGAACGACTGTGGGACTGGGTGGGACAGAAACCTCTCTCAACACTTACCCCCAGAAGAGTCTGTTCTTCTGGATCCACACACTCTTTCTACAGCAAATGTCAGTGACTGTAGGTGTTTGCCACCTTGGGGAAGTGGAAGGGCTGGGAAGATGTTTCAAGCAGTCTTTCCCAATCTAGCACAGTGGTTCTCAACCTTCCTGATACTGCAGTCCTTTAATACAATCTCTCCTATTGTGGTGAGCCCCAACCATAAAATTATTTCATTTCTACTGTCTAACTGTAATTTTGCTACTGTTATAAATTGTACAGTTGATATATTTTGCCAATAGTAGAAATTATCCTCATATGTCTAAACAAAGTTGGACAAGATTCTTATAAAGTGAGCAAACCATAAAATGTTAATTATTAAATTGTGTGATTCTATTTTCAGGTAAAAAATTTATTGTGTAAAAAAAATCTATAAAGAGGAAAAGCAAAATTGAAAGGAAAAGATATTAAAATAGCAATATTATCTTTGGCTGAGAGGTGAGTAATTTTTTCTCTTCTTTGATACAATTTATGTGCCCTTTCATTGAATGCATATGGCTTTCTGAATGAACTAAATACATCAGTAACACCACTGCAACATGTGCTAGGGTATGTGTGTCAGTGTTTCCTTTCTACCTATGTTAATAGGTATGCATAATGATAAGACACCATGAAAACCTCACCTTCTTCATTAAGGAAATCAATCTGCCTGCCTTGTGGCACAGACTCATGACCACAGGGAGTCAAAGTCCTGTCACAGACATTTGTTCATCACTGTACAATAGAGTCTACATATTATTTTAGCATTCTTGTAGAGTTAGCTTTCTTTTATTGCTGCAATAACTATCCACATTTTGGGATTCTCCCATGTCCCAGGCCCTATCCTATCCTTCTACTCTTGGTCTTCTGATGTGGATATGGACATATCTACTATTGGTTGCTAGTGATTCTAAAGTTTTGCATGTGAGGCACATGGTGAAGCATAGTGCTAGAGTGGACCATTAATACCTGCAGTGACTCTTCTGACTCCATTCCCATCTTCTTCTTCTTCCTCAAAACCAATGGGAAGCACTCAAGCTATCTCCACAGTGCAACTGCAGAGTGAATCCCATACAGTTTATAAATGCGAGGATTACCTGACTGGGGAAGCTTCCCTTCCTCCTCTTGTGGGGAAAAGCACTGTGTATCACACCAACCCTAGGGAAATGTGGGTACCAAAAGAAGCATATTGACTTCCAAGTTGAAAACTCTCTAGGAATCACAAAAATGGTTTGTCCCTTCTGGTGAAGGGAATTGAGAATAGCTTTCCTGGAAGCCAACTGAGCAACCTGAAGCCTACTGGTGGCTCTAGCTTGTCTGCAACTGCAGATACATGGAACCAATTAGGCCACACATTCTCAAAAATATGCCTGGGACTTACTTTGCTCCGGGGTATGAGGGTGCTAATCACTTTGAGAAGAAGGCAAGGCTCTTACTTTGATGGGTGCTGTAAATAAGAAGGGAATAAAGATCACTTCGTATTTGATCTTGTGTTTCTCTGTGGTTTGGGCTTTCATTGTACAAATATAGTACTGAATTCTTTCATAGTATGATAGAGCATCTTTTGGGTATATTCCCAAGAGTGGTATTGCTGGATCCTGTAGTAGGTTGATCCCAAATTTCCTAAGAAACAGCCACACTGATTTCCAAAGTGGTTGCACAAGTTTGCATTCCCACCAGCAATGGATGAGTGTTCCCCTTACTCCACATCCTCTCCAGCAAAGGCTATCATTGATGTTTTTGATTTTAGCCATTCTGACAGGTGTAAGATGGTATCTCAAAGTTGTTTTGATTTGCATTTCCCTGATCACTAAGGACGTTGAGCATGACCTTAAGTGTCTTTTGGCCATTTGAACTTGTTCTGTTGAGAATTCTCTGTTCAGTTCAGTGCCCCATTTTTCAATTGGGTTAATTAGCATTTTAAGGTCTAGTTTCTTGAGTTCTATATATATTTTGGAAATCAGACCTTTGTCTGTTGCGGGGTTGGTGAAGATCTTCTCCCAGTCAGTGGGATGCCTTTTTGTCTTAATGACAGTGTCCTTTGCTTTACAAAATCTTTCCAGGTTTTATGCTGCCTTTTTCCTCTCAGCCTGCTTGTGAGTTATAACTTCAGTGTCAATTTTAGTGAAAGAAGATCCATGCCATAACTTAGTTATGAATCATGCACACAAGAAGTTCAGGATCTACCCTCTTGTAGGTAAACCTGCCCCCTAGCCTCTCACTCTTACAGCATCCATTTCCCCATCTTCAACACAGCACTGTTCTTCAGGTCATGAATAAGACACAGATCCATGGATCTAGATGGTCAAGGTTTTGAGTGTGATATACTGCCAAAGGCCAATTCTCGAGACTGCCCATTGTGCATACCTAGTAATATCGATGCTGGTTCCAAAATTCCTGTAGAAGACCATGTAGATTGATCACTACCCAGTGCTAAGATGTCATTATCTGTTATAAGTCATGAGCTATACACTTCCAGAGTTTAGCTGCAACCTCTGTGGCTGCTTGCAGCCTCCCTGGGGAAATGGTCATTCTTGTTTCTATTACCAGTAGCTGACAAGGCCTTAGGTACTGGGATATTGGAGCTGAACTAGAATGTGTGTTTAGCCTACATGCCTATTCCAACAGCATAACTCTCTGTGACCCTAGTCAGTTCTCCTGCTCCACTGACAGGAATCTGGGGCCAAGAGGTCCTTGCTGGTATCATCTAATAGAACATCACCTTTCTATGCTAATAGCTTTAGCTGTAGTATGTATGCATTAATGTCATTTACTGCTGTAATGGGTTGCATAACTTTAGCAGCTTAAAACAATACAAATTCGTTCTTAGTTCTGGATGTCAAGTAGTACTGTGTTCCTTTGAGAAGACCTAAGGGAAAACCTGTCTTTTTCCTTTCTAGCTTCTAAGAGTTACTTGGAATATGTAGTTGATAACCGACACCAGTCTGACCTCTTTCTTTCAGACTCTATTTCTGCCTTTCTTCTGGTTGCCCCGGCTCTGTTATTTATAAGGTTATATCTTACTGGTAAAGGTATTTCTTACCTATAAGGACCAAGGTGATTTACAATAACCTCCCCATCTCAAGATCTTTCAGTCAATAATGTGTATACCATTCCTGTGGTCATGCAAGGTGAGGTCTTCCCAGGATCTAGGACTTAGCAAATGGTTATCATCAGAAGAAGACATTATCCATCCCAAAGGAAACTCCCTGACACACTAACTGAAGACTCTCATTGTCGGTTTCCTATATTCTGCTTCCAAGTTAGTCTTTACTCAGTGGCACTTCTGAAAGGGAAAGTAGAAATCTAGTTTAAAGTGGCAGTTGTTTAGGTTACCTACAACTCAGAGATTGTTTGCTGTAGGAACAGTTTTGCTGTCCTGCAGCCCCTTTCAAATAAACACATTGAGGCTTATATTAATTATAAATTTTCATCCAATCACTCAGGCTTATTACTAACTAGCTCTTATATTTTAAATCAACCCATATTCATTTTGTACCCTCTGCCACATGATGGCACCTTTATTAGCATAGCATATTCATCTCCTATTGCCTCTGTGTCTGGCTGGCAACTCCAGACTCTGCTTTTATTCCTCCCAGTATTCTCTTAGTCTGCCTCTCCATCCTAACCTTATTCTGTTCAGCTATTGGTAAGTCAGCTTTATCTTTATCAATCACAGTGATAAATTTTTACACTGTACAAAAGGATTATTCCACAGCAATATGTCTGATGTGGGAGATCCTTCTGTCTATTGCTTGTATTGGTTAATGAATAAAGAAATTGGCTTGACCTATAACAAGGTAGAACTTAGTTGGGCAGGGAAAACTAGGCTGAATGCTGGGAGGAAGAAGGCAGAGTCAGGGAGAAGCCATGGAGCTGCAACCAGAGACAGACACACTGAAACTTTGCCAATAGGCCATGGGCCTTGTGGTAAAATATAAAACAATGTAGACGGGTTAATTCTAGATGTAAGAGCTAACTCGCAATATGCTTAAGTAATTGGCCAAGCAGTGATTTAATTAATACAGTTTCTGTGTGGTTATTTCAGTTCTGGGTGGCGGGGACAAACAAGTGGACACCTTACAACATATGTCTTTGATTGAGAGACTTAAGAAGGTCTTTCTTTGCAGTCTAGTCTCCTTAGTTAGGAGCCCTCTCCTAATGTGCCCCTCTTTAGAAGGAATAAAGTTCAGTGTATCTGAACTTCTCATATTTTAAGCATTATTCTTAATTCTGGGGAGTTTAGAAGGGAACCAACCATCTAAAGTCCTTCTTTACTCAGAAACTCCTAGGGCAGGACCATGTGATGTGTTTGCTGGGCACCTAGTAGCTATTGGAAGCTGTGAAACCCATATCTAAATTGAACTATCATGGTACCTGTGACATTTTGCATTGTTATTTTTACTTGATAGCGGCAGAGCTGAAAGATTTCAGAGAAGCCTTCTTCACACAGTGGACCTAGGTCTATTTAACATAAACTATGTACATATTTGTTCTTATTCTGCTTCCTCTATGTTGCAATAACTGCAACCATCTTGGATCAGAGCAGCTGTGATCTCTCCTCATAAGATGGGCTCTTTGAATATTCTCTCCTGGGGAAGGAGGAGCTCATATGACTCACATGTCTCGGCTCACTGAGTTCTTAAGAGTCACAGAGCTTATGAAATTCAGCATCTTTTACAAAAACAACGAGAGGTTTTCCCCAGGCCATCGAAGAGATGAACAACTAACCAACTAGATTGGTGGAATTCTCCAGTTACTGCCTGTCAGTTGACCAAGGCCCTCCTGCGATGCAGTTCATATGACTAGACACTCTTGCTGGAGTGGGGATTTTCATTATTCAGTTGCCCAAGAGTCACCCAGGCCCCTGTGAGGGACTTGTTGTCTCACAAAGCTAGGCTTGGATAGAATCCTCTCTTTGGCTTATCTCTCTCCAGTCTTGGTGAATAGCGTTTCTTTGTATCTGTGTAGGAAGGTCATGCAACAGCTGGTAGACAATGTGATCAAGACTTACCTGGAGTCCATTTAGCATGTAAGAAACCAATGAGATCTCTGGGCAGGGAAAATATGAAATAAGTAAAGTGAGGGTGGGTTTGATGGATAATAATGCCCCATTTGCCCAGTATCTGCTGAAGCAGCCATTATAATCCATTTGATTATTGTTTTCTTTTTAGCCCAAAATTTCTGCATAATTGTGTCAATTTTCCATTTTGCTCATTGTTTTTTAAACATAGCCAAGACTTTCTCTTTTTTTTTTCAAAGGGAAATTGGACAACAAACAACGAAGCAGACACTGGTTCAGTCATTATTTAGAGAAATAGACAGCTTCTGGGAAATTGTGTCATTTAAGCTGAACCTGAGGCCTCCATTTCCATTCTCAAAGTGAAGCAGCTTAATTGAGAAGCATTCTTTGCAAATAGACAAAGAGGGAGTAATAGGTAGGAGTCTGGTTAGAAATAATGACAGGGAGCTGAGCTTCGTAACCATGCATTCTAAATGTGCTTTCTTTTGAGAAAATTAAGATAACAAATGGCATAATAATTTACCTTTAGTGCTAGCAGTTACGAACTTGTGGATGGATTTCAAAAGCAGCTCTCAGAAACAAAATTGTTGTTTCCAGCTCATCCCACTAGGAAAATGCTTAGAAAACAATTTTCTAATACTTAAAACTAAGCCAAAAAGGTCTGTGTATCCTCTTACTGCTCTGACTGGGACATCCACAGAACAGAATTTATCATTGTTTAGTATTTTCTTTTGTTTGTTTGTTTGTTTTTTGCTTGTTTGTTTATCAGGGCCGAGACTCTGAGAACATATACTCCTTTGTAGACTCTGAGAAGTCAAAATATAAATGATTCTTTTACGGTGCTGAAGATGACTTTAAAGGTAAAGGTTTGAGTGACCTGTAATGCATTAGTCAATGTCGTGTTTAACTTAGCACAATTTCTTCCTATAAAGTTAATTTGTTCATGCACAGCAGAAATACACAGGGGAAGTGATATTGATAACAGTGTTGTCTGCATAAGAAAAATAGCTACCGCTTCAAAGGCTACAGGTGCTTTATTCTGGAGTCAAATATGAGTAACTATAGCCAGGGGACACAGATTTAGGTAACACCAAGTCCATGTCCCAAACATAGTAATAGTTCCATAGTTTTTGTGGTAACACAACAGAAAGAATAAATCTAGACAGTTTTTCAAGTACATTGCCGAAACTTCTACTATACAGGTTTCATCGCTGACAACATTCTTAGATTTAGGACTGATGGGAGGTACATTGCAAAGAGTTTGCCTAATAGTCACATTGCAAATTAACTCATAAACGGGGGAGGGGGTCAGCAAATAGCTATGGAAGGTGATAAAGCTGGCCCCAAATGATTTGAGTTTGGCTCTGGACTTGCAGCATTTCAACTGTTCTGCATCACTGAAGCTCTGAGTAGTCAATCAGCCTTGGAGAAGGAGCTTCTTTCTGGGAACTCGTGTGTGTGTGCCTATGTATGTGTGTATGCCTGTGTACTTACATGTTCATATATATACATGTGAATAGGTATGTATACATGGTGCTCTGTTTATTCCTTTGTGTCAGCCTTACAACCTTGCCAGCTTCTAAGTTCATGGATTGCATATGTCTTTAAAACGATGCCTATTTTTCTAATGTGCATAAAACTTTTTGAAAATTCTAGTTTGCTATACACGAATTGTTTAAGCATATAGACAAAATTAGTGAGCAATTGTAGGCAGTAGGGTGAGACAGGCAAAATCAGGAAAGTGCAGAAGGTAGCATCCATTTAAAAGTCAGGCCCTTGGTGACTGCAGCCAGTGGTTGCCAAGGCTTGCCATGCAGATGTCAGTGGATCTGCTTTGTAGGGGAAGACAAAGATCCAGGTTTTTATGGGAGGTTTGCATTTTTCATCCCAACAGGTCTGTTGTCTGAATCTTTCCTGTAACTCACCACTGTGTATCCTGTCTATTAGTCTTACAAACCAGTCCAGTGCTTTGCTTTATCTCCAGGTTCATCCCCAAGGCTTCATGCTGTATGCGTGTGTGCATATGGAGACCAAAGGTCAATGTTGTGTATCTTCCATAATCGCTCCCTACCTTGTTACTTGAGCTAGGGTTTCTTTCTGAACTTATGTTTCAGCAATTCAGCTAAATTAGATGATTAGCAAGTCCCAGCGATTCTCCTGACTCTGTCTTACCCCAGTATTGGAGTTATAGGCATACATCACCATGCATGTTTTTATTTGTTTGCTCTTTCTTTAATGTGGATGCCAATGACCCACACTCAATTCTTCAAGCTTTCCAGGTAAGCACTCCACAGACTGAGCCATCTCCTCAGGCCCCAGAGTTTCATGCTCTCAGTTTGTGCTTGTCCTCCATCCCCTGGGCTCCTGCAGCTGCTTGCTAGCTAGTGTGACCACAGCCAGCGTTGGCTACTTCCAGCCCAATCCCTGTAAGAGCAGGTCTCACTCTGTTCCACATGTTGCGTTTAGGAAAAAGAACCAAACTCTTACCTTGATCCAGAAGGGTAGCTCTTTTCCTGTCTTAAGTTTTACCCCCATCTGTGGTAAGATGTGCTTTTTGAACTTGTTAAGTGTTCCTTGTGTGTATTTCTCATAGGCTAGGGTTTCTTGGGCCCCACCCAGACTCTCATGAACCTAGCTTCTGTTCATAGTTTAGACCTTATTTAATAATTTCCTCCACTGTTTCTCCTTTATTTAATTATGCAGACACAGTGGATGCAACCCCATTGCTTTTGAAATAGACTTAACATTTTAGTTGGCCAGAAACCCCAGTTTTCATTGGCAAGCAGGAGAAAGTCTAAAACTATGACTATTCCGAGCACTTGGCCATTACCCATTTTAGGAGGATATTAGGTTGACATGGCGCTAGAAAGTAAAGACTTGAGTCCTCATCCCATTGTCTTAAGATGTGACTAATGCCCATTTTCTAATGAAGGATTTTTTCTTACAGTCTAAGATTGGGTTTTGTCTACTCTTGTTTTTATTAATTAAATTTAAATTAGCACACAGAGTAATGAGATTCATTATGACTCTTTTCATGTAAACTTGGGTTTTTATTAAACCTCTTCTGCCAAGTACCTTTCCCTACTGCGCTGCTCTTCCTCTGCTGACCCCATTCCTCCCCCTACTAATCTCTGTTCTGCTTTCTTATGACATGAAACATATTACCCCCTCCAATCTCTCTTTGAAGGAATATAGATATTCCATCATATACATATGATGGAATACATACATATAATCCTTCACACACATATACATATATACATACATACACATATATATGATTCACATGCAGGAATATGTATGCAGTATTTGTTGCATATGTGAGCATGTGTGGGGTATTCTTAGACATATCTGGTTATAACTTTTATACCATGGGAGTTTATTTCATGAAGTTATAGTGATGATCTTTGTGGTAGAGGATCACTCTTGCTAGTTTAACGTCAGCTGTCTTTGTTGGAAGATGCTAAAGTTAGTACACTCTCTTGCAGTGATTAACTTGCTTATCCTCAACCCACTGATCTTAATATATCTATCAACACATGTAAGTTACTTGAACATATATATCAATGAACATATAAGTTACTCGAAAACCATCTGTGCAGCCTGAGGACTGGCTGGATGCTAAGAGTGTTGTGCTAATGTCTGAGTCACAGATATCATCATGAGTGATCATCAGCATCTTTCTCTGAGCTTATGCCTCCCTTTCGGAATATTAACATGCCAAATAACATTCCACCAAAATTAGGAGGCAGGCAGAGAACATGCAAGGAACCCTTACAATAGAATATCCTTTCCCAAGTGCATCTGAGGTTTACCTAATTGTCTAAGGAAATTTGCTTCATTGTCAGATGATACATGAAGCATCACACTCTGTGTGACATTTCCTGCCAAGTTGCTGACCTTCTCAGGCAATGTTATGAAATGGTTTCTGTCCTGTAGAAAGGATAGCTGCAAAGGTCATGGTTTATCAAGCCAATTTTGTTGCTAGTTCAGAATATTTATTACACATGGTGGGACTTCCTGGAAACCACATGCCCAGCATATGGAAAAAACAAAAACCTCTCTTAAATGTGCTCAGATGGGGAGAGAGAAAACTTAACCAGGGGCTGGTTAGATGACTCAGTGAATTAGGGTGCTTGGTGAATAGCCTGGAAACCCGAGTGCCATCCCAGGAATCTACAGAAAGGATAGAGAATACTCAAAGTTGTCCTCCGGTCTTTGCGTGTGAGCCATGATGTACAAACATATACAGAATAAATAATTCTTAGGAAAGAATAAAAGGAAAACTATGTCAGAATGAAATATTTTGTAGGCTTTATCATTGCTAGTTATATTTCATTGTTTATTGTACCAGTTAATTTAAGCTGGGCGTGTGCAATGACGGCTTCTGACTTTTACAGTTAAGAGCGATTTGGTAGGCCATTTCGTTGTTTGGATTTTTTTTGGAAGAAGAATCACCAGCTATGTCTCAACAATAGTTACAAAGAAAAACAACCATGAATCAGACCTTCATTGTTTTGCAGATAATCACTCGAATGTGCTCTTCTAGTCATAAATGCAAATAGCTAAGTATTCTTCATTGCAGGAGAAAGAATACGCAGAGCCGATGACTGGAGACACAGCCTGGTTATCTGTGGAATTAGTCCAAGCAAATTAGGAGCCCCACTGGGAACACAGAAAAGGGCTGTGTGTCTCTGGTAATAAAGTGAGGTTTGCAGAAAGGGGTAGGCTAGTGCCAAGATAAAGGCTCATCAGCATCAGCAGGATGACTGTGGGCGGCTTGTGCACTTACCTCCCTGTAATACTACTCTTCAGTGATGTTCTTTATGTTGACTCTGAGCTTAGCAATGTTCCTTGCTTTGGCCCGGTGAATAGTGATACTTGTGATATCAGAGGAGCCTGCAAAGTAGCTGCATATTGGCTCTTGCTTTAGAGAAAATTTACATTATATTCATGCATTTGTGTCTGCATGTGCATTCATGCATGTGAGTGGAGTGTCCTCAGTGGCCAGAAGACATATTCAATCCCTTGGAGCTGAAGTTATAGTTGCTTATGAGTTACCTGAAGTGTGTACTTGGAATCAAACTTGAGTCATCTCTAAGAGCAGCATGTACTACTAATCTCTGAGCTACATGTTTAAGCTCTGGGTCTTGCTTTTATTTATTGCTCTTGCAATCCCACTGCCAAGTGGACAAACTCCGGAAAACTTGCTGAAAGATCAGGGACAGGTGGCTCATTTGCCCTTCTTTTCCCACTACATTCCTTTAATTAAAGTTGGCTTTCTTATTCCTAGGGACAGCTCTCTGTGGTGATATCTTGTTTGTATAAAAAAAGCTTGCCTGAAGATCAGAGGACAGAGCTAGCCACTAGCTAACCATAGAGGTCTGGAGGTCTGACAGTCAGACAGGAAATGATATGGCTGGGTGGAGAGAGGAATTGATCAGGGAGGAAACAGGAACATGGTCTTTCTCAACTTCCTGGGAAGCTGAGGGGTAAGGTGACTGTGTGGTTTTTCTCCTCTGTCTCTCTGATCTCTCAGCATTTCCTCCAGTATCTGACTCCAGGGTTTTATTATTAAGACCTATTAGAAGTCATGCTGCAGCTCCCAGAAGTCTGCCACAAACAGATGCATGGGAAAACCCAACCCGGGCTAGCAGGGGAACCTCTCAGCTGAGTGCAACTTCCCAGCTCAGGCTAATTGTGCTGTGACACTCTGAGTCTGGGCTGGCATGACATAGCAAAAGCTATTTAATAAAGAGTCTATTTGTGATACATAGTCAACTGAGGATGGAAGACCTGCAGATTAGAATCACCCGGCTCCAGTGCTATGCCTTGGGAAACAGCAACGGTGAGAGATAATCATGGATGCTGGAACACTAAGATAGACCGTGGTTGGTGTGCCTGCCAGAAAGCACAACCTAACAACAGTGGACAGCGTTTGCCTAATGTATGGTGCATCCCAGTTCACTTTCTCTTCTGCTTCTGACACCATGAAACAGCAGTGAGCAGATTAGATCCAAGTTCTGTTTCTACTTGACAGCTAAATGCAGCTCTCAGAGATCTTTTGCGAGTATTTAAACACATGACTAGCTGGGACATTTAACTCTGGCTATGGTGGGTTTGTATTGGGTAGGCAAGTATCTGAAAAATAACTGAAAACATGAGACGCCACAACCATAGAAATTCCCCTGTGTTTGGAACATGTCATATGGTTCCACACACTGCTATTAGAGGGCTGTTTTGCAAATAGAATCTTGGGTGAGATGAAAAGGAAAGTAAGCAGAGGCTTTCAATCATAAATGGAAAACAGTGGGGAAGGAAGAATAAGACTTCCGTGTTGGCAAGTAACATCACCGCAGCCCTGGAGACGGCTGCAAGCAACTTTCTAAACAGCTGGAAGCCTCAGGAGCGTGGATGCATGCGCTGTAAAAAGAGGGCAGGCCCCGTAGAAAGGAAAGAAGGAGTATGCTTTACATCAGTGTCTGTCACTGCCTGTCCATGTGCTGGTGGGAGAGAGAATTAATTGAGCTGTGTCTCCAGTTTCTCGCTTAGAGAATTGATTGTCAATATCTCAGCGGTGGCAGTTTTACATGTTTAGAGCCAAATGCACTGGAAAGCAGAGAGCAGGACAGACAGGCTGCTCAGTGGGTTTTGTTTAGACCAGATGCTGATGGAAGGCAGTTGCACCAGCCATCCCGACAGCAGAGGTCCCCGAGGCTGGTTGACCCCCATGGGGTGTGAAAAGCTGGCCTGAATATAGGACAGGGATGATGGGAGATGGTGGACAGAGCCAAGGATTTGACCCTGAGATCATCACAAATGTGAAATTGTTTTCCCTCACTGAGGAGCTATTGGCAGTCAATAAATGCCGGAGGAGTGAAAGTCACTTATTATTATGGAGGTGGCCACTGATGACTTGCATATGCTCCAATAGATGACATTTTCCCATGTGTAATGGGTAACACTAATTGTACTAAGTGGGTTAAAAATACATGAACAAATGAACAAACATTTACAAAAGAAGACATGCAGTTAGGAAAGAGATGTGCTGTGGAATTTCTGGAGGCATTCAGAGGTTATGGGAGATATGATATAGATACATTGTGTGCATGCATTAAATATTCAAGGAATAAGTAAAAAGTATTATTAAAAATATATTCAAGGCCGGCACACATATAGACATGCATATATGTATACATATATATGTTCATATTTTATAAAAATTCTTTGAATCAGTTTTAAATATAATTATTTTTAGTAGGGACTTGCTCCTTGTGAGTTTAAATCCTTGCTTGTTTTAAAGGAAGAAAATCAACAAGCAGTTTTTAAAGAACATAGCCAAATAAGTGCTGTATCTTAGAAACAGATTATTTAGTGTTCTCTGGTTCTTCATTTGGCCTCAAGGAATTTAGCACTTCAAGGCTGGACTCTCATGAGCTTGTAGTGTGAGATTTCTAAGGCTGAGGTGATGAGGTAACTGAAGTGACAGAGAGCCTTCTGTGGTCTTTTTGGAGAGGTTCATATGTCCTTCCTCCACTGAAACCTCGCTCCGTTTTCTTTCTTTCCTTCCTCCCCCCTCTTTCTCTCACACACATATTGTGACTAGCTTCTGAACCTCTTGTATCCTTGAATGTGTGCGGCAGGTTGCTAGCTCCCTAGAATGAACACGGGCAGTCCTATATCCTACACTCAGAAACTTCTTTGATACATTTCCTAAGAATCTTTCAATTATTAACACATCGAGATTTTCCTCATGAATAAATAAAATTCTGACACGTACCCACTTTGCATTTTTTATGATAACCAAACTTACACCTTTAGGAAAGTCCTATCTTTTTACAGTTGAGTATGTCATCTCCTGAGATGGATATGTGCCTGTTGGGTTTACCTGCCAATCACAGGTAAACGCTTGGTGGAGATGGAGACGTGATTGATTGAATACAGGGGTGAATTCTGACAGGCAGTGGACTGTTAGTGCCTCTGCTGCTGCTTTAGTTCCCTTTCCTTGATTTTGTGTTTTACTTTACTTTGCTCCATGGATAACTAATAAGTTATTTGCTGAGACTGGGCAGAGAAATCTGTAAACTTGTCTTATGATCTGGATATCTAGACAGTTCTGCCAGAGGATTAATGGAGCATAGAGGTCTTCTTTGTTAGGTAAGAAATGACAAAAAATTTGGTTCTTAGTCTTTTTGTTTGTGTCCCTTTGTCTATTTTCTCTCAAATCAAATTAAGAATCTTATGTCATTAGAAAGTAGAACTACTTTTCATTGTAGAGCTATTGAAGCTTGGACTCTCTCTCTCTCTCTCTCTCTCTCTCTCTCTCTCTCTCTCTCTCTGTGTGTGTGTGTGTGTGTGTGTGTGTGTGTGTGTGTGTAGACAATGGGTGCATGTCTCTATAACTCCAGAAGTCCTTTACTCATATGGAAGAGGTGACACTTTCCTAAGTCTGGATGGTGTTTATAAATTCACCTTCAAGTTTCATTCATATATATGCATACCTATATATGATTCTGATTTGTTTGTTAAGATAAAATTATATCTACAGAAGTTTGATATTCTTTTTAATATTTTTATTCTTTGAGCATTTCATAGATGTACTTTGATCATATTAAGCCCTCCCACAACTCCTCTAGATCCACCCTTTTCCTACAACCCAACTTTATGTTCTTTTTTTAAAAATTACTTTTTAATTTTTATACCTATCAAGCCCAATGTGTGTTACACATATATTCTTAGGTCATGTGCCTATCTATTGGATTGAGATGCATCCTAAGCAAACTATTGGACAAATGGGATGGACAAGGCACAGTGTCCTATAGTTAAGATCCCTGGGTGGGTTTAATTTTTAAATACTTGCATCAGCACACTCCCATTCTTCTTCAAGACACAGCTAAATGCCTTTCTTTTATTAAGCACTCATTCCATTCCCCAGGGTCCAATGAGACTGCATCTTTGATGCATGGCATTGTACTGGTGGAGTTTAATCTCATGCCACTGAAGCCAGAAAGAACAGATGGTCTTGGTGAGTGCTGTTTTGATTAAGGGTTACCAGTTTAAGATACCTCTATAACAACTTCATATTCACGCACTATCATACTCACTGTCCAGGCAGAAGGATCAGTAAGAGTAGAAGTTTAGATAGCTTTTAAGTGGTAAAGATAATATTTGTAATTCAGAACGCAAGGCTGCCATTGGGCTTGTTTTCTTTCTCCTCCTGTACTCTGCTGCGTCTGGCTCATCCTAGGAGTCAATACATCTGTACAGAAGGGAAGGAGGAAAGGACAAGTGGAGGGATGTGATGAAATTCACATTGCTGTGCCTGGCTCCTCATGAATACAATCCATGTGATCGCACTCCTGGGCTGCTGGCTCTGTCACAACACTCTCATCACTTTTCTCCCTGGATCTTTCTTGGTGGTACAAACTGAACATGCTATGGATCTGTGCAGTGCACCAGTGTCCCTGGAGACACACACACACACACACACACTCACCTTTCTTGACAATGCAAGTCTTCCCCATGGAATACTTCTTGACAATGCAAGCCTCCTTCTGGAATACTCTCTACCCATGGATTTCAGTTCAAACCCTGCCTCTTCATTCCCAAACATTTTAGAATACACTCTATCTTATCATTCTGAGGCTGTTCCTACTGGGAACTTTGTGAATTTTTTTTTTATTTAGAACTCACAGGAGCAGTAGCTTAGAATAAAACAGGGGCAAACATTTGATTCTACAGTATTCTTTTCTTGATTCTATAACCTGTGTTCAGGGAGACAGCTCCTCTTGCCGTGGTCAGAATGTTTTGTGTGTGAGATGGAGCTGATGATACAGCACAGACAGTACTGTGCTGGGGACTAACTATGTTTCAAGTGTTTACTTAGGGTTGACCCTTAAGATTTGATTTGGCTTTCTTCTTTTCTTGTGTCCAAGAACACTTTCCAGATGTGTATTTTAACCTAGTGAACACTGTAATGATCGGTACAGAATCCTCTTAAATTTTGAGCTTCAATGTAACAGGCATGCCTCCTTCAACAGTGAATTCTATAACAGTCTTTTGCTTGCATACAATATGTGCTTTATCAATAATAGAGGATTTGAATTAAATATTTCCTTATACCCTTAGCAAAATAACAGTCCTCTAATTTTCAAGAAGAAGCAGGAGAAAAATCAGTCACATGATTTCAAATCTGTTCCTCATACTCCATGGGAAGTGAAATGATGTGTCAATTAAATGTCTGATTATGCAACAGATATGTAATTTTCATATTCATAAAGCAATCATCCATTATTAAGATTTCTTCTTTTAAATGAAAAGGATCCTTTAGGTAGGATGTTAGTAAATTACTTTTATGTGGGGAGAAATGGAATGCATTTCTTTTAAACATCAGAATCTTAATTGCAGCCTTCACAGCTTCCAAAGATGCATTTGTGTAGAAACTGGTCCTTTAGGGGACAATTTGAGTTGCTGCAAAATGAAGTGTCTATGCATGAAACTAGCTTGGGTTATGAAACTAACAGGACTCACATGTAGAAAGAATATAGTTTAATGCATTTATGTATTTTTGTCCTTTTGTTGCTTAAAAGAACCCCCAAATTAAGGTAAAAGTACAGCCATTGTTCTCTCTTGCACTTGCAAGTGAAGGCAGAATCAGAATATCCACTGGTGATTTGTCCATACAGAATCAGTGAGATCCTGAGACAGAGATGGAAAGAGGCATCTTTGCCAGGGTTTATCTTCTGGTATCCAGGCATCAGAGATGCTCTGAGCTTTATTCCCCTCTTCAGGACAAATGAAGTGCCACATAGGACCAAGGAAGCCTGGAGGATAAATACTGCTAAGGACTTTGTTCAGTCACAACCAGTTCCCATTATCAAGACCATCCTATAGAAACCCTATGGATCCCAGCTCAGGGTCTGGCTCGGCAGTGCTATTGAACCTTGCCCGGCCTGAGTGTGGCCCACTGATCCCTCACTTTGCTGTTGCTGAAAAGGCGCAAGAAGCTGCTTATTGTGCAGTACATCAGGTACCAGGGAAAAGCAAAGCCAGGTATGGTGCAAGGGGCTTCCATAGTCCTTGCACCATGTTGTTTGCACCTGTGGGTTCCCAACACTCTCTCTGCTGCAGCTGTATAGCAGTGGTGGCAATAATAGGGCCAAAGCAGGAACATCTACCCTTTCCATAAGAAAAGCAAATAGAAGGATGAATGACTATTAAAATAAATAAATTTCTTACATACAAATTTGGGGACATTTGATTCAAGGTTTTTAAAAAATAATTCAGTTATTTTTACCTTGATGATAAAGAGAGAATGCATTCTACTGCGATGTCTGGATTATTTGGAAAGTGGAAATAATTAGAGCACTTTGGACTCCCCACCTATCTTGGCATTGTACATTTTCAAGTTGTTCTGTTCTGTTCTGTTCTGTTTGCACAAAATTGGGATAATACCATAAAACTGTTTGCTAAATCATTTTTTTCACTTTATAGACTTTATTGTTAGACTCAATTAAAGAATATTTAGGATAGTTGGCTAACAATTTATTGTCTTTTTGTTACTGCAAAGGATGCAACCTCTCTTTGCATTGCAAGAAAAGGGCCCTCGATGACTCAGTACTTTACTTAGATAATTTGCAAGTAGGAGCAGCAAAGAAGACCTAAGAGTCTGTCTCCCATGCCAAATTATTAGAAGCAAGGGACATCTTGAAGAGGAGCAGTAACATGAGGATAGGATAAATAAGTCAAAATTGTCTAGAGGTCCATCGTGGCAGCTGATGGCATATAATCTGTTCTGCATTGCCCGTGGAATATAGGTGTCTAGTTTTAACAAACGAGAAAGTAATGGGAAGTTAAGATGAGAAGGTGTTACCAGACATGGGCAATGTGTGTTGGTGAGGCCCCCAAGGGTCTGGGACATGACTGCAATGGCATTAAAACCTGTATTAGTCTGCCTTGATTTCATGCTAAACAATTTGAATTCTATCACATCTCAGGGCAAACATCTACTTAGCTTTCAGGGTACTCCCAACTATGCCCGGTATCAGGGCTTATCAAGCATCAACCAGCAGTTGTTTGATTGAAGTCTCCTCTTCAGAAAGTGCTTGGTAGACCCAAGCTGAGTGTGATTGTGTGTGATAGCCCGTGGGGAACCTCCATAAACAAGTCTGCGTTCTAGTGTCCTCTGCTGTGGGATGTTAAGATATGCTCACATTCAGAGATCACCTCACTGGCCCAGAGAGCATGTGTTTGCAGATCTTCTACAGTGCTTGGACCACAGAGTCAATGCCTTGAATAAACAAATGCTTAGTCTTGGTGCTTCCTCCTGCATTCTCTGCGTTGAAACATTCTGTTACCAACACTCTAATGAGTCCCCTCCATGTCCCTCATGCGTGCCTCTCCCTGAAGCAGCACAGATGTGAGTTACCTTCTAAGGTGTTAGCTCTGCTGTGAAAGGACAGGCTGTGGGTGCAGGCACACATGGTGCAGATGCCGTGGAGAGTATTATGGATGAAAACTGAGAAGGACTTAATAACTATTTTAGTGCCACCCCCGGTTGACTGACACAACTAGTGTCTCACGGTCATACCTAATGGCAGGAAGTTGTCATACTGGACAGGAATTCCCATCTTCTTTATCTCAGCATCAGAGTGGGAGATGAGCTATCTTGTTCTAGCCATTTACCCTACAGATTAGATGGGCACTGCAAGGAAAGGAAGTATGGTTGGACTTTAGATAAAGGGAAGGAATATTCCTGTTCGACAGTAGAGGGGATGAGATGTACCCAGAGATTGTTGCTGTGATGGTCAGTCATGGTCAAACTGTCCTCTGGACCTGTCTGTGAAGGAGTTTCTAGGCTGGCTCACTTGAAGTAAAAAGATTCGTCCTAAATATGGGCAGCACCGTTCCTTGGACTGGGGCCCAGGGTGGAATAAAAAGGAGAAAATGAGCTGGCGAACAATATTCATGACTGCCACTCCCCAAATGCAGGTGCGGTGTGGCTACCTTCCTTAAGCTGTTGTCTCTAGGCCTTTGTGTTGTGGAATATTAGTTACATTTGTTTATGTTGTAGAACATTTGTTTAATGATGCAAAGATGTGTTGCATTATTTTATGTTGTATTTGTTTAATGTTGTGGAGCTGTGTTACTTTGCCTCTCTGAAACTCCTGATTAGTCTAATAAAGAGCTGAGCAGTCGATAGGTAGGCAGGAGAAAGGAGAGGTGGGGTTGGCAGGCAGAGAGAATAAACAGGAGGAGAAATCTGGGAAGGGAAGATCCGGGAATGAGAAATGAATGAGAGGATGCTGGGGGGGGGGGGGGGGGCAGTCACCTTGTTACACAGCCAGCCATGGAGTAAGAAGGAAAGAAGGCATGCAGAATAGAGAAGGGTAGAAGCCAAGAGTCAAAGGGTAGAAGGAATAATTTAAGTTAAGAAAAGCTGGCTAGTAACAAGCCAAGCAAAGCCGGTCACTCATAAATAAGAATAAGCCTCCATGTATTTATTTGAGAACTGGTTGGTGGGCTCCCCAAAGAGCAAAAGAGTTAAAAGTAAAAAGCAAGCAAGCAAACAAACAAACAAAAAACATCTTTTCTGCCATGAGGGACTGAACCAGAATAAAACCCATCTTTAGTTTGTGAGCTACTTTGTCACAGCAACAGAATAGCTATTAAGAAAAGGCGGTTCAACCTCCTCCCTCCATCCTTCCCTCCCTTCTTTCCACCCCTCCCTTTTTCCTTTCTTCCTAATTTTATTTTATTTGTTTCTTGGACATGGCTTGGATAAAGCACAGATCATATAAAACTAAATCAAAACCAGAGAGAGGATTTCTATCCAGTACCAATCTATACAACATTTGCCATACACTGTTGCTTCTGACCGCAGACTCAGGGGTGGTACCAGATACCCTTCCTCAGAGGCTTTGAACATACGGAAGCCGTATGTCTAGAGTAGTACAAGATATACGGAGAGAGAGCTATTTCTTTCTTTTTTTTTCTTGTGTTCTCCAATTACAGAAGATATATATAGCTAGACAAATCTCTTGATCTCTGGGCTTATGTTGTATTGCCAGTAGAGTGAGAATAATAACATTCAAGTCACATGGCTGGCAAAGGGGATTCAGGACAGACATTAAATGTGAAATGCCCACTCAGTTCTCTTGCTCAGTTTGGGAACTTATAAACAGACTATGGGTGAATAAAGAAAAAACAACATGAAGACTGCTTTTTGGTGTTGAGGGGTGGAGGAAGGAAGACCCTTGGAACGTATATATGGAAGCCCACAGAGAGAAGCTGATTTCATAGAACAGCAGGCTGTGAAGGTTGCTTTTGGATTTTAAAGCTCACCAAGGACACCTACTTGTGAAGGATCCACCTCCACTTGCTGATGAGAAGGTACCGGCTCTAGCAATTCGGTGATCTTACCCTCAGTACTAAGGTGGAAAGGGCTCCCTGCTGTGCATGGCAGGATTACTTTACAGTTAGCTCCAGAAATAGGTAAACAGAAACATCTACCAGTGTCACTACCTTTTAATAACCCTTCCTGGGCACGGGAAACTTCCCTTCTCAGAGACTTCAGGGCAGTGCGTCCTCTCACTGAGAATGTTTTCCTCACCTCCTCTTATTTGCTCAGCAGTCACCCACTCGCTAACATTTCTTCAGAGTCTGTGCAAACACCACCTCCTCTCGGAAGCCTTGTGGGCAAAGCTAGGCAGTGACTCCCTGGGATCCACAGCGTTGTGCACAGTCCTCATTAGAACTGCACTGAAATGGGACCCAGGGCACCTATTTCCTACTGCTTTCATTGCCAGAGGGAGGGGCTCACTATCTGCCAATTACACCACCACACAAACCTCTCTCAGGCTTTGGTCACGGTGAGAGGTAGTTAGTTTTGATTAGACCCATACTCTCTAATACCCTGTATTTTCTCTCTCTGAAATACCACTAAGTCTCTCTGAAAAAGTATTTGTGCTTTAAAACTTAAGTTTGACCATCACCTACTTTTGGGAGATGCTTCATTGGCCACAAGGTAGACTATCTGCCCAAGAGCAGCTTGTTTTGTATGCTGTTGCACAGACCGCACACTCTTAAATCCTATCTTAGCCTTTAAGGTGAGTGCTCATGTCGGGGCTTGTGCTGACACTGAATGAAGAGACATACATTCAGAGCTGCTCTAGGATAACAGACACATGGTTGACACCTGCCAATATTTGTGGGTGCTTTCTCTCTATGTATTCATCTGCATGGAATGGGAATGCATGTCTTTGCTTTGGTTCTTCACGAACTCTAGATATTAGCCATGTAGCAGTTTCTGAGTGAAGGGACTCTGGCCAGCCTGAGCATGGCAAACATAGCTCAGGAAGGCCTTGCCCTTCTTTCTCATTCCCTCTGCCTTGCTTAAAGTGTTTTTAAGCTTTTATATTCTTAAAACTAGCCACCAAGGTCTATTTCTTTATTTGGCCACTTCTTCCACCTGAGGCAGACTACCCAGGTCCAGCTATCAAAGTATTGAAGTCTCCAGCAATCAAAAGACCCCCTTTTGCCCACCTAATTAATATGCCCAATTAAAATTAAACACCTCATTCTAACAATGGGTTTACCATTTTATCTTTAGAAACTGCTATTTGCCTATGGGTCACGTCGAACTCCTCTCTATCCAGAAACAGTCCTTTGTCCGTTGAGACAAATATCCCTCTCCCCCACCCTGCTCCCTTTTCTTTTTCTCTTTTCCCCTCATCCTCTATCTCCTCTTTTTGTTTCTTATTCACTTCTTTCTGTCCTTCTGAGGCAAATAAATCTCCTTTGTGCCAGGACTTGGTCTTGGTGTATCTTGTGCTAAATACTAATCCCTTCACTCAGTGTCTGTGGAAATGTTTTTCCCACTTGTCCACTGTCCTAACTATGGCATTGCTGACACAAGGACTTTTTCTCTTACTCTTAACTCTGGGAGAGATTTGCATGTGTTGTAAATTAAACTCCCTCATCCCTGACCTCTCTAGCAGTTAGGATCATGGCTAAGTGTAGAGATCATAGGGTTAGAAAGACCTGGGCTCATCTATGTCAGAAATGTGCAAAGTGAGCATGGTGCTGTGCTCCCTCTTCTGGGAACAACCTTTTGTCTCTAAGACTATTAGGACCCCTCTGTTGTGCTGTGGTGAGGATTACATTATGCAAGTATGTGAATTCTGTAATGTCCTGAAGGAAAAATTACAGGGGTGCAGTTTGTTCACACAGAGTTTGTTCCATCATGGCTTGTCAATAAAACTCCTTTGTCTCTTTTCCTAAGATGTCACGCAGGATTGACCCTACATTTAAGTCAACACAAACTACCAAGAACTTTCACCCAGATAAAAATGAATTTAACAATTTAACAACATCAACTTCTTCTTCTTCTTCTTCTTCTTCTTCTTCTTCTTCTTCTTCTTCTTCTTCTTCTTCTTCTTCTTCTTCTTCTTCTTCTTCTTCTTTTTTGATTTTTTTTATTAATTAATTTATTTAATTATTAAAGATTTCTGCCTCTTCCCCGCCACCACCTCCCATTCCCTCCCCCTCCCCCAATCAAGTCTTCCTTCCTCCTCAGCCCAAAGAGCAAGCAGGTTTCTCTGCCCTGTGGGAGGTCCAAGGACCACCCACTCCATCCAGGTCTATTAAGGTGAGCATCCAAACTACCTGGGCTCCCACAAAGCCATTACGTGCAATAGGATCAAGAACCCATTGCCATTGTTCTTCAGTTCTCAGTAGTCCTCATTGTCCATTATGTTCAGCGAGACCGGTTTTGTCCCATGCTTTTTCAGACCCCGTCCAGCTGGCCTTGGTGAGTTCCCGATAGAACATCCCCATTGCCTCAGTGTGTGGGTGCACCCCTCGCAGTCCTGAGTTCCTTGCTTGTGCTCACTCTCCTTCTGCTCCTCCTTTGGATCGTGAGACTTCAGTCCAGTGCTCCAATGTTGGTCTCTGTCTCTGTCTTCTTTCATCGCCTGATGAAAGTTAATATTCAGGGGGATGCTTATATGTTTTTCTTTGGGTTCACCTTATTTAGCTTCTCTAGAATCACGAATTATAGTCTCAATGTCCTTTATTTATGGCTAGAAACCAAATATGAGTGAGTACATCCCATGTTCCTCTTTTTGGGTCTGGCTTACCTCACTCAGGATAGTGTTTTCTATTTCCGTCCATTTGTATGCAAAATTCAAGAAGTCATTGTTTTTTACTGCTGAGTAGTACTCTAATATGTATATATTCCATACTTTCTTCTTCTTCTTCTTCTTCTTCTTCTTCTTCTTCTTCTTCTTCTTCTTCTTCTTCTTCTTCTTCTTCTTCTTCTTCTTCTTCTTCTTCTCCTTCTCCTTCTCCTTCTCCTTCTCCTTCTCCTCCTCCTCCTCCTCCTCCTCCTCCTCCTCCTCCTCCTCCTCCTCCTCCTCCTCCTCTTCTTCTTTGCTGTCATCTATAGAACAGACATAGACCCTCTGCAACCTCTTTTTTTTTTTTTTTGGTCACCTGACTTTTGTTGTTATGGTACTGTGGACAATCTGTTTTATCTTTCTTTTTTAGTTTTTGACAATCCCAAACATATACATAGTGTATTGTTATCATATTCTCCACATTACCCTCTTCTGCCCCTATCATACTTCTGATAACCTCCTTTTTATACCTAGTTACACCCCCTCCTAATTTCATGACTGATTTGGTACAGGCAACCACACCTCCTGTGGGTTCAGGTGTGCAACAGTTGTATCATATCCAGAGGGCCTTTCACAGCACCCAACCTCCCATCGTGCCCATCCCTAAGATTCATCTTTTTTCCCCTACTATTTTGGCTTTTTAAATGTTTGCTTCATCATTTCCAATTCCAGTTCTTTTTTTCATTTCTCAGCTACTCATGTTTTGCCTCTTGTTAACATATTAAAACTTCCCTTAATTTTTAAATCTCAAGCTCTCCTCACCTACAGATGCTATAGGCCCTTCTACAATCCAAGCAATCCAAGCTCTTGTCCTTTCACAATGAACCATACCATCCTGGAGTTCCAAGTTTTTTAAACATCAGATCTCAGTCCCCATTTCACTCAAAACCCTGCTCCAATATACACATACTCTATCGTGTATGAATGTGTGTATGTATGCATGTATGTATGTATCCATCTATCTACCATCTATCTACCTATCTCCCAAATAAAACAAGGTTACATGAGGTAAGATTTTTTTCTGCTTTCTGCCCCATATCTGATAAGAAACAATTCTCCCTTTTTTCCAGTCTCTGCAGAATAGAGGTGTCTCCTGTTTCTGAGATGAGTCTTCCCACCCTAGCTTAGGGCATTGGAACCATCCTCTCAGCTCCTGCATTTTGGGAACCTCCCTGTGCTTTTTTTATCCCTAGCACATCCTTTGTGGGTCTTTCTTCTTGGCTTATAAATGGGTTCTAGTTGTTTCCATTCAAAGAAGCCATTTCATCTCTTAAATTTCATTTAGTGACTTTATTCTTCCATTTAGCAACTGAATCACTGATGAACAGTCCCCCTGCCAAGAAAATGTTAGGCCCGTAGTGGTTTCACAGAAGTATTCAAGAGTCAGATATCACCAATACTGTGCTGAACACGTCAAAGAAATGAAACAGAGGAATGGTTGTATAACTTGATGCTAGGTGTCTGGTGTCACCAATTCTACACCCAGACAAGTTTGGATGAACAAATTATGCTTGAATCTCATTCATACACATAAAGTATTTTTACATACAGACCTAACAGTGAGAACAAAAAATATTTGTAAAAATATGGCACATTTTCAAGAGGGGCTTATTTCAGGAGTGTAAGTGTATATTACCAACACAGAACTCATTAATGTAATTTATTATATTAATATAGGTAATGGGTAGTAGCCCCCTTATTTTAATAGTTATAGAGAGAGCCGGGCGGTGGTGGCGCACGCCTTTAATCCCAGCACTTGGGAGGCAGAGGCAGGCGGATCTCTGTGAGTTCGAGACCAGCCTGGTCTACAAGAGCTAGTTCCAGGACAGGCTCCAAAACCACAGAGAAACCCTGTCTCAAAAAACCAAAAAAAAAAAAAAAATAGTTATAGAGAGGAATGTTTAGTAAAGCTAAAAAGACAATATTTAAAAACTTACTATTGTAAAAGTAAAATAAATGTACTTTAGTTGATAAGTAGTGATTATCTACCACTAAAATAAATTGTATATACAATATTGTATCACGGGCAAGCATTCTCTTTAAAGGGAGATTAAGTTAAGATCACACACTATTAATTCCTCTGCTTTATACTCAGCGAGGGAGCAATGGCACGGGAAAGAAATGATCTATATACAGTATAAAAATATTCGCAACTGTATTATTTGCGATGCCACCCCTGCATCTGTAAGAAACCTAATGAATCAACAAACAATTGGAAGAATCAGTACTACATTATAGGAAAATGGTGGATGCACTCTAAATGCCCCACCCAATTCATATGCTGAAGCTTAATCCCCTGGTGTGTTTGGTGTTAGTTAGGGGAGGTCTGAGGGGCAATGGCAGCATCCATGGGCTTACTCCAGTCACAGAAGCTGAGGGAGCTTGTTTGTCCCTCAGATACTGTGAAGACTCAGCCAGGAGGCTCTGTCATGGAAGTAGAGAGCCCTTGCATGGCATTAGATGCAAGCACCTTGATCAATTTTCTAGATCTCGTAATTCTCAAAAATTTTGTTTTTTTTATAAGCCAGTTTGTGGTATTTTGTAGAAACCCACACATATTCAGAAACTAATCAATTAAAAACAAATGTTCTCTACAACTGCATTCCCCCCGTCAATGGCTAGAACGTCGTTTTTTAAAGCACAAACCATGGAAGAGGGAATGATGCTGGGAAAAACAACCCAGACTCGGAAAAACAAACATTGTGCATTTCCTGGCAGATGCAGAGCCAAGATTTCAATTTTTACATTTGTCTGTGGTGGTGGTGGTGGAATACAAGCGGAGAGAAAGAGATCCTGGGGGGAGGAATAAATTAACAGAATACACGAGACACGCAGCAAAAGTGGGGGGTGGCAAAGAAAGGCTGGGGGACAGGGAGAGAAATGAGAAGGACCTATAAAAATGAAGTATATAAACTCCCTTTTGTGTGCTAATAAAAAAATTAATAAAATGTCATAATAATAAATATATATGTATATATATATAAGGTTCTTAGATTGAAATAAAAATATCCAAATGGATAAAGCAGAAAATTATATTATTGTTTGGGAGTCTAAATATATAATACATATAGCCATATATATGTATATAATTATTTTCATAAACATGATGGTCATCCCTAAATACTTTGTAGACTCAACAAAATTTCAATGAACAAAAAACTGAACAACATGAACCTAACCAAATTTCTTCTAAAAATATAAAAAAATCCTCTCCTTCCTGAATCCCTGCTTGCTCTTGTGTGGTCAGAAATAACAGATGCCCTCCAAGGAGAGCCAGTTGTGTTGGAAGCCCTTACTAGAAAGCAAAGCCCAGTATAAAACTGGAGTGTCATGAAAGGTGGCATCTTCCCAGAAGGAAGAGTACTGAATAACAAAGGAGAAAACAGGGATCACTAAGTTGTCCTCCTTGTGTTAGAAAACCTGATCCCTGTGAGAGTCAATAGAATGACCTCACTGCTTGATTGGATAGAAGACTTTGAAGGTGAAAGACAAAGGTTTATGGATAATATGAGTCTATTTAACTGTGCGCGCACGCACGCGCACACACGCGCTCGCGCGCACACACACACCACACGTGATATAAGTGCTTGGGATTTTAGCATTCTAAATATAGAAAGTGGTCTCAAGAAGCTTTAGCACAAACAAAGAAAACCAGATGGGTGGGTGTGTTAGAGGGGAGGGACTGGCAGGAAAGGCAGGAGGGGGAAACTTCAGCCTAGTTGTAAAAACAAACAAATAACCAAAAGGAAACCATGGAAAAGCAGAAGAGAAGCCATGGACAAGCAAAAGCTAGTGTTCTGAGAATGTATGTGAATACCTAAACCTGAGAAATCACATCAATATCTGAAGAATTCCTATAGATTTACAAGGAAAATACAAATGATCCAAAAGTAAGAATCAGTGAACATTTTAGAGAACAGGAAACACAAATGGCCAGAAAGTTCAGGTAAAAGAAATAAGAAAACACTAAATATCTGAATCAAAATGCATTTCTCATTTATTGAACTTAAAAAAAAAATCAGAGCATGGTCATAGCAAGATAAGGAGGACACAGTTCTTTGGGGATCCATGATCCTGCTGATGAGAGTATAAAATAAAGCAACTGTAAAAAGTGGTGTGGAATTAGCCAGCAAACAGGGACATGTGTGTGTTCCCTTAGCTCAGCAATTGTCTTCCTAAGTATAGATGATGAGACATCAGGCAAACACGAAAATAGCATTTCCAATGACACAGTGGGGCCTGGTGTGCATACACATGGTATAAATATCCCTTGGCTGCAGAAACTCGTGAGTGAGGTATGAGGGATGCTCAGAATGGAATAGTACGCAGTGAGGGCAAAGAGTGAGCCGTTAACATGGCAGCCTGACTGACTCGCAGAAATGCAGGCAGGGAAAGAAAAAACAGCAAAGACCTTTGACGCACACATACAGTATCACTCTTTTAACCAAAATACATTCTACATGGCACACATATTGCAGGTATAAAGCATAGGACAAAGTACAAAATTCATAATAGTTTGCAGGTATGATAAATAATGGGTGTTATATTCTTATATATTTGGTCTGTTTAATTATTAAAAGGTCTTCTAAAAAAATGCACTTGGTTATATTTGATCGAGATAAAAAAATGACCTCAAATGAGAATAACATATTTAAGTTAAATTTTGTGTTTAACTTGATGTGTTTTCATTCCAGGCAACAAAGCATGGGGTAGGAAGGGAATAGTGCACAGTACCATGCAGACTACCCAATAGCAGGGACTTGGCATTCATCTAAAGAGAACTGCCTATTATAGGGTTAAGGAAATAGGGCGGGAGAGTCACCGAACACTTTACTAGCAGAGATGGAGCTGCATAAGATATGAGACCCTTGCATTACCTTTGGGAGGTTGTTTTATCACTTATGGTAAACTATAAAATCCTTGCAACGAAGAGGACAAAGCAAGATTGCAAAGTCTGGAAGGAACCGTCCTTAGATATTCCAGGAGCCTATTAGGTGCCAGCTTCCTGGTAGGGTAGCTGTATGCCATGTTTACATTTAAAGTCCCAGACCACCTACAGGGAAAGGGTTCATATGCTATTACAAAGAGGAAAAACAGGTCTCAGAAATAAGGAGAAAAGAAACACTGGGTTCATGCTAAACCTTTCTCCTGCTTTATAATTTCCTGAGGGTATGCCTTGGAACAGGGCCTGGAGTTTCTGCAGGCAGAAACATTATTGCAGCCCCAAACGCTTCGATCAGAAGTGAGAATGCCCTGGACAACTCCCAAGGCTGTGTTCTTTATAAAAAGAAGAATTTGTCCCCAAAGTGCTACCATCACTAATGGAATGATTCACAAATCTTGGAACATAGCTGTATATTCATAATATATGTATATATAACGTATTAGATATAATTTTATTTGTGGAGTTGCAAATGGCATCATGAGGTCATACTTAAGATGCTTGATTGTAATGGAGCTCACTGTACACTCAAAAGAACCTTTTCTTTGGTTTTCAAAGTTGCAGATATTTTAATGGCACTAATGATTTGTTTCCAACGAACATCTCTTGTTTTGGCTACCGAAGCATTCTCAGTAGTAAAGCAAAGGACGTCGGTAAGTATGATAGATACAAAACCATGTGCTTTGAATTTTATCAGCTATCCACTACGCAGACCTTTATTAAGGTTTGTCAGAATGGAGGTCAAGTACATAGATGCTGGGGCCACACTTTGTAGCTCTATTGGTCAGCTGCGCCTCAGGTTCTTTTCCTGTGAGAGGACTAGATGATAAGCCCATGGAACCTCTCACATGCTGTGCTCATGGAAACTCTGAGTGTGGGTTTAGCGTAGCTTATTGGTGATTTGAAGTCTGTTTCTCTGTTAATGTTATTCAAATGAGCTACTCCATGACACATATACAAGTACACTCAAGTCTCAGTGATTGAAAATGACGGTCCACTTCATCAACCTTTGTGGTCTGTCTTAATTTGCTTTCTATTCTTGTGATAAACACCCTGCCTGAAAACAACTCAGGGAAGTAACTTCAATTTACAGGTTTAGTCCACAGGAAGGGAAGTCAGATTAGGAACGCAAGGCAGGAACTTGGAAGCAGCAGGAACTTAAGTAGAGACCATGAGAACACACCACTTACTGGTTCTTTCCGATGACTTGCTCAGCTTGCTTTCCTATACCTCCTAGGACCACAGTGGGTTGTGCCCTCCCACATGAGTCATTAATAAAGAAATTGCCCCCACAGACTTAGATTGTCCCACAGGCACTTTCTCAATTGAAACTCCCTCTTCCCAGTTGAACATGGCTTGAATCAAGTTGGAAAACAAAATCTAACTAGGTGCAGTCTGATGTGTCTTGCTCTTTGGAGTTTCAGAGGGGATTTCAGGAGTCAAACCCAGGCCTAGTCTGCGTGAACCATGCCAGTTGCTTTCCTTTAGCTTCTGTTCTCAGTCGCGTAGATAAAAGAGAAGATGATTTTATGCAGGTGTGCTGATGCTATGCCTTCTTTCGGTACACATGGGAAGTGACATATCACCTCTGCTCTGTATACTGTAAGTGAGGTCCCAGTTAGATCTGTGGGACAGTTGTCAGTTGCTGGAGGCTGGTCGTGATGACGGGTTGGAAGTTCTCCAAGCATATAGAAGGATGATGTCTGGAATACTGTTGGACATCCTGCAGTGCACAAGTGACCCTTTAGGGCTAAGGCTCGCCTGGATGCAACCCTTAAGGATGCTGAGGTTGAGAGCACTGTGTTGCAGAATGCTGATAAGACACCTGGATAATGTATGACTAGAAACTCCACGGAAATTGGAAACAAATTGCAGGAGGCACTGTATGGTGCTTATGCTATGAGAAGGAGCTTGGACTCACAATCCAAATCCTGACCTAGCTACTATACTTGTGTGAACTCAACTAAGTCTACCATCTTGCTATAGTTTTCTCATCACAGGGATATCCCAGAATTACCATAATAGCTCCATGAGATTAGTCGTAGTATCTAGGATAGTGCTGGTACCCTGGAAGCACTCTCTCTCCCATGTGCTTGCTATGGCCACTGTTACATACTCCAGAGAAAGCCTGGATTGTAACATGTGGTTAACACAATGTGGATTCAAGACTGTAGAGATGACTCAGAAGTTAAGAGCACTTGGCAGTGTTGCAGAGGGCCCAGGTTCAGTTCCAGTGGCACACAGACATCTGGAGCTTCAATTTCAGAGGATCGGGAGCCCTCCTCAGGCTCTCTGGGCATCAGGAACAGACATGGTGCATATACACAATGCAGGCAAAGCATTTACATACATAAGACAAAAATTAATGCATGATTTTAAAAGCACATTTCTGGGGCTGAACTGCCATGTGGACAAAAATTTCCCTAAAGCTCAAAGAGTCACCCTCTCCTAGGTCTGCTCCAAAATCCCTGTTAAACATGCCAAACAATCTTTTAGTCAGCTGTTCAGACATCGCCATTGCACAGCTGTCAAAAAGACCTAGGTGTTTTTAAAACTAGCTTACGTGTATTGACAAGCAAGAAAACCACCCTGGGAAAAAATAAATCTTAAATCTATTCATATATTGTTATAAATCTCTTCAGTGTCATTTGTATGTTCTCCATACTGTGATGTGAGTTGGAGAAGGAAAGATAAAACAGAGACCATTTACTTAAGAATTTCATTCACAAACACAGCAAAGACGACACAATGATTATAAACACTGACTGCTCTTGCAGAGGACCCAGGTTCAGTTCCCAATATCTGGACAGTTGGCTCACAATCATCCTTATCTCTGTTTTCAGGTGATATGAAGCCTACCTCTGACCTTTGTAGACAGCAGGCATGCATGCAGTGCACACACATCCATGCAGTATACACACATCCATGTAGGCAGAACACTCATATACATAAAATAATCATTCCAGAAGTTTCTTTGTGTGTGGGAGTCTTGTTCTTCCCAGATTGACCTAAAGCCATGAGGCTCGTTTATTTCCAAGAGAAGACCTCTGGCTTTCTTCACACAGATGTAGTGAGCTGAGAGCTCTTCCTGACACTTGCTTCTCAGTACCACAGGGTGTCACTATTGTAAATGTGCCTCCCAACCAGGGATGCTGGCCTGTTCTTCATGGATACTTTGCTCATTCACAAGAATCTCAAGCTCCCTTTGCTTCTTTATGGGAGAAAACCCCCATCCTAAACCCCAGAGTCAACTTCAGCAAAAAATGTTTTTCTCTCACATCCCAGACTGCATAGTTTGATGCTCACCCGTTCAAAGGGACTGTTACAATTATCTCGTTCTGTATCAGCCCTGGGGTTGGCTAGTGTAACACCTGTCATGGAATCAATCTCCCTCTATTCAATCCAGCTGGTTACCTCTAAATATAAAGCCGAGGCTACTCCTGTTTCTCTACATACTTTATAACCATAGCCCCTGATGAACCAGATTCAGAGTTCTCACTGGCCTCCTCCGTAGATGATTTTGAAAACTATGTGTATTGTGCAACTGACAGCTGTATTTAATGAGATGTTATTAGGTGAAAGAAGCAAGGAGAAGGGTACCTAGGAGACCAGGAGGTCTCTGGCTTCTATGATTCGATGGATGGGGCTGGGACTCATCCCTGAGGAAGGCAAATAGCAGCATCTATAATTTCTGCTTTAGATTAATTTCTAGGGATTTTTTCACTGTAGACCTTGTAGTAGCTTTTCCTTAGAGGCCTTTTGCATTGTCTGGTTGTTCAGGGCCTGGCAATTATCTTAGTCTCATGTCTCATGTTGCTTTGAAATACCTGGACAAAAACAACTAAGGGGACAAAGGGCTTATTTTAGCACAGAGTTCTGTGCTATGGTCCATGATAACATAGAAGTCACAGCAGTGGGAGCTTGAGGGAGTTGATGAAATCATGTACAATCAGTAGTTGAGAATAACAAATGTTCCGCTGCCTAGGCAATGGTGCCACCCACAGTGAACAGGTCTCCCCACCACAATTAACATAATCAAGACAATCCCCCTGATCGACACAATCTTTCATTATATTCTCTTCACAGTTGTTTTTAGATTGTTTCAAGTTAACAATTAAAATTAAACAAATGTACCATCTAAGAAGTGGTGTAGCAATAAAAATCAATAAAAAAGAAGTGGATAGACCCAGCTACAAGGAGGGTATAAGACAGAGGGTGACTGAACCCAGATGCCATCAACCCTCGCTCCAGCCAAAAGCCTGATAGTATCATGAGGGCTGATCCATGAGTAGGGTTTTAAGAGGAAGAGCTTCATAAAAATAATTTATGATGCCATTTTGTCACAAAAGGGACAGGGGTAGGTTTGGTGATGTATTTGATTGAAATATGTGTCATTTACATATGTACACACAATCCATGTAATTTTTTTCCTCAAAAATTAAAGAAGGTTTACAGAATTCATGCCTCTAATCCCAGCCCTTGGGGAGATAGCAACAGGAAGATCAGGAGTTCAAGACCAGCCTTGGCAACACAGAAAGTTTAAGACTAGGCTTGATTTTTATGAGATCCTCTCTCACGATGAAAATATGTTTCACAGATGAGTACATTAAAAGTCTCATTCCCACTCCAAATTTTCCATTCAATTTTCTCCCAGCCCTTTCTGGCCTTGGCTATTTCTCCAAGTTTCTTACCTGCCCCCGCCCCCAGTGTATTTCTATGACAATACAAGACAGGAAAACACAGATTTGCCTATTTCTCTCCTCAGTTCGGGAGAGCTAAGCTGTTTGAAACATTATTCTGTACTACGCTTTTTTTCACTTAACCTATCATAGAGATTTCTAATCTAGATGCTTGAAGCATGTTCCAATACAAGGGAACAACAATTTCAGCATACCTGCTCTGCCGGGCACCAATAAGTGCAGAGAAAGAAACACATCGGAGGCTTGCATTGACTTTCAAAAGTAAGGTTGCATAGAACTGAAATGCAAAATAAATGTCACCCGATTTAAATCACATTTCAAGGACAAATATTTGCAAAAGAAAGGCAAGCATTTCTCCGATGGAGAAATAAATATTCCTTTATTAGCCATCCTCCCAGTATTTACTTGTGTGTGTATTGTTCCATACTTGGCTAGTTACTATGGGGAGGATCAGCAAAGCAGATGGGTCGTTTGTTCTGGTCTCTGTGCCAACAGCCCCCTCACAATAACCCTTTTGCAGTAACTTACTGCCGCAGTAGCCAAAGAGGCACTCTTCTTCACATGATGACCTAGCCTTTTCTCCTACATAAATGCCTTAGGTGTCCCCATTGGATTCAAGGTCAGGTCTAAGCCCCAGTCCTTGGTGTGAATCTAGCTGGTGTCTCACCTTCCTTGGCTCCCTCTGATCTAGCTTTACTGGATGTCCCCTGTGGATAAAAACAGGCAAACAATCAAAATGGAACAGTCCCGCCTGTCTAGTTATGGGGCTTTTGCCTGCCTCTTTCAGTCTGGAATGATCTTCCCCGTTCATCACCATCACCTTTGATTGTACTCTCACCTTCTTGCAAGTGTCTTTCCCTCACTGCCCTCTTGCGACCATCCGACTTTCTAGCTGGTGTGAGTTAGTGCAGCCTAGTCTAATAGAACGCTGAACCTCTGCGTACCAGCCTTGGTTCCACTTCTAAGGCTCCTCTGTTACCTGTAACAAGTAGGACACACAAACTTCTTGATACAGTCATGTGGGATGATGCATTTCTAGGCAAACTACCCGCTGAAGGATGGCCAGCAGATGGGAGTTGCCTCATCTTTCCCCCGTTGTTCTCGTCTTCTCCGTGGACCAAATCGGCATACCTCTAAACCTCCAGTGTCCAGTATGAAGAACGTCTGACATGATGGGTGAGTTGTTGACTAACGACCATTGCGTATTTAGTAGTGGTGGTATGGGTCGCTTGGCACTTTAAGCCTTTCAGCATGTACTTGTTGCCTCCGCTGACTTCTCCCAAGTTTAATAACCCTCTTCCCTTGGGGTCTGAAAGGAACCTCCCAGCTGCATCTCAGTCTTGGTTCTAGAGGACAGTCCCACCGTAGGGACTGAGCATGCTCCTGGCCAGCTTGGGCTGTTTGGGGCCGGACTTCTCTGGCCCAGCGTCTTGCGCCCTCCACAGGCTGGGCGGGCTGGCAGGAGAGCCTGCAAGCAGGCGGGGTTTGGCCTCAGGGCAGCCTGGCGCGTCTAGGCTCTCCTGGCGGACAGGGGTGGGGGATAGGAGCGGCGCCTCCCAGCCAGTCGCACAGCCTACCGCGGTGCGCAGAGGCTGCAGGAGCAGAGCCGAGCGGCAGGGAGGGCTCTCTAGGCCTTGAGCCCGCGCTGTGTGGTGCTTAGGTTTGGGCTTAGGTCCGGGTGGGGGAAGGAGAAGCGCAAGGGCGCTGAGGTGAGCAAAGCCCAGAGACTCAGCCAGGGCTCAAGTGCAGTCTCTCATTCTTGTCTCAGGCGGGGGAAGAATTCCCTTAACCACATTCACAACCTTGCCTCGGGCACCTTAGCTGGGGCTGCCAGGAGGCCGCGGTGGCCGGGCAGCTGTTGCACCAAGAGGGGGCAGCTGCGGAGTTCCATAACCATAGCAACCGCATCAGTACCAAGGCGGCAGTGGCGGTGGCGGCGGCAGCAGCGGCGGCGAGGGCAGCGTACGTTTGCTCCTCCTCCAGGCAGCCTCACGGTGGAGACCTGAGACACAGCTCGCAGGTGCCGTGGACTCCTTGGTCCGCCCACGGTCGCTGCCAGTGTTGGCTGCTGGAGAAGGTGAGAAGAAGAGAGCGGGACCAGAGCTGGAACTGGGCCCTAGGAGGTGAGAGAGAGAGCCCTGCAGTGGGAGACAGGTAGGTGAGAACGCTCTGGGGTCACCAGCTGTAAAACTCTCTCCTTTGTGGCAGTGACGTTTTGGGAAGCGCGGATGCTAGTTGGATGGCTTTCTATTACTAAGTGAGGATTCTGCCGTGAAATGTGTTTTTATCTTTCTCTATTTTTTCTCCCAGATCTCTCTGTCCACTGATCTTGCCCCACATGTAGGCAAGTCTTGAAAGGACAAGAAGGAACACTGATGTGACTGGGTGAATGAGGTGGTTTCCCAGGGGCTCATTTAGACCTGTCTGTTCAGGTCCTCTGAGCCACTGAGGAGCAAGCTCAAAAGACCTTGTTGAGATGGAGGGGGTTACGGTCTCTGTTCTGTGTGGGGCAGCTGACTCAGAGACCTTCTCTTTTGGGGGTGGGATGCAATGTAGTTCAGTTGTGGTACAGAAAGGGACCATAACACACAACAACTCTTCATAGGTAAAACCAGCTTTAAACACAACCACTGCAGGAGATATTTAGACAGGGTAGTAGTAACTCTTAAGATGTGAGGACCAAGGAGTACCCCTAGAGTTTACTGTGCTGTAGATAAGATGCTTTGATTGTAGGGGGGGTGGATCTGATAGTAAAAGAAATAAGATTTTTCAAGCAGCTTTAGGAAGAGACTCCCCTCCCATCCTCCTCATCTACTTTCCCCCTCCCTCCCTGATGCCAGCAAAACAAAAACTGGATGGTGTTCAGAGACACCCTTCAAGCCCTTGGCCACTGACAAACCATCCCACTTTCAGACAGCTAGAGAAGAGAACCCCACTTCAGTCCCTAATATAAACTAGGGGACAATGTTTCCACTAGGTTCCACTGCTCTTAATGTTGTTTATTTTAAACCCTGGATTCACTTGGTATCTACATTGTATGATGGACTGTTAGCTGCGTCTTTGGGCCAGGGAGAGGGCTGGAGCTTTTTGGCACATGATTTCACCCAGTTCAGTTGGGAGAAGAACCCCAAAAGACCCAATGGGAAGAACGTCAAGTTCGATGGATAATTTGAGTCAAAACCTCTTCATAGAGTTGAGCAGATTTCTGAAGAATTTCCAGGACAGGTAGCCACTGACTGTGAAAGGGTTCTCTTTTTATATCCTAGCCTCAGGGGACTGTGGTAAGACCCAGTTAAAAGGGTATGTTCTTTAATTGGGCTTTTAATTTATGAAGTGGTTATGTTACCCAAGAGGATGTGATCTGGCCAGTATTTCATCTGGGGATTTATGCCACAAGGAGGACAGTATATTATAGGGAGATGGTACATTGTCACGTAGAGGAAAGAGGGCAAGAGTCTGGAGTCAGAAATGGGTCTCAACTCTGTTTATATCTTACACCTGTTGTATGACCTTGAATTGCTCCTACATTGTTGGGACTTCCCTCATCTATAGAATGGGATACTACAACCCTGGAGTTTGCTAGGCTCTCCTAACAACCAAATGTAATGAGAGAGGGTACAAGTGGGGAAGGATTTTAAAGTCTGATGACTAATGCAATTTTAAGAAAAGCATCATTTTCTAAAGAACAAATCTCAGATTAGCAAGGCATGACATAGACATCACCTATGGAAGGAGCGGAAATACTCCTCAGTGAGTCATGGCTGGAATGCTGTATTGTTCTGGAGATACCTGGGCAATATAAAGAGGGCTTTATTGGGGGTAAACATTGCATGTCCTCCTTGTTTATGACTGCTGAAGGTCAAGAGCTTTGCCGTGGAAGGTGGTGCTCCAGTCTGTTCATCAGTGAGTTCTGTGTAGCACAGAGTGAACCAAACATCGCATAGAGCACAGAGAGGTATTTGCAAAAAGTGAGGATTCCTTTAAATGCTGCACACACTGTGGGTTCTTTGTGAGCTGCAATTGTTTCAAATCCAGCTCCACTCTGTAATGTCAGATTTATTTGATGAACCTGACCAAATCCGTACAGTTAGATTTCACTGCTGAGGAAACTGTAATCTCTCAAATGAGCCAGGTCTGGTGTTCTGCCCTTCTCTGCTTGTTTGTGCTTCTGCTTTGGCCCATGCTGGTGTCTTTGCCAAAAGTAACCATTCCTCACTTTCTTCTTCTTTTTGGGGACCAGTTCAAAGGTTCCATAAGACTTGGAGCCTTCCCAACAGGACATTCTGTACCTGTTGTGACGGGAAGAGTGTGCTGTGTCATTGCTTGTATACACATATCTTTTCTCTCTAGATTCTATGTTCCATAAGGGCAGAGGCTTCTGCCTACCTGGCCTTCCTGGTGGCCCCACAACCTATTTTGAATGGTGCTGAGTGAGAGAATAGACTTTATCCGCAACCTGACCACATGTCCTGGAAGAGGTACCACAAAGTCTGTTCCTGGTACCTTCCCATCTCAGGCTGCAGCAAGCCAGAGTGATGTTTGCTAGTCTGCTATGCATTGTTTAGGGCCAGCCCACTGAAGCAGAGTGAAAGGTACCACAGGCACAAACTTAGTCCCAAAACATTCATTTCTTTTCCAGGGACACTTTAGAATTGTTGCAGTCTGGTGCTAAATGGCTTTCATATGACATTTGCTGAGTGTTTCAGATAGGATGTGTTACATTTAGAATGTATTTCTGTTCCTTCCATTTAACTCTTTTAACAGCTTTCATAAAATGGGAAACAGTACAAACAGGCTTCAGAGAGACTAGGACTGGGCATAGGTTCTAAGAGGACTGAGAGCTAGGGTGCTAGGCTCCCCTTTTATCCCAGTTTCCTCATTTGTAGCATATGACTGTTGACATCAAACTCAAAGTTGATGCTGACCACTTAGGAATAGCACTGCAGAAAGAAAAAAAAAAAACACCTTCCCATGACCCACAAAGTACTCAGCATTAGCACATGCTCGCTTTTACTTCATTTCTTCCAGAAAATGAGCAGCATCCCTGAGCTTAATTGCACAGGCTTGGATGAGATGCACTCCAAAGCCCTGCCTCCTCTTCTTGTTAGCTCTCTGTGACCTTCAGTAAATCATTCTATTCCCTTGGCCACTTGTCTTCCCTGTAAGATATCATAATGACGGTTACCTTCCCAGATTGGCTCAGAAGACATAAAGTAAGAAAAATGGCATGTGACTTCCCAATGAAAAATATAGTTGCCAATTATAGAAGGTTCCGGAATTATTTTAAATGCCCCAAATTCATTTCTTTCCTGTATTGCATCTACAAAATAGACATTGAGATTGATGAAGGGGTAGAGGGAGAGAGGGAGAGAGAGAGCAAGCGAGAGAGAGAACACCTTTTGGTTATATGTGAGATGTGAGAGTCCGTGAGGGAGGGGAGCCCAGTTAGTTGTGGTTCTGGTTCTGATTCAGGAATGGGTTCTAATTCTGACATTGTTTATAGGACTGATGACCTGTCTTCCATCTTCAGACCTTGGTTCCATTATCTATAATTGGCCTGGAGGATTTCAATGGCCCTACTTGCTTGTCTTTCAGTACTCATATACGTTGACCTATGCTCTCTTTACCGAGGTTTCATCTGTGGTCTTCTATCTCTGGCTCTATATCTATCCTTTTCATCAAACCTTAGAACTTGTTCAAAACTTTAGACTTCAAAGCCTAATGCCACCACTGACACCAGGAGTCTTTTCTTTCCTTGTGAAGGTAAGGTGTTGAACATGATCTTTGGCCTTTGGGATTTTTCGGATACCTCAGTCCACCTCTCACTAGGTAAAATGTTTTGCTGCAATGTCTAGCCTGCAGGAAGCACTTTACTTAACCAACTGGAAGGTGCACGTATGAATTCTGATGTCATCTGTGAGGGTTAGTGGAATCTGTACGATCTCTAATGTTTTTGGATTTCCTGGACTATGGGTGATCAGCAATGTTGAATGTTTCTGCTGAAACAGGAACCATTTTTAGGTGACTACACAGTGGTCTCTGACGTTGTAGTAGAGGATGATCGCACCGCCCCTAAAGGTGACTGACACCATGAGTCAGTCTCTGTGACCACCCCACCCTTGGTGTGGGTTGAGTGGAATCTTGAACATTTGGTGTGTAGAGTTTATATAAAAATTCTTGCCCTCTCTCCTTTCACATGCCAGACCTGGAAGTTCCACCATGAATTGGGCAGGGTTCTGCTAATGAACTTAACATCTATTTTGGGTATCAAACATTGGAAGTGAAAAGAATGCACCAGGTCAGGTTCAGGTTATATGAGCCAGGGGAATGGCCTTCTACCCATTTCCTGGAAGAGACTGTCAAGGTTGATTTTAAATAATAGAAGAGATCTAAGCTCAGGTCTGAAAGAATGTCTATGTAGAGAATGGAGGGAAAGCAAGCAGGTATAGAAGGTGAGATGCAAACGGAAGAAGAAGTGCCAGGAAGTGAGTACGAGGCTTGGCTGAGGTAAAGTGTTGTCTACGAAATCTGGTGAGATGGAGAGAGTTGACATCATTGAGAGTCTGTACACCAGCCTCTTAAGTGTTCCCTCTCCTCTGAAGGTCAGGGGAAGCCATGGAAAGACCAGTATTTGTGCAGAATGCTCTTGTCTCTCTAGCTACAGAGTGGAGGGTAGACTAGAGGAGCTAGATCAAATGAAGCGTAGGATGGCCTGATGCATAACCTGGCAGGTAAGAGTTGCTTGCAGTTGGGCTATGGGAGTCAGGATGTAGAGAACAGGAGGTAGCGAGTCGTGTGATAATGGTGCCGGAGAGGGGACCATACTGCTTTATCTCTCAGACAAATGTCCGAGTGGAGCACTGTCAGGACTGGGGACCAGTGAGGGAAGAGGAAAGAAGGGACACAGTTGTTTTCCTGGATGTCTTCCAAGACGCACTACAATCACTCTGGGTCTGTCCTTTCACCCTGTACGTGAACTAATCAATCTGACTTTGAGTTGGCACGCTGGCCTCCCTGGTGAGCCTCTGTACACAGCAGCTGGCTTGATGGTTGGAAAATTGAAATTGAATTTGGTAAATCAAAGCCCTTCTCTGTTTTTGTAACCTAGAGCTGAAAACCTCTCTCCAAACTTTAACCTATTCCCACCCCAAGATAGACCCTCATCATAGCCTCTCTTACTGTCCCCACCTGTCACGATACTCATTTTTAACCTCTGCTCATCTTGTACATATCCAGCGGTCCACAGAGATGCATTCTCCTGGGATCCCCTTTTCTTCCATGAAGCAAATGTTCATTTGCAACTTATTTTGGCAGCAGTTACAGTGTCTCCTTATGAGAAAATTAGTCCACCCTTTGTCACCTACTTCTGAACAACATCTCTTCTTTCCCCTATCTTTCCCTGCAGTACTTTAAAAAGTGCACCATGGAACTCCCACTGGTAGAACAAATTCTCTCAAGTGATGTGTGCTCAGTGTGTGCATACTTGAATAGATGGATTCACGAATGAATATAGCATTGGCTTCTGGGAACTCCCAGAAAAACAAGAGGTCCTCTCCTGATGCGAGATGAGTCCATATTTGTTGAGTGAATGAATGTATGAAGGAATACAATATTTCTAGACTCTCGGGTAAATGATGATCCCAACATTTAGAATGATGCAGAAGATAAACAATGGCATTCTCAATAATAGATTAAAAATTAAATGAATAATCATTACTGGTTACATCCCTCTGATGTACTCTGCATCTCCTGGCAGTTGGACATCAAGACCACTCAGACTAAGTGCTTCATGAGACATGGAAACCTAGAGGAGTCCCTGTTTGATGAGTCCCTAGCATGGCATTCACTGGAGGGTCTGGCTGCTTGGTGCTCATTCATACTATATTTTAGGCATTTTTTCCTCTCCAGTGTTTGATGTCATGACTTACATTTTAATCAAAGTTACAGTTTTTCTTTGTTTGGCTTCACAACACAGGGAGATTGTTTCTTTTCCCCTGAGAACTTTCTTTCTAATTTTGTGTTAGGTGAAGTGATGTCACAGTTTCTGAGATCACAGTCTTCAGCTATGGTTGATTGGTAAGGGTAATGAAGAGAAGGGGTGTATTCCATCCTGAGGGGTGAGGGAACGTTGGGCATGTAGCTATTCCCAAGGCAGAGCCAACTGTTTCCCTCTGAGGGAGCACAACAGGAAGTCTCTGTATGGACATGAGCTATGGCCGGAATAGCAAAGATGGCTCTGATTCAGACTTGTCTACCTCTTCCAACCAGATGCACCTCCTGGTAATGTCTCAAGGAAAGGCTCCTGGGGAGGCTTCGTTGACATACCAGTGCCTCTCTTTTTCCCCAACAGTCAGTCAAGTTCCTTTGACTTCAGCTTTGTCTTGAGTGTCTGACTTTCTTATGTCCAGACATTTATTCTTCTTGGGCTATTACATTTTAGTGAGCTGAGTGTCTGGGTCATCTGCTATGAGAAACCTGATAGAGGAAACAAATGAAGAAGAACTTGAATATAAGTGCGGGAGAGACTGCTCAATGGTACGGTGCTTGTCACTCTTGCCCAAAGCCCTGGCTTTAACTAGCTGTAACACACACACACACACACACACACACACACTCACATGTACACATTCATCTAAATGTCTAAGACAGTCTAAAACAGATAATCTGAAACAAATTATGTCCCTCAAGCAGGACTTAGGGTAACTCTCCTAACTTGTGCAGCAAAGGAACTTGAATATACCATAACTCATCTAGTCTACATATATTTTATAAGAACACTTTATGACCCCTGTTCTGTCCTAGAAGCTTAGAGGGCTAAAGACAAAGTTTCTTTCCTTAAAAAGTACACAAACTATGAAAAAAAAAAAAGAGTGGAGAAATCACAGAACAGAATGGGTCAACCACAGAAGTGACTCTTCCAGGGATGTGCTATGCGTATAGGTTAGAAGGATGACATTCAGTCATGACTAGGCCAGGTGGGTAGCTTCTGGGAGTTCTGGGAGGGAAAGATACCTAAAAGAGGACATAAATGTTAGGTTGATGTTAGATAGACAAACATGGCATATAGAGTTAGAAGGTGTTTCAGACAAAGGCTAAAGCCAATGCTGGTACCCCGATTTGCATAGGGCACTGCATACTGAGGGGTGAATGGGTGTGAAGTACCTGGGGGAGGTTTGAGGCAAGGGTGAGAAGAAAGAAAGGTAAATAGTTAAGCACACACTGAGCCAAACAGGGACTTGGGCACCTTACAGGGGAACTTAGTTTTATCTGAATGTAAATGTGAGTTGTGAGCAAATTTTACAGTGAGGAAATATCACTCAATTCTTGCCTTTAAAGTTTTCCATTCTGTCTACAGTGTAGAAAATGCACAGGGAAAATATAAGCAGTGTAGAGGCCAGAGACAGTGGTTGGATGGGGAACTACAGGGCACATGGAAGGAAAGATGTCCCAACTCAAATCAAGGTAGTGGGGATGGAGGCGGTAGATAGAACTGGAGACATGCCAAGTTGGTGGGCTCTGAGGGCTTTGCTAGATGACTCAGTACACCATGCAAAAGAGTGGACAGGGTTACTAACTTGTTCTGACACATGGACTTGTTGTTCCATTTTGGCTGGGGGACATAAGGCCAAGAGAAAAGGTTTTAAGGCGGGAAATGATGAATTCTCTTTGAATAAAGTAATGTAAAATCTCTGAAGCTGTCCATATATATTGTAGGTAAGTAGAGATATATCAGAAAGCTCAGGGGGAAAAAAGTTCTTGGATGCATATGTAGAATTAAGAAGCCATAGGCAGACATTTCTTGAGATGACAGGAATAGAAGTTATCACCCTAAGCAAATCAATAAAGAGAAGAACTCTTTATGAGAAAGGGGATCCTGAATATTATTAATTGGATTTAATGAGTTATAAAAAATGACATGAAATGAAAACAGAGATGAAAAGTATTTAGAGAGACTGGAGAGCTGGAGAGAGAAAGGGAATAAGGGATAGAGGTGACCAATGTACATGCACACATATATGGATTTAAAAAATGCTATAATAAATATTTAAATAAATAATTACATTTCTACCAATCAATTTCTAAGGCACGTAGAATTCCAATAAGTTAAAACATTGGTTTTATTTGAGAAGAGATGAAAGAACTGAGAGTGGGGGTGGGAACAAGAGAGGGTACTGTTGAGGTCAGCGTGATCAAAGTATATTATATACATTCATGAAAAGTCATAGACTCAGCTGGGCGGTGGTGGTGCACGACTTTAATCCCAGCACTGGGGAGGCAGAGGCAGGCGGATCTCTGGGAGTTCGAGGCCAGCCTGGTCTGTAAGAGCTAGTTCCGGGACGGGCACCAAAGCTACAGAGAAACCCTGTCTCGAAAAACCAAAAAAAAAAAAAAAAAAAGTCATAAAGTCATAGACTCATGAATTTCTGAAACTAATATATGGTCATAAAGTTTATCAAGATAAAAAACATCACATTCTAAACTCACAGGCCCTCTACCTCTTCTTACCCAAAATGAAAATCACAAGTCAATCTTTCTCCTGGGTAGTTTCCCTTCATAGAGATTTCTCTATGAAGACACTGCTGGCAGGGTCACACTATCCCTAAGGTCCCTATAGTTCACTTCTTCCCTGACTCAGGCCCTTTCTTCACAGAGTTCTCTCTAGAAACTTCTCTGCATTTCTAGGTCCTGAAGTTTCTTTATTTTTATTCATAATGGTAGAATAATCTTAAGAAGAATTTGTCCACCAACGCAAATAATTTGAATCAGTCCAAATTAGACCAAATCAAGGCCCACCCTTACTGCAGTGTTTCTGGGTGGCCGGGGGCATGGCAAGGGAAAGGGAGAGAGACGGAGCGGGGGGGGGGACATGCAAAACCTAAAGACCACCTGTTCTTTTTCTCCATGGCAGCCTAAATAGCCTGTAGGAGTAGTCCTGACTCTCCCTGGGGAGGGATCAGTGCTTGGTGGGCTTCCCGGAGGTGGAGTCTGGACCAAGGCAACTCCCAGGGGGAAGGGGCTTGAAATAGAGCTTCCTGCTCTATTCCTGCTCCATTTCTGCTCCAAGGGTGGATGCTATGGGCTGGGGTGACACTTTCAATCAATCACATAATGTTCATGATTCTATCATTCTCTGAAATAGTAGTATAGATTATATTGAATTATTTTCTTACTGACTGTCTTACAAGATAGTGTGCTTGGAAGTACCTGGACTTTGCCACGTTTATAACTGCATCCAATACTCAGGAGAGTTCCTATACACAAACAGCATGCAATAAATATTTATAAAATAATAATGAATTAATACTAGAAATCTCCAATAATAAGATGCTGCTTTCTATTTTCGGTTTAAAATCGGTAACCATAGCTTGACTGAAATATAGTCAGCACAGCCTGGTCAGAAGGTGGGCATCTGGTTCAAGGGCACACTGAAACCTGCTCCCAGATACTGCTCCTTCTCTGAGGCAGCCTTCCCTGCCTGTACCTTCTGCCAACACTGGCAGAAGTCTTTCAAGTTGCAGTTTAGTAGAAAAGACACTACAGCACAGCCCATAGTTCAGCACCAGGACTTAGAGCAGGGCAGACTGAGCCATCTAGCAGATGACTGCTACCCAGGATACTGCTTAGCCCAGGGGTGAATGTTTTATCATTTCTTGGGAATCATTTCCTATTGAGACCAGTAATTATGGGGCAGCAGTACAGCCACCCTGTTGTATTTAATCAAAAGATAAGAGCCATGCTCTCTTGGATAGTGATTCTTAACCTGAACGATGTCAAGGATTCATTGAACATGTGATAAAATACACAGCCACTCTTCTCAGACAAAGCTAATGAAACACATCCTGTTAAACCTTACCAGAGCCATCACAGAATCCCCAGTTCTCTCACGGTTCCCAGTGAAGAATGGATTTTTGGATAGGGCTTCCTTGGAACTGTGAAGATCCTACATGTATGTCATATGGTGGATGCATTCTTACTGAGCTTCTGTACAGCATGTCGTCTGAGTGCACGTAAGACAGGAGTGTGTCAACTAAAAAGCATCATCTTTAGAGGGAAGCATGTCTTGGGTTGAATCCTTGTTCTGACTAGAGTTGACACTTTGTCCATCTCTCTTGGGATTGCCCAGTTTTCTGGGAAACCTCTCAATCCTGTATAAGACAGCTGGGATGGTCACATTAGCTCGAATACTTGTTAGTCCAGGGACCCTAGGCAGTTCCTTGGTCTTGTGGAGGGTCTTGCTACTCTGTGTCTTTGGTCAAGTTCCTGAGATACAAATCCAGAATTGGGATTCTTGAGAGTGATGGACTGACGTTTTGTCTGTTGAAAGAGGGCAGGGAACGAGAGAGGGGTTGAGGGAGGGAGGGAGGGAATAAGGGGAGATGGGAATGAGAGAGAGGGATAAGAGATAGCAAGAGTGGAAGAGGGAGAGGGAGGGAGAGAGGAGGCAGAGAGGAAGAAGAAAGGAGAGGAGAGGGGAGAAGAGGTGGAAGGAAAAAGGAAAAGAAAAGCAAAGAAAAGAGAAGGCGAGAGGACAGACAGAGATGTGGGTATAGTTCTGGTCACAGTCTGATTGTTCTTAAGGCTCTGGGCTCCACCTGGCCCATAGCACAAGGTCCAGGATTGTGTGATGGCCTATGGATCTGTCTTTGGCCACATTTCTTTTCAAGTATTTGTGAGCAAGGAAGTTACTATCAGCCGGGAACAGTTCTCAGGAGGCTTTCTTAACTATGTCTTGTGTGTTATCAGCCAACACAAGAATTTGGTGAAGGGCACCCGATAGAGGACCACTCATCACCTTCAATACATTACAACCTATTTCCATGGGAGCTCACCTAGCCTGCTTTTGATATAAATCAGATGCTCAGGGGACCCTGAGAGAAGTATCCAGAAAAACATACTGCTGTGCAAGGGTTCCCTAAGCTTGGAGTGCTTGGAAGCCAGGCACCTTTGCCATGCCTTCCTTTTCCATTTGTGCTGTACTGTTTGTTGCTTGTCTCTCAAAAAACATGAATGCAAATATATTTTAGCTACAAATAAGGATGAAATATTGTCATTTGGATAAATATAGATGGAGGCATTGAAAGGTAAAATAAGCCAGCACATACATAAAAGCATCCAAATGGGTTTCATTCTATGTAAGAACTTACTGTTTGGGAGAGAACTCACCAATTTGTTGCTCAAGGCCAAATAGTTAACCCTAAAAACAGAAGTGCTGAAGGAGACTCCTGCACAGTGGGGGGGGGGGGTGCTTCCTCCCAGATCGGGATTAGGCACAGACCACACATAAACACCCTTTTCACAGAGAGATCCTTTATTAAGCAGGGAAGAAAAGTTATCCTGGCTGCTTTCTGACTCAGGCAAATGACCTTGCAGGTGTAATTTTAAGAAGAAAAAGAGGGGAGGTTTGTGTTAGAATGGGCTAGGAGGCAGTGGCAGAGGAGATAAAGGACAAACAAGAAGGGGACCGAACAAGGGAGAGGGGGTGGGAGTATTTGTCCCAGAGGGACAAAGGACTGCCTCTGCATAGAGGGGCGACAGACATGGCACATAGGCAAATGACAGGTTATAAAGGTAAAATGGGAAACCCCGTGTTAAGATGAGGTGTTTAGCTTGGGCATGTTAATTAGATGAGCTAAAGGGGGCTTTCCTTTGCTGAACTTTAATATGTCAAGAGCCGAGCCTTGGTAGATAGCTTCAGGAGGAGGAAGTGGCCAAATCAGGGAATAGACCTTGGTGACTAGCTTTAAAAATGTAATCTAATAATTTTTTTTTTTTTTAGCAAGGTAGAGGGAATGGGGGAGAAGGGCAAGGACTGCCAGAGCCATACTCACCCTAGAGCCTCCGTAGTCTATGGATTCAGCAACATTCTTCCCTTGATCATGGTTAGAAGCTCAGCTTCCTCATGGACGATCTCAACACTTCAGTTGTGTTTGTTACTTAACTTGTGTTACCTTTGGTTTCTTTACCCCTGAAGCAATGATAAAATGCATCTCACGTGGACCTGTTACTAGTAATAAAACTATACTAATAAAAAGGAACAGATTAAATTACAATTCACAGTTCATAGTGGGAGATTAGTGTTTGCTCTGATTAAAGAGTGACCTGAATACTTTAGCACCCATTAAGAAGAGGCAGCATTTTACTCTTTAAAATAATTTACTTATTTTTATTTTATGTATATTGTTTGCCTGCTTGTATGTATGTGTATATATGTGTACCATGTGTGTGCAGTTCTCCTTAAGGCCAGAAGATGATATTGTAGCTCCTAGTGTTGGAGTTTTAAACAGTTTGGGGACTCTGTGTGGGTGCTAGGAACTAAAGCTGAGTCCTCTGCAGGAGTAGCAAGTGCTCTTAACCACTGAGTCATCCCTCCATCCCCTGAAGCAAAAAGCAAGATTGCCTGGGCATAGGATAGATCATGGGATGACAGTCTTTGTTAGGTAGCACCTTGGACCTTCTGTGTTGCACTTGGGAGATGATCATGATTTAGGGGTTCTAGAACATTCATGTGTGACCATTCTACGCAAGGACTTATTCAGAAGCATAGCTAGCAGTGAGTCTTCAAACAAACAAACAAACAAACAACAAAAAATACCAAACTATAATCTATAGACTTGACTGGAGTAATACAGAAGAGAGATTTCTGAAGTAAGTCACATCTGACATTGATGAAATTAAATATAAAGTATTTTTTTATTCGAAAGATTGGATATAAGTTATCTGGAAATGGGTTTCTAGGGCACACAACATGTGAGGTGTTACTTCAGGTAGATGAGACGTGGCTTTTATGAAACCTTGTTGATTTTAAATGAGAGCATAAAACACACTGAAGAATAAATTACCCTTTCTGTTTGTTTAAAGGAAATATATAAAGATAGGATTAACTTTGGAATCTTGTCACCAGGGTAGAATCCGTCAAGTGTGGCATTTCAGCATGCAGGTTTCTGTTGGCCTTTGGGAGGAATAGGATGGTTATTTATATAATTGCTTCTGAATCACACAATAAGGTTTCCTTGCTTTTTTTTTTGTTGTTGTTTCTTCTTGGTTTTTAAATTGTATGAATATTGGAAGTAAAGAGTGACCAATACAATCATTTTAAAGGGATATTTTAGCCTTATCAGTGTGGTGATATTTTATTTGTGCTATCCTGAGGATCAGAGAGTGTGGAGTGATCACTAGTTAGCTGTAGAGGCCAGGTAGTGGTGGCACACACCTTTAACAAAAGCATGTTGATCTCTGTGAGTTCAAGGCTAACCTAGGCTACAGGAGATCGATCCAATCTAAAAGAGAAGCAGAGCCAGGCAGTGGTGGCTCACACCTTTAATCCCAGTACTTGGGAGTCACATGCTTCTAATCCCAGCACCAGGGAGGTGGAGAAAGGAAGGGATATGGCTGTTTGGAGAGAGGAATATAAGACAGGAGGAGATAGGAGCTCAAGGCATTCAGTCTGTGAGGACTTGTAGAGACAGGATATCCCTTTCGGTCTGAGAATTTCGTAGAGGTAAGAACTAGTGACTGGCTGTTTTACTTCTCTGTTCTTTCAGCGTTCACACCCTAACACCTGACTCTGGGTTTTTATTATTAAGCCCTATTAGAATTCGTGCTACATATCAGTCAGGACTGAAGATGAAGGAAGGGAAGTTCTTTCTAAGGCCCTTTGTGTGCCAGGGCTAAGGAAGTTCGTTCACTCTTAGGTAACACTTTTACTTGCTCTTTATGTAGAAGCTATTGTCAGCCACAGCGGAAGGGGAGGAGAGGAGGCACAGAGATGGTCAGTACTTGCTCTCAGTTGTACAGCAAACCTGAATGGAAGCCAAAACCTGATTCCATGATAGTTTGATCATCAAAAACATTTCCTTTCCCTATCACTCTGCAAAAGACTCTTGTGAAGTATCTTTAAAATTTAGCTACTCATCATTAAAAAAACCACCAACAACAAAGAAAACAAGGCTTAAAAGCCACCCAAAATAACCCTCAGCCAGTTTACCATGAAGTTTTTCCATTCAGCTGTGAGTTTGGAGGACATGATTAAACCTTTGTTTGATGACTTGGAGAAGGTGATTCATTTAGGGGGTTGTGGGTGATTATTAATGCCAGGTCTGTTCCAACATCTTTTGACTGTGAACATGGCTATATAGAAATACCATTCATAGGATTAACAAACTGCTCGTGTTAAATACACAAACAACAGATGACTATAAATCTAGGGCAAATCATGTTCTTTGTACTTATTCAGGTAAGAAGTCAAAACTTTAGTTATTTATTTTTCAATACGTTATGACAATTGAATCAAAAGTGAAGGGAAATGCATTCCCTGGAATTCCTCATCTGCCCTTTCCTCTCTGTTTGTATGGTTTAATTCAGCATCCCTCTGGATGTTTGAATTCCAAATCAGTGACTAATGTTTATGCTGGAACTTCTGGGATTTTAATGAAATATATTATGTACATCTAGATTTAAAATCAATATGCTATTTTTAAGATGTGTCTCATGTGAAGTTAAAACTGAGGCTATGTTGAAACAGTGGAATGCAGTGGGAGACAGACATTGCAGAGTTGATGAGTGAGTGTGCCCAGGACTGGAAGCTTCCTTTGCAGGTATTCCTGGAGCCCAGAGTTTGGCTTTCAGGGGTAGAAAGGGTGAGATATCACCCAAAAGAGGTTGGTGGATTCATTTACACTTTTGGCACAACCACTCTTTCTTTGGAAGAGTATGGGCATGTGTGCACGTGCGTACCTGCACACACACATACCACTTTCATCTGGAACTTCCCTTGCTGGTCCAGATCCATCTCAGTCTTCATCTTATCTGGGAAACTTCCCCACCCCTCAGGGATCCATCTCAGTCTTCATCTTATCTGGGAAACTTCCCCACCCCTCAGGGGGTTGAGCTTATCACTTCCTTCTGGGGCCTCACAGAACTGGGCTTAGTTGGACCATAGTATCATTATAGTTATAGGCTATGGTATATGAGGGTAACAAATTTCTGAGATCCTAGCTCCCATCATGAATACTTCTGTTCTCATGGCCAAATTACTTGATCTGTGAACTTCATTCATAAAACTGAGATTACAGAAAAGTTCATCCAGGTGTGATACAACAAGCCAGAAATTCAGGCATTAGAAGAAATAGGGGTTGGGATCTGAGGCTTTTTTGGATTGCATATCGAGTTCCTGACAAACCTGGGCGAGATAATAGGATTCTTGTTTTGGAATAGATGAATATGCTGAAATCTCCAGCCAACAATAACTAACCCACAAATACATAGGAGCAAACCTAGCCAAGGTAGTGAAAGACCTCTTTAGCGAGATCATGGAACAGTAAGGAAGAAACTGATAGCCAGGTCACTGGGGGATGGTAGATTAATATTACAATAGATATGTTACTGAAAATGATCAAAAGAGAAAATGGAATTTATACCAAAATTATATTCAGATACCTAAGGAAAAACAATTTCTGGTGCTGATGTGAGACCACACCCAAAATAAGAATAGCCAAATCATTCCAGAGCAAAAAGCAGTTGATGGAGATATCATAGAATCCAACTTCAAATTCTGTAACAGAGACATGATCATAAAAGAACATAATGGGACCAAAATGGACATGTAGACTCTTGGAATAGAACACAGGACCCAAGAATAAACATAAGAATATCCAATAACATGCTGGTGTATTTGTCCCTGTGTGCATGTGTGGAGGCAGGGGAGTTCATGAGTGTCCTGCCCTACTAACACCCCAGTCTTATTCCTTTGAGACAGGGTATCTCACTGAACCTGGAGGTAGGCCGAAAGCCAGAAAGTCCAGTGATCCTCCTGTCTCGGCTTCACTCTCGGTGCTGGGTTAAGGGTGCATGCTCGCGCGTGCACCCGTGTGTGTGTGTGTGTGTGTGTGTGTGTGTGTGTAGCCACACTAATACTTTAAATAGGTGCTGGGACCTAAATTTAGTCTCTCACTCTTTTCACAGCTAGTGTTCTTACACACTGAGCCATTTCTCTGGTTTCTGTTCTCCCTATACATTTTTTTCTATTTTTATTTATGTGTGTCTATGTGAGTATACACCACGTGTGTGTGGGTGCCCGTGCAAACCAAAAGAGGACATTTGATTCCTTAAGTGCTGAAAATACAAGCAGTTGTCAACCACCTGAAGTGGACGCTGGAAACATCAACATTACACATAACAGAACTACCTTCTTTCCATCAATGTGCTTACACTAGTATAACAATGCCACCCCTTCTGTGGCTTGTACTGGAATTCGCTCGATGTATATTTTGTTGGTTTGGGTATAACTTATATCTACCACTGTGGTATCTGATGTCCTAAATCTCTCAGGGTCAGTGAACTTTTCCATTTGTTTTCATAGTTTTACGTTTTCTAGGATGTCTTGTAGTTGGAATCGCACAGTAGGTACTGCTTTCAGATTGCTTATTTTCCTATAATATACGTTTAAGACTCTTAAGTACCTTTTCAAGATGCAACCAACCATTTCTTTTTAGTGTTGAATGATATTCCATCTTCTAGAAGTGCAACCACATGCTTATCCCTTCATTTACATCTTGATTGCCTCTAAATTTGAGTGTTTATAAATAAAGATTCCATAAATATTTGCATATAGTTTCAATTTAGGGGGGATAGACACAAAAGTTCATCTAGTTTAGGTAAGTACCAAGGGACATGATTATACAGTAAGAGTGTGTTTGGCAACTGTCTTCCATGCGTTCTGTTCGTTTATCCAGCAAAACCAGAGAATCTCCTTCATATCCCCATTGGTGTTTTTATTGTTTGTTTTCAAGTTAATTTTTGGTGAGAGTCTGAAGAAAGGAGAGGCAATGGCAATTAGTCTAGCAACTCTGGAGGTACAGAGGATACTGAAGGAATGTGTTGAATATTGAGTGATTCTGAGGTTCTGGTGTAGAGGGCAAAGTAGGTAGTGGTGTTACCTGCAGGCAAATGAAACATCAAAACTGAAGATTTTATACTTAGTCTGTGGCACATATTGGAAGTGCTATTTGGGGATTTTTTAATTTATAAAGGTTCTAGTGGATGTCAGTTATGTCATTGAGAGTAAACCTTGAGGATTAGATCCACCTTTGATTCTGGTCTGAGCTCTCTCTTGCCTGGCCCACCATGATATGAAGCCTCAACCACATACTGCTTTGAACTCCATCATGGCACTATGGACCCCATCAGGGCATCCCTACTGCGATGTACCCACACTGTGGGCCAAAATAATCTCTTCCTCCTTGATGTTGCCTATCTTAGAACTCTGTCATCATGAAAAGTAACAGCTATAGATGGAGGCTGCTCAACACATTGAGAATATAGAACAAACGAACTGAACAAAATCTTTATCATACACAATCTCTTCCAAGTGTAGTGAATAAAAATGTAGATAAATTTTAAAACAAAAACCAACCCCAGCTAAGACCCCTAGCAATAGTGGAGAGGGTGCCTGAACTGCCCTTCCCCTGTAATTATGTTGGTGATTACCCTGTTATCATAGAACCTTCATCTAGAAACTGATGGAACCAGATGCAGAGATCCACATCCAAGCACCAGGCCGAGTTGTGGGATTCCAGTCAAAGAGAGGAAAGAGGGAATTATAAGAGCAAGGATGGTGAAGATCATGATGGGGAAACCCATAGAGGCAGTTGAGCCGAACTTGTGGGAGCTCACAGACTCTAGAGCAAAAACTAGAAATGCTGCATGGGATCAAACCAGGCCCTCTGCATGTGGGCGACAGTTTTATAGCCTGATCTGCTTGTGGAACATCTGGCAATAGGACCAGGATCTGTCCCTAGTGCATGACCTAGCTTATTGAAGCTCATTTCATGTGATGGGAAGCCTTGCTCAGTCTTGATGCAGAGGCTGGGAGGCGGTGGGCTTGGTCCTGCTTCAAGTGAATGTGCCAGGCTTTGTTAATTCTCTGTGGGAGGCCTTTCTGAGGAGTGAATGGGGGTGGATTGGGGAGAAGTGGGGAGAGGGGCAAGGAAGGAGGGAGAAGGAAAGGTAATTGGTATGTAAAGTGAATAAATAAAATAAATAAAAACAAATCTCAAGAAGCAATAAATGTTATGCAGAAGAATATAGAATGCTAAGAGGAAGCAGAAAAATTGCTATGTTAGGGCCATAGACATGTTCTCTCTAGAGTCATGTGAGCCTGCAAGAAGGACTTTCTGTTAGAAGGAGTGATGACCAGAGATAGTCAAGATGGTTCTGTAATATAATTTAACTCTTTTTTGCTTTCAGTTTCTTTTTGAGACAGGGTCTGGAACAAGTATAGACTGGGGTAGCCTCAGATTCACAAAGATCCACCTGCCCCTGCCTCCTGAATACTGAGTTTAAAGGTATATACCACCATACACACAGCCTTATATATAGACTTCTCTCTCTCTCTCTCTCTCTCTCTCTCTCTCTCTCTCTCTCTCTCTCTCTCTCTCTCTCTCTCGCATGTACATGTGCGTAAGTGTGTGTGTGTGTGTGTGGTGTGTGTACATATGCATGTAGAAGCCTGGGTTTGACATTGAATGTTTTTCTCCATAGCTCTCCATTTTATTTTTATGATAGAGTCTCTATGGCCAGCAAGCTCCAGGGATCCACATATCTCCATGTCCTGTACCTAGAAGCCTCCATGGAGTTACAGATTCATGCTGCCATGCTTGACTTGCTATTAGGGTTCCGAGAATACAAACCCTGTTACTCTGCTTGCATGATGGGTTCTGTGGTAAACGAGCCATCTCCTTAGCCCATGTCTAGACTTCTAAAGAGCTTATTATAAATGTATGTCTTAGACATGGAATTATAGTCTCTGAAGTTTTATTTGACACTTCTCACTTGCCCCTCACAAAATGTGACATAGAGGGTATCATTATTCTCAGTTTATGAGCTAGGAAGAGAGGCTCAGAGAGTCCATCACTTGCAGATGGACACACAGTTGGTAAATGATGGAACTGCAATGTGCATTATTCCAGATGCAGAATCCATACTTTTCCCCATGCACCACCCTTCACAAGTGGTCCAGGCAACACATCAGCTGTATTCACAGAGCAGATTAAGCGTCCTCGATCTTGCCAAGAAGGAATTGGGGCTATATTTGTTTTCTGTTGACCAGCTGTCTTTCTACAATGAATTTGCTAATCTCAGATAAAAAATCACTGAATCTATTTAAAGTTTAGCTCAAGGCACATTGATATCGCCAAATAAAACATGGGATATTGGTCTTTATATAGTGTGCAGAGCAAATCTGTCCTGTAGCGCTCCTTGTAGAGGTCTCTGGGGATGGTTTATGTTTGAAGGACTCACTCTGTTTATAGTTTTATGTGTACTTACATAATGCTTAGATGAAATAAAACAGTAAAAAAAAATCACAATTTGAAAGTTTTCTTTCTCATATCAGTGTGATAATGTATCTGAACACGATTAGCAATTGGTTGGAAATATTTTTCTCATTTATTTTTTCATTGTAGGTAAGTCCCTCTGATGACAGACTGATCTCTGGTAACCTATTGATGAAATAGTAGTAGGCTGCTCTATTGGCAAAGGCTACCTTTGGCATCCAGAAAGACTTAAAGAAATTGTTTTGAATGGTGTTAGTCAGAATATGTCTTGGACATTTTAAGAAGGCTCATCTCCTCAAAGACAGAAATGAGATGACCAGAGAACTTAGAACTTCTCAAGTATTTATACCTATGAGGTTTGTGAAGAAAGGAACCCATAAGTACCAGGGTATTTATGTGCCCTATGACATCAGAAGATGCTACACTTTATCATGCTGGCAATGTGGATCTCAGGAGGATATTCAGCAAAAAGCTTTTGGATTGTTCTTGATGTTTCCTGTTGCAGCAACAAGGGTGTTCCTGTGGGCTGATGAAGGCCATTTGGTCAGGTTTAAACCATTTGGTCAGGTTTAATGGTTAGTTTTGGGTTCCCACTTCTGGATCCAGTTGTCAGTCAGGAACAGAGCTGGTCATACCGCAGCACTCCTATGTGTAAGCAAAAGATGGAAGTAGTTAGAATTTGAGGAGAATTTACCTGATCATTTTATTCCTGTTTCCAGGATGTGCTGGCTCCCATTAAGGGATGTCCTTCTGAGTCCATTTCATGCTATGTGCAGTGTAGTGTCCCATTCATAATAAGCCATGTTCCTTTTATCTTCAGGTAGATATATATACCAATCAACACATCAGTTAGCAAACCAGGCACATGGATTTCTCAGGCTTTCCTGAAGCTGTCTGAGCTGCTGAGGGAGCCATACCTCTACCCACTGCCTCTCTGCAATGGTGTCAGCTAGAATGCAGTCTTTGTATTGTAAACTCAGTATGATTGTTGCTATCCTTCAAGTGTCCATAAGCTTCTCTCCATCTCTCTTTTACCTAGTGGAATTATAACAATTAGCAGTCTCCCAAATCCTATTCTCCTTGGACTGTGCAGCATCTTCCATATTTTCTCACAGTCAAACAAGATCAGCCTCACCCTTCTGCACTAGGAAAGCAAAACGAAACAGTGACAAGATGGGTACTGCTTCTTACTCAGTCCCCCTGTCCTCAAACATGCTAGTTCATATTTGCAGAGCTACCACGGGAAGATAGGATTCCCTCTGAAGTCAACTCTCCTGCATCTACTGTTCTGGATCCCAGCCCGAGAGAATGACATGGGGGAGGTCTATTGCCTACACCTTTACTTGCTTCTTCATGATAAAAAAAAAAAAAAAAAAAAGCTTCTTTTCTCCTGATCTATAGCTCAAGAGTTTCTGCAAATGATAGAAATTTCTCTCCCTTTTCAAGAAATGTAAGCACAGATACATGTGCACGGTGACCCTCCTGACCACAGACATACTCCTGACATGCATGCTGTGCCTCTTCCTGCTCCTAGACTTTCATCCCCCTGAAAAGTTCCCCTCAGCCAGTTTGTCTAAACCGGGTGGTCCCATTTCCTTACTTGCAATTAATCTTCTCCTACTGTGTGTGTTCCAGTGCAGGTCACAGAGATTCTTAAGTGAGGCAAGCGTCCAGGGAAAGACACTCATTGGAACACAAACAGAAAATGCTAAAGCTTCTTCTTCTTCTTCTTCTTCTTCTTCTTCTTCTTCTTCTTCTTCTTCTTCTTCTTCTTCTTCTTATTATTATTATTATTATTATTATTATTATTATTATTATTATTCGTTTTGGATTTGAGTGATGATTTTATTGGGGGGACAGGGGTTGTGGCCTATTTCTTTTCTTTTACAAAAAATTAAATTTATTTATTTATTTTACTATTTATTTATTTATTTCCCCCTCCCTCATCTCCTTCCATCCCCCTTTCCTCCACCTCCCTCAATTCACTCCTCCCGTTTCTGTTCAGAAAGGAGCAGGTCTCCATTTTATCTCAATTAGCTGTCTGAGTGTAAAATATACAAGAAATTCGATGTCTGACCACATCCTGCAGGCTGCTGGCGCCTATATCCATCCATCTATGAGGTCATACACACAGATATATTGAGGCATTGTAGCAGACTCCCTTATGAAGCAGGCTGGAGAGGTGACCTTATTCATTCTCCCCATTTCAGTGCACAGTTTGCAGGAACTCATTAGACTGGCTGGTAGATTGAGGAATTTCATTTTAACTAAACCACACTTACAAATGAACATGTGCCTTTAATAGATCCCTGTGGTGAAACTAATAGGTGAAGACAATGCTGATAGCTATATTTCTTTACAAACTCACTCTACAAACTAAACAACAAAGCTGACCCAATAAGTTCCTTAATAAACTGTAATGTATCTTAATTTGAAAGAGGGCTTCCTCTGGCTCACACTCAGCATGAGCCCATTTCCATGACTGAGACTTGAGGTGCCCTTGGATGTATGACTACAACATCCGTACAGAACCTGGTATTTGTGGGTATGTGTGTGGGTTATGCATCGTTTCTGTTGTCTGCTATGATGCGGGTCTAAAATGTTTCAGAAGCTCTCCAGTAAAGCTGCATGCACCTCGTCACAGGTCCTCTGTGGGAGCTGCAATGTTCCTTCTCATGGTGGCTTTCATATTTCAGTCAGAGATCTCCTCTCCCACCTCTAGCCTTGTTTTTTTAACTTACCCTCATCTCTGTCATTGTTGTATTTCCTCATTTAGTTGATATAGTCCGTGGAGAGGAGGATGTCTCTGCTTTTGCTTGAGCTTCAGCCCTTGCACGCTGGCTGTTATACCCATGTGGTAACACCTGGTGAACCTCTGGGTCAATGCATATGTGGCTGGTGTCTTTCTGGCTGTGCCCCGTTGGTCATTTATCATTCTGTTTTCTAAGTTGAAGAATTTGCATGTGTGGAATGCTGACAGCTCTGGTTTGAACTAGCCTGTGATCCTGCTGAAATCCAAAGCAAAACCCTCCACTCTTTCCCCAATACCATCGATACTTGACTTTTCTATAGTTTAAGGTGTCACACAGTACATGATCCCTCGCGGTCATGGCATGCAGTTTTTATGTAAATTCTCCAGTGTGGAAGGCACTGGTGTCTGCTTAAAGAAGTTACAGCTTTTCTGAGTAAAAAGCCATTGAGACAGAATTGAAAGAGACACAACCTGGGAAGCCAGGTGTCTCATATTTGATGGGCCGACACAAATATTTCATGCAAATTCCAACATCCAGCCTGGAAAATAAAAAGGAGGGGAAGGAGGAGGAGAATAAAGACATTAGGTCCGGTGGGATCATGATGGGATGGATTGTTTCCAGAGTAGGAGGAGAATGCTGAAGATTTCACAGCTGCACACTGCGCAGGCTTGCTTCTGCCTGTGAATACTGAGCCACAAAGTGCTAAACACATGGATCGTGAGGCATGATGCAATTATTCCTCACAGCTGACCTCTCAGACACATGTGTAAATAAGACAGCGTCAGAGGAATGGAAATATTATCTCACCAGGCTTGGCAAGCACGAGTTTTCAAAGACAAACGGGAAGTTTTGACACTTAGCAGCTCTGGAAACTCTACCGGGATGCTGTGCCACAAAGGTTTTCAAACAAAGACTTTCAGTCATGGAAAGAAGCTGCAGGAAGATGGAATGAGTTCCCAAAGTTTTTTTTTTTTCCGAGATTTCACAATTGTTAACATTTTATAATATTTGTGTTAGAAGAATTAGAGTATATGCGTGTTTCTCTCAATTATTTAGTAACGAATTAGCTGTGTATCATGGCATATACCTATAGTCTTAGCACTCTAGAGGCTGAGGCTAGGTAAGCTTAAGCCCTGTCTGGGTTGCATAGAAACATAGACAGGAAACAAGACTATTATCTCAAAATAAATATATAAACGAGAGATGGGAAGGGAGAAGGAGTTAAGGATTTCAGGGCAGTGCAATCCAAATTCTTTAGCAGGCTTATTATAATAATTAAAATTTCTTCCCCAACACCACAACAATATACCTGCACTAGAACAATGAGCAATGCTGTAATATTCTTCAGTATGTGCTGCTCCATATTCGTGTTGTTTCTATTACTTGAAGAAGTTGATTGTAATCAATACCTTTTGGAAGTATTTTCAAGTAGACTCCAACCAGTGTTTACATGTATTTTGATGTTTTGTTTACATTCTTTTCAGCTAATAAAGTCGTTTCTAAATTTCCCCTTTCAAATCTTCAACCATAGCCCCCACTCACGTCCTCTGAAATCCATGCTGGAGTCATCTGATTATATCTTTGTGGTGTCATTTACCCTGACTTGTTATTCCCTGTATTTCAGAGACACCAGAAGTCAGAACTAAGACAATACTGCCCAAAAGAAATGTTGTAATGATAAAAGCATTCTGTACACATAGCCTGCATCCTAGCAGCTAGCAACATGTAGTTGTCGATCACTTGAAATGAGGCTAAGATGAAATTAGAAGATACATGTTAAAAAAGAAATCTAGTTAAATAATTCAAATTAAGTAACTACCTGTTACCAGTGACTATCATTCTGACACGCAGTTTTGAGAGTTTGAATAAACTCAGTTCAAATATTTCAGTGATCGTGCCTCTGGTCTGTTTATTCTGCTTCCCCAATGTTGAAGTCTGTAGCTCTGCTCACCCTCAGATGGACACTGGCGTGACTCAGAGCAGTGAGTCCTCTAAAGTGGTCGGCTGTGAATCCCGGACTTTGCTTCACAGTTCCTTCCGCGTGTTTGTAGAACAGGCTGAGGGTAGTCTACTCATCGATACTTGGGGCGGGAGTGGGGGGCGATAGAGATTGCAAAGCGTGTTATTGACCTCGCGCCTCTCTGGAGAGAGGAGACAAACTGTTGGGAAAGCCACCAGGAAGACCGGGATCATCATTATTAGTTCTGCGATCCGTGACTGTCTTTCCTACTTTGCCTCACTTCCCGAATAGGCATTTGCCTGTGATCCTAGCCAGCTTTTCAGTGGTGGCACAAATGTCTGATCCTAAACCATCAAAGCGAAGTTAATGTAAATTCGCCACACTATTCTCATTAGAAAAAGAAAATCTTTAAGCGACTGAGGTGATGCAAACCTTTCATCTTCTGAATTAGACATGAAATAAATTATACAGAGCACCACTGTCTGCCATAGAGTTAACTAAAAGCTTTGAGAAGGGAGGCTTCTGATAAGCCACTCTCACTGCTGTCTGCCGAGAGATTAATTTGCTCTAATCACTCATCTTGTAACGGGCTACATTATTCTTTCTTAGACTCTGCTGTTCTGCCATTAGCTCTGTCAGCAACCGCTGGCCAGCCACCGCCTCTGCAGCTTCGTTTCCTGCACGCTGTCTTGCTCGACGGACTCATCTGCCCATTGAGCCACCAGATCGTTCATTGTGTCCTATTCCTCTCCCTTCTCTACCATGGATCCCTCTTCGTTATTATTTCCAGGATCACCTCATGATCAGCCTCACGCTGACCTACTTCTCCCTCCTGACTGAGAGTCTAACCCATTCTCTTTAACTGGGTCACAGTGCAGTCTCTCTTGCTTGCTCCGATGTCAGCATCAGGACGAAGTCCACGGTATCAAGAACGGGCCACTCAGTCATTTGTCGGTTGTCAAAGGGGCTCAATTTGATCTTGTCTTGTAGGTTTCTTCCCAGGCCCTCTGCCTATGGGGGCAAGCTTGTCACTCATCCAACTAAAGGAAAAATAAACTTGGTCCTGGCTTGATACTGACGGTCAATTTTAAGAGATCAAATGAGTCATGTACCAAGCTGTGCACTTAGAAGTTGGCAGTGAGGCTGACATTCACCCACTGAGCAGGAAGCTTGGAACCAGAGCAGGTTCAGGTGAGGAGAAGCTGTTGCTATTGGCAGAGCAGCCTCCTGTAGCTCCCATTTGCTGCATGCTATATATTGGGAAGTATAGGTTGCCCTCGTGTGCCAAACTCAACATGAACCCCAGTCACACTGAAGAACGGAGCCTGAATTGTTTGGGAGAGGCTTATGGCATGAGAGAGCTTGGGAGAAGCCCTTTGATCATGCAATAACCTGGTATCTGGGAATGAACATCTGTCAGTCTCTCTTGTAATACCATAGAGTTTACTGTGTAAACCATCTTAGGACAAAGTAAGTGATGGACCACGAGCCCTGAGATTTTCATCTGTTGATTGGGGAGCATGGGGCATCTAATGCAGAGGATGACATGAAATGATGTGTCTGCAGGATCTTAGCGTGGGATTACTACCAGAAGCTCTTCTTAGACACCCACAAGGAGAGGATTCTGGAGGGCACTTAGCATATGGGGCTGGTAGTGTAAAACATCCCATGCGTGTAACATCAATGCGCACTGCTCCTGCCCGCCCCCTACACCTAACCGAACTGTGTTTTGATGTGGACAGTGGGGATGGCTTATATTTGTTTCGCTCCTGCTTTGGACTTGACAGCTCGCCTCCTGAAACCGCAGCCACTAATTTTCTTAATTGCTAAATTGTCCCGCGGCCCGTGATTGCAGCTTATTGCTGTTTCCTCGCTAATGGTTCTTTAAACAATGAGTACAGCCTGTTGATGTTTTCCCAACTTCTACTCTTCTCTTCTGTGGCCTCAAAGGTTCCAATACAGACAGTAAATTCTCAGTCAGTGTCCACACACACAGGGAAGGAGGTTCTATTGTGTTGACTGCTGGCCTTGGAGATGGCAGAGGGGCACTTACCACAGCTCTGCAGAGCACTGGCTGCATCTCCCTTGAGGAGATGCACCGCCTTGTTTTCGGTCTGAGGATCTGGGCAGTGGGCCCATTGTCATCCGGCAGGCATCTCTGCTGGGATCATGGCCGAGTATTTTGAAATCGTTCCATTCTGGTTTTTTCCGTCTTGGAATTTCACTGTTGTCGCTTCAGTAAACCTATGTTTGCCGCATTCAAATGTATGGTTAGCTCAACCTCTGTTTGGAAGACAGGGAAGGAACCTTATCTATATACAACTCTGAAGCCAGAGGCTCAGAGATACAAACTGAATTGTGCCCCAAGGGGCATGCATTGTTTTACTCTCTTTTAATCCCTTGCCTCTAATGGGAATCCTTAGAGAAATGAAAAACTAAGTTCTGGATCTCAGTGGAGGATTATTTTGTGGGTTCTACACTAACTTCAATATACTGATGAAGAAAATGCTGCTCCTATCCCAGGAGAAAGAACCAAGCCTGGTCATCTACTCAGTCTACAAACCCATCTAGTATTTTAGCCATCTCTTTCTCATCCAGGCTAGACCATGACCAACCTGAAGTCAAGGTTGGCATCTACCTTATGTCTCTTCCAGGTTTGAGGTCTGGTGGTGCCTAGCCCCTGGCTCCCAAGGTAATGTGCTTAGTGCAAGAATGGTAAACACAGAGGTTTATGTCTCTAACCACAGTCTCTCTTTCCCTTAAAGCAGGTGATAAGTGTTTGTTTCTTCTACATGTTGAAAAAATTGTTGAATGAGATCATACGGTCATATAACTCAGAGACAAGGCACATTCTTAAGTATCCTGTGGCTGGCCAATACTTTAATAGTAATGATTATTATTATCTACAATGAATTTATCTGATAGTTCCCCTTTCTTTGTAAAGCCTCTAACGGCTTTACAAACTTTAGAATTTACAAATTCTAATGGCTCCTTAGCAGAACTCAGGCCTCAAGCATAAGTCTCCTCCTGAATGTGATGTGTGCTGACCCTTGAAAGACCATCTTTCTGTTTGTCTTCACTCCCTCTCTTCCTGGGAGCTTACTTAATTTGTCACTTGGTTTAAAGGTCTCAATATATTTTTAATCCCTTGTATGGTCACCAGGAAATTTGTGGTGAGCACCATGGTATAAGTTCATTACAGCATCCTTAAAGACATTTTCATGGATTTACTGAGTGATTAGTGGTGAAGCTGGCATCTGGGTTTTCCTGCTTTACTGGAACTGACAAATTGTTTTGTTTTTCTTCTTCTTTTTTTTAAAGTGCATGCATATGTGTGTGCTTGTGTGTGTGTGTGTGTGTGTGTGTGTGCATGTTTGCATGTGTATGTGCCCTTGTATGACAATTCCCTTGCATGAGAGTACCCATGGCGGTCAGAAGAGAGTATCATATTCCCTGGGGCTGGAGCTAAGGCAGTTTTGAGCTACTGACCAGCTGGGAACTGAACCTGGATCCCCTAGAAGAGTAGCTTGTGCTCTTAAGCTTTTAGCCGTCTCTCCAGCCCCAGGTTCACATTTTCTTTCAGTATGCTTTTGCTCTATGACAAAGCCAAGTCATACTAGTGGTTGTATCTATCACCTCCTCCTCTGCTCAACGGCTTGGTTATAGCAGACCGTCCCTGATATAACTCCTGACTCCATCTTTCCTAGCTCATAGTCCCTGCCACAGCTGTCCTGTCTTGGATTGTGTCTAGCTGGTAGTTTCCTGTTCCCCAACTGCAAATCATGGTGAGGAGAAAGATAGGGTTTTGTTTTTCCACCTCTTCCCTTAATCTATTTAGCAAGAGAACCACATAGAGCAAGTATTCAACACATGCTTTTTCACCAAAACTAACAGACACTATTAAGTGACAGATACTATCTTCAGGGCTGAGAGCTTTGATATCTTCAAGATTACTTGTTGCCCTAGAGATGTCTGTGACCTGAGATTGCAGAACATTTGAGTTACAATGTTCTCTCTGTGTTTTTTCCTTTGAAAAACATTTCTTTCGTAAAAGCTCCAAATAATATAAACAGAATCACAGAGTGTCCTTTCTACTCAGAAAAGCCATTTCCCAGCCTGGTATCAGTGTTTCCAAAATCAACAGGGATTGCCTCTTGAGAGCACTGTCTTTTAAAATGCATTCATTAGTTGTGTGGTGTGAAAAGCATTAGGCTGCAGATTGGCACTACCAGTCCCTACTTGTGTTTGTTGACTCTGCTACCTGTTCTTTCCCTGCATCTTGTTTCTTACTCTCTTGTTTTCAAAAGGAGATATAAATTTCCTGCTATTAGTTAATTTCTCTGGGAGCATAGAGCAAACTTTAGACCCTTACCACTCAGAAATAACAGAGCCCCAGAAAAACCTTACTTGACTCGAGGCTGGGCACTTGTCTGGGCCTTTGCCCAAGCACCCCCACCTCTCAGGTATTGGGGAGAACTCCTCCCACACCCCCAACCCCCACCTCCACACATCTTGCTTTGTGTCTTTGCCTCCTATGCTAGGTTTGTCTGATCTAAAGCTCCCTGTTGCTTTCTTTCTCTTACTTATGGAAAACCATCAAAAAAAATTGTTTTTCCAGTGAAGGTGAACAGAAACTCCTTTACAGGAGGAAAGTGAGGCGGATGATTTGGGCTGTATCTGGACTGGGAGGACTTGAAGCTTTCTCTTGTTTGCCTTCAGGCAGTTGTCAAAGGCCAGCCTCCTCTCAGGAGGAGGACTGGAACCCCAGAGTTCTGGGTCTCCCTGCTGACTCTCCTAACAAACAACTACTCTGCAGTAAAACGGCCTCCCTTGGAGCTGCCTTAGTGTTCACTGCTACAAGGAAGCCTTGATTCTGCCCTCTTACAATCCTTGAAAGAACTTAGGTGGAACTTGCTCCACTAAGAAGGCAAGACTGCAAAGCTACAGAAAGAAAATTCAATGCAAAGGCTGATGGAGTAAAATGTAAATAAAAGTAAAATCCACAGATGGCCTTTGGTACAGTGGAAAGAAAAAGGAAACAAAATACCACATATGCAAATATATGTATGGAAACATTTTCGTATGCATTCTCTCTTTGTAGATGACTTTACATTGATAGAAAGAAGTCCACTATTTTCCTGGGTACCTGATCTGCATTTTCATTTATCAAGCCAACCTTGAATCAGTGACTCATCTGGTCATAATCTTGATTCAGACCTTTATTTTGCGGGGAGAAGGGGGTGCTGACAGCTCCACAGTGGTCTATGCATCATTAAGTAAGATGACATACACATGAGTCATGATACTGTAGGTGGGTGGTTATTAGCAACCTTCTCTTACAGTCGTGGGTTAGGCATAATGAAGAGAAATTTATCTTTGTTCGTGACCTGTTGGTTTTAAGAAAATTGGGGACAGTTCCAATGTGGCCATGTGGTGTGGGAGGTCCTTCTGTCTATGTGTTGCTTTTATTGGTTAACTAAATAAAAAACTGCTTTGAGCCTATGGCAGGGAAGAACAGAACTAGGCAGGGAAAGGTAGGATGTATGCTGGGAAAAAGAAGGGTGGAGTCAGAGAGAAGCTATGAAGCCGCTGCCAGAGTCAGACATGCCGAAACTTTGCTGGTAAGCCATTCCAACGTGGTGATACACAGATTAATGAAGATGGGTTAAATTAATATTTAAGAGTTAGCCAATAAGAAGCTAGAGCTAAGGGGCCAAGCAGTGTTTTAATTAATATAGTTTCTATGTGTATTTTTTTGGTTCTGGGTGGCCAGGACAAGCAAGTGGCCCCTCCTTGCAACAGCCATGGCTGACAGAGGGAGCAAAGCCCAGGATTAGATCCCAATAGTCACAGTTGGAGATGAGTTCCTGTGATGATTTATGTTGACTTTGAGCTCTGAGCTCCCCCTTTTGTCAAAGAGAATTCCAACTTGCTCCTTACGTTTTCATGAGGGTTAAATGACTTATATCCTAAAAATCTTGGCCAAAAATGGGGTATCTTCATTGCAATTTTGTCTCCATTTAAAGTGGCATTGCAAGCTTCAACCTGAATTTGAAAATCAGGAAAAATTACATACCAACAGTAAGTCTATGCTTACATGATTTTTCCAGAAACTTCTTGTATGTGTGTTGCCTGTATCATCTCACGGTATTGCGCAAATCCTCTGCTATCTCCCTTCAATGCAAAATAAAGTGAAAATCATTATATATCAGAGCTGAAATGGACCTTTATTGTCAGGTGACTTTACTTCCTTCTCTCAGCAATGAGAATTGATAGCACAGAGAGTGACCTTGGGGTCCACTGCCTGACTCTCTCCATAAGAACTTAATACCTCTACAGACACAGCAGCTTGGCCTTGTCAGCCCGGATTGCAATCAGCTCTAAGGAACAGTAACCTTTCAGAATGTTCACTAAATAAACAAACCTAGAATTGCCAAAGACTAGAAAAGTTCAGCACTTTTTGTTCTTTATTTCATACTTATACATAGGGACTCATCCTGGAACTTTTCAGTGATAGGTGTTCCTGGCCATCTTTAGCTATTTGTTTGTAACTCTTGGTTGTGATGTATGTCTGTGTGGAAGCCCTACTGGCATCCATATATACCCAAAGAGGTGGAATGTTTGGGATCTCCAGTTTAGCGCCCTAATCCACGCTCAGGTTTCACTCTTCCCATTCCAAACCCCACCCTCAGTGTACCAAGTGGTGGCCCTTCCCCTGGAAGTGCCTTCTTCAAACTCCACCCCTGAGGAAGCCCGCCAAAGATTACCCCCTCCTTAGGGTTGCTCAAGTCCACGACTGTAGGCTACTTAAGACCTGATAGTCGTATTTGTCACATGACTCCTTTTCTGTCTTCCTGAGGGTCACCCAGGAATTACTTTGCTCTGTTCATGAAACCTGGATTTAATAATTCAGTTTGATTGGCTTATTACATCATTAGTGATGGATTTCCAAGAATCAGGGATTCAAAACTTATCAGTATAATGACCAATGCTCTGATATCACCAGCCAAGGGAACACTAGGAAGCAAATATCTGTCTTCTTTTCTCCAGTCTTTGCAGAAAGCCTGGACAAAAAAGGATTGAGAATAACCCTTGGCTTAGGCAGCCAGCAGTCCGTGACAGCATCTGCCATGCCAGAGTGAATCTTTTCCAGTTTTGAACTGCTTTTAGAACGTCTGCCCTGAGTCTTTCTCCTTTTCAGTGGAGGGCATGGATGAGTTCTAGTCTAGGCTGAGCCTGGGAGAAATCTGAGACTCATAATCTGTGGCCACTTCAATCGGTGCAGCGTAGCACAGGGGTCCCTCTCTGCCTTGAATCGAGATAGGAATCTTCCATTCGTGCCTCCTCTATCTATTAGGAGCAAATCATTGCCTTGTGGACTTGAGCCTCAACATCCTCACCTGAAAAACTAGGGTGCTAAATCTGTCTACAAGAGCCAGTGTGCCAGTGAGTAGAAACAAAAGCAATAATGGATGAAATAGGATTGGTAAGGAATGGGTAATGAGCAGAAAGTGCTTAGCACATTGTGCCACTTGCAATGAGGGTTTAAACTGCAAGTTGAGCAAAGGAACAATCACACTCAGCCTGGCTCCATTGAAAGTGCTTGTGCATATATTGAATCAGTTCCCACAAAAAGTTTAGAAGGGAACGTCTATTGTTATATTCATTCTGCAGCTGAAGGAACCAAGCAATGATATGCTAGTAGCTATTTCAGACCATCTGCATTTGTACTAAGATGGTCTAGACCCAGCAACTGTGTCTAATCACTACAGAAAAGCAAAATTTGCAGATTTTGAAGAGAGCCTAGCTGTTGTCTCTTTGTCTTTCTTTGCTCTAGATTAGAAAACAGGGAACCTGAGGTCTCAGAATATTTAAGTTTTGGCTGCAGTATATCAAGAACTCGTTGGCCTCTGCCTTAGTCTAAATTTAAACAAGAATGTCTAAAGAACTGAGGTTCAAGGTGGCATTGTCTTTTGAGAGGGTGGGATAAGAGTGGGCATTTATTTCCTCCTTCCAAATGGGAATCAATAACGTTTGTGCTTCATGATCTTTCTGGTCCTCAGTGACACTGTCAATGAGGAAGTCCATTCCCATGTTGGCTCATCGGGCTCATCATCCTCTCTGCAGTAGACTAAGGAGGATTCGGACGGTCTCTGAAGTGCCTGTTCAATCGTATGCTTAAAATCTCCTGGAGTCCTCGAAGTCTACTACCGACTCTGACACTATTGCCATTTCTGACTCATTTATCTGGTTTTCTTCTTTTGGTAACTGGGAACAGGGGCTCTGGACTAGTGCACGTGGACTCCCTCGTGTTTGAAGGATGACCATCAGTGGCAACATGGCCAGGCCTTGTGCTGTGTCCCTTTGCTTCATCCTCTGTGCCCCCTGCAGCAGAGTACCTCTTCTCCCTCGCAGGGCACTGGAGGCAGAGAACTTTCTCCATCTCCTTTTGCTCTGGCCTAATTTTTCCAGGAGTCAAGTGGAGTCAGAATCCTAGGCTCTACCTTGTTAATCTGGGCTTTTCTGTGAAAGGAAGTTTATATCCAGGTGTCAATGACTACTTGAACAAATTGCAAGTTTCACGTGTCAGAAATCCCACGGTTCATTTTTGGTTGATTAGTGAGCCACTTGCCAATTGAGAATCACCATTTATACTTTGCTTTGAGTTCACTGTTACTTCTTTTTAAAGCAGCAGAAAAGTAAAAGAGGCCACAAATCATGGGTATATAAAGATAGTTCATATTTTAGGTTTTTCTGCTCCTATGACTTCTGTTACAGTTCCTTAACTCTGCTTTTGGAGTGAGACCTCAATAGACAATACATAAACAAACAGCTATGACTATGTTCCAATAAAGCTTTATTTATACAAATAGGCAGGGGGCTGGGTGTGCTATAATTTTGGTACCAGGAAGCAAATAGGATATTCTATGACCACATCCTAAACACTTTAAGCTTAATAGTCATCCCTCCAGAGCCCAGAAGTCTTTGGTGGGGTTTCCCCTTCTGTTAATTTCTCTCTATAGTAACCTTTGCTGCCTTTTTCCAAGCTCATCTGGCTTATCCAAGTCTCTGACAATTTGCCTTAGACTTTCATCCTCTAACGTGCCATCCTGACTCCCACATGCATCTGAACTTGACTCGCTCAGCAAATGTTGAGTTCCTGCCACGTGGCAGGTGGCTTTATGTTCACTACTAACGCTGCACAGGGGAAGAGCTAAACAACAACAGCAACAACATTTTCTGCCGTCAGGGAGCTTAAAATTTATTGTCAAAACACAGTCCATGCGCTAGACCATGGTAATGTACATATGTGATGGATGATGGATATAAAAGCATAAAGGAAGCTGACAGCTGTGTAATGGAAAACTTGGGCAGCAAACTCCTGCGAAAAACCCTTCCATCCTGTGCCTGATGGAGTTTGCCAGTGCTGGACAGACAAGCATCACCTGGAGTAGCCCATGCACGGCATCGTGTCTATTCACTTAGCCATGGACAAGGTCAATTTTCAGCAACTGTTTGTAGCCATGTCAAGGTCATTTGTTTGGATACTTTGGCATGAGAAACTCAGTTCCTGAAACCAGAGTGGTATACCCTTGCTCTGAGTTCAAGTACCTTCCATGGTGTGCTGGGTTTTCACCCAGTCTTCCTTCTGCAACCTTCACACTGGCTCAGTGATGGAGATGCCTGGTGCTCCTCACTAGCCTCATGTTGCCTAACTTTCTTTCCTTATGTTGGCATACATCGATTCTGTACTCACGCCTCTTGTATTTGGCTCTAATTCATCATCAGTGTCTAGCTGGAGATTGGCTTACTGTCCTTCTCCTTTCCTACAGTATTTTACCTAGATTTTATCCCTCTACGTTTGAATTCTCCTTTTAAACCTTCCTCTCACTTTCCCTTTTACATCAAGCTTCTCCCCAGATCCTCCCATGATGATTTCCCTTGAACTTCTTGCGTTTCATCTTTCCATGTCAGCTATGGGAGAAATGGGGAACACCTTGAAGAAAGGGAGTGTGCATCAGGTCTCCAGGTCCAACCCCCCTTCATCTGTGAAGAACTGAAGCTTGTAAACACAATGCTGAATCATGTCACCTCCTCTCCTGAGGCAGGCACATCCTCTAATGGGAAAATACACTTCCATAGGGCTACAAGGGAACTCGGAAGACGCATAGTTTGTCTGGTCTTGTGACGATGAAGCCTAAGATGGCTTTGTAATGATTTTGTCTCTCACTGGATACAGAATGATCCAGTGTGATCCAGAACGATTTGGAATTAGTGGAACCGCTCATTGCAGACTGGGAGAGAACCACCACTCATCCACACCCATCAGCCCATTAATTTGAGGGTAGAAACTTCCAGCTGATGCTCAGAGAAAGCCCCCTCCCCAGACTGAACCTGAGCATTAAATAGAAAAGGCACATAAGGAAGCTGACAGGCTGTCCAAACTTGCCATCTCTAGGTGACAAAAATGCTCTCTTCGCACTCCTCTTAACCTTTTCAGAAATTCACTTGTTTATAGAAAATCGCCAATCTCAGCTAGGGAGGTTACATGACTTTGTGAATCACAATTAGCCCTTAATTTGGCTTGATGACTGGGATACATGAGAGGCAGTACATTTCTGTTACACAGCCCATCATGTGCATGAGGGCTTAACATGTGTCTAGGGGCTTTGCAGTTAGCTGATGGGATGATTTTATAGGACATTCCCAAATTCTGGATTTTTCAGAGATCACTTTGATGAGAGGAACAATATTTCAGTGTTAAGTCACTTACTGTCTTACCATGCTTGTTGAGTATCTACTATGTGTCAGAATACCGCTGGAGCTACACACATTCTTATGAGTAGATAATGGACATCTCTCAGGTATTCCTTTTTAACATAAAAATTGATACTCAGAGAGAGTCTTCATGAAGGCACGTGGCTTCTAGGGGTAAAGATGGATATTGGAGTTCAGAGACAAGCTATGTAACCACTCTTCTTGGCTTCTCTCCAAACCAACATTACTGAACGCCAATTATAGATGTCTGGATTGTGAATTATGAATCTTGGAGGCCAACTCTCTATACTACACTCACTCCATTAGTGGGTTCTAGTCTCTTTCATCCCCCCATCTGTTTATCTGTCCTTCTGCCCATACACCCATCTACTTACCCCTTCACAAGGACAATAATTACAGCAAGAATAAGGAGACCCAGGATGTAGAAGTAGCTGGTCTATTAAAATTGAAATATTCTGTCACAGAGTCACCTCATCCATAAAACTAGCATATAAAAGTAATAGTAGACATCTAAAGATTAAAATTATGATGATTAAATGAGATAACATGTAACTTACTATTATTATGTATTGTTTCACTTCATTATGTATAAATGTCCAGAATATTTTCTTTCCATGCTGAAGATTAAATCCAGGATCTTGCAATTACTAACTGCTCTACCATTGAGTCATCCCCAGGGATCTTAAAAGATGTTGTTAGATTAAGTAATTGAAGTTTAAAGCATACAAAATCCTGCTTAATTTGGATTTCTTTGAATGCCATCTTTGATGACAGTGGGGATTCATGCACCAGTGTAGTTCATATTTTCCCTCTACTGCAAGGAATTTATTGAGCAAATGAGCAAAGGCACCACTGCTTGTGATGCATCTCACTTCAGGAGCACGTTGAAAACACCTGTGCACAGACAGTACAGCGCTTCTTAGTTGGGAGCCATCTTATTTACACATTGAAATAGATCTCTCAAGTACTCTCTCTTTCTAAAGGTGGTAAAGTTACTTCTAGGTCCTGCATATATGTCTGCCCTGGCTCTGAGAAAATCATCCAACAAATCAGAGCTTTTGTTTTCTGATTTGTAATTCAGTACTCAATGGTTGTTTACAATTTAAGTGAGATCTTCTGAGTTCTTCAACATGATTATTGTTTACTCCTGAGTGCCAAGATGTAGGGTACAGTGAAGAACAGAATCTGGACAGTCACGGTCCTTTGTCTTACGTGGAGTATAAAGGAGAGCAGACACACAGCGGGTCCCCAGTTATCCTTTATTCCTGTCCCTTCTAAGTTCTATGTGGAGCCACAAAAGCACCGAAGAGACACTTTCCTATAGCACTTTAGTGTGAGGCTGTGGGTGCAGAATGCCCTTCTGTGTTGTTCAGTCCAGAGAGATAGGAGGAAAAAAGACATGCTGGTTGGCCTTAGCTCTTGTCCTGCTGTTGCATTTACCCACTTTGTAATATCAGGGCAGCTTTAGAGTTTGTTTGGCCTCAGTTTCTCCTTCAATTCAGTCAGCAGGTCAAACAGATAAACACCCCCGTCTCTTTCAGAGAAGACGGTGGGATTTTATGATCATTTATAATCCTTGCCAGAGAATGAAACCTTTAAATCTCTTAAAGGGGGCAGATGTAGGACAGCCGTTTTCCATTTGATGGATAGAGAGGAAAATGGGCTACTGAAATGTGGCCCTGGTCCAATAACCCTCTTTCCTGTACCTGTGCCAGTACTTAAGCTTGAAGGATTGACCACTGGGAAGATGCTTGGCCAACTCAATGGCTTAAACACTTAGGCTTCCTGCCAAAAAGGCATTTTCAAAATTAAGCCTTTCAATTTTAAGAGCACTGGTCTTGACGTTTCTGCCCAATGTCCATCCTTCTTACCTGCCTTAATTCACTTTGACTATCTTCCTGGACCAGCCAAACACCCATACAACTTGGGAGTCAGCATGCAGGAGATGTAGACTTGCATAGTCACAGGATTCCTCATGTCTTCCCTGGTAACCAGATTCTGCTTTAGAGATATAAACAGCATATACTTGATTACTTTGTAGCAAAGATTCTATAACCCAATGAAAGTTAGTAGCTGCTTTGTATTGTTGATAGGGGAAGGAACTTTAAAAGTCAGGGCCCAGCAGGAGTTATGTGACTGGGGGATGCCTCTCTGGGATTATGGGATGCCTCTCTGAGATTGGCTCTGTTTTCTCGCCTCCATAAAGTGGGTAGCTTCTCCTGCAAAATGTTCATACCATGACATAATATATTGCCACAGCCAACCCCCCAAACAAGAGGGTCAACCATCTATAGACTAAAACCTCTGCAGCTAAGATCCAAATAAACATTTCCTTTCTTTAAGTGGGAATATTTCAAGTATTTGCTATAGTAATGGAGAACTGATATGATATCATAGTATGTGATTTAATTTACACTTCGTATTATAGAACCAGAACAATGTCCCGTGTCACACAGATAGTAAATTGGGGGTGTACGAAGGTGAAATATCTTGTCAGATGTCACAAGGATAACGCTAGGTTTGCTGGATCTGAATCTGAGTGGTTCCGAGTTCAGTGAGGACCATGACACCCAGTTGCTTCAGAAAGAGCTGAGAATAGCACATAGGCCTTACTGGTTCTGCAAGTGACCTTGGCTCTGGGCTCCTCCCTTTACCCATAACTCTTCTTGATCTTCTGCTAAATTTTTAGACTGATTTTTCACTCCTCTGCTTGAGTGGGGACGTGTTCTCTCACACAGTGACGCTCATGATTCTGCTGGCATGGTTAATTGCTGTTTTTGTTCCATTTGAAGCTAAGCGGGAGATGCTGAGGGTGTTAGATTAATCGTAGCACGTATAATCGTCTGTGTGAAGAAGCAGTATTTGGCAATGACCTCCCAGCACTATCCCAAAGAAAACCGTGTTCCTATGATGGCTTTATACATGATTGATCTCAAAAGAATGCTGGTACCCTGTATTGGACAGTTTTACGGAAATAATGAGAATACACCAGATATTTCATATTATTTTTTGTTATTAGGCTTTATTAGTGACATTGGGACATAATGTTGACTAACACATATCCTGTCCCTTTGGACATCTTTAGAAAATGTAAAGGAGTCATTATACAGTCAGGAGGATGTTTGCAGTCACATGATCTACCACATCTAACCAAGGAGTCAGTTACTCTTTTATTACACACTCTAGACTTTAATGTCCACCTCTAGAATGTCATCCTCCTCTTCCTTCCCCTTCTCCCCCTCCTCTTTCTTCAATTTTGTTTTTGTATTTCTAGACAGGGTTTCTCTGTGTATCTCTGGCTGTCCCCAAACTCACTCTGTAGACCAGGCTCACCTTGAAATCACAGAGATCCGCTTCCTCTGCCTCCCTGAGTGCTAGGATTAAAGGTGTGCACCACCACCACCTGGACCCAATGCTTTCTATCTGTAATCTTCAACTTAAAATTAATGTGGAATACAAGAGCTCCTTTCTGACTTAGTTATTGATCGTGGGGCTAGATAGATGGTTGTAAGGCCAAGACATTAAGGTATATGCACAGGACACAAGCTACACAGTACGAAAGTGGTCTCGGATGCAATGGATTCATGGGAGAATGCTTAACAGCACAGTAAGAGTTAGATTTTCATTTCAGAAGGATTACTTTGTGGCTCATGGAAGCTGCATTTGAAGGAGAAACAAGAGGCAATGATTACAGTCAGAAGCTGGCTACCCTCTCCCAGGCCAGAGATAAAGGAGAGCTGAGGAGCTTTGAGAAATGAAGACAAATGAGTTTTTAAAAGCATTCTAGAGATTAAATAAGTAAAGTTCGATTATCTATTGCATATGGTATATATGTAATCAGGATAAATGTAAGGCAATTTTCCTATTCTTGAGACAAGGCCTTAACAGTACAAACTTTCATTGAAACATCTGTGCATTTGAATCCTAGTGCTACTGATTTTACCAGATATGGTGTTGAATAAGACGACTGTTGAGTCTCAATTCTTTTCTTTTTTCAAGTGAGGACATGACTGATGCCTTCCTCCCAGAGTGTTGAAGAGCTGAATAAGCTTTGTACATGCAGAGTCAGGGGCCTGGGCATGAAGACATTCATGGGGGGTTGACATTAATCCAATCTGCCCCCCAAGGGCCTGACTGGCTCTTCTCACATTTTAATGACCAGGTATCACCTTTGCCTCTTTCTTTTCCTCATGTTTCACATTGAGTCACTAGATTCTGTCAATAGTCCATAAAATTTCATAAGTTTCCAACTCATGGCCATTCGTCTCTACTACTGTCTTAACCACCATCTCACACAATGTTAATGCCCATTTTAGGGTAACTCACCATGGCTTTTCTCCTGGATTGCAGAAAGACCTTCCAGATAGGTCTTCCTACACTCATCTTTGCCATCAACAATTACCTACAGCATATTATACTTAGTAGTAACATTTAGGGATATAATCTTGTTCAATAGGGTGGAAACATGTAGGATTTATGTGTGAAGATCAGTTTTTTTCCTATATACTAGCAACTGACAAATAGAACTAAGATAAAATACATAGTAACATTTATATTATCACATTCCAAAACAGAATACTTATGTATACATCCAAAAGTATGTATAAAAGATCAAGACAAAAACATTGTAAACACAGGTGAAAGAAATCAAAGCAATAACTTATAATGAATTATTACATGTTTATGAATAAGAGGATTCATTATTGTCAATATAACACTTCTTTCTACTTAGATCTATAGACTTGACACATTGCTGGAAAAATATTAGCAATTGTTTAAGTGAATATTTGTAAGAGATTCTGAAGTTTACATGGAGAGACAAATAACCCAATATAATATCAGAGTTGAAGGATTATCAGGACCCAATTTCAAGACTGGCTAAAAAACTATAATAATCATAACATGATTATGATGGGTAGAAAATAGACAAATTGATTAATGTAATAAAATAGATACCAAAAGCAGTCCCAAAATTATGACATAGGAGCAAAGGTAACACAATGCAGGAAAGATAGGCAATAACAAAGGATCCTCCAATAACTGGACCACCATATGCAAAGAAGGAAACTAGAAACATCCTGTGATGAGTAGTACTGTCAACTGACACAATATATAATCACCTAGGAAGGGAGTTTCAATGAAAATTGTCTAGGTCAGGTTTGACCTGTGGGTAGGTTTGTGAGGGACTGCCTTGATTATGTTAATTGAAGTGGGAAGGACCAGCCCACTGTGGGCAGTGTCATCCCCTGAGTTTGGAGCCTGAATTGAATAGGAGTAGAAAAGAGAGTTGAACAGTAAATATGCATGCATTTTATTTGCTCTTGATTGTGTGTGACTATAGGATGTGACTAGCTGCTTCTAGGTCCTGACGTGTTAATCTCCCAGGAATGCCTTCACAGAAAGATTGAGAATGATGTTTGGTGATACATCCAGGAACCCTAGCCTATCATCCCATCAAGGTAATTCAGAAAATGAATCAACAAAAATCTGTCTTGCCACCCATCCTAAGTATTTTCCAATCCCTTTCAGGCCTCCCTGGCCTCCCTCTGGTCTTTCATGTGTAGCTGTGATGGCTAATGTCGGTGGTCAGCTTGAAAAGGGAACCCCAGTTTAAAAATTGTTTCCATCAGATTCCTTTGTGAGGTTGTCTGTGGGACATTATCTTGATTGTTAATTGATGTAGGTGGAAGGACTCAGCTCACTGTGAGCAGTACCAGCTCTAGAAAGGGTGGCCAGGGCTGTAAAAGAAAGCTGCCTGGATGTGAGCCTGGCAACAAATAAGTGAACGGAGTTCCTCCAAAGTCCTTGCTTCTGTTTCCATCTCCAGGTTCCTGCCTTGAGTTCCTGCCCTGAGGAACTCTTAACTGAAGGTGTGAGATGAAATAATCCCTTTCCTCCACAGGTTGACTTTTTGTTGTTGTTTTTGTTGTTGCACTGTTTATCACAGCAAAAGAAATAGAGCAGCTTCCCTCTTTTATCTTGGATTGCTTTGAGACCCTGGTTCAGCTCTCCAAACTGCAGCCTTGGAAGAGAACATTTCCCCTTAGGGGGTGTGAAGGCAGGCAGTCTAAGATTCAAGGACTGCAGTCCCTTGTGTTCCTTGGCTAATGACACCCAGAGTAGCAACTTCAGCTGTGTCTTCTTACCTCCGCTTCCTTCTTATTTTGTGCAATGTGTGTAGTCTTCGTTTTTGTTGTGTCTCTTCATCCAAAGGCTCTTATGCCCCATGTGCTGTTGGCATTCTCCCTCTACCCTCCTGCCCCAATTTTGTGAGCAGTGTTTAGTAAATACTAGCTGGATTAAGTAACTAATTAGTGGTAATTGTGGGAGAATGCCCTGGAAAGTCTAATTAGCAATTCTTTTTGTGAGTGCTGGTTTCCAGGTTTGATGTAAGATTTTGGAAGACCACGTACTGTCTTTCTTGGTTAGCTTTTCTATTTTCTGCTTTTGTCTCTCATAGGATAAGGCTGAGATTCCTAAGTATAATATGTGTAATACTGAAGAAAAGTACTGACATCATGTTTTGTGCCTCCTTTTTTTTTTTTTTTTTTTTTTTTTTCGGTTTTTCGAGACAGGGTTTCTCTGTGGTTTTGGAGCCTGTCCTGGAACTAGCTCTTGTAGACCAGGCTGGTCTCGAACTCACAGAGATCCGCCTACCTCTGCCTCCCAAGTGCTGGGATTAAAGGCGTGCGCCACCACCGCCCGGCTTTGTGCCTCCTTTTTAGAGAAATTTGTTGGGATCATAAAAGAAAAAGGACATTTGAATTGGATGGACGAGATTTCAATTTCTTTCTCAATCACTTATTTCTGGGACATTAGTTTCCCATTCTATTTTCGGTGTTTGACAAAAATCTCCTTTACCCAGATGTGATGAAAAATGAGGCTATTACTGTTTGGCATTAGCGTAGATAATGGACCATATCACCCCACCACACAAGACGCCTCCATACATTGCCCTGTCCGGAGATAGGACCTCATGGGGTCCTTACCTGCTATTTAATTCAAGCCCTTGTGTGAACCCTGACTCCTCAAAGGGAAAAGCCTTAATGGTCTGCAATCCACCAACATAATGGGATGCAAAAAGCACCAGGAGCCCCCTCAATTAAGCACAAGGTGACTTAGCCCCATCCTCCCCAAAAAGCACCACACAGTCCCTTCAGACTGGTCAGTGTACTGCGTTAAAATCAATATTTCCCAAACTCCATTGCTGTTCATGTCTTACTGAATTACAGAGCCAGCCGGAGTATATCAGCTTCTCCCTCTGGGAGTGGGGACTCCCCAACACAGCAAGGCTTTTTGTTGCAGTGTGATGTGCTTGGAATTCATTACCCTGGGGACTTGGCGAATTGAAGATCTATTACTTTTTACATTCCACTTGCTGTAGAGTGCCTGGCATAATGCGCTGGCTACTCTCCAGAATCTCTGATTGTTTTTATATTTCTGTCTGTTCCTCATCTTTGTTTTATTTTGCTTTGTGTTTGGTGGTGGAGACCAGCTAGAGATAATAGGGTGGAAAAATAACAATTACAGAATTGGAAGGATAAAGCTTAAGTCACTTCCATCCAATAATGTGCCACTTTAAATATATTGACAGTGATGGTAAATGGTAAATAATATCTACTCATAAGTATGCACTAATATGTTTGGCATATTCTAAGTACTTGATAGGTATGCATTGAGGAAAAAAAACATTAACACAGAAACACAGACTCACATAAATATATTGTGATAAAAAAGTGATGATCAGCTGCCCCTTTTGCTTCCTCCTCCTCTTCTCATTTTTTGTAACCTCCGTCCTTCTCTTTGCCCTCTCACTTCCTTCTCCTTATTCTATTTCTCCATTTTCTTCTTTTTGAGGTAAGATCCAAGGTGCTGAGATGAGAGATGTTAACTATCACATCTGGTCAAGTCCTTCTTATTGTTTAATTATTATTAGACCTATATTTTCATAGTTTATTTATCTGTGCCTTCAACTAATTAGATGGCAAATATATTAAAATTACTGGTCTGTATAATCATGCATAGATTTTTTTCTTTTATTATCTTAAATATTATACTATAAAAATGCAAACAGTATTTACAGTGTACTGCATGCTATAATCAATGCAGATATGATTTGAAATGTTTAAGAGGAAATATATATAAAAGTGCTAGGCCGGGCGGTGGTGGCGCACGCCTTTAATCCCAGCATTTGGGAGGCAGAGGCAGGCGGATCTCTGTGAGTTCGAGACCAGCCTGGTCTACAGAGCTAGTTCCAGGACAGGCTCCAAAGCCACAGAGAAACCCTGTCTCGAAAAACCAAAAAAAAAAGTGCTATATGATTTTATATAAGAGGCTCAAGCATCCCATTCTTTGGTACCCAAGGTAGCCCTTTAATGAACTTACCCAGTCAGCAAGTAATAACTATATTTCTCAACTAAAACCATTATACTAGGAAAATCATGATTCTCATCCTGTATTGACATGCCTTACACAAGTCACGCAACATCTTCAGACCTTTTCTTTTTCATATGTGGAATTGGGGGTGAAGTGCAATCACTAAATGAATTTTAGGAAACTCAAGTAATTGCTCTCTGCTACCTGGAACATAACTAGAAAATGGACTGTGCTGAATGAACTTTTACATTGTTTTTCTACATCATAGCAGTTTTTCAATTTAACTGGCTATAAAAACTTTAATACATCTGTGCTAGTGCATATATGTATATTTATGTATACATATTTAAACTTTTTTTTTTTTTTTTTTTTTGGTTTTTCGAGACAGGGTTTCTCTGTGGTTTTGGAGCCTGTCCCGGAACTAGCTCTTGTAGACCAGGCTGGTCTCGAACTCACAAAGATCCGCCTGCCTCTGCCTCCCGAGTGCTGGGATTAAAGGCGTGCGCCACCACCACCCGGCTCATATTTAAACTTTTTTCTTGTTTAAGAAGTTCATACAAGCAAATGATACATTTTGATCAAACTCACCTCTTATTCACCCCCTCCAATTCCTTCACTCTTTTCCCTCCCAACTGGGATCCACTATTTTTAAAAAGCCTGCTGAGCAGACTTATTGCTAGTGGTAGAATCATCTACTCAGACATGGGTAGGCTCCCAGGGGCTGCATCCCTGAAGAAAACTGACTCTCTTTTCCCTGAAGTACATATTCTGAATTCTGAAAGACCACAATTGTTGACCTCCTACTATTATATCCAGCAAAACTATCTATTCAAATTGAAGGAAAAATCAAAAGTTTCCATAATAAAAACTCATTAGAGGAATTTATATCATCAAGCCAAATCTACAAAGAATTTTAGAAAAAATACTTGAAGAGAGAAACATTAACACACCCAAGAGATTACAGAGAATAAACAAGTCCAGAACACACACACAATATACGTGTATATATTTCAATAATAACTTTTAATATTATCAGTGTAAAACTCTCCAAATATAAGCACACTTTTCTCCCCTTCCTATACTTCCTCATACCAAATTTCTATTTATCTCTCCTTTGCTTTTTTGTTGTCTGATACATTGAGAAAACAGTCCAGAACCATTGGGAACTATCACAGCAGGAGTTTGAGGACGCAGCCAGTCACACTACAATGGTAGCAGAGCAATATGAATGCTTACACTCTGCTCACTTTCTCCTTTTTATTCTCTTCAACACCCCACCCCATGTAATGGTGCTTATAGTGAAGATGGATCTCCTTCCTCTGTTAATCTAACCTAGATAACCCCTCACTGACATTGCCCAGAAAGTTGTCTCCTAGGTGACTCTAGCTCCTGTCAGGAGGATAATCAATGTGAATCATCACATGTATAAAAGAGCAGTGATTCTGATTTCTGACTTCCCATACCCGTTGGCAGAGGCACCACTGTTTTCTCATAAGACCTGGATTGGCAGCAAAATCTGAAGCCCAGATGCTCTCAGTTTCTTCTTGTTATTTTGACAATTCAGTAAGCAGTACCCCTGCTACTCAGGTCCTTGTACTCATGAGTAGCATCACAGCCAAGCCCAGGAGCCACTTGGTTCCCCTTTGTGAGTGCTGAGATACTTAATCTTCAATGGATGCTGCAGAGTTCAATGTGTTTAAACTCTTTGTTTTAGACCCTTGGTGTTGAGTGCTAGCCGTCTCTCTTTAAGATCAGTATTTCTTGTCTAGGCTTCTTTATGGAGGGACAGGGTCTCCACAAAGAGCAAGGACTGAGGTCTGGCTCTGGAACTCACACACTAACTCTGGCTGTATTCAGTTGCTTTGCTTGAAGTGGATCACAGCCTGTTGGATCCCAGGATGTGGAATCTGACTCTACCTCCCGAGGAGATAGGAGAGGAGTCCTGCTTATGAATATAGCTCAGAGGTTGTATAGATTTTAAACTGATCTTGTCTTTTTAAGGACACGCTGTGTTTTTTCTTCTTTTAAAATGTATTTAAAAAGGAAGGAGCTGTCAGGTATTCACATGGAGCTCAGAGGCAATTGGAGAGGGTGCTGGGATCAAACTCAGGTCATAAGTTTTTGTGACAAGTGCCTTTATCCACTGAGATGTCTTGTCATCACAGGGACACCTCTCATCTGTCTCTGTGAGGGACATCACTCTACATCCTCCCATACCTTAAAGAGTATTAGGCAGGTGTGGTGGAACTGAGTTATGTTATCTTTCAAAGATAGTAATGAAGCTGCTTTTGATGATGATGGCGATGAGACTTTCATTCTATACAGCTTATAAAGTACAGCTTACTTATGCCTTCGTGAGTATTGTTAATTAAGAATATTCAGTTAAACCTAGTTTTACCATTATGAGGCTTAAGCGCAGTCTATAAAATAAAAAAAGGGTCATGCTATATTTTCATCTTGAATTTTGGTCAGCATAACTTCATACTAACACCCAAATAGGATAATTACCTTTTACATGTGTGTATGCTGTTGAGCACAATCCAGATTTATGTCTGCTTTCATGGTGGCTTAAGGGACAGATTGGGCTGGTCGCTTGAGCATGGTGGGTATATCAGAAATGGGATAGTTGGTTAGCACGGTAATTGCATTTTTGTTTTTTTTTAAGAAACATGCACACTGATTTCCATAGTGGCTGGATCAGTTTATATCTCCTACAGCAGTGTCTAAGGATTTATTTTTTTCTCTGCATCCTCAGCAGTATCTATTGTTTCATTTTTTACTTTTATATACTTTTTCTTCGAAGATTTTATAAACGTATAAAATATATCAGAATGAAATCCACCCCTACTCTTCCTCCAGTACCTCCTAATCTCTTCTCAACAGATCTCCTTCCCAACTTCATGTTCATATATAAATAAAATTACAAAATCTAAAGTTTGACTAGTGCTGCACCTGCCGGTACATGCATTGGTTTCTTTCTTTCTTTTTTTTTTTTTTTTTTTTTGGTTTTTTGAGACAGGGTTTCTCTGTGGTTTTGGAGCCTGTCCTGGAACTAGCTCTGTAGACCAGGCTAGTCTCGAACTCACAGAGATCCACCTGCCTCTGCCTCCCGAGTGCTGGGATTAAAGGCGTGCACCACCACCGCCCGGCAATGCATTGGTTTCTTGATAGTCACTGCCTTGGCGGGGGTAAGATGGAGTCTTACTGTCATTTCATTATCCATTTTTCTGGTGGCTGATGAAGTTAAAGAGTTTTGTATGTTTATGGCCATTTGTCCTCTGTCTTTTGAAACTTCTGTTCATTCATTAGCCTGGTTAGCGGTTGCATTTTGTGGGTTTGTAGTGTTTATTTTTACAAAGCAACATTTTAGACACGGGGACTCAGCATGTCAGGTTTCTACATTATTAGTTATGTAATCCCCAGTCTTCAGTCACTGTTCAATGTGCTGCGATCTCCCCTAATACCAACCAATGCCAGTGTGACATGAAAATGGATAATTTGTGTGTGTGTGTGGGGGGGTCTATAACATGGAAAAACACTGTCTTTGTGCTGGGTCCTTAGCAAAGATTTTCAAGTGCGTGCATACTGGAGCCCGTGTCTTGTAAAGTTCCCCATGAATAAGCAGAGGCTTCAAATGGACAGGAAACAATGCAATTTCCATGAAAGTTAATTGCTGTCTGTGTTTCCTGGGAGCTAATGGCCTGGTGAGAGATGTCCTGAGCCATGCTAATGTGATGATTCAGGCGTTTGTTCAGGTACCAATTATGAACAGGAGTCACATCTGTCACTGCCAACCTGTTTGGAGAGCCAACCACCTCTCCCCCATCCCTGAAAAAGTTGCCATGGCAATTGTAGGACAAGAAATCATCCCAACAAAAGAAAAAGGAGTGCACTACAGCCACAGAAGTCTGGCTTTAACCACCGAGCATTGGATCAACACTGGAGTTGTTCTGTTTATTTTTTGTGTGTGTGTGTCCAGCATCAGCGTAGGCATAGGCTGGAGGGAAAGATGTCATGGACCCTAGGCTCAAAAGATAGCCTTTTCACATGCCTTGTTATAGCTGGCAACAGGCTTCTTCAATGAGAAATGATGAAACATTGGGGCAGCTTATGACAGTAAGTCTGAGTTGGTAATGTTGCTGGTACATTTAGAAGAATCTTTCATGTTCTTTGTGGGCCTTATGTGCTGCTTCTCCTGTTTCTCATTCATGTAGAAGTCCTAGTATTACATAATGTATGTAACTGTCACAACAAAATTTGAAGTGTTATTTAATTTTTTTCCAGCGGTATGATAGGATTCTTTTTAATTAAAAAATTAACTTGTTCTCAGATGATTTCACCCATGTATGAAAAACATGCTGGCTGCTCTCACATCCACTTCCCTTCCACCCCTGTGCACTGCCTTCTCTTTAGCTCTGTTCTCTCTGCGCTGTACTTTTCTTCCTTAAATGCATATGGCTCTTCTGTCTCTACTCCAAGGTTAAGTAAGACCTTACATCTGATATCTGTTGACTCTAGGTCACACCTCTTGACCATCCAGTCTTCAGATATTTCTGCAGGTGCATCGTCTATGCTTTCCTCCAGTTTTGATCCTTACCTTCAGCCCTTTGTGTGCAGTATACTTTCACTTCAGTATCCAGTATCATGTCAAAATGGCATATCACACCCTACCTGCTTGCAGTCCTCCAATCTCATCCCTGATCAGTCCTGATCAGTTTTCCCATTTTAGTCGATGACAATGGGCAAGCAATTCAGAAATAGCTTCCTTGTCTGAACCCTCAGGGAGGGCAATGGTTTGACACTCAGAGTCGTACCTTCTGCATGCCTTACCACTCCATATAGTGACACCCTGGTCCCAACCAGCAGCACCATCTACTCGCTTCATTGTCATTGTTTTCCAGCGAGTCTCCATTTCGTCTTTGCTCTTCTACATTCTGTTTTCTATCCTGTAGTGAAAGGCATCTCTTAAAACACAAATGAGATCAAGCTGGGTCTCTGCGCAGAACCTTCTAGCGCCCATACTTGAACCTAACTGGCTTTAATTACCTGCCAAAATTCTTGTACTCTTACAAGATCTAAATAGTTTAGACTCTGTGGTCTCTTGCACCCCACTTTCCTGCTTTTTTGTTACCTCCAGTCAGCTTCTTTGTGGAAAAAAAAATGTCCTGCAGGGCTTTTCTGTTTTTCTCTTTCTTCTCCTTATAAACCTCTGTAGGTGACCAAAGGACCCACTCTTATTGATTCTGTTCTCTACTTAAAAATCCCTTCAATATGTTCCTTCTGCACTTTCCCTAAAATTCCCTTTTCCCTGCCACCTCACTTCCATCATCCTCTGTCCTGCTTGTTTCCTTAAAGCTGTCACAGCTGGGAGAAAGAAGCACAGTGCAGTGCAGTTTCTCTCTGTGTGTGTTTTGCAGGTAGGATAACATGATGAAAATACAGGCAAGGTATAAGTATATATGTATATATATATATATGCAAATGTTATATGAAGTCTATTAGTGCATATGCAAAAGTAGTCTTTAACATAGTATGAAATAGTATTACCATGTTTTACTAGACAGGAACCTATGAGGTCTGGAAGTGTGTCTGGTTCATACCATGTTTAAAGATGGTGCTGTTGTATGGTAGAAGCCCTATGCATGTATGTTAAATCTTAAGAGTGTTACACCCAGCTCACAGACCAGAGTTCTAGTCTATTCTTTATGACATATCTCCTATGTTGCCTGCTTCAGCAATACTTCTTGACCTACTATAGAAATAATCTGCTTCCTTAACTCCAGTCCTCATCCTCCCATGTTATATAATGATATGCTCAACTTTCTCATGTAGTTGTCTCTGCATTTCACAAGGGAAGATATGTTATTATTTGTTTAATTTTGTTGTCTAGAACAGAATGTTATAAATGTTCAACATCTGCATGAAAATAAATAGCAGAGTTTTAGTGGCAGATATATGTTTCCTATGAAGAAGCAACTTCTTAATATCTCTACCAATAAAGTAGAATTATGGGGGAAATTTTAGACAATCTATTTTAGAAACATCTGAGGAGTGGAAATAAGAAATCAGGCATTTAAAGACCATAATAAAATGTCTACATTGTCAACTATGTCATATAAATGAATTTTGAAACTCAGGCAATTATAATTGAAGTTGAATGTAGAAAAACCTAGTAATTTATTTGAGTCTATTTTCTTGCAGTTAGTACAATGCCTGGAAGATGTGTATTTGATGCTTACTTACTAAATTTTTAATAATTACAATTAATATCTTTTTTGCTTTAAGTATCTGGTTTATGCCCTAGTATATTTAACTTATTAAAATAGTATCTTTGGTGATTAAATTTTTTTACTACCTTCTTTCCACATTTATTTTAATTTTGACACCCAAGGAATATCAAGGTTGTGTAACTTATTTTCATTTACTGTGGATTTATTTTGAGCATATTTTTCGTTATGTGATTGAACTCAGTTGCATGCGTTCTAAATCTAGATCAATGTAGTTTCCTTTTCCATAGATGCTTTTCAAAGGGTGTGTCCCAATTTCTTCTCATAGTGAACAATTTTTAATCGTGTCCTAGATTATGTCATGTTTTGAGACTACTTTTCTTACTCATTCAGTTAGAGTTGTAGTTGATTGTTGTTGGTCACTGTTATTATTTCTTGCCTTGTTATAATGGACAATTAGCTTAGTTGAAGTAAAATAAAAAAAAAACTGTACCACAGGTTTCTCTTGTTTGTTTTTCTTATGGACAAGTGATAAAACTTCATTGCATGAATAATGAAATCACAAAAATCTTGGGAACATTTGTTAGAATAGGTGAGTGTATTCTAACGAATACACGGGCATATCTGAGTAGCCCATGGGTTTTAGATATTGGGTCATCTTTACCCTCACATTCACTTAGCTCAGTCCTAATTATCCTTCAGCATCCTCAGCATCTTTCCATCACTCTGCTAAGAGGCTCATCTCTCAGCTGTCCCAGGATTCTACTGAGTTCTGATCTTTCATCCTCAGACCATCTATTTGATATTTGCCCTCATACACATGGTCTGGATTCAAGAGGTGTGTTCAGTATTTGTATAAAGAATATGTCCCTTTGGAGTCTTTTCTGTGTTCTTTCCTTCACTTTGAAGATACGTTCTGGTCTTTGGGATTTTTGTCTTTTCTAGCAATTGCTCCCTGTCTCATGATAAAGTCACAGAAAGAGTAACTTACTGTATTACTTCCCTGACTCTGAAGAAGTCAGTTCTCCTTGAGAATGTGTGTGCTCTCTTCTATACTGTCTTGCCTTCAAAGAGGTGTTTTTGAATCATTTACTATATCCACTGGATGGTGTGTAGGAAGATGAGCCTGGTAGGAGCTCACTTGGTCATACAGCAAAATAATCTCAATAAAACAATGCGTAGCATCCTTGAATCCTGCTAAGGGACAGTCCTTCTACCGGTGATTTGTAAACACATTTTAGACAGTACAGACTCAGTGACACAGTCGTAAATACATACAGTGATTGCATCATGGTTTAGAAAGATTTACTTCTGTTGCAAGGAGCCGCTTGTTCATTCTGGAAGCCCAGAACCAAAATAACCCCACAGAAACTGTATTGATTAAATCACTGCTTGGATGCTGGGCGGTGGTGGCGCACGCCTTTAATCCCAGCACTTGGGAGGCAGAGACAGGTGGATCTCTGTGACTTTGAGGCCAGCCTGGTCTACAAGAGCTAGTTCCAGGACAGGAACCAAAAGCTACGGAGAAACCCTGTCTCAAAAAATCAAAAAAAAAAAAAAAATTACTGCTTGGCCCATTAGCTTTAGCTTCTTATTGGCTAACTCTTATATTAATCCAAGCCATTTCTATTAATCTCTATATCACCATGAGGTCATGGCCTACCAGCAAAGTTTCAGCACATCTGACTGGGGCGACTTCATGGCGGCTTTCTCTCTGTCTTCCTTCTCCCAGCATTCAGTCCAGTTTTCCCCACTTACCTAAGCTCTGCCCTATCAATAGGCCAGGGCAGTTTCTTTATTCATTAACCAATAAAAGCAACACATAGACGAAAGGACCTCCCACACCATACTTCTTAAGAAATTCAACCACTAATTGTGAAATGCTAATATTAATAACTGCTACCTCTGAGATATTATTTGTTGCTAATAAAGTAGATGCTTATATATCATATATAATTATAGATCAATTGGTAGTTCTGAAGAGATAAGGACTGAAATCCAAGAAGATTTATGAATGAAATATTTAGTTACTTAAGACTTGTGGTCATCTTCCATGCCTGCTTTATTTTCAGTGTAGAAAGCAAGAGGGCTGGTGGTGAGGGAGGGGTTGGTGTTATAAGATGGGAGGACTGGGCAGTTTTACAGACAGTCGGAAGAAAGGGGTGCTGAGAAGCATATCAAGGTAGCATAACTCACTAAGGTGTACCTCCCATTGTTCATGATCTTTTTCTTAGATTGTATGTGTGTGTATGTATGTCTTCACATCTGGACTGGCAATGTGTCCCCTATTAGCCATAGATTATCTAACAAAACCCCAACTCCAAGCATGATTAGCCCCCTTTTGAGTTGTTGGTAAGGGTGGGCCAAGAGCCAGCTCAAACTTTATAGTCTGTTGCTATTACCTTTGCTTGCCCAATGGAGGTGGAAGGTAAATCCCTGTTACTGAAGACACCATGCACCTCAACCTCAGGACCCCAAGGGACTAAGCTGGAAATGTTCTGAAAGCCTTACCCTTGATAGTATCTGGTTTTTCATCATATGTCTTCTCTCAAGTGATTTGTGTCCACCTTCTTCAGGAAGAAACCTGCTGCATCTCTTTATCTAGGATAGCCTATTCCTGATGGTTCTTCTCAATTAAGAAGTCTCCCTTCTAGACTCTGCTCCTAGACCACAGATCCGTTTGCTCATGTTGCACTCAGTACTGACTTCATTTTATTCTGTAGTCCCGTCTCCTGTCAGCAATGGTTCAGGAAACATTTTTAAACTATGTTATTATGGCTTTCTATTTTTTTTTTTTGAAAACTCTCAGAAGTGTTCCCAGCTGTGATTTGTAGATTTAGAAGCAGCCATCATTGAGCTGGTATTTGAAGGTAAAAAAATTCCATCCCCACTTAATCTTGGCTGCCTTATTACAATATCTAACATCCCCCTGTTTTTGCTGAACAAGCAGCATTCAAAAAACTCCCCGGAGTCCCTGAAAACCTCATCCTTAAGAGGGCACAATGGTGTTTTCCCCTAATGGAAGGCAAGAAATTTCAGGAGCTCCGCTCTGCTCAAGAGCTCCTTGAGGAATAACTGTAAAAATCCTGTTGTACTAAAACTTCACCTTCAAATTGCCTCTTATTCTTAGGGTGTCAAAGTGCTTTATCAACATGAATTTCTAGAAACCTTTTAGGTTAATTAAAATGAACAGGTTTCCTAGACACAGAGGGTGACTGCGTTTATACTTGGGGGTGTTTCTCCAGGGGAGCAAATTGAAGCACAAACAAAACCGTTGATTAATCAGAGACTTTCTAAGAACCGGTGAATTTGGCATTACCACGCAAACGAATTGCCAAATCCATTGCTCTCCTGAACAGTAATGATAATAATTTTGTGGTCCTTAAGTACAGGCCTCCCTAGGCTTATTTGTGCTACCATTTATTTAAGGGCCACAGGCAGTCCTGTGTTGTGCTTGGCACCTGGCTCGCAACAGCGCACTGTTTGCTTTTCTTCGTGCTGCAGCAGTATGGGTTTTACCTGCACTTCACATCCCAGGAAACCGAGGTTTAAGGAACTTGAGTAGCTGTGTGGCTCTAGCAAGCACCAGAGCTGGGATGGTAAACTAGGTTTGTGAACTAGACATCTATATATTATTCGTTCCCGACTTCATGGCCTGTTCCTTCTCTATTTCTACACTCCCGGACAATGTAACATATCCCCACCAGAAATAGAGGTGCACTGCAGACCTTGGGACTTAAAATTGGAGTTATACAATGACAGGAAGAGGAGCTGAAGCCAGACTGCTGGTGGAAGTCGGAACACCGAGTGGAGGTGGGGGCTTGCAACGCAAGCCAAGGCATTTGGACTTTTTCTCCGTATGCTGTCATGCTGATCAATATTCATGCAGCACTAAGCGATCCAATTAGCAAGGGAAGGAAATTTTGCTCTCTAAGGATGTAATGCGACTGCTACTAAGATAAAGACGTTACCAGAGCTGATTCTCACAGCAGCCCTCCCAGGTAAATCCTCGTGTTCATTTCACAGGCCATGAAATTAAGACTTAGGAAGGTTAAACGATTTGTGGAAGGTTGTACAGCCCATAAAAGTGCCATCAGTTCATTGAACTCCAATGGTTCGTCGTATCACCTTCCCAATGTTTGATGGCTATGTAGTCAGACTTGATGGCCCTAGCAGGCTACACTGAATGTATGGATTTCATATCACTTTCTGGCCCTTTGGCCATGTGGCATGTAGGATTCCTGTTCAGAGTGAGCATGCCATTGGCAAATTTGCGTTTAAAGACTTTTGTGATTTTTTTCCAAATGGTTAGACCCCCCAGCATACAAGAGCATATAAAAACGTACTACCTTTGGGTGTACCTTTGTTAGGGAAAGGCTCAGTGACATTTAAGCCTAAACAGGATCTTGTAATTTGTATTGAATTCATAGAATTGTTTTTGGTTTTCTGTATCTCTGTGCCTAGGATTGATTTTGAAGTCTGAAGGTGATGTGGGATTTCCCTTTGTATGTTGTGAATACCATTGGTTAGTGAATAAAGCTGCTTTGGCCGACAGCAGGGCAGAATTAAGTAAGGCAGGAATTCCAAGCATACTGAGGAAGAAAGAAGGCCGAGTGAGGGAGATGCCATGTAGCTGCTGCAAGAGACAGATGCACCCTGGAACCTTACTGGTAAACCACGAGCCTATTGGTAACATATAAAATAATAAAAATGGGTTAATTTAAGATGTAAGAGCTAACTAGAAATATCTGTAAGTTAATAGGCCAAGCAGTGTTTTAGTTAATACAGTCTGTGTGATTATTTTGGGTCTAGGCAGCCGGGAAATGAACAAGCAGCCTCCAACTACATGGAGGATATGAGGTATCATTGCATCATGCAAGTCTGTGCCCTGAGCACAGTGGCTGTCCACTGGGAAAGTGAGCAGGCATGTTGGTTGATTCCCACTGTCCACCTGGAAAGAATACTAATTTACAATCACTCCTACAGAATTAGCCACGTCTACATTGTGAAGGAATCTTTGTGTTGTAGCAAAATTCATGTTCAAGTTGTTTAGGGGTGTTTTCCAGGGAAATGGGAGACATGGGGATGAAACTGTGACCCCTGTACCCATTCATGGTCCTTGGAGCTACCGAGTTGTTTGCAATCATTGCCGCTTTTTCTAACTCCAGGTTCCCTTATTACTGATTTTACTGATTTATCATGTGTGTTTCTTATTTCGACATTTGCCCTTGGCCACAAAAAATAAATATCATCTATTGTGCTCCCAGAATGCCATCTTGCATGAAAGGGAAGGGGTCATGTCCTTAGTGACCCTGTATTATAAAGTGAATACATAGGAACCCCCACCACATCAGGGCACACAGGTTGTCACAGATGGTGGAGAGATGAGTCAGCGAATACAAGATTTAGGAAACGGAAATATCTTTGATCAGCAAGGAAAGCAGAACAAGATAGCTTTGAAATGCTTGTTGAAGCCTGATTCCTAATCCTAGGCTCGGTGTCTCAGACTGTTTATTCAGTTCTATCAAGTGGTCTGATTTGAAATCTCCACAAAAATATTTAAGCAAAAAATTTAAACTCGAGATTAAAAAACCATAGCTGTAATTTAGAAACATCACATTGAGAGCAGGCCAGAGGGCTGCTCATATTTGGATCCATTATAGTGTGAACAACTTATTTGGGACATAATTTTAAAATATTTTAAGCTCAAATGGTGATATAGTTAAAAATACATAAAAAGTCTTAAAGCTCTAAAGTACATATAGATATTATTGCTGCCTTTAAAAATATTGAGACATATTATTACATATCGATAGGAAGTATGGTTTGGTACAATGAATATTTTCTCTTTATCACAATTGTAATAATGGGGCACACAGCAGTGTATCTGTGGGCAAGTCAACATTCAGAGCTTTGAAATGAAGAAAATAACTGTAAGCTTCAACTGTGCTTGGGGGTTTTAGAGGCAGAATCTGTGGTATGTCATCTAACTGCAAGCATGGTACATAGTTTATCTCCACTGGGGAGATTAAAAATGTCCCCTTACCATGGGGAAGACTGGGTATTGTACCGTAAGACATTTGTGATTGCTGCCAGGCAGGTAGTTCTTCTCTACCCATGTCTGACTTGCTTGAACAACACTAGCACTGGTCCCTATGTCCCTGGACCATGTTCCTCAGGGTAACCGGCTTCATGTTTATCCCTTCCTCACATATATTCCAAAGGGCCAAAGATAATTAGTTTTCAGCAATTAAAACAAGGGTCCTAAGATGATAGTAGACAACAAACAACACCGACTGGTGGTGGGGATGGTTGAATCCATCTCTAAATGAGATTTAAACAAACAAACAAAAAACAAAAAGAGAGAAAGGAAGGAAGAGAAAGAAAGAAAGAAAGAAAGAAAGAAAGAAAGAAAGAAAGAAAGAAAGAGAAAGAACTCATTTGGAGTCTGTCTGCTATCATTTTTTACACCAAGAAAGTCGAATAGGGCTGATGATAGCAAAGGATTTAGTGTGTAGCACACTTAAGTGGAATCTTAGCTCCATCTGACCACTGCCTGTGGCACTCTAGATCAATAAAGTGCTCACAGGAGTCTCAGGTTCCTGTTCCACGAAAAGAGGAATACTCACCCCTGCCTTGCTTTTGATGTGTGCATGGAATTCATAATAAATACCACCTTAATTTTTAAAAACTTTGCTAACTGTTCTCACTCTTCCCCTGAAAAGAAGGTTCAGAATTGAATAAATCAGAGAGATTCAGAGACAACAGTAGAGTCATATTTAGGCAGCAATTGATTTTTTTTTCTTGGATAAGAAAAATTAGACATCTGCTTCTAAAATCTGAAGAGTGGTGGCTGTGATTCATGCACACATGATTCACGGCGAAATCTGGAGCTGAAACAGTGAAACTAATAATATTCCACCCTTGTGACTACAGCTTGCCTAAGCTTAGAATGTGTACCCGGAGTCAGGGTTGTCATCCCCAGGACAAGTATGGTGCTGTCTTGATTTAGCGACAGCGGTACAAGCAGAAATGATTGTGATTTCCCCGTAGCACACTTCCCAAAGACAGAGGCATTGGCACCAGCTGCAGCAGCCGCTCTCAGTACTCTTTCTATAGTTTTTATCTGTACCTTGGCAGAACCACCACAGCAGCTTCCCCCAGTGTCTCCATCTCTGTCTTCACTTTCAACAAATCCGTTCATTCTCTTCTCACTGGAATGAATTTGTGCTATCAGACAGAAGTCCACTTTTTGACTCACAATGGAGTCATCAACTTGAGCATGAAGAAGATGCAGGAAGAGTCCTAACATCGTCATCTTGCTATCTCTCCTTCACTTCTTCTCAAATTCCATTTTCTTACCTACGAAATAACTGACAATGATTTCATCATACTGTCTGAGGATTAGATACACATACACACAGTACATAGCTCATGAAATAAAACTGTCATCAATACTTGCTCTTCAGTCACTCTCTATAGTTGGAAAATCAAAGCTAATGCTGTTGGCACCGGCTGGGCACTCCATGTATGTACTCTTTATCTTTTGCTACAAATGCACAGCCGTTGCTCCCTTGTTGTTTTGTGGTGCACCTTTCTCTCTGAGGTCGTCTTTTGCCCATTTGAATCTTCCCAGAACTTATTACTGCAAAGATAAATACTACAGTGTCACTCTTTCTCATGTGCCTTTCTGTTGGACTGCTGAATTCTTGCAGAAATAGCCAGGTTTTCTAGGAAGTCATCACCCTGAATGAACTGAAGTATTGTGACTCTAGCCTCTAGCTACCATGCCGACTTCAGGGGGCATTCTGCAGGATTGCACTGGGTACACATTGTGCTACACATTGTCATGGTAAATGGGAGTGTCACCTCTCCTGTCACTGAGTTCACATCCTAATCCACCTACAAATATATACTCAGGAGAATTAGGAAAGTACAAAGACGGGCTTGGAATCAGGTTTCATGAATCAAGAACAGTATATAGCCGGGCAGTGGTGGCGCACACCTTTAATCCCAGCACTTGGGAGGCAGAGGCAGGCGGATCTCTGTGAGTTCGAGACCAGCCTGGTCTACAAGAGCTAGTTCCAGGACAGGCTCCAAAACCACAGAGAAACCCTGTCTCGAAAAACCAAAAAAAAAAAAAAAAAAAAAAAAGAACAGTATATAATTGGAGGACATCGTAGACTGGAAAGGGCCAGGATACCAACCTGGCAGCCCCAAGATGGTGGTGGCTATTTGACTTCTTTCAGGGAGTGACCCGAAAGGACTCTGGGAGTGTGAGTGACTGAGTGAATCTTGAAGTTTTCTTTTAGTTTTCAAGGTCTAACAGTTGTATCAGCTGGAGGTAAACACAAATCCCTATGTAACCTTTGTCTCTACATTAAGTTACTCCACATGGTTTCTTCTATTCCTCCACTCCCAGTGCTATCCAGATGTGGATAACACATTGCCTGACCATTCTAATGACAGAAACTCTTTGTAGGGCTTCTCTGAGTATAGGGCAAGTTGTCCCTGAAGGGATTCTGTGAGGTAGCTGTTTTATATCCTCCTCAGGAGAAGGAAGGAGGCTCAGGGAAGTAAAGCATCCTGTTTACAGACACATGGTCGATGACAAAACAGATCTTTCAGAGCTACGAAAGCACAATCCTCACCAATGTATTCCAGTAGTTGTTTCTCAAGATGTCTGTAATAATATTTCTAGGGACTTCTCACATGGTCTCTACAAAGTGGCCTGACATCCCACTGAGAGGCAGATCCTCTCTCCAGTCCCTGGAAGCTATGCCATCTCTGTCACAAGGCTTGAAGAACAGATCATGGCAAGGATAATGTGTTTACTTTTACTCTCTTGAGCCCCAGCATCTACTCTTCCTCCTGGGTTTTGTTCTCTCAGAGGCCATTGTGATCTGGAACTCTGACTACCCAGTTTGAGGGGGAGTATTGACAGAGGTTAATTCAGTCTCTTACTCACATTCTAAATCGGACCTGGAGTTACCACATGAGTCCTTATTTTTTTCATTTGTTTGTTTTTAGCAATAGTTTTTCAATTCTTTGGGAATTTCATCAGCAAGTTTTTAACTTTTTGCTTTTTACAAATGTTGGAATAATCAGTCAGTTCCTACTTTCAGCCACTCAGGTTCAGGGTTAATGTGTGTATCATTAGATACTTGGGGGTGCACACTAAATATACTAAGTAACAATGCCATATTTGTCAGAACTTTGGAAGAACTGCAAGCCTAGGACCCTACCCGGTGTACTGCATAGGAAATGATCAATAATTAGGGACATGTGTTGTCAGATGCAAAAGTACCCAGAGTTCAAGAGCAGGCTATTGATCAGTTAAGAGCATCATCTCATTGTGGAGCCAGCTGTGGAGAAGAGCAGCGGGAGCCTGGACCGGAAGAAAGTGAAGACATCAAGTGCCACACTCAAGTGAAAAACATGCACTATGATCAGACCTTAGTTGAAGATTCCACCTTGGCTTTGAACTTGTGATTTTTGTGTCTTATCAAAATCATTGGGGATGTTTTAGGGAATCTTGTGCACGCATGCACGCACGTGCCCCCCGCCCCACAATGTTGGGAATCAAACTTTCAATTTTGTTACCATCTTTATGTATCACCTGGGATTTACCTTCTCAGGCTCGAGGCTCATCTTCTCAGTTTCTTCTCCATGAGGGGGTGGCTTGGCGGGGTTTCTGAAAGAGCCCTTTAGCAGATGGCAAAAACCACAAACACCACTCCTTCAAACAGACACAAACAAAAATGGCTCTAAGACATAAAGCTCCTAAGGACAGATCTCTTTTGCCACCACAGCTTATTTGATCTCTGCTTTGGACTGGATAATAACACCCTCCTCTCTGCCCCTACTTGCAAGCTGCTGCTTTAACCAGGCTTAATACAAAACATAATCACATCAAATTGGATTTGCAGGCAGCCATTAGCATAAGCCAGCGCTTGTGTGATTGTCATCAAAGAACCGGAGATTTGGTGAGAAAAGTGGCACTGCAATGCTTGGAGGTCCTTGGCTTACTCTTTTCTTTTGTTATCAGCAAATGGTTGTTTTTGTTCTTGAGGTTCTAGGGTGCAGCAAGAACCGAGATCCTCCTGCCCTGCAGAGGTCTCTGGTATTCTTCTCAGGTAGTAAATGGCCCAAAACTTCTCGCCCACAAGAATGGCAGAAATAAATGTGATGGTAAGAAAAGCCACTTTGAGGGAGCTCTGTTAGCCACCTAACATTTGTACCTTGGTAGTTTTCTAGGGCAGAAGGTAAAAGTGTTGATAAAGCATGGTCCTCGTGTCACACTAGACTGGAATAATGCGAACTGCACACACTGCAGTGAGTTCTAGCACAGAGCACAGCCAGTGCCAGGCTAATTACCTCTTCCTGGGCACCAGGCAGTCTTCCCTGACCTCAATAACTAGTTCTAATGCCCAATGTGCTTCTCAAAGTCCCAGTACTCTTCATTCATAGCGTTTACCACAGCTGGGAATCGCATTTTTAAGCCATGCGTGTTCTTCTCTACATTGTAATCGGTAGAAGAGCAAAAAGGGTGGCTTTCTATGCACCACCGAGGCCTGGAGCCTTTCCCTTTGCCTCCTGCATGGTAGGTCCTTAGTTGGTTGAATGAAACAGCCAATACAAGGTCCAGGAAAGATTCCCAGAGAGCAGGATGTTTGAACTGGGTTTTGAAAGATGAATACAGAACCGCATCAGAAATAACAAGAATAAAAACAAGTTTGAAAATAATAATGGCATAAAAGAAAAGTATGCCTTCCTTAGTCATTTGCGATTTGGTATACTTCCTACTCAATCTCGTGCATCTAGATCTTTAAGGAGGTAAGGTTTGTGGTGTAAAGAGCCTGGCATAAAAGAACTAGGGTCCATGGATTTTAAGCTCAGTCACTATCATTATTTGCTGTCTTTGAGTACATTGCTTGACTTCTATGCCTGCATTAGACAGCAGCTACAGATGTTACCCTGAGTTACTTGCCTATTTTATGATTTCTATATTAGCATTCACAGGTTTTTATCCAGGTATTGACATAAACCTCTCTATCTTGGCTTCCTACACCCTACTATAAATGGATACTATGCCTGTGTGTATCCTACTTCAGGCCAATAATTTTCAATGCCTGGTTTTGAAACCCATGTCATCCAGGTCCCAATTTAATTCACAGTCAATTATTTCCTTGTCCTGATCTGAAAATAGGATATTACCGTCCACCTCCCATGGCTCTTGCTAATTTGTTTCCTCACTTGGATATCTCAAAAATCGAAAGTGCATCCAAATTGTTTTGGAGATTATGGAACCTCAAGCTTATATAAAGCACTTATTCCAGAGCTTTCCATGTCATTGACTCCTACTCGATGGAAGTCTCTTATTGTGGTGCTGTTACAGCTGCTAGGGAAATAGACAAAACCTAATTGAATTTAAAGAGGAGATTCCGAGGAGATTACAGGCATTGAGGAAAATAGGGGTTTCAGACAGGCTGCTAGGGAAGGAATACCAAGCATATGGAGCAATGTGGACTGAGAGACATAGCACACAGAGTGTTTCAGGTAGTTTATGATGGTTCTGGTTGGGGAAAGCAGACACCATGAGGGCAGTGACTAGCGTTGCCATAACAATGACATAAAAGCCCCTCTTCGATGTGTTGACTAGGAGTCGTTGAAGTCACTCATGTGCCATCAATCAGTAAAGAACTGTCTACTATTCCATTAGTCCATTTGTTGGCTGTGTTGTTTGTTTGTTTTTGGTGTGTAGTTTTTGAGTGATTTGTATATGCAAGATACTAATTCTCTGTTAGGTAAATAAATACCCAGGGGTGGTAGAGCGAGGTCATAGGGCAGATTGGTTTTTATTATTATTATTTTTTTATTATTTTGGATGGGCTACTTTAATTCGAGTGTTTAGAAAAGTTGAAGAAGGAAGCTCGACACAATTTTGAAGCCAGCCAGAGCTACATAGCAAGTTAGAGGATAGCTTGCGCTACAGAGTGATATATAATCTCAAAATGAAATACAGCAAGAAAATGTATATACATGTACATGATCTTGAAAACATTTCCCAAACACAAAGACTAGTTTTTACCAGGCCATGGATCCAGACTCAGAAAACCATCCACACACATCCCAGGAGCCACCATGCTCCTTTCCATCCGCTTTCACACATTACCAGGTACTTTCTTGATACCCAGCAACGTAGATTACTTTTACCTGGCTTTGAATAGATTTGTGCAAATGTGACCAAGAAGTATAGATTCTTTTATTACTGACTTTCAACGTTACTTAAACATTATTTTGCAATTTGTGCATATTGCTTATAGAGACAGCCTAGAGTAGTGAGTGCTTCATGTTCTGCCATATCGTGTCCAAAGCACAGACATGCCACAATTCATTTCTACATTTTGATGAGATCTATGTAACTGTCAGCAGTGAAGCATTACAGGAAATGATGGCTGGCGGCATTCATATGCATGTGTGCATGCATTTCTGTTGAATACTTTGAAGGGCTCAGCTGTGGCACAGGGTTTGTGTATTCTGAGTTTTAGGAGACAATGCTGAGTACTTTCCCAAAGTGGCCACGTCAGTTTACACTGGAAATGCATAAATGTTAATGTTAGCTTCCTCTCCACACCCCCCACTTGGTGTTGCCTGTGTTTTCTATTGGCATTTTAGTCATTGCGATGTCATATGTTATGATTTGAATTTGTATTTACCAGATTACAAATAGAGTTGACCATTTTCCTTCACAACAATTGTTAGTAGTTGGCACAAAATCTGGTGAGTAATCTGAGGCCTAGATTTTTCTTTGTCCATGCTCACCTGTTCTTATGACCTTGATGGTGCCCGTGGAGCCTTTTACCTTTGCCCGCTTTCAGGTCCTGGGACAATACCTGACAATCAGCTGCTAGAATTCAGGTTCAGGGTCCACACTGAGGAAGAAAATGTATGAAGCCCGGAAGAGACCTGGGGACCTCTGTACTGGGTCTGTTTACCATCTACTATGGGGGGGGGGGGGGGGTTGGCTTAGGTTGAGCTCACACTTCCATCTCTATTGTGCAGAAACAATTCCAAACAGAATGTTTGATGTAGCCAATGAGTGAGGGCATTGTGGACAATGGGCATTCTTCTAAAGCCTCTCTGAAGCACAGCACCAAGGTCCAGATCTGCACTTTCTCTGGATATCTCTATGGATACCTGAAGATGCTCTGCCCCTCCTTGCTCCCTACCTACTTCATACTGAGGAGACACTTTGCTCAGATGCTAACCGTGTCAGTGTACTTAACGTTTCCAAGTAAGTGACCATGGCTGAAATATGGTACCAAAATCAAGTCCTGTCTCTTATCGATCTTGTTCGAATCTTGGTCAGATTACTTGTAGTGGGAGTCTTTTCCATATGTACTGCTAGAGAAATGCCATCCACCTTAGAGGCCTTCATAAGGCTTGAGTGTCCACACAGGTACAGTTCTGTGGGGGTGATCCTGGATGCCATTAGAACAGCCACTCAGTGCTGACTCTTAAATTCAGTGTCAACTCTTGAAGGATGGAGTTTCACAATTAGTAAGAGAATACCAATGACAGTATTATTGACCCAGTATGGTTTGGGGATGCCTTTGTGCCAGCCACATTTTGATGAGGACAAATCAGTGAAGCCGAAGGTGGTATCTGAGCACTGCAGGGGGTTGATTGTATTGATTATTATGAAAACCACCTGAGAAACCTAGGAAGTTCGCCATGATGCATGCTTTAAATGATATCACGGACTCTAATTTTTTAAAAAATTTTGAACTGGAATGCTAAATACCCCTTCCCATGTTTCATATTTTATTTGTCTTTGTATTTATTTCATTACTAATTATCCAATATGCTGAAGTACTGAAGTCAAAGGGAGAATTTTGTGGTTAGACATACATAAATATAAATCTTTGTACTCTATTGATTCCGACCTAAGACTCTCAGACCAAGTACAATAGAGCCATAATTTTCTAATGCAGACATGTAAAGTTCCCTGTTTGGAAATCAGAAATATTTCTAAATAGTGCATAGAAATTATTTAGTCTAATCCTTAAAAATGTAGAAAATTATTTCATAAAAGTAGATCTTGTAAAAAAAATAATCATTTTGTGTAGATCAATGAGGTAGAACTGGAAATAGAATTGAAGATAAAGATGTATACATGTCTGTCAGGTGTGATTGCTGAGAGTGGAATCATGTTTGGTTGTCAGTTCACTATCTCCAGTGCCTAAGGCAATACCTGCCATAAATTGGCACTTAATAATTTATTTATGTATGAGTAAACAAACAAGACTTATATATGAAATGCACAGCTTGCTTTGTGAAGAGAAAGGGGAAAGACAGACCAAAGCAATAACCAAACAAATCAAAGAGTGGCATCTGAATAAAACCAGCCATGCTGTCATATTAGAGTGCACGGAACAACTATGGTCTGGTTATGTTACAGTATTATGTGTTAGGAAGTCACTTGTCCTCAGAAGGTAACTGCATGAATATCTTGCTGCAAAAATTAAATGTTCAGGCATCCAGGGAACTTGCCCAGGATCCCACAGCCAGCATGCATCAGGTCTGTTTGACCGAAGCCCAAAGGTTCTCACCTCTCTACTGCCCTGCTATTCTCATCTTAGCTACCTGCTCCAGAATTATGAAGGGCAGTGAAGGGGGCTGTGCCTTTGCTCTTCTGCATCATACAAGCTGAGCTGAACTTGAGGAGAAATAGCAGATAGAACATTGCAGCCTGAGTGAAAGGTTGAAGCTTATGTAGAGCTGGGTCAGGAGAAAAGGGAAGAGGCTGGGAAGTGAAGTGGAGCCCGATGGAGGGACCCATGAATGTTACGTGTGGGACCTGGACTTCAGTTTCTGAATGCTGCGAAGTCAGTGGAAATGTCTGATGAGAGATCGAGACGCAGCCATATTTCAGAAGAGGAGTCAACTAAGACACTCATGATCAGAGCAAATAAACTTTATATTTTCATTGCTTCCATTTTGGGACTTAGGAGGGGTAATAGATTTGCTCTGGGGGGGGTCACAGACCCTGGAATAGCACTTCATACTAATTAACTCTCTCTTGTTCCTTTGTCTTCACCCACTTTCATCTCTTAGGATATAAAAAACAATGCCCAGCAATTCTTAGGAGGATTTCTGGGAGGCAGGGAAGGATGGTGGATATACAGTAGGTTTCACACAGGTTATGATTTGCAATTCTGGCTCAGGGCTGTCATTTCTCTCCCTGGGGTCTCAGTTTCCAAACTATAAATTGAAAGAGCTGACCTTAAGGTTCCTTCTTCAGCAAAGTTTCTATAATTAAATCTTCCATCATTGTCACCACCAGCAGCTAAACTTGGGTCCAAAAGGGCAACGTGCAACAACCAGGATCAGTTCCACACCAGGGGAGGCAGGAGTACTCATTGCACACCTGTAGTAGACTGGGTAAGGAGGCTGTTCCCTTTACATGTGGTGACACATCTTGGTAATCCAGAATTAGGAAAATGTAGCTAGCTCTTCACTTCTTTACTTGTATGGAAACCTCACTTCTAATCTGCCTCCAGATCTGAGATGAAAGCAGCAAAACTCGTTTCTCCTCATTGTGTGTTTGTGTGTGTGTGTGTGTGTGTGTGTGAGAGAGAGAGAGAGAGAGAGAGAGAGAGAGAGAGAGAGAGAGAGGAGAGAGAGAGAGTCTTTAGTTAAGGAACAAGAGTAAAAAGGAAGATAAAGAAAGAGAGAAAGAGAGAATGCTGGTCCTGTCTCTGACATTTATACCCGCAGAATCACACTTAAGTTTCATCATTGGTTTTGCAATGACCCCTCAAGATTGAACCCAGGGCCTTGTGTGTGTAAGGCAAGAGTTCTCCTATCACTGACCTGTACCCTGCTCCATTTCACACCTTCTCATGGAGCATTGGTCATTGGTGTCTTAGTCCTTATCCTGTGGTTTAAGGTCTTATGATAGGACTTCAGTTGGTGCTGGTGGAAATAGGAAGATCTGTGCCCCAAACTTAACCCAGGGAGGAAGACACACAGAGGTCCCTTTAAGCCATCTCATCCTCTCATTAGAATGGCACACACAAAAAGAGTGGGAGATTACAGAAGAGCTGAGCATCTCAGTCCTAAAACAAAACCAAAACCCTTTCTTCTTGTCCAGTTGTACTAAAACTGCTCTAATCAGACCCTTCCTTATTTAATGTTAGTACAGTGGTTGGTTTTAACTGTCAGCTCGACACAGTCTAGCATCACCCGGGAAGAAGGTCTTAACGAGGAGTTAGCTAGATCAAGTATGCCCATAAACTTGTCTGCAGTGATCATTATATTAATGGAGGTGTGAAGAACTACCATGACTGTGGGCAGTATAATTTCATAGGCTGAGCCCTGAACTGTATAAAAGTGAAGAGAACTAGCTGGGCATAGGCATCCAGCAAGCAAACATGGAAGGGTTTGTTTTCTTTGCCCTTGACTGTGGGATGGGATGTGGCCACCTGCTTGATTGAGTTCTTGCCTCAACTTCTCTGAAATAATGGACTGCAACTTGGGGGAAAAAGGCTCCTTTTTTCTCACAGTTGCTTTTGGTCAGGATATTTTATGACAGCCACAGAGTGAAAGTAGACGGTTATGTCAAGGTAAGACCCTGGTCCTTTAGACAGATGCTGAAATTGGAGTTCACACCCATATACCTACACTGTGACACTCTAAACTAAATGTTATGTCAAGGTAAGACACTGGTCCTTTAGACAGATGCTGAAATTGGAGTTCACACCCATATACCTACACTGTGACATTCTAAACTAAATGTTGTGTCAAGGTAAGACACTGGTCCTTTAGACAGATGCTGAAATTGGAGTTCACACCCATATACCTACACTGTGACACTCTAAACTAAATGTTGTGTCAAGGTAAGACACTGATCCTTTAGACAGATGCTGAAATTGGAGTTCACACCCATATACCTACACTGTGACACTCTAAACTAAATGATTTACCATTCAGTAGTTTTTATCTAATTCAAAAGTTCATTTCAAAGTTTGAAATCAAGGGACATCCTTTTTAATGTATTAATTTCAACATGTCACATGTCCTGGTAACCTGGTAAATAGCTGTTTACCCTGTCAACTATAGGATGGTAATGAAGGTCTGCAAGGAGAAGCAATCATCTCTTATTCAGGAATTTCCATTGCATGCTAGTTCCTATCATTGTCATTGCCACCCATGAGACCTGGCAGATCTGCTGTGGTTTCAGTTTTCCATATGAAAAAACTTACTGGGTCAAGAAGCTTGACATAGATCACTTGCACTAGGAAAAACCATTAAATAGTCTCATTATTTACTATGTAGTTGGAAAATCACAGAGCATTTTCAGATAGTAATGTGGTTCCCATATTTGGGGTATATGTATATATGTATGCATGTATGTATGTATGCGTGAGTGCACATGTGCATGCACACATGCATGTGTAAACCTGTACATATGTATGTGTGTGTACATGTCTGTATATGTATGTGTGTATGCATGTATGTACGTGTGTGCACGCGCTAAGGTTTATCAGTGCCTTGCATTATCAAATGTCCCAGACACCCTCCAATCTGTTGACATCATTGATCTCTAGCCTTTTCTAAAACTGCGGAACATAGAGTGTATCATGCTCTTGCTCTTGACAGTGGAGTCTGCGTTGTCAATGGGGGTTTTAGCAGCACAAAGGTTAGAGGAGGTGGCACGTGTTTGCTAGCTGGTTTTCCCAGGTTTGCTCCATGTGATTTGCTTTGTCACTCTGATTAGCTCTTTGAATGCTTCATGGGGCGAGCCAGGCAGTTTACTGAACTGCATCAATGACACCAAACTCAGGGCTGAGCATGGACCTAGTCGAATGAGCAGTGGTTTTCTTCTGACCAGCTCCTCTTCTAATACTGAAGTGCATGGCTGTCAGATTTAGATTGAAATTATTAGCATGATGTTCACCAGAAAATTCGCTTTACCTTTCTTCTTCCTTATTGGATTCACTCATTCAATCAGAGAGAGTCCTTCAGCGCTTTGGATGAAGTATGAGCACATTGTGAGACCCGTCCCAGCAGAGTTCAGTGTTGTTAAGGGAAATGAATAAGTTAAAGTCTGTTATGTGTTCAGGGACCTTCGTAACACACAGAGAATGGGCATTCACACCAATGGAGGGGACAGGGGGCAGATTTCCTCTGTAACTAGATGCCATGTCCCTTAAGTCGTTCTATTAAATATAAATGGTAACTAACCAGATGGTGGGAAGTTCTTCAAAGCAAGGACACAAAGAAGCAAACACTTAGCACAAAAACAGTTTATGAGACAGGGAGACTCTGAAGTGGGAAGGAACAGCGTAGAATTAAAGCCATGTGAAAGAGAGAAAGAAGAAATCATAAATGGGGGGGGGAGAAAGAGAGGCAAAGAGATTGAAATTTCCCTTAATGTGATTCAAAACTTGTTAAATGAGCAATTGCTTTGTGTCTTCCATTCTTCTATGTTCCCAGGTAGAAAGTGAGAGATTTTAAAAATAAATAAATAAATATATACAAACATAGATATACAGAGGGAGGAGGGAGGAAGGGAGAGAGAAGTGTCACAAACATTCACACACACACACACACACACACACACACACACACTGCAGTTGCCCAGTTCATGAGAGCAGGGATTTGATAGTTGTTACTGAGTGCCTCTGATAGATTCAATGGACATGTACTTCCATGACCATGTACTATCTAAGCAATAGAGTCTGAGATGAAGTCTTAAATGAGCACAATCCTATATGTTGTATTCCTAGGGAACAAGAGCCAGGATCAGGGAGCAGAGTTCCAAAGAAAGAAGAGTTAATGTAGGCATCAGCCAGGTGGGGGACGTCTCAATGCCTCTTGGCCACACTGCCTGCAGGCAAACCAGTACCTGGTGAGCGGAATGAGGTGAACGTTTGGACATCACATCCAGCTGGCACGGAAGAGGAGTCTTCATATTCATACTTGCCCCTTATGGCCAAAGATTTGCTCCGCAATAACTTGACTCCCTTGGATGTCCATGGGGAGGGGAAAGCAGGTTGGAGGACAGGGCTGTGGGCTGAGACAGAGTCAAGATGGGGTCAGCATCTGCCTGCGTGAGGGGATTAGAGCCCAAGAACTGCTCACTGTGAAAGCTAGAATCAGAGCCAGGTGAGGGTGCAAGACTACACAAGTGTACCCCAGACATATCCGGTAGGCTGGGTGTGAGTTATCACTGTGATTGAGCAGACTACCGGTACTGTTAGCAGCTTCAGAGCAGAGACACCCGTGACTGAGGAGTTAGGGTGCTGGTGTGGTTAAGCCAGATGATCTGCTCCGATCTGCCATTAAGGGGTATTCTGACTGGGATCTTCGTGAGAAAATACACATCCAGTTTCTCTCCAATTGTTGTTAGCAGGATTTGTTTAAAGCAGGCTGTCCCCCCAATTCCTCCCTTGTTTCCTTGCTCTACCACAGTTTACAAAATGGCACCTGCTCTTTTTTCCCTTTTAATATCAGAACCAGCAAGAGACAGCAAGCAAGGAAGAAGCAGAAAGCTTGTTTGCTTATCTCCGGAGAGGATTACACAGGCTTCTCTACTGGGCCAGGGTCATTAGAGCCATCTCAGGGCAGCTTACCACAGCACACGTTGCATTTCATAATCACCAAAGTTCCAGGGCAGGATCCTCTCAGGTCACTGAGATCAGATCTTGTCTTTTCAATTCCTATTTCCTGGAGTTCTTCTGGATAGCACCTGAGCCCCCCACACAGAGAAGTACTCGGTATTTCCTCCATCTGTCACACACATAGAGATAGTTCTGTTTGGTAATTGGGAGCTTCTGGCCATAATCTCTGTGCTGCAGAGTCTTCTGTAACCACCATCGGCATAAACTACCTTACAGCATCACTAGGCTGTGAAGGGCGGGCTTGCCTGTCAGTGTGGGCTGGAAGGTAAGGCTTCTGGGTTCATGGATACTTTGCAATGTGTAGTTTTTCACTGAGAATGGAATCTGAGTGTCTGAGGGCAGACTCCTGGGACATCAGACTTTAAATGTGGGGTTCTAGCAGTGCCCTTTCCTGCCATAGATAGAGCCTGGGCTAAGCAGCGAGTCTCCTTGTACATTGGTTTCCTAATCTTTGATTAGGAACATCTTCCTTTGTGGAGGGGCTTGAAGGTAGGGCTAAGTAAAGATCTGATGCATGGTAAGGGCTATGGCCAGGTTCTCTTTCATTACGACTTGAAGAAATACATTTCGTCTTCCAAGAAAAACAAGAACTTCCTTGTTGGTAAGCACTGTGACATTTTAAGAACTAGTAGAAGAGCATAAGTCTGTGTTCCTAACAACAAAAGCTTGAGTCTATCTGGATGTTCCGAGTATCTTAGGCCGCAGGTGTCTTAGATCCCAGTGATTTAACTGTGGAGCCTTAGCTATTTCTCATTCCTCTGTTTCTATTTTCTCTGCATCCAAAAGAGCTCTATTTCCTGAACAAAGGACTGCACCCCTCACCCTTTCCCAGAGATAGGGATACAGAATACAAGCGGTAACTGTTAGTGCCTGGCTATCCTGGGAGCACAGTGCAGGTCTATGCGGAGCACGTCTCCCAAGTCAACCCAGCACAAGTTCCCAGAATGCTGAATTCTCTTGAGAAGATCCATCACGTAAGCCTCACAATTCTCAGAAATGATGGGGTGAGCTTGCCTTTGTGGCTCTGCCCTGAGACATATTATCCACAAGTGGCATCTCTGACTTGTCAGTTGCATTCATCACCTGGCTCCAGAGAAAGGAAATGGAGCTGCTTAGCATCTCTACCGGAAAGCACTGCATTAAACAGTAGAGTCATCCTTTATCGTCCCGGGCCTGGGCTGTGTCAGTTCAACTAAAGGTGGTTTCCCCCTCCATTGCCAAGGAGTAAAAAAGTAGATTGGAAACACAATCAAGATGGGCATTTGGCTCGGAGCCTTGACCAGTCAACAGATGGGGTCCTCTGAAGTTTTTAGGTGTCTCTGGAGAGATCAATGAAATGCTGTGAGCCCCTTATGTAGTTCGCATGGTGCATATAGTTACACTTCTACTGTTACTAGCTACAGCAGAGGATTGTGGCAGGAGCAGGTAAGACTCAGACCATTTCAGTGATTTTCTCAGGCAACACAGCTGTCAGATTAGCCCTTCTCAGAGTGTGGCGGACCATGGGGCAGGTGATGTCCTATATAATAAGACTTCCACTATCAAGAAGGCCATACTAAATCCTATTCTAGGTCTGCTTGTAGTGTCATCTAGGGAAATACCATGGCAAGGGTTCTGAGAAGCTCTGCAATCCCCAGATCATTTCAATTTAACGTGTCCCAAGTCTAGTTGAGCATCGCTAAATTATAGTTCATAGCACATCAGATTTACAACATTATAAATAAGTACTTGGCCAGGTACATGGCGCTCTGCTTAGAGCCCATTTTATGAATTTTCCAAGTTGTCCATTAACGTGTTGTTTGTGGAATTCTGTCAGAGGTCTCAAAGTCATTGTTGGTTGTGTTCCTGTAAAGTCACCATCTGTAGGAAATAAACTGAAAATAGAAGGTTGGCCCTCATGCTAATACTTCTCATACCTGGTGGATGTTTTGGATGAGACTCAAGACTGTAAGGATGGCAGGTTTTTAAAATTAGAGGAGCAGGCCACTTTCCCTGAGACTGGAGTCTGTGTGTAGTCCAAGGAGAAAGAGCCTTGCCAGGCTTAGAAGGCAGGGAGCGCCCTGACATGAAGAGCTTTCCACAGACTGGGTAGCAGGCACAAAGAAACTAAAGGGGATCCCACAGCTTACAAAAGCAGCTCCCGCTACCCAGTGCTAACAGGAGTGGGTGTCTGACCTACTTGTTCGGCACTCATCTCCCCTCCTCCTCCCATTCTTCCTTTCCTCCCACTTGCTTCCCGTGGAGGTGGGTGGAGGGTGAGGCTGGGATAAACTAGGCAGGTCTGAGGGCATGCCGCATGGGAATGACGCCCGGTCTCTGCTTCTAAGCTGACCCTGCGTGCTCCACTCTTCTGCAGTCATTACAGAAAAGTCCGCTGCACACTGTCCCCAGTGGGTTCCAGGTGAGTGCAGAAGTATCTTCTCTGTGGATCCTTGCCTTGCACACTACTTTCCCCACCCAGCTTGTCTTAGTCCATTTAGTGTGGCTCTAACAGACCACATAAATGATAAACAAAAGGGTTTATTCAGTTCACAGTTCTAGAGCCTGGGCAAGCCATTGTCCAGGTTCTGTGTTGTACAAGAGTCTTCCTGTTGCATTACAGTATAGCAGAGGGTCTCACCTGGTGAAACAGAAAAAGTGTACACACTTGGGTCTCTTGTCTTCCAAACCCCCTAATCCCTTCTTTGGCTCCACTTACACCAGCATACCTGATCCTAGTTACTTCAAAGCCCACTTCCAGACACCACTATAAGGGGGATTATGTTTTCGACATGTGAATTTGAGGGGACACATTCAAGCTGTAGCATCATCTGAGCCATGGCGTCCCTGGGATTCTAGGTGCCATTCTAGCCAAGTACTGCTGGTTTCCAACACAGAGTCCGGCATTGAGAGCCCACTCCCCCAACATCTGTGCACCCACTTGAGAGGCGTGGGCTTGTTACAGAGCGCTAACCATGCTGCAGGAACCATAAAGAATAGGTGTGAGTGGAAACTAGTGACTGAAGGATGACTTTGCACAGAGCAGCACTAATGGAAGCACTCACACTCTGGGGAAGCAACGGGAAGTGTGCTTGTGAATGACTGATTCCCTTAAAGGAGCTACTAAAGATGTCTGTTTACCCAGACAATTTTGAAGTGATGGTGATGAATGTTGACACCTCTTTATAACCTTACCAAGAGTACGTCTTTGCTTCCAGGAGATCAAGGATGCCTTCTGAGAGGATGGGCTTCCCTTCTGTCTCCCTGTGATGTGCTCTAGAGCTGGGATTGCTTTAATCTGATGCGGTTATTTTGGTCAGAAGTTTTGACATGAATGTAACTGTGAACCAGGAACCTGTGTCAATCGTTTGCAAATTATTTGTCACCCTAGGGAGTTAAGTGCTGGTGACAGCTGACTCTGTTGTCCAACAGGCATTCACTATAGACTCATTGTGCTGCTGTTGTTCTAGACATTTCTGTTACAGACAGAAAGTCATTTTGTTCCTGTTTTTTTAGATACCAGTATTTTCCCCTAAAGGAGCTTTTGCAGAGGTCCCTGCCTCTCATCTATGCAGTCCACAGAAATTGTGGTGGAACCTTGATACTCCATGCTTCTAATGAAGCATATATACCAAGGAAGCATTTCTCAACCTGTGGGCCATGACCCCGTTGGCTAACCTTTATGGCCAAAAATATTTGATCCATAACAATAACAAAGCTGCAGTTATGAAGTAGCCATGTAAGTAATTCTATGGTTGGGGGATCACCACAACATGGGGAACTGTAAAGAGCGGCCGCCTTCGGAAGGTGAGAACCACTGAGGGCCTAAGGGAAGTCCCTGATCTGTGGCCTGGGGCTTAAGGAGCAACCTGGGACCTTGTGTTCTGCAAAGAGTTGCTGGATAGGGATGGGAGCTTAGTCCTACTTTATATGGATTGGATTTCTACAGCACTCTGTATCCCTAATAACTAAATCCCCTGCCAGGACTTTTACCATCTTGTCAAAGGAGGTCACCAATAATGTACTCCTTATAGCACAGAATGTAAGAGGATCAGGTGGTGTGTTAGTCAAGCCCAAATGCTTCTGGAATAGAATGGGGATGCGGTGAGCAATTCTGCTGGGAGCCTAGACCTTGACTGACACTAGGCCATGGAATTAAGGACAGTTGTTCCCATTAAAATTATGCTATACACACAAAGCTCCTCTTGTTATCATGTCAGTTCAGGTTGATATTCACAAGCAAAGTACATATGGAACAAATTTTCATTTAGAATCCTGGGTATCTGTATTCAAGTTCAATTGACAACTTGCTTCTAGTTAATCTTTGAACAACAACCTGTCAGAGAATGTACCAATTGCATGTTAGGGGAAAGAGAGGCTAGCATTGGAGATACATAACTTTTTATGCTAAGCGCTCATAAGATGCAAAACAAAGGCATTCATTCATTCTTATCTGTCAGCTCCTGTGCTAATGGGTGCTACAAACAGCTTTCTGTCATAGCTTTAAAACCATGGCTTCAAGATGCTGCCTTAAAAGAAATGAATGCCCCTCACTCTGCGGAATGAATTTTAAACCTTCTTTTCTCCCTATAGGCCCCCTCCATTACCCTCAGGAGCTTATGGCTATATTTCCCCTATATCTAATCTGTCCGAGTTAGAATTTATCAGCAGCTTAATACAACCTAAGCTCATCTGGGATGAGGGAACCCCAATAGAAGATTCACATTGATCAGATTAGCCTGTAAACATATCTGTAAGAGATTGATTATCTTGACTGGTGACTGATATGGAAAGCTCTACATTACTGGAGGGGCATCAGACCTGGGCAAATATGCCTAGACATTATAAGAAAGGTATTGGAGCAAGCCAGTGAGTTTCCCCCATGTTTCAGGTCCTTGATCTGCATTCTTAGCCTCATGTAGCTCAATGACGGATTGTGGCCTGGGAGTATAAGTTTCAATAAACTCTTTCCTCCCCAAGTTGCTTTTGATTTTGTTGTTTATAACAGCAACAGAATGAAATTAGGACAAAATCTGTGTTCCACTCGGGTGGATCTGAAGGCGTATATGCTAAACCTTCTTCCCTGGGGCTACTGAGTATGGATGATCTTTGTTCATATCTCACTCTTATGAGCACAGTGCACCAGCTCTCAGCTTTCTGGGCCTGCAAAAAGGGGGAGCAAGTTAACTTTTGATTTCTACATTGAAGAGATTCGTATGAAATCATCCATAGAAAGCTTGCTATTTTTAACAATATCCTTTTGACTACAGACACACTTAAATCTCCTTGAAAATCCATTCAGTAATCATTTTCTCCACTGGGTTCTTTCTCAAATAGGGTCAGAAGGATGCCTGCCACGTGTTAGATACCATGCTGGGAGCTCATACACTGAACCACCATCCACTGGGATCTGATGAGTGGGGGATAGTACAACATCCCATTTCACAAAAAGCATGGAACGAATTGTCATAGGGTCAGTGGGCCATGAATAGAAGAGTCAACCTGCAGAACCATTGCCTCCTCTGAATTTTCATTATTGGGGCCTGAGGGAGAGAAGCCAGCTGAAGTTCCTGTCCAGGCAAGCTCTCAGTGACCTGTTCAGAGACTTGAGGCGGTATTACTGTTGGGGGAGAGCTGCTTGTTCTTCCTGGTTGTCCGGCTTGCTTAGCCCTGAAATAATCACACAGAAACTGTATTAGTTAAATCACTGCTTGGCCCATTAGTTCTAGCTTCTTATTGGCTAATTCTTATACCTTAATTTAACCCATGTTTTTTTAAAAAAAATTTATTGATTTTTATTGAGCTTTACATTTTTCTCTACTTCCCTCAGTGCCTCTCCCCTCCCCTCTTCATCTCTCTCCCATGGTCCCCATGCTCCCAATTTACTCAGGAGATCTATGGTAGAAGGTCTCTTAAGACTAGAGTTCTCCTCCTACTTATTTTCCCCGCCCTTCAGCCATGCTTATCCCTGTCCTGCTTACTTATTTGCTGTACAGTTTTTTTTTATTATTAGACCAATCAGGTGCCTTAGGCAACAAGGTGAAACAAATGCAACACATCTTTACATACTTAACAAAGCAGTACAAACAAATGTAACACATAATTAGAGCAATATTCCACAACACTTGGATCTAAACCCTGTGGCTTAGAGAGTTTGGATGAAGGTACCAAGACTACTCAGGTCGTCAGTAGCGAACATAGATGTAAGCTGGGTATTCCCGACCCTCACTTTCCCCCTTCGCCAGAGTTCTTTTGGCTTTCTGTTATTCTGTATTGGATCAGAGATGAGCACATTTGAAATGCAAAATAGGAGAAGACCTCTGAGCTACCCAAGCAGGTGCATCTCTGAGTTGTGTTCCTTCTATTTTGGGGCTGGCACATCTGCTAGAAATTTCTCAGAGATGCACACGCTGTAAAAGGGGCTCAAGAGCAGAGATAATGGCAGGGCTGTGTAGGCAAATTTATTGTGTAAGTAGCGACATTAAATATAATTAATGTAACTGCCTTCTCATTAGGTAAATCACTCTTAGATTTAGGATGTATTTTTCATATAGGCTAAAGCTACAAGGAGGAAGGAGAAGCATTAGCTCAACATACTGGCAACATGCCCCTGGGCCAGTCAGGGGTTACCTTTAAAAGGGCAGTGTAAAAGGGTAGGGGAAGAGGTCAAGAGGCAGGAAGCAAGTGTCTAATAGTATCTATAAAATAATTGGCCTTGATTGACTGTGTGTTCATCCCCGTTTCTTTTAACATTTCAAGATACGTCCTGATGTGACTGCTTTCTTTTATGCAATGTGGGAGTCCTGGCTCCCAGAACTACTGCTTTCCTGGACAAGTCTGAGTTGAGGTCTATTTCCTGTGGTCAGTAGCAGTACGTTCTGGGACATCATGGCCAGTGTGAACCTCTGTCGCTCATTGTCCTTTATCCTTTCTGGGACTCCGATACATCCATCTAAACCCAAAGAGTTGCTGTTTGCTATAGTTCTCAGATGAGGATTTAGATGCTCATGAAACCTTGGTTACTTATCCAAGGTCACAGAATTAGAAGTGGAGAGAATTTATACTTGGGTCTCTTTCTAAAATGTTATTTATTCATGACAAATACCCCAGAGGAGAAGCAAGGCTTTCTGATACACAGGAAAACTTCAGGGAAGGAGAGGGTAGCAGGCGTCTGTTTGGTAGTGCTCACCTCATGGCTCAGAAAGAATGCCAAGGTATTGGGTACATACAATTTATTCACAACTGCTCTAATTGCCCCCTTTTTTTCTTCCCATTTAGTTATTTTCTTCATTCTCACTTTAGTGTGAATTACCCTAATTAGTTAATATCTTCACAGGTAGCAAAGTGCCACTTATGCTTCTGGCCTGCAGAGTTCCTTAATGCAGGTCTGGAGAAGCAAGCAGGGAGAGGGAGCTTAACCTCATGGGAGGGGCTTCCGGGCTAGGGGCCAGGAGATTTTTGAGCGGGACTGCAAAGGCAATCCTTATTCAAATGAGATGGTTAAGTTCCAAGACTTATTTAAATAAATGTGTGACATTCACCATGCAAGGTGTTTTCTTTGCATGTTTTATTCAATTAAGGATTTAATGTTAGATTTCAGCCGTGCCCCTCTTGGATAGGTGTTAGTGTGAAGGCATGGTGTTATAGTGCTAACTTGGATATGTCTCCTGGCTTAGTGGGGAGCCAAGGTCATACTGAGGCTGTCCTGGCTCTGTGTTTTGTGAGACAATTTTTCTGGGAAACTTGGAACAAATGTCTATTTACCCCAGATGGAGATCCAACAAAAGTAGTAACCAGTGTTGAGTCCAGAGAAGCAATGAGTTGATCGGTGTTCCTTACAGGAGCATGGGCAACTCACAGGCAACCACATCACAGAAAAAAACACCTCAGCATTAGTGATGCCCCAAGAAAGCTGCATCCTCAGAGATCCTTGCAGGGCATGGAGTCTCCTCCAGGACACTGGGCTGGTCAGAGAATTCGTCCTTGCCCTAGAAGCTGTTTACTGTTTCCATAACCTTGGGAAGGAAGCTTGTCAGTTTCTGCTTCCAGTATTCATGGGATTTGCTTATTTCCTGGCTCTCATTTCCTCCTCCTTTCATAAGAAAATGTTTCTATTCAGATGAGGAGATCACTACACAAAAGGCTCCGATCTACCTTTTCTTCTGATTTAGTGTATGACCTTCAAGCAAACTGCTCCACTTTTACAGATCAGTAAAATGGAATGATGGTAATACCTGCTGCCTTGTAACACAAAATAATAATATAAAACAGAATGCAAACTATAGATAAGATACAAAACAGAATATAAATCTGCTGCCTTGAAAAACAGAATAATAATTATTATTCGGATATTATTATTATTTTTATTTTTAACAGACATCAGACTTGGTCTGTTCAGATGAAAGTTTCCAGTATATGTCAGATAGTGGGTTCTTTACTTGCAATGGGAACAACTAAACTGATGATTGGCAGTCCTGAAATAGATAAAAAATTAATCCTACCAATTCATCTGCTTAGTCTTATGGAACAGTTAGCTGGTCAAAGAATTCAACTTGAAGAAAAAATGTAGGATCTTTTCTTGTGATTGAGATGTTAGATCCGAGCAGTTTATACTGTATGCAGAGCTGGGAAAGTAGGAGTTAGATCTGGGTTATAGAGTGGTTTCAGTGAGCTGGGACCAGCAGGATCTTTGTAGCTGGCAGGTAGCCAGAAGATGAGACATGGAGGGGATCTAGGAGAAAGGGTGCTGGAGGTGACTGAGGGAGACTTGTCCTGGAGGCTCCAAAGTCTTCCTATGTAGGCTAAGAATCATGGTACACAGAGACAATGATGCTCTCAGTAGTGGTGAGATAATCTGACATTTCACCAATCCATTAGGGTTCAAGACATAAGAGTCCATCCTAGAAAGAATGAGCCTTTGGTTCTTAAGCTACAAGAAGAGAGGGACTGGTGAGCAGGTGGACCACAGTTTGGGAGTAGGATTACTCTTAGGTAGGGAAGTGCTTTGCTGATGTCCCTACACTCCTACCCTATATGTCTCCTTCTCAATAACTTGGAAGGGAAGAAGGAAAAAGGAAAAGAACCCATCACTGAGATATGCTCCTTCCCTATCTTCTTCTGTGTTCTCCTTCATGGTCTCTGTACATGGCAGAATGGTGTAGAACCATGCAGGAATGTTTACTAAATGACTGGTTACTCATTAGTGAGTACTAGAATATTGCTACCTGTTATTTATCCACGGGATTTTCCATAAATACTTATTCTGCAGCTACTCTCTGCTCTTAAAATAAAGTTATGATGAGTGGATAGATAAACTGAACCATACCTATCCACATTTGATTGTCATGCTGGAATATTGAATATATTTTGCTTCTAATGAACTAAAATTTGCATTATTAGATTGGTTTTCGTTAGGTCTTGCAACTTCCCTGGTAAACAAGTGAACTAAGGGTCAGTCTAGCTGTGTACACCTGTGGCAAGGAAAGGAATGAATGGCAACCCACATAGGTGACATGGACAGTGAATATAGTACATGTTCATCCTGGCAACTCCTGGCTGAGTGCCCCACAGGTTAGTGCTGACTTGTCTAAGAAGAGAAATTACAAAGTAGGACAGGAGGAAGGGCTTATTTTTGTTTTCTTTAAGACTGGAAATATAAATGTGACCAAGTCACATAGTTCGATAGTTTCGGGTATTTTCATAATCATCACAGTGACCACCACTTTCTGGTTCTAAGAAACTTCCAAGACCTCTGAAAGAGATGTTCTATTCATTGGCAGTCAATGCCCTGAATGTTCCCCAGACTTTAGATTCTACTGTACTTCCTTTTTGTGCAGATTTGCTCTGTCTGAATATTCTTAGGAATGGAATCATAAATTCCAATTGTGTATGGTTTCTTTAATTTAGAATCATGTTTTAAGGTTCATCTATATTTTAAAACTCCGTGCTTTCTGTAGTTAAATAATATTCTGCACATAAAGTCAAGAAAACTGTAATGGTCAGTTGTATGTCAATTTGACACAAGCTAGAATCACTCAGGAAGAGGGTGCTTCAATTGAGAAAATGTCCCCACCAGACTGGCCTGTGAGGCATACTATGTTTAATTTTCTTAATTGATGGTTGAGTGAGAATGCCCAGCTCACTGTGGGAAGTACTATCTCTAGGTTGATGGTCTTGGGAACTATAAGAAGCAGACTGAGCAAACCACAGAGATGAAGGCAATAAGCAGGACTCCTCATGGCCTCTGCATCAGTTCCTACTTTGTGTTCCTGTCCTGACTTCCCTGGACGATGGACTAATAAGCTACAGGACAAAATAAACTTTGTCTTCCCCAAGTTGCTTTTGATTGTGCTGTTTAATCACAGCACTAGAAATCCTAACTAAGAAAAAAACCATGCAACCATGGTTTCCTGACAAAGGCCTCCTTAAGGTCAAGCCAAAGTCCAAACATGGAAGAGGCAGGTACTAATGAAGTCCCACCTGTAGCTTAGGAGCTTTTGACAACTCATGTTTGCAGTGAGAGGGAGAGTCAGTTTTCTGCAGAGTTGTCCCTGAGAGGCTACCCAAGCTCCAGTAGATGACCCTGATACATGCAGCATAAAGTGGACTACATGGGTTTGAAAAAAGGGATGACATGAAATTGGGAAGGTGGTGGGAAGGATGGGGAAGGAATTGAAGGGGAAGGGGATGGGGTAGATTTAATCAGAACACATTATATATGTATGAAATTCAAAATTCTCAAGCAGTAAACAATTATGAGATTAGAGGAACAAAGGAAAATGATATTCTCTTGTGTATACCTGCCATGTCTGTTCTAGTAATTCATCAGTTGATGAACCTTAGTTTCTTTCCTCCTTTGTCTATTGTGTATAACAGTTTTGTGAACTGTCACACATGAAGTTTTATTTGATCCACTGTTTTCATTTCTCTCTGGTAAATACCAGATTTGGAATTGCTGGGTCACACAGCAGTTCTTGTTTATGTCACTGAAGCTTTCAAACTGCTTTGTACATTGATCGCCTCATTTTACACTTCCACAATCAATGGGCAAGGGACCTAGTTTTTCATTTTCAAAAGTACATAGCTATCCTGGTGAGTGTAAAATCATGTTACTGTATCATTTTTATGTATGTATGTTGACAGGCTCTTTTTAAGAGTGTTACATTCATATATAAAAATGTAGTAGAAGGGATAGAGATTTTTCTATTTCCTATTTAACTCCACACTTCTATAATTTACTTCACCATCAATAATGCCCACATATTGGTACAATGTGTTTAAATTATACGTGTTTATTGTCATTATAATATAAAGTTCATGGTCTACATTAGGGTTCATCTTTGATTCTGTACACTGAATGGTTTTGGGCAGATATATATATTGACACCCACCTATACTGGTGTCATGCTCCCCTAAAATATCTGCTATACTCCATCTGTTCATGGCTTGCTATCTCAAAATCCATGACCACTACTGAGGATTTTTTTTTTCAAATTCTACTATTTCACCTTTTACAGAATGCCATAGCCACAGTCATACAGCATAAACCCATGCTACTAGACATGTAAGGTTTTCCCACAAATTTTCATGGGATGTGAGTTCATTTCTCTGTAGCTTTAACTACTATCCCACAATCTGGATACATGAATGTTCATTTAGCTTTCAACTGACTGAAGGATATCTCGTTTGCTTCCAATTTTGCATAATTATGATCACTGTGCTTGAGCCATCTGCACGCAGGTTTTTTTGAGGACAATAGTTCTTGACCTTTGTGTATCTACCAAGAAAAATAATTGCTGGATCTTGTGATAAGAATATGTTTATTTTTGTATAAAACCACAAACCCTTTTCCAAAGTGACCTCACTATTTGTGTTTCTATCAAGGATGGATGAGAGTTCCTGTATCTCTCTCTACCTCTTCTCTAGCATTTGGTGCTTTGGTGTTGTGACTTCGGGTCATTGTGGTGGGTGTGCAGTGAGTGGTGTGTCTTTGTCTTGCTTTGTATTTCCTTGATGACACACTTGATGGATGATCTGTTCTTCTCTTTGTCTTTTCTTCTGTGTGTCTTCTTTGCTGAGGATTTTGTTGAACTCTTTGGCCCTTTGTAAATTAGTGTCATTCACTTTGGTTTGAGTTGGCATCTCTCTAATGACTAAAGATGTTGGGACTCTTTTTCAGGGATGTGGTGGCTATCTGTGTTTCCTCTTTAGAGGACTTCAAATTCATTTAAAGTGTGATAGGAAGCAAACAGGATTTTCTAGCTAGGAAATTCTATGATTTAATTTTCATATCAAAAGATCCTCTGACTTACAAGTGGGGAACACAGAAAATCAGGGAGTATTTGTGTGTGTTGTTTAGGATCAGGGGATCTGGGGAAAATGTTTGGGCTTTGGGAGACAGTGGTTTACAACTTTAGCAATTTCTTTCTGGTACTGTTTCTGGGTGCACATTGCCTCCCTGAGCCCCAGTTACTATCTCTGAAGACAGCACCATCCTCTCAGGAGCAGATACAGGCTAAGTGAAAAGCTGAGTTGGAAGGACTCACCCTGGGATGATTGTGCAGAAGGAGCCCTGAGAAGTGGACACCTTCCCAGTAGCATCTGGTTGGCTGCCAAGACCTGGAAACTTTAGCAAAAATCTCAAGTTTTGGTTTCTTATTTCTGTTGTGTGTTAGGTTATGTGGATGATGAGATTGGTATGTGCTCTGCATTGGAATAAGTTTTAAAGCACAGTCTTCATTACCTGAACCTCTTCTCTTGTTCTTAGCCAAAATACAGAGATGTGATCCTGTCAACCACTTAAGGGATAATGAAATGACTGGGCTACTTTTGCAATCTTGAGACAGGATTCCTGAATATTTCTCTTCCCTTATACCTTTCATTCATTCTACTGTATGCTGGTCATCTCATATAGTTAGTACCTCCCTCTCTTGGGGCCTGGTTGTCTCCCTTACATCTCTTATCCTGACGTTAGTTGCTGATACAACATGGGCTTTTAGTCAGTGTGAATACTTGCTCAGTGATTGAGTAGAGTCATCATCTCTTCATGCCCAGAAAAGAGGTCTACAGAGCCTTTGTGGGGACATATATTAAAGATTGTTTTTAAAAAGTAAAAGGCATAAGTTCACGATTAATTCATGCCAAAAATAGGTTTATCATTGTCATTTTATAATGATTAATAGCTAAATCAGTATGAAGTTTCCAACTTTAAGTTCGTTCTGATTCACAGCTGAAGGAAGCTACCAAGATCTTTAAAGTTGGTAGTTTTTTTCCTGCCTACCTTATATTTTCTTTCCCTCTGAACTCTGCTCTTATCTCAAGGACCCTGCCCACTTTTGACTGCTGTTTTCTGGAATATTCATTATCTTCATTCTCCCCTGGCTAAGGAAATCCCAATGAAAGCCATGAAGACAGTTACTACCTGGGTCGTTTGGAGTAGCTCTGGCTGCCCACCTCCACTTAGATATCCTTCCCTAAAAGCGTGAAAAGAGAGGACAAGGCACTCTCCCTGTGGCAAGTCCAAGGCCTTCCCTACTACATCCATGTTGAACAGGTATACATCCAAAGAGAATAGGATTCCAAAAAGCCAGTACATGCAGTAGAGACAAATCCCAGTGCCACTGTCGGTGGCCCCTCAGTCTGCCCCAACTGTCAGTCACATTCAGAGGAACTAGTTTGATCCCATGCTCGTTCATTCCCAATCCAGTTGGAGTTGGTGAGCTCCCATTAGCTCAGGCAGGCTGTCTCAGTGGGTGAATCACTCATGATCTTGACCTCCTTGCTCATATTCTCACTCCTTCCTCTTTTCAACTGGACCTTGGGAGCTCAGAACATGGCCCTTCTTAGCATCTGAGTTCTCTGGAGTTTTTTTTGTTTTGTTTTGCTTTGTTTTGTTTTTTTAGAACTCAGTCCATTCTCCCTTTTTCACTTTTAACATTTATGAAATACAGTGTCTGTCCTGAGCCTTATGCTCTCCACTGGGAACACAGCATCTCAAGAGCAAAGATTGCTCTTTTCCAGGAATGTAATTTTTCGGCAGGACATAGAAACCAAGCAAATAGTTAATTCTATAGAATGATAATTATTCCCTAAAACAATAAATCAAGGTGACATACCAGAGGAGCAGACAGAAATTTTGGGAAAAAGGCCTTGGATTAAGACCAGAAAACCAGAGAACCACCTTGGAGAAAGCCTCAGTGGCACAAGAAAGGTTCAGTCCAAAGCCTCAGGTACATCCATACAGGCACAGTTTCTGACTAGTAAGGAGCCTGAGAATAGGCTCATCTTTCTAGGAAGAAATTGTCTCCAGTAGAGCTAGGAGGAGAACCTGTGGACCATACTAGCCAAGGTAAGGGTCTAGAAGTTCATGACCAAGGGAGTAAGAAGTCCTTAAGGACTTGCCTTGAAGCAGAGAAGGTACTTTCAGTCCTGTAGCTACCTTAAGTTCTGACCTAAAGTTTATAAATCTTCATAGTGATCTTCAATTTTCTTAAGCTTTCATTGATAGTCCCTTTATAACTAGGCAGCATAGTGTTCTGTGCCTTTGAAAGACAGGACTTTCTAAGTTTAGCCAGTGCTTTTAACTAATAAGCCATCTCTCCAGTTCTAGAGATTAGATTTCTAGGTGTTTGAAAAACTCTTGCCTCTGCTCCCCTTTTACCCATTATTGTAATACCATAATGCTTATTTATAGAAATAAGGAATATAACTAAATAACGTAACCTTTGGAGAAAATGCAGATGGAATGTTAATTCCATCCCGCAGCTGCTGTGAAGCTTCTCTAGGTAAGGACTGAGACTGTGTCTACACAACTCATTTCTGTGCAGCGCCTTGGCATTCTGACCAGGCAGGAGACACTGGTTAAGTAAACTGGAGTGTTCAGGCTTCATGAATGTCTCCTAGATCTTCTTCCTGATGGATGTACATGATTTTACAGACAGGGGAAACTGAGTAAAAAGTAGTAAGTGGCACACCAGAAAAATGCATTTTGGAGCTGGGATTTGAACCAAAGCCTGACTTCCTTTAAAGACTGTGAGTCAGAGTTCAAGAAACAGAGTGGGTAATGAATATATCTTTGCCCCAGAATTCTGAGTCTTCATCTAAAGAACCATTCATTCTGGAGCTGAAAGAGGCTGCCACTTTCTCTGGCATTAAGAAGCCTGGTGACAGCACAGTACAGAAATGGTTGGGGTTAAAGGAGATACCTAACTTGGTTCAGCTTGTGACATGACACATTCCCTTACACGATGGATGTGTCCAGTACAAACTGATGCCCATTCTCTCTCTCTCTCTCTCTCTCTCTCTCTCTCTCTCTCTCTCTCTTCCCCATTCATCTATGTGTCTCTCTATGATCCCAGGGTAACTTCTTGCCAAGATAATGGTGTAGATAGGATTTGGGAAGAATCACTGTTAAATGAAAACGCAATGGAGAGTTGTCTCCAGGGTTAAGTTCTCTTGCTGCTCTTGTGGACAGCCTAGGTTCAGTACCCAGTAACCACATAGTGGTTCTCAACCACCTGCAACTTCAGTTTCAGGAGATCTGACTCCCTCTTCTGACCTCCGTAGGCATCTGTCACACATGTGGTACATAAGCATATATTAAGGCAAAATACACTTATAAGTAAATTAAAATAATTTAAAAATTTGAAGAATAAAATGAAACCCCTCCATGTACTCTAAGCGGCCAATATTTCTAACCCTGATTGAGAGGATCATTACTTTTCTATGTCACTATTTTTAAGTGCTGTATTTTGTCACAAATACAATGTTAACAATGATGACTACCTCAAGTGTTTTCTGTCTGTGAGATGCCACACTGTGTACTATGGAGGGAAGTTATTTGTCTTTTCTCACAGTTCTGACTGGAGAGGGTAATCAGTCACCAAACACAGAGGAGAAAACTGAGAAGCAAACCAGCCTGTGCATATCCAACAACTAGTAAAGAGCTGGGAGTTGTGGTCATGGCAGTTTGGCAACACACTGTCACTACCTCTGGACCAAGCAGTTCTCCAAACCAACAGCTGCCGCACTTTTCCTTTTAAGGGAGTTGGGTTTGGATTTGTCCAAATTCCTTCAGCTTTGATACCTGGCGAGCCAACAACTGAAGCTTCAGGAGAGGCCTGGACACCTAGACAAATGGAATTTGTGTCCCTGAAACAGAATGCCTGATGCACATTTGACACCACCTCCAGCGAGTCCATGAAAGACTAATCCTCTCTGGAATCTGTTTGGATCCCAGAAAATTCCAGAATACATCCCCAAGCATCACCTCTAAATGATTTCCATCCTTTGATTCTCTCTCTTGAGTCGAATCAGCCTGGAAGTGTGTGAGAAGGCTGGAATGAAGGCCCAAGGATCTCATGGGTGGTCAGCGTGGGAATGAAGTGATGCAGGCTGAGTCACGGTGCTCTTACAAGGCTAATGACAGATGCTAAATGAAATGAGATTGAAAACCATTAAATCCAGGGTGCAAGCAGAGCCCAACTGAAATGTCAGCTTTGCCTCACCTCGTCCGGAAAGCATGTGTCCTGCTTTCTTGTGGTCAGGTCCTCAATAAGTGTTGATTCAATAAGTGTGAGCCCCTCTGCAGTGCACACACCAGGAGCCCCTGGGTCCTTCCTCTAGGCAGGTTGCTATCGGGCCCTCTCAGGCACATAGCATGTACTTCCCTGCTACTCACAGACATATACACAGGACAAAATAAACCCAGGATTGAATCTCTCTCAAGTCTATGAAGATGCAGGTTCAAAGTGAGCTGGGATAATATGGAATTACGAAGAACAGTCCACTGGCTCATTCATTCACAAGAGCATTTGCTTTGTTCTCCATTCCTTCTCTTGCCCACCCCTAGTACTACTCTATCTCCCATGATTCCTGGTAAATTTGGTAGAAGTCCTCTTTTAACGGGTCTATGCTTCCATGTAGATGTGCCTTCACAGTATAGGATAGGAAGAAACTTGTGTTGGAGAGGGTGGTGCACAGACATTCTTGGGGAGTTGGATAGGGTTTGCAGGGATAGATAGCCTATCAAGTAGGGAAGTGAAAGTTAGCCTTACCTTGCTGTCGATGGCAGCTTGGGCAAAAACAAAGTGATATCTTGAGGACACAAAGTGCTCAAGTGTAGAATGTTGAGGAATTTTTGCAGGTTGACTCTGAGGTCATGAACAAACATGACAGAAGTTCCTGGTTTTTCTAAGTCTTCACGTGTTTCTTGGAAAAGATGCACGCTGGTGCGGGGCTGGGCCTGTGGCACAGTGGGTCTGTCTGTGGAGCCCTATGTACCACCACACTCTGAAGACCCAGCTATTAAAGTTCCAGTCATGGCTTTTCTCTCACATGGCTACATGCCAACCTCTTAAGCCACCACTAGCTTATAAAGGAGCTGAGTTCTCCTTTTCCTGAGTTTTCTAAAATCTCTAATGTTCTGAGTACCCGCTATAGCTCACTTCATTTGCACACTTCCTGTTAGGGAGACTGGACACTGTTATGTTTTCTTGATCTTTTTTAGTTGATTCTGTGGCTAAGTGAAATCATGGATCTGAAAACTTTCTTCACTAAGAATGCTGAGACTCTGGTTTGGAGACCGAGAGACAGGATTTCTGAAGAATGCTGAACACAGTGCTTGCATCCATGTATAAGGATAAGTAGAAGTGTGAGCCTAGGGGCCACTAACTTCCTTAGTGCCTGGGTAGTGCAGGTGAACTCAAAGGGTTAAACGAAGAAGCACTGATCCTAGGCCTGCTGACGTCTTCCCGTGATTTGAATTGGGTGCACTGCAGTTATGCAAAGGAAATGCTTCTGAAACATTTATAGCCATTAATGAATGCAGAAACTTAAAATTAGATGGTGTGATATTCATAGACTCTCAAAGCTGTCAGGAAGCCTAGAGGACGTCGACTCAAGGCTCGATCCTAAAGCAGGAGTCCCCTCTTTAGCTTCTGGGGCAGACAGCAGCTGCTGATATTCTGCTGTAGACTGCAAATCTGTGCCTTCCAGCGGGTGTGTCTGTCACCTTTTATCTCTGGTGTGGGTCATTTCTGTCATTGCTTGCAGACACACCACCCCATCAACCCTAATGAATGTGGGTCTTATCACCTCACTGACCTGGGTTTCCTCAGGAAAGAGGGAAGAAACTTCTGTCTTTTCTAAGACTCAGAGAGATGTGAAGTCAAGTCAAACCCAGCTTCCCTGGCTGTGACCTGGACTCTCAGCATGCCTCTCCTGGTGCAGGGTCCTAGTCTTTGAATCCCGCACAATACTAAAATCTTTTTTGAGGATCTCACCTCTGATCAGTACTCCTGGGGCTTCATACATCCATCTAGTATATTACTTTGGAAGTTGAAGCTCATCTTTAATTATGCTCAAATATTATTACATAATGTATACTCAATTATTGTTAATTCATTGAATACTATCATTATATACTATTTACTAAGCAGCTATTATGTGCTTTTGTTGAAAAACATGTATTAGTAATAATTTTTAAAAATTAAACCAGAAAGCTAAATAATATTTTGCATACATATGCTTGTAGGATTTTGGATGAAGAAAGATGGGAAGTCTAAAGTGTGATTGAGGTAACCTGTGAGGTCAGAATAGGATCGTCAGATTTGGCAAACTTGGAGCCACTGCAATTACTATGAACCCACGTTCTCTGTGGGGGGCCCACTCATGGGAAACTTTGGGTATGTGTGTACCCACACACTTAGATGCCTCTGTGTGCACATGTTTTAGTTGTTATCTAGAGTCATAAGGGTGTACCTACTACAGAATGAAGAAGTGCCTGTCTCTGGAGTATCTCACATGAGCTGAGAAGTTCTGTGCCCAGATCTGTGGGTGTGACAACTCTCACCAGGGCTTCCTTAGCTTTGCTTCTTCAAAGCTTTAGCTTCAGTTTGTGAACCACTATCTTATGACCAAACTGTAAAATTATGCGTATCTTTGTACTGCAATTTAAAGTACTGTGCAAGATGAGGGTCCACAAAACCCTAGGAAACACAAACTTGGATCCTCCTATTTGAATTGGTTCAGGTGTATGTATGTATGTATGTATATATATATATATATATATATATATATATATATATATATATATATATATATATAGCACATTTTGATTTCTGTGCCAAATGACACAAAGTCTTTAAGCATACAGGTCTTTAGTCCACAACTGAATGTGCTTAATAGATGGGCTTCTGAGTCCCTGGTCCTGACTTCTTTGGCATCTGACATCAGGGAAGTTCTGAGGAAGCCTGCCAGCTGCAGATAGCTTATTGGTGGAAATAAATGATTTCCCTCCTGCGCAAAACTATTTCAGGCTTTTCTCCTTACACTTATCCACTGTTTGTTATACAGCAAGCTACGAAACAGCTTGTAATGGGAGAAACCGAGTCACAAAGAGGTGCCTCTACCCCTTGAGTCTTGCTTCCAAATCAGTCTCCTCCTAAGGGTTCATTCTTCAGTGCTGTAATGACTGATTAAGCAAGGTAAGCTAGTTTTTTAGGTCACAAGCGACAACACTAAAATGCCTCCTACATTTCTCTCCTCATTTCCATGTCATGGTATCTGTTTCTAGATACTTCTGTAACTTGATTTATTCTCTGATCTGGGTTTTCTGATGGCCTAAGGACCCCTGATCAGTCATTCTATATCTGTATCTTCCTCAGTTCTAGAGCATCCCTTCAATGTGTTGAATATAATCTGCCTTTCAACAGTGAGCAAGTAATGTTTGCTTGTGGATAACCCTAAAAAATTTTTTCAAAAGAGCAATGTAGACCCATAATCCGATGTGAACATGGAGGCTCAAAACCATGATAACCAAGACACACTTGAATAATAAAAGAATTGTTGGAGGTATCACCTCCCCAGATTTAAAGTTGTATTACAGAGCTATAGTAATAAAAACATTATGAAACTGGCATTAAAACAGACATGTTGATCAATAGCATAGAATTGAAGATCTGAGCATAACTCCACACATCTACAGACACCTTTTTTTTTCTTTTTCTAAGAAGGCAAAAGTGCATGCTGAATAAAATTCCGTCTCTTCAACAAACCGTGTTGGTCATTTTCATTCTTAATGAGATCATTTTTCTGGGCATGGAGCAGATTCTTTCACAGTAGCCACGGCATCTGGCAAGTTGTGATAGAACATTTCATTAGAGGGACTGCTTGGAGTCCTGAGGAGATAGAAGAGCATAGGTTTCAGCGGTGGATGGCTGCAAACCATCTCTGTATGGAGTGGAGACACGGATTGCTTGTTACCATCTCTGCATGGGTTGCAGCAAAGTATTGCTCAGAACAGTCTTTTCATAAAGTGCAAAGATGTCTGGGAACAGTTTCTCCATGGTGTGCTGGTTAGTACAGGATGCTCAGAAGTGCAGAATTTTCAGATTCTGGGTCCATCTCTGCATGCAGCGCAGAAGCAGGTGTCAGGGAACCACCTTTGTCATTTATCTTGTGGCTGAGTGAAGTCAGATTGTGCTGACACAGTGTTCCGAGTCCGAGTCTGTGGCTCTCCATTGCATTGCTACGTTGTCCTTGAGTGACCTCCCGTGTTCTCAACCTTCCATGCAGGATGAGAGATGTTTGCCCACCTCTCTTTTCCCAGGCACTGTCTTTTCATCACACTAATGCCATGCGCCCTTTTGACAAAGTAAATGTATGTAAAGGTCAACATACTTTTTGAGTTAGTTTAAAGTATCAAAGGCTGCACAAATATTGAAATTTTGGGTAAAAACCATACTTCAATGGAAAGCTTGCCCGTTAAAGAAGTTTTCCTCAGGTAGTATATGTTAGGTGCTGGAATTATAATACTTAAAAAAAAACTATACGTATTTATTTTTAAGTCAGATTTACCAAGAAGGTAACTGAGGGCATTTTAAAACATCATTGAAAAATATAAACCACTAATTAGACATTTTACTCATATTGTAAATGTTCAAATAATCATGAACATTTAATGAACACGGACATCTCTTCTCTAGGGGCCCCACAACCTCTAAGCTAAAGCAATCTAGTTGTTTTGGAGTGGATTACATGACAGAGCTTTGAAGTCCTGCAAATTGTGTTGAAGAAAAATAAAAACAGCAATGTCTTTGGCTGATTGAATGCAATCTGGTGGCAGTGGCTGAAACCCTTGAATGTTTGACCATCATTAGTAATGAGTACCACCCTTCTGGGCTGGGGTCTCTTTCCCAGAACCCATACAAAGATGGGATCCTCAGAAAACCTCACATTATAGAGCTGAGGAAGGGAGATTAAAGTTCAGACTCAACACGGGAGTGAGGGTAGAAATCACCATCTTAAGAATAAGAAATACATAGCTTTAAAATATCTCTTGTGTTACACTGAGGGCAATGAGAAACAACTGCATAGTTATGGAAATTGATTTATGTTCTAGAAAGCCCACTACTGTAGTGAGAGTATGAGGGTTCCCTAACAGGAGAATGGGCTGGAGCAGATGCTGGTACCCACGAGACATGGCTAATGCATGGAAGACGAAGGTGACCACATTCCCAGTGCAGCACTTTGGAGATGGAGAGAAGGGGTTGGATTTGAGGAACTGAATGTGGTGACAAGTGAAAACCATGCTTGATGGATAAAAGATCAATGTCCAGTTGATCCCATGATACCTAGGTAGGCAGTGGCAATCTTACATAATTTAGGAATCCTTCAGATACCGCTGATCCAAGGGTAGAATATTCGCCTGGACCTATTTCTCAAGGAGGGAGCTGCTGGCCACAGTTGTGGAAAAAAGTGAACTCATTCTTCCACCCTCTCCCAGTGTTGCTCAGTTTTCAAAACCTTTGACTATACCCTTCTGGATAATGATGACAGAAAACTAGAAGGAAATTACAGGCACAAGAGGGATCAATGAAATCTGAAGACTTACATCAAACGAAAGCTCAGATGAAGCACTCATCAGATAAACACTTAAACTTAGTGTTTTGAGGAGTCTTAGATGAACATAACTTTGTCAACCTTCTCTTTCCTATGAGGTGGATTGTTTATATGGAGAAGAAGACTGAGGCTTACAAGTTGAATCAAATGATAAAATAGGTGTATAAATCCTAGGTTACTTATATACAAACCTAAGACAGACAGGCCGACAGACACACACACATACACACTACACACACACATGCTCATGCATGCACATTCACATGCCTCCCATGTCCCCTCAACCACAGAGACACAGATGCCGCCTTTTACACAACAGTACACAAATCTAGGCTGTCTGCATAACTCTAAAGGAAGGAGCTTGGGCTTGCAAAGAGAAAGACTTAATATTCTGCAGACACTTTCTTGTCTTTCTTTGGTTGTACAAATAGGAAATTGATGCCTTCATCTTGTCTCTAGCTCCTCTTTTAGCTCCTAGTTTTCTTCTTTACCCAGTTCGCATCAGAAGCAGATTCAATGGCTACAAACCCTACCAACCATGTTACTCCGTCTCTTCTGGTGTTTAGGAAGTCTGGCTGTTTCACCCACAAACCTGTATTTTTAACTTTAGGTTTCTAGATAGTTCTTTTATAGGATGGGCAGGGACAAAATGTCGAGGAGAGATTTGCATTGGAGAGACTAGGTATTCTTCTGCCCTCTTCCTGATCAATGAAACCTCTCTGCAGCCCCCTCTTGGCATCCCCAGACCCTTTACTCTCCTTTACTTTCCTGTGTAAGGCCAAACAGACCCACACAGGTGAAGACTTTCAATACTACCCAAGCCAGGACCAGGCAGTAAGTGAAACAGGGCATGCATGGAGCCTCACATATTGTGGAAGTTTGTGCCAAGGATGAACATGCTGGCTTAAAGTGATCTTAGATGGCAAAGACCTAATGATTCTTGGCTCCTTTTAAAGAGAGATTGCCATTGATTACTCTGAACAAATGCTTGGCAAAGTCTCCCTAACTCAAAGGTTAGTCCCTTAGAAAAATTCTGTCCCCCCCCCCATGAATTTGCCCTCCCTCTCCTTGAGCTCCCAGAGTCAAAGAACAATGGTCGCTAGATCTCCCTTTCTCAGTCTGTGAGTATTTTGAGGGAACATTTTTCCTTTAAGCTCTGTAATCATAGTACTTGAGGATGTAGCTCCCAGGAAATATAGCTGTAGAAATGAGCATGCTAGAATCAAATACAAAAGAATGTCTGGAGCCATGAGTCATGGGAGGCATTGGTTGCAGCAGGCATCACAGAGATGCTGTGATGTATACAAGGTGAGTATATGTATAGTGATTTGGGTGTTTTGCTATGGGTGTCTTTTATGTGTATGTTGAGTGTGAGTGGGTGTGTTGTGGGTGTTTAATAATTAGTGTGTATACTGTTTGTGGGTATCTTGTCAGTATCATGGATATATCATGTCATGTGTAGGTATGTATATGTTTGCATACATTGTGTGATTGGTGAATACTGGGTGTAGGTGAAGAGGATTGTGTTGGACGTGTGCCTTTTAGCTGCCAAGTGTTGTTATGTGTATATTTTACAGTGTACACAATACTGTATTAAACCTTTAATATTCTTTATCCCTACCAGCCACAAAGGATGCCTTACATGGCAAATGATCTCAGTAGTCTGAATAAATCTTGTGAAAACCAGGGAACAGAAAGTTCAGCCATCATTCAATATTACGTGACTCATAATGGACGGTTAGCTCATAATGGTCTAGTCAGCTCCAACCTTAGCATCCGGGGCAGTGGTTTTCAAATGAGTATATGTGTCAGAATTCCGGGAGGATGGAAGAACCTTTGAATGAATCCTCCCTCGGTAGATCTAGGTTAGGACTCAAAGTTGCTTTCATCACTGAAGCTGTGAGTTTGAGGATCAAGTTGAAAAGCCACCAGTTTAAGATCCTCATTAATTTTCAAATAGAAAGATCTGGGGAGAAGGTTGGGACCAAGGGAGATAATTTTGATTTGTTGAGCATGAATTCTATATTGTGCAGTTAGTTCCTTGAAAAATCGAAGTGGACATTTAAAATGAATATTTTAAAATTTGTGCTTAGCATCTTCACTTAGTGCCATGTATTAGTTATAATTTATCATATTACATTAAAAAGAGAAAGGCCCCTGTGTTTGTGTTTACAAATTCCAGGACTCTGACTTTATTAAGATGTTTTTGATCATAGGATGGTAACTTGCACTCTCCATGGAGAAAATGATATATCACATTCTCCATATATCCATATATTAAATATTTTTTCTTCTAAATATTTATTTCATAGAGTTTCATTCTCCCAGAAAACCTGTGTGTAAGCTCTGGAGCTGGAAAGGCAATGTCTTTGGGATCCTGGGTCATCACTGACCCCAGAATCTTAGCAGTGTTTGTGTGAAGCCGAATGTGTAAACTTTTTTGCCTCATTTAACATCAATTGGCATTGCCATTCTCTCTCCCTCTCCTACTTCTCCCTTTCCTTCTCTGCCCACTCCCTACCCTCTACTTATCCAGCCCCAGGGATCATAGAGACAGCAGGGTAATTAGAGCCTGGCATCCACAATCAAAAGATCAGATGGCTGAGCCAGAACTGCAGGTTTGTGATCATTGAGCCTGCGAGGTGATAAGGGAAAGGGGAGAGCGCAGTGATGCTTTCAGTATGATAAGTGAGTCATAGAGAGAGCTATCTGGCCTTTCCTGGACACATCTTGAGATCGGTGTTAAGAGGGTGGCTTCTGACACCAGCTGATTCTATTGTGTTGGACAGGATTTTAGCTTACTCTGTACTGCCCAGCACAAAGTGTAGGCTAGGAGTTTCATGGTTTTTTGTTTTTGGTCTGAGAATTCTTTCAGGTTTAATATAGATTGGTTATAAGGTTATGCAGCATTCTCATTTGGTACACAGTATTCTACATTTTCAGAAATGTTTCCTGGGAGGGAGCCCTTGCCAGTACAGAGACACAGCATGAAAGCTTATTTAATCCTGAGTGGTGTACTACTATCCTTGGGAGCTGGCCCAGTAAGACCCTGGGCATTGGGCTCTGAACCAGGGAGAGAAAGAGAGAAAGAGAGTGAGGCCTTCATAGAAGACCCACAAGTCCATCACCTGTGCCAGCCATGAAAGACTATGTGTCCTCTGCTTTTATCTTTTCCTCTCTCTCTCTCTCTCTCTCTCTCTCTCTTGCTCTTTCTCCCATAGGTCATACCAGATACCAATAAAAGCACAGGTACATTGTCTCCATGACACATTATGGCAAACTGAGCCTTTGAATAATGAGGAGACTTGCCAAAAGATACAATACTTTGGTTTTGGGTTGCAAGAAAGAATTTCCTTCATCATTTTTCTTTATCTTAAAAAATAACATAAGAGTCTTTATTATATAAAGTCATTGTTGTCAAAGCCAGATAGTATGTAAAATACTGTATGCAATACTAAGAATGTAACAGGTGTTCTACTGGTTTACTTTTTTTTCTTTCAAATATCTCACATCTAGTTGGTCTTACATACTCAAAAATTCAGTCTGCCTGGGGGGTTCTTCTTGGTTTGATTCCAGTATCAGATGTGGACAGTTGTAATTTTATTTAATTCCAGGTGTCTTGCCCAACATTCTTATCACCTTTTGCATCAATCTGTCAAATTAGGTTAGCTTCTGCCTGTCACAGCACCCATGCGTTCTGCTGCCACCTCAGGCACCTGCGTCCTCAATATCTTCAGTACTGGTGATAGAGTGATATTCAGCGATCGGTATGCGTTATCAGTGCTGGCTAGCGTTTATTGAGAATTTGCTACATGCCAGGGTGTGTACAAAATGATTAGCGGAGCATGCTCACTTCATCCTTTCCTCAGTTATCCAACCCTGATGCAGTTACCAGTCCACACCCACTGATGAAAGAGCACAGAGTCGCCTAAGGTTTCCTGTGAGAAAGCAGGTGACCTCCTGGTGGTAACTGGGGGTATGTGGCTTCCATGTCATGGGCAGGTGAAAGGGCCTGGACCAGGACTCAGTTCCAGCCATAACAGGTGCTAACCACATGGCATTCAGGAAGGCACTGTGTATTTCTGTTTTTTTTTTTTCCCTATTAGAAAAACCTTTGAACACACCATGAAGGAGACACACAGTGCTCTACTGATCCTGTCAGCCACATGTTCTTGTCCATCTAAGCATTGCTAAGTTCCTAGTGTTGATACCAGGCTATGTTTGGCTGAAGTCATCTTAATCAGTTTATTTATTCCTTTGTTTTTCAGGTAATGAACCGAAAAGATCATGTCTGAAGTACAAGGAACAGTTGAGTTTTCTGTAGAGCTACATAAATTCTATAATGTGGATCTCTTTCAGAGAGGGTGAGTACACTTCAATCTCTCTCTCTTTCTCTCTCTCATTGTGTGTGTGTGTGTGTGTTTATATCCAAATGTATCTGTGTGTGGGGTCAGGTGAGAAGATATTTGGGATTAATGGATAATTTTCATTATTTTCCTGACCATGGAAAATTCCAACTATTAGTTCATCTGAGAGTAAAATATGTATTGACTAAAAGCTAATTTATTTGTTCACCCTCATTTTCTTCTGCAACTCCCTTCTCTGGTGGTCTTTTCACTCTATTTTGAGTTGTGGGAAGTGAGGCTTGACAGTGTTTTGGTAAAAATGAATGCTATTTGTAGTATTTTCTGGAGTTATCTCCCACAAACATACGGTATAAAACTCATGACCAGATCTTTAAAAACTGGACACTGTTTTTAATCATAACTAAAATATAATTGATGTCATTATTTTGAAAACGTAATCTGAACTTAGCATTTTAAATGCAAAATGTCTATGAATCCTTATGACAAGTTTCACTCCGGGGCTACTGAATAATTAAAAAGTTAAGCAGTTATGTACATAAAGAGATGGCTCACGGACCAGTGCTACCCATTCACAATGGCTGAAGCCCCTTTCCCCACATTACTGACGAGAAAACCAAGTCTCCTAGCAGTGGGATTTCTATGCTAACGTCCACAGAGCCAGAGGATGTCCAGGACACCAACCACTTTGCAGAAGCAACAGCAACAAACCCATTGTGGCTTTGTATGAGAACATTCAACTTATACCATCGTTCTGGGGTTAAACAATGTGGGCTTGGCTTAACTTTTGGGGGCCACTCATTTCTACTGGCCTAGGCTTGCCTAGCCTCAGAAAGACATGCTCTAAGGTCTGTGGCCATTGGATAGGAGGTTATTGGTTCTTCTGCCTATGGCTCCCTGTCTATCATAGGCATCTAGATGTGAGAATTGGAGTCACACAAACTCACTATTACCCATTTTATCCAAAAGTATGAATATCTCTGGGGTACAGGATAATATTTATATACTTAAACATGTGTAATCAAATTAGAACAACTGTCACCTCCTTGGCAGCAAGTATTTGTCACTTCTCAATGCTGGGATTATTCAAAACCTTCTCTATTATTTTGAAATGAATGTACAATTAATTGTTATCAGGTAATTTTCCCAAATTATAAATATTATCCCAACTTGAGAAGTAATTTTTTCTGTCCAAATTTATACTTGTATCCACCAGTTCTTCTCTTCTATGACCTTTTTAAGGTTCTGGTAAGCAATTTTCTTGTGCTGGCTGCATTTATGTCAGGTTGACCCAAGCTAAAGTTGTGAGAAGAGGGGACTCAGTGAAGAAAATGTCTCCAATGAGGTCAGAGGAGACAACCAGTTCAGCCTATGCATCACTATTGCTAGGGTTCTTAGATAGGGTCATCCTTGAAGATTTCAGGGAGATTCCCATGCACCAGGTTTTCACCTGACACGGAAATGCACCTCTTTTACAGTAGTCTCTTCCAGTACTCCCCCCTCCATACCCTGCACAACCTGATCTCTCATGTTCCCATCCCCTCTACCTTCAGTCCACTCTTATAATAAAAGAAAATCCCAATGGCAAGTGTGGGATGCATTCCTGTGAGTTGTGGGTCCTGGGGAAGGCAGAGGTTCCCAAACAGTGTAGTCTATTACTATACTCTTAGTTATTCACCAGAACTGAACAGAAACCCTCCAGCATTTGATGCAATCATACCTTGGTTACCAGGACTGTTAACATTTAGCCCCACTATTTATATATATGTTAGGTCTTGCGCTTATAATTAAAAATATAAGAATATATAATAGTAAATATGTCTTCATGGGTTTGGAAGAAAATGAATTCCACTTTTAGAGAAATGAGCTCTAGAATCCATAATGTATAATCAGCAATAAAATAAAAGTAGTGAACAGCAGCCCCCTGGATTGCTACCTTCAGTGAGCTGTAGATGGGCTGGGCATGATGCCAACCAGAGTTCTGTATTTCTTAGGAGAGTTTCTGATAGGCATGATCCCTGAGGCTCAATATTTGAGAATGTTTTTAGTGTGAATCCCAAAGGAGCCACACTTGCAGAAAAACTTCATAGAAGATAGATGGCTGCATCCCAAGTCTGGTACGCAAGACGAGGCCCTAGGGTACCTCCTATAAAAGAAATTAATGGATTTCTGGTGTCAGTAAGAATAACAGCAATGGTTGCTAAAAAGTGGTTGATTTAGAGAATGCAAGGTTTAATGATGAAATGATTCAATGAATATTGCATGTATGGTCACTAGGAGGGTCTGCCACTCAGAGCTCCATCATTTAAACAATTTACAAAATCAAATTAGAAAAGTTTTGTCTTGGTTAACATGTTTGGGAGCTTTGGTTCAAGATAAGTGAGCTTCAATGCCTTGGAACTGTGGCAAAGTGGCACATGACAGAAGTATACAATGGAGCAAAATCAACCATTTCCTGCTGAAAATAAATAGATTGATGTAGGGATTATATATATTACATATAATATATATTATAGATAGAGATGTGGTTTAGAGGAGGATGGGGAGAGAGAGGAGTAGGGAAGGAATGGAGTGGGAGGAATGGAGGGGGCAGGTAGACATATCCAAGTTCTCCTTCACCACCAAAGGTAAGGTGTGTGTGCGTGTGTGTGTGTGTGTGTGTGTGTAGTGTGTATGTGTGTGTGAGTATGAAAAGTATTCGTTCTACCACTAAAAATCTCAAAGTCTTAATTATTTCAAGCTGGTCAGATAGAGTTAAAGGATAGGCACGCTGAACATTCCTACTTCAAAGTGGAAGAATAAGAAAATGGGCAATGTAGGCTGTTGCAGTTTTTGTTTTCCCATCAAAATTAACTGATATTGCTGTGATACTAAAGCACTGCATGTTTTGTTGCAAGACAGACAACTCAGTCTAGAGCTCACTATGAAACTCGCCTCATTGGTTACTTTTCATTATGCTGGAAGATGCTATCCAGGTTGCTAGATAAGAAAAGGCGTCAGTGGTCTTTTTCAGATCTAGACTCTGCATCTTTCAATACTAACGGGTCTTGCAAAAATTTCCAAATGGTACAACAGAGTCAAAATTGTATGAGGGTAACTACTCACTTTCTTGGTTGAATTTCAGACCTGGTCTACAGGAGGAGACTCATACCTGGTGCTATAAAAACAGGTGAAAACCATTGGCTAGGAAAGTCATAGACCCAAAGGGACGTCTTATTGATATTATATTGTTTGTATAAATTGTCATATTGTCAAACTGCCATCCAAATATTTATATTTATATTAATAGAACTGCTGCTCCCAACTTTGTTCAGAGAAACTTCATTTTGTAGTGGGTAGTGGTTAATGTAGGCGCTCATTCCTGTTCAAGATGCAAAGAATAAGTAACAGTGAGTGTTTAGCTATTTATCAAACATCTATATCAACTCCCCTTTCCTAAGACTCAGGAAATATCAAGGAAGAGGAGAAGAAACAGTGTAAGAGCTGGAAGATGGTGGAGAGAGCAGAAGTGCAGAAGGTTGCATGAGAATTTTCCCTGCTAACAGAGCTACTGGCTTCTAGCACATTAATATTTGAGGATGGCTTTTCTAGCTCCAGGAAGCAGGATGTCTTCTGATGATGTTTGCTTTGAGCAAACACTCAACTTGCATTTATCCAAAGTCTATATTGGCTGAGGCAAATTCTCAAAGGGGAACATATCTTTACCATAGTCAACAAATATCACAAGGTGTCACACCCACGTTCAACACTAAGACTTGTGCTAACAAAAGGCAGACATAGTCTACTGGGGACCTGGAATTTGGTTTATTTAGCTTTATTTTATGCACATTGGTATGAAGGTGTCAGATCCCCTGGAAGTGGATTTTCAGACAGTTGTGAGCTGCCATGTGGGTGCTGGGATTTGAACCCGGGTCCTCAGGAAGAACAGTCAGTGCTCTTAACCGCTGAGCCATCTCTCCAGCCCCTGGAACCTGGAATTTGGAAACCAGAACGGTATTTGAAGCCATACTCTGCCATCTATGAGCCTAAAGAACTTTTGGGTGGTTTTTTGTTGTTGTTGTTGTTGTTGTTTTTTAATTGAGCTATACATTTTTCTCCGCTCCCTTCACTTTCTTCTCTCTCCTCTTCTACCCTCTCCCATGAACCCCACACTCCCAATTTACTCAGGATATCTTGTTTTCTTCTCCTTCCTATATAAATCTGTGTATGTTTCTCTTAGGGTCTTCTTTGTTGTCTAGGTTCTCTGGGGTTGTGGGACTGAAGGCTTGCTTTTCTTTGTTTCATGTCTAAAAATTACTTATGAGCAAATACATATTATATTTTTCTTTCCGGGTCTAGGTTACCTCACTCAATATGTTTTTTTTTTTTGTTTTTAGATCCATTCATTTGCCTTCAAATTCCAAGATGTCATTGTTTTTTTCCCCCCACTGAGTAGTACTCCATTGTATAAATGTACCAGACTATATTTATCCATTCTTCTGCTGAGGGGCCTCCAGGTTGTTTCCAGTTTCTGGCTATGACACATAATGCTGCTGTGAACATAGCTGAGCACACTTCCTTGTTTCTTTCATTAAACAAACAAAACAAGACAAAAGAAAAGGCATGAAACAGGATGAGGATTGCTGATGAGAACAGGTTTGGCAGGAGTGAAAGACAGATGAGAAAGGAGAGGAGGGAGAGTGAAAATAATCAGAGTACATCTTATAAATGTATGAATTCTCAAAGGATAGCAACACATGAACTATTATATGGTGTGCACTGGAGAAATGGCTCAGTAAAAAATAGTGCCCGATCTTTCAGAAGACTCAGTTTTGATTCCTAGCACCCACATGGTGGCTAACAACTGCCTGTAATTCCAAATTCAGGGAATCCAATTCCCTCTTCTGGCCCCAGTGGACACAAGACATACATGTGGTTAACAGACATTTATGTAGACAAGACATTCCTACACATGCTAACAAACAAACAAACTCAAAACATATGGAGCCTCCAAAACATATGGAGGAAGAGTTAAAGCAGGAGGAGAGTGAGAGACTGTATTGGAACAGATGTTACACTGAAGTAGAAAGAGGACCAGCTGTAGAGAGGAAGTCCACATCAAGCAGGAACAGGCTAGTGGTAGGGGAGGGAAGTGGAGGGTGGATAAGAAGAAAGAAGTATATTGGCATGAATATATGTGAAAATTCCAAAATAAAATTTATAACTTTGTGTGCTGATTAAAAACAAAATAAAAAAAAGTCAATATCTTATAACCTATAATAGCTAGCCTTCTCACCATGGAAAGCTGAAAATTATAGTAAAAACTACATGCAGTGAGCCAGCATGGTAGCCAGTGTCTTTAAGATGTGGTTTGTTCTCTTGTTTCCAGTCTGTCTGTAATACCACTTAGGAAGAGACAAACCCCAGGGTTATTGTGACCATTCTGCTTTCCTGTTGAGAACCCTCTGTTCCTTTTGCTTTTACTTCTTCACCAAGTTCTCAAATCTTGAATAATTTAATCTTAAACTTTTTCTTGGTTCTCAGAACATTCTTGCTCCTCTGATGTCTATATCTATCTCAAAAAAATTCTGGGCTAGGCAAGTTCCAGCTCAAATATATTCCTCAAACCAATTTTTAATGGCTGGTATTGGCTGTCATTTTCTCTTAAAACTAGTCTATTAACCAACAGTATATAAATTTTAATAACTGACAGTGGTTTTCATTTTTTCTTAAAGCTAGTGTTCTAACCAATGCTATGTAAACTTTTTTTATATTTTTTTTGTTCTTTGAAAATTTCATATATGTATACAGTGTGTCTTGATCATATGTGGACTCCAACATCAGTCTCCTTTCATTACCCTTCCTTCCAACTTCCCACAGGACCTTGCTATCCCATCACTTTTCCAAATTCATCCTTCCTTCCTTCCTTCCTTCCTTCCTTCCTTCCTTCCTTCCTTCCTTCCTTCCTTTTTTCTTTCTTAAGTTTGTATATGTTTAACCCACTGAATCTAATAAGTGCTGCCTACAAATAAATGAGCATGAAGTCATCCATTGGGACATGAAGAACCAACCAAACTATTGAGAAATAGTGACTCTCTCACAGAAACCATCAACTGCCAATAGTTTCCTATAGGAGTAGGAAATCAGAATATCCCCTGTCCCCAATGCTGAAATTTTAATAAGCATGATCCTGGAAGATCTTGTGCAGGTGCCATAGGTGCTGTGAGTTTGTGTTTTGTTACAGCCATGCCATATCCAGAATACAGCAGAATACAGAATTCACAGTAATTCCCACAGTGCATCAGGTCTTATGTTTCTTTCTCCCTTCTTTCCAGATGTTTCCTGAACACTGGGGGGAGGACTGATTGACACAGATGTCCCACCAACAATTGAGAACTCACAGTTGCTTGTTCTTAGAACTTTGAACAGCAGTACATCTCTGCATCAACCATTACCCAATAATACTAAAAAAGCACTTCTGATCAAAGTTAGGAGAAAAACAAATATATGGGTTTAAATATAAATATTTATAAGGTAGTTTGACAACATGGCCACGTAGAAAAAAAAAAGAAAAACAAAAACACCAAAAAAAAAAAAAAAAAAACCTGGTGTTAGTAGATTCTCCCATAGGGCCTATGCATTCCATAGCTATGAGTTTTGGCCCTGTTTGCAGGCCCAGGCTTGAAAGTGGAAGAGGCCTCAAGTCCTCAAACCACTTTGGTAGATTGACACTACTGTATTTAGCCATAGTTTCATAACCTATTATTATTTCTATAGTTCCACCACTAAACTGATTAATAAGATGTCTTTTGGGAACCAACATTCAGTTCATCGTTATTATATTCGTTATGACATTATGTGTGGAAACGTTACAATGAAAAGATTGTGCCCGTGACTTCCTAGGTGTTTACCACCTAAAGAGAGAGGCAAATACACGTATTAGGTAAAATTAAGCCTAGAGACCTGAAAAGTCAGCAAAACAGACATGTACGATACCAGGGAGGGATGCAGGAAGGGTAATCCAATCCCTTGGCAGAGAGAGGCCATCATGAAGCAAAACTGTATCAGACTGTCATTTGAAGGATGAGGGGAGTTAGCATCTCAGAGGGCCTAACCAAGCAGGAGCAGGATGGCTCTGATGTTAGGAAGATGAGCCTGCCCTAGACTAATGACGATAATTGATGAAGAAGAAAAACAGGGGATGGGTATGAGAGAGATGACAAGACTCACTTAGTCATGATTATTTCACTCAGGCTGTAGGATACTGGAGAAAGTTAGGGGTGTTATGAGTAGCTTGTTTTCCCTTTCCTAAGTGTAAAATTTAAGAAAGTGAGGATCTGTTCTTGACATCTTTACGTGTACCAGTCCCCAGTAATGCCTGGTGCACACTGGGAGTGAAGAGCCAGCTTACATTTGATGAGTTTGAACTCTGTGTTGCTGTTGTTTTACCCCTTCAATTACAGATGGCATCATGTGGCTCTTAATTAAATGGTGTTAGCACAGAGAAGATGATTCCTAATTCTTCTCACAGTGCTTACATCACTGGAGCCAAAAATGTGGCCCAAGGGCTGCAGCGCCACTCTTCCCCAGGCATTTTTTTTTTTAAATGCAATCCATAGCCTCTGCTTTAGGTTCCTAATCCAGCACCACAGGAAAACATAATCTAGCCTGTTCTCCAAGTGTTCCCTTTGGGAGTGGGGCCAGGGCTAGTGTTACAAGCCTATCAGTGAAAGTCGAAACCCTGGAAATCCACTAGAATTGCCTGAAAGCTGAAACTTGCCCCTCACTAGGGCAACAAAACCTAACATTTCCACTGAGCATTTATGCCAGTGAATTGCCGGACCTCTACATGAGTTTCACACAAGTGGCTGTCCCTGAATAGCTCCAGCCATCTTTATTCATACATCAAAAACAAGCATGCTTTTCCTTAAGAACAAACAAGTTTTTCCCATCCTCCAATGTTAACCTCTGGCAATAACAAATGTTTTCTTCCCAACTTTTACATCAAAACATCTTTAAATCAAAAATAACACTTATTGTTTTGCTGGCTTGGCCAAATATCAAGCCAGGTACATCTTGTCTTTATAAAACTAAAAGATGATAAACACAGACATACATTTTCAAGAACAGCGATATTACTCAAAACATATTTACAAAAATAGGGGTGATATGCTTCTGATCTTGTCAGCACTGAGTCAGAACAACTCCTGGGATCTGAAGTGACAGTTGGTATCTCCAAACAACAAACCTGAGAAGCATCATCTCCCAGAGAATTTTAGGGGAAGATACCTGAGAGGAAAATGGGATTTCCAGGAAGGATCCCATCTATCTCATGCAGGGTTTACAAAATGGCACTAAAACCACCAAGAGAATCACTTTTTTTTTATTTATTAAAGATTTCTGCCTCCTTCCCGCCACTTCCTCCCATTTCCCTCCTCCTCCGTCAATCAACTCCCTCACCCTCAGCAGCCGGAAGAGCAGTCAGGGTTCCCTGCCCTGTGGGACATCCCAGGACCTCCCACCTCCTTCCAGGTCTAGTAAGGTGACTTTTATGAGAGAAAAGAAAGCACTTAGGCCATGCGGTCTCAGCAGTATTCTGTGTTGTGCCCAAGTCTACTGATCCTTGCAGAGTGAGACTGTCCTCGTGGGCTTTTGCCTCATTTGGAGACCTGTTGGACAAACAGGCATATACTGGTCTAAAACTAGGCTGCATGAATGCTGTAGGAAATCCTACAGCCAGTAGCCCTTACTTAAGTTGCCCTCCCACTGGGGAGTGGCCTCTTATACTAAGTATGCCTAAATAAAGCCTCTTTTTCGGCTGCGGAATTCAGTTGCTGTTCTCCGGTCCAGCAGAGGATGTTGATTTGTGAGTCTACCCCTAAATAATTAACCATCTATTGTCCTTAATTCTGAGCTAGTGTGGGGTTTCTTTTAAGCATCCTTCTTCACATGAATCCTACCACATGCACAGTTTGTGAAGGTCCCCAGGTGAACCTTCAGGTTTCAGATGACTGCATTGAAGGGACTGAAGGGTCCACTTGCCTTTCTTGCTATCCGTTGTAACAGGAAGACTGTGATGTTTCATCTCCCCGATGCCTTTACATAGCCTTCTGCTGTGGAAACTGCAGCGATGCCTCAGGTTGCTCTGGGAATGGAATGGTACTGGGCACAAGAAGGCAGCAGAAAATGTCTCATTTTATAGAGGGCAACAATGTTCTCCTAAGAAAATAAGTTATATAGATGATAATAATAGAGGAATGACTAATTACAAGACATATCCTGTTCATATTTCCTATCTGTCAACTATGTACATTTCTAATCCAGCTGTATCTGTGAGAGAGCAAAAACGTTCACTTTTTTATGTTTCAAGATGTTTATTTTCAGGGCGATCACAACACTAAGCTTTTGGAGATTCTGTTGCTGAATAAATTGTAAATGCTTGCTCAGCATCTCAGGGGAACACTTAGAAGCATCCTGTTCCTGTTCAAAAGGTGACTAAAACGTGCATATAAATATTCACAGTTACCACAGAAGCACAGATAAGCATGAACACTATCTCTAACAAAGACATTTTTAAAATTAGCAGTAATTAAGCTAAATGTCTCCATAGCCCAGCCCTCCATACCCTTTAATGCAAGATAAATTGAACAGGTAACAGTTACAAGAAAGGCAAACACTCATTTCTCAATATTGACAGCTCAGTTGGAACTATCATTCGTTATTTAAAAGAAATTCAAACTTGCTTCTAAGTCTTATTTCTCAATAGGCTTTTAAGCCAAACTGATTTTCCTTCCGAGTGATGTTTTTCATCATTTGATGTTCAGAGTCATCTCTTGTCTTCCCTTGACCCTTTCTCCTTCATCTCGTTTTGAAGATGTCTTTTCAGAGGTGTTAGATGAATAACTTCACATAAAGGATTATGATCAGTGCTGTCAGATCTGGTGTAGACGTCCAGTCGTTCATAGCCCTGTCGGGATAGGAATCGCTTTGGAGCCAATACACCTGCTGCTTGTCTGCTTGCACTGAAACACTGAGTTTATAGCTCCTGTGATCCCTGGAAGAAAATGCCATCTTGTGTTTCTGCCCGATGTTTCCTATCGCTGCCTAATGCCCAACGACAGCCAGTTCCCCTGTGAAATTAGCTAACTGGCCCTGATGTGCCTTAATAGACTCTGAAATACAATTATCTTTGCTTGCCAGAGATCAACTAATTGATTTGTCTGGTTTTGTCAGAAACAATCTTGTTTTAACTTCTTTTATTAATCTATATTAAGACTCTTTTCATTCTGTCCCACAGTTTTGAGAGGGTATGGGGATTATACAGGGGTGAGAAAAGCATTGAATACCCTACTTCAGGTAAAAGGATAGAGCTAGGGGCAGCGTGGAAGTGGACTGGGGGGAAGCTCACAAGTCTCCATCGCAGTAATGCACCGCACAAACTGAGTGGTCTCTGCCCGTGGTCAAACACTCCACAGAAGTGATGGATTTGATATTTCATTTCAATCTGCTCTGCAATTTTCAGTTTAAGGAAAACAGTACATTTCTCCCATTTGGTTTAAGCCAGTTTTCTTGAGGATGTGTATTACCTGTAGTTAGGCACAAAGAGTAGAGGAAAATTTCATGATCTTTGATTACTTTTTGCTAAAATAACATAACTATTATTTTAATAATTTGATCGTCCTTCATGAAATTATTCATTATTATCCCTGTGAGGACTGACCTGATTTCAGTCTCTTGAGTCCTTATGTACATGGGCTTGGTGGATTATTTTTATAGCAAATTCACATGGATAATAACAATGTCCCAGGCCTGTTTTTCCCTTATTTGCCTTTTAATCTGTGACTTCAGGAGCCTGCTGCTTTAAGCCTTTTATCCTCTTAACCCCTGGTGAGGACATGCTCAGCAGGTGGGCAAAGCAAAGACCTTTCCAGGGGACAAATGTTCCACTGCAGGGCTGGGAAAATGCAGCAGGAGAGCTCAGAGCCTCCCAGAGGGCCCAGTTCCCCCCTGGTGGAATCAAAGCAAGCCACAATGCCTTGGGGAAGCAGGAACTTTCCTAGTTCCCTCTCTAAAGAAAGGAACTTGGTGAGCCTCACCCAGGATTCCCCTTTTAAAATTTTATATTTATGTATCAGTTGCATACGGGTGGCATGTGTGTGTATGTGTGTATACCACTGCACATATGTGGAGGACAGAGGGTAACTTGTAAGAGTGAGTCTCTCTTTATACTTCATTGAGGCAAGACCTCTTTGTTCTACCATGCTGTGCTATGTACTCCAGGTTAGCTGCTCCATGAGTTTCCTGATGATTCGCCTGTCTCTGCTCCCACCTCCAGTGCTTGATTACAGATGTGCACCACAGCATCCAGCTGTTTACAGGGGCCAGCCTCGGGTTATCAGGTCATTGGGCTTGTGTGGCTAGTGCTTTTAGCTGCTGAGCCATCTGGCCAACCTTCAACTAGGACTCTTAAGTAGAGCGAAAGGCCTGTGGCCCTGAATACAGTGAAGCGCACAAGAGGACATTTAGGAAATGGTAGTGTTGGCTGCAGTTCCTCTGTTCTCTACTAGCTGAGGCCTATGGTCAACTCGTTAACGTCTCTGATTTGATTTTTGTCTTTGTTCATCTTTATTAGGAGCTTATGAATATTTATAAAGTACACAGCAACACTAAGGTCCACGTTTTGCATAACAAGTCAAGAGAGTCTTACCTACCAGCAGTTCCCATTGCATTCTGAACCAAGCATCTTCATCAGGAAAGTGTCCAGGGTGAAAACCCTGGCCTTCTCAGGCTCGGAGTCTGATTTTGTTCGAGCATTTAAAGCAGAGGTTTCATACTCACAACAGTAATCTAGTAATTCCTAAGAAAAAGACATTCTTCCCAGTGGGAAGATGAACAACTTCATGTGGATTCTCTTTTGTAGGAGAAATTGCATTTTCTATTATTTAATAGTTTGTGTCCTGGGGATTCTGGTCATAATAAAGAGAAGAACCCAATTGTGAATGCACGTTGTTCACAAGTCCTATGGGAGAGAGGGATGAGAAAGACAGAGCAGTCTAATCATGGATAAAATGTTGAAGGTGAACTGGGATATTCATCACCTAGGAGGTATCAGGACATGCTACTTGAATGAAGGATGTCACTAGTCACACAAGGGGACCTCAAGCCTCGAGAACACAGTGTAAAAAGGGCTAGACATGGAAAGGGCCTGAAATCTTATGAACAATACCATCCTGCACAAGAGACTGGCCTAGAAGTGGTATTTTTGAGAGAGTGGAAGGGATGGGAATGGCTAAGCTGCAGGAGGATTGATAGTGATGGTCACATGTTTCCTGCTTTGAGCTAGAAATGCATCTCAGATGAGGAGGGCTGTAATCCAGTGTCAGAGAGCTGCTCGATTGTGTGGGTGGCATAAATGCCACTTTGAAGACAAAAAACGATGCCAGTTGGGGTGGGGACATGTTGGAGGAGGTAGGGAGAGCTCAGAGGGACAAGCGGAAGAAGGCTGGGATAGTAGAATGAGAGAACAAGTGGTTTTTGTTGTGCCGAGAGGGAAAAGTAAGAGCAGTTCTCTCCTGGGTGAGTTAGGTGGTAAAGCTGAAGAGAAGGACCAGGGGCAGCAGGAGCTGGTGTGAGTCCAGATATCTTGCAGCTAGATAGCATTTGGGTGCCTGCTGGAATCTGGATGGAGATGTCTCAGTTTATGGGCATTGCTGAGCCTAACCAAAACCATGCAGAGACTCTGGCTCTAGCAAAGGCTTTGCAAGCTGAGAGCATGTACCTGCACCTTCACTGTAACTACTCCTGAGATGCCATCCACAGCCCTATGAATTAGGCTTTGTGATTTTCAAACAAGAGCTAACATCACTTGTTTTCCCACGTATGTCAGAGCATGAACTCACAGATATGTGCCTCTAAAGAAAATCTTTCTATTGTTATTGGTGACATTGGTTATAGTCACATTCCAAAGAGAAAATTCATGATTTAACTACATTTGAATGTGGGAATCTTTGCAAATAGTCTAGGCTAGAACTATTGGGGTGGTGCAAAGAGAAACAGGATGACGGAGTCATAGCAACCAAAGGATGCAACAGCAGAGTGAGCATCCCTTGACTCAGATATTATAGAGGAACAAAGAGTTTGAGGAACAACTCTTTCTTGAATTTAGTCTCAGGAAGTCAAGGCAAGCCTTGACTTGTCAGAACTCTTTGTTCGGAGTGAGAAATCAGAGATTTCGAACTGTGCATAGAGATGTGAATTGGTTCTGAAGAGGACGATCTCACCATTTACAGAGGCAGACTAACATAAGAACTGGTATTTACTACCCATTATGATCAGTACAAAGGTAGGGCTTATGGGAATCATGTTTTGCCTCATGGTGTCACTTCAGTGATGCTGACACAGCAATGGTGACAGGGTGGTGCAGAGGATTTCTGGAGGAGGTGGGCACACAAAAGAGCATGCACCTCACCTTCTCTCCATGTTGTTGGGTGGGTAAGATTGGAATGTCTTGTGTGGTTTGACTGTATCCTCAAATGTCCATATGTTAAAGGCATTGTGCTGGTTAGATTTTGTTTTGTTTTGTTTTGTTTTGTTTTAGTAAACTTGATACTCAACTCACCTCCAATGGATGGAGTCTCAACTGAATAATTGTTTGTCCTCATATCGATCTGTGGGTATATATATGGGACCAATTTCTAAAAATAATAATTGATGTAGAAAGACCCAGCTCACTGTAGGCAGTACCAAAATCCCTAGCAGATAAGCCTGGGCTGTATAGGGAAAGAATGTGACCTTGGGAGCAATCCAGTGAGAATTCCTTCATGTTGATTCTCTGCACGTTCTTACAGAGTTCCTCATCTGGCCCCCTTCCCTTGATAATGGGCTGCAATCCCTAAGGCAAATAAACCTATTCCTCCTAAAGCTACTTTTCATTGCAGTATTTATTGCAGCAACAGAGAACAAATTAGAACAGGAGTGAGCCCAGTTTGGGACTACTGGGCTTAGAGGTAGATTCTTCTGTCTTTGGGTTGTGCTCACAAAGAGGATTTGGAGACATAAGCATGGCATGGCTTTTCTTTTTTTCTCCCTGAATTCTGAAGTGATCAATCTTCTGTCTCATACAGTTCCCAACTGCCATCTAGAAGTCAGGCAATGGAGTCACTAGGACTCAAACTGAAGCCTCCAGATCTGTGATCCAAATGTTTCTTTTCTTTTATAAGTTTGTTGTCTCAATTATTTTATTAGAGTGACAGAAAGCTCTCTGTCACAGTGTGTTTTAAGTAAGGGATAATGTGGTCATACTTGGCCTATAGGACAGTTGTCTGAGAGTGGAGAAGGGACTTTGGTCGGTAGTGTCATTGTCCACCTAGAGTATAACAGACAATCTTATGTTTAAATTTATGTGCTGGATGTGGTTCCTTATGTCAGGTAGATGGGAATGATAACAAAGACACCTACTGACAGTAAGAGGCCTCTTACAAACTTCAGTTCCCAACAAGGAATGACTTCTGAAAGCTGGGCTTATGTTTGCAGGAAGCTTACTATCCTTTAATTTTTCTTTCTATGACCTGGTGAGCAACAGGACCATAGGAAACAGTACTGAAATGAAAACAGCATGCTTAATTCATAGTTAAGAAAGCGTCTGGTACTCTCCTAATTCAGAAACTAAAACAGATTGAGAAATGAAGACGGAGTATATTTAACAATAACCAAATAGAATTGCCTTCTGTCACTTCCCACCTCAAGTGACACGAAATTTTAGATTTGGGTCTTAAGTGTTTGGAGGCTACAGCAGAGGAGGAGGAAGAAGCGGGAAGGAACAGGGAAGGATCATTTGAGAGGTTGGATGGAACCTGATTCATATATGCCCATGTCCAAGAACTGTATTTATTTACTGAGTACAGGAAAATCTTGCTGATTTAAGGCTGCATTGTTCCGAACAACTTAAGAAATGGAATGATATCAACTATTAAGTATTTCCAAACTATATCCCACCCTTCAGCCAATCAAATTTGCAAAACTTTTTTTAATCTTCACCCACAGATAGGCTCAGTTCACTCTCATAAGGTTAAAGGTCATCTATGCACCAATGACTTACCAGGTTTCATAATCAACAGAGCCTTCGTAGAAGAATCCTCTCAGGATCTCATATTTCCTGGTTGCTAATTGTGTCTTTTTCTGTTACAAACATGTCCCAAATTCAATGGGACAATTTCCTCTCTCCTTTCTTGGGCATTTCCCTGTAGCATTATTTGCCAAGGTATGTTCTCTCTCTCTCTCTCTCTCTCTCTCTCTCTCTCTCTCTCTCTCTCTCCTCTGTGTATGCATGTGCATCTACTCACAGTTCTTAAGAACACATCAAAAGGAGTGGCTACCACACTTATGTTGCCAGTTTTCCCGCTGGCTTTATCATTTGATTAGAGGACTGGTGAACACACTGTTTCTCTTGTCCAGATGACTTCATTTGAATACTGAAGACAGGAACATTGACAGAGGCGAATCAGTACTTGGTGTAGCTTATACTCTAGTTTGCAGCTTTGCAATAAAAACAACATATCCAGTTTGGTCAGTGGCTAGGACTTAGGCTATGTTGTACCCAGGACTCTGAAGAATAAGAACATACTTGTGTTGACTGAGTGCCATTCTGTTGACAGAGGTTTCTGTCCCATCCGGTCCTGCAGTCATTCAGTCCCAAAGAAACACACAGAGGTCTACATTAATTATAAACAGGTTGGCCTAGTAGCTCAGGCTTCTTATTAACTCTTATAACTTATACTTCTTGTATGTGTTAGACACATGGCTTGTTACCTTTTCAGGTGAGGCAGTCACATCTTGCTTTCTCTGTGGCTGGGTCATGACTGTAGACCGAAACTTTCCTCTTCCCATAATTCTCATTGCCCTGCCTCTACTTCCTGCATGGTCATGCCACATACACTTCCTGCCTGGCTACTGGCCAAACGGCATTTATTAAACAAGTACAAGAAAGAAATCTTTACAGGTTTAAAACCATTGTCCCACAGCATACTTGGACAAGTGAGAATGCTTAAGTCACAGCATAAAGGCAATGATAGAGCTAATGTTTCTGAACAAGGCAGAAGTGTGTGTGTATTGTTAGTATTGTTATGTGACTGGTATGTGCCCTCACCCTCTACTTGGCGTTCAGCAGTGGGTGTGAGGGAACATCACCAACCAGTACATCTGAGTGTCAGCTCTGTGTCCAGTCACTGGGAAGTCTGTGCTTTCTCACACATTTGAATTTAAGCCTCTGCTTGGCTCATCTTAGGTAAGAAAAGATGCCTGACCTGCCTTCGGGGAGAGAGTATCTGTCTATATTTCTATTTATCAATCAATCCATTCATCAATCTGTCCATATGTCCAAATCTATGACTTAAATTTGGAATGGACCTCATGCAATTATGTTTAGAGTGACTCTGGCGTATAACACTGTTTAGAAGGATGTGTAGCCTGGGTGGAAGTGTGTCTCTTTAGACTGGTCTTTGAATGGATTCCATTCAGCTATCTACTTCCTGTCCGCAGCCATATGAACAAGCAGCTGTGTACTTACACTGCCAATATTTTATCTACATCATGTTGTCACATGCTATCTTTCCATTTTACTAATGAGCAATCAGAACTCAACACACCTGAAATGAAGCTGTGTAGTCTCCTCTATCGAGGGCGTAGAGCTTACCTCCATGCCAATCTCTCTTGAGGGATATAGCCTTTTTCTTCTAATGCTTGTCCATAAACACCCCAAACTTGGTTAGGCAGTCCCAAGTGAGGGAGTACGGCTATACTCCCTTTGCTTTTGTGGCAGCTATTTCATAGACCAGTGAGCTCAGAGCAGGTATGAGGGTGTCCATTTGGCCACCTTGTGCTAGAGCCAAGTGATGGACTGCTACTCTTCTCCAGTTAGAGTTCTGTTATCCTTCCCTACATGGGTGCCCAGGTTCGTACGTCTGAAAATTACTGGCAGTTTGAGGCATCGCTGTGCTCTACAAGAAATGGTAAAGATGCAGCAGAACCGTGAGTGCCCTCTTGTCTGCAGTAAGTAGCAAAGGCCTCCTGGGAAGAAAGGCCAGTGGGATTTGATTTCTAGCACCAGGAAATGAACTCTAATGGGGTTCTCTTCTGTGCACAGGGTTACTCTAAGCAAATATGAGTGTCCTTAATCTGGAGAAAATGGGGTTCTGATGGGTGGCATCCAGGAGAGCTACCTTGTCTATGGGAAGATAGTGGTGAGGGATCAGGGCAAAGTCTTACATCATTGTTGTTTTCAAGTTCGTTTTACTTTTAGCGGGTTGACTCCTTTAGAAAATCCCGGTCTGTAATAGGAGTCAGCCTGTTGGCATTAATTGAGAGAAAACCATGTTTACTTCTAGGCCATGGTGATTTCATTGGATATATTCCAACCATGAGATAGAGCAGTAAAAATAGCGGCAGTAGTACTTCTCAAAGCCTATTGATACTGCACATGCCTGATATTCATCTAGGATCTTCTGCCCATTAAAGATGTACAGTGGTAGGTCTTCTTATAATCAATCAACACAATCAAAACAACCCCCCAGACAGGCCACCCAAGGTAAACAATCTCCTACTGAGACTTCCAATGTGATTCCAGCATGTATTAAGTTGACAAAACTTGGCCTCTCATGTTGAGAATGAGCCAGTTATGGAATCATGGACCACTGGTCTCAGAGGAGGTGGTGATCTGTGTTCTAAGGGATGGGCTATGTTTTCTTTTGCCTTCCCTTTAGGAAATATCCATGCCATCAGCCTTGACAGACAAGTTCAAGGCTCATCAGACCTGTTCTGAAATGTCCTGTTCCAGCATGAGTAGCTAATTCATCATAGAACATGAGTTCAGGGGAAGAAAATTCATTAACCCCAATTTATTTTCATCAGGAGACCACTCTGTTCGAAGTATCTGTTCAGACATAAAAGGCAGTTTGAACACAAAAATGACAGTAGAGTCCTAATTTAAACTGATGACTAGACAAGGATTACTTGAAAATGTAGCACTGAGGAGGAATCCTGAAGGTTAATTAAAAGGTGGTCAAGTGCAGGTAAAAAGAAAGAGAGTGAAGTAGGAAGTACAGAAAGGAGGCTGCATGGTAGGAATAGCTTATTTCAAAAAAGGAAATAAGGCTGTTGTCATTGCTGGAGAGACCGAACGCTGCCAGATCAGCAACAGTCTCAGCGCTGCTAAGAGGATTATGGACTACTTGCATTCAGCAGCTGCCATTTAGAATCATTTTTAAAGCCATTCCTCCTGTGCTAATTATTTGCGTTTCTGTGCAATATTTTTAATATATAAATCCATTGAATAGGTCCTTTACTTTTCACTTTTATTTACTTCAAGCATAATTTCTGTAGGCTAGAACTTACCTTGCAGACATATGCAAAGTACTGTACATAATGGCAATGTATTGAACAGTGTACCTAGGGAAATGGAACCCTTGAATGGTCTGGGATTAAAGGAGGGCCCTTGAATTTGTTGATTATTCCCTACCTTTTCTCCAAGATAACTTAGCAGTTATCTTGTCTCTGCAATTTGCTTTTCCTCTTCCTGGTGTTCTAAAAGCACAAAAGAAGTGTTGATGTTTCTCTCATCTTTGATACACAGTATGGCTATGGGGAAAGACAGAAGAGTAGTTGAGAGGAGGAAAAGAGAAGAATCCAAACCACAAGGCAGTCTACATTGAGACTGTAAGGACTGTGCATCTTGTTTCTTAAATTTGATGATTCACTTTAGCAGGTCTGCATACATGGCTTCAAGCCAGCTAATGTGTTCATGATTCATTAGGCGTGAAGCATTTGATTTACATGATGATAATAGCAAAAGACGTTGAGGAGATTCTGGACTTTAAGCCATAAAAATCAGCATGTGCATGCCGATAGAGACTCCTTTCTTCAGCATCATATGAATTCTGAGGGACAGCAGCAAGAATGTTCTCCTGGGTCATTGATAATAATATCCTAGAAGGACACTTTAATATCATCACAGGGTGCCATTTGTATACCATGATACAAATCCAGGCACCTCAAAAACAAGTAGAGCTATGCTTTTCAAACCAATGAACAGATCTACCTTACAGCATGAATAATAAAAACCTAGAGACAGATATTGGGGTTCAACATGAAGGTCAGAAAAGCAAAGCATCCATGCTATTAGAGAGCTCTTACCTCTTTGAAATCTTCAGACTGAAAGTGAACAAGTTCCTGTCTCATCTCACCTAATATTCCTCCCGAGCGCGGGGATTAAAGGCGTGCACCACCACTGCCTGGCCTGTATGGCTGACTAGTGTGGCTGTTTTGTGTTCTGTTCTCCAGGCAAACTTTGTTTATTAAATACCAATGTGATCGTGTAAAGCATAGTTAGATTAAATTGTGCACGTTGAGTCTTCTGATTCTTTAGTAGTTTATGGGTGAATAGATATTTTTCAGGAGTCTTGTAGACACTTGCGGTAGGACAAAGTGTACATGACATGCAAACCCAAATACACTGCCAGGACAAGGGTGTCTGGACTCTCCCTGCTACAATGGGTCAATAAAGAGTGATGAGTGTCAGAATCAAGGTGAACTTGAAAAGGTTATCACACCATGCCATCTCTATAAAAAGACATCCCGTTAGTTCTAGAGAGTTGCTGTCAATTTTGGATATCGCTAAACAACACTTACTAGAATTCAAAGGCTCTTGGGTCGCTGCAATGGTACACTCTTCTGCCCTCCGTGTCTTCAGTATACCGTACACACCCATTTCTTCTCCAGGTCCACCTCACCAATAGCAGTTAGTGATTTCATCTCTTGTGTCACTTGAATTCAACAAGAATGATAGAGAGGGCAAGTGTGCTCTTGGCAGCCAGGTCCAGTTCGGAATTTTAGATCTACCGTATTTGCCTCTTGTGGATTGGGATACGTCCACTTAATAAAATCCCTTCGAGTACTGCTTGATGTAATGTGTATATGACAGTGTCTATCAAGCTAATGATAGGATTATATCAAGTGTGAATGGTTTTCTTCCCCTCAAAGACAAAACCCTCATTTGATTTCTGAGAGTCGCAGCAACTTTGCAATTACGCATCAAAGGGAACTGTGGGCCACAAAAATTGTTCCATTGAACCGCAGGTGCACATCTAGGACCACCAGGCTTATTCATAATACGTATGTGCCTTTCTTCAACCCAGATAACCAGTCCTGGGCTAAGGCTACAGTGTCTATGGACTTCTCGGAATGGAGTCCTAAGCCTTGAACTCAGAGACAATATTCCAAGTACAAACCTAAGCATGGGTGCAGCTCTCACTGTGGCTTCCAAAAGCCAGAGAATAATGGTGTGTGCATCTTGGAAGACGATTTTGGTGCAGAATTTAAAGAGTTTTGTAGTAAGTTTCCTTACTTTAGAATCTACTTAGCCCAGAACTACAGACTGACTTGTTTAAGGTCACAGGGGAGTTAGTGACAAGGGTGACTCTAGGATCCTTGAGCATAATATAGCTATCTTTCCCACAAAGTTTATCTCCTCATGACATCCCAGGGATGTCTACAGATGCTGAGGCCTTCTTTATGTTCTACATTCTGTTTGGTTGCTTTTACTCTAGCTTCAATTATATTTTTGTGGAAGAAGTGGAAATGAATCCAAACCAAATAAATGAAAGTGAGGGGCTCGCGCTCCTACAGGACACCAATGGCAAAGATTTCGTTATATGTTTTCTTTATTTTTCCTTGCCCTGAAGTTGTTGCCCCTTGACTGGGTGCTCCATTTTGGAAGACCATTCTTCTATGGAAGTCCTGCTGCTCAACGTCTGAAATACTTCAGTTTTAAATCCAGGTCCACTAGTTCTTTGTTGTGTGGCCCTGGGGAGGTCGTTTGACTTTACTGTGTCTCTTTCCTCATTCATAATTTGGGGCTATGAGAGCCAGAGTTTAGGAATGACTGACGTAAAACAGTATCTTCTGGATATGGCAGAGTCTTTGAATTCATTGGCTTACAGTTGATGTAAGTTGCCTGTATAATACTTGCATAAGATCAAGTCAATCAACGTCCCTACATGGAAGGGGTAGTCCCTACCCCTAGTTGAGGAACTATTGGCTCCTGATGATTGCTGAGAGTGGTACAACCAATTTTTCTTTGGTGTGTGGCCCCTGGTAGGTTTCCTGTGCTCCAGTAGATGCTCACAAACCTGTGTGCATATAGGAAGTGCTAATGGAACTCCATAGCTGACACCACACACGCATACATACAGAGAGAGAGAGAGAGAGAGAGAGAGAGAGAGAGAGAGAGAGTTGGAAGGACATCAGTGAGAGAGGTCTTGGTAGAGTTGGAGAAGGGGAAGTAGTAAAGATAAATATATAATCAATATACATTATATATAAGAATGATATGGATCATGTAATATAATTCTAATAATAATTAATTACAATTTTAATAATAGTTACAATTAATTACATAATACTTGAAAAATAGATAAAATTATGTCTTAAAAATAAATGAAGCTATTTTCTGTCATTGTGAAGATAAGAGAATTATTTATTTTTTATTGAAAACTGTAAACTTTAGTTTTCACATATTATTGATCAGAAATGCTCCAGGATCTCAATACCTTATATGTATGAGTCAGACGAAAAAAGTGTGCCTAAGTAAATCTTGTTATAATAATGTATGTATCATTGGAGCCATTCCTGCCCAATGGACTGGATGCTCTGGGGCCACTGTGCTGTCTGGTAATAGTCCCTATCACCTTCTGTGGATTGCATGGGCTGAGCTAATGAGAGAAAAACGATTGCTTCCTTTTGATAATTCTGTCTAGAACCTGACAGAGGGCAGTTTCCAAGTCCTGCCCTGCAATAATGGAAAGAAAGGCCAGAAGATGGTGAGGATGGAAGAATTCTGTTACATCCTGGCTGGATTAATCAAGGAGCAGAGCCTAGAGAAGTCATACAATTTTTGTGAGTTTTATAAGTAAGCAAAGCTGGCCATGTTCAGGGTGTCTCAGAACCTAAAATTGATGAGTTCTCATGGCTCAATGCTGTCGCGTTACAATGTTCTCATGAATTTCCAGGAGCCCAAAGAGATAGGGTCTTCTCAGGCCCTGATTTTATAAGATTTGATGTTTGTATTCTAATAAATCAAGATTTGGGAGGGTACAGAGGTGGGTTATAATGACCAGAGACTAATCTGGTATCTCTGCAGCCAGAACCTTGAACTCACAACACCTTGACTTCAGGTTAAGGGAGATATACAATGAAAGCTAACTAATAATAGGAAGGGGCTAGTTATGCCTGGTATAAAGCCAAGAGCCAGAACTTCACTGTCAGGGAAGTTCTCTCTCTCTCTCTCTCTCTCTCTCTCTCTCTCTCTCTCTCTCTCTCTCTGTGTGTGTGTGTGTGTGTGTGAGAGAGAGAGAGAGGTCCCCACCTGAACAATCAGTGAGTTGTAAACCCAGATTCAAGCTGGCATTTCTGTATTTGGTACATCTTAGCTTTACTCAGTGGTGTCTGCCTCACGGTTCTCAGTGTGTCTATAGGGAATCAGTCTGTTAGAACTCCTCACTGAGGTCTTTTCACGCCAAGCCCAGGGCTTTTTCTGCAATGTCATAGTGATCTTATTAGTCCAAGTGTGACTGAAGTGCAGTCCGTTGCCGGGTGTTGAGCTGTGCTCTCACGTATGCTGCCCTGCTAATCCTCACAGTGGAACTGTGAGAACCTGCAACTCCCCACGACTGAGTGGCCCTGGAACTGCTTCCCCACCCTGCCCATCACTTCAACCAGAGTGCCATTCTGCAGGATTATTTGCCTCAGAGTGTGTGGTATTTTGGTTCAAAGACCCTTCTTCATTGAAATGAAAGAGTACTCCTATCAGTCACAAGCAGCTGAAGGAATTTTGTTATTCTGTGTGAGCAACTTTCTGGAAATAAAAATTTGATGAAGTAATGGAAATTGTTACACCTATCAGGATATCCATTTAAATTTACAGAATGGTTTCAGGCCATTAATTTCATATTCATAGGAAATTAAAAGACTTGGGGAGAGCGGACATGGGAGAATATAAGCATGTGACAGTGGCACTTCCTCCTTAGAAGAGAAACATTCAGGTGAAACTGAACAATGTCGGGGACATTCATTTGTTTCACTCACCTACCCATCAAGCAATCCATAGATCCATCAAACCACCATTTATCCATCCTTCCTTCCTTCCTTCCTTCCTTCCTTCCTTCCTTCCTTCCTTCTATCCATCCATCCATGCATCCGTCCGTCCATCCATCATCCATCCATCCATCCATCCATCCATCCATCCATGCATCCGTTCGTCCATCCATCCATCCATTCGTCAATCCATCCATATCTACCCATCCTCTACTCCATCCAAGATCCATCTAGCTATTAATTTGCATAGGTTTCAGTTGCAGCTTATATGTTAACTATGACTAGGTAATTAATAGGTAATTTTGTCAGAATGTGTGTATTAGCATGTTTGTATACATGTGTATATGCATGAATGGGTGCATGTGAATATGTGTATATGTCAGTGTGTGTTTATGAGAGCCTCTGTGTGCGTGTGCATGTGTACTTGTATATGTGTGCATGTGTGTGAGTCTGTGTGAGTGATTTGTTGGAGGGGAGCGCCACTTGTTTGTTCACGGCTACTCAGCCCCGAAATAATCACACAGAAAAACAAAGCACTGCTTGGCCCATTAGCTCTAGCTTCTTACTGGCTAATGCTTATATATTAATTTAACCCAACTCCATTAATTTGTATATCACCATGTGGCAGTGACTTACCTGCTAAAGTTTCGGCATGTCCGACTCTGGTGGCAGCTCCGTGGCATCTCTCTGACTTGGCCCTCCTTTCTCCCAGCATTCAGCCTATCTTTCTCTGCCTACCTAAGTTCTGCCTTGATATAAGACCAAAGCAGTTTCTTTATTCATTAAGGGTAATCACCGCACACAGAGGGGATCCCCACATCAGTCCTTTTGGAAAGAGGCAGAGTAGAAGATGTCATCATCCAAAAGGAGTTTTAGGTCACCTTACATTTTTCAAGTACATCAGTCATATCTGTCCTTTCCACGTGTAGTATCACATACTTCTCGGAACATACACTAGGCTGATGGGTATTGTTGTCCGTCTGAAATGAATGAGAAAGCAGGTTGTCTGACAAGTGTAATGACATCCCTAATTTAACACACCTAGTAGATGATGCAGCCAAAATCTGAAGGCCATACCTTCCTGCCACCATGACTCTCTTTATTAGGATAATAATAATAATTATCAATACAGATAACAATTATCCAATCCTTACTCTGGGATATACTAAATCTCAACAGCAACCCCAGTGAAACTTGTGATTTTGATTTGTTTATCTGCATGTCACATGAGGGAAATTATAGCTCACACTGGCTGAGCAGTTTTCCTTCAGATCATCTAGTAAAGCTGTTTGATTTCTGCTAATTCCTCTAATCTCGATGTTTACATTCCATGATGGAAGATGCCTTCTGTCATAGGTTTATATAAGAGTGCTATGGTAACTTTTGAGAAGGGAGTAACCACTTGTCCTCCTTACTCTCCATCCTGTTCTCCGTGCCCAGCTTGTCTTCATTTTCCCACACCGTTTCTTCATAGGAAGGGTGAAATTAAATAGCATGTGAGCTCTGTGAATATTAACTTACATCTGTGACCTTAGCCCCAAGGAAGTCAGTGGTACTCATGCCTAAAGCTTTAGCAACATGGGCACAATTTCATTACAGAGCATTCATTGCTTTAGCAGATCTCGATGTCTGAGGGTCAGTGTCTACATTTCAGCACCAATGCCCTCTGGGGAATGCAGACAAACTGAATACACTTGGACCTTCTCCCCTGGGACAGCTTTCAGTAAGAAACTGATGAAAACTGTTGACATTGAAGATAATTCTTTTTGCCCCAGCCTCCCTGCTCTCTTTATTGGCCTTGAGGCTTTAGGATGATGTTGCTACTCCATGAGATGAGATATGAAGTCTATCCTTATCTCTCATGACCTTTTAGTGAATTCTAACCTTATAACCTCTTCTACATTGGGCCATCGAACCTTCTCTAAAGATAGCATCACACTCGGTGTTAGCCTGGCCCTTCTTCTAGCGGTGATGGGATCCCTCTTACATCAATACAGTCTTTCTCTGTTTTGGGTTGAGCCCTATAGGTGTCCACATTATCACATACCCCATTTTCTCATCTACTACCCTGATGCTGTGTTCTCAGTATGGGCCATTTTTCAGCTGAGTAGAGCTATGACTGAGATCAGTACAGAACTTGGAATGGCCTCTCCCATTTCTCTATCATGGCTTTCTGATATCATTCAGCTGGTTTCCAAAATGCACAGATTGAGTACAATTTTTAAGAATCTCTTCATCGTTGAAGTTCCCAGCAGCATGCTTGCATCCTGGTTCTTCTTGTGGAGCACTGGTTTGGGAGGAAAGTGCTTTCTGCTTTGGACTCTGGTTCCTTTCAAGTGTAATGGCATTGTACTGAAAACCATATGGATATCATTCAGGTAGAATGTGAACCACATGCATGAAGCATCTGAGACGGTCCCTGTTACAAGCTGGTTGTGAAGTATCTGCTCTTGTTGATATTTGTGGAGTATCTGAAATAAGGTCACTGTTTTAGGGCTTCTGTTACTGCAGCAAAACACCATAATCCAAAGGCAAGTTGGGGAGGAAAGGGTTTGTTGGGCTTATACATCAGCAAACAGAGCAGGATCTTGGAGGCAGGAGCTGATGTAGTGGCCATGAAGGGGAACTGCTTGCTTACTGGCTTGCTCAGCCCACCTTCTTATAGAACCCAGTACCTGCAGCCCAGGGATAGCACTACAGACAGGACAATGGCCTGGTCCCTACCCAATTGATCACTAATTGAAAAAAAGAAATGCCTTACAGCTGGATCTCATGGTGGCATTTCCTCATCTGAGGCTCCTTCCTCTCTGATGACTCTAGCTTGTGTCAAGTTGACACAAAACCTGCCAGTACACTCACTGATCTGCAAAATGACAGGTATTTTATTGTTTTTTAATACTCTGCATATATTCTAAAATTAAATCATATCAATATACAATGGGTGATGGACTGAATGGGGGGCCAAAAATAGTAACTCTGAGTTCTAATACAAGCCTTGCTAATCTGTAGTGCGTTTTTTTCCCCTTTCTGTGCCTATCTCATAAGTAACACATGAGTGTGTCTTGTGCTGTAGAAGAATAAATGTAATTATAGCTTCTTAAGGAATTGGTACAGAAGGTGTCTCACAGGGCCAGGTGTTCAGTCTGTATTATTTCATCTGTTGCTTAGAACAATTGATTTTTAATGTGAGAAAACCAATGCTCTGAGACATAAAATGAATTACCCAAGGTCATGTACCTTTAGTCACTGACAAATGCAATGCTTAACATGGGGCTGTGTGGGTCAGTGCTGGGACCTTGGGTTCTATCACGTGCTTTCATTTCATTCTTTGGAACCCCTACTTGGAATGTATGTGAGCTGTGTTTATGCCATGACCTCCCACTGCACTTTCTGCTTGTAAATGGCTATGCATTCCAGATTTGTCAATTAAAAGAAAATCCTCTCTGCAGAGACCTCCATCACAGTATGAGATTGCAAGGCAGATTTTCTGGTCTGAGGTTTTAAATTACCTGTGTCATCTCAAGCTGTGCAAGTTGCTTGAAGGTCTCCTTCTACCCAGGCTCATTTTGTTTTCATGATGAAATTTTTTATTGAGGATTTCACACACGCATATAGTGTGTTTTGACAAGTCTAACCCCCCTCCCATTTTCTCCTTTCCAATTCCTCGCCTATCCCTGCTCCACTTTTCTCTCCCAACTTCCTTACTTTGAAAAACTGTTCTCTTAATTACTTGAAAATTTCATACAATGTATTTTGATCATATTCACCTCCAATTTCTCCCATATTAACTAGCCCTCATAACCTGCTCACTCATCTCTGTATCTTCAGTCTTAAAATCCTGGTTTTAGTGAAATACTCGGTCCATTTAGTGATGCCTCTGTGTGCAATCGAGCGTAGACTCTTCCTCCTTCATTATCCATCAGTTGATAGTTCCGCAGACAAGTGTGAGAGTTCATGAGCTCTTCCTCCACCCAAGCTGGTGTTTTGGCTGGTTTGTGTCTGTGCAAGTCTTGTGCATGCAGTTGCAGCTGCAGGTGCTATGAGTCCTGAGTTCATAGGTGCAGCTGTACTGCCACGTGCAGCAAATGCTGCTACAGTTCAGATGTTTCCTCCTTCTCTTCCCATCTTCCAGCCTTCTCTTCCTGGAGGGTCCCTGGGCCTGTGCCATTTAATCAACAACATGCACCCAGAGGAAATTGGAAGCTTCCCTTCTGAGGAGCAGCAAGCAGGATCATCTGAGCACACACCATGTGCCGGAATCTTAGAGGGGGAGAAACTCTTACCTGCAAATATTGCCTCTCTGATTGAAAGTGGATGGCGAGCAGCCACTTTCCCAGAGCAACCAAAACAAATGCCCGCTCACACAATTTGGAACTTCCATCTGGCTGGCTCATTAGGTAGGAACTACAGGTCCCCCAGGCCATGGGAATAGAAACAGCAGAGGGAGAGGTGGAGTGGGAAGGTTCTTCTCAGTCTCCCAGCACGTATTTATATGTATTCATCCCCAACCTTTTTAAAGGGGTAAAACACTTAAAAATGAAATGATGCTTACCTAATAATCATCTTCCTCTTCACTTCTTTTCTTTTTATTTCCTAAATGTGTTTTTAATTAAAATAGATTTTCTTCACTTTCCCCTTTCCATTTCCCACTCCAGTCTCTCCTAGGTCCCTTCCTTCTAACTGCTCCCATGCTCCCCTACTTTGAGATTGTTTCCTTTTCTTTATTACTGTTACATATGTGTGAGCATATATATGTATATAGATATAAATATTGATGTAGATGTAGATATGCCTATCAGCTTCTGCTTAACTACGTGTGTTCCTGGCTGATATGAGTTCTGTGTAGGACCTCCTTTTACAAACACACATTTGTTAAGGCACATACCAGATTTGAGATGTAAGGCCTACAGTATGGATAATAATATCCACCATTTGCCAAAACTCAGTTTTGATTTTTACATTTATTTCAACTTCTCTAGCAGCTTCAAAAAGTGTCTTCTGCTTATTTGCAAAAATAGAAATCAGATAATCTCAAGTTGCCAGGAAAACTAAACAAAACACACCACCACTGTCCTTTTCAGTGGTTGTTTTAACTTTATGTGAGTGAGAAAGGAGGCTAACGGTGAGGTTGCCTCAAGAATACAGACTACAAGACACACATTGTGGGTGGCCATTCTTTCTTCTAGCTTATCAGAGAATTATCTCAAGAGCCTAATTTACATCACTGTGTTTAATTATATTTTTTTCTGAGCAATAAAGTGTTTTGTTTTCTAAAAGCTCAGCAGGGATTTTCTTAGGATTATTTTAGTTATTTTCTTTGTGTGAGCTTCAGACTTATTTTGATTGGAAGGATGCAGTGGTAGGCCTGATAGGGGATGAGGAGCAGTGTTGTGCAGATGAATGTTCAAAGTCTGTTTCTTTACAAAGAACAAAGAAGAATGTATAATGTATCTGGGGCCACGCTCTGCTCCTCCTCCCACCACAGTCAATTCCAACATATCAACTTGACGTCTAAGAGCACCAAGTTGTGCACAGTCAATACGCTGCTGCCTGGTGAGGGGAACACCACTTAAAAATGCAGTCGCTGTGCTAATGGGCTTCCGTAGACATCCAATTTCAAAACAACTGGATGGAACAGATGTTTATTTATTGCCAACAATTCAGAGCTCCTGTTACTAACTAAAGGCAGGTATGTAACTAAATTTGTTGGTTGTTTTACTGCTTCCATTTTTTGTTAGTGGTGGTGGTGGTGTGTGTGTGTGTGTTATTTGCATCTGTGTGCATACACCTGTTCATATATGTGTAGATAGCAGAGGAGATCAAATGTCCTGCTATATCATCCTGTGTCTTATTCTTTCAAGACTGCAGCCCACAGCTTGTGGACTAGTTTGGCTGATGCACCATCCTAGTTATCCTGTATTTTCCCACACAACTAAGGTTACAGATGTACACGGCTACATCCAGATCTTATGTGCATTCTGGACTTGATCTTGGGACCTCGACGTTAGGTCCCACTCAATGAGTATCTTCCTCCCCAGCCCTCCCTTTTCTTATTTTTTATTTCTTAAATATGTTATAAACTCAAATATAATGACATCACTTGCCCCTTTCCTTTCTTCCTTCCAGCTCCTCCCAGAGACCTTCCCTTCAACTGCTCCACAGACCCCTACTCTCCAGTTGATTGTCCTTTCTTTCTTAGTGTTACCTATATGTGGGCATAAATATATAAATACAACCTGCAGAGTCTGCTTCCGTTGTTTGTGTATATATGGTTTCAGAGCACACCATTTTGCATTGAACAACCCATAAAGAGGCTCATGCCTGTGAGATGCTACTTCTCCCTCTACCCATCATTAACTGTCTATAGTTCTTTGTTTAGGGATGAGAGACCATGAAATTTCCTCCTCTTACATTAGTATCCTAAGTGATATGGCTGTTGTTCTAATCTTGTTTATGAAGTCATTTCTGGAAGGCACTGTTTCAAAGCTGATTTTCTGGGATTCTGACTCTTACTGTCTTTCCACCTGCTCTGTCTACAATGTTTCTGAACCATAGATGTGGGAGTTGTGATGTAGATGTGTTTATTGGAGTGGGCACCCCATGATCTGTTGATCTCAGCATTATGTCCATTTGTGGTTCTCTGTGATGACCTTCATTTGATATAAAGACAGGTGTATTTCATGAAGGGTAGTACCTATCCTTACCTGTGGATAAGATTTAGAATATATAAGGAATTACACTGCTCTAGCAAAGTGCTGGTAGTGGATTCATTTTTTTCTATTTTTCTTTTATTAAAAAGGATTTTTCACACTATATATTCTGATTAGTTTCTCCTCCCCAACCTTTCCAAGGTCCTTTCCACTTCCTGTCCCATCTGAATCTTTTCTCATTAGACCTGGAAAGCTGACTGGGTTTCAAATACCAGGCACGTTTTCCTTCCTGTTGAGTGTACCTTCAGTTCAGTTACACAGCTGTTGGGTGCCGCCAACAACGGAGTGCCACTTATTGCATCTTGGTGTATGTCTTTCCATGCTGGTCATTGTCGTGACTCATAGATGTCATATCTGGGTAGGGATGTCTAATTGATTCCATTCCTTCGCAAATTTCTTAGTATTTTCTGGTATCATGGAAGTCAGAATGCAGGAAGGGGCTTTCAGGTCAGACCCAGCTGGAATTATCTGATCCTAATGTCCTAAATTGTGGTGTTTTCAGCAATAGAGGTCTACCATCAACCCCTGAGAGACAATCAAGGGTTACACTATTGTCTATGTTGTTCTGGGTGTCACTTAGGCTGCCCTGACCAACCATTTGAAAGGAATTTCTTTGTGCTTGTTGCTGGGATGCTTCTTGTAGGAAGCTCTGTCAATCTAAGTAGCTTAACATTCTAAAGATACACCATACACACACACATACACATATACACCACACACATACACACCACATACCCCCCACTACATACACATACCATACACACATACACCACACATGCAGATACTCACACACACACCACATGCACACACATCAAATACACACACACACACATACACCTCACATATACACCCACAGTGTATAATTTTAGGTAAATATAAAATAATATGACTTTGAATTTTATAAAACAACCTTGGCTTCTTTGTGCTTTGTTCTCCCTTTTCCATCTTTATTGATCTCCCCAATCCCTAGTTAGAACCTTCTTCTTTTTTTTCTCTTTGATTACCACTTTATATCACCTGTTTTCTCATATCTCCCTCGCAAATCCAGTACCTTCCCTCTCTTGCCTATGGTGCCTTTTATTTCCTGGTTATGTTACACACTCCATGTGAGGATTTGGAGTTGGTGACCTGAAGAGAGAGCTACAGACCTAAGAAAGGGCATGATATCAAAACAAGCTAAAGTAAGAACAATTGCATTGAAGTCAGCGCTTGTTTGAATCCTGACTGGGATAAACTGTCTAAATATATTGCATTTTAATTTTTTAATATGGGGAATAAAGGAATAATCATGCCTTAGAGTGAGTGCAAGAATTAAATAAATTGGTGCGTGTGAATTGTAAATAATGAAACTAACACAGGGGATTCACTCAAGTAATTGCAGCTAACGCTTTAAGTAAAAGTTACGTGAGAATAGAAGATACCTCAATGCAAAGATTGAGAGGCACATGAGACTAGAAAGTCCAGAAATGTGGAGGATTTCTGGTTTGGATGAATGTTTGTTTCGCATACCAGTATGGAGAGATCCTGTACCCCTTTCCAATGCATTTATCTCATACAACATTGGTGTATGTATGTGTCTGTGTGTGTATGTGTGTGTGTGGTATGTGTGTCTAATCAATTCTGATGAGAAGTTGCCTATCATTCTTATTTTGTTTTTCTGTTATATAAAATACTTCCCTATTGTGAGTTTTTAACTTAATTTTTTATTTATGTCTATTTTGACTTTTTGTGCACTTCCTCATTCATTTCAAGTTTTTGTTTATCAGTAAAGAGTTTGAATGAGAAATGTCCCCGACAGGCTCAAATATTTGAACACTTTGTCTCCAGTTAGCTGAACCGTTTGGGTATACTGTGAAACTTCTAGGGATGGAGTGTTGCTGGAGGAAGAACATCACCGGGGGCAGACTTGGGGAGACCGGAGCCCCACGGTGTTTCCATTTTTTTTTCTCTGTTGCCTGTTTGTGGTTAAAAATGTAAACTCTCAGCTTTCTCATCTCGCCATGTGCCTCCATGTCTTCCCTGCCATTAGAGACTCTCCCTCCATAACCATAAGCCTCAATAAACCTATTTCTTCTCTAGTTTACACTGGTCATAGTGCTTTATGACAGCAAAGTAAAATGAATATCATTATCAGTTAGGTGCTTTATTCTCATTATCTTTGTTTCTGCTCTCTGAGGCATAGAATGTTCTAGAATCCATGAGGTTATGAATGACATCAAATTTGAAATGTTTGGCTGCTATTTATTAAATAATTACTTTGCCTTGTCAGCTCTTTTCTTAATTGAAAATAAGTTTTCTATACAATACATTCTGATCAGTTTCCCCTTCCTCTTTTTTTTTTTCAGATTTTCCCTACCTCCCCACCCTTTTAACTTCACATGTTCTTTCTCCTTCTCTTAAGAAATCTAGGAGGAAATCAAACAAGAATAAAACAAAGAAAAAGCACAACAAATGCATGCGTGTGCGCACACACACACGCACACTCATACAACCCATACAAACATAAATTCACAAACCATAATATAAAAGCAAGAGACCAATAAGATTTGAGATGTTAAAGATGCCCAAACAGAACAATATGAGACAAAAAAATTCCAGAAATCCCTTTGAGTTTGTTTTGTATTGCCATCTATTGGCCTCCTTTAAGTGTGGCTTATACACCAAGTGAGACTGCATTAGATAAACTAATTTTTCCCTTCTTGCAGCTGTCAATTGGAGCTAGAGTGTTGGTTGTGCATGGGAGCTCAGATCCACTCCCCATCTCAGCACTGAAATTCCAATTGTAGATGTATTGGTGTGTTTCATGTTCCCTGCCATCCCATTCCTCCACCTCCTCACCCCATTCGCCCTCTTTTCTTCCTCTCAATAGTTCTCTTACTTCTTTCTTTATTTTTACTAACTTTCATTGCAAAAAACTATCTACAAGGATCCATTTCCCACAGTTTGTGATGTGTTGATATTAATGCTATTTAATTTGTTTCAAAATTTCCCTCTCTATCTTTTATCTCAGATAGTTTACCTGGAAGCTTTGGAATATCATTTATTTTTTATTGTTACCATTTAAGACCAGCTTCATCTTCTTCCTGTTTAAGAGAACACAAACATGTATCCTATTTATAACTGGTCTTTCTTTTGTGGATGGGTCTCTAGAATGGTTATTTTGAGGGAAACAGCAGAGTGTCCTGCCCTACCCAAAGGAAATAAGTCACATTCTGAGCTCTCTATCAATTTTACACATGTTCTTAAGGAATCTTCTCAGTTGTGTGGGGTGAGGAGATAGAGAGAGGTTGCTATGATTCTCATACAAACAAGCACAAAAAGGGATAATCTCTTTAGGATATCTTCGCAGGCTGTGACAGTGCTGTCCTTATAGCATCCTTGTCATGTGCAATTTCATGAATTTGTGATTTAAAATCACATTCACATATGCATTATTTCAACTTAAAGAACTGAGTCTCTGCAGATTTGGAGTCATTGGAAATTTACTGGAATCTTACTGGAAGATCTTTGTCTTGCTCCCTCTTGGAGTTCATGCTGAGCAGACCCAGCTATGAGATAGCTATTTTCATGCTTTCTAGTCAGCTGGAAAGGAAGTTGGCACAATGTGTTTGGTTCTCTTATTATCAGCGAGGTACCCACAAAACCTTCATGACACCTGTTCACAGTAATCTTGGCATCTGCTTGAGCAGATATATTGAGAAAGGCAGCTGTTCTGTCTTAGGACAAGTGCACAACCAGGTACCTAAGTACATTCACGAGACATCTTTCTCATTGTTACTATCATCATAATGAAAAGTAAAAGTACTTCTTTGTGCCTAAAATTTGACAGCCACCCAAAACACTTAGTATTCTAATCACGAACCCTGAGTACTAAAGGTGTCACTATCCTGTCTATCCCTTTTACAGGTGAGAAAGTCAAGCAGGTCATTAGATGATTTAGTCAAGGTTAGAAAGACAATGGTAAGTGAACATCAGAGTTCACACACCTTCTGTGACTCTGTACCATCACAAGTCTACACAAAAGACATTTCCAGCCACATCATCAGTGAGGGACTAGCAAGGAATTTCCACCATGACTCCATCATCTGTATTATTAAGATCTGAGTACCAAGTGCATCCCTGGTCTTATCCTACCCAGAACAGCAATCTCTCTCTCAGATTTACCCTAGGTGTGTGACTGGAGGAAAGATTGAGAGCACAGATGTGGGAGGTGTCTGTTTCACACACATGTTAGCAACCAATAACTGAGATACCACATTACTGGTGAAATGTGGGGTCAGAGACACATTGCCTAACTGTTCAGGTCTTGGAATGTGCTGTGATTCTGTGGGGTTGGGACGTGTGAGCATCTTTAACCATGAGTCAAAGGTTTCTTAGATAAAAAGCTTCCTGCTGAAGCCTATTTGACTCTTAGAACTAGTAGTTCCAATATCAGCTTTTGACATTTTCATTACAGTGATTTTATTTCAGGTCATACCATAGGGTCAGAGGATTATTTCTTAATATACCAAAATGAAAGTGATTATTGCAAAATATTGTACATCCTGCATTCCTTTCATATTCTACTGCTTCTGGATTTATGAAAAGTAGCATGTGGATTCTGGGTCACTCAGAGAATTGCAGATATTGAAGTTGGGTTGTATAGCCCTGATGTTTACCAGGGGACTCTGTGCCATTGGGATTGTCTTCTGTCTATCCATTCTTTCAGCCACGTGTCCATCTATCCTTCCAGGTATTCCTTTGTCCATTCATGAATTCTTCCTTTCATCTATACATCCATCCTTTCATCCATTCATATCTATTCATTGATATGAATTATGTAATTTAACCATGCTAATTTTTGGAGATTTAGAGAAGGACATAACATAGTTTGTCTTCTCCAGCAGCTGGTATTGATAGAGCTCTAAGGAAACAAAGGAGCAACAGGTACATTCCTATTCTCAAGCTACTCCGAGAAAACAGAAAACACGTGACATGGAGATGACATTAGAAAATTAGTGATCAGAGAAAGAGTACACGTTGGGTTCCTAGTAATGAAAGACTGATCAAGAAAGTAAGACAAGCCAATGAAACTTAACACATCTTGCGTTGTTTACCCTAAAGTAAAATTCAACTTAAATGGTCTAGAATTATGATACCTAAAACTTTAGTTAACCACTAGGTTGTTCACTTTCTGTTGCTGTATGTAATAAATACTTGTATTAATATCATCTTTGTCTTAGTCACTGTTCTATTGTTGTGAAGAGACACCACAACCAAGGCTATGAAAGAAGGTATTTAATTGGGGGCTTGCTTACAGTTTCAGAGGCTTAGTCCATTTTTACCATGACAAGAGCATGGTGGCATGCATGACATTAGAACAATAGCTGAGAGCTACATCCTGCTCCTCAGGTTGAGAGAGAGACTCTGAGCCTGGCATTGGCTTTTCAAACTGCCAGTGACATACTTTTTATAAGAAATCCAGATCTCCTAATCTTTCTCAAATAGTGTAACTTCATGGTGACTAAGCATTTAAATATATGAGCCTATGGAGCCATTCTTATTCAAACTGCCACAAATTTATAAAGACAAAAGATCCATTGTGGTACCTGGAATTAAAAGTTTTGGTGTGCAGGAAAGCACAGTCCATCATGACTGACATGTGTGCTGGAAGAGGTCTGTTTATCTCTTGCTGTCTGGAAGGCAAATATAAAAAGATGAGGAGTGAGGTTCAATATCACTCTCAATCCGTGCCCTAAATGACCTAACTTTCCTCCTTTAGGCCCCAACTACTAAAACTTCCTCGCCTCCTACTAGCACTGCAGGATGATAGCCAGGCCTTCAACACATGGCCCTTTGGGGGCATTCAGGATCATACTAAAGCACATATCTCTGTGTCTATGTACAGACTACACAGCTTCCCTGAGCCACCGCTGATTCTGGAGGCTGGGGATTTGAAATGTTCCCCATTGAGAGCTAACCCAACATGCCAGGAATGCTGCCTGCCTTCCTTTTGGTATTTCTAAGAGAATATCTTACATCTTCCCAGAGTCTAGAAAGTACAGCATTCCTGGAAAGAAGATTCTTTCATGTTTCAAAGCTACCAATGTGAGGGGGAGCCTTTCTCTCCCTGTGTTATTGTCTCTCTCCTCTTCTACTTATTGGACTGGCTGCATCCCAGTTATCCAAAATAATCATTCCCAGCCTCCAAAGCTATCTTATTGGGTTGACTACCTCAGGGTTATCCAAAATCATCATCTCCAGACTTAAAACCATCTTATTACCAGCTTGGCTTTCACCTGAAACCTTGATTCTTTTTGACTAATGCATTAACAGGTTCTGAAGATCCGGATGAAGTTAAGGGAAATGGCACAACTGAGCCCTACTCTTTCTGATGGCAGTTGGTAGAAAATGACTGTTAATACTATTGTTTCTAAAAGGGAGCTCTGCAAATAAGGCTTCTTAAACATCAGCAAAGCATCTGGTTCTGTACCACATGCAAGCTTCACACCTCTCTTCATGTTGAGTTGATCGTCCTACCCCATTGTTCTCCAAGGGGATGACTTAAGTCCATCCTCCTTCAAAACATATTTAAATCATACCCTTTAAAAACCGTGTCTCAGAGATTATTTCATGATTTATGCATAAAACCAATGTTGTTCTTAAAAAATTTACATACATTATTTGCTTTGTGAATGTGGATAGGTTTTCTTTATTCCTAGATATTATTTTTTCTCATACTTAGCATAGAAATAATGGTAAATTCATCCAATATATCCTGAAGAAATCAAGGGTCATCAGCTGTGTTAGGTATGAATATTCAGTTTATAGGCTTATCATTTGGCAGAAACTTCAAATGAAACAAAAGAAAATTGCTACAAATAAGTTTTAAACATTCTGTTTCATCAAAACAGAAACAAACAGGCACATCTAACTAAAACTTATTTCCATCCATGGACACCTACAAAGAATGTGACATTGAGGTGATGGTTGATTCCATAAAAGGAAATTCATTAAGAACAAGTGCTTTTAAGACATTATAACTCAGAGAGAGGTTTGGAACCATTTATAAAAGAAGTCTAATTTATGCAATAAATAACACTGTGGATAGATGTAGAAAACAGCTAAAACTAACTTTTTTCTTGAGCAGAGATTCCTCATTGCCCTTCCCAAGTACCATGGTTTTGACAAGGGGCCAGATCTTCCCAACAGCTCCATTTCTTGCATGCTCAGCATTGAGATCATGCCGTTTTCCACAGACAACTAACATGTTTGTGGAAACTCAAACAGGACAGTGTACATACAGGTTCTTAGTGCTTGTTAGTCCTAGAATGGCAATACTTAATACATCTTGAGCTCAGTCTGCTGCTTCAAGTACAGTGTGATAGGAGATTGATGCATAGCCCCTGGTAATGACTGGGTATTGTGCTCAGAGAAGAGTTCATTAGAATAATATGGCAGTTGGTTATGGGGCTGATGGGATTGAGGCCAGCTTCCTTGCTGGTAGAGTTTCTGAAGTACATGGCCAAAGGCAGCACCATGCATTTGTATTGAGGAGAGGTTGCAATAACTGGCCTTGAGGAAAGGAGCCTGCAATCACAGTCTGCCTTGCTTTATTGCTAGTGCTGGGGCTAAGGCTGATGTGCTGCATTTTTGCTATTGATGCTGCTCCTGTCGTTGTAATTGATTTTTAAACTAATACCTAACATTTTAAAGATGGTTTATGGAGAAATCAAATGTCCTTCTAGGAGAAGATAAATGATTAGTCGTGTTCTTGAATTGTGGTGAGGAGTCGCGGTGACATCTCACGTACCCTGTAGATGTGACAGCCTTGGCTTACCAGAGTGACACAGCCTAGAATCATCCAGGTAAAGAGTCTTAACAGTTATCTAGGTCAAGTGGTCTCTAGACTTCTCTGTGGAGGACTGTGTTGATTGTTAATTAAGGTGGGAAGACCTACCCTTGTACTATTTCATCGACAGGGTCCTGAATGGTCTTAAGAATGAAAAAACAAGCTGTGCATACACATAATCAGCCAAGGATGTGTGTAGTCTATTTCAGCTCTTCATGGTGGGTGGGACCAGCTGCTTGAGCTCCTGCCCTGGCTTCCCCTCAGTGATGGACAGTCACCTGGAGTTGAAAGCCTAATAAACTCTTTCTGCCAATATATATATATATATATATATATATATATATATATATATATATATATATATATTTGGTCAGGCTATTTGTTATAGCGACAGAAATGAAACTAGGGCAATAGGGCAATTTCTTTCCCCAATCGTGTTCTCTCTCTCTCTCTCTCTCTCTCTGCCTGGTGAGGCACACACATCCACTCTTTACTTTCATCTTCTCCCTACCCCTGGCAACAACTGATCTGTATTCCCCTTCTGTTATTTAGTTTTTTCAAGATTGCTTTACCAATGAAATCATCCACCTCTTGGAATGGGCTTCTTTGGCTCAGCCTAATTGTCTAGAGACCCATCCAGGACATTCTTGGCTCTGATTTGATTTTTGGATATGGGCCTTTCCATGTAGCTCAAACTTTGAGCTGTCTCTTTCTCTCCTGCTTCCCCAGTCAGGTAAATGGATTATATAGTCACATGGCAGTGTTACCAGCACACCCCCCTGCTGAATGAATTAGTATGTACAAACTGCAGAACAGTGGTTGGTCATTTAATACTTGGGTTTTTACTCTTTTGACCACTCTCCCTGCTTCACCCAATGACTGTTACAATTTAACTTCACACCAACAACACACAAGGGTTCACTTTTCAAATCCTTATTTACACCAGCCTATTGCCTTTTCCACAATAGACAGACTGACATGTGAGATACTATCTTACTGCAGTCTCAGCTTGCATTTCCATGATCCCTACCTTATGCAGACTTGTTTCTTTGTTTTCGGCGGGAAGATGTCTCTTCATCTCCTTTGCCTACATTTTGTTGATGTTTCTAAATTTGTTTCCTTTTCATTAAGTGGACAGAATAATGGATTTCATTATGACATCTTTAAACATACTCGGGACATGACTGTTCTTTCCCCTGATTTAATTGGAGAGTTTTATTGGTTTATTATTGTTTTGAAGTTTTATAAGCTCATTCCATATCATGTTTATGGAACAGTTCATTACCAGACATAACAGGTATATGATTTTCAAAGATTTTCCTCCATATAAAGAATGCTATGCACTCTGTTCATTTCTTCTGCTGTAAAACAGCTTCTTTGGTATTCTTCCTCTTGTTTGTGTATTGTTTGTGCCTTTGATGGCAGAGTAAAAATCAATCATTGCCAATATTAAATTTGTTTTGATGTTGAGTTTTTCTGTTTTGGGTCTTGTGTTTAATTCTTTACTACACTTTGAATTTTGTAAATGATCTTAGGAGGTATTCTGATTTCATTATCCCCTTCATGGATATACAGTTGCCCAACATTATTTCCTGGTAACTATCTTCTTTTCTTCCTTGAGTTCTTCATGTCCTTGTCAAGAATGTGCTGAGCTCAATCTATATCCTTATTTTTTGCTCTTGAATATATTCTATTGGCCAATGACTCACATATGTAGTAACACTTGGTCCAGATTACTATAAATTGTGGTGTAATTTGAAAACAAGAAATCTGATGTCTGCAGAACCTTCTACAAAGTTACCACAATTAGCAAATACTGAGTCACCCTTCCTAGCTATAATGGCTCCCATGAGCCTCTCTTTAACTTTCTTTCAACAGGTCAATACCTAACCTTGGACCAGGGAGATGACTCAGTCAGGCAAATTCTTGCCTTGCAAGCATGAGGACCTGAGTTTGATTTCTAAAACTCACACTAAAATGCCAAGTGTGGCAATGCTAAGCCCAGCACTGGGGTGGGGTGGGGGGTGGACAGGGGTTCCTAGAGCTGAACTGTAAGCCAGTCTAGCTTTTTCATGGGTTCCAGGCCAAGTGAGAAACCCTATCTCAAAAATCATGTGAATGATATTTGAGGAATGACACTCAAGTTTAAATACTGCCCTACACACACACACACACACACACACACACACACACGTACACACACACGCAGTTGCACCCCCTTCTGCATATAAACACCCTCCTTATGCTCTGCATATAAACACCCTCCTCACACACACATTATCTAACCTTCCTTCATGTGTGTCTCTGTTGAGGGGTACCTTACTTGCCATGTATGAAAGTTATTAACATTAATTCCAGCCGTCTTCTCCCTTACTCATTCCGAATTGAGTCGCATTCATTCCATACACTTCCTCTCAGGACTATTACTGGGGACATGGCTTTAAAGAACTAATCAGCCACCAAGCACCACCCTAGGGTGGACATGTTTAATAGTTAAAAAAAAAAAATCAACCCAAAGCACAACATTGCCAAATGCAAATGTGTTTGCAGGATCAATCCCCCAATCTCCCTTGCAGTCCAGATGTCAGGTGCTTCTATTGATTGCCACAAAATTCATGTTTGTGAATAAGCAGAAAGGAGATGGAAGCTTCGAATGTGAGGTTAACTAAATGTTAACAAGTATGTGAGCCTACAACAATAGAATTCACAAACAATGAATGCAATCTACATGAGATTTGCTAATGTTTTCTCCTTCACTGCGGCTTTGATCATGAGCCTCAAAGTGTACTTGTCATGGAGGAAAAAGGTGTTTAATTTTAATGAAATCAGATTCACCCACGTCCGCTTTTATAGGCCACATTTTGGATTTAGAGCCTAAGAAGTCTCTTAGTTCTGTATTTAGAACATATTTAAAGCTTTTCTATTTTTCTTAATGCGTCATAGGCTTGTATTATTAATTTTAATTGAAAACATTTTTTTTCATACAATTTGTTTTTATTATGGTTCCCCTCTCTGACTCCTCCCAATTTCTCCTCCTCCCTCCCATCTGGATTTACTCCCTTTCTCTAACTAGAAAGAAAGCAGACTTCTAAGGGAAAATATTAAAATATAATAGAATAAGACAAAGCTAAGCAAGTCAGAACAGGACAAAACAAATGAACAGAAGGAAAAGAACCCAAGAAAAGGCACAAGAAACAGGAAGCAATGCAGAGACACACTTGTTTGCACACTCAGGAGTTCCATAAAGACACAGAGCCATAAAATTGAAAAACATAATAAATATGCAAAACCTGTGGGGTAATAAATTAAAGAAGTAAAAATTAATTCTAAAATGAAAGATAAAGCCCTGATATGACATTATAAGACGAGGAACCTCTAAAGATACCTTTGAGCTGAGTTTTTTTCTGTTAGCCGACAACTGCTGGGCCTGCTGTCTACCATTAAGAGTAGTTTGCTTCCTCATTGAGACTCTCTTGAGTAAAACTAATTTTTCATTTGCAAGTGATTAGCAAAATGTCTTCTGGGTTAGGGATGGGAGCATGTGTCCACTTCTGATTTCTACTCTATGACTACATTTGGCACAGACTAATGTAGGCCCTATACATGCTGCCTCAGTGTCTGCGAGTTCCTGTGTGCAAAGGTACCATATCTGCAGGGCCTTGTTTTTTTGGTGTCCTTCATATCCTCTGGTTCTTACACTGTTTTTGCCTCCTGCTTCTTCTTCAGGCTTCCCTGACTACTGAGTGACAGGATTTGATTGAGACACTCCATTTAGGGTTGAGTGTTCCTAGGTCTCATACTCTTTGTATATTGTCTGGTTGTGGGTCTCTGTATTTGTTCCCATCTGCTACAGGAGGAAGCTTCTTTGATGATGGTTGAACAAAGTATTGATCCATGGGTAAAGCAGAATGTCACTACCAATCATGTTATTGCTCTAGTCTCTTTGTAGAACAGTAGTATTTAGTTTCCCTCTAGGTCCCTGAGTTATCTAATCTCAGGTTCTTGATCACCCACACAGTTTCAGGCATGAGTTTCATCTTATGGAGTGGGCCTGAAATCAGATATTGATTGGTTACCTCTACAGGCTTTATGCCACCATTGCACTAGGGTATCTTACATATAGGACACCATTGTAGATAGAAGGGTTTGTATCTGGGTTGGTGTTTACATTTCTTGGTAGTGTGCAGTATACTTTCTAGTACTAAGAGCATTAGCCAATAGGGGTGAAGACTCTAGGTAAGCTCCAGCTCTACTTTTCTATGTTAAATGAACTGTGTAGGTTGTGTCTTCGTAGGTTTATATTTTGCATTTAAGTGCAAGACCAATTTGGGAACAATTTTGTAGGGAGAACATTTTTTAAATGTAAAATAGAACTTTAAATCCGAGGTTTGTTTGTTTATAATTATTGTTTTCTATGGGTGTTCAATTGCTTCAAGAAAACATGTTAACGGGGGCTGGAGAGATGGCTCAGTGGTTAAGAGCATTGACTGTTCTTCCAGAGGACTTGAGTTCAATTCCTAGCAACCACATGGTGGCTCACAACCATCTATAATGAGATCTGGCACCCTCTTCTGGTGTGCAGGCATACATGGAGGCAGAATGTTGTATACATAATAAATAAATAAACATTAAAAAAAAGAAAACATGTAAACAAGATGCCTTTTCCTGCATTGCATAGAATCTCTCTCTCTCTCTCTCTCTGTGTGTGTGTGTGTGTGTGTGTAAAGCAATGATGGGGTCACGAATTTAAAAGGAGTTTGTGGGAGAATAGGAAGAGTTTGGGGGCATATAATGATACAAATATATTATCTGTGCATGAAATTCTCAAAACAAAACAAAACAGACTAAAACACCCACAAGTGTTGCTGGTGTATTTTTGACTTTGCTACCGTGGAGTGGAGGTGGAATTCCAGGATCCTATATAGTCTCCTCTAAAATCAGGGTCATTACTATCTGCTAACAATGAAAGTCTGGATCACAATGGAGATGGAAGTCTGCTCTCAGTTAACCGTCAAGGTGAAGTTTTGTTACAGCCTGGTAATTGTAACCTCTACAGTGGCTGGGAGAATTTTCTGTGTTACTGGGAGAATGCAGACAGCTGTTATCTATAAGTTTTCTGTTTTTGCAATATTCTTCCCTGTTTGTGTTTATGTGTGTATGTATGTGTGCATGTATGTGTATAGGTGTTATGTGTGTATATATATATTTGGTGTGTACATATATATGTGTGTGTATATGTGTTTGTGTGTGTATGTCTGTATGTCTATATGCATGTGTGTATGTATATATGTGTGCATGTATGTACAAAAGTGTTATGTGTATATATGTATGTGTGTCCAGTCATTAGCATTTCTGGTTTGTAGGCTTGACCGCAATATCCTGTTTAGAACACAGGAGGTAAAAGCAGAAGGCAGGAAAGTTACTGTCTTCCTTCCCTCTGAGTTCCTGGCCTGTCTGTCTCCCCATCATTTCCTCCTTGTTCTTATTCTGTGCTGATAGAATTTTACTTGTGCTTGGGGGAAAACAACCAGAAAAACATAAGACTTGACTGTCCTATCCTTTGAGGCAGATGTCATGCCAGATAGTTACCATTTTTTCTTTCTTTCTTTCTTTCTTTCTTTCTTTCTTTCTTTCTTTCTTTCTTTCTTTCTTTCTTTTTTCCTTTCTATTTATTGTTTCCTTTCCCCCCTCATTTGGGGGCCTTATTTTGATATTCTTCTCATTTTACAGATATAAAGAAAGCTCAGAAAATTATGCAAAAGATTCAAAGTCACTCAGCTCACCCATGTCAGAGAAAGTTCATAAATTTACATGGTAGTCAGATTTAGCCAGCTCAGAACTCTTACCCAGACTCCAGTCATATAGCCAGGGCCTGTGCTGTGAGGGTCACATACCCTATGTTCATCATGTACACATCAGAGTAACACCCAAGGCTTTTCCCAGAAATATTCTGTTCTGTGAGTATTCCTGGTACCACTGACATAGTGACACACAGCTTCCTAGCTAGGAGCACAGAGAGACACAGGACATTGGCCTGTTCGTTGTCTATTTACTTCCGTTTCACCTTGTCTTATTGGCATTTCCCTTCCTCATGGGTTTGAAAAGTGTGGAAGGAGAGGACAATTATGCCAGAAGTCATCTTTAAGTATATATAAGCGAAAAAGGCATTAAAAGCAAGCACCAAGACAGACACAGGGAGAGGTTCCTAAGAGCATGGGAGCCTGTGTAGGAGTCCCAGATGTGGACATGATGGAATGAAAATGCAGAAAGACAAATACGGTGGGGAACGTGGTTAGCCATATTGTTCATAAATGGCAGCCTGGCTTTTACACACCTCAAGGAAGTGTGTGGGAGAGGGCTGTGTGCTGTATTTACAAGACAGCAATCAGTCTTACACGTTCTGTCTTCCTGTGGCAGCTGATGTTTCTGAAGAAGCATGTTTTCATAAGACTTCCACGTGGCCTACTTGTTTCTTTTCTGTACTGGCAATCACCTCCAACCTTTTTCAGTCTTATGTGATCTCAAGTGATGCAACTTCCTGTCCTGTCTCTTACCCTTAATTGCTCTAATAAAATGCATTCTATTTTGCTTCCAGATGATTGCATCGTATCCAGGGCCTTCGATGGTTTCCTGTGTCTTTCCATGTCAAGTTTAGATAGCTTTAGAAGCCACACTAAGAAGTCATGTTGTTATGGCCTTGTCTCTGCTCTTTTCTTAGGTATTACCAGATCCGAGTGACCTTGAAAGTGTCCTCAAGAATCCCCCACAGACTGAGTGCTTCCATCGTTGGGCAGTCCGGTGAGTAGAAAGCATGGCTCCTGCCTCATGGGTAACCCATCATGTGTTTCTGTGTGTCATGGTTTAACAGAACACAGGACAGTGCTCACTGTCAACATCTGGACCAGTGGGTTCAGGAAAGGCAGACCCACTATTGGAAGTGGATTTGTGTAAACATTGTTGTTAAGGAGGGTTGGGTAAATAAAAATCACTCTTAGCAGTGGCTGGTAGCTGGGGGGAACTGTCTGCAGCAGGTTGACTAAAGTCACATCCTGGATTAAATGAATGAGAAATGACATCCAGCTGATAGGTAAGGAGAAGCTGGTTGCTATGGCTTCAGGGGACTGAGTAAGTAGACAGTTCTGCTGGTACTTTCTAGGCAAATAGAGAGTCTGAATGCCTTCACCCATTATAAAAGGACCATCAAGGAAAATCCAGGTCCTAATTCTGATGCTGAAGATCTAAGTGGAAATCCATGGCTTTGAGGAACCAGTCTGATGGAACACAGTGCGAAATAAAGAACCTTGTGGATTGGAAATACTTGTTGGAGACTAGCAAGCAGAAGTACAGGGCAGTTTCAACACAAATAGGAAAGAACCACACAGTCTAGTGACTCTTAAAAGAAACGATTCGGTCTTCAGGGCAGAGAAAGAGAAAGGAAGAGGATGAACAGGACAGCTGCCAAGCACCTGTTCACTGGTAGAAGTAAGAGTGACCCTGATTGTCAGAAACAAGGCATAGAAGAACGCTGGTCCCAGCCACACTTTATAAAAACCCATTTGAAATGGGCAAAAGCATCATGGTGTGTCAAAATGTACACTTGAGATCTTATAAGTGAGAAGTGCAGCCACAGAGTGAAGACTTGTGATTATTCCTCTAACTCTAGACCTATAAAGAGAAAGACTCGGTGAGCCACCTTCCCCTTCCACAAGTCTGAGCCTAGCAGGCAGGTATTAGTTATTGGTTGGGTCGCCATCTCTCATAGATACTTCTCTTTTTCATCCCCCTCTGTTGGGGGTGAGCAATGCATCTTATGTGAGAAAAGGAGACTGTATACTCTCACACAATCTATATGCCCCATAGTATAGATTCCGGGTAATTTCCCTCCTTCCCTGCCTTAGTCCATGGCATCCTCTAAGACAGGAGGATACTTGGACTCTCTTTTGGATAAACTCATGTAAGATCATATGATCCGAAGGAAATGGTTAACACCCCTTTCTTCACTTGAAATAGGAAGACAAATGTTCACCCCATGGTGTCTTTCTCTTTTTCTGGAGTTGATATACAACAGTTATGTCTTATAGAGGTGATAAATACCAGTGTGGTGTGATGGGAACTGCCCTAAAGTAAGGGCCCAAGAGTCTGCCCTGGGAGAGGCTGTAAGTCAAAGTGATGACTCAAGGTCTCTTTCTTAGAGTCAGAGCAAGATTCTTGGGGAGAGATGACAGTGAGAGCCGGATGATTGATGACAGCCATCTGCAGGCCAGTGTGCACTTGGTCTCTTTACTCTGAGATTCTCAGCACAGTATGAACTCAGCTCCTGTCATTGCTACACCTTCTCTGGAGTGGGCAGACCGAGCTGTGAGGGCCAGAGACTGCTAGGCATGCAGGACCTTTTGAGGTCCGTAGGGAAGGATCTGATTGAGATGATGCTGCAAAGACAAAGAAAACTAGCAAGAAATGCAACTTTAAGATAAAGCCCTTCTCCTTCCTGGTCTAGTTTGACAGGGTAATGATGATGATGTAGCTGTCATGCCCCTGAGTTTTGCACTCAAATTGCATTTAGAACAGACAGCCAACACATGCCAGCAGTGACTTATGAGCAGACAGTTTCATGGGTGAGGGATATACTGCATATTTGTTTCTCCTTCAAGGTGAATTTTCTCATTGTATCACATTCCTCTAAATGTCTACATTATCTACAAATCTTCCCAAAACTTGGTGCTTAAAACAATGGCCTGTTCTGCTTGATTTTTCAAGTGGACTGAAGTTGCCTAGCCTCAGGATGCAGTACTGTCACCTCAGGCCTTAGCTGGGATCGAGCCCTCAAGACTTCTTCACTCCTTGTCAGATGGATCCCTCAGGTCACTACTTGAAGAATAGCAAAGCTTTTACATGTAGTTGGAGTATCAGACTACTTTAAAAAATGGTAGCTCCATTGCCAGTGATAAAACAAAGAAGATTGTACATTGCTCCCTGACTGTATATGGAAGTGGTGCAGGGTTTTTCTTCTGTATCCCATTGGTCAAACCTAGGACAAGGTTGTCCATCATTGCCTAGAAAATGAATGTGCTTCATCCCTTCCTGTAAAGCTTTCCCTTCAAGCCCTGTGTGGAGAAGACACTGACAAACATGATTACAGATAATCATCTAAACACACTTTCTATTGCTTGTAGGTATCTCTGTATAGAAAATAGCAAATATAAATGTTTTGGAAGCAAAATATGAAGAAACTAAAAAATCTGGGCATGCCAAAGGGTCTCTACAACTCCCATTAACTGACTTGCCTTGTCAATGTAGTTTATTAAGTTTGTTCTTTTGTTACAATTGTCTTTTATGTGAACATAGACAAAGCTTACTGAGTCTAGGGGGGGCAGGATTCAGTAGAATCGAGTGCCATATGTACTGAGATGTTCGTTTTCTGGTCCTTCTCCCCCACTTCCCAGCCACGTGAAATTAAAAGTTGATTTATCAATTACCTTTCTAGTGCCTTATCTATAAGTTGGGGTCAGTGGGTTTTACTTACCCTCACAGGTTTGTGGTGAGAACTAAACAAATTCTCTGAGAACGATAGTTACATAGTTGCTCAGCTCAGAGAAAGTTTACAGTAATTGTTCACTAGGCTAAGTGTGGCTTTGATGCAGAGGATAGCTATTTTGCTATATGTAGGTTTATGTAGAATCTGCTTCATGTAGAATCCCAGGCCTATCCTTAAGGATAAAAGTGTTTGCATCATATGGTCTCACACAGTCATCTCATGAAATAAAAGTAATGAGAGTCATGCAATAGAGGCAGAGTTGGCTGACACCCAAGGGAGCAAGTAAATCTCTAAGCAGGAACAGGCAGCTAGGTAGAGGAAGAAATTCATCATGGGGCCTGGACAGTCAAGAAACTAAGCATAGATGAGGCTATAGAAGGATGATTAGTCAGAGGCCACAGAACGACCCCAATCACTGGAACCTAAATGGATCCTTGATTCTCCATGTCCATGTAGATTAGATCTAGTGTATTGTGAGAACTGGGACAACAGGAGAGAAAAAAAAATCCATCTGCTGAATTTGTGCCACATGAAAGAGCCAAGTTTTGTCTGAAATGCAGAGATGAAGGGAAATACTTGGATCAAATGAGCCCAGTGCTGTTCAAATGCACAGTGTTCTCAGCAATGAAACAGTGGGTCTGCTTTCTCTCTCCTTCAAGCAAATTAGTTCTTTGGTAAATGTTACACAGAAGCACATTTCCATGGTTCATATGGTTTAGATGCAGGTTCTGTAGGTACAAAACAAAGTCACATTGAATTTTGCAAGATAGATTTTCATGGTTAGACCCTGTACAGCATATTCCATGTGCTTAACCTGTCTATCCCTGCATGGCCTATCATAATACTTTTTAAAAGGTCATTTGGAGAGATTTTTCTCTGGAAACAGGTAATTTGCTCCCACCTTGGTTAGTTGAGTGGCTTGTGACAAGCTCTGAGTTTGTGTTGGTTAGGAACAATCCTTCCCTTGGGCGTTCTAAAAGATCCCAGTGTCAGAGAAAGAAGGGACAGGTACTTGATTAGGTGACAACTGTAATTGAGTTAGACATGCTCACAGTCATGAGTGTAAGGGACAAAGAGGAGCACCTCTGTGTGAAGTTAGTGACATTAGAAAGTGTGGAGTCCTGTCTCAGCAGGTTTCAGGGCCTGAGATGGGGAAGGTGCATTGGGGAACAAAAAAGTCTAACTACCAGATGCGCTTCACAGAAGTAACAGCTCCAAATACTTTGAACCATCTTTTATTTATACTTCAAAAACAAACATAGTTTTTTCCACCCTCCAGAGTTAACCTCAGGCAAAACAAGCATGTTTTTCCCATCTTTTAAATCAAAGCAACTTTTTTTTTTCAAAGCAACTTTTAAATCAAAAACATCAGTGCTCAGCGCTTTGCTAGCTTGTCTAAATATCAAACCAGACATATCCTGTCCTTACAAAGCTAAAAGGTGATAGACACAGGCGCACATTCACAAGAACAGTGATATCACTCAAAGTTAGCAAAGCATATTTACAGAAGTAAGCCGGGGGGAGAACTGCCCCAAGCTCCTTTCATATAGTTTGCTTGTACTTCTCTGACTGTTCTCTTGCCCTCCAAGGGTCCTGCATGCCTAAGCCTCTCTGTAAAGGGTGAACTCTGATAAGACACACTTTTTCCATTGTGCCATACCATTCTTAAATGTTTTTTTTCTAGAGCTGGCAGACATAGTTATGTTCCTGTGTTGCTTTCTTATATGAGCCCACGAACTCTTATTGCCTCCAATACTGTCAGCACTAAATCAGAAAAGTTCCCAGGGTCTGGAGTAACAGCTGGTGTTTCCAGATAAGAACGTGAGAAGCATCAGTCCCAGAGAATTTTCAGGGAAAATATTTGAGGTGAAAAAAAAAAAAGTGGGTTTTCTGGGGATGGTTACATTTGTCCCACGTATGAATGACAAAGTGAAACCAAAAAAAACCACCAAGAGTATCACCAACGTTATGAGAGAGAAGAGAGGGGCTGGAGAGATGGCTCAGTGGTTAAGAGCATTCCCTGCTCTTCCAAAGGTCCTGAGTTCAATTCCCGGTAACCACATGGTGGCTCACAACCATCTGTAATGCGGTCTGGTGCCCTCTTCTGGCCTGCAGACATACACACAGACAGAATATTGTATGCATAATAAATAAATATTTAAAAAAAAAGAGAGAGAGAGAAGAGAGCATCCAGGTCATGCTGTCCCAGCAGTATTTTACACGGTCCAAAGGTCCTCTTGTCTTTGCCTGATAAGAGACCATCTCCAGAGGTTTTGCCTTGCAGAGACCAGCTGCACAGACATTCATATGCTGATCTGAAACTAGGCCACATGGCTCCCAACAGGAAAGTTTGATCCTTCCATTAGGGTCTTGATTATCCGCATAACAGGAGATTAGAGATTACAGGTGATGGCCTAGGGCATCCCTCGACTGCTCTAGAACCTAAAAGAGAATAAAGACTCAGCATGCTATGTCTCTGTTCTACTTTTGATGCAGTTAAAACTGGGAAATTACTAGATGAAAAGAACTGGCTATTTGAGAGGCAGGTCAGACATGCTGTAGTCAGACCCTGAATTCACCCCTGCTAAAATCCCACTCACCTAACTCAAAGTCTTCAACCTCCAAGTCAGGTAGCTAAGAATTTGAGAGGTTTTTGATGTGTGTGCTGTACCATGATTGATGCCTAATGAAAAGGGGTCACGCAGATTTAATCTCTTATCAAAGGAGAACCTTACCATGGGTTTAATGAGAGCCCATGGGTAGTGCCAACATGAGGGTTCCCCCAGAAGCGGTTAATCCACTGTGAAAGAGTGGGGACTGCTGTGAGTGAAGAGAGGCGAAGGCTGGATGTGGGTGTTTGTGATGTGGACATTCATTATGACAGCTGCATGGCCATCAACTCCTTAAGGCATTTAGCCAACCATCTCAGTGCCAGGCTGTGCAGTCCCGCGTATCCTTTTAGTGTGCCTTGCCCATGGCTAGCTAGCTAAGCACAATGGCCATGGAATATACCCTAGGAGACATGCTTTTTTTCTTATGTAACGAGAACTCTGGGAAATCTCACCAGTTTACTTGCTGCATTAAATGAATATTAACTTCACTGTTCTTAGTAGGTAAGACATGACATACACATATTCATAATTGATTTTAGGTAGCATTTGTATACACATAAATGCCTCTAGCAGAATGGTCTCTAGAGGAACAGAGCAATAGAACAAATATGTATTGCAAAGGGGATTGGCTTGCATGATGCATGTTCAACAATGACTATGTACACTAGAGAGGCTGAAAGCTACTGCAGCTTGGTAGTTATCTGTCCCCAAATTTGGGTGATGCCTCAGCAGTTCAGAGATGTACAGTGATAAAGGCCAGGAATATTCCAGGAGAGCCATGGGTCTAGAGTCTACTTTGTCAGGCCAAACTATTGGTGTCCACTGTAAGTGGCAGATGGTAACAGCAGGAACAGCCACACAGTGGATGCACTCAGCATCAGGGAGTAAAGGCAGCAGGCAAAAGCAACCTGACTTTCCTCAGTTCCCTTTATATCTGTCTGTGCTGACACTGAGTTTGCTCTTCCCTCCCCCCTCAATTAGTCCTTCCAGGAAATTCCTCACAGCCCCGACCAGAGATGCCTTTTTTATTTGATGCCAGATTCAATTAAACTGTCAACCAAGACTAAGTATCATCTCTATACATATACATTGGCACATATGTGTGTGTATGTGCATAGAAAAGGCTGCTCACAAATTATCTTTCATGTTCCTAAAATACTATTTGAATCTATAAGATCAAAACAACATTTGTCTGTGTCCAACAACAAACAGCTCAGATCTTAGAAAGCAGGAAACCTGAACAATAATAAAGAGAGGGAAGAATGGGGATTAATTTAAATGTGAGGCTTAAGGTATTCCAGGAAAGAAAATCTCAATATGAGACATTTTAACCACTGAATTATGCTATTCTCTCTCTCTCTCTCTCTCTCTCTCTCTCTCTCTCTCTCTCTCTCTCTCTCTCTCTCTCTCTCTCTCTCTCTCCTGAGTTCAGGGTCTCAGCATGTCCATGACAATGGAGGAATGCTAAGGACACTTAGCATTGGGTATTTAGCTCCATAAAAAAGGTTCTGTTTAATAAGTTCTCATGTTTCTTCTTCCTCTTGAGATGATAAAAAAACAAAACAAAACAAAAAGTTATTTCCCTCAGGGTTGGGGGGCTGATCAATTAGGGCAGACATGGTAGGAAGGTGCCTATCAAAGTGTATTGGGGCTGTGGGAAATGATTAGGTTAAGAACAGGCATCTGCTAGTGTCTGCTCATCAAAGCAGAGGGAAAGATAGCAGAGTAAATTGTGGAAATGTATAAAATTCGCCGTGATTAGTTTTCGTAATGTTTTGAGAGGTAATTTCCATTTCCACTAAGTGGAAGCACTTAAGAGCTTCACCATGTAGGGGCGGGGAGAGACATTTATTTCTCAAATGAATCAATCTAATTTCTTTTCATGGTCCATTAGAGTGCACCTAAATATCAAATATGCCTGTTTTCGTGGAGAATGCTAAGCAGGTAAAGCCCTCCCTCTCTCAGGCTCTGATCCAGTTAGGGTCTGCAGACAGCTAGCTCAGGCTTGACAGAGTGGCTGTCTGCCTTCCGCCCCGGAAATTCAGGGAGGCATTACAATCCATTACCATACCGTCCACTCATCTCCATCCAAGTCACGCAGGCAGCTTGAGGATGGCAATGGCCTGGGCATCCTCACCTCTGCCCCTAACTGCTGTGAGAGTCTCCTCTGCCAGCTTCCCAGGGACTCAGCTTCCTTTTGGTTGAGTTAGCATCTCACCTGTGCTCTGGTCCTGAGATGGCATCTTAAAATTGCCTGGGGCCAGCGCCTCTTCTGGGAGCTTTCATTACATCACCTGTCACTTCCCCTGCTTTGACTGACGTCTGCCCCTGCTCCTGGTGCCATTTTGAACACCTGTCCCTTCCTTTCCAGTGTTCTGTGTTGCTCTACTAGATGGGTTTCCCAGGAGCGGGCTGTACGAGGGTGATCATGCCTGTAAGCATGAATGGCCCTCACCTTAGTGTCCTTCACACAGTGTGTAAAAGCAGCCTTCATCCCTCCTACATGCAGCTCTTCCTACTTCTGCATCACATCTATCCGACTGTAGCTTGTTTTCTAACACTAGAAGCTATGCCTTCACTTTGGAGAACGAGCCACAGGCCACAGAATTTGTCAGGAAATTTTAATCTCCCTTCCTTGCTTCCCAAATGCAAGTTCTGCCGTGGGCCAGTAGTTATTGATGAAGAAGCTTGGAGGTTTAGCTGCCCTGCTTCCGGAAGAGAAAGATAGAAATGTGACATGAAGCCCCTGATGTATGCCTGTAGAATTTGCCAGGCTGGCTCTTCTATCTTCCCACCTAGATCTCACTGCCCCTGTGACCTCACCGAGGGCAAACCCTCAATGAATTACTGATGCACATATCCTGTCTCCCTCTCTACCAACAGCATCTGGAAACATCCGGGCTCAGAGGCCTGCGAGTTGTCAGATCAGGCTCAACTGACTCATTCCAACCCTGTGCCATGGCTTTGGTATAGTTCTCTGCATACAAAATAATCAGAGCCTGGAGAGCCAAAGAGCAATTAAGTTGGTATATTTAGTTGACAGATTTCTTGGGAGTCCAAATATTTACCTGCATATACTAAGATACCATATCTGTATACCATCTCCCGACCTCATCCAACAGGGATGATGTTTATAGCCATCACAGTTGCTCACAATTTTCTTTAGGTGCCTGCTCAACCAAATCTCTAGCTCCAGGAAATTGGATGTATATGAGGCACTGTTAATGCACAATGCAGCGAGGCTCAGACCTCTGCTGTGAAGGGAAAGTAAAGTGATCGGTGTTAGAGATGGGGTTCAGGAGATACAGAGGGTCCTGGGCGTCAACAAAAGGTCCATCTGGGAAAGTTTCTCTCTCCTGGAATCTGTCTTCTGTGAGGCATATCTGATTCTGGTGCCCAGGCTCAGCAGTGAAAACTCTCTCTCTTTGAAAAATAAGGGTCCCTCAATGGATTTCCATGACACCAGATACCTCTGCTCTGTCCATGTACTCACAGTTGGAGCCTCCAAATCCCCTAGTGTGAAGCCTGACCCTTATGCATGGAATATCACCTGTACTAGTATGGGGAAATCCTACATATATTACACCGTATTTAGCAAAGGAACCTACAAAGAAATGGAAGGAACTGGGCAGGATCCATGGAGCCTGTATCCAGAGATTTAGCACAAGGCTTCAGAGACTCATCTTAGTGCCAGGAGAGAATAGTCAAGGTCAGAGGCTCCAGAAACAAGTGCCTGGTCTGCCCACCTCACCTAAGTGACCTTGAACTCCTCCATATCCTCCCTGGACCTCATTTTACATCTCTGCACAATGTTATCAACAAGGCTCTCTGTAAGGGTCGTATTTTATGTTACATTGATATCAAAAGCCCTCAATTAGTGCTACTGATAACTTTATTTTAGAAATCTGAATTGTTAAGAATAAAAAAAAGGCCAGGGACAAAAGTATTAAACAGATTTTTTTTTGTGTGTGTTTTCTGTGGGTCTCATGTGGATCAGGTACTGTGTCCTTGAACCCTCTGAAACCCCGTGTGCCCAACTGTGGGTACCATTGGCAGTGGGGAACATTTCATTTTGGAAGATTTTAGCAGGGCATGCAATGCTAGATGGTGCTTAGTGAAATTGTGTAGCTGTCTAAGGAATCATCAGGGTCTTTTCTTTTTTTCCTGGTTTGTTTGTTTGTTTATTATTACCACATACCAATCCCATTCCCCCTTTCTCCTCTCCTTCCACTCCCCCTACCTTCCCCCACCAAACTCCCCATCTTCAGAGAGGGTAAGGCCTCCCGTGGGAAGTCAACTGAGTCATTGAGGCAGGAACAAGTCTCCCACCTAAGCCTAGGCTGAGCAAGATATTTCTCCATAGAGAATGGGCATAAAATCAGTTCCTGCATTAGAGTTGGCAGTGCTATCATGCTCTAACTCATCTGGGTCTTTAGAGTTCATAAATCTATGCTCAGTGACAAGACAAGTCACATTGTCCTTCCAGGCATTTCTATTTCCTCAAAGATCAGGCAATAAGATACTCTTGTTTCTTATAGAAGGCCTTTGATTCATTGTCTTTCTTATGTATGCCCAGTAAGAATCAGGAACACATTACTTCAGGAAGTCAGATGGAGCCAACTCTCCCCAGCAGAGACAGAACAATATGAACAAGAAGCACTTTGAGTGAGAGCAGGGTTGCCCTAGAGGGTGCAACTGGGAGACTTAGAGTTCCTACAGTCTGGCTTTTAATCCATCTGCACATTGCCCCTCCTGCTGATGGCAATCAGAGAAAGGACATGGCTTTGTGTGTAAACTCAAGAATGGAAACTAGCTAAGCACACCCCTTGCACTTTCTTCTATCGACAGGACATTCAGAAGTCATTTAAAAGTTCCAAAATTATGTTTTTTGTCTCAGCTAATTGGAAACATTTCAGAAACTGTAAGGAAGGGTACTTCTTTGAAGCTGTTGCCATGGGATGCTCTTAAGTAAGAGCATGCACTTGATTTTCTCTGGGTTTAGTTTTGGTATAATGCACACACTTTAACCTGGTAATATATTTTTGAAGACTTTGTTCATTTCAGCCCAAGGCACATACATTCTTGGGGATATTCTGAAATCTACATGCCTAACGCATCCAGCCTTTGAAGTCAGCGCCTTTGTGATGTGGTGGTACGTTCTTCCTGTGCTGCTGATGGTGGGTGAGTTAGTTTTAAGCCACTGATTTTTACCTGGTGCGAGGTGGACCAAGTTTCAGAAAGAAACCATGTTGGTATCTGGACAAGGAGTGTCAGTTATGTTGAACCCCTGCTAACTATGTGATTTCTCTCTTGCTTCTCTCCTTTTCTTTTTCCTCCTCTTCCTCCCCACTTGTCTCCTTTTTCTTTTCTTTTCCCTCCTGCCCTCACTTTTCTCTGCCCTTGTCATTTTTTTTCTCCTCTCCCGTTCTTTCTCCTCATTCCTCCTCATCATGACAGTGAACAGCAGTAGCTAATGCCTCTGCAATACTTTCTCTGCCCCAGGCACTATTCTATACTCTTCGTGTTTATAGTGCACTGGTTCACAGTAAGACTTTCTGTGAGAAATGGATCATTGGATGACTTTGTGCTTATATAAACATCAAAGCATAGTGTCTTGGCATCTCGGGACACCTTCATCACATATATCTGTCCTTGACTTAAATGTCTTTAGATCATGTATAAAAGCATGTGGAGTAGATGCTACTGCCATTTTTATTGTACAGTGAAAATACTGAGAAACTCACTGCAAATTGGGAGTCAGGATTCTAACCTGGATCCAACCACAGTGCAGCTGCTGCCTCTTGTCCACCCTAGACCAGTCAGGAGCACTTTATCAGGCTATAGTGTCTGCTGCACCATCTGCTTTAACTCTCCCTCACAGTCATGGCTATTCCTCTTCTTTGGGTTCACTCCCAGGTCAGCATATCTGAACTCGGATATCCCTTTACCTGTAACTTGATATCCTTCCCAGCATTTGTTTAGTGTCCCATCAGCTAAAGCAGGTTTGGTTCAAATGTGCCTTCCGTAGAGAGGAATCCTTGCATGGGATTTTTTTTTTTTAAATTGATTCCTGCTTACCTGCTGTCACGCAATTTCTTTTTCTGTTCTTCAGACCAGTGCAACTCATTTTAGTATATATTCATTCATTTACTTAATGCCTGCATTTCCTATTGAATTTAATAATAATGCTACCATCAGTAAATCATGACCATTTTAAATGTGGAGGAACCATTTTTAACATTTATATCTGAGTACATATATATCTTTTTCACTATGATGGTTCCAGGAAACTGGGATGCTGTATCATGAAAAACTGAGATCAAGACTCTCGTCATAGATAAGACAAGCAAAGTTCCTGCATTGCAGACATCAAATCGAGCTACCATTTCGAACCAAAGGGAGCTGCCCAGAGCTCATATGAATAAATCAGTTGACTTTTGTTGACTTGCTTTTGGGAGAATAGTGAAGTGTTTGGTGATTGTCTATTAGTCATGGGCACAGCATCCAAAGATGTTTTTACTGTGTGCACAAACATTTTGGCTTTGTGCTTGGTGAGCTATTGAATCATGCCATCATCCAGGAAATGTTGAGTCTCTCCTGTTGCATATGTCATCAACTTACATAAATGTCTTGATCTTATTGATTGATTTGAACCCTTAATAGTATGCTGAAGGATTTAGGTTCTTAAGCTACTAAGAAAAGAGGGGGCTAGGTAGAAGAAACACCCATTTTCTCCAACAAGCAGAATATAGGTCAAGGTAACCCTGTGTTATAGTTATGGGTAAACCATTCCTCAGAAGATCCACCTATCTATATTCAGAGATAAGTAGAGTCTGACTCAAACGCTTAGAAAGCAAAGGGAACAGATAAAATATGAAGGCAGAGATTTTAGACCTCTGGCCTCATTTGAATCACCTATCAGATACCTGCAGGTGCTAACTGACTTGCTCCTTTTAGAAAAAGTCTGCAAAAGAGTCTAAGCAACTGCTGTCAGAACGCATATGCCAGAATTTTTATCAAGGCTGGGAAGATGCTTACGAGGTATGACCTAGCTTTGTGACTTCAAAATGGAGATTCTTAAGCCAACTAAAATCATGTGAGCACATTTGACTTATTAGTGTACTTTTTAAAACATATTCATGTTTGTCTCTCTTTGTCACTTACATGGTCCGCTCAAAGCTCACTGAAGTTAGCTTAGTTTAGTCATGAGCGGCTTTGTAAACATTCTGTCCTTGTGACCCTACATGGTATTTTATGACAAAGTTGATGGGCGAATACAAGGATTGGGCACATGATTTAATAAGTCACAGGGTAAGAGGCCAATTTTATTTGCCTTTTGTCATGCTATGGTGATTTATATCAATGTATAAAGAAGGGTCTGTGAATGCCCCGTTTATTCCTCTTACTGCCCTTCCAGAGTTCAAGGACCTACAGCCTGTGTGAGATGCAGGAGCCAGCCAGCTTGTGAATTGGCTGCCTGGACACCTGCCAAACCCAGCAATATAAACCTGTAACTCACCTTGAGCCTCTCACCTGCTCTCTGTCCATACAGAGCAGAATCCCAGGGCTTATCAACGGGTCCTTTCTTCTCTCTCTTGGACTTGCCTCCCAGTATGCCCAAGGGAAAGCTCTTGTCAAAAGCTCTGCTCTCCTGTGCTCTTGCTGCTAGATAACCAACACCTCCATTCCTTATCAGGCATCACACTCACCTGAGAAAATCCTCAATAGATTTGTGGATGCACTTCTAGAGCACTGCACACACTGTGACATTATAATTTTACTTTTTAAAGTGTGCAGTAATGCAAGAAATGGGAATTTTCTGCTGTTATTTTAGTAAGAATTTGTAGATGGCTGATTTTTGCAAAGTACAACTAGTGTCTGTCTGGATTCAAGCCCTAGTTTAGCCTCTTTGAAATGGCAACCAACTTGGTAGACATTTGGTTTAGTTTTTCTTCTAATCATCCCATAATTTTAGATATTTTAGCTGTTCCTTGTATATATTGTGAATTGAGTACTAGAGTAATTTTATGCTATATATGAATATTAAGCATCCCCAGCACCATTTGCTGAAGAAGCTGTGCTTTCCCTTGCCTACTTTTCACGTGTTTGCAGAAAGTCAGCTGATAGATAAGCACACTGATTTATTTCTGGGCTTCCAGCTTGGTTGTATTATTTGCCAGGCTCCTTAGATGCCTATATCTTTGTGTGTATTTTGAAGTCAGATGTAATGGCTTTAATGTTCAATTACTAAAAATTTCCTTGGATGTACATAATTGCTTGTGGTTGTGTATGAATTTTAAGACATTTAAGGTGAAAAATGGAATTTGGAATTGAGATAAGCATTGCACTTACTTTTTGCATTGCCGTGTGCAATATTATATGTGCATTTTAGTGATCATTATTTCTTCCTACTCATGAATATGGAATATCTTTACTTTTGTTTTTTTAGTGTCTTTTTCAGCTTTTTTTTTATCATTTTTGTGAGTAACAATTCATCTATGGATTTTGATTTTGTAAATTGAACTTTTGCTTTGTTAGTTTTAGCAATATATGAAGCCTTTAAAGATTATATAAAATCACAACATCTACCAAGAGAGACATTTTCACCTATTTCTTTCTGATTATTTATATTCAAATTTTCATGTGAAGAACTTACAAATTAAAAAATTGCCACACACTGAAACTAACCAGACCTAAAGTCTATACAACTCTTTGAACTTCTACATATTACAGTAGCTATTCTAAAGCTGCAGAGTTTCACAGAGGATTTTGCATTTTTGGTATCCAATATATTTTATGCAATCATCCACTACCAAAAACCAATTTTTGAATGTCATTTATTTTTACTTTTCCTATTTGCTGTGACTTTCAGAACTATGTTCAGTTGAAGTGATAAAATTTGGCACTCTTATTTTCTTCCTAGCAATAGTAGTAATAATTCTTACTACTTAGTAGAAGATTAACAATGAGCTTATGACATACAGGCTCTGCTAGGTTAGACTGTATTATTTCTATATTTCATTTGTATGATTTCTATATTTCATTTGTATAAGCTGTTGTGAACCATCTACATGAGTGTTGGGAATTGAACTCAGGGCCTCTAGGAGAGCAGCAAGTGCTCCTAACCACTGAGCCATCATACCAGCCCCTAAAACTGATAAACAGAAGATGTTTTGTGAAATATTTAGTAAACAGCTACTCTCCTGCTTCCTCTGTATGTATCTGTCTGGCAGCTGCCAAACTGGCTGGCTCTGGGCCTCTCTGTCTATTTCTCCCATGTTTTCTCTCAAGCCTTGCTTCTTCCTCTTACTTATTCTTTCTGTCTGCCAGTCCCACCTTTCTTTCTACTGCCTAACTATTGGTCACTCAGCTTTTTATTAGACTAATCAGGTGACGTAGGTGACTTAGGCAAGGTAAAACAATTGCAATGCATCTTTACATACTTAAGCAAATACAGTATAAACAAATATAACACATCTTTGCCTAAACAATTATTCTACTCTATAACGTTTCCCCTTTTGCCTAAATAAAAAGGAAAAGTTCTACCTTTAATGCAGTAAAATTATATACAGTAAGAACAATTATCAAGTAAGAATTACATTTACAATATCCAGTCCATTTGTTTTTGGAAAGTTCAGAGAAAATATTTTATTATTTATCTTATCTTGGTGACCAAAGTTTTGGTACCTAATTTACTTTCTATCATCACTAAGGAAAACTGTAACTATGACTATCTGGTCTTCAACTCCATCAAAGACCCCAGAATGATTTAATATTACCTGAGTACTTAAGTGCAGTGAAAGCCACTTCCAAAACTGTAGAACTGGATTCTTGTACAGCCACCCAAGATTCCTCTGCAATGCTGGGGCATCCATCTTCAGCTCAAAAGCCTAGAATATCTGACAGATTTTTCTATGAAGCAGGAATTTTGAAAGGCTGTCCTGCCTTACCTCGGCAAGTTCAGAAGTCTTTTCTTTTTGTGACCTCCTTGTCCAGTTTGTACAGCATACTGTCAGCAGTCAAGCAAGGGCAGTTTCTTGTCCAAATATATAGCTTAGCCACATTGACAGCAAGCTCCAGATGGAGGTTCCTTGATGCCCATCATCCTTTTATAAGTATATTTATGCTGCCAGAGCAGACAAGTCTCACTGTCATGAAAAATCTTAGGTTATTAAACATCTTAAATGCCATATTCTGTAGATTTCTGAAGTGTTTAAAGATCACTTATCTACCTAAAACATATCTGTTTAACCTTGAAAACATATCTAAAATGAATTGTAGTTTGATAATTATAGATGGCTAACCACTAACCCAAATTTCTTAATTATACATTGCAATTTTAAATGAGGTGCATAAGCAAAATACCCAAATAATACATACATACATACTGTATAACAAAAATAACTTTAAATTTGTATCAATATACAAAACTTAATATACGTATAAAATATTTGAGATTAATATCTGTCTTTTTATCCTACATTCTTATGTCCCTCCAAACTATGGCAAACATTTATGACCCACCAATGACCAAAAACCATTTATCCTAACTCTTGGGAGTGTGGGCATTGTATTCTCTAGGTAGCTTCCTGTTGTCTGGGGGAGGGCAGTAACAGCATATCTATGGGATTCTGAGAAAACTGAGACAATAGTCAAGTCTTGGGACAATGAATTGTAGCATTTGTTGTCCAGTCTAACAACTGTTCCCATGCAGAGGGATCAGTGTAGACATCGACTGCCTTGTAGCTTTTCTTTATTTCTTTATGTCTGTAGCCAAGATTTTCAGTGAGTCTCTCCCAGTGAAGCCTGATCTCTGTTAACCTTAAAGGAATCCATAGTCTGTCATTTCCCATGGAAACAAAAGTATAGTCTCTCCCCCAACACAATACATTTTCTGAATTCTGTAGTAAATTTAAAACATCTCTAAAGAATCTAGGTTGGTTTAATTTAACAGTCCCCAAAAGTTTAATGTCTCTCAGCAGCTGTCATCTCCTCATCAGTATTCAAAAGAGTCAAGGTCATCACAATACAGGATCCAGACTCCCTTGTATTTTCTATCTTCACGTAACTCTTTTCCTTTATATCACCTTACTCTCTTTTTAAGGACTTTATTATTTTTAAACTTTTTACCTTTCTCTAAGACTGTCTATACCCATTTTCTTTTTTTTTTTTTTCTTAAGCTTACTAAAAATTTTAAACCCTTTGTACCCGGTTTAGAGCATTTTTCCATCTGGACTTGTCTTTATTGTGTATTTGTAGCCTATTCTGACCACGTGAGCCAAACCTTAAACTTGCTAAGAGCATTTAGGCCCTCTGCTGGGGCACCCTTCTTGGATCTGTGGGAGCCAGCCTTCTGCCGGCAGGCCTGGCCAAGAGCTGTGTTCACCTGGGAACTGTGCCAAACCAGGTGCTGTGTTCAACTGCCCTAGTTCTAGGAAGTTGGTGCCTGTACTGTAGCAAGTGTTTTTTTTACTTAGCCTGCTGTTTCTACTTAATGTGCTCACTGCTCAATTGCTTGATGTATGACAGTCTCTTAAAGGAGCTGTATTCTCCTCTCTCCCCCCCTTTTTTAGATTTCTCAGGCCCTATGTGAAAATTCAGGCCCTACATAGGAATATCAAATGTGTTTAGTAGGTTTTCTTGAACCACCAGCTACCTAATCCCGACAGGGAGATTTATTATTAGTTATGAATGCTCGGCCTTAGCTTAAGCATTTTAAAGTTAACTTGTTTCTCTTCATCTACACTTTGCCTTTGTGCTTTTTACGTTTATTTCTTTCATTCTGTATGTCCTACATTTGTGCTTCCTTTGTGTCTGTCTGTCTGGCCCCAGGCATCATCTTCTCTCTCTCTCTTCTTCTCTCTTGAGCCTAGATTCTTCCTCTAATTTAGTCTTCTGACCACCAGCCCTGTCTGTCCTTCTACTGCCTACCTATTGGCCATTGAGCATTTTTTAGACCAATCAGGTGCCTTAGGCAGGCAAGATAAACCAAATATAACACATTATGACTTATTTGAACAAATGTAACACATCTTTGCCTAGTTAGACAATTATTCTATTTCACAAATACGTGCTTGAATCTTTTTTCATTAGGAAATTATATGATTTTTGTCTTACCTATCACAAAACACATTTTTGACAATCATTCTTTGACATAGTATGTAGAAAATATCTTGTACTTTATCTTTTAACTTTGTTAAGGCACTTTTTGTAATCTGCATTTTAAACTTTTAAGTTTAATATGTTAAAGTTTTGTATACAGTCTAAGACTAGGTTTCTTATCCCCATAGTTATTCTGGTAAACAACATGATACTGGAAACTCATAATATTTCCTTTGATGGTTGGAGGAATTGATGTTCAGAGATATAGGGATGTCCTGGCTTGTGCTCAGACTTATTTGCGCCTATCATTGAGATGGTTTTGAGACACAGTTTCATGTAGTTACTCTGGTGTAACCTGGAGGCTCCCCATGAGCGCCTCTACTGCAGCAACAACTCACCAACTCCTTTGGCCCTGCCATTGGATATATATTATTTTCTTACATAAGCATCCCCTGCTGGAGTCATGAGCATTTGACTATAGCATTTGAGATAGCACCATGCCAACTCTGTTTCCCACATGCTCATTTTCTTGCCTCATAAAATTCTAAATATTTGCACTTAGCTTAGGAATGTATCTGGTCTCCATCCAAGAGACTTTAACCTTCTGAGGAGTGAGATGTGCCTGGGTCGCCAACCAGTGGCAGTTGCAAGTAAGCTCTCTGAGTAGACCATCTTCACTTGGGCTAACGGAAAAGACTCTCTCCTCCATTAGAGGTGGTTTGAAAAGAATCTTCATAGCAAAGTTCTGTCAAAATATGAGCATGTATCTTTTCTGCAAAATCCATTTTTTTCTTTCCATCTGACACCGTACTACTTCCATAACCTGAGGGTTCAAGAATCATGGTTGCCAGCCATGTATTAATGAGATTCTCTCTCTCTCTCTCTCTCTCTCTCTCTCTCTCTCTCTCTCTCTCTCTCTCTCTGTGTGTGTGTGTGTGTGTGTGTGTAGAGGGCAGGTGTCAGTGCCAGGTGTCTTCATTAATCACTCTGTCCTTTATTTATGGAGACAAAAATCTCTCAGCGAACATGGAGCTTGCTGATTCAGCTGGGCTAGGCTGGCTTGCAAACCTCAGGGATTGTCTTGTTCTCTAGATTCCCTGTGCTGGGGTTAACAGCTGTGCACCACTGTGCCTGCTTTTTTATATCATTGCTGAGTATTGGACTCAGGACCTCTTGGATTGACAATCAGTTTACCAATTGATCCAGACCTCAGCTCTATTTTTGTGGTTTCTTTGGCTTGTAGATTCATAGATATCCTGGCCTTTGTCAAATTTCAACTGAAACAGCACAGGAAAATACTCATTCTACTTTCTAGACGGTAAATTTCTCTATTCTCAAATGTGTGGTTTCTGTGTTTTTTAATTTTACACCACTTACAGCCTTATAACTGAGCAAACGATCACTATTTTCTCTGTAGAAAGTATTTGTTTTGTATAGACTAAGGCCATGGGATCAGAAGTTATCTTCTGGTTGCCAGGACTTAGTGCCTGGGAAATAACATCACTCCATACTTAGATTTAAGTAAAGGCAAGGCATCCGAATAACAGAAATCAGCAGATATTTCTAAGATCATCTCTAGACTCCATTTAGATACCTCTTTCCTTTTTCTTAAACCCTGTAGAAAACCTCCGCACGTTTGTTCCAGTATTGATGGCTTTGGCTTGAAACAATTCCGGTTGACGTTGTTAAAGTTTAGGGTGTAATAAAAGTCATGTGCCTTGGAAATGAATGTTCTTATTTACCTCCTTTGAAGTCAATGGGCTTTGCTTCAACCTTCTGAGATATGTGTGAGTGGTTGACTCATACTCTCAATGATTGTTAGTAATAACACTTATAAATTTTTGTTGACTGAATAACTGTGTACAAGAAGCAATATACTAGGTATTTTCTAAATATTATTTTACACATAACCTTCTTGGAGAAAAGCCTGTGTTTCACTTTTTCCAAAGAAGACCTGGAATCTGGAGTCTGAGATTTCTTTCATGTATGAAGAAGTCTCTTATATTAATCATGTCAAATTTTAATTCCCTTGTGCCAGATTCCAATGTATATGCACGATTTGAAGGATGCATAACAGAGACACCTTTTCGGAAGAGTAGTCAATCAATACAAGCCAAGTGGCATTGTATGATATGAAGAAAATGTACAACTGTTAGGGAGAGTCTGCCAACTTACAGATTCGTGACTAAGGAGGAGACAGAGGAATGCTACCAGGGACAGGTATGGGAGGATCAGTGACTCTTCAATTCAATATCAAGATTAGAGGGTATTTTAAGAAAAGACTACACAACCAGTTCAGTATAGACTGGAACATTACTGGGCCATTTGAAAACCTATAGGGCACTAGTCATTTGGACAGAAACATATTTAGGTAACGAAGGGGGCAGAAGTTAGTCTTTAGGGTGCTGCAGAATGAGTGTAACATTAAAGAAAAGAGAAGCCAGCGGAGACATACTTGTAGCCAGCTACTGTTTCCTAAATGTGTATGTGTGTGTGTGTGTGGGGGGGAGCAATTTGGTTTTACTGTGTATTTTATTTCTGATTGTTGTGATCTAGCTGCCCTCATTCCCGCTGACTGACAGGGGAACTTCCTTGTGGTCTGTAATTGACAAGGATGTTTGTGTTCTTTCTTTCTGGCTGGTGGGTCTCCACAGAAGGAGTAGAGATATAAAAGGTTGTTGGGCAAAATAAAGGTTGCTGTTCTTCCACCTGAAAAGAAGCCTCCGTGTCTCAATTCCGGCATCCCCCTCCAGTCTCTGCTATCCAAGCTGCGCTGGCCGCAGCACTGATGAGAGTGTATAGAGAAAGTACATTTAAAGATCATTGAAAAAGACTTGGCTTAGGAAGGGGAAATTCCTATGTTAAAAAAAGGCAGGAAAAATAGCCATGACCTTTTCATCATTTACAGTGTATATTTTCTCAGGCCCAGGGCCAGGTGGGATGAGCAAAGAAAATATGTGTGTCAGCTCGGTAGTGGATAGGGCTGGTATGCTCTGGGGATGCCCAGGGACATTGAAGACAAGTACAAGTTACTCTGGATGGTATGACAAAAGGCCTCCCAGAAATGGCAAAGAAGAGATAGTATTTATTTGGGTTCATGGTTCCAGAAGGTTCTGGTACATCATGTCAGGTGAGGCAAGGTGGTACAACTTGGAGGAGTTGGTGGAGGATGTCACATTATAACAGAGAACCAGTGACCGGAAGTAGCCAAGTATAAAGCAAACTCCAGGAATCTATATGCAGCAAGCGGCCTCCTTCAGATTAGCTCTACATACTAAAGTAGCACAGACGGCTGAGAACTAAGCTTTCTAATCATTAACCTGTGATGGATGTTTCAAATTATGTCATCACCGGCAGGCAGCACCCTGACCCTTGCCCACAATAGCTTACAAAGGGTCAAGTGGCCGTGGCCAAGGTGTCCAAGACCACCAGTAACTATGTTTGTGTCATCACAACTTCAATATATGGCAGAAACAACTTAAAGGGGGTGACTTGTTTTGGCTCATGGTTTTAGAGGGTTTGAGTTTATCATGTTGGAGAAGGCAAGTCAAGAAGCCTAGCTTCTGGTATCCTTGAAATGGGTAAAGGATGGGAAGACACCAGACCCTGCACAGATCCCTTAAATCCCTGTCATCTAAGTGCGAACACAGTGAGTGGTGTTGTCAGACACTTCGCTGTTCCAAAGGCTGTGATAGCTTCTTGGGGCTAAGGCAGGAAGTGCAAGAGTTCAGATCGAGAAGGGACCCAGAGTGCACGGCATGGGTAGTGACAGCTCTTCCATTCCATGCCCACAATGTCCAATGGAAAATTAATGGCCTGGCTCAGCCAAGGACAGGGCTGAGTAAAGTGACCTCAAAATCTAGGTCATACACTATGTCATGTCCCTAAGATTTGTAGCCTGACAAGAAAGCTTGAGGATATCAATAAATCAGAGAGATGAGTTATGACCCTAGAGTAACTCCAAAGTCTACATTCAGAGCAGCTACACATCCAAACTGTGGTGTTTGGCACCTCTGTGCAAGTATTGAGAATAAATACTGGTGACCCTTCCAGTGTCCTGAAGGTCAAGGAACTCAGAACACCTCATAATTTAGAGAGACAGTGTGAAAAGTTGAGAAGATAAAGTCACACCTGCAGGCATGGAACAGTGAGGCTAAACAGCCTTAGCTTGCAAATGCCTTGCTTATTTTAACAAGGGACAATGTTCAGTAATGGCAGCAGGTAGGAACAATTGTAATAATTGATGCCCAACACTTTCTGTATATCGCTCTATTGTGACTTAATATGCTGACCTCTTCTCCAAGCCTTCAGGTTCCCCACAGCACCTAAAGGACTTGTGCCCAGCTAGCTGATAGTCCATAGGACCCTGTTCACTGCCATGCCTGGCGTGCACTATGTTTAACTTGTGTGTATACTTTAGGTAATGCTGTATCTTTTAATCATCCTTTCTTCATTCCGCACTATATATCAGAGCTAGGTATGTACACGAATTCTCAAGTGGGAGGGGCAACAGAGGAAAATGAGCCAGGAGAGGGCAGGTGAAAACTGATGGGACAGCTCCTCCAAGCAGCTCCTCCGTTGGGCAGGACCATGTTCTGCCACTGTGAGAACCCTGTTGGGTGCTGATATTTTCTGGGCAGTTCAGGCTTGCTGAGATGCTAGAGCTGAGGCTGTCTTACCAGCTGGATACTCTGCCTCTATAGAAGACAAAAGCAAAATAACCACCTGATCCTGCTTATTCAGCCGTGGCTGGGGGGACCCCAGCTCTTTGTGTAACAACCCATGATTCTCTGCTGTATTCTGTGACCTAAGCCAAAGTCACCATGAGCTGGAGAGCAGTGCTGTGCTCCCGAGAGCCCGCGGGAGCAGGCACAGTGACTGCAGCACTTACAAATGTTTGATTAGCTGCGATTGCAGCTAAACTTAGTTCTCCTTGGGAAGCATATGGCTGTGGCAGATGGTCCAGGACAGCCCAAATCACATAAGCAGGCCGTTGTTTTTGAGTTTCTTGATGATTTATTAAGGGGAATGTGTCTATGTCTGTGTGTGTTATGTGTGTGGTTTTGTGGGTGGGGTTGTGGGTGTGTGTGGGATGTGTGTGTGTGTGCACGCATGTGCTCTTACGTGTGGGGGTGTAATCAGGATTATAATGTGGCATTGTAGTTATACCCTTCTCAGAGTGTCCCATGCTGTGATCTTTGGCATAGTTCATGTCTATACTACGGTTTGCAAGGGATCATGTGTTGGTATGAACTGTTGGTCAGTATGATGACTTAACTGGAAACAGACTGCATCAGCAAGCTATGCATCATCTTCTTTGTTTAATATCTAGCTCAGAGAGATATGACAAACACAATGGAAGGGTCTGTCTGGGACATAATAAGCTTATGCTTTATCTTTGAAATAAAGGTCAAGAGCATAAAGCATCATACCCACTCAGAAAAAGGCGGGGCTACATTTATTGCCTCATAAATAAAAATGTATTAACTCTTGGAGCCAGCTCAGATTCTCCAGAGAAGAGAATTCAGTTTATGAAGAAGAAATAAATGGGTCTGGCACGCTGAAACAAGAGGTTGTTGAAGAGGCCAAGGGAGCCTGAGTGACAGGATCGGGCTGGCACGAACTTAGGTACTTCCACTCGGGAATGGTGAGGAGTGTGGGCTGACCACTGTGGAGAGCCCAAAGACTGCGAGTGCTCATTTTCCTGAGAAGGAACTACAGATGAGAGATTTCAGAGTGTTCCTAGAGTTCTTCAGGTGCAATCCCAAGGCTTTTCCGTGCTCCATCCCAGCAATGCACACGGTGCATCCAGCCTTCTCCCTTTTCAGAGTAAGAAACAACAGAAGATCTCTACTACCCCACCCCCTTTCTCCTGTGAGAGTTCTATTGGTAAATATCCTGTAGTTGATTATTTTATAGCCACATCGGTCACCAGTTTTCATCTAATAGTATGTCTGTCCTCCACTTTGGCTACCCATCAGACATTTCACCCCACATCAAGCACTGTCAGAGACCTATGTGGATGGTGGTGCTCTCCCAGGCCCAGCTCACAGCCGAGGGAACTGATGCTCAGACTGGACGATGCCTTGTGCACAAATATACACTATATAGATTCCAGTGCTAAGAACAAACCCACATCTTGCAACTCAAATCTGCCTTTTGTTCTTAAAAAAGCCATAGATATAAGACTGTTCACTAGACTCGGTTACTGAAATGTAAATGAAAGTACTTGAGACTGCTCAGCAGTGGGGAGGAAGGCCCAGCTGGTGGGCTCTTGGAGGACTAGAGTGTGCTGCAGGCTTCACGCTAGGCTTTTGCCTTTGTGAATATAGAGCAGCGCACATTATTGACCAATAAAGTGATATCAAGTGCCGGACTGACTGGGCTCAATCTAATAGGCAGGTCATTGTGGCTTATAATTAAGTAATTAAACCCACTCAGTGTTGATAGGAGAACACTCCCTAGCAAACGGCAGGCACAGCTCTTGCTTATTGCCAGACATTTAAATGGTGTTTTAATTTGGCTCTTGGGTTTAGTTGCCCTCTTGTAAGTATGAATCTATGCCAGGATATAGAGCCTGCTTTCTAACTTGAGTTTTCTTGCAGAGTAAGTTAGGTGTGTGAAACCTCAGCATTAGAACTGTGATCCGGACACGAATCCCTCTGGTGTGGGATGGCTTTGTCAAGTTGTCCTTCCAGCCTCGCTCTCACTAGTAGCTGATAGAATTATTGACTGAGCATCTGTAGAGGGGAAGGACTCTGGTACCCTGAGCCTACCCTCCCATTATTCTAGAACTTTGATAAAACAGAATCAATGAAAACGATCACCAGAGGTGGAATGTGAGAGAAAAAAGTTAGCAATCACCACCCAGAGTGTTGCAGAGTATCCCTTTCCAATATATTCTCACCAGCAAGAGAGTAAGTTCTCTATCCAGTATGGTTGGGTAGCTGAATAGTGAATGATAAATCAGGTTAATGTCAAGAAATAGGAAAAGTTGAAACAACAGCAACAACAGAACACAATCTGCAGCCACCATTCTCCAGATATGTTCTTTTGTTCAATTTGATATTGAACACATAGCAAACTCTATGCTTACAAGTTTTCTCATGATTAAAATGAAAGCTCATATAATCAAAATGATGCATAGGTGATACATAGAAAGCATGCAAATATATGAAATATGAATTGCCAATCCAAAGCTAGTTCCTATCAACGTTCTAGAACCTGTAAACATCCAGTCATGAGCAGGAAGAGTATTATGGGAGCACACATCCATCAAGTTGAGCTAATGGAAGTCATTGTCTTCCATGATGCCGCCAGTGATGAGTCACTTACGTGTCGTAGACAGCTTCACACCCATGTCCACACAAGTTGGCTTTGTTTGTCACAAAGCAAAAGCAAAAAGACATGAGTGTGGGAGGGGGACTTGGAGAGAAGAGGGAGAAAAATCGATAACAGTGGAAGGGGGATAAGAAAGGGCTGAATGTGGCCAGAAAGTATTATTGATGTAACTGTCAAATTATAAATTAATAACAAGAGAAATTATTGCTGAGAACGCTGTGTATATCAAGAACTGTTATATCATAAAAGAAAGAGGAAGGAAGTCAGACTTTGTAGAAAAAAATAAATTAAATTTGCCTTCTATTTACAACATATTATAGAAGCGGTTGTGGAAACCACATAGCTAGTAAAAATATCCATTTCCCAACTCAATTTGGTATACATAAAATGTCAACTTAATTAACAGTTTTCAATTATCCTTTGTGAGATGTTGTGAATAATACAGCATCACAGACAATGAGGCATTCTTTATGGGGTCCACTGGGTTGAATAAAAATCTCATTCCTTAATCAACAGTATAAAACAGACATGTATCACAAAGAACTCTACAATGTTATTTATTGCTGAATCCCAGTGTTCTGCTCAGATTCTGTGTCTATGGGTCAGCAATTTCTCTTTAACGTGTACGTGAATGGATCTAGTTTATTAAAAGTCATAAAATATATTAATCTTGGGTTATGTGAGAGGCATAACTTATACCCACACCTATAAATGCAAAACAATCAGCATCCCATCTACAATGGAGCACTTTAAATACAAAACAACAAAAAATGTCCAAGAGTCATTGTAATTGCAATAAAAATGACATTTTGTTGGTGTGTCACCAATAAGATGTACTTCACAAATTGAAAGCACATAGAGGATTGCATTGGTTCAGTTGTCCATATGAATGCTTGCTATGTATTCCTTGTTAGCAGAAACACCTTTCCCCCATTGTCCAGAAAGCCCTGTGCTTACGAAGTTAAATGGCTTCCTTTCCACCCTCTGGATCTGATCAGCTTCTCATTGCTATGCATTAGATTGGCAACTGTATCTACAGAAGTGAGGATCACTGGAGCTCATGAGGATGCTCATGATTTAGTGGTGAGCTCCTTGATGGTCCACACATCTGGTTAGACCTCTGGAGACCCTGCTGTAAGCTTTGAGATCATAACTCTTTAGATATGACTATGCTTTGGATGTTTTTCACCTCCCAAACTGTCAATAAACTTTAGTTTTCACAGTAGTGTTGTAAAGTCGGGCTTTAGAAGGCAACAAAACTAAGACTCTGCCATAGGAGCAGGATAGTTACCACTACAAAAGGGTAAGTTAATGTCTCTTCTGTCGTGGGAATAGAACAGCACGAAGATCTTTGCTGGAGAGAGACCCTTTGATGGTTGACTCTCCAGCACTCTGGAGCCAACAGATTCTTGTTCATTATAAAATGCTTGGTATTAATAATATGCAATTATAGCAGAAAATACATGGAAACAACTTCACATATTCCTCTGTGGCTCAACAGAGTCCAACCTTTCTATCCCATGGAAACATGTCATAGTACAGTGAAACCAGGCTAGCCCAGGAGGGCCTGAACTTCACAGCATTGAGAGTTCTCCTCTTGGTGTTTACTTTTTTCATTTACCTTTCTTCTTTGGACCAAGTCTCCCATCATTCCACAGAGTATGTGGATATCTCTTTGGATAGAAAAGCTTGCCTCTTCTAATGTCCCCCCAAATTTCACATACACAGAAAGAAAAATCAAGGCAAATGCATGCATAAAGTCCTTGTTTCTCGGGAGTCCCTGTTTCCAACCCAGGTTGTTGCTACCTCAGTGTGTGAATGGGCAGTCGTATCATTTACACTGGCTATGTGTAGGCCCTATTCCCACCAGCCAGCAACATGGGAATCACAGTTTGAATTTATTTTTCAATGTGGCTTTGTTTTGTCTCCTCCTTGAATTGTTAGGGAAACAGTAATTATTTCAACTCAAAGTTGCCTTCCCTCTTTCTTGGAAGCAGGCAAAAAATGAAGAGTGTACAGTCATCTTTAAGCCTCACTTCATCTTACTCAGAAATCTGAGTTTTGAGAATTTTACAGTTAAAAATTTTATTCTTTATTTACCATTTCCTGGAAACTATGAAGGACAGTTTCTTGTATTATCTAAGCTCAGGTTCATTTACCCGACCAAGGCTAAACATCCAGAAAAGGAGTGGGAGTGAGTGTAGAAATGACTAAATAAGACCCTAAATGTGAGAAGTCAGTCTTTCTTCTGAAATCCAGGAGGTCCAGAAGGGACTCACATTCAGATGGGTCTTTTCCAATAAGTGTTCTAATGGGGGTGGACAGTAGTCTCTCTTGGCGTGTGGGTTGAGTTCAAGGAAATTCAGAGGTGGGTTCTCAGTATTTTATTTGGTTCATGTCACTGGTCAGTGAGACTGCTGTTGAAATTGGGTTCTGTAGGATGAATGGCCGTTCTAGTTTGTCTTCCATGCTCCCAGAGCCCTTGTGTGTAGGGGGGTGTCTCAGCAGAGGAAGATCATCATCAGAATTTTAAACATTAAGAGGTCTGAAATTATGATCCGTATTCACCTGATTCATTTTAGGGGGAAAGAGAAATATCAAATAGAAAACTTTGTTCTCTTTCTTGCTGTTTGACCTGAATCCGGGAACAGCTGCTGACATGCATTTTGTGTACAGCAGGGACCTCTGTGCTTATCTCTGCCCTGCGAGCTTTCCTCTGCGCCACCTTCTTTCCCCCAATTTCTTCTTCTCCTCTTCCAATCCCTTTCTCTTCTTTCTTTATATTAAATAAAGTCCTTGCCCTCCTCATCCATGATGTGATCCCGGACATGTAGAAGAATACATAGTTCTAAAGACTTGCATGTACATTCTCTTGTAGACCACTCAGAGTAGCCTCCTTGTGTGATGAAATTTCAGTTCTCATCAATACATCCAAACTATAAGAAAGGACAACTCTTCAATGTGTGTACAAGTTCTTTTTTTTTTTTTTTTTTTTTTTTTTTTTTTTTTTTTTTTCTCATTTGGTGCTATCATGTTTTGAACGCTTACACAGACCAGGTAACTTTTCTACAACTCTGACACTTTTCTAGTCCTTTTGAATTTTTGCTTGCAGATAGATAGGGTTGAACCAAGTTACTGAGGCTAGTTTTGAACTCACTTTATAGCTCAGGCAGGCGTACAATTGTCCTGTTTCTGCCTCCTGAGTAGCTGGGATTATGGACCTTTATCACCAGGTCTGGCCACTGCGCATTAGGTCTATGAAGGACATAGACCATACATATTACATTTCTGGGTTCCTTGTGCCTTTTTCTAATGTACCCCCAAATTTCACATACACAGAAGGAAAAATCAAGGCAAATAAATAAATACATAAAGTCCTTGTTCCTCAGGAGTTCCTGTTTCCCACCCAGGTCGTTGCTACCTCAATGAGTGAATGAGCTTCCAAATCATTTACATGGATCATGTGTAAGGCCTAATCCCACCAGCCAGCAACATGGGAATCACATTTTAAATTTATTTTTCAATGTGGCTTTGAAGAAGCCAGATGATATTAATGGGTCCCTCTAGTCTGATGTGGAAACCTTCACAAAGAGAGCAGGGGAACCAGGGTAAAATGTTTTAGTAAGTAGCTTTGTTGATATGTGAATTGTGTTCTCTTTGAGATGCCCAGCAGAGGGAGACAGGTTGGGATATCCACACATGGACTGCACTCACTGAAGGAGAGAGAAACCCAATGGGGCTATGGGGCTACATAAGCAGGTGAAATCTCATTGGTGTTCACCACTAGAGTGTCTTGCGATCAGTATACCTTCCCTTGTGGATAAACATATAATCCCTTGTTCAGTGATGATGGAAGACAACACAGCTCCAGGCAACCTGCTAGGTGCCCTATCCAGGAATGAGCAGAGTATGTGGGGCTTCGGGATCTTCAGTGATGACAAATGGTACCCTGTGATCTTGTCTGCCAATCTGATCAGAGAACATTTGTCCTTAGAGAACTGTTTTATGTCACTGCATTCAACAGAAACTACTGAGAAAGCCAGTCCTCAACACAGCTAATGCCATCACCTTGTACACAGCAGCCCCTATATGCGCCAGGTCATAGGATCCTGGTCTGTGGGCTCTTCTTTATATCCCATTTGATCAGTGTAGATATGCCCATTTTTTTTCACAAGAAAAAGCTGCTGTTATAAGAGATGATGTCACCTCCCAGAAAGGAAACAGATTGTGCTTCTTTGCCAGCTGTCCCTCCTGGCAGCAACAGTTCATGCTGCTCTGACCTTCAGAGTATTCACTCCATCCATCCTCTTCCACATTGTTGGTCTGACTTATAGATCAACCAGGCTCTGACAGGGGAAAGAAGAAGTAAAGGAGCAGTGTGGGAAATCAAAACAGAGGAATCTATACATAGAGGAGATTCTGTTTAAAAGTCATTTCTTACTCATGTTCTTCCTCCTTCTGCTCCTCATTTGGACCTTGGGAACTCATTCCAGTGCTCCAATGTGGGTCTCTGTCTCTATCTCCATCCTTGGCCAGATGAAGTTTCTATGGTGATATGCAACTTTCCACAGGGCAGGGAACCCTGACTGCTCTTCGGACTGGAGAGGGAGGGGGAGAGGAGTGGGGAGAGGGGGAGAGGAGAGGGAGGAGGGGGAGGGAAATGGGAGGCTGGGAGGAGGCGGAAATTTTTTTTCAATAAAAAAAATGTCATTTCTACTTGGATCCAACAGGTCTCAATGGAGCTGGATTAGGACTGTGATTTTATTTCCTCTTGATGATGGACAAGTTAGAGCAGGCAGGTCTTAGAGGCCCTGCAGGTAACATGGGGTCATGATCTTTGCTTCCTACCTACAGAAGTGTGTGCTTGGACATTACCGAGTGTTGAAAGATCATGCTGATCCCCGCAATCCTTATTTCTAAGATACTCAGACACCATGAGCAGTTTATATTTGCTATTTGAGAAAATTACTTTCTTTTTTAAGATCATTGTTTTACAGTCAAGCTTATATTGGTTATTCTTCTTTAGCTATGATAAAACATCATCATCAAGACAACTTAGAAAGGAATGAATTTATTTCAGCTTACAGTCCCAGGTTAGATTTCAGCATAGTGGTGGGGTCAGCATGGCAGCCAGCATCAGATCTGGTTACTGGAGCAGGAATCTAAGAGTTCATACCCTCAACCATAACTGCAAATCAAAGAGAGAGAAAAAAAACACTGAATGTTGGTGAGGGTTTTTACTTCTAAAGCCTGATTCCAGTGATGTATTTCCTCTAGCAAGGCCATGCTTTCTAAACTTCCCTATATAGAGGCAACATTTGGGATCACATGTTCAAAAGCCATAGGCTATGGATAACAATTCTCATTCAGCCTCCCAGTTCATGAGGGTCCATTGTTACAACTGATGGATAGACAGATTGAGAAACACAGATGTCTCTTTGGAAGATCATCATTACTGTTATGCTATTTACAACCTTGTCACCTCTCAAAGACCAGCATCTTCAAGTGGTATCTCATGATGTTTATGTTTTAACCTGTGAATTTGGGATAAACACAAGCATTCAATTCCCAATAAGGAAATACCAAGGCACTGTCCTCTAATTTTAGGGCATTAGTCTATATCTTACTTACCCTAGAATTTTTCTTGGTCACTAAGAAAAGCACATTTAAATGCTTTGGAAACTACTGAGTATGTCTTGTAGATATTATTATGAATAGTAATCATTGATTTGCATGAACTTTAACATTGTTTATCTTTAATATTGTTTATTTTAACTAATTGCATGCTTTTTTACTCAAAAGTTTATGTGGCAAGCATTTATAGGCATGTACCTATTTCATGCACTAGATGACCCTGTAGAATGGATGCGGATAGGGTCTCTTAACCTTAGTGTTTACTTGAATTAAACTTAGCATTGAAATATTATTTAGGGATTATGAAATAGAAAACACCTAAGCTCCTACATAATTTGTTTCATCAAAGTGCTTGTCAGCAGTACAATGAGAATGTGACATTGGCCTAAAATTCTAGACAGAACAGTCCTCAGATCAAACAAGATATGGTAGCATTTGGGAGGGGCTGCTGCGAAGTTATAGGGTCTTTGTAGAAAGAGGGTAACCTCCTCTAGTTACTCCTCATGCTCTGTTTCCTGCATGGAGGTGAAAGAACTCATAGAACTGACCTGTGATCAGGTGAGGAAATTTGCAGGCACTAACTTCCTGATGGGAATACTGCTCACAGCAAGAGTTACTTTGCCAAAGTCATGGGTTGTATAAGACATTTTACAAGGTTCTCTTGAGAGACAGTTTCCTCCAGTGAACACAGATGTTCCCATGCCGGGGACTCATCTTAAGCTTTGGAAACTAGAATGTGGATTTGAGTCCTAGTATCCCCAAAGCCAGAAAGAAACCTGATGGGACTGTGTTTTCAGGATAGTTTGGAAGTTCATGGCCTCCTACTAATTACCTTCCTGTTTGCAGAGAGCAGCAGCCTGCATTCAGCCTGTGTCCATGAGAGTGCCGTGCACAGCCGAGTCTTCCAGATCTTATACAGGAATGAAGAAGTTCCTGTAAATGATGCCATGCTCTTCCGGGCTCATTTGCTCTTGGATGGTGAGAGGGTAAGTCTTGATCTCCTGCCAGTCGCAAGAGGTTTTCTTTTCTGGCTAACCTTTCCCTCTCATTGCTGGATTCAGGGTGAGTGAAGAAGCTACAGATTGATTCCGAGATCTGGTAAGAATTTATGGTTCCTATATTCACCTGTTTCTGACAGCTTTTTCTCTTCTTCTCATCACACATGTGATCATTCCACAAAGTCCTGGTCATTTGCTGTCGCTCCTCCTTGCTGCAGTGTATCTCTGCTCAGGCATATTGTCCAGAAATCCTTCATCAGATGGTTTGGATTATCTGTTCTTTACAAACTTGGGGTTAGGATAAGACACAGAAGTAAAGAAGGTACCGAACTCTGCTGACTTCAAGGGGCTAATAGCTCAGTGAGCAAGCAAATTTATAAGCATGTGTCTTGCTTAGCAAAACTGGCCATAGCTGGGAGGAAATCAAGAGGCTCCATGAATGGAGAAAGAATTTTGGGGTGACCAATCTAGAGCTAGAACTCATTCACAGAGGAGTGCCCTTTAAGAAACATGTACTGGATGGAATTCATGAGACAGAGAAGAGGGAGAATCCTTTCCTGCAGAGAGGGGGAAAGCCAGACTAAGTTTAGAGGCCTTGGCACATTGTTTGCTTTGATTGGAACTTGAATAAAATATTTTCATTTGCTAAATGAGTGTATTTTGAAGGCCTCTGGACTATTGTTCTTGTTCCCACAGTCAATAGCTTGAATCTTTGTTCCCACATTCTGGCTGTTTATTTCACAATGGAGGCATGTATGATATGAAGAACGCCTCTACTTTAAACAAACTTAAGAGCCTTCTGCTCACCTCTGGCCCTTGCTGTACAGCAGACTCCCATTGAGCACCTGATAACCGTTTCTGTACTCCGGTTATTGGCTTACTGTACACATCTTTTGTGCTCTACGTAGGGAGGCTGGTCCTGATTTGCTACTCTTTCCTTATTCATTAACTCAGGCATCTCTTCAGCCAAGGCTTTCTAAGCGCTCACTCAGTCTGTACTGTATGCTGGAGAGAAAGTAGCAAATGGGAGACTCCGCTAGGTGTTTTGGCACTACCGTTTACCTATTAGATAAATGTATTGGGTATCTAGGCATTATTCCACTTCAATTGCATCATATTTTCTTGCCCTTAACAGTTTAGAGCCTGTCAGTTTCACCCCTGTAAGTTATAACACTCTGGTATTAAATAGAAAGTGTTTCTTAGGACATATTGTTTTCTTCTGCATGTCTACTTACTTTTCTCTGTAAGATAGTATTTATTATTGTTTTATAGATAATCTATATGGTAGCAAGAAATGTTTCAACTAATCATTATATCCAGAGCTAAAGTGAATAAGACCTATCTGAAAAATTACATTTGTGATGAACATATGAACGTATTAGTTCTTTTCGAATACATATCAATGGACTTAAACTGCTTCTTATTGCCTGGGCAGATAATGTATTCATAGATGCAGGTTGAAATATTGTGTACAACACACATTTGGATAATGGATGCCTAACCAACAAGCACATTATGGAAGCAAAGAAGATGCAGTCTCTACATTGAGGCCAAGGATGCGAACCAGAACTGAGTACAGAGAGAACTAACTAGAAGCTAAGGAATCTGATGGATGTTTCACAGTAAACACAAAGAGTGGCTCTGAAGGCCCTCTGGATATTTTATTCATATTTGCTGTAGTGACATAGAAGATTTAGGCAGACATAAAAATATATAGAATAATAAGAGGGAGGCAGACATAAAATATATATATATATAATATAATTATTATTAATAAAAATATCTAGAATAAGAGAGAGAAGATAAACTTAGAAAGGGAAGGAAAAGCATTCTCAAGATAAATAAACCAGAAAAATATGCATGAGTATCTTCTGCATTTAATGGCAGTTCACATGTGGAGGGCCAAGTTCCCAGCAGTCAAGGCAAAGAAGATGTACAGATTAACAAGAGGATACTTAACTCTGTGAAGAAGAGAGAAAGCAATTACAGCAGAGAGTGATACTGAACAAAATTACATTAGATAGCAGTGGTCTCAGCCTGTGCTTTGTGACTCCTTCGGGGGTGGGGGAGGAGCAGATGACCCATTCATAGGGGTCTTTTATGACTATCAAGAAAATACAGATATTTACATTACAGTTTCTGACAGTCATAAAATTACAGTTGTGAAGTAGCAATGAAAAAAATTTACGATTGAGGGTCACCACAACATAAGGAACTGTATTAAAGGGTCATAGCATAAGGAAGGTGGAGAACCACTCTTTTATAGAAATAGAAATTCTCTAAAGGGAGATTCTTTTGTACACCCATAGAACAGAAGCTAGGAAATGCAAAGTTCTAGTTCCCAAGTCCTAGTGGTTCAGAGGCTACGAGGGTAGAGGTAAGTTGATTCAGAGGTTGAGCAAGTCCCTCTTGGGTACCTTTCCATGGGAAACACTTGGAAGCTTATGGACCAAGGGCAGCAGTACACTGGAAAGTGGCAGACCAGTCAAGGGCAAATTTAGGGAAGCAGGGGCTAGGGTGAGGAGTCTTATTTAGTGGCACAGGGAGTGCACAGAGGTGAACCTGGAAGTTTCCGGATATGACAGAGGAAACCATAGCCATCTCACTGAATGCAACGTAATTGCCATGTTCTAGAGCAGTGGTTTTCAGTCCGCGGTTGTGACTCCTAAAGGGTTCAAATATCAGAAATCCTGCATATCAGATGCTTACATTACAGTTGATAACAATGCCTAAATTACAGTTATGAAGTAGCAAAGAAATAATTTTATGGTTTGGGGTCACCACATGAGGAATTGTCTTAAAGGACCATAGCATTAGTAAAGCTGAGAACCCCCGTTCTTATGGTTTCGTTCAGAAGGAAGAGGAATGAGACCAACCAAGGTATAAGTGTGGGAAATGAGACCAAAGACACAAAGGTGGTTGCTGCTGTTTCCTATGTGGGCATTGGTGAGCCTGAAGACAAATAGGTACAGCTGAACAGAAACAGAGGAACTCAGTAGTCAAGCCATTTGATAGCCGAGGTAGCCCAGAGAACAGAGTTCAGTTATACCCAGGAAGTGGTGGACTCCATGTAGATAAAGCAGTCTGTAAAAAAATGGGCTATAAGAGCGGGCCATGCCCCTGCTGACTTCTACAATCCTCCCTCCCCCTCTTCAGCAGAATTCCCCAAGCTATGGCTAATGTTTGGCTGTGGGTCTATGCATCTGTTTCCATCAGTTACTGGATGAAGGCTCTCTGATGACAATTGCAGTAGTCACCAATCTGATCACAGGGCATGGCTAGTTCAGGCTATGTATCCACTATTGCTAGGAGTCTTAACTGGGTCATCCTTGAGATTAAAGGGAGTTTTCCTTGCCCCAGGTTTTTACCTGAGCTTGAAATGTCCTCTTCCAGTCATCTCCACTCCGTCCATTCTCCAAACCAGATGCCCAATTTCCCATCTGACCTGTCCCCAATACACCTAGGAGTTATTTTCTACTTCCCTTTCCCAGGGAGATCCATGGGTCCCCTCTTGGCCTTTTCTTTTTCCATAGCCTCTATGGATCTGTGGATTTTAGCATGGTTATAATTTACAACTAATATCTACTTATTCATAAGTACATACCATGTTTATCTTTCTCAGTCTGAATTACCTCATTCAGAATATTTTTTTCTATTTCCATCTCTTCTCTTTCAATTTCCTGATGTCATTGTTTTTAAAGCTGATTAATACTCCATTGTGTAGATGTACCACATTTTTTAATCCATTCATCATTGACATCCTAGTTGTTTCCAGTTTCTGACTATTATGAATAAAGCTGCTATAAACATAGTTGAGCAGGGACATCACACAAAAAAACCCCCACAAAAACAACTAACTTGGCTCATAGGAATTTACAATCTATACCAACAACCAGGGAGCCTTTACATAAATGATCTAGGCCCCCCTCCGTGTGTGTGTGTGTGTGTGTGTGTGTGTGTGTGTGTGTGTGTGTGTGGCAGTTGTGTAGCTTGGTCTACTGTGGTAAATCTAACAATGGGAATAAGGGTTGTTCCTAATGCTTTGGCTGGCTTTTGGGAACCTATTCCTGATCCTGGAAAGAAAACAGGAAAAGAAAAGGATGGGGAAATTATGGTCACAACGTTAAATAAATAGACAAATGAAGAGAGCAGATATACAAGGAACATACCTAAACATAATAAAGGCAATATACAGCAAGCCAACAGCCAACATTGAACTAAATGGAGAGAAACTCACAGCAATCCCACTGAAATCAGGAACAAGACAAGGTTGTCCACTCTCTCCATATCTATTCAATATAGTTCTTGAGGTCCTAGCTAGAGCAATAAAACAACAAAAGGAAATCAAGGGGATACAAATCAGAAAAGAAGTCAAACTCTCACTATTTGCTGATGATATGATAGTATATATAAGCGACCCCAAAAATTCTACAAAGGAATTTCTACAACTCATAAACTCTTTCAGTAATGTAGCAGGATATAAGATTAACTAAAAAAAAAATCCAGTAGCCCTCTTGTACATAGATGATAAAAGGGCTGGGAAAGAATCAGAGAAACATCACCCTTCACAATATCTACAAATGGCATAAAATATCCCAGAGTAACTCTAACCAAACAAGTGGAAGACTTGTATGACAAGAACTTTAAATCTTTGAAGAAAAAAATTGAAGAAGACACCAGAAAGTGGAAAAATCTCCCATGCTTTTGGGTAGGCAGAATTAACATAGTAAAAATGGCAATTTTACCAAAAGCAATCTACAGATTCAATGCAATGCCCATCAAAATCCCATCAAAATTCTTCACAGACTTCGAAAGAACGGTACTTCATATGGAAAAGCAAAAAACCCCAGACAGCCAAAACAATTCTGTACAATAAAAGAACTTCTAGAGGCATTACAATCTTTGACTTTAAACTCTACTACAGAGATACAATACTGAAAACAGCCTGGTATTGGCATAAAAACAGACAGGAGGACCAATGGAACCGAATAGAAGACACGAATATTAATCCAAACACTTTTGAGCACCTGATTGTTGACAAAGAAGCAAAAAAGTATTAAATGATAAAAAGAAGCATATTTACCATTGGCGCTGGCATAACTGGATATCAACATCTAGAAGAATGAAAATAGACCCATATCTATCACCATGCATAAAACTCAAGTTCAAATGGATCAAAGACCTCAACATAAAGCCAACCACACTGAACCTCATAGAAGAGAAAATGGGAAGTACACTTGAACACACTGGCAATAACCCCAGCAGCACAGACACTGAGAGAAACAATTAATAAATGGGACCTCCCGAAACTGAAAAGCTTCTGTAAAGCAAAGGACATGGTCAACAAGACAAAATGACAGCTTACAGAATGGGAAAAGATCTTCACCAACCCCACATCAGACAGAGGTCTGATCTCCAAAATATACAAAGAACTTTAGAAATTGTCCATCAAAAGAACAAATAATACAATAAAAAAAATGGAGTACAGACCTCAACAGAGAACTCTCAACAGAGGAATCTAAAATGGTTGAAAGACACTTAAGGAAATGCTCAACATCCTTAGTCATCAGAGAAATGCAAATCAAATCAACTCTGAGATTCCATCTTACACCTGTAAGAATGGCCAAGATCAAAAACACTGATGACATCTTATGCTAGAATCATAATTAGACTCAGTCTAGCTTCAATTCCCAGAGAATTGTGACCACTAAATCTGGTGCTCAGACTCTATATTTCATCAAGTTGACAAGGGCGATGAAGCATTACAAGGATGCTTGTTTAATAATGGTTGAAAATATACTTTTACCAAGCTGGCTGTGCAAATCCTTTGCTTTCATTTTCCATCGGATATTCCTGTTCTAAGAGTTTGCTTTTCCAGAACACGATGTCTTGTGCATAGATATTCTTACTCTTCGTCAGTGGCACTTGATAGTGAGATTCTGTTTATCTTCCTTGAGAAACAGTCAGGTAAATGTTCCAATTGGATTACTAGTTGATTGCTGATCTCTCTTGGTCTTTGTCTTTCAGGTAGAAGATGCACTGAGCGAGGTCGAGTTTCAGCTCAAGGTGGACCTGCACTTTACGGACAGTGAGCAGCAGTGAGTGTCATGGACATCTTTGGTCTGTGTAGGGAGGGTTCTTCCTTCACCCCATACCTCACTCTTAGGTCTTCCTCAAAGCTCATAATTTCCCTGGAATAACTAGTTACTAGTAATCTGAAATGTCCCTCAGATGTTCCAATTTACCAGGAATATGGGATAGACATTGTATTAGTCAAGGTTTTCTAAGGAACAGTTATGATAGCATCACACACACACATGTGCGCACACACACATAAACATACATGTACACACACACACAGACACAAGATTTATTAGGTTTTATAAACTTTTGTGGTTTGGTCCACATAGTCCAGCAATGGCTGACTCGTGCTAGAGTGGCCAAGAATCCAGAAGTTGCTCAGTCCATGATGCTGAATGTCTCTGCAGTCCCAGTCTGGTGCTGAAGGTCTGTGGGGGTGGGGGGAGATTGCTGGCGAGATGTTGATCTTCAGTCTACATTAGGATCCAAAGGATGTTGGAAGAAGTTGGTGTGATTACCAGAGAAAGAATGATGCAGCAAAGGAATAGATAGACTTGCCAGCAAGAGCGAGAGCAAGTAGGCAAAACTCCTAGTTCCCCTCTTCCGTGTCTCTTTTATGTAGCCGTCAGATTTAAGGTGGGTCTTCCTGCTTCAAAGAAACTTATCGAGAAAATCACTCACAGGGGTGCCCAGCTGCTCCGGTTTTAACTGATTCTAGATGCTGTCAAGTCGACAGCCGTGATTTGCCATCACAGCATGTCTGCCAGAGCCTGGAAAAGCTCACTCATTTGGAGCCAGGCTGCTCGGGTTCTGCACACAGAAAACTGTTGGCTTCTTGCCTTATTAATTGGTATCTTTTACTTAAAGCATTTTTTTTTCTGTGTGGTACTGACTTGGGGGTTTTAGAGTAATGTCTGCATGTACGAGACAACCAAAACCCCCTCCAAATCATCCTTCCTGGTTTTCCATGTGTTCATACTGAACATCTGCTATTGTCCTTCAACTCTCTGTGAACTGAAAATCTGTTTATGTAAAACTTGCCAAGGAAATAGGAAGAAGTTCTCTTCCTTTGCTTAACTGCTTCCTTCAAGTGTGCTCCGTGCCCTCTTCCCTCTATCCTGGGCTGTGCTATTTGCCTCTTAAGCCTTTCCACATTCTTTCAGGAATTATATAAACAATCTTTCTCTGAGGTATTAAAAAGTGTGACACCAAAACCTTGAAACGCTCATCCCACTCAAGGTTTATTTCCCACTCATTCGGGCCCTTTAAGCACTCATCTCATTTAAGGTTTATTTCCCACTCAGTAAGGAGGTTCTCAAAATCCCAAAAGGGAGATGGAGGCTTTGTATTCCTTTCTTAGCTTGCTTTCTCCCTACCTCTGTGGTTTGTAGATCAGACACAATGAGTAAGGAAGATAGAGTAAAAGGCTGGGGAGTCATTTGAGTGCAGGTAAGCAGTGTCCTTTCTAGGGTAAACGCTCAGTCATTATTAGGGTTCTTCTGAGTTACTTGCTGGCATGACCATTATGCACACCTCCTCCCCAACTCTGCCCCATCCCTAAAGTCTGTTGATAAACTCCACTCTCTTGTGGCCACTCATGGCTTTTTGGAAAATATTTGTGGCTGATCCTTTTCATAGAATCCACATGTGGTCCATGGGGGCTGTGTAAAGTAATTTTAATCCCCTTCCTAAAATTGTGGGAGCTATTCCATACAGATTGCTTTCCCATCACAGCCATTCAAACCCAGCTATTATCCAGAGAGATAGTGCAGGATAAGTCAGGCACCGGGACTCTACATCAACAGCTCTAAGGTTCAGAAGGCAGTTACCCCCGTCAGAACTCCTTCTTTGGTTTTAGTGTACAAAAGGATGATAATCCTTTCCTCTCTCTCTTATTAGAAGGACCTCCCATTCTCTTGGATAGCTAGGATCAACATAATAAAAAATGGCAACACTACCAAAAGCAATCTATAGATTCAATGCAATCCCCATCAAAATCCCAACACAATCCTTCGCAGACCTTGAAAGAACAATACTCAACTTCATATGGAAAAACAAAAAACCCAAGATAGCTTAAACAATCCTGTACCATACAGAAACTTCTGAAGGCATCACCATCCCTGACATCAAGCTCTATTATAAAACTACAGCGATAAAAACAATTTGGTGTTGGCATAAAAACAAACAGGTTAACCAATGGAATAGAATCAAAGACCCGGGATATTAATCCACAAACCTACAAACACCTGATTTAAATAGCAGCTAAATTTATACAATGGATAAAAGAAATTTGCATCTTCACCAAATGGTTCTGGCATAACCGGACGTAAACATGTAGAAGAATGCAAATAGATCCTTATCTATCACCATGCACAAAACTCAAGCCCAAATGGATTAAAGACCTCAATATAAATCCAACCACACTGAACCTGATAGAAGAGAAAGTATTTCTCAGTACATGGACACTGGAGACCACTTCCTAAATCCCTTTTCCTTTTGAAGAACAGGAACTGGAGGTTGGGTGGGGACTAAGAGTGGCAGAATAGGGTCTAATAGTGTCAGAGTTGCTTTCTCTTCCCTTCCTTGGAGTTCAGACTCTCTCTATTTAGGACTTTCTTGAGGGTTCTCACAATAATGGAAACTGAATCATTGTGACTCTGAAGCAAAGAAGAATCTCTACTAAGATGTCAAGAGATTTGGTGGGGTCGATTCACTGAGAAGAAATATTTATTAAATTGTAGCTGATAAGACCTTATCTCTGGGCTGCCGAGAGTATTCATGTTCCTGACATAGTGTCTGATCTCAACAGCACATGTTTCTCCCTTGAGAATAACTTGCCCCCCACTTAGGTTCAGCAATCTTCAATTAGGACATGTGGGACAAATCTGTGTAATTTTCCAAATTTCAGTAGCATATAAGATGGGCATCAGGATTTGTAACATTCTTAAGAGGGATAGATGTTTTTATTTATTTATTTTTTCACTTTTTATAGCAGTGTATAGAAAACAAACAAAAAGGGATGAAATGGGAGGCTGCTGTTTCACCAGAGTTAGACAGGCTGTGAAGTCCCTCTTATATATCAGTAGGACAATGATGTCACAAGGCTTTGACCATGCCATGTTACTGGCGGTAACAATAATGCTGACATCTAGTGCGTGGAAAAAAGAGGTGCTACTAAATAGTACATAGGACAGCTCTGTTCCCACCAAAGCTTATTCAGTCCCCAAAGTCACATACTTGGGACCACAATCCTATCTACACTCTCTGATTTAAAATGGTCTGTGAGTACCTGCTTGTACAGGGTTCGAACACTCACCCCCACACAGTCCTGCCTGTCTCTGCACAGCTCAGCAGATAGGAAATTGTTTAATACTTAAAGGGGCAATTCATCTTCCTGTGGGTTCTCTCAGTTGGACTTAATTTTATTTTGGAAGTTGGCCTTCTAAGTGTGAGTAATAATTCTGTCTGGTGGGCTGTTCTTTCTGTGAGATAGCAACTTTTACTGTTGTTTAATTATTTTGTTTGCTTAGCTCCTTTATAAGAACCCCAGACATTCTACTGCCTCATCCACCAAAGATCACCTGCATCTTCTCTGCTCTGAGATTCTCTAGGAAGTGGGCTTCTTCTGTTCATTTCAGAACACTGAAAAGTGATCTCTTCTCTTCTTACATCTTCCAAAGGAGGCTTGGGTTGTTCTCCCTGTCAGGAGTCAATGTCTACATGAGCACAAAGCAATACTGTGCAGTAGCAGCACAGAGGAGAGTCAGAGACTACTGGTCTGGCATGGCAGGTTTTTCTCATGACTGTGAACAAGTTAAATAAGTCACATTAGTTTCACTTGTTCTTTTATGAATGGATAGGATTAGCAAGCATGTTATACGCTTGTCTTACAGGGGAAAGCAGAAGGTCCAGTCCACAGTTAAGTTTCAGATCATTGTTGTCTAAATTAAAGTGAGTATGAAGGCTGACAGCTTCCTGACACCCACAGCTTGGATTCTCTACCTTTCTTTATCTGAGTTCATCCTGGTTAAAACAAAGAACGTGTTAAACCTAGCCACAATGGGCACCAGGGGTCCAATGGTTGGTGTAACCTTAGCTACAAACGGCAAAGACTACAAGGAAGGACTGATACTGGGTCGGGCTGTGGGAGCCTTCACTGTCTCCCTTCCCTCTCTGTAATCTATTTGCTTATCCATGGAGGAAGAAGAGATCCTCTTTGTTGTGTTCCTGGAAGATGCTCATAGTGGCTTTCCTCGAGTTCTGGCTCTCTGTGCAGAGCCACAGAGTCTGTTTTCAGCAATTATGACTAGACAAACATTATTCTCCCTTTTTGTATCTTCTGGGTTTGTCTGTCTGTGGCCTGTATGTATCTTAGGATTGGGTATGCATTGATTACAAAGTGCTAGAGCAAAGGAAAGGGACCACTTCCTGAAACTGGAAGCAGTGTGTTCTGGGTCTTTGTCCATTCAGTCAATCAGTTGACATTTTCATAACCATGGGCTTGATCACCTTCTCCATCATGTCTGTACCAGTGAGATGCCAGAGATGTAAACATGAGTTAGTCACCGCTCCTGCCCTTGGAAGCTAGAGATCCTGCACAATTCACAACCTCACAAAATCTGCTCAGCATTTTAAGAGCAGTGTTCATCCTTTGAGGGGTGAAAAATGGGGAAAGTGTCCAAGAGATTTGCAGTCATGAGAGGAACCTTGGAAAGATATGGTCATCTTTACCATCTCTGAGGTTCAGGTTTACTTGCAGCAACAGAAGATCTGAGACCCAGAGTTGTTCTGTAGCCTTCATTCTTCATTTACCAATTGTGGGACAAATTCTTTCAGCCAGGCCGCATATTGCAGAATTGAGTAAGATGATGAGACTATTAGGTGGAGCTACTTGAGTGACAGCATGGCCAACCAACCACGCTCACATGAGCTCACTCACTTGCCTTCCAGGCTGAGAGATGTGACCGGAACACCGATGATCAGCAGTCGCACGCTTGGCCTGCACTTTCACCCCCGGAGGGGTTTGCACCACCAAGTCCCTGTCATGTTTGACTACTTCCACCTGTCGGTGATCTCCGTGACCATCCATGCTGCGCTGGTGGCTTTGCAGCAACCTTTGATCAGGTATGAAGTTAGAGGACACCCTAACATTAATCCCATGCATCATTGAGAGACACAGCTTGTCATAAGTGTTCAGCACACACCAGAGAAGGTAGTCCATGGTTGCTGACTTAAGTTGGATCTTCAGCTGGCCCACAGAAGTAGTAGGTGAAAGCTTGGGACAGCCTCAGCATCACAGAGGACAATGGGGGACTTTTTGGCGTGGGGGGGGGGAGATAATGTATAAACTGGAGCTCACACCTCATAGATTTGGATTCTTCCCTTGGCCCTCACTTGTCTCTAACTGTGCCTTGAGAAGTTCCTCGTGTTTCTGAGCTACATAATCCCTGTGTGTAAAATAAGAACACCAACTTCTATATAAAACTTTTTGAAATTTTTAAAATTCATTTGATATTTTTGGTTATCTATAAGGTTCCCAGCACTTTATTATTTAATATTCAATTTAAGCTTAAATAATTCATTCCTTAACACCTTCATATGTGTATAAAATGCACATTATTCTTACTCCCACCTTTTTTCTCACCATCTCACTCCTGTCAACCTCCTTTCTTCCTTACGAGTTCCTTTAACACAATCATGTCTTTTGTTATTTTGTGACCCACTGAGTTTAATGAGGGCCATTAGTGGAACATTTTAGTGAATCCCAGTGGAGGCCAGGGCTAGTACATAGCAGGTGTCCAAATCTCTTCCTTCCCCCAGTCACTGTTTGCTCAAATGCAGGTCTGCTTCTTAGATAGTTTGCCTTTGCCCTTCATTGACTCACCGTACAGCATCTCCAACATGCAGAAGAGAACTTGGGTTTCATTAGTTCTACAAGGGAAGGCAGAGAGCTCATAAGAGTGATTGTAGTTGGCCATGCATGGCCATCCATCATGGTCCCAGGATGGCTGAATATGTCCATTTAGATCATTTTAAACAAGGAAAGTAAACAGTTGCACGTGTGTACAATGAGGAATTGGGGGTATATTTTTGTAACCCAGAGGAAGGAAAATTGTCCATTGTCTGTGTTCTAGACAGTTTCTATGAGTTTGCATGCATGTGTGTGAGAATAAGCAGAATCCTTGCTGATTTCTATGTCTATAACCTAAAAGGTCTGCTGTCTGTTAGAGTCTGGGAATAGAAAACAAGAGATGACTTCTTCCTTGACCCATTTTTATTCATCTGTGGATGGCTTTTCTGGGCGCTACTGGCCAACTGGGTCATTTCTGATTCTGAATAAGACTGATAGAGATACTGGATATGTATTGAGTGACTAGGATGGAAAGCATTGCCCAACAAGAGAGTAAATGTGGTTGTTGGCTAAGGTGAAATGATTTGTGAAGGCAGAACTGGATTTCATGGCGCAAGTTTGGGGAAGTGTTAGCATTTAGTTATGGAAATTAAACTAGAACACATAGAAAAGAGAAGAGAGAATGGGGAAGTTAAGAGGGGCAGACAGTTTATGGTAAGAAACAGCTCTGAGCTTGGAGCTGAGAGCCAATGTCAAATAGTTTGTGGCTTTCTGTACCTGACTGTACCTAACGTTCTTCTGCCCAAAACTTTGCTGAGCTCTTCGATTGAAGCTGTTCCTACACTGGAGGTCCTGGGCTGAAGGGTAAAACGGACAAGGACTAGGGGTCTATGGTTTTTATTCTTCTTTACCAGCAGAAACATCAGAATTCATACACAGTGATTCTGGGAGGGACATGTAGGGTCCTTTAAAGCACAATTTATAAAACCTCAGGGATAGAGATTGGAGTTCAACCTGAAGACCAGAAAAGCAAAGCAACCAGCCGCTGGTACTTACCTCAACCTCAGTCCAAAAATGGTGATCCTGCCTTTAGCTACTGGGATTAAAGGTGTGTGTTACCATTGCCTGATCTGTAAGGCTGACCAGTAGGGCTGTTTTACTCTTTGATCGTCAGGCAGGATCTATTTATTAAAATGCAAATGAAATATCACTACAGGCCTCAGCACAGACCTCTTCTTCAGATAGCTGCATCCAGTGGGTTGATGTGTATGTTGAATTACATAGGGTGAGTGTGATAGCAGAATGTTAGAAAAACATTACAATGTAGGAACGGGGAAAGCAACCATGACCTTGGGAAGCTGCAACAGAAGGAGAATCTAGAAAGTAGAAGAGTTCAAGTCTCCTGCAGAGCATGTTCCCTAGCTGGGTGATTCCCTCTGACAAGGCTGCTTCATTGCATGGCTCAGTGTGAAATCTGTGTGCCAAGGGTGAGACAGAGCAGGTGTGTCCTGAGATCAGCGGACAGTGTTCATCTGGAGGCCAGGCAACAACTCAGATGGAAAAGGAAGTGACCCTTCCGGGGATTCTGGGTCCCAGAGAGTTAGCTATGCCGATGCAGCTAGAGTTAGGGACATCTGGCTGCTTAGTTCCTCCATTTACTTCCAAGGGGATCTTTGAATAGTTGATCTCACGCCTCTAGGTGCCTGTTTCACCATATAGATGCATACATATACAAGTGAACAAATATTTTTGTGATAATAAACCAACAGATATTTTGACTGTACATAATAAAAACTGTGTAGACGGTCCCACATAATGAACACATGTGTAATAAAGGCTCAGAAGAATTGAAAACTAGCAACTCTGAGATGCACATATTGTACCCCTGGCTGTTAAGAGACTCAGAGTCTAGAAGAAATCCGGGTGGTAAGCTTCCAAACTGAGGGGTGTGCAAAGTACTGGCAAGGCCTGGGTTAGGTAGCAGTTTGAAGAATGGGCTTCAGGACTGGGTAGCCCCCAGTGCCAAATCTGAGATTCCACTTTCCAACTGTACACTTGAGCATGCAAGATTCAGGTTCAGTTAGCAGCAGACAGTTGGAAGGATTCAATGACAGCACACGGGAAGCCCTTGGTTAATGCATGCATCCAGGAGATTAATTTTTGTAAAGCAGCCACTGTATTCTAGGCCAGTCATTTGGCACCGATAAGCTCCTGACAAATAGCAGGAAGCTTTCTGCACAGGGGTGTGTGCCTCTCCTTGTGACCCAGAGGGAAGCTTTACAGAAGACATTGTTCTACCCAGGGGACAAGAGTGTGACAGCGAAAGTTGAATTTGGGAAGGTAAATTGGAGTCAGATTTTGGCAGTGTAATTAATGATGCATCCAGGGGTTGGACACGAATTAGTTGAGTTTACAGAGGTACTAAAGGCCTATGCCTCAGAACAATCCTCAAGATGTAGCCCTCTCAAGCTTCATCAGGCAGGAGGGTCACTAATGCAGGCAGGAGGACAACCAAGATGTCCAAAGGCTTCCTAGCACCTGACATCACCTTTTGGCTCTAATGTTGCTAGGGACTCCGATGCTATCTTACCATGGGTTTGGAACCAGGTTGTCTTAGCAGAAAGTTTAACCTTTCGGTAGGAGCAAACTCGGCAAGTTTGTCGGCAGCAGCCTTCCAGATGGGAGCAGGCACAGCTGCTGAAGAGTTAAACTTCACAGATGGGGTAAAAATAGAACCGCCTTCCACTCTCTGGGTTTTGCAAGAAGAATTTCTGTCTTGACACATGGTACCTTGGAACAAAGGGAACCCTTTAAGCTTGTGGGAAATACCTGTCAAATAGGGTAAGCAGCAGCTTTTCCAGAAAAGCACGCTCATAGGATCAGTTAGGTCCAACACGGATGCTGCAGCTAAGAAACAGAAATTTCACCTCAAAAGACCCTTAGCCTTTGCTGGGAACGACCAAAGAAAATCTAGTTTTTACATAGTTTTTAATCTTCAAATAGGTAAAGTCAAGTGTCTCCTAGGGGCTCCCTCCAGTAGAGATGCCAACTAAAAGCCAAAATTAAATAGCAAGTATTTTCATCCTTTGTTGGCAGATATCCCAGGGAAGGGGTCATGATTCCTTATGTACACACACTTTTTTCTTCTAGAGTGCTCCTTCTGTCTGTATGGTAAATTTGCTTTAACTCTCAGTTCAATACAAATCCAAAGGCAGATGTGGTGAGGCATGTCTGTAATCTTAGCACTCAGGAAGTTGGGGAAGGAGGACGAGGAACTTGGCCAAACACACACATATAAATATATATATATGTATATATACACACATATATATATATACATACATGTATGTATATATATGTCTCAAAAGAACAAAACAAAACAAAGCAAATTCAAATATTATTAGTATTCTATAATACAATTGTCCCTCAGTAAGGCAGGGTATCCTCAGGTACCTAAATACCCAGAAGCTCAGGGCACATATATTAAATTATAGGTTTTCCTGTAACCTATGTGTGTAATACTCCTACATGCTTTACGTTACCCCCAAATTACTTGTGATGACACCGAAGTTAAAACCAAGGAACTAAATATGATTGGAATCCCACGAGCCAATGCACATGTAGTTATGTAGTTAGTGACCGAGTGACTTTGATCCAATTAGATTCTCAAGAATACTTACCAGCAAATTTTCTTCAGTGTCACTGTTTGCTAGATCTTACACTTTAAGCTAACTTTTGCAACTATCAGGAGTCTCCATGATACCCCATGGCTCAAGTGCGTTAATCCTTCTGACAGGAGATGACGTAGGAGGTTCAAATCCAGCCCAGGTCCTATTATGTAAGTGGTGCTGCTGGTTAGGGACTCCTGCTAGCGGGTGTGACTTCCACACTGTTGTGGCTGCCTACTGTGCCACAGCACTTCTGTGTACTCAGCCCTTTCATCCAGCTCATTTCATACACTTCTCCTCTATGCCCATTGGCTGCTATGCATCCCACCACGTTCCAACATTGACTGATGGGTTTGAGTCCCCTTCTAGGCCGATGTGTGCTTAAAGTGTAAGTGACACATTACCACTTTGCCACTCTGACACCCCATGCACTCTCTGGCTTGTGGTATTAGACTAATAATACTTGGATAAATGAATTCAATGAAAATGTAACCTTAACTTTATTTCTCTGCCAATATTGCTACCAGAAGCATGAGTTCCTCGTCTGAAATCTGCCTCACTTAGCGCAAGCACCCAGAGCAAAGATGGTGACATCTGAGGACATTCATGGTAGAGACCATTTTGTTTTGTTTTGTTTTGCCATGAGAGACTCTTAGTCTCTTTCGGAGATTAAGACATACCTACAAAATGGTAACTATAGAATTAAAAATGTGTCTAAATAAGCTATTAGATTTTTAATTTCTTTAGAACTTCATACACGAGTACTGTATTTACATTATTTTTCATTCTCTCCCTCCTCTTTCCAACTTCTGTGTCCCCTGTAGTCCCTCTCATATTCATGACCTTTTCTTCTTTAATTATTATCATTACGTTTATATATACACCCGTTGAGTTTGGTTAGTGTTGCTGATAATGTGTGTGTGTGTTTGTGTGCATGTGTGTGTGCACGCTTAGGGATGCCCAGTTGGTATTGTAAAAACTATGAGGTGGCTTGTCTCTGCAGAAGAATTTTTTTACCCACTTCCCGAAGCTCTTCATTTTGGTTTAGGGCCTTGTGAAATTTCACAGAGACGTGGCAACTGGTATACTTACTGTGAAAGTCTTGTTTAGGCAGCTGTATTTTTGAGATTTCATGTGTGCAGCTTCCCTATTATATATAGAAGACACGATCTCACATACCATCCTGAATACATAAAATCTCATCTGAGTCAGTAGCGCTTTAATAGATGATATTTGAAGGAAAGGGAAAACAGTGTAAGCAGCTTTATTCTCATTTATTATTGGAGGAAAATCACAAAGCTTAAGGTAGGAGGACTGACCATATACCTAAATATCATAAGGACACACGATCTAGTCACATTCCTAAATCTCCATTGAGTCTAAGATTGATGATAGCCAGATGACCTGCCAGATGACCTTTATAATGAATCAGAATTGGGCAGAAAAAAAAACCCATGTTTTTTTTTTTCTCTTGATGAGATTACAGCATTCCCAGATAACATACAGGAGTACTTTATAGATTATAGCAGTCTAGGACATTTCACAGGGGTCTTGCATTGGTCGTGGAGATGAACATAGTTTTATGACTTTCACCCAAAGGCAAGTAGAAGCAAGGAGGGACTAAGACTAGAAAGAGCTCATGCAAGGCAATGACACCATGAGGGCAGAAGCAGATCTCAAGAGCTTGATGAACTTGGCAGGGTGGGGGTGTCTTCTGCTCTGGTCAGAAGTTCCTTCTAGCTGCCTCCCAGGAAGATGATTCCCTAGGACATACCCTCAATAACCTCTCAGTCAGAAACCTCTCTGTACCTCTGCTGATGCGCACATCCAAGAATGCTCACCCATTAGATAGCCTTGGAAACACAACATCCAGACCCTCCTGCTGGAACACCACTTAAATTTGTACCACAGGCTCCTCCGTTGCAGCCCAGAGGGAGCTGATTTAACACATGGTGGCTTACTCACCTCCCGTTTTCTCCTTACTCTTCTTTACAGTTTCACCCGCCCAGGAAGAGGCTCCTGGTTAGGGAAAGGTGGCCTAGACGCAGGACCAGAACAGCCCACTATTTCTCTGGAAAACTTGGTCTTTGGAGCTGGATACTGCAAGCCGACTTCCTCAGAGGTAATGTGTGCATGGGAGCCATGACCCTGTGACCTGTAGTTCTCACCTTGAAAGAGTGTGTCCTGTGAGGTTCCTTATTCTATCAACATTTTCTTTAGGGCGATCTCTGTTTATTTCTTTCAAGGTCCAATCATCCTTTGACTTTTCACTAATCTTCTCTTAGATGTTTTCTGAGTGTCAAGCCCTGTAACAGACGTAGTGAGTATTCTTCTCCAATGGTCCCTCTTATTTCTAGTCCTTTTGGAGATAAGAGCTGTATGGAAGCTAGGTGGTGATACTACTGTAAGGTTGTTTCCTTCACACTGTGTGGTGATATTGAATGTCTGTTGGCATTGGGTCATGCCTGCTTTCAAAACCTGGATCCAACTCTTCAATCTCTCTGTGTTTCCCTCTCCCCACCTCTAGAGCAGCATCAGCAAGAACCACTAATCTCACATGTAGTTATGTACACCCAATTTTGTCCCAAATTAAAGTCCTTTGGCTCATACCTAGCCATTAGGTGCTGTTTAATAAATACATATGATTACTTCTCCATTCCCTTTGCTTCTTCCCAAGAAGGGCCTGCCATTGCTCTTCTTTCATCACTGCCTGTATTGCTCTTTAACACACGAGGCATTTTGTTAGTGTATTCTTCTCAAATATCCAGGCATTGTTACTCAGGGTTGCCCAGAGACATAGAACCACTAGGAATGATTTCTGCATTGTTGTGAATTGACTCACAAGATTCTGGAGGCTGAGAAGGCTGCAAATCTGCTTCACCAAGTTGGAGATCAAGGAGAGTTGATAGCAGAGGTCTAGGCCAAGTCGAAATCCAGAAGCTGGATAACATGGTCACTTATGAAGGATAACCATTTGCTTTGTTATAGTCAGAAACTCAGTGGATTGGCCCAGCCGTGTCACACTGGAGAGGCAGATCTCTTTCCCTCAGGGAGGTCTTTTGCTCAGTTCAAACAGTTCTCAGAGACACTGATCCTGGCAACTACAACAATGTTTAACCAAACATCTAGCCACCCCATGACCCAGGCAGGGAGACACAAGAAATGTATCATGTTTAAACCAAAGACAGGCATGTGAAAGACTGCCTAGCCAGTTCTGTCACCTTGTGCTACAGAATGCTCTTTGGCCAGACAGTTCAGGATATGAAGGAAAATACCCCGCTCTTCTGGAGTTTCCCCATTTGAGATCTAGTCAGGAGATCCTGTTGCAAATGTAAGCCTCATCTCATCTTAAGCTGCTATGTCACATGTCTTCATGGTCCTGAGGTCTCCAAAGGGAGACAGCCCCAATTTCCCTAAAGGACAGGAAACTGAATCTATAGTAGTGCTTGTTCTCATGCGTGGAGCTGGCGCGGGAGAACAATAAGAACAGAATGATTGTACACTCTCAGTACTTCTGGTACCCACCAAGCTTCCTGGAAGCTAATGTGTTTACCTCCTACACAGGAGCCTCAAATGAGTGAGGGGAAGATGGGACAGCTAAGAGCCTGCCAGCATAACATGGGCATTTCTCTTACCTCCCTCTGCATCACCCATGCATTTCAGCATGGGATGAGGTCTGGATAGAAGGCTCCCCATCCCAATGTCTACAGCAGACCCCCTCACCCCTCAGTAGATGTGTGGTATGTCCCCAAGTCTTCTGCCAATCCCCTTGCTACTGAGACATTGACAACTGACTCCCACTCAGGAACAGCCATTCTGCCCGGTTTCCAATACAGTTCAACGTTCCCTGTGCCAAGTTCTGCCTCAATCACAGCACTGTAGGGTGGCTTTAAGAGTCTCCCTGATAGACATACCACCTAAAAACCTTCAGTTCAGTGTCCTGCCAAGGGAATATGGCCAGAGATATTGATGATTGGTAGCATTCACAGTCTAATTCACAACATTTACAGCAGCATCCTCACACGCTGAGGTCCTTAGCTGATGCAGCTGAAGCCTGTGAAAGTGTGCTGCTCCATCTACCTGGGAGGTTCTCTGGTGCTCAGTGTCATTTGCATCAGCCTAAACCATTTGTACCAGCGCTGCACAAACGGTGCTGTCTGATTCCCCAAATGCTTGATTGATCTCTGGCTCTCCCATGCAGGCGCTCTGCATAGTTCAGTGGAGGGACCGTCTCATTTAACTTCTTCCTCTAGGATCTAGCAAGACACCTGCCCTATGAAACCAGTACCCAAGCAATGTATGTTGAAAGGAGGATTGAAACAACTGTGTACAACATGCTGGTGCAGAGTTTGAACAACTAGAGATTCAGGAGAGAGATCACTCACTGCAACAAGACAGAAAGTAAGGGCGGAGCCATGGTGTTATAGACCACTTTGGGAGATTGCAAAGACGCCAGAACCAGCAGTGGGCAGGGTAGCCAACACTGTAGTACATTCCAGCCCACTGAACTTTCTTTCCACGTGTCCTGGCACACTGCCAGAGACTGTTGTAATGTGTCCCCTGCTGTGACAAACACTGACAATTTGTGGAAACTCGGTGCTTACAGAAACTGTAAGTTTGTTCAGCTGTGAAATGGGTCTGTCTTCTGGGAAGATTTCAGAGATTTATATGTGTAAATACTTTATATCACTGGGCTTGGCAGGCAGATGATGCAGTATAGTGGGAGTTTGTTTGTTTGTTTTTCCATTTTTTCTTGGCTGCTTTTAGGGCTCTGTGTCAAAATTAAATGTGTCCGCCTTTCATATGTTCAGAGAGAAAGACTGATTTGTGAGTCTTGGCACTGGGCTTGCTCCTGAAAGTCGGCTCCGTGAATTGTTTTAAGGGCTCCATTCTCTTCCTGTGTATTTCCCATTTGGGTCCCATCCAATTATGCGGAGTCAACACTGTGTGCCCACCCTGCACCTTCCCACCAGGCAAGGCTGCCAAGCAGAGAATCCAATCTTAGTCCCACATTCCCTTGAGAGCATTGTATCCACATCTCAAGCAGCCCGGAACATTAGCAGGCAGAAGTGAAATCCGCTGGAGGCATCCGAGACAGGTGCCCTTCTCAGTAAGACCTTCCTGGCAGAGGCCTGGGAAAAATCAGAGATTCATGGCAGAGTGAGCTTGTTGGGATGAATAGCATCCCAGGAAGGTAAGGGATGCTGCTGCAGTGGGACCTGCCCCATTTCTCGGATCACTACAACCACTGCTTCTACCATCACCAACAGCAAGGCTTCCCTTTAACTGTGAGAAGTGTGATGTTGGTCATTTTAGTTCACACCTGTTGTCACCTGCTCTCCCTTAAGATGTCGTTTACAGCTGCTCCCTGACACCAGGTGGATGGAATGTCAGATGATCTGTATCTCTGTCTTCCACTTACAGAGATCCCCTCTGCAGGTCTCTCTTCTCTTTAGCTCCCTCTGTGTATCTGGCTCCTCAGAGACCATTGGTTGAGCTGTGGTCTTGTAGTTTTAATCTCCATTTCGCTGATGATTACTAGTGGTGAAACATCTTCACTGAAACTCATCGTCCCCCTGCTCCATCCCCCTTTGGAGGAATGTCCATGTGAGCAATTTGTCTATTGGTAAATTTGCTCATCTTTGATGACCTAGTTTTGTTTGGTCGTAGGAGTTCCTCATGCAAGTTGGATATTAGCTCTTCATCAAATCGCAGTTGAAACCGGTTGTTGCCCCATCTCTTCCATTGTGTTTGCATTGCATGGCTTCTCCCTTTGCAAAAAAGAGCCTTGTTTGGCACAGCCCCACTTGTCTCTTCCCTTCCAACTGCCGTGCAGCCTCACCAATATAAATGTCCTCAGGTTTCCTTTTACATTTTCCCCAGGGCTTTTTATAGTTTCAGGTCTGACACTACATTCATCAATACATTTGAGATGATTATGGTGTATGGGGTGAGGAAGGAGTTCAGTATGGATTCATTCTTTTATGTATGGTTGTGCAATTCAAACACTGTTTCTGTGAAAGACTGTGTCCCGTTGTGTGGCCTTGGCACTATTCAGTGACACAGAGGATTTATTGCTGAGATGTCTGCTCTTTTAAAAGGTGTGTTATGGTGATACGAGTTCTGTTGGAAAAAATGCAACAAGCTTACTATATTTAATGACTCGGGATGGGCTTGCCATTCTGTTCAGTTGCTTTCTGTGCAGTGTCTATGACTGTAACTCACCGTGTGAGCCATTGCCATTCTGCTCTCTATTCTGAAATCATAGGCTACAATACTTCCTGTTTATCTTCTTCTCATTGTTGCTTTGGCTCTTCAGGGTCCTTAGTGTCCCTTAGGATTATTATATTCTACGACTTAAGTCAATCACAGAAAAAAACAATACTGTGTGAAATAGCTAGAGACCAGCACATAGCAAGGAATGGAACTGTGTCCGTTACTAGGGATATAGGGAAGGAGAAGAGATTGGAGTTTTGATCTTGTGTGATGAGAGAGGTTCCTGGAAAGCTGTTGCACTGAGCTTCTCTGTACTCCATCCTGCTCGGAGTGTTTACAGTTTGGTTAAAAGGGTGGATCTCATATTCAAGCACTCTCACTTGAATTTTAAAAAGAAAAAAAAATTATCATAATCAGAAAGACCAGAAAAAAACCACCAAGCCATAGTTATTTTAAAAAATGATTTGTAGTTCAAAAGCTAATTGTTTTAATATTTTAAGAATTTGAATGGTGACCATTCCTGTGCTTCCCTCATTGATGTAAATTGACTGACATTTTTCTCATTTAAATGCCTGTCTGGTTTAATGAAATCATTAGGAAATGTAGCAGGTTGTTTATATGACAAATGGGCTAGGGTGGGCAGGAGATTCAGAATAATTCCATGGGTCATTTCTAAAGGAGCAAGTGCATCTATGACAAAGCCCTTGCATCCAAACTGTAAGGTATTGTTTGTTTATTCCATTCTCCAGTGGCTGGAGACAACCCTGATTTCACACAGTTGAGGCTGGATGCCTTGTTCCTGACTAATTCATATCACAGGTCTCAGGAAGGAATCTGCACCTTTCATGGGCCATCCATTGTCACCCATCACCTCATTGGTACCCAGCATGTCTCCTAGTACACTGCAAACACTTAAAAAGATTTATAATAAATGCAAGGCAGAGGTAACATTTTCCCTGTGGGTGTTTGCTCCAGTCCTGCCACTGCCTTACACCTCTGCTCTGTTTCTCTATGGGGAGACTGGAATCTGCTCGCATGGGAGGTTTGTCTGCGACTTGTGATGACAAAGCAATTCCCATCTCCTCCCACCTTCTGCTTTATGCTTTCTTGGTGGCTACCCCACGGCAATGTGACGGCAATCACCAACAACCTATCTAGCTGTTCACAGAAGTCTGCTTTCTAAGTGCCGCTATTCTCAACATCTGACTGGAGGGACTCAAAATCTGCTGACTGAAGCAAATCAGCCGGAGCATGAACCCAGATGAACCATGTGGAGCTCTTCCATCATCTGCGTTTAGACTCACCTTTCTCCTGCTCATCCCCACAGTGCCCAGCTCAGGCCATGTTCTCACGTTCTCCACTCAGGTCTGACTGGTCAGCAACAGGTGCCTCCTCGATAACTAACCATGTTAGTGTTTGCTCCGCATTGGATGGCTGAACCTGTGTTTTCGCCCATAGTCACATGGTGTGTGTTCTCTTGGAGAGTGCTCAAGTTTAATGCTTCAATTAGGAATTCCAAGGCAGTCAGTGTGACCAGTCAAGGGGCTGGAAATGTCATGAGTGGACCTGTTGGAGGCATGCATTTGAGCCTGCTCATGTGTCCAGGTTTGTGTACCTCACAGCATAGAATTAGATCAGGTACACCTGACTGGAAATAGAACAGTTTATTAATGAAAATAAAATACCCTGGAGAATGGGGTGGGGTGGTGAGCTGGGGGGGGGGGCACACAGATGTTTATAACCACTGAGCCTGGAATGGCGTGCTTTTTGATATGACATTTGGATGGCATCCAACTTTGTATATTCTGTGCTTTTCTTGAACACCCTCTGTTTGTTGTCTAAAGCCTAGATGGGGAGGAGCTTCCAGGCTTTCTCTGCCTCCTGGTTTCTTTTATATTTTATTCTTCATATAGCTTTCCCAGCCTCGCTTCTCCTACCACAACCTGATGGCTTGGGGCCATGTGAACCAGGTTAGCACAGATAAGTCATAAACAGACTATAATCGGGATTCTAAAGACAGTCGTAATTATCATTCTTGCTTGTGGCGTACTGATTGGTGGTAAGCACAGTTTAGGACAGAGGGAAGGACAGATGCTGCTGCAGCAATCCCAGAGGCCAAGGGGGAAGAAGGGTAATTAAAGTCAAGGAGAAACAGACACAGATGGCAGAGGTGTGGCAACAGTAGAAGGCAGGGAACTGCAGAGAAGCAGACTTCAAAATTGTCTGTCATTCATCACAAAGGCTTGACCATGAGCTAGCACCCTACTGAGGGGAATTAGCAATACTGATTTACACTGAAGTGTGAATGGCTGGAACTATTCCTTTTGAAATACCTTTATCCAGGTTCTCTCTCTCTCTCTCTCTCTCTCTCTCTCTCTCTCTCTCTGTATGTGTGTGTGTAAGAGAGAGAGAGAGAGAGAGAGAGAGAGGTGTGTTACACGTCCACTTACATACACTATATATGTATTTTAAGTAAACATAAAATAACATCTCCCTGTGTCTTTTTGTCATCTTTAGTGTTCTTTTATTCCTCTCCCTCTGTATGACCCTGCTTCCCAGCTCTCCAGATAAAGCACACCTTCCCCCATTTTTCTTATTTAGCCATAGTAGCAACTAATGACCCCTTGGAGATGGAAAATTAGCCCCTCCCAAAACCTTGATGTACCCTCAAGGTAGGTTCCTATTGCTGATAACTACACACACTTACATGTTGGGGATGACCATAGCTGGCTGTCACACAAAAGCATCTTTCCTGTCATCTAGCTTCCATGGTTGCAACAAATATTATGCAAGCTGCCAAGGAAGGGAAGTAATTAAACTGTTCTATCCAGCTGCAGCACCTATGAATCGTGATAAGGACCAGCATGGAATAAATACAAAAGGTGGAAAAACTGGTACTTGGGTGTGTGTGTGGGGGGGGCAATAGCTACCTAACTGGATTCAAGGTCCTCTCCTCAGTCATGCTAGTACTGGAAACCTCGCCAGATTCTCAGGGAGAGTGAGGTCACATGCTGTAGAAAAGAATCTCACACTGTCATGTCACTGTGAGCATTTTAAGAAGTCTCCACACTGCTTTCCAGGGTGGGTGTGCGAGCTTCCATGTCACCAACTGCGAGTGAGGGTCGCCCTTTCCTCCATATCATCCTCAGCATTTGTTGTCAGTTGTTTCCTTGATCTAGTGTCTTAAACCGCACTTCTGTGGTGTGTTGGCAGCCCTGTCCCAGCGTTTACAGTTTTACAATATTTACAACATTTATAGCCTGCACTAAGTCATGGATGAGTTCATAGGGGTTCTGGGTACTGGTACCAATTGCAGTTCTAGTAAATGACCAAAGGCAGTAAGTCAACTCTGTGATGAAAGAAAGCTGTGAGGGTCAGGCTCCTAGCTGAACAACTCCAGCAGAACTGGAATTGTGAAATACAGTCTCCAAGTGCCAGCCACTCCCCTCACCAATAGGTATCCTCTTCTCGCCCTGAAAAATCAGCAGGGCCAAAGAAGCTCCGAAGACCCATGCTTTCTGTCTCCATTGCTATGAATAATTGACTATATTTGATAGTTTCTATCACCTTGAAAAATCGCTTTTCAAAGATTGAAATAATAAAAGATCCATCTAGGAACAGGGATGGGATATTACCTTCTGTTTCCATGGAGACCAAATTGCAAGTGTTCTCTCTGTGATTTTTATTGGCAGTTGCTGAGACCACACTTCCTGGGTTAGCTTGGCCAGTAAGTACATGATATTTATCATTGCCTGCAAATGTATGGAAATCAACCCAACTTAAATTTACTCTTGGAGTTTTAGAAGTGGCCTTTCCCCCATAGTTTGTATCAATTTAACGCAAAGTGGTACTTTCCTGTGCCAAGTAAGCAGTTCCTTAAATTGTGCTGTCTAGTGTGTGTGTGTGTGTGTGTGTGTGTGTGTGTGTGTGTCTTTTTTCTGGGTCCTGTGGCTTCCATGGAAATCTGTCTACACATGAGAAAAATCAATGCTCTGAGAAATAGCTTCCTTTTTCCCTAAGAACTGTGACCTCCACAGAACTCTGAAATGCTCACCCCATTTGTATACATCCACAGTTCACCTGTCATAGTGAACAGACACATTGCTAGTTTGGTGGGTTTTCATGATCATCCTCGTGGTTAAGACACTAATGGTGACTTACATACAGTAAATATTGCACAAATCATAACTCCTTCCTCTTGTTTCTCTTTCTGCTGTTTTTAATTTTTTCTAGCTACAATTAGAAGCACTAGAAACAAAAAATATTACTTTTTCCTATGCATAAATGATATTCAGTTAACTCAAAAACTGCATGTATATGAAGTCAGCTTTATTTTTCCCCAAATCCTCTTTTCTCATTTATTTAGAAGTAATTAAATTATCCTATCCCCATGAACACTAATACTCTTCTATTAAAATCTGCTGATTATGCTTAATATGGAGGTTAGATGTGTCTCCATTACTTGTCTCACTGTTTGAAATGGAGAGGTAATATTTGGTATAGAATTTATTTTACTTACATTTAAGCAGCTACCACGAAGGAACCCCAAGGTTGGTGAATGTCTACCACAGGCGTTTTATAGCAGCATAAGGCTTCTTATGTTCCATTGCCTCTCTCTTGCTCTTACGCCTTATGACTAAAGGGGTTTTCCAGCTCATCTCTTCCCTTTCATGTCTGTCTTTGCAGTCCACTCCATCCTCACTATGGCTAATTTGAGGTGGTAAATCTTGTATTCTTTTTCATGAGACCAAGCCACAGAAGCCTCTGTACTGCCCTATAGCTCTAAGCCTAACCTCAATCCATCTTCAATGTGTCCCAACCCTGCTTCATCATACTACAGCATTGGGTTGGATTTTCACTCCAGCAGAGGCTTCCTTTTACATCATACTGACTCACATTTACCAATGTGATTGGATTTTTTTTTAACTATGGTCAGCACTTATTTCTTTTAAAAAATAGAATCACTGTTCTCACACAGTGCTTTTCTTACCTTTCTCAACATGACTTGAGTGTCTCTATCTGAGCACAAGTAGTATTTGTGCATCAGATTATTACAGAATGTACCAAGCTGTTGTGAAATCTATGTGCTGCCTCATAAACCAGACTAAAAGGGTCTGAATGCAGAAATAATAGGCAAATAATTTTCCCATTTCTATTTCCACTTAGTGCTTTGACAGAACAATATTGAGTAAATTATTCTTGCATTCACAAATGATACACATATACTCTAATTTTGAAATAAAATTATTTTAGGTAGAATGATGAATGAATTAAAGAAGTATTAGTAAGTACAGTATTTGAAATAGGGAAGTAGCCAAGTCATTCTGAGATGAGGTAAGCTCTCAAGTATTGGAGTCTCTATGAAGAAACACTGGGAATGGGACCTTGTCAGCTAGAACATGATGAGATAAGGCAATACATCAGAGTACTGGTGCCCAATTTGGAAAAGACAAATGATTCCAAGACAGAGCATGCCCATTTGAGGAATACTAAGGTCATAGGAAGGAGAGAAAATAAGAAAGAAGTCAAGTTTTAGATTTTCATTCCTGTGGTAGAAAGAACTCTAAAAAAAGCCACTGAAGTCTACAGGAAAGTTACTTCACAGTAGGTTGAAATCAGACCTAAATCTCTGATCTCCAGCAGAAGGTGCAGAGGGTCCATCACTCCTTCCTATCTATAGGGAGCTACAGCCCACTCTGGGTCACTGCCTCTTCCCTGCTCATAAGATAGCTCGTTCATTGAACTTACATGGTTTATAGGCTATCATTGTATTTACCTATTTCCTCTTCTCTTGCTTAAGGTGATCTTTTTCCACTTAAATACATACATGGGTGTTTATAAGGCAGATGAAATTCTTCCACTTCTGATCCTTAGTACGCTAAAATCCAGTTTTCAGTGCTGTAACATGCGAAAGTCAAAACCTAAAGCAATAAAGGACATCAAATAATGGAGTAAGAGGAAGAGGCTAAAGAGGAGGAAGAGTAAAAGAATGAGGAAGAGGCGGAGAAGGAGGAATAGAAAGAGGATGAGGAAGATTGGGGGAGAGAAGGAGGCTGTAAGGGCAGGAGAGGAGGAAGGAGCAAGAAGGGGAGGAATTGGACATATTAAAAGTGACAGGTAAGACAGCTGTCATTCTTTCATTCCATTTACTATCCGCCCCCCTTTCTGTAACTTGTAAGTATAATCTTAGTGTGAGCAAATATAAGACTATGTGCTACTAAGATTATTATAAAGATAGTAATTAAAAGAATGCAATGGATTATAATGACAGTCATCATTATTGCTATTCAATTCACTTTGGGTATATTTTGTTCGATTTAATATGTGCATATGAAGCAGCTGACAGACTGTGTCATATATCAGTGGCCTTAAATGTCGATGGTATGCGATTCCATAGAGTCAGCATTTCCAGAAGAAGAGCTTATGAGGGCTGAATCACCTCTCTTGCCCTTATCCTTGATCTTAGCTTTAGTAAATTTCAATGTTTTCACGTTAACCCAGGTGGAGGCCTGGCTGGCTCATTACACTGAACACATAGGTCTTGTGTCTCTAACACAGCTTTTGTGGTGATTGTTTGATATATATTCAATATTCATATTCATATTGAATCAGAGAGTTATAATATTTTCCCTTAAATCAGAACCTTCCTTCAAGCAAGAGTGTAAATAAAAAGACATTCATCAAAATGATGTTTGTGGTCTTAGAATGATCTGACAACTAAATTACTTGTTTGAGTTGAAGACATTCTCAATTAGATTAAATATTAAGAATCCCATTTCCAACAGCTAATAAAATCACTGACTACCGTGCCATTTAGGGAATTGCTTTTAATGAACAAATGAAAGAAAAATACAGAGAATCAAAGAGTGGAAGTTGTAATGTTCCATAGGTAGATTCAGCTCTTTCAATTGTCAATTGTTAATTATTTTCCAAATTGCAATGTTGTACTGACATCAGTCTCCTTAATTACAGCTTTTACTGTCCCCAGGGCCACTTTGATAGTCCCATTTATAAAATGGTCTATACATATCTTTTGTGGCCTATGTACTAGAATCTTTGTTTCAGATAAGGGCTCTGTCTACAATAATGAAGAGATCTAGGCAGAAAGAAGCAGCATCTATGAGACAGTGAAAACATGGTTCCAATTCTCCCTTGCTTCCTCCTTCTATGCTCCAGTCCAGAGCAGAAGAAAGGAGGAATTACTTGTGAAGTGTGTTTGTGGTATAATGGCCACCATCATCACTCTTCCTGGTGAATCCTTGTGTTGTTTGTTTTTCCTTTGCATTTAGACGTTTCCTGAAACCATCTCTCTGACCACAGCTCTGAGCTAGGCTGCAGGTGCCACTTGTGGCTCTCCCCAAGACAAATAGCTATTCTTTGGTGTTTATTCTTTGTGAGACTCTTTAGGATATCTGAATTGTGATCCTGGTTTGCCTGCTTCTCATCACATCAGCAATGCTCTTTTGTTGTAGAGACTGGGTGGTGCAGATATACTGCCTGTGGATGTACAGTGACATGCCATGCAGGAAGCTGCTCACTGTCATCATCAGAGGACCTGCAAACAGTCAAGGAATGCCAACCAACACCAAAATCAATTCACACACAGTAAACTCAATGAAGAAAGCTGCAGTGCAGTATTCAGTATACAGACAGCACATCTCACGCCACATGTGTGTACAAATAGTTAAACTGTGTGGCAATATTTGGATGAAATATGACCATCATCATGACTCAGCATTACTTAAAATTTGTTCAGGTTATTTTCAGTCTATTAGTTTTGATTTTAAAATAAGCATTTTTGAGAATTCTTTTTTTCTGCATTGTCTGTGAGATCTATGCTGTTTCAACATCTAACAAGAGGTTAATAATGATACAAACCTTGTAGAGTTTATTTAAAAGCCCTAGGTAAGCTGTGATTTACTTTGTGCTAATAGTATTCATTATTTTGGTTTCTATGATTGCTATCATTATGTAGTTATTATCCAGACAGGCTTTGAGATGGTTTTCAGTGGAACTTACTTAGAATGTGGGTGGGGAATCTGTGATCTCTTCTGTGGCTCCATAGTTTCTCTGCTTCCCACAGTCAGATAAACTCCCATATTCTATGTATTTCAAGTTAGAAGATCCATGAGAACATACCTGAGCAAGTGTCCCTTTGGGATCAGAATATGCATTACATCCTCAATGTTGTCCAGCTTTGATCTACTTTCCAGATCTACAGATTGGGTGACATGTACAAAGACATCAAGGGTGGCATGGTGAGAGATAAAGAGCACATTTTCACAACAGGCCTCAGACCTCATCATTAGACAGTAATTGTAGATGATAATTGTTGATGATAATGATATAAAATCACAAAAGTGTACAATGTTGACACATTTAGTCACTGGGCTGACCCTCAGCAATTGCCCAGTATGAAGACACAATAACCACAGTGTCCCTAGGCATGGGCACTGTAGAAGACTATAAAGACTTACCGTTCTGCCTAGATATCTGGGAGTGTGATCTTGGAAGGAGCTTTAAGGGCTTGGAGTTGGTTTGTAGGGCCCTTCACAAGGTGTATAACTAATCCTGCTTCTCTGATGCCTGTTTCTTCTTGCTGCTGTTTTATCTCTGTCCATGCTGTCTTGTCTGTCAGTTCAGAAGCTGCCAATCAACATTAGAACTGTGATCCTAGTGAGCATAAAATATTACCTTGAGGGTAAACACTTGGATTTAATCCAGGGATGGTTTAGAAGCCCAGAGTTATCTCAATAATCATGAGACTGGAGGCCATTTACTCAATGTCTCCAGACCTATATACTTCTGTAAATATATTGCACGATTGCAGCTGTCTTAATCATTGAAAGGATGAGCAGTGAATGGAGGGAAGCCAGAATCACAGAAGAGAAAAACTAATATCCTTGGTTAAAGAAACATGTGAACTGTAAACCCTATTGGTTGCTACAGAGATGCAGTGGTAGTGGACACTATGGTCTCCCTTGAAGAATTCCTTCACTTGCAAGACAGGGAAGTACCCAGTTTCTTTTCCTACATTCATAATTTGTTAAATAAATATTAGAGAGAGGCTAGGATTATTACGCTGATGCTATTTCCATGTGGGAAACAGATTAAGAACAGAGAACTGGTATTCCAACAAAAACACATTCCCTCCTTCAGCTTCTTCCTCTGGTGGTTGCGCCCCTCAATCAGATCTGCAGGCAGTGAGCACACAAGAACCAGCAGAGAGCTGAAGATATCTCCCATAGTCCACCAAGAACTCACTCTTTTAATGTCTGCTTCAATCAACTACACAAAATCACAAGGTTTGGCAGTGTATAACCCATATACAGCAGGAGAGGGACACAGAATCACCTTTATTACTGCTATGGCCAGAGTCGTATATACCCATGGTGCTTAACAGTCATTAATATGATGATCTGGGAAATCTAAGGTGTCATGTAAGTAGAAGGAATATATTTGAATTTGGAGTAATAAATACAGAGATTTTATCTCATGGGTAGTCAGTCATACCTATTGAGGATATACAGTCATAGGATTGAAAAAGTACCACATGAGATTGTCTTAATTTCTTTGCTATTGCTGAAAATAACTTGGGAGAGAAATGGTTTATTTTAGCTCAGAGGTCAAGGCACAGTCTATCATAATGGGGAAGCCAAAGCACCAGTGGCTTGAAGTAGCTGGTACATCACATCCAGTCAAGAAGCAGAGAGCCCGAATGCATTCTAGTACACAGCTCACTTTCTTCATTTTATACAATCCAGGATTTCACGTATTGTGTGGCCTCATGCATATTTCAGATGGATTTTTCTCCATCTGTTAATGTGATCAAGATGTAATTCCACACAGGCATGCCCAGAGGCCCTTCTTGCAGTGGATTCTGGAGTCTGTTGAGTTGATAATTGGCACCAACCATTCACGAGACCTCAGCAATGTGTTTCTGGCAGAGAGGGCACTGGAATCTGGAAAGGGAAAGTGATTTTTCCAAGATTACAGCTAGTTAATAACAAAGGTGAGACTAACAATAGGGAGATTTATTCTATTTGCCCCTGATGGAACAGGTATCCTCTTTAAAGCTGAACCCTGACCTGGTGAGAACGTCAACTCAATCGCTTCTTGTACAAAGTCAACTCTTCAAACTGAACAAACCACTGGGTGAGAAATGTCAGACTCAAGGCTCAAAGTGGGTCGACTTTCAGTGCCAGCTCATCCCTGAGTTGTTGACCTGCCAACTGCCTGGCCTGAGAGCTGGCAAGAGTCATTTCCCATCCTAAAAATGGGGTGTAAATAAGGAACCTTATTTTATTCTGTTGTTATGTGTGAAGTCCAAGCTTCAATATCAGAAAAAAAGAGGAAGGCTAGGAGATAAGTCACATTTGATTTACTCCAGACAAAGACCATATGATAGACTGTAAATCAGGCAGCTGGCACACATAGGCTGAATAAAGGGGAGAATAGACATACATGCAGACCAGCATACGTGCCTCACGTAGGTAGACACACAAGCTGCACACACACACACACACACACACACAGAGAGACAGAATCAGAGAGAGAGAAAGACAGAGAAAGCTGTTTATTGCTAAGAATCTTTAAGATGACGTTTCCTCTGAATTTGTGGATTGACTTATAAATGCTGGGTGATGAAGGAAGCCAGCATTTGTGGTCTATGACTGCAAACACAGGGGAGCTCAGAGCAATTAGACCAGTTAGTAATTTCAGGGAGCAATTGAGACAGCTGAAACTAGGGCAGAGAGCAGACAAAGCCTGAGGTAAAATCTCAGAGATTATGACAGATTCTTGAAGTCAGCAAGAAGCTTGCAGCTTAGAACTTCCTGCTTTTTTGGGTGTTGGACACAGTGACATCGAGTAGAGAATACCAGAGGAAAGAAGCAAAGGTTAGGTTTGGGAGTCATAATCAGCTGGTTTCAGATGCCTCTGTGAACCCAACAAGATGCCCATTCCTAGTGTGCAATTCAGAAATCTGGAGTCCAATGCTATATTCAGATGGAGCAGTATACATTTGAGAGGTGTGTATCCACAGGTAGTATCCAGAGCACACAAAATTATGTTTGACTTATGTATATACTGGTAGGTAATAAATGTCATACAAAGTAAACTTAACTAACATCTGGTTAGTTAACTATATTCCACAGGTTGTTACTATCCCCACTTCCTACATCAGGAAATTTGCTCTTCTGATATTAGTGGGCAAACTTACCATAACATGGCTAACAAGGTTCTAATCCATAAGCAGAGATCTATTTGAATCCAGGATCTGTGTTGAAAGTAGCACATGTCTACAGGTTACCAATGGAGACCAGTTAAGTCACTCTTAGTTGATCAATTTTTAGTGTGTTGATTGATAGGCTGCATTATCTGTGGGCGTGTTCATGAATCCATCAAGGACTGTGTCTCTGACTGTGCACAAGTGCCTTTCAGCAGGCACCAACTCAACATTTTACCTGAATGTCCTCATTTGCTTTCTAGTAGTGGTCCTATCTCTGATGCCTGTATTGTGAGTGGTCCCACTTTGTTGACGATGTATCTGCAGTACTGAGATGGAGGAAACTCTGTTCAAGGTGACTGTAGCAAAGAATCAACCCAGAAACTCAGACATCAAAACTCTTTTCTCTGTTGTCTTGACCAAGGACTCCATTTTACTTCTATCCACCTGTATGAATATTTTCCTACTTACACAGGATTTGATTCATCTATAGAAAGGAAGAGGCAGCTGTCTTTTGTTGTGTATCTACCTGTAGATGGAGTCCAGTCCAGGGAATGCCACCATTTGTGAGTTAATGTATTGACTGGCAATGTGCCTGCCCTGTTTGATTTCTCTCTCACTGTGTACGTATCTCATTATAGATTTAGAGAAGTTGACTTCTAAGTGTGTTTCCTTATGCTTTGCGATACTTCATGAAGCTCTGGTGGAAGATTCTTGTTTTTCTATATATGCATGGGTTCTGTAGGCCTGCAGTGCAGCTCTGTGATTTTACACATTATATTGTCCAATTTCAAAAAGCTACACCCTTGTGTAATTTACGGACAAAGGGATTTAGTTTTTTTTTTTTTTTTTTTTTTTTTTTTTTTTTTTTTTTTTTTTTTTTTAGATTTATTTATTTATTACATACTGCCTGCAGGCCCGAAGAGGGCACCAGATCTCATTACAGATGGTTGTGAGCCACCATGTAGTTGCTGAGAATTGAACTCAGGACCTTTGGAAGAGCAGGTGGTGCTCTTAACCACTGAGCCATCTCTCCAGCCCCCAGGATTTAGTTTTTAAAATAATGTTCTCCAGCCAGTTTTCAGTATAGCTGCTTAGATTAGCATTTAGACTCCTTACCTACCTCCATACTGACAATGAGCCGACCTTATGAAGATTCACCATTTTTTTGTCATTCTTAAAACATCCATATGACACTGAGACCCATTTTAAAATCCAAACTTACAAAACAGAGACTGTCACATTCTTCACCTTTCTTCAGTTCCCAAAGTCTCTCCCGCTCCCTTTTCTGAAATGTTCTTTGACATAGATATTACAGTTCCCGTCAAGATGTCAATGCAGTAATCGCGACTACCTGTATGAAGTTTGCAAAAACAACCAATCACACCACAAACAAAAGCAAAAATCACACTACTCTTATCACCACCAGCAGCAGCAGTAGCAGCAGCAGCACCACCACCACCAACAACAACAATAACAATAACAAAAATAAAAGAGGATGGCAAGAGGGAGGGTAGGAGGAGGACTACCTGGGAAGGGACTGGTGGTGGGTGAGAGGGGATGAGAGAGAGAAGCAGCGTGGGCATGTGAATGTGATTGTAGCATATTCTATATGCCATGTTATCAAGAATTAAGTATGTAAAATGGAAGTCAAACTTGGCAGATCTCAAGGATTCTTTACCCTCTTCATTAGCTTCTGGGTTGCTTTTCAAAAGAGGACCATGGTAGTAAGAGGATGGAATTCTGAGACGGAGGAAGGGCAGAAAAATGGAATCTCAGGACTGCCAGCGCATCATCGTGACTACTGGTGATGTTCTTTATACTCCCTTCCTGCGTTTACTGTTGCTTAGTCACAGCAAATGAAGACACTGCGGGACTTGTGTGTTAATGCCTCTGTCAAGACAAGCAGACTTCGGTTGAGCATCTGTTCTCTGTCTCTGACAGGTGCAATTCTCTCTCTTCCCCCTCTCTTTCTCCCTACATAATTTCTCTGAGTGTGCACCCAGACAGAGAGCCTTTGTTTCAGATTAGACTCAAAGAGCCATTTCTGCTACTGGAAAATGGGGTGATTTCGTCTTGTCTGGGGCCTTTAATTCTTCGAGTTCCAGTCTTTTGATCTATGGAGTGGAAAGAGGTGTTCCTGTGACTTGGCCTTTTGTCTGATCCCAAAGAATTCCATGTCACATTGCTGTAGAAGAAAACCCCAAATTACTAAGATCATTCTTCCACTTTATGGGCATATCTGTATATGTCTATACATCTAGTAATATGCAAACCTGTGTATATATGCATATATGTGTTAGGATGTTTTGTAGAAAGGTCTACAATGATTTTACTGGACACTGGTGAACTACACATTATGTTTGGTGGTACTAAGTTTTATTTTTCTCTTTACAAATCTGTATTCAACTTTGAAAAGAGAAATGAAGAGTACTTATCTTCCACAAAACTTGTTAGATATCAAACGAGATCAACACAATGGAGTTGTCTTTGGGGTTCATTAGACAGAATTTCCTATGCTCTGTGAGTCTGCAAAAGCTAGCATACTCCCTGGTGTACACAAGCTCTGCTGCTCTTTCTCCAGATATACCAGCTACTTTGTGTTCAATCAGAATATTTTATGAGAGGTAACAAACAGAAGCAAACAAGTGATCCTCAGAGCTTAACTATTTTTTATTATATTGATATTCTATTAACATTTAAGAACTGTAATTAAGAACATGTAACATTTATTCTTGGCAAGCAATGACTGGAACACATTTTTTTTTCCTGTGGAGTTAATGTTAATATTCATCTACTTAGCTTTCTGTCAGCTCTTTCGACGATGAGAGGTAACTTTTCACAAGTATATACCTGAGTTAAACCATCTGTACAGTAAGAACAAGGATTCACCTGAGGTTTTAAAACAGACATGACTTATGGCAGAATATAGACTCTTGGGGAGGGACCCCTCATCCTGAGCCAGTCTCGAGCACTGAGTAACTAAGACATCATTCTGTTTGATTCTTCATTTCTATCATAGTGTTATACAATGCATTTCATTGTCTATATGGTATTCTTAATACTCTTTGTAAAATATCACTCAAATTACTTCAAGTGCTTTTTGTCAACCTTTTACAATTTAAGTTTTTAGAAAAGAACTTACTATTCTTGGAATTGTTTATATTATCTCTGTAATTTCCAATTTCATCCCTGTATCTACTCTACCCTGCAATGTGTATAGAAACTTCTCTCATGATTTACTATTATCCTTGTGTAATTTTTCTCTTAGGTTTAAATTAGAAAGATCAGACAGCATTGTAGTATAAGACAAGGTTATAGAGCTCCGGGAATAAAGGCGCTGGAAAGTAGATACTGTAGCAGAAGGTATTTGTTGTGGTCATGAGATACAGTGTTCAGGTTCTACCTCAGTCCTGAGTCAGTCCTTCCATGCTGGAGATTTTGGAGGCCATCTGCTGATGTCTGCTCTACGAAGGGCTGCTTACCCAAGGACTCATTTCTTTCCCTGTGGTGGCTCATTCTCAAGAGTGTTGATTTGCCATACCCTTCCTGAACCAATTCAGCTGACTTAGCAACAAGAACAGAAACGAGGTGGGATAGCAGGCTGCCGTAATCACCAACCACATAGACCCACACACTGAAACCAAGAGGGTACATGTCACCCCCTCCCAGTCAAATCTTTCTCCAGAATGAACAAGGCAGCATCAGGGAATCATGAAGAGCAAGTGTTTGCTTCCATTGTGGCCGAGGAGGAGAAGACGAATGAGCAGGCGTGTAACACCACCAGATGTTCTTACCACTCAGAATCTTCAATTTTCCCCTGTCCACATCCCACTCCATGTTTCCTTTCTCTGCTCTTAGATATTTCTTCGTCTATTCACTGTGGAATATCTTTCTTAGGTTGGAAAGAGAGACATATTGTGTCATTAAAGATAAACAAAATTGTCTTGTTTATGCTTTTTCTCCACACTGAACTGACTGTGGACTTAGGCATTTTCTTGTTGTTGCACAAATCAAGATAGCTCTCTACCAATTCTAAAGCCTTAAAGATTCCACTGTGCAGAGCCTTTGAAACTACTCAGACTCAGAGCTCTCACTGAGCACATCAGCTCTGAGGACCTGACTTCACACTTACAATTTTAAAATTGTAAATAAATTGTAAATTTATGTAAGTTTTATTCTCTCTTTGTAGCACAGACTGCTGCTCACCCATCTGTTCTAATAGTCCTCCTAATCCTCCCCCTGCACACACAAAGGATTCCACTTCTTCTGTCCCCCAGCCCCTTCTACAGTGTATCCTCTGGGAGTCAGAGACAGTGACTTCTAAGAGGGCGACAGTCAGGAATCACAAACCTTGATGTGGGCCTTGTTAGCCTCACCTGCTTCTTAATCATCATCTTCTACCATTGTATTTAATATTATAACTATGATTATCTTAATGTGAACATGATGATGCAGAGGCATGGCATGCCTGTGATTTTTCCTGCTTGGCATGGATACAGAAGAGATTTCGACTCAGTCAGCTTTCTGCGTGAAGTCTTCATAGTGTCTAAGAACCAGACCTGCTGTCGCGAAGCCTCAAAAAGTCCCTTAATAGTGTGTGGAGGAGAGGAGCTCTGTGAAGCCAGGGTGAGTATCGATTCCTCAGCTCTGTTTCTCTTGTCTCTTCAGGGAAGCTTCTATGTCCCCTCAGAGAACTGCATACAACATGCACACAAGTGGCACCGGGACCTCTGTCTGCTGCTGCTCCACGCCTATCAGGGCCTCCGACTCTATTTCCTGGTCATCATGAGAGACATTCCTGAGCTGCCCACCATGGAGCTGGGTAAGGGAGCAGGACCAGAAAGTCTCAGGCCCGAAGCTGACTTTCTGTGTTGGAAGGAGAAAAGGTGGTATGCTTTGTAGAGGTCCTGGTGAAAACGAGTTTGGTCATATAAGCATTTCTGGACTCTCCCTCGCTGTATTAAGAGAGACACTTTGCAAGGACAAAAGGAGCGAGAAAACATATGAGTGCCCCAAGACACCCACACATGCATTTATGCATCGGATTATTTCTTGAACACCTACAACAACCCTGTCCAATAATTTGTTTTCTTAGAAATAATCTGGGTATTATACAAAGGAACACACGAACAAAGCCAAAGCATCTCATAAAGGCGATTCTTTTTGAAAAAAGGATGTGTCAGAACCAACACTGGGCTAGAAACATACCAAAAGCCACCACAGCTCCTGTCTGTCATCCCTAAAATAGGTGGCGACTGAATCTCACCTCATTGGTGGGAGCTCATCTTCATGATATAAAGTGACTGTCTAATCAAGCGAAGTGGAAGAGGGAGAAGGGCAAGGGGAAGGGAAAGCCTTTTGAGTCCTTCAGTCTGTTTCAGATCACACACACAAACACACACACATATGCACGCACACACACACACACACACATTTTCTAGAATAGTATGTGAGGTTAAAGACTTTTATAATTAGGATGCAATTATAGAATTACAACTTACAAACTTGTATAACAGCCTTACAGAAGAGCACTATATCTGTAGAAAATAATTGTGCATACATATATATTAACACATATAGCCATTCATATCTATTATATTTGTGTGTATCTAACTATCCCATGGTGTTTCCTCTGTAGGGTTTTAGAAACCTGCTGTGACATACCCTATTTGGTTATGGTGAAAAAATTTTTTTTCCCAAACTGAACATAATGGAGATTAGTGAGCCTAAATACCTCTTGAGTAATAATAGGAGAAGTCAAACATGGGAAGTAAAATGACTACTGAAAGCCATAAAGCACAGTAATATGTAGCCATGACAGAAACTCTGAGATCCTGCACCGACTGCCCGGGGTAGGGTGCTTCAGTCCTTAACCTCCTTTATAGCACACTATGTACTATGGTTCTGCCCCAAATCCTTTGGATCAGAGGCTCAACCTAGAGCCTAGGATTCAAGGATAATGCATATTTAAATGTCAGACTCCCACTAGGGTTCCTTCTTGTCTGTTCCTCTGGATACCAACATCTGTGAGAACCATAACATTTGGTAGTGTCTGTGACCTGTATTTTATGAGCTAGGCTGCATGACAACGATATATTCGCAAGTTTCTCTTTATCATCAGACTATGGAGTTGGTGATAGCTGGATCCCCACTTAGATTCCTTAGACTCTGTCTCTAGTCTACAAAGCAAAGTAGTATTTGTGGTGCTTACATTGGATTTCAGAGACTCTTGTTACCTAGTTTCATCAACCATGATGTCTGGTCAAGGCAGTGCCAAGGGCTTTGAATCAAGCATCCCTCGACTGGGATGCTTTCAGAAGCCAGTCTTGGACAGGCGGTACAGACAGACACAGGGGACTCGGGCTGTGACTCTTCAGTAGAGGACTTGCTGTGCATACGTTAATCCTTACGTTCAGCGACCAGTTCCACATAAACAAAGCAAAAGGACAATGCAGAAGCACAGCTCCTTATGTACCTCAAAAGAAACTAGATTTTCTTCAGCAGCAGTTAACAATAAAAATTTCTGTGACCTAAAAGAATCAAAGTGATTTATTCTCTTGAATGTTTTTCAACACATTTCCGTTGAGCATCTTCTGCACATGGGGTGTTGTGCTTAGACTATTGTGTTGTTCAAGAGAAACAAAGTCTATTGTACGGGTGGGCCATGGATCTGAGGTCAGCAGTCAGGTAGGAAGGTCAACAGGACACAGAGGTGCTAAGTTACTCAAGTTGCCCTAGACAGTACAGTGACATGCAAGTGACAGCACTTTGGCATTGGGGAGCTAGGAGAGAGTTCAAACCCTGTCAAAACCCTGACCATTAAATCACAAATAGCTGGAGGCCATTTGTACAGGCTGACAAGCTGTTGCATTGTGGGCCGCACTGTGGGTGGCTTGGATGGTTATTGTGCTCATTAGTCTCATGGTCCCTGGAACCTGGAGTCCACTCAGATATGTCACTCCTCTTCCTTGGGCTTTTGACTTTTCAGCTCCATGATGGAGACACTAACCTATATTTACTGTTGCAAAATATATGTTTGTGAAAGTTTCTCTCTGTCTTTTTTCTGTCTCTGTCTCTCTGTGGGTGGGTAGGTGGGTATGGTGTGAATGCACATGTATGTGGACATGTATCTAGAAAAATGTAAATAAATGTAAACCCATTTAGGGCATGCAAATTGCTAGGCACACTTAAGGGATCAATTATTATTATAATTCTACTCGGTAGTCTGCAGTCGGTTTCCTCTTGTGCTCAATCCATGGTGTCAAATGAGGTTGATTCTCTTCAAATTCTGATTAGTAGAGTCCTCTGGAGTTGCCTTTGTTTCTCTCTGGCTTCACCATATAGAGCATGAAATGTAGGCCTTTTCCTTCAGTTAGCAAGTGCAGCATTTAAATGGGGTCTGTTTAATTGTGTGGTCTTTGTTCTTCCTTCCTAGAGGCCCTTGCTGTTGAAGAAACCCTTTCTCAGCTGTGCTCAGAGTTACAGGTAATTACTGTGCTGACCCTGCGTCTGAACTGGTGGAAGTGCTTATAGGACCGGACCAAGCTAGTTCTGTCTGCCACACAGCATGCTGGTCACTGAAGCCACATTTTTTCCCAATGAGACAGGTACTGAAATGTGGGGATGGGCCTGACCTCAACTCTACCTCCCTGAGGAAAGGCCTGAAGGGCTTCTGTGATGTAAACGAAGGGGGTGTCTGAGGCCATGCTGGGAAGTAAGATTGACAAGGAAGAAAAACTAATCCTGCTTTGAAGATGTGCAAGAGACTTCGCGGTTGTTCATGGGCAGCAGGTTCAGAAATGGCCTTAACACTGTATGCAGGTGGAGTCTGCAGATGCCAAAAGGTCATGCATCCAACACTGTACACGCTCAATGAAAGGATTAATGGCTTCAACTCATTTACGCAAGACAAAGTTATCTCTGGGTCCCTAAAAACATAGGTCAGGGCACTGTCTGGAGCGAAGTAGTGATGAGCATGTTACCTTACTCTTTACCACGTGACTTCTGTAATCAGTCGAGGAGTGAACACTAACCTAAAACCTGGGAATCAAGAGGATGTCTTCAGGGTTTCCCTGGGTTTAAAAAGGAAGAACATTTTAGTCTTGGTGCTTGGGCTTTAGCCGGCTAAAGGAAAATGACTTGACAAACTTGCAATAGGGAAAAAAATAGTAATTTCATGTTGGGGACTTGGTTCCAACTTTGTAAGGCAAACCAGAGTTGTGCCCTTGGAGAGTGGGCTTCTCTTGAGTCACCTGCTGTGACTGAGTTTCCCCGGAGTACTCTGTAGAGTCGGACAGCCACACTTCATTAATGTAGGCTAGGACCACCGTCCTTTCCAAAGGAGAGGAATTTAATATTGGAAGGAAGTTGGTATACCTGGTAAGTGACAGAGCTGTTCGGTGCTGGAAGTTGGTCTCAAAACAGACCTTTGTGCCACAGTATTGACAAGTTGTTTCAGTCTTTATCAATTTTGGTTTTCCTATGTATGAAGCAGAAACAGGGGCTGGGGAGATGGCTCAGAGCATAAGGTGCTTGCTGGCCAAGCATGAAGCCCACACTGCAGATCTCCAGACTCATATGAAAGAATAGGGGAGCCAGACTTGGTGGCTGCCTGTAATACAGCATCCCAGGGGCAAGCAGACCAGCTAGACTAGTCAGAATTGTCATGCTCAGTGTTCAGCAAGAGACCCCATCTTAAGAAATAAGGTGAGAGCCACTCAGAAAGATACCCACTCTCATCTTTGGGTATGCAAAAGCATAAACATGCATGGGCACCTGTACACACATGCACCTACCTATACATGTACAAACACATAAACACCACAGACAAAGGCAAAGAAAAAAAAGCATCTGGTTTTGGATCTCTTTCTTCTAGCTTAAAGCAGGCACATGCCTGTCAGTTATCAGCTGTTTTTTAATGTACACTAGATGAAACTTCCTCTTTTAATCAGCAGAACATTTTTGGGGAGGAGGGATTAGGGACCAGCTCACAAAGATGAGCTATTTTACCAGGGACTAGAAGAGCTGTCAGTCACCATGTGGCAGAGTCTTTTGCTCTCCAGCCCAAAGAGAATGTGAGAAACAAAACTGGTGAGAAGAAATAAAGGTAGCTTTATTGAGCTCTGCACATTGGACCTGATGGAGGACAGAGGATGCAGGCAATGGTAACGCCAGGGCTGTTTCTGTCACAATCACTACAATGCCCTGGCTGGGCATTTCCTCCTTCACTGAGTAGTTTCTAGTGCTGTATGGGTGCTTGGAAGGCAGTGTGGTCAAACGTCAACTCTTCCCCCACTTCTCTTTGGCATTCTCATGAAAGTCTCCTTAGGAACTATGGCCCCTGTTGACCAGGTAAATTTTGATTCATTTCAGTCAGCATGTTAAAGTTTCCATGACTTGTGAGCACCTGCATCAGCCCTGGGGACTTAGAGATGACCCCTTCCCCTGGAACACAAGGTGAGGGGAGGAGTCTATTCACTCTTGGGCTGTCACTGATGAATAGCCCATGAATGAAATAATATCTGGACAGAGATGCTGTACGTGGTGGCGGGATCCCAAGTAGTGCCAGTAATTCTTTTCAGGAGGAAAATCTTCGTGGGCTCTAATGAAGAAGCTGCTTTGAAATCAAGAAGTGAGAGAATTAATGGCAAAGCCTTGTGCTTTTGCAGTAGGGCAGTGATGGAGATCTGAGGTGGGAGGATCCTTGGTATAGGGATACAGGAGGGAGAAGCTTGATCTCTGCAAGGGGGAGGTTGTCTGAAATCCCAGGGAGGGAGCTGAGACTAATGATCAAGATGCCTTATTACCCCATTCACCATGGTGCCAGGATGAATTCTCCAAGTCACTAGGAGTCATGGAATAGGAGGAGGGCACATCCTTTGCGGCCTATGTAGAAGAACTTCCAACATCGATGCGTGAGGAATTGTCTCATCTCCATTGATTCTTTTATGCTAACTGTCTGCCCAACCATGTAGTTTAATACTAGCCGTGTCTGCCTAGAGTCAGAATTGGGTCCCACAGGTTAAAGAGCCAGCCTTACAACATTGTTACTCTTCAGGTACCATTTCTGGGATTCTCCTACTTTGACCAATCAGCTACCAAATAGATGTGACAATCCTAACTTTTTCAATTTAGATAATTTCATTTGATGACTTAGAGAACTCGGGAAATACTTTTCTAATCATTATCAGTCTATCATAAAGGACACCCAGTGAGGTCTACTGGGTTTTTATTCCTAATGCAAAGGGGTCCTCTTTTTCACTGAGTTGGCAGAGCTTGGTCTCACACTCTTACATGGCAGGGCAAGTCAAACCAGAGTGTTATCAAAGTGCAGTCCCCAGAAGACGATAACAACCGCAGACAAGTTTGACCTCAAGAAGAACTAGCCCTAGAGAAATCTGAATTTCTTTACATTTTTTCATGAAAATTTCCTTTATATAATCCTTTGGAGAAATGACAGTAGTAATTTTTCCATGTATGGAGGCTCCAGTAAAGAGACATGATTAGGTCCTGGGCATTGATGATTCCCTCCTCCCCAGCACTTCTTTCCTTGAGATCTGGAAACAGTTCTCACTTCCCAAACTTGAGCTGTTTTTGTTGTTGCTGTGGTTGTTTGTTTTGATTTGATTTGATTTTCTGAAAGCATCCTCTACCCTATGGCTGGCTAGGGGCCAGCAAAAGCCACTTCGTGAGTTTGTTACATAGAATTTCGTGATAAAAGCTGCACACCCTCCCATCTCTAGGGAGTTTCCAGGGGGTTAAGGCATTCCTTGCCAGGAACTGAAGGCTGAAATGCACCTTGTGCTCTCCAGGAGAAAACTAAGATAAAAAGTGTGGCTAGGGGTTTATCCGCAGTTACAGCAGTGAGGCTCGCGGAGCAGCCTCCTCACAGCATCCAGGGATAGGAAAGGAGATGCTCACACATGCTCACAGTGACAAGTAGACACTAAGAAGTGGGGATGCCTTAACATTACTGAGCTAATTGCAGCCCTTGGATGAGATTACCAAACGGGACAGGGTTCAATGCCAGCCTCTACTTGGTAGTAGTGAACGTCATGGCCTCGGTCCCTGAGACAATTTTGTCACCTCTGGTGACTGTAGTGGTTTAAGTGAGAGGTTTGGAGGACAGAGCTGTCAATAACTTCATCAGACACAGTTCCCAAGGGACATACTGCTCACCTCCATCCCTTGCTGCAGAGTCCCAGACTGTAGGAAGGTTGTCGTGATTCTACTTTTTAAATTCTCGGACACTCTCATATGTGCATATAATTAATTGTATTTTTCATTTTATCTTCTACTCTCCTCTTTTATGTCCCTCCCCTTCTCTGGCTGAAGTTCTTCTTCCCAAGTTCCCGTTCTCCTTTCATGACCTGTGTGTGTATGTGTATTTGTGTGCGGGTGTGTTTGTACATGCACACACTTGTGTGTCCCACTGAATTCCGTAGTTCTTTTCTGAAACAGGATTTATTTTGTAACCACATTTTATTGGAGAATTTTATTTTGTAAGAAAGTCTAAGAATTGATGGAGTATAAGGTATCAATGGAAAGGGGATGAACTTTATTGCTCCTCAGTTTGCTTAATGGAATGACTGACCTGTAGATTGAGTGGTGGAAATATTGCTGGATACTCAGAAACCCTCCCAAATCAGAGCTGAAATTTGGTTAGAGATGAACCAGCGCCACCTGCTGGCAAATGATGAACAGCAGCGAATGTATTTTTCTCAAGGCTTTCTGTTGCTGGTGGTGAAGAGTTGGATGGTTTCAGGTAATTTAGGCTAATTGAAAAACCCAGAGGTTTCTAGCAGAAGAGTGCCCCCGAGACATCTTTACTTGGTGTGAGAAACTGTTTGGTGCTGGTCACTGGCTACTCAGATATTCCCTCTATACATACAATCAAAGAGGAGACTGCCCATCACTTCCAGCTTAAGGAGACATTGGTTTGCTCTGTGATAAGTCAGACTCTGCCCATATGACCAGAGCAATTAGTCAGTGAGTGGAAGCAAAGGATAGCAGAGAAGGGAGGAGGGGGGAGGTCTTGGCTCTGTCTGGGAAGTTAAGGTGCCAACAAGGAACAGAGAAGGGGGTGTCAGACACCTGGGAGGGAAGGGTACTCCTCCAAGTAGAAGTAACAGCAGTGTGATTGTGAAATACATGTCACACATGAGCATGTGTTTGTGACCAGCTTCACTGCAGCATGGAGAGCATGAAACCTAGCTATAAATGGTAGACTGGAAATCTGGGTTGGGGCCCATGCTGGGGAGATGCTGAGGGTCTCCCTATAACGAATTAATCAAACAGGGTAGCTTTCCCCTTACTAAGGCTCTATAGGGTCTCCTGGGGCTTACTGAGCAGCATTGGAAAGTAAGTCTCATTAGTTTAGGTTTTGTTTTTTTTAGTATAGCAATGTAAGATTTTTTTCAAAGATATAAAAGACTTTCTGCTATTTACCCCCATGAACTTTTGGGAATTACTCAATTATCTGGTGGTTTTTCCTGGAGCTGCCCTTTTCCGTTGGGAACTATCCAAAGAAAGGACACAGCAAGAACATGAGACCTGGGTTTTGTTTTGACTGTGTCAGCCAGACCTCTTGTCAGAGGCAGGTCTTGGCTGTTCTCCTGTTACTCTAATAAACCGCCCCACCAAGAACAAGTTTCAGGAGAAAGTGTTTACTTTGATCTGCATCTTCAGGAGGTTAGTCATTACTGTGGGAAGTCACGACAGAAGCAGAGGGCAACGGACAGTGGTTACGAGCTCACTGTCTGTCTCCTTTTTGTACAGTCCAGGATCCTAGCCCAGGGAATGGTGCTGCCCACAGTGGGTGGGTGTCTTTCCACCTCCATTTACAGAATCAAGATTATCCCTGACAGGCATATCCAGAGGCTAGTGTCCAAGGTGATGTCACCAAATTGACAGTTGATGAGAGTTTGAAAGTACCTTGCTCCCAACTGGAAAGCAACCTTAGAAGGCTGATTGTCTGAGGGAAGCCCTGGTCTAGATGAGCCAGGTGAGCAAGAGGAGTTCTCAAGTCCCTGCTATGGAGGAGTTTACCTTAAGTTTATGTAGGCAGAGAATATATTAGTTTAGGACCCTATAATGAACACATACACACACACACACACACACACACACACACACCCCATTCAGCTCATTTTGAAATGATGAGGTAAAGACTCAGTTGAGAGTGACTTTAGGACTTTGGTCTTTATACCTGCTGTGGTTGTTGATATCTTCTTCCCTTGTCTAGCCAATCCTTTGGGAGGCCAGCACTAGCTCGTCATAGGTACGTATGAACTCTCATTATAGAGAGGCTGCTGGGGCTAGCAGGGAAGCACAGGGTTGCTGTGTTTCTGAGTCTCTCGTGTGCCTGCCTGCCCCTGTGTGGCAGAGACTTTGTGCATCTTTTTGTACATCACAGAACATCTCATACAGCCATCCACACTGTCTGGACATTGACCTTGTTTAAGCTCTTATGGTCTTGGTCACCCACAGAAGGAAGGTCCGATGGCTTAGCAAGGATGACAATGCCACATAATCATGTCCTTTCATCTGTCCATCAGATGCAGTAGGCTTCTTATACTCCATGTGTTTCAGCAACTCCTGGGGACAAAAAGAAACCCCAGTGCTCCTGGTGGTCTATTTTCTCCAGCTGGGTTCTACCATAGAAGCCATTGTTCCCACTCCCTTCTCAAAGCATTGGTACGAACTGGGAACAAAACATTTAACAAATGAAATTCTGAGGTTCACTTTATATACAAGCAGAGTCAGGGGTCACAGTCAAGCAAGAGAGTTAGGAGCAAGGTGTTCATTAGGATGATCTGTGAAGCATTTGGCAGGTTCTAGTATCTGGACTGCACCTCAGAGATTCTAAGATGGATGCAATCCTCTGTGGACACATGGATAGACCTTAGCCTCCAGGGGTTGTCACGTGCAGCTGACATGGAGAAGCATCTGAAAGAGCCCAGTTGATTCAGGAAGCAGGAAGAAGCCTGATCACCTGGAAGGCAGAATGTATCATTTATTCCGCAAGTTTCCATGGCCCCTACGTGACATCTAGAATACATACCTTTTACAGTACTCTGTAGGTGTATTATAGCTAAGCATGTAGTTATAAGGGAATGGAATGTTTATTCCTGGGTGTACTTATTTTTGTGTGTATTTATATTTGGCTTTTTAAAATGTAGCACACCCTGTAGCCTAAAATGAGAATGGAATAAACAGAGAAAGGCTTTAGAGGAATGAATGTGCCTAGAGCCCAGATGATCACGGCTTTGGGAGTGGTCAAGGTAGGTATGTGAGCCTTGCTCCAGAGAACTCACCTGTGATAGCAGTGGCCCCAAGATTGCTGGCTTGTTAGCAGTTAAGGCCCCTCCTTCACCTGCTACAGAAAGCCAACCACAGCTGTGTGTAATTACATAGGTCCATGTGTTGGTGATGACAGAAAAGTCCTCCCGTGGCTTAATTAGAAACTTCTGTAACCTCCTCTGAAGGTGTTTCTATAATCAACTAGGGAGAAAACAATTCTCCCAAAGACTCGTTTAATGAATATCTTTCTTTTTTCCCCTTTGCACCTCTGGTAGTTGAGCTCAGAGTTCATGCTGTGTCTGTCAGTGCCACTGTGGTGGTGTGGGATGTTTAGAGAGCAGAATCAGAAGCCAAGCAAGGCAGGGCAACATGCTGGAGGCACAGAGCATCTCTCAAGGTGCTCATCTATATATTTCTAAAGTAGAGGGTTGCTTTGCTTAGATTATCCATTACTACTGTTCTGAAAGTAGGAATACTTAGAGGTCAAGCTCCCAATACAGACAAATTGAGACAGTGGCAAGAAAGCCAGCCACACTTGTAAGAGGGATCATGAGGAAGGTCTGTATGGTCAAGGACACCTGTTCAAGAAGAGGTCAAGATAAAGGAGAGTCTGAGATGGATAGCATAGTGCTATTAGAAATAAGGGAAAATAGAATTGACCCCCAAGTCATTCCCACGTTGATGATAGTCCATACCAAAGTGACGAAGAGGATAGGAGAGGAAATCAGAAGATGAGAAAACAAGGCATTTTAAAGAGAGGATGTTGCCTGAACAATGGTCTTGTATTGCAAGTAGACAGATCTATGCATGCTGCTATAGGTAGGTCATCATGGCTGGGATAACTATTTTACATTGGATAAGAGGCAGATTATTTCCAGGGGCAAAATAGTGCTGAATGTTGGTGTAGTATATTGGCTGTCATTAGTGAAGATTCTGGTAGAAGAATCCAAATATGAGCTGCTTGGTTTGAATTCACAAGCCCCACTTTCAAGTCTAGAGTTTTCCCAGCAATGCAGCCTATTCCTGAGGTCAACTCCCCTGCCCCTTCCTCCCATTTCTCTGACCTTTCATGATGCTGTATTGACTGAGCCACCAATGTCAATGGTCATCAAAGGTGAATGCACCTCTTAGAAGATGCTGTATTTAACTGGAGTCTTGCATCTGGAAGCTAGTACTCATAATAAAGCAAGAATCTCCATGTGTTAGGAAACAACACTGTCCAGAAAACATTTCGTTGCTGCTCTCTTACTCTTAGATACCTCCTTTCACCTGCTCTGCTTTCATCCAGAATGAAACCTCAGTCCCATAACAATTACAAAACTGTATCTGGAAACAGCTGTTTGCTTTGTTCCTTCAGCGAGGAAACTGGGGCACAGGACAAAGGGGAGAAAGAGACTGGATTTGAATGGTGTGGCTTTGGAAAGCCTGGCACCACCTTGCTGGTATGCATTCCTGTCTCTGCCATTACAGAGGTCCTCTCTTACTCAGCATGGGTGCTGCTTTTTCCAGACACATTAGCAAGACAAGAAAGATGCTTATTGATGAGAATCTGGGCAGCTTCTTGTTACTCCTCAGAGAAGCATTTGATCTTCTCACCTTCTGGTAATTCAAATTTTTCCTTTAGAATATAGTCCTCCGCATTAGAAACCAGCTACATGTCCAACATATTCTCATCAAAAGAGTCTTCTCCAAACTGACTGACTTATATTGTAGTTAAGGTAACCTGGAGTCTTCCTTAAGAAGTGGTAAGTGATGGTTAAGGAGATGATGATGTCGAATGACCTGGCTAGTTAAGTACTCTGGGATTATAAGGAGTACCTTATCTACTGAGATACTGCCAAATACCTAGTGAGGTAGAGCATGTGGTATCGTGGTTAGAGAGTTCTTCAGTTAAATCCTAGCTGGGTGAAAATTGGACATTCTAATAAATCACTATTATTTTACTTTCCATGAAAGGATGGTTTTACTACTCTACCTACAAGATGATTGTATGGATTGAATGTGAAGCATGTATAAAATGTCTGGTCCTCCACCTGCAAAATAATCAGTATTATTAAATGGGAGCCAATGTGATTATAAAACACTGAGTTCAGAGTGTAATGAAATACAGAGTAGATTCTAGTGCAAGACTCTCTCCTATGGATGTGTGGGTCTATGGGAAGATACAATGGCTGATTCCCCTGTGGTGTAATAGTGCATGCTGCAGGAATCCCAGTCTAAGATGCAAATATTTTGGAAAACTGGGTTCTGAAGTGATTGGATTGGAAGTTTAGGGTAAAGAGTCGAAAATGGCTGGCAACTATTTATAAACGGAGCATAATATACTAGACAAGACATTTCTGGAAATCTAGAAATAACCCGCACTTAAAACATGCATGAAGAAGGAAGACGTAGGCTTGGGATAGTTACAGGCTACCTTGTATGATACCATGGGCTTGGAATGTTAATCTATAAACAAGAACTGCCAAATAGTTTATTCTTCTCATTGCTGCCTCTCTTAACTCCGACACTCAAAGGGACAGAATAACCCAATTCTACTTTATATAGTATGAGATCCATGCTGTAATACCACATTGTTACAGCATGCGAGGCAAAGGATAGCAGGGAAGAACACTTGGTAAAGGTCCCGAGGGGGAGGGCTGGAGCAACACAATAGAGCTAAGTCTTTGATGGATACTCTTTTCCCTCTGCAGATGCTCAACAACCCAGAGAAGATAGCTGAGCAGATAAGCAAGGATCTTGCCTGGTTGACCTCCCACCTGATGGCTCTGTGGACCCAATTCCTGGACACAGTGACTCTGCACTCCCAAGTGACCACTTATCTCACCCAGGAACATCACACTTTGAGGGTAAATTGTAAAATTCTTTAAACTCTCTGGCTACGTGTATTTATAGTGAAGGTGAAGTTTTGCAAGAGTTGGTTCATTGAGAGGAACATGACTTGGCTTTGTGCCAATTTATCAATTTCAACACTGGTCCCACTCAACTGTGAGTGAGCACTGTGATATCAAAAGCTCACTTAGCTATCCAGCCCTATTCTGCCCCTCATAAAACATCTCCTTTATCTATGTCTTATGATAGCTGAGCTTATAAAATTAACTATTGCAAGTGTCTCAATATACTTAGGAAGAAGTACTTTCAAATGTAAGGTGTTGCCCTCATCCTGGCTATATATGCATAGGTATTCATATATGGAGTGATGTGGATCTTCTCACTCTGGGCGAGAGAAATAAGTGTCTGAGAATCAGAATCCACAAAGCACATAGCAAATGCTGCTGGCTTTTGGAATTCTCCATGTTGCGCATTTATTTATAATGCCCATTTGAAAAAAAAATCTAGTATAGTAGCAAGAATAAAACGTGAATATAAAAATGCAAGCAGAACACGAATGAGTTTATAAAGATACACCACACTGTCTGGGCTAAGAGCTGTAAAGACATGTGAGCAGCTGTGGAGGGTGGAAAGCCTCTTCTTTCAGACCTCTGTTGTATTCTTTCCATTAAAACACAACCCTTAATCTCCAGACTCTCAAGCTGAGAAAATGGAGGTCACATCCACTTGAGGAATTAAGCTGTTTACATTGTCATCCCTCAGGTCCGAAGGTTTTCTGAAGCTTTCTTTTATATGGAGCACCAAAAACTTGCAGTCTTGACCTTTCAGGAAAACCTGTAAGTAATAAATCTCACACCCACTTCACCCTGTTAATGTGGCCACCCCAAGGCATTCAGCTCTCCTGCTTTGTTCCCACTTCCGTCTCCTTTCATCTCTTGCTGTGAAACAGACACTCTGCTCCCTCTGCACACACTGTCTACAATCCTGTGCAGGCAAAGGAAGTAAATACACTGGGGAGGCAGAAGCTGCAGGTGGCAGGGAAGGTCGAAAGCCAAAGATTTCTTTTGTTGAATGCCATTATGTTCTATAGAGAAAAATCCAGATTCCCTAGATCTCTGTAGACATCTGTGCTCGGTCCTCTGCAAAACGAATAGGAGCAGGTGGTAGGGCCACATGCAATGTCAGAAAAGCCCAATGATGCCGTAGCTAAAACATATATTTACCATAATAACTAATCAGAAGGAATGTTTCCTTTCTAAGATTGTGTTCTTCCAGAAAGAATTGAAAAGTATCAAGAAAGTGTGAGTGCTGATGAGAGATGAGGTTTCTCAGGTTCTCAAGGAAGATAGGTGAAGTCGTCACCAAGATCTTTTGGACACCAGTATTTTGTTTTGTATAATCTGTTCAAAAAATAATGGCAAGAAGAATCACGTTTGAGAGGCCACAACACATCCACTGGAAGAGGCTGGGGAAATTTTCAAGTTGCTTAAGACTGATGCAGAAATCTTTCTTCTTTGTATATATAAAATCCTGTTTCCTCCACAGGGTTTATTCTGTATGAGAACTAACAGTGACATTTAGTGTTTGCTTTTAGGTGGTGAAAGTGAGTGGGACAGAAAGGAACATGAATCTGCTATAAAAACTGTTTGTTTGGACACGATTAGAGTCTCCAGCAAGCACATCAATGCATGCATTCATTTATTCATTTATTTATTTATTTATTCATTCATTCATTCATTTCAGCCTTAGGCTAATTCTAAAACCAGCATTGGGAATATGAATCTGTTAAATTTAAACGTAACTTTGAGGGGCACCGAGCAAAATACAGAAATTCAGAACTACAAAAAAGTAAACAAACAAACAAACAAAAAAAACCTATGACATTCCTGTAAGTCTCCCCCAGATTCTTCTGGTAGATGTTCTGTGTCTCTCAAACAAGACTCCCCTTACCATTACTTTTTAAACAAATTATTCAAAACAAAATATTGGTGGCCAAAAGATCTTGGTTAGGTCTCCATTCATATTCCTCAGCAAACCTAAGAACCCTCATCTCTTATCAAAAGGAAACCCTTGGTGCTTGTGTTATGTTGTGTGAACTTTTTTTTTTCAGGGAATATAAACACATGTGGAAGTGAAAATCACAGAAGACATTGCTCTCTATATTTATTAATTTTCTTATCACTTGATTAAAATACTAAAGAACATCTAATTAAAGAAGGGTGGCCCACAATTTGAAGGGGCATCATGGCAAGAAGTCATGGCTGATCACATGGCCTCTAAGTCAAGCAGATCAAGAAATGTCCTCAGGTCACTTCCTCTTTATACCCATAGTATTCCGCCTGGGATCCCACCCTTGATGGTACCACATCCAAAGTGGATCTCTCCTCCTTAGTTACACTTTGGAAAAATACTCACAGACATGCCCAGAGGTGTGTCTCCTAGGTGATTCTAAATCCAGTTAAGTTGACAATGAAAATTAACCATCACACTCCATGCACAGTTTGGTTGGAATGCCAGCCTCTAGACACCTGTGCAAAGTGCTCATAATACAAGGTGTCTAGTGATGTGCAATGAGTGAGTTTTCTTCTGTTGTCAATTTAATCTTAATTAGAGCTAGTTTTGATGGTTCGTTTTGTCAATTTTATCAAATTTAGCATTATCTGGGAAGGAAAAACTAAAATCAGATGGTCCAGATTAGGTTGTTTTAAGGAAATGTCTATGGGGATTGTCCTGATCAAAATCGTGGAAGTGGGAAGACATGCCCACTGTAGGTGACACCATTTCCTAGCCAGGGCATCTTGGATTATATAAGAGTAGAAAAAGCAACCTGAGTACAGGGTGCATCTGTTATGCCTTGATCTCGACTTTGGTGGTCCAGCTGCTTTCATCTTCTCCTGGGACTTTCTGCAATGATGGATTATAATCTGGAAGTGTGATCCAAATAAATTCCTTTCCCCTTAAGTTGCTTTTATCACAGTATCAAGAAAGGAAATCGATGTACTGCTCTTAGTTTCCTGATATGGGATGTCCTTCTGTATGCTGTGAATATGTTGTATTACCATTAGTTGATAAAGAATCTGATTTGGACAACAGCCAGACAGAATAGAGCCAGGAGGGAAATCCAAGCAAAGAGACGGGAAAAAAAAGGATGAAATCAGGGAGACACCAGCAGCTGCCAGGGAAGCAATATGTGAGGTAACAGTAACACACCATATGACAGACCATAGATTAATAGAAATGGTTTAATTTAAGATGTAAAAGCTAGTTAGAAATAAGCCTGAGCCATCAGCCAAACAGTTTATAATGAATATTAAGCCTTAGAGTGGTTATTTGGTAACTGGTGGGTGGGAAAGAAACCTCCAGTTATGGTTTCCTTCATCACAAAATGGTCAAAAGTAAAAGATGAGAGGAGAAAGTGTGCAAACTACAGAAAGTGTGAACATCCACACATGGTTCACAGAGTGCAAACTACAGAAAGTGTGAACATCCACACATGGTTCACAGAGTGCAAACTACACATCCTCCCATGTGAATGCTGATAGATATGTAGGTGGTGATTGATGAGTGAACATTAATTGTCTTGTGGACAGTAGACGAGGTAAAGAATGCTGCCTTGTAGGTTTCCCATACTGACAGATAGGTAGCTTATAAACTAAGTCATTCAGGTAGTCGCAAGAATAAATATATAAGCAAGAAAAATAAGGGCATAAAAATGAGAAAGTGATATGGCTAGTGTTTTTTTTTTTTTTTGTTTGTTTGTTTGTTTGTTTTTTCGAGACAGGGTTTCTCTGTGGTTTTGGAGCCTGTCCTGGAACTAGCTCTTGTAGACCAGGCTGGTCTCGAACTCACAGAGATTCACCTGCCTCTGCCTCCCGAGTCAGAAATCTCATTTTATTTATAATTTTTTTTAAAGAAAACAAACTGTTTTCATTGTACAAACCAATCCAAGTTTCCACTCCCTCCCCTTCTCCCACCTCACCCCCCTATCCACTCCTCAGAGAGGGTAAGGCACATTGATGTGGAAGGTCCAAGGCCCTCCCTACTATATCTAGGCTGAGCAAGGTATCAACCAAAGAGACTAGGTTCCCAGAAAGCTAGTACAAGGAATAGGGATAAAACCTGGTGCCACTGACAGTGGCCCTGCTGTCTGCCTCAGTCATGCAACTGTCAACCACATTCAGAGGGACTAGTTTTGTCCTATGCTTGTTCCTTCTTAGTCCAGTTAGTGTTGGTGAACTCCTGTTAGCTCAGGTAGACTGTTTCAGTGGGTGAACCCATCATAGTCTTGACCTCTTGCTCATATTCTCATTCTTCCCACTCTTCAGCTGGACTTTGGAAGCTCAGCCCAGTGCTCTGATGTGTGTCTCTGCCTCTGTTTCCGTCAGTTGCTGGATGAAGGGTCTATGGTGATAGTCAAGATATTCATCGGTCTGTCTACAAGGCAAGGCCAGTCTAGGAACCCTCTCCTCTATTGCTTAGGGTCTTGGCTGGGGTCATCCTTGTGGATTCCTGGGAATTTCTCTAGAGCCAGGTTTCTTGCTAACCCCATATTGGCTCCCTCAATCAAGATATCTCTTTCCTTGCTCTCATCTCCGTCCTTCCTCCATCATGACTGCCCTGTTCCCTCAAGTTCTTCTCATTCCTTCCCCTCTCTCCTCTTCTTCCTCTTCCACTCTCCCTTTTCCACCCACAAGGTGAAAGATGGTATCTTAGAATTGTTTTGATTTGCATTTCTCTGATGACTAAGAATGTTGAACATTTCCTTAAGTATCTTTTGGAGATTTGAGATTCTTCTGTTGAGAGTTCTCTGTTTAGTTCAGTACCCCATTTCTTAATTGGGTTATTTCGAATTTTGATGTCTAATTTCTTGAGTTCTTAACATATTTTGGAGATCAGTCTTTTGTCTGATGTGGGGTTGGTGAAGATCTTTTCCCATTCAGTAGGCTATCTTCTTGTCTTATCGACTGTGTCCTTTGCTTTACAGAAGGCTCTCAGTTTCAGGAGGTCCCATTTATTTATTGCTGCTATCAGTGTATGTGCTACTGGGATTATATTTAGGAAGTGGTCTCCTGTGCTCATGCATTGAAGGCTGCTTCCCACTTTCTCTTCTATCAGGTTCAGTGTAGTCAGATTTATATTGAGGTCTTTAATCTGTTTGGACTTGAGTTTTGGGTATGGAGATAGATATGGGTCTATTTTCATTATTCTACATGTTGACATCCAGTTATGCCGGTATCATTTGTCAAAGATGCTTTCTTTGTTCCTTTGTATAATTTTAGCTTTTTTGTTGTTGTTGTTGTTGTTCATGGGTGTGTGGATTAAGATTCGGGTCTTTGATTTGATTCTATTGATGATGGAATGTCAGTATGCAGCAGCATAGGTGATCTCATCTCTCAAGATTCATCATAGTCTGGCCTGGAAGAGATTTCATGTCATAGATGAATCTTTACCACCTTTCAGTAGGCTGTGGAATCAATGGATGGATTTGGGACAGATCTTTATAAGTGAGATGGTCTGGATAGCACAGGACAATATATAATGTGTGACTTGGGGGATATGTGTTTGCTTATGTTTCTCAGTGTATATGTGTATATGGGTATGAGAATGTGTGTTTACCATGAACATGACTGGCCAACCATAAAGAGTAATTTGCAAAACTAAGATGAGATTTAGCCTCGGCTTATGGCAAGGCTGCTTGTAGCTGGCTGTCTTCTATGTTTGTCCCATGTCTCAATTCTCAATAATGCCTTTCACACGAGAAGGGGGAATACATGACTCTGGAAAAAGAGCATGTTGTAGGGATTCATAGTGCTGTGCCACGTCTGTAATAGGGAAGCTGAGATATCACCTCAATTTTCACAGCTCCCGTGTTAATGATTATAATAGTTTTACTTAAACTTAATTTTAATCTTAATATTATTTTATCACTTTCCCTCTTTTCTTTCCTTCTCTAGCTACTCCCATTTCCCCCTTGCTACCTCTCAAATTGTTACCTCTCTTTGTTCTTGTACATTTTTGTGTGTATTCAATATATACATATATATGTAATATACACATATATGTAATATATATACATAAATATTAAAGTAAGACCGATGTTAAGTAAGTGTTAACCAATGAAGAAGCTCATTTCTGTGGCAGAGACTAATTCTTCCTCTTTCGTGGTCATTAGTTACATGTAGCAGCTACCACACCATTTAACATTTAATAGGGCCATCCATTCCTTCTGGGCCTCGAGAGATATCTCAGGAAAATGGTTTCCATGCAAACCTAAACACCCAAGTTCAGATCCCCAGTTGCCATGTAAGAAACATGGTGTTATGGCAAACACTTACAATACCAGCACTGCGGAAGAAGAAACAGTAGGATCCTTGGAGTTTGTTGACCAACGAGTTTAGCTGAATTAGTGAGCTTCAGGTTCAGGCTGACAAGCTTCACTATAATCTGTATGGAAGCTAGAGACCCAGAGAAACTGAGGATGTGGGTCAGCCACATCTGAAGATTTTAGACCAGAGGACCAGTTTCATGGCTAACAGCCTGAAGACCTGAGGGGTAAAGGTTCTGCTATGAGCCCCAAAGTCCAAAAGTTGGAAAACCTGGAATCATGATGTCAAATAAGAGGAGAAAACAGAGATATCCTGGTTTCAGAAAAAAAATGTGTACCCTGTCCATGCGCATTCTGTCTAGGTGCTCAGCCTGTCAGATGGCGGCTGTCCACCTTGAAGGTGGATCTGGGAGGCCTGTATCACCAGCAATGTCTTCTGGCTACAGCTTTCCATACTCAGGAGATCAAAGGTGGGATGGAGTGAAGAACTGACTGAAACAAAATCATATTTAAATATCCAAATAGTTGAATATTCAAAGAGGCATAAAGATACAATAACCTCTAGAGCTTTGAATAAGAGAAAAAATAACACATTTTTGTGTAGAAAATGGGAAAAAATAGAAAATATATGATAAACATATTTAATCCATAAAATTTACATGTCTTGCCTTAATTAACATTTTATATGTATATTTATATGAAATCTATATATGCTATCAATCCTACATGTGTTTGTGTTAAACTCATGGTGCTTCTGTTGATGATGATGTGATGCTTAGAGGATTTGTTGTGGACCTGTGTAGAGTTACACATCACATTTATTTCGTGGAGGTAAATAGTCCACATGGCTGGGAAGTGAGATGAGCGTGTCCAGAACACAGCCTGCTACATAAAGAGATGCAGGCAGGCAGCAGGCAGCCAGCCAGGGCAGACACATGGTCAGTCTTCTCCTAAACTTAAGTTCCCTAAGTCCCTAAGTTCTCCTTCCTTGGAGAAAAGTGATTGAGTTCTTACACACAAAAATTGTAAAACATTATTTATCTTTTCTTTCATGAGATAACATGAATTTGCTCTATTCTGAGGAGGTGAAGTTGTATGTCCCTCCAAACTTTTAAAATATTAAGTAGTAATAGCTTCAGATTCTGAAATCAAATTATTATTTATTGGTTGAAGGATGTTTAGATCTTGAAGAATAAATACAAGCTTTTAACGTTCCTTTATAGAGAAACAAGACATACGATGCCTGAATTCATTAGCTTACACACCAATAAACACTGTCAGTATCTACATAGTAACAGAAGTACTTACTTCAGGTGGCTCTTCATTCAGCTGCACCAAAATATAACTCAGACTCTAAGTAGCTTAAAAAGTTTAAGATGCTGGAGTAATATATGAGTAAATTTAACTTTCTCTTCCAAAGCACACATTTTAGATTTGTAGCCTTTTCTTAACTAGCCTTTTAGTAGCATGATGCTAATTACTTTCCACTAACCAGTAGGGGTAGCTCAGTACCACAATTCATTGCACCAACCCTAATTCCTGGAGCAGTTCCTCAGCAAAGCAGACTGTCACTTTGAGCAACATCTTATATGGAGCAGGCAGACGGTCTTACCTGCATCTGCTAACATCATGGTTAATGCTTTTTTTTGGTGGGGGGTGTAAGACTACTTAAAACTTCCAACCCTGTTTGGTTGATTACCTTCTGTGCACCCCCCAGGATCCAGACCCACAGCCAGCTATCTCTGGACATCCGGAACTCAGAGTACCTCACCAGCATGCCCCCACTGCCCGCAGAGTGCCTGGATATTGATGGTGACTGGAACACCCTGCCCGTTATCTTTGAGGACAGATATGTGGACTGCCCTGTCTCAGGTTTGTCTTTCTCTGTTGTGTTGAAAAGACTCAGGAATTAGGCTTTCCATGTAAGTATTGGTACATTAACAGACAGTGCCATTGGAGATTTGCGTTGGCGGGGGAGGTGTCACTGTTCACAAGAGTGTGAGCAAATTGAGGCAGTATTTTCTCTTTAAAGGGGAAGGAAGAGTTAGCCTCCCTGGCCCCTTCTGGATCAAAATGTCCTTGGCACTTGTGGTTTCACCTATTGAATTACCTATATAATGAGAAATACATAAACACATACACATGTGCGCACATACACACACACAACCTAAAGACTGGTGAGATCTTTTGTTTTCTCAAGAGTACAATTTTAACAATATTCATTTCATTTCTTTCTTTCTTTCTTTTTTTTCTTTTTTTTTTTTTTGAAACAGGGTTTCTCTGTAGCTGTATTGGAACTAGCTCTTGTAAACCAGGCTGGCCTCGAACTCACAGAGATCTGCCTGTGCTGGTATTAAAGGTGTGCACCACCACTGCCTGTCAGTATATTCATTTCTTATTGAACTTCAACGACACCGTGCTAGTGCTTGTTTTGTGTTGCTGGTGGTGATTGAGGTTGTTTTGTTGGTTGGTTAATGGTTTCTTGAGAAAGGATTTTTCTAGGTCATTCTAGATGGCCATTCACTAATTCAAGAACCTGTTTGATGAATACCTCAAGGCAGGTCAAGGACTTGAAAAATTGGGCTGTGTAACTATGAGACATCATGAACAAAAATCTCAGGGAGAGAAGGAACAAGGTATTACGTCTTGTTTGTATACCAGTGTTCAGCGTGGCTATACTGTTTGTCAGTAAACCCAGAGATCAACTGCAGAATGACCAGACATGAAGAAATGAGTGTCCCCTTTCTGTTCTCCTTATAACTCGACCACAGAAACCCAACACCTTTACCAGAATATGTCAAGTCCTGTATTGTCGGTTTAACCAAGTGGTTTATTTATTTAATCCTTTAAGTAATGTATACAGCTTCAGAGAAGGAGACTGAGGCTTAAGTAGGAGAAGTATGTGGGAAAGACAATGCATCAATAAACAACCAAAGTCAACTCCTTAATTCCAGAGTCCAGACTCTGCTCTATGAGCTTCCTGAGGTGTTTTAAGCCAGGCTAGTCTGCTTGTCATTTTATACAGTGGATTGAAATGGCTACATTTCAGAACTTTTGCATCTACAGTCTTAAGAGTGTGGAATCTAGGGGATGCATAGGGACACAGCAAGTTTGCAAACATGAATTTGGTTTCCAGCTGTACTCTGACATCTAGTGTCAAGTAAATGTATGACAAGTGAAGTGTGTACTGAACAATACTAAATCTCCAACCCAAATGGTAAGTTTTTAACGTATCTACACACGTATGCATGTGTGTGTGCACGTATTTGTGTGTGTGTTTATATGCTTGTATTTTCATTAATGCATACCTCTTATATAATTCCCAGAAAAAGTCGACAGTTGAAGCAACTAAGCACCAATTATATGAACCTCTGATATTTGCACATCAGAATTGGGTGCAGATTGTTTTTCAGTCTTTTTAATATCAGATCTTGATAAATATTCCAGTGAGCATAAATTTAAGCCTTTATGCATGTGATTCTTTCATACACACATAATTCTTAACAAGACAACTCTTCCTTTGAGTGCTTCCCAATATTTTGAAGATCCCATCAAGGCAAAAGCTTATTTACTCTTTGTGTTTGTTTGTTTCATTTTGTTACTTTTTTCGAGACATGGTTTCTCTGTGTAGCTTTGGAGGCTGTCCTGGAACTTGCTCTGTAGACCACGCTGGCCTCGAACTCACAGAGATCTGCCTACCTCTGCCTCCTTATAGCAAATGTCCACTTGCCGTCTTGCCAACACAATGCCTAGTCATGCTAGTATAGCCCTGGATGGAACTAAACATCATTGTGGTAATTATATTCAAGCCAATACAAACAATCTTTACTATGTTAGATTCCTGTTCTTGGCTTAGACCCTTTCAGGAACACAAATTAAATATGTACCACACAGGATGTCAGCCTTCAGGCTACAGGGATAAAACACAAGCTGTCACTTTCATGGGGACAGGAGTTCACAAATAGATCATCACATGGTGGTAGGATGTACAACAGTACCTGTGTGTGGGAGAGACATTGGGGAATTTTCAAAAGAGTATACTGGTCTTGCTGCAGGCCGAGGAAAAGTCTTCAGAGGAAAGCAAATGCTTCCTGTTATCATTGGTTACACCCAGGTAAAGGAGGAATTCATTCCTCCCTCAATCTAATTACAAATTGCACTGAATGTTATTAGAGAGTCATGTATCAAACCTCATGTGGTTTGTAATTAGTATATGTATGGCTTAATTCATGACAGCATTTAAGAGAAGTTGTATTGATTTAGCTTCTATTAAAACGACATGAAGCCTTTATCTTATATTTTGATTTTTAAATTAACATATGAAGTAATGGATTTCTTTATTATATTTTATACCCATTTTTTAATTTTTTTAAATATTTCATATACTATATTTTCTTCATATTTACCCTCTCCCCAACTCTTCCCTATTATTCTACCCACCTGACTTTCTCTTCTGTTAAGAACTGCCCCCCCTCCCAACTCATCAAGTCCAATTTGTGTTGCCCAAATGTTCTTAGAGGGATCATGGTTGACTTTCTTTTTCTCCACTGCCTCATTTGCCCCATTGCTCCTCTGCAGATCCCTTTTTCCTCTTTGCTTGCCTCCACAGTTGCTAGGAGTGTAAACTGCTATAGCCACTACATGAATTCAGGTCACTGACTACAAATTCTTGGTTCACGTAATTCACCCATGTTTAATGATATTCTGGGACGACTCAGAGAACTTGGAAAGGAACTATGCCCATGCTTAAAGTTTTATTGTTATGAATGAAAGACAGCTATATCCCCTGAAATGAAAGTAGGAGATGGGGGAGGGAAGGTTGAGGGCAGAGAGGCAGAAAGAAAGAAGGGAGAGAAAGAGGATTTATAGGTTGAAGCTTAGTCAGAAGTTTTGGTGTTCTTAAGACTTTTTCTTCTCCTGGAGAATCCATCCATCTTTGTTGTCAATCTACAAGTCTGAGGAGCTCATCTGAGTCACAAGATCTGAGCTGTGCATTGATATTTTCTTATGTGGACAAGATTGTGTGAGCCACTGGCCTCACATGAGTGCAATCCTTTCACAGAGGTCTGATGGATGTTTCTTTGCCCTTGACCTGCCCCTGCCCACTAATCACATATTTTGTCATGTCCATATCCTCGATTATCTCACCAACATAAATCATTCGGGATTTTAACATGAGTCACTTGGTTAGCTTAAACTACCTGTATACCTCTGAATAAGAAAGTTTTTCCTATAGCTTGAGAGCTTTAAACACTCGGAAGGTCATCCCCTTCAAAAAGTAGTAATACAGGATTGTTCAATTGTTTTTATGCAATTAGGCATTTGAATAATTTATAATATTTATTTTAAGCTACAATACAATTTTCTTCTTTTGTTATAGGGCATAATTTGAGTGTTTATCCTAATTTTGATGTCCCAGTGACAAGTCCTGCAATAATGAATCTAAAAGGGAAAGAAAAGAATCTTATAAATCAAAAGTCATCTTTGAGGAAAGACCTTCCATTATCTCCTACAAAGGCACCCCAGTTGGGCTCTGATGAAGATGTTATTAGGTGTCCAGAAATGGAAGAGAGTGTCTCCACACAGAATCCTGTGGATGTGTGCTCAGAATCTCAGGTGTATTTGACCATTGGTGAATTCCAAAACAAGGCTGTCATGCCTGAAGGTGAATGCTGGACTGGCCCAAGGTCTGACGCTGTGCGAGATTCAGATGTGGATATCCACAGGAAAAGTCCAGGTCCGGAAGATGGAAAGACCCCAGCATTGACCTACATTGACGTAAAATCTAGCAATAAGAACCACCCTAGAGCTGAGCCTATGCTGGGCCTTAATGTGCACCATGAGCACAGGCGCTCTCAGGACAGCTATGATCTTGTTAAGACTCTGCCAAGCAATGCTGTAGCGGGAATAAGTCAGAATAATGCTGTCTCTTTAAATGAAACAGCTGCCCTTGAGTTCAGGACTCTAGGAAGGGGAGCAGACCAGGAGGGAAAGCCTGTACTGCTGAGCCTGAAGCTCACCCCTGCTGAGCCCTGTGACTCATTAAACACCCCACACAGGGAACCTTTGGACACCACATCTTCCCTGCAGGACCATGCAGAAGAGCAGGAAGATCTGTCAGCACTCTCTGGCATCATCAAGAGGTCAGCCTCCATCATATCTGACTCAGGCATTGAAAGCGAACCAAGTTCCGTTGCCTGGTCCGAGGCCCGAAGCAGGGTGTTGGAGTTACCCAGTGATCGTGAAGTTTTACACCAGGTGGTTCGAAGGCATGGCCACCACAGGAACTCTTTAGAGGGTGGCCATACAGAAAGCAACACCAGTCTGCCCAGTGGCATCCAGGCTTCTCTTACCTCTATCAGCTCTTTGCCTTTTGAAGATGAGGAGCGCGAGTTGGCACTTACTAAGCTAACCAAGTCTGTCTCTGCACCCCAGATCAGCAGCCCTGAGGATACTGCTGAAGGTGCAGACACCATGAAGCACACAGGAGGATTTTCTGAAGACCTGGACAGTTCTAGCAAGGACAACAGTTCACCTGGACACAGTTCTCATTCTTCTGGTGACTCCAGAGTCCAGGATGTCAGGGCAGGACACTCTCTTGCAGATATAACTTTAGAATCTGACAGAGCCCAGGGTCCTGGGTACATAGACATTCCTAAAGGTGAAGAGAACCAGTCCGATCCTCAAGGACCCTGCTGTCTGGATGGCACAGCTAGGAACATGCCAAGTGTTGAAACCAAAGTTCTTAACTTAAAAATACCATGTTCTATAGTGCTTGAAAATTCTAAGACCAGATCTTTTCAAAGAACAGTAGTGGAGACCACAAAAGGCAAACCTAAAGAATCAAGTGGGGATAAACACATACTCCCCAACCACAGCATTTCAGAAGCCAGGGCTGTGTCTCACAACAGGGTGCCTGAAATCAGGAGTACAGCTGCTCTTGAAGCTGTCAACTTGAACTCTCCAGGTCTACGAACTGATTCATCAAGTGTCAACGATACCATGCCGTTGAATAGAAGACATAATGCCTCTCTGGAGGTCAAACATGAAGCAGGCACTGTGTGCCCCACTGTGACTCACGCTATTGCCTCCCAAGTGTCACGAAACCAAGAGCTAAAGACAGGAACTTCCATGTCTGGGTCCCACTTGAACTCCGCAGAGGCCTTTACCCTGGACAGCCTAAAGGCAGTGGAGGTCGTTAACTTGTCTGTGTCTTGCACTGCTACCTGTCTCCCTTTCTCGTCTGTACCCAAGGAGACCCCCGCTAGGGCTGGACTCTCTTCTAAACAAAGCCTAGCCCCCATCACTCATCAACCTTTGGGCTCTTTTGGAGTTGTTTCTACCCATTCCAGCAAGCTGGAAGAAGAAGTCAGTGAAAGGATGTTCAGGTAAGCTTGTGGAGAGCTCACAGGTCATTGAGGTTTTCCCCAGATTTTCTCAGTTTCATGCATACTATGTAAACACGGAGGTATTTGATATTTTTGATTACTTAAATAGAGCAATAGTGTACATATCATGCAATTCAGAATGTCTAAGTAATTAAAACAATAATTACAAATAAGACCAATATAATATGACATAGTTTTATACAGAATTTTATATAAAGATATTTGTCCCTTAAATATATTCATTTTTTAATAATAATAGGATTATTGTGACACTTCTTAATTATTTTTCCTGCTTAAAATATTTGAAACATCTTTCTCTATAAGTTAATTTTCATTCAGTATTTTAATGTTTCCATAGTAATCCATTGTAAGGATGTACCATAGCTTATTAACCAAATTCTTAATGGGAATTTTTTACATTTTTATTTTGATATACAACTGTCTTACAACACTACTGTGACTCCACCTTTTCATATTTTGAAAAACGAGATTTTAGGACCTTTGAGGGAATAGAACTCTGCCAGATTTGCCTCCCAGATTTCCTTTAAGATTATGAACTTCTCAAAGCCACCATTTTTTCAGTAGTAGCATATATAGCTTGATCATTGGTTCGTACTGTATTCATTTTTTTTGCCTTCAATTGTCAGCTATAGATTTTATTGGGTACGTAATAGAAAAATTTTGTCAGAGTACCTCATACTCTTTCTTCTCTTGTCAACTACTAATAATTACTGATTTTTACATAAAGAAAAAGCCCAGGCAGGTAAGCATTGGATATATTGTTAATAAATAGCATCAAATACCTGTGACAGTCCTATGACACTGGTCACCAATTCAAGAAGTCCAGCTAGACACTGTCAAAAAGCTGGGTCAGAGTCATCCCTGCGCTAACTGCAGAAAAAACCAGGCAGACAAGAAAAGCAACCAAGGCTATAATGTTAGGCAAATATGATTATTCCTGTGTGTCCAGCAGCAGTGCATGTACATATAGAGAAAGCAGTCAGAAGAAACACTTTAGAGGACAGAATGTCTTCACCAAGGGAACATAGATGAAGATGCTGATGCTAATGCTAGAACATCACTGACTTGAAAATCCATAAGTGTACATTATCTAAGATCCAAACGTTTTTATTTTGTTTTGTACTGTTCTAGAGAAAAACTAGGACCTTGCTTTTTTAGAAAATAAATATAAATTTAAATTGTATTTTCATGCTATTGAAATCTAAAATATTTTAATGGCTGGTGGAACAACACATATAAGGAATTTTGTAACACGAAATTATTTTATGTTCAACATAATAAAACTATTTTATGAAAATACCTTACCTCAGGTAATGTGCTTAGACCACATAGAAAACAAAACTTAGTTCTATGTATAGACATGGTCCCATCCTCAGGTTATCTCAGTCTGTTTATGTGTATATACCTAAATCTTAAAAGCAGCTGCAACAACCACAACTGAAAACTGAAACTCTTCTAGTCTCAAGCATTTTAGATAACCAATAATCATCAGAAGTGATAAAACCAAGATTCCAACCTTCATAATCTTATCTGTAAACCAGTGTTGTTAACCACTATCTTGTCAAGTGACCACACAAACACATCATAGCTGGGTATAAAAGTCATTTCTGGAATCCACAATACACCAAAGCCTACAGAAACCAAGCCAAGTCAAGCCAAACCAAGCCAAGTAGTTTATGGTAATAACCAGAAAACAAGCAAACAAAGCCAAAATAAAACAAAGAAATAGAAAAACCTGCATTGCTGTTGGGAATGGGGGGAAATAGTACTTGAAAGAAAGATGGAAGCCAAACCATGTTGGGCTTGTATGATAGGAAAGAAACTTACCTTCTAAGGAGATAAATTTAAAGAAGTTCATGTCCTATAGCTGCACAGCGTCTACCCAGTCTCCTGCTAAATGCAAGATTAAAATAGAAATTTTCAGAATAAAACTCTTCCTGTGGTTCAGTGGGGGGTATTTTCTTGCTCTCTTGTTAAGAATGAAGCTTTGCTCTCCAGCATTTCCCTTATGGTTTCATTTAGCATTTGATACTCAGAAGACAATTTGTTTGTGAATACAAGTCACTCCTGCATATCAGCCCCACTCATTCCCTGCTCACCATGGAACACACAGCATGGCTTGTGATTAATTGGTATATTCTCCAGTTTTTATCAGGCCAAAGAAAAGTTTAAAAAAGAACTGAAGATTGAAGGATTTCTGTACAGTGACTTATCTGTACTAGCTTCTGATATACCATATTTCCCACCAGAGGAAGAGGAGGAAAACTTGGAAGATGGGATTCACCTGGTGGTCTGTGTCCATGGCCTGGATGGTAAGTTCTAAAGAAGTTTCTTTCTCAAATTACTATACAACATTCAGTTTATGTCTCTAAAACTAACCAAACAACAACCACAAAAACATTGCTGTCAAGGGAAATGGTTACATACATACATACACACATATCATTAATTAATTAATTCAGTGATGTGAATTTTACCAATCAATAGTATAAATAATTGTATAGCCAATGAAATTAGTATTCTGAATAAAAGAAAGACTGGAGTAAATGGTTGAAGAAGTGGACATATTGCTAGAATGAATACCTCTGTGAAATGCTGGAGTTGATGAAATTTATGAGTGAATAGGATAGTCCTAGAAGAAGATATGGAGGGGAAGGAATAAAGGATGCACTTCTAGGAGCTTATATTAGTGACTGCAACTATTTTGTTGTTCATTTTGTTCATCTCTCACTTATGCAGAACCTTTTGTGTATTGGACACTGCCCTGTTCTAGGATTAATAGAGATGAGTGACCATGACATTTATTTGCTCAATGTCACTAATAGTGATTCCTACATCTCATTTTGAAAATTCAAAAATTTTTGGCAATGTGAGAAATCTGGGGTTTCAAAAACTGGCTCAGTGGTTAAGAGCACTTGCTGCTCTTTCAGCAGACCTGAGTCTGGTTCTCAGCACCTATGATGAATGGCTCACAAACTCTATAATCAAGGTATAAAATGTCTTTCTCTGTTCTCTGAGACTACCTGGATACCTGTGGCATTCACTCACCTAGATATACACATAAATAAAAAATCTTTAAAGTAAGAACTCTGGTTAGACCATAGGGTTTTTATGTTACCTCATGAAAATTGAGAAAGAGTTGTGTAACAAAGGTAGAGATGATTTGCCTGTATTGTACTGCTTCGGAGAGATGAGCTACCCATGATCACATCCCCTGGGTCACAGATCAAACGAATAACAAATGATCACAAAGACGGCTTTCAGAATATTACTTCTGTAGTTCAAGGTGCATGTCTATAACCTCTTCAGAATTTTATAGAACCGGTTTATTCAAATCTGTCTAATATGTTTATATTAAGAACTGAGTACATTAAGACAAGTTATGAATATTTACACAGGCTCTCTGTCATGCCAAAAAGCTCAAAACATATCTTGTTATAAATGTTCTCAGTCTAACACTTTATTAAAGAAAATTGTTTTAGAAAGCTTTAGGTTCCAGAAACTTTTTACTCTTAGTATCTTTAGGAGAGAAGGATATTTTATTCTCAAATTCTTCATGTTAAAGATAAATAGTATCAACTTTTTTAAAAACCCACTCCTAAAATGTCATTAGGGAGATTTAGGCAATAACATGAGTGAATCTGAATGTTATTTAGCTGCTGGCATAAACAGAGTTATGAAATTTAACTTTCTAAGAGAAAATATGTATTCTCCTAAAAGAACATGACCTTCCAATGACCTTGAGGCTTTCAAGTTTGAGAAAAAGCTCTAATAGGTTACTGGATGATTAGCATCTAGGAATATTCACATTGAGGATTAGCATCTAGGAATATTCACATTGAGGTTTGTCTCTAATCTTGAATTCTTCCAAATATCATGTGTTTTTGTTAATACACATTTGCATCATTGGGAGAATTCATAAAGAATGATATAAAATTAGTTGTTATTTGATTTACAGTGTAGATGTTCTCTGATACCATGATCTGTGTGGTTGATTTACATTGCAAAGCATGCTACCAAATTATCCAAATAGGTTGTAACTCCTTTTCAACTCTACAGGGACCCAGGAGAGAGGAACATGCCACACATTAATGTAGATACATTAGAATGCCCATGGGCAGAATGAAATGTATGCCTTATGTATTCTGTTTTAACAAATCCACTTTCCGTGTAACATTTTATGCCAACAAAATATTTTATTTACTGTTTGTGCCTCTCATATTAGCAACTTCCTGGAATTAGCAACTATTTATTCCTCGACCCTTGATGATACTCTTGGACATTTGCAAGTTTACTAATCCATTATTCCTTGGCTTAGGAGTAATTCTTTTATTTATACTAGAGTCAATTATTCATCTCTTTCTGATATCTATAAATGGTAGGCAAGTAATTAAGAGGGGACTGCCACATTGTGCCAGCTCAGCCACCAGGCAGCTCCTTCCAAAAACCTGTTTAGAGAGTAGTGTTCTGGGAAAGAAAGAAAACTGATGTGGCAGATTGAGGAATAATTCCCTTGAAGGAGGGCCATTTGAAAGAGCCCACCTCTTTGTGTGTGCATGAGCTGAGGTAGCAAGAGGGGAGGATAGGGCGTTGCTTCAGCTATTTCTGTTATCTGCTCAAAAATGAAAAATAAATCTAATTATACTGTGAGACATGGTGAGAAAGAAATCATTGGTGGCTTATGATTACTTATAGGACTGGTATCATCTGTCATTTACAGGGAACAGTGCAGACCTACGGCTGGTGAAGACTTTCATAGAACTGGGGCTCCCTGGGGGAAAATTGGACTTCCTAATGTCTGAAAAAAATCAGGTAAGATGACAGAAACGTTGCGTTGAGAGAACATTGGGTTTGAAAGAGTCTCCTAAAGGCACCATGATGCTCTGTGGACACATGAAGTGAATGGGGAATATTCAAGGATAATACAAAATTCTTGGTGATTTAGAGGAAAAAAAACCCTTACTGTATTGTTTTGGGAATCTAAGGAAAAATATGAATTAATGATAAGAGCTAGCATGTATTAGCTGACTGGAGCCTTTTGGCTTAATTGGGCATTGGGAATATGGCAGCTTGGAGTACCTACTATGTGGTCATCCATGTAGTCACAGTGGGGACAGAGCATTGTTGCCTGCAGCTGTACAAAGTAAGGAGCCAGGTTGTGATTGCTTTTTAATCAGACATGGTAGATCGAGGCTGTGAAAGGTGCTAAGAGTCAAAAGGGCACTAGCAAATGAATGAGCAAGAGCTAAAGATGACCAGAGAGTGGGGTAAATGAGTCATAAGCATCCTTATGAAGGATGCTTGAAGAATAGAGCTGTTAACAAGCAAGAGGCCTCATGAAAGTGATAGTAATGCAGAGAGTCATCAGACATCAAAGCCGAGAAGTCAAGCTAGTGAGATGACTCAGAGTGAAGGCATTCACTGCCAAGCTAAATAACCCGAGTAGAAAGTAAGAACTAACTCTCTTAAGGTGTCCTTTGACGCCCCCTCCCCACAAATTAATAAATGTTCAAAAGCTCAAAATACCCAGCTTATCCCTTAACTGATTGTGCTTCATTTCTTTGCCTGTTTTTGACATTCTATGTCCAAGGTCACATGGCAGGCAGTATAAGGTACTGAGGAAGGAGGAGTTCAGAGAACCATCAACCAAGGGCACACTTCCCCTTCTTTTTGTACTTCTTTATCATTTGGCCATCTTTCTGGTGAGGAAAGGGTTTATCTCATTTCCAATTCCACATCACAGCCCATCCTTGACGGGAGTAGGGCTAAGAACTCAGAGCAGAGACAGGAATCTTGGAAGAATACTGCTTACTAGTTTGCTCCTCATAGGTTTCTTAGCCTGCTTTCTTATTGCATCCAGAACCACCTTCTCCATAATAGTACAGTGCACAGTTAGCTAGACCCTCTCACGTCAATTATCAGTAAAGAAAATGCACTATAGGCTTCCCAATAGTCCAGTCTGATTGAAGCACTTTCTCAATGAGATTCACTCTTCCAAGATCTTTCTATGTTGTGTCAAAATGACAAATACCAACCAGCATAAGACTTCAGCATGTTTTGGTGTGAATCTGACTCACACAAAGTGAGTAAGTGGTCTCCTTTCACAGGATCTGTTTCCTCCAGCAGATACAGTGATTGAGGCTTGTTGAGGCAGCAGGTACCACATTCCAAGAACATATACTCCCATCTTTCACCTTATTCTCCTAACTGAAGGTTCTTTAGCAGATGCCCAGGTTCTTCATTAGAGACCCAGTGGACCTTTATCTTGAAGTTATATCTCAAAATGTAACCCCTAAAAGATGCTTATTTACTTTTTTAAAAAAAAGTCATGTTGTTTAATGAAAGAGAATCTCTTACATAGAGGCCATAACTTCTCCCAACATCTTCTCCCTCCTCTTCTTCCAGATGGACACATTTGCAGATTTTGATACCATGACAGATCGATTGCTGGATGAAATCATTCAACACATCCAGTTGTACAACCTCTCCATATCTCGAATTAGGTAAAAGGAAACCACAGGTAGCTAATGCTGAGGGAAGATGGGTGGCACTATGGTAATTGAATTGTGGGCTCTTAATGAATCTGATTACTTTTAGATAGGAGCGAATGAGTGAGCAAGTCTGGTTTCTCCCCTGAATATCTCTCAAAATATGAATGATAAGAATAAATATTTTGCTGTGGAACATTAAGAATCTTAAAATTAGTACAACTATTTCTAGGTTTGAAATCATGTTTGAATTTAGGATCTGCCATGTACTGAGTGTGCAACTTTTTGCACACTTTTCAAATCCTTGAGCCTCCCCTTTATTATGTCTTAATTGGACTATCAGGAAATGAATGTGCTAGAACCCTGCAGGACTCTCCTATCCAATGAGAAGGTTTCAGCCAGTGCCAGTTGTAGCCTCAAAATAGCACAAAACTTTGGTCTAAAAATTTAGATGGCTCAGACTAGCTTGTACTGTTTTAACATGTAGATACATCAGTATAGGACTAAATTCATGGTGTCAGTTGTTGTTTTTAGTCTTCAGGGCTATGAGATCATGTATTTATTTCACAAGTAAGGATTCTGAGGTCAGGAGTGGTTTGGTGGTAATGGCATCACACAGTTCAGGTGATCCAATTGTATAGGCTAACATCTGTGTCTTTATTTTGCTGGTTTTATATATATTGTGAGAAGAGGTGAGATGACACACCTGTCAATTATAGGGTTTTGAGAAATGACTCATTGAAATCTGAGTGGCATATTGAATTTATGTGTCTGGAAGGAACGGGAAGTTGGAACAGATCATGTAGGAGAATGGTCAATCAGTATAAGAGGGAGCAGACAGCTCAATACATGTGCAGAGAAATGAGGGGCTGAGTGGAGTCAGAGCAGTAGTCAGAGATGAGATGATGAGTAAGCTCTTGGGAAAGTATAAGAGACAGGGGTTTCAACTTGTAAATGGCCAGGAGAGCACAGTGCTTAGATAGACGGATTTCAGAAAGGACTCCGTGCTGTCCCCAGATGGGCTGAGAGGAGGTCTGGGGACTAGACATCAGAGACTCTGCTCTCATAATAGACTTATGGGGTAACCACCACAGTTCTCCTGTACATCACTATATTTGCCTAGAGCAAATTTTCCATTCACAAGCACCAGCACTGGGTGATAGTGAGTCTGTAGTGGCCATTTTTTATATCAGGTCCTCTGTAACTGGGGGAAGATGCTAAGACCTTGGTGCTTATCACTCTAGCCCATCCCTGGGCAGTGGTTCCCTGTCGGCACTCACATATATCCTTCCTGCCTCTAAACAGCTTCATCGGTCATTCTCTTGGTAACATTATCATCAGATCCGTCCTCACAAGGCCCCGGTTCCGGTATTACCTCAACAAACTCCACACCTTCCTGTCACTGTCTGGGCCTCACTTGGGTACTCTGTACAACAGCAGCACCCTGGTCAGTACAGGTAAGGCTTTGTCACCCCCCTTTATCCTTCAGACTTAATCAGAGGCATCAGGAACTTGGAAGTGGACACAGAAGTGGTTGATGGAATCTTCTGGCTCTCCCTAATGTGGGATGGCCGATGGAGATTTGGTATGGCAGTGTGGTCAACCAAAAAGGAAAACTAAATTATGAAAATTTCAGAAATAAATAGGTAGGACTGAAAAATATCATAGTAAGCTGATATCCAGACAAATACTGTGTTTGCTCTCACATGTGGAGTCTGTCTTCTTATTAGTCAATGTAACCAAGGCCTCTCACTCTATAACATTCATTTACTGTTCGTGAAATGGAAACAGCATGTGCCTAATGCGTGTTTGCATATTTGTAAACATATTTACAGTATATATGTACGTATATCATAGTACATATATTACATGTATGTATTCTATCACATCACATATGTTATGTGGGCGTGTTTAAATATTCACGGAATACAGTTGTGTGTTCATATTTATATTTCAGTATCTATTGCTTCTGGAACCCTCACCGATTCAAAAAGCTGAGAATTTCTAAGTCTCTCATGTAAACTCATGTAAAAAATAGTGTTTACATGTAACCTAGAAAATCCTTCTTCGTGTTTTATATTATCTCCAGATTGGGTTTACCACCTAATGAAATGCAAATGCTATATAAGAAATTAATATACAGTGTTATCTATGGATAATGTCCAGAAAATTATCCAGGAGACACAACTATTGGAAAAATACTTTTAACCTTTGGTGTCTTGACTCTGCATGTGTGAAACTCATGTGCACTGAGATGTGACTTGTATAGGTATTCACATGCATATATTGTTTGTTGGTCCTCTGTTTCATGGCCCTCACAACTTCAACTATGTTATGAGAGACTCTGGGATATAGAGTGAGAAGAAGTAAGGCTTGGCTGGGGGTGTATTTTTTTGAGACAGAATTTCTCTGTGTAACAGTCCTAACTGTCCTGGAACTAGTTCTTATAGACCAGGCTGGCGTTGAACTCACATAGATCTTCCTGCCTCTGTTTCCCGAGTGCTGGGATTAAAGGCGTGTGCCAGTGTGCCATCCTCTCCCAACTGGGGATGTATCTTATGTTACAATGCTTGTCTAGTATTCCAAAGGCCCTGAGTTTGATCCCCAGTATTACAAAAAATGATGAGGGAATAAAACAAGAAAATGAAATTAAGAAGAGGGGGAGGGAGGAAAGGGGGAAGTGGAGGAAGGGGCAGGAACGGGGAGGAGGAGGAGAGAGGCTTGATGTAACATGGGTTGCAGATTGTAGGAAGCTTTGCTTGTGTATGAAATGACCTGGAAGGCTCATTTAATCAGCAAACTGAAACAAAGTTGCAGGGATAGAACAACAGCACTTCACAGGGCAAGATGGATACAGTGCCTGACCACAGCCAGATGATGAAGGACCTTGCATGATTCAGCAAGATGCTAGACACACATGCAGACCACAGAGACAGTGTTAATGGTTTTTAGCAAATGGTTTCACATTCAGAAACACCCACAAGATATTAATACAGTAATGGTAAGTGTTAGTTAAATCATATGCCTTAACATAACTTTTTATTAATTATTTGAGAATTCCATACATGCATACAATGTATTTTGATCATATTCATCTACCACTCGAGATCCACCTACTCACATCCTATAAAGTGAAAAACAAATATTTCTTAGCTATACAACCCAACTTAAAAGCAAAACAGCTTTCAGACTGAACAAAGAGTTCTTAAAAGGTGAAACAGGACTGCATATTTCATGATTGGCTAGATCCTTCATGTGGTATTGAGGCTACCTCTAATGAGCTCTCTCTCCCTGCTATGCCTCCATTCCTCCCCATATTTTCCGATCACTTTGCAACTTTCTTCAAGGTGTGACTTGGCTTCATGATTATTCTCTCCAGTATCTTAAGGATGATCCCTGTGCTCATGGCTTATTTTGTACTTTTATACATAAGAAATGTCTTTTCTTCAGCATAAACCCAAAGCCATCTTTGGACAAAAATAAATTAATTTAGCTACTTCCTCCAAATATTTGTGAACTTGAAATAAGATTTAAAAAGTTTTAAAAAGATATCATACCCAGTTTATTCAACCTAGAATACCTAAAGTAATTAATTCACTGTGGTTCTTATTATATTTTCTACACATGTTGACATTTATACCAACCACTATCATATATGGTTCTCTCTCTACAAATATACGCATATGTATATATATATATATATATATAATATGGATATACATATATATCAATATTGTTTTAATGTTTTATGGCATTCATTCATTTATTGTTGACATTTAATATACTCTTGTAATCATCTGCATAAGCACTTCATGAGATGTGTGAACAATATGTATTCTAGTTTTCCAGTCTGTGGACCTTTGAGTGTTCTTTCCTTTGGCTACCTTTACTGAAGGAGACCAAATGATTATCAGAGTTTGCCTGGTTTCATGGATGGAGAAGCTGTTGCTGTGTAATTTGGCAGGACAATTTTATACTCCCGCTACCAACACTAAGAAATTTGGGGACTGGGGACACGAGTTACTGGATAAGAAAACTGACTGAACAACTCAAACTTGGGTTTGAGTCTCTAGAATGCTCGTAAAAATCTGAGTGTCCCTATCATCCATGCACAGCTGTAACCCCAGTGCTGTGGAAAGAGCAGATAGAGATGGGAAGGTTTCTGGGGTTCGCTGCGGCCAGCCTTCCTCTGTGTTCAGTGAAAGACCCTGTCTTGGGAATATGATGGGGTGTGATATATCAGACACCTGATCCTCAAATGACATATGATGTTCTCCTTTGACCTCATGTGCACATGCAAATAAAGCACACACACACACGCACACACACACGCACACACACACAAACCTAACTCTTGATTATTTGATAAGAGCCCCATTGCTCTGTTTTAAGCTAACTGAAAATATCTTCTTTGACTTTGTTTTGAGTTACTTTTTTTCATCTTCATTTTCCATTTCTCTTGCTAGGCTTGTGGCTCATGCAGAAACTGAAGAAATCTGGCTCCCTTTTGCAGCTGACCTTCAGGGATAATGCTGATTTGCGCAAATGTTTCCTTTACCAACTTAGCCAAAAAACAGGTGTGTGGCTTACTAGGTCCCTGGGGATGAGACCTTAAGATAGATTCACTTTGATACTGTGTTCGTTTGCTCCTGTGAGGTGTGTTGAGACTGTCCAGGAGTGTCTCTTCAACCTGCTGAGAGACGGGAAGCTACCCAATGTGTCAGTCTGTCTCTACCTGCCTCCTGTATAGTGCAGGAGCCAAGGCGTGTGCAGGGCCGATGCAGTGCACAGAAGCTGTGACTTTTATTCCCTGCCAATTATGTAGTGTATTCTATTGGCATGCCGGGACTGTGATCCACCCTCACCTTGTATGTACGAATCCATCTTCACCCTGTGTAGATCCATCCTCAAAAAGAGTGGGTAGAGCATTGTCTGGGTTCCCACACGAGCTTCCTTTTATATTTTTCCTCATGCTGTGGTGATGATGTAGAGTAGTGTGAAAACCCAGTCTCGATCATAGAGACCACGACTGAGGGATCATCAGTAATGGACCAGTAGTCTATGTCCAGGAAGGGAGCAGCTGTTGATACCCCTGTATCAAAGTCATATACAAGCGCAAGCTATTCCTTTTGTACTTGTGTCTCCCTGTTCCAAGAGGATTATTCAGTTAGCTGCTGTAGGAAGAAAGAGGTAGGATTGGGCATACAAAGATGCCGAATCGCAATGGGTTCAACACAGAAGTCTCAGCTTGTTTCAGTCACAGAGCAGACAAGAGCTGGAGTGCTGTTCCCGTTCTGTACTGAAGTAGATCTCGGGGTTACCTTTGTCCTTCCTGGGTCCATATCAGTCAGCCATTGCCCTGGATTCTGCCCCAGTGTTTGATGCTCAGCTGTGACCTTGGATATGGATGTGAGACCCTATAGAGAGGGCCAGCAAGAACAGTCAGTCAGCCAGTGTCTTCAACTGTATGTAGGATAAGAAGCGCTCCATCTTCAGATGGGGGCTGAATGCAGTGTGCTGTGCACTGTTCCCAGATGTCCACGATGAGCACTGAGGGCTGCATCACTTTGGTGTGCTGACTTTGGGTTGCAAAATCGTCTTTTCTCCCTGTGGGAAACAAAGAAGGAAGGCAATGCTGGAGTGGAGTGAGGCTGGAGAAGGCAAGCTTCGAGGAGGGGAAGTGGGAGGAGGCAAGGGAAGGCTTTCCTACTGCAGGTGATGGGAGAGGAGAGGCTAGGATTAAAGAGCCAGGAAGGAGAAAGAGAAAACCATCTTCCCTGTAGGCTCCATAATTTCCTAGCTTGCAGAGACAGGTTTTGTTCTCATTGCAAGGTACCTTTTCTGCATTTTTCTCAGTGCTCACAGTGAAACTCCATGGCTTCTATACTCTTGAGGTCAAGGACTTTATCTTATGTCCAAAACACAAAAGCTCTAACATACTGAGTTCCTTTCTCAGCTTCTCACAAGTGCCTGCTGTGTCTCCTCCTGAGAGCATTAGTCCTGGGCAAATGTACAGCACAGTGTCTGGTGGCCCCTCACTGCCACACTCTGGGGAAGACTTCTCAACCCAGAGGGTGTGTCAGTATAAAGGACCTAGATAGAAAGCATTCACCTGCCTTCTTGTTCCAGGGCTGCAGTATTTTAAAAACGTTGTTCTGGTTGCTTCTCCCCAAGACCGCTACGTGCCATTTCATTCAGCGAGGATCGAAATGTGTAAAACCGCCCTCAAAGACCGACACACAGGTGAGCTACATTTCCTTTTGACAGGGACTTTCTAATTTTCCAAGTGAAAGTAGTTGTATGAAATCCGGAGTATATGTATTACCAAGAGCTGGGTTCAGGCTCTGGGCAGCCTACACTGCTGCCCTGATTCTGGAATAGAATGTCGGGATAAGCACACTCTGAGTGTGCACACAGATTCCTGATAACAATATGGATGTTTCCTTTGTGTGATGTGAACATCCATTTGCTTGTCAGATGCCTGGAACTGGTAAACTCTGTTTGTGTGTTGTCCATGAAAAACAGAAGGATGGATACAGACTTGGGAAATGGGCTCTGCCCTCTAAGGATTTTAATGTCTAGTTAGAGCAGGGAAGCAAGAGTGTTGAGACCAAAGTACAATGGATAAGGAAAGGAAATAGTATGTAATACATTCCATTTTTATCAGAGGGAAATGAGACAAGGGCTGGAGTATTGGGGTTCCGTGGAGAGGTCAACTGATAAGGGTGTAAGTTTTCTAGACAACCAGGACCAGGAGATGGGCTAGCATTCCTTGTTTCTCTGGCTGGTTAGTTTATTTCTATATAGTATATTTTAATGTTTCAAAAGTAAATGCTTTTGTTATATTTTGATTTTTTATATTCTGAATTTTTAAAAGGGTCTAAGATGCCCAAACTAGGTAGGTACTCATATGTAAACATTCAAAATTTCTATTTAAATTAAGGAAAACCTAACAAAAACGTGGATAAAAAATTATCTTAATAATTTAAATACAGAAAATAGTCTTGTGGTTTTTACAGTCTAGTATGTGTTCTGGAAAGTAACCAAAGGCGTGTCACAAAAAAATTACTTATTTTTTAATGGTTGTCCACGAGAACTTATTGCACAGAACAGGTTGGCCTTAAATTCACAGAGAGCCTCCTGCCTCTGCCACCACATATGACCAGAAAATTATTCTTTAAAATAGAAAACTATTAAAAATAAATCTTTTCCAGAAATGATCAGAGAGAAAGGTCAGTGATCAAGAGCATGTATTGCTCCTGCAGAGGACCTGAGTTTTATCTTGGTACCCATATCAGATAGCTTACAAACACCCAAATACACATGCCATACATAAATGCATACACACATACACATGAGAGTGTGAAAACACAGCTACATTCACAAACACATGAGAGTGTGAACACACAGATGCACTCACACACACTTGAGAGTATGAGCACACACACTCAGACACAGACACATACAGACATACACACACACACAGAAACACACATACATAGACGTACACACAGTCACATAGACATATACATACAGACACATACACACATAAATCTGAAAAAATAGAAAAGTATTCATTTATAGAGTATTTGGAGAAGTCAAATCTATTTTATCCAATTGTGACCATAATTAGTTCTTCCTGTACTTCCCCTTACCTCCTCCTCATTTTCTTTTATTCTCTTTGTATGTATGTGCCGACTTACATGTGGTGGATTTCCAGGGCTTTGATGATGATTCAGTAGCTGAAGTGCTCGTTGTACAAGCTTGGGTACCTGAGTTTCGATCCTAAGCATTAAAAGGCTGGGGATAGATTTGCTTATCTGTGAGCCCAGTGCTAAGAGGAGAATGGTTCTTGGGCTCACTGCTTCTTGAGTTTAGCCCTCTGGTGAGCTCCAGATTTGGTGAGAGGCCCTCTCTAAAACAATAAAGCAGAGAGCATGAGAGTAAGACACCTGATGATGGGTGACCTTTTGCTCCATTCACCCATGTTCACACATACTCAGCAATGTGTACACACACACACACACACACCACACCACACCAAGCTATAATTTTTTTTATCATGGTTTGTTTAGCATGGTGTTATACTCCATTGCCTGTGATTAAACTATTATATGTATATACATACACATCATTTAAAAATTCTGCTTATTTTATGAATATATTACAACTTAAATAAAAATTTACAATTTTCTGAACTTATATGACCCTTCTTGTTTAGAAACATTATAAAATCCCATTGCAGTAGGAGCCTTTGTGTGTTTGTGTAGTGCTACCGAAGCAAAAATAGTGATTAATCTAAGCAAATTGTCTTTTAAAATAATCATTCAAGTTATCCTGTTCTACCAGAGTGCCTAAGGATCAGATTCTCTTCCGTTTCTGAGATATTAATTATAAAGACCTTTACTAATAATTTTCAACCCAAACTTGATTTGATGCGTTTTGCTGATTGATTGACTTTTAGATTTATTATTTTCCCAGAGCGCACTACTCTATTCTAAAACCAGGGTAAAAGAGCTAGTGACCTGGTTTTAAGCTCAGACTTGATCAGAATGCATCAGTGCTAGAAGACCTTGTCACAGATAGAAATGATTGCCAAGCCTTTTTCTTCTGTGGTCATTCACTAACTTTCGTTCTTATTTTCTTTACCTCCAGTAATTTTGGTGACATTTGAACTTTGTAAACGCTTAATACAGGGCCCCTAAATTTATGCCCCATGTGCCAAATATAACCCCCAGTCACACCCATTTGCCTACTCTGCAAGCTTCAGTTCCAGATTTGAGCCACGTGTTGGTGACACTCCTGGATGTCTTGTGAGCCTATGGAATGTGCTGGCAAGTTTTGCCTGCCCTGTATTAGAACAAAATTGCTAAGCAGTGTGGTCTTCGTGTGTCAGGGACAGTTCTATGCCCTTTGCATGTTTCATTTCCTCTTCGTGGTGAGAGATGTAATTTCAGTTTCACAGAGGAAAAGAGAAGCATAGGTTGGGTACCCAGTAGGGTCTGCAGATGATGTTTTGCTCTAGAATAGGAATGACTCATTCTGCAAGCGTCTGAGAGTTTGTCAAACACTAGCCAAAAGTTATTGCTAAGATGCAGCCTTTTATATTACTCTCTTCTGTTTTGGAGACATTTACTTGCTGCTCCTCTTTAAAGCCATAGAGGCTCTTTGGAAGCAGAATTCCTTTTATTCCAACGACAAGCCATTTCTGTTCAGACAAATTGGAAGATCAGGGCAGATACTTTCACAAAGAAATCCAAGACTCTTCCAGTTTGTATTTTAGCTTCCTCAGCTTCAAAACTATCAGGACCTTGAAAGAGGAGAATAAGAGGCTAAAAGCAGTGCTCTCTGCATATGGTCCAGTCCAGCACCCTCCCACTTAGGTAGACAGCCCCGATGGTGGGCACTAATGATAAGTTGAGGGGTGGGGGGTAGCAGTGTAAGGTTGTTGGTGTGGAATGGAGCAGTGTCTGGAGTGGGGTGACTTGACAGGACTACTCAGTAGGGTTGCCCTTTTCTCTGAAAACTGAGTGCTATAATGACTTTATGATACAAGTCTTAGTTGGAATGGACACCTGGAGACTTATGTCATAGTTTGTGGTTTCCACCTTCCCCACTGAGTCAAAAAGCCACCTTGGCCCTCAGTATCATTCCAGCAGGTGTCCCTGTATGGCATGAAGTTGGTCATGAAGATGCTGCAGGAATGAAGCTGATGGAGGAGCAATGTGAACTGTAGACTCTGGTGGACACGGTGCTCTTTGCTCAATGATTTCTCTTACTGCATGTCTCTATGTCCTGCTTTCTAAAGCAAACCTGAAACTGAGTCACTTTTTAGACAGAAACACAGTCAACTGAGTCTTTTAATTATAAAAACTAAGGAACCCAATAGCAGAAACCTCTGCATCCCTCCCCCACTTCATCAGAATCAGGGGATAATGAAATGCTGCTTGGCCTTAAATTTTCACACCAGGAAGTATCAGTTTTCATAAATGATTCACATATGGATCCAGTCCCCATGGTGTTCTGAAGCAGAAACTCAACCTCTGATGACATTTACTTGTGTCTTCTTCATCTTAGTTCCTTGCTGGGAGAGATTCTTTTAGGAATCTTTCTCACTTGTGCTGTGACTTCTGACACCAGGGAGCTATGTCATCAGAAGAAAGCCAAGATAACCCTACCAAGTGCAATCTCTAGAGAGAAACTGGATTCCATTCCTCATTTATTTGCACCCACTAGCATGAGGTTGGAACTCAGTCTCTCATGGGCTCTGCCAACACATATGCAGAGCTGGTCTCCAGCCTATATGGCAACCTTTTGCTCTAACTTCCTCTGTTTTCTTCCCTCCTTCCAGGGCCAGTGTATGCAGAAATGATCAACAACCTCCTGGGCCCACTGGTGGAAGCTAAGGACTGCACTTTGATCAGACATAATGTGTTCCATGCTCTGCCCAACACTGCCAACACTCTGATTGGCCGTGCAGCTCATATTGCTGTGCTGGACTCGGAACTCTTCCTTGAGAAGTTTTTCTTGGTGGCAGGACTCAATTATTTCAAGTAGGGCCTCCAGGGAACAGCCGGGTGACTGGCCAGAGCTGTTTAAGACCAGCTCGGTTCTTAGCTATGTCATGCTTTTCCATACCTCTGAATTCCAGAGTGGAGTAGAAGGAGATGGAGAGTATGGAGGGATGAAGCTGGGGTGGGGCTGGACACTAGAGATATTTGTAACTGAGACATTGAGGAAGCTGAACAAACAGTGTAAACCACAACGGAGTTCTCGTGAATTTGTCTAGCTACCTAGAGTCTCATTCAAGTTGTTTCTAGGGAAAATATAAGAAAATAAGAAACAGAACACACTTGCCACTGGTGAGCCCAGCTTCATAACTACCCTGGCTCATGGGAATTGATCCAACTTAACTAGATTTTGCCAGTCTGTTATTAGGTCATAGCTTTATCATGTGTTAATTCTATTAAGTGCACACAAACATTTCAGAACTCAGGTTAACTTTTGTGTGGAAGTGGGGCATCTTCCTATATATATGACCCCCTTAGTAGATCAAACATACCACTTGTTCAAAAATTGTTCTATACACGCTCTTATCCTCTCCATGTTTTCTAAAGAAAGGACAAGGGAAAGCGTGATAAATCCACATTTTGTTTTCTAGCAGCAATAGGTAGGGCGACTGAATAAAAGGGGAGATAAAGGCGACGCTACTGGTAAATACAGGTTTGGTGTAAACAGAAACAGCTGCGGGGAACATATCGAACGAATTGTTCCACCTAACTTCCTTAAACTTTTTCTATGCATAGCCTGGTCCACAGATTGTTTTCAATAAATGAATGCCTGAAGTCCTGTCTGAAGTAGGGAAGACAAGAGAGGCTCTACCTGGCACAAGGAGGCAGTCGGATGAATGCATGCATGTGTGAAACTCCTGCAGACACACTTCCAAAGACATGCTGGATTAGCCTTGAATGCAAGGGCAACAATTCAAAACCATTAACATGGCCAGCTGTTTCTCTTCTCCCTGGAAGGAGAAAGACAACCCATGAGAGGCATGCTGGGTAAAGAACCTCAGGGGAGCTTTAAGAAGGGTGCTGTTATCTTTCAATAGTGATGTCTTCTTGCCTTAGGAAAATAAAGGGCTAGGAAAGACCACATACGTAAAAACTAATAGATAGCAGAGGCGAAAGTGAGATCAGACTGGAGAACAAAAGCCAGAATGGAAACCCAACTTCAAGTGTTACTGATGGGTAACAGATGCAGAAGTTTTGAAAATAACCGGGATATTTAAAATTGTCCCCATTTAAGTGCATTCTGTAGGCTAAAGACAAAAGGATGAACATTTAGATGAAACGCATCAACCAGGGCAGCATGAATGATCACACTGGAGACAAAAACTGTGGGACTTTTTTTTCCCTAGAAAAACCCTACATGGTATGGAAACCTGTCTGCTCTGGGCACCTGAACCAGCTTCCCAGGTCACTGATCCCATGGGAAGAAAGCCATGGGAGTCTGGGTGGATGCAAGAACCATAAATACACACACACACACACACACACACACACACACACACACACACACACACATACATTGGGAAATGAGTACAGATGGTTAGTTTGCAAGGCAACAAACATGTGGGTGGTTCTGGGAGGGGGCTGAAGGCTCTGCAAAGGTTGACCTACAGTGGGTTCAAGGTTTCTCCCAGGGTCTTTTCTGTATTTCTTGATATCCTGGTCTTGATGCATACATTTCTCATTGGGCATTTTCTCGAAGTCCCAAGTCAGGGATTGGCACAGGCTCTTGTCTAATCAGTGGCCCTGACATGTTGGCTTTGTTCCTTGGAGAACACTTTTTTCCTCATCACACAACCCAGGATCTTTTGACTCAGACAAGCGCTGCTGCTTCCCGCAGCATAGTTAATCTGTAGCAAGTTCTCCTTTCTGAATACGTGCGGAGCCCTGCCTGTCTGGTCTGAAATGCTTGTTTTCTGTTGTGTTTCCAGCCCTCAGCAGCAGCACTTGTCAACCCCTGGTCATGTGAGAGACCACGTAGTACTTACGGAGCCAGAATGAGTCTGACGATCATCGTCTTTTCCAGTAATCAGATGCCATTTTTAACTTCAATATGCTGTCTGGACTTGTGAGAACTCATGGCAATAACCGTTCAGCTGCATGGCACGCCTCTTTTAGGTGTCCTGCTGTCTTTGTAAACCCTAACTGGCATCTGAGAATCCACCCTCACCATGTAGAAGGTGTACTCACGTACTGTAAATAAGAGTGTCAATTATTGCGTGTCATGCCTCATTTGAAAAGGCTTTTTTATGTCTCTTTCTATTAAAGTATATATATAATATATATCAATATACATAATATATATGTATAATGTAAACATGGACATTCTATTATTGGTTATAAAAATGATAAACAAAATTCCTGTCAAGGTAATGAGCCAATATGTTTCTTTCCTCAGTTCTGTTTTAGGTTTTGTTTGTTTGATTTGTAGTTTCCCCAAACTAGTTAGAAATAAACGTTACTGATGTTGAGCTTATTTGGAATTTGCTGATCCAGTTACTTGATTGGAAAAGACACAATTAAAAAACAATCAAAGTCAGATTCAGATTACTCCCAACCTTGTGAGACTTTAATACCCTGTTAAAACAACTACCTAACCAATAAGTTATATTACATAAGAATTACTTTCATCAACAAAGTGGTTTCACAAATCGTTGTCAGTGAGAGCAGCTGGGGAATAGGGGAGGTGTTCCATTATTGGTAGGTCATCTGTGCTGCTCTGTGTCTAAGTCTCCAGAGTGTCTTTTCTCCTTATAGCTACAACATAGTTTCTGAAACTGTGATGTCTGTACTTTCTATTATTATCATTCCAGGCTAGCAGACATATTCATCCACAAATCAAGTTCCTTTATGAAAGAGCTTGAGCCACTACTCAATTTTCCACGGAGAAGATGTTCCTCTAAAGAATAAATTGAAGCCACAATATCATGCTTTTATCTTTGTGTTCTCAAGGTCCTATAAATTCATTAACTCTTGAGATTGCCATCACATTAATAATTCTTCCATAGGTACACATCATTCCTTGAGGAGAGCATCATGTGTATTCTTCTGGAAAACCTGAGGCTCAGCCCCTTGCTTGACACAGAATGGGGGCGGTGTGTGTGTGTGTGTCTGTGTGTGTGCTGTTTTGATGTGTTTTGTTTTGAAAGCCCTTTCCCTTTTCTCCAGTTTTTTATATAAGCCACAGCAACTGACATTGATGCCGGAGCAATTCAGCACTCTTGAAAGTTGGTACCATGAACTTCTGAATTCACAAACAGCAGCGTCACGAGATAATAACTTACAGTAGAGTTTCATGTCATGAGAAGAACCTACTTTCTCACTTAGGAAAGCAGTTCAGATATGGATGAGACAGGGAAATAAAGCTAGGACAGAGAATTTGCTGAATCAGGAATTTGCAAATCTGGGGGAAGCTTGGAAATATTTTGTAGCAAAAGGGTTTCTGGAGGCAATTTTGTAGGAAAAAATTAATAAATGTTCTATATGACTTAAATGTGACTTACAGAATGGCTTGAGGGACAGTCCCTTGTTTGAAATGTTAGGCTTAGGCTTTTGTCAGTTGAAATATTGACTCCCAGGTGTTTTTACTCTGCACATTTGGAAGTTAATTCAGTGTGTGATTGGTTAGATTATCTTTTTTTCTACTCAGGGTACATCATCAGCCATTATTAAGAGTTGGGAAAAGTTTGCAACTTTGACTCACATCTAGGAAAAGAATTATATCTAACAGTATTTGGAAGCTGATATCTGTAAATGTCACTGATTCCTTTACATTGCTCCCAATTGCAGAGGTATTTTTTAATGTCTTTTAGCTCCAGGCTAAATTGTTGCATATGGAAAAATAATTTTCCTCATCTTTCATATCCCATGGAACTTTAATAATAAAGTATATCTAACATTGTATGATTATATGTTTATATGCATATACATACACATATGTAAAGGAAAATACTTGCATTATTTTCCTATAAAGAGTATAGCTCATGCAATCACAATCATTTTCTATGTTTTGATGAGAAGTCAATGATTTTACTTTTACCCATTTTCCCCCATAATTCACTCTTGAATATATTTTTTTTATAAATATCATTTTTTTGGTATTTCTTTGGCTCTGTGATAAATCTAAGTGGCCATTAAAAGTATTAGGTTAGAAGGCTTCCTTTAATCTGGTGGGAGAAAAAGATGGCTACTTAAGCAGCCTGGGATAGAATGAACTAAGAGTGTTGGGCAAAACATTACGGATATGATCCTATGGCTCTATAATCGAACAATACTCCTAATATTGGGATTTTAGTTCCCTAGGTGGGTCTGGATACAGATGATTGATCCCCAGGAAATGTCAAAGTGATTTCAACTCTACTCAGGTAGGATTGCAATGCTTCCTTGAGCAAAGCCACCATTCCTCATTAGGGTCAAGGTAGGAGATGGATGGTAAGAGATGAATGGTGTGTGCCAACATCTAGACTGCCAAGAAGTTCTTTTTGCCCGGTGCCGTATCACTTGGCTGTAATTCATAGTCTTTGGATTTTCTAAAGACTCTAAGGACTTTTTTTCCCATTTAGCAGATAAACTATGGCTGTGCAAACAAATAAGAGGCACATAATGGCTTCAAAAGCATGGCCATGCTTAGACAAGGAGCTGCCTTGGACCAATGTCCTTTGATAGCATAGGGTAAGGCTATGAGTTTACTTATTTTAACTTTTATTTATTTTTGCAAATATTGCATATTTAGATGATGAAGAAAGGTAAGGGATTCTGTCATGGTCTCAAAGAAAGGACTTGTAATTATAGCCTGATGCCACTGTGATTTCTAACTCATATTTACTCTGCTGAAAAAGAATATATATACAATAATCAGTTTCCTAAATAAACTTGCCAATTGTCTGTGACACAAAAACCTTAGTCATAACAAAATCATTCGTGCCAATAAGCTCCACTATTTTTCTACACTTGCTTCTCGGTTGGCATTTTGTGTAACATGTGATATAAATGTGTATAAATGATAAGCAAAATAACAATAATAAAAATCCTTTGATTCTTTTACCAGAATTTGTGTGCATGGGGTATATTAACGTTATACTCACACTTTGTCTGCGTCAACTCCAGTGCTATAATAAAATGCCAGAAACAATCAACTTATTGTGAGAAAAAGCTTTCCTGTGATACATAGTTTTACAAGTGCAAGTCCATGGTCCCCTGGCCTGAATGTTTCGAGACTGTGGTGACATTATGAGACAGAACAAAGTTGTTCACTTTGTGATAGCAGAAAGAGGGGTCCTAATATTCCCTTTAAGAAAACACACTGGTAACTTAAATAAATTTATTTCACTAGTCCTCATCTCCATAAAGCTTTAAAACTTCTCAAAAGATGGGTGACCAAGACAATAATCGCTGACCATTTAAAATGTGTATCATTTTAGAGCTGAATGATTTCTTTCCATAGTTGGTCAGAGGACATGGACAACATGGGTGCTATTAGGGCACACACTGTAAGGAAGGCTTAGGGTATTCTGTTGTAGCTGGCTTTAGAGTTAAGAAAGAGAGGGAGGAGCAATCATATGAGCAAGAGGGAGTTCAAGATCATGATTAGGAAAGCCACAGACACAGCTGACCTGAGCTAGTGGGAGCTCATAGACTCTGAACTGACAGCTGGGGATCATACATAGGACCGAACTAAGCCCTCTGAATGTGGATGACAGTTATGTGGCTTGATCTGTTGGAAGTGGGTGTGCTGGAAGTGGAACCAGGATTTATCCTGAGTGTGGGAACTGGCTTTTTGTAGCCCATTCCTTTTGGTAGGATACTTTGTTCAGCCTTGATTCAGGGGGTAGGGACTTGGTCTTGTCTCAACTTGGTGTATTAGACTTTGTTGACTCCTGAAGGGAGGCCATAACACCTCTGAGGAGTGGATGGGAGGAATTGGGGGGAAGTAGAGGGAGGGGGAACTGGTGCTAGTATGTAAGATGAAAAAATAAATTTTAAAAAAGAAAGCCTTTGTCTGAATGCCAGGAGAATCTGGTTGGTGAATAGCAGAAGGCATCCAGCGACTGAAGATTCTAGAAGTCATATTTCTGTTTAATGAACTCAAGTATGCAGAGAGTTTCACATTCAGGGAGGCTCTTAAGCATCTCTGGAGCAGTGTCCCTGGTCCCTGGGTGGTGACTCTGTGGAATGTACCCATGTTGTAGGAGCAAGTCCATCTAATCTTTACTACTTTACTGAAGGCCACCAGGGTATCTATATTCCTAGGAGGAATGACCAGTGGCAATAGCTGTGGCATACTCTCTGTGCCCATGGCATACTGTCTGAACCCATGACATCATGAGCTCAGCTCGGAGGACCACAACTGGACACCTCAGATAAAGACAGAGGTTCTATGACCTGCACCAATAGGTCATTCTTCAGTGATATTATCCTAATGGGGAAGTGCCAGAGAATGAGAAAGACAGAAAGGTAGACAACAAGGAAGATAAAATCTGAGAGGGAGATCTTGCATAAACTTTGTCTTATGTCACACAGGTATATTAAGAGGTGCAGTGTCTCATACGTAATTTGCAGGGGGGAAATCAGCCAAGGTCAAGAGAGAGTTAAGTCAGACAATGTTGGCATAGGGAACATGGGTTACCTCAGATACAGTTGCCTTAGGATTGATGAACACAGCCAATGGGAAGAATCAAGTCCCCAGAAACTGTGACCCCAACTCTGTTATGGTACTGGCTCCAGTGTTAGACTGACCTTGCCCAGTCTGTATCTGGACAAATGCACAGATCTAAAGATTCTCTCATTTTTTTTATCAGGGCCTCTGAGAAAGACTTGGGTCAGACTGGCTCCCCACAGTTCTGTATGCCTCCCTGTGACTTTGTATAGGTGGATAGGCAACCACATGGTGTAGTGATGAACAAAGTAGACCAAGCTGCCTTCAGTATTCCTCTATCATAAACTGGCATATGATGGGAATCAGAATATAGTAGGAGAAGCAAATACAGAGTCACCTAGGCACATGACAGAGACATAGCAAGGGGCATTGGTGAGAAGAGGCTCTGCCTACCAGAAATCACCCCACCTCGAAGCTGCCCCAGCATTTATACCATCTCTCTGAGAGCCTGAGGACGTCCACACTGGGTTTTCCATGAGATACCGAGAAATCTATATCGGCATAATGTCAGGTTCAAAAATGCTAATTCAAATCGCAAATGAGACAGATAGATGTAGGTTTAAACTGTCAGAGTAAACCTGCACTCTGTAAGTTCTATAGTTTTGTCTTTGAATGACCTTTTATGTATTTTGCTCCGGACAAGGATGTAAAAGAACAAAGGTAGACATTTCTTAGTTTTGGGTAGAATGAAGCAGAAATTCTAGAAAGCTGATTAAATGATTTACTGTCCTCAGCATCAGTCACAGTCAAGATGTATCTAGCTCTAATATCATCCAAACATCCTAAGGGTCTTGAGCTTGAAGATGTTCAAAACTCTGTGAAAGTCACATTGACTTACAATCCCAGGTAACAAATGACACTCCTCTATATTCTTCTCTGAGGACATGGGCTCTATGAGATGTAACCAGTGAGCCCACAAGGAATAGAGATCTCCAGTGTCTGAGATTCAGTTCCTGGTGGCAGAACCAGAAACCCAAACCTGGTCTCATGACTGTCTCTAGTTGTACTATCCACATTTTTGGAGATGCAGTAGCTTATGATATCTGTGTGAACAGCACCTCCAGTGCACAGACGTAGACAGGGAGAACCATAGTAACAATTTTACAAACCTCCTGAAGCAGACTTGTTTCAGAAATCTTTCAGTCAAGGTTAAAATATGGTACTAGGGTTAGATGTAGGGGCAATTACGAGATCCATTGTTCACTGGCATCACTTTGGTGTCTGATGGATGGTCAGGTGCCTTCTTAATTCTACTGCTCAGTGATGTTACTCACTAGAATGTCATATTCACGAAGGCGCAGGGTCTGTTTGGGGGACCTCTTTGCCTTTGGGTGTTCAATAGGCCCATTATGAATCTGAGGCCAGTAGACAGATGAGTCTGTATCTGATGCACAACTGGGACTTAATGGAGTCTGGGTAAGAAATCCCCAAACCTACTCTGTCTCTGCTAAACACTTGGAGTTTCTGGGACATCTGCAGCTAGTTTTTTCAGGCACCAGAATTCATTCCAATGCTCTCTTGCAAGTCATCTCTCACTCACATCAGGAAAACATACAGCTCAGCCTGTGACCGTTAAGTAAGGCCCACCAGAAGTCGCTTCTCTGGGCATCATATGCCTAGGACCATGTAGGTATCAGAGGCAAGGTTATCCTTGGCCTGCAGAGGGCTCTCCAAGCTTGGAAACTAGCTAAATGCTCCCAGGAACTCAGTGTCCTGCTTTCAAAAGATTTGACTGAAATCTGTGCAATAAAAGGATACAAGGAAATTTAGTTTTGGGGGGGATAGTTAGACTTGTGAGAGGCAGTGACTGTTTGGGGTGCACAGCTGTTACTAGCATAATGAATGAATGCATTCTGACTCAGTCCACAAACTGACTCAGAATAATTTTTGTGAAATCTAGTGTGTGAGCTAGCAGAAACCCCTCTCCAATCACATGCTTTGACTACTTGAGACTGACTTGTTGTTGCTATTATCTGGAAAAGTGTCCTATCAGGATGCTGTATCCATGTACCCCCGAAGATAACTTGATGGCTAGTCTTGTTGGGATTAAAGAATGCTTGGCAGATGAGTAAAACACATTTCTAAGGAAGCCTAGGAGATAATTTCCATTAATTAATAAGACCCACTTTATATGAAGATAGCACCATCCTGTACTCTAGGACTCCAGATAGAAGAAAAGGAGGGAAGAGAAAGAGAGAGAGAGAGAGAGAGAGAGAGAGAGAGAGAGCCTGAGAGCCTACAAATAGGCACATATTGTCCCCTTCCTTTCTTGCTGATCTTGCTCTGCCACACACTCCCCACCATGACAGACTGACACCTCCAAAGTTCTATTTTTTGTATTTTAGGTGTGCAGTTGTAATGATATAAAACTGACTAATACAGAAAGCATCAGTTTATTTTATTTCAAAGGGAAATAATGAGATTGGTTGGGATTCATTCACTATTCAATTTTTTTCATAATAAATAGTTATTGACTCCTTTTGGGTTATGATTTAAGCACTTGCCCAATCATAGACAGCTGCCTAAACAGGCAGGATCTCTGCTTCCTTACAGTTTTTAGCCTTATGAGGGTGGCAATTATGATAGCTAAAGAAAAATTGTGGTTTTCATTTTAATGCTCCTATTTTTTCTTAACTTTTCAGGTAGAATTATGTATCCCTCACTATTCTCTGTTGTGTATTTTACCTCCCTCACAGGCCATACTATGCTGGTCCTAATAATATCAATGATGCTGGCATCCTTTATTACTGTATGTCCTTTTTCCCTATAAGATGACTAAAACTGTCACATGGTGGCAGTGTTTGGACCTCGATGGAGAATGGAATGCACATTAATTGTTGCAGCTTTCTACTTTCCTTGCACATCCAACAGCAGTAGTGGCTTATGAACAAGATTTCAGAGATATTCAGTTTCCCCCTGTATAACTAGAGACCCTGGCTCTCAGTCATCCTTTTGTTTTCTCAAACTGTAGAATTCCATTGCTCCTGCAACATGGATAGGAATTATAAAGGGGGAATATTCAACAAAGATGTAAATTAGGAAGGTAAATAATCCTCCGTAATGGAGGTAGTCATGCCAAGTGTTTAAGCAGGAGCTTGAAGCTGAAGCTATGGAGGAATGTTGCTCGTTATTTCATTTACACACCATACTAAACTAGCTTCCTTATCAGTACTGAACCACCTGCCTAGGGAATAGTGCTGCCCAAAGTAAGCTGAGCCTTCTCACGTCAATGAACAAAAAGATAATTCTCCCAAAGACCTGTCAACAGGTCAGTCTGCTCTGTGAAATCCCTCAACTGAGACTCTCTTCTCAGGTGTATCAATTTGACTGAGGTCACTGGGACAACGGGTATGTGAAATATTTCATTTTCCACCTACCAACACAATTTTTAAGATGAAATATGTCATAGCAAAACACGTTAGATGTTTCAGTACAGAAGGTCATGATCTATAAATTGAACCATGACGTATAAATTCTGTTAATCAGGTCTAAGCTACCTAAGAATATCAGAATAAATGTTTCCACTACATTTTCCAAGCACTATGATTTATCCTTGAGAGTCTGATAGGTATGTATGCTTTTGCCTAGGCCACTCCTAGATTAGATTCCTGGGCAAAGAGGGAAGCAGTCTTAGAATTGTGTGGGCACTGTCCATTGTGTCGAGAGGAGCACCCTTCTCTCTTCTCTGGCTCATAGATGCATCTGGGACCCCTGACCTGCTAAATTGACTCTTCTAGAGTCTTATGCATGCAAACACTTCTGCAGTACCAGGAGCCATTTTCTGTCACTTGTAAGTGTTAAGAATTTTTTTTTCTAGTGCTCTTTTCTTGAACACTTCGACAAACCATGGTCGTGGATTATTGTTTTCAATGAGAAGAATAATCTTGGTTGCCAACTTGACAAAACCAGGAAAAGGGAAAGCCAATTGAAGAATTGCCTCTCTCAGATTTACCTGTGGGCAAGTCTGTGAGATACTTTCCTGATCACTAATTGATGTAGGAGAACCTAGCCCACTGTTTGTGATGCAGTTCCTGGACTTGTGGGCTGGCTATATATAAGAAGGTTAACTGAATAGGAGCCTGGCAGCAAACTATTAAGCAACATTCCTCCACATTATCTGATCTAGGTTCCTGCTTTGGCTTCTCTTAGTTATGGACTAGTACCTGGAAGTATAGGATGAAACAAAACCCTTTCTGCCTCTAGCAGATTTTTATCGTAATGTTTATTATAGAAACAGAAAGCTAACTAGGACATTCAGTAAGTGATAGTTGCTATCAGCAGGCTCAGCAGTGGAAACTTGGATCAGAAACCCACTTGAATCCAATTGTGTGAGTTTCCTAACTTCACTTGATACCCACCTTGCCATTTACTCAGATTCTTCCGTGTTGACCTCCAGCCTTACTATGTGGAGTGCAAACAGGAAATATGACCACCCTTCTCCAGGAGTGCCTAAATTTCTGTCTCAAGTATTTTCCCCTGCCAAGCAAGGGAATCTTCCAGTGGAAAGTAAGGAACTTAGCAGCTGCTCTGATGCATCACTCACATTCCTGAGCATGCTCTAATCCTCTACTTCTCTAGCTCCACAAATCTACACTAAATGGCATTGCTGTTGTCACAAAGCCTGGCTTATGTCCACAGTAACTGCTAGTGGGCAGGTTACGTACTTCACGAGAGCTCATTCATACTACTCACTCATGAAGAGCTGAAACATGGGGAAGCAGATTCTGAGCAATGGATTCTGTTCATTGATCAATTAAATCTAAGTGACCAAAGCACTTGTAACACCATGTTCTTCTGTTGTTTAGTCATGTGTTTACTTATTCGTGAGCTTATTCATTCCTTCATTCATTAGTTCATTCAACTTGGCCTTGCTGAGAACCTGCTCTCTATTATAAGCTGTGATAAGTGCCAGGGAAATTACATAATATATGACCCCTGCCTTAAAGTGGTTTGGGGTTTTGTGAAGGAGTTGAATACAGGGGAAGATAAATTAGAGAGCTGTGTGATAACAGGCAAACTGGGGGATATTAAATGGAGGGAGAACTCAGCAGAGAAGTGGTGTTATAGGCTGTCAGCCCTCTCTGTGGGGAAAGGAAGCCATCTACCAAGGTGAAGCTCCTGTGTACGTGACAACAAGGGTTGATTAGATCTAGAGAAAGTAGTGCTACCTACTCAAGCACAATAAATATTCACTCTACAGTAATCTGCTGAGTACCCTTAGGATACAGAGAACAGAAATAGCAGAGAAAAAAAAACCCAGAATGTTCCAAACTAATGGAACTTACATATTCACAATAGGTTGAACTTTAGCAGTCAAAAATGTGGTTGAAAAACAAACAGAAAGGTAAGATAGTACATACAGCTTGTTGTGGGAACTCCTTCCGCTCCTTCAGCCAATACCTGCTGAGATACCAGCCCATTGGGGCGTGTTCTCTCTCTCTTTAAAAAAGTGGCCACTGCCCTCCACTGGCTCTCTGGCTTCCTGCTCTGCTTCCTGCGACTAGGCTCCCTTCCTGATTACGCAGAGGGCTGTTGTCTGAGACAGTGATCTGTAAGTTTTTCCCCCTTAAATAAATAACCATTCTATTAATCATAATTCCAAACTGGTGTGGGATTGTTTGTTACTTACGCCTTCAACAGCTGCCAGAGAAGGCCAATCACAGATCTAAAAGATAGCATTTGGTTGTGTTTGGAGAGCTCTTTCTCTATGATGGGCATATTCAGTCTTGGCAAGGTAAGCAGATGTGGCTGGGTGATTCTTTCCTGCCCTATATCCAGTAGATGCCAGAAGCAACACAACACCCCTCCCCCAGGTCCAGGGGACAAAACCAACCCATAGAGAACCACTACTGGGTTGCAAATGAGGAGTTTTGATGGGTCAAGCATCAGCTAAATACTTATGTGCCTAAAGGGATGCAAAACCAATGTTCCATCTGCTTGTATGCGATACTGGCAAATCCCTAGCTTCACTTCTGTTCTTGGGGAAGGATGTAGACATATTTGTTTGTTCATATTTCCTGTGCCCCCTACCGTCTTCAAGTTCAGTATGCCCTCTTCTTTGGAAAGCAAGATTATTTGTTGAGATTTGTGAGGACCACGGTCGCAGAAAATGTAAGTTCTGGGCCTCAGAAAGTCTTGTTTCTCATTGTATTTGAAATGGAGTTCCACAGTTCAAGTAGAAAATAGAGGGAAATAAAAATTTGAAACACTTTGCGATACACTCATGGAACTTTGAAAGCTTACCTCCATCAACGTCCTTTCAGAGGTCTATAAAAGCTACAACAACCACTTCTCACTGGGGCTTGTCTCCACAAAGAAGCAACACAAAGCATCAGTTAGAAGGACTGAAGTGTGAAAGCAAAAAGTCTGTGAAATTACTGCTGGCTTTCAGGATTCTCATGACTGGGATGGCTAAGTCTCTCATCGTCACCTCCATCTCTATGACTGGGATGGCTAAGTCTCTCATCATCACCTCCATCTCTTATGACTGGGATGGCTAAGTCTCTCATCGTCACCTCCATCTCTATGACTGGGATGGCTAAGTCTCTCATCGCCACCTCCATCTCTTATGACTGGGATGGCTAAGTCTCTCATCATCACCTCCATCCCTATCTCCACTTCATCTCCGTCTTTCTTTTTCTTAATGCCCGTCGGTATTCACTTAACTATTCAATATAATATCACGTAACTTTTCACTGAAACCAACTTCATGTTGATCTCCCTTACAACCTGGCAGATAATTATGGTTGGAAATCAGGTAACCACCATATAACAAAGACCCTTGCTGTTGGCAAAATTTCAACAATACCTGTAGCAAGCTTTTTTTATTTTGGCCAATGACCAGTTCCCTAATCATAATGTGGAGACCTCTTATTAGTTATAAATGCTTGGCTTAGGCTTGTTTCTAAGCCTTCTTTGACTTCTAGCTCTTTTAACTTAAATACACCTGTTTCTCTTTATCTAACTTTCCCTCTGGGATTTTTACTTTTTATTTTCCTTCTGTATATCTTATTTTCACTAATTCTTGTGTCTTGCTGGCAGGTGATTACTCAGCTTCTTGCCCTGGGTGTGTCCTGCTCTATAACCCTCAATAACACATATACTTTATTACTTATGTTTCAAAGGTAAGAACAAGTTTGTATATTTTCAATTTTTTAAAAATATTTTAATTCAGAGTGATTACACAGATACTGAATCTGCTGCAGATGTAGAGAGAAAGCTTTACCCAAAGTATAATAACCATGTGATTATTTGTTGTTCTAACTTAAGTCACTTTCCCAGCGTGCTTTGAGAACCTTCTGATGTGTGCATCTGGGATACTTCTTTTAGTGTCAGATGAATTCCTTTGGCATCTGTGGCATAACACTGATTAGAAAACACACTTTCACAGTAAAAGAGACTCCACAGAGCCTATTCTCTCTGGTCACATAGGGAAAGCAAGTATGAAAATCCACTCAAGTGTGTGATACAAATATCAGAATACCAAAATACTGTGATCACATCTGGGTTGGCAGTTTCGATAGTGGTTCGTGTTCTCCTGAGTCCTAATGATTCCAAGAATCCCTGACAAAAGGGAAGGGCTAGTCCCAAAGTACACCCACAGCTCTAAGTGACACATGAAGTGTGTAGAGGTGGGAAGTTATTGCAAGAGCCTCACCCATTTATCATGGCAGAGTTAGAGAGTGACAAGCATCCTTCCTATTAAAACTTGACTTGTCTATGTAGTCTATCATATTTCGCCTATAGTGACTATGGCCTAGGTCTTCAAGTTCACTGTATCCTAAAGTAGACCAAGATTTTAACTTGGTATTCCATCATCAACTCATCAAACTCCCCGTTTGTAAGTGAAGACTTTTTGGGCAACATCTGGAGTCACTGTATTCTTGTCCCTATAAAATCTCTGTAGCTCTATATTTAGATCACGTGCTGTGCAGCCTGCTCACCATAGAGTTCTGTTATAGGCCCTAGGGATTCCATAGCAAGGAATAATCTGAAACAGGGTCTGCCTTCTGAAAACTCACCATTCATGGTTGAGAAGACCTTCTGATGTGTGCATCTGGGATATTTCTTTTAGTGCCTGATGAATTCCTTTGGCATCTGTGGCATAACACTAATTAGAAAACACACAAGAGAAATGAGTCCAAATCTTGGATGATATTAGGACAAGGTTTCCCAACATCACCCCATATAAGATTTTGATTTAGATGATTCTCCATTGTGGGTGACTGGCCTTCACTTTTCGTAATGCTTATCAATATCAATTATCTCAACTATAGATGACAAGAACTACCCAGTTGTCTCCCGATAGTGATACCTCTACATAATACTAAGTATTTCAGGTTGTTGAAGGAAAAGTGTAAAAATATATGTGACAAGAACAAAAAAGGAAAGATTTAATTTGACTCACAGTTTGAGGGTGCTGCTTATCATGACAGGGAAGGTATGGTGGCAGCAGCTTGAGGCCACTGGTCACATTGAGGCTTGGATGGATAATAGAGAGAAATGAATGATAGCGTTAGCTCACCCCCCCATTCAATTTGGAACCCCAACCCAGTGGACATTATAGCATTCATTTCAATGGATCTTACTACCTCAATTAACACAATCTAGAAACCTCTAGAACAAGTTTGTGTTCTTGGTGACTCTAGATCCCATCAAGTTGACAATACTAACAATCACAAGAAAGAATAGCCTGGGATTAATAGTCACTGTATTCAGATGTGGTTGACTCTCACTGTGTTATACAAGCTTTTTGGGACATGATTCAGATAGCTCTGTTTCATTCCTCCAGAACATCTGGAAAGGGAATATAATTTTTGAATGTGTTGCCACTGAAAAAGAATAGAGTTTGGAAGAAGAAACTCATTGTCTATGATTGGATTTCATCCATTCCTCATAACTAACAGATAATGACTTCTAGTTTCCATTTTCTCTAAAACAAAATCAGGCTAAGTCAAGGTTAAACAGTAGTACTGAGGTAATTAATGGCAGTGCAAGGGGACGGCTCTTCTGTTCAGGAACAAGTGTTTCTCATTTGACCAGAGCACAGAGGACATTCAATCATCTCAGTTTCTAACCACATTATAGAAAAGTAAGGACAACCCCTCCCTGTGACACACAAATAATAAATAATTTAAGATGTAACACCAAATAAGCATCATCTAGGATTTTGCTCCCACATAAGCAGGGGAAAAGCACTTTCATGGAATAAGTTTGTGTCTCATAGCCCACCTGGGTATCTCCCTGTATCTGCTGAGCAGATATTTAGATAGTGGAAAAGGTCTGTAGGGGAACAGAGGCTTCTTTTTTACACATCTTATTTGTCCAAATGCTTCGGTAGGATTTGCAAGCTGCAACTATCTAATGAGGCACAGATTGAAAATGGCCCAAGACTCTTGTAGTGAAACCAGCCTGATGGTACCCAGAGGCCCTGGGATGAAATGTCTCTAATTGCAATTTTTAGTTATCATCAACATGATTCTCATACTTCAGTGATAACCAAGGGGCTGTGCTCACTTTTCTCAACATGTTACAGGTCTTTTAGGAAACCAGGAAATTCAGAGCCACAAATAAACTGAGGATAAGGGTAGCCCTGTTTTTCTTTAGAATGCTTGTGGTGCTCTTCAATACTGTCCTAGATGTGATTTTAGAGGGTGATTTATTTTGTACTTGGCCTTGGGCTAATGCTGTCAGGTTAAGTTCAAATAGTCACTCAAAACAATGAACACTGATTGCTTATCACATTCTAGATCATCAACAGTCTCTAATATTGACTAAATAACATGTAACAAACACTGTGTATTTAATGTCATTTACTGTGTTAAGTGGTAGTTCCCTCAATTATTGTGCTTATTTTAATTCCTTCAATGATTTTCTGACATGGACAATATCTTCAGATCTTATGTACAGATAAAACACAAGGTTGGAGATGGTGAGTGACTTGTCAATAACAACTACTATGGAGAGAAAACTCTAAAACCTCAAATCTGAGTCAACTTTGTGGACAGATATGAAACAATCAGAAATCTCCTGTTTGTTTGTTTTCTTTTTTTATTTTTCTATGGCTGTGATGCAAAACCCTGACCAGAGCAACTTTATTAAGAAAACGTTTGTTTGTCTTATAATTTGGAGTTACAGTCCACAATTACAGAGAAGTCACAGTGGGAACCTGAAGCAGCTTGGTACATTGTTTCCATAACCAGGTCATGGAGAACAAATACATTCAGGATGCTGTTCAACTAGCCTTCTGTACTCTTTTACAGTCCAAGACTCAAACCAAGGAAGTGATATCATCCACGGTGGGTTGGATCTCCCACACTGGCTAATGTAATCAAGACAATCTGCCACAGACATGCCCACAGGTGGTCACCCTTATCTGTATAACCCTACATTGAGACTTCTTCCTGGATGATTCCAGATTGTGTCAAAGTGACAATTAGAACTAAAGGTGTGGTTGCACATGCCTTTAATCTCAGCATTCAGGAGACAGAGGCAGGATCTCTGAGTTCGAGGCCAACATGGTCCACAAAGTGACTTCCAGGGTAGCCAGGACTACACAGAGAAACCCTGCCTGGAAAAACCAATCAACCAACCAACCAACCAACCAACCAACCAACCAACCAACCAACTCAACAAACAAAACCACCCAAACAACAATAACAGCTACAACAACAACAAAAACAGACCATCACAAAGCAACATTGCATAATATTTAAAATATGTACAAGAAGCTCTATGACCACAGGCTCTGTGTAGCTCTCTTTTACTGATGCAGACTTTTTAATTATGAGCACGAAGAAGCCACGGTCACTAGCACAAGACATGCACACAATAGAAAGAACCAAAAGTAGAATGGGAACTACTGAGAAAGAGGGAGCTCAGTAAGAGTGGGAGGGGGATGGTTGAGGGTGTTGGGGGTCAATGTAATCACACATTATGCACTTGCATTATTTTTTTCTATTGGTTGGTGTCCAATCATTGTATATAATATAGGGTTTCATAAAGATGTTCTTATAAATAAATATTGTTCTTGGAATATTTTCTTTCTCATACTCTGACATGGGTGCTGGGAATTGAAAAAGGGTTCTTTGGATGCTCAGTATGTGAGCTTAACCACTGAGAAATATCCCCAGCCTACTCTATACATTTTCTTTTTTGGAGAGAAGGTAGGTCCTGCTATGTAACTCAGGCTAGCCATGAACTCATGATCCTCCTTGTTCCAGCCTCCAGACTATTGTAGCTTTGGGTATCTGCCACCATACTCAACCCTTGTTTCTTACTTGGTAATTTTTTTCTCACCCCAATATTATTATGACCTTTCACTGTATCCTTCCAAATTTATGCTTCCACTTTAATAGAGACCTTAGAATTAGTAGCAAATTAAATGATACAAATTCATGCTCCCCATTGGAACATTCTGACAGAATAATTTATTGAAAAAACATCTGTCTTTTCCCAAGTGAGCAAACTATCATCTTCTCCCCAAGGCAAGTAATCACACATGTGTTAGTCTGTTCTGAACCCTATTCTTTTCTGCAGCTTTCAGCTCCTACTGGAACCACAATTTCATAATTATTGTTGCTCTGTAATAAGTCTTCCTATCCAACAATAAACCACTCAGCTTTGTTCTTGTCTGAACATGCCTTAGGTTCCATGCTCACTTTTCACTTTTGGTACAGTTCAGGATCTGCTTATCGATCCACGACAAAGAATAAACAAAATAAATTTGGTAACTTGAGTAGAGTTGCTATGAATCTGACTCAACTTGGAAAAACTTGGTAAGTTACCTGGTGATTCTTCAAGAACATTGCTAGCTGTGGTTTTCATTTCATTATGTTTCAGTAAACCTTTTTCCTTCCTGTTTATTAACACTGTAGCACATGTGTGTGTGCATGTGTGTGTGTGTTGCTTTTCATTAGATTTGCTGTGGAAATTTTTAAGTAAATAATTCATTTGTTTATTTTGCAAATGGCTGCAGTTCCCCACCTGTCCTCCTAGTCCCTCCTGCCTACCCTCCCTTGTAAGAGGAGAGAGGCTTGTTGGTTCGTGCTGCCCAGTTCCTGGATGCCCAGCTAGCTTAGCCCTGAAATAACCACACAGAAATTGTATTCAAGACACTACACTTGATGCACACATTGGCAATATATGACTAAAACAAGGACCTTATTTTCATGATGGAAAATTTCACCATTCCTTATAAAGGCTGAATCCAGGACATAGGCTAGGCTAATGTACAGAACAAACCACGATCCAGGGACCACTGTGATTCTCTCATTGAATCTCTTATTATTCACAAATCATATTGATGTTGGAGTTGAGAAGCAAATTCCCTCACCAAAACATCAGACACCCTGTGTCCTCTAGATATATGGGTAATCACAGAGTAGGCATCATTGTTTTCCAAAAGGATTTGAATATTATACTTGTTAAAGTATAAAGAACACTATTATGCAAGGGAAAAATGAACACCGAGTCTCAAGGTGCAAATGGGAATATCTCAACCCAAACTACAAAAGTACTTCTGTTCACTTGAAGTCTGTTATTTTCTTGTGTTGCTCCATTAAAAGTGAGCTGGGATTTTGCATGAAGTATAAATATGGAGGCGAGAAGCTCCACTTGCAGCTATCATGTACTCCAGCATTATGGTAATGAATGACTAAATAGGTAGGGGAGGCACAATTCTCAAAAAACAGCAAATGAATCAGATAAGTGAAACTTGGAGTTTGCCAACTGAGATTTTAAAAGGCACAAATTCCAAATCTAGTGTTAATTTTCCCCATCCCCAAATGTAGACATGAATGTTGAAGTAACTTCTGCAACAAAAATTACTTCGTATTCTTTCAGTTGCTTTCTTTGATTCAGACATTTCAAACAGACAGTATGGTCAAGTGAAAGCACAGAATACAGAGAAGGAGGCCTCCTTTATACTAGCATTTATTTGTTTATTTATTTTGGTGATATTAGAGCTCAAACCAAAGGTCATGAACATACTAGGGAAGTATACTAGAGTGCTTGAACAGAATCTGACTGCAATGCATGAAGTGGTGGAGGATAATATTAATGGAGGACCAGTAGTAACCAGGGTGATGGGCACTGATTCAGGATATAATAGCAGCAGAGATGGCATATAAATAAAACACTTTTGACATGATAATTCTGTATCAGTATTCCATTAGCTAAAAGGTTGTCTTAAGAAGGTAGTAGATGGTAAGACTATTCCCCAAAGGCAGAAAGAACATGAGTAGCTTGATTTCAAGCGGTAGAAAAGTTGCTATAAAGACAGAGTTTATTGACTATATTCTAGAGGTTGGACAATGGATACATCATAAGAGGAAAAGTGAGGAATGAGTCACACAAAGGTTGTTTAGACAGAGAGTCAGTTAACCAGGCTATTTATACTACATAGGAGTGGATAAGGACCATAACTGGGCCTTCAGGAAGGTGTTCACAATCCAGAACTCATGGATCAGAATGGAGCATTCTGTGTTCAGGTCAGAATGACTGGACAGAGAGCTGATTCCTGAAAAAATCTGGTGAGAACTTTTGTGGAATAAATCAAGATGATTCAGTAGAGTTCATGCTTTTCTGGACACTGAAACTTCTACTAGTTTATTTCACTATCTTTTGTACAAAATGGAAAGCATTTCTCAGTGTCCTTTGAACTATATTTGAGTCCAGAAGGACCAGTTCTGCTTCTTGTGAGTTCCTTGATTTTGTAAAGCAGTCATTAAGCACTCTCTGCTCAATCTGTAGAAATGACTGCATCATATGATTTGGTAGTGGGTAAGAGAGGGAAGTTAGAATTTTCTGCTGTAATCATGAACTGGCAAATACATCAGAACGTGTCGTTATCCAGTACCCATGATGTATTAACATTGAGATGTTCCATTATGCAAATTATACACTGATTTAAAGAAAGTGTGAATGAGAGAATATAGACTATATCAATAATTTATATTGATAAAATAAGTTAAACAATATTCTCTTTTGGATTTTGTTTCTGTGATTTGGGTCTTACTGTGTAGACCCAGACTAAATTTGAACTTAGGATCCTATTGTCTGAACTTCCCTAGGGCAGGTATTATAGAATCCCATCACTATGCCCGACTGAAAATAATACTTTAGATATGATAGATAAAAAATATGTATTGTTGAAGTTAGCTTTATTTGCTTCATTTTACCTTGTAAAATGGGACTGTTAAAAACAAAAGTCATGTCATGGGTGTTGGTACATTCTTTTAATCTAAGAGTTCAAGAGGCAGAGGCAGGTTTATGAAAACTTAAGAAGCTTAAACACCTTTCTGCTCCACACATAAAATTTACTAAACATAATTAAAATCTATTCCCAATATGAAGAGGCCCAACCTTCCTTGCTTATGTTTAATATCTAAAGAGGTGCTTTCATGCACAGGAGCTACATGTTCTGACCCTCTGCTCAGGAAACACCAAGTCTTCTCCAAAACTGGGTTCATGACCTGAATCAGAAAAAGTATTCTCCCTGTCCCAGGTTGTGGGAGCTCCACAGATATACTGGGCAAAAGAACACTATATCTTATGCTCAAACTCCAGATCTATTTTTATGTTCCCTTTAAAACATGCTGCCTTCCCTAGCTTTGCATTAGATAAGCTTAATCAATACTGACTCTGAGCTACAGCATATATAGCATATACAGAATATATTCTGGTCACAGCTCAGAAAATATTAAAACATTTCCAAGCATGAGTATGGTCTCCAAATGCCTCTGCTGCTCTAAACTCTAAATCTGTTTTTGTGAAGGAACCCTGATTGATATCCAAGTTTGAAGACATTCCTTGGATTTTAAATTATTGGTTAAGTATTGGGGTGCTTTTGCTGTAACTGTGGGCATCACCATTTCTCAGTGGTGGAAGAGGCGAGAAGGGTTCAGACAATAAACAAGGCCCTTGGCATTGAATCATCAAGATGATGAAGAAAGGTTTCCCACTAACAAGAAGGACCATAGACGTTACAGCAAAGGTATAGTCACACATTTTCTTCTGATGTGTCCTCACATTTACTAGTTCTTCTGGCACTTCAATGCAAGGTTGCAATTTCCCCCTATGTTTTATACTTTCATTCACCTTCTTGGCCCAGTGTCCCTGAATGATGATCCTAGGAGGAGACTCAAAGAAGTCCAAACATGACTATTATGTGTGTTATGATGTTTCTGGCACAGAGATGCTGCTTTTAGTGGGAAGCCCATTGTATCATTTCACAGGAGAGAAATTGAAACTCAATGATAAGACACTGTTGGTGCATTTTTGAAAAATATAATCAGTGTACGAGATTTGGGGAGAAGTTCTAGGAGTTTTTACTTTATAACTATAGTTAAAACTTGTGCATAGCAACCATCATGGAGACCACTTAATGTGATGTGGGTGCTCTGAGTGCCAGAGAACATCTGTTTCAAAACATCAACCCCCTCTTCCTTCCCAGGAGGTGTCTGGGATAAGACTGGCCCTTGTTGCACTCATTTCCATATGGAAAGGGCTCACTGGCTGGGCCTCTCCCTTCCCCTGGAGCTTCTCCAGCACTTTACTGAACCAATTAGATTTTGCATTTGAAGTGTAAATGCACAGCATAAAACACTAGGGGTTCTTTTGAAGATTAGCACCTTGATAAAGATATGGGGTTTTGTTTCTTTATTCTTTATCTGTGATTACATGTTACAAGTTCCACATAATAAGATGTTAAGAGGATGAAAACAGAGAGAAGTAAGCCATGTGTTCTCAGCCTCCTTGTAAGATGGATAGTTATCTGAGAAATGAACAAAAACTGTCTGTTGTGAACAGAACATATCAGTTTTGTTGATACATCCCATCCTTCTGTGTGCATTCCTGTCTGGGGGGGGGTGAACAAAAACTCAGGTATTCCTTACTTGCTGTTATGGTGTCTGATATTTCTTTCCTAGCCATGATCGAGATGATTCCAATGTAATACTTCCCATGAATTCAAAGTTGGGTTCAGGCAGAGGGATCTGCCTTTTGACTATGAGCATCTTCTAGTTCTTACTAGCTGTAGTTGGTTTCCTTGACTTGCCAACAACTATATGATTCTGGAGTTTCCTGGTTGTCCACAGTACAATGGTACCCAAGGATCTGGTCCACTAGTGAGTATTGTGAATTATTCCTGGAAGCCTGGGGGCTGGAGAGACGGCTCAGCAGTTAAGAACACTGCCTGTTCTTCCAAAGATCCTAAGTTCAATTCCCAGCAATCACATGGCGGCTCACAACCATCTGTAATGAGATTTGGTGCCCTCTTGAGAAAGAAACCTGGTCAGAAATCCTCATCAACTTAGACCATGAAATCCACTATGACAAGTTCAACGGAACTGACATATATGGACTGCCCATGCGTGCTTCAGCACTGCCAGGACATACATTTCATTTTCATTTTCCTGGAAGACCAGTCTAGTTGATATGTTTTGACATCCCATCAATCCAGTTATTTGCTTTATATCTTGTAGTTAAACTGCCAGGAGGATAATTTATTTTCTAAAAAAAAAAAAAAAAAAAGGTTCTGAAACAGGATACTACTCTAGAGCAGGACCGGCAATATTTGTGGTTTTGTTTTCATTTCAAAATCATTTTCTTATAAATTATGCCCCAAGTCTTATTTCACTTAGCAAATGTGCAGACATAACGTGTCTATATGAATAAACCCAAAAAACACTGTTTCTGTTGCTAATATGCCATTCCCAAGAACGTGCTGAGGCAGTTTGCAGTTACAGAGTCCCCTTCACCTTTACCTGATGCAGGGAAAGAAACGGAAAAAGACCTATTAAACTATTTAATGAATCAAAGAGACATAGCTAAGTTTCTTCCATAGAAGGGAGGGTGGACATCTGAAATATTAAAGTGTCCTGTGAATGCTTGGAGACTCTCCAATTGAAAGGTAGGGAAAGGAGAGATGATAGATAGATAGATAGATAGATAGATAGATAGATAGATAGATAGATAGATAGATAGATAGAGATGAGATCTATTAGGAGAAACTGGTTCTCCTAATGGAGATGGTTCTCAAAATGGCTCATGACTATTCCCTTTCCAATATGCCTCCAACCTCTAAAATATCTAGAAGTAGGTGCTGTCCAGAAAAGAAAATCATGGGTTTAAGAAAGCAGAGCCCTGCTCTCTTTTCTGTCTCTCTCTCAGAGAGGCAGCTTCAGTCTCTCTCTCCTCTCCTCTCTCTCTCTCTCTCTCTCTCTCTCTCTCTCTGCCTTTCTGTTCTTCTTCCTGTCTCCCTTCCCTTCCATAACCACTAAATAAATATCCAACCTTAAAAAAAAAAGAAACAGACCCCCTAGGTAATGAGACCCAGAGTCCATCAGCCTACAAATAGCTCATTTTATGTCCTCTGGGGAGAATTGGGGGAGAAATTTGAGAAGACAGTGGTACCCTCATGTGTTGATCTCTCTCCCTGAAACAAGGGCATAAAACTCTGAACGTCTCTGCCCCAGCTGAACTGCACACAACGTCCTGCCTGCTAAGACCACTTGTTTGTCATGCTTAGCCAAGTGGCACATTTTAATAATTGGGCAATTCAATCTCTTTGTTCTCAATATCAGAGTTCAGTGTACAGTTATTAAGCATTATGTTAAGTGCAGATTTTTGTACATTTTCAAACTGAAATTTAGATAATTTACTTCTAGTCCCAACTTGCTTATTTTTTCATGAGTATTAGAATATGATCAAATTCTTGTCTTAATCAGTTATACTAACTTATTTGTTTTTTTCATAAAGTGTATTGCATAGATCAATGTTTTATTTATATTTATATACAATTTTTATTTGTATGTGTATATGTGTGTATATGTGGTCACAGTCGTGCCAAGGTACATGTATAGAGGTTAGAAGGCAACAACTCTGAGTCCTTCTATATTTGGGTTCTAGTGATAAATCTCTGGTTATTAAGCTTGGTGGCAGGAATCTTTAATCTCTGAGTCATATTACAAGTATCTGAAGTAAATCCAAGCTAGGAACATCATGTATTTCCTTTTACATACATGTTCATGTTCATTTGTGTATGTGCATTTGTGTGCACACAAGTGTGTAGGCCAGAGGTCAGTGTTAGCTGTTCTTCTTGATGACTCAACACCTTTTGTTTTCATACAGGGTCTCTCAGTAAATCTGGAGCCCACAGATTCCAACTGGTGGGCTGCCTTTCAAGCCCTTAGAAAACTGGAGTATAAGGCACCTCATACAGGATGCTGGTTTCCCACGGGAGAGGATGATCAAAGTCAGTTTTATGTGAAAAGGAATGGAATTTCCAGGCATCCACATTGAATAGATTCTTAATATGCAGCTCTCTTTTCTCGTCTTGAGTTAAAATACTGAAATTAGTACTTTTCCCATGGAGCACAAGCATTGTTTAATGAATCCATCTGCTTGCTTGGTCTCTAAGCATTCCTTGCTTTTCAGTTTATATATTCCTCATTATGCAAACGCTTCCTGGTGGTTATCAAATCCTAGGCTCCTTTTATGTTCCTCTTCTAACATATCAGCGTTGACTCTGTTTTTTATTTCCCCATAGGAAGGTTGTTGTTGTTGTATCTTTTTCCTATTAATTACTTAAGAGACTTGGCTTCAGGAAACCGAGGTCATAGTTTTCTTGTGAATGAGAGGAGAAGGAAGATGGGGGAACAGAATGGCAATGAAAGCAGGCGTTTTGAAGTGGGAGAGGCCATACTGTGAGTCATGTGTCTATTTCTCCTGGGAGGGGCTGTGTGAAGTATGAAATATATCCTCTTTTTTGTTCTTTAAAACATTAAAATAGTGTTACAACAGTCTTTTTTATTTACTTATTGTTTGTTTTGAGACAGGGTTTCTCTGTGTAATAGTCCTGGAACTTGCTTTGTAGACCAGGCTGGCCTTAAACTCAGTGAGATGCACCTGCCTCTGCCTCCCAAGTCCTGGGATTAAAGGCGTGCATCATCACATCCCAGAAAAGTCTTGTGTTTTTTTAGAAAGCTGAGGTTGGTGACATGAGAAGTTTTTATCTGCAGCCTCCATCTTCTTCCTCTCACCCCAACCTCCTACATAATCCTTTCATTCCTGGCTCTTCTCATCTTCTTTACCACCTCTTAGACTTTCACCTCAATTCTTTCCCATCTTCCTCCACTTTATTAACTTTCTTGATTTTTTCCTTTTTTCCCTGCAAACCTTCCTTCTCTATCTTTCTTCTTCTAAGCTTTTAAACTGTAGAATATTGTTGGTTATTAATAATAAATCAGAATATTTCAATATAGGCATGTGTGTATGTGTGTATTTCAGCTGTGTGAGTATAAAAAACTTACTGTGTTTTAGGAAGCTTTAATACTCATGCTTAAAAGAAAATGTATGCTAATATGTATAGTAAGTATCACATCAAATGATGGAATGACCTTTTGCTTTAAGTAAGAACTATGATTTAAGAAACTTACAAAGTGAAGAGTAGTTAATTACATAGAAACTTACTTAATCTGGTTTTTGAAATTCTTTTATGGGCCAGTTTCTTTCCACTTATAGAATTACACATTAGTCATTCTTTAAGGGTTTGGTTGTTGGAAAATTACTCTTAGTTTATCTTCATCTAAGAATGTCCTTCTTAGATGTTCTTCATTTCCTTCTATCAATGGCTTTCATAAGTCACAGCTGAGAGTTCTTCATGTAATTTAGAACCCTGTCGGTTCTACCTGATCGTCAACATTTCATTTCAATTTCAAAAGACTGAGCGTCACCTAGGAGACACAGTTCTGAGCAGATCTGTGAGGGGTACATGTATTCAGCTAACTGAGGTGGAAGATTCATGTTGAATATGGGCAGCACCATCCCACACATTTTGGACTGAATCAAAAAGAGACATCCAGCTAAGTTTAGGCATGGCTTGCTCTCTGCTTCCGGATAGCAGATGCAACATGACCAGCTGCTGCAAGCTCCTCCCATCAGGACCTCTCTGCTGTGAGGAAGTACCCGTGAATGATGAGCCATAATAAGTACTGCTGTCTTTTAAGTTGTTTTTGTCGAGTGTTTTTTTTTTAAATATTTATTTATTATGTATATAATATTCTGTCTGTGTGTATGCCTGAAGGCCAGAAGAGGGCAGCAGACCCCATTACAGATGGTTGTGAGCCACCATGTGGTTGCTGGGAATTGAACTCATGACCTTTGGAAGAGCAGGCAATGCTCTTAACCTCTGAGCCATCTCTCCAGCCCTGTCGAGTGTTTTGACACAGAAACAGGGAACAATACTGATACCGGTGTTGCCTGACTTCGAATTTCCCTCTCTATGCACCATTTCTCTCTCTGGCTGTGCTTCTGTATTCAGAAGTTGAATTGTGATGTGCATTGGAACACATTTCTTTGTGTTTCTCTTATTTTTACCCAGCTTTCTGAGCCTGTAGATTTATGACTTTTGCCAAGTTTAGGAAGTGTAAAGCCATTGTTAACTAAATACTTCTTCAATTCTGTTCTCTTTTTTTTTCAACATCACACCTGAAAGACACATGTTAGGTTTTGTAATTGTTCAATGGACACATGAGATGCTGTTCAATTGACTTATGCTTTATTTCCTCTACATGATTCAGAGTGTGTGAAATCTATTGACATGTCCTGTTGGTGGAGGCTGCTCATTTGTTCCTGGCTGCCCACACCCGAAATAATCACACAAAAACTGTATTAATTGCAATACTGTTTGACCAATAGCTTAAGCATATTTCTAGCTAGCTCTTACACCTTAAATTAACTCATTTCTATTATTTTATATTTTACCATGAGGCTCATGGTTTACTGGTACCAGGATGGGTATCATTCTCCTCTCCCGGCTACATGGTGTCTTCCTGACTCTGCCTTCTCTCTCCTCCTCTATCTGCTTAGAATTCCCACCTTGTTCTATTCTGTGCAACAATAGGACTAAAGCAGCTTTTCATATCCATGTACTATAAACACGATTTGTCAATTTTTTACCTTCTTATATTGCTTTATTAATCCTATAATTTTAAACTTGGCAAATTTTTGTGTATCTGTGGAGATTTTACATTTTAAAATTATTTACAAAGATTTTTAAATTATATATAAATAATTTTTTCTAATAACTGTTTTGAAATATTTGCCAGATAATTCTTACATATGAATTTCTTCAGGTGATAAACTATTCTCATTCAAATTGGATTCTTAGCTGGTCTTGATTTAATTTTGCTAACTGGTATTTATTCAGAAATTTGTCCATTTCCTTTAAGTTTTCCAATTTTGTGGAGTACAGGTTTTGAAATATGACCTGATGATTCTCTGGATTTCCTCTGTGTCTGTTGTTATGTCCCCATTTTCATTTATGATTTTGTTAATTTGGATATTCTCCTCTGCCTTTTGGTTAGTTTGGATAAAGGTTAATTTTGTTGATTTTCTTGAAGAACCAACTCTTTGTCTCATTGATTTTTTTCTATTGTTTTCTTTGTTTCTATCTTGTTGATTTCAGCTCTCAATTTGATTATTTTTTGCCGGCTAATTGTCTTGGGTGAGTTTGCTTCCTTTTGTTCTAAAGTTTTCAAGTGTTCTGTTAATTCACTAGTGTGGGATTTTTCCAGCTTTTTTATGTAGGAATTTATTGCTATGAACTTTCCTTTTAACACTGCTTTCATCGTGTTCCATAAATTTGGGTATGTTGTGTGGTCATTTTCATTGAATTCTAGGAAGTCTTTAATTTCCACCTTTATTTCTTCCTTGACCCATTGATGATTCAGGTGAACATTGTTTAATTTCCATGTGGTTGTGGGCTTTCTGGAATTAGTATTGCTGTTGAATTCTAGTTTTAAGCCATGGTGATCTGATAAGATACATGGGGTTATTCCAGTTTTTTTTCATCTGTTGAGGTTTGTTTTATGTGGTCAATTTTTGAGAAGGTTTCATGAGGTGCTGAGAAGAAGGTATTTTCTTTTCTGTTTGGATGGAATGTTCTATAGATGTCTGTTAAGTCCATTTGAGTCATAACATCTGTTAGTTCCCTTATTTCTCTGTTCATTTTTTGTCTGACTAAGCTGTCCAGTGGTGAGAGTAGAGTGTTGAAGTCTCCCACTATTAATGTGTGGGGTTTAATGTATGATTTAAACTTTAGAAGTGTTTTTTTTTTTAACATATGAGGGTGCTCTTGTATTTGGTGCATAGATGTTCAGTATTGAGATTTCCTCTTGATAGATTTTTTTTCTGTGGTTAATATGAAATGTCCTTCTTTGTCTCTTTTTTATTGATTTTAGTTTGAAATCTATTTTGTTAGATATTAAAATAGTTACACTGGCTTGTTTCTTTGGTCCATTTGATTGGAATTTTTTCCCAATCCTTTATTCTGAGGTCATGTCTGTCTTTGAGGTTGAGGTGTGTTTCTTGCATGCAGCAGAAGGATGGATTCCATTTTTGTATCCAATTTGTTAGCTCACAGTGGAGTAGTATACATTGACTCCTTCTTATTCTGTAACACATCTTTCTGTTCACAATTACTCGTACAGTCTCTTTGCCTCTATTAGAGTATGTAAACTAAGATTTTATTGTATTTGTAGACCGTGGGTGAAGGGAAGCAAAAGGTTGGCTCACATGCTTATAGACAGGTGATGGGCAAGAAGCACAGTTTCCCTCTGGATATACGTGAGGTCATGTAAAGGGATGGACAGTGAAATGATGAGTAGCCTTTGCTCTAACTATGGTTTCACTGAAGATGAATGGGTGTATGGACCATTCCTTCACTTTTCTCCATTGTAATTAGTGGTGTGTGTGTGTGTGTGTGTGTGTGTGTGTGTGTGTGTGCAGGTCCTCTGATCAGTCTTGTCTCACACTCCCTGATTAGATATTACAGCACCTAGTGGTAGCTCAAGTTACAGTTCACTACTGTGTCACATTAACAGTTCTTTCAGAGAACTAACAGCATAGCCTGCTTCCCCTGGATGAAGAATGGAAAAAATCAGTGTCTCACTTGTAACATGAATAACAAAAACTCAGAGACAGACATTTTGGTTCAGCCAGAACATCAGAAAAGCAAAGCAGACAAGCCACTAGAGAGCTCTTACCTCTAAGAAATCCTCAGATGGAAAAGAACACTAGTTCCTGTCTCATCCCAGTTTATATTCCGGTCTAGTGCTGGGATTAAAGGTGTGAGCCACTACCACCTGTATCTGTTTCTGCATTGATCTTGTGTAGCTCGGCTTGGCCTGTAACTCACAGAGATTTATCTGCCTCTGTCTCACAAATTCTGGAACTAAAGGTGTGTGACACCACTGCCTGGCCACTAGTGGTTTAGTTTAACCTTCTGGTCTTCAGTCAAGCTTTATTTAAAAACAAATAAAATATCACTATAGTCACTTGCCTGTACCACTTTATCAAGGGAAACAGAGTCCATTCTGCTTCTGGCAGATATAGTTTAAAGGTTAATTTCTGTGTTCAATATCACTGAAACTATCTCATAGAACTTTTATGTTGCATGTTTCTTTAAGAGAAAGTAAAAGATTCACCCCTACCTATTGTCCCCAATGGAAGAACAAGAATGATTCTAATTATTGATTTTCTGTATGTGTACATGTGTGTGGGCAGATCAAGTGTGTGTGTTTGTGTGTGTGTGTGTGTTGGGGAGGAGTGTTTGATAGTGTTATTAATGGTTTAAAGAGAACAGTATCACTTCTTTAGGTTTGGCTAGATTCCTTTTATCTGTTCTCTGTTTGACAATTTCATGCATGCACACAGTACTTCCTGGTCCTTTCCATCCCTCCATCCTCCCTTGTCCACTTCCCTTGTCACACTCTTCTTCCCACCAAGTCCTCATTTCACTTTCATGTCTTCATTTTTGTTTTGCTTTGTGACTCACTGGGTTTAACCAAGACCAGTTTTGAGATCATGAGTGTAAAATTATCCACTAGAGGTTGTTTTGTTTCATGTGTGTGTGTGTGTGTGTGTGTGTGTGTGTGTTGGGGGAGTCACAGCCATTATGTGCTTGCTGCTGATTCCAAGTGAGTATTACTACCATCTCCTGTCTAATCTGCACATAAACAGAGACATCATTACTGTGCTGTTACTCAAGTTCCAAAGGCCGTGACTTCCGTATGCTCCAGCTCTTTCCTTCACCTTTCTTGTGTCGCTATGTGTATGTCATGTCTAGGATATTGCTTTTAGAAGGCAAGACAGGGGAAGAGTGTGTCTGTATTGTCCTAGCCTAGAAGTGAAAGAGTATCCGAGGATTTTCTTCCTGTGATTTGAACACATGCTTGTTGGCAATTATCACATCAGATTTAACTGGCATGACTTTCCTTCTTGGTACACTTTAATTTTAAGAAACTTTAATGATTTATTTGGTAACTTTTGGTTTATTTGGTGTCTCTATGGTTACCAATGACCCTTTCTGGAGTTGCCTAATGATTGGGAAAACTTATGCTCAGATAAAGTAGACAGAGATATGTCTTCATGAAATAATTATTTGGCTTATAAGGACCACAAGGCTTTTAAGGACCTTATTGTTATTGTGTCTCTTTAGGGCCTTACAGTGATGTCAACCTTTTGACAGTATGACATGATGTTGTTGTCGACAATATCATGTTTCATAAGTACATGATCAAGTAAAAAATAGTGCAAAAATAGATCTCAATGTTGTATGTAATTGTATGGAGTTGGGCTTCATGAAGAGTTACCATGGGGTCCATGTGGTCAGGTCAAAAGGATCATTTTCCTAGCCCACGCCCATCATTGCAGGGGTCACCTGTTTCATAGAATGAGGAGAGTTTATGTAGCTCACTGGCTGATACCATGGGTCTTTTGCATGTGCGATCACACTGTAGTATATTCTGGGCAGGGAAGGGCACAGTTGGTCAAGGACAGAAATGAATTCCTGGCTAAGCTGCAAATTGTGTAGTTTTCCTGTCCCAGTTTCTCTCAGAGAAAGAAAGAGGACTTGTCTGAACCCCATTATACTTACATATAGGATGGACATAATAAAAAAATAGGTATTCATAAGGATAGTGGAAAGTTGGTTGGAGGTTTCAAAAATATTCTAGTGTGGTGGCATATTCCTGTGATTTTGGTATTCTGTAGGTTCAGGTAGGTGGATCAGGAATTCAAAGTTAGCTTTGGCTACATTCCAAGTTTGAATACGGGGTACCTAAGATACTCTCAAGAAACAAAACAACAAAAACCATGAGCAACATCTAAACCAAACCAAACAAACAGGTTGAAAAATGTCAGGATCGTCATAGGATCTATCACTTCACCTCTTACCCAGACACTTAATTGAAGTGTTCTGATGTCAGTGTGTCTAAGAAGAGCCATCAACTCCTTTTAGATATATAAAATGTCCTTTTACCCACTGTATCTAGGAAATGCTGTTTATCTATGTGGATCTCGAATATTCTAAGCAGAAGTCCCATTTACAGTGTGTATACTGTCTCAACACAGTTTGGGAAAACATGTATTAAATTTACCTACCGTAAATGCTATAACTTAGAGACAGGTTTACTTGACTAGCTCATAATATCTATGGAGGAGGGCACTAAAGGAAATGCTGAATGGTTATTTTATCTTTATTCACTTTAGATGTATGTGTGCCATCCAGTGCATAATGGATGGTCATCCATCTGGTCCTTTCTGACTTGCCACCTAAATGTACTTTATTCTGTCCCAGTGAATGGGAACATTCCCTGTACAGATCCTGTTTATAAGAGTATATGCCAATTTGTGTGGGATAATAATGATCAACACACCTTAATTAATACTTGCTTAATAGTAACATATTAGCCACTTTTCTGGCTTCAGAACCAGGGGCTTTTGTCAGCGTAGAGCCTGAGACTAATGAGGCACTTCTGCTTTTATAGAGGATGATGCATGGCTCATTCAAACCCCATCTATTATGTGCACCTGTGTATCAGTTGTGGTCTGTAAGGACTCTAGCATCTAGGATGGTACTCAGCTCTTCAAGCTGCTGAACATTTGTTAAGGGCAAAAACAGCGTCTCTCTTTCCGTGGTAGCCTCAGCACCGTGTGCCTATTTGAAAATATGATTAAAATGCACAGAAGTAGCTTTAAGATTTACATCAGCTTGTTTTCCCCCTACAAGACTTTGGTAAGAAAATATGGATAAGACAGAAAGACACATCGTGATTATAAAGTCATTGGCACCATTTACTACTGTGGTTTGAGTTGTCCATGTCCCTCAGCAACATGAGTTATTCTGAGGCCAGTTATAGGCCTGTGTTTAATTAGAAAGCACATGTATTCTAAGTCTTACTCTCTGCTGGTTCTATGTTCATATCATGCTTTTCTACACACCATGATACTGACTTTGGGTATTCTCCATTTGTTATACAGCTATAGAAAGAATGCCCATTGCTCTAAACTGTGCTGAGACACCTTCTATCTCTATCAATCCCGCCCAATGGTGCAGCATGGTACTTACCATACCCACAGCACAGAATTCTGACTTCTTTTCTCCCTAAATCACAATTTTATACATTGTAACATGCCCATTATGATTACATGTCCATTCTGTTTCACACAATGAAGATACCATGGTTTCACCCCACAAAGAAGACAGTCATGTGACTACTGATGGTGTTAAGAGATTTTGTCCACCCGAGGCCTTACATAAAAGGACCACAGGATATGTTCTTCTGCCTGGTCTTCCATCTCTGTATTTTGTTTAAACAATTCAAGAGTATTAATGCATTTGGAATTCTTTAGAACACATAAATGATCTCACACTAATCTTCTTCCACAAGTCTTATGGTCTTCTGTCACTTTTACAAAAATGTTCTTGTGCTGGGAAATGCCTGTCTACCTCTTCTGACTCCCACTCCTATTTCCTCTGATTCTTCACCTAGCCCCTTCTTTGACATGTGCTAAATAAAAAGACTTCCCCAATAGCAGAAGATCATTATCTGCAGTTGGCTTGGGATGCTCCATTTATGAGTATGATGACCCATCAGGTCACAGGGCTCAGTAAATTGAAAGCTACCATTCATTCTTGAATCTCAGTGTGGTGAGCATTATTTTCTGGCCAGTGTACTCTGAAGTTCATCATTTTGCAGAAGATGCCCCTCACTATCCAGCTTATCTATATCTACAGAGTCTAGAGGTACAGTCATCTTGTAGCTACTCTTTCTCAAACTGTCCTTTACCTATACAACCGTACTTTTCATGTTGCACACCCTTTGAAATTCTCACTGTCTACCAGCTGTGACAACTTGGCTTTAAATATCCTATCTACTGGCTATGATTCTACTAAACAAAAGGAGTTTTCTTCCTGTGAAACTAGGTAATCAAGGTCTTAGCATTTCTCAAGCGTGTGCTAATGTATTTAAAATGCAAACTACTCTTAAGATGGTAGTGACAGCACTTATAGCGGAGAATTAGAATTTGGGATTTAGCCTTCCTGGGGTTGGAGATCAGCCTTACCTACATAAGCACACTGTTTTCTGACCATGACATTGGTAAACACATTAAATATTTAGAAGGAGGTCATGCTATAGCAGTACATGCTGCTGGTTATTATCGTGACCTGCCACCTCCTCCAGGAAGCCTTCTCCAGTTTACCTTCAGTACTTACCTTATCTCAGGTGTTTGAAAAGTCTTGGGAGATGATCTTGGAGGCTCAGGAGCCCTTCCTGTTCTTTCTGTACATCATGGACGTGGGAAGCTCCCTGATGTGATGTTTTAGTGCTTGAACTCAGGAAGGGGAATTTGGAATTGTATTGGTCGAGGATTAACCATTATGCCTAGCAGAGAAGTATAATATGTTATCCAAATTGGAGAGAGAAAAATCTAGTCCACAGATGCCCATAAGGTGGCGCTGCATGTCCACAATCACAGGAAGCAGGATTCTGTGGAGAGGCAGTGGGGTCTATGGCAAGGCAGTCCTGGAAGAAGCTGCTCATGGACCAGTTTGGGTTTACACTGAGACCTCATTCTAGCATTCATGATGCCCTTCTTTTGGGGGCTTGAAGAAACTAGTATTTGGAATTTAGATGCATAAACCATTTATGACATAAAATTTTAAAAATTAAGTGTTCTTTACAGGATTTATGAAAAATTTACAAAAGCTGTGAGGGGTTGGTAAATATTAAAGTAAATATAGCCATTGTGGCATCTTTTGCATTTATGAAGTTTGCTTTGGTTATTTGGTTATTTAATTAACTCAGAAATACCAATAATCACTTTGTAAACTGTGTCTTTATTATACTGAAGTTTCTAAACTGAGCTATATACAACATTCTTAAGGCTGTCAAGTCCAGATGCAAATATGGTTTTTTAGGTTTTGGGGCCACACTTTTGTTCACTTCTATATGACACCAACTCAATTACAGTGTCTGCTTTTCCTTGAACTGGCAATGCATCCTTGGATGAAATACTCACACATACAGGTCTAGAGATGCTTCTTCCACCAATATAAGTTGTGTTAATAAGTGGCTGTAGATGATAGAATCACACAACCTGAGTAGGCCATTCATAAACTGGTGGGATGTGCAGGTTGTTAGAACATAGCTTTTATTCCATACTAATCATTGGTGATTCATTCTCTAAATATTCTCTTTTGGTATGTACAGGAATGTCTTCTCTTCTCTAGTGGGTCTGTTGGTTTTAGCACAACCTCTTTACAGTGGTACAGTAGCATAGTAGAGCTTAGGGGATTGTGCCATGGTCTCTGTTTCTCATCATTTTATTCTATGATCTGAAACAAAGCACTTACCTTCTCATAACCCCACTTGTTGATTTCTAGGATAACTTAGGTTATTGGGAAGATTTATTTTTCCAGGCATGACCACTGTATATTTTATCTTTAAAATAATATAGATTCTCATGTATGGGCATCTCATGACAATGATTGTTCTGAAAGTTTTATACCTTCACAACAGATCACTATATAATGTCCACATAGATTTTGTTCAATATTTTAGTACATTCTGTGTGTGTGTGTGTGAAAATATCACTACCTAATTAACAAGTGGATTTCATACATGAGAATCCCCAGAAAATACTACGTAAATCTCATGATTAGGAAGGAAAATGCTACCATGTGCCAACTGGTTTGATCTAGGATATTGGAGGTACAGCAACCATCAAAAATGTCAACAGACATAAGAGTAAATGTGTGATGCCTTCCTTTATGGTGCTAAAACAACGATTCACCCTCTACGAAGCTAAGTGCACAAGGCCACACCCCACCGCTCTGAAGCTCAAGAGTCACTGTAGATGGTAATGAAACACATGGAAGCTAATTTCTGTTGCTGCTCTCTACAGAATGCACTAGCTGGCTTTCCCTGGGGATGAAGCGCAGGAGCTTCATTTTCCCACCTGCACAGGTTGCTCTCCATGGTACTGACCTATATGTACACAGCCTTCTGCTTTCTAAGAGCTCAGGCTTACTCTCTGTGGCTCTGGGGCTCATGAACTCACACTCCATTTTACCTAAGAACTCTAGGCTGCTTCCTGTGATTCTAAGCCATAAGCACTCACTCCCTATCTTTCTGTAAAACTCATGGTGTCCCTTTCCTTGGTTCCCTATGGGAACAATCCTTCCACATCCTGCTTCCTGTCTGAAGATAAGCATTCTCATACATTGGGACACTATTTTGTGGTTTTTAAAAATGAACAAATAACACCCCCAAACAAAATAAAAAACGTGGTTACAAAGACTTTGTCCACTTCCAAGTATCCTACATGTCACGCACTCCTTCACCATCAGTGGGAATTCCCTAAACTCATAGTGTGCGCCACAATGTATATTTTCATGCAAACTACTTTACTTTTTCCATCATATAGAGTTGTCCTTCATAATTGGGCCACATCTTATTTCTGTTATTCAGAGGCAATACCCTTACATCCTTTCCCATGGTTATATTAGTGAAGTTTCTAAGTTTTTGAGGCTTCATGTGACTTGATAGGGCTCATGTTTATACTCCCATATAGGCTCACTATTTTCAGTTTCTTAATATAAGTAAATTTTGACATACCAAGTTACTTGTTCATGCTCTCAATATCCAAAAATGAAGCTCTCCTATAGAAAAGCACAATTCTATGTAGCCCATGGTAACCATTGTGTCTTCCTGAATAAACCCATCTTGCATTTGACTTTTTCTCATGTAGAGTAAAGGAGACAACTTGTCAGTTGGTGTAGCTAAGTAATTAGAGCAATACTCATTATCCTCTAATTTTAATATATGCATATTTTTATTAGTAGGTTTTATTTTTTTTGTGTATGACTGTTTTGCCTACATGTGTGTCTATGCACATGTGTGCCTGCTGACCAAAATGGCCAGAGGAGGGCATCAGATGCTGAGAGACAGGGTTTATAGATGGTTGTAAGTCAACACATGGGTGCTAGGAATTGAACAGGAAAAGCGATCAATGCTCTTAACTGCTAAGCCATTTCTCCAGCCATATTATGCTAATATTTAATGAGAGATTATTATGAACTTTGTCTCCATTGCTTACAGATGGTGATATTATTTATTGGTGTCATGGTTTTCCTAAACAAGAGAAAGGTCTCAAATGGCAGGTGTTGAAGCCTTTGCTAAGTATATTTGGAGAAAAGTTGCTAAAATGATTAGGCATTTTCTCAGGTGACTTGTCATTTTCAGTATTGCTGTGCTTGCAGGTCCTCAGGCAAACTGGAAATAATTATTGACAATGAATGTCTAGTAAGTGTAGGGTGAAACCTAAAGGCATTTGGCCAGCCTAGGTTGATAGGTTTTCACATATTCATCTATATGAATACTTAGATACATTAAGTTTAAATTGGAGAAGGGAAGGAGAGAGAATTATAATCTAATCTACTAGGACAGGAGTGATGACTCAGTAGTTAAGAACATTTGCTTTACTTCTAAAGCACCCAAATTTGGTCCCCAGTATCAACCTGCTGTGACTCATAACCACCTGTAATGACAACTCATAGGGATTTGACAACCTCTTCTGATATGTGCATGAGGAGACACACACACACAATCACAATCACACTGTCATAAACACAGTCATACACCATTAAGAACATCAATGTATTATTCTTTTTATTTAACTTTTATCCTATTTTTTAACTAATATTCATTTGTTGAGTATCTGCATAAGATGTAGAATGTGTTGAAAAGGATGAGCATAAAGAAGAATAAATGCATTTTCTATTCTTAAGATGTTACAGTGTTGCATGGAAAGAATATTGCTAAAATCTACTGACATTCTATAAAACAGAATTTTAGTTAGGTTGGGTGATTAGAAAAGTGTAGTGAGCCACAGAGAGTCATGTTCATCAGCAATGTCTGGAGAAAAGGTGATCAGGAGATACACATAGAATTCACTAGTTATCTGAATAACTAGGTTAATTCCAACCCATATGATGAACCTAAGTTTTTTTTTTTTTACAATAAGTTAGACATAATTACTTGGAAGCATTCCCATCTTTAAAAAAACAAGTGTCTGAAGGATATAAGCTGTGGCCACGTGGTCACTAAGTTCTCTTTCTAGAAGGTGAAACAGTTTTAGGAGTAGAGGGCATGCCCCTGGTGAGTGTTTACCTGCTGGACTTGACGATCTCAGTTCTTCTAAAGACTCATTGACTCATTCTCTCTTTTAAACATAGAATGTCAGGATAATTCATGTTGAGTCTTAGAGATGAAGAATGAAGGAATCAGGTGCATCAGTGTACTTTGCTCCACCCTCATCCTTTCTCTGGAAATGAAGCCTCTCATGCAGGGAAGGAAAGATGAGTTCCCAGCAAAAGGACATCACAGAAGTATAAGACTCAGAATATTGGTATCTGTAAAATAATTGCAGCCAATGTGTTTAGTCTAGAAAAATATGAACCTTTAAATGAACCCCTACTAAGAAAACATAATCTAAAGGTCAACCATCCAGTAACATTCAATAGAGCATTATGGAGACAGGGTAGCAGAAACTGCCTCTGGAGATGAGGTTGTAGAAAGGAGTGCATGGACTTTGTCTACACAGACCTGACTTTTGGAGAATAGAGAAGCACAAAACAGAAAAGTAGTAAGAGGCACAACAATGAGAACAAGTCATGGAATCAAATACTGCAGGGCCTATCAATAAAATAACATGAAAATAACTTGTAAAATAAAGAAGGCAAAGAGTATTTTTACCAAAGGCTTGATGGTTTAATCTTGCCATGAGCTTTGAACTGGGTGTGGTTGTGGATTTGCTTTAGTCTCTGACATGGAAGAAGGCAGCAGGAGTCTGAACTCACTGAAACTGTTTCAAAATACCTTACAAAAAGAATTTGAAAGGTGATTAAATTCTAAGGACTTGTGAGATGGAGCTACGGACACAGAAATAGATATACAACCACTCCCAAGTACTGATCAAGAAGAAAAGCATTGGCTTTAGTCAGAATGCTTGGAAACATCAGAGATAGATTTTAATTTTGACAGGGATCAAAGAATTCACCTGCAGACTCCTCACAGAATTACTATGCTAGATAAATTGGTACTGCAAAATTGTAAGCTGTCCATATTTTGTGGCCCCATTTTATTAACACGATTATTTTTTTAAATATACATAAGAGAGGAGGCATTTGCTAATGGTTTGCTATGCACCTGGCAGTGTAAATATGCAGCATTTCATGTGGGATTTTCAACATGAAAACTCTTTCCAATTTTCCAAATATATAATTTTAGTCTCCGAGGAGAGAAATCTCACTCTTAAGGTGACACAACAGCAGTTAGAGATGTGAGATTTGAATGAGGAGTAATTTACCTGAAGTCCATATCCTTACAGGTGTCTCATTTAGGTGTGTGTGTGGGGGGAGGATTTTCTTCAACTCTATGCTATTAGATTTGAACCACCTAGTGCTTTAGTTAAAGTTTCTTTTGCTGAGAAAAACCCAATGAGCAAAACAACTTGGTTAATAAGCCTTAATAACTTACAGTTCTGTGTTACAGTCCCTCATTTAAAAAGCCAGGTAGAAACCTGTGCTGGGCAGTGGTGGCACAGGCCTTTAATCTAAGCACTTGGGAGACAGAATTAGGCAGATTTCTGTGAGGTTGAGGCCAGCCTGATTTACAAGAACTAGTTCTAGGACAGGTTCCAAAGCTACAGAGAAACCTTGTCTCAAAAAAACCAAAAAAAAAAAAAAAAAAAAGGAAGCAAGCAAGAAACCTGGAGACAGAAAATGATAAAGAAGCCATGGAGGAGCTGCTACTTATTGGCCTGCTCCCACGGCTTGCTCAGTTGCTTTCTTTCCTTTTCCTCTTCTTTTTATTAATTATTGATTGATTGGTTCCTGGTTGTTCAGCCCTGAAATAATCACACAGAAACTATATTATTTAAATCACTGCTTCGCATGTTAGCTCTAGCTTCTTATTGGCTAATTCTTACATATTAATTTAACCCATCTCCATTAATCTGTGTGTTGCCATGTGGCTGTGACTTACCGGCTAAAGTTTCAATGTCTGTCTTTGGCAGGGTTACATGGCTCCTCTTTAACTCTGCCTACTTTCTCCCAGCAATCCATTTAGTTGTTCTTGCCTAGCTCTGTTCACCTATAGCTCTGCTAGAGGCCCAAATCAGTTCCGTTTTTAACCAATGATATTCACAACATACAGAGGGGAATGCCACATCAATTAATTAATTTTTAAGATTTATTTTACATCCTAAAAACAATTTCCCCTCTCTCCTCCCTTCCCATTTCCTCCTCCACCTCCTCTCTGTTCCCCCATCCATTCCTCCTCTGTTTCTGTACTACAGAAAGGGACAGAGCTCCCAAGGGTGTCAACAAAGCATGACATATTAAGTTCAGGTAGGACTAAGCTCCTTTTGTATTAAGGTTGGGCAAGGCAACCTAGTATAGGGAATAGGTAGTACCTGACAATCACTTGGCCAAAGGTGATAACATTTGAAGTGAGATGGGCCCTCCCATATCAATAATTAGCCAAAAGTTATCACATAGACTTATATTCAGTAAACTTTTGGAGTTATTTTCTCTATTAAGATTCCTTCTTCTCTGTGTCTGGGCTATCTCACTCAAAATAATGTTTTCTAGCTCCATCCATTTTCCTGCAAAATTCAAGATGCCGTTATTTTTTTCTGCTGTGTAGTACTCCATTGTGTAAATGTACCACGTTTTCCTTTTACTCATTCATAGGTGGTTTTTAAACATAAAGCAAAGAAAACCAGCCTACAAATCACAATCCCAGAGACCTTAGACAACAATGAGGACACTAAGAGAGATTTACATAGATATAATCTACATGGGAAGTAGAAAAAGACAAGAAATTGGGATTCTGGGGACCTTGGGAGGAGGGTTAAAAGGGGGAAGGGAGAGGCAGGAAGGGGAGCAGAGAAAAATGTAGAGTTCAATAAAAATCAATTAAAAAAAGAGTTCCAGGGGGTCTGATGCTATCTTCCGGCCTCTGAGGGTGATGCATGAATGTCGCACACACAAAAAAGAAAGATTCCTTCTTCTTTCTTCTCATATGTATCTAGATACATTCAAAAGATATCTATTTTGTCAACTTGAATCAAATGAACAAAAACCAACCAGAATAGCAAAGTCTTTTTATTTTACAGCATCTCTTGATTCTAACTTCCTTCTACTAGATGTTAGAAGTACCTTGTCCAGTCAAAATATTACAGATAGTACAGCGTCCCACAAGGGTGAAATTTCTCCTGTTTCAGAGCTGAGAAAGACTGATCTGGAGTTACACTTGATATTTGTGGAACAAAATATTTCAATATGATTGTTCCCCAGGCACTCATTATGATTCCTCCTAAATCTTCCCCACTTGTGTAATAGATTTTTTTACAACAACACTATTATCCATCCATTACACAAAACAGAAACTTGGGAATCATCCTAGACTTATTTCTCCATACTGCATGAATCATTTGCTTCTTCAGAAGGAAAATGCTTTCTCAATATATGAAGACTTACCATGGCTACCCATTCCTCAAAGAAGACAGTGAAGAGGTGACATGTCACTCACAAGTAACATGCATATTATCATACAATCACTAGGTTTTATCAAAGATTCAAACATTTTAGTTCCATTCAAGTCAAATGTCATATACATTCTGTTTCATTATTTTCTAAACTTCTTTTCACAAATCTCTGCATACACTTTCTTTTCCTCCTTTGATTATTTTTATACACAGCTCCATGGGCAAGGACTGGCTCTCAATGACCAGACAAGAAGGATATGGGGAAAGAACTGTCCTTTTAAAAACAAATACTGCTGCTTTGTTTTTGCTTGCCTTCCTTCCTTCCTTCCTTCCTTCCTTCCTTCCTTCCTTCCTTCCATCTTTCTTTCTTTACTTTTTAATTTTTTTCTCCTCTTTTTTTGAGACAGGGTTTCTCTGTGTAGCTTTGGAGCCTGTCCTGGAACTTGCTTTGTAGACTAGGTTGGCCTTGAATTCACAGAGATCCATTGCCTCTGCCTCTCCAGTGCTGGGATTAAAGGTGTGTGCCGCCACCACCTGACTTGCTTTTTCTTTTGAGACTAGAACATCCCTATTCTTTGCTTTGACATTGAGAGTGATGACAACTTATATAATATTTCTGTCTAAAAATGCTTTAATTTATTGTTGATTCATTCTTCATTAACATGTGTTGGCAAGAAAAAATTAAAATATAAGATAAAGAAAAAAAGCATGACCCATGTACTTATGGACTTGCATGATCTGTGCCACTTTTCTTTCCCAATTTTTTTATTGTGTTTGCTTGACAGCTACACTAACATACCATTCTGAAGACAGGGGTTGAATTGAGAAGGTTGTTGAAGAAGTATTATGTAAGAATGATAGCAGGAGGCAGGTACGACCAGGAAAACAAAATGATGTTCATGAAATTAATAAACATTATTGGATCTTGGACCTGTTGCATCCATTTTCTTAATGGTATTTTAACAAATGCTTTTGCATCCCATATAAGGCAGTGAAAAGACAAAAACAGCAATTGCACCAAAGCCTAATTTGGTGAACCAAGTTTTAAGAGATTACAAACAGGAGACTAGGTGACTCAAGTGAGCCCCATCATGGAAAGGCCCACCTCATGAAAGCTGCATCCCTGGAGCTTCCTGTTCAGAAGGCAGGTAACTCCAATGATGATGGTCTATTCACTGTTTATTTAACTTTAGGGAGGGTCCTATTAAACCTAACAATGTTCTAAGTTTTCTGAGCTTTCTTGCTCTTTCCAGGAGAAATGTTCCATTCAAAAGAAATAGCTACAGAGCACTTACCCAGTGCTGAACTCCAATAAGGAGGTAGGGAATAGACAAGATCTCTTTTTTGGAGATGCATAGGTCCTGCCATGTTTTCTGGATCCCGTTTTATGTAATTTCCCCCAGAGACCTCTTGATCATCTTATCCTCAGCCACCTTAGACTCAGTTGTTCTTCCAAGTCTCTTCTAAAGACACAATCGTCTTTCAGTTCAGAGGCATCCCTTCTTTCTCTATCCTCAGTGCCTTCCCCAGGACCCTATCAGTAGAAAGAGCATAAATTGAGAGAATTGCTCTAAGGGTCACGAGGGGAGAGAAAGGGGTCAAGTAATTGATTATTGGATAAAGAACAGAGTGTTATTCTTGTATCTGATGGTGAAAAGTCTTACAGATTAGTTCATAACTTGGTGTGGACACTGTGTCCAGACAATGGTGCTCTTAGCAGGCAAATGATGGTGTCACTTTAGAGATAGGTACCCAAATGTCCTGATGGTGGAGAGAGTGTTCTGGATGACCAAACTAACTGTGTGTCAGTGACTGTCTTGAGTCAAGGTGACTTGAGGTTAAAAACAGAAATATAATAGATAGCTTAGGTGAAATAAGTTTCATGCTAACTTCAAATAATTAAAATTCAATCGCCTCAGTTTTATTAATTGTATTTTAAGGACTTAATATTTCCAAAGATCTGGTGTCACTATGTTGGGATTAATGAGTCCTGTCCTTCAGTTGCTTTTCCCTCCTAGAACCTTCTAATAAATTACTAGAAGCTGTGCTTAGTTAGAGGATCAGAGGATCACCTGTTGTCCTTTAACTGCAGTGTATTTAAGTCTACATGGTGTTAGTAAAGATGGGCTTTCTGAACCAGCGTTTGGAGCTGCGTGTGTCAGTCTCTAAGCCTCCAGCCCCTTGCCCGAAGCTAGCGAACTGGGTGCCAGCGCACAGAGTGCAGACACGGGGGCGTGGTGCGCGGCATCACTATATTAGGTTGTACAAACACAGGACATTCTCACCTGTACAGAAGGTTCTGTTTTAAAGAATCAATTTATGGATCTCTCTCTCTCTCTCTCTCTCTCTCTCTCTCTGTCTCTCTCTCTCTCTCGTGTGTGTGTTTCTGTCACATGTTTCTGGGACCTCAGGGATTTCAGAAAAGTCAGAGCAAAGGACCAAAGATGAATGTGTTCTGTGCAACTAGACAGTTATTAGTGAAAAGCACCGCTGTCTTGAGAGCAGCATGTTGCCTAGCACTAAATGTAGCTTATCATTTTTGATAGAGAACACAGCTTTTCTTCTCATAGTAACTCTCTTTGAATTTTATATGAGTAGCTGTATAATTATTTAGTTTTCATCTGTGGGCCAATGATTATTTCCCATGCTTGCCTCAGAACATAGACAAAACAATTATTTGATGACTAGTTTAATGGAGCAATAAATATTCATAACCAGAAATATTGTGTCTATGACACTATTAAAGTGGGTTTTTTGGGGTTTTATTATGATAGTCAGGGTGACATAGCAATTTATAGGTGAGAGAACTAGAGTTTGATCATTCAATTTCTTTAATCAGTAGATGATAAAGGTCTAGAATAGAAAATCTAGAATAGAAAAATTGGAGGAGAGATGACTCAGTGGTTAAGAGTACTTTTTTCTCTTGCAGAAGACAAGAGTTTGTTTCCCAGCATTTATATTAGGTTGCTCACAAATTCCCACGCCTCCAGCACCTGGGGTAATGATGACCTCTTCTGGACTCCATGGGCACCTGTTCTTACTAACATGCTCATACACCTGTATGTGTGTATGTGTGCATGTGCGTGTACGTGTGTGTGTGTGTTAATCTTTAAAAATTAGGGGTCAGTGATAACTCAACCTGAAGAGAGAGAATAAGGCATATATATATATTGGTTTTTCGAGACAGAGTTTCTCTGTAGCTTTGGTGCCTGTCTCGGAATTAGTTCTTGTAGACCAGCCTGGCCTCGAACGCCCAGAGATCCGCCTGCCTCCGCCTCCCGAGTGCTGGGATTAAAGGCGTGCGCCACTACCGCCCGGCCCAAGGCAGATAATTGATAGAGCTAGAAACCCAATACCACGTTTGGTTTGCTTATATACACAATAACCACATATGTCTTGATATACCCATATTGCAGAGAGAAGGAGGTACAGAGACAGAGAAGCAGAGACAAAGAGATGAAGAAAAGGAAGCAAATGATTGCAGATATATGAACATGATGGAGGAATTTTGTTTGTGGAATCAGCATGCACACATACTTTGTATTGTGATGGAGGTCTGCACTGTAGGAAAGGCCTGTCACTGAGTGTCATGTTGCATTCATGCAAGAGAATAATGATGAGCTGCTATTGTAGGGGGGATGCTATAGAGAAATATTTTTCCCGTTTTTTTGTAATGACAGGAAACAACTTTTCAGTTGCACTTTGAGTGAAGAATACTGGATGGAAGCAAGTGAGAAGAGAGAGTTTGGAACTAGAAGTGAATCAATGTAAGGTAAGGGAGAGAGATACAGTTCGCTAGGCTGTACCTAACATGTGTAGGAGGACATGGTGATAGTTTATCCACATTGTCCAGGATGTAGTGGAATAAAGTCAGACATGAATGCAGCTCCGAGATTCATGCTCTGTTGGTGTTTTTCCTTTACACCCCACTCTGCCTGCGTGCTGGGTAAGGGAATCTGCCCACCCTCATCTCATCAAGGGTAGCATTCACTTTTCTCAACACACTTCTCTAAACTCTGAGACTGTCCCGAGCCTCACCGTGGAGGTCACTGCCATTGATTCTGAATTCACACAGCAAGAAAGTGTATACTTCATTTTTAATTTGATTCAATCAATATTTACCAAAGGTCATTCAGGTTAATGCATTTAATATAGTAGTTTCTGCAGAGAAGAATACTGCAAACGAAAGGTAAGGGTTTCTCACTTTCAATGGTATGATCTAATGGATATTTAAAAGTAATACAGGTGATTCAAAAACATGTATCTTTCAGTTAAAATTCAAGATCTACGTATGGAAATATTTAAGAGTGTAGTGAATATATATAAAGTGGAAAGTTCACCTGTGGGTTTTGATGATAAAAATATAGGCAGGTACCATTGGGGAAGAGTTTATCATTGGAATTAAAGAAATACTTCTGGAAAGACAAGAATGAACACAGCCGCTGATAGCCTGTCCTTTAAAATTCAGTTGTCTTCTCTGGGTCTCTCTCCTTTGCTCTGGCAATTTGGTGAAAATTGTTTGATTTTGTTTTTGTTTGGTTTCAGTATGTCTTGTGCCCCTGTTTGATCTGTAGACATCTGAGGCATGTTCACTGAGTTTGGGGAATGACAGACCACTGAAGAACGAGTGCCATCTTGCCCACAACCTCTCCAGTGAACACCCACGCACACTCGGTGCTCCTTGTTTAGACATTCATCAGTTTCATGTTGACACCAACTCATTTTCATGCCCATACTTATTTGCAGCTTTTGGTGAGGTACATTTTCTTCCGATCAGGGAAAATTTGTGACATCCTTCAGAGATGTGACATTTCTCATCGAGGATGCCCAAGATCAAGGTGTGCGTACTGCACCCAGATAGGCAGACACAAGTGGGGGACAGTATTAGCAGTGTGTGAATCACTGTGGATAAAAGTGGGTCTCAGTGTCCCCTGAAAATTAGAATTTGTGTTTCAGATCATCGGTAATGATGATTTTCCTTCACTAATGAGGGGCAACCTTCTGCAGCAAATATGTTCTTGGGTAGTCATTTTTTTTTTTTTTGGATTTTTCGAGACAGGGTTTCTCCATAGCTTTTTGGTTCCTGTCCTGGAACTAGCTCTTGTAGACCAGGCTGGCCTCGAACTCCCAGAGATTCGCCTGCCTCTGCCTCCTGAGTGCTGGGATTAAAGGCGTGCACCACCACCGCCTGGCTTCTTGGGTAGTCTTATTTCTTCTGTCATATATAAAACTTCCTAATGCAGTCTTGAAGTATGCATGTGTAAGGGGGTAGGAATTGGTTAATTTTCTCATTGTTGCAACCAAATATCTTACAGAGCAACTCTAGGTCAAAGGATTTATTTGGTTTGGAGGGGGATGCTTTCAGGGTTCCTGGTAGCTATATTGCCTCACAGCTGGGTAGATTAGGAAGCAGAATACCGGCAATGTCTGCGCACTGGTGAATTTTTATTTATTTGTCTATTTTTATTCAGCATGGGACTCCATCTGTATCAATTACTTTTCTGTTGCTTTGATAAAACACCATGACTAAGGTAACTGAAAGAGAATAAAATTATTTGGATTTATGGTTCCAGAGGGGTGGGAGTCCATTGTGACAGGGGACAGTGGCAACAAAGAAGAAGCAGAGCTGAAAGCTCATGTCTTGAACCATACATACAAGCACAGAGAGAGGAGACAATGAGGAATAGCACTTGGCTTTGAAACCTCAGGGCTCACTCCTAGTGAAATACTTCATTCAGCAGCCACACCACCTAAACCGACACAAGCAGCACCATCCCCTGGTGAGCAAGTAGTCAAACATCTGAGCCTATAAGAGCATTCTAATTCAAGCCGCTGTACTGTCCCCCCCCCCCCAAAAAAAAAGGTGGTGCACACATACAGTATGGGTCTTGTCTTTTCAGTTAAATTTTAGAGGATATATACTTGACATAACTAAGTGATTCCAAGTCAAATGCAACGGAAACAAATTATATACGTTCTGTCCTCTTACACCCAGGTGATAATGGGAGGCCTGCCATGCTATATGGACAGGCCTGGATAAAATCAGAGTCTCTCTCTCTCTCTCTCTCTGTCTGTCTGTCTGTACCTCTCTGCTTGTCATACATACACACACACACAAATGCATGTGTGCATGCACACATACACACACACACACACACACGTACACACACATGCATGCACACACACACCAAAAGTCATGATAGTGAGAAAGGAGGTCTAAGGAGAACAGGGTTGCTAAAAGTGGGAGAGAAATGAGAGAGAGTAATTCCTATGCATTATATACATGTCTGAAATTGTCACAATAAATTTAATTAAAATAAATAAAAGTTGTATTAGTGAACACTAATTGTAAAGTTTCTAGGATTCACAATATCGTGGAACATGTCTATATATGTGTTAGCATGTATAGCATGTCTATACTTGTGTGCTGAGGTTACATGCCTATGCTACCACATTCATTTGAGGACCTTTGTTTATTGTTCACTTTTGTTTGTGCTAAATCAGTTCTTTGAACACAACCAAGACATTATCTGGCGTTATCTGTTAAGCAACATAAATCTACAAGAAGTACGAAATGATTCACAGCACCCTGCTTAGCCCTCTTCATCCTACTGACATCATCTTAATCAGGACAATGTTTGGAAAATTCTGATGATCTTGACAGTTAGATAATACTTTGTCCAGAAAGACTGTAATTTTTAAAAGGTAGATTATCTTCTTCTCAGAGAGAACAGTTAGCAATCTTGTAAAAATACAAACCCCAGTTCTGTATGTTTTATGAAAAATTGCTAATTTCAAACAGATGTGATTTTCTTTAGACTGCATTAAGCCCAAACATTTGAAAACCCTTAAATAATGTGTTAATGAATAAAAAGGTTTGTATTCTGGCAATGAATTAAGTGCTTGATAGCTGAAAATGCAGGAATTCAGGTTGACTTATACATGCAAGGTTGTTTGCCAAAGAAAGATTTGTGTACCTATTTAGAAAACAGGTGCATTTCTTTTAAATTTTATTTATTAATGCTATGTGCATGAGTGTTTGCCTGCATGTATGTCTGTGCATCATGTGTATGCAGTGCCCATGGAGGAAAGAAGAGAGCATTGGATCCCCTGAAACTGGAGTTAAACGTGACCATGAGCTGTCATGTTGGAGCTGGGAATTGGACATTGAAATGGACCATAACTTGTTAGGCACTCAAATACATCACACATCACAGTGATACACACACACACACGTGTGTGTAGACATATTCATATATATATATATAACACATATGTACATTATTGATATCTTTGTGTGTTACATATAAGTGTTAAACATAAAGAAGTGATTTATAAATATTTATCAGTTTTGTCTCATAGAGAACTACCACTAATATATGAACTAAACAGAGTATATTGAGGAATATATATGTATATACATATATGCATGCATTAGCAATTAGTGAAAAAAGAGGTCATGAATTTGAAGGAGAGAGAGGAGCAATATGGGAGAATTTGAAGGTAAGAAAAAGAAGGGAGAAATGTAATTAAATTATATCTCAAAAATTAAAAAATATTTTCAAAGAAAAGAAAGAAAAGTGGCAATACAAATTTGTATAAACTAGAGTCCACATTCAGACACACAGAAACGTCAGAGAAAATGACCACTTACTACCTCTAACAGCCACCGTGTAGCAGAGCCTGACAGGTGCGGAAAGCAGGGCTGAGCTTTCTTCCAGCACAGTGAGGTTCACAGTGAAGGGACCTACGTGTGATACACTCAGCCAATAGATCCTCACCATAGCCTTCTAGGGAAATGTTAGTATTATTTCCGCTTGTAGTCCAGTGGTCACTAGGGGTTTGGGTGTCAGTCCGAATCAGACTGGAACCCTTGCCTCTGTGTAACACCTTAAATAATGAGATTGATGCTTAGTAAATTAATTACTCATGGGGGCCACTTGTAATCAGGTGAAGCTTGTGGAATTTATCTGATATCGCCGGTACCTTTTGGTACTTCGATTTCTCAAGGATATAACATGCGGAACGCGGAATGCTGCAGCCTTGCAGGTTCTTCTCCTGGAAGACGTTTGTCAGGTTAGTCTTTGACAATTTACTTGGGGAAAAATTTGGAAGTTTCAGGAAAAAAAAAACAAAGATATTTTAAAAGACTCACAGATGAGCCTTTAATAGTTTTCCTGTGTGGCTAGGGTATGAGGAAGCAAGATGGCCTTTCCAGAGATGACATAGTTGAAGCTCCTCCCTTATTCTAATCCTTGCATTTTAACAGCATGTCTTCATCTTCTACAATAGAATTAAAAATCACAACTGTTCAGGAGCAGATGAGGTTTAGATTCTGACTCTCAGAAATTTCCCAAGCTAAGCCTTACAGCTTACACTAGTTTATGTCTGAGATCACCTTTACTTCATTGTTGAAAGTGGTTTATGTCTTCTGAAGAAGGGTGTTTGCATGACTGTGAGGGTTTCTTTGTCAATCAGAGTTGGGTTGGTGGGGGGGATATATGACCTAGAGTTAACCAATATATCTTTTCTTTTGTGTCTTACCCAAACAAAGGACAAATTAATTGTTACATCCCCAGAAAAAGATAAGGGAATCACATTCAGATTCCCTCTAATTAAAGGTCACCCTTCCTGGGAGACTGACCATGCTCTAGTTCTTCCTTTCATTTGAATAGAATAAGATGGAAATTTCAGAAACTTCAGAAACCTGTGGAAGTGCTTTGCCCTGGAATCTCAGTGACTGTAGGCTGATGTTTCTCCTCTTCCACTATCCTCACTACACCCTTCTTCCTGAAATCATTCCACAAAATATGACTCATTTGACCATGCAGTGGTCTTGAGTTCCCTTTGGTTCCTTCAGTTCTGTTTAGCAGCTGACAGAAATCTGTACCTATAGTTGCTGAAGCCCCAGTGCATCAGATAGGTGGTAGCTGGTGTGTGTATCATGAAGCAGTAGGAGGATTTGCTTTCTTGGACTTGGACTGGTATCTATTTAGAGAAAGGTTTTGCCTCAACTTACGGATTCTCTAATGTACTCATGTGGCACATAGCTCTAAAAAAATCAAACAGGTGCAATTTCATTATTACAAAGATAGAAAGGAAAGAAGGGAGGGAGGCTGGGAGGGAGGGAGGCTGGGAGGGAGGGAGGGAGGGAGGAAAGAGTTACAAGGTAGGAGAAGGCTGATATTTTTTAAGAGGGCATTTGTAAAGGATGTGGTCCACAGGGAGAAACTTGGTGTGACTTACATGAGAGATCCATTAGAGTGAACTGTTAAGTCTCATCTGCTCCTGGGAGAGGATAGCACTTTGTTACCCAGCTAACTTGGGCAACATCTGGGAATTAACGATGCTTATAACAATTGAAAATGAATGTTTCCACACGAAGACTAAAGAAAATGGGAAACCAGTTCTGTCAGTTTTCAGTTTCCCTTTTGAAGTGTTTCCCAGATCCCCTGCAGCCTCCTATACATGAAAGAATAAAAAACAAATTGAGTAAAGTCCTTGGTTATTCTTCTCATGATAAACACAGCATTGGGATTGACATGCATAGACAGGTGTCTGTTAGGACTTGAGAACACAAATATGCTGATGTAGGACTTAAAAGGAGAATCAGCTCCTTGTCGCTAAACACCTTCACAGTTTGTAGGGCTTGAGCATTCTGTTCTTGCCTCTCACTTGTCCATAGCAGAACTTTGAGGCCTTTGAGGAGGCTGATTTCAGGGTGGAGCTGGAAGATTAGGGGTAGGTAAGTGCGGGTCTCCCATGCTAAGCAGTTTCCAGTCAAGGCGGAGCAGAGAGTAACCAAAGAAGCCTTATATGTTTAAAAATTTACTTTAAAGAACCCTAATGACAGAAACAGACTTCCTTTCTTTGGAAGTTGCAATTTAATAGTAAAGCTAGAGCTGGGGTGGGGTGGGGAAGGAAGCTGCAGCATCCTGATTAAAACACTGCCTACCCAGGAGCTTCTAGCAATCTGAGTTTTCTATTGCTGTGGAATTGACAAGCAGTAATCACCTGAGTGTACTAGTTTCCCCAGGAAGGTGTATCTGGACTGTCATTTTAATCTAATTATAGATCATAGCCACCCTCTTGTCTACCCGAACTCTTATGTCTGAGCTAAGGCCCCTCTCTGCTTCTACCAAAGCAGCTCCAGTTTGCTCTACAGTGGTGGCTTTTCTTATGAAACACTATGTTCTTGTCTGACTCTTGAGAAGGAGGCATCTTATTTAATTTCTTCTGTGACACTTGGATCGAACTCGAGGCTCCTTGTATGTGCCCACATTTAGAACTGTTATGGCCTTTGTCATCAGCACCATGACTGCTCATTCCCAACTCTTTCTGGGAAGAAATGGATAAACAAGCCATCGTGATTAAATCCCGCAAAGAGTGCTTGAGAAGACAGAATAGAAACCATTCTACATATGAGTCCATGGACTATGTGTCATACCACAAGGATCCTGTTAAATTTATCTATTGTACAACATTCTCACTACAGATTAACAAATTGTCTCTACGTGGGAGGGGTACTACATGTGCAATCAAGTGAGAATAAGGACATATGAGAAGGCAGTAGCGCTCAGCCATGCGGATACCTACTCATTAGCCTCAGAGGTAAAGTCCTTTGCTCCAATGGTGGCAGATTTTTCTATAGTCCCCATCAATTGCATATCATGTCTTTCTTTACAGAGGCCTGATAGGCTATTTTAACTTTCAGAAGTGTGACTTCATTTTTTTTTCCTTTGCTTTGTTTAATGAGACAAGGTTTCTCTGTGTAGCCCTGGCTGTCCTGGAACTCACCCTGTAGACAAGGCTGGCCTTGAGCTCAGACATCCACCGGCCTCTGCTGCCCAAGTGTTGGAACTAAATGTGTGTGTCACCACTGGCCAGTTTAAATATGCTATGGTATCATGCCTCTTACAAAAGGGAAGGGAGAACTGTCATTTACAATGATTCATTTCTCTCTGAGTCTGGATTCTAGCAATAGAGATCAGCCAGGGAAGTTTAGAGATTAAGTTTTTCTCTCACCTTATTTGGAAAAGTAATTTAATTCTTTTACCTGAACTTTCAAACTGGAATAGATGGACATACTGCAAGTGTTGACTGATGCCTTATTATTACACTTGTGAGTTTATATACGAATAGTCTGCGTTTGTCAAATTGTGTGGTCTTTCTTAGAGTGGAAACCAAGCCATCACTGGCTACTCTCTAGAGTGGAGCCTGAGTAACTGGATGTATTGATTGACTCAAAGGAATGGAATTTTACACTATCACTATATGTATATGTCCTTGCATTTCACATTGCTCATGTATTATTATCTATTATAGGTATATACTTTGTCTGCACATACATATGCATGTGCTAAAGTAAATATGAAGCCCTAGTTGCCCCTGACATGTGCTAAAGTAAATATGAAGCCCTGGTTGCCCCTGACTGGCATAACTGGCTAGAGTCTGCCCTATTCTTTAATCATTTATTCTTTATCAACACACTCTAAAAATGTCCTTATGGCCACAGAACTGGCTCCTAAATTGGCAACTTCTGTTTTTCATTTCACTGTATCCTCATTACTAACTCTCCATGGTCAAAGCTGATCCCACAGTCAAATCCATGGGCTGGGAATTACCTGAACTTTTAAGGATTTCCCCTTTTAGGTATCTGAAAGAATTCACCAGACTCTACAGAACACCCCGTTATGAAGCTTTCTTTAAAGGCACAGGGCACAAAAGAACATGCAGCCAAGCAAGAGGTCATAGAGACATCTCCAAACACATTCATGGACCTTTGTGTTGCAAGACGCAACCTGCTGTTTCAGCTGTCAGCTGCAAATCATTGACACATTTCTGGAATGAGAGTGCCTATTCTAAATATACTGTGAAACATGATGAGAACCCAAGGCAGGAAAGTGGGAACAACTTTACAACCATTAGCATCTAGTTAAGGCTAGGATGACACAATTTTTTAAAAATATTTGGGAGCTCAGTCTCTTTCAAGAAATCTAGGAAATTGTTGAAATTTGTTTCTCCATAAAAATATGTGCACTTACATGCATGAATTTGAATGCAATGTTAAAATGTTATACAGTCTTGATTCTTAGTCATCAACTCCCTGGGAGGCTCTGTATTGCATACTGAGCTTTGAAAACTTTGATGGGGCAGCCATTGGAAATCTGGAGTCGATGTGAGGCAGACTCTCGGCTGCAGTCACAACATTCAGCTTTCTCCTTCTTTTCAGGTGCCGCAAGACTGGAAACTATCCTATCACCTTAATTATTCCTCCTTAGCCAAGCAATAGAATTCCTCTTATTCCTGGACACATTTGCCCTGCTGACTTTTCCTTCTGCATCTCTTAAAAGAGAAAGAATAAGTTTGCTTTTCACTTTCCTTCTGGTTTGCAAGAAAAAACATTGCATATTTCTTTCTTGCCTCACTGCGTGTGTTCTAAATCAGCTATGATTACCAGCCAAACCACTGCATGTCTGTGCTGAGTTACACAATACCCATTGTGCTGTCCTCACACCCAGCTTACTTACATCTTACTAAAACCTCTTGGTTCCCACTGTTCACCCTGCAGAGCATCCCTTTCTTTTGCATCTGTAGAGGTCCACAGAAATAGCATACAGCCTTTGGTGTCTGGCTAATAGACAAAGCATTCCTGTTGTTTTCCATTATGATCAACAAAGACTCACTTGCCCAGTAAATGAAACTGTGAAACTTGAGCCCAAAGATCAGCATTAGCTACCCTTGTTTTAGAATAAACTCTGCTTTCCAATTGTCTGCCATATAGTTTCTGAAGCACCTTTGATGACTATGTCCACACTAATCTTCCATCTTTAAATTCTCTGATCTAGCTATTGCCAAGTGAAACTGGGAAAATAATGTCTCATACTGAAGTGAATCATAATTGCCCTGGGGGTTCCTGTTCCTACATCAATCAGGTCCTGATATTCTTTTCTTCTTCTTCTTCTTCTTCTTCTTCTTCTTCTTCTTCTTCTTCTTCTTCTTCTTCTTCTTCTTCTTCTTCTTCTTCTTCTTCTTCTTCTTCTTCTTCTTCTTCTTCGTTGTATTCTTATCCTGGATATGATTCTACTTCTGGTCATAGAATTTACTCTTCAGGTGCATTATATTTCACCACTTAGCCATCACTTTCTGTGTGGACATGAATATAGTTTATTTCATGCCAGACAAACATTATATAGTCAGACCTTATTGTATTGTGCTGATCTTCCAAGGAGCAGAGACATAGGAACCAAGGACATATGGACTAAATGCTGGTATGATCATCTTTCATCATATATATTGGAACAATCCCTATTGATGTCCATGAGCTCAGTACTCTCACCTGTGAAAAGGTACTATTGACTCTAACCTAGAGCTCCTTTCACTACTTTCCTGAGACTCAGTTTCTTCACATGGAAAATGTCTGGCAGTGGTCCTCTATAGATGTGATGTGAACAATGAATGAACCAGCACACTTTGCACCCTCAGTATACTTCTAGGAACAACAAAATTTATCGTTTGGTAGCTTTAGTTATTGCTAAACATAGACAGTCTATTAAACTTAAAAGTCAGGCATTTGGGTTATAATTAACATATGAACTACCTAGACTTGCTGTGTAAACAAACAAAAAACAAGATCTAGAAAGGCAGGGCTCCACCTTGGTGGAACTTCTTAATGTAATATTAGTGTTGGTCATGGTTAAAAAGTCAACACTGGAACTGAACCTCTAGTACATTAGAAGGAGGGACTGAGATTGCCCTGCTCCCTTGACTTAAAGGGCTCTCTCCCCTATATTTTATTTTCAATAAAACAAAAGACATGGATTTTATTTAAATATTATCTGAAATAAATTAAGTTTATATATGTGACAATAACAACAAAGTAATAATAATGATAATGATGATGAGGATGATGAGGATGAAGGGGTCATAAATCTGAGAGCTAGTTAGGGAGGATGGGAGGAATTGAGGAGATGGGACCTAGAAAAGTTTGGAGGGTGGATAGGGAAAGAAGGAATTGATATAATTATATTTTAATTGATTTTTATTTAATATCTTTCCACTTTACAGTAGCAGCATTCTTTTGTGAGCGCTTTCAAGACACAGTTGGTACACACCCCACCCCTTTACCCTGTGGAAGTACTTCTTACTTTTTCCTGATTCCTGAAGCTTGTCACTAAAGACTGTGCTTTGGTACCCCTTCTGACCTTTTTGATCCAAGCCACTCCACTTAAATCATCCCTTTCGGAAAGAGGTGGAAACAAAACTTCAAAGCAGTTCATTTGACAGTTCTTGAGCTTCAGAAATCAGAGAGTTGTTGGTAGTTTGAGTGCTCTAATGAGCTTGCAAGGGGAGTGTGAGTCCTAGGTAGTGACCTTGGTTCTGAGGGAGAGTCTCACTGCCCATAGGGAGGTAAGGTCCTTGGGAGCAGGTGGTTTGCACTGAAGCAGCATAGAGGGAGAGTTGGACTCTGATCCTGGCAGTGTTGCCTCTTGTCTAGATGACCTCTGGACACATTGCTTCTGAGAGCTCTTCCACTTTAAAGTTATTTCCTTTGAGTTACACACCATAGTGAAAAGAACATGATCTTATAATCTGTTTCAAAGACCTATGCTCATGGTTATTTCATTAGCACCAGGACAATCTATGAAAAAACAGTGTTACCCTCCTTCCAAGCATAACTTACTTTATTAGACTAGCATAATTGCAAAGGATCCAGAAACATGATTTAGCAACATTGATCCATTTCTACAGCCCAGGGGACAAGTACAGAAAAGTCAGAAGAAGTCTATGTATAGTCAGAAAGACAAATGCTCACCATTGTTTCCTTTACTTGATGGACTGAGAAGTTCAAGCCAGTGAAATGGAAAATAAAAATAATTGAAGAAAAGGAAAACAGCTTAAGAATGGCCTTTAGTTCTTGCAGCATTGTGATTTGAATGTGAAATACCCTTCGTAGGCTCATGTACTGAAGGCTTGGTCTCAATCTTGTGGTGCTAATGGGGGGGGTGACTGGATCAGGAGGGGAACAACCTTGCCCTTGGATAAAGTCACTGACACAGTCATGTGTGGATGAGGTCTCAGAAAGTGGGGCCTGGGTGAAGACATCATTCTGTGGTATCAGACTTTGAACAGTCCTCAGCTTTTTTCGGGTTCTGCTTCTGCTTCCCTGCTATCATGGGGTGAGCATATTTCCTCTACTGTGCCCTTCCATCCAAGGTGTTTTTGAATAACCACAAGCAGAAAAGTCCAGAACACATGGACTGAAACCTTTGACTCTCTGATCAAAACATAGCTTTCATCTTTGAGCTTTCTTTTCTATGGCAATGCAAGAGCTGGCTGACACCTGCAGATACAAATATTTGGAGAACATTGCAAAATAATTTATAGATTATGATGAATTATAAAATTCAATAAGTTTTCTAGATACAGAATGAAATAGATTCAAAACTCAGTTAACTAGGTAAATATTAAATGCAAATTCACAGTGACCAAAGTGTTTGCTGTATAAGCTGGAAGATGTGAGTTTGATCTTCAACACCTAAAAAATGCCATGCATGATGGTGTATATCTGTAACCCCAAACTAGGACACTGGAGGCAAAGACAGGATAATCCCCCAAATAGCAGGCCAGCCAGTCTAGCAAATCTGTGAGCTCCAGGTTGAATGGGAAAGGTGTTTAAAAAAAGATGAAATTTGTTAGAGAAAGAAAGAGAAAGTCATTCCCTGATGTGGTGGTTTGAAAGACAGTGGCCCCCAAAGGGAGTGGCACTATTAGGAGGTGTGGCCTTGTTGGAAGAAGTGTGTCACCGTGGAGGCGGGTTTCGAGGTTTCTTTTTCTCAAACTTCCCTCAATGTGACAGCCAGTCAACTTCCTGTTGCCTGCAAGATGTAGCACTCTCAGCTCCAGCATCACGTCTGCCTGCATGCTGCTATGCATCCCTTCATGTACAAAATGGACTGAACCCCTGGACTGTAAGCAAGCCACCCTCAGTTAAATGTTCTCTTTATAAGAGTTGCCATGGTCATAGTGTCTCATCACAGCAATAGTAAACCCTATCTAAGACACCTGCCCTTCACAGGCACACGAGCACATACATGTGTACATGCAGAAAGACATGCACACACACATACAAACAAATACATACATGAGAAAGTGCCATTGGACAGACCTTTAAAAACAGAGCAGTAGAATAAGAGGGAGGACGAAGAGGCAGAGAAAAGAAAAGGAGGTTGGAGTAGGAGTGGTAAAAGGAGGAAAAGATAAAGAACAAAGGGAAAAAGTAAAAAAGAAAGGAGAGAAACGTACCGGATTCTACTTACAATAGCAACAAGAAATATAGTGTGTGCAGACATAAACCTAAAACGAGTACATCTATGAAAAACAGAAAATGGCTTGAACTTCTTAGGAAAAACTATTACCTCAGCACAGTATCTGAGGGTGTTATTAATTGAATCCCAGGAATAGAGGTGGCCTAAATCCTACAGTTTTCAAGGACATCCCTCACAAATGTATGAATTCAATCAAAATTTCTAGAGTCTTAATATACTGAAAAATACTGATAATTAAACAAAAAAGTAACAGAAATTCATCTGTGAATATAAAGAACAGGTTTTGTCTGAAAAGGATGTGAACTTTCAACAAATTAAGTTTTTTTTTTTTTTTAAATCAGTTGACAAAAGGGGAAAATTATCATGGACTAATCAGTCTTGGAAACAGATATGCTTTTTTCCTGATTTCCCATCTCATAATATCAGGGCAAAATGTTCTTTCCCAGCTCACAGCAGTAAACTCCGAGTAACAGAGAATGTGTGGCTATATTTTCAGGGTGTCAAAGAGGGGGTCAGAACCCAGGACGGGACTTGTAGGATCATTTGCCTATCTGTAGGACTTTGGTCATTTTTATTTAATCATGTGATATTTTATCTATATCTTGCTTATTTATTAGATACTACTATAATATGTTATTTTTATTTTCTCAGACCTCAGTAAAAATGTTAAAGAGTCCAAGGAAAGGCCTTAATATCTTATGTAAATTTTAAATAGTAGAAAAAGGTGTGTTTTATTTTACTATTGATATTCTAAAGCTGTAGAACACTGTGTATTCATCTAAATGCAATGAACATTAACATTCAGACAAGAAATACAAGTACCTGGGGATGGAAGGTCATAGACCTAGAGGAGTATCTACTATTGACATTTTCCTAAACCAATACAACTTCTAACTGTATTCAAAGTATGTATCCTTCTACCTACAGAGAAGTGTAGTTCTTGCCTCTCACCAAAGAAGTTTCTCTTTACAAGTGATAAATATTATTACAGAGATTCACAAGGGGCCAAAATGTAGAGAATAAGTAGCCCTGTGTACTCTGTTCCAGCTGATACATCTTTAATCCCATTCCCATAGCTAAGGCTCAGAAAACATTGCAGGAGAGGGAGCAGAACTGTAAGAGTGAGCAGAGTGGACCAGGACACCTGCTGTAAGACAAGGGCATCCTCAGTGTGTGCGTCCTGAGTTCCAAGTGCATCCTCTATGTGCGTCCTGAGTTCCAAGTGTGTCCTCAGTGTGTGCGTCCTGAGTTCCAAGTGCATCCTCTATGTGCGTCCTGAGTTCCATTTAACAGAAAAAAAAAACCCACTTTTCTTTTTTTATATATAAATTATGGGTCCACAGCAGAAGGGGATATTGCATTGCTGAGCAGTTCTTCTATGACATTAATATATTTATTTTTAAATGTGATTTTCACCACAGCCTTCAAACTAAGTAAATGTAATTTTTATTTTACCAGTTTGGGAATGGAGGCTGAGAGAGCTTAAATTACTTGCTAAGCTGTCGCTGGCTCTAAGCCCTGGCATTGATCCACCCCAGTTTCCTGCACATACCATCTTAAGGGAATGGGGTTCATAGTCAGTGTTTGCCTCATGATGATCAAGAATGAAGGAGTATTAATTTTTATATGGCTCTATGGCTGTGCCCCAGCAGTTGTGAAATCTGCCAGCTAAGTTCTGGGTATTCTATGGTGGCACTACTCATCTTTATTACTCTGTTCTCTTCCTTTTGTTTTCTAAAAAATGGGAGAAAGTGTAAAATATTCTTATTTTAATTTCTAAGACTTAAAAAAATCCCCAATATAGATCCAATACCGAATAGAAATCACTTTATTACAGGTAACTCTACTTCAGTAAAAGAATGATAAAGAAATAATATATATTTATGTATTTGTATTTGCATATATATTTATATGTATTATGTTGACATCTCACTTAATCATGTCAAATTCTTAATTTTAGTACATGAACAAACATGCATACTTGAAGGTGTTTAAGGCTACTGAAATATCATATGATAAAATAATTACAGTCAAGTTATAGCATATTCATAAGCTTGTAGACTCAGTTTGACCCTCCTTGTTTTATACATGATGCTTGCTATGTAGTTTATAAAAGATCTGTGTTTGATGTGATTTTGATCTATAAAACAGTGATGTTAGAAGCTGTCAAGTAACAAAGAGATTAAGATCCACACATGAACTGCCTCAGTGTTGGGGCACATCAGTGATTCCTTAACAAATGCCATGTGATTAGGATGTGAAATATTCAACTGAAAGAGATAAAAAAAAATCTCATTGAGAGAAATCAAAACAAAACCATGTTTTTCTCTGCACAGTGTTGAATAGAGAACACCAGGATCTGCTTTATTACTCTATAATGAGCATAATCCATTGTGGGTAGAAAGGACATGCCATGCTCAACCACTCACATACAGCATGCAGGATTAACCACTCACATACAAGATATAGGCTTAGCCACTAACATGCAGGATGCAGGGTTAACCAATCACATGCAGGATGCTGGATCAACCACTCACATTCAGGATGCAGGATTAGACACTCAAAACACAGGATACAGGATTAGCAACTCACATACAGGATGCAAGATTAGTCTTTCATTTACAAGATGCAGGGTTAGCCACTCACATGCAGGATACAGGACTAGCCAGTCACATAGGGGATACAGGATTAACTACTCATATACAGCATTCAGGCTTAGCCACTCACATGCAAGATTCAGGCTTAGCTACTCATATACAGGATGCAGGGTTAGCCACTCACATGCAGGATTCAGGGTTAGCCACTCACATGCAGGATTCAGGGTAGCTATCTGCAAAGCTTTACAGTGTTGGGAACTAAGTGAAGTCTGTGTTCTTGGAGGAAACTTTTATATCAACACCTCCAAAGTTCCCCTTTGGTTTCACTGAAACTTTTTATTTTGATGAAAGCAGTTGTGCATGGTCAGACGTCTTCCCATATGCTGTATGTGTTCCATGAGTTTGAAAGAAGCATGCCCAAAAGTCTACATGCCATCTTTCCTTCTTGAACTATCACCTTAAACTGAAAAATCTCAGTAATGTGTATCTTAAACTGAGCTAAGACATGCACCTTTCCTTAAAACACTTTCTTATGCAAATATGTACATTCAATTCAAGCAACATCTGTTTTGTTGAGGGGGCACAGCCTTAGCAGTAACCCCCAAAGCCTCCATATCTGTTGTGAACAATAAATATGTTACATAAGGCTGCTATCAGTGGCTTTGCACTCATCAAGTGGGGAACATGGTGTGATCCTCTAGAGTAACAGTTATTTTGTGGGTGCTCTATGGGGAGAGCATACCTGTGAGATTACTTGAGATAATGGAGGGAGTGTCATACTTTATTAGTTACTATTAGACCTGTTATGATTAAAACAGAAACATTGTAAGAGACCATGTCTTAGGGTTTCTATTGCTTAGATGAGACACCATGATCATGGAAACTGTTAAAAAATGAAAATATTTAAGAAGCTAGCTTCTAGCTTCAGAGATTTAGTACATTACTGTCATGGCAGGAGGCAAGATAGCATGCAGGCAGACATGGTACTGGAATGGTAGCTGAGACTGCTGCATCTTGATCCACAGGCTACAGGAAGTGAACTAAACACTCTTCCTCCAACAATAGTGTACCTTCTCCAACAAGGTCACACTTTCTAATAGCATCACTCCCTATGAGCTTATGGGGGTCAATTACATTCAAACTATTACAGGCGGTTTGCCTATTTCATCTCAGGATTTCAGAGGGTCCTGTTTAGGGTCATTTGGGACCATGTGTTTGAGCAGAACACCATTGTGGCAGGACTGTGAGGTGGAGGGGAACCACTCACTTCACGACTGACCAGGAATGAGGAAGCATAGCAGGAAGTAGAAAGTACCCAATTCCTAAGTCAGTGGGGACATTATATAATCAGACCATAACGCAACGCTGAAGAGCTTGGCTAGTGTTGACGTAAAGAATAAATGATGAATCAAATTCTCTCCCTTAATCAAAAATGACTATAATATAGTATGTTTTTCTATGTTAAATTCCTATATATCCCTGGCTGGCGTCTCCAGGATAGCCTTGAATTTCTGATCCCCCTGCCTTTTTCTCACAGGTTCTGGAATCACAGGCATGTGCCACCTCATCCGATAAATGTGATGCATGGGATCTGTGTATGCTAAGTAATCATTCTCCCAGATGGGCTACATCAACAATTACTGAAAGTATTTACTATTAGGTTCACTATAAATGTGGAAGACAGATTCAGAAAACATATAGGATCTAGAAAAGAAGACTTGATTTCAGGGATGGGCACTAAACTTTTAATATAAACAGATAGAAAGCCTAAAGTTCCAACTGTCTCCAAGCAGGGAAGACTCTAACTAAAACTTTCAACACAGTACGGATTTCCTCAATGGTGCTGTTACTGCAGGTCTGCTGGAGACTTTGGGAATGTTTCAGTCACTTACTCAATTATTTAAGGAATGATAACGTGGAGAATAGAATTTCTTATTTCCTCATGCTTGCTTGTGGTTTCTAAGCAGGCACTGTGGAGGTGTTGCATGACAGTGATCTGGAAACATTTTACTTCAAGGTTATTCCTGAAATCTAGCTGATTTACTGCATCTCAGGTGGCCCTGGCAGTCGACTCTGTGTGCCCAGCAGTACAGAGCTATGTTAAATGACAGGGTTAATGTGATGTGACTATGCTGAGGAGAACCAATGGTATGCATCCAGATGGTTAACATAGCAACTCCACCTTTGCTCCAGGGGCTGATGCACCGTTAAGCTGATAAAGTACCAGGTGCTCTCTGGTGACTACAAATATTCCTCTCAATTATAGACAAAGGAACCTTCCACATCCCTGTGATCTTATCTGTCTCTATGTAAGCATGCAAGACAGCTCTTAAAAAAATACTAACTGGATTAAAAGTTTACAGCAATCAACCATTCATATATACCGTATTCAAAATGGTCACATTTATACTTGCCCACTAATATACAGCACTTAGAAATCAATATTTTCGGAAGTGAACCAACATTGCAGTTTACCTCACTGGTGTCTTTTTCAAACAGAAGATGGCATGGTGTCTGCTTGCCTCATTATGCCATACATTTTCTGAGACTATAGGATTACACAATGTATTCAATTTTGTGTACCAACGTATTTTATGGTACAAAAACTCAATCTTGTTCGATAATTATTTTAGCAAACCATAAGCATTTCCAGAGTTTGCTTTGTTTTTGATTAAGTACCACTGATATAAATTAATTAATTGAATTAAGTGTAATTAATTATCTTGTTTATGAGAAAACATTGTTTTTCACTCATGAATTCAATTTGCATTTCCCTGCATGATTGCCTCTGTGTTAAAAATGAATCAAGTAATGACAGTAAAGCAACTTCCTCTTAGATCCATTTGACCAGGAGCTGTTTTCCCTGTTTACTTCCATGCTTTCAGTCCCTCACCATTAAAATATGATCAAGTTGCAGGTTGTTGTTAAAGATTCATGCAATTTTTAAAATGTGTATATGGGCCTTTATGAAAATGTACATACAAACACTCAAGAGTTCAGACTTTGAAACTGGAATTGTAGGTGGCTGGGATCTGTGTCTTGTATTCTATTGTTGAGGTTTGCTCTGAGGTTTTTTCATTTTTGATTTCCCTCAGTTGGGTTTTCTTTTTTGATTATCTTTCCACTTTCAAGTCTTAAACTATTTTATCCATTTCCCCTCACTATTGGTTTGTGTTGTCATAGGCTTGTTTAAGGGACTTACTCATTTCTTCTTGAAGAATTTCTATCATTCATAAAGACTGTTTGAAGAACTTCTATCATTCATAAAGGCTGTTTGAAGGATTTTGTCTCATATCCATTTGTGTTTCAGTTCTCAGTACTAGCTGTGGTAGGGTTTCTGGGTTCTCCTGGAGACATATTGTCCTAACTGTTATTGATTATGTTTTTATGCTGGTGTCTAGGCATCTGTGTTTAGGGAGAATATCATTATAGGTGCAGATATCTGATCTTGTCTTTGTTGGATAGGTGTTTTGTTCCTTGGTTTCTGTTGCCCTCTTTGGTTCTTGAAAAGACATCATGGCTTTGTGTTGCCTGGTAGGGAATTAATTATTCTGGGATCCTGCTACATATGGGCACAGAAGTTCCAGGTAAACTATGTTTCTGGGTATTGGGAGCTGACTGTCAGAAATGGAGATTGGCAAGGGAGGGGGGAGCTGAAGGGGTCCACAGGAGTGAAAAAGGCAAGGTATTTAACTAGGTTCTCATTAATCCACTGTAAATGGGCATGAATAGTGAGGAAAGGCCACAACAGGTAGTGTGCTCTAGAGCTGAGGATGAGACTGTGAGATTAGATATGGACAGAGGCAGGGGAGAGAAGCTCTGATGCTTGCTAGCCTACTTGCTTCCCTGGCAGGCTTAGTTGGTGGGATCCTAGAGGCTGAATAGCAGGATAAGCTGGAGGAAGTTTGAGGGAGAAGATCTATATGATCCACTAAAGGTAAAGACAGAGAAGAAAGGATGCCACAGAAAGTAATCTTCTACAGTGCTGGAGGTGAAACTGGGGTCTTGTATATAGAGGAGAGGAAGGAGGGTGAAGATCCACAGTTAGGTTACCTGCTTCCCTGGCTAGAGTAGCCTTCTAGTAGGTTTCCAGGAAATGACTTCTGTAGTTGGAGGCTGGAATAAAACAATGAGTGGGCATAAGGGTGTTTGGAGGGGAAAACCTTTGTGACTCACTACAAAGAGGCAGAGGGAGGGGAGGCTGCACCATGTAGTTTGCTGCAAAGCTTGGGATGAGACTAGGGGAATGGATTAGGAGGAGAAGAGCGAGAAATGAATATTATTAGTTAAGCTACCTGCTTCCTTGGATGCAATGGCCTGTCGGTGCCGAGGGAAATGTGAGTATATATTTTACATCAAGGGCTAAACTCTTCTAGTTTACTGAATAGATATTCTGTCAGTTATTGAGAACGCCATGCTAAATTTTCTTTTTGACATTGCAGATGTGTTTCTCATAGCAGTCCTACCAATTTCTCCTTCATATATTTTGAAACTCCTTCCTTATCTCCATAATTCTTCACTATTAGATTTATTATGGTATTTCCAAGCATAATCACTGGCATGGTTTCCAAATCCTCAGCTTTCATTTATAGCTTTTTGTAAATGTTTGCCACCGGGTAATTGTTTCAGAAAGTGATGATTTAGTTGTATAGAAGTTTCAAACTTTTCATTTTATTCCTAGATTGACAGCTCATTATTAGTTTTTACTTTATAAACAATGCATACTGCTCATCACAAAATCCATAGTCCACCTCTGTTTAGTTTGGTCACAACAAATCACAGTAATGTCCCTGGTACCACATCTGTGTCTAGTAGTTGACAATACATATCTATGCCATGTGTTTAGGTCTACCTGACATGTTTGTGTTTTAATTCTTTGAGGCTTCTATCTTCATTGTGAAACCTCATGCCCTTGGGCTCATTTCTTTCCTTTAACTATTTTTTTTGCATGTGTCCCTGTTTATTTCCACTCTGTTCTCTGCTCTCTGCATCCTCTGAGTGGATTGCATTCCAGTTTATTGTTCCAGCTTATTTCACTGAACTGTTCATGGTCAATCTGTACTTTTTTATTTTAGTGCTTGATTTTGATTTATGATATAAATATTTAATCAACCATCATTTTATTCAAGTGATATATGACTTAGTTCAAAGGGAAACATCCTTAAAGTGTCAGGTTTCGATTTTTCTCTCACAAATCCTTTTGTTCTTGTTGATGTTTTATTAGAACTCAGCCCTCCATGTGATAAACCCCATACAGAGAGCAGTTATTTTTCCAAGAAACAAACTGTCTTTTTATGGTAGTTAAGCAACAGGAACAGATCTTAAATGTTCATCCAATATTTACTACTCTTAATGTCTTACATTCTTTTGTGAAGTACCAAGTTCTGTCAGATAAACTACTTATGTGGGAATGAGTTCCTAGACTCTGGAATTATAGTGTGGAAATCTTTTCTTTAAATATATTTTTGCTGTACTTTCAACTGTAATAAAAACCTTCTCCCAGGCATTTAGATTTCAAGTGGATAGATGTCTCTCTCTCTCTCTCTCTCTCTCTCTCTCTCTCTCTCTTCATCCCCTCTCATATAGAGATAGTATTCTGCGATGTTCTTATTTCTGTTCTTTTTCTGAATGAATAATGATTGATTGCCATCCCAAGAGATCTGTTTTTCTCTATGTAATGCATTTATTTCTCTAGTCACTTTTATAATCTCCATTAATGATATTGGGGGTGTGACTATGATAAATAATAGCATTTTCATTCTTCTTTTATTTAATTTTGTAGCATGTTGACTTTATAGGTTTATGGTTACTATCAAATTAAGAAAAATGCACTTGCTTTCTTCATTTTTTTTTCTGTCCCATTTCTTTCATTTTTTTTTTTTTTTGGAGCATCCATTGAAATACACATCATTTCACTTGCAGGCACTGAACTCAATGATTCTTTCTTTATTGACTAATTATCATCAGTATCTGTTTTGTCTGCATTTTCTTTGGATAGTTTTCACTGATATGTTTTCAAGTTGAAGAATGTATTTTTATGCATATTTGAACCCAACCTTTATCTCATCCATTTTAACTTCATCCTGATAAATTAGATTTATGTCTCATATATCCCAGCCTGAGTCTTTGAACATCATAAGGGTCATTTTAATGTACTTGTCTACTACTATAGACTCTGCTTGAATCTCAGTCATCTTGTTTGTCCCTATAGGTTACATGTTTCTTCATTGATACTGATTTGATTTAAAGCCTATTCCACATGATAGAACCCGTAGCTGACACTAATTAATGACCAAGAACCAGAAACTAGATAGCCCAGGAATGTACGGCAAAACCAAATACTACTGTTCCAAAAAAAAATGTAGGAATAAAACGATTTCTAGTAACATTCTACGATACTCATACATCTGTAAGAGACGGGAATAACCACAAAGACCCACAGCCAGACATTATACAGAGAGTGAGAAACTTTGGATAATGTAATCTTAAATTGTATGTCTGTTTCAAATCTCTCCACTTGGTGATCATGGAAACCCAGGAAGAGAAGGCAGAAAGAGTATGAGGACCAGAGGATGTTGTTGGAGGCTGCTCGTTCATTCCCAGATGCCCAGACCCAAAACAATCACACAGAAACTATATTATTTAAATTCCTGCTTGGTCAATCAATCATTGAGCATACTGCTGACTTACTCTTATATCTTAAATTAACCCATTTCTTTTAATTTTATATTTTACCAGCAGGTTCATGGACCACCAGCAAGGTTCCAACTGGCAGCTAGCATCTTTCCCCTCTACCTGCTGCATGGTGTCTCTTAACTCCACCTTCTTTCTCCCAGAATTAAGTCTAGTTTTTCCTGTCTACCTCTATTGTGCCCTATCACGGGCCATTGCGGATTCTTTATTCATTAACTAACCAATAAAAGCAATACATATACAAAAGTACTTCCTAGATCATCTCTCCTTTTATGTCTAAATAAAAAAGAAGGTTTCAACTTTAACATAGTAAAATTACATATAATAAAACAGGTATCAAGCAAGAATCACAGTTACATTATTTATATCTACTATATCTTTCATCATAACTAAGAAATACTGTATATAAGTATTATTCTATCAAAGACCACCGAAGGATGTAATATTACCTAAGTTAACAGGAAGTGCATTGTAAGCATATTCCAAAACTCTAGAAGTGACAGAGACATCTCGCTACCTAAACAGTCACCCAAAGTTCTGTAATGTTGATGCATCCATCATCAGCCTACAGGCCCATAGACTTTTCCATGAAGCAGGAAATTTCAAAGACAGTTCCACCTATATTGGCAGTTTGTCAGTCATTTTCTTCTTCTGTGTCCTGCAGAATGTTTGCAGACTCTTTCATGAAGCAGGAACCCCGAAGGACCATCTCACCTTTAGGCAAGTTCATTAGTCATTTCTCTGTGGATCCTGCATGTTCAGTTCCCACAGCATAACATCAAGCAGTCCAGGCAAGAGCAGTTTCTTGCTCAAATGGCTAACAAACTCCCTAAGTAGCCTCTTCAATGTCCATCATCCTGTTGAAGTATATTGGTGCTACCAGGAGCATATGTGTCTTATTGTCATGAAAAGTCCTAAGTTCTTAAAATATTTTAAATGCCATATTCTGTGGTCTTTGAAAGATTTGAAGAATGTCTATCTTACTGAAATCTCTCTCTCTCTATATATATATATATATCTAGAAAACCTAACAAACATGACTAGAAGCTTGACTATTATAAATGACTCTGTCTTAACTTTTATTTCTTAATTATACATTGTATTTTAAAATGAGCTTTACAAACACAATACCCCAATCAAGAGCAGAAAAAATATATATAACAAAATTGATCTTAAATTTGTATCACTAAACCAAGATCCATACCAATGTAAAGTATTGATCCCTATGGAATATCCCCCTTTTAAATGTAAACAAATGTTTATAAACAATATTTGGGAATTTGCATGTAGTTCTCTCCAAAATGGTTTCCTGCTTTTTGTTGGGTGAAGTAATTTTTGGGGGTGCTCATGGCGACCTTTCATCAGGGGGTCATCAAATCACTTTAGTCTGGAAGCAATCCACAGGTTCTCAACTCCTGTGGAAATAAAAACAGAAGCTCTTTTCTAAAGCAACAAATCCTTAGACCCAAATTTTAGAATCAAGATAGGTTTAAAATATATATGTTGGTTTAGCTTAGCAGATCATACAATGAAATGTGTCTCTGTACTTAGCTCCTTCACAGTCAAAAAATTCAAAGAAATCACAGTAATATGCTCAAACTCTCTGTGTATATACCATCTCTATGTGCTTATTTGTTTTTACTCTATTACTTTTTAATATTTATTTTATTATCTTTATCGCTTTATTCTATGACTATCTGTACTCTATCTCTTTAAAGACTTTGTTTAAATGTTTTTATAAACCATTTACTTCCTTTTATAACTCTCTATACTCTTTTTCTTCTCTTTCTCAAGGCTATGTACAATTTTTAAACATATTGTGTCTTATTTAGAGGTATTTTATGTTTGAATCTGACCTATTGTGTATCTGAAATCCTTTCCTGTCCTGGAGAGCTTTTTAAAATGTTAAGCAGCTTGGTCACAGTGGCCCTGGGTGCTGGCTCCACTTCTCTCCACCTTTCAAAATGGTGGAGGTACCATTACCACCAACTCTGGGTCTGCCAAGTAGCACTGTGCTTACCACTTTAACTCTGAGGAGGAGCATGTAGCACATAAACTCTTTTTATTTGAGTAATAGCTAAATCTGTCATGCCGCGCACTGTGCAGCCTAAAAATATATCTGTGTATGGAAGCAGGAATCCACCATGCTTTCCTGCTTGTGCACACCTGGTAGACCTGATTCTGCTGCCTGCCTAGGCAGGGAGTGCTGAGCCATGGACATGGTCTCAGCCACTTTCCTCCCAACCCCAAGTGAGCATACAAGCACCTGGGCCCATAAACGCCATTCAGGTGCTCAGCCTTCTGAAAGAGCCACAGCTGTTCATGCTGCTCTTTTGAAACTGCACTTTTGTTTGTTTGTTTGTTTTTGCTACCGCTGAATCAGGAAGACCTCTTTCTTAAAGGAGCTGCAGTGCTCCTGTTCACTGCCAGGAAGAAGCTGCATTAAACTCTGTTTTTCTTGTGTGTCTAGAATTTCTTTTCAGTTTTCTCAGATTTCACTTGGATATAGTCGACCACATTGGCACACCAATTTGTAGTATGAAGCTGCTTGTTCATTTTGCGGCTGCCTAGAATCCCAAAATAATCACACAGAAACTATAGTATTTAAATCACTGCTTGACCAATCACTTAAGCTTATTTCTGGTCTACTCTTATACCTTAAATTAACCCATTTCTATTAGTTTATATTTTACCATGTGGTTACCAGCAAGGTTCCAGCTAACATGGCATCTCTTGACTCCACCTTCTTTCTCTCAGCATTAAATTTAGTTTTCCCAGCCTAGCTCTACTCTGCCCTATCACAGGCTAATGCAGATTCTTTATTCATTAACCCATAAAAGCAACACATATACAGAAGGACTTCCTATATTAAGAGGGATGGAGGATACCAGGAGGACAAAAATCTCTAAATCTACATAATCAAAGCTTAAATTAACTCACAGAGACTGGGGCACCATGCACATGACGTTCATGGGTCTGATCCATGTTCTCAGTAGAGATATATTATGGCTTTCAATTTAGTGTTCTTATGTGATTCTTCAGTGTGGGGAAAAAGTGGGTCTCTAAGTCTTGGGCCTTCTCTTGGGTTATTCTCCTTCTATTAGTTTATCCTGTCTAACTTTGATGTGATAATTTTATTTTATATTTATATTATACCTTATATTAAGGATATTTTCATAGTACTTTAAGTATTCTTTGCTTTATCATAAATTATACTTACTTGAAGAAAATGACATTTTTCTCTGTGCTGCTGGCAAGAATTTCTTGTTCCTTCTCAGTATAGTATTTATTCCATGGTTAATTACTATTCTCTTCCAAGGCAAGGCTATCACCTGCTAGCCACTCCATGCCATTGCAGCTTATCTGTTAGCTACTCTGTGATTTTGCAGTTTTCTGGTCTAGATATGTGCATCAGGTGTCCCTCAGCATTTATTATTATTATTAGTGCTTTGTTTTCTTCTGTGTGTTTTTTTCCAAGCTTTAGAGGACTTCTTCATATGCATATGAGGTTATATCTTTTTTTTTTTTTAATATTTTTAATCACCAAAACTTCATATAAACTAACATTATTATTATCATTTAGACAGCACAGCTTTGGAAGAAATCACTTTCATAATAATCCACAGGTAAAAATGCCCAGTTAGAACAGGATGTTTCCATGAGATAAACACAGTACATTACAGGCAGTGGGGATCTCCCCACACACATTCACATCATAAAGGTACCAGAGAAAGAGAACAACAGCACACATGAAAAGGCACAACAAAGCAAAGACATCCCAGGGCCTGTGGTCTTGGCGCCTTGCCTATCTAAGATTCACCCATCAAGGAGTTTCCTCCTGGTGGGCTGACACCTTGAGCTTCAGTTGCTGCCTGCTGATCCTCTGACATGGCCACTAGCACGAAATGTTAACGTGGATTCAGGGGGATTGAGGGAGAAAGCCTAGAAGGCCTCAACTCTATAGAAAGAACTATAGGCAACTAAAGGATGCTGAGAACAGGAGAAATATTCTTCCCCAGGGAAGATCACACCAGTTGGTCCCATATTAAATGACCAGTGCTAAAAATATACACAGAAATGACATTATACAGACTGAGCAGGTTGGAGTTATGTGATTTTTTATTATTATGTTGGAATATATATATTTCTAAATACATAAGTATATTCTTAAACATATATCATATATGTTTATAGCAACAATTAATGAGAAAGAGGCCATGAATGTGAAAGGAAGCAAGGGTACATGGGAAGGTTTTTAGGGAAGAAAAGGAAGGGGGAATTATAGCAGTTATAATTATAGAACAGGAATGTAGTTACGTTATAATCTCAAAAAAGAAACAAAATTATTTTTCAATGTTTAGAATCTGCATAGGCTGTAGATTTTCTTTCTCCAGCATTCTAAATGGATGCAGGAAATGACTTTTTGTCACTGATATGTGAGAATTATTCTTTTATTTATGCAAATTTTCACTTAGGATTTTATATTTGTTTCCTCATATATTTGGATTAATATTCATATCAATTAAGTGGAACAATGATTTTTTATTTATTTAATTTGTGTCTATGAGTGTCCAATTATTCTATGAAGATTTGTTTGAAATTCCTCCTTTCCTCTTGTAATAAAGAAAAGTGTCCACACACATGTAGGTCTTAGCAGAGCGCTGTATTTTTCTTCTCCTGATTACATGTTAACCTTTTCCTTGATTACTGTGGAGTTTTAGGACTTCTAAAATCAGACAATGTGTCTCTTAATTTGTTCTGTATTAAAGTTATTTTGAATATTTTTGGTTCTTTGGATTGTCATGGAGATTTTCCAATCATCGTGTTTATTTCAAATAAAAATTATTTACAAAGACTGCTACTGGCTGAATATTTCAATTTTTGTGATTTATTTGCTGTGTATTCCTAAGGTTTTATATATTGTATTTAATTTCCAATTCATCTAGTGATATTGTTTATTTATTTTTTTTTTACTTATTTATTTATTTTTATTCTTTTTTAATTAAAATTTCCACCTGCTCCCCATTTCCCATTTCCCTCCCCTCCTCCCAAATATTGCCCTCCCCCCACTTCCCTCCCCCTATCCCCACTCCTCTTCTCCTCCCCCCACTCCATTCCCCCTCCCTCTCGATACTGAAGAGCAGTCCAAATTCCCTGCCCTGCGGGAAGACCAAGGTCCTTCTATCTACGTCCAGAAAGGTGAGCGTCCAAACAGGCTGAGCTCCCACAAAGCCAGTTCATGTATTAGGATCGAAACCTAGTGCCATTGTCCTTGGCTTCTCATCAGTCTTCATTGACCGCCATGCTCAGAGAGTCCGGAATCAACCCATGCTTATTCAGTCCCAGACCAGCTGGCCTTGGTGGGCTCCCAATAAATCAGTTCCACTGTCACAGTGGGTGGGTGCATCCCTCGTGGTCCTGATTTTTTGCTCATGTTCTCCCTCCTTCTGCTCCTCATTTGGACCTTAAGAGCTCAGACCGTTGCTCCAAATTGAGACTCTGTCTCTACCTCGATCCATCGCCAGATGAAGGTTCTAAGGTGATATGCAAGATATTCATCAGTATAGGATAGGGTCATTTCAGGTTCCCTCTCCTTAGTTGCCCAAGGTACCAGCTGGGGACATATTCCTGGACACCTGCGAACCCCTCAAGAGTCAAGTCTCTTGCCAACCCTAAGATGGTTCCCTTAGATAGGATATATACTTCGCTGCTCCCGTATCCATCCTTCCTATATCCCAACCATCCCAATCCTCCGAGCTCCTCCCATCCTCCCCTTCTCATATTTCTCATCCCATTTCCCCTTTGCCCCATGCCACCTCACCCGCAAGTTCCCAGTTTTTGCCCTGGAATCTTGTCTACTTCCCCCTCTCCATGCGGATGACTATATGATTTTCTTTGGGTTCACTTTCTTATTTAGCTTCTATAGGATCACACATTATATGCTTAATGTCTTTTATTTTATGGCTAGAAACCGATTATGAGTGAGTACATCCCATGTTCCTCTTTTTGAGTCTGGGATACCTCACTCAGGATAGTGTTTTCTATTTCCATCCATTTGCACGCAAAATTCGAGAAGTCATTGTTTTTTACTGCTGAGTAGTACTCTAATATGTATATATTCCACACTTTCTTCATCCATTCCTCCATTGAAGGGCATCTAGGTTGTTTCCAGGTTTTGGCTATTACAAACAATGCTGCTATGAACATAGTTGAACAGATACTTTTGTCATTTGATGTGGCATCTCTTGGGTATATTCCCAATAGTGGTATTACTGGATCTTGGGGTAGGTTGATCCCAAATTTCCTGAGAAATCGCCACACTGATTTCCAAAGTGGTTGCACAAGTTTGCATTCCCACCAGCAATGAATGAGTGTGCCTCTTTCTCCACAACCTCTCCAGCAAAGGCTATCATTGGTGTTCTTGATTTTAGCCATTCTGACAGGTGTAAGATGGTATCTCAAAGTTGTTTTAATTTGCATTTCCCTTATCGCTAAGGAGGTTGAGCATGACCTTAGGTGTCTTTTGGCCATTTGAATTTCTTCTGTTGAGAATTCTCTGTTCAGATCAGTGCCCCATTTTTTTATTGGGTTCATTAGGATTTTAAAGTTTAGTTTCTTGAGTTCTTTATATATTTTGGTGATCAGACCTTTGTCTGTTGCAGGGTTGGTGAAGATCTTCTCCCAGTCAGTGGGTTGCCTTTTTGTCTTAGTGACAGTGTCCTTTGCTTTACAGAAGCTACTCAGTTTCAGGAGGTCCCATTTATTCAATGTTGCCCTTAATGTCTGTGCTGCTGGGGATAAACGTAGGAAGTGATCTCCTGTACCCATATGTTGTAGAGTACTTCCAACTTTTTCTTCTATCAGGTTCAGTGTGTTCAGACTAATATTGAGGTCTTTAATCCATTTGGACTTGAGTTTTGTGCATGGTGATAGATATGGATCTATTTTCATTCTTCTACACGTTGACAACCAGTTCTGCCAGCACCATTTGTTGAAGATGCTCTCTTTTTTCCATTGAATACTTTTAGCTCCTTTATCAAAAATTAGGTGTTCATAAGTTTGTGGGTTAAAATCAGGGTCTTCTACTCGGTTCCATTGGTCGACTTCTCTGTTTTTATGCCAATACCAAACTGTTTTCAATACTGAGGCTCTGTAATAGAGTTTGAGGTCAGGGATGGTAATGCCTCCAGACGATCCTTTATTATATAAGATTGTTTTGGCTATCCTGGGTTTTTTGTTTCTCCATATAAAGTTGATTATTGTCCTCTCAAGATCTGTGAAGAATTTTGATGGGATTTTGATGGGGATTGCATTGAATCTATAAATTGCCCTTGGTAGAATTGCCATTTTTACTATGTTGATCCTCCCTATCCAAGAGCAAGGGAGATCCTTCCATTTTCTGGTATATGAGGTTATATCTTAACAGTGCACATTTGTAGGGTGTGGTTTTCTCCTGCTTGGTGCTCTTTCCTTTAGCACCTCATTCCTTGTCTTTCTTCCACTGTCTTTGTTTTGTTTTGTTTTTCAAGACATGGTTTCTCTGTGTTGCTTTGTAGCCAGTCCTGTAACTAGCACTTGTAGACCAGGCTGGCCTTTAACTCACAGAGATCTGCCTGCCTCTGCCACCAAAGTGCTGGGATTAAAGTCATGTGCTACCACCACCCAGCCAGTGTCCTATCTTTATCTGCTACAAGTAGTGTTGGCCTTTTTGTTCTGTACTGTACCTTGGTGCTTCTCTCAAGAAAGAAATATAGGACATCAAAAAAAAAAAAAAAAAAAAAAAAAAACCAAAACATGAAAAACATGAAGTGGCCCTGTCAAGGAATCACTTCCTCTGTGTCTGACCATCAACTTCATCTTTTTTCTTCCCAGAGCACTCTCTTTCCAGAAGTCCCTACTACACTTCCTGCCTAGCTATTGACCACTTAGCTTTTTATTAAACCAACCATACAGTGCCATATCTTTCCACAGTATAATCAGATATCTCAACGGCTTAGAGCAGATGTCTTCTCGCCATTATTTCACGTGTCATCTGTATGTTTGTCACACACATAGAGAGTGAGGTACATGTTGTATCTTCTATGCACCTGGTCTAGGAGCAGAAGTCGTTCCTTTTCTGCGTTTCTTTCTCCCTTCATCACACAGAGGTGTAGTGGTCCCTCAACTCTGAATGATTCCATCCCCTCTTCCTCTTCTTAGATTGTTAATACTTTGCTCTTCTGTATCTCCAACTTTTCACGCAGCTGAACCCTTCACCGGCACTTACATATCCTCGAATTTCTCTGATCAAACTCCTCCCCGGGGCTCCCATTGACTCTTCCTTTGTAATACCTTGTGGTTACTTGAAAATCCACAAGCACAACTATGCAAGGGTGTGAAAAAATTACCCAGAACAGTTATATGTTCTGTTAATTTTTGACTTATAGAATCAAGCTGTCATCATTAGTTTCTATGTGGCTTTTGTCGATGAACATTGTTGTATTCAAAATATACAACTGAGAAAACACTCTGCTTCATTTGTCGGTAGGCAGAATTGGAGTGGAGAGAGAGCTTTATCTGTGGAGTAGGTATACCTGAAGATGTGTTTCTAAGTTTAACACTAACACAAAAAAGTATCATTTCATTTCACAAAGTTTATGGATTCACACTAATATTAAAGTCGATTATTTCAACATGTTTGGTAACTGCACATGTATCCATATTTATAAGGTATATTTCTCCAAGGACTTGATCCTGTTTTATTTAATACTTGAAATCTTTGCATAATAAAGCAGATCCTCTTTTGGGAAATTATACACTGAAAGTTCTAGAACATGTTTTCCTCTTTAATTTAGGTCACTTTTTTGTGTGTAGAAAATGTTTTAACTTTTATTTATTCAAATCTGTTCAATTTTGTTTTGTAATTTCCCCCTACCATCTCTTTAAAATTCTAAATAGCTAGCCGATCTCCAGAGATTTGGCAAATTTTCATTTCTATTGTTTTTGTTTTTCTAAGAGTTACTGTTTGAAATTGTACCTGTAATTGCTGAGGGATTTATTTAGATGGCTGTGGGGAGGTGAGAATGCAGACTAATTATAAGTCTCCTCAATACGTAATTATTTTGTCTAATACTTTCTTTGGAATTAACTATTTCTTGTTTGGTTATTAAGATATTATCTATGGGCTGACAAGATGGCTTGTGGATAAAGGTGCCTGCCACCAAACCTGATGACTTTAGTTCAACTCTCTAGGACCCACATGGGAGCGGGATAGAACTTATTCTTTAAGTTGTCTTCCCCCACATAAATAAATAAATATGTAATAAAATTATAAAAATATTTTCTGTGGGTGTTTTTCTAGTTTTATTTCAAAATTGTATTTATTAATTTAAATGAGTTATCTATTCCATTATAGATGCATAAGAAAAGAATTAGCTTTAATTAGTAACATTCCACAGAAACTGTTTATAAAATGTATTTACCCATGATGCAATTGTGTTAAATACTTTGTCAGCATAACTGATTCTGATGTCTACAGCAAACGCTGTCTCCTTCAAGAAGTCCAGAAATTTTATACTCAGAACAGAGTGTTCAGTCATTTCAAGGCAGTTAATGAGTGATCAGATTGTATCATACTTATTTCATGGTGTTGAATTACTCATGCTTCCAGATGAGTTCAAATTCAAATGGTTCAGCAGTTGTTCTGTGGTTTTGAGAGATAACCTCTCTGGCTGTGACTTCCTTTGTCTAATGGATGTGGTAAGACTGGTTTTCTCATAGAGCCCACCCCACTCCCATGAGTGAAGTGAATTATTAAATGCCTGTCTAAGAAAGCATCAATAAGCTGACAATTCTTCAAACCAATGGATGTCATGAATACAGGTAGTCTGATGGAAACAGATTGGTCCAATGCAGATTCACCAAATGTTGCTGGTTGAAGAAAACAGTTAAAACAAAATATTATCATTCTTTCCCAAACACTGTTGACTAATATAGGTGATTATGGTACCACTCATTCTGAAGACTAGACAAGGCAGTTTCTGGTAAACAATCAGCAGACTGGATGTCAATTGTGGTCTCTGCATTCCTTTATACATGGTCCTACATTTCAAATCTGAAAAACTGGAACCTTCCTAAAGGGAATCTTTCTCAATCTTCTGTCCTGAGGTAGGGTTTTCCTCAGTCACCCAAGGTCCTCATCTGTGTGAGGACTCCATGTAAGGGCTTTCCTTCCAAGCAGCTGTCCTATTTATAAGGGCTTTCTGGTTCCTAAACTGACTCTTCAGAGTTGCTGTGTTTGTATCCAAACTTTCTAGGAGCTGCCCTGACAAACCCACACTGCTTTATACTTTTCCTTAAAGATCATACATACAACACAGTCTTAGTACTCCCTCAGGGCATGCACACATGCACACCTGCACACGTGCGTGCACACACACATGCACAGAATACACCTATCTGGTATGTCTCTTTGTTTAGAGTCCAAATTGTCCTGTATGGAGATGGCCATACATTTGCTGAGAAGTAATTCCTTCTTCCACTTTAACTTGAGTTTTAATTCTGTCATCAGATGTGTTTTAGTAGATATAGCCACTGACATGATCAATGCACTTCCATTATTCTACATACAACAGAACTTGGAAGCCTTAACCCAAGTTCTGCTCTGTGCAGCATTGATGATTCTTCATACTCAACTTTCTAGACTAGTTCTGATAGTCTGTTTCCCTCTCATCTCCCTCCCTCCCTCCCTCCCTCCCCCCTCCCTCCCTCCCTCCCTCCCCATTCTTCCTTGTTCCTGACTCTATGGCTTTGTTGCAGTGTTTATGCTGGAAAGTTCTGGGTGGCTCTCTAGCTTATATCTATGAAACATTTCAGGGTGATATGGTGGTTATAGTTACTATGAGATCAAGGCAGCTGCTCACAAGATAGCTCACAGAACTATCTGCTGCAGTAGCTAATTTTCATTATATATGATTTTTTTGTCTACATCAAGTTCAGAGCCTTGTACTTGGAGAAAAGTATTGGACAAGAGACCTGTAGTATGTATATATGTATACTCTTGAGTTGTTTGTTTTCAGTGCCCCAAGGTTTTCAGAGTCTTCTTGTTTTCATTAGAAATTGAAAATGTCTAGGTTTTAGATAGAAAAATACAGGCTGGGATTAAACATGTATTAAAAGCTATTTCATGAGACTTTGTACCATCCCTGTTGAATTAGAACTTGTTTCATCAGAGTATGGAGGGAACATACAATCAAGCAAACAATCACAAACGTGCAAACAAAATATTCCCTATAAGTGTCAAAGCACCCAGACTGAGTTAGGACTCATTTAAAAAAAAAAGTTCTTCCTAATGTAAACAGGAAAAAAAGGTGGTTGTTGATGACTGCTAGATTCTTATGGTAGCATTTTGTCTATTGCCAATCTGTGGCTTTAAACTTTCATGAAGAAATCTATTCTGATGAGTGGGTGACTGGTGTCCTAGTTTCTCTTCTGTTGCTTTGATAGAACATCTTGACAACAAAGCAGTTTGTGGAAGGAATGGTTTATTTGGTACACAATTCTATGTTTCAGGTAGGTCATAGAGACAGGAGCTTGGGAGTATTGGTCAGTCACACCACATCTACAGGTAAAACAGAGAAAAATAAATGGACTCATTTTGCCTGCTGGTTCACCCAGCTAGCCCACTCTACTCTTATATAGTCTATACCCCAAACCAAGAAATGGTACCACTGCCAGCAATAAGTTGTGCTGTGGGATAATGCTCTTGTACACGGTAAATATTTGTCACTCTTATTAGTTTAATAAAATGCTGATTGGTCAGTAGCCAGGCAGGAAGTATAGGTGGGATAAAGAGACTAGGAGAAATCTGGGGGAAGAAAGGCTGAGACAGTCATCAGTCAGACACAGAGCAAGCAGGATAAGAATGCCTTACTGAGCAAAGATACCAACCCACATGGCTAAACATAGATAAGCATTATGGGTTAATTTAAGTTGTAAGAGCTAGTTAGTAATATGCCTGAGTGAAGAGGCCAAACAGTTTGTAATTAATATAAGCCTCTGTGTATTTATTTGGGCTTGAACAGCTACAGGACCAGGTGGGACAGACAGAAACTTCCGTCTACAAAGTTAGGTCTACATCAGCTAAAAATCAAGACCATCTCTGACAGACAGGTCCAGAGGCCAAACTGATCTAGCTGATTTCTATTTAAGATTCTTCCAAGTTGATTCTAGGTTGTGACAAGTTGACAGTGGATACTAATCAAAACAAATACACTTGTTCTCCATGACAACAGCTACAGGTCTTAGGGATAGGGTCAGAACTAAGTATGGCAGAGCTGTGGGTCAATTTCGTTATGTTTGCTTCTTCCTTTACCCTAATCTGGTAAGAGCTGAAATCTTGAAACAGTTATTCCTGCATGTATGTTATTTTGCATATTTCTCTTTAAGTCTTAATATGATGTTCTATTATGTGTTTGGCCATTTTTGTCAACTGTACCATGAATAACCAATGGAAAGAAATGTCTTATGAGAAAGAATCCTGAGTATAAAGAGAATAAAATAACAAAACAAACCCCAAACAAAAACAAAATCCCCAGAACCAACCAAAGCAAAAGTATACAAACAGAAAACCTGGAAGTATTTTTATTGTTCAAATGTTAGGGAATATATGTGGAAAAAATAGTCTCCAGCCACCATGTGATGAAATGAACTTCATATCTTCAAAATACATGTGGCAACTAGAGGTCTTGGTTATTAGTTTTAAGCTAATCTGTGTTTCCCAATGATACGGTCTGGATTTTCACATGGAACACACAAGTTCCACATCTCTACAGAGGTTAAAGCAGTGTCCTATCTCATCTCCAATCTTCTTATCCATACACGTCCATAATCAGATGAAGGGGAAAGGCTACAAGAATAGAAAAGACTAAAGCTTCTCAGTGCATCTGAACAGAAGAAAAGCTATGAGTGGAAAAGCTCAAGAACAAAGGAGACTAATGTTAGATGAAGACAGAGAAATGTAACAACAATAACAACAAAAGCTTTTAATTGGTGATTTAAAAGGATCAGCAAGGCTTTTTAATAAAGTTTGAAAGTGGTATGCTAGTTGTGAATGCTGAGGTAGGTATAGAGGGGTAGGGTGCTATACAATATTGAGAAGTTCCTGGCTAGACAAGGCAACCCAACAGGAAGAAAAGAGTCCCAAGAACAAATATAAGAATCAGAAATACACTTGCTCCCACCATTTGGGTTTTGCCTTGTCTTACTGTATCTTGCTTTGTCCCGGTTGGGTGACATTTCTTGGAGGCTGTTCTTTTCTGAAGATAAAATGTGGAGGAGGGGTCTGGTGGGAGTGTGTAAGCTGAAAGGAGTGGAGAAAGAGGAAATTGTAGTGTGCATGTATTGTACGAGAGAAGAATCTATAGTCAATTTAAAAAATAATAAAAGAAAGAAATAAAAAAGAAAAACAACCTAAAAAGATAGGAACTTCATTATGAAGATAGGAACTTCATTATGACAATGAAGTTCCTATCCATGTGGCCAGGAAGTTCAACATAGCCTCCAATACACACACACACACACACACACACATACACACACACATACACAGATACAGACAGACAGATACACACACACACAGACACATATACACACATACACAGACAGACAGACAGACACACACACACCTCTGCAAATAAGAAAGCAGAAAGTGCTCAAGCTGAAAGTAGGGCCAGGCTATAAGACCCTCCACATCAGATCCAAATTACTTCTCTAGCTATGCCCCACTTCCAAAAGAGGTACATCAATCAGCTGGAGACCAATCAGTGATGCACAAACCTGTGGGGAGGGCACAGTTCATATCCCACCCATTGTAAGACGATAGCGAGTTTTTATGGCCATTTCCTCAGTGCTATATTACCGCCATCCTGTTATTTCCTCTTAAAACTTCTCTAACAAGTGTCTTCCATAAAAGCATGTTTTCAACAATTGCTAGTACAGATTCTGCTTGTTGGTCTAACCTCTGCTTGATTCAGCTGAGGGCAAGACCCTCCGTCTCAATTTCATGCTTTGTCTAATTGCAAGGAAACATCTCCAAGTGAGTATCTTTTTCACTTGCTACGATTCAATATTCCTTTGGCCCTCATGACATTTCAGTTTTTATTTTATGCTTCAATCTCTCTCAAGATTGTCTGATATAACAAAAATGTCACCACTCAGAAACTGGTCAAATTGTTAACAGCCCTTACTGAATGCCAGATTCCTGGTGTGTGTGTGTGTGTGTGTGTGTGTGTGTGTGTGTGTATGTGAATGACTATAGATGGAGTGCTCATGCCTCTTACTCAAGTGTGTGAGTAGAGTGTAAAGTGTAGACTGGGGGCATATGTGTGGCCGTATCTGCACTGGGGTATAAATACAGGGACAAAGGAAAGAAGCCACCCTCACTCAGTGTCTCCAGACTTTTATTTTCATGATGAACTCTTGTTATTTTTATTCCAAGTTCAGGTGAAAATATTGACTGAAAGGGGTAGCGGTTAAGGAGAATACTATTTTCAAATATGTAACTGAAGTGAATCCTGTTGCCTATTGAAATTAATGCACCACTGAAGTGATTCAGAATAGGTCATGACTGCCCTGTGAAAAGAAAGAAGTATGTCTGAAAGCATAAAATGGAACTGAGCAGGGTGGTGGCAGGTGCGGTGAGTGTGGGTGAGTAATGAGACCATGGGCCATATAATTGGATGACACAGCTTCCTTGCACTAGTATGGTATTGCTGCAGGCCCCACAATGCACTACACTGGAGCTTCTCACTGATAGAGAAGAGGCAGCTGCAGGGAAACAAAATTTTAGGGACACTGAAGAGTATCTTGCTTCTCTCCAGTGACTTTCCTTGCTTGTTTGAAATGCTTTTCTTGTAATTTCTATTTTGTTTTACATTTAAAAACAATTCTGAGTCTTTTTACTCCTAATTTGAAATAGCTCTATGTGGCAAATGAGAATATTAATTTTTAAGTAGTAGTTTTTAATCTATTGTTTGAAAATGTCTTAATTGTATAAAAATGAGTTTTGCTTATATCCATCTCTCACTTACTCCTCTAAACCTGTACAAGGTCCCCAACATATTGTCTCCTCAATTTCTAGTCCCTCTTTTACAATTAATTAACTAATTCATTAAATCCAGTGTGTTCAATTTGTGCCGCCTGTATTATTGCATGTATGTGGTGTTATCCACTGGGACCTACCATTGGCTACACTCCTAAAGCAATGTGACTTCCCTCCCCCGAAGTTGTCAATTGACATTGGAATACATTCTTTAGGAAGTTTTTTTTTTTTATTTTTTTTTATTGAAAAAAAAATTTTCCGCCTCCTCCCCACCTCCCATTTCCCTCCCCCTCCTCCCGCGCCTCTCCCCCTCCCCCCACTCCTCTTCTCCTCCCTCTCCAGTCCCAGGAGCAGACAGGGTTCCCTGCCCTGTGGAAAGTCCAAGGTCCTCCCCCCTCCATCCAGATCTAGGAAGGTGAACATCCAAACTGTCTAGGCTCCCACAAAGCCAGAACCTGAAGTAGGATCAAAACCCCGTGCCATTGTCCTTGGCCTCTCGTCAGCTCTCATTGTCCGCCATGTTCAGAGAGTCCGGTTTTATCCCATGCTTTTTCAGTCACAGTCCAGCTGGCCTTGGTGAGCTCCCAATAGATCGGCCCCACTGTCTCAGTGGGTGGGTGCACCCCTCGTGGTCTTGACTTCGTTGTTCATGTTCTCCCTCCTTCTGCTCCTCATTAGGACCTTGGGAGCTCAGTCCGGTGCTCCAGTGTGGGTCTCTGTCTCTATCTCCATCCATCGCTAGATGAAGGTTCTATGGTGATATGCAAGATATTCATCAGTATGGCTATAGGATAGGTTCATTTCAGGTTCCCTATCCTCAGGTGCCCAAGGAACTAACTGGGGACATTGCCCTGGGCATCTGGTAGCCACTCTTTAGGAAGTTTTTTGACCCTTACGTTGATTGCTTTATTTGATGTGATTTATTACACTAATGGGAAAATGAGTAAGAAGGGTAAATTCATAATTGAGAACTTTTTAAAAAAATTATCTATTTATTTTTTTTACATCCTGGCCACAGCTCCCATTCCCCACTTCGCATTCCTCTCTCATTCCTCCCTCCACCCTTCAATCCTCTCTTTCACTCTACCCAGAAGAAGGGAGTGTAAGAGCCAGAGGGGTCAAGGTTCACACAATCAAGTAACCTTATAGAGGGTCACAAAGACTGAACAAAAACCGGGGATCCTGCTTGAGACAGAACTCTGCATACATGTGCTTGGTTATTTTATGGGATTCCTAACAGCAGTAATGGGGGCTGTCCCCTGGCTCTTTTACTGCCTTTTGGAACTCTATTTTTCAAACTGGTTCACCTTCCTAGCTTTAATACCTAGAGAGGTATTTAGTCTTACTACAAGTTGATATGTGGTGATTTATTGATACTCATAGAAGACCTGGATGGAGATGGATTTTTGTTTAAGTACAAGATAGGAGAGCTGGAACACAATAGTAAAGTCAAGCCAAATCAGGAATTATTTGGAAAGCATTCAGGTATTTCTAGGGCCCCAGCAAGAGTGAACACAGCTTTAGGAACCAAGGACTAATGGTTCTGAAGCTGTCTTGCTGAGATTAGTGAAGCCTGCTCACTTGGCTCAGCTGTATATTGCAAACCCTGATACTTATCCAATTGTATACAGTAAACACACTAAGCTTCCAGGATACTGTGGCTTCTGCATCAAAGAGGATATTAACTGGAACCCACCTTTTCAGTGTGACTACATTTAGAGACATTGCTGGCCTCTTACATGGTAACTCTGTTTTAACTCTGTTCCAGTTGCAGACTCCCAAATAACTATTTTAAGAGGTTATTAGTGTTATTCCCCCTCCCTCCAGTCCCTCCTCTATACTGCTCTTCGTCCCTCTACCCTGGTATAGCCCTTTCTATCCCACTATTCTCTTGAAACACTTTATGACACTTCATAACTCCTCTTTCTTCACAGCATGCCCCTGGGGCCATTTTCATTTTATTTGTATCCTAGGAGAGGTCTGGACCATTGGTTCCAGAAATTTCCCTATGCATTTTTATCTTCTTCTTGGGGAAGAAGCTGTAGATGGAATCTAGGACATTACATTACATATGATTGTGAAATCCTCTCCATCTGAGCTACATCCTCACTCCCCTTTAAACCATGCTCCCCATTTACCCGGGCTCCATTGACACCATTGGGTTAGTATATGTAAAGATTTTGTGGTTTATCCCTAGGCCCGTGTTACCCAGGAGACCTCCAGGAATGTTCTTCACGGTGTAGCAAGTCATGAGTCATTCAAACATGCCATATTAGTAGAAGACTCTAAAACCATTGTGGAAGAATAATATAGGAAGAGGAGAAATAATATAGAAAGAGGAGAAATAGTAAAGGAAGAGGAGAATCCCTGCTTCTACCTTCTCAGCTTAGGAATGAGTCCCCGAGAGTCCCTTAAATCATGTGGCCTGATCTAATAGCATGGGATGTTGGTAAAGTTAAATGAATGCTCAGGTTGTTTATGATCATGGGCATCTTATCCTATGTGCTCATGCATCAGTGTCTTTTTTTTTTTTTTTTTAGACAGGGTTTCTCTGTGGTTTTGGAGCCTGTCCTGGAACTAGCTCTTGTAGACCAGGCTGGTCTCAAACTCACAGAGATCCGCCTGCCTCTGCCTCCCAAGTGCTGGGATTAAAGGCGTGCGCCACCACCGCCCGGCAATTATCAGTGTCTTAATTTAAACATTAATTTAATATTTGTGAGGGAAGTGGATGAATGAAGGAAAGATGGGAGAAAGAGATAAAGAAAAAAAATATAATAATCTATATTTCCTTTCAAAAATCAGAAAACGAGGGGCAATAGCTGAGAGACTGACATAAAGAAATGAAGTCTGTTCACTGGGCTCCTGTCTAAAGAGTCCTAAGGACCTGAAGCTTGTTAGTAAGTATTCAGTCCAATCCCTTTCCAGAAGTTTCTGTGTTTTCTCTGAAGGATGTGGAGTTAAAGGAGAGTCACCTCTTTGGAGGTACAGGAACTAAACGTGTTATAACAGGTAACATTGTCAGACGGGCAGCATGGACTGGACATTTTTACATGTAGGGTTCACATCTCTGTGAGGGAAATGAAGTAAAACTGACCGAGAATAGATGAAAAGGGTTTCAGGGTTGTACAGGGTGAAAGAGTAGATGGTATGCTGGCTAGATTTTACTATCTACTTGACACACCCTTGAGTCAACTGAAATCAGGAACCTCAACTGAAGATTTGCCTCCATTGTATTGGTTGGTGGACATGATTGTGGAGAATTATATTGATTGATAATTGATATGAGAGAGTACAGCTTTCTGTTGGTGCCGTTGCACCCAGTCAGGTAGGTCTTGAATGCTAGCTGAGCCTGAGTCACTGCATAAGTCAGTAAGCAGCCTATCTCCCTGGTTCCTGCTCTAGTTTCTGTCTAGACTTCCCCCAGTGATGCACCGTGACCTGAAAGTAGAAGATTAAATAAACATTTTACCTTCCCAAATGGATTTGGGTGTTTATCACAGCAATAGAATACAAACTAGGACAGGTGGCTAAAGGGAATCAAGCTGAAAGAATGAAGGGGAGTCCAGGAAACATCCGAACAAGTGCATTGCTTAGAGTGAATCATCACCAGGCTGGAGGATGCAGGAGATATGGTAGAAAGATGGTCCAGCATTGTCAAGACCAAAGATAAACAAATGGCCCTTGCCTAGGTAGTGATCTTTACTGCTTCTTCCTTTTAGTGCTTTGTGTAAGTCCAGAGATGGGTATCCCCATTGTTTGTATTCTGCAGAGTGGTCAGTTCTGAAACTGAACACACAAAATCAACAAAAATAGGCTCAGCAGGTTGTATTTATGTGTTTGTGCATGTATGCACATAAATATATAAGTATGTAAAAATAATAATATAAGGAAAAGAGGCTATCAACTTGAGATTATGGGGAAGTATAGGAAAGGTTGAAGGGAGGGAGATGATATAATTCTGTTTCAATTTAAAATATTTTTATGAGAATACAGAGATCTTTAGTGGGCATGTCTGAAGAGAGAAATTAGTCTCTAGCATAGGAGCTGATGATTTATTCATTTTCAAGTTAGCCTTTACATGGAAGGAAACCATTGAATGAGAGGTCATGTACTATTCTTGTGTGGATTCTGCCAGGGAGTGAGCACATCTTTGTAGCCTCTTTATTAATCAAATCACTTATTCAGTCAACACACACCAGTATTTGCTGATATGAGGAAAATCAGGGTTCCATTTTTGGGGGGGCTTCACAATCTCAATTATAAAAGAATTTCAGGCAGGACTCAAATAGAAGTTCAAGAACAATTTAATTAGGGTTTAAATGAAAAACAGCAGGGTAGGCATTCTGTAAACGTCAGCTGCTGTGCAGTGGAGGAGAATGGAGAAGGAAAGTGGGTGGGGGGGGCTATGTGAATAAACTGGCACAGAGGTCATGGTATAGAGGGAGACCTCAGAGACAGAGTAAGGAAGCCTAAGATGTTGGGAGAAGCCCAAAGTGGTAAGGCATGCTTTAAAAAGAGATGGAAAAGAAAAGGTAGAGAAAAAGTTATGGCTTTCTGAATAATTCAGAAAAACGGGCAAGCCTATGAGCCTACATGGCTGCTGTCCTGTCAGGAGATGGGGATTCGGCTGAGAAGGTCGGTATCTAAGGAAAGAATGATGCTGCCCTTCTCTTTTGTAGAGAGCAGCCTTCTTAGGGATGGCCGCTTACCAAATTGATTGAACCAACACAACTGAGAATATCAGCATTCCACCCAGGCCAGAGACTGTAATTTTTTGATCAGAAGTTTGTTCTTTCCTCTAAGCTTATGGTTCGCATCTTGGTCATATTGTTTAACATGATACATGTGAATTCTGCCCACCATTAGGCAAATATGTCTAATACAAAAAAACAACTAAAAGATAAGGCAGGCATCACAGCAGGTTTAATGCTGTTATGATTAACAATAAAATGTCAAATCAAAGCAGTTGGGGGGCTTAGTACACATACATACCCATACACAGAGACACACACTTGTATTGTAAGCAAGGATAGGCAATGTTTATGAAACCAGTTTCCAATATTCAGACTATTGCATAGTAGAGAAGTGAAACTTTAGATTTACAGCTCTTTATTGGAATGTGCGGTGATAACAGATGTCACTCTGTGACTGCTTGATGTCATATGAAACCCCATCATATTAGTACACCTTCTCTGGAGTCTTTCTCTTGTAAGATTCAAAGGAGAAAATTGACATAAGCCCTCTAACTTCAGGGAACTCAGTTCTTACAACAGCCCAAGGGTGGAAGATCCATCTCCAATTGAGTGTCTAAAGGGAATCAGCCCTGGGTAGTGCCTCGGTACAACCTGAGAGACTCAAAGCACATTTGCTGAGTCCACCCAAAGCACAGTAACTCTGTAGGAAGTATGAACTATCTTAGTTAAAAAATATTGTGGTAAATTGCTATGTATCAACAGAAAATGAACACAACACAGCCACCAGAATATCTAGCTACATGCTAAGAAGGAGTGTGAAAGAGGTAAGGACTCTAGCCCTCATCCAGGGAGGAGCAATATGTTGGCACATGTAAGGACGGGGAATGCTGTGAGACAAGCCAGTGGCTTTACAGCAATTCTAGCATAGGAATGTTGTTTGCCACATCATGATATTCAAAATAGTTTCACACTGAAGAAGGCACCGGACCCAAGATTGAGGAATTGCCATGTATCAAAAACTTCAGAGTAGGGAGAGCATTTGGTGATGGCAAAGCACTGTAAATGCTCAGAGGTCTCAAAGACTGAATGAAGACCCTCCCCTGCCATCCTAGGGCAAGAAGCAACCTTAGTGGGCCTCTGCGAAGCTGAGAGAGAGAGAGACAGACAGAGTGAGAGACAGACAGAGAGAAAGAGAGAAATACAGAGACAGACAGAGAGACAGAGACAAAGACAGAGACAGATAGGGAGGTAGAGAGACAGAGACAGAGAAGTCTCTACTCACTGAATGTTGTGTATAATAAAGACACACCACTTGATTATTTTCCATTCCACTCTTGTTGCCCTCTCTGAGTTACACACCTTTTGGCAGTTATGACAGTGTCGCCGGAATTATTATCTAGCTAAAATTACTAACACCCACAATGGGCATTTTTGCTGTAATAAAACAAAAGCAAATGCTGGGTGGGGACAAGGAGATGGAGGGAGTTTGCCATGTGCGAGGGGGCCTGTTTCATCTTTTCTTCTGGCAATGTTCTTTCTATGCTAATACCTCGTAGCTTTCTACCTTAATAGCCCCATTAAATGCCAAGAGGGTATTTGCAAGAGAAAAGTGTACCTGGAGATGGAGATGTAAAGTTCTAAACGCATTTTGAGGAATGGAGATTTCTCAGCAAAGGAGTTAATGCTCCAAAGAAAGCTTTGTTTATCCGACAGACTTTATGGCTGAGCTGTTCTCTTCTCTCGGCACCTTAATTCTCAGCCACCATAAGGTTCTCCAGATGTTTAAAATAAAAGGCCCATTTGGGTATTATTGTAGATTACGGGGAAGAGATAGACAGACATGATGTTTAGCTGTGCAACATAAATTCCCCGAGTATGTGCCATCCAGCACACTCTATATTCTCACCCCACTGAAAGACTGAACTAATAAATCATAAGAATGAGACATGGTACCCTGAACACAATTTACCTCTAGCCGGCTGCCACTATGGGGAGGAAGGAGTGGAGGTGGAGAAGCAGAATGAAAGTGACATTTCCCTTTACTCTTGATGGCCGGTTGGACCAAGTTTTCCATAATTTGCCATTGAGAATCTCTGTTGTCCCTGCTCTCCTATTTAGCCTTAAGAGCATCCTTTATTAAACCCAGATTATGCTCCCATCAATCTGGCAGATACATTAGTATCTTCTCAGTTACTTTGCACACTCTTGTGCATTATAGTTTGCTCATTTTCCCACTGTGCCCATCCTGTATACCTCTGTCAAATTTCTTTTGCCCTCCAGAATTTATTGAAACATCATCCTTTATAAAGTTTTATGGAATTTTACCAATGGAAACAATTTTCTGCCACATTTCCAGACCGTTTGTGTCTGAGTTCTATGTAAGACTCATTGCTTACTGCTAGATATATTTGCAGACTTCTCTACTCAACCCCTTACCAAGTTTAGATTTCTTGAATCAAATTTTAGAATCATAGAGTCATAACTTCTATTCTGTACTGTTCTCATGATGATCCCTGTCCCCCTTAATACATATATCTGTTGCAGTAACCATCTTTGAATCTGCACTAAACATTTTCAGTCCACAAAATATACTAATCACTAGACACATGATAATACATACTACCACTGTAATTCTAAGAGGTAAATGCTGTTGTTTATTTTGTTTACAGTAGGTTTGCATCTACACAATAGGGTGGGCGAGATGGCTCAACAACTAAAGGCTTTTGCTGCCAAGCTTGATTGAGTTCAGCCCCCAGGATGCACAGATGGAAGAAGTAAACCAACTTCAGCAGGTTGTCCTCTGACCTAGTCCTATTTCAGTGACATGCTCATGTCTGCATGCATACACATGCAATAAATAAAGTAACAAAAAATAAACCTTCATAGAAGTATTTTATCAAAGCTCACACAGCTCATCAAGAGCAAGGCTTTAATGGGGAAAAGGCTTTATCTCCAACTAAAACTACCAGCCACCATTGGAAATCTCTGAGCCCCTTAAAGTGCTTGACTCTGATGAACATTAGAAAATGATATTGAGTGTTTTGGATATGGCTCAGTGGGTAAGAATGCTTGATAAGCAGCTCATTTTCAGCTCTTCATCTACATGGAGTTCAAAGAAAGAGAGAATGGGGGAGAAGAAGAGGAAAAAGATGACAAAAAGAGGAGGAGAAGGAAAAGAAGAAGAAGGAAGAAAAGGAGAAAGAAGATCTATGATAGGTCAGTGAGATGGTTAAGATGTACAGGTGCTTACTTCCAACCTTGTCTTCCTGAGATGAATCCTCAGAACTCAAAACCCATCTGGTAGAAGGAGAGGACCAACTTCAGTCAGATGTCCTTTGACATCTCCCTCCATGCATGCTATGACACACACAGGCTCACACATGTGCACACACATGCAAATAAACATAGCAATCCAGAAAACTATTAAACAAACTATAACATGATACAGGCAAAAGGGAATAAATACATAGAAAATTTATTCATGCCTGGGCTATTCAGATCACTTCCTATTGTTCTATACATGTTTATTCCTCTTAGATAAGTTCTTGGTGATGAGTGATTTGGATTTCCATACTTTGTGTTGAGTTGTAAATATATTCTGCCCTTAATTGAAGTCTTCTTTTGAATGCTATCCTTTCAATGATAGCTACAGGTACGTTCCTGCCCATGCTTTCTTGATCATCAATGCATGCAGATGTCAATAGCACTGTTGCTACAGCAGCATGAAAAGTCATAGCAGAATACCCAGAAGAAAACAAGAGGAAGAATGTACTGGCACTCAAGGAGGAGGAGGAGTTCTTTCTTTTCAGTGCAGGACATAGGACTATTATTAATCCTACTACTGCTCTCTGGAAAGACTTAGCAATGAGTCCATCCTCTTGATCTTCACTTGGCTTACTCACTGCATGTGCCACAACCAACTATTCACGAATGGGCTCTGTAGATATATATCTCTATAAGTACTTGAAAAGAATGGTTCTTGACAGGATCATGAATTTCAACTGAACTGTGTGATAAAATCTGCATGTTGGTTACTATTGCATGATCATGATTAAAATAATAGGATAACTGAAAGAAGAGTAAGATCTGTTTTGACTCAGGGTTTCAGAGATGTGAATCCATCCTGTTGGGGAAGATGTGCACAGCAGGGCAGTTCATGTAATGGGAACCACGAATCAGAGATACACAGAACACACAAAGAAGCCATTCACAACAGCACAGCCCTTGGTGAGCCACTCTCTCCACTACGCCCAAATCTTGCCTTTAATTACCCCCAAAATATATCACTTTTGAAACTGTCAATGGATTGACCCATTTGTTAAGTCAGAACCCTCAGCATCCAATTGTCTATGAGACCCCTCACTCAGATACAACAGAGCTACATTTCAACTGATCCCCTACATGTGTCTAATCCCCTCAAGTTCATAATTAACAATTAACTATCACAATATGGGTTAAGGCTAGTAGTTCTCAACCTTCCTATTGCTGTAACCTTCTAATACAGGTCCTCATATTATGGTGACCCCCAACCACAAAATTATTTTCATTGTTATTTCACAACCGTAATTTTGCTACTGTTATGAACCATAACGTAAATATCTAATATGCAGGGTAGTCTCAGGAGGCACATGTCAAAGGGTCATTTGACCCTCAAAAGGACTTTGACTCACAGGTTGGGAACCACTGGTGTAGGTAATGACAACTTTGTGATCTAGTAAGAACTGAGTCATTGTTTCACCTCAACAGTGAACAGTTATATGTCAGCACTAATATTGACTGTGTGTGCCTTCACCACTGGATTCAGGGGGACTGTGCTGTTACCACTGCCTTACAAACAGATGGCCACTAATGAGGATGTTTCTGTCCCTTACCTGTAATTACTAATTATACAGCATAAATACAAATTTAGCTTTAATTCAATTAAGTGGTAATGAGGTGAGGAAATAATATTTGAGCATATTATTGCAGTTCTGGCTATTAAGCAGTAGACAATAATATTTGTGTTCCATTAGCTTCTAAGAGGCATTTTCAAAACCTTTTAATGGTCTCAAAATACTTTGAGAAGAACAACCTATTAAAAACAGAGAAAAGTATTTGGAGGAAAACTAATACATACATAATAGAGAAGGTTAAGATTAAGCCACATTTAAAACCCCAAGACACCAAAGAACTGTGCAAATGCATGTGTGTGTGTAGATGTGTGCACACTGGCACGTATGTATGTATATCACATCATAAACATTTAAAAATGTTATAAATGTTACGATATGTGTGTACTACAAACACAAAATAAAACAATAAATATAAAACAAAAGGATTAACACTTCAATCTTGGTGGTTTTTTTTTTTTTTTTTTTTTTTTTTTGGTTTTTCGAAACAGGGTTTCTCTATGTTTTTGGAGCCTGTCCTGGAACTAGCTCTTGTAGACCAGGCTGGTCTCGAACTCACAGAGATCCGCCTGCCTCTGCCTTCCAAGTGCTGGGATTAAAGGCGTGTGCCACCACTGCCTGGCTCCAATCTTGGTGTTTCGTTTGTTTGTTTTGTCTCTAAAATAGAGAAATCAGTTACTACCCAAACTGTTTTATTCTGTTGCTATAGTCCTGCTAATCTAGTATTAGATAAATAATAGGAGTAAATATGGCTTATTAGTAGATTATGACTATACTTTCTTTAAAAAAAGGAAAATAAAAATACCAGGGCACCTCCTGGACTATTTAGTGAGTTATTCTTTAGGACTAGTGGTATAGTTTCATAGAGTTGTTAATTCAAGGAATGGACTGAGTAGCTACCCACAATTTGCTAAGTGAATAAATAGCCCCAAATGGTGAATGTGATGCACAGTTCCCAGGCCTGTGGCTGTGCCCCTGCCATTCTCTTCCTAGTGTCTACCCTCTGACTGGAATAGCTCCTTCATTGTTGACCCACAAGCCATCAAGGCTTCTTTGGACCATGAAACACGCATCTCTGGAACCTTCACTTGAGCTCTGGCTATACACAATTTCATTAACAATTTATTTATATTTTCTCACTTCACATATACATCTTCCCTCAGGAGTACAGGCCACTCTAGTTCGTTCTCTCTCTCTCTCTCTCTCTCTCTCTCTCTCTCTCTCTCTCTCTCTCTCTCTCTCTCTCTCTGTCTTGAATCATCTGTGTTTTCAGCCTGTCTTCTGTATACCAGGAACAAGGTGAGATTCCTCCCCATTAGTAAATGTTGTTTCCCTCCTGAAACTCCTGAAATATCTTTTCCCAACCTGTTTTTTTTTTTAATTTCTTCTTCATAGAACTTTTCACTTTTTAAAGTATATGCCTATTTCAAATGCAGGTCAGCAATGTAGTTACTTTTGGAGGCTATTCCTCAGTGGATGTGTGAGAAAAAAAGATGACATTTTCAGAGAGTGTTGTCAAGCAAATATCTTAAATCCCACCTCTGTCTTTGTTGATAGCTGACTGCCCAGAGGATTGTTTCCCATAAAGGACCTAGCAATACTGAAGAAAATGTCTCCTGGTCTGAGACTTCGAGTCAGGAAGGTAAGGTAAATTGGTTTAGGCATTCCTTTTTTCTCTTGCTGACTCATCATTTCTAAAATGAAGGTCTTGAGCTATCCCCATTTACCTTTCTTTACAAATGTCACCTGTCCCAAAGCCCAACATCTTTTGTTGTAGTCTTCCTCCCAAAATTGTCTCTAAGACTATTCTCAACTCTCAACTTTAGGGCCCAGTCAGCAGACCAGACAGTGCTCCTGGGAGAGCTGCTCTCCCCTGCTACTGCATGGGTGCATTGGGCAGCTCTACTGTGCAGGAACACTGGGGAAGTTCTACTGCAGAAGAACACCGGGCTTACTACTGTATGGGAACAGGATCAGCTGCTCCTGCATGGACACACTGGCCAGTTACTACTGCATGGGTACACCAGGCAGCCCTACTGCACGGTTACACTGGGGTAGTTGCTACTGCAGGAGAACACCGGGGTAGCTCTTTCCTGCTCCTTCATGAGAACTCTGGGGCAGCTCTACGGCAGGGAAACACTGGGGCAGCTCTCCCTATTGCACCCTAGAGGGATTTTGTCACACCATTGTTAAAAGACTTTATCCTCTGGCCTATAAAACTATACATTTCTTCACGACTGTCTCCAAGACTATTCTTAAAATTGTCTCTCCTTTTTTTAAAATTTATTTTACTCTTAGATTCTTATTTAAATGCAACTTAATGTTTTTGCCTTTCTTATTTAAGAAAACTGGAACTGCCATTTTTCTGTATATAAACTGAATTTTACCAGCCTTATTCTCGATGTGTTTTAAATTTGTAAATTATATCTTTACCTAATATTTTCTGTCTGAACCGATTTTTGTGTTTCCTGTTTCTACTTATAATTTGTTTTCATTTCCTGCCTTAGTAGAATATAAACTTCTGAAATATTGGGGAAAGGGTGTTTTACATTCCCTTTTATATTATTTATGTGTGGTGTAAGGTGTAGCACAAATACGATTCAGTATGCAGTTATGAAATTTGTTATAGAGTAAGGAAGGGGAGGCAGAGAGTGGGAGAGAGAGCAAAAGATCAGAGCAGGGAGAAAAGAGAAGAGAATGAGGAGAGGAAAACACAACAGGGAAAGGAGAAAGAGGAGGAAGAAGAAAAGGAGGCAGGGATGGTGGAAGAAACTTAGAAAATGTTCATCTCACATGTGAGGGCAAATACGTTTGTGAAAACAGAAACAGAATGGCTTCTTATGAGACGAAATTCAAGACTAAAAGATTTTACTTTGTTGAGGAATCAGATAGAATGACTTGGTTAACCTGAGAAAGAGGGCTTCATATAACCCACACTGGTGATCTTAAGATATGGAATTGTTCTCATCTCCCATCCTCCACTCCCTCAGTTTACCCAGAAGATCTCATCTACTTCCCCTTCCCAGGGGGATTCATGTGTCCCCCTTTGTGTCCTCCCCGAAGATTCTCTGGAGCTGTGGATTCATGGGTCCCTCTTGGGTTCTTCCTGACAGATTCTCTGAAGCTGTGGATTGTGATGTGATTATCTTTTGCTTTACTTCTAGTATCCATTTATGAGTTAGTTCATACCATGTTTTGTAGATGGAGGCTGCTTGTTCATTTCCCTGCTGCCCAGACCTGAATAATAACACAGAAACTATATTTATTGCATCACTGTTTGGCCAATAGCTCATGCATATTTCTACCTAACTCTTATATCCATTTCTATTAATCTGTGAAACATCACGAGGGCATGTCCTACTTTTAAGGTTCTGGCTGGCTGCTGGCAGCTGTCTCCTTTGGCATCTCTTGACTCCGCCTACTTTCTCTTTATATTTCTGTTCAGAGTTTTTGCCTGGCTTACTCTACAGATCACAATCCCAGAAAACCTAGACAATAATGAGGAACCTAAGAGAGACATACATGGATCTAATCTACACGGGAAGTAGAAAAAGACAAGATCACCTGAGTAAATTGGAAGCATGGGGGCCATGGGAGATGGTTAAAATAGAGGGGAGAGGAAGGGAGGGAAGAAAAGAAAAATGTATAGCTTAATAAAAGCAATAAAAAAAGAGCAGTGTGCCAGGTAGACTGGCTGCCAGGTCACGCCTCCATTTTCTCCTACACTTTTTCAGTCTACCAATTCAAACGTTCAGTTCTCCCTCAAACTCCATCAAAGATGCGCTCAGAAATAACCTATCAGTGAGCTATCAGAGCAATCCTTAACCAGTAAAATTAACACAAGATTATCTAATGCTGCAGTCTTAACTCACGTTCCTCTCATTCTGTCTGATTGTTCCATTTTGATAGCCTAGGGAACATCTTATGTAATCTCAACTTTGGCTTTTACAAGGCAATCCAGAGAGGCTGCTCACTGCCTTAACCCCATCAGCTCTGCTTAATCATTAGCTTCTCCATATGTCAAGACAGAAGTACTTTTGTAAATGATCATTGCTGAGTTTGTTGTCAGTACAACAAATCACTATTGACCTTTCTGCTTTCAGGGGTTTAATGAACTTAGGAGTGGAAATTATCCAGAAAAATAACAACCAAAACCCTGGTTTCTTTAACTAACATCCAGTGCCATTAATGTTCACTTTTTGACATGTCAGGGGCCATTGCTATTAACCATAGATCACACCAAAGTAGAAAACTGATAGCCAAAATGCAACAAGAATTAGTCAAATTAGGAATTATAAATTAAAAGTCTTAACTGGGTGGTGGCGTCACACACCTTTAACACCAGTACTTGTGAGGCAGAGACAAGCAGATCTCTGCAAATTTGAGGCCAGTCTTGTCTACGGAGTGAGTACCAGGACTTGCTCCCAAAAGCTATAGAGAAATCTTGTCTTAAAAAAACCGAGAGAGAGAGAGAGAGAGAGAGAGAGAGAGAGAGAGAGAGAGAGAGAGAGAATATAAAAGTCTTTCTAGGTAGAAAGATACAGAATGACAATTATCTAAGCTCTTATTGGGCTGACAGAGAGTAAACCAGGTTTACTATGTTTTTACTGTTTTGTGGGCAGCATATGTACTATATAATTTGCAATTACTGTATATCAGTTAGTTAGTAGTCATTATTGCTATATGAAAGATCAGGAGACTATCACTCAATCAGTAGAAGACAATTCATGGTTTTGCTACCAGTACTTCAGGGCTGGAAAGACAGCTCAGCAGTTAAGATCACATTTGCCCATGCAAAGGACAAGAGTTTGGTTTCCATCATCCATGCCAGGTGGCTCACAATGCCTGTAACTTCAGTTCCAGGGAATTCCATACTCTCTTCTGGCCTCTACAGGCACTTACACACATAAGTGCATGCAAACATACACATACATGTACACAAATAAAAGGGATAAATCTTAAAATAGTAAAAATGATAACTTACTTCTCTAATAGTACTTGTTTAATAAAGGCCTATAGCATCCTAACTGGAGGTACACCAATACTGAAGAGACACCTGCCTTCTGTATGCAGGATAATCACATGACTTGTCTGAGAAAATAGGACACTGTCTGCTTTAAGTTCAGCTAATAGTCTTTAATCGTGAAGTTGGAAAACCAAACTTTCCAGATTCTGCAACTAGGAGCTTTGCCCTTGAAAATGAACTTCCTTGGCGGGTCCATTTTACCCCTTTGTGTCACTACAGTTTGAGACAATTTGTTCTGATAATTATGTGACCCAGATTCACCCAACAAAAGCAGAAAATTGTAGGAAGCAACTTCTCTGTGCAGTGTGGTGACTCTTATGTCACATGGGTCCAAGCTGGCATAAGACTATCTAGGGAATCCGAGTTTGAGCAAATCAAAGTTGAACAAAATAAAGTGATATCTAGAGTATGTGTTTTCTATGCATGTTTTACTTTTATTCATTCTTGGGAAGGGCTGAGGAAACAATAGGTGTCTGAGCATAATCATTTTAGATCTCATTTCCCCTGTGAGCTGAATAACTATTGAAGTTACTATATCATGAATAACCAAATACACCATCAATTGAAATAATTTAATTATCTTTAATCTATCATCACGTCCAAGGTTGATAAATATAAATATCAAACTGACCTTTTCCCATGTTGGCCAAAGAGAGACTTATGTAGACAGTTGCTGATATGTGTGTTGAAAGAAAAAGTATTGGCTCAGGACCCTTAAGACTGAGTTCTCAACACAAAGGAGATTCAAATGGCAGCTGCTATTATTATGTCTCGAGATTTTTTTCACAAGGTTTTCTATGTATTGTTTTACTGTTTTTACTACTGTTGTTGAGAATCCACCTAAAGGGAGCAGGAGAGAAAATGTTCCACAATGTTGTTGTTCCTTGACCTCTATGTTAAGTTCTGCCCACCAACTCTCTGTGTGTGTCTCTGTATCTGTCTCTCCATCTCTTTCTGTTTCTGTGTCTGTCTCTGTGTCTGTTTCTTTCTGTCTCTGTCTGTCTCCTTCTCTCTCTCTCTCTCTCTCTCTCTCTCTCTCTCTCTCTCTCTCTGTCTCTCTCTCTCTCTCTCTCTCTCTCTCTCTCACACACACACACACACACACACACACACACACACACTCCAAGGTTCAGAACACATCCTTTACGAGATAGTGATAAAGAGGAGGCTGAAAGAATATTAGAGCTTGAGGGTGGGTGCTTTATCTCATATCTGGACAAATGACTAACTGAGGTGCATATTCACATGTCAAAGTGAACTCTGACCGCCAATCTCCCTCAGCACGTACCTGTTACAGAGTCATCCTGACTGGAATACCCTGCCTCCCACCCTAAACTCTCCATCCCAGGGCTGGGCTCCTTCTTCAGCTGCTCTTCCCTATGTAAACCAGCTATTTTGCTAGGCTGCTTTCTTGGTCTTCTAGTCTTCTGACTTGCTCCTGGCCGCTTGGCTCCTCCTGACTCTCTCCTTTTCCCTCTTCCCTCCTCACTTCTCCTCACATGGCCCAGCTCAGTCTGCCGGTCATGTTCACCCCGAAATCTTCCAGATGCCTCTGTTTTTGCCTGTGCTTTCCCTTCTATCTACAATAAAAAGCTCAAACCCTTAGGGGCAGTCATGTTCTCTTATTTATTTTCTTTACTCAGTGGAGAGGAGTGTTGCGAGTTCTGTCTCCAGGACATGACAGGGCACTCACACTCTTGTACACACAGGAGCTATGGTTACCTGTTCAAGGTTTGAGTAAGATCAAATCATCAAAAATCCCTGCAGAGATGGGGTAGAACACCTCTGACCATCACTTCTGAGGTGCTATGGGCAGTTGGTAGTATCTGAAGGAGAAGTCGGTTCTACCACGAGTAGAGCTTTTGTATGCAGTGGATGGCTCCACCTCCTTGTACATCTGTCAGCACTTGCTGCATTTAATGGGTTGAAAAAAGCTGACGTGAAATTGAAAGAGTGCACTGATATTTTATTTATGTTTTTTAATAAATAAAGCTTGCCTGAAGATCAGAAAAGCAAAACAGACAAGCCACTAGTAAAGTCTTACCTCTATCAAGGCTGGGCAGCTGCTGACAAAATCCCAAGTCTCTGTTTTCTCAGGTCTTATGTTTCCTTTTAGTGCTGGGATTAAAGGCATATGATACCCTAGTACTGGGGTTAAAGATGTGAGCCACTGCCACCTGAATCTACTTCTGCACTGATCTTGTGTAACCCACAAGATCTTGAATTCACAGAGATCCATCTGCCTTTGTCTCCCAAATCTTGGGATTAAAGGTGTCTGACACCACTGCCTAGACTCTAGTGGCTTTGTTTTACATTCTGGTTTTCCAGAAAGTTTTATTTATTAAAACATAAATAAAATTTCACTATAGGAGAGAGATATGTCATAGAGTTTATGGAGGAAGTTGGAGGGGTAAATTGAAGGTAAATATGATTATATTTCATTATGCCTACATATAAAATTTTCAATAATAAGGAAACTGTTTAAAAATATAGACCTTGGAGTCAACTATACCTGGTTTTAGCTACTGCACTACAGGTGTGCTTAGAAGGGCCCCAGCTGCTTCAGTGACAATTCTGTCACCACAGAGGGATGACGCTAATAGTATCAACTTCATAGCACTTTTGTGAGAGATTTATAATTTACCATATGTAAGGCATTTAGCATAATGCATGGCAGATGGTAAATATTCCATAAATGTTAGCTATCTTTATAACAAATGCATGAATTGATAAATTAATAATTCTGGCAAGGATGATGGCATCTTAACAAAGCGCTAGGTTGTGGGGAATTTTGAGGCAGGTTGCAAGTATTGAGGTGAGTGCGATGAAGCATATCCAGATGCCCCTTGGGGTGAATCTCCCAGATGAAAACCCAACAGTCCAAGTAAGCTGCAAGCTGTAGTAGTGAAGAGGCGGTGGCGATATTGGCAATGAGTATTAATGCACACCTGCTCTTGCAAGGTGGCCCCGTTCCAAGTGGAGAGATGGAAATTGCTGGGTTTTGAATCTGAAACATGGAAGAGAACTTATCTGGGCCTGCTGCCAGTTTCTGCGCTCTCTTCTCAAGAAAAGAAGTGATTCCTGGAATCCTATGTAGGGGCAGGCTACAGGATTTGAGCTGGGAGTGGCGGATGTGACTTGATTTCAATATGGACCTTTGTAAACACAAACACCCCGCTTTTGTTAAGGAGGTGGATTCCGCAAAGTCCCATGGCCATCCTTGTCACTGAGGGAAACTTTCAGTCTTATTCAACAAACTGCTGTGCACCAGCTGTGAAGCTGGTCATCTCCAGGTGTTCTGTCAAAAAACATACAAGTTGTATTATTTCTGCTCTGAATATGCTCACAAACTATTCTAACTACCCATACCTTGAAGAAATGCCTTAAAGAAACATAAGTGTACGCTGGGACAGAAGAAAGCAAGCATTCATGTCCGTGTGTAACAAGGAAAGGTTAAAAAGTTTTAAAACTCAGTTGCTAAGAGTCTAAGGTGTGACTAATTTCCCGCCCTGGTCTTGGGCCTACAAATAAGCAGAATTCAGGTGGCAGTTTGGTAACACAGACAACAAGACTTAAGTGTACATTCATTTTGAACCTAGAAATTCCTTTTCTAAAGTTTACATCATACTCTATGCAACCAAAACACAGAGATATGCAGCTATTTGTCTAGAAAATGCTTGAGTCCTGTGCTTTATTTACTAACAAGGCTGGAATAAATATACCAAAAAATATGTATTTATTACTGAGTTATACAACACATGGAAGATATATCGTGTAATAATAATAGATGATGAAGGATGGGTTAAATTGATGTATCAGAAAATATTTAATACATGATTCTGTAACATGTTAGGATAAGAATTATGAAGCATTAGTTATGCTGAATGTCAATTTCCATATGCTGAATTTCTGTACATCAATATTCATATTTGAAATGATAGTTTCCAATATGAGTATTTTGAAATGTGAGGCTCTTATTAAGTGATTATGATACAGAAACTTTCTGCACTAATTAGTGTACTTATAAAAGTCACCCAAGACAGTTCTCTTGTTAATTTTGTGAGGTGAGGACAAGGATATCTGAACAGAGAAGTAGACTTCCATCACATGCTGAAGGTCAGGGCTTTGATCTTCAACTTCACAAAACTGATAGCAATATGTTTTTTTTTGTCATCACCCAATCTATTATGTTTTGGTAGAGATTCCAACCTAATGCATTTTGGCACCAATATTTTAGAAAATTTAACAAATGTCTGTTAGAATTAAACATGTCATAAATGTGAACTGTTTGTTTTTGCATATTATGTATATTATAATAGAGATTCTGCACTTAAGCAGAGGACAGATATTGGAGCGGGTGCCTTATGGTTGTTATATTTTAGCTGAGTTTTGAGGGGTAAATAGGATCAAAACTTAAGTGTAAAACGTGTCTGAGTTAGTCAATATCCCTAGGGTTCAATACTAAATTCCAATACATTCATAGACATTAGGAACATCACTTGAGGATTTTGAAAAAGTAAATTTGAGCCTGCTCAGCTATGTCTTTAATTGGATAACTTGGGCAAATTGATTAAGTACTCTTGTCTTTAAAAATGAAATTACACTTATCACCAACACTCTGTATGGTGATGAAATGTTGACTTGATGTTTCTAACGCTGCTCACACAACTTCTACAGCAGTGGTTCTCAGCCTTCTTAATGATGTGACCCATTAATACAGTTCCTCATGTTGTGGTGAACTGCAACAAAAATAAAATTATTTTTATTGCTACTTCATGACTGTAATTTTTCAACTGGTGTGAATTGTAATGTAAATACCTGTGTTTTCCAGTGTTCCTGGGTGACTCTTGTGAAAATGTCATCCTCCAAGGAGTGGAGACCCATAGGTTGAGAACCACTATTCTGTAGCAAGTACTACCCAGCTTCTGGTGACTGTTGATACAGTGTAGGGAATGGCACTGTAGACTCTAGGACCTGTAACTGCCAGTGTCTATCTTACCTGCAAGTGCCAAAATGATCACTCTAAAGCTTAATATTAATTACAAACTGTTTGGTCAAGAGCTCAGGATTCTTACTGGCTAGTTCTACATATAAATTATCCCAATTCTAATAATCTGTACATCGCCATGTGCCCAGTGGCTTACCTGTAATGCTCTGGCATCACACTCTTCCAGCAGCTCCTGGAGTCTCTGGACCCTGTCTTTCTTCATCTCCCTCTCTTGGCTTGGATTTTTCTCCTAGAAATATTCTGCCCTGCCACAGACCAAAGCAGCTTCTTTATTAACCAATGGAAGTAAAATATATTCATAGCATTCCACATCATCTTCATAAAAACGCTGCTTTGGCCAATAGCCAAACAGAATAGAATCAGGTAGGAAATCCAAGTAAAGATAAAGGGAAAAAGAAAGCAAAGGCTGGGAGATACTAGTAGTTGCTGGAGAAGCAAGATGTGAGGTAATAAACCACAAGCCTCATGGTAAAATGTAAAATAATAGATGTGTGTTAATCTAAAAATAAGAGTTAGTTAGTAAAAAGCCTGAGCTATTGGCCAAACTTTTATAATTAATATAAACCTCTGAGTGTTTATTTGGGAACTGGTGGGTGAGAGAGAAACCTCAAGTTACTACAAGGACCTGACTAAATTCTTTACTTAATATCTCTGTGACCTTGGTGTATTCATTTAACCTCAGCTGCTTTATCTACAAAATTGAAGAGTGAATGATATCCACTCCATTCCTTTGCTCAAGCAGGGTATGAAAATGTAAATGACAGTCTATTGAGTGATTCATGGATGGGCAGTGACTAGGAGGGTCTGTTAATGGGACAGGTACATTAATTAACATTCATAAGTGACTTTGTAGGAACAGGTAGGCAGCAGATTTTGGAAAGTGCGGACAACTTAATATGTACTGCTTGCAAGAGAACTTATAACCTCACGGGTTTACTCTGTGACCACTGTCATATCAGGCCAGTACAGCTCTTCCTCATTAAACCAGATTTTCCCAGGAACTAGCTCTCAATTAGGCATGATGCTGCATCCTGCATGGTGCTTAGGAGACCATTATCCTCACAACAAGTTCATAACACTTCTGTATAAAAACACAAAGTGGAGGAATCTTAGGAATTCTTAGATTCCAAGTGTACAAATGCATCCTGCAGGACCTGTGGTAAAGTTTTCTTCTGCACTGGTTGAAGTGTACAATGCAAGCAATGCTATTTGGTCATCCCCTTGATTTGATACATAGTTCTGACTTCTAGATAGGTCTTTCTGTTTAGAATCAATAATCAGTGGTCCATTTCATTGTTTTTGCTTGAAGTCTACTGTTTTCTTCTAGAATCACCCTACAGATGAAGCTCTTTCCAGTCACATTTCTGTCTAAAATATTTTTTCTATGAGTTACCATACTTTATCAACTTCTGTTTATACCATATGTTTCCCAGGCTTGGAAAAAACAGTGGTTAAGAGAGCAGACTTGGGGAAGGGACTTCTTGGTCTCTCAGTGCTTGCTATGATGCTTCTTGGCCTGGCCTATTTATTTCTCATTTGGAAATTGGGAATGTCTTAATGCCTGCTTTGGTAGGAAACATGGAAGATGGGTTAGACAATTCACTGAAAGTCTCCAGAGTGGCTCATGGGACCTGGCGCTGTCACGTGTTGCTGCTAATTTTCCTAGGCATTGACCTCTCCTGTTTTCTAGGCATACCCAAGAAAGGAAAATTCCATTTCTCATGTAGAAGACATTCATTCCAGGAGAAAGTAAATGTAGAAATATACGGAAAGTGATTCAGACACGTCTGAAGTGGGAGGCACACCTGTTATCAGGAAAAAGGCTAGTCATGTTCTTCCAAAGAACACTTCTCCAGGACCAACATAGAGCTCTTTTCTTGCACCCTGTTTACTCTTGTACGTTGTACCTCACAGTCGGATGAGCCAGAGGTTTCTGCTGGTTAATTTTCCTTCCAATGCTGCACGTCAAGTTAAGCAAAGCATAAGGATTCATAAGGAGAGAGCAGTGATCTGGGACAGGATGATGATAAAAGATTATGAATATATGTGGAAGGTTGCTCCACGGTAACCTGCTGCTTTCCAATACTCGCGAAATAGTCATTTCCAAGGAAACAGGTGTTGGATCGCAGCAAGGTGGAAGGCTGATACTAGCCCACACAGTTTGGGGCTGCAGGTTACTGTGTTTATTTCTCACTAGGGTGCTGTCAGCTAGAAAAGCACTGGCCTGGATCCACCCTTGCTGCTGCAAGACTCTAGAGCCTTCAGATGAGGGTCTTTGCTGTAACTGAGGTGGGCCAGCAGAGGTGGTACTGAGAGCAGAAAAAGAACACAGATGACAAGAAGAAGATAGGTTACTAGCCTGTTAATAAGATGCGGCCAGTTTCTGTGGCTCCTTCTGTAATTTTGGATGAAGTCCAACTGAGTCTCTACCTGCCAGAGGCCATTGAGTCACAGTTCTCTGGGAAGGGGTGCAATTGCTTAGACAAACTGTGAGCTCACTCTCAGTCTCTATAAGCCATGGAGAAATGAAAGAAGGGGTGCAGACCCCTCCTTATGTTGTGTTAATTTACTCCATAATAGAGTGATTGGGGGTTTAATCTCTCAGATCTTAGTTCTTAGTGCTACATCTTCCCTTTGCAACTCAGTCAATTTTCTGAACTCCTTATCTGCATTTCTTCCTGAACAAAAATGGGGATAATAGTAGAATAAAATATCCGATACATGCATAGGATTTGGAATGGTGCCTGGTGTTTGTGAATGAAGGTGATGATTGGTATTTTAATATTTTGTGTGTGTATGTGTTTGCCTATTATGCAAAGGCTTAAAGTATTATATTCTTTGCTTCTGCAGTTTCAGGAGGTTCTGAGCCTCCTAATAAAAGTATGGGGAATTAACTCAACTCCTCCACAAAAGCAGTAAGTGCTCTTAATTGCTTAGCCATCTCTCTAGCTTTATTATTATTATTATTGTCGTTGTTGTTCTATTTGAAATGGGATCCTACCATCTAGTCCATTCTGATCTTGAATTCAGTATGTAGTCTAGGCTGGCCTTGAAGTCATAGCAATCTTTCTGCTTTGGCATCTTCAGTGCTGGAATTTATAGGAATTCATCACCATGCTTAGTGGAGGATATTGTGTCACCTAAAAGGCCTATGTAATAAAAATTTGGTTCCTATTGTGGATCTTTTGGGAAGTGGTGGGATTTTAAAAAAGCATTTATTTATATTTGTTGTGTGTGTTTGTGTGTGTCTGTGTGAGTATGTGCTATGTGTATGCAGGTTCTTGTGAAAGCAAGAAGAGGGTATGGGATCCCCTGGAGCTGGAATTACAGAGAGCTGCCTCTAAGAACTAAACCTATATTCTCTGGAAGAACAGCAAGTACCCTTAACTGCTTTGCTATTTCTCCATTCTAAGTTTAAGCTCAGTGGGAATCATGCTTTTCTTTTTTCTCTGGTCAAGAGGTGAATTTTACTCCATTTTACAGGAGTTCTTGGGCTGAAGGCTGGTCTTCCGTCTACACTGGATAATCATGGTTTCAGTGCAGTTCATACCTCACCCCCTCTAGGGCTGATTAGTCGCAAACCTTGTTCTAGCTTCTGCATTGAATTATCTCTAATTCCTTTTGGAACCACACTCCAGCCTCTTACAATAAGAAGTAAGCATAAAGGTAAATGGTGACTTCATTTTTTTTCAGGCCACTTTCGTAGGGTTGGTGCTGATGATAGTGGGTCCTCCCACAACAATTGCCAATCAAGCAATTGACTCACAGACACACCCGCAGGTCAAACTGACGGAGGTAATTCCTCAGTTTAGTTTCCTTCTTCCCAGGTGACTCTACTTTGTGTCAAGGTGACAATTAAAGCTAAGGAGAAGAGCACTCTCTCTGTTCTCAGCTTTCTTTTCATACAAGCCCCTCTTCCACATTGTGACCTAGATCTTGAGGGGGTAGTGTCAAAGGACTCCTCAGCATGATCCACCCATGAAGGTTATCTCCATTTCAAGCTCTCTTTCTGAAGTTGCCCTCTCTTCACGTGGGGAAATGATGCTGCCCTTAGATGCTCACTTCCTCCAATTAGCCTCCTATCATTAGGTTCTGTGGCCCTTCTTTGAGAAAAGGAAAATCAATATCTTTAGAAAGTATGAGTTTATATCTTCATCATTTCTGCTTATTTCAATGAAACTTACCTAAGCACTTAGAGCGCACAAGAAATACTACGTGTGGATACTGCTCTGTTACCCAGGTCTAGTCCCTCTGCTTGCTTCTTCATGCCATAAGCTCTGTGAGGACATAGGCCTCCTCCTGCTGCTTAACACGGGATCTAAAGTGACTACAGCCACATCAGACAGGACGAGCGTTCAGCTGATGCTGAACATAAAATCCTCTTCTTCCTCTGTACTTGTTCTGTGTTCTACCTTCCATTCCACTTGGTAACTTTGCTGTTAAGACAAACATAACTTACTGAGGTTGATTCCCGTGCTAGCTTACATCCCTAAATTCTTCAGACCTACAATTTAGATAATCTTTCTCAAGTTCAGGTTTCTTATCTATTGAGTACATTACTTAAATATCTAGTGAACTGTAATTTAATATTTCACTTAAAAGGTATTATATCAGCAGGCAGCTGTTGATACCTGAACAGAATACAAGTAATATAGGAACCAAGAAGGCACAAGAACCCTTACACAAAGGAGCACAGAGTCTGGCTATGATTATTCCTGTAAAGCAAAGCAGGGTATTCTCAGTTTGGTCTATGTCTCCTGGCAGTTCTTGCACTTCTGGTTAAGTTTCAGAAGCATGAATCATACCAGTTTCCAAGAAACAGCAGGGATGGTTGCCATAAAGAGATTTACGTGTGAAACAAAAAAAAGGATATTTCTTGATATATTTCAAATGTTGAGGTGAGAAATGAACATGATGGTTATGAGTGTGGAGGCTGCTTTTAAGAAATAAGAAACCGAAGTGTAAAGCCAAAACACCTTTTGCAAAGTTAGAAATAACACTGCAGGCAGCTTTTGCAAAGGAGGAAAGAGATGTGGAAGTGAGAGGTGTTCTGATATAAAATTTGCACTATGGGGTTGCACATGTCAAGGCTCAAGGTTTTCCTAGTTTCTTCTACCTAAAAGTTTATAATTTCCATTGTTTTCAGGTCTATCATATATAGAGATATTAAAATTCTAGTTCATATTCTATCTCTACATATGCATGCACAGATATGCTTAATTCTAGAATATGTGCATAATTTTTTGCCATTACTGTGACCAAACACCTGGCAAGAAACCATTCAATAGAGGAAGCGTTGATTTGGGCTCTTGTCTGAGGTAGGATAGTTCTTCCTGGTGGAGAAGGCAGGGTAAAAGGAGTGTGGCACACTCTGTCTTCAGTAGGGAAGTAGAGTGAAAGAAACTGAGAATGAATTTCTTCTTTTATATTAGGTCTAGGATTACACTCTGTGGGATAACACTGACCACATTAAGGGTATGTCTTCTCTCCTTGACTAAACCTCTGTGGAAACATCATTGTACATATGCCAGGGGTGTGTCTCCCAGGGAACTCTAAATCCTGTCAAGATGGCGATGTAGATTAAAGATCGTCTTATGTTTTCTGACTTTATAATAATCATGTAGTAGATGGAAATGGAAGCTCAGAAACCAAAAATTATAAAGCACCTGCCTTTGCTTAGCATGCATTACAATATCTCACTGCTTAGACTAACATAGTGTGTAAGTGAATGAGAACTTACTGTAGATGACAAAAATAAGTTATCTTTGGAGAACAAGTGTGAATAGAGGAAGATGACACCTTCTAAAACCACTGAGTGTAGCATCCCTGGAGTTAAAGCAGGGGTGTGATAACCAAGATAGCTTATAAAGTTATGTTCTATAATTTAACTTTGTGTACAGGTCAAAAATAAATCCCTGTGGTGGACTGGAAATTGCAAACTGACACCTTTTCATCTTTTCTCCCTCAATTATCTGCACAGACTACAAGTTCCCTGAGAGCAAGGGATGAAATACTGGGGCTTTCTGCTTCTCCCTTCAGCATTCTGGTCTGGTTCTCTACCATCTGCCCTGCCTCGTAGCAAGCACTATGAATCAGTGGCTATTGTGACTTTTGATATTTCTTATTTCCCCAGCTCTATCCAGGATGTGCTCTACTCCCAGAGTATTCACTGCACCAATTCCATCTGCTGTAAACCCCATTATTCTCCTCTCTCCTATTCAGCTTCCTAGACTTGCTTCAGTTTCCACGTGACTTATCTAGATTGAACACTCACTAATATACTCGAGGTTGCTTAGAGATTTGTCTCATGGAAGACCATATGCACCTTTTATATCATGTACATACTATGATGCTGACTCCAGATAAGCACTCTATGAAGTTTGGGTAAATTCATAAAAGTATGGATCCAGGGTTTTGACTTTCTCAGAACTTGCTTATGGTTTTCATTGGATCCAACTCTTTTAAGTGTTCATGCTCTCTTCTGTGTCTTGATTAATTCTGTAGTCAAGACCCTAAGGCACTGTCATAGGAGTGCAGACATAACCCCAGCAAAAGCGATTCTACCTCTTCTGCCTTCTCAAAATGGTGGAACCCTTCCCTGGCTCCATCTCTGAAGCCTCCTTGACCCACAGAGGATCTCCATGTTTCTTTCTGTGCTTTTCTACCTGTGTTAAGCTGTCTCTGCCTTAGTTTTCACATTTACTTTTATCTTGAGGGAAAGACAGAAGAAGATTCTTCCCCCTTTTCTCACAGGCACAGAGCAGACTCTGGACAAGATGAGACGACTGTGCCAGGGCGTGAAGTCATCGTCAAGCTTTGAGCATCCAACTGTACATTCAGAAAAACAGGGGCGCTGAGCAGTTTCCCATCTTCTCACTAGAACACAGGTTCAATTCATTTAGGTTCAGTGGGAGAGAGAAGGAAACAAACAAAAAATAATAGAAAATGTCAGAAATGCAAATAGCTTATATCCAGAAGTTGCTTTGTCAACATTCCAGTACTTTGGTTTATACTTTATTGACCAGAGACAAGCGTAGTGCTGGGAGAATGCCATTGTCCTTATTGATTTCCCCCCTATGGTAAGGGCTCCTTAATATTTGCATGCTTTTTATTTTGGAAATTGATAGGTTATCTGTTTATTCATCTAATTATTAAGAATAAATAATGATATATTAATTTACATGCAAATGGATGGATCTAGAAAACATCATATTGAGTGAGGTAACCCAGAAAGAAAAAATAATATGTACTCACTCATAAGTAGCTTTTAGACATAAAGCAAAGAAAAATCAGCCTGCAATTCACAATCCCAGAGAACCTAGACAACAAAGAGGACCCTACAAAAGATATATGGCTATAATCTACATTGGAAGTAGAAAAAGACAAGATCTCCTGAGTAAATTGGGAGAGGGCAGAAGGGGAAGAGGGAAGGAAGGAAGGGGACAAGAAAATTATATAGTTCAATAGAAACAATTTAATAAAACTTAAAAACCTCAGAATATGTAAAAGAAAGTGTATTTCCAAAGAAAACATGTGAGAATGCATGAGGCTCAGAGAAAGTGTTCACTGAAGTTTGACCATGAGCTCAAGCCTGTGCATCTTTGATCTATACAGTTTCTCACTGCCTTTTATCAAACCCCTTTCTTGTCCCTCAAAGACTGTATGCTGTGTGAACTATTGACATGAACAGCTAGCATGGACTGTGTCACATTTCCCAAAGTAGGTAGCACAAAATTCTTATGGAGGAAAAGGGACACAATGTTGGATGGGTATGGAAAGAGATGGAAGGAGGTAAAAATGATCAAAATATATTGTATGCAATTCTTAAAAAATTAATAAGGATGAGAAAAATAAGACAAAAGGTATTAACTAGTTAATTGTGGTATATTTTTAGTTTATGATTTTAAAATTGCTATTTTAACACTTAAAATTTTTTTCTCTGATCATTCTATTGTTTGTGTGAGTTATAACCATGAATCATCAAGGTTAACAATTCCTATTGTTCCTCATTTTCTCAAACTATCATAGTCTTATTACTTCTGCAACTTGATTGTTTTTCAAATGCCATCTTACTACTAAGTTCTCAATATATTTTAAAAACTCACTTATGGCATGCTTTCAACATTTTAGGAACAAATATTTAAATATAAAAAATAAGACGCCATAGACCTTGTTGAGCAAGTGTTCATTTGGTATGATTGAATATCTTTTGGGTTTATGCCCAAGAGTGGTATTTGTGGGTCTTGAGGTAGATTGATTCCCAATTTTCTGAGAAACCACCAAACTGATTTCCAATGTGGTTGTACAATTTTGCACTCCCACCTACAGTGGAGGACTGTTCACCTCACCCACATTCTCTTCAAAATAAGTTGTCCCCAGAATTTTTGATCTTAGCCATTCTGATAGGTGTAAGATGGTATCTCAAAGTCTTTTTGATTTGTGTTTCCCTGATGATTAAGGATGTTGAACAATTCCTTAAATGCCTTTTAGCCATCTGAGATTCTTTTGCTGAGGTTTCTCTGTTTAGCCCAGTACCCCATTTTTAATTGGATTATTTTGCATTTTGATGTCTAATTTCTTGAGGTCTTTATAGAGATCAGTCCGCTGTCAGATGTGGAGTTTCCCATCTTGTAGTCTTTTTTTGTTTGTTTGTTTTTGTTTTTGTTTTCTCCATGTCCTTTGCCTTACAGAAGCTTTCAGCTTCAGGAAGTCCCACTTACTGATCTGTGCTACTGATGTTATATTTAGGAAGTGATTTCCTCTGATACTTGTTCAAGGCTACTTCCCACTTTTTCTTCTATCAGGATTTATGTTGATGTCCTTAATCCATATTTACTTGAGTTTTGTGCATGATGATGAATATGGATCTATTTGCCAACTTCTACATGTTGATATCCAGTCATGCCAACACAATATGTTAAAGACGCTTTCTTTTTTCCATTGTACTGTTTTGCCTTCTTAGTCAAAAATCAGGTGTTCATAGGGTGTGTATTAATGTCAGGGTCTTCAATTTGATTCCATTTCTCTAGGCCCTCCATATGTGGGAGACAGTGGTGAAGCTTGAGCGATCTGAGAGGCCCCTGGAAGTAAAACCAGGATCTATACCTAGAGCATGAGCTAGCATGTTGGAGCCTATATTCTATGGTGGAGTGTCATGCTCAACTTTAATGCAGGGCAGAGGGATTTGGTCCTGTCCCAATTTAATGTGCCAGACTTTGTTGACTCTGCATGGGAGCCTTTATCCATTGGGAAGAGTGGATGGTGGGGGTGGGCTTAGGGGAGGGAGGGTTAGAAGGAGGGGTGGGTGAAGAACTGTAGTTGAAGTATAAAATGAAATTTAAAAAATATATCTGATTTTATAAAAAGAGAGAGAAACCACCAACCCCCCCAAAAAAAGAATAAGATGCATTGTTATATTCAATTTGTTAATGGTGACACTTGCAAAATACCTCCATATGCACGGACACAGATTGGCAGCCTTACAAGGTTTCTGCTAAGTGGTTATTACTATTATTTACATCTTATAGATAATGATTGTGATACATAGAGATGTAAAATAACGTGTCCTGCATCCACATCACAAGGGAAGATGAGAGCAAGCCTCAGTCGTCGCAAGTCCAGGCTTGTCATCTGTTAACTCCTTCTAGACAGTGCTGTTGATATCCTAAATACAGTGGACTTGTTTGGAGCTGGAGAATAACTAAACACTTAGAGATTAATACAAATCATCAAAACAAATTCTAGGTGGGCATAACCCACAGAAGAAACCCAAAGTTGGGTGTATATAGAATGTGCAGAAAGAAGAGATGGTAGAGAACACTCTAAAAAAAAGTGTTGGGGCCAGAATACAAAGTCTTAAAGATCATGCTAAGGATTTGAAACTTTTCCCAGAGACAATAGAAAGTCATTTAGAGATATGCAGGAAAAGAAGCAATGGATAGTTGTAATTGCGGTTTCATATCAATTCCAGTCCTCTAGCCAAAACAACGGTCATCTTTTCCAAGGTAGAAGATTTAGGCATGAAGATCAGAAGATGCTTCTGAGAAGCATGGGATATGGTAGACTTTGACTATTTCTTAATTTCATTTGAGGAAGTATTTGTTAGAGAATAAATTAGGGAGTTTGAAGGCAGTATTAATAGTTGAGTGGGGGCTGCTTAATGAACAGATTTGGTTGAAGAACGGAGATGAATAAATTAGCATGGAACAATCTGCACTTGTCTACACAAAGAGATCACTCTTGTATCTCTTTGTACCCCTTAGTGTCTAGGTGAATGGTCAGACCATTTTTATAAACTCATTTTCTCCTAACAAGAACTCTAGGGTGGGGAAATCTTGTAGATAAAAGTTGATTGACGACCTTTCCATGAAGACAAGAGTGGCACTGGAATCAAGGAACACGGAAAACACAAGGTAATCTAGGTATGGAAGACATTTAAAATCATTTGATCAAGTTACTACTCATGAACAATATCTCAAGTCTTGCATAGAAATTAAAGGAAGTTCTTGGGGGAGGGTAGATGGGTACTCAGTGTCATGGTTATGGAAGATAAGTAGAAGCTTTCCTTTTCCCTTCCTTATCTTCTTCCTCCTCCTCCTCCTCCTCCTCCTCCTCCTCCTCCTTCTCCTCTTCTTCTTCTTTATTGTCATCATCAATGTTGTTGTCTTCTTCTTCTTCTTGCCTATAGAACAGACAGGACAGATTGTTGATGATATGGTCTTTCCTGCTCATCTGCGTTAAGGTGTGGTTGTCATCACTCTGTCCTTTGCTTACCTTCTTCATGAAACCTTCTCTGACATTCTCCTATATCCAATTGTCCTATATCTCTACTCTTTGGATTTCAAAGGAAGTTTTTTTCTGTCCATTTTTATCCATTGATGAAAGTTAGTTCTCACCCATTCTTTAAAAAATATTTTATGTGTGTGTGTGTTTTGTCTGTATTTATGTATGTGCATAACTTGCATGCCTGATGTCTACAGAGTTCATAAGAGGGTGTCATATCATGTGGAATCTTGGTTATAGAGAGTTGCAAGAGTCTTTGTTAATGCTGGGAATAAAGGCTGTGTCTTCTCTGATAATAACAAGTATTCTCAATTCCAGAGTTGTCTCACTGGCCCCTGTTTTCTGTGTTTCTTAAGTAATTTTTTTCAAGTTAGATACCTTTTTACTTATTTTTTAAATTTATTTTAAATGTTTATAAAATGTTTAAATGTTTTCCCAGTTTCCACTCCCTCGCCTCCTCCCATTCCCCCTATACCCTCCACCCAACCACCATCTACTCCTCAGAGAGGGTAAGGAACATTGCTTTGGGGAATTTCCAAGGTCCTTCCTACTATATCTAGGCTAAGCAAGGTATCCATCCAAAGAAAATAGGTTTCCAAAAAGTCAGTATAAGAAAAGGGATAAATCCTGGTGCCACTGCCAGTGGCCCCACAGTCTGCTTCAGCCATACAGTTGTCGCCCACATTCAGAGGGACTAGTTTGGACCCATGCTGGTTCCTTCCCTGTCCAGACGGAGTTGGTGAGTTCCCATTAGCTCACGTAAACTATTTCAGTGGGTGTCTCCATCATGGTCTTGACCTCTTTGTTCATATTCTCACTTCTCCCACTCTTCAACTGGACTTTGTGAGCTCAACCCAGAGCTCTACTGCAGGTTTCTGGCTCTGTTTCCATCAGGCGCTGGATGAAAGTTCTAGAGCGATATTTAAGATATTCATCAGTCTGATTACAGGGCAAGGCCAGTTTGGGCACCCTCTCCTCTATCTCCTCTATTGTTTAGGCTCTTAGCTGGGGTCATCCTTTTGTATTCTCGAGAATTTCTCTAGTGCCAGGTTTTTTGTTAACCCCATACTGGCTCTCTCAATCAAAATATCTCTTTCCTTGCTCTCATCTTTGTACTTTTTCCATCTTGACTATCCAATTCCCTCAAGTTCTCCTCCCACTTTCCTTCTCCCCTCGTCTTCTCTTTCCATCCTCCCTTTTCCCCCATGCCCAATTTTGTCAGGTGATCTTGTCTTTTTACCCATTCCAGGTGGATCTATGTATATCTTTCTTAGGGTTCACCTTCTTACTTAGCTTCTCTAGTATCATAAACTATAGGCACAATATCCTTTGTTTTACAGCTAGTATCAACTATAAGTGAGTACATATCATATTAATCTTTCTGGGTCTTAGCTATCTCACTCAGGATGGTGTTTGCTAGTTCCATCCAATTGTATGAAAATTTCAAGATGTCATTGTTTTTAACTGCTGAGTAGTACTCCAATGTGTAAATGTGCCACATTTTATTTATCTATTCATTTGAGGGGCATCTAGGTTATTTCCAGGTTCTGTCTATTAAAAATAATGCTGCTATGAACATAGTTGGACAAATGTCCTTGTAGTATGATTGAGCATCTTTTGGGTATATGCCCAAGAGTGGTATTGCTGGTTCCTGAGGCAGGTTGATTCCCAATTTTCTAAACTCAAGTCCAAGTGGATTAAAGACCTCAATATAAATCCAACCACACTGAACCTGATAGAAGAGAAAGTGGGTAGTAGCTTTCAATGCATGGGCACAGGGGACCACTTCCTAAATATAACACCATTAGTACAGACACCGAGAGCAGCAATAAATAAATGGGGACCTCCTCAAACTGAGAAGCTTCTGTAAATCAAAGGACACAGTCAATAAGACAAAAATGCAGCCTACTGAATGAAAAAATCTTCACCAACCCCACATCAGAGAACTGATTTCCAAACTGTATAAAGAACTCAAGAAGTTAGACATCAAAATTTCAAATAACCCAATTAAAAAATGAGGTACAGAATTAACAGAATTCTCCACAGAAGAATCTCAAACGATTGAAAGACACATAAGAAAATGTTCAACATCCTTAGCCATCAGAGAAATGCATATCAAAACAACTCTGAGATATGATCTTATACCAGTTAGAATGGCTAAGATAAAAAAACACCAATAGCTTATGCTGGAAAGGATGTGGAGTAAGGGAAACACTCCTCCATTGCTGTTGGGAATTCAAACTTGTACAACTCTAGGCACTATTTTATATACTATAGTATTAGCAATGAGCAACAGAAAATAGTTCACCAACCTTACCAATACCCTTTTCTGTGAATGCTGTTGATTCTTGTATAAACAATAAGACATAGGTCTATAGTCTTTGCACATAAGCATCCCAGTGGAGCATATGACATCTTGAACTATCTTATCTAAATATTTATATTTGTATCTTATTTCTTCATCTTCCCACACAGGTATTTGTCCCTGTGAGTTGATAACCTGAGATTAATGACCATTGAATGCTTTTTAAGTTTAAGATTTGATACTTACGCTGGGCGGTGGTGGCGCACGCCTTTAATCCCAGCACTTGGGAGGCAGAGGCAGGCGGATCTCTGTGAGTTCGAGACCAGCCTGGTCTACAAGAGCTAGTTCCAGGACAGGCTCCAAAACCACAGAGAAACCCTGTCTCGAAAAACCAAAAAAAAAAAAAAAAAAAAAAAAAAAAGATTTGATACTTAAAAATGAGTTAGGAAAAATGAGTTAGAATTTAGCCATAGTGGTCTGGAAAGAGTTGACCAGGCAGCAAATTGTCATGTCTATGAATATCTCAGAATTTTATGACCACTGGTTGCTACAAGCATCTACTGCATAGAAAGCAGGTATGCTGTGAAGCACTGCAGTGAACAGAATGTCACAAACCTGCACACTGAGAGACCCATCTGGCCCTAAATTGAGGCATTATGAATTAGTGTGTGCTATGGTTAGATGTTCCTTAGTAGCCCTCTTCCTCTGGACTCAATCTGGAATGTTAGCAAAAAACAAATTCTACCATACATTTCTATATATTTGTATATTTTATATGCATCATTATCCTTATACACAGAATATTCTCACGAGCCTCTTTGCTTTGTTTTAAATTTAAGAAAAAATTTATGTGCATTGGTGTTTGACATACATATATATTTGTGTGGGGATTCCTGATTCCCTGAAATTGGTGTTAGAGACAGTTGTGAGCTGCCATGTGGATGCTGGGTTCTGAACCTGGGTCTTCTGAAAGAGTACCCAATGCTCTTAACCTGTGAGCCAACTCCAAATTGCTGCCAATTGGATGACTCAATTGTGGAAGAGATGTCATACTTCCAGTTAATGACTCTTACAAAAGAAGAGTTACACCATGGTCTGGAAGCCAGGTCTTAGATCTTTCCTGCTCTAACAACTTTAGACAACTAACCTTGCTTATTGCAGAGTTCTATTTGAATAAGCCATGTCTTTTGGTGGCTGCAATTATTAAACATTATTATTTATAAAATATGTCACATTTTGACTGACAATGCTATATATAAGAAAACAAAAAAACCATTTACTTTATTTCTGAGGCTATACAGTGCTGAATGCGCTCTCAAGTCCCATTTGCATATATTTTGATACTTATCTTGTGGTGCAAAAATGTTAGTCTCCTAGATCAATACAGCTGAGGATTCTGAGCCATCTGCTGAACAATTCCCTTGTTTTCTTCTCTTACCTCTGATTTATTTAATGTGAATGAGTCACTGCTGCTTCTTGGAGGTTGGATAAAGTCCATGAGAGATGTCAAAAGTACAAACAACAGGCATAGTGTGGAATGTTCTCCCCTAATGTGAGCTGCAGATAGCCTGTGCGTCTGAAGTGTGGGATGGCATCCCTCCTATGTACCATCAGGTCCCAGCTTTAAATCTGCAACAAGGAAGAACCAGTGTAGAAATATGTGCAAGGGCAGTGTGTTCTTCATCTTACAACTATGTCAAAGAAGGAGGCCAAATAGTCTTCAAACTTACACATTCCTGGAACTATGGGGTATTAAAATGCTACAATCTTTAAGGATATAATGCAAATTATTCTCTGAATGAATTATTAAATGGGGAGTAGTAAAATGTCTCTGGAATCTGGAATCAATGTCTGAATTCAGAGAGATATTATAATCTTTTTTTTTTTTTTTTTTTGAGACAGGATTTCTCTGTAGCTTTGGAGCCTGTCCTGGAACGGAACTAGCTCTTGTAGCCCAGGCTGGCCTCGAACTCACAGAGATCTGCCTGCCTCCGCCTCCCAAGTGCTGGGATTAAAGGCATGCACCACCACTGCCCGGCAGAGATATTATAACCTTGTCATGGTACTCAGAACAGAAATTAAAAGGTAGAGTCCTAGCAGGAGCTGATGAGGCCACCCTCACAGGCTTGTTGTGATAGGAGTTGTTTCCGGGCTTTAAGGATGAGTTAGAAGATAATTATAGGCAATAAATATACATTATGGATATGCAGTATGAGGAGGCAACTGTATCAGAAAATCAGAAACAAACAAAAATCTTAGAAAGCCAAGACCTGGAAAGGTTCATTTGTACCATGGTGCCTGCTTTCCATAGTACCCAGGATGAACATTAGTGTTGAAGACATGGAAGGGACCTCTGAACAGCAGTTTATAAAAGCTATAATGGGTCAAAAAGGTCAAATGCTTCTTGTTTTACTATTATGACTATGGTTCAATTGCTTAACCGCAGGCATAGAAACACACATTAAGGTTCTTGTTTCAAAATAGTTTTTATATTTGGAGTGATCAAAATAGTCTCTATCATTTCAGCAAAGACAGGAAAATGGATATATTTCCAGGTAGGAGAAATTTGACTTTCATAAGCCCAGTTGAGCTTTATCAGAAAGATTTGGTACTGAAATACTTTCAGTTAAGATAGGTGATAGCGAGAGGAAGTACTGATTTGAGAAAATCATAGACCCTGGTAAAACGCACGTTTGGAACTGTCTTTCCTTTGAAGACATCTGCTTTTAAGACATGCTATTGAAGAGGAAGCACATCCCTGCCCCACACCATGATGGACAGAGTGGGGCACAAAGATCCACATGCAGGCCAGGGAGGACTGTCCTGGCTCCAAGGAGAAAACATGGGCTTGCTTAGAACCTTGCGACACTGTGCAGGAGAGCAAATGTGTGGTATAGTATGGGAGAGAAATGATGGAGGAGTTACTTTCATTTAATAAAGAAACTGCCTTGGCCCATTTATAGACCAAACCTTAGGTGGGTGGAGTAAACAGAACAGAATGCTGGGAGAAAGAAGCTGAGTCAGTGAATCCATGTAATTATTTCTGGTAAAGCCATGCGGGCGGCCGGGTGCCGGGGACGCAGCCCCGCCACTCCTATTACAACAGAGAAATGAAAGAGAGGGGGGGGAGGGAGGGGGGAGGGAGGAAGGGGGGGTGGGAAAGATGCCTTCCCTTGCCCCAACCCCTCCCCAACTGCAGCACTCTGAAGAATGGGCCCTAACCCTGCCTGAGCAGCATAGTAGAATTGACCCAGTTGACAGGAGAGTAGGGGAGTCAGCCCTGAGAGCATTAGAGGGTACCACTTCCCTCATCTGCATTGTGGTGGTGGGGGCAAGGGAAAGATGCTCTTCCTTCTTGCCCCTACCACCTCCAGCTGTCAAGGGAGCTAACCATTCCCTTTACCACCTGCAGCACAGGCCCTGCACCTCATCTGGGCAGCACAATGGAGCTGACCCTGTTGACAGAGGCACAGGTAAGCTGACCCAAGGATGTGAGGTTGGGAGATCTGGCCACATTCCACATCTGCCATAAGGTGTCATGGGCAGGGGAGAGATGCCATCCCTCTACCGCTGTCCCTCTGTGCTTAAGGTGGGTGGGGGGGTCCTTAGTTCATAAGAACAGAAGAGCTGTTCATGTCTCTCACCAGCAGAACTCATGAAAGCAGGCTCTGCTGCTTGTCTGGATAGCACAGCGGACTGACACTGTTGGCAGAGGCGCAGGGGAGCTGGCCCTGGGGTTTTGAGAGTAAGGTAGCTGGCTCTATCTCATTTGTCTGCCATGGTATATGGTCATGTGTTGAGGTCATTGGTTCATTTGGAGGTGAGTTTTGAGCTTTTTGCAGAGTGATAGATATGGATCTATTTTAATTCAGTACTCAGTTATTTAGGTGACCAATGCTATTCATTGAAGATAGTGTCATTTCTTCCATGAACATTTCCAGCTTTGTTGTCAAAAATTATGTGTCTACGGGTGTTTGAATTTATGTTCATGTCTTCAATTCTATTCTTTTATCAGTATGTCTGTTTTATATCAATACTATCTTGTTTTTATTGTTGTAGTTTATAATTTATCTTGAATTTTATTAGTTAGTGTTGTTTTAGGGTTTTAGGGATCCTGAACTTTTTGGTGTATTTCTCAATGAAGTTGAATATCTTTTTTTTTCTTCAATTTTTGTGATGAATTATGTTGGAAATTTGTTGAGGATTGCATACTTTTGATAGGATGGTCATTTTTACAATATATGTTAGTTACACACACACACACACATTTCCTACATTCTTTAAACAAACACAAACCACCTTTATTATGTTTAGGATAACTAAAAACTTTCTAATAAATTTATCTAATTTCCGATAACAGAAATTTGAAGTATACAAAGCAATGCCCATATGTATCTCCCTAAATCCATGTCAGATTGAATCTACTTCTATGTTTCTCTGCAACTCTGTATATATAGCCATATCAATAAAATACATCATAAGTAAGTTATGAAATATGTAATATATAAGTATTAACTTAGACTATATGGAATATATAATTTTATAAACTGTCCTCCGAATATTAGTAATTTCATTTTATCCTTTGATAGCCTAGTAATTTGATTTTATATTGAAGTCATATCAATGCTAGTCTGATACATTTTCAAAAGTGATTTGTACCAACTATTTTCTCTAAAGGAACTTGTTGTGTCTTTATACTTGTCTTATAACTGGAGCATTACACTTTCATTCAGCATTAAGAATATGGCTTTTTGTTGGGTCTAGAGGTGACTGATTCTCAGAACCAGCCCTCAAAGAGATTATAAAACCTGTTGAAGTAAACAATGTAATCATAGTACTTTGGATGCTAAGTACCCACAGAAGACAGCCAATATTATTTGCTGAGATACATGTGAGATTGAATTGGTCAGGTGCAAAGAGAAGTGAAGCTCGTTGACAATGTTGTCCGTTGTATGAATCTGGAGTCCTGACAATATCTGTCATAGTAATGAAAATCACTGAGACTGAAGGTTTGAGAAAATGATAGTTGCTCTAGTTTTGCCACCTGTTTTGTCTTTGTGTAATGACTCTAGAGAGTCAAGGAGCCTGCATTTTCCACTATTGTATCATCAGCATCCAGTTAATGCAATATTGTGGCAAAGAAAAAACAAGCCTGTGTGATCAGGACTCATTTCATGCACAACAGTCAGTTTAGGCTGAACTCCACTGCAGTAACAAGCACCTCCCACAGTCTCATTCTTGACTTCTCTTTGCTATGGCTTGAGTATAAACTGTCCCCAGCAGGTTCATGTTTGAATGTTTGGCCCTCAGCTTGTGACATTATTTTAAAGGTATTGGAATCTTTAGGAGGTAGAACCTCATTGATAGAGGTAGCTCCTTGGGGGCAGGAATCTGAAGGTTATACTTCAGATTCTGTGTTCCAACCTGTTTTCTTCTGCTTCCAGTTTACTACTCTGGGAAGAAAGGACTGCCTTATAGCTGTGCTGCCACAGACAGAGCTGTCCTACCACCAGTTTCTAAATATTCTGGAATATTCTGAATTCTGGAATTAAATCTCTCCAAATTCTTGAGCTGTTGTAAACTTCCTCCGGTAAATTGTCTCTATTGATATCTTGTCGCAATGTTTAGAAAACTTATATTCTATCATTCTTTGGCTGTTTCCAGTGTCTGACACTAGAAGTAACAACATGCACTTACCAGTTGTACCCAAAGGCAAAAGATAGTTGAATGGAACCAGAGACTTTCATTCCAGAAGGTTTTGGAGCAGCCTCTGCTAGCTGGTTGCACAGAGATAATCAGAATTACTCTTGAAGTTTCTACACAACAGGAGAACATCACTGCTTTCATTTCATTGGCTCAAATAAAGTTTACTTCTCCCTTACTTCTGCCTGCGTCTCCCCATTTCCCCTACCAAATTTATGATCCCTCCTTTAATTTTTATTGTTTTATACACAGAGAAAGAGAGAGAGAGAGAGAGAGAGAGAGAGAGAGAGAAAGAGAGAGAGAAAGAAAGAGATAGAGAGAGACAGAGAGACAGAGGGAGACAGAATGACAGAGAGACACACACAGAGAGAGACAGAGAGAGACACAGAGAGAACCTACTGAATCTTTTAAACATTTTTTCATTTGTATGATTTCCCAGAGCTGACACTGGGGATTGGACAGCTGGTGTGGGAAATTAACTGGAGGTTAAGTTACTCTCAGTCTTTCAGCTGCCTGTCTCTCCTCTTCTGTAGTGATTCGTCTAGGTGTGGGACCTTGACAACTTTCCCTTGTCCACATAACATGTAACCTGGTGTTGCCAATAACAATGCAAATTTTTTTCTTTCAATAATCATTTCTCCTCCTCTGAGATTAAATAAGGTCTCTACCTTTTCTTTGATGGTTTTCTATAATGATCACACTCATTTACCAGGCTTGAGCAAGAAGATTGTGGTATCCATGTTTTCTGTTTGATGTCTGAGAGTCATGTTAAAACAAAGATCCTGGTCTGTGGAAAATGTATACAGGAAAAAGACAGTCTGAAGAACGCCTATGACAGTTCTGATCACTCTGACTCCTCTGGGCAAGTCTGTCAAGGCTGTAAAACAAAGCACTGAGATCCTGTTAACATAGAAGAAGCTTCCCAATTCTCTAAGCTCACTTGTATAATGGACATGCAACATACTTATGTATACATACACACCCCAAAACACAAACGCACAGATATACACTCACATATACATGCCCATATAAACATAAACACACAAAAATAAAACATATGTACACATGTGCACAGACACACACACACTTAAAATTTGATTTAAATGACAGTAAAGGCACCCAGAAATGCCAGCCCTTGTCCTCCCACCTCCTTTTTCACCCTGTACATGTACTTCACTGAGATGAAGAAAGCTGGTCACAGTGAAAACAATCTGTAGATGTAATGAAGGAGCTCTTATTTTACTCAGACTGTGTCACATGGGTAATATTAGTCTGGAAAAATCACACTCTCTTCTCTGTCAGATTTCACTGTACTGTCTGTCAATTCCAATTCACTTTCTAATCCATTCTCTGTGACAATGGCAGATTCCATTATGAATTTCGCTCTTAAAGGCAGCGTGTTATTGAACTGTCTCAGTAAAGGTTATCTAAAAACCACAGAGTGGGGAAAGGGACTCTACTACAAGTGGCACAGGTGGTCAGCTGTGTGATCTGGGGGCATCTCTTGTGGTACGGGGCAGGAGTCCTCTGAACAATGGAGTCTTTGCACAGGGTGGGACTTCCCATCCTACCCCTGTCTGATGTTATTACCCTCCCTGGCTCTTTCTGCTCTCTGTTTTTAGACCTTGACTCCCTGTACGAATACAGCGTTCACTGTGGTTGCTTTCTGAAGCATAAATCATAGATGGTTAGACCTTGTCCAGCCATACTCTATCTTCTGTGGAGGCTGCTATATCTGCCCTTCATCTGTTTGCCTAGGAACTATGAGGATAGCCTGTCCATGTCAACCAGGTCCTTCACAGTCATGGTGCAGGGGAGAAATGCCACCTTCTTCAGTGGGGTCTCAATCCAGTTACATATCAAAATCTCCAGAGAGCCCTCATTCATCTCTAAACACAGTATTTTAGAAATACTTTAATTCTTACAGCTTTTTATTATAGCTTTATAATAATGTGCTCACCTCCTCCCTTGTTGAATCTCTCTCTGATATCTAATGTCTGGCTGATGATAACCTCAATTGACACTCATACAACTATAAATCATCTCATCTTGAACATGAAGAAATTGTACAAAAATCCATTCAAAATCTCCATTCAGATCATTTCTCTTTTCATATTGCAATATGAATTTGCTTTTATTTAATCCCACACATGACATATTCAAAGCGTGAAAGCTAAATGCAGCTACTTGCTTTGCCAATAAGACAGTGAAGATATCATCTAACCTTCCTCCCAGGAAAATACTCTAGAGGTGTGATTTTTAATAAGATCTAAAGTTCATTTAACATAGTTATATAACTGTGAGATTTCTGTTTCTGTTAGTAATATACTTTGTATGTGAAATATTTGAGACAAAGAACATCTGGTATCTAACATCAACCTAGCCACAAAACTTTCAATATAGAATACATTCTGCCTAAACGATGTACTGGGATAATGGTGACATGGTGCTTGTAGGAATGACTGACCAACTTTAGGCCCACTCCAGTAAAGGGATCCCACACCTAACACTGCCTGGATGGCCAGGAATCAGAAACAGAACAGTTCAGAGACTCAAAAGGAACCAAATATGGCCGAAAAAGAGAAAAAAATGTCAATAAAATGATTTCTAATGATATTCTGCTATACTCCTAGATTGGTGCCTAGCCCAATTGTCATCATATAGCCATGGTCCATCAACTTATAGAAGCACATGCAGAAATCCACATCCAAACACTAGGCAAAGCCTGACATCACCAAAGAAGGGGGAATATGGGAGTCAGAGGGGTCAAGAATATCACAAGAACATCGTCCACAGAATCAACTAAGTAGGGATCATAAGGGCTCACTGAATCTGAAACAACAATCACAGACCCTGTATGGGTCTGAGCTAGATAGTCTGCATACTCATTATGATTGTATAGCTTGGTAAGACCCCTAACAGTATGAGTGGAGGTTGTCTCTGACTTTTTTGCCTTCTCTTGGTTACCTTGTCCAACCCTGATATGAGAGTTTGTACCTAGTTTTATTATAATTTGTTTTGCCATATTCGATTTATATCCTTGGGAGGCCTGCTTTTATTTTAAGGAAAATGGAGGAGAAGGAGTATCAAAAGGGGAGGGAAGGTTATGCAGATTGGAATGAGTGGAAGTAGGGGTAAATGTGGTCAAGATTTAATGTATGTAAAGAATAAAAATAAAAAATAATAATGATAAATTTTAAAAATGTATATTGAATATTCACACCCTGCTTACCAAACCTGTGCTACATGCATCCAAATCAAAGCCAAATATCACAGTGCTTTCTTTGTGAACTGTAAACAGAGACTGGGCTTTTGTTTCCCGGCCACTCAGACCTAAATAATCATACAGAAACTATATTAATTGCAACATTGTTTGGCGAATGGCTCAGGAATATTCCTAGCTAGTTCTTATATCTTAAATTAACCCATTTCTATTAATCTGTGTATCACTACAAGGGTCTACCTATATTCTGCCCTGGCATAGGCCAAAGCAATGTCTTTGTTCCCAATGGTGATAAAATATATTCATAGCATGCAGAGGGGAATCACATCAGTGAACGTCTGGCATTGTAGGTATCCATGTTTATATCCTGTGACAGCTAATCTTGGTAGTCAACTTGACCACATCTGAAGTTAACTAAAACACAAGCATTTGGGCCCAGCAGTGAGGATTTTCTTGACTTGCCAACCTTTCTCTCCTTTTTTCCATCTTCATCCATGGGGAATCTGCTGTGATCTTTAGCTTGCCTGGTTTTTCTCTTAAACCACAATAAAATGGTTCTCAACCTTTCATTTAATGCTGCTTTTAAATTCTTTTTATCAAGGAGACTATACACCCATAAACAGAAACTAGATTTCCTGATTTCCCAGCAATCGAGTCAGAAAGAGTGTGAAACTTAAAAAAAAAAAATAAACTAATGAAGATTGGTCCAACACAGTAGTAACTCCATGGCTATGCTTACAGTTTGTACACAAGAGAGCAAAGCAAACTCACAGGTCCGGTGTGGAAATGAGTCAATCTAAAACAAGTCACTGGGTGTAATGGTTGACATTATGTATTTGCTTGACTAGAGTGAGGGTGGCTACATAGAAGAATATATTTCTAAGTGTTTCTGTAAGAATATTTCCAAAAAAATAACATTTAAATCAATACTCAATAAAGATGACACACTCCACTGTGGGAATGGGCATGCTTCTATCTGTTAAATTCATTAAGGGTCTTCAGAGAAGTAAAAATGATAGGGAAAGTGCTCCAAGCTATGTTGCTGTTGAATTTTAAGCTGGAACATCAGTATCTTGTTGCTCTTTAAACATCAGGTATTGCTGGTCCTTGGGCTTTTAGACTTGGTTCCAGATACATCACTAACTTGAAGACGTCACCTTGAACTTACCAGCCTTAGCATTTACATGTGCCAATTCCTATAGTTAATAAACAGACAAACAATAAATAGCTCAATAAAGTTTATAGATTGTACAAACACACATTCTTGACTTACAAGGAGTTATTTCCAAGTATTCACTTCATAAACTGAGAATATTACGAACTGAAATATACCGGATGCACTTATTAAACAGTACGCATGAGCAGCATAGCATCTTTAGAATAATAGTTGCTTAATACATGTGGCATGGTTGACTGGTAGCCTGTGCTTTCCAACAGTAGTATTCAATTTTATGACTTTAACTGAGAAAAAAAATGAAACTTCAAAATTCAAAATACTATTGAACCAGCATTGATTTCTTGGCATCACAGTAAAAAAATACCTTAAGTCGAGGACCATCTGTGCCTTTTTGTCCTATTTCTTCAGTTTCTCTGGGGAGCCCTGGCTGATACAAGGGACATCTGTTTTGCTTTCATGTGACTGGCTCAATAAATTACCACCCAATATGTGTCTAAAAAGAATTTATTGTCTTGTAACTCTAAATGCCAGAATTCTGATTGCAAGGTATCTGCCAGATTGATTCAATATGGATGCATGTAACATCAATCACCATCCCCAACAATTCCCATTGCCCTCGTTTATGAATATCTGTGCCCTCTTTTTTCTATATTTTATAGGGATAGTCCATACTGCAATTAGTATATAGGATGATCTCAGCTTGAGCGCTTCAATAGCATCAGCAGAGAGCATCATTCCAAAAAGGTCACAATCCTAGGCACTGAGTAGAAACTTTTATTTTTCACCATTCAACACACTCAGCATTTTCTAGGTATGAAAAATGATCCAGGCATAAGACAAAAATAATCCAAAAATCAACCAAGCCATATTTAGCATTATTCAGTGGTCATGAGTTTGTTGTCTCCAGGGAGCTTAAGTGTGGCTTGACTAGCTTGTGAAAAATATATAATGACAAGTCCTAGACAACACAATCAGATCAGGAAATGTACTTTTATTGCAAATAGTATACTACACAGCAATGACACTGGAGGTATCCTTGTACGACACTTTGAGTTATGCAGTGATGGGAAAATAGTCAAATCTGGTCAGTTGTCAGATAATTAATCCTCTGTGTAAATGGGTATCACCTCTTGCAATGATTTATTTGTCAACATGTAACTACCTGGTGTCACGTGTAAAATGTGTCTTAGAGGTTTGTCTAGATCAGGTTGACCTACAGGGATGTCTAGTGAAGCTCCTTTTGATTTTGTTGATTAAGATGGGAAGCCCCACGTACTGTGTAAATGACACCATTCTCTGGGCAAGATGCTCTGGATTGTGGAAGAATGGAGAGAGCCAGCCGAGCACTGGCACACACTCGTTACTTCTTCACTTTTGGCTCCTGATGGAAAATTTAATACAACCAGTTCTCTTTCTTGCCTCTGTTGATTTCTCTGTCAGATCAGTAATCTGTAATTATAAATTTTAAAACAAAAAATCTCCTTCAGTTGTCTTTTGATAGAGTATTTTAATCTCAGCAACAGGAAACAAGACTAAGACATAACCTGTGAAGAAACCTTGGCAAAGTATACATCGTAGCAGGGTTGACTTTGATGCTGACAGGTAGGAGAGTTGGAGGCTTATGTCCCACTTTCAACCCATTATTGTTTAAGACAGTGATGTTTTAACTCTATGATACTTTATCACTTAGAGCAACAGAGTAGGCTCTTAGGACTCTAGAATGTCTATAAGAAGAGATGCAAACTCAGTACCTCTGAAGTTGGGTTGTTATATACTGAAGTGATGAATGAGAGGACATGAATGGATTGCCAATAAGATGTACCATACTAATCTATAATATATTTGCAATGGTCATTAGTTATTATTTGTAATAAAAATATTTAAAGTACATAAAAACATTAGAAAGAGAATCCACTTGCAAATTGCTTCAGACCCTGTAGGAGCTCAATAACAGTTTTATTTTCCCCTTCCATACTTCCTCTTTGCTTTGTAATTATTTGCCTCCATGCTGGTTTTCCCCAATGACTTACACTCTTGTAGGTGTAAATATTCAGAAGCCTTCATAACTATCCATCATATATCAGGTACCACTTACACCTTACTGTCTTCATTACATCCTTTCTTTCCTACTTAAACAATAATATGTGCAAAATGAGGGCCAAAGATCGCCAGGGAATTTGGAGTCTGTTATGCTAATCAAGTGGCTTTCTTGTTAAATGTTCATTATCTGAGCCTGGGGTCTTCTTCTTGGAAGGCTCTGGGTAAAGTTTAATTTCTATTTGAGTCTCTCCTGAATGAAGACTGCATGAGCAAAGTCCAGTCAGCAACTGCCTCATTAGCATATCCAACACCACATGCAAATATCTACAGCCTCAGTGTGTGGAACTCCAAAGGGAATTCCTATCGCTGGAATGAGCTACATTGAGGATGACAATCTTTTTAGTGTCATTAGGGTAAATGAGGTGGTAATGGAAGTGCAGATTATAGCAACTTCAATAATTTATTTCACACTCCTCCATCAGGGTAGCTTTTACAAACAGCTAGCATCCTTAATTGAAATGTAAATGAATGATAAATTATGAAAAATGTATTATGAAAAGTAAAACACGGCCCAAATAAAAGATCAGAAATGAAAGGTTTTATGAAGTTGAGAAAATGAATCTGAAATGTTAATTGCCTGCCTGGGAATAGCTCCCAGAGCCCTCACAAGGGAGGGGTGAAAGGAGAAAGACTTTGCCTGCAGCCTGTGTATTTGTACACTACTCTGGAAGAAATAGTGTGTGTGTCAGAGCCTTCCCCACTTACCCTCCTGGGGACCTAACCCAAGGGATATGAATGATGAACAAAGGAAAAAGTATCAGTGGGGGAGCCAGAGAGCATACTGTTAAGACTCCTGGGATACAGTACACATTCCACTTTTTTTTTTTTTTTATTAATCTTTGAATGAAAACAATATCTTAAAACAAAAAAGTATTCTTAGCAAAGGTAACATTTTATTGACCTTTTTTTCTTTATACCATAGGAAATAGGCATCACCTTTACCCAAACTGAATCTATGATGGAGGAATTTACAGTAGTTAAAAAGTGACATGTGGCCTCAGATACTTCCAATTGCGTATCATTCCTTCCAAACGATGAGAGACAACAAAGCTGTGACCTGCAGTACGCTGGGAATCTGTGGCATTTCAGGAGCTCGGGGCTGGGATCAGTGGTAAACTGGAGCCATTCTTCATTACAATTATATTATCTTCAGCAATCTCTTTAGGGTCAATGACAAGCTTTGGAAAGAAAGTACATCAGTTTCCTGTTGCAAATCACTACCACGAGAATAGCTGGAAACCAGAAAAATGCATGACAGATACTAGGTCAATTGGGCAGTGGTGAGGGACACCTTTAATCCCAGCACTCAAGGAAGCAGAGGCAGGTGGATCTCTGAGTTCAAGGTCAGCCTGATCGACAGAGTGGGTTCTAGGACAAATGGAGCTACATAGAGAAACCATCTTGGGCTCTTCCCTTCCCTCACACAAAAAAGAGACAGGTCAGCTGAACACAGCCAGACTGCAGTTGTAAGTATCTTCTGGAGACACAAGGAACAACCTTATTTCTTGTAGAATCACCCTGTGCTATAGCCCTTTCGCAAATCTGCCCAACCACCTCCTTCTTTCTTCCTATTGTGACCTGTAACCCGTTCTTCTGTCTTCTCAAGTCCTTGTTACACTGTGGTCTCTTGCACATTAAAAACTGTGGCTTAGCCCAAATCCTCCTGCATATCTGCAAAGTCCTTCTTACCATGGGTGAGAACATATGTGCAGATTCCAGCAATTAAAAACGGGACACCCCTCAAGACCCTTTGTCTCTCAAGGTTAGAGGGACATTAGAAGTTATGGAAATAGTATTTATTGGTGGTTCTAAATTTTAGAAAAACCTGCAATTTTTATTCAGTTGTTTGGTGTCTGCATATATTCATATGCAGGTGTGTGTGTGTGTGTGTGTGTGTGTGTTCACATGTGTGCACATGTGCAGGGGTAGGTGTGTGTATGTAGAAGTGGAAACCAGAGAACGACACTAGACATTGGTCTTTGTATGTTTTATATATTCTGGGAGAGGCTAGATCTCTCACTGGCTTGAAAAGTCCCAAGTAAGCCAGATAGATGGTCCAGGCAACACTGGGAATCTGCCTGTCTTCACCTTTCATAGCGTGAGATTACAAACGTGTTGCCATACCTATTTTGTGTGTGCATGTGTGTGTATGTGCATATGTGTGTGCATATGCATGTGTTTATGTGGGCATTAGGGATTCAATTCAGGTCCTCATGCTTTTGCAGCAAGCACTTTACTTATTAAACCAACTTTTAAGGCCCTGAACCACTTTTATCTAAAGCAGTGAAATAAGAATAAAGAAGACAATTCTGGAATGGGTACCCATTCTCTCTTTCTCCTATGGCAGGTCTCCTTCTAGCACCATAAAGGAGGGGCAGATTTCTAAGCAGGTTTTGTTGATCTGGGTAATTTAAACTCTTTGTTTTTAATGCAAAACACTTAAAAACTGCATTTTTGCTTTTTTTTGTTCTTGTTTTTAAAGTTTACTTCATGTACTCTTATTTTTGTGTTTATTATGTACTTATGAATTATGTATGTGTATGTGAATGACACAGCACAGATGTGGTCAGAAGACCACTGGCAGATGTGAATTCTACTTTAGTGAGGCAGGGTCCCTCTTTTTCTTGTTGCACTCTGTACTCCAGTGCGGTTAGTCCTTAAGCTTCTGTGTCTCCACCTGCCTCTCACTGTTTGAGGGCTAAGATTACAGATGCATATATCACATCTGTGATCTTTGTATATGTGTGTGTGTGTGAGAGAGAGAGAGAGAGAGAGAGAGAGAGAGAGAGAGAGAGAGAGAACTAGGTATTGAACTCAGATCATCTGGCATGGGCAGAAATGCTTTTACCTGTTTGAACCATCTCTTTGGACTTGTTACTGTGATGTAAAATATTCAAAGAGGGGAGGAGGTGAAAATTTGTAATAATAGTAATAATAATAATAATAATGAAAAAATAATAATAACAACAGTAAAAAATATTCAAAGAAGAGTCGCAATGTTCCCTGCCTTTAAGCATTATTAGAGATTAAATTTAATTGTCATATGGCACTGAATAATACAATAAATACCTATACAAAGGTACCAAGAAGCAAGAAGGATTGGTCAGCTGTTCCTTCAGTAGGATGACCTTGGTTGGTGAACAGAGAAATTCAGTACAATACAATGCATATTTTCTGTTCACCTCTTCGTAAACATTAAAGCATTGGATGCTCACCTTAATAGACCTGGATGGAGGTGGGTGGTCCTTGGACCTCCCACAGGGCAGAGAAACCTGCTTGCTCTTTGGGCTGAGGAGGAAGGAAGACTTGATTGGGGGAGGGGGAGGGAATGGGAGGTGGTGGCGGGGAAGAGGCAGAAATCTTTAATAATTAAATAAATTAATTAATTAATAAAAAAGAAATAAATAAATATAGAGACATTAAAATGATTGGAATTCTAGATAGGGAATTAAAAGGCCTATATTAAAATAATTAATAACATCAATGTGTATCCAAATAAACATGTGAAAGAAAAAAAAAAAAAGACTCACAATGCATTTTGTTACAACCATGAGACTAGTTCAGAATCTGGTGGCATTCAGGGACAGTACTGAAAACAAGTGTGCAAGCATGGTGCAGGCTCTTTGGTGAGTTAGGATTGCTCTGGATACCATTTTGAGTATGCTGATACCCACAATTGCTTGATATTATTTACAACTAACTGAAGTAATTGAGGCAGAAATTTCAGTCTTTAGAATGTGCCCATTTTTTCTAAAGTCCTTGATAGAAGATTAAAATCTGCGATAATAAAACTATGATAATTTTGGAGGTAGATGATTTTTGTCCAACTATAGATTTTGTTTTTACTTACTGTTCACATAATGTTGACATGTTGCTTTAGCTCTGTCCCTCTGATTTCCCATTTATGACATGGGATTGTCTTAAGGATTCCTGCTATCATTAGTTTGTTATTGCTGGAGTTGTTGTTACAATAAGAACATACTTTTGAAATGAAATTGCACAATCAAAATCATGTCTGTGAAGAGCATCAGCGGCTTCTGTAGTTTGGGCAGGCCTCAAGGACAATGTAAAAAAACAGTGAGCGTGGGATGTTCATTCCTGTGAAGAAAAGAGGGACAAAGATCTGAAGACAAGATCAGTATGCTTGAAGGTGTAGAACTGACTGAATGATGGATCTGGGTGTTGTCACCTCATCTTGTCACTTTTAGACTCAGAGTCACATCTTTAGTTCTTGTGGTTCTCAGGACCTTCAGGCTAGAGCTAAGTCATATACCTGATTCCTTCTCATTCACAGACAAAAGATTAGGGGACTTTTCAGCCTTGGTAATCATGGGAAACAATTATCATAACAGCCCCCTTCATCCTCTTCATACCTAGTGTCAAATCTATATGTATAGATGATGGCTGACAGGTAGCTAGATAGATAATAGATGGATAGACAAAAAGATACACAGATGATAGATGAAAAAAGATAGAACATAAGGAGGAGAGGAAGGAAAAAAAATAAGAAATCCAATTGTCCTTTTTTTTCTTCCCAAGCCAATGAGAAACTAGTATTCATCCCTTCCTCCCTTCCATCTCTCTATCTCCTTTCTTTCTTTCTTTCTTTCTTTCTTTCTTTCTTTCTTTCTTTCTTTCTTTCTTTCTTTCTTTCTTTCTTTCCTATTGTGTAAAGGAAAGCTGAATACCTTGTTTAATTAAATTATCTATTCAATAAATATAATCTGAACTATAGAGAAGAGAGAGATGAAATACTTTCTAAATCAAATCACAAGCACATTGCCTGCTGCACATTTATGAAGCACTTTACCTTGGCTTCAAGTTTTCTTTTTCATTTTAATCATATTAAGCCATTGCATTCTCTCTTCCTACCAAAACATTTTGCATATTTCCTTTGCTGCATTCTTTTTTATGATCTGGGGTTTATTTATTTTTTATTAGTTTTTTTTTTCTAAAAGAATACCAATGCAAATTCCCACTCCCCTCCTCCCATTCCCTCCACACACCCTCCTCTAATCCTAAGAAAGGGTAAGGCATATTGCTTTGTGGAAAGCCCAAGGCCCTCCCTTCTACATCTAGGCTGAGTAAGGTACACATCCAAAGAGAATAGGATCCCAAAAATCCAGGACATGCAATAGAGATAAATCCTAGTGCCTCTGCTAGTGGACCCTCAGTCTGGCCCAGCTATACAAGTATCAGCCACATTCAGAGGGACTATTTGGTCCTATTCCTTCCCAGTCCAGATGTAGTTGGTGAGCTCCCATTAGGTCAGGTAAACTGTTTCAGTGGATGAACCCTTCATGGTCTTGACCTCTTTGCTCATATTCTCATTCCTTCTACTTTTCAACTGGTCCTTGGGAGCTCAGTCCAGGGATCTGATCTGGGTCTCTGCCTCTGTTTCCATCTGTTGTTGGACGAAGGTTCTATGGTGATATTTAAGATAATCATCAGTCTGAATGCAGGTCAAGGTCATTTCAGGCATCCTGTCCTCTATTGCTTAGAGTCTTAGCTGGGGTCATCCTTGTGGATTCTTTGGAATTTTCTAGAGCCTGGTTTCTTGCTAAGAAAACACTATCCTGAGTAAGGTACTCCAGGCCCCCCAAAATGAATATGGTACATACTCACTCATAAGTGGATACTAGCTATAAACAATGGACATTGAGCCTAGGAAAGCTAAGTAATAAGGTGAACCCAAGGAAAAACATATATAGACCCACTTGGAAACTGGAAACAGACAAGATCAGCTGACAAAATTCAAAGCATGGGGGTGGGGGGAAGAAGGAAGGGTAGAAGGGGAAGAGGAAGGGAGAAGGGGAGGGTTGAGGAGAACTTGAGGGAATGGGATAATCGAGATGGAGGATGGACAGATATGAGAGCAAGGAAAGAGATAACTTGACTGAGGGAACCTTTGCTTCATTCTTAATCTGAAACATACAGAAGAGTCTCTGATAGGCTGGATAAAACTCATAGGAAAGAACCAGTAGACAGACACCAAGTCAAAAACACTAACCACTTAGTTTCCCGCTGCTCTGATGTCTTCTTGGGACAGTTGGTCCCCTGCGCCCCTGCCCCGTGCATCTGAAAGGTCTCCTTCCAGCTGTGCCTTTAGATAACTGGATTCGTTTCTTTAACTCTATGTAAAGAGTTTCATAATCTGTGGCCAGGTCTCTTTTGTTTCTTTTTACTTGTATGCAACTTTTTCTACATAAAACCTGCCACAGGGGCCTGCTGATGCTTACATACGATGCTTGGATGGTCCATAGTTTCTTTGTGAAATTACTGCTCACATTTTTGGAATATTTTATAAAATTACCACTGTTGCTTATTTTGTAAACAAAAGAAAAATTGTTTAGGAAAGTATATTTTACATATCTCAGCATTCACTCTTTAAATAGTTGACCAGTTTGGAACATGTTAGTCTATTCTGAGCGGTGCACATCCCTCCGGAGTTCTCAGTTTCAGAGAGGTTTTATCTTCTCCACCACTCAATAGTTATTCTGAATTGTTCCCTTTCCCTGGTGCCTACAATTTAATAATCTACTGTGTGTCACCAAATGTTTTATTCTAGAAATTTTGATAGAAAAGATTTGTAGCAAATACCCATGTACCTTGCTCATTTTTCTGGACGTGTTTCCAGAATCCATTTATAGTACAGAATGTATCACAAGTTTTATTCACATTTATGAGTGACTAATATTCCATCATATGGGTTTACTGCATTTTGCTTATCAGTTTCTTAACCCAGAGACATTTTGATTGGGGTCATTTTTTTTTAGTCTGGTGTATAGTGATGCTATAGATATTCATGTATAAATCATTGTGAGGACATGTGGTTTCAATTCTTTGGGGCATTAGGCAGCAGTGTAATTTCTGAGTTTTGGGGTAAATTTGGTGATCTTTTTGAGATGAGTAGCAAATCTGAATGGTCCCTGAAGTTCAGTCAGGCTTATGAGTTAGGCTCCTCAACATACCTGTGAGGGCTTCATTTTCAGAAACTGGATCCTGAGCAGGGCTAATCTACAGAATTTGTGACTCTCTAAATCTGTTTCTTATCCCTCTCTCTTGTACAGACCTAATAGGGGATGGAGTGTGGGGGTAGGATTGCTTCATAACAAAGACAGACATTTCAATGACACAATTGTTGATGTCTTACCATGGATGAATTGTCGGGGAGAGTTTCTCAAGCTTTGGTAACCAAAGTCTTGGTGTTTATAGAGAGAGCCCTTCAAACTGATAATCATATACTAGGAGAATTTGGATTTTATATCCTGACATGACTAAAAAATCTTTGATGCATGTGCCTTCTGGAATAACAAGGTATCTACTTTGTTGCTATTGTTGTTTTATTTTGTTATGTGTGTTTTGTTTTGTTTTTAAGACAGGGTTTCTCTGTGTAGCTCAGGCTGTCCTGGAACTCATTCTATCAATCAGGCTGTTTGTCAACTCACAGAAATCTGCTTACTTCTCCCTCTCAAGTGTTGGGATTAAAGGTATGCACCACCACCACCAGGCCAAGAAAGCTGTATTTGTTTCAGAGGCTGAATTTCGATTTGAGAACATTCTTATTGCTATGAGAATGGTATGCAGGGACAATTGCCTTAGAGGCCATCGGCTAACAAGATTAAATATGTGAGGTAAATGAGATTATGACAAAATGTATTAATATATCCCACAGGATATATGGAAGACATCAAAACAGCATCTCCCTCCAATATTCAACTGTGCCATGTACCTGGATGTTTTTATTTTGCATCTTTAAATTGTCTTAGTTTGTATTTTTGCTTATGCTTAGTCAATAAATCCATTTTAGCTTTATAGATTCAAGTAGTTAGAAGTCTATCCATGCATATTTCCTTTGAAATTGATTAACCTTTTTACAGTTGCCACAATATTTTTCTTTTCCCCTTCAAATGTGATTTTAACACTTATTTTTATAATGTAATTTTTTTAAATTTTCAAATTACATTTCAATCTATTGAGTGAGAGAGAGAGAGAGAGAGAGAGAGAGAGAGAGAGAGAGAGAGAGAGAGAGAATAAACAAAGAGAAACTTACAGGAAGTGGTTTTCTTTTCCACCAAGTTCCAGAGTCTACCTAAGGTTGTCAGCTTGTCTGCGAGTGCCTTTACTGGCTGAACCCTCTTGCTGCCTGCTTCTATGATATGAAAAACTATCTTAAAGATTGTTGCTGACATATAGTGCCTGTTTCTGTTAAACATAACAAATGACTTTAGGGATAAAGAAAAATTGATATTCTAATTTCTGTGCACATCGGGTGGTTCAGGGGAAAGAATATCTACGCTCATGAAAGCGGTATTTAATTTACTTAATTTATCAAGGATTTATTTCTCTTGCATGCTTGAAAAAGGGCAGGTCTCCTTTCATTGCCTGATGAAGGTTAATATCCAGGAGGATAACTATATGTGTTTCTTTGGGTTCACCTTCTTTTTTTTTTTTTTTTTTTTTTTTTTTTGATTTTTCGAGACAGGGTTTCTCTGTGGCTTTGGAGCCTGTCCTGGAACTAGCTCTTGTAGACCAGGCTGGTCTCGAACTCACAGAGATCCGCCTACCTCTGCCTCCCAAGTGCTGGGATTAAATGGGTTCACCTTCTTATTTAGCTTCTCTAGGATCATGAATTATAGGCTCAATGTCCTTTATTTATGGCTAGAAACCAATTATGAGTGAGTACATCCCATGTTCCTCTTTTTGGGTCTTGCTTACCTCACTCAGGATAGTGTTTTCTATTTCTGTCCATTTGCATGCAAAATTCAAGAAGTCATTGTTTTTTTACTGCTGAGTAGTACTCTAATATGTATATATTCCATACTTTCTTCATCCATTCTTCCATCGAAGGGCATATAGGTTGTTTCCAGGTTCTGGCTATTACAAACAATACTGCTATGAACATAGTTGAGCATATACTTTTGTTGTATGATAGGGCATCTCTTGGGTATATTTCCCAGGGTCCAAATGAGGAGCAGCAGAAGAAAGAGCACGAGCAAGGAACTCAGGACCGTGAGGGGTGCACCCACACACTGAGACAATGGGGATGTTCTATTGGGAACTCACCAAGGCCAGCTGGACTGGGTCTGAAAAAGCATGGAATAAAACCAGACTCGCTGAACATAGCAGACAATGAGGGCTGCTGAGAAGTCAAGAACAATGGCACTGGGTTTTGATCCTACTGCACATACTGGCTTTGTGGGAGCCTAGGCTGTTTGGATGCTCACCTTACTAGACCTGGAAGGAGGTGGGAGGTCCTTGGACTTCCCACAGGGCAGGGAACCCTGACTGCTCTTAGGGCTGCTGAGGGAGGGGGAGGGAAATGGGAGGTGGTGGCGGAGAGGAGGCAGAAATCTTTAATAAATAAATAAATAAATAAATGAAAAAGGGCAGGTGAGTTATGGAAATGAATTAAGTGAGATGAATGTATTTCTTGGATTAATAAAAATTAACCAAGTAAGTGGATGATAGAGCCAGTAGAGACAATAGTGTTTGGATGCATTTTGCTGAAGAGGCTCGCCACAGTGAGACTTCCCTTTGCCTCAGCACACACTAAGCATACCCTGTACCACTTAGTCGTACCTCAGCTTTCCAGACCCTATAGTAACGAGGCAGATCGTGAATTGCTATTGGGCATGATCAGGAAAGCTGTCTTTGTGCTCCATTTGGTTATAAAATGTTTTTGCCATAAGCCGGAAATGTCAACAATTTTATTTTGTAAAGTAATTTCTTTTTATAATATGGAGTTCAAGTAAACATTCTATGAATTCTGAAGGGCACACCTCTGTCAGCTGAGGACTGATACACTTTGCATGGCCAATGGAGACACGTCGCTTTTTAATAGGGTTGCTGGTAGAGCCTGATAGTTAGACACTGATGCATGCTACTCGGAAAAACTGAGCACTGTGCATAAAATAGCACAGTGGATTATGATCCCTAGATTCACTTTGTGGGTTTTCTTAAACAGCTGAACTGCAGCAACTTGAAGGATCCAATAAAGTATAAGATGCTTATTGTTTTCATATACTCATATTAATAAAGACAGATTTGCACAAAAGACACCGTAAAGGAGCAGGAAATCTCGACTTAGTAGTACAATTGTTTTATAAAGGTATATGTATGCATGTGTTCCTTTGTATATTTTAGGCCATTTTTTCATTCACTCTTTGGCAATTCTTTTCACATATATCGTGTGTCTTGCTCATATCCAAACCCTCACATTCTCTGCTCTTTGATTTCCTCAACAGTTTCTCCTCTCACCTTCATGTCATCTTCATTATTATTATTATTATTATTATTATTAATAATAATAATAAACCACTGATTCCAGTTGGTGCTGTCTGCAGGTATCTGAAGATGGGAACATCCACAGGAGTGTAGGTAGCCAGTCATGGCCCAGTCCTGGAGAAAACTGATTTGTTTCCCCAGGATCCATCCCTTGTCAATAGCATGTCAGCCAGAAATGAAGTCTCCCGAGCTTGTGTCGTCTCTGAGCTGAATGCTGACCAGCTTGATCCTGCACAGGACTTTCCTGTAGGTGACCATAGGTAATGGTTAGATGGAGGTGCCTTCAAACTCCTGATCTTCCTGCCTCAATCTCCCAAGTGTCGAATTACGAATGTATCACTGTCTGCAACTTGAAAAAATCATATATAGATTTTAAAATTTATGATTTTAGATTTTTCAGAAGCCTCACCCATTATTCTGAGTTCTCACTTCAGAACTTAAATATTAATTTCTCTTGTGCATTTGGGAGCTCTACACTAGTTCTGATGAATAATGACAATAAAAATCACCTACAACAAGAACATGAGACCCAGGAAAAAAAATCTAAAGAGACAGAAATGTGACTCACCAAGATCCTTTTACTAAAGTTGCTGAAGAAAAGCTTCCTGGGTGTTATTGTCACTTTTATACGTTTGTCTCATTGTGTGCTATGATGAGTTGGGAAAGTTACTTCAATTTACTTCCTGTAGCACTGAAAACTTCTGTCGCAAGCTTGCCCATCCCTTATTTTGTTTATCTCATTCACAAATTAGTTTTATTTCTGGTAAGGATTTCAAATCAGAAATTTAATGTTTAAGAAATTTTATATGTAGAAAAAATGACTCATGAGTTGGAAATAGTTTTAAAACATGCATTATGTAACTGAATAAATGCATTTTCCAAGTTGAAACAAAATGAGTCAAGAAAGTGAATAACAGCAAAAGGAAAAAGTGATTGCTGAATGTCCAGGATTCCAACCAACATGTAGCAAGTTTTAAGTTCTTAAAAATGGTTTTCTGGGTAAGCTGGGGAGATGACTCACTGAGTACTGTGTTTATCATGCAAGAATGAGGACCTGAGTTCAGATCCTCAGCACCCTCATAAAAAACTGTATGCTGGCATTCTCCTGTGACTGGTAGGGAAGATGATCCCTAAGGCATGTTAGCCGCCAGCCAGCCTAGCCAGAATTCAGTGTAAATGCTGATCAAAACCCCAACCAGAATGCAGGGTAAACTCCTATCCAAAGTAAGATACACACACACACACACACAGAGAGAGAGAGAGAGAGAGAGAGAGAGAGAGAGAGAGAGAGAGAGAAAGAGAGAGAGAGAGAGAGAGAATGTTTCCTAGGGAATACAAAAACATGCCCAGCAAGCTGTGTGAGACTGCCCGGCTTGAAAGTAGTGGAAGCCAATGAAGTCATTGCAAACACCATGACAGCATACAGTGTCTTTCTAAGCTCCGCAGTTCTGCTCTCAGAGTGCCCCTGTTCTGAATTTCCAGCGGTACACACTTCAAACTTAACGATGAGCAGGTAAGGGATTAGAAAACATTCCGTACTCAAAAGTATTGAACTTGACTTTTCTTAACTGTAACCTTGGTCAGATACAAGTTTGGAGTAAACTTTATGTGCCGTACAAAAGTAAGAGTAACAGCATCCCTTCAAAAGCATTAACACAGGGCAGAGGAAGGAAGGAAGAAGGAAGAGGGCTCATGGGAAAGTCCATCATTTGTCAAACCAGTGCAGGCTGCATTCTCAAGGATTTCTTGAATTTTGAACTTAGTGAAGATCTAGGCACCTACATGACAGATACAGATACACTGTCAAGATTAACCTCGGGGTCTGTAGAAGATTCGGTTATTTTTCTTCATCCCAGGTGTGGTCCAGCACTCACTGATTAGTGAAGTAGGGTATGATGAGTTAGGAAGATTTTGAGATGAGAAAGCAGGGTGTGATTGTTAAATTTCCATACTGGTGACCAACGACTAGAGAGGACAATTGAATGGGAAGAATTGTTTATTTTGGTTCACAGTTCTGAGATTTCATTCTGTCATGACTTGGTGGTGTAACTCACACCACAGTGTACAAGAAGCAGAGTATGGATGTGTGTTCTATCTGAATTTCTCCTCCCCCCTCTTATTCTATCTGAGCTGTCAGGAAATAGGATGCTGTTATCCATCTTTAGAGTGGCTCTCACTAGTGGTTGACATCCACTGGACGCAGGGTCATAGGCACAGCTGGAGAGGTGCAGTTCACTAATCTCCTGGATACTTCTCAAGATGAACCTTTGCTCATGGTGTCTACCAGCCAGAAGCAGAGTTGCCAGAAGGGAGAAAGAAAAATACAGCAGGTAGACACATACTAACTTTCAGGCAGGGACAGTGAATTCATTGCTGGGAGCATACCCAGCCACTATTATGATTTTTTTTTTTTTTTTTACGCTATGGTCAGTTTCTTTCATTTCTAGCTCATTTGTGTTAGGTATTTGTGTTGTTTAGTGTTTGTCAACTTGACACATGCTAGAATCATCTGAGAAGAGGTAATGCCAACTGAGAAATTGTCTCCATCAGATTTTCAATTTTGTGGGTAATTTTCCTTAAACAGATGATTGATGTTGGAGGGCTCAGCAAAGCAGTGCTCTCCCTGGGCAGGTAATCCTGGGTTGTATAAGAAAACAGGCTGAGCAAGCCATGGGGAGCAAGGAGCAGTTTTCTATCATGATCTTTGCACCAGTTCCTGCCTCCAGTACCCTGTCCTGACTTCACTTCCTTTTGGACTATAAGCTGTAAGATAAAGTAAGTCCTTTCCTATCCAGGTTTCTTTCATCATGGCTTTTATCATAGCAAGCAAGCAGCATGCATTGAAGCTGAAACTCTTGTCTCTGAGTTATTTCCTCCCATGTCATTTGTCTTATTCTATAATGTCTCTATTATCTATATCTAATTGTTTGCTTATTATCTACCAACTATTTATCTCTTATTTATCATTCATGTGTGTCTCATCTGTAGCTATAAATGTGAATCATTGTAACATATGTATCATATGTAGTGCATGTTTCTGTTTACCATAAATTCAATGTATTATTTCAAATTACTATTACATGTAATTCCGGAACACTACACAGAACATATGCACATGTATTATTTTGTACCTATAGTATAATATATGCTATATCATGTGTCTATATACTCTTCATTAATATACTGTTGTTTTTTGAATAAGAATGTCCCCCATAGGCTCATGTGATTGGTACCAAGATGGTAGAACCATTTGGAAAGGATTAGATGTGGCTTTGAAGTTTCAAAAGTCCATGAAAAATGGAGCAGAGAGTAAATTTATGTTATCATTTTCTGTCCTCAGAGTATGACAACTTGAAGCTTGCTCTGCTAGTCTCTTAATGGGAGCACAACATAACTAATCAGGGTCGTATCTGCTTCAGTTCTCCCAGAGGTTGGGGTAAAGAAATTTATTAGAACATTATTCTTTGGATGAAATAATTATTTAGACTTTGGCTTTATATATAGTGTGGGCATCTAGGGTACACACTGGTGGTCTCACTTGCTGCTAAGGAATGAAACTGTCTCTAACAAGCCTCCTGGCCTCTAGAAAATTCCATATAAACCCTATCTGGCCTGCTTCCATGAAATTGTATTGCTTCCCATGAGTTATTGACAAAGGATTAGTCTAACCAGCCTGCTAAGGAATACTCCTGTTGATATGACATTGGAGTCCTGTGCTCTGCTTGCTCTATGCTTAGGTTCCCATTTTGAATTGTGCTGCAGTTTGTCTTTTGTTTCTTTGTGGAAAGTAGACAGTCCCAAGTGTCATTCATTCTCTGTGATCTTTCCAACCTAAAGGATGGACCGCCTTGGGGCTCGTAGGTGGCTCCTCATGGATGATACCGCTGAACCTTCCTTTCCCAGATGCAGAAGCTCATTTGGCGAAGTGGTACATGCCAGACCATGGTCCCTTGCCTTTCTAGACATGGGAAGTCTCATTTGTCTCTGAGCAGGAGTTATCCTTGCTGTCTGAGACACTGGTGTGTAAGGGTGAGGGTTTCCTGTCTTCTGGACCTTTTATCTGCATCAGCTAGTGTTCTGCTCCTTTGTTTCTCTCTCTATGGCTTTTTAAATCTTCATTCACTTCCCGTGCTTCTTCCTGAAACAAAGACATCTCCAGACCTTAGAGCGCTGGAAAGCTAAAGCCAGCATTTAGAGTTGTGATTAGGATATTGAGCCCTAATTAAGTCCATGCTTTTTTCTCGTTTCTCTAAACACAAAAATCAATGAGGGATCTGTGGCCCCTTTAATAGAGATTAAATGAGCAGACACAGGCTTTGCTGCCTTGGAGGATGAGACACTGGTTTGGGTGTTAATTAAAGGCACTTATTACCATGTGGTTCCCCCTTGGAAATGCTGGCTGGCAGTGGGGAGGGGAGGGAGCGTCCAGAGCAGTTGCCTCTGTGGTGGTGCACTGATACTGGCTTCCTGGGAGTTCGCTCCTTCTCGTGCAATTTTCTCTGTGTTGTAGGCTCATGGTCTGTTTCTTCCTTATGGGCAGGCTCTGCTATGGCCCTCCAGACCTTGAGTTTGCCTAGGTTGCCCAACTCTAGCCTTTCCCTTGATTTTCCCTCATTCAAAGTTTCTGGCTTTTGAAAAGGGCTTATCTTTCTAACAAAACTCTCTCCCTTGTCACTTTGCATCTCCTTAGTGACCAAACAGGATTTACCCTGTATCTTCTCTGCTTTCGAAAATTTCTACACACAGCATCTGGGACCCTCAGAGAAGTATTAATGTCCTATAAAGAACAACTGTTGCAATAATAAAAAGAATATAACCATACATCACTCAATGAATTAGTCAGATTTAAATGCTTGACTTTATTCATCGAGTACATTAAATAATTATGTTAAGTTCCATTTTCATTAAGGTCCATGTGTCAGTACCTGAGAAGCCACTTCCAGCACACGCAGCCTCTGCCTGCACAGGAATGGCTTGCATTCCAAGCCTAACATACACAGTGACCATTTTATGATGGCTATTTAACTAACTTCCATTGAGAAACTTTGAGCATGTGCATCTTACCCATCCTGGGACCCTCCTTCTCTACTCTTTGTTTTGCGATCACCCCAATATACAGAGTAGATTCTCAGGTATCACAGACAACGAAATAGATATGGTCACCTGCCCTTCAGTTTGTTTTTCTGAAAAATTTTCTCTTGTCACACTATGGCTTCCATGATGAGATTCTTTTTTTCTTTTGTTTTCTATTTTTCTTCTAATAAATTTTATTTTATTTTGGAGGTGGGTGGCAAGGGCAGAGGGCAGATATGGAGGGACGGGGAAGTGAATGGGATTGAGATGCATGCTGTGAAAGATACAAATAATAAACAAAAAGAAAGTTGAAATTTAAAAAAAAGAACCAGGGAAATACAAGTGAATCTTGGAATTTAACTAGAATCAAGCATACACTACTCTGAGAGAAGCTGGTAATGAAGCCTGAAGATAAACATATTCAACTATTCCATAGTGAGACAGGGATAAGGCAGAGGTGAAGAGACAGACAAACACTCAAAAAGCAAAGGAGACAAAGATCACTTAGTTTTCTGAGGTCAAGGTACCATTTTCTCTAAGGAGAATATTTTATCATTAACCTAGTGGGTGTAAAAATGATATATTTTTTGACTCATATTATGCCAAGAGATGAGGGCCCCACATAGAAGAAAAGGTAAACAGTCTCTCTTGAGAATTAGTACTATGTGTCAGCCTCAGATTAGGTTCTGAAATCATAGATGATGGAGATTACATACTTAAGGTTGGGAAGACAATGTTTATATTGTCCTGTGTCTCTGCTCCTTCTAGACACAGGCCAAACTGCGAATGCTCAATCAGCACTGTGGGAAAGTTTCTACTACGTGTCCTCTTTGGTGATCAGTGTGCCTCTCTGATGCCTGACACTTTAATTTAATTAACTAATTAACTGGCCCTTAACAAAAATAATCTGAGGTACAAAAACAGGTATCTCGTCCTATTGATGATGGTCTATAGGAAGTCACCAGGATGTTGGGATCATACTTAAATTCAGCAATTTTCTCAAGCAAAGAAACTCCAGGCCACTAGTGCGAGAACTGCTATATCGCTCGAGGTCCTAGTCAACTGAATTCACAGAAGAGGAGCTGAAGTCTGACTACAAAGTTTCCAGGCATTAAGGAGGTTTTCAATTATCACTTGTCTAAAATGGTAGGAATGAACATTAATAATTCTGTTCATATAAGGAGTCTAGTACATATTGACAGCATGTGGCATAAAGTTGCTCACATATCCGTGATTTTAATGGCTGTCATTATTCTAAGTTAATAACTATATCAAGAGACAGGTATTCTAATTCAAATAAAAGTAATATGATCCTAGATATTATTAATATTATCGTTAATATTATTAATGTGTATGTTTGTTTATGTGGATATGGGTGTCTATTGGGGGGGTGCATAAATGTGTAGTGTGTGCATACGGAGACCAAAGGACAACTTTTGGGTGTCTTTTCTTCGGAGGTATCTGACCTTGAGAGATTTCTTTTTTCTGAGACAAGGTTTCTTATTGGTCTAGAGCTTGTCAAATGTACAAGTCTGGCAGCACAGGAATTAGCCTATCTCTTCATCCCCAGTAGCAATGAGATGATAAGTACAAACTATAACATTCAGCTTTTTAAAATGTGTGTTCTAAAGGTCACACTTAGGTCCTCAGGAGTTCAAGACAAACCCTTGACTAAACTATCACCCTATCCTTGATACTATTTTTAATTCTGATTGTTTAGTGTCTATTTTTAAAACAATGAATTTTTACAGGAATTCTGGAAACCTTGGAAGCATAACTGCAAGGAAATACATGTTATCAAAAAGGATTATTCCCCATATAGTAATACATCTGAAGCTTGGACACCTAACACAACTTAGAGGTGAATCACCTTAACCCAATTTGGTGTAGACTGTAAGGAGGGAAAGAATTAAATAGGAACTCAAATGATCACATTCTGTTTGTTTTTCAGATGATTCTAATAGATCAACTAGCTTAAAATAGTAGAATGATCAATGTTGTTTGCAGGTAGCCAACCATCAATCAATCTCTTGATCAATTCTGCATACTTACATGAATAATACTTATCTTTGTCATCTTCGCAGTAATTATTATGATTTCTCATCTCAATGAAGAGCTATTAATGTCAGTCTGTGGAAAAAATAATTAAATAGAAACATTTCAAACACTAATGTCACAACTGATTCTCATTCTAATTGTGCTTGTTCCCAAATTTAGAGCATACTGAGCATTAGTGGGTAGAAACAAGCCATAAATTATTGTGTTTATGACATGCATTGCAGCCTAGAACTGCATGCCAAATTCTCCTGACAGGCATAACAAGAATTGTTCAGAAATGCTGCTATGTTTGATGCCAAATTCAGTGATAATTTATTGCTCTCTGAATTTCGACATCTTTCTCTTGGGCTTTTTTTTTTTTTTTACTGATTCCCCAGTGGTGGAATTTGAATCATCTTCTTGGGGAGAAAGTATGACATTTCCACAATAATGGCCTTCATTAACTAACACAAAAGGCCTTTTGAAAAAAACTATAAAGAAACATACTACTGCAAAAGCTCCATATATATGTTTATCACATATGTCTATATACATACACACATACACATATGTGTATATATGAAAGATTTTAAATTGAGTTACCCTAAAATATAGGCCAGTACCTAAACATGACACCATAAGCTGCCACATAAACTCCCCAGTGCCAAGAAGGCACTGTTTTTACTTGTTGGCCAGTGAGATCTTATAGGCTCCCCCAGTATTAAAGGCTATTGTCAATGTTATTGGTTACCATTAAGAACCTCATGATAAAACACTATTGATTAGGATGCTGTACTTATAGAATGATTAGTATCTAGCTAGTACTCACCTGAAAGCTTCACCACTACTGGCTAACCTTCATAGTATTGGAAAGTGCTGTGTAGGCTATTGAAGGAGAAAATCAATTACCAGTCTTACCCAACAATGGAATCTGTGAGCCACAATCCTGACCTATCTGGCAAGATATGCCCTCTGGTGCAATAGTGGAATGGATAGCATGGGAGGAAGCAACTACTTTATGATTGGATTTAAGGCCTGCTTCACAAGATGAAACCCAAGAACACTGGCCAAGAAAATATGGTTTAATATACCATAGGCCCTATAGGAGAACTTCGCTACTATTATTTTGCCAAATGAACATAATATTAATATTCTAGTGAGTCAATATTATACACGTATATCCATTTCTCTCTCAAATCTCATCATAGAAGCTTCTGAATATTGTAGAATATGATCAACACAAAGCCAAACAACTGGCCAAGGTGCAGAGATTAAGATGCCTTCTGCTGCTCAGACCTAAATGCTAAAAGGAATCAAGTCCAGTTTGTGCTGGTAGACTACTTTGAGCATGGAGCTTACCCTGGAGTGTGGTCAGTGTAACAGATGTTGCTCCATTGAGTAAAACTGACATTTCCTCACTCATCAGCAATCAAATCTTAATAGCTCCTGGGTTAGGCATGGAATTGCATTTCCTGTCTTCTGTGTTGGGATTTTGTCTGACGATGCTGTGTGATATCCTATGTTCCAACCCAGCCCCTATGACTTTATAGACCAATGTTGTGCATGGAAAACACTATTTTCTGGAATTCATCCACCCTATTGGGCTCTTAAACTCTTTCCATTCCCTGTGATGTGGAAAGATCCACGTGATCTTCCACAATGATCACCAAGCCTTGACAGGAGACTATGCAATGTGTGTGTGTGTGGGGGGGGGGTGGAGAGGGAGAGATGGAGTGGGCTTCTGAAGTTGAGTAAATAGGGAGGTAGGAGAGAATCTGTGAGTAGCTGGGGCAGGAAAATGAATATCATCAAAATATATTGTATAAATTTCTCAAAGAAAAAAAAACAAAATCTTTATTTAAAAATCCATCTATGCCCAAAGTAAAGAAGAATCTAAAAATCTTGAAGCATATTGTCACAATTTAACTAGGGACATGAGGGAGCATATGGGTATGTTGGAGAATATTTTCTACCTGCTGTGGCAAATGAAGGTTTAAAGAACACTCCGAGTTCCTATACTGAGCAAAGTAGGGTGTCACTTGTGCCTAGGGTGACTTATACCTAAGTGCCACATAGGCTTAGTGAATCAAATAAGTTGTTCATTTATAAACTTAATGATGTGGATCTTTTTTCAATGATAATGTGGCAATAATTATATTTCTCATTTTTCTATTATTTACTTATCATCTGCTATTTACCAGAATTACTTCCTAGGACCTTAAATATCGTCAGTGTAGTTCTGCAAATCTGGGGGCAGATACTATATTTTAATGAAGAAAAACGAAGGATTGGTAAGATTAGAAAACTCTTTCAAGGTTTAAAACTAGTGAGAAAAGGTGCCATCGATCCCATGCAAGGGCAGGTCTAAGTATCCATTGTTCTAGTGATAACTTCTAACCTTCTTGCTTAGATGAGTATTTATTTAGTTGCTGTGTCAAAATATCTGGCAACAGTAAGATTGGGAAGAAAAAGGAGAGCCTCTTGGGGTTCACAGTTTGCAGGCACAGATCTTCATGGCAGGGAAGGTATGATAATGGGAAGGTAAGGCAGACCCCCTATACTGTGTCCAGCCAGGAAGAAGAAAGGGGTGACTGCTGGAGCTTCACTCAGGTTCTGGGTAGTCTACCTCTACCTTCTTTTTGTTATTAAAAACCCTACTTTCTATATTTATCTATCTTAGGTATGTGCATGTTTTGCCTGCATGCATGCATGTGTACCATGTACAATTCCTGGTGAGGATAAGGCATCAGGTCCCTAGCACTTGAGTTATGGACAGTTGTAAACCACAGTGTGGGTACCAGAAATTGAATCTGGTCTTTTTGAAAGAGCAACAAGTATTTTTAACTGCTGAGTCATTTCTCAGTTCCCATTCTAATGTGGTTAGCATCCATCTCCTGTTTTACAACTGAAAATCCAGATCCCATTGGAGTCATGTGTGATTCATTGCATAGCTCACAGCTGTGAGGTTTCTTATCCCCTTTGACCACTTCTTTTCTCTTTTCTCTCTTCTTTTTGAGTCTAATAATATTATTAGAGTTCTTATTTACTGATTGGATGATACAACATGCAGAACACACCTAGTCCCCCACAGTCACATCAACTCATGTGCCAGCACTGAGCTATGTATTTGATCACCAGCCTCTGAAACCTGCATCTCCACTAGGTGTGGGGTCATGCTACCATGTCCGGTGAGTAAGATTAGGACCCACTGGAGACTGTCCTTGTAATATCAGGACACAGGTGCAGTATAAGTATTCCCAGTTCTCCGGGCGGTGGTGGCGCATGCCTTTAATCCCAGCACTCGGGAGGCAGAGGCAGGCGGATCTGTGATTTCTAGGCCAGCCTGGTCTACAAAAGCTAGTTCCAGCACAGGCTCCAAAGCCACAGAGAAACCCTGTCTCGAAAAAATAAAAAATAAAAAAGTAAAAAAAAAAAAATGATTCCAAATTCATGGTGACATAAATGAATGGTTGTTCAATCTCTATTCGCAAAACTTTGTGTTTCCTGGACTCACACATTTATTTTATGAATTTGTTTACCAATACTGCAAGAAGCTCCTATACTCCACATTCCATTCTAAATGCCTTGTGTATTATAACTCATTCGTCTTCAGGTCATGTGTTCCTTTTTGAGTCCAACCTTGTATGTTCACTGCATATACTTTTCCCTGCTGTATTTCTCAGAGCTGCATCTAGTGCTGGCAACAAAACAATCCCTTTTCATTGCAAATAAACTAGCATATATAAATTTATCAGTATAAATCATAAATAAAGTATATGTATCAAGTGTCGTTTCCCTTTTTATAATTATAGCATTTAATCATCCATGGATCACAAGCATAAAAGACAGAGAACAAGGAATATACCAATAGACTTGCTAACCTGGAAGGAGGGGATCTCTAGAGTGCCCACCCTAGACAACGAACCACAGGCAAATGAGGAACGCTAAGGGGAGAAATAATCTTCCTTATGAAATGGTTAGCCTGAAATTATATACATATAAGTGGTGAGCATATTGTGTGTTTATATAGCAGTAATCAAAGTAAAAGAGGCCAGAAGCTGTGAATTTGAGAGAGGAGAATGTGGGAGTGTGGTGGACATGAGAAGGGCTGGAGGGAGGGGTGGGAAAGCGAAAATGATGAAACTATATTTTAACTTGAAAAATAGACGAGAGTCAAAGATGTTTAGAGCTGACTCAGAGTGTAAGAGCTCTTAAGCCAGCCCCCCATTTTATGGTGGAGGCCCAGGTGAGGGGGAAGCATCCACTAGAGTCACTGTCTTTGAAATGTGCACTGTGGCATCTGGACGGGGCAAGGCAAGCAGAATAGCTAGTGTTGTATCCGCTAGGTTAAACTTGACCTGGTTGGATTGACTTTGCTGCTAGTGAGGGTGCAAAAGCTTTATGAAGTGGAACTTTGGTTTGAAGATGGATGTTGGTCTGGAAGGACAACTCTCTGAGTGTGAGTTCTGGTCCAGGGAGTTGATTAGACACTTGTCTTTGTCTCTGCATGTGGGCAGGGGAAGCCTTTGCTTGATCCTCATCAAGGTCTACCATATATTTATGATACTGTGATTCTTTAAAAACTTCAATACATAGCAGGCACAGTCAGAAAGTAAGGCTCAGTGTGATTTACCAGGGATATGGCAATTTATATAGCATTTAATGTTTTATAAATCTCTCCTCATAAACCTTGTTATTAGAACCTTATCGCCCTTGTGAGTATTAGCCTCTCTTTTGTAAAGGGGCACAGAGAGAGTTTAATAAGATATTTCCTGTACTGGGGATGCTGCTGCACTCACTGCAGGGAACAGACGTGCTAAGGCTTTCCTCTGAGCTCCACAGTTAAAGGCTTCACCATGACTTCCCCCTTGGAGAGAAGCAATAAAGTGAGGATAATCCTGAACGTGCCCAAGAGTTGTTGAGAGGATATGTAAGCTGCTGGCGCCTAGCCAGTGAGGATCCTGACTTGTTCATTTATTCTGTCAATAAATATGATCTGTCTCAGCTGCTAAACAGCCAGAAAAAGGTGATTGCTCTGAATGAAATAATAGAGCTTAGTGGGCTTTCCAGATTTGTTTGCTTTTAAATAAAGAACATGTGAAAAGAAATCAACAAGGAAGGCCATAGAAGTGTGAAGAGGAACCCGTAGAAATATGTACAGTTGAGATTCTAATTTTTATGCCAGTGTTCCACCATGACATGAAGAACAAGTGTAAAGGTACCAAGGGCAGAAGTTATTGCTACAGCAGCCCTATTTGCCATGTTTTTCGTCTTTTAGCATGAAACCAACCCCAAGTGATGGTTGCTGACAATTATGATAAGATCCCATGAACTCCTTGGTAACAAGATGCTTATTTGCCTTATAGAACACTTCAATGAGTTTTACATTAGGGTGAATGAGCTGAAAAGCCTCTGAGAAATTGAGCAAGGAAGTGTAATGATGACTAGTCTTGCAAGGATGAATCTTGGCGAGCTGTCGCATGTAGAGTGTAAGAAATGAGTTTGAACCAAAAGAAACAGTAAAGAGGTTATAGAAACAACTTTGGCAGTGATATGGATTTTGACATTAGCAGTAAAAAAAAAAAGACAATAAATGCCCAAATTCTAGATATATTTTGAAAGTAAGGAGAAGCCATAGATGTGTTAGATTGGAGGGCTAAGAATTTGATTGAGGATGATCTGATGTTCTCGGCTTAATCTCTTAATTCAGTCAAACCAGGTGGGAATCTAAAGAAGAGGGCAGTCTGGCTGCTGGATATAGGGATTTCCTCTAAGGGATGTGATGTATGATGCTGATTACACGTGACCAAGGAGGTGCTGTGTGCAGTTAAATAAAGAGCTATGGATTCCAGGAAAGTTGAAACTGATCAAAACATTAACGTGACTGAGAATAATAACTGGTATTAAAAATACAAGTAGGTGAGACTGTAGAGTCAGGTGACTCTAATACTTTTATTATATGAGAAAGCTAAGGACTAATTTAATAATGTAAAGAGCAGGTAGAAGTGGATGCATGTAGCTATGATGGCAGAAAGCTATGTAAATAAAAACTTATAAAAAGATGACTGACTGTTACCAGTTACTGCTAGCAGTTCAAGTAACAAGAAACTGGTACAGTCACCATTGGCTTTATCAAAATGGTAATTACTGATGATATTTATAACAAAGAAGTGGGAGAATGAATGCAAGTCTGATTAGAGTAGATTTAAAAACAATAAAAAGAAACAGAATTTTTATTATTTACATACTTATAAACTAATAAGTGTAATTAGGTTACTTACAGTAGCATTGGGTGAAACATTATTTACAGAGCATGGGAGATTTATCAAACATTACATCACTGGTAAACAAGTCACTTCTTTCCTTAGCAACTATCAACAGCTTACAAATTCTCAGGGTAGGGAGGGGCCTTGTGAGCCTCTCCTCACTTATGACATAATGCTGACAGACCCAATATCAAGTAGGTGTCATATTAGTAATCACAATGACTGACAATTTAAGAAGGTCATGCCCAGGAGACACCACTCCTCAACACTGCACACCTTCTTTCTGCCAAACGAAATATTTAATATAAAGAAGTATGGATATGAGATACTAGGTGAAGGTCAAAATCAAACTGAGTGCATTTTATTTAAAATAGAAGTGATTAGAGTATGCTATTAGCTGTTGGAAATGATTCAATGGAATGTTTGGGAGATATACACCAAATAAATTCAGGAGTCTGAATGTATATATTTATATGAATGTGTACACGTAACAAGAATAATTAAGGGAAAAGAAAACAATAGAGATGTTATAAGGAAGCAGATAGAGGACTGGAAGTAGAGAAAGATGGCAGTGGATGATGGGCAGGATATTATAACGGGATTGTCGTGTTTTATATGCATGTATGGGAAGTCATAATGAAGCCCAATAATTTGTGATATTAATAAATGCTAATAAAAATGAAAAATAGAGACCTAGGTAACATTTTTGAAGTGTTCTTAAATAATGGGAACCAAGTGAATTTTCTTTGATTTTATTTAATGTGCAGATTAGAGAACAGCCTATACCTTAGTTTACCAAGTTGCTTACAGTATACCCCAATGTGAAAACTTCTGTGCTGAAATTTGGTAACAGGCCATCAAGAATTGAACCCCATCAGCTGGATTCTGTGTTTTTCTAACTAGGGGCAAGCATCAGAATTTATGTTCTAAAGTTTGTGGGCATAGTCCTTAATTAACTTGGCAGTGTATTGCTGTCTCATGGAGCATTTGTTCTTGGAAAGTTCTGGCTCCCAACTCAATCACCACAGGGTGAGAACTCAAGCTTGTCTCAGCATGACATTGAACAGCCCTGGCTTAGCCGCAAGCCAGTAACCACTTACAACTGTCAACGACAGTCAATGATATTTAAGGTCCAGCCACATGAGCAGTACCACCTCCAGAACTTTCTGTTCATATCTGAGTGACAATATATGAAAAAGAAAAAAGAAAAAGAACCAAACAGGCAAAGCAAGCCAACCACAGCCAAGACAGCCCACCTGATCATGAGGAAGAAAGAGGGAGAGAAAGAGAGAAAGAGAAAGAGAGAAGAAAATCCTATTGTGGTTTTAAGTCACTTAATCTGGAAGTATTTTTTTGTATAACAATAGAAGATCAGAACACACATTGGTACTTAAAGGGAAATGAGGTGCTGTGTAACCAAAATCTAAACCAGGAGAGGGTTAAAGAATGTGCTGTTTCTTCAGGGAGTAGTGCAAAGGCCATGGCACAGATAGCATCTATGGTTTGTTAAAGGATATTTGATCACACTGTGAACCCCAAGTTTGTGTTTTCGTTAATTAAATAAAATCAACCTTAAATCAGGAGGCTGAATTAGCAACTAGTTGACAAAAGTGATCATAGAAAGTCAGTGGGTGTCTGTAAAGTATAGAAAATGCATAGGAAGCAGTAGGGAGGAATTTGTGTGGTGTGGGTGTTTTTGTTTTGGCAGAGCAGAACGATGCTCTCCTTCAGAGATTCCAGCAAAGAGAGGTCATCCAGTTGCTGCTCATCCTCTCTGAGCCAGGAGATTTTTCACCCCAGCCTTTGACTCCTGAGTTTTATCGATAAGTAGAAGGATAGAGATTTAATTAAAAGTTGTCTTTGGCAGCAGTGACATAGCCAGTGCCTGTAGGAACAGAATTCCCACCAGGCTGTGGTCTGAGCAGCCAAACTGCTGCCAGCGAAGCAGGCCAGCAACTGGGGAGCTGCAATTGCTGGCTGAAACAGCAGTAAAGGACAGCCTCTCTGCTGAAGGAAAACCAACAGCAGCCTTTCATTAAAGCCCTGGTAACAAGTATACAACAGAATTGCCATGAGCAAGTACTTTCTTCCTGCCTTCTGGTTCCCATCATTTCAACAGAGACACCCGCTGAAGGCTTTCTACCTTCAGTCTCTTGCTAACTATATGTTGAGTTGGTGGGTGGCTTCTCATCCGTTTCCAGTTCCTCCATCTTAAAGAATTTATATTCTGGATACTGGCTCAAAGAGTCACAGTATGGATGACATACATCTGGGTCTGCTGTGGATAATGCGATCCTTATTTGGGCTGCAGTGAGATGAGTTGGAGTTTTCTCTTCCCTGGAAGTAAAGGAAGCAAAAGTGTATAAAGAGCATATGTTGATTAGTGTAGAGTGAAATATTCTCTAAATAAGATATGAATAGTAACTTCTACCTGCATGCTTCTACTGTCTGGCCCCAATCTGCCCACAATCAAGAGGTTTATTTTTTCCATTGAATCTAAACTACTATTGTTATGACCAATAGGTCCAAGGAAAATTATATCTTGCCCCTTTTCGTCATAGATTTTATTGGCCTAGTAACTTCCATTTTCCTAATACAAAGCTCACCCTTAAGCCACAGTCTTGTTTTGTTTTGTTTAAACTCAACCATTGAAACACAGGAAGCCCACATCCAAACACCTGA